>NC_060139.1:898422358-901033192 GCF_021461385.2 Schistocerca piceifrons
GATTCGGATTTTCCATGGTTTCCCTAAGCCACACCAGGCAACTGTCACGATGATTTCTTTCCAAAGGCAAAGCCGAATTTCCAGCCAACCTCTCTCTAATGCAAGTTTTTACTCCATCGCTAATCTTCTCGTTGTTGACTGGACGTTAAACTCCAATCTTTCTTCCTACCTTACCTCTTCTTCTGCAATGAACAAATCGATTCTTGTAGCGCCTTCCACTGTATTTTGTTCAGCATGTCTAAGACGTCCTCACTCTGCTCTGTGGCGAAGCTTATAGCCCTTCTCTGACAGCTTTTTCACACCTTCAGCTCTTTTTCTACGAGACGCCACAGCCGTGATTTCTGACGTACGCTTGTGCTATCTAACTCGACTCTTTGTGGTTGAAGGAATTTCCATTGGCAGCTAGGGGGCTGAGAGGTTGTGACGCCATGTTTCTTATCAAAGTCCTTTGCACCGATGCCGTCTATGACATTAAAATCTCTCTGCAAGTGAGTATTTGAAATAGTTGAAAGTTATCTGTTCGTCAGACGGAGATAATAACGGATACCCTCTCCGCGCGTCATCATCAACAACACAAGCACAGTACTACAGTTTTCTCGCATTGGTCACAGTCAGTGACTACTATAGGAGATAAATATCTAACACGTCGGACACCTAACAGAAAGATTTGCATTGTGCCTGTGGGAACTCTCAGAAAATCATGTCGTATCTAAATATGAATGTCGGCCCGAAAACAGTGCTACATTTTTTTTCAATCACTTAGGTTTCCGTTTTTTTCTTCGTCAGTAGGTATTTATTTTTAAAAATGTTGAATGAAAAAGTAGACGCCAGTACACATCAAACATTTATGGCCTCATCATTGCAGTATATCTGAGTATATCTTGGAAACGAAAATGACGGGAAAATCAAAGAGATTTGAGATCATATGGAGGTTTACCCATAGGTGTTTTATCGATGTATCGTTCGCCAGTGGAACAGGACAGAGGTAAAATATTAGTGATACCAGACGTACTATCAAGTAATGATACAGGTGCAGATGCACTAGTGGGAAGATAACCGCCTTCAAAGACTTGACATAGAAACATAATATTTTCGTCGAATTCCAGTACAGCACACACCTATTCAAAGCGGCCTACCGTGTATGAAATACTAGGCTTGAAGACGCCGAACCTGTGGTGTCACCGCCAGACACCACACTTGCTAGGTGGTAGCCTTTAAATCGGCCGCGGTCCGTTAGTATACGTCGGACCCGCGTGTCGCCACTATAAGTGATTGCAGACCGAGCGCCGCCACACGGCAGGTCTAGTCGAGAGAGACTCCCTAGCACTCGCCCCAGTTGTAGAGCCGACTTTGCTAGCGATGGTTCACTGACAAAATACGCTCTCATTTGCCGAGACGATAGTTAGTATAGCCTTCAGCTACATCATTTGCTACGACCTAGCAAGGCGCCATGTTCAGTTACTATTGCTATTGTGAATAATGTACAGTCAAGAGCGACGTTCACCATTAATGGATTAAAGTTAAGTATTCCACCAGCTACGTCCGTTTTTTCTTAATTCTAATTTCCTTGTCCTGTTACAGACCTCACGCCAGCCTGCGTGAGCTAAAACGCGTGCCTTTCGGCTTCCTCTAGTAACACGGTGTTGGCTCTCCTGCCAACCCACAACAGAACCTATAATTGTTTAGGCTTAGTAAACGTTTTACGTATGACAAGACAGTGTCGACGAGCAAATTTGCAACAGCTGACTGAATTTTAGTGGGGTGCTAAGTGGGTGTTCAGATATCAGTGTGGCCCTTCTGTAGAACTGCCGAATACACTGGTCATAGTGTCGATGGCGATGCAGTGATCTGCGTAAGCCGCTTTTGATCGTCTTCCTGGTTGCCGGAGAGAGACTTGTGTAGAGTTACTCCTCACCAGATGAGCAGTTACTGCTGACCAATGTGTAAACTAGGACCATAACCAAACTTCCTGGCAGATTAAAACTGTGTGCCCGACCGAGACTCGAACTCGGGACCTTTGCCTTTCGCGGGCAAGTGCTCTACCATCTGAGCTACCGAAGCACGACTCACGGCCGGTACTCACAGCTTTACTTCTGCCAGTATCTCGTCTCCTACCTTCCAAACTTTACAGAATCTCTCGGTCGGGCACACAGTTTTAATCTGCCAGGAAGTTTCATATCAGCGCACACTCCGCTGCAGAGTGAAAATCTCATTCTGGAAACATCCCCCAGGCTGTGGCTAAGCCATGTCTTATATCCTTTCTTTCAGGAGTGCTAGTTCTGCAAGGTTCGCAGGAGAGCTTCTGTAAAGTTTGGAAGGTAGGAGACGAGATACTGGCAGAAGTAAAGCTATGAGTACCGGCCGTGAGTCGTGCTTCGGTAGCTCAGATGGTAGAGCACTTGCCCGCGAAAGGCAAAAGTCCCGAGTTCGAGTCTCGGTCGGACACACAGTTTTAATCTACCAGGAAGTTTCATAAGCACACTCCGCTGCAGAGTGAAAATCTCATTCTAGGACAATAACCATCCATTTGCTGGAAGCTGGACTATTCTGACATCACCTTCTAAGCACTTGAGAATGTTATATATTCTGGAAAAGTGTCTCGTTTTGGTGACTAGGGCCTCACGTCCGGTAGACCGTTCGACGGGTGCAAGTCGACTTCGGCGACTTGCACGTTGATGGGGATGAAATGATGATGAGTACGACAGTAAAACACCCAGTCCTTGAGCGGAGAAAATCTCCGACCCAGCCGGGAATCGAATCCGGGCCCTTAGGATTGACATTCTGTCGCGCTGACCACTCAGCTACCGAGGGCGGACTCTCGTTTTGGTAATAATAAGATTCAGGGTTAATCACAATTAGTATTTCAGAAGGGTTGAGTCGATCAAATTGTACAATGGATCACCATATTTTAGAAGGATTATATGGTTAAAATGGCTCTGAGCACTATGGGACCTAACATCTGAGGTATTCAGTCCCCTAGAACTTAGAACTACTTAGACCTAACTAACCTAAGGACATGACACACATTCAGGCAGGATTCGAACCTGCGACCGTAGCGGTCGCGCGGTTCCAGACTGAAGCACCTAGAACCGATCGGCCACTACGACCGGCTAAGGATTATATAACAAAACAATTATGGTCGGTATTTTCAGTGACTTATCTAAAGCATTTGATTGCATAAACCACAGTATTTTGTTACAAAAACTGAGGTTTTATGGAATTAACCGTTTAGCTTAAGATGTTTCCTACACATGGCGCTAAATAGAGTCTGAGCGTGAGGCTACCAAACTGAAGTATAACCATGTATTTAATAACAGCGCCTGAAAGCTAGCACTATTTTAATATATATTAGTACTAAAAATAAAGGAGTTTTTCTTTGCAAATTAAATTTGTTTGAATGTGTGTTACTGAGATAACAATCACAATTAAGTCCACTATTGTTGTCACTAACGTGTCTGCCATCTTAGCGAAATAAAATTTGTACAAAATTTAAAAAGATTGAGAATGGATGTAAGGCGTCTCATCCTAAAGGAATTTTCATGCTGATTCCAAAACAGGTCTTAGATTTTTCGAACCTGTAACATTTTCGAAGCTATGGAGAATTTAACATTATGATGCCGTGATTCTTGACTTCGGCAAGGCGTTCGATACAGTTCCCCACAGTCGTTTAATGAACAAAGTAAGAGCATATGAACTATCAGACAAATTGTGTGATTGGATTGAAGAGTTCCTAGATAACACAACGCAGCATGTCATTCTCAATGGAGAGAAGTCTTCCGAAGTAAGAGTGATTTCAGGTATGCCGCAGGGGAGTGTCGTAGGACCGTTGCTATTCACAATATACATAAATGACCTTGTGGATGACATCGGAAGATCACTGAGGCTTTTTGCGGATGATGCTGTGGTATATCGAGAGGTTGTAACAATGGAAAATTGTACTGAAATGCAGGAGGATCTGCGGCGAATTGACGCATGGTGCAGGGAATGGCAATTGAATCTCAATGTAGACAAGTGTAATGTGCTGCGAATACATAGAAAAAAAGATCCCTTATCATTTAGCTAAAATATAGCAGGTCAGCAACTGGAAGCAGTTAATTCCATAAATTATCTGGGAGTACGCATTAGGAGTGATTTAAAATGGAATGATCATACAAAATTGATCGTCGGTAAAGCAAATGCCAGACTGAGATTCATTGGAAGAATCCTAAGGAAACGCAATCCGAAAACAAAGGAAGTAGGTTACCGTACGCTTGTTCGCCCACTGCTTGAATATTGCTCAGCAGTATGGGATCCGTACCAGATAGGGTTGATGGAAGAGATAGAGAAGATCCAACGGAGAGCAGCGCGCTTCGTTACAGGATCATTTAGTAATCGGGAAAGCTTTACGGAGATGATAGATAAACTCCAGTGGAAGACTCTGCAGGAGAGACGTTCAGTAGCTCGGTACGGGCTGTTGTTGAAGTTTCGAGAACATACCTTCACCAAGGAGTCAAGCAGTATATTGCTCCCTCCTACGTATATCTCGCGAAGAGACCATGAGAATAAAATCAGAGAGATTAGAGCCCACAGAGGCGCACACCGACAATTCTTTTTTCCACGAACAATACGAGACTGGAATAGAAGGGAGAACCGATAGAGGTAGTCAAGGTACCCTCCGCCACACACCGTCAGGTGGCTTGCGGAGTATGTATGTAGATGTAGATGATTTATATTTTATTAGTATTACTTCAGCTGACCCGTTTGGGTTACAGTTGCATGTGAAAAACATAATCTTTCACACTCCAGCATCAACTGAATAAACATTACTTTTCAAAACAGTGGTTAAACTGAATTTTAATATTGCACATCTGCTTCGTTGGTTAATATGTAAAATAATTTTGGAGTTAACCAAACGAGTATGTCCCCCTTTAAACCTATAATGATATTATGGCCTTTAGTTGTTATAGATCCACAATTCATGGTAGCAAAACATGGGGCTATAAATTAAACTGCTTTCGAAATATGGATTTTATTGCATGGATCGCAAGACACAGTTAAATAAGAACTATATGGTATATGTGGAATCAGAAAGGAATGAGCAATGTTGCGCTGGTTTAATAAAAATGTCTTCTGTATAAGGAAAAACTGAATTCACTTGATATAAATTTAGATTAAGGTCAAAGAGTTTGCTGTAAGTTGTAGTGATCAATTTTGCTTCAATACTCACTAATCAATTATGAAATTATATCTCAAGTTACTGCCATAAGCAGTTGGTGGCATTTTCAGCGATTTTTGTCGTTGTGAGACATGAGTTCGGATTTTGTGCAGCGCTTGTGTATATTGTGAGATCTATAAAATTAAGTGCTTTATAACATATTAAAGGTAATTATTCTTCAGCTGTACATTTTTAAAGAATACATATATTTTTAAAGCTAGTTATGCAACATGTAGATGGTAAAACCACTCTTCTTCTGTCAGGTACCACCTTCGACCTTGAAACAGAAGAAGCTCTTCTATCACGGAGCATGTCATAGATGCAAATTAACAGAATTTCTTTAATATCTTGACAGTTTTATCTGTTTTGAAAACAGAATTTCGTGTCAATTTCTTTGATTTCACTTACTGATAATTGGTGTGTAGTAGAGTAAAAATGTAACTGCAGAATGCAAAAGGTGAATGCTATAATTTAAAAATAGAGTGAGAAAATGTATCAAACTTCTGTTACACAGGCGAGAGCATGAAGAGTGTTCCAAGGTAAAACACTCTCCTCTACATAGTGATTACAAATTACTGAATGACTTCATGAGGCCGTAGTTTCGCCCATTTTGCACGAAAGTCCATGATCAGATAACCATTTCAAAGAGGGAGTATGTTAGTTGCATGGGACACAGCTGCAAAATTTTTTAAATATCAAATATATTCCGCACTGACTGTCAAAACTTGGATCAGAATATCCTTTCGCTCAGCGGTTTTCATTACGGCAGTTTCAGCTGCATAGTCGTTTTCGAACGTATAGTACGATATGTCAAATATATATATTTGTATTACATTAAAAACGTACTTTGATTATACATCACCAAATGCACATCACTAAAATGCAGCTGAGTGGCCTGGCTTTGAAATAACCAGCATGACATCAACTATTTCTTGAATAATAATTTTGTTAAATAACAGAAATAAGGATGTAACATTTTCGCGCTAAATAAGCTACAATTGTAAAAAAATTATGGCATGGAACAAAAGAAGTCGCTCCGAAGGAACTTTTTCATTGTACTTTCAGATTTTGCTGTACTTTCTGTCAAGCGTTTAATGCCATTGGGAAAATGAAAAAGGATTTTGGTACCAGTATTATTCGCCCCTTTCTGAGAGTGTTCAATTTTAATGAATAGCAGTGAAGGTTGTTTTGCCTTCTAGGAATTTAATTACGGACTTCAGTATTCCTTCTGAACCCTAATGGATTATTCTCAACAAATTTCATGAGGGAAAATACATAGTGTGATGCTGCACTCAAAATGTGTAAGTCCTTAAACAACAATCTACAAATTGAGTGAGCGTGAGCAGCACATATTGTCCTTATTGTACATTTTTGTGTAATGATGACTTTCTTTCTGGAAGATGAGTTATCCCAGAATACACTTCTGTATGTCTGTATGACTTTATTGAATGAAAATAACCAAAGTCCGTTAACTTACCGACTTGTCTCTCACGAAGACTGACCTGAGTTGCTTAGGAAATCCTAAAATATTCCAAAGATTCTGCTTAATAATTCTTTCTCATGTTTTAAAATTATCAGTGGTGTAGCACCCTATAATATGTAGAATTTAATATACTATGTTTTCTTAAAACTGAGAGAGAAATCATTTGAAGAATACCAGTCAATAATCCTTGTAATTACATTATCTGAAATTTCATCTTTTCTTGTATGTCTGTTGGGACTGCTTGTGAGTTGTACTAAATGGAAGACCATTAACAAACACTGGAAACAACCCAGGACCCAAGCATGAACCTCATGGAACTCTTTTAAAGACGTCTCCAATTGTGTACAACTGATAAATTTCGAAGCTCATGTTTCCGCATTATATTTGTCAACCATGAAACTAGTGTGCATTCCCTCATGAGATTCTAAAATCAGTAAATAGATTCAAACACCGACTATGAAACATCATATGTTCTTAAATATACTGTCATCAAGATACAACAGTCTACCCTATTATGTACAACGAACTGTAATATTTACGAAAGTTCAAAAACAAAGTCAGAGGAGAGCAATTACTAATTCATAAGAAACAATTAACTATGAGGAACCATTTTGATACTGGAGCAAAAAGCAAGTAAAATTTGAGCTTGGCGTACTCTGTAAGGGAAACTGATACAGGCTTTCTTGGTGTCAAACCAAGCTAGGGGGCTTGGTTATGTTACTGCTAATTTCTGCTAATGTCATCTTTTTACATTTTCTAAATGCAGACATAGCCTCATAGTGCTTGTGATAAGAATGATTTCTAATCGGAATCTGGCCAGCAAAAGCACCGTCAGTGTTACACCATCTCCAGTTCCTCTCTCATGTTATGTCAACCCAAGTATCATTCTTCTCACCGCATGATGAAAATACAACCCTCCTGTATTTTGATTGTCACTGTGCCTGTACGACAACAATACCTGTAATTGTGACACAGTTATTCTAGAATGTCCTGACAAACTAAAAACCTGTTCAGTATGTAATGAAATTTTGAAGTACGTGGAGAAGAGCGTGTTTCCTTTTTGTGTCTGCTCCAATAGCGCAATGATTCGGGCTCAAGACAGACATTCTCTGTAAAGCGAGACGTGCAAGAAGTACACAAAGGGTCTCTGCGAAGCACCGTTGTCTGTAGAAGATAGCCAGGCTCGCAGCTTGCTCCAGAGGCACTCCCAACAACTGTCACACAACTGATGCATTTTACATTGTCGCTCTCCAGCACTGCATCTACGAGCTATAGCACCTAACTAGAAACACATTAGCAGGCAAGTACGTAAACTCTGGCCTTGACTATCAAATGACTTGCGACATGACCAGCAGCTCCAATCCAATGACTGTATATCTCCAGCACATCTTACACCTCCGCCTGGCTAACGTCGCATAATACCAAATTTCCATGCAGGCGTGCGCTGAAAATTTCCCCCACCTCACACTCCTCTAACAGAATTTCTATCGAAGAACATAGTGACGGATAGCCTAAAAAAATCTGGCAATGAAATTCGCGACATATGCATAGTGAGTCCCATAGACACGGATAACAACCACGTTAAAGTTTTCACATACGGGACCGGGAATACGGGCGCCGGCCCCGGATCTAATGCACCCGGCGGTGTGTCGGCCAGCCTAGATATGGTTTTTTGGTGGTTTTCCATATTCAACTAGATGAATACCGTATAAAGATGGTATCTGTTCTTTCGAACATGTCCGAAAGAACAGATACCATCTTCACATAGTTAAGGCTAACCGGCCATTGACCTTCTTCTGTGCTGGATGCACACGCATTGCCCGAACTCTTACGTGCCTCGGTAAGATTGTCTGCCGCGAGTAATGAGTGTAGTAGACAGGAGCACTACGAATGTAGTGTGTTGACATCAAGTTGGGAATGTTGGTCTCACGGGGAGCGTGCAAGGGATAAATCCCTGCAGTGGCACTGTCCTCTGTGCACTCGGTGGCTCAGGTGGATAGTGTCTGCCATGTAAGCAGGAGATCCCGGGTTCGAGTCCCCGTCGGGACACACTTTTTCAACTGTCCCCGTTGATGTCTATCAACGCCTGTCGGCAGCGTAGGGTCTTGGTTTAATTATTCTTTCAGCTGAATACCGGGCTGGTACCCCCGTTCTGCCTCAGTTACACGATTCGCAAACAGTTATAAAACGTATTGACGCTTAAACATGAGACAACATTAGACGCTGACAGGATGGATTCACGTATTCCGTTACAGGTGTAAGTGGTGGAAGGAACGAAGGGCATCCGGCCACACACCACCACTAACGACATGAGATCCGAAATAATATGCCGAATATCTGCAGACACGGGATGAGGGCATGAAGAAGAAGAAAGAGACCCAGGTTGAGTGAGTCTCGTAAGGCATAACACGTCTCTCACCTCTTCAACCGTTCGAGAATTCGGAACGACGTTTTCGGCAAATCTTAGTGTCGCTGAATGGAGGAAACTGTCTTGGTAATATGATTGTAGAGGCAACGTGTTTTCTTTTTTTCTAATGGAACGATATACTTTACTTAACGGGTTTTTGAAATCTCTTGTAAAGGCGAGTAAGTGATATGACGTATCCCAGTGACATAACGTATCGCAGAAGTGGATTAAAACTGAAAAGTAAGGCTGGAATCGGCTATTGAGAACAACGACAGGCTCCGTTGTCATATGCGTCAAGATAGACCAACGCTACTGAGGTAAAACGTATTTCCTCCTGTCCTTACAAGACAGATATACAGGATCAGCTATGTCCGCCCCGAGAGCTGAGAGGTCAGCGTGACGGATTGCCGTCCTACGGGCCCGGGTTCGATTCCCGGCTGAGTCGGGGATTTTCTCCGCTCAGGGACTGGGTGTCGTGTTGTCTTCATCATGATTTCATCCCCATCCGGCGCGCAGCTCGTCCAATGTGGCGTCGAATGTAATAAGACCTGCACCAAGGCGGCCGGACCTGCCCCGTAAGGGGCCTCCCGGCCAATGACGCCAAACGTTCATTTCTAGGGTCAGCTATGGAACTGTATGCTAACTTGTAGGATATCAGAAAGAGTTTAGGAAAACTATTTCAAAAGTGTGTATGCGCTCTCCCTTAACACGCCTTCGTAACCGAGGTCGGTAACACATTGGTGTGCGGTGGCTCTCAACTCATAGTTACGCCAATTCAAACCCTGGTGGTGGAAAATGTTCACTAGTAGATTTCTGCCAGCAATGGCAGGACAGATGGTGGGGTAGAGTTCCTTATTGCCAGTCTTTGCACCATGGTCCTGGATTAAATTCCCAATTTCTCTGCAGCGTCTCATGAAATAGGACTCAGTTCATGGTTGTCGCTCCGCAGAGTAGGTACGTTAAATTTGGCGACCCCCTTGGCGCTGTTCGAGAGGAGTTGGTTATGTGCCTGCACCGCGTTTCACACATGTCCTTCCCTTCAGCCATAACAGCACCAACCCAACACTACACTGCACAAGCTCTCATCACGTTCATCGACACGACACAGATACACACACGAGACTTCATAATACGCCGGAGGAGGACATTGGAAAATCAACTCCACTAGGATCTTGCCTAGGGTGGCGATACAGGATTCCTGCATCTGCTCCTCTGCGTTCCTGAGTGTGTAACTGACTTCTGACTAACCTTTAAGTAAGCAGCTTTCGTTGGCACACCTAAACGGCCGAAAGAATTGATATAGAGTGACGTTCCGAAAGAAAGTTTCATTTTTGAAAGAGACTATGCGACAAAAACAAACGTAACGTAAGTCTACACCAGTTGCTGGTTCGGCGAAGGAAAGGGGCGTCAGCAGAGGAGTCGCCAGTGGAAGTGCGTGCTGTTATCCGATATGAATGGGCATTGGGAATAGTCTGTCCGTCTTCCAAGAACGCCTACAAACCGTGTGTGGTAAAGAGGCCATGTCTCCTCAAATGGTTGGGTGCTGATGTTGCATATTCAAAGAAGGAAGGCAGAGTTGGAGGATGAAGGTCGAAATTGGAGCCCTTTCACATCCACAAATGAAAACAACAGTGCTTGAATAGATGACACGGTGTTAGTGGACAGTATCAGACATGGCATCCACACTGCTTATAGGCCGTGCTCAGGCTCAGCACATACTCCATGATGTATTGGGTTACCGAAAAGTGTCTGCAGAATGGATGCCTAGAAATCTGACCCCGGATCGCAAGAATGGGAATCAGCCTCGATCACTTGATGCGGTACGAGAGGAAGGGAAACGAATTTCTGTTCTGAATCATCAAAGGCGATGAGACGTGGATGCACCACTTTACTCCAGAGACCAAGGCCGCCTCAATGAAGTGGAAGCCTCCCACTTCACCTGTGAGGCAAATATTCGAAGTATCGCCTTGTGCAGGAAAGGCTATAGCGACAGTGTTCTGAGACTCGAAACAAGTGGTTCATCTTGATTTTCTCCAGCTAGGTATCATCAATGAGGCACGCTACAGCGACGCTGTCACCACCCTCAGATCCACCATTCGACGTAAAAGAGCAGGGCCCTTGACTAAAGGTGCTGTGCCCTTTGACGACAACGCAAAACCACATACAGCAAGGTTCACACAGAATCAGATTTTTCACTTCGGAAGGGAGAGAGTGAATTACCCAGTCTACAGTCCTGATATTGCCCCATCATACTTTCACCTGTTCCCTGCACTGAAAGCCGCACTCTCACGACGTCGCTTCCAAATCAGTGCTTAGGTGGAGCAGGTTCTGCGATAATTCTTTGCACTGCAGGGCACCAAGATTTACCAGAGTGGTTACTTTAAACTGACTGCATGCAACTACATATGTCTCAATGTCCGCGGCGTCTACGTCGACAAATAAAGCAAAGTATGTAGTTCATGAAGCTATGTCTATTTGTTTATGGCAACACAGTTCCCTTGTGAAAAGCAATGACGAAACTTACTTTCAGAGGTCCTTCGCAGCCATACCACAATAGACTATTCCGGCCACCCAGCCTTTCAAAATTTTAGCACTTTTCTTGGATATTTCCGCGAATAGTTTCAACGTTAACGTTAACAAATGTGATATCACAGAAAAATCTCGTTTCGATACCTTGAACCGCTCACGAAATAAAAAGGTGTCAGTCTTACGCTGCTGACCTGTATAATTACATTTATGTCCCATCCATGAAAATTATGATGCTAAACTCTGCCTTTCCCACACATTTTTGTAATTTTTTGCAGTTGACTAACAGAATCAACACATGAATAAGTGTGACTGAGTTACTGAGCATCCCATCATTGAGATACGAAAGGGAGAATGAACTGGATCGTCTCCTACCTGATGGCTGTAAATCCCGTTAATGTTTTTAATTGTGATTTATTAGTTTCGACCGTGGATGGCAGTTAACTTCGTCCCTGCTTAGAGGGGGTTCAATTTGATTAGGAAACTAGGGGAAGATGGACACAGGACGCAAGACTAATAAAACAGGTTCAAAATGAACAATGACATATATTCAACCAGATGAGCGCAGAGGAGTCTCGTATGACCTGTTAATGCTACTTTATACAAGGGAGACATTGACAAAAGAATCAATCAATGGCTATAGGAATCAACTCATAAAGTTACAAAATGACTTAAACGACATATGTGTTACTAACATGCCGAGCCGCGCGGGATTAGCCGAGCGGCCTAGGGCGCTGCAGTCATGGACTGTGCGGCTGGTCCCGGCGGAGGTTCGAGTCCTCCTTCGGGCATGGGTGTGTGTGTTTGTCCTTAGGATAATTTAGGTTAAGTAGTGTGTAAGCTTAGGGACTGATGACCTTAGCAGTTAAGTCCAATAAGACTTCACACACATTTTAACATGCCGAACAAAGTTGAATGTATGTGGGTATCCTAACGTGCTAGGTGGAAAGAGCTGAACACATGAGATAACCGTCGTGAGGACAAATGGAAGTGCTTGCGATGACTTTTTATCACCTGGCTGAAGAAGTCGCCCTACGACAACAGCGGAACGTAGCCGCGCATGCTGAGTGAAAACGGTGATAGCAGTACCGCAGCGACATTACCATCTTCTGGTGTACGTAACGAACAAGTAAACTATAATCTGACTCAAGGCAGCAAGTGCCAGCAGCAGAGCGAATTCACATTTTACTCATCTGGCTGAAACCGTTGATCCAAAGAATAGCTAGCAAAAATTGAAGCTGGGGCGCCTTTGGTCTGGGGTTTTGTGACCTCTGAATTACCACTCTCCTGTGGGCTTCCGACCTCAAAAAATTTGCTTAGTACCAACTTCTGGGAGGAGCAGTGGCCGAGGACTACCTGCTAGGAACTGGAGAACAGACTAAGTTATCCGTCCACCAGGATTTCACATCCTGCCTTGGCTTCCAACTGTCGAAATGCAGTCGTCTTTGTATTATTGCGCCCGCTCGAGGAAAAAGAAAGGGGCCTCTTGAATTTTTATCTGAATTGAAAGGTTGCAACCAGTTTGTGCAATAACTATATCCGAAACTAGATTCCGGAACGCAGATCCTCAGTAGCTCAGGATTCTATTATTGTCGCCGTTCTCTACAAAATTTTAATAAGAGGCTACTTTGTACAAAACTTTAGGAAACCTCGAAATGAAATGATTAACTCAGTGATTAGATGATTAGTGAGTTTGTGTTAAGAATGAGTCCGGAGTCTGCAGTAATATGTGTGGCATATAAATTACTTAGAGTATCATTATTAATCAGAAGCCTTTCACTAATGCGAATCTGCACTGCCTGATGAAAAGTGTCAGCACACCTTTATGTAATACGAAACTGACGACTAAATGTCCGAGAGGCGGACCCGCCAAAGCAAAAGGAGGCGGGGAGTATTCTGTTGTCAGTAGAGACGCAGTTACAGCACAGTGGATCTGTCAAGAGAGCTGAATGACTTCGAACGTGCCCAAGTCATTGAATGTCACGTGAGTAACAAATCCGTCAGACACATTTAAATCCTTCTAAATCTTACCACAAGAACTGTTGGTGATGTGAGTGTGAAGTGAAAACGTGAAGAAGACGGGCAGCTAAACCAATCGACGGACGGGGACCGTCAAACGTTGTGGAGGGTGGTTCTGAAAAGTCGCACAAGATCAGCGGAAGAAATCATTCCTGAGCTCCAAAATGCTACCAGCACTCCAGCAAGCACAACGACTGTGCATAGGAAGTTAAAAGAAAAGGGGTAAAAGAGCTGAGCAGCTCCTCACAAGTCACCCATTTCTGTTGTCACTGTTACGTGACACTTGAGGTGGTGTAAACAGCGCCGCCTCTCGACAGTGAATGACTGGAAGCGAGTGATTGGGAGTGAAGAATCGCGCTATACCATGTGGCAATCCTGTGGAAAGGATGGGATCTGGCGAATGCGTGGAGAACATCTGCCATCATGTGCAGTGCCAAGAATGAAGTATAAAGCATGTGGTGTTAAGGTGTGAGGGTGTTTTTCGGGGTAGGGTGTGAGCCCCTTACTTCGCTTATAAGAATGCTAAATGCTGAAGGATATGAACACATTTTACAGCATTCCGTGCTGCTTACGGAAGAGGAAGCTTTCAAGACGATAACTGTTTGTATCAATATGTCAATACACCCATCATCAAGTAGCATCTGTGAGGCAAGATTTGTGGACAATAACATTGCTGAAAGGGACTGGCCTGCCAATAGCTTTGGGACGAGTTAGAACGTAGACGTCAATAGATCCCACCGTCCAAAATCAAGACCTTCTCTGGTTTCGACTATTGAGGAAGAATGGGCCGCCATTCCTCCACAGACATTCAGACTCCTCATTGAAAGTGTCCCCAGCACAGTTCAAGCAGTCGTAAAGGCGAAGGGTGTACACACTCCGTATTAATGTCCACTAATAGTTGTGCAGATTCTTTTGATTAGATAGTGTTTGCGTCCCGACAGGTGACGAGCCTTGGGAGGTTGATTGTGTTGCAGCTTCGTGATAAGTGGGAACTAGTAATGGTGCCATTTGTGTGATCTGAGTCTGAAAGATACAGTAAAAATATTTCCGCGATATTCATAGTCTACGTAAAATTTGGGAGTTGTCGCCAGGGAGCAGGTAACGTGCAATTTTCTTGTGCTGTTCTAATGCATTCTGCACTATTCACCCTCAGTGCAGAGTGCCGCCAACACGTTGGCTGAAGTGAAAGCATATGTCTAGTGCTAACTCTTCTGATGTGAAAGCAGGTAGAGTTCCGTAAAATAATTTTTAGAGTTGCCGGAGGAAGAAGTGCAGCACAAATTAAAGAAATGTATGATTCCCACTATTTAACTGTGTTTGGGCACCTGTTCTAGTGGCATGGAGCTCGAATTAGCCACTACAAATTTCAATTACACAAGTGTCCACCCGGTCGCTAAGGACAGAAGAATCGCTGTCGTGAAGTTCATGTGCACTGATGTTGAAAATCGCTTCCTCTGTTATCCAAATCACTTGTTTCTCTCTCTCTTTCTCTCTCTCTCTCTCTCTCTCTCTCTCTCTCTCAACAACACACACTCACGAAAATGCATGCACACATACACGAGCGAAATCCAGTTGATTACCTTATCTTACTAGAGCTGGAAGCTCCTGTTTACGTTTTCCTTTTTTTTTTTCACGATTGCAAATTTGGGTTTTTAAACTCTGCCTTCGGCAAAACTCGAGGCATTTATTTTTTTCTAATACCCAAACGTGTTACGATACCCATGTGTCATCCTCAGTGCGTCTCGAATTATTTCCGGATTTGCACAGGTCGAGATGCATTTATGCCTCTTTATGGTCTGACAGCATATCATACTTTTCACCTTGTGTATGTTTCATGTGCACGAATATTGTTGTTTGATTGTAATTACATATGCTGATTTTCACACCTTTCGCACTTCACCCTCACATAATACAGTATGTTTTCATACATTGAATGAGATTTGGAAGTATATTTACTACACAGACCCTTAAATGTGCCAAATTTTGTGTTTACAAAGCTTTTAGGCTCATTTACTGTGTTTACTCATATTACAGGTTGTAGGTGTGAAGTGTCTTCTAAATACTGACTGATTAAATTCGCTCGCGCTTCATTGCCTTCGGCTAAAGTGCTTTTCTCCTAGCAGAAGTTGACACGGCTACGCAGAGCGTAGTTAGCGTTATTTGTGCCTATTTAAAAATGTTTGGAAACTCAGTATATTGGACAAACGGTAAGATATGTCCATGCCGGTCGAGTTCGTAACAGAGCAATGAAATTCACTGTTGTGTGCATCTTCGCACATCTGCAGTGTAGACAAAGATCACAATATTTAGCAAAAAATAACACAAAACTGGATTTTCCCATAGTCTTCCTGACATCTGTGGCTCATAATATCATCCAATAAAATTTAATAAAAAATCGCACATTAAACGGATAAATATGAAGAAAAACACGGTTTTCTTAAGATTACTAAAGAAACTAAAGTGGAAAAACTAATTGGCGCGCCAAGATAGGTCATGGGCAGTCAGTGGGAAAGAGCGAGAGAAGTTGAAGCACTGTTCAGAAAAACTGTGGTTTGGCGGTAATAAAACACTCGAAGCTATGTGGATGAGTGCTGTAGAAACGTAGTGTTCGGGCATGCGACGAGACATCTCTATCATTAACTCTCTGTTGATACATTGTGGACGTGGGACAGCTGCTAGTCAAATATTTAAATTGGCCAAACAGCAGTGCAAACTGAGAAGTTATTTTTAGTTTCGCTACCAGCTTCGGATCTCGTGAATTCTCAAGTGCTTCCTTCGAAGACTTGGCTGCAACTTCAGTTTCAGTCAAGTCTTCGAAGCTAGCACTTGAATATTCACGATATCCAGAAACAAATGGCCCCAGTATGCCAATATAGATAATTTTTGAGGGGTGCATGTGAGGCATGAAGATGGCATATTGAAATGCCGAAACTGGTAGCGAAACTAAAATAGAATAACTTCTAAATTTGAACGGTTGTTTGGTAATTTTCTTTGTCAAATAAAAATCTTTAATTTCCTGTTGATCGTGACATCCTGGCATACCGATTTTAATTTTCCTGTTTACCTCCATCGACAGGTTCGGAAACATATTTCGGAACTTCGGTTTATTCAATTTAGAATTGTCTGTAGTGCCCAGAAGCTAACACATTTAGCATCCCGGCCCGCGGGGCAGCCGCGCGGTCTTAGGCGCCTTGTCACGGTTCGCGCGGCTCCTCCCGTCGGAGGTTCGAGTCCTTCCTCGGGACCGAGCGAGGTGGCACAGTGGTTAGCGCATTGGACTCACATTCGGGAGGACGACGGTCCAATCTCACATCCGGCTATCCTGATTTAGGTTTCCTGTGATTTCCCTAAATCGCTAAGGGCAAATGGGGGGATGGTTACTTTGAAAGGGCACGGCCGACTTCCATCCCCGTCCTTCCCTAGTCCGATGAGACCGGTGACCTCGCTGTCTGGTCTCCTCCCCCAAACAACCCAAACCCCCCCCCCCTTTCCTTCGGGCATGGCTGTGTGTGTTTTCCTTCGCGTAAGTTAGTTTAACTTAGAGTACGTAGTGTATAAACTTAGGGATCGATGACGTCAGTAGTTTGGTCCCATAGAACTTACCACAAATTTCCAATTTCCATTTTGGCATCCCGTTTAAGCCTTGAGCTGGACGCGCTGTCAACACCCAAAAATCGGGAACATATGGCAATATTAGTTGAATGTCGACAGTCAGTTATCTCTGGGGCTGTTTAAGTAGGCCCGCACAGCCAAACAAGGGCATATCTGTCCCCCTCCCCTCCCTCCTCCCCCCTGCGCTAGATTTTATTTATGTTCTGGTTGCATCACAGACTACGACTCCTATCGGTCCCACGGAATCTCTAAGTATAGTAGTGTTACCCAGTTTCTCGCTTTCTCTTTACTGGCGAGTACCCCTGGGCTTGGTTCTGTGCATTGGATTCCTACACAGTGTAAACTGTTCTTGTGCCTTGTGTTCAGTAAGCGCGACGTGCCCCATGTTGCAACAGGCTGTCACTGTTAAAATACGAAATCCGGTATGTATGAGGTAGCTCCATCAGCCAGTACTATATAATTCTTCAGGCTCTGCTGCACTGTTTGCAGAAAATCCTCCGATATTTAACAAACGATTAATATGCAATGTATATTCTGTTATCAATGTTACATTGTACAACAGGAGTTTTTACAATCACTACTTTGGACGGATTGCGGTGGGCAGATTTCCTTCATCTTGGCATTTAAACACCAGTTCTGCTGTGTTCCAAAGATCTGAAGAATGTCGTTACTAACCAACAGAAAGCTGCTGCAGGAATATCCCATACTGCCTGAAAAAGAAAAGTGAAGCACCCAGAAGAGGCGGTCAGATGTCATTGCAGCTTCTTACACCTGCGCACCATCGGTGGGTACGTACTTGGTTAGTGCCGCAATTTTCTGTGACAGGTGGAACGGCCACCATAGTGCATTGGTTTTGTTTTAGCGTGTCACCACGCATGGTAACGTATAGTAAGGGCGTTAAGAGAGTGATCGCCATAAAGGACTCGGAGAGACCGCGTACAGGTGTGGGACAGATCCATTAGCACCTGTCAGAGTATCAATGTGGCCTCATTGCCGGCCTCCGTTTGGCCGGCTGGTCGAGTAGTATAATATCCATATTTTTTGGGCATGGGGATGTAACTGTGGGCCAATGTTCGACTGCACGGGAACATGGGTGCACGAATACTCATCAATGTTCCGGTCTAGAACATCTGACCATCACAATGGAGAACCGCCGAATTGAGCACGGAGCACATTGTAAGCACATCTGTGCCTGTCATTCCGGAATAAGTACTGGACTCCCCATAACATTATTTGTCAATCTGCACCACTGGAAAGGGAGTAGCAGTAGCTGAACCAGGGAATTAACGTTCCATGCGTAGATTTACAGTTAACACGACAACATGAACGGCTCTGTAGGGAGTGGTACCATAACCAACAAGCACGGAATGCTGAAGAATGATTGTACGAAAATGAAACACCTACAGCCGTCCTTAAGATATCATTTATTCTGTAGCTACCAGTTTCGGCGCTTCAGTGCTCCATCTTCAGGCCTTAGATGACACTGATGCTGAAGGGGTTATCATGATCCATATATACGATGCCCCTCCCAACCCCCCCATGAACCATGGACCTTGCCGATGGTGGAGAGGCCTCAGCGATCCAGATAGCGTAGGTGCAACCACAACGGAGGTGTATCCGTCGAGAGGCCAGACAAACATGTGGTTCCTAAAGAGGGGCAGCAGCCTCTTCAGTAAAAGAGCAACAGTCTGGATGTAACAGTGGCAGCCTTGTAGCATCAACCAAAACGGCCTTTCTCTGCTGGTACTGCGAATGGCTGAAAGCAAGAGGAAACTACAGCTGAAATTTTTCGTTAGAGCATGCACCTCTATTGCATGGTTGAATGATGATGGCATCCCCTTGCGTAAAATATTCCGGAGCTAAAATAGTTCCCCATTCGGATCTCCGGGTGGGGCGTTCTACGGATCGGAGTGTGGAATGTCAGATCCCTTAATCGCGCAGGTAGGTTAGAAAATTTAGAAACGGATATGGATAGGTTAAAGTTAGATATAGTAGGAATTAGTGAAGATCGGTGGCAGGAGGAACAAGACTTCTCCTCAGGTGAATACAGGGTTATGAATATAAAATCAGATAGCAGTAGTGTAAGAGTAGGTTTAATAATGACTAAAATAATAGGAACGCGGATAAGCTATTATGAACAGCATAGTGAACGCATTATTGTAGCCAAGATTGACACGAAGCCCATGCCTACCACAGTAGTACAAGTTTATATGTCAACTAGCTCTGCAGATGATGAAGAAATTGATGAAATGTATGATGAGATAAAAGAAATTATTCAGGTAGTGAAGGGAGACGAAAATTTAATAGTCATGGGTGACTGGAATTCGACAGTAGGAAAAGGAAGAGAAGGAAACGTAGTAGGTGATTATGGATTGGGGCTAAGAAATGAAAGAGAAAGCCGCCTGGTAGAATTTTGCACAGAGCATAACTTAAACATAGCTAACACTTGGTTCAAGAATAATGGAAGAAGGTTGTATACATGGAAGAACCCTGGAGGTACTAGAAGGTTTCAGATAGATTATATAATGGTAAGACAGAGATTCTGGAACCAGATTTTAAATTGTAAGACAATTCCAGGGGCAGATGTGAACCCTGACCGCAATTTATGAACCGCAGATTAAAACTGAACAAACTGCAAAAAGGCAGGAATTTCAGGAGATGGGACCCGGATAGACTGAAAGAACTAGAGGCTACAGAAGGTTTCAGGGGGAGCATTACGAGACAATTGACATGAACAGGGGAAAGGAATACAGAAGAAGAATAGGCAGCCATGAGAAATGAAATAGTGAGCGCAGCAGAGGATCGAGCAGGTAAAAAGACGAGAAAGTAGGAGTAGAAATCCTTAGGTAGCACAAGAGATATTGAATTTAATCGATGAAAGGAGAATATTAAAAATTCAATAAATGAAGCAGACGAAAGGGAATACAAACGTCTAAAAAATGAGATTGACAGGAAGTGCTAAATAGCTATGCAGGAATGGCAAGAGGACAAATGTAAGGAAGTAGAAGCATATATCGCTATCGGAATATAGATACTGCCTATAGGAAAATTGAAGAGACGTTTGGAGAAAAAGAACCACTTGTATGAATATCAAGAGCTCAGATGGAAAACGAGTCCTAAGCAAAGAAGGGAAAGCAGAACGGTGAAAACGAATATTTAGAGGGTCTATACAAGGGAGATGCACTTGAGGACAATATTATAAAAATGGAAGTGGACGTAGAGGGATATGATAAGGGAGACATGATAATACATGAAGAATTTGACAGAGCACTGAAAGACCTAAGTCGAAACAAGACCCCGGGAGTACACAACATTCCGTTAGCGCTACTGATGGGATTGGGAGAGCCAGTCATGGCAAAACTTCTCCATCTGGTGAGCAAGATACACGAGACGGTTGAAATATCTTCAGACTTGAAGAATAATATTATAATCCCAGTTCCAAATAAAGCAGCTGCTGACATGTGTGAAAATTATGGAACTATCAGTTTAATAAGTCATGATTGCAAAATACTAACACGAATCATTTAGAGAAGAACCGAGAAACTCGTAGAAGCCGACCTCAGGGAAGACTAGTATGTATTGCGTATTTATTGATTATATTGACCTTACGTCTTCTCATAGAAGATAGATTAAGGGAAGACAAACCTACGTTTATAGCATTTGTAGACTTAGAGAAATCTTTTGAGAATGTTGACTGGAATACTCACTTTCAAATTCGAAAGGTGGCAGAGGTAAAATATAGGGAACAAAAGGCTATTTGCAATTTGTGAGGGAACCAGAGGACAGTTATAAGAGTCGAGGGGCACGAAAGGGAAGCAGTGATTGAGAAGGGAGTGAGACAGTTAGTAGCCTATCCCCAATGATACTCAATCTGTATATTGAGCAAGCAGAAAAGAAAAATTTGGAGTAGAAATTAAACTCCAGGGAGAAAAACTAAAAACTTTGAGGTGTGCCGATGACATTGCAATTTTGGCAGAGACAGCAAAGGACTTGAAAGAACAGTTATACGGAATGGACAATATCTTGAAAGGAGGATATAAGGTGAACATCAGCAAAAGCAAAACGAGGATAATGGAATGTAGTCGAATTAAATCAGGTGTGATGAGGGAATTAGATTAGGAAATGAGACACTTAAAGTAGTAAATGAGTTCTGCTATTTGGGAAGCTAAAATAACTGATGATGGCCGAAGTAGGAAGGATATAAAATGTAGACTGGCAATGACAAGAAAAGGGTTCCTGAAGAAGAGAAATTTGTTAACGTTGAGTATAATCAAATGGCTCTGAGCACTATGGTACTTAACTTCTGAGGTCATTAGTCCCCTAGAACTTAGGACTACTTAAACCTAATTAACCTAAGGACATCACACACATCCATGCCCAAGGCATGATTCGAACCTGCGACCGTAGCAGTTGCACGGTTCTGAACTGAAGTGCCTAGAACCGCTCGGTCACAGAGGACGACGTTGAGTATAGATTTATGTGTCAGGAAGCCCTTTCTGAAAGTATTTGTATGGAGTATAGCCCTGTATGGAAGTGAAACACGGTCGGTAAATAGTATAGCAAGAAGAGAATAAAAACTACTGAAATGTGATGGTGAAGATTAGAGGGGAAGTCCTCGTAACTAATGAGAAAGTACTGAATAGAATGGGGGAGAAGAGAAATTTGGGGCACAACCTGACCAGAAGAAGGGATCGATTGGTACGACACATTTGAGACATCAAGGGAACACTAATTTAGTACTGAAGGGAAGTGTCTCGAGTAAAAATCGTAGAGGGCGACCAACAGGTGATTACAGTAAGCAGATTCGGAGGGATGTAGGATGCAGTAGTTACTCGGAGATGAAGAGTCTTGCACAGGATAGAGTAGCATGGAGAGCTGCACCAAACGCCGTCTTCGGACTGAAGACCACAACAGAAACAACATGTACGATACATCAGAGGCCAACATAACAGGGTTTACACAGATTACCTATAACCGTAATGTGGTCTCTCCAACTATCAACTGTCAACTCAGGTGAGTTGTCTGCGTCAACTGGTTATCGTGTCCGCTGGTGCATCACATATATAGATCGTGATAACGACTTCAGCGTCAACTAAGGCCTGAAGATGGTGCAATGACGCGCCGAAACTGACATCTTAAGGACGGCTGTAGGCGTTTCATTGTCTTACAACAGTCAACGGCCGTAGTCCTCCAGGCCTCCAGCCACAAAGCTGGACATACAAAAAACTGAATAATGACGTCGCATTGTCTTTAGCGACGAATCGCGGTTCTGCACCACCCTAGATGACCATCGTTATTGAGTATGGCGGCGATCTGGAGAGAAGTCCCTTTCTCCTAATGTTCTGGAAGTAACACAAAGGTGTCATTCCTGGCGTCATGGTGTGGGAAACCATTGGACCTGATTTCAGGTCACGCGTGCTAGTGGCTAAGGGCACGCTGACGGCACAGTTGTACATCGGGGACGTCCTGCATCCGCTCAAACGAAAGTATCGTGGTGACATTTTTCAGTTACACAAGCGCAGAAATGGCACCTCTCTCTATGAACCATCTGCGTGACATTAGGGTACTCTCGTGGCAAACAACATCCCCAGATCTGTCCACTCTAGAACGCATTTAAGACCAATTCGGATGTCAACTCGGTCGCCGTGCCAGTATCGACGATATCGAGGACCAATTACAGCAGCTGTGGGCCAGTTTGCCTCAGGAAAGGGCATGATGGCATTGTGATACCCTTCCCAACCGAATGAACGCGTGCATCCAGGCCAGAGGGCCGCAACGTGGTACTGATTAAGTGGGCTCATACAGACAAGTTGTTTTGTAAATCTGACTCGACTTTGTAATCACCGAAATAATGTCACATACGCTCTCAGTCCTTTCCTCCTTTCCTTCCAGGTGTTTCACTTTTTTTTTGGCAGACAGATTGTTGATAGTTAATATTAACGTACTCCAGATTCTAGCCACTATCTTCGTACAGCATTACCATAAAGCATTTCCACCCGGGCGAGTCTCGCACAGTGACCAGTTACCGATAGTAGAAAACGACTTTCTTATGTCACGGGAGTATTTCATTACCGATGTAGCAAGCGTTAATTCCAAGAGATTCAGTGCTTACTGGTCATAAATTCCCTATCTTACAATTCCCGACATTTACATCTACATCTACATAGCTATAAATCGACACTCTGCAATTCACTATGAAATGCATGGCAGAGGTTACTTCCCAGTCCACCAGTTATTAAGCCAGAAGAAAGGGAAAAATGGTTGCTAAACGCCCCTGTGCACGCAGTATTTATTTATTTACTTGTTTATTGGGTCTCCAGCAGCTTACGCCCGTTTAGCCAACTAAACGTTAAATAAGAGACATGTAGTACAACCCATAAGTTGATAACGTAACGGTGACAGAAGTGTAACAAAATTAACGATTAGCATTGTTGCAGTGGCACAGATATCGCTAAAAATACACGTATACATTTAACAAAAGCGTTAAACAAGCTATGTATCAGTTTTATGCGGCACCATAAGTTAATATACAGTATAAAACGAAAACATGGGAACACTAGAAATATCACTGTTCAGAGCCTAAACTGAAATACCTATACATATAAAATACACATTATCTTGACAATTAACATAGTTTCCAGTGTTGGGTTGTTATTACAAAGATATCTTGGTAGTTAGTACGAATATGAAAAGCTCTTAGACATATACGGCGCTATTCAAAGAAAGTAGAATGTCGCTCTCGTAGAAAACTCTACTTTGAGACGACGTAACTATCGTAAAAAAAGATTGTCTGAGCTTCTCCCATTTTGTACATGCAGAGAGGGTATGCTTGATGTCACCTTCTGTTGTGTCATTACAGTCATAGAGCTGGGCTGAAGTAATTCCAGTGCGCTGGAAAGGCACCTAAAAGCTTCTGGGGTTGAATCTCTTATGGCAGAAGGTAAATATCAGCCGTCTGGGTAAGCGAACATCGCGAAACCAGTGTCCACGTGGGTAACAGGCATAACGCAGGCCTAATATCTTCCCCTGAATTGCTGAGATACGTTCCAGTCCTCGTGCCGTTGTTGAAAGGCATTCCGTGTGGCCACACGGTACAGTTCAGAGAGCGAAAATTTGAGCTCGATGAAAGTTCAGGAATTGTGGGATAAAAGGTGGTCGTAGTATATTTCGTAGATTCCTCAGTGAAATTCGGCCCTTGAAGTTTATTTAGTAGGCTTCAACGAGATAGTTAGCGTCTGTCTGTCATCTACAATGGCAGACTCTGAATTGCCATTCTGGATGGGACAGCTGGAATATTAATGAGCGGCAGTAACAAAGCAATTGACAGAGGCATTCGGCACGCGGTCAGCGTTCATTAGGCGGCACGTCGTAACGCCAGCTACGTCAATCAACTGTCGCCTGGGAGACAGGACACTGCCTGAGCCTCCGACCACAGCCGGGCACAGTAAGTCGCGACGCAACGTTCACGTGCTGTATCACGTAACAATTGCTACGGTGGGAACGCTACTTATTTGCGCACCGAGTACAGTAGACAGTGGCTCGTCACCGAAATAGTATTGGTCAATTGGCGAAATAATCACTGAATATCAGAAACGTTGTAGACGGGGCAACCACAGTTGTGAGTAATCACCTGGGCTATTAAGAAGCCACTTCAGCTGTGTTCAACTTTTTTTATTATCAGATTGTTATCTGATTAAACACAGCTGAAGCAGTTTCTTAACCTCCCAGACATCACCGAGTACTTTGGATACATTAGTTTCCCAAGAAAACAGTGGCTAAAATGAGCGAAGAAGTTTAATGATGTTACTCACTGCAGGCGTAGTCGACATGGTAATACGAAACCGTTGCTGGTCATTCAAACTGCAACGCCAGGGAGGGTAGCAAAAAACGAATATTTACTCTTTGTGCATGTACTGTATAGTAGAAAGAATATATGGGGAAATCCATAGGTGTCTGAGGGTATACAGTGACCGAAATTTGGTAGACTATGTTCCAAGGTGGCATCTCTGGCAACAACAGTGGCTGTAACCCAACTAGGCAGAAATCTTGGATAACAGATACGGGTACACAGGTACGTTATTCGATGTTACGGGGGTTATTCAAATGAAAAGTGAACACCCGCCACAATGGGACCATGGAAGGGCTACATTCAAAAGTAATCATCACACGCTTTAAGAGATTTACCCCACTGGGAGACGGGACGATCAATTCCTTTTTCGTACAACGCAGTCAGCCGTTGATGAATCCACACAACCTCACGCATTCTTGCATCCCCTCGTCCGACTGAAACAGACGTTCACGCATGTCTTCCTTGACGTCATCAAAGATATCAAAATCACTCGGTGAAAGATCCGAGCTTTAAGGAGGATGTTGCAGTGTTTTCCAACCAAATTGCTGAAGCACAGCCTTCGTCTGATTGTGGTTCCACGCCCGAGGAACTTGTTTCCATGTGACCGCTGGAGTCAGGCCACATCTGCGACACAACTGTCTGAAGGATAGTCGAATCGTTGGCGCCAGCCGTACGATACTATGACAGCTGGACGACCACACTAGAAAATTCTGCGAACAACCAACGTCGTAGGCCAACAACTGCGAGCACCTGTTACGTGGCACTACTCTGTAATCCTACCACAAAGGTGACAGTATCGAAACTTTACGACAGTGGAGCCACCTGTCGTGCGGGCTGTGTGTTATGGCGGGTGTTCGGTTTTCATTTTACCGCTCCTTATACTTTAATTCTATGCCAGAGTTAAAGTGGCGGGCGAGTGCTGGTGAGACTCTCGGTGTTCGAAAAAGGTATTTTGCCAATGGGGCAGAGATCTGGAGAAAAGTTTTGGGGTCGGCCGGAGTGACCGAGCGTTTCTAGGCGCTACAGTCTGGAAGCGAGCGACCGCTACGGTCGCAGGTTCGAATCCTGCCTCGGGCATGGATGTGTGTGATGTCCTTAGGTTAGTTAGGTTTAAGTAGTTCTAAGTTCTAGGGGACTGATGACCTCAGAAGTTAAGTCCCATAGTTCTCAGAGCCATTGAACCAAAATTTTAGGCCTGGACGTAAGTCGACCACGTTCTGTATTTGGATAGGACATCACAGACAACAAGCGGTCTTTCGTTATCTTGCTGAAAAATAGCGTCAGAGAAAAATCAAAGATACAGCCTTGACACCCCAGAAATGAAACGGCTACCATTACATAGCGACTCAGAGGTAATCAGTTGTGTACCATGTGGTACCTTATATCAGCACACCAGATACCGGGCTCATATGACGATTAGGACTAGACTATCACAAAATTCGCTCACCTTGATCCCTCCACCAACAGGTACGGCCATCGTGATGCTGTACGCAAAACTGGGACTCTTCCGAAAAGGCCGTGTAGGCAACTCCCGTGTCCAGCATTGTCGTAAGGCGTGCTTCTACTGTCTCGTCAAGGTAAGCCAGAAAAGCGTATGCCGTGCTGTCAATCCGTAGCGCTCTAGAGGTCGTACCGACGATGCGGATATTTATCTAGCTGCGAACATGTCCATTCCGTAACTCACGGCACGTGGCGTGGCTGTATGAGCTTTGCAACCAAGCGAACAGTGTGTTGTCCTCTCTAGCACTATTCGTGACGGGTCGTCGATATCCTGTATGGTGTTGAATGTGACTGCCCCTCCCCCCCCCCCCCCCCCCCGCCCTCCTCAGGGCATCAATTACATATTCACATGACATTCGTGGAATCTCGAACAACGCGGGCAGAAATTTCGCACAATGGCAAACCACAGTCTTAGCAGGCGATGATAATGCAACTGCTTATTTCCGATACCTGCTGCTAATCGTTCTTCCCTCTTTCGCGAGGCGTAACACGAACACAGCAACGTTCAGACTAGATTTATTGATAAGCAACCCACTGCAATATCTCTCGTTGTATAGAGAATGCAGATGGCGCTACCAGCCACTTCGAGCTGTTGCGGTGATTTGTTAATACTCTGGCGGAAAAAGATCGCAATACCAACAAGTAGTGGAACTCGTAAACAAAAGTTCTTAGGCGTGTTTCTACATCTGAAATTTCGCGCCAGTCGCTTAGGAGTGGCGCTGGTAGCGCCACTATGGGGATACAGATCAGGTTTGCTTTAAATACAAACTGTGACGGTCGTGAAGGTTAATTATCGTTTAGACTGGACGTGGTGAGTTGACGTTAGTCACGAATGGCTTTCATGCGACAAATACTCCATTGTCAACACCTCGCTGAGTTTGAGCAAGGTCGTGTAGTAGGGCTGGAAGGTCCTTCTGCGATAGTGCACGAAGAGTTGGCAGGAATGCAGTTACTGTACATGGTTGCTGGTAGCGGAGGTCACAAAAATGTACAGTCGCGAGAAAACCGGGCTCCGGCCGGCCAGGTAAAATTAGTGAAAGGGAAAACCATAGTATTCGGCGTGTGGCTTTGGCCCAACGTACTGCAGCAGCAGTTTGAGCAGCAGTTTGTACCACAGTGAGACAACGAACTGTTATAAATCGGTTACTTCCAGGACAGCTCCGAGCAAGACGCCTGTAGCGTGTCTTCTACTGACCCTAAACGATCACCATTTGCGACTTCAGTGGTGTCAGGTGAGGTGGAGGTCTGTTGTGTTTTCTGATGAAAGCTGCATCTGCCTCGGTGCCAGTGATGGCCGTGTGTTGCGTAGGAGGAGGACGGTTGTGGGCCTGCAACAAACATGTCTGCATGCTAGACGTACTGGATGAGCCATGTATGGCTCGTGTCCGTGCCATCCCCTATTTAACATACTGTTTTTGCCGTACCGCTACCTCATTATGTTAGTTTCAATTACTTGTGTCACTGAGTTGCTGCTTTGCCTGCCCGTGAGCGGCAGCAGCAGCGCTTATCGATATAAGCCCTGCCGTATTATCTTTTCTGGACTGCTATTACTTCCCGGTCGTCGTGTGTCGACCATTCAGTTGGAACGTGCCAGCAGTTTGTTCGGACCTGGCACTCGGGGCGCGGCAGCAGTGAGGCCCGGACCGCCATGATTCGCCCGACGGTTGCCGACACACATGATTGGAGTGGGAACGACTCTCGTTGGTCGGTCGGTCGTCTTGCCGGACGACGTTTATTTGGCCGGCAATCGCTTATGGTTTGGCTGTGTGTGCCGATTCGTGATTCGTCTCTGTTATTATACAGTCATTGCCGTAAGCATTGTCTATTTTTCGTGCAAGTGTTCGTGAAACTGTGTGTAGTTGGTGTGATTTTGACTGACAAGTTATTTTAAATGTTGTCTTGGTCATAGCTCATTTCACTGCAGATGCGTCAACTCTATTTCTGCCGTTATTGGTTTACCTGCTGTACTTGTCACAGTATGGGCAGCTAAAGTATGGCTGAAGGCTATGGAAGTGCACATTGGAAGACTGTCTGAAGAAGCTCACTATCAGATAACTTATCACCACATGAAAATATCATCCAGTCTGGTATAGTTGACCCATACAAGTGTCCGCCCTTAGCCATCTCTGAATTGTGTCGTCCTCGCCTCCAGTTGGAGTACAATTATATACCCCACTACTTCACAACTAGCCCAGTTCAAATGGCTTTCTGTTGGACACAATTCTCTATTTGATATTTCATGGACGTTAATCCATTATCTATTCGAGTAAACTGCTATCCTAGAATCCAGTATCAGTTGCAGATTGTCTATCTAACGTCTTTCAGAGACATCCGAAACTTTAATTTCATTATTCAGCGTACTTATTGACGAATTCGAATATTTAAAATGTTGTCGTAATCTTCTCGTTAAGAGGTATAATCTTCTGTTAAAAGTTCAACACAATAGAGCAAGCTATACCGTTAGAAACTGTGTGTTATTCTAGAGTCAGCGATGGCGCACAAATTGGCGAACTATGTTCAACCACTGTTTGAGAATGAGAGTACTTAGGACTTCCAACGAACTTTGCACATAATTTCAGACTTTTACGAAACGTCTTCTCGCTGACACCCTCCTAAAAAATGATGAAATTAAGGAAGTTTATCGCTTACTACATTTTCGCTGTTCGTGCAGACACGCTTCAACATTACACATGACGCTTTAATTTATTACTTCTTTACTACTAACTCTGTTCGCAACATGCTTTGCAAACGGTATCTACATGCAACACTGACTGTGTCTGCAAATTTATGACAGTGTACGACACACAGTTCAGGAGATATAACGTCAGAAACAGCGAGTTAAGCGAAAAACTAGCTTTTGTTTAAAATGGAACGCAATAACACTTAAACAACAGGAATGAAATTTTAATTTATTACGTATTTATTACTAATTCCGTTCGAAAAACACTTTGCAGACTGTATCTTTCCCTGAATGTGCCTGCAAAACTGTATCACTGAACAAAGATAGTTCAGGGGACAAGGGGACATGACGTCGTAAACAGCGATACGCGTGAAAAATTAGCTTTTGCTTAAAATGGAGCGCAAATTATCCAGAATGTATTGATTCTGTGTTTCATAATGAGAGCACTTAGTGACTTTTAGTGTAATTTCAATCCTTTTCTAAACTCTTTCTCGGTTACATGCTTTAAGTCTAATAGTTAACACAGTACCTCATTTGGAAGCGAATCAGATGTCTTAAGCAGTTTATACATGTGAATTCGATTATTTAATGAATCGTTTACTGGTAAACATAGTATCCTCAGTAAGTGCTCGGTATAACAATTAATCTGCACTAATTTAAATATCTGTTGGACGATGCATAATGTGGTGACACCGAGCGACATGTTTTATCGTTAGCTCAAAATTACAATTTGTCAGCCCTGCAAAAGACTGACTTTCACCTTCAGTTCGCCTACTGCCGTATTTAACCGAATACCAGAAGCTGCGCAACACTCCCGCCAGCAGAATTTCCCAGTGTACGGCTACTCCTTAGATGTGTGTCTGTTTATTGTTTAAGTTGTGATTGTGACTGAAAAAGTTCCTCAGTAATGCAGCTATTACAAACAGATCAGGCATTCCGTCTTTGATACTCTAGGCAGGCGGACGCTGTGATGTGCCAAATTTTTGGGCACAGCTTAGTGACATCAGGTGAGTTCGTCTTTTTTTAAGTGATGTCCTTGCTGTACTAACTTGAAAACAGTTTTTTTTAACCAGATAGTGGTGTTTATATTTTACGAATATGTTTTATGAGACCAGCACCGCATATTCCTTTGTAATTGGTCTGTTTTAGCTCCGCGAAAAACCTACAAGCCAGCGGCCAGCCCAGAGGAAAAGATTTCGCTGAACTTGAATGACATTTTTTGCACATTGATAAAGGACAAATAAATCTTTTATGTAATTGTATCATTTGTCGTAAGATTGTAAATGAGTCAGGCAACGTCCATCCGCCGAGCAGTTCACAATCTTGAACGGTTTACCTTTGATTACGGCAGATGGTTTTGTTGCTTGTCGAGTATTATGTACTGTGGAAAGTAGGAGGACTTCGTCAAAAGGAATGTCTCTGAATTTTTTATGTGAAAACTCTTAAATCTTTTTAAATAAAACAAACGTTATGACCATACTACATCTTTATTTCTCATGTCCACATATTTGCAGCTCTCTGCTTCTAGAGGGCTCCGTACTGTAGCGTGTAGCATAGCGGTTTGTAGCGTAACTCTGTTGGTGCGTGAGAAACAACGTGCTATTACCGAGAACCGAATTCGAATACTTCGTTCACACATAGAAACCGTCTCCTACAACATGACAATACTTGACCATACACGGGCGCGGCGACCACCGTAAGAATCCGACGACTTCACTGTCATAGACCATCCTGCAGACAGTCCCGAGATGGCCCCTTTCGATTTTCATCTGTTCCCAAAACTTAAGGAATACCTTAGAGTATTTCACTTGGATAGCGATGAAGAGGTGCAAGCAGAAGTGAAGTGATGGGTCCGTCAACAAAGTCAACAATTCTATAGTGACAGTATTAACAAACTGGCCTCTCGTTGGGAGTAATGTGTTCGTCGCCAGCGTGACTACGTTGAGAAATAAATATGTAGACACAAAGGGAGATGTATAACGTTAACAACTTTTGCTTTATTTACAAAGCTTTCCACATAAAAAATTCAGAGGCATTGGTTTTCAGCTCGTCCATGTATAATACATCTACATCTATATATACATTGATACTCCGCAAGCCACCCAACGGTGTGTGGCGGAGGGCACTTTACGTGCCACTGTCATTACCTCCCTTTCCTGTTCCAGTCGCGTATGGTTCGCGGGAAGAACGACTGTCTGAAAGCCTCCGTGCGCGCTCTAATCTCTCTAATTTTACATTCGTGATCTCCTCGGGAGGTATAAGTAGGGGGAAGCAATATATTCGATACCTCATCCAGAAACGCACCCTCTCGAAACCTGGCGAGCAAGCTACACTGCGATGCAGAGCGCCTCTCTTGCAGAGTCTGCTACTTGAGTTTATTAAACATCTCCGTAACGCTATCAGGGTTACCAAATAACCCTGTGACGAAACGCGCCGCTCTTCTTTGGATCTTCTCTATCTCCTCCGTCAGACCGATCTGGTACGGATCCCAAACTGATGAGCAATACTCAAGTATAGGTCGAACGAGTGTTTTGTAAGCCACCTCCTTCGTTGATGGACTACATTTTCTAAGCACTCTCCCAATGAATCTCAATATTAATTTTTTTTGTAACATGCAGTAAGAGAAATACTGCGCTGGAAAAATTTAAAATTTCGTTAGAAAAAGGATCGTGAAATTATTAATGAATATCTCTGAAAAAGTGAGCTGAAATGAATAATGAAATAATTTTTCAACGGTAATTTCTACCAAATTCAGGAAGTAAAAAGGCCTAATTATACATCTATGTGTTTTCATTTTTACGAGTAGACAAGAGCATCCGCAGCACTACATTATCTAAGAAGTTATCTTTTTGAGCAGCAAAGTCAGAGAATTCCTGTAGCTTTCCGTAGCTAGATGAAAAATAATTTTTCCAGCATGATCTGTGAACAGAATAAGTCACGAATGTAATTATAAAGGACGTTCACTCTAGTGATTAGTTATAACTAACGTATTGCTTTGCAATTCACTCCTGCAAAATTCAAATAAACTGAAGAGGGTAAAACTGTACATCACTAAACTCTGACTTGCCTTAATTAAACACGAATTTCCAGCTGGACTCTTAAGCTATTACTGTAGTGCGTATCACAGATTATTTTGATGCATTTTTTATGACGGCTAATGAGACTGAATTTCTATTTCAACTGCACTTAGAAAGAAAACGAACTGTACGAAAAAGCTGCGCCGTTCTGGCTTCGGGTGGGCCAAGCAACTGTTGTATCATCCTCTGCCAAAAGAGTCATTTAGACGGAACGTGGGGTCTGCTGGCCGTTGTCGACATTGCAGACCTCGGAGACGCTACCTCTCATTCAAGTACGTTCTCACTTGTCTTCACGAGGCTGAATTGACCTGCTGCAGTCCTCTCACCAAGGGAAAATCCTTAGCAGCACCGGGAATTGATGATGGGTCCTATGTATGAGAAAGCCACTCACCATTCACTCAGATTAATTTCATTCAGAGTTTTATATTATTTTTGTATCATTTAGTGTTGTGTACCTCAGTATCGGTAACTGGCACTCGGTTATTACCGTGATTTGAATCAACAGTTGTATCACAAGGTCAACATTATTTGGAAACATGCGATGTATTTGCTAGTGGTGGCTTCGTTCTGAGCGTAGAAGTATCTTTCGGCAGCGGTGGGAGGCGGCGGCCGGGCTTTCGCGCTGTAGGTATTGGTGGGCTGCGATCCTGTAATAAAACCCGGAGGAGCAGGAGGAGGCGTAGAGGGCTTTGGAAGAATTCTGGACTCTACGGCGACAGCGGACAATTGACGAACCGAGCCTCGGACTCGCCGGGGCTGGTGCCTAGCCGAGACCGTAGAGGCCGGTTGACTACCATTACCTGGAACCCACTTGCTAAATAGCAGCGGTTGTACCTGTGGGAACGACGGAGCTAGAAGCTTTTGATGTTGACCGGCTAACGACTCTGTACCGCCAAGATCAGACTCCTAGTCCCCACATTTTTAATTTACACTACTGGCCATTAAAATTACTACACCAAGAAGAAATGCAGATGATAAATGGGTATTCATTCGACAAATATATTATACTAGAACTGACATGTGATAACATTTTCACGCAATTTCGGTACATACATCCTGAGAAATCCGTACCCAGAACATCCACCTCTGGCCGTAATAACGGCCTTGATACGCCTGGGCATTAAGTCAAACAGAGCTTGGATGGCGTGTACAGGTACAGCTGCCCATGCAGCTTCAACACAATACCACAGTTCATCAAGAGTAGTGACTGGCGTATTGTGACGAGCCAGTTGCTCGGCCACCATTGACCAGACGTTTTCAATTGGTGAGAGATCTGGAGAACGTGCTGGCAGTATGGCAGCAGTCGAACATTTCCTGTGTCCAGAAAGGCCCGTACAGGATCTGCAACATGCGGTCGTGCATTATCCTGCTGAAATGTAGGGTTTCGCAGGGTTCGAATGAAGGGTAGAGCCACGGGTCGTAACACATCTGAAATGTAGCGTCCACTGTTCAAAGTGCCGCCAATGCGAACAAGAGGTGACCGAGACTTGTAACCAATGGCACCCCATACCATCACGCCGGGTGATACGCCAGTATGGCGGTGACGAATACACGCTTCCAATGTGCGTTCACCGCGATGACGCCAAACAGGGATGCGACCATCATGATGCTGTAAACAGAACCTGAATTCATCCGAAAAAATTACGCTTTGCCATTCGAGCACCCAGGTTCGTCGTTGAGTACACCATCGCAGGCGCTCCTGTCTGTGATGCAGCGTCAAGGGTAACCGCAGCCATGGTCTCCGAGCTGATAGTCCATGCTGCTGCAAATGTCGTTGAACTGTTCGTGCAGATGGTTGTTGTCTTGGAAACGTCCCCATCTGTTGACTCAGGGATCGAGACGTGGCTGCACGATCCATTGCAGCCATGCGGATCAGATGCGTCATCTCGACTGATGGTGATACGAGGCCGTTGGGATCCAGCATGGCGTTCCGTATTAGCCTCCTGAACCCACCGATTCCATATTCTGCTAACAGTCATTGGACCTCGACCAGCGCGAGTAGCAATGTCGCGATACGATAAACCGCAATCGCGATAGACTACAATCCGACCTTTATCAAAGTCGGAAACGTGATGGTACCCAATTCTCCTCCTCACACGAGGCCTCACAACAACGCTTCACCAGGCAACGCCGGTCAACTGCTGTTTGTGTATGAGAAATCGGTTGAAAACTTTCCTCATGTCAGCACGTTGTAGGTGTTGCCACCGGCGCCAACCTTGTGTGAATGCTCTGAGAAGCTAATCATTTGCATATGACAGCATCTTCTTCCAGTCGGTAAATTTCGCGTCTGTAGCACGTCATCTTCGTGGTGTAGAAGTTTTAATGGCCAGTAGTGTATTTTCATCATGTGAGGCACCAGGCTGCTATTGGTGGTATGTACTTTTCGACTGGACGAGCGCATTGTGACGTCAGCGTCACTGGGTTCGTTTCCGCACTGCTGGAGGGGACAGCGATACTATTGGTTCCAGTGTATTAGAGACATGTTGGTAGATGTTTGCGTTTCGAGGCGACATTTCGCCGCTCGAGCCGCCTAGCGCGCTCTCTGAACACTACATGGTATTTTGGTTCTGGCGCGAACACAGAAGTGTCGAGGTGCAGAGAGGCGCGCTGCGCTCTGAGGAGGACATTAGGTCGGAGACCACCGTAGCGAGGAGTTTGATTCTGGCGGCGATGGCCGTAGGTCGAGGTGCTGGTTTCGGACGCCACCCACTATTCCGATAGTCAGGTACAGGCGGCGTCTACCGTAGTGAGAGGTTCGACTTGCATGATTCGATGGAGAGCCGTCTTACTGAGTGACTGCCGGGTCCGCCGTTACAGATTCTTCTCGCACCGCTCACATAGTCCTTCGACGCAGTCGCGCTGTCGCCTGCCTGCTCCAGACTACAGTTTTCAGTGAGATAACATCTACATCTAACTCCGCAAGCCACCTAATGGTGTGTGGCGGAGGGTACTTTCGGTACCACTATCTGATCCGTCCAACCCTATTGTCGGTAAGCCTCTGTTTTGGCTCTAATTTCTCGAATTTTCTTCTCCTGGTCAATTCGCGAGGTGTATGTGGGGGGAAGCAATATGTTGTCCGACTCCTCCTCAAAAGTGCTGTCCCGAAATTTCAATAGTAACTCCCTCCGTGAAGCACAACGCCTCTCTTGTAACTTCTGCCAGTGGAGTTTGCTTAGCATCTCCGTAACGCTCGCTCGCCAGCTAAACGATCCCGTGACGAAACGCGCCGCTCTTTGCTGGATCTTCTCTATCTCTTCCATCAGTCCTACCTGATAGCGATCCCAGATAGATGAACAATACTTAAGAATTGGGCGAACAAGCGCCTCATAAGCCACTTCTTTCGTAGATGAGTTACATTTCCGTAAGGTTCTTCCGATAAATCTGAGTCTGGCGTCTGCTTTTCCCACTATCTGTTTTATATGGTCATTCCGCTTATGGTCGCTCTGTACAGTTACGCGTGGATATTTTACGGCAAAGTCCGTCTCCAGCTGTGTGTCACCAATAGTGAAGCTGTACAGTAGTGGATTTCGTTTCCTATGTATGCGCAATATGCTATATTTATTTACGTTCAGGGTCAACTGCCATTGCCTGCACCAATCATCAACTCATTGGAGGTCGTTCTACAAATTCTTACTATCTTCTGGAGTTGCTATTTTGGTATAGACAACTACAACAACTGCGAATACTGTTAAGGAGCATCCGACGCTTTCTGCTAGATCATTTATATATATATTGTAAACAGCAACGGTCCTATCACACTTCCCTGTGGTGCTCCGGAGATTACCTATACATCTGTTGATTTTGTTCCGTTAAGAGCGACGTGTTGACTTCTGTATGCAAGAAAGTCTTGAATCCAATCGCAAGTCTACTCCGTTACTCCGTAAGCTCGTACTTTTTTCATTAAACAGCAATGCGGAACGGAGTCAAATGCCTTACTGAAATCAAGGAACACGGCACCAATCTGAGCGGTGTTCACTACGCTGTGGATCTCATAGAGGAACAGAGCGAGCTGAGTTTCGCAGGATCTCTGTTTGCAGAATCCATGTTGATTTTTATAGAGTAGCTGTTCATTTTCCAAAAACGTCATAATTCTTGAGCATAAAACATGTTCCATAATTCTACAACACATTGACGTCAAGGATATAGGTCTATAAATGTGTGGATCTGTCTTACAGCCTTTCTTAAAAACAGGAATGACCTGCGCTTTTTTCCAGTCCTTAGGTACCTTTCGTTGCTCGAGCGATCTACGATAAATTACTGCTAGAAGGGGAACAAGTTCTTTTGCATAATCCTTATAGAATCTTATAGGTATCTCGTCTGGTCCTGACTCCTTTCCACTACTAAGCAACTGTAGCTGTTTTTCAATTCCGCGATCGGTTATCTCAATATCTGCCATTTCGACGTTCGTACTACGATTGAAAGGAGGAACAATGTTACGATCTTCCGCGGGGAAACAACTTCGGAAGACCAAATTCAGTATTTCGGCCTTCTCTCTATTATCTTCCATTTCGGTGCCGGTGTAATCGCTGAGAGAATGAATAGATGATTTGGACCCACTTACCGATTTTACATACGACGAAAATCTCTTAGGGTTTAGGTCGGTTGACAACGTCTTGCTTTCAAAATCATTGAACGCTTCTCTCATTGCTCATTTTCGCTTGGTTCAGCTTTTGTTTGTCAGCTAGGTTTTTACTTCTCTTGAATCTCTTTGTTCACGTAGCGCTTTTCTAACATGGCTATTAAACATAGTGGCTCTTTCGCATCCCTTAAAACCTTACTTGGAACATACTTGTCTAAGGCATATTGAATGATGCCTTTGAAATTTTTCCATTTGTTCTCCACGACTTCGTATTTATCGCCAAATATTTGATGCTGTCAGCTGAGATATTCTGAAATTTGTATCCTGTGACCATTGCTGAGCAAATATATCTTCCTAATTTTCTTAACGTTCCTTGTAGGACCCGACGTCATACATGCTGTTACAGCCTTATGATCACTGATACCTTCCTCTACGTTAACTGATTCGATAAGTTCAATTCTGTTTGTTGTCATGATGTATAAGACGTTACCCTCTCGAATTGGCTCTCTAACTACCTGCTCAAGGTAATTTCAGACAATACATCCATAACAATGCCACACGAATCCCTGTATCTGCCATCAGTTTTGATGTCATAACACTCCAAATCCATACATGGTAAGTTGAAGTCACCCCCTATTACAGCGGCATGATCGGGAAACTTACTAATGATATTCTGCAAGTTCTGTCTGAAGCACTCTACAACTACAGATCCAGACGCAGGTGGTCTATCAGCATTTTTTACCGTTCTTTGATACTCAGTTTCAGCCAGATTAATTCACATTCGGAATCCATGATAAACTCGCTAGATTTTATCGAACTTTTACTGCAATGAACACGCCGCCACCATTGGCGACTAACTTATCCTTACGATAAACATTCCAATCTGAACTTAGGATTTCGTTGTCATTGACGTCTGGTTTCAACCAGATTTCTGTTCCCAATACTATCTGTGCATTATAACCTTCAGTAAGCGATACTAATTCTGGGACCTTTCCTTGGATGCTCCTGAAGGTTATTAAAATCATATTAATCTGTTCTATCTCTGATCTACGAGGATCAAGATTGTGTGAGGTCACTGTGGCTGATTTAACAGGTAAATCGTCTTTGTTCCCAAGGGGAGGGTTTTCTAACCTCAAAAATTCCCATGTGCACGCCACACGTATTCCGCTACCCTAGTAGCCGCTTCCTGCGTGTAGTGCACGCCTGACCTATTAAGGGGAAACCTACAATTCTGCACCCTATAGTGGAGGTTGAGAAACTCGCATCCGATACTGACGCAGAGTCGTCTGAGCCTCTGAATTAGACCCTCCACTCTGGTCCAAACCTGAGGACCACTATCAACCCTGGGTACGATATTACAAACAGACAGCTTAGCCTGCACCCCTCGTGCGTTGCTAGTTGCGTTCACCAAATCAGCCAGCCGCCGAAAGGAGCCTTGGATGGCCTCCTCAGAACCCAAGCGGCCGGCGTCATTCGTGCCGACATGTGCCGCCACATGCAGTCGGTTGCACCCAGTGCGCACGACAGCCACCGGCAGGGCCTCCTCCACATCACGGATGAGACATCCCGGCAAACATACTGAATGCACACTGGAATTCCTTCCCGCCTTGCGTGCTATCTCCCTGAGAGGCTCCATCACCCGTCTAACATTAAAGCTCCCAATGAGAAGCATACGCACCCTCCATACAGTGTGTTAACTGTAAGATGGCAGAATTGTGAGGGGAGTACGGGGAGAGGAGGAAGCAAGCATTGGCTGGCGAGGGGTGAGGAGCAGTTATTGGGGGGGGGGGGGGGGGGGGGGACAAGGAACGCCTACCAGTTGCAGTGCTGGCACTACAAATTGAGCGTCATGCTTACACGAAAGCAGACGAAAGGCTTGGAAGTAAAACTCGCTTTAAATGTTATTCGTGAACGAAACTGAAATAGTCATGTAAATGTATGTATGTTTGTCTACTATGCGCTCACAAACCATTCATCTGATTGCAATGAAACTTTGGTGAGTTGTTCTCCGAACGCCCGAAAAGAGTAATGGTCAATGTTTCAACAGTTCGGTATTGCAGCATGCGTAGCGCAATTGATTAGGTAAAGGCTTGTCATGCAGCAGACCCGGGTCCGATTCCCCCGGCTCGCAATTTTTTTTTTCATTTTATATCATTCTTGATGAGCTCCCCTATGCAGTGACACCAACGACACTCTCTTCACGTAAGTCACCCTTCCTCTGCCAACATTTATTAAACGTTAAGTTATTATCGAACCACGGTTCATTGAGATAAACTATTTCTCTGCCTGCTTCCCTGAAGTTCTTCATGACAACAATTAAAAGAGATCGCCAGTGCACAATGTCTGGACGTTCTAACAACACATTCCTATTTTTTTCCACCTTACGCCATATGAATCCCATAGACAAAAGTACTTTTCTCAGCGAGACAATACTCCACTTCCAGCCGATTTTGTCGTGCAAAACTGGAAGCAGTGTTCGCAGGCTCGGCACAATCTTCCGCACTGAATAAAATTCCGCTATCGCGTCGCGAATGACACAAAGCAATACGGTAGCAAGGAAAAATGAAATATAAGGTAATTTGGACGAAATAGGAGGTTCCTTTAAAGTGATCGCTGTTGTGCCGTAGCAAGACAGCCACGCCACGGAAGTAGCCGAAAGGCACGCGTTTAGCAGGCAAGTTATAGGTCTGTAAGAGGATACGTAATGAATGTTATAAAGAAAAGTATGTAGCTACAGTATTACTTAACTTTAATCCATCCTTGCTACATCGCTATTGACGATATAAGTGAGACTCCATAGATACATGCAGTGTTACTAATGGCGCCTTGCTAGGTCGTAGCCATTGACTTAGCTGAAGGCTATTCTAACTATTGGCTCGGCTAATGAGCAATGCTTCGTCCGTGTAGTCGCTAGCAAAGTCGTCCGTACAACTGGGGCGAGTGCTAGTCCGTCTCTCGAGACCTGCCTTGTGGTGGCGCTCGGTCTGCGATCACACAGTGGCGACACGCGGGTCCGACATGTACTAATGGACCGCGGCCGATTTAAAGCTACCACCTAGCAAGTGTGGTGTCTGGCGGTGACACCACAATCGCGAACAAAGTATCTGCAATGGAAACTCACCTTTTCTTGCCAGGCGTTTGTGGTGATACGCCAGGATGATTCTTGGAAAACTGTTTGAATCTTCCAATGCTACGCATGCTTTGTCCTGTGTATGTAGCAGCTCTCACTGAAGATTTGTAAATGGGGTGAAGCAATTTTTTTTGCTCCCGTTGCCTTTCGCAGCATTCAATCACACGCAATATAATTTTGCCAGCATCGCTACGTAATACTGGTTTCTTTCTAACCGTAGGCCTACCGGTAGGGGTTGTTGGCGACTCCCGAGATGGGCCAGCAATTGCCTCTTCACTCATTTTGATAATGTTTAGCACAACTGCACAATAAAAACACGCATAACAGTACAGCGCAAAACAATAACGAAGCAGACGACAGTGGCTACCTTGTACAACAAAGTCAGCTACGTAATGTTGGCAGCAGTGGAAAGTGCGTGCCTACCGAAGCCTTCCGACGTTTACCGACTTCTACCGATTCAGGACAAGGGAGAGGTCTGTCATCTAAAAGTTTACACCCTGTACTTGTACGGACCGAGCGGGCGTTCTAGTGTTTAGGAACTCTGGGCTACTAATCTGCGGCAGGTTTTCTATTGGATTCCGTTTCATTCAGGTTGGTCAGTTTCGCGCAACGTTTCGTTTTTGTCAGATCGTGTTTAATCTTGTGTAATAGCAGCCAGACTTATTTTTCGTGTTATCCGTTTGTAATTCTTGGTGGGGAAGTTAGACATTTCTTGTCCTTTTCCCGTGCCAACCTTTGGAAAGAAAAACGGTATGAACTTGTGTACCAGCCCAATACGTAAAAATACTATTCACGAAATGAGGACCACAAACAATTATTACACTTGCAAAAACAGTACTAAGGAGAGATACAGCGTGAAGCAAGCTGTGTAGAGTAGTATCATCTATAGTAGTTACAGTGGTACGTCTCTCTGTGAGGTGTCACCTGTTATCTCAGTCTGTAATTCGAGGACAGGAATAGGTAACTGGTGCAGGTCAGTGACATTTTACGAGACTGCACTTTCCACATGAAGAGCTGTTGGCAAGATTGCACATTGCTTTGCAGAAATAACCGAAGGCGTCGATCTTGAGACGTCTAACTGGTTCGTTTTGTCGCAGAGTACTGCTACTACTACTACTGCTGCTGCTGCTGCTGCTGTTGCTGCAACCTCACATTTAACAAAACTTCTTTCATTATGGCAGACTCGTTGACAACTCACTTATGACGGGAGAACTGTATGGAAAGTAGCTTTAAGAGACTGTTCGCCCAAAAAGGTTCCCATCTTTGGAACACATCTGGCAGAATGGCACAGAAGAAGGAGGCGGCATAACTATAATTTGCTCTCATCCTGCACCATCAATGTTGGCTCTGCATAATGAGTACAGAAACTCATTTGAGAGCTAATACTTTCAATATTACTACTTGTGGACGAAACAGACATATGTAGAGGGATATCATTGGCACTGCTGTGACTAATGATCCGAGCGCGGTGGGCGTGTGTCCACATTTAGAGCAGAGTGGGGGGTCTGTGTGTGTACAGCGCTGTGTGCTCAGTGTCAGCGACACGCGCCTCCTGATGGAACGCTTGTCAGCCCCAGTCCACAGACAAAGACCTGATGTGGTCGCCAGCGAGGGCCGCCCGTGGCAACGCGTCGCGGCATTACATCGCATAAACGGGCATTTACTCGTGTAGACAACCGCTCTGTCTCGTTATGAAATGAAGAATGATGAAAGTCATAGACAGATTAGACACAGAGACCTCATCTCAGTTCAGCAGGCAGGAGGCATTAGTAAAAGGTTTTCTTTACACAAATATCTGGAGACCGAATACGGTATATCGAAGTATACTAACAAGGGAACCTCCCCATCGCACCCCCCTCAGATTTAGTTATAAGTTGGCACAGTGGATAGGCCTTGAAAAACTGAACACAGATCAATCGAGAAAACAGGAAGAAGTTGTGTGGAACTATGAAAAAAATTAATAAAATATACAAACTGAGTAGTCCATGTGCAACATATGCAACATCAAGGAAAACGTGAGTTCCGGAGCGTCGTGGTCCCGTGGTTAGCGTGAGTAGATGCGGAACGAGAGGTCCTTGGTTCAAGTCTTCCCTCGACAGAAAATTTTACTTTCTTTATTTTCGCAAAGTTATGATCTGTCCGTCCGTTCATTGACGTCTCTGTTCACTGTAATAAGTTTAGTGTCTTTATTTTGCGACCGCACCGCAAAACCGTGCGATTAGTAGACGAAAGGACGTGCCTCTCCAATGGGAACCGAAAACATTTGATCGCAAGGTCATAGGTCAACAGATTCCTCCACAGGAAAACACGTCTGATATATTCTATACGACACTGGTGACGGCATGTGCGTCACATGACAGGAATACGTTGTCCACCCACCTAACTTGTACACTTGGCGAATGGGTAAAAAGATTCTTCTACCTTGCCCGATTTAGGTTTTCTTGTGGATGTGATAACCACTCCCAAAAAAGTGATGAAAACATAAGAGTTTGTCACATAAACTGCAACAAATGAATGCAACAGTTTATTTTGGAGAGCGAAGTTGATTATATAAAAAATTAAAATTATCACTCGAGGAAAGACTTGGACTAAGGACTTCCCACTCCACAGCTGCTCACGCTAACCACGGGACCACGGCGCTCCTGAGGTCACATTGCTCTTGATATTGCCTATCTTCGGCATGGACAACTCAGTTTGTATATTTTGCTTATTTTTTTCATAGTTCCACACAACTTCTTCCTGTTTTCTCGATTGATCTGTGTTCAGTTTTCAAGGCCAACTTATAACTAAATCTGAGGGGGGTGCGATGGGGAGGTTCCCTTGTAAGTAAACGTAATGATGACCTCCGTCTAAAGTCTTCATAGGAATTTAAAATTTCGGAAAACGATCTGTAAGTGGAGCACAGCGATCGTTATAAAATGCTAAAAATCAAATAAAAACAGTCTCGATCGCGTTTTCAGATTTTTTATTTGGTTGCAATCGGTTTCGGCCTTTTCCTCAGACCATCTTCCGGCTTTGTTTGCAAATTTCCCTAAATAAGTGGCTCATGTCTTGCCCCACACCAGCCAGCTCCGCATATAAGATAAGTTTCGACTAAATCGGCGATGACGAGTGGGCACTGTCCCCTTGGTAATGCCGTGCGGTGCGCAAGACAAATCACGTGACGTATTGCACCTTATAAATCTTCCGAAATGTTCGGTGGCGAGGTGTTTTTCACAAGATAATCGGTTTTTCCTAACACCGCTGGCAAAAGAAACTGAGAGGTTTTGCAGGAAGCAGCGCCCTACCACAAGTGCTACGAATATGAGCAGAAAATGGCCAATTGAAGTACTTACATATTGCCCTAGAGACCGATTAGGTGTTTTTTCACAAGATAATCGGTTTTTCCTAACACCGCTGGCAAAAGAAACTGAGAGGAGGTTCGAGTCCTCCATCGGGCATGGGTGTGTGTGTTTGTCCTTAGGATAATTTAGGTTAAGTAGTGTGTAGGCTTAGGGACTGATGACCTAAGCAGTTAAGTCCCATAAGATTTCACACACATTTAAACATTTTTGTTAGCCACCTACGTCGGTGACACAGTCATCCTTGTGCAAGGCTGGAAACCGTCGAACATAAATTCACGAATACTGACGGCACTCAGAACTACCGAGGCTTTATTGGAACGATGGTGTATTAAAGTCACCGCCGACAAGTGCGAAGCAGTTCTGGTCACACGCAGACCGAAGCTACTGAGCAAACATCAACACTGTAGACCGGTAACACTACATGAACGCCTAATACGTTTCTGAGAGGAAGTCAGATACCTCGGTATCTGGCTGGACTGGAAACTTACGAGGTGGGACCACATAGAATACGATGCCAACAACGCGCACGTGAGGCTCAAACAACTGTACCCAATGTTCAACAGGGAAAGTATACTAAATAGAAGTGTGTCGAGATCCATATACATGACACTGATTAGACCTCTGATGACGCACGCAGCTCCCGTCTGGGGATACGAAGCTCCTACACGCCTGCGCCGCCTGCAGATCATACAGAACCAAGAGCTAGCATCATTAGCAACGCTCCACGCTACACCTTCACCGTGGATCTTCACAAAGAACATCGCCTTGAAACCCTCAAGGAAGTATTCAAAACACTCGCCACACGACTATACAGGAACTCGAGACACTCGAACAATCCTTTCAGCCTTACTCTGGGAAACTATGATCACAACCATAGGTGGAAGCATAAGCGGCGAAAGACACTGCTAGCTAGGGCATAACTACCTATGGCGAGCTAGCAAATACTCACAAGCAACAACATCGACGAGCACCTCCACATCAGCAACATTGACTAGAGACGCCAGCTACTGCAGCAGGGAAGCCGACAAGCTCGCAAACCAACGGCACAAACACACCGCTAACACTATCCTACACTGTGAATCCGATATATGACTTATCGGACACTAAACGATGACGAAATCAACTGTTACAGATATGCTGATGCTGACGGAAAAGCCAACACCGATACCAAGCTTCACAACGTCAAAAGTATCCGCCTGCGTGATACCCACTACTAACAAAGCCTGCCATTACATGGCCTGTCGCAGGCAGCAAGAAAACCGCTACTGCTGTTACAACCCGACCCAGATATCGCAGAGGTTTTTCTTCCCTTGGCTCCTGCCTTGACATTTTTTTTCTCTGCACGACAAACCGCTACTCTTCGTTCAACATTTGACCCAGCCCATCTCCAGATGAGCTCGTATTAAAAGTTAATCATAACCAGAAGTACGCAAACATATCAATATCCCATCCTAGTGAAAACTAACTAGTATGCAGAGATGACAATAGACCTTTTGTGTTGGCCATCATGCCGGTGCGGGCGTGGATTTATCAATATCCCATCCTAGTGAAAACTAACTAGTATGCAGAGATGACAATAGACCTTTTGTGTTGGCCATCATGCCGGTGCGGGCGTGGAGGGGTCCACCTCCACCCTACGAAAAAAAAAAGTCTTGATGTTAAAATAATTTCGTGGAGCTGTTTTGGTAGTTCTGTCGGCCGGCGGTGCTCGCAAGAATACTGCGTGATTCGTGGGCGCTGTGTGGAGGAGTTAAAGTTACAAAATATTGCGGGTACGAAGTGAACGATTCTCAGTAACAAGTAATGTAGTTTTGCTGTATTTTGTAAAGCAGGGAGCGATTTAATGAGTGTTATGTGAACAGAGATGTCATATTAGGATCTGGAGACATGAGACAGCCGGAGGTGTTGTTTGATAATAACGAGGCGGACGTGGCTAAGTCTTATAGAGAACAGTTTTGAACATGACTGTCTCTCAGCAAGTGATAATAAGTTTCAACTTAGGAATCACACAGACAAGCGCTTCGAAATAACGGTTTGGTACACTGACCTAGGTTTCGACACCTCCACGGACGTCTTTCATCACAATGAAATTTTATGAAATTGTAAAATTACATTACGAGCAGACAATGGTCAAAGCTATGCTCAAGTCAAAAATTAAAATCACACGCATTCCAGCCTTTGGCTCATATGCCTTGCTAGGAACATCCTAGCAAGGTACAGGTGCCAAAGGCTGGAACGTATTCAATTTTAAATTTTGACTTGAGCATATCTGCTCTAAACATTGACCATTGCCTTCTCGAAATGTAATTTTACGGTTTCTTAAAATTTCATTATGATGAAGATATCCGTTGAGGTATCGAAACCTTGCTCAATGTATCAAACAATTATTTGCAACTGGTTAGGTGTGTGATTCCTATGTTGAGACAATAAACTTCTTTTGTTCCTGTGGAACCTTGTATTTTGTGTGTGTGTGTGTCCTTCTTCCTTTCAGACTGTCATCCACGTTTGTTTATGGAGGTGTTCTATAACGCGATTGTAGACGGACAGTGACTCTTTGTGGTGCTCGTTTTTCAATCCACTGTTCGGATATGACACTCTTTTGAAAGTAGTTGGACTGCCACAGGACGCTGCTTAGCGCTATTGAAGAAGCGACTATTTTACCCCTATCTCTCCGGTAAAAGGGAGGTCGACGACCCTTATTTAGCATGATGGTGTGTGTTTAGCAGTGAATAGAAATAATCCGGATGCGCCGCCAGATGTCTCGAATTTAGCTTAGGTCGATGGTTTACATCTCGTGATCGAGAGGTATTTCTTGCCATATCCTTCCTCGGACGGAACTTGTCTGTTTCTTGTCCAACCATCTAGGGGATTTTCCATGGTTTCCTTAATTCAATTAAGGAATCCGCCGCCGCGGTAGTTTTGAAAATAATAAGATCGATTTCTTTGCCCATCATTGTTGAGCTTGGACTCCATCTCTAATGGTCTAGTATTCGATGGAATGCTAAACCTTAATAACCGTCCTCCGTTTCAGTTTCTAGGATGGAGCATCATACAGAATGGCCGAAATAAGGAAGATTCCAGCAGCAAGGGTTTGTTCAATAAGAAATTCAAATTTATATAAGACACGATCACGAACAAAATAATGTGCGGAAAAGAAGTGGAGAAAAGAACCAACATAAAACTGAAATCGCATCCTACAGATGAATCTAAAAATAACAAAACAAACGATTTACGAAAAAAGACATAGTAGATAGACTATACGAAGAAGGAAATCTATGGAATACCCGTGCCAAAAAAGCGATACATTTTCTATGGCATCTGGCGGGAATAAGCAAGTTGTTTCTGGAAGGAGCAGTAGCAATAGAAGTGTTGGGACAGAGATAGGTTAGAACATCTAAGACAATTTATCAAGAATTTTTGGTGTCGACGGATAAAAAATTATGTACTGCTTACTAAAATGTAGAGAATTGCATCAAAAACGTTGCAGAACTGTTAACATCAACGAGAATGGTGTGGGAGCACTGCGCCATATCCATCCAACAAAAAAAATTGCACACATTTATTCGTCTATGTATTGTTGAATATGATGTTCTAAATCATAAGAAGAACAGGGATAAAAAACAATAACAGGCAGTTAATCTACAATAACGTCATTCATCAAAGGGAAGAAGTTGTTGTTGAGAGTGGCAAAAGATAACATCCTAGCTCACCGTTATTGTATTTCAGTAGACCAAAGAAGTAGCGAAGTAACGACAGAATATTTCCAACCTGAAAAAAAAAAAATGAAACGGCAACGCGTCCCGAAAACAATGTGTCTTCCATGTAGCCAAAAATGATGAAAACTTAAAACAAATACTATCGAACAGAGTAAACAGGCCACTGATCACTTTTGGGCTGCTAATAATAAAATTAAATTTCTGAAGAATTATGTTTTTTTTTTTCAAGAAAAGAGACTTGTTGGATCATTATGTCTTCGTCACTGCATCACGCGAATGTTGAATGTGAACTGTGGGGAAACTAGATATGATACTCGAATTTTTTCAGATGCTGTGCTACCAAGGAACGCTGGAAACTAAAAAGACTAGTAGGCACGAAACAAACAGGACTGAACAGAAAACAAGTGGAAAATACGTAAGTAAAGCCACAATAGAAGAAGCATCACTGCAGGCTACGGTTTTGGGCGGGCTATCGTTCGGACTGGATATTGTACAAGCATGAACTCAGTTTTAAAGTAATTAATTAAACATAAAATACTACTCTTGAAAACAGATAAAAGATAACAGAGCTTAATTTATAGCTCGATAAAGTTCTTGAAAGCAGACCTCGAAAAGAGAATAACAACATAAAATACTCTAGCATAATGAAAACAAAATCCAAAGAGAGTTCGCACCAGCTGACAGAATCAGTCAACAATAATAAAAGTTTACAAAATTTGGCCCCTGATCACAGGCAGAAAAATGACAGTAAAATTAACTTCTGTTTAACCGCAGGATAGCACACTGGACACCAACCGATTTAGTTACAGCTGATAGCAAAAGCACTCTAAACACGGATCTACAACCAGTCCCATTACCAACTTCTACTTGCCATCTATAGGAGTACCTACGTAAATTTGTCGGCACAATTTTCTGTACAATGTGACATACAAAACAGATCACTCTTACTGTGCAAAATAACAAGAAAACCAGACACGTTCGCAGAGTGACAATAACGTGATCACCTTCTTTAGAAGGGGACGCACCAAATCATTCACACTCACGGCTAGGCAGGCCGGAGTGGCCGAGCGGTTCTAAGCGCTTCAGTCAGGAACTGCGTGACCGCTACGGTCGCAGGTTAGAATCCTGTCTCGGGCATGGATGTGTGTGATGTCCTTAGGTTAGTTAGGTTTAAGTAGTTCTAAGTTCTAGGGAACTGATGGCCTCAGATGTTAAGTCCCATGGTGCTCAGAGCCATTTGAACCATTTGAACCATTTGAACCACCCACGGCTTATACTCGTAAATAACAAAACCAGTATGGCTCTCGTATTAAAAGTAAACATCCGCATGCCCGGCGTGCCACCACACATTAGCCATAACACAACGCACTGTACCCACGACCTTCCGTGTATGACATTACTGATCATTCAATACCCTCTTCCCTGTACGCTACGTTTCATCAATCGACCGACCAAAATACTAATGCCAGTAACTAAAACAACCAGAAGTGCTCCTTTTGTAATATGGAAATCTCTGCGTACGACTCCACTGGAATCGCAGTCCTCTTGACTGGGAAAAATCGGTAACACGAACCACCCCACTGAGTTTCCGCAGTTCCATCTCGTCCAAATGCTGACAGTTGTCGTTAGAGATGTGGAGAGTCCACGTCTACAGTTTCATAAATCTAAGGCAGCCAGTTGAAAGTAGTGGTATCTATAATAGTAGGGACGTTTGGATGACATGTCTAGCTAAATGTGTAGGGGCCAGTGAGGGACCAAAACTGGTGGTCAAATAAAATAGCTCATAAAATTACGGCTGTCGCTAGTTATTTTCTCCAAATATTTCCTTCAAGTTTGTAGTGTCCACACAGCTGCCACGCCCCATGCTGACAGTTAGTGAGGTTACGTGGACAGCTCCTTGCATGCGAGCTTGGAGAAGGCTCCCCATTCTAGACTCTCCACCAACACATGGCCTCTAGCTGGTCCATAGGCAAACATCGGACTGCGTTGAGGGCCCGCCAGACAATTCCGCGCGGCCGTCCCTTGCTGGCACTAGGAAAGTCCATCGCTCGCCGCCGATCACAGTCCAGGATCCGATTTCTCTCTCCGGCTCGCCCGCTGGTCAGTCCAAGATGATGATGATGATGATGATGATGATATTTGGTTTATGGGGCGCTCAACTGCGGGGTCATCAGCGCCTGTACAAAGTCCCATTTCTTACACAATCCAATTTGTTTACATAGTCCAGTCTAGCCACTGTCACGAATGATGATGATGATGACATGATGAGGACAACACAAACATCCTGTCCCCGGGCAGAGAAAATCCCCAACCCGGTCGGGATTCGAACCCGGGTCCCCGAGATCCAAGGCAGAAACGCTAGCCACTGGACCACGAGCTGCGGACATGGTCAGTCCAAGACTCCGGCTTGAGTGCTGATCAGCCCAGTACTACCTGCTGCCATCTCCCGCTGCCCCTTCCAGGCTGAAAGAGGCGCCAGCAAGGCCCCAAACATCTCTGACTGCACTCCTTATCAAAGCGCGTGAGCGAAGCGTTAGGGGGGCCAACTGGGCAGGGCAGGGAATAAAACGTGCCGCGAATCACGATTTGTGATGACTCTAATACTGACTTTTTTTTTACAAAAAATATTTCCAAATTGAAGAAATCCTCTTACATAATATACTGTAAACTGAATTTTAAGGATTAGTCATAATGTAGTTGGTAAATCACTAGTTTACACATTATTAAAATAGAAAGAAAGTTCAATATAATAAATACCCCTATATGAAACTTCTTTGTTAGCACAAACTTCCCTGTAAAGTGTATCATTCTTTTCATCCAGAAAGTACCTCATTGATAATAAATTGAGAACTCTCTACTCTCCATGGCTGCAAATTCTGTAGATAGACGATGGCCTTGAATGACTGATGACTTTCAAGTACATTTTATTCTTGACACATATCAAGCTGACTGACCGACTGACTCATTTTAATCCCTGTAAACCATATCATGAAATTTGAATCCAGGTGACAGTGTTTATTGTAAGCACACTCAAAGGTTTATCTGTTTCAGCAGCAAAGTCAAAAAAGTCTTCACGTTTCATTGTTATTACTTCAAAGAATTGATGACTTTACCACTGGGAATCATTTCAGCTACTTCTTCTATAACCGTAGTCTTACAGTTCTTCTTTCTCTTTCCAATTATGCCAAATTCCCTGTCGCGGGGCGTGTAGGAATATCCAGAAACCAGGAATTTTAATTCCATACAACAGAAAAAGGTTTTGCAACGGGATAAATCATAGCCATTAACGTCATTCGATTCTGATTCTTCCCTGTAGAGGCATCGCGCAACATTCGCATATTTCGTTTCGAGGCGACGCGGGAGGAAAGAACTTTCAGCACGCAAGAAGCTTCCGCGTTCCCATCACGTTCGCCCATGCCCTCAAGCCACAAGCAAAAGAAGCTTTGCCGTGCGTCACCAAGGTGAAGGTACAAGTTGTAATTTGAAAATTGCCGGCAGTAAAATATACTGGAATGTGTTAGCGTAGGAATGAAAATAAGTTGTTGCATGTCGAAGCTTACAGTGGATGACTACTCGAGGCATACATGATTCGGTTTTAGGCTTCTGTAGCCTTTTCAGCTTCGCATAGGTGTAGTTCCCTATTAATTCCACGCAGCACTTGTGGCAACTTGTTTGGCGAGAAGTGGACTTACTACATTTTCCGTGCCATGAGCCCAGAACTTGCTACAGGAGCCATCTAGCAGGAACGTTTCCAAGCTGTTCTAATGGCCAATGGACTAAAAGCTTTTTCTGTGCTGTTCACCTTGACTGTTTCTACATTACCCACGAAAAAAAAGACAGTTTTTGGTACTCATTTCTTTTCCCATGTCAAAGCCTCAATTATAGCAGAATCAGATTAAAAATTGTGGAACAAATTATCGAAGAATTCCGATGTAGTAGAAACGTGAAAAAAGTAATACAAGATATCAGTAAATTTATGATAGCATAAAATCACTCGTAGATTGATGACTGAAGAGATGAACATCTGTGACCAAAATGTTACTGAAACAGAGGATGACAGACTAAAGGCCGAAATACTAAATGTCTTTTTCCAAAGCTGTTTCACAGAGGAAGACTGCACTGTAGTTCCTTCTCTAGATTGCCGTACAGATGACAATATGGTAGATATCGAAATAGACGACAGAGGGATAGGGAAACAATTAAAATCGCTCAAAAGAGGAAAGGCCGCTGGACCTGATGGTATACCAGTTCGATTTTACACATAGTACGCGAAGGAACTTGCCCCCCTTCTTGCAGCGGTGTACCGTAGGTCTCTAGAAGAGCGTAGCGTTCCAAAGGATTGGAAAAGGGCACAGGTCATCCCCGTTTTCAAGAAGGGACGTCGAACAGATGTGCAGAACTATAGACCTATATCTCTAACGTCGATCAGTTGTAGAATTTTGGAACACGTATTATGTTCGAGTATAATGACTTTTCTGGAGACTAGAAATCTACTCTATAGGAATCAGCATGGGTTTCGAAAAAGACGGTCGTATGAAACCCAGCTCGCGCTATTCGTCCACGAGACTCAGAGGGCCATAGACAAGGGTTCACAGGTAGATGCCGTGTTTCTTGACTTCCGCAAGGCGTTCGATACAGTTCCTCACAGTCGTTTAATGAAAAAAGTAAGAGCATATGGACTATCAGACCAATTGTGTGATTGGATTGAAGAGTTCCTAGATAACAGAACGCAGCATGTCATTCTCAATGGAGAGAAGTCTTCCGAAGTAAGAGTGATTTCAGGTGTGCCGCACGGGAGTGTCATAGGACCGTTGCTATTCATAATATACATAAATGACCTTGTGGATGACATCGGAAGTTCACTGAGGCTTTTTGCAGATGATGCTGTGTTGTATCGAGAGGTTGTAACAATGGAAAATTGTACTGAAATGCGGGAGGATCTGCAGCGAATTGACGCATGGTGCAGGGAATGGCAATTGAATCTCAATGTAGACAAGTGTAATGTTCTGCGAATACATAGAAAGATAGATCCCTTATCATTTAGCTACAAAATAGCAGGTCAGCAACTGGAAGCAGTTAATTCCATAAATTATCTGGGAGTACGCATTAGGAGTGATTTAAAATGGAATGATCATATAAAGTTGATCGTCGGTAAAGCAGATGCCAGACTGAGATTCACTGGAAGAATCCTAAGGAAATGCAATCCGAAAACAAAGGAAGTAGGTTACAGTACGCTTGTTCGCCGACTGCTTGAATACTGCTCAGCAGTGTGAGATCCGTACCAGATAGGGTTGATATAAGAGATAGAGAAGATCCAACGGCTTGCGGAGTATGGATGTAGATGTAGATGTAGACGTAGGGGAGATGACTCGAGATTATTCCAAATCACTAGATTTGAGTTCTGACCTTCGCTCAGTTCTCTGCAGTGTATCGTCAAGTCAGCGACAAGATAATGTTGATGATGATACGTCCGTCATAAAAGGACGTAAAACTTCTCTGCTGCTTACGGGGAGTAGGGTATAAGTCAGCATCAAATCTCCTATGTCCCGAACTCAATCTGCAACAAGTAAAACATTACGCAACTGCAGAAACTCACTTTCCGGGCTCTCCTAACGCAAACCATAATCCCTTACTAATAACCTGACGAAGAACAACAGCAAAAATAAAATGAAGACGTATCTTTTGAAGTGGCAGCCGCAGTAATCCTCTAACATTCTGTGTGGTGTCTGTTCTAAGTCGTGTCTCCCTACCACATTCGTGCAACGACGCTCTGAGCGTGTTTTTTAGGGAATTGACTAGTTTGAATCTGGGACCTGGTGCTGGTAAGGAGATGCCAGACCACACATGATATGTAGAGTTCAGAATAGTTCAGTGAGACTAGCGATGATATAACCAAATGCTCAATGATTTCAGCGTCAGCTCCACTGCACTCCCTGTAAAAGAATCTTAATACTAACTAAATTTAGTGGAAGGGGTTCAAGGCTTTCCTAGTTTTAGTTAGCTGGTAAAATAACGTCGAAAAAGCAGTTAAGTTTACCGTTGGAAATGTTATTCTACTCACAAAACATTGTTTATAAATTGCACTATTGATAAAAGGAAATATTTTAATACAGGATGATAAAAACCAACTGCGTTCAACAAAAATGTGAACGAATATTCCCTGAGTGGGTTTCCAAGTTCTACAATGGATAGAAGGATGACCTATGCCATATCACAACTATAATCTAGGTTTAAATTAAGTTTCACAAAAGGGAAAACTATCAAAACGGTCTACAGTGACCTTCAATTATCTTTAATTACTTATCTAACTTGTCGTAAATTACAGTGGCTGATGTGGCTTCTCAATAAATATATAACAGGAAAATCATCGCGTTTCAGATTTTAACTTACGTAGCAAATGTGAATACCATGAGCTTCAATTGACGATCGACACTAGTATTACGTAAAAAGGGGATGTAACAGATGAGACTTCTGCAGTTCTGAGTGAAGCTTTATGCCCTCAAAAATGCGGCATCGCGTGCGTTCATTACCTTGTCGGTGTTCGTCAGGGGGCGGCGGCCGGCGCAGCTCCATCCAGCTCGCTGTCGCGGAAGCAACTCCCTCCTAACTTCTCCTTACTACAATTTACCGAAGTTGGTTAAAAATAAAAAAACTATCTGGCTGTGTTTTCATCTGACCAATCAGGGTCTCAATGTTAACCTTAAGCTCCGCCTACAAAAATTCTGTCTATCCAATGACAAACGTTATACTTTTCGTGGTTGTGGCAATGTTTTTAAAGTTTGCAACGTAACAGAGACGCGAAAAAGTCTCACGCTAAAACTTGCGGCTGGTGTGGCCCTTTTTGTGTTATCGTAAGATCTATACTGTTCTTCTGGAGGGCTCTAGCTTTTAACCTGGGCTGGGGGGTGGTCCTGTCGGTTATCTGGCGACGTGGGTGTCCGTCCCTTATCGTAGGGCCTTCTAGCTTAACACGGTTCTGCTCTCGCCTTCTGTTCTCGTTTCTCCCCTCGGAACTGCGTCTGTCTCACGGTGGGAAGGTATGACATGCATTTAGCATTCTTGCGTTAGTGTGTGGTATTCCATTTGGTCACTCGTTACTCGTATTACTTTGGTTAATTTAATGTCACGATTTATTCGGAGCTATGTGACATACTACTGGATTTGCTTATCATGTCAGGGTTTTCATGGAAGGTGTTGAATTTGCCTGACACCTTACAACCCCAGTGATTTTCCGGCATTGTAGCTCAGTGTGTTCTGCCAACGGTACAGGCTACCCTTGCTAATAAAAACCAAAAACAAAAACTGAATAAGTTGTCAACGATCCAAGTCGAGAAATGTCATGCGATATCCATGCAGAACTGCTAAATGCAAAAATGGATAAGAAACGGATAGACAGGTAGAAAGAGGAATCAAAAAAAGTGGTCAGTGTGTCTGACTGCTATGCAGAGGAATTGAGTTCGATTCCTGGTACTGAAAGGGATGTTTCCTTGGTGGAAGGATTGGTAGGGAGCGCACTCCGCCTCGTGTTGCCAACTGAGAAGCCACTGGAGTGAGAAGTAGCGGCTCCAAAGTCAAGCAAGCCGACAACGGCCGGAGGGGAGGTGTGCGGAACCCACACTCCTCCATACGACATCAATGACGTCATTGGCAGAGGATGACACGGCAATCGGTCCCTCCCAATTGGCCCTTCGGGACTAGAACTCGGAGCTTTGCTTTTTGGTTGTCTCTTGAAGTAACGTTAGTTCACTTCAGCGATTTAGTGCAACATCGTATAACAGCGAAAATTAAAAATTCCTGTTCTATGTTGAATGTACCATGTGTTAGTGAATAGCGATAAGTTAATAATCTTTGCAGCTAACCGAGCAGAACCATATTTTACTTTTGAACCTTCATCATGCTTCTCATTTTCTCTCTCTCTCTCTCTCTCTCTCTCTCTCTCTCTTTACCTCTCTTTATCCCTTTCTCATTCTCCAGTTCCCATTGTCTTATTCATTAATTCTATATTGAAACAATTGAGAAACGTTGAAAATCTACTCTGATGTTACAGAGAGCGTGAAGGTTCTAACGCTGCCCAAGTAAATAAATGAACTTGGAGAAACATCACACTACTTTCTGATTTTCAAGAATCAGTTCTAAATTTCAGCACTTGAAGCCCGGTCTCCAGTATTCTTCGCATTGATCAATAAATGAATAGTGGATATGTCAAACGTTGTAAGTGCCAAATCTCACATTTATCTGGGCTCAAAAAACAATATATGTCATGTAGTACGTAGATTATTTGTATCCAAGAATTGAGAAGGTATTTTGATACCACAGAATGATGCTGCCCACCTCCGGACTACAATTGAGACATATTAGAAAATAAATAATTTTTTAAAAATGTTCTAAATGTCACACCAGGGGACTGACTGGCTCTACGCCCCAATAAGTAGAGTTTTTGTTTCATGTGTCATTAATTCTGTGGCACTACCTTTTATTTGTAATAATACAGCCGGCCGGAGAGGCCGAGCGGTTCTAGACGCAGCAGTCTGGACCGCACGACCGCTACGGTCGCAGGTTCGAATCCTACCTCGGGCATGGACGTGTGTGATGTCCTTAGGTTAGTTAGGTTTAAGTAGTTCTAAGTTCTAGGAGACTGATGACCTCAGAAGTTATGTCCCACAGTGCTCAGAGTCATTTGAACCATTTGTAATAATACAAGAACAGTAATACAGCAATTACTGTCAAAAATTTGAATACATTCACACTTATACATTCTTCCGTTTCAGTGTTAGACTTTAATAACTCTTTGAGACAGATGAATATGAGACACTTTTACTATAATGCATTTGGAGATCTTACACGCCTGCATTGACAACAATGGTTCAGTAACATATTTAAAAGAAATCAATCAGTTTTGTGCATTGAAATTACACGGAATTTGAAGAACAAAAATTCTGACTTATGGCAGCTGGTACTCCAAAGAGAGAGGCACTGCTTGGCACGAAGACCATGCAACGTGTAGTAATGACTATCTGAAACATTTCCTCAATGACCTGGCACTTGAAACAAGTCTAGGGACATGCAACAGACTACCGGGAACACAATAGAACTGAAAATGCATATTCGGAAAAAAGAATGGCACTTATAACGTTTGACATTTCCACTCTCCAAATATGAAAACGTTACCTAGCAATTTTATTTTGTAATTAAGTAAGAAAACGAACCAGTTTGCCCTTTACGGCGTTTCTGTCGCAAGCACGAGTTGCAAACGCTGTGCGCCTTTAATTTTCTAATCCTCCAAGCCTGTTCCTTGTGAATGCTCGTGCAATAAACTTACCATTATGATATTAACGTTTCTCCTTCATTTACATCTGCAGAAAATGAAAAAAAGTCCAGCGGCAATACAGGAAAAAATTATGGAAAAAACGTTCGTCGACAGCTTTGAGGGCGTGCGCCTGTGCGTGTGCACACGTACGGACATACACCCATATTCACGCACTCGTTCACACACAAGCGCCCACAAATACACACATAAACACACACACACACACACACACACACACACACACACACACACACGGGCCTGAGCGGGTTGGTGCCGCCGACGGCCGTAAAGCGCGCTTTACTGCCTACGTTTTAATTCCGGAGTATAAACCTCCCCGAGCTCTCTCACTCCATCGATCAAGGAGTTTTTTAGTCTCTACGGCCGCGTGCGCGTTGTTAAGGAAGCGGTAGTTACTCACGCCCCAGTCGCTACGCCAGCTCGTTTTCCTTTTTTTTCCCTTAAATAATGATAAAAGTTTCAGCAGCTCTTTTTTGAAACGAAATTAACGTAAACGTGAAAGCTGTTATATCGGTCTTTACTTACAGTTTCATTTTAAACGAATCTTTCTTTTAACATAGCTGCTATTTGTTTTCCGTCCATTCTTGCGTTTTCAATGGCCTCGATGCCAAGAGTATTGCTTCCGAGGTGTTAAAGAGCAGGAAGTAAATCTCAGATTTCAAATTTCAACGTCAACATGTGGCTTTCATTGCCCTAGCGAAAGATCTTAGCTCGTATCTATAGCAAGTTATCGCCGTAGTAAAGTACACGGAAGGAGCAGTGGTTGAAATTCTTTTTCAGTCATAATGTTGTATGTCTGTTTCTTTTTTTATTTTAAATTCCGTTTGAAGCTTCCACGTCAAAGCTAACTTACGAGGTAACACAACTGCCGTACGTGTGCATGGCTCATCAGACTAAATGCCAAATGTGTCCGCACAGTTCAATCTGATGGGCCATGTACGGCAAATGTGTAGACTTGTAAGTTAACATTGATGTGGACGTTTCGACCTGTTCTTTAGAGGTACACCTGAAGATGGGGCTAAATCCTTGAACCTCGTAACGTAAAGGCTTCACTAAATAAATACCTGTACAACTGCAGTGTGTGTTTTAATCATGAACAGTGCGAGTAGCACTTGTGAATATCCCACCAGCAAAAATTTAATAAATTCATTATTCAATTAATAATAAACAACGATCTTTATTAGATGTTAAGTCGTTTATAAAGAATGAACTCCATCCTCAACCGAAATTCAAGTTACACGCATGTAGACTTTCTCGAGTGTAACGAACAAATACACGCGGAACGAATTTCTGTAGGCTCACCAAGAGTGTGATTCATGTTCTTTACTTTAATCTGCGTTCAGCTACCAAGCAGAGAACTTTTCTTTTGAGTCTTAACTACGAAGATTGGTTGGCAGATTTTACCAGTAAGAAGAAGAAACAAAAAGCGACAGAATAAAGAGGCAATACGCAAGCCTTCAAAAAGAATTAGAATAAGTAAGAAATAAAAACAACTGTGTGCTATCCGAACTAAAAAGGCATCTGGATTTGAGAACCGGTATAGTACTCTGTTTTAGCTCGTCACGAGAAATCAACACAACGTGTACCACTAAACCGTAAAAATACATCTCAGTTACGCGATCTGGAATGTGACGCTATTAGCACGTGCTACTCAACAGGATATGAAACACTCATCTTCTGTATGTATGTCACTAAGTATGTGTGTGTGTCAGAATACTGCTGTACAACATGTGCGGCTGTAATACCCAAATCTGGAACTTGTATACTGTTGTCATATTCTCCCTAGTGGTGCTTATAGACCTGCACAAATATTCAATTCTCTATCCGCAGCTTCTAAAACAATTCTTACTGGACGTATTAAAGAACACTTTATTGTTAATTTCGTTACATAGTCATTAAGATGGACTATACTGGGAATATCCCAGTTATATACCATCGGCAATTTATCACTTCTTACTGCGATACCAGTAGTGTTTTTATAGCATACTATCTCTGTGCATCCTGTATTACATTTTCGTCCGCTTTACTCGTTTCAGTGGTATACTGTGGTTGTGAGACTTGTTTTATGATGGAATCAGTTCCTTGTGAAGCCTATCTAACTTCCTACCACGGTACGGCTTAAACTAATGTCTTCTCTGAATTGTCACAACAAACTCTAATATAACATTGCTGATGTTGGGGTGGCTGAATGGCCACATTCCGAAAGTCAATAAATTAAAAAAAAAGTTGTGTGGGATGAGTGTATAGAGAATGGTGCATTGTCCCCTATAGCACAGAAATGAGAAACAGAAAACTTCTTCGCAGACTACCGTTCCGAACCTTTGCAATTTCTGTTCACTGTTCGAAGCAATTTATTTTTCCTTTTATTGGTGGATTACCTCCGCCGCCCTCGTGATTCCTTGCTCTTCATTCGCAAAGGCAAAGTCAGCAAATAAGAGGGGGCGAAATGCCATCAAAAGGTAGGATATTAAAACCTAAAACTCTGTTGGCCGATAGATTTCATATCACGCTCCAACGATTCGATGAATCTTTGTCACTATCTTCTTCAAAAAGAGGTTGTATTTACAGCAAACGTATGAAAGCTCCAATGAAAGGAACAATAATCGCTTTTTCTGTGTGGAATTCTTGTTGACAACTGCACAGATCTGTGCAAAGATTCACGGTGATGATACAGCCTGTTCGTATGCCGGATGAGTGGTAGGCCTGGAAAGGCCACCTTAGGTACAAACTGTGTGAGCCACTGTACGGAGTCTGGTGGAGGAAACATTTTGCTATATTAACAACTTTCTGTGTCCTTCTTGAATGAAAAGACAGACAAATTACTACGTATATGACTTCTTTCTGGTCATAGTGTCGTTACACGAGAAATAGCCGGCCGCGGTGGTCTAGTGGTTCTAGGCACGCAGTCCGGAACCGCGCGACTGCTACGGTCGCAGGTTCGAATCCTGCCTCGGGCATGGATGTGTGTGATGTCCTTAGGTTAGTTAGGTTTAATTAGTTCTAAGTTCTAGGGGACTGATGACCACAGATGTTAAGTCCCATAGTGCTCAGAACCATTTGAACACGAGAAATACGGAATCACATTACAATCTAATTTTAATAAATGTATAAACTGGACACTGAAGTAAAAATTCTGTCGACGACTTTACTGCCATAAGTTTCTATTCAAATTCGAAAAGGAAAGAAAACCGAGAACGTTTCATACGAGCATGTCACGTTGAGAGATCGTTTCCGTAACCAGTACAGGGTCTCAGAATGTATCTGGCTGTTTGGATGGATATCTTCCACAGCAGCTACTATACTGCTTCTGTCCTAAGCGTATTGCAATACCAGGCGCAATTCTCTTTTGTTGACAAAGCATTATCATTGATGATATTATAAATATTGCGTTTTTACATTCTAATTCTGATTGAGTTAAGAACGGTTTTGCTTACGACGAGGTGTAGGGGAATGTGGGATAGTATCGGACAGTGGATTGTATCGAACAAGAGATGTTTCTAAGCTCCAGTGCTAGAGACAGCAACTGTCGCCTCATTTTAGTCTTCCCTCTACTGCTAGGATTACTCACAAATCATACTTCTTCGTAACGTTACTCTGAGATGTTTAATGGACCTGCAACACGACAGGTTTAGTGTTATGTTAATTAAGATTCCCACATTTTCAAGAACAGACATTTCAAATATTTCTTCAAGTTTTCTCTTACCGTTTTTTCGCTTAAACAAGAAATCAAGATGCAGTCTGTTCGTGGATAGTTTGTTGTGATAGTATGTATATATCAAAATGCCATAGAGAAACAGAGTCTTAATTAAAATTTGTCTTCCCTGGAGATGAGACTTTCGGTGCTAAGTTACGTACATGGTAAAGAAGAATCGAAAGAGGGACATTTGACATACTTTTGCTGATAGTCTTTCATGTGGGGTAGTGCAAATCGTTGACCAAATGTAAAATTATAGAGTCGTATGCTCCTCAAAACGAGGGTGAATACTCGAAGTGTATTATGCTTGACACAATAAACGGAAGGACAACTAAAACAAGCACAAAGATATATATGTTCAGTAAACTAGATAAAAAAATCGGTAGTGTCATATCTCAATGAGGAACTTGAAACTTTCAGTACAGGGCAGGAGCATGTAGAGGAACTCTGGCTTAAGTTGACCACGCACTGCACAGATATGTACCCAGTAGGACAGTTCATAGTGGGAGGAAACCTCCATGGTCATAGTAAAGGAACTTCTAAAGAAACAGAGATTACTGCATAATTCATGTAAAACAAAGCATAGAGTTGCATATAGAGAGATTTTGAATGAAGCGCGTTTGGCTGTCAAGAGAGCAATGCGTGACGTCTTCAGCGATTGCCGTAGCAGAATATTGTCAAGTGATCCTTAGCAGAACCCAAGGAAATTCTGGTCTTATGTAAAGGCTGTTAGTGGCACCAAAGTTAGTGTTCAGTCCCTAGCGAATGAGACAGGAACTGAAATTGACTGCAGCAAAGCAAATGCTTTAACTACGTTTCCAAATGATCCATTACAAAGGAACGCCCAGGAGAATTTCCCCAATTTAATCCTCGTACTACTCATAAGATGAATGAAATCAGCATTAGTGTCAGTGGCGTTGAGAAACAGTTGAAATCGTTATAATTGAACAAAGCTCCAGACCATGGAATCCCTGTCAGATGCAGTTGAGTTAGCCCCTCTTCTAACTGTAATCTATCGTAGATCTCTCGAACAAAAAACCGTCCCCAGCTGTTGGAAAAAGACACAGGTCACACCCGTCTACAAGAAGGGTGGTAGAAGTCATCCAACTACCGTCCAATATCCGTGACATCGATTTGTTGTAGAATCTTAGAACATACTCTGATCTCAAACATAATGAGGTACCTTGAACAGAATGATCTCCTCAATGCCAACCAGTATGGATTTCGGACACATAGATTATGTGAAACCCATCTCACACGTTTCTCATGCGACATACTGAACGCTTTGTAACAAGGCAACCAGGTAGATACAGTGTTTCTTGATTTCCGAACATCGTTTGACTCAGTACCGCACCTACACTTATTGTCAAAAGTACGATCATATGGGTTACCACGAAAAATTTGTGACTGGATTGAGGACTTTTGGTAGAGAGGACACACTTCGGGTGTGACCCAAGGATGTGTGTTGGCATCCTATCTGTTCATTTTGTATATTAATGACCTTACAGATAATATTGATAGTAAAATCAGGCTTTTTGCAGATGATGCAGTCATCTATAGTAAAAGTACTATCTGACAGAAGCTGCATATTCAGTCCGATATTAATACGATTTCAACGAGTTACAGAGATTGGCAACTTGCTCTAAATGCTCAGAAATGTAAAATTGTGCACTTCACAAAACGAAAAAGTATCAATGAGTCACTGTTGGTATCGGCCAACGCATACAAATACCTGGGTGTAAACTTTGTAGGGATATGAAATTGAATGAAGACATAGGTTCAGTCGTGGGTAAAGAAGCTGGCAGACTTCGGTTTATTGGTAGGATACTGGGGAAGTGCAATCAGTCTACAAAGGAGAGTGCTTGCAAATCACTCGCGCGTCCGGTTCCAGAATACTGCTCAATTGTGTGGGATCCGTACATACAGGACTAACAGGGGATATTGAACGTAGAAGGGCAGCATTAATTGTCACAGGTTTCTTTAATCCTTGGGAAATTACCACAGAGTTACTGAAGGAAGTGAACTGGAAGATTCTTGAAGACAGACTGAAATATCCTGAGAAAGTCTGTTAACAAAGTTTCAAGAATCGGCTTTAAATGATGACTCTAGGGATATACTATAACCCCCAATGTATCGTTCACATAGTGGTCGTGAGGACAAGGTTAGAATAATTAATGCACGCACTGACGTATTCAAACAACCATTCTTCCCGCGCTCCATACGTGAATGGAACAGGAGGACACCCAAATAACTGATACAATGGAACGTAACCTCTGCCATGCGCCTCACGGTGGTTTGTAGAGTATAGATGTAGATATAGATATATCCGGAAAGTGTCTGGAGAATGAAAAGTTTGTTGTTATTAGTAGATGTCTGTGGAAAAAAAAAATGTTTGAAATGGCTCTGAGCACTATGGGACTTAACATCTGTGGTCATCAGTCCCCTAGAACTTAGAACTACTTAAACCTAACGTAAGGACGACACACACCTCCATGCTCAAGACAGGATTCGAACCTGCGACCATAGCAGCAGGGCGAATCCGGACTGAGCGCCTAGAACCGCTCGGTCACGGCGACCGGCAGATATCTTTGAAAGACGACGGTAATGGGTAGCAGGTATAACACCACCGACGTAAATATGAAACTTCGGGAAGATAATGAACAAGCAGTTATCTAGAAAGCAAGATAACGCAAACTGTATGGGTGGCATATATTACCAGCGGGGAAAAGGCAAATGAAGGCGAGAACATGGAATGGCTGTAAGAAGAGCACGCAGGCCTCATAAAGTAAAAGAAATAAATAACTAATGATACAAGAAGAGCGACAGCCTATAGATGCTTTATTCAGTAACAAAAACCAACTAAAAAGTGACCAGCACTGACCTGCAAGTCATGAAGCCTCTAGAGCTGAATCCTTACAGCAGAGATGTTTGAAAATAGACAGTGAGAGAACAAAAAGATGAAAACTAACGCTATGGAATGAGACCCTAACGAGAGAAGTTATGTGATGAACTGAGGTACGAATTGCGCTAACATTAACTAGAATAACTGATGGTTCAAGTGTATGGTGGGGTTGGGTAGGGACAATGGTGCACACGAATCATAGATCCGAATCTGGAGTCTTTCCTATGTGTGAGTGTTCTGTGGCAGCCCTGCATCTTCAGTTGAGAACTTTCATGGTGGAAGAGTCTGGTGTGATGTGTTAGTGGTTTGCGCTTCGAAGCTTTCGGGACGTGAGGTTAGTTAGATTTTTGGAACTTTCGCTTAAAGAGCTTACCATGTCTTTCCTGGCTATTTCTCTGCTGTAACAAAATCCCAGAGAATTACCGCTACCTCTTACGCAAGTATATAACCCGTGAGATGGCAAGAACTATGCCCCTTACATGAAGTCATTAAAGTTCACCTAACTCACGTTGAGCGAACTGTAGGGCTGAACAAAAATGACTGACAAGGCACAATGCATCTTGTAGACGTATTGGAATAATCAATGTCGGGTGATGGTTTTAAAGTAATTTACAGCACATGAAAAACTTTGTGGAAACGTGTCAATTTACTGGAGGCTTGTTTATCCCAGGGAAGTATACAGAATGACTGTGGTCGGCCGGCGGGGGAGCGGCGAATGGGAAGTGACAATAGGCAGCTTAGGGCGGCTCAAGCATTGAGAAAGCGGTAATGGGGCATGACCTCCAGCTGCCTTAAGATGAGTGACAGTGAGTCGATGGTTGACCCCATGCTGGTGTACCAGGAAGCAGACGGAGAACTTGTACACCTGTTGATATGTCCATCGTCCCGTTTTCAGTGAAACATGCGAGAAAGCCATGCAAAGCTACAGTGGAGCGGTCAACAGAGGTCAAAATATGCGTGTTCGTGACTGTAGCAACTTCACGCTGAATTCACAGTCCGCAGAGCCTGAAGTAAATCAGGTGAAGAGCGACAGAATGAAATACGCCGGCCTCCAATGGGAACGTAGGACCAAGGAATTTGAAGTACTCTCCTTGGAGTCAGAATTCCGGAAAAATTGGTGTTTGTGCAGATGCTAACCTTGATGGGTGGCCTGGGAGGAGCTAAACAGCAGAAGTTGAGAGGAAGAGAAATTTTGTGGGAATTTGTTCACTTCCCAGAGCACGCATTGGTCGGCACTGGGAAGCAACACATAATTAACGCGACTTGCGCTGCAATTGGCGTAAGTGATTTTGATGGAGGAGAAACCGAGGCGAAGAGCGGACTGTGAGAAGTCTCCGTAGTGGTCTTCCGTTCCCAGCTTGCCTAGAGTGCGGACGTGGCGTTCTTGACTCAGCTTGCCTGAGGAAGAGTGAGCATCTCTGCAGTTTAGGACTTAGCAAATGGAACGATTGAGCTTGGAGATAGGAAGTTTTGGTTCAGCTATGTACTGAGCAGGATAGCTAGGAGTGGATAGACGAGTGCAGCCTTGCAGCACCACGAGGTCGGTCGACGTCTGCACAACGACGCCGCTCTGCCACGCTGTATTCGGTGATATTGAGCCTACTCCGACCTCTGATTAATTTGTTGGATCACGTCGGCAAAGTTTCCATGAGGGTTTCATGGGCCGTGTATTGTAGAATTCTTCTCGCACTTCGCATTACGCCTTGGTCAGTCGATAGGAATTACTTTTGATTTATCGCGCTTTACTCCACAAAAACGCAATTTATTACCACTGCCTGTTAGGAGAGTCATGTAATGTGATGATTGAAGGTCGTGAGTTAAAATAAATCTGTGCTAATCGTCTGCATCTGTTTTCAATCAAGTACTTGAAATCCCAAGTCACTTTCTGTATTCATTTTATGTTCAACATGTGCATCTGTTGTTCAATAGCTGAATATAAGATCAATGTGCACCCCTTCTTAATTGAAAGGGATCAATTCTGAATCAATTAATGTTAACACTGCCACCACAGTTCAACCAGGAGTCACAGGGCCTTATTACTTTCATTGCGTTATCCGACATTGCGGCAGTTTAGCACTCTCTGTTGATCTGTTAGTCAGTTACCTGGGGTGAACACACACCAAAACCAGATAAGTGACGGGTGGGGTGTCACAAACCTTACTCAAGCTTTAAGCTTAGCTGTTAGTTTAATAAGTGTCATGTATGGCCGCTGATACCAGAAGTTCAGACATCAGCGAAGATCCTATGAACTAGCGTCTTTTCTTTCTTCAGTTATAATACTGAACGCGTAGATTTATTTAACACATTTAGAGGACCTGTTCACTATTTCACATCGACTGATTCAGTATTAATAAGACTAGTTCATGTTACGGAAGCTGCGAGAGAAAAAGGTCCTACACGCCGTTGTCTCCTAGATCTTTGGAGGCTAAAACGCTAATAAAAACGGGTCTTCCGTTTGACATGCCGTTAAAAGTTTTGGATGTAATGAATCCATATAACGTAAAAGACAAATCAGTCAAATGAGCGCAACCATTTGGGTGTTTCAAGAGAGTGTTTTCTGAGACAGAGGAAACAGAATTTGCGGAGCACTGTATCAATCAGGGGGTTGGGTTGACTTGAGAGAGAAGACCAAACTGCGAAGTGATCGTTCTCATCGGGTTAGGGAAGGATGGGGAAGGAAGTCGGCCATGCCCTTTCAAAGGAACCATTCTGGCATTTGCCTAAAGCGATTTAGGGAAATCACTGAAAACCTAACTAGGATGGCCGGACGCGGGATTGAACAGTCGTGCTCATGAGTGCAAGCCTAGTGTCTAACCACTGCGCCACCTCGCTCGGTATATCAATCTGGAGTCTATGTTCTATATCCTTACGTTTAAACACTTCCGACATTTAGCATATCAATTTACTGAAAGTAATGGCGTGAACCACCCGTTTAAATTAGAAACCTGGGTGGCAGGCGAAGACTGGGCTCGCTCTCGCGTCGCTGATCGTAATTTAAATTGGAGTAACCGGAGACAATCAGTAGGGGGAGGATGATGAGGTTCAATAAAGCACAAATGGAACTTTTCAGCAACTGGGAAACTCTGCGATCTAGATGGAAACTTTGTAATCTAAATATAATTTTCCGCCCCATCAGTCTATAACGACGACGAAACGGGAATACGGAGTGTACCGGGAAAACTGCAGAAAAATATGGCAAGAAAGGCTAAATAATAGTAATATAATGGTTTCTTGTGTTAAAATGTTTTGTATTTAAATTAGTAAAATGTGAGTGTCATGTTTCGATGTCAAATATGATCACGGTGATGGAGACAATGATGATGATTTTAATATAGTAAAACATTACACAAGTTAATAATGCCAGTACCTGAGAAATACCGTATTTTCCTTTAGTCCGTTACAGTAATTTCTTTTTGCGTTGATTGTATCTCCCCAACAACAGGATGTTTACCCCAGGCATGGGGCAAAGATCCATTTTCTTCATTTGCAACGTTTTATTAAATATAACTTCAATACATCACACAGGCAATTTTACCTTATGATATCGTGGAAAGTATGGTACTAGGTGTATTTTGTACGCTTTTCATTGTCATGTAACCAGCAAAGCGGGAGGAGAAAAATAGAAATGTGTTACGTGCGCATCAAAATGGGCGACATATGAGTGAAAATGTGTTAAGCTGCTGAACTAGTGTGACAATTGGAGGAACGACAGAGAAACAATCATGGGGAAAGACGAAACCAGGGAAACGCAGTTCACGTTCCACCGAGATTAATCTTAATGTACATTACATTAACGATATACATAAATGATATGCCCTCTAGTATTACAGGTAACTATAAAATATTTGTTTGCTGATGACACTAGCTTGTTAGTAAACGATGTTGTGTGCAACATAGGCTCGGTTTCAAATAGTGCAGTACATGACCTAAGTTCGTGGCTTCTAGAAAATAAACCAACACTAAATCACAGTAAGACTCAGTTTTTACAGTTTCTAACACACAATTCAATTAAAGCTGAAGTTTTGATCTCACAGGACGGGCATATGGTTAGTAAAACTGAACAGTTCAAATTTCTAGGTGTTCAGATAGATAGTAAGCTGTCTTGGAAAGCCCACGTTCATGACCTTGTTCAAAGACTTAGCACTGCCATTTTTTCTATTCGAACGGTATCAGATGTGAGTGACCGTTCGACACGAAAATTAGTCTACTTTGCTTATTTTCATTCGCTTGTGTCTTATGGTATTGTATTTTGGGGTAATATTTTTGGCTCAGAAACAGGCGGTTCGGGCAATAAGTGGTGTAAGTTCACGAACCTCTTGTCGACCCCTGTTCACGAGTCTGGGTATATATATATATATATATTTCTTGTTAACAATATTAGCTTATTTTCAAGAATAAGCAGCTTTCACTCTGTTAATACTCGGCAGAAATCAAACCTGCATTTGGATCGGACTTCTTTAACTCTTATGCAGAAAGGTGTGCACTATACTGCTGCATCCATTTTTAATGAGCTACCACTCGAATTCAAAAATCTTGGCAGTAATCCACGCGCTTTCAAATTGACACTGAAGAGTTTCCTCATAGGTCACTCCTTCTATTCTGTCGAGGAGTTCCTTGAAAAATTAAACTGATTCTTATTGTATTGTTGATTACGTTTGCTTAAACTGCTGGACAGATTTTTTTCTGGCCCATAAACATTTATTTTTATCTGTTATCTGTTATTACTTTTATGTTGTAATTTCATGTACTGGCACATTCCATGACCTTGGAGATTTGCTCCTCAATTTGGTCCTACGGAACTTGACGTGCAAATAAATAAATAAATAAAAATATACGGGACAATCTGAGTATCCATATTACACTGTTTGCAAATGATACTGGTGTTTACCGTCTAATCGTCAGAAGATCAATACTCCCAATTCCCTTCATGATCGCGTATTAAAACAGTGATCCAGGAAGTGTAGGTGAATTTCTTTTATTTCCGCCAATGATCACAAAATTTGTGATCCTTGGACTACCATTTTCAGTCAGTAATGAACATCTTCAGATCTGTTTTATAATCTGTCCTAAAATAATAAAGCTATAATGGCAGCGTCACAAAATATACGCAAAATAAGCATAGCATCGTCGCACGTATTTAAAATGTAATGTAAAATTGGCCACAACTCTGACAGTGTGATGTTGTTTCCGTCGCTACTGGTCATAAGTTTGTTGGACTAGTAACAACAAAAAAAGTATGACCCAGTCAGAACTATGACCTAGCTTACACACATTTAAATATGAGCGACGAAGCTTTGCTGATTTTGTTTATATTTTGTGACGATGCCACTACGGTTTTATTGTTTTAGGACACGTTATAAAACAAATCTGAAGATGGTCACTGCTGACTGAAGAAGGAAGACCAACAACCAAAAGTTTTATGATCATTGGCGGAGGAACAACACTAATTATAAAATGATTTAGACAAAATAAGTGCATGGTGCGAAAAGTGACAGTTGATCCTGAACAATAAACAGTGTGAGGTCCTCCATACGTGTGCTAAAAAGTTCCGTTAAATTTCGGTTATACGGTAAATCATGCAAATCTAAAGGTTACCGTTTCATCTAAATACCTAAAGACTGGAATTACGAACAACTTCATTTGGTAGCATCAGATAGAAAATGTTGTGAGAAGGCAAACCAAAGACTGCGTTTTATTGACAGAACAGTTAGAAGATTTTATTGACGGAGCACTTAGAAGATGCAACAAATCCACCAAAGAAATTGCTAAACTAAAATTGACCAATATTGATGCACGGTGTGGGATCCTTACCAGATAGGATTGGCGGAGAACGTCAAAGACGTTCAAAGGAGGGCAACGCGTTTTTTATAATCTCGAAATAGAGTGTAGAGCGTCAAGGATATAGTACACGAGCCGGGGTGACAATCATTAAAAGAAAGGCTTTGCGGAGAGAGTTTTTCTCGAAGTTTCAATTATCATCTTTCTCTTTCGAATGTGAACATTTTTTTGTTGACTTCCCTACCTTCAAAGGGAGAAATGATCATCGTGATAAAATAACAGAAATGAGACCTCACAGGGAAAAATTAACATGTTCATTTTTCCCACGTGCAATTAGAGACTGGAGTTGTCGGTAAATAGTCTGAAAGTGGTTGTATGAATTTTCTGTCAAGCACTTAAGTGTGAAATACAGAAAGTCATGTAGGCGCAGACACGCGGGGCAAGTTATCAGCTTCTTTCCCTATGCATACATAGAGACGTACACATGTTAGGCTCACGTTTTTTACTGACTCGTTACTGCCCCTGCCACAAATTACAATAGATATAAAAATCGTGGTTCCAGTCTAGCGCCCTTCAGTTGTGAGGCGGATAATCGAACTGGAAAGTCCCTCTCCCAAATTCCCAAGTGGAATTATCTTTGTGTTAACTAAATGAAACACATTTTGCCTTGAAAACAACACTTCATTATTATTGTTGTACGACCTAGGTTTCGGGTTATAAGCGTATTTTCTAGTACACAACTGATTCCAAAGACGGCAAGGAAGTCAAGATCAACATCTTTTAACTTGTTAATCTATTCATTCCTTACTTAAATTATAAAAGTTATCGCTTAACGAATCTGATACAGTTAAATTTGTATTTTACAACATTCATTCGGACAACGTTTACAGTAACTATGAATAAACAAACATTACAACATTCATTCGAACAACATTTACAGTGACTATGAATAAACAAACACTGGAGTAGAGCCTGTGAGATATGCATATTATTTTGGTCACTCTGTATGTTCTGTTTCTTATGTAAATGTCGACATACAACAATGTAGCTGAGTAATCTCTGACTATTGCTCCAATAAATTTGTGTTCCTACACCCCCTATGCATGAGAGCGCAAGCAAAGCTACACATTTTCTAAGTGGAGCAGTGTTGAATAGCAGATGTGTTTTGAAGAATGGTCACGAAATTTTCTTTATAAGTTTGATATGAGATTGATAGAATTGGAGTATGCATATCTTTGATGCGATTATGTAGAGAAGAGAAAGAGATAATTAGTGAGTTTTTCTGGAATGCTGAGAGACTGAGGTAAGAATGGAAACGAGTGGCACTGTTTTGTGTAATTGACATTGTAGTAACGAAGCTCAGATAGTAGGATAGTTATATGTATTGCTCTGATAGAAAGATGAGATTCCCGTTGCTTAAATTTATTTCTTAGTCATGTATGTAAATACTATTGTGAATGTTAAGTTGATTTTCAAAGCACTGCTTTTGAATATAGAGTTTTATTTTTGTGAGAAGTCATTTCTTACCAGTTAAAATTCCCACCCTTCATTTAGTTCATTATGTATGTATACATATTGCACTCCGTGGTATGGAATTTTCAGTCGTAGTTTTTTAACGTTGCTTTGCTGCTGTATGCTGTGCGCTGCATTCGAGGAATCTGCAAAAATGTTTGTCAAGACACGAGGTTAGTGTAAATACAGTATAGGGCGAGGAATTTTTTTGTAAGTTCAGTTGCGCATTTATTTCAGAAGTCGGATTACATTCAGGGTAGCAGTGCATTTTTATAGGACCTTATTTTGAGCTTCTAGACAGTGTCGAGCAAAACATATTAAGTCTTTGTATAATTTAGTATAGTCAGAGATTTGCACCGTACACGAGTTTAAGTTAGGAATTAGTTTGTTTGGTAATCATTGTTTAGAAGTTTTGGTAGACAGTTTTAGGAAGATTCTCTCAGATACAGAGATGCAGACGAGCGCTTAAGTTACAAGCTATGTGCGCAGGAACGGGTATTTGTGTCATTATCTATTTGTGAATGAAGGCACCAAGGTTATTCTTCTAGATAGTGGCTGTAACATTGTCTAGAAGGGGCGAATAATCGAATTAAGTTCGCTCACTTAATACAAAATGTGGGGATACACACCTCTGTTTCTTAATTTCAAACATTTCTAATTGCGTGCACTTTGCACTTTTTATGTGTAGGATTTCTATCCCCATTACAAATTTTTGGTTTTGGTTTGAGCAGTGTTTGCCAAAGGATGAATCTGGCTTCTATAGTCTCCAGCTTCTATGATGTTCACTGAGCCTGATACAGATTGAACACTCAGTCTGTCCATTCTCTAATCTCACAGCCGCGTTTTCTGGATGTGGATCAAAATAAACGAGGCTTCTACATCGCTTCACTCAGTTCACTTGTACAGCAAACCAAGTATACAAAGTGTAGTACCGACTACCATTATTATTATTTCGTATGACATCAAGGCCACATTACTTAGATTGAACAGCAATGATGGTAATGGTAATACAATATACAAAAAGTACAGATAAAATAAGTTAGTCTCACTTTTGATTGGAAAGTCTTAGATTAAATTGATAAGACAATATTATCGATGTGACTAGAATAAATTTAAAAAACACTTAGATGAATAACACATAAAAGAAAGAAAGATAACTTTTATAAACATAACAGATAGGAAATTTCTTTAAATATCTGCAAGCAATTGGTTATATGTTGATATGTAAAGTCTCCATACAGGAGACTACATCCTCAGAGACCTCATGTATCCTGAAAGTAGTTCAAGCGTATTTCCGTAGAGGACCTTCTGGGACTGTGTGGTGTATTTCTTGTCACTGGTATATGCAGTCTCACTTGGCACTATCAGCGATTCCCCACATGTGTTTCAAGTCCCGGCATCTTCTGTGCTCGGTGTGTATACGATAAAGGGTGGTCCACAAGCTCGTAGGTAGGTGGAATCCGGGAGGGGCTCGTGTAGGATCAACAAAGAGACCTTCGGATCAGGATTGGCTGCGAACCATTCATCCCATCATGCTGTTTCTGGCTAGAACCCTTCAGACGTGATCTTTTTGTCAAGCCTGCTGGAGGATTTTCTAGACTTAAGTCGTTGTCTTTGAGTGGCATCGCAGTCCTGGTCTAGTGGAAGTTCAGGATTTTTGAAACATTTCTTCCATTCCCTTTTCAAAGCAGCTTGACGTTATATCTTCGGTGGTTCGATATTGGACAGACCAGCCAGCCATTCTGTGGGCATGGATTTGACTGTGCCAGATATACTTCTAATGGCCACATTCAGCTGTATTTAGCTCCCCAACTTGTTCCAGGCCGTTTGTGCAGTATGTATTTGTGATTCTCACTTTTGGTGCTGCTTCAGTTAGTGTTTTCTATATGCGGGCTGGTGAAACATGTCATTTGACAGCTCGCGTTTGGTTGACGATACTGCGATTACGAGGTTACAATAGCTGCCACCGCAAACACCCACAACTCCGAAGTACGTTTTGTAAATGTAAGCTACAATCAATGTTTGTATGTAAGTGCAACAAAGTACGTTTTTCTAACAATGGAAATAAAAACACCCGAAGTTAATGATGTATCTATGAAAAGTCGTTCCAAATTGTTACAGTAATAGCTGCATGTAAAACATCGTATAATAATGTATTTCATCTACAACGTATTGAGGCGTCACAGGCTTATTTTGTTTTACGAGCGAGTATAACAGCAGCTTTGTCATGCCTGCAACCACTGCACCATAGTTACTTTGCTGTCACTAGTGGTGGGAGTTTTATCTAAAATCACGGAATGGTACGGTGCATTGTCCATCACAAACACTGTCCGAACACTAAACTGGAGCAACAAATTGTTAAACAACTGTAGAAACTATGGGTGGTCCATACCCTCATGATGGCCACCGGCACAAAGCCCTTCAGGCACAAAGCCCTTTGAAGATCGTGCATGGGCCAGAATCAGTCGGGATCATCTTCCTCTAGGCTGATGACTGCTGCTATTCGGAGTATCATCTGTCCAGCATTTCTCAACTGATTCTCCAGCGTAGACCCCAGTATGACTGTGTGTATGTCCTTTCCTACAATGTTGTGTAAGAAAATGGTACGAGCTGCAGCGACATGAGCTTTTTATGGTAAGAGTTTTCGTCCAATTAACTTTTCAAAACGGAAACCCATACTTTTTAATATCATCTTAAGTGACGTTCCCCCTTCCCCCCCCCCCCCCCCCCCCTGAGAAAAGTTCACTTTCTTTCAAAGAAATTAGCAACTTCGCTATTGTGTATTCTTTCCTTTTATAGTATCCGTATATGCGCCGACGAATTGCATGTGATTGGAAAGAAGTAATATCTGTAACAGGACGAGGCTGCTTTTTTTTCTTTCCCGGAGTACCTAAAAACACACTGTTTCTCCCACAGGGGCTTTCTTCCACTCTGTTTACTTCACTGTCTTGCAAGTCTTGAAGTAGCACCCCTTTCCTTATAACTGTTCTTTCACTGATTCCTAGAGTTTTCGAGGTACTCTCTAAAACTTTATCGGCAGTAATAGACGCATGCCCATGAACAGAAACATTTTTTTTTCTTGCTCGTAAAACTCACGCGTCCTCCGTAGCAATTCCAAAGCCTGACTATTTATTGGCAGTCCACGGCGCAACGGGAAGTCGATTGGTGAATGACATCGTTTTGGTGACTTGTTTAACAAACAAAATCTGTAGTCTAGGCGGTAACACAACACAACAGCAGGAGTTCGCGCACTAACATACAATGTTTACACGGAAGCGGCAACGTGGTTCGGTGCTGTTATTGGTTCAGAAGACGCGGCGCCTCCCGTTCCTCACTTGTTTGTTAGTTACACAGGGTGTCCGAAAAGTCTTTCCCTGATTACATAAATTGATAACTCAGGCTAGAAGTAAGATACAAGTAGGAAACTGGTGTCTAATTGTTTACAAACTATCAAAGTTTTTTTCACACATTAGTAAACTTCCACATGAGCACCCTTGGTAGCACGTAGCACATCTAGGCGATATTCAATTTCCGTCCACACATTAGCCAACATCACTGGAGGGATCGATTCAACGACTGTGGTTATCCGTTGTCGCAGGGTTTCAAGATCTGGTACACGTCTTCGGTAGACCTCGTCCTTGACATAACTCCATAAAAAGAAGTCCAATGGGGTTATGTCAAGAAAGCGTGGAGGGCAAACAATTGGCCCATCACGACCAATCCATCACCCAGGAAAGGTCATATCGAGATAGGCACGGACGTCCAAAACTCAATGAGGCGGTGCACCGTCTTGCTGAAACAAGACATCGGAGTGATACTGAAGCAGCTGAGGAACAGCATACATTTGCAACATGTCCAGATACACTGCAGATGTGATGGTAGCAGCGAAGAAGAATGGCCCGATAATTCTATCGTGCAATAGCGCGCACCAAACATTCACCTTTGGACTGCCTCTGGTGCACTCCATGACCTCGCCAGGGGGTTGTGAACCCCAAAGGCGCACATTGTGGCGATTCACTACTCCACTGACAAAAAAGGTCAATCGTCGGAAAAGGCAATTCGTCTGAGATAACCATCATCGTCCTCAATACGTGATAGCATTTCGACCGCAAAGTCATGTCGACGTATACTGTCATTGGGCAACAACGCCTGATCGATTTGCACTTTCTATGCACGAAACAATAAACGTTTGTGTAAAATGTCATGGAGACAGCTTTTTGGCATCTGTAATTCACGTGAGGCCCTGCGCACCGATTTCTTCGGACTTCGCAGAAAAGACTGCCTTACAGCTTCCACCCTGTCTGCTGAGGTTCTTGGTCGACCAGACCTCGGAAGGTCAGCAACCGAACCTGTGTTCTTGAACTTCTCATACCAGGCTTTAATGCTCTTGACATCAGGTGGATTCCTTCCGAATGTTGTCTGGAAGTATCTCTGCACTATGGCTGGTGATCGTGGCTGATGGTACCACAGGACACACTGTGCCTTTTCCTGATTGGTTAACATGGCTTCTCGGGCACTGCACCTCATCCACTACTTACATACTGCAAACCCAAAACAGAAAAAAAATCTTTGAAAGTTGTAAACAATTCGACACAAGTTTCATATTTGTATCTTACTTCTAGCCTGAGTTATCAATTTATGTAATCAGGGGAAGTCTTTTCGGACACCCTGTACTACCAACTCTACGGCGCTTGAGGAGTGACCTTGAAGTGACATGTTTCAGCGGCCCGGGTATATACACTCCTGGATATGGAAAAAAGAACACATTGACACCGGTGTGTCAGACCCACCATACTTGCTCCGGACACTGCGAGAGGGCTGTACAAGCAATGATCACAGGCACGGCACAGCGGACACACCAGGAACCGCGGTGTTGGCCGTCGAATGGCGCTAGCTGCGCAGCATTTGTGCGCCGCCGCCGTCAGTGTCAGCCAGTTTGCCGTGGCATACGGAGCTCCATCGCAATCTTTAACACTGGTAGCATGCCGCGACAGCGTGGACGTGAACCGTATGTGCAGTTGACGGACTTTGAGCGAGGGCGTATAGTGGGCATGCGGGAGGCCGGGTGGACGTACCGCCGAATTGCTCAACACGTGGGGCGCGAGGTCTCCACAGTACATCGATGTTGTCGCCAGTGGTTGGCGGAAGGTGCACGTGCCCGTCGACCTGGGACCGGACCGCAGCGACGCACGGATGCACGCCAAGACCGTAGGATCCTACGCAGTGCCGTAGGGGACCGCACCGCCACTTCCCAGCAAATTAGGGACACTGTTGCTCCTGGGGTATCGGCGAGGACCATTCGTAACCGTTTCCATGAAGCTGGGCTACGGTTCCGCACACCGTTAGGCCGTCTTCCACTCACGCCCCAACATCGTGCAGCCCGCCTCCAGTGGTGTCGCGACAGGCGTGAATGGAGGGACGAATGGAGACGTGTCGTCTTCAGCGATGAGAGTCGCTTCTGCCTTGGTGCCAATGATGGTCGTATGCGTGTTTGGCGCCGTGCAGGTGAGCGCCACAATCAGGACTGCATACGACCGAGGCATACAGGGCCAACACCCGGCATCATGGTGTGGGGAGCGATCTCCTACACTGGCCGTACACCACTGGTGATCGTCGAGGGGACACTGAATAGTGCACGGTACATCCAAACCGTCATCGAACCCATCGTTCTACCATTCCTAGACCGGCAAGGGAACTTGCTGTTCCAACAGGACAATGCACGTCCGCATGTATCCCGTGCCACCCAACGTGGTCTAGAAGGTGTAAGTCAACTACCCTGGCCAGTAAGATCTCCGGATCTGTCCCCCATTGAGCATGTTTGGGACTGGATGAAGCGTCGTCTCACGCGGTCCGCACGTCCAGCACGAACGCTGGTCCAACTGAGGCGCCAGGTGGAAATGGCATGTCAAGCCGTTCCACAGGACTACATCCAGCATCTCTACGATCGTCTCCATGGGAGAATAGCAGCCTGCATTGCTGCGAAAGGTGGATATACACTGTACTAGTGCCGACATTGTGCATGCTCTGTTGCCTGTGTCTATGAGCCTGTGGTTCTGTCAGTGTGATCATGTGATGTATCGGACCCCAGGAATGTGTTAATAAAGTTTCCCCTTCCTGGGACAATGAATTCATGGTGTTCTTATTTCAATTTCCAGGAGTGTATGTTAGGGAGCGATCTAGCATCACGCCAAGATATTTTGAAAATGGATTATATGACAGCAACTGATTTCTAAATGCATTTTGCGGTTTATAGCCATCTCGTCTGTGACTTAGATGGAAGGTATAACATTCAGTTTTGTTTTCATTTACTTTCAGTCTCTATCATTAAAAAACTCATACTGAATTCGCAAATCCTGAGTGAGAGTCGTTTCTGAAGTTGTAAAATCGTTAGTCTAAGTCACCAAGGCTATGTTCTTGCTTTGCTTTTGTTAAGTCGGCAAAATATAAGTTGAAAAGTAGTGGGGGCCAGAACAGATCCATGTGGTAGTCTGTCATCTAAACTGCACCGGTTATTATAAACGTTGGACACCGTGGGCGTGACGGGGTAGTAACATTGGAAGAGAATAGAAAATAAATGGAGGCCTTTTTCAAAACAGTCGGTAAACAGGTAACCACGAAGAGAAAGATGTCGGCGTGCTTTGGAATGTTAGACAGGACGTCATAAATATTGGGAGCCAATGTGCACCTGTCGGCGCTGGTCGTCCGTTACCGCCGCCGCCTGTTCCTCCAGTGAGTCAGAATCCTTTGATTGTTCCGCAAACGACCGTACTTCCTCGGCGCGGTTGTCCACTACGGTGCGAGCGCTGTCGACAAGTGTTTGCCGCTAATGGGAGCGGTGCGGCGGCGCTGACAAAGGAGCCCCAGCAGCCTGGCCGGTGCTCTGCCTTTGGGAGACTGCAGGCTTTGCCCGCCCACCCAGGCCGCGCGTGCTGGAAGTGGCCGAGCCGGCTCTTTGTGTCGCCAGGCCGCCGATGACCACGCCCAGCGCGGATGGGGAAACGTCGGCACCGGCAAAGCTCCCAAAAAACGAGCGCCTCTCTTTGTCTGCAGATCTGCCGGGGCGCGTAGCAGATGGGCGCTGCAGGTTGCCTGACCACTTCGGTTTTCTCCTGTCGCTCCCTTTGTAGCAGATAGTGTGCGGCATGTCAGCAACGATTGCAGCTACATCTACATCCATACTTCGCATGCCACTTTATGTAGTGACCCCGTATACAGGGTGCTTCAAAGTGAACATTGGTGTTTTACCGCTTTGTAACATTTATTATATTCTACTTACAATTATAAATAACACACCAAATGAATGGGCAACTCAGATAGTTTTTACACTACTGGCTGGCTCTGAGCACTATGGGACTTAACATCTATGGTCATCAGTTCCCTAGAACTTAGAACTACTTAAACCTAACTAACCTAAGGACATCACACACATCCATGCCCGAGGCAGGATTCGAACCTGCGACCGTAGCAGTCGCGCGGCTCCGGACTGAGCGCCTAGAACCGCTAGACCACCGCGGCCGGCACTTACACTACTGGCCATTAACATTGCTACACCACGAAGATGACGAGCTACAGACGCGAAATTTGACCGAGGGGGAGAAGATGCTGTGACATGCAAATGATTAGCTTTTCACAACATTCACACAAGGTAGGCGCCGGTGGCGACACCTACAACGTGCTGACATGAGGAAAGTTTCCAACCGATTTCTCATACACAAACAGCAGTTGGCCGGCGTTGCCTGCTGAAACGTTGTTGTGATGCCTCGTGTAAGGAGCAGAAATGCGTACCATCACGTTTCCCACTTTGATAAAGGTCGGATTGTAGCCTATCGCAATTGCGGTTTATCGTATCGCGACATTGCTGCTCGCGTTGGTCGAGATCCAGTGACTGTTTCCAGAATATGGAATCGGTGGGTTCAGGAGGGTAATACGGAACACCGTGATGGCTCCCAACGGCCTCGTATCACTAGCAATCGAGATGACAGGCATCTTATCCGCATGACTGTAACGGATCGTGCAGTCAATTCTCGATCCCTGAGTCAACAGATGGGGATGTTTGCAAGACAACAACCATCTGCACGAACAGTTCGACGACGTCTGCAGCAGCATGGACTATCAGGTCGGTGACCACGGCTGCGGTTACCCTTGACGCTGCATCACAGACAGGAGCGCCTGCGATGGTGTACTCAACGACGAATCTGGGTGCACGAATGACAAAACGTCATTTTTTTCGAATGAATCCAGGTTCTGTTTACAGCATCATGATGGTCGCATCCGTGTTTGGCGACATCGCGGTGAACGCACATTGGAAGCGTGTATTCGTCATCGCCATACTGGCATATCACCCAGTGTGATGGTATGGAGTGCCATTGGTTACACTTCTCGGTCACCTCTTGTTCCCTTGGCGGCGCTTTGAACAGTTGACGTTACATTTCAGATGTGTTACGACCCGTGGCTCTACCCTTCATTCGATCCCTGCGAAACCCTACATTTCAGCAGGATAATGGACGACCGCATGTTGCAGGTCCTGTACGGGCCTTTTTGGATACAGAAATTGTTCGACTGCTGCCCTGGCCAGCACGTTCTCCAGATCTCTCACCAAATGAAAACGTCTGGTCAATGGTGGCCGACTAACTGGCTCGTCACAATACGCCAGTCACTACTCTTGATGACCTGTGGTATCGTGTTGAAGCTGCATGGGCAGCTGTACCTGTACACGCCATCCAAGCTCTGTTTGACTCAATGCCCAGGCGTATCAAGGCCGTTATTACGGCCAGAGGTGGTTGTTCTGGGTACTGAGTTCTCAGAATCTATGCACCCAAATTGCGTGAAAATGTAATCACATGTCAGTTCTAGTATAATATATTTGTCCAATGAATACCCGTTTATCATCTGCATTTCTTTTTGGTGTAGCAATTCTAATGGCCAGTAGTGTATTACGAACGTTCAATGTGAGCACCATCGAGTCGATAGGCAAGTTCTTACCAAACTTTGAACTGTGAGCCTCATCCCCTCCCCCCCCCCCCCCTCCAAAGGCAAAAATCGCGTGGTGTTAGATCAGGTGAAAGTGGAGGCCAAGCGAAACAAGTTCTGTCATCCGGCCCCATGCTGCGAATTCATTGGTCGGGTGCAACATCGTTTAACCAGTTGTGTACTGACTTACGCTACTGAGACGGTGCACTATTTTGCTGCCAAATAAGATTCTGTGGTTCAGCTTATTCCAACAAAGGAAAGGGTCGTAATCTAGCGCATCAAGACAAGACACCAGTTACAACAATTACCTCACCTAGAATGAAAGGCGCATAAACTTGCCACCGGGATATGGCACAACAGACAGATGCGCACTTTATGTGTGTTCACATTTCCACGCAGGTGGAATGTCATTTCTTCACTGAATTCGACACGACCCAGAAAGTCTTCAACGTCATGTAGCAACATTTCACTCGCGAAGTTGGCACGTCAACTGTACTCTGTAGGCTTTAGAGTAGGCTTTAGAGCCTGTAACAAGTGCAAGCGATAAGGACGTAGTTGTTAGCGTCTCCCTAAGTCTTCATAGAGCCGTCAATGGAATAGCTAATTCGCGACTGCCCTTCCGAACTGATTTCTTGGAGCTACAAGTGAAAGAATTTCTTACTTACTTATGTTTCTACTAGCGCGTTCTAACGGAAGGCACACTAAACAGTGCAGGCGCACAGGTATACAAACATAACAGTTTGAGCTGCTCTTTCATCTGATGCATTATTTACAATTGTAAGTTTGATAAAAGGGGGTATTCATTTTCAAACACCCTGTATATGAATTAACTTATGATTGCTGTCAATGTGTATACGTGGGTCGAACAAGCATAAATCGTAGAAACAAGGTATAAAGAGCACTCTTACGTAACAGCTGTCATTCAGCATTTGCTGATCACCTATATAATAGCACCGAATCACGAGTCAATTAACACAGAAACTGGTGGGAAGAAGAGATCAGTTAAAACCGATACCGATACTTTAGCTCTGAATAATTGTTTTTTTTTATTTGTTTCGCTTCTGTTACAACAGGTGCTTTTTTAATTTTTTACTAATCAACGAGTAAAGAAAACGAGATATCAATTAGCCAAAGCACCATTGCTAAATTGTTACGTTTTTAAGTAAATTTTCTTTTTTTAAAAAAAGGGAGTGATTTTTTATTCGTAAAATTTGAAATGGTTTGAAATATTGCTTTGCTATAGAAAACGGGATAACGATCAGTGCTATTTTCATAACAATGCCGACAGGAATCAGCAGCAAATACATGTCACTAAAAATTGTACAGCATTGCTGAGACGATAACGTTCATGTTGCCGTGTGCCGTAGCTGATGCGTGCCCGTGCAGTGCGCGAAACTTGCGTCACAACCTGTTCTATACGGTAGTTTCTCCCTGTCGTCGCCGGACGTCCACAGAATGGTACCAACCGTTCGGAAACATTTTTACGAAGTGACCTAGAAATTACGTACAATGCTTCATTTACTTAAAAATCTTAAAGATTTGTCTGCCATTTTTATGACATAGTAATAGAGGAAAGAAATTATGGTAAAAGCAATAAACATAAAACTTGACAAGAAATAGTATACAATAACTATAGAAAGTTGCTGATCTGCTGCCTTTGTCTACATAGTATGCCTTCATCTGCTTGTAGCCCTTGAAAGCGGACAAATTAATACGAAGCCAGAATTCTTCAGCCTCAGTTTTCAACCTTGAGCACTGGCTGTTCTTAATGCCACAATAGTGAAACGATCCCTGACATTAACACGATTTTTGAGCAGAGTTTCAAAAAAAAAAAAAATACGATCAATAGGAGAAGACTTTTTGTAGTATTCAACCAATTATCGCTTTTCGAGAAAAGCAGCGAGCGACGGATGATCTAAGTTTCATTTGCCTAATAATGTAATATTTCGATTCTATGTATCCTGAAACTGAGAGAGGCAAAAGTTTCAGTCTTTGCTCTATTTCAATAGTCGAAAATCGGTTATTCCAGGAATCGGTTACTTTGAGTGTTTTAACAGTCCGGTTAAACTGGATTGGATAAAAAGCCGGTATAACTGAAAACCAGTTGTTTCAACGATAACCGCTACCTCTACATTGTAGCAGCTAGTTTGCGTAATGTTACGTATGTAGCAGCGATTTCACCTGTATCTATATCCACACTCCAGAAGCCAGCTTATGTCTGTCATTGTGGTACATAAGAATTAACTCGCAATTGCCGTCAATCTGTATACCTGAGTCAAACGTGTAGGAATTTTAGAACCAGATATACAGAACATCTCAAAGCAGTCAGAATTAACAGCTCCCATTCAGCTAGCTGTTCACCTAATAGCACAGAATCACCACGCAACTAACACAGAAAGTGATTTAAAAATTCTTAAAACTAGTAACCACTTAAACGAAAAATTAACAGCAGAAGCAAAATTATCATATCCAAAAACCAGAAGCCCAAGGAACGAAAATAATAAACGAACTCACATCACAGAGTAATAAATGAACCCTCTTTGTCAGAACGGAAGAGCTATGAAACAACCACTACCCCAAAACTGCATATGGTCACCCTCCAAAATTAAAATCTCTTCCCCATACACCACTCCAGTCACTCTACATGCCTACCCATAACTCACTCTCTCTCTCTCTCTCTGCCGGCCGATGTGACCGAGCGATTCTAGGTGCTTCAGTACAGAACCACGCAGCTGCTACGGTCGCAGGTTCGAATCCTGCCTAGGGCATGGATGTGTGTGATGTCCTTAGGTTCATTTGGTTTAAGTAGTTCTAGGTCTAGGGGACTGATGACCTCAGATGTTAAATCCCATAGTGCTTAGAGCCATTTGAACTATTTTGAACCATCTCTTTCTCTCCCTCTCTCTCTCTCTCTCTCTCTCTCTCTCTCTCTCTCTCTCTCTCTCTCTCTCTATCTACCTATCTATCTATCTCATTCTCTCCCTCTTGCTCTCTGTCACACACGCAGAGACATATACACAAACACACACACACACACACACACACACACACACACACACACACACACACACACACACAAGCTAACCATCACAGAACTCAACGACGCTTCAAATTCGAACCACATTCCGAACAAAAACGCCACAAAACTAATGAACACCACACAACCATAGTAAAACGTGAAATGGCGGCAGAAATTTTGTCCTTGGCTAACAAATCATACAAAATGCATGTTTAACGACAACAGCAAAAGAAATATGCGTGTTAACAGGACATAAGCAAAGGAAAAAATAGCACAACATCAAAAACCGCAAGTGACACGATAAATAATCCGATATATACATAGCGATTCCCAGCCAGAATGAACAATAAACAGAAAAATTTTAAAAATCTTTCTGCTGTTTGCGGATGATAAGCTGTAGTTTTCATATTAGATACAAACCTACCAGCAGACACAAGTAATAGCTTCGTTTGGGATAAGTAAAGAAACGTACGTGTCAACATCAGTTCCAAATTTACTATAAAACCAAAATATTCAGACATATCGTAAATGAACAACAGAAATAGCCTCAACTCCATGACGTATCTCTAAACTCTGCAATGTATGAAAACTAATACAAAATGTGTGACATAATAATCGCTGCCAGCCAGGGTGCCCGAGCGGTTCTAGGCGCTACAGTCTGGAACCGCGCGACCGCTACGGTCGCAGGTTCGAATCCTGCCTCGGGCATGGATGTGTGTGATGTCCTTAGGTAAATTAGGTTTAAGTAGGTCTAAGTTCTAGGGGAGTGATGACCTCAGAAGTTAAGTCCCATAATGCTCAGAGCCATTTGAAACATAATCGCTCCTTTTGCAAATGTAAATACTCATGCACTAAAAGTCCCTGTAACCAACACAAGAAGTTAACACGTAAAAACAATTGTTCAGAAAAAAAATGATAACATAAATCCACTAATGACAGTGAAATAAGTGCTGAAACATGTCTGGGTGAAAACAAAACTAAAAAACATCGTCTTCCATAAGACTGAATTCCTCTCCAGTTTTTTTTTTTAGCTAGCACAGAAATTAGGAAAACTTCAACATCCACAAGATGATTAGTAATAAAATTATAATGTTCTTGCTGTTGACGAGTGGAACAAACCTTAGGGAAATATGAGAAATTTTATAAGAAACTGAATGTTCTTAAAAGTACATACATAACGTTGCAGAGAGAAGGAAAATTTTCTTTCTTTAACTTTCATCACGAGTAATAAATAATTTTCAAAGCAACAAATTATTGATTTTTAAATTACAGATAATCGTGGTACTTAGGAACAATTCAATAAAACTTGGTCCATGATGGACTGTGTGAAGAGGTGTGACGGATTAGGTGACACACAAGAGATCTTCTATTTATTGTTCTAGTCTTTAGCATTTTAATCTTCTCGATTCATAGCGTGCCTGTAAAATTTCTTTTTTTCTTTAAATAATGACAAATATATCCTGGAAAAAGAAGCTGAGAACTTTTCATTAATACTCTTTACAGTTACAAGTTCTTGAGAAATATAACCGTTGTTTCCATCTTGTAATACTGAACCTACAAGATATCTTACAAGACAGTGCGAAGAAAGGAAAGCCTATGTTTATAGCATTTGTAGATACAGAACAAGTTTCTAACAATAATCACTATAGCATCCTGTCAGTCCAGAAAATTTCTGTAAAAAAATGGAGAAGTATTAAGTTGGTAGTTTTAAAGCTTCGGATATTCTACCTTCTGAATGTGCTTACTGAATTCATCTCTTGGTCCCCCTCTACAATTTTTACCCACTTCCCTCCAATACTAAATTGGTGATCCCTTGATGTCTCAGAAAGTGACCTACCAACCGATTACTTCTTCTAATCAAGTTGTGCCAAAAATTGCCCTTATCACCAATTCTATTCAGTACCTCCTCATTAGTTACATGATCTACCAATCTAATCTTGAGCATCCTTCTGTTGCGCCACATTTCAAAAACTTCTTTTCTTGTCTAAAATGTTTATGTCCATGTTTCACTTCCATGCATGGCTACAGTCCATACAAATACTTTCAGAAAAGACTTCCTGGAACTGAAATATATACTGGATGATAACAAATTTCTCTTCTTCAGAAAAGCCTTCCTTGCCATCGCCAGTCTACATTTTATATGCTCTCTACCTCGACCATCAACAGTTATTTTGCAACCCAGATAGCAAAACAAATCTAGAGCTATAAGTGTATCATCTCCTAATCTGATTCCCTCAGCATCACCACACATTCCACTATCCTCGTTTTGCTTTTGTTGCTGTCCATCTTATACCCTCCATCCAAGACATTGTCCATTCCGTTCAGCTGCTCTTCCAAGTCCTTTGCTGTCTCTGACAGAATTACAATGCCATCGGCGAACTTTAAGGTTTTTATTTCTTCTCCATGGATTTTAATACCTACTCCGATATTTTCTTTTCTTACCTTCACTGCTTGCTCAATATACAGATTGAATAACATCGGGGAGAGGCTACAACCCTGTCTCACTCCCTTCTCAACCACTGCTTCCCTTTCGTGCCCCTCGACTCTTATAACTGCCATCTGGTTTCTGTACAAATTGTAAATAGCCTTTCGCTCCCTGTATTTTATCCCTACCACCTTCAGAATTTGAAAGAGAGTTTTCCAGTTAACATTGTCAAAAGCTTAAGGTTTTTAACATGGCTGTCAATCAGCGACTGTTGTATGATACAAAATTTTGAAAAACACAGCCCTCGGTCGCGAACACAATTAATTTGTAACCTAGGTTTCGGTGTCACAAGGGACACCTTCTTCGGACAAAATTAAAATTAAATATTACAGCATAACGTACCAAAAAATACGAAAACTGCGCTCATACCTGACAGCGTCAGATAGTTAGAATTAAAATAAAATGCAACAGAGGTGCAAGCCACTAGGGGCTGCCATGTGCCGTCTGCTACAGGCTACACAAAACTGTAGTAGAGGACACGTGGCAGCCCCTAGTGGTTTGCACATCTGTTGCATTTTATGTCAATTCTGACTATCTGACGCTGCCAGGTTTGACCGCAGTTTTCGTATTTCTTGGTACGTTATGCCGTAATATTTAGTTTTAATTTTGTCCGAAGGAGGTGTCCCTTGTGACACCGAAACCTAGGTTACAAATTAATAGTGTTCGCCACTGAAGGCTGTGTTTTTCAAAATTTTGTATTGTCAAAAGCTTTCTCTAAGTCTACAAATGATAGAAACGTAGATTTGCCATTCCTTAACCTATTTTCTAAGATAAGTCGTAGGGTAAGTACTGCCTCGCGCGTTCCTACATTTCTACGGAATCCAAATTGATCTTCCCCAAGGTCGGCTTCTACCAGTAGATTTCTAAATGGACTAAATTGCACGTAGTAGATCTGAAGCCTAATGTGGTGTCACCGCCAGACACCACACTTGCTAGGTGGTAGCCTTTAAATCGGCCGCGGTCCATTAGTATATGCCGGACCCGCGTGTCGCCACTGTCAGTAATTGCAGACCGAGCGCCACCACACGGCAGGTCTAGAGAGACGTCCTGGCACTCCCCCCCAGTTGTACAGTCGACGTTCATAGCTACAGTTCACTGACCAATACGCTCTCATTTGCTGAGACGATAGTTAGCATAGCCTTCAGCTAAGTCATTGCCTACGACCTAGCAAGGTGCCATAGCTTTGATAATTAATATTGTGAAGTATGTATCATCAAGAGCGATGTTCTACAAATGTGGATTAAAGTATTACATCAACTGCGTCCATTTTCTAAGTTCTCATCTCCTTTTAACTGTTCCAGACCTCACGCCAATCTGCGTGAGCTTAACGCGTGCCTTTCGGCTTCCTCTCGTTGTGACTTGGCTGTCGTGCTAAGCCACAACACCTAAAAAGGTTGAGCACCCCTGTCCTACGAAGCCCTGCGAATAGACCATGGAGGTAAAAGCAGAGAAGTTGACCAGCAATCGTTCATCCCTCGCACCAGTCGCGTTTGGAACAGGACGGAAGGGGGGGGGGGGGGGGGGGGAGTGTGCAAGTGGTAAACAAAGTGCCCTCCTCCGCCACACATCTTATGGTGGCCTGTGGAATATAGACGTAAATGACGTAGATATGGACGAAGGCTGCACATCGATTCTGTGGCTCCGAAAGCTCTCTACGTCTGAAAAGGAAAGGAGGAAAAAGATGATTCGTTCAAGTTGGAGTGACGTCCACGTCATATCGCTTGGTGTAGGACTGCGAAGCGAAAACCAGTTTACTTAGAAAGAAGTGAGTGTCGGCAGTAGGCCCGCACCATCCAGACACAAAGAAGACGGGCCGGCCGGCGTTGCGACCTGCGCCCGCGGGCGGCAGACGTATCCCGTCCTAAGTCAACAAGTGCACGTGCGCGCGAGCGGCCTTTGAGCCGTCTGGGAGCCCCGTGATAAATGGCGACGCCTCCAAATGGAATTGGATCTGCGACGAAGGACGACCGGGGGCGGCGCGCCTCCTGTCGTCTCCATGTGGGCCTCGTAAACAAAGCCGTGCCAAACGGCGGGCCCACCGTCTCGTGTTGTTGTCCGCGGGCATTGTCTTTTGAGGGATGGCCACGGACGCAGCCGCAGCATGTGCGTGGAAAATCGGGCCGCAACGCCGCCGGCTGTTTTCTGCTAGGGTTTCCTCTGGTCGAGACCACCAACAGTTACCTATAATGCGCCCAACGTATGTTTCTTTGTCTGTCTTTAGGTCTGAACTTTAAATATCGTCCCACAGCTACACATTACCCGCCTCAGTAGCCGAGGTCGGAAACGTATACACGTGCGGTGGTGCTCTGCCCGGCGGTAGCCACCTGAAACCAGGTACCATACACCGGGTATACTTTCACCCATTTTCACACTGCAATGTGATTATCATTATTTATTTGTAATTCCTGCTACCAGTCACTTTTGTTTATTTTATGATTAATCTAACATATGCAACGCGTTTCGAACATGTTATGTTTATCATCAGGCGTTTATACACACATACATGCAGAGAAATGTTACTTAAAAATAAATTGTCTTAAACTGAATTAACCTAGAACTTTTTGTTCAATGTTCATTACTGCAGTGCCTGGTGCGGCATTTGGGGGGGGGGGGAGGGGGGGGGGGCAGTGGATGGCCAGAAGACATCACTAACATCGATTTCTTCCGGTCATCCACTGCCCCCCTCCCCACCCAAATACCGCACCGGCCACTACAATAACGAACAATGGACATAAAGTTCTAGGCTAATTTATTTTAAGACAATTTTTAAGTAACATTTCCTTTTTTGTCCATATGTATCAACGCCTGATGATGACCAGAACATGTTCGAAACGCTTTGTATTTGGTTAGATTAAACATAAAACAAACAAAAGTGACTGGTAACAGAAATTACAAACAAATAATTATCCCACACAGTCACGGTTCACAAACGTAGCCATTATGACCGAAAATAATTGTGATTATCATTACTGTTTTTTTTAATTTCTGTGATATTAATGTTAGTGAACATAGGGGCTTTTACGAACTGATTACACACTAATTAGTAGAACATATGTTCTAAAATGCAGAGGAAGTATTGGAAAAACTGTATGTTAGTATGAATTTGAGGATACATTGACCGACCTATACTTTCACCACACCTGTCAAACACATTTTCCTTTAGTTGTCAGTATTTCAAAAAAACTATGAAACTTTGACCACCCAGAAACAAATACATTGATCTAAAATTTTCTTAAGTTCTTTATTAAGGCTCATAAAACAAAAAAGCCTAGTATGGTATGTAAACCAGTGTGATCCAGGATGGAGTACCACACACATAGCTTCAAATTTAGTTGAGCATAACAATTTCTGTTTCATCCATCTGAATCCTAAATCCTCGTTTCCAAACATCTGGTCCAGTTACAACTAAGGTTATCTGTTCCTCATTTGTCGAGTCAATATCTGGCACTCGTGGCCAAACGAACTTCATTTCTTGTTTCCGAAGGTATTTGACGTTACACATTACACTTGAATCGGTGCCTAAACCACAACACTTTGCTGTTCGAGCAATATATGCCTGACGTTTGTTTTTCTGAGTAGTAGGCACATTAACAATTAACAGTTACAAATGAGAATTTATGTATACCTATGGTTAACGTTTGCACTCCTTAGTTCCACACTGTGACTGATGTCAATACTGTTCACTAAATTGTGTATCTGTAATCCTGGGGTAACAATGACCAGGTAACAGAAAAATCATACACATGACCTCAGAAATAGTAACAAACTGGAAGATGCCGCCTGTGAACAGAAAACTAATTAGTGGTGTGTTTCGAGAAGTGATCGAGTAACAAACGTGATGTAGTTAAAAACAACTAGGTTTTTGAGTTACATGATATCGGTGGAGTTTGCTCAACCAGGTTTTAAAACTATTTTTTTCCGTACAATCACAACAGGTTCGCCAATTGTTGCATTAGAAAAAAGGCACTACATGGCGTCATCTAGCTTATACTGATGGACCTTCACTACCAAACAATTGATAGCCAGCAGAGAACTGTGAAACTTGGGATGTATGATTGGTCAAAGTAACTAAGACGATCGAAGTATACCCAGTTTACGGTTGTGGAAGAAATTTTCGCTGGCGATACCACATCAGCAAGAAGAGAGTTGGCGAACCGAATGTGAAAAAGTCCCAAGTACTTTTTATGAGAGATTGATCAATTCCTAATTCCATATACAACTGTTCCCTATTCTCCTCAACGGTGTCCCAGTGCCGTATCAGAAAACAGGGAGAAAGTGGGCGTACCTTAGGACGGCCACCTCAACTAGGCGGCAAATACTGTCGCCGCATGAACTAAGACTACCAGTTGCATTTATAACTTCCGGAGGTTTCGGGACACATTTCTACAGGATTTAAAACATAAACTAGTGCAATCACTCGTTTTTCCGTATCACCACTATAGCCGCACAATCAAAAATGGCACGAGTATTGAAAACTGTAGAACCGCGTTTCTCTACCTTATGGGTACAACAAAATACATTACAAACTTTCGTGACACCCTTACATTTTATACGTTTTCGTAGGTGCAAAAAAGCAAGTACATGAAGCACATACAATTTTTTATTATCGAACGAGTGTGAGATACAAATTTTACAAATTTATTACGTAAGACTCTTGAATACGAACAATCTTTTTATGTTCTACATATTGTGTATGGGGAGGGTTAGAACACATAAAAAATCTCACGAAACTCCTGATATGCTTTCGCGACGCACCTCAAACGAGTAGCGACACGGCGTTTGAGAAACGCTTCTCTAGAATGTTTGTGTGTCTTACATCTGCATATATTTGAGCAAGTCAGTGCTTCATATGCCCAATTAGTATGTTTGTGGTCAGACAGTTTACGTGACTGCAATACGCTACACATGAAATGTACTCGCAGTTGCGAATATGAACAATCATCAGCTATGCAATGGAATGACGACAATGAAACTTTGTGCCGGAGCGTGACTCGAACTTGTATTTTCCGCTTATCGTGACCGGTCTCCTTAACCGTTTTTAAATTAATTGATTTATTTATTTATTTATTGTATTTTCGGTTTTTTAGGGCCACAGTCAAGATGGACGGGGTCGAATCCCGAGGACTGACCACGAAACCTTCCCCATCCCCAACAGTGCTGCACACTCACACTGCTCATATATAGTTTACTTCTTTATTTATTTAATTTTTTGTGCACAGATATACAGTGGAAAAACAAATTAAAACTAGTCCACCCATCCGGAACCCTGGAAACCCCGCAAGGTGATAAAGGATGGCAGGCGGGCCGAATCGGCGGTGTAGGCGCGTCATGTTTCATTTCGTATCGGGCAGGCACGTGCCACGCCGGGAACTCGCCACCTTATTGGAGGCGTGGTATTCCGGTACAGGAAAGACATTTTACTTCAAAGTTGTTGCATTCGGAATACCACAGGCACTCCAATATCGTATTTATCCGCCGGCACCGGACAATCGACTCTCAAGTAAAACGTCTCGCCTGTGTGGGAATAAACATAATGAATGTACGAGTACAGGTTGGACACACATGGTTGACGTGATAAGGAAGTTCGGGTGTGGCCCGTGGCCCGCGTTGCCCGGCAGCCTCGTCCAGCGGCTAAGTCCCGTTCAAGGTCACCCGCCTAGCGTGCAACCAAGAGCGGCACGGCCACCAAAACAAAAAGTGAATATATTTTTTTGTTAAAGAAAGGGAAGGAGATAAGGAAAAGAGATAAGGAAAGGATACGACAAACTTTAATGTCTATAATAAATCATACAATCACCATTGATCTTTATTTTACAATTGCCATTGCCGACTTTCGCCCATATAAAGAGGTACTCATCAGCATTTAACTTCTTCTTCCTTCCCGTAGTCAAAACAAATGGCATGCTTGGAGCAAGAGTACCATAAGGCTGTTTAGCCAAGAGTCCTGTAGTCTCAGCTATACTCCATGTCTTCCAAGCCAAAATGTTAGCATCTGGAAATGCTTCAAGGCCACCACAATCTGCGTGATTGCCCCATACAACAGCAAGTGTCAACCAGGTACTACCTCCAAACACTGCTTGTACATCACAGGTAAAGTTCAGATGGAGTCCACGAAAAACATTTGGACCTCCAATCAATTGCTGTTTATTAAACTGCCCAGCCAAGTCAATATCAATCGCCTTCAAACTGCGATACACAGGTACGCTGTGCCGCCAGCGACGACGCCATGCACGTCGCAGAGGCATTGCTGTGGCACGTTAACACAAGTGAACGTAGCAAGCCAACGCCCAGCGAGACACCCAGAGCTTGTCGTGGACTCCATCTGAACTTTACCTGTGATGTAGAAGCAGTGTTTGGAAGTAGTACCTGGTTGACACTTGCTGTTGTATGGGGCAATCACGCAGATTATGGTGGCCTTGAAGCATTTCCAGATGCTAGCATTTTGGCTTGGAAGACATGGAGTATAGCTGAGACTACAGGACTCTTGGCTAAACAGCCTTATGGTACTCTTGTTCCAAGCATGCCATTTGTTTTGACTACGGGAAGGAAGAAGAAGTTAAATGCTGCTGAGTACCTCTTTATATGGGCGAAACTCGGTAATGGCAATTGTAAAATAAAGATCAATGGTGATTGTATGATTTATTATAGACAATAAAGTGTGTCGTGTCCTTTCCTTATCTCTTTTCCTTATCTCCTTCCCTTTCTTTAATAAAAAAATATATTCACATTTTGTTTTTACATGAAAACCTGTACCTTAATCTACTTTCCTACATAATTCCCGTCAATATTGAGGCAGTTGTCATAACGCTGTACCAGTTTTTGAATACCCTCCCCATAGAAGTCTGCCGCCTGACTTGTTAACCCTGCATCACCACTGTTTTGACTTCGTCATCATCTTGAAGACGTTTACCGTCCAGGTGTTTCTTCAAGTGCAGGAACAGGGTAGCCACTGGGCGCAAGATCGGGGCTGTACGGCCGGCCGTTGTGACCGAGTGGTTCTAGGCACTTCAGTCTGGAACCGCGCGACCGCTACGGTTGCAGGTTCGAATCCTGCCTCGGGCATGGATGTGTGTGATGTCCTTAGGTTAGTTAGTTTTAAGTAGTTCTAAGTTCTAGGGTACTGATGACCTCAGATGTTAAGTCCCATAGTACTCAGAGCCATTTGAATCATTTTTTGGGGTTGTACGAAGAATGATCTAGAGTTTCCAATCGAAAAGATGTGATCAGATCTTTGGTCTGATTCGCCACATGCGGACGGGCATTGTCTTGCAGCAAAACGATGCCCTTGCTCAACTTCCATGGACTGTTGCTTTGACTCTGGTGTGATGTAGGCCACCCGTGTTTCATCTCCCGTAACAATGTGACTCAAGAAATCATCATCGTCGTTGTGGTACCGCTCAAGGAAAGTCAATGCACTGTCTAAACGTTTGGTTTTGTGCACATCCGTCAACATTTTCGGTACCCAACGTGCGCACAATTTTCGCCAATTCGAGTGCTCGGTCACAATGCCATACAAAACACTACGAGAAACATTAGGAAAGTCATCCCGCAAGAAGGAAATCGTAAAGCGTCTGTTTTCTCTCACCTTATTGTCCATTTCCTGCACCAAACTTTCATTAAGGAAGGACGCCCACTCCGTTGTTCATCATGCACATTTGTGCGGCCATCTTCAAATGCTCTCACCCACTTTCTTACCATTCATAATGTTTTCTCCGTAAACTGCTCAGATCTCACGATGAATATCGATCGCTTTTAGGCCTTTGGCACTAAGAAATATTATAACAGCCCGTACTTCACAGTCGGCGGGACTCACGGTTATCGGAGGCATCTTAAACACTCAGTACACAACGTAAACAAGGAAGTATCAGACTGTAATGGCGTCAGTGCGTAAATTAAGGTACAGGCTTTCATGTAAAACTAAAATTATTGAGATATGTAAGCACGTCTTTTTTTTAACTTCAAAATGGTACTTACTTAAAAAAAAAAAAAAGACGCCTCGCATTTCATAACGGTTGTAGTTGCCCCTGTGTCTGTTCCTTAACATGTCTGAAGAAACCTTGAATCGTAATTTTGTACAACACAGGCACTGCAGTATCGTACAATACGGTATTTCTACTTCATCGGTTACTCGGTTAGCATGCTAGACAGTACCTACCATCAGAGGTTCAGTTCCTCTCATCTCATCATCAAAACATAAGGTCTCACCCATCTGGTACCCTAGGTGTGTCCATCCATTAAACAATTATTACTGTTCACCTCTGGAACAAACTACACTACATCCTGTAGATAGTTAAATTCCCTGTTCTTCTTCTTCTTCTTTCGATTTCGGCCATCTTTGGACCACGTTCAACAATTCACTTGCCCGGCTTTTTGATCTTTTTTTCTCTCTTCCCAATATTTCCTCATCATTTTCGAGTGGTTCCTCCTCCGCTCTTCCGACCATTTCCTGTTATTATTCTTTAGTTTCGTTTCTTCTGGAAAACACTTAATTTCGTTCACTATTTGTCTAAACTTTTCCCTGTCCCTGATTGACTCACGGGTGACATTAAAATAGGCCAAATCCTTTTTCACCATCTGTATCCATTTATTGTTGGTTTTTTCGTTCCTGTTACTATGTTCAAACACTTTTCTTGTTAGTCTGTTTCCATCCATCCTCGACAGGTGACCATAAAACGTTAGTCTGCGTTTACGCATTGCCTCACTCACTTTCTCAATAGTTTTGTATATTTCCTTATTACTCTTTAGCTTGTACTCTTCTCCAATCTTTCTCGGTCCTAATATTTTTCTCAAAATTTTCCTTTCTTTCTTTTCCATATTTTCTATTTCCCCCTTTTTGTTAAGAGTTAGGCACTCCGATGCATACAGGCATTCTGGTCTAATGACAGTTTTATAATGTCTTAATTTAGCTTGAATCGAAATGTTTTTTTTGTTATATATGTCTTTGGTTTTTTGAAAAGTAAATTCCATTTTCCTTGCTCTCGCCTGGTTTGCACTCTTGTCTAAACCATTCACTTGAATTATTTCACCTAAGTACTTAAATTTTTCTACTCTCTTAATATTGCCGTATTTAGTAATAAGATTTTCCTTGTTATTTCTATGATTAGACATATACACGGTTTTTTCAAATGAAATCTGCAGTCCAGCTCTGGCCGAAACTTCTTGTAGTTTCTCCAGGTAGTTCTGAGCTATTTCTTCGTTTTCTGTAACTATTGCCAGATCGTCTGCAAAAGCTAAACAGTCCACTTCTATTTTTTCTTTTTTTGTTCCAATTCTGATGTCATTCTTGGTGCCTTTGAGTTCTTCTTTCCATGTTCTATTTAATAAAAAGTTGGCTCACTTCTGTCTCGACCTCATAGGTTACCCCGAATAATCGATGTATATAATCAGTTTCCCTATGCCAAGCAGTAAACCGAATAGTCCCATGTTGTCCTTGTTATGCTTCTTTGTTCTTTCATTTCACTGTCAGTCATTCTTTTCCTTTTCCTCTTCCGCGCTTTCCTCCACGTCCTTTGCTGCGAGCGCTCATAGTTTAAATTTATCCTCCTGTAATTTGTTTTTGATAATGTACTTGTCAAGAACGACTATAAACTGTATTCTTTTCTGCACTATTAATATCACATTAATTTCCAAATGTTGCATTCTATATTGGTTACAAATATAACACGCTATGTTGTAATGAATAAAATGCAAAATATGTGGAATGTGTGGTTAGATGAAAGAGAGAGAGTCTGATGACCCTAAACTTCTCAAGTTAAATAAACAAATAAATCAATATAGCCCTGATCAGCAGATTTCTGGGTCAGTGTGCTGGATTAAATTCCAAAACTTTCCTCACTGATTCCTGCAGAAAGAGCATTAGACAGTTTTCATAGTGATCCGTTCGTCGAGAGAGGACATTAAGCAAGTTTCGGTCGAACGAATATTTTCGTAAGCTACCGTTTTCGAGGGGATGGCCTACATCTCCTGAGAATCTTAAGAATGACTTTCAGTTTGGTATTTGCATTTCCAACGATTAATTTTATGTTGTTTCTACACTTTATACAGCTCGGTACGTATACTCCAAGACATTCAATAGATGTGATAGCTTTCAGTAATTGTTCGGCAATCATGGAATGGTAGAACAAAGGATCTTTTGACCTATTTATGTCCAATACATTACATTTATTTATGACGAGGGTCAACAGCCACTCCCCGCACCTAGTGTCGATTCGCTGAAAGGCTTTCTGTATTTCGGTACAGTTTTTCAGCGTTGTGGTGTCTCTATATAGCCTACAACAGTATTGTCTGCAAACATTATTCTTCTCTGTAAGCATTGCTAAAAAACATGCGACACCGATTACCTGAGATGGCGACAAACCAATCGTTGTATAGTTGATTCTCTTTAATTCAAAGTTCAAGGGACCTAACAAAATGTTCGAATAATAGAGAGTTAGATTTAACGAAAGTTTGACTTATCAAGCTGGAATCAGGAATAAGCAGGAAAGAGAGTGAAAGTCAAAAAATGCTACTTCAGTTTGAATGAAGTACGAATTTCTTAACAAAATGAAGCAGAAAGTGACAGTTAGAACTGAAAACTACACAAATGTTGATTTTATACCTGGTTAGTTATTTATTTGTTGATTTTAAGATTTCAAACGAGACACACACAAGGATTTCCGTGAATGTAGTGCAAGAGAACTTAAATTTCATTCACTTTTGCATGGTGAAGAAACTGTGTCATCATTGCTGGCATTTTCTTAACAGACATTTTTAAAAAGGAAGTTATGTCTTTTTTTAAGTTAGTGAGCCACTCCTCATTCGCAGTGAACGCTTCAGTACCGACACTAACATCGAGTAACTTGGTCTTTCCTTTGAACGTATAACCTCCGACAGGTATGTTTTGGCGCCTACATCGACACCATTTTAATATGCATTCTTCGAGAGACGGAAAAGCTATCTCCCAGGTATTCTTCCTCCCATTGCATCAGCAATGTTATCATTCTGCTACTGGACTGTCGACAATATAGATGAGGGAATCCCGAAACTCAAGAGTTGCTTTTATTTATTTATTTACACAGTCGAGCCAAAGGAACTGGTACACCTGCCTAATATCTTGTAGGACACTCGCGAGCACGCATACGTGCCTCAACACGACGTAGCATGGACTTGACTAATGTCTGAAGCAGTGTTGGAGGGAATTGACACCATGAATCCTGCAGGGCCGTCCATTAATCCGCAAGAGTACGAGGGGCTGGAGATTTCTTCTCAACTGCACGTTGCAAGACATCCCAGATATTCTCAATAATGTTAATGTCTGGGCAGTTTGGTGGCGAGTGGAAGTGTTTAAACACAGGAGAGTATTCCTGGAGCCACTCTGTAGCAATTCTGGACGTGTGGTATCGCATTGTCCTGCTGGAATAGCCCAAGTCGGTCGGAATGCACAATGAAAATGAATGGATGCAGCTAATCAGACAAGATGTTTGCGTACGTGTCACCTGTCAGAGTCGTATCTAGACGTATCACCGGTCCCGCATGACTCCAACCGCAAACGCCCCACACCATTATAAAGCCAGCCAGCTTGAACAGTCCCCTGCCGACATGCAGGGTCCATGGATTTATGACGTTCCGCCTTGGAAATCATCTCGATTTACTGAATGTATTAAAACACATAGGATTTGTTCAATTTGCCGAGGGTTATTCGGGGACTTAAGAACAAGTTCGATTTATCTTGAAATTCTATTTATTGAGTTTCGAACTGGCAAGATTCGATTGAATATATTTGAGAGAGTGATCACGACAAGAAACGCGTTTTCCAACAGTCGTACCGCTCAACAAAAATTACTACTATTTCACGGAAATTTACCAAACGTACCATTGTGATAGGTTCTGCTGTGAATAACTAGGGGTCTGACTGAGAAATGAGTGTGAAATAAGTTGGCACAGTGGGTGCTACAGGAGGCAATAAGCAACTAAGAGCCCGTTATGACAGCAGACAGCTGGGGCAATCCCGGAGAGTGGCGATCTTTTGTCAGCAAAGCGGAGGCGGCTGTGACGCCTAGTCCCACCTAAGCACACTCGCTTCCACAAGTACAAAGCAGCAGCCATATACCCAGAGACAAAGCGAGCTACTCAGGAGTTACTGGTCCTTTTCTAGCACTATCTAAGACCGTGTAATCGCTAGACGATAGTGATTTGCACTGTCAGATGAAATGAGATACTTTAATCTTTCCCTTTTCTTTTCTTTGCTTTTCTTTTCTATTACTTGTTCTAGAAATCTGAATTATCTTAGAACGGTGATAGCCAAATCGTCGATGCGAGCTCATAGTATCTCGCTCGAATATTTTCGGTAGATCACGGTGAACTTCCGTTCAGAAATGGCTCTGAGCACTATGGGACTTAACATATGAGGTCATCAGTCCTCTAGAACTTAGATCTACTTAAAACTAACTACCCTAAGGACATCACACACATCCATGCCCGAGGCAGGATTCGAACCTGCGACCGTAGCAGTCGCGCGGTTCCTGACTCATGTGCCTAGAACCGCTCGGCCACCGCAGCCGGCCACGGTGAACTTCGAATGGCTTATCTAGATTGCTGCTGACCTCAGACCGTGGCAGAAACAGCTGCTTATTTCTTCCGCGCAGTTGCTGTTGTCAGTCAAGAATACTACACTGTCAGAGTCAAAGTCGCTTGGATAGGCGCGATTTTGTGTGTTTTATACGAGAGTTGGAACTTAAACAGTGGCAACTATTTATTTACAGCTCGTACAAAATAGATATGTGATTCAAAGTTTTACTGATCTTCAAAGTAGTTACCAGCATTGTGTATAGCCCGTTGCCAGCGATGTGGAAGTCGTAGGATACTCTTAGCAGTGCCAGTTGTGTTGACAGTTCGAGCTGCGCAGTCTATTGCCCCACGAATTTGTAGCAGTTCTGAAGCGAATGCCGTGAAGTGTTTCCTTCAGTTCAGAAATCGAGTTGAACTCACGAGGGCTTAAGTCAGGGGAGTGCAGTCGGTGGTATAGCACTTAGCAGCTCTATCAGTCAAACAAATCAGTAACAGCTTGCACTGTCCGTGCTTGAGCATTGTCCTGCAAAATGATGGTCAGGTCCTGCAGAAAGTGCCATCACTTCCGTCTCTAAGCTGGTCGTAGGTTGTGTTCCAAAAATGAGTAGCATAGAGATAGAAGTGATGACACTTTCTGCAGGACCTGACCATCATTTTGCAGGACAATGCTCAAGCACGTACAGTGCAAGCTGCTACTGATTTGTTTGACTGATGAGGCTGCTAACTGCTATACCACCTACTGCACTCCCCTGACTTAAGCCCTAGTAAGTTCAACTCGATTTCTAAACTGAAGGAAACACTTCACGGCATTCGTTTCAGAACTGTTACAAACTCGTCGGGCAATAGACCGCACCGCTCGTACTGTCAAAACAACTGGCACTGCTAGGAGTATCCTACGACTTCCATATCGCTGGCAACGTGTTATACACAATGCTGGTGACTACCTTGAAGGTCAGCAAAACTTTGAAACACGTATCTATTTTGTACGAGCTGTAAATAAATAGTTGTCACTATTAAAGCTCCAACCCTCGTATTTTTCGCTTGTTTATTTCCCAACGTGGATAGTATGACTCACACATTGATACTGAGATATGTTTGTTCTAATGGTGGCGCGTTCAAGCAAAAAGCAAATAACTTGCATCCGGAATGGGAAACCGGTTATGCACTTCTTTATCAAGGTAAAGAGCGAATGTTTGTGTTTACTGGGCAGTACAGGTGTATCAGTTGAAAAAAAGGGAACGTCGAACATCACTTCAAAACCGTCCACTCAGAGAATGAAAATGATTTCCCATTGGATTCTGCTCCAAGGAAAAAGAAGTAAGGCAGCTAAAATGCGTACTTAATCCTCAATAATAAAATTTTTCAGTATTTAGACAAGAATAAAGCAGCAACTGAGGCGCCATTCTGTATGTCAAAAATTATGGCACAGAGTGAGAAACCATACGAAGAGAGACGGTGAACTAATCAATACTGCATTTTAAGAAGCTGGATATTTATTCTTTGATAATTTCAAAAATAATATTTAATTAAAACTCGTTTCATATTTGCTAGAAACGTAAGTTTATATGCAATAAGCAAATGTGAGATTTTTCTAAAAAGTTCTTGCTTCTGTCTCTTTGGTAGCTCACAGCAGTGCTGTAAAATGGCGCCGCAGTTCAGAAGATGCATAACTTCGGCGACCACTGTCTTAGAGTTCAGGAGAAGAGTGGCTGCCCCCGAACGTGGGGGGGGGGGGGGGAGGAGGCTTGTCGCCTTTGAGATGAATAAGTGTGTCGGAAAACATGCTTGGGTAACTGAAAAGTAACTGTTAAACGACGATGACTTAGGTTTTGTGAACGGTAATGTCACCATAGAGGCAATTATGACGTTGCGCTTGATAATGGAAGAAAGGACAGTTCATAGGATTTGTCGATCTAGAAAAAGTGTTACTCAATATAATATGCTGCAAGATGTTCGAAATTCGCAGAAAAAATGGATGTAAGCTATAGAAAAAGTGTTACTCAATATAATATGCTGCAAGATGTTCGAAATTCGCAGAAAAAATAGATGTAAGCTATAGGGAATGGCAGGTAACATACGGAGGCTATTGGGAAAATAGGGTTCGATGGGGTGCGAAATGGAAACCACAGTGAAAATTCGATGAAGCTTTGCACAGATGTGTTGGGCAGTGTCTCTAGTCCGCCCGTCGATCGCGTCACGTCGCTCTTTTCAGTTCTGAGCGCACAGTAAGCACATAATGATCCTTAGAACAGTACTGTCTTCCGTCAAGTACGAGGGCCTGGTGTGAGATTTCGCCTGATGTCATGCAGCCCACATAACATAACTGTCATACGTTTCCTTCTCCATGACATTTCTCGGCCGAACTCTGCAGGAGCAATGAAGATGATCCTGCAGCGTTTTCGATGGGAAGTGTTTGATCACCCACAATAGAGCCCGTAATTGACTTTCCCTGAGTTTTATCTCTGCTCACATGAACCGCTAGCTATGAAGACAATGATGCGGCACAGGCAACGAGCTGTAATCAGCGTAGAGAATTGGCATGAAGAGCACAGGCGACTTGCTTCTATGACGAGGGTATTTTAACGCTACGACAAATGTCTAAACCGAAGCGGTGACTATGTAGAGAAGCAGCTGGAAAGTTTAGCTAACTGTTGCAAATAAAACATTTTTGATTTTCACAGTGGTTTCCATTTTGTGACCCATCGGAGCTTGCTTTCCAAATAGGCCTCGTACAACGCGTGCAAGATCCGAAAGGGAAAAGTGAGGAGAGAAGACTATGAATGGTCTGCCCGAAAGAAAAGGGGTAAGAGGCAGGGATGGAGTCTTTCACTCCTACTGTTCAGTACATCACAGAAACAATAACGGAATTAAAAGGAAATTTCAGGAGTGGAATTACAATTCTAGGTGAGAGACCGTCAGTGAGAAGATTCACTGATGATATTGCTAGCCTAAGTGAAAGTGAGAGCAAGCTTAAAAAGTGGGGTGCGTGGGTACTGCATGCACTAAGCCAAAATCATAAAAATCAGCGAGTGGCCGTACTTGCATGTCTGGTTGCTCCTCTTCAGTTGGTTCGTGAACAGCACAGACCGTTTCCGCCCTGTGTCGTTACTGGCGACTAGTAACGGCGCCTTTATGTTAACATAAGAAAAAGAAAAGAATGGTTGAGCCCAAACAAAGCACCTTCGTGCATCCACAAAAGATAACGTTATTTATCGGGTGTAACAGTAATGGTGTGGTGTACAATGAACTGCTTCCCTGAGGTGTAACCATCACTGCTGACATCTGTAGTCAACAACTAAGACGTCATGCCGAAGCAGTCCAACAGCAACGGCCATAAAAACTGTGAAGTGATGCTACTCTACGATAATGCCCGTCCGCATTCTGCTAGACTAACAACTATGTAATTGTACAGGTGTTAAGTCGGAGATCATTCTGCACCCATCTTCTTCACCTGATCATGCGCCCTCAGATTTTTACGTTTCCCGCTCTCTATCGAACACTCTTCAAGCAACTTCCTTTGTGGCTGAAAATGCGCTCCGAACGTGGCTCAACGAGTTTTTCGCGTCAAAACCACGTGCTGTCTACAACAGCATAATCGAGAATTTACCTCTGCATTGGCAGACTGTTGTAAAGAGCGAAGGGGGTTATGTTATTGATGGTTAAAGTCTCTGTTATGTGTGTCTGTTGTGTTTATTATACTTATGGAAAAACGAACAAAAGCAAAACAAGGATAATGGAATGTAGTCGAATTAAGTCGGGTGATGTTGAGGGTATTAGATTAGGAAATGAGACACTTAAAGTAGTAAAGGAGTTTTGCTATTTGGGGAGCAAAATAACTGATGATGGTCGAAGTAGAGAGGATATAAAATGTAGACTGGCAATGGCAAGGAAAGCGTTTCTGAAGAAGAGAAATTTGTTAACATCGAGTATAGATGTAAGTGTCAGGAAGTCATTTCTGAAAGTATTTGTATGGAGTGTAGCCATGTATGGAAGTGAAACATGGACGGTAAATTGTTTGGACAAGAAGAGAATAGAAGCTTTCGAAATGTGGTGCTACAGAAGAATGCTGAAGATTAGATGGGTAGATCACATAACTAATGAGGAGGTACTGAATAGGATTGGGGAGAAGAGGAGTTTGTGGCACAACTTGACCAGAAGAAGGGATCGGTTGGTAGGACATGTTCTGAGGCATCAAGGGATCACCAATTTAGTATTGGAGGGCAGCGTGGAGGGTAAAAATCGTAGGGGGAGACCAAGAGATGAATACACTAAGCAGATTCAGAAGGATGTAGGTTGCAGTAGGTACTGGGAGATGAAGAAGCTTGCACAGGATAGAGTAGCATGGAGAGCTGCATCAAACCAGTCTCAGGACTGAAGACCACAACAACAACATGGAAAAACGCTACAAACCTTTACATCAACCCAGCATTTGTAATAATCCATCTGACTTACATGAATTGAATTTGGTACTTCTTAGTAATGCATCTGACTTACAAGGATTTAGATTTAGTACTTATTTGAACGTGTATTCATAAGACACAAAATTTTCAAATATGAATGGTGGTACTACCTGAATCAAAGATGTTACAATCAGTGAATACCGTTTATTTTCACAACATAGAAATGGACCTTGCACTTTATCTCAACAACTGCTGATCACATTAAACATCAACCAAAAGGACCATTAAAAAACAAAAATGAATTTAACTAAATTAGCTGACGTGTGTTTGGATACCTAATTAGTGGTATCAGAAACCAGTAGTCTTCCTAATTCTCGTCCACAAGACAAATTGTCCTTAACGAATAACAATTAATGAGCATTACATACGTTAACGAAAATTGTGCATATATTAAAGAAAAAGAAACCATGAACAGAAATAACTTAGACTTAGTCTTGCCTCCCAACTTCCCTACCACGTCGGAGCTGAGCGGTATTTTGCCATAGCGAGTGATTTTATTGCTGCGTCGCAGTCACAATGACTGGCGCTGGTAGGCGTGCACTCTACATATCGGGTCTGTGCTTACTGACTCGTCTAACGATTATTCAATTACGACTAAACTTGGTTTATGCTGAAATAATTTTCCTAAGAATCCAATCAAAATTTAAATTAAAGAGAACTACAGTATGCATCCAAAGCATAGCGAAACCTTTTTTAAACTTGTACAAAATGCAAAAGAAAGTAAAGAAAAAACCTCTAACAGCAGGGTAAAACATTTGATCCCGAATGAAGCTCCTGAGTAAACCCGCAGGGTAGTCGGACATAGAGATTCCTGTTAATCTTGTAAAGCACTTAGCCTGAAGTCAGAAAATCAGAAAATAGAATGATGCCAGACTCCCGCGTTTGGAATTATGAAGCTTCCCCCACTTAGTATCATTTCTTCCATGCCTCTGCCAGTCACAGAACAGAGTACAATGCAGAGTGTCAGAAACTTTTTTTTTTTTTTTTTTTTTTTTTGAATCATCAGTCTTCTTACCGGTCTGATGCGGCCCGCCACCAATTCCTCTCCCTTGATAACCTTTTTATCTCAGCGTAGCACTTGCAACGTACATCCTCAATTATTTGCTGGATGTATTCCAATCTCTGTCTTCCTCTACAGTTTTTGCCCTCTACAGCTCCCTCTAGTACCACGGAAGTCATTCCGTGATGTCTTAACAGATGTTCTATCACCCTGTGTCTTCGCCGCCCGGTGTGGCCGAGCGGTTCTAGGAGCTTCAGTCTGAAACCGCTCGACCGCTACGGTCGCAGGTTCGAATCCTGCCTCGGGCATGGATGTGTGTGAAGTCCTTAGGTTAGTTAGGTTTAAGTAGTTCTGAGTTCTAGGGGACTGATGACCTCAGATGTTAAGTCCCATAGTGCTCAGAGCCATTTGAACCTGTCCCTTCTCCTTGTCAGTGTCTTTCACATCTTGCTTTCCTCTCCGATTCTGCGCAGAACCTCCTCACTCCTTACTTTACTAGTCCACCTAAATTTCAGCATTCGTCTGCAGCACCACATCTCAAATGCTTCGATTCTCTTCTGTATTACAAAACGAGAAAAATTTATGTCCAGTACCACATGTTGTTAAATGTTTATGCTTGCCAGGGAAGCATTACCTGCTGCCCATCTGGCGTCATAGCATTTAAGCCAAACTAGCAGTTCTCTTTCTACATGTTGCTAAAATCATTCTCATTCCGGCTTACAAAAAGAGCAAAGCTGGACAGCTGTGGTTGGGGAAGGAATTCCACTGGCTCTAGGCTGAAATTCTAAGATTCTGACTTTCAAGAGGGCCGCCTCTCCAGCGCAGGGTGTGAATGCTCTTTCCACCTAGTAGTCGCCAAACTGCAACGAGAAAGTTTGTTCCGAGGTTTCGCCGGGGCCTGAAGCCTTTTGCACACTGCAGAGGCAGAAAAGACTTTCCACATCCTGTTTCGGAAATGGTTCCATACATGGCTCGAAAGCCAAAGATAATGCTCTTTTAGAAGTCAGATATATCGCTCCGTTTCCTCATTACAACGACTGCACTATTTTCCGCGTCTCCCAGACATTCTTGACATACCCTCCACTGCTAGTGCTTCCACCTGCTGTCTGTGTGTGGCTATTGGGCGTTAACGATGAACATGGGTGGTGGTTACATTAATGTGATTGGTTTGTGTATATTTCTAAGGTTCCATGTCCAATCAAGTTTACCTGTAACTCGTGAAGTAAATTAATACTGTATATGAAAACTGCCCTCTTGCCTTCTGTTAAGCTGCCAGTGCGTTGACCATTTACATGGCTCTTTCCGCCTCTGACACTTTGTATGCTTTTTTTCTTTCCAAGGCAAATTACGAACAAAACCACACATGAATTTCTTTCATTACGAAGGTGTCGTGAGAAAACATTTGCAAGAACGTAGCCGCCTGCGGCTCAAATTTCTGTTCTGGACTGTCAGATGTCGAGATAGCAGTAGACTGAAACTGTGTCGTGTGGCCACACGAGATTTGTGACGATTTGTGGTATGCACTCCGATCTGCTTAGATATACCTACACTACTGGCCATTAAAATTGCTACATCACCAGGATGACGTGATTTAACCGATAGGAAGAAGATGCTGTCATATGCAAATGATTAGCTTTTTAGAGCATTCACACAAGGTTGGCGCCGGCGGTGACACCCACAACGCGCTGACATGAGGAAAGTTTCCAACCGATTTCTCATACACAAACAGCAGTTGACCGGCGTTGCCTGATGATACGTCGTTGTGACGCCTCGTGTAAAGAGGAGAAATGGGTACCATCACGATTCCGACTTTGATAAAGGTCGAATTGTAGCCTATCGCGATTGCGGTTATCCTATCGCGACAATGCTGCTCGCGTTGGTCGAGATCCAATGACTGTTAGCAGAATATGTAATCGGTGGGTTCAGGAGGGTAATACGGAACGCCGTGCTGGATCCCAATGGCCTCGTATCACTAGCAGTCGAGATGACAGGCATCTTATCCGCATTGCTGTAACGGATCGTGCAGCCACGTCTCGATCCCTGTGTCAACAGATGCGGACGTTTGCAAGACAACAACCATCTGCACGAACAGGCAGGAGCGCCTGCGATGGTGTACTCAACGACGAACCTGGGTGCACGAATGGCGAAACGTAATTTTTTCGGATGAATCCAGGTTCTGTTTACAGCATCACGATGGTCGTATCCGTGTTTGGCGATATCGCGGCGAACGCACATTGAAAGCGTGTATTCGTCATCACCATACTGGCGTATCACCCGGCGTGATGGTATGGGGTGCCATTGGTTATACGTCTCGGTCACCTCTTGTTCGCATTGACGGCACTTTCAACAGTGAACGTTACATTTCAGATGTGTTATGACCCGTGGCTCTACTCTTCGTTCGATCCCTGCGAAACCCTTACATTGCAGCAGGATAATGCACTACCGCATGTTGCAGATCCTGTACGGGCCTTTCTGGGTAGAGAAAATGTTCGACTGCTGCCCTGGCCAGCGCATTCTCCAGATCTCTCACCAATTGAAAACGACGGGTCAATGGTGGCCGAGTAACTGGCTCGTCACACTACGCCAGTCACTACTCTTGAACGTGTTGAAGCTGCATGGACAGCTGTACCTGGACACGCCATCCAAGCTCTGTTTGACTCAATGGCCAGGCGTATCAAGGCCGTTATCACGGCCGGAGACGGTTGTTCTGAGTACTGATTTCTCAGGATCTATGCACCCGATTTGCGTGAAAATGTAATGACATGTCAGTTCTTGTATAATATATTTGTCCAATGAATACCCGTTTATCATCTGCATTTCTTCTTGGTGTAGCAATTTTAATAACCAGTAGTGTAGATATATAGCTCCTCGCGGACTAGCTTATGGTGGTTGCCGCAATAGACGCGAGAGCACAATGCCCGCGAAGTGCGGAAGCAATAACAGCAGAGGAGACGGCGCAGGGGCGGGGCTGCGCAGCGTCTCTCAGAGCCGTCGCCTGTCGCCACTTATCGTGACGCGTTAATTAACAGCGCGGGCTGAGTGACGTGCGCGCCAATACAGCTGGACGAGCATTCCGATAGTCTGGCGTCGCCAGCCGGCCCAGCCCATTAGCGGGTGGCGCCAGTCAGCTGGCGACGCGGTGAAATATGGCCCGCCGCGTCCGCGTTTTTGTGGGCCTGCACCTGCCCGTGGCCGGCGGGCGCAGTCTACGTGGAGCCTTCCCCATTAGAACCCGCAGGCGTAGCCAGCCGAGCACACAATAGAGACTTGCCTTCACCCTGCGTCACTGCAGAACGCCCGAGGGCATGCGAGGAAAACAGTGAACATTTCCTCTCAACTAGAGATGGGCAAACTGAAACACGTAACTGTTTCGAAACAAATGAAACAGTACAATGCAATGTTTCGATACGCTGTTTCGAAACAGTTTGTGTTTTATAATTTAATAAACCTACACATTTTATCATCTTGAATGTCTACTGTATAAGTATGTCCATATAAACACGAATGAGGCGCGAGAGCGCTAATCATATCGCAGAAAGTATGAAACTATCACTTACGCGTTTTGGCAGTTCCGTATTTCATGCAGCAAATGCGCTGCTTTCGTGTCGTGTCACTTTCATACTTTGTAATTGGCTGAGGACAGCCATAGCTGAAGACAGAAGATCCACCACGAACGGAAGTGGAGGTGGGAGCAAACTGCAGAAACAACGGACATGCTACTGGGATTCCCATATTCCGTTAGTATGGGTAATATACTCATCCTGCTAATTTCCATGCGCACAAAGGGAATCATTGTGGATAATAGGCACAGTGACTATAGACTCACAAATAATGCCAAATAATTCGAATAAATAACAAAATATAACAGAAAAAAATTTTGTCTTTCAAGGTGTTTCGAACCGTTACTATAAATGCACCATGCTGGCCATCCCTTCTTGTTCATCATTACACTATCAGTGATATGTCAAACAGATTGCTTGCAATTATACCTACATCAAATTTGTATATATGTCTAATAACTGTCACTCTACGCCTTGTTTTTTTTTTTTTTTTTTTTTTGTTCAAAATGTTGTAGGCTTACTTGCATTTCTTAATATGATTGCTGTATATGAACAGAGAAGCGTATGTTATAAAAAAAGTGTAATTTAACTGAATGATTTTCACATATTTATTATTTTGAATGTGAATAGTATGCGTTGTTTTATTGTTTGGTTAGTGTTTATAAAGCAGATGTTACGCCATTTCGGAATAGGACAGTCAGCTAGAAACGAAGCTTTATTTTCGGATATCTTAAGCTTCATGCTATTGGCCGTCAAAAAGATTTCGATACTCTTGAAAGTGTTTCACGAAGTCGTATGTTGTGTTTCAGTACCTGTGCCGAGCCCGAATCTCGTCCGACACAGAGTGGAATGAAACATCACTGTTTCGATACAATTAGTCCGTTCCAAGCACAGGTGGACTGAAACAGCCTTATTTTGAATCAACGATACAGTTTCTGTGTCTGGCTCGAGATCGAATCTGGTCCGGTTATCCGAGACAGGGGCGGAATGAAACACTACTGTTTCGAAACAGTGAACCACAGCCGTTCCGAAACACTGAAACAGTTCCACGTATCGATACACTGTATCGAAACATAGAAACAGTGGCCAAGTCTACTCTCAACTAATCTGCCCAACAAACACGCCGGTTGTAACAACAGAAGTAGGCGAACCTACTGACTTCCCATCGCACCCCTCAGATTTAGTGGTATGTTGGCCCATTGGATAGTCCGTGAAATATTGAACACAGATCAAGCATGAAAACGGGAAGAAGGTCTACTGAACTGTGGAAAAAAGAAGAAAAATAGGAGCAGTGAACGGTCCAAATCTAATCTGTACGATACAGAATAACTTCGACCTTTGTGTCGTGATTGCGTGATCACGGTTTTGGACTGCAAAAAGGAGATCCGGGTTCGCTTCACATTCGATCCATTGCATGGGGGCTTAATTAAATATATGATTGAAAATATTTTTTTTTGTAGCAGTAGCTGTATGTCCGATTACGCTGTGTCTCGTAATCGGATGGCCCTTACTAGAATTATTACGCAATCTGACTGCAACAAACAATGTAAGAAAATTTTCGTAAACAGAGTTAATTAATTAAGTCCCCAGCAACTATAAAACCTACTAAACCAAGCACAAGTATCACTGTTCTGTATGTGGAAGTATGACTCAACGCACATCTGGCACAGTTCTTCTTCAACTAGACAAGAATTTTAATACCAATTATACTGACGTGATAAAAGAAAATTAGAAAAACTATAATTATGCAAGAAAACCAGAATTCACTCTAATGCAAGAACACAAGCCAGATGCTTTGTTGACTGAACCTGTAGTGACGCATTATTTCAGACACACAAATAATAAAAGAACATTGTGGTTTTTACCTTCATATATATATTGACGAAATGCACTCATTACAATAACATCTGCTATCTCTCCCATCAAATAACTGCATAAAACATGGAACAACACTCTTTACTACAACATATCGCTCCGACTTCACGACAAGCAGTGCCCACTAGCACATCTCGGCACGAACTCTTAACACACACTGTCCTCTACGATCTCCTAACAAGCACTGACCTCCACGAACTCTCTACTAGCACTGACTGCTATGAACTTTCAACAAGCACTGTGGAGGCGGCTTAATAGTACTCTTTGGCGCAATCTCTGGCGCAGTGGCACAGTGTAGCCACCTTTCATATGCCCCTCCTCCACAGGCCAGAATTTGATGGTATTTTTGCCAGCATTGGTGGTGAAAATACCACCAAATTCGTCCAGAAAAATACAGACAAAAATAAAAGATAATATTAATACCTAAATATCACATAATTAGTTAAAAATTTTGGCTTTGCACTGACCTTACAGTAACCTAATATATAAAATACAGTAGGCAATACAAATTCTTTTCATACATGTGGCTTTACATAATAGTTTACACAATATACAAAAAATCAGTTTATACAAATGTTCACATAAAATGCTTTCAATGATTACTTTATACAAAAAAAAGATACTAACAGGTGACATCTTTTCAGTAGAAGTAGTCCATCAGTTGCACCCAGTAAAGTTTAGCAGGTACACCCAGCAACAAGTCACATTAGTTCAGTAGAAGCAATCCATCAGAGGTACCCAGCAATGTTAAGCAGGTGCAGACACCAACAAGTGACATCATTTCAGTAGAAGCAGTCCATCAGTTGCACCCAGCAATGTTGAGAGCAGGTGCAGACACCAACAAGTGACACCATTTCAGTAGAAGCAGTCCATCAGTTGCACCCAGCAAAGTTTAGCAGGTACACCCAGCAACAAGTGACATTATTTCAGTAGAAGCAGTTCCATCTGTGGCACCCAGTAAAGTTGCAGAGGTACACACAGCAACAAGTCACATTAGTTCAGTAGAAGCAGTTCATCAGTGGCACCCAGCAATGTTGAGCTGGTGCAGACAGCAACAAGTGACTTCATTTCAGTAGAAACAGTTCATCAGTTGCACCCAGCAATGTTGAGTAGGTGCAAACACCAACAAGTGACACCATTTCAGTAGAAGCAGTCCATTAGTGGCATCAGCAATGTTGATTAGGTGCACACAGCAACAGGGGACATCTTTTCAGTAGAAGCAGTTGATCAGTTGCACCCAGCAATGTTGAGCAGGTGCAGACACCAACAAGTGACACCATTTCAGTAAAAACAGTCCATTAGTGGCATCAGCAATGTTGATCAGGTGCAAACAACAAGAAGTAACATCATTTCAGTAGAAGCAGTCAATCAGTGGCACCCAGCAATATTGAGTAGGTGCAGACAAAAAAGTCACATCTCTCAGCAGAAGCAGTTCCATCAAATTCACTAGCACTGATCACACTGTTCATCAGAGTTTATGAGCAGAAATTAAACATGTCCTAGTGGCACCAATCATGTAGAAAAGGTACAAGTAACAGTCCATAATTTTTTTTACAATCACTGATCACACAGTTCATCAGCAGAAATTAAACACGACCAAATGTCACACATCATGTTGAAAAGTGCAGCACCATCACTAATCACACAGTTCAGGCATGAACAATAGTTTGAATACACATACAGTGCTTTTACACTAAACATACAAATCATAACAAACACACAAATGATATCAGATAATTGTCCTATTAACTATTACAATACACAAATACCAGTAAACCTATAATATTTATGGGTGTCAGTGCAAGCCACTACAAACAAATAAAATAATATTCAGGAGATAGGTGGGTAGGATTAGGAAAGGAAAACACACAAAACACACTCACTCATCTTTCATCCACATTAAGTACTACTGTGTAATTGAATAGTGTTAATTGTGTAAATGCAATTCTGTCAAAATTTAATGTTCATCATGTGTATCAAGTAGTAGTGGCAGCAATGTATAACAGTCACTAATAGTTAGGTCAACGTCATAGTCATCATGTCAAGACCAATGTTTGCCAAGCCAGATCAAAATGTACTGTTGTTGAACAACTGTCAGTGAGCCACGATATGCAATTACTTCCTCTCTCCAAAAAAAAGTATATACTACTTAGTGATTTAACAAAGTGTGTGTATAGACTATCTTCCTTCTACTTTAGTGTTCTAGTCTGCTATCTTCATCCTCCTTGTTCCATAAGACCAACAAAAAAAATATGCACCTCACTTACTTTACCTCTTATCCACCAAAACTCCAATAATCATCAGCTTCACACAATCTCAATAATACCTTAATAATACCTCTTCAATACGTCTTATCATCAATATCATTTACCTTACCTCTTGTCCATAAAAACTCCAATAATCATCAACTTCATATAATCTCTATACCTCAATAATACGTCGATAAATGTGAACCTTATTGCCAATATCATCTCACTTCCAACACAACTCTTTCCTCTAGTCAGTCTCCTCGAACAAGTACAGATAAAATCCTAATGCAAACCTCATCATCCCATACAATCCGAAGACACATTGTCAACACACAACCTCTGTGTAATCCATCTGACCCAAATCTTCTACTCATTATGAATTATAAACAAAGAAATGCATACATGACCTCTAACAGACTTAGTTCGAATAACTCTCAGTAATTAAGTACGATTACGGAGTGTGAATGATCATAATATTTCACAGTGTGTACACCACTTCAAGAATCATAGCAGAAGCAAACATGTGGAGTATTTTTTGTGTCAAGTGTCACTTCCTATTTTAATTGCTCACAAAAAAAATGCAGTGTAATAACTGTCAATGGTCTAAACCTAGCTTTGGTATGTCATGTCGTTAGCTTCCTTCCTATTAGCATAAAGTTATACAGCTTCCATAAAACCTCCAGCTCATGTGACCTCAACGAAGTTCTTTGTACCAATGTTGTTCGTCGAATTATAGCAGTTCATTTTCCTATCTTAAAAATATAAGGCACTGAGCGTAAGCAAAACAAGCAATAGCGAGTAAATATACCAGTAGAGAACAGAATGTCAACAAGTGGATGCAGTACAATTCCTACAACGAGGCTCTGCCAAGCGAACAATCTATAATTAATACCACAGTGTAACCTAAACTCTATGTTCGTACACCTTATATCAGCATTTCTATATACCAAATTAAAGAGTAGTCATGACAACAAAACAGAAATGTATAAATATGCAATCCATACAAAAAGCAGCAAACATATATCTTACGTAATAAACAAGTCATTAGCATCATATCAGCCTAAGCAAATAAATGTTCATATGTCATCTTAATAAGTAAACATGAAGGCGCAAGCAGATAAATCACAAAGTATAACTTACATACCTAAACACATCAGCACAATAAATCAGGTTACAATTATAATTTAAATAAATAAGCACAGCAGGCACATAATAGAAAAATATGACATCAGTGAAAAAGCATAGCAGCCAAGCGATGCATAATATATACAAATAACAACCCAGTTCATTAATAATCATTGTCAAAATCAGTTAACATACGCGAGCACGTCGCTTCACAAGTAAATTCATAGAACATGAAATTAGCACAAAGTCTGAATCACGTAATCGCTAGCAGCAAATTACTTCTAAAGTACGTACCTAAGTGGAAATTTGTTACCTGAAAAATAAACTCAATTAATAGTTACCTTTTTAGTTTATTAGTTTCTTCTTGGAAATTATATTCTTCCTGAAAATTTCTCGATAGCAAGTCCTCTTAACGTCGGAGACACACAGAGTTTACCTGAAGTTCTTAAATATTTTACACAACCGTATCCTGAAAAATACTGAATGTTAATAACAGAATTCATCAAGTCACTATAGCTTTATACTCAATTTAGTCGGAGAAATTAGACTGTGTGTTTGTTTACGGCTGTCAGTGCATTCGCACTGAGCGCTCGATCAGCTGTAGGCGCGTGACGTAGGAAGCAATTGTTTGCGGTCAACGACTGCCTTGTGCGGCGCGCAGACTTCACTGTTGCTTTGAGTATGTGCCGCCGCCAAAACACAGCGCGGTATCCTTGTACTCTCCGCATGTTTACATCTAGCTGATGGTTTCTCAAAAGTATGTCATTCCACAAAAATTTTGACGTTTGATATATGATGTATTCCTTTAGAGCGTCGAGATTTAAGAGTTTCTACTTCAACAGTGTTATCATGTATAATTTTGCGAATTCTATATGGACCGTTATAAAGCAGAAAAAATTTGCGACACAAGCCTTTTCCTTTGTGAGACAAACGGTGGGACTTAATTAACACCTTTTGACCAACTGACAAAATTTTTAAACGACCAGGACGTTTAGCTGATTTCTCTCTTCTAGCAGCCGCAGATGCAATATTTTGTAGAGCCAGGTTGACAACTTCAGAATGCCGCAGTTTCCGTGAAGGCGGAAAAGGAACGATTTCAGAAATGCGATTTGTCGGTGCTTTATTTTTTAATACCAGTATAGGCGGTAAAGAAGTTGAGTCATTAGGAAGTTCATTCAGAATGTTTTGAAAAATATGAAGATACTGATCCCAAGTTCTGTGATTCTGATGACAATAAAGACGACACAATTTATTGATTTCCTTCATCCATCTCTCTGAAGCGTTAGATTGAGGGTGAAAAAGTGAGATGAAGATTGGTTTAATTTTACAACGCTGTAGAGTACGAAGCCAAATTTTAGAACGAAACTGTGATCCATTATCTGATATAACCTTATCAACATGACCAACTTCTTTAAGAAAATGTTTGATGAAAGCGTTAGATACTGAACGAGCTGTTGCTTTGCGTAAAGGTGTAAAACACACATATTTTGACGTCAACTCCACTGCTACGAAAATGTACGCAAAACCATTAGTAGAACGAACCACTGGACCAAACAAATCGATTGCAGCCATCTCCTTTAATTTCGCTGGAATGATGGGAAACAACGGTGCTCTGTGAGAAATCGTTGGAGGCTTAGCCATTTGACATAATTTGCATTTGGCAAGAACAGATCGAATACGTTTTTCCATATTACTGAAGTAACAATTTTCTCGTAATTTATGAAAGCATTTTCTGGGACCAAAGTGTGCATAACTGAAATGCGTATACCATATCAATTTATTGACCCACTCATCAGGAATACAAACTAACCAAACAGAGTTGTCGACCGATTTTCGTTTAAAAAGAACTTTCCAGATAGATCGCAAAAACGAGGTGTGCCCAAATCGTCCAATCTAACAAAGCGTCTAAGAAAATTACAGACACCAAGCAAACTACGAACATCACGTTTTGTAGTAGGAACAGCATAATTACGAATAGCGTCTAATTTCTCTGGATCAGGAAGAATACCTTCTGTAGAAATAATGTGACCGAGAAATTTCACCTGAGAACGACCAAATTCAGATTTTTCTAAGTTCACTGTAATGCCAACTCTTGCAAAGATACGTAATAATGAGTCCAAAATTTTGTTGTGCTCACTCCAAGAATGTTTAGCAATAAGAATGTCGTCAACATAAGAAGTAATGTTGTCACGAAGATAAACAGGTAAAATTTCATTTAGACGACGAATGAATGCTGCAGAAAATATAGTAAGTCCAAACGGTAAATTCCAAAGTCACTTTTGGGTAAAACAGTCATATCCGGTTATTGTTCACTTACTCACTAGATAGATTGATAGTCGAAGTGTTGTTTTGACAGATGCAAAGAATAGTAAAAGAGTAGGCAGCGGTACAGAAAACTAAAAGAGAAATAGCACCACTACAGCTCGGGGCCCTATGCTCGCTACGGCACATATTCACTTAGAGTAGTGAATCCCCTGAGGACGTTAATATCTGCTCATAATTTCCAGTTTGTGACTTTGTGGCACATCTGGCGGAAGTGTGTACGCAAATTGACCTGACCATGCACATGGATGTATGTCATTCTTAGAATTACGGAAGATCTTAAATTTCATAACAGTCAAAAAGTGTTTATAGTCAAAGTTTTCGCCTCGTGGCGACAAAGACCTACCGCGTCTGTCCCAGTCCCAATGACGACTATTGTTAAGTTCACGCGCCTGGCGCTCTCTTATTGCATCCCGTAAATGTAATAAATTATTTTCTTCAAAACCTTCTGCTAAACTAACACTTGTCAATTTATCTGAGATCTCCTCAACTCTTCCCGATGAGTCACTTAATTGTCCTTTCTGTTTATTTACGTCTTCCGTAAGTGTCGCGACTCGGGTTTCGGTATTGTCACATTTAGTAGTTAACTGTTCACACTGTTGCGTTAAGTTATTTATTCTGTCATTTGGTACGGATTCCTCGATTCTTTCAATTATTTCTTCCTTATAGTGTGCACGTTGTAAATTTAACTCTGAAAAATTCTGTCCTATCACGCGATCTTTTTCTTCCTGTTCCCTGCCCTGTTCCTCTTGTCTGATTTCTGTTGAAATTAAGCTATTATTGTGAGCCTTCAAAATCGGTTGTACTTCTTCTCTAATTTCTTTATTTGATTCGTCTTTCATGTATTTGAAACATGTCCCTGTTCGTGAGCCTAACTGAGTTTCCATTGTTCCCCTATCAGTTTCTAATTCAGATCGTAACTGTGATCCCACTGCTTTCATCTCGGTTTTAGTTGTTCCTATTTCTGTTTCAATTGTTCCTATTTTTGAGCATAAACGTGTTGTCATTGCTTTCATCTCAGTTCTAAATGTTTTTAATTCAGATCGTAATGAGTCTAACTGCGTTTCCATTGTTCCCATCTGTGTTACCATTGTTCCCATTTGTGATCCCAGATTTAATATTGCACCCATCAACTGCTCCATATCTTCTGTCGTTAATCTCGGATTCTGTGAATTTTCTGATTGAGAAAAATTTTGAAATGGTTGCGGACTATTTTCCCGACTTGTTACATTGTTTTCCACTTCATTATCCATCATACTGTTTTCCTCTCTTGGCGAGTTCGCCATGTTAACAATTTCGTTATTCTCACTATTCATCACTTTTGCCTTTTTCATTGATCGCGTAATCATTTACAAAATATACGAAAGATTCGTCACTGTACGAAAATTACACACAATGACTCTTTATCTCCAACAATACTATTCACATGCAATGACTCCCTCAAACACGATCAATCGAACAATTGAAATAATTGCACTAGATTGTCAAACGCGTATACAAAACAACAAATCAAATTCTGAGAAAAAAAATACCATTAGAAGAATGACAATTACCAAATCTACACATGCAAAATAGACTACAATTACTATACTACAAATTACTACAACAATACTACAGTCTACAATTTTCACAATCAGAAGAATCCAAGGGACGATCCGAAGCAGCGGTCGCCACGTGCATGGGGGCTTCATTAAATATATGATTGAAAATATTTTTTTTTGTAGCAGTAGCTGTATGTCCGATTACGCTGTGTCTCGTAATCGGATGGCCCTTACTAGAATTATTACGCAATCTGACTGCAACAAACAATGTAAGAAAATTTTCGTAAACAGAGTTAATTAATTAAGTCCCCAGCAACTATAAAACCTACTAAACCAAGCACAAGTATCACTGTTCTGTATGTGGAAGTATGACTCAACGCACATCTGGCACAGTTCTTCTTCAACAAGACAAGAATTTTAATACCAATTATACTGACGTGATAAAAGAAAATTAGAAAAACTATAATTATGCAAGAAAACCAGAATTCACTCTAATGCAAGAACACAAGCCAGATGCTTTGTTGACTGAACCTGTAGTGACGCATTATTTCAGACACATAAATAATAAAAGAACATTGTGGTTTTTACCTTCATATATATATTGACGAAATGCACTCATTACAATAACATCTGCTATCTCTCCCATCAAATAACTGCATAAAACATGGAACAACACTCTTTACTACAACATATCGCTCCGACTTCTCGACAAGCAGTGCCCACTAGCACATCTCGGCACGAACTCTTAATACACACTGTCCTCTACGATCTCCTAACAAGCACTGACCTCCACGAGCTCTCTACTAGCACTGACTGCTATGAACTTTCAACAAGCACTGTGGAGGCGGCTTAATAGTACTCTTTGGCGCAATCTCTGGCGCAGTGGCACAGTGTAGCCACCTTTCACCATTTTTTGTTTTTCACAAAACTTCCCTTCTGGTCATTGACGTGTCTGTTCGCTGTATTCAAATCTGTGGATGTGTCGTGGCGTACTGTCAGTTTCCAACAGCGACATGTAACGAAGAGACCTTCTGACGTACGTACCTCCTGTTCTACACAGATACCACACGTTATGCCTCTTGCGTTCCGTTTTGGAAGTCTTGACTCTTGAATTTCCTTCGTTATAACATAAATCACACCCGTTTATGTGTTGGTTTCATTTCTGTGAGAGGTCTATGTGACATCTCGCCTGCTATCACTATTTTCAACAGTTCAGTAAACGTTCTTCCAGTTTTCATCCTTGATCTGTGTTCAGTTTTTGATGGGCTACCCAATGGGCTAACTTCCACACTAAATCTGAGGGGGTTGCGATTGGGAGTTTACCTTGTGAGTTAGTGGCGGTACTGTGAAGTGTCACTTGAGCGGCTATGAAATGTTATAATAATTTTGCAGAGCCCAAGACACTTGAAGTATTTTCTTGTTTTCACATACACTGCATTCTCCAAATCAATGCCAGACTTACACCTTAACATAGCCTAGACCTCGGACTAAGCTACAGATAAGTCTATCACCACACTCACATTTTTTACTTTCACATGGAATGGGCAGTCTGGTTGTCCATTCAAACCTAATCTAGACCTCGCGTGAAAATGATCAAACCAGCCTAAAACTGGAAAAGGCGAAATAAATTATCATAAAAATGTGACTGGTCGCAGTATTATCAATTTTTCAACATCTGTTAAACTCTTTTCTAATAACCCGTGTCGCAGCTCGCCTTGCTACCCAGCTAGACAGGAAACAAATTATTTGAGTGCCTGTGTACTACCTGAGGAAAGTCGGTCATTTCAGGAAGAGTACCATGTTCCACAGAAATGTCTCTCCGCAGAAGTGACACCCCGTAGATATGTTCCAACACCGAAGCTACGTCTGCCTCCGTTTCATTACCCGACAATGCTAACTGTAAGGTTATAGGCCGCGGTCGCAATGGCACCGATGTAGGTGGATTCTGCCATCGGCCGAAGACGGCCGGTCTTTTCAATTCAGTACGCTACGACGTGTGCGCTAACAATGCAGCTGATCCCATCGCCCGAACGCACAGATTTCGGACAACAATCGGTGAAAATCAAATCAGTTTGATTTCTTCGGTCATATCGGCCGATTCAACACGAAATATGGCCGGCCGCTGTGGACGAGCGGTTCTAGGCGCTTCACTCTGGAACCGCGCGACTGCTACGATCGCAGGTTTGAATCCTGCCTCGGGCGTGGATGTGTGTGATGTCCTTAGGTTAGTTAGATTTAAGTAGTTCTAAGTTCGAGGGGACTGATGACCTCAGATGTTAAGTTCCGTAGTGCTCAGAGCCATTTGAACCATTTTTGAATACGAAATATGGACTGCGAGAAATACATGTTTAGTCAGAGAAGGAATTTGTGGCATCATGAGGATGAAACATATCAAATCGGAGTATAGCTCGGAATCTACGGACTGAAATCGCAGCATTATTGTAAACCACAAGTAGGCATTTTATCGGAACTTTTATGTGGTAAATTACAGCTTAAAAACAATTTGTTCAAGTGAGAAGAATGGCGTATCACACGCTTAAACATACTTAGTAGGTTTTTTTGGGTTGCGATAACTAGACATTAGCTGTCTACAAATTATTATTACCTTTTACTGTCGTTTTTATACCAGTAGGCTGGTGGTCCTACTGCATGAAATGGTTTGCAAATGTCGTGTAATGTGTTTCCACTTTTCAGTGCTCTAGGTGTTCAGCGTATTTTATTCTAAACTTTATGCTTGTCTTTCACACGTATGCTGAATCACAGTTATTGTAGATTAATTCGCGTATGTCAGCACAACTTCAAATACATCCAGCAAAACACAGTGTTAGTTATCTTGCTTTTCGAGAACACTGAGAAGATGCAATAGATCTACTAAGGAGACTGCCTACAGTACGCTTGTCCGTCCTCTTCTGCGCGGTGCGCGGTGTGGGGTTCTTACCAGACAGGGTTAACGGAGTACATTGAGAAAGTTCAAAGAAGGGCATCACGTTTTGTGTTATCATGAAAAGTGTGATGGACATGATACAGGGTTTGTGGTGGACATCACTAAAACAAAGGCGTTTCTCATTGCGGCGAGAGCTTTTCACGAAATTTCAGTCACCAACCTTCTCCTCAGAATGCGAAAATGTTTTGTTGACGCTGACCTACACAGGGAGAAACGGTGATCGTGATACAATAAGAGAAATCAGAGCACCCACGGGAAGATATAGGTGTTCGTTTTTTCAGCGCGCCATTCGAGAGTGGAATAACAGAGAATTATTGTGAAGATGGTTCGATGAACCCTCTGCCAGGCGCGTAAGTGTGATTTGTAGAGTATCCCTGTGGAGGTAGATGCAGAATGTAAAGCAGAAGACTTATATGGGAAACGCTTTTGGATAACGAAAGTTAATTTCAAGTATTTGTGAAGTGTGATTCCAGTTTTATTAAAAACTCCGATGCTTACTTTCAAGACGCAGTTCTGGTTCAAACAAAACTAGAAGTGACATTTGGATATTTGACGTCTGGCGATTATATCTATCCAGTATTTTGGCCTAGACTACATTCTGAAAAGTACAGTTTTGTGTGATGTGTTAGACGCTATTTACGAAGCCCTGAAGACTAATTTAAAGGCTAATATTTTCATTATTGCATTCCAAATACTACGAAATATTAAATTTTGCTCTCTACCGACTTTGGAGCATGCTTCGTGCAAGTGCACTAACCGATACTGCAACAGGTCTATTGTTGTTTTCCTTTATTAAAAACTACACTCAATCTAAAACAACACTGCCACCAGAAAAGCCGTTACTTAGTTTCTCAAATCCTCAGGGCAAGTATTTAAAGAGCATAAAGGTTTTCAGTACTACAATGTGATTATCCTGCCAGTATTGCCTGCGTTCGTGCTTATATCCGACCTAAAAGTATTAAAGAAATGTGTTTCTAGATTTCGATAGCTCATACACACACACATATATATTGGCTTGCGATTCTTTTCGTTTATTTTAACTGTTACGAAACTGACAGCATTTCTAGATACGTATATAGTGTCAACATCCAAAAATGGAGTAATTATACAAACTGGTCCGACACGATATTACGAGGAAGCCCATGGCTTCTGCCACCACAGTGTATATGACATGGTGATTTTGAACAAAAAGTCGTTTAAAAACGGTAATTACAAAATTATGGAAATGTAATGTTGTGTTTTGTTTCTCGCAGTCGTTTTACAAGATAACCTAGAGACCGCAACGCCAAGAATTGGGGATGAGTTTAAAACATTATGCGAACTGTTTCCTTATACTGACAATGAATTTACGGAGCTTACGCCTTCTATCTGCTGACACAAAAAAAAAAGAAAAAATCGCTCGGAGCATTATGGGACTCAACATCTGAGGTCATCAGTCCCCTAGAACTTGGAACTACTTAAACCTAACTAACCTAAGGTCAACACACACATCCATGCCCGAGGCAGGATTCGAACCTGCGACCGTTGCGGTCGCACGGTTCCAGACTGAAGCGCCTAGAACCGCTCGGCCACTCCGGCCGACTACTGACACCAGCCTGAGGCAAGAGATTTAGGCTAATATTTCTACAAGACTGTAGTAATGGCCTTCTCAGTAGAGGTCTTTTCACCACACTACTTACGATTGATAAACAAAAGAGTAATGATAACAGAAATAACAATTTGTCACCAACATAAATATTCAACAACATAGATGATATGTAGGGGATATTAACAACGTACTTAAATTTCTTGCTAAAACTATTGCTCACTATACAAATTCAAGAATTATACAGGGCGATTCTTACCAACGTTGAAACACACACGAAGCGACGTAGATGACCCTGAGACAGGTAATTTAATAGAAGGGACATGCCGCCACAAATGTAGGGAAATACCCCAAAAGTGGATGATAAGTGCTGAATATGTGATGTCGCCAGATGACGTGCGTCACTACTCGTGCAGCGGTTGAGCCTAACGGTCTGTCGCACCTGAGAATCCCAATCCAAGTCAATATTCACGTCTGCGTGGCTGCGGGCCTACCTGCGCAATCTGCGCGCTAGGGGCTCACAGCTCGATTCATGCGTATGGCAGACATTATTTCTTTCATGACGTCAGACAGTTATGTTTTTACACCGAGATAAAATTCATTATTTTATTTACCAATCTGCCGGTCTCCGCTGGTTTATTGCAGTCTACAGTCAACAAAATCCTACCGTGTTGCGTACAAGTAAATGAGTATAAGGTTCTGAATTTCGTCATTACCAGTAAATGACCTGAGTTTTCTCTGCTAAACAATGTCTGTAAACAAAGGAAAGAAGAAAAGAAACACAAAATAAGAACAGATTTTGCTTGATTACAGTGAGGGCAGTAATTTCTTAACTTCTACGTTTACGTCAGATTCGAAATTTGCACCGTTGTGCAGCACAATATAGCACTGCTCCCTAACGGTCAGTGGGCACGTGCATCGAGGTAGTTATCTGCTGACGTCACATGTTTGTCATTCGTCGTTCACTTTTGGAGTATTTCCCGACAATTGGGGTCCCATATATCTTCTATTCAATTACCTGTCGCAACGTTGTGTGCGTCGCTCCTGTTGATTTTAAACGCCAATGAGAATTAGCCTGTGTTACCCACAGCACGATGCAACTTCAAAAACAAGATGACCGCGGATCGTTTCTTGTTACCCAGCTCTTTCAACTACTCTCATTTTAAGTACAAATATTTATATCGTATTCAAAACAAGAAATACTTATCATACGATTTGATCCCATTACAAAACCTTAAGTCTCCTGTCAAAGATCTCCACAAGTACCCATGTAACGCCATTGGCTAAGTATGTACACAGATGAAACTTCCACACAAATATGCAAAGCACACCTTTGATTTTATTTATTTTTTCTTTTTCTTTTTACGAAACGAGGCAAAACGCATAATACGCAAAAGAGTACTAAGTCACCACATCAATATCTGTGCAGAACAGTGTGTATTCAATTAATCGCTACAAACCACGTGTGTTCGCATGGCACAGTTTCACTCTACGTCCAGCTCACTATCTCACAGTCTAGATAAGAAATTTCAGTTGTTGTTGTTGTTGTTGTTGTTGTTGTGGTCTTCAGTCCTGAGACTGGTTTGATGCATCTCTCCATTCTACTCTCTCCTGTGCAAGCTTCTTCATCTCCCAGTACCTACTGCAACCCACATCCTTCTGAATCTGCTTAGTGTATTCATCTCTTGGTCTCTCTCTACAATTTTTACCCTTCACGCTGCTCTACAATACTAAACTGGTGATGCCTTGATGCCTCAGAACATATCCTACTAACCTATCCCTTCTTCTAGTCAAGTTGTGCCACAAATTCCTCTTCTCCCCAAATCTATTCAATACCTCCTCATTAGTTATGTGATCTACCCATCTAATCTTCAGCATTCTTCTGTAGCACCAGATTTCGAAAGCTTCTATTCTCTTCTTGTCCAAACTATTTATCGTCCATGTTTCACTTACATACATGGCTACACTCCATACAAATGCTTTCCGAAACGATTTCCGGAGACTTAAATCTACACTCCATGTTAACAAACTTCTCTTCTCCAGAAACGCTTTCCTTGCCATTGCCAGTCTACATCTTATATCCTCTTTACTTCGACCATCATCAGTTATTTTGCTCCCCAAATAGCAAAAATCCTTTCCTACTTTAAGTGTCCCATTTCCTAATGTAATTCCCTCAACATCACCCGACTTAATTCGACTACATTCCATTATCCTAGTTTTCCTTTTGTTGATGTTCATCTTGTATCCTCCTTTCAAGAAAGACACTGTCCATTCCGTTCAACTGCTCTCCCAATTCCTTTGCTGTCTCTGACATAATTACAATGTCATCGGTGAATGTCAATGTTTTTATTTCTTCGCCATGGATTTTAATACCTACTCCGAATTTTTCTTCTGTCTCCTTTACTGCTTGCTCAATATACAGATTGAATAACATCAGGGAGAGGCTACAACCCTGTCTCACTCCCTTCCCAACCACTGATTCCCTTTCATGCCCCTCGCCTCTTATAACGGCCATCTGGTTTCTGTACAAACTGTAAATAGCCTTTCGCTCCCAGTATTTTACCCCTGCCACTTTCAGAATTTGAAATAGCGTACTCCAGTCAACATTGTCAAAAGCTTTTTCTATGTCTACAAATGCTAGAAACGTAAGTTCGCCTTTCCTTAATCTATCTTCTAACATAAGTCGTAGGGTCAGTATTGCCTCACGTGTTCTAGTATTTCTAGGGAATCCAAACTGATCTTCCCCGAAGTCGGCTTCTACCAGTTTCTCCATTCGTCTGTAAAGACTTATTAAACTGATAGTTCGGTAATTTTCACATCTGTCAACACCTGCTTTCTTTGGGATTGGAATTATTATATTCTTCTTGAAGTCTGAGGGTATTTCGCCTGTCTCATACATCTTGCTCACCAGATGATCGAGTTTTGTCCGGACTGGCTCTCCCAAGGCTGTCAGTAGTTCTATTGGAATGTTGTCTACTCCAGGGGCCTTGTTTCGACTCAGGTCTTTCAGTGCTCTGTCAAACTCTCCACGCAGTACCATATCTCCCATTTCGTCTTCATGTACATTCTCTTCCATTTCCATAATATTGTCCTCAAGTACATCGCCCTTGTATAGACCCTCTATATACTCCATCCACCTTTCTCTTCTTTGCTTAGAACTGGGTTTCCATCTGAGCTCTTGATATTCATACAAGTGGTTCTCTGGAATGAGATTTTCACTCTGCAGCGGAGTGTGCGCTGATATGAAACTTCCTGGCAGATTAAAACTGTGTGCCCGACCGAGACTCGAACTCGGGACCTTTGCCTTTCGCGGGCAAGTGCTCTGGTAGAGCACTTGCCCGCGAAAGGCAAAGGTCCCGAGTTCGAGTCTCGGTCGGGCACACAGTTTTAATCTGCCAGGAAGTTTCATATCAGCGCACACTCCGCTGCAGAGTGAAAATCTCATTCTGGAAACATCCCTCAGGCTGTGGCTAAGCCATGTCTCCGCAATATCCTTTCTTTCAGGAGTGCTAGTTCTGCAAGGTTCGCAGGAGAGCTTCTGTAAAGTTTGGAAGGTAGGAGACGAGGTACTGGCAGAAGTAAAGCTGTGAGTACCGGGCGTGAGTCGTGCTTCGGTAGCTCAGATGGTAGAGCACTTGCCCGCGAAAGGCAAAGGTCCCGAGTTCGAGTCTCGGTCGGGCACACAGTTTTAATCTGCCAGGAAGTTTCATATCAGCGCACACTCCGCTGCAGAGTGAAAATCTCATTCTGGAAACATCCCCCAGGCTGTGGCTAAGCCATGTCTCCGCAATATCCTTTCTTTCAGGAGTGCTAGTTCTGCAAGGTTCGCAGGAGAGCTTCTGTAAAGTTTGGAAGGTAGGAGACGAGGTACTGGCAGAAGTACAGCTGTGAGTACCGGGCGTGAGTCGTGCTTCGGTAGCTCAGATGGTAGAGCACTTGCCCGCGAAAGGCAAAGGTCCCGAGTTCGAGTCTCGGTCGGGCACACAGTTTTAATCTGCCAGGAAGTTTCATATCAGCGCACACTCCGCTGCAGAGTGAAAATCTCATTCTGGAAACATCCCCCAGGCTGTGGCTAAGCCATGTCTCCGCAATATCCTTTCTTTCAGGAGTGCTAGTTCTGCAAGGTTCGCAGGAGAGCTTCTGTAAAGTTTGGAAGGTAGGAGATGAGGTACTGGCAGAAGTAAAGCTGTGAGTACCGGGCGTGAGTCGTGCTTCGGTAGCTCAGATGGTAGAGCACTTGCCCGCGAAAGGCAAAGGTCCCGAGTTCGAGTCTCGGTCGGGCACACAGTTTTAATCTGCCAGGAAGTTTCAAGTGCTTCTCTTTTCTCCAAAGGTCTCTTTAATTTTCCTGTAGGCAATATCTATCTTGCCCCTAATAAGATAAGCCTCAACATCCTTACATTCGTCCTCTAGCCATCCCTGCTTAGCCATTTTGCACTTCCTGTCGATATCATTTTTGAGACGTTTATATTCTTTTTTGCCTGCTTCATTTACTGCATTTTTATATTGTCTCCTTTCATCAATTAAATTCAATATTTCTTCTGTTACCCAAGGATTTCTACTATCCCTCGTCTTTTTACCTAATTGATCCTCTGCTGCCTTCACTACTTCATCCCTCAAAGCTACCCATTCTTCTTCTACTGTATTTCTTTCCCCCATTCCTGTCAATTGTTCCCTTATGCTCTCTCTGAAACTCTGTACAACCTCTGGTTTACTCAGTTTATCCAGGTCCCATCTCCTTAAATTCCCACCTTTTTGCAGTTTCTTCAGTTTTAATCTACAGTTCATAAGTAATAGATTGGGGTCAGAGTCCATATCTGCCCCTGGAAATGTCTTACAATTTAAAACCTTCCTAAATCTCTGTCTTACCGTTATACAATCCATCTGAAACCTTGTAGTATCTCCCGGATTTTTCCATGTATACAGCCTTCTTTCATGATTCTTGAACTAAGTGTTAGCTATGATTAAGTTATGCTCTGTGCAGAATTCTTCCAGGCGGCTTCCTCCTTCATTTCTTCTCCCCAATCAATAATCACCTACTACGTTTCCTTTTCTCCCTTTTCCTACTCTCGAATTCCAGTCACCCATGACTATTAAATTTTCGTTTCCCTTCACTATCTGAATAATTTTTTTTTTATCTCATCATACATTTCATCAATTTCTTCGTCACCTGCAGAGCTAGTTGGCATATAAACTTGTACTACTGTAGTAGGCGTGGGCTTCGTGTCTATCTTGGCCACAACAATGCGTTCGCAATGCTGTTTTTAGTAGCTTACCCGCATTCCTTTTTTTTTTATTCATTATTAAACCTACTTCTGCATTACCGCTATTTGATTTTGTGTTTATAACCCTGTATTCACCTGACCAAAAGTCTTGTTCCTCCTGCCACCGAACTTCACTAATTCCCACTATATCTAACTTTAACCTATCCACTTCCCTTTTTATATTTTCTAACCTACCTGCCCTATTAAGGGATCTGACATCCCACTCTCCGAGCCGTATAACGCCAGTTTTCTTTCTCCTGATAACGGCGTCCTCGTGAGTAGTCCCCGCCCGGAGATCCGAATGGGGGACTATTTTACCTCCGGAATATTTAACATAAGAGGACGCCACCATCATTTAACCATATAGTAAAGCTGCATGCCCTCGGGAAAAATTACGGCTGTAGTTTCCCCTTGCTTTCAGCCGTTCGCAGTACCAGCACAGCAAGGCCGTTTGGTTAGTATTACAAGGCCAGTTCAGTCAATCATCCAGACTGTTGCCCCTGCAACTACTGAAAAGGCTGCTTCCCCTTTTCAGGAACCACACGTTTGTCTGACCTCTCAACAGATACATCTCCGTTGTGGTTGCACCAACGGTACGGCTATCTGTATCGTTGCCGCACGCAAGCGTCCCCACCAACGGCAAAGTCCATGGTTCAGTTAATGGAAGATATTTATCTGTGGTCCGTGTTCGTAACTTGCGTTGGAGAAAAAAGCGTACAGGATGTCAGGGGAAGAAAGAGCGATCTAAAGGGTCAGCACAGTGGCTGCTTTAGAGAGTGGAGTTTTCACATACGGCGTTAATTTACTTCACGAGTTACAGGGCGTACCTGACTACTGGACATGGAGCCATAGAAATATACACATTCCAGTCACATTAATGGTGGCACGCGTAGAGTTTACAAAGGTAAACAAATGTACTGCAAGCTCATTGCTTTCCACATTTTCGGAGGAGGTAGTATGGACCAAAACAAGAAAAAACTCTATCTATATAATAAACGTGAGCTCTGAAACGCAGATCTTAAGAGCTATGAGGACTTATTCGGTAGAAGAGATGCGTTTCGCAGTGGCGAAGATGAAGTGCTCGTAGCTCGAATGATACTCATTCTAGAGTCCATGTTTACTGGACATTTTTGTTTTGGTCCATCCTACCACCTATCAAAATGTGGAACCAGAAAGATTGCAATGAAAGTGATTTCCTTCACAGTATCGCAGATGTGCAAGTGCTTATAGGTCTTAAAGTACGTATTATAGGTTTTGCTAGGCTTTTTTGCTTCGAATACACTCCTGTCATGTCTATCATTCCTCCTGGGATACCTTGTATTTTGGTAGTGTCAAACGCTAGATGGAATACATTTCGTGACTTTGCTGAAAGGCTTAACTCTTTGCGGCAAGCACTCCACACTCCACCAACGATTTTTTTTTCAAATATTACCACTTCTTGTTCTGTAAATAAAGCCGTCTTTTCCTGCTGCCACTTAATTTATTTATCCCAGTCTCGTTTCGCCTTTTTCTTGTTCAAAGGCTTCATCAGTGGGATCTATAACGATACAGTTTTGTTATTTTTAGATTATTAAACAGTTCACGTATCGATTTTTTTATGTAAAAAAGTAATTACTTACGATTTGCTGATCTGCGTTTCCTCTCATCTGGTCTTGAGGTCGCACTACAACATTATTACTGACATATAAGCACAACTTTGCGTCCGCCCGGCGGATTAGTGTCGAGGTCTGGTGTGCCGGCCAGCCTGTGGACGGTTTTTAAGGCGGTTTTCCATCTGCCTCGGCGAATGTGGGCTGGTTCCCGTTATTGCGCCTCAGTTACGTTATGTTGGCGATGGCTACGCACCCACTGTCTCCACATACGAGAGCATCATAATTACTCTACCACGCAAACGTTGTGGTTACACTCGTCTGGTATGAGACGTTCCCGAGTGGGTCCACTGGGGCCCGAACCGCGCAGTAACCCTGGATTCGGCGTGGGGCGGCGGTGGGGTGAGTGGACTGCTGTAGCCTGTTGTGGGGTTGTGAACCGCTGATGGTTACGGCGGGGACGAAGCATCTCCGTCGTTTCTAGGTCCCCAGTTCAATACATACACACATACATTATTTATAAGCACAACCGGTTTCGCAGCATTTGGGATGCGTAATCAGATGCAATAAAGTCATATTCTGATCAGAAAAAGGAATGGGATGACCCAGCGTTCATAGTCAGCAGCTTTACTCTACATAGTGGATCCACTGGGGCCCGAACTGCACAGTAACCCTGGATTCGGTGTGGGGCGGCGGTGGGATGAGTGGACTGCTGTAGCCTGTTGGGGGGTTGTGAACCGATGAGGGTTACGGCGGGGACGAAGCATCTCCGTCGTTTCTAGGTCCCAGTTCAATACATACACACATACATTATTTATAAGCACAACCGGTTTCGCAGCATTTGAGCTGCGTAATCAGGTGCAATAAAGTCATATTCTGATCAGAAAAAAGAATGGGATGACCCAGCGTTCATAGTCAGCAGCTTTACTCTACATAGTGGATCCACTGGGGCCCGAACTGCACAGTAACCCTGGATTCGGTGTGGGGCGGCAGTGGGATGAGTGGACTGCTGTAGCCTGTTGGGGGGTTGTGAACCGCTGAGGGTTACGGCGGGGACGAAGCATCTCCGTCGTTTCTAGGTCCCCAGTTCAATACATACACACATACATTATTTATAAGCACAACCGGTTTCGCAGCATTTGAGCTGCGTAATCAGATGCAATAAAGTCATATTCTGATCAGAAAAAAGAATGGGATGACCCAGCGTTCATAGTCAGCAGCTTTACTCTACATAGTGGATCCACTGGGGCCCGAACTGCACAGTAACCCTGGATTCGGTGTGGGGCGCGGTGGGATGAGTGGACTGCTGTACCCTGTTGGGAGGATGTGAACCGCTGAGGGTTACGGCGGGGACGAAGCATCTCCGTCGTTTCTAGGTCCTCAGTTCAATACATACACACATACATTATTTATAAGCACAACCGGTTTCGCAGCATTTGAGCTGCGTAATCAGGTACAATAAAGTCATATTCTGATCAGAAAAAAGAATGGGATGACCCAGCGTTCATAGTCAGCAGCTTTACTCTACATAGTGGATCCACTGGGGCCCGAACTGCACAGTAACCCTGGATTCGGTGTGGGGCGGCGGTGGGATGAGTGGACTGCTGTACCCTGTTGGGGGGTTGTGAACCGCTGAGGGTTACGGCGGGGACGAAGCATCTCCGTCGTTTCTAGGTCCCCAGTTCAATACATACATAGTGGATGTCAGTTATGAAACAGCATAAAACAACATAGAACGCTCCCGTGATAGGACACCCCCTTGACTCGCTCCCTAAGTACCAGTACCTGGAAAGCTCACGCGTCCCCTCACCGGGTACTGGTACTCCTGGTGTAATGGGAGCGTATCTCGAGAGCGTTCTATGTTGGGATACACTATAATTGACGTCCCCTACCTAGAGAAAAACTGCTGACTACGATCGCAGGGTCATGTCATTCTCTTTTCTGATCAGAACATTATTTCATTGCGCCTGATGACTCACCTAAAATGCTGCGGAACAAGTCGTGCTTATAAATAAAGTACTTACAGCTGAGGTGATTTTATACTCAAAGTGGTATATCCACTCTGTGGCTGCCCTGAACACATACTCAGTTGCATTGTTGTCCCTATTGCTGTCCTTTCTCTTTACTTCAGAAACTTGTGTGACCTATATTTATAATATTTATAGATTTAAATAAAGCTTTTGACAATCTGGAAGAAACGCTTTGAAATTCTGAAGACAAAAAGGATAAAGTACAGGGAGCGTGGGCGGCCTGTGTGGCCGAGCGGTTCTAGGCGCTTCAGTCTGGAACCGCGCGACCGCTACGGTAGCAGGTTCGAATCCTGCCTCGGGCATGGATGTGTGTGATGTCCTTAGGTTAGTTAGGTTTAAGTAGTTCTAAGTTCTAGGGGGACTGATAACCTCAGATGTTAGGTCCCATAGTGCTCAGAGCCATTTTGAACCAGGTAGCGTGAAGTTATAATCGTATGAACTCGTACAGAAAACAGACTGCAGCTATAAAATCCGAAGAGCACGAGAACGATATAGTAGTTGAGAAAAGAGTGAAACAGGACTATAGCCTCTCCCTGACTTTATTCAATCTGAACACTGAACAAGTAGTAAAGAAAACGAAGGAGAAATTTGGAAATACGTGAGAGGTGACAAAGGACTTGGGAGATCAGTTGAACGGAATACATAATGTTTTGAAAAGACGCTGTACGACGAACACCAACAAAATTTATGGTAATGTTATGTGGTCGAGTGAAATCAGAGAAAGCGCCTGTTTGCTGGTTACTGTGGATATTGGTCTCTTCAGCGAGAGAGACTTTTTCCACACTGGAGGTGATGGGCTGGTCTCTCCTTAATCCTCCTAAATGGGTAGTGGTCTGGGCACGGTATTTTCAAAATCCTGTTGCAGAAAGAGTTCTAAAAGCGCCACCTCATAGAAGCACTATGTGGGAGCCCGAAATATCCAGCGAAAATGCATACCTTCTAGAATGGCAATGCATACCTTCAGCTCGTATGACATTTTCTCGGCTTATCAGCCGAGTGGTGTTGTCGTCTTGTGGCGACGTTTCAGTGAATTCCGTATCCATCATCTTCAGGCGAGAAAGCTTACAGTCACCTTCTGCTGCTGATTCTGTTTGGTTGGAAGGAAGAACAATTACATAGTATCGTAGAGTTCGCGAGATCGTGGCGTCAGCCAGTAGCGCTTGTCGGGTGTACAAGTTGTATGCCCTCTGTGTCAGTTTTCGTAGAAGCTGGGAGCTATAGTAAAGAGAGTCCTGGCCAGCAATGCCGCACGCATATTTCGAGAGACGAGTAGACGAGTAGCTAGCCGGATGGTGCTGTTTCACTAAACGGAACGGACTAGCCGAGGTTTAATTTAAGCAAACAAATTTTATTTGTTCCCATGGAAGTTTGAGTGTTGTGTACTTTTGAGAGGGTTTTTCAAAAATGGTTCAAATGGCTCTGAGTACTATGGGACTTAACTTATGAGGTCATCAGTCCCCTAGAACTTAGAACTACTTAAACCTAACTAACCTAAGGACATCACACACATCCATGCCCGAGGCAGGATTCGAACCTGCGACCGTAGCCGTCGCGAGGTTCCAGACTGTAGAGGCTTTTTCCTTTTCTAAGCACTGAACTGAATTCCTATTTAGTCATGTAGAGATTCTCGACGGGAGATGCTAGGAGCCATTTCGTGGCGATATAGGAATTGTAAGATGGTGTACTAATTGCAACCCAAAGGCCGAATCTCGGAATTATCCCGAAAGTAGCAGTATTGCTACAAGGCTTTCACTAATGATTTTGGAGTAGGGACAAGTCTAACCCTACTTCATGGGGCGATGCGAGGCTGGCGACCTCTATTTAGACCACCCATAGAACGTTTCCAGTTACGTCTGTGGATCAGATTTTCGCGTAATTTGTCGCCAAGAGTGCCTGCATGCCTGTAACTTCACACGACCCCATGGATGCTCCAACGCGCGGACCAAATGAACGTTTCACTTGAGGGAATTACACGGGCCAGTTACATTAATGTGACCACCGCCTATGTCAGACGTCAATGGGCAATAACTACTCGCAGACGACAGGTGGCAGTACTGGTTGTAAAGGACATACAAACGGTGTCCGGAAGACGCGAGAAAAAGTGCAGTCATCGTTGTAACGCAGAAACGGAGCGATTTATCCGACGTCCAAAAAGGTATGATCATTGGCTTCGGGCTAAAGGTGGAAACATTTCCGTAACGCTAAGTCTGTAAACTTTTCGTGTGCCGCCGTGGTTGCAATATGCCGTGCATGGCAAAATGGCGCTGTCCAAATCCGACGCCGAGGTAACTGTGGAGCACTGTGGGCCATCGGTAACAGTGTTGAACGACGGCTGTGGAGATGTGCGTGGGCGAATAGACGTGCAGCAGTTGAGGAACTGACTACCCAGATGAACTAAGGGACTACCAACAGTGTCTCCTCAACGACTGTTCAGCGAACGTTGCTGCGTATAGGCCTCCACAGCGGGAGCCTGGTCCATGCACCCATGCTGACTGCTGTTCATCATCGACGAAAGCTAGAATTTGCACACCAATATCTCATCTGGGCGTCCACTGAGAGGTGACAGGTGGCCTTTCCAGATGAATCACGTTTCAGGCTTCATCGGAGAGATGGCCGTTGGCGAGTGCAGCGTGAGATGAAACTTTCCCGGCAGATTAAAACTGTGTGCCGAACCGAGACTCGAAATCGGGACCTTTGCCTTTCACGGGCAAGTGCTCTACCAACTGAGCTACCCAAGCACGACTCACGCCCCGTCCTCACACCTTTACTTCTGCCAGTACCTCGTCTCCTACCTCCCAAACTTTACAGAAGCTCTGCTGCGAAACTTGCAGAACTAGCACTCCTGAAAGAAAGGATATTGTGGAGACATGGCTTAGCCACAGCCTGGGGGATGTTTCCAGAATGTGATTTTTACTCTGCAGCGGAGTGTGCGCTGTTATGAAACTTTCCTGGCAGATGAAAACTGTGTTCCAGAACGAGACCGAGACTAGCTCGGTTGGTAGAGCACTTGCCCGAGAAAGGCAAAGGTCCCGAGTTCGAGTCTCGGTCCGGCACACAGTTTTAATCTGCCAGGAAAGTTTCATATCACTGCACACTCCGCTGCAGAGTGAAAATCTCATTCTGGAAACATCGTGAGATGTCAGAAAGCGAACACCCTGTAACAAGGGTCGGAAGGGTCCAGGCCAGGGGGCAGTCCCTTGGTGACTTCGTCATTCTGGAAGACACAATGGATCAACACAAGTAAGGACCTATCCTTGGGGACCAGGTCCACATGTACATGCAGTTTGTTTTCGTCGGCGCAATTGTATCTATCAGCAGGACAATGCGACGTGTCTCACCTTTGCCGGCCGGAGTGGCCGTGCGGTTCCAGGTTTCTACAGTCTGGAACCGAACGACCGCTACTGTCACAGGTTCGAATCCTGCCTCGGGCATGGATGTGTGTGATGTCCTTAGGTTAGTTAGGTTTAATTAGTTCTACGTTCTAGGCGACTGATGACCTCAGAAGTTAAGTCACATAGTGCTCAGAGCCATTTTTTTGTCTCACCTTTCGCAGTGTATGTGCGTGGATCGAAGAGCAGCAGGTTGAGTTTACCATACTCTCCTGGTCACCAAACGTCCCGGATTCAAACCCAATCGAGAATATGTGAAACCACCTCGATCGGGATGTTCGCGCCATGGATGCTGAACCGAGAAACACAGTGCAGCTGGCCACGCCACTGGAATCGGCATGGCTCTATATTTCTGTCGGTACCTTCGAGAGCCTTATTGACTCTCTTCCTGCAAAAGATGCTTATTTAGGCTTCTGACAGGCAGTCACATGAAAGTGACTGGTCAGTGTAGACCAGGAAATATGACACTAAAAACAGTAAACGACTTTCGCTATTTTGACAGTAAAATATGTGACTACGGCCGAGCGTAGGAAGCGTAAAAAATACAGATTGGAAGGATCAAGAAAATCATCGCTGTAAAAGAGAAGTATGGCAACATCGGATGCTGATTTAATTGTTATGAATCTTTTCTGGAGATATTTGTCTGCAGTGTAGCCTTCTACGAAAGTCAAACGTGGACGGTAAACAGTTCAGACAAGAAGAAAATAGAAGCTTTTCAAATGGGATGCCACAGAAGAATGCTGAAAATTTTGCTGGTAGATCGAAACAAATGAAGAGCTCATGAATCGCAATGGCGAACGAGGAATTTGTGGCATGACTAAAAGAACGTATCTGTTGATAAGGAGACATCCTGAAGCAACACGGATTTGTTAATTTGATAATGAAACGAAGTGTGGGGGTTAAAACTGCAGAGGAAGGTCAAGGCTTGAGTACGGTGATAAGGTTGAAATGGATGTAAGGTGCGGTAGTTACGCAGAGGTGATGGGTAGCTTGGAGAGTTGCATCAAACCAACCTTCGGGCTGATGACAATAGGAAACTACTTTTTGACTCCTTTAGATTTTAATAAGTTCTGCAATGAACTTACTCGATCACTAATGCGCGTCAGACATTTGAGAATTCTGTGTGGACGCAAAGACGAGAAACAACAAACTGAATAACAGCATACTCATAGGCGTTTTGCGCGACATATTTCCGACTACATTCATTCCACACACTACGATTTCGCTGCGCTGATAAAATTTGACCACACAGGGTAGTTCTGCTCAGACCACCATTTCAAACTTCAGGTTTGTGCTCGTCTCATATCTCTGCAAATTTTCGGACCAAACGTTTCGATTTGCTTGCGCAGATGTGATACGTATGCTATGATTGAGGGGGATGAAATGTCACCCACTGGTAAAGGACGGACCTAGGAATGGGAAGTATAGGAGATGCATTCCGGATGGATACGTAATTTCTGCAGTCAGAAATATGACCAGAAGCGAATGAAACAAGGAATGGGGAACCGAAGAGTTTTGCAAGAGCTTCTGATAGAGACAAATCCACTAGATGTGATACATAATTCCACTGGCCAGGTGAGAAAGAGGCGATTGCTAATGGCAATGTCAGACTGAAAGTCAGTCGTGGCTACTACCGTCAACACCTGTATAGAATTCACGTCATACTATAAAAATACTGAAAGTTCAGGGAGTTACCGGAAGTAATCACGTATACTTCAGCTGCCCTATACAGGAAGGTATCAAATTACCGACTTCAGAAGCTGCTTAAAATGAGACAAGAACTACCTTCGAAGGTACTGGTGTTCTTGACAACAGTGAACCTAAAAATCTGTATATGCTTGTGTTAAGCCTATTGAAAGCTACCTTAAAATATAATTGTTCAGTTTGGGTTTGTGTGTGTGTGTGTGTGTGTGTGTGTGTGTGTGTGTGTGTGTGTCTGTGTGCGTGTGCGTGTGCGTGAGCGTGTGCGAGTGTGTGCGCGTGTGTGTAAGTTGATTTTTTTTTCTTATGTAGACAGTAGTTTGTTAACATAGTATGCAGAAACTTCTTGGCATTATACTTATTATATCGTTATTTTTAGTGATATTAAAATTGGAGTTTTCAATTGCTTAGCAATTTGTGGAAAGGCAGCCATGTAGATTTTACTTCTCTCTATTGGTGCATACAGAGGTCAAAAAATAAAATAAAGTAAAAGTCCATTTATGCATATAACTACATCCGTTTACGCCGTCCCAATGCTCTGTCGCATACGCTACCCCTCACCCCTCCATTCACAGACTATAGCATTTGCAATTCAATTCGGTTGCGTGCATTTGTTTTACCATCTGTTACAAGTATGCCTGCAGATGTTTGGCCGTAGTGGATTCAGTTTACTACGCGGTTGTTGTGGTCTTCAGTCCTGAGACTGGTTTGATGCAGCTCTCCATGCTACTCTATCCTGTGCAAGCTTTTTCATCTCCCAGTACCTACTGCAACCTACATCCTTCTGAATCTGCTTAGTGTATTCATCTCTTGGTCTCCCTCTACGATTTTTACTCTCCACGCTGCCCTCCAATACTAAATTGGTGATCCCTTGATGCCTCAGAACATGTCCTACCAACCGATCCCTTCTTCTGGTCAAATTGTGCCACAAACTTCTCTTCTCCCCAATCCTATTCAATACTTCCTCATTAGTTATGTGATCTACCCATCTAATCTTCAGCATTCTTCTGTAGCACCACATTTCGAAAGCTTCTATTCTCTTCTTGTCCAAACTACTTATCGTCCATGTTTCACTTCCATACATGGCTACACTCCATACGAATACTTTCAGAAATGACTTCCTGACACTTAAATCAATACTGGATGTTAACAAATTTCTCTTCTTCAGAAACGCTTTCCTTGCCATTGCCAGTCTACATTTTATATCCTCTCTACTTCGACCATCATCAGTTATTTTGCTCCCCAAATAGCAAAACTCCTTTACTACTTTAAGTCCCTCATTTCCTAATCTAATTCCCTCAGCATCACCCAAATTAATTAGACTACATTCCATTATCCTTGTTTTGCTTTTGTTGATGTTCATCTTATATCCTCCTTTCAAGACACTGTCCATTCCATTCAACTGCTCTTCCAAGTCCTTTGCTGTCTCCGACAGAATTACAATGTCATCGGCGAACCTCAAAGTTTTTATTTCTTCTCCATGAATTTTAATACCTACTCCTAATTTTTCTTTTGTTTCCTTTACTGCTTGCTCAATATACAGATTGAACAACATCGGGGAGAGGCTACAACCCTGTCTTACTCCCTTCCCAACCACTGCTTCCCTTTCATGTCCCTCGACTCTTATAACTGCCATCTGGTTTCTGTACAAATTGTAAATAGCCTTTCGCTCCCTGTATTTTACCCCTGCCACCTTCAGAATTTGAAAGAGAGTATTCCAGTCAACATTGTCAAAAGCTTTCTCTAAGTCTACAAATGCTAGAAACGTAGGTTTGCCTTTCCTTAATCTTTTTTCTAAGATAAGTCGTAAGGTCAGTATTGCCTCACGTGTTCCAGTGTTTCTACGGAATCCAAACTGATCTTCCCCAAGGTTGGCTTCTACTAGTTTTTCCATTCATCTGTAAAGAATTCGTGTTAGTATTTTGCAGCTGTGACTTATTAAGCTGATAGTTCGGTAATTTTCACATCTGTCAACACCTGCTTTCTTTGGGATTGGAATTATTATATTCTTCTTGAAGTCTGAGGGTATTTCGTCTGTTTCATACATCTTGCTCACCAGATGGTAGAGTTTTGTCAGGACTGGCTCTCCCACGGCCGTCAGTAGTTCCAATGGAATATTGTCTACTCCGGGGGCCTTGTTTCGACTCAGGTCTTTCAGTGCTCTGTCAAACTCTTCACGCAGTATCATATCTCCCATTTCATCTTCATCTACATCCTCTTCCATTTCCATAATATTGTCCTCAAGTACATCGCCCCTGTATAGACCCTCTATATACTCCTTCCACCTTTCTGCTTTCCCTTCTTTGCTTAGAACTGGGTTTCCTTCTGAGCTCTTGATATTCATACAAGTCGTTCTCTTATCTCCAAAGGTCTCTTTAATTTTCCTGTAGGCGGTATCTATCTTACCCCTAGTGAGATAGGCCTCTACATCCTTACATTTGTCCTCTAGCCATCCCTGCTTAGCCATTTTGCACTTCCTGTCGATCTCATTTTTGAGACGTTTGTATTCCTTTTTGCCTGTTTCACTTACTGCATTTTTATATTTTCTCCTTTCATCAATTAAATTCAATATTTCTTCTGTTACCCAAGGATTTCTACTAGCCCTCGTCTTTTTACCTACTTGATCTTCTGCTGCCTTCACTACTTCATCCCTCAAAGCTACCCATTCTTCTTCTACTGTATTTATTTCCCCCATTCCTGTCAATTGCTCCCTTACGCTCTCCCTGAATCTCTGTACAACCTCTGGTTCTTTTAGTTTATCCAGGTCCCATCCCCTTAAATTCCCACCTTTTTGCAGTTTCTTCAGTTTTAATCTGCAGTTCATAACCAATAGATTGTGGTCAGAGTCCACATCTGCCCCTGGAAATGTCTTACAATTTAAAACCTGGTTCCTAAATCTCTGTCTTACCATTATATAATCTATCTGATACCTTTTAGTATCTCCAGGGTTCTTCCATGTACACAACCTTCTTTCATGATTCTTAAACCAAGTGTTAGTTATGATTATGTTGTGCTCTGTGCAAAATTCTACAAGGCGGCTTCCTCTTTCATTTCTGTCCCCCAATCCATATTCACCTACTATGTTTCCTTCTCTCCCTTTTCCTACACTCGAATTCCAGTCACCCATGACTATTAAATTTTCGTCTCCCTTCACAATCTGAATAATTTCTTTTATTTCATCATACATTTCTTCAATTTCTTCGTCATCTGCAGAGCTAGTTGGCATATAAACTTGTACTACTGTAGTAGGTGTGGGCTTCGTATCTATCTTGGCCACAATAATGCGTTCACTATGCTGTTTGTAGTAGCTTACCCGCATTCCTATTTTCCTATTCATTATTAAACCTACTCCTGCATTACCCCTATTTGATTTTGTGTTTATAACCCTGTAGTCACCTGACCAGAAGTCTTGTTCCTCCTGCCACCGAACTTCACTAATTCCCACTATATCTAACTTCAACCTATCCATTTCCCTTTTTAAATTTTCTAACCTACCTGCCCGATTAAGGGATCTGACATTCCACGCTCCGATCCGTAGAACGCCAGTTTTCTTTCTCCTGATAACGACATCCTCTTGAGTAGTCCCCGCCCGGAGGTCCGAATGGGGGACTATTTTACCTCCGGAATATTTTACCCAAGAGGACGCCATCATCATGTAATCATACAGTAAAGCTGCATGCCCTCGGGAAAAATTACGGCTGTAGTTTCCCCTTGCTTTCAGCCGTTCGCAGTACCAGCACAGCAAGGCCGTTTTGGTTATTGTTACAAGGCCAGATCAGTCAATCATCCAGACTGTTGCCCTTGCAACTACTGAAAAGGCTGCTGCCCCTCTTCAGGAACCACACGTTTGTCTGGCCTCTCAACAGATACCCCTCCGTTGTGGTTGCACCTACGGTACGGCTATCTGTATCGCTGAGGCACGCAAGCCTCCCCACCAACGGCAAGGTCCATGGTTCATGGGGTGGGAACTAAATATTCAGATACTATTTAAAACTAGGTCAAAGACTATTCACAGCCTTTGCATATCTTCAAGCTAATATTAGCGTTGAGTACAGGTGAGTAATTAAACTGAACAAATTTTGAGACTGAATTTATGGTTTTGGAACTAATTATAACCACCAACATTACACAGCGACGAGACTTATATTTGATTAAGAAAATTTTCGCTGTATCCACATTTCTCTCTTTCACGACAAATAATTTCGCATCATTTCTTTTTATTTCTCACTAAATAATCAGGAAAACTATAGTTCGTTATTGATATTTGCTTTCGAAACTAGTACACTGAAAGCATGCTGTCGGTGAACTGAATGAAAAGTAAAGATAAAAAGTTAGGCGTTGTAGATACTTTTTCTTATTTTTTCGCTTCATATTTGCAGCTTTACTGCTATACTATTACTACGCAATGTGTGGAAATGCAGCTATAAAAAAGTACGTCTCGTAATAGATGTGGTCCTAATACGAACCGTTGCTTGTTCTGTCTGCACGTTAATTGTACTATTTGTACTTTTGATTCCTTTGACAGTAAACGCTCATGATTTTACATGAGACATACGGACAAAATTCTGATATAACGCAAGCGACATTAGAAACACTGAAGATGCGTTCATTGCGTCGACCAAACGTGCAGGAGGAGGTAGTGAGAGCGGTATAACGAACTGACAGTAATAGTGGCAGTTTGCAATCTTCTTGGGTGTGGAGCGAGTCCCTACACACTGATGAGTCAAAACATTATGACCACTGCCCACCGTGAAGTTGAATGCTGCCTGGTAGCGTTGTCGGCAGGTGACGCGGTATGGCCGGTATTACACTATCAAATTTCTTTGTCAAAGATTTGATCAAAGATGTGATCAAATATCCCGTCAAATATATTTGACAAAGATCTTTGACGTAGCGCTGGAAGGGGTATTACACTATCATCAAATTTTTCGTCAAAGTTCAAGATGGCTGAAAACAACTTGTTATTAACCGCAGCAGTTGCAAGTACCGCAATTGCATTGTGTGCACATGAGGGAAAGAAGTGGGGAAAAAAAGGAACCATACATACGAGGTTGACTGTCTTAGATTCCTGGGATTACAACTTGATAATAAATTCAGTTGGGAGGAGCACACCACAGAACTGCAGAAACGCCTTAACAAATCTGTATTTGCAATTCGAGTGTTAGCAGACATAGGCAACATAAAAATGAGAAAGCTTGCATACTTTGCCTACTTTCATTCCATAATGTCATATGGTATAATATTTTGGGGTAAATCTTCAAGTCAAACAAAAGTTTTCAGAGTCCAAAAGCGTGTAATGCGTATTATTTGTGGAGTAAATTCACGGACGTCCTGCAGAAACCTCGTCAAAGAACTGGGTATACTAACTACTGCCTCTCAGTATATTTACTCCTTAATGAAATTTGTCCTAAATAATATATCTCTTTTTCCAACAGACAACTCAGTTCGTACATACAATACCAGGAACAAAAATGATCTGCACGAAGACTTAAAAGCACTTACTTTAGTTCAAAAAGGAGTCCACTACTCAGGAACACTCATCTTCAATAATTTGCCAGCAAACATAAAAAATTTTGTTACAAATAAAGATCAGTTTAAGAGGAGCCTGAAAGATTTACTAGTGGCCAACTCCTACACCACTGACGAAATTTTTAATAGAAACAAATGATGTACTGTATTTATTCATACTATTAGTATTGTTATTTCAGCTTTAAAAAAAATTGAAATGTTCCACATCCACGAGGATCTCCTCAGCACGGATCTATGGAACGAAAAGCCAATCTAATCTGGGTGAAGCCGTGGGTTTTACGACGACACGATAAAAGCATTCAACAGAACTCGTTACGTGAGCTTACAGTGGAAGACGTCAAGTCGTACATCAATTACTTAAGAATGGATGAGCATACGTTTCTGTATGTGCTCAGTGAAATGTATCCTCATATCACAAAGCACAATATTCACTTAAGAACTGCTACATCTTCAGAAGACAGGCTTACTGTAACACTCCGATTCCTTGCTACAGTAGAGTGTTATGTTAGGTTAGGTAAGGTCAGGTCTCGTCAAGTCTCCAATCTTCTTAATCTGCTTTTGTATTCAGGGTGCCTCACTTTGTAAAGCGCCTCATCAGCTTCATACATCTCTATTAATTTTATAGTTGTCGGCACACACCAATTGTATTTACCGGCAATGTTTATAAAAACACTACAGACGACAGAACGCTGTAGCGATGCTAGCGCTCCATGTGGTATCATATCACATTGCAGTGAACAGAAGACAAGCGATTTCTTTGATCAAATCTACAGCGAGGCCCTACATTTGATCAAATATTGGACGACATTTGACAAAGTTCCTATTACACCATCAAATATCTTTGACAAAGATTTTTGACAAAGAAATTTGATAGTGTAATACCGGCCTAAGGAAAATATATAAGCGGAGCAGACAAGGACGCGGGATTAACCTTGCGAAGATATGGACTGAAAATGGGGAAATCCGTTGAGATAAGAGACTTTGACAAAGGGCAGATTATTAGTACGCAGAGCCCGAAAACCGGTATCTCGAAAATTACGAAGCTGATCGAATGTTCACGTGCTACTGTCGTGAGCATCTACGCAAAGAGCTAGAAGGAGAATAGAACTTCACTAGGCTCTAAATGTTGAACGTCCACGACTCTTCACAGAATGTGGGGCTCGGAGGCTTGTCTGTTCTGTAATGTAGAATAGATGGTGATCTGTGGCATCTCTGCCGAAAGAGCACAATGCTGGTGCACGCACAAGGGTTTCGGAGCACACCGTTCATCGTGCACTGTTGAACATGGAGGTCCGCAGCAGACAACCCCTACGTGTTCACGTGTTAACCCAACGGTATCGTCATTTCGACTGCAGTGGGCACGGAATCATCGGGATTCGGCTGTTGATCAATGAAAACGTGTCGGCTCTTTAAGTGAATCACATTTCTGCTACAGTAGGTCGACGATCGTCTCCACAAGAGCTGCCATCGAGGTGAACGACGTCTCGAAACTTGCAGCGGGCCACGGATACAGGTTGGTGGGAACAGTGTTGTGTCCTACGGAAGTCATTCTCTTGCACTTGCATGCGACCCGTGGTAGAAATCGAAGGCAAGCTGGCAGCTGCGAACCACCTACATCCCGCTTTCCCCGACTACGACGTCATCTTTCAGCACTATAATTGTCCGTGTCTCTGAACCAGATCCGTGCTAAAGTGGTTTAAGAAGCATTATAGTGAACCCAAGTTGATGTCTCGGCGACCAAATCCGACTGATGTAAACCCTTTGGAACCCATCTGGGTCGCTATCGGGCGTCATCACCGCATACGAAAATCAGCGGCCCGTTATTTACGCGAATTACATGACCTGTGCGTAGATGTCTAATGCTACATATCACCACAAACTTACCAACAAACTGTCGCATCCCTCTTAAGCGGTATCAGTGATGTATTTTATTCCAGAGACGGACAAACAAACTGTTAAGAACGTGGTCATTATGTTTGCGCTCATCGGTGTGTACCTCAGCAGAAGAGAAGCATATCAGTATCATTTAAATTTAATCTGTACACTAAGTTAAACAACAAATTATCAGTGTGCTGCTTAATAGTGAATTGTGCTCGCGCCATCTAACCGTGACCTAATGAATTAGCACCAAAGCCTCTGCTTTGAGACAGTCTGTTGCTTTCTCATTTACATTAAACAGAAGCTGTACATTTTGTATTGAAGCCTAAAACTTATTGAGAATGTTAGTATTTTTCAAATAATATAGCTTTCCAAAACAGTAACAACAGAGGTCTGTATACAATACACTACAATTCGACTTGTCTTGCAAGCTTACAATGAACGCTACTATTTAGAATGCAACTGGAATTTTTCAATCCCTAAGATTACTTATATAATTTGACGAAAGAATGGATAATGGATATTTTTATAAATTTTGATAGAAATTTCTTGCTTTATGTTAGACGAAGCTTGTTGAATACCTGCACATAACTTGGCAATAAAGACCATTAACTAACGGATTTACAGAGAAGACAGTCTAACGATTCCATGATCCTTACAGAGGCATCTACAAAATATGAGGACTTGCTGCTTCCTTCTACATCTACATGGATACTCTGAAAATCACATTTAAGTACCTGGCAGAGGGTTCATCGAACCACCTTCGCAGTTCTCTATTATTCCAATCTCGTACAGCGCGCGGAATGAACGAACACCTACATCTTTCCCTACGAGGTCTGATTTCCCTTATTTTATCGTGGTGATCGTTTCTCCCTATGTAGGTCGGTGTCAACAAAATATTTTCTCGTTCGGAGGAGAAAGTTGGTGATTGGAATTTCGTGAGAACGTTTCGTCTAACGAAAAACGCCTTTGTTCAGTGATGCTCTCTCCCATATTTCGCGATAATACAAAACGTACTGCCCTTCTTTTAACTTTTGCGATGTACTCCGTCAATCCTATCTGGTAAGGATCCCACACCACACAGCAGTACTCTAAAAGAGGACGGACAAGCGTAGTGTAGGCAGTCTCCTTAGTAGATCTGTTACATTTTCTAAGTGTCCTGCCAATAAAACGCAGTCTTTGGTTAGCCTTCCCCACATTTTCTATGTGTTCCTTCCAATTTAAATTGTTCGTAATTGTAATTCCTAGGAATTTAGCTGAAGTTGTAGCCTTTAGATTCGAGTGATTTATCACGTAACCGAAGTTTAACGGACTCCTTTTAGCACTCATGTCGACCTCACACTTTTTGTTATTTAGAGACAACGGCTAATTTTCACACCATTCATATATCTTTTCTAAATCATTTTGCAATCTGTTTTGATCTTCTGATGATTTTATTAGTCGATAAACGACAGCGTCATCTGCAAACAACCTAAGACGGCTGTTCAGATTTTCTCCCAAATCGTTTATATAGATAAGGAACAGCAAAGGGCCTATAACACTACCTTGGGGAGCGCCAGAAATCACTTCTGTTTTACTCGATGACTTTCCATCAATTACTACGAACTGTGACCTCTAACAGGAAATCACAAACCCAGTGACATAACTGAGACGACATTCCATAAGCACGCAATTTCACTACAAGCCGCTTGTGTCGTATAGTGGCAAAAGCCTTCCGGAAATCCAGAAATACGGAATCCATCTGAAATCCCTTGTCAATAGCACTCAACACTTCATGCGAATAAAGAAGTAATTGTGTTTCACAAGATCGATGTTTTCTAAATCCATATTCACTGTGTGTCAATAGACACTTTTCTTCGAGGTAATTCAGAATGTTCGCCGCGCGGGATTAGCCGAGTGGTCTCAGGCGCTGCAGTCATGGACTGTACGGCTGGTCCCGGCGGAGGTTCGAGTCCTCCCTCGGGCATGGGTGTGTGTGTTTGACCTTAGGATAATTTAGGTTGAGTAGTGTGTAAGCTTAGGGACTGATGACCTTAGCAGTTAAGTCCCATAAGATTTCACACACATTTGAACATTTGTTATCAGAAACTGTGCCCGAATGAAGTTATTTTGCTCATGAAAAAGGAATTTTGGTTAAAAATGGTTTTTGATGAGAACCTTTTACATTGTTTAGTAACAAATTGTGAATTGTGTTTCTGTCTGACAATTTGACGTGCATTAGTGTAACAGAGATCAAGGACAAACGTCTAAAATAAACCAGATAATCAATGTTCAACAATATTGTCTTTTCCTGCTATTGCGAACTCTAATAGCGCTAAAGTAGTAAAAACATTAGCTAAAAGAGTGCATAATACTCTAAAAGAAGTCTATCATCATTACATCAGGTGGAAATAGAATTATTATGAGCGGCATGGAATGATGTATCTACATCTGTAATCCAGGCTCAGATGGTCAAATGGTCTAGCACCATTGTTGCTTCCAGATGTGGCACCTCTGTGTACTGTATGTCTCACCAAGTACACACGTCAGTTACCAACAAATTTAATTAGCTATTATAAAATTGTTAAGGCTTTTGTGGCCACTTGTTGATAAACTGCCTGTTGGCTTGTGTCTCGGGTTCTTCGGCCGACGTCTGATTTTTTTTACGTTTCGCTAGCACGAGTGGCTGGTATTGTCAAAGCTTCATCATCCATCGCTGGTGGTGGACTCCCACCAGCAATGAGGAGGGTGAAGCTTTGACAACGCCAGGCACTCGTGCTGGCGAAACGTCAGAAAAATCAACAAAAATATCGGCGCGAAGAACCCAAGACAGAAGCCAACGAGCAGTGTCTTTTTTTTTTTGGTTAGTTATCGTTTGTTCTACAGTAAATATGCACAAGAAGTAATACTTCGTAATTTTTTTATCATTCCTGGTGCTATAGTTTTAATGAGCAGCTACGTGTAACGTACGAGGCATTCGAACCGAAACTGAATACTGGAAACCTCTTCGCTCAATGCCAGCGCCGCCGCGTCGTAGCACTCGGGACCGTGACGTCATTACAAGCATAATTTTCCCAGTGCACGGTGCACGGGTTACACCCCCGCGGTGCCCACGCGATACCCATCGGCTGCGCCGCGCCTTATCGCGGCTTTTTAATCTGCGCCGGCCGATACAAACACCAGATGTTGCCGGAAGGCCCGTCAGGGGTTTCCAGCAGACAGCAAACAGCCCCACCTTGAGGCCCCCCAGGCCGCTGCCATCTAACGCCTAATTGGCTGTCTCGGAGCTGGCTGCTTAGTGTCACGGCGACTCTTGACGAATGCAAAGATCGTCTATTGCAGTAAAAGCATCTTCATCAAGTTTGCTACAAGTGGTCCTCGCGGAGAAGAAAAATGGTATCTGCACCCTCCACGAGTTCATTATCAGCATCAGTAAATTTAAATGTCGGTTTTATCGAAATTGGACATACTTGTCGGCAGGGAGTTCTACGATTCTTTATATTAAAGAAAACAGATCTATTTTCCATCTGTAGTGCGCTGTTTTTATTATTTCCAACTGATCAGCTGTAAGTAAGTAAACTGTTTGTTACGAGGGGCGTTTGAAAAGTCCAAAAGCCCGTGCAAAGTCCGAGAGATGGCATCACCGGCGCGTATCGAGGTCATGATTAGTTAGTAGCATCTTTGGAAAGAACGCACACCAAGTTTCAGCCATATTGATCTGTTTCTTTGTGTTTGGCATTCGTGTGAATAAAGGAAGTCGAGGGATTGTCAAAAAATGGACGAAAAAGAATGTCGTGTGGTGATTAAACATTACTTTATGAAAGGAAAAACGCCTCAGGAGACTAAAGAGAAGCTTGATAAACATTACGGTGACTCTGCACCTTCGACTGGAACAGTTTATGAATGGTTTCAATTTTCGGAGTGGCCATATGGGCACAAATGATACTGAATGTTCTGGACGCCCTGTGGAGGTTACAACTCCAGAAATCATTGATAAAATCCATGATATGGTGATGGATGACAGAAGAGTTAAGGTGCGTGTGATTGCTAGTGCTGTGGGCTTGTCGAATAGATGGGTACATAATATTTTGCTTAAACATTTGGACATGAGAATGCTATCCGCAAGATGGGTTCCGCGATTGCTCACGCTTGACCAAAAACAGAATCGTGTGAAGTGTTGCAAGGATGGTTTGCAGCTGTTCAAGAAGAATCCGCAGGACTTTAAGCGTCGTTTCGTCACTGTGGATGAAACATGGATACAACACTATACTTCTGAGACCAAACAACAATCTAAACAATGGGTTACCAAGGGAGAATCTGCAGCAAAAAAGGCGAAGACCATTCCTTCGGCTGGAAAGATTATGGCGACTGTCTTTTGGGATTCGCAAGGGACAATCCTCATTGACTATCTGGAAAAGGGTAAAACTATTACAGGCGCATATTATTCATCGTTATTGGACCGTTTGAAAACCGAGCTGCAAGAAAAACGCCGGCGATTGGACCGCAAAAAAGTCCTTTTCCATCACGACTATGCACCAGCATACACCTCAGCAGTTGTGGTCGCATAATTAATGGAAATAGGATTCCAACTTGTTTCACATCCTCCCTATTCTCCAGACTTTGCTCCCTCGGACTATTATTTGTTCCCCAATTTGTAGAAATGGCTGTCAGGTCAAAGATTTTAATCAAACGAGGAGGTGATTGCAGCAACTAAAAGCTATTTTGCAGACTTGGCCAACAAATTAGAACAGCGTTGGACGAAGTGTATAAGTCTAAAAGGAGACTATGTCGAAAAATAAAAAAAGATTTACCCCAAACACGTAAGTAGTTTTTATTTTTGCCCGAACTTTTCAAACGCCCCTCGTATTTCAAAAGTAATCGTCGACGAGACTGTTGTGCACGACTTTGTACACAAAGGTAAGGAGATGTGGGCTACAGAGTGGTGCAGTAGCTGTCATCACAGAAACCGGACAGGAGCAGAAATGATTAGCGAACGGGTTAACACAAGAAACAGAAGATTTACTTAACTTGTATTTCTCTAAGTAAATAAAGACTCATTACGTACAATGCAGAGCCCAGCTCAAATAATAGCAACTAGGTTGAGGCTCGCCGTACTAAGCACGAACTTTGGTGCCATAGCCATTTGACTCTAAGTGCAAGTGGGTTGAGAGGCTGCCACCAGCCATCCTACATTGCAATGATAATTAAATCAAGACCCTACGCTGCCGACAGGCGTTGATATACATCAACGGGGACAGTTGAAAATGTGTGCCCCGACCGAGTCTCAATCCCGGGATCTCCTGCTTACAGGGCAGACTCTCTACAGATCTGAGCCACCGAGGGCACAGAGGATAGGGCGACTGCAGGGAGTTATTCCTTGCACACTCCCCGTGAGACCCCCATTCCCAACTTAATGTCCACACACTACTTTCGTAGTGCCGCCGCCCATTACACTCATTACTCACGGCAGACAATCTTACTGGGTTCTGTGAGAGTTTCTGCAATACGTGTGCATCTGCACAGAAGAAGAAGGTCAATGGCCGGTTAGCCTGAACTATATATGAAGATGGTATCATTCTGTTCTTTCGGACATGTCCGAAAGAACAGATACCATCTTCATATATCCTACATTGCGGTGACATAGGGCGCTCGTGTTTAGAGCTGCTGGAGGCGTGGCTCAGCAGGTGGGCACCACTGGGTCCGCCAGATTCCGCGCGGCTGCTGTCCCCATCTAACGTAACGGAGACTTGCAGTTCTGTTGCCATCCGTGGGCGCCCTTGGGTGTTATCAGTACGTGACACCGCAATAACTGTTAATACATTTAAGCTGCGGTGTGACAAGACGTCAGTGTCTTCACGGCAAAGTGCCTACGGAATCGTAATTGAACCCAGGTGTGTTATCAGTACGTGACACCGCAATAACTGTTAATACATTTAAGCTGCGGTGTGACAAGACGTCAGTGTCTTCACGGCAAAGTGCCTACGGAATCGTAATTGAACCCAGGCGTGCACCTCGTATGAAGCAAACAACAGGCACGCCAGCTCCAGGGAAGTCGTGTTGACCTGTTTCTTTGACTGCAAGGCCCCGCTGCTCATTGACTTTCTCGAACACGGCGCCATAATCAGCGTGCAGCGGTACGTGGGCACTTTTAAAAAATTAAAGTGCGCCATCAAGTCCAAACGCCCAGGAACGTTGATGGACGGCACCATTTTGTTGCAGGACAATGCCCGCCTATATGTTGCCACGGTTGTTTCGCCTACGCTGCAGAAGTTTGCTTATTTATTTATTTATTTAATCGTGTCAGAAGCATCATACATAAAATCAGAATAATTAACACATACGTATCAAGTATATAACAAATAAAAAAGAGTACAAAAGTATACAGATATATAAGCAGAGTCAAGTAGTTTTTTTTTTTATTTTATGAAGTCTTGGACCAGAACCTGGCCACGTCCAGCGCTTCCGGGGTCGAATTCATCAAATCCTTCATGGTGCAGGTGCTTGGGCACAGTACACACTGCGTGAGGTGGGTGGTCGTTTGAGTGTGTCCACAGTCACACAGCGCCGGTTCGTTTGAGAGGCCCCATTTGCGCATATTCTCTTTGGATCGTGTGACACCAGAGCGCAGCCTATTAAGAGGTTTCCATGTCGTCCATCCTTCCATATGGCCGGGAGGGAGTTCTTCGTTTGGGACTAACCATTCCCCAAGGTGCTCGTTTTCTCCTCGCCACATTGCCAGCCTCACTTGCTGCGGTGTCCTGACGATGTTTTCTGCTGTGTGCAGGAAGCTTTTTCTAGATTTTAGTCGACGGCGGGCTGGCTGGTGTTTGTACAGCGGGTGGGCTGGTGAGGTCAACGCCTTTTTTCTTTTCCTCCCTTGCCGCTACTTTCCTTCTAATATCTGGTGGGGCCACGCCTGCCAGGCAGTACAGTTTATCAGTCGGGGGTTGGTCTCAGACAGTCTGTGATGATGCGGCAGGATTCATTAAGCGGTATGTCCACTTGCTTGGCGTGGCTAGAATTGTACGACACTGGGCACGCGTACTCCGCTGTTGAGCAGCACAAAGCAAGAGCTGTGGTTCTCACTATTCCAGGCTGTGCCCCCCATGTAGTGCCCGTTAGTTTGCGCACAATGTTGTTTCTCGCAGCTACTTTGTGTTTAGTGTTCATGCAGTGCTTTTAATAGGTGAGTGCTCTATCCAAGGTGACGCTTAAGTATTTTGGTGTTTCGCAATGTTCCAGGGGCACTCCTTCCCAGTTAAGTTGTAGTCTTCTTGCAGATTGTCTGTTCTTTAGGTGGAAGACGCAGGTTTGGGTCTTCCCTGGGTTGGATTTGAGATGGTTCCCCTTATAGTAGGTGGCAAGCTGTTCGAGGGCTTCTGACATTTTCTGTTCAACAGTTTCAAAGCTGTCTGCTTGAGTGGTAATGGCGCAATCACCTGCATATATGAAGCTTTCGGTGCCTTGGGGGAGGGGCTGGTCATTAGTATACATATATTAAAAAGTGTTGGGTTCAGTACGCTTCCTTGGGGGAGGCCATTTTTCTGTATTCTCCACCGGCTTCTCTGCCCCTGAAAATCCACTAAGAATCTTCGATTCTGGAGTAGGTTTCCAATCAGTAAGGTTAGTCTGTAGTCCCTACTCATTGCGTATATTTTCCCCAGGAGCAGTAGGTGGTTGACTGTGTCGTAGGCTGTTGTTAGGCTCCGGTGATCTTCCTATTCTCGAACCCATCCTCCATGTGTTGCGTTAATTTTAGCACCTGTGACGTACAGCATTTGCCCTGTCTGAATCCTGCTTGTTGTGGGATCAGGAGGGGCTCGATGGCGTCCGTGATTCTGTGAAGTACCATCCTTTCCAAAACCTTGTAGGAATGGCATAGCAGAGAGATCGGCCAGTAGTTTTTGGGATTGTCACGTTCTTTGCCTAGTTTTAGGATGGCAATGACTCGCGATTTTCTCCAGATTTTTGGAATTTTGCAGGATGTCATGCAGTTGCTAATCATATCGACTAGCCATTTCCTTGTTACAGGTCCAAAATGCTTTATGTGCTCGAGGCATATATCATCAAGGCCGGCTGCTCTCCGCATTTTGCTCTTACTGATCGCCTTATCCAGTTCCGCCAAGGTAAATGGCTTGGATAGTTCTTCGGTCTCTTGAGGGGGGGTTTCGTTCCATGCCCCTCTTTTTGTCTTTAGGTTGTCGTATCTTGGTGGTTTCCCATTTGTGAGAAGCTGGTGTGCAATTTGTTCTGCTGTGACGTTCGCGTGTAGATTTGGTTTGGTGGGGTCATTGGCTAGGCGTTTTATGAGTCACCAGGCCTTTTGACTATCTCTGCCAAAATTAGTTTCCTCCATCAGTTTGGTCCATTGCTCCCTTCCCACTTCTGATATCCGGGAGGTAATAACTCTTCCTTTGGTGAGGGTTTCTTCATTGAAGGGGTTTCTTTCGAAGAGCATTTGATACTCTTCCAGTAGGGCTGTTTCCTGGGTGAGTCGTGGTGTGTAACTTGTTCTGCATCCCCTTGGAATAGACGCTCGGGAGCAGGTTTTGACGGTGTCCACGAAGCTGTCATAGTTCTCTGGATCTGGGCTATATGTCTGGACTCTCTCTTCCAGTATTCTGGTGAATTTGGGCCAGTCTGCCTTCCTGAAATTATATCTCCTTCTGAACTTTACTCTTCGTGGTATAACTATTGGCAACATTTGGTACATTATTTGGCGATGTTGTGTCTTTGGGATGGGGGCGCAGATGGACTTAAAGCACTGTTGTGCTACTCCTTCGCCGACGAATAGGAAATCCGGGTTGTATCCGCGGCGCCACCTACCGCTGTTGAAAGATGTAGGAAGTTTGCTGTCGTGGCTAAGTGCCAGGTGGTTTGACTCGGCCCACGCCAGAACGGCTTCACCGTTTTTGTCTTCTTGTGCATGTGATCCGCCATCCTCACTTGGAGGTCCGGTTTGGTGAACACGGCACTCCCGTATTGCGCGTGCGGTCTTTCTGCTACTAGTTTCATCCCTGTAACCTTCGGGTGTCGGTGTTGGATGTCCCTATGCGTTTCTTGCACGCAGAGTACGTCACATTTGGTTTTTTGACAAAGCTCGCTCAGCAATTGTTCTTTGCAAGACGAAATACCTTCCATGTTCACAGAGATGATCGTCAAAGCCGGTTCTGATAAGAACCTATCCGGTTTTTCTCGAGACATTATGTTGCTCTACTGTGATGCTTCTGGTGTGAGAGAATCTGCCGGCTTAGAGCCGTTGCCCAGGGGACGCCCGAATGTGTTATTAATGACACATCAAGTTTGCTGAGCAGCTCTTACACATCCTACGTACACTTCCAATCTCTCTCCATATCATTTCCATATTTTTGGAGTTGTGAAGAAAGACATTCAAGGCCTTCGATTTGTATCAGACGAAGAGATACACGCCTGGGTAAAAATCATACTTCCATAGGCAACCGGAAACACTTTCTTGTCTTACAATGAGATAAATTTATTAACAGCTATGGCTATTATGTCTGAATTATTTGTACGGTTTACTTGCTTTTTAAGGTGCCGTACCTCACTCGGTACAAACGAAACTCACTTCGTTGTCCGTCCGTCTGTCCGTCTGTCCGACTGGTAAAAACCTGTTTTCTTAGGAACGGTAGCTGTATCAAGTTGAAATTTGTATCACATACGAAGCTGTATGGTCTCTTGGCGATATAATAAATGTATGCTTCTATGTGAATGCAGTCAAAATATACGGCCATTTATGTCACATCTTTCGAGATTCGCAAATTCACTCATCAGAAACTATTAAATACTTCCCGTTGGCCTGGAATCGCGAAATTTGGCAAGAAGAGAGGTTTCACTGTGCAAGTAAAGGGAAAAATCCGAAAATTGTTAACTTGTAATTATATGACGCAAGATTTACGAGGATGAGTCAAATGAAAACCTTAAATTTGTAATAACAAATCGAAATTTCTCGTCGTTATCCTGTAAGTTGGTAAGCGTGCTACAAACAGCGTGCAGAATGGCCTGTAGGTGGCAGCATAGTGCAGATGCGAACATACCGTTGCAGTATCAGTATAAAGATGGCCGCCCAACTTGCGACTTGCACCTGGAAGAACAGTGTTCTGTTATGCGGTTTTGCGGTCAAAGACTCAATGGGAGGAAAGAAGTTCCGTTCTGATGAAGAGGTACGCCATGCGGTGCATGAGTTGTGTGGTTGCGCGGACTACCAAAATAATTTTTTTCTAAAGGAATTTGTACACTTTGTAAGCGCTGGGGGACCTGCATTGAGCGTAGGGGTGATTATGTTGAAAAGTGATACAGCTTTGTACCACTTCTGCACAATGAATAATATTTTTAAAAAAATATTTAAGGTTTTCATTTGACTCATCCTCGTATTTCTTTTGTCAACTGTTATCCGACGTCAAACACCAAAGAGGCAAAAATCGTCGAGGTCGTCGATTCTCGGGATGGAACAACTGTATACATTCTTAATTAAGTTTGTACGTAACTCCCAGAGCGCGAGTCCTACTCCCGGATCCAGTGACATTGTTCAACAGCTCTAAATTTTGATTGCCATTTATGCTCAAACAGATGATAATGTGTAATTTGTTTGTATTCAAACGCAAAAACGTGTAATGAAAAGTTGTTTCAGATAGCAGAGTGTAATACTATAAAATCTGTCAAACATATTTTACACACTGATTAGCCAGAACGTTATGAACATCTACCTAACAGCCGGTATGTTCACCTTCGGCACGGATAACAGCGGCGACGAGTCGTGGCCAGGAAGCAACGAGGCCTTGGCTGCATGGAGTTGCCACCACGTCTGCATACAAGTCACCTAATTCCCGAAAATTCCGGGGAGGAGGGCGATGACCTCTGATGCCAAGTTCAATGACATCCCAAATGTGTTCAATCAGGCTCAGATCTGGCGATCTGGGTGGGGTGGGGGGGAAGCACATCAATTAAAACTCGCAACTGTTTTCCTCGAACCACTCTATCACACACCTGGCCTTATCTTGTTTAAAAATGCCACTGCCTTCGGGAAACAAGACCGTCATGAAGGGGTGCACGTGGTCTGCAACCAGTGCAAGATACTACTTGGCCATCATGGTGCCTCGCACGAACTCCACTGGGCTCACTGGTGCTAACGTGAATGTTCCCAAGAGCATAATGGAGCCTCTGCCAACGCGTCTCCGTCTTACCGTACAAGTGTCGAGGAGCTGTTCCCCTGGAAGACGACGGATTCGCACCATCCCAGTGGTATGAAGAAGAAGATATTGGAATTCACCATTCCATGCAACTCACTGCCACTTCGCCAAAGTCCAGTGCCGGTGCTAACATGCCCGTTTCAGTCGTAGTTGCCGATGTCGTGGTATTAATATTGACATATGGCCGCCCAACCTCACTACGTCTGGACTTGGCTTCACCATGGTTTCGCCATATGTTGAAGACATTCACGACAGCACTCTTCGAACATCCGACAGATCGTTGGACTTGTGGCTCGTCCCAAATATCCAAGTCCTCACAATTTGCCCTCGGTCAAAGTCAGATGGACCGCGGGCCTCCTAAGTCTATACACGCACAGCACGCTCATTGGTACTACGTACAAGGCGCGTGTGTCTGACTGGCAGGCATTCCTCGACAGGTGACACTGCTATCGCGTGGGTGGGTGTGTATCGATAGCAATTCGGTGATCATAACGATCGAGCTGATCTGTTTAATTTTGAAAAACATCTGGAATGTTGCTGTTGATATCTCTACAATTTTTTATGATCACTTAATAAATTTGCTATCTCAATTATCAGAATTATAAATTGCACATAAAACTGTCATTGCTTGTATGTATCGATCTCAAACAACATCTTCGTGTAGCTAAATACATAGCTGATCTCTTTGCCATATTTTACGCATTCTGAGTGGTCGTTGTTGAGACGGATGTGTCGTGTGCCGATGTGGAGTTAAGGCAGACATTTTTACAAAAAATAATTTGTAACTGAAGACTTCTTATGTTAGGATATGTTCTTCAAAACAAAGTATTAAAAGATAGAAAAAGCCCCGAGAAAAAGTTTCACAAAAAATCATTTCTAAAGTCGACACCCAACCAAAATCACGATCTTGGATCTCTCCTATAAAAACATACTTCTAGATATACTGTGCCAATCACAAAAACCGAAAAAACTAATAGAAGAGACAAAGTTATGTACTAAACCATTTTACGAGATTTATGTATCATTACACCAAAAAACGCCATTTCACAACTCTCTTGTGTGTTCTCAAGGTACTGAGTAAACGTTCACGCAAACCACACCATTGTTGAAAAATTTTAAATACAATTTTATACCGTTTACAAAAAAATAGATTTGAAAGTTTCGGTCAGTGTCACCCACCTTGAAATAACTTCTCGTAGCAACAGAATCAAAGTGACAGGTTACTCAGTAACTGTAAGAAACGATATGAAGACGTACATTTCTCATATAGAAGATAGGCGATACTGTTCGTAACCGGTCAGTTTCAAATAATAAAACCAGTGATCGATAGACGGAAAGTAAGTCTATTTTCTAAAATACAAGGTGTTTCAAATAACGTTTTTCCGATTTTACACGCAGATATTTTCTACATACATATAGAAACTTCCAGTAGATTTCAGCTCATGCAGCGAAACCAAAACTTTATCTTGGCTCCAGTTATAAGTTGAAAGTTCATGTCGTTGACGGTAGGGTTCTCGCTCGCCTGCTCGTTCCTTCATTACCCAAAGTGCGTCGAGCTGAGAAGGCGATAACTGTACGACAGGAGGCATTTGGACTTCTCCGTTTCAACATTATCAGTCCATTTACAACTGTGTGGGATGGTTTTCGTCTAGAGTAGGGCACTGCTCCTCCAACAGTGTAATGCTTTGATACAGAACATCAAAGCCAACGTAAATGTGCAGCTTTTCAGTTTTTGTGACGTCTGAACACGGGATTTTACACTGGGCAGAACTCCCAAGCGTGTAAGACAGAACCAGACGTGTAAGATTTTTGCTTTGTTTTTTTCGATTTCCTGGTCATTGACACGGAGTTGACGTCCGAGCTGATCTCACACAAGTTCTATCAGGAACCCATCTGGAGAACTTGATGGCCACGGTTCATAGAAAGACGTGCACGGATTGTCTTGTTGAAAACTGCCACTCTTCTGTTGCCTGAGATGTAACGCATGAGGATGCAGGACGTCCGCGACGTACCGTTATGCCGTCGGAGATCCCCCATCACTACCTGCAGTGACCTGAAGTCGTACCCGATGGTACGCGACACGATGTCGACAGAAGTTACATCCCGCACCTCTCCAAAACACTGGAACCCCTTCCAAGGTCGCCGCCATTCTCGCCGATGGTGGTCGTCCAGGGTACGGCAGAAGCCGCGGTTCACTGCTGAATGCGATATGACGCCAATCATCAGCAGTCCATTCTTCCTGGTCACGGTACCACTCCAGACGCAGCCTTTTGTATTGGGATATTAACGGCAGCCTACCCAAGGGACGGAAATTCCCTGACAGGCTGTCGGTAATCTCCAACCAATGGTGCGGGATGACACAGTATTGCAGGGAGTCCATTACTTGCTCTCAGATGGCAGACGTACATGTGAAGGGGTTACAATGCTTGTGCGTGGTGCACGAGTTGGCTATCCTCCCATGTGGTGATCAGATGTGGTCGACTGGAACCTTTACGGCGATTATGCCTGCCAACGTAGTCCAATGTGGGGCCGCTATCGGACCCAGACACATGAGAGATCTGGATATTGCACGAGTTCGACCAGCCAGCCAAATGGAAACTCGCAATGTGGCCCCTTTCAGAGCGTTTCAGACGCTGATAACTCCATCTCACACGACTACGAGGCATCTCCGTGTCCTTCACAGTGATTCCTCAAAATCTGGCGCTGATGGCGCTCCTTGAATGCCCTAACAGGCCTGGTAAAACCACTAAACATGAACAGCGCTAAAGCACTCTGGTGACCGTTCTGTCTGTCACAGAAAATTCCACTCTAATCATTTACATGCCCACAGATGTTGTATTGTGTACGGATATCCGAACATGTTTTCTGGATGCTTCATATTTTTTTGTCAGGCAATGTATATTAATATGTCTCAATTGAGGAGCTACTTCTTCGGGAAGTCGCGGCTCCGTTCACGAAAACTGAGAACGGCCGGGAGAGGGGTGTGCTGATCACATGGCCCTCCATGTTCGCATCGAAACCCACGAGAAAGACAGGCCGTGTGTCGTACGTCACAGTACGTTACACTGCAGGTCTTACGAGTGACAGAAGTCATCTCCGGAGGTGAGCGGGGAACTATTTCAGACGAGCTTCATAATTCTTAACTACATGTTTAAATGCATGCAACCTCTCGATAGTACACGACAAACTTAAGACCTTTAGTCGGTACCTTCTTAATTAAATATTGATTACCCAGGTGCCCTGAACGAAGCCGAGAGTTACCGAAGTGTGGCGGACAAGCCTAATAGCGTGACAAGTTCGTTTCAGGGTCCGTATATCTCGTTGGCCCCGATCGGCATTAAGAGGCGCTACCGCCTGGGGATGACATGGCGGTAGGTCGGTCCCGTTAGGCCTTCAGAGGCCTGTTCGAACGGAGAGGGAGGGGAGAGAGAGAGAGAGAGAGAGAGAGAGAGAGAGAGAGAGAGAGAATGTTGATTAATACGGACGGCAGCAAGATAGAGCAGTTGTGAATAAAGTGTAAAATTTGTGAGGTAACTAAATTGAGAAAGATAGCTTCTTTAGTTAAAGCTGAGATATCAAACATAGCCTTTAGAAATAAATGATCCAGAATTCGATTCCAGAACAGCTGCCTACATGAGTAACTTTGAAGTAGATATCCTCGGAGTAAGGATGCAACTCAAATCACTTAATAAAAGCAAGTCTTCCGGTCTAGAATGTATACCAGTTAGGCCCCTTTCAGAGTATGCTGATGCAATAGCTCCATATTTAAAAATTACATACAACCGCTTACCCGACCAAAGATCCGTACCCAAAGACTAGAAAGTTGCACAGGTCACACCAATATTCAAGAAAGGCAATAGAAGCAATTCACTAAATTGCAGACGCATATCATTAGCGTCGATACGCAGCAGGATTTTGGAACATATAATGTGTTCGAAAATTATGAATTACCTGGAAGAGAACAGTCTGTTCACACATAGTCAACAAGCAATTAAAAACATCGTTCTTGTGAAACATAACTATCTCTTTACTCACACGGAGTGTTGAATGCTATCGACAAGGGCTTTCAGATTGATTCTGTATTTATAAATTGCCACAAAGCTTCTGACACCGTACTTCACAAGCGGCTTGTAATAAATCTCCGTTGTTTTCTGTCTGAGGCCAAAATTCGTAGTAACTGATGGAAAGACATCGCGTAAAGCAGAAGTGATTTCTGTCGTTCTCCAAGGTAGTGTTATAGGCCCTCTTCTTTCCCTCATCTATATAAACGGTTTAGGAGACAATCTGAGCAGCCGTTTTAGGTTGTTTGCAGATGACGCTATCGTTTATCATCTAGTAAAGTAATCAGAAGATCAAAACACATTGCAAAAAGATTTAGGGAAGGTATCTGTATGGTGCGAGAATTGGAAATTGACCCTAAATAATGAAAAGTGTGAGGTCATCCACATGAGTGCTACAAGGAATCCGTTAATCTTCGGTTACAAGATAAAGCAATCAAAAATAAAGGCCGTCAATTCGACTGAATACCAAGGAATTACGATTACGAACAACTGAAACTAGAAATAACATATGTAAAATGTTGTGGAGAAGGTGAACCAGAACACTTAGGAGATGCAACAGATTTACTAAAGAGACTACCTCCACCACACTTGTCCGTCCTCTTTTGGAGTACTGCTGCGCGGTCTGGGTTCCTTACGAGATAGGTTTAATGGAGTACATCGAGAAAATTCAATGAAGGGTAGCATGTTTTGTATTACTGAGAAACAGGGGAGAGGGTGTCACAGAGATGATTCAGGATTTGGGGTGAACATCAATAAGAAAAAAAAAAACCAAAAGTGTTTCTCGTTGCTACGGGCCCTCTTCCCAAATTCCAGTCGTCAACTACCTCCTCCGAATGCAAAAATATTTTATTGACGCCGACCTACATAAGAAGAAACGATCATCATAATAAAATAAGGGAAATCAGAAACAAGTGTATAGTGTATACACAATTATGCTCCGTGTTTACATGTCTGGCGTGTGTTCACGTTGTGCACACCTTGACATTTGATGGAACACAATATTGACATTTCTACAGTAAAAATAAGAGTGTAAGAGTCGGAACTTTAACTGGAAAAGCAGGATAAACAATCTGAAGAAATCATTTTCAAAATGAAAATATCTTCGTGAGCCCCTGTCGTCACGGAAAGTTGGAATCCAGCCACTAAGTAACCCGCAAACAATGTGAGGCTCTCTCGTACTAGGAAAATATGTATTCATTGCTATGTTGAAAAAGAAGGTTGCTCTGTTTGTAATGATGACGGTGGAATGAGAGAACATTGTTGATTCTGTAATTAAGAAAATTTCTTTTATCTCATTCTAGCTATATTAATAGGTGACTACTAATGAGATACAGGACAATGATTTACTGTACCACTTTGGCTATAAAACATTTTTTTTTCGTAATTTAAAATTGATAAATCATGATACCGTGAAACAGCTACGAAGTTTTTCGCGATGGAGTCCTTGCATTAAAATTTCTCGCTTCACTTGGAGCTTCAAATTAGGATAAAATTACAATCTTACGATGATAAAAATGGTTCAAATGGCTCTAAGCACTATGGAACTTAACATCTGAGGTCATCAGTCCCCTAGACTTAGAATTACTTAAGTCTAACTAACCTAAGGACATCACGCACATCCATGCCCGAGGCAGGATTGGAACCTGCGACCGTAGCAGCAGCGCGGTTTCGGACTGAAGTGCCTAGAACCGCTCTGCCACAGCAGCCGGCCTGCGATGATATTCACCATCATCTTCGTCAGGGACTAAAAGTGACTCTCATGAACTGGCAAGGTTCCTTCTTTTATATCCACAGAACGACATCCCATTGGCTGGATAACTTCAAAATGGCACATAGATATGGTAGATTTGCTTGGGGTTTCTATCTAGCACTGCTTACAGTGGCATCCACCGCAGCAGGCGGTGAACTGTATTGTACTCGTCAAGTGTACGCTTCCATGCATTTGCTAAGTGCATACTGTAGTGTTCAGAATTATCTGTTGAATGAATTCCGTTTTCCGTCATCCCCTACAGTTTTTAAGCTCTACGACTCCCTCTGCTACCGTGAAAGCTAAATCCTGATGTCTTAACCCATGTCCTGTCATCGTTTCACTTCCACTTGTCAGAGGTTTCCACGTATTTCTTTCTTCTCCGTTTCTTCGCAGAACTTCTTTATTGTTCAAAAAACTTACGCGAATGTAGCCGGATGACGTCGTCGACAACCGCCAATATTTCAAGAGTAGCACACGATATCATATTCAAGGCAAAAGTGCAGCAAGTAAGTGCTGTGAAAGGGAATTTAAAACCTTGGTTTGCAGAGCAAATTCCAGAAAGATAACACACTCTGTAAACGTTAGCGCCATCACTTAATACAAATGAGCATGTCAGAAGTTATCGACAGTGAAAAGCAGCAATCAACAGGTGAAGTAGCACTAACTCTGTCGCTTGACGAGGGAGAGAGCAAGGTTCCACGCAGAATTTAAACGAAAACCACCATTTCTATTCATTAGGTTAATAGCTAATTTAATTTCAAGGGCTTCCTTAATAACGGAAGCTTAAAAAGACCCTAATCTTAGATGGTGGTCGAAAAACACATCGCACGTCATATTTCCGCAAAATACGACAAATCCTTTTGGAAATGCTCCCTGTGGAAGGGAAAAAGGCTGTAGACTTCGGTGCCACCTAGGTATTATCATCACTCAATCGGTGCATGGTTAGTAGATAGCGCAGTACACGTCTAATCTGTCTTTAACCATCCTGACGAATGATGACCTCAAGATGGTCTAACTCACCTAATACATTCTCAGGTTCCGAGGCGACGTGGGCCCTATAAACCAACGTACGAAGTACTCCTTCACGCTGAGCCGGATGGTGACAACGATCAACCTGCAGATACAGGTCAATGTGAACAGACTTCCTATAAACGGCATGTCCTAACGTAACATCAAACTTCCTCCTGATCGCCGGCCGAGGAGGCCGAGCGGTTCTAGGCGCTACAGTCTGGAACCGTGCGACCGCTACGTCGCAGGTTCAAATCCTGCCTCGGGCATGGATGTGTGTGCTGTCCTTAGGTTAGTTAGGTTTAAGTAGTTCTAAATTCTAGGGGACTGATGACCTCAGACGTTAAGTCCCAAAGTGCTCAGAGCCATTCGAACTATTTTCAACCTCCTGATCAACACATCAAGGTAGGCAAGACAGCTACCCTTTTTCACTTTTATTACGAAAAAAAAAGATTGAATTCGGGTATTCTAAAAAATCGTTCAGATTATCACTGCCATGAGGCCAAACAACAAAAGTAACGTGTGCATATCTGAAAAAAGCCGCTGATTCCAAGGCGCGCTCCTCGGAGTCTTCCATAAACAACTGACCAATAGACCCAGAAGAAGGCCGCTGCTACCGTGGCCGAAACGTTGGTTTTTCTCCAGCGGCAGTAGTTTTATACATTATGATGTGGTAACACTTCCAGAAAACTTTTATGTCAAGTTGGCAACAATGGTTGACAGCAGGCTTCCCATTGTAACTCCATCTGTCTACTGGTATTGAGTAAAAAGTAAATGGAAGTCAACACATGTCGAAATAGGTTTGTCACTTCAACACCGAACCTAATCTCACTCAACGGTAACGAATCAGACAGAGGAGCGCGAGAAGAGAGAGAGATAGATCAAAACTCAGTAGAATATCAGAGTCATCCAATACATTTCCCTCTGACGGACGTAAGAAATCCGCCGAGTTCTTAATGTGATGCTCACCCCGACCTACTATAGGGCTCAACAGATTAACACGGTATCTGGCTACACGATATGTCGGAGCACCAATGTTGCAATCAGCCAAAGAGGAACCCCTTCTTTGTGGACCTTAGGAAGGCCTTGTATCCTAGGGGGAACATCACAGTAATTAAGACCCATGATAGTCTTCTGCTACAAGGAACTTTTCTTAAAGAAGCTGTTAGTCTCTCTCCCAACCGTGGAATCAGCACCGAGTCCGCCATGTAATTGTCATTTTCCGGACGCCCATGCGTGCTACTGCCGTTCGCTTTTGCAGTCTTCTCAGGCAGTTTCCGACTGCAGGGGGAAGGAGGTTTTCTGTTGGGTCTGAAGAGGATGGGCAGTTTTTCCCTAATCCTCTTAAATGGCTGACTGGTGACTAATTTCCTAGGACAACCCTGTTTCCAACACACATTACAGAGCGCTTCTAAATACCTTGCCAGAAGGCAGCGCAATACGGAAGAGCTGTAAAACAAGCATAAAATGGCCAATGAAAACGCCAACGCTCTGCTCTTGGTTCTGACTGAAAGGCCTGAATGTTGAATAATTTCATGGAGCGGTCGAGAACTCGCGAAATCGAGGAGGCGCAGCGCTTTTGTTGCGCATTTCTGAATTCGCGAGTAAGGGATCCTTTGGAATCAATCAAGTTACTGGGTGCAGCACAAGAAGACTATGAGAATGCGGAGTGTGTTCCCGGCGCGAGCGTGGTATTCCGCTCCTTTCTGAATTTCTCAACGTGGACTTGTTTGGTCAGAAGAGAGGGCTCAGGGCATAGCGTGGAGCCACTAGCCAAGTGACGGACTTGACAATTAAAGACAATGAACTTAATTTTGTTTCCCTGCAAATTTGAGTATGGTGTTCTCGCGTCCGTCGACCGTCGTAATTTAATATATTATTATTGTTATTATTATTTTTTGATTGTTGCCGACTTACGTGGTGGGCCTTAATAAAAATGATATTTCATTTAATTTTGATTTTACGATTAAATGATTTCCTGAAGTTCTCCTTTTTAACAATATTAATCTCAAATTATTTGTTACGTTAATGAATGTTAGACTCGCTGAATCTTAAAACATGAGCATACAAGCTGAACAATGTAATAAACTTTTCATATTAATTTCCTCGGCTAGTCAGTTCACTTTAAAGCAAAAGATATTTACTTATTAATTACAATTGCGGCCCACACACGCGCGAGAGTATTTTTCTTACCTCCGTTAACCATTGTATTGTAGTCGGAGTCCTGGCTCTGGGTCTCGGCTATGGTACTGAAAATAAGAATCTTAAAGCTAAGTATTTTCTGCAACGTCGGGCGGCTGTGAAGAAAAATTAATATTATGTTAATAGTGGGCGAGTTTTCCGCTTCCGCTAATTTTTCATAAGTTAATATAGCCACGTAATGGCGTCGTTGGCTGCATCGGCCGCTGCGATTGTTGAACTGTAAATTACTTGAATGCAGGTTAATTCAAGGAAGGCGGACATGAAATCGGGAACACCTCTTACAAATTAAAAGTGCACAATAATATTAAATCAATATATTATCTGTTTAATTAGTACAAATATGCTTACATTTGCCAGCACTCGAAAGATGTCCGTTTATACACACTCAAGACAAAAGAGGAAGTGAAGACGAGTAAAAAATTAACAAAAGAGCGTATCTTGTCGTCTCTTTAGATCACTTTGTTATATTCCTTTGCATTGCATTTCTTTGCGTTTCTCGACAGAGAAATTATTGTTTTACGGCTACATGATAAAAATATATTATTCAATTTTTGAATGTCTCTTCTTTATAAATATTGTTTTTTAAGTATTTTCGTAATATAGCACTGGGGACGCTACAGTGTTTTTGTGTGATTTTTTCGCTCTTAATTTTGAACTGGATCCCTGTTTTGTTGTGACGGTGATTATTAGCGTGAATTGCGAGTGGCCAATTGCAGGCGCTGTGTGTTAACAGGGTACATACAGGCTGACAATTATTGAAATATATAAAATAAAATCGTAATAACTTCTGAACGGTTTGTGTTAGGACGTTAAAATTGCCCGGTTGGCCTCGGGGCATGATGGGAATTAGTGTGCGCTGTGTTAAACGAAGAAGCCCACTTTCATTTGGATGGGTTCGTCAATACGCAAAATTGGCGCATTTGGGGAACTGAGAATCCGCACTTGGCTATCGAGGAGCCTCTTCACCCTCAACAGGTGACTGTGTGGTGAGCAGTGTCCAGTCACGGAATAATCGGTGCGATATTCCTTGATGGCACGGTGACTATCGAACGGTACGTTAAGGTTTTGAAAGATTATTTCAGCCCCATTATCCAAAGCTATCCTGATTTCGACAAGGTATGTTTCATGCAACACGCAGCTCGAACCCATCGAAGCAAGAGAGTGTTTGATGTCCTGGAGGAGCACTTTGGGGACTGCATTCTGGCTCTGGGGTACCCAGAGGGCACTGCCATGGGTCTCGATTGGACGCCATATTCTCCGTTTATGAACACTTGCGTCTCCTTTTTGTGGGGCTATATTAAAGACACGGTGTACAACAATAACCCTAAAACCAATGCTGAGCTGAAGAAAGGCCCTTCAGGACGTCATCGATAGCATCGATGTCGAAACTTCAGCGGGTCACGCAGAATTTCGCTATTCGTCTGCGCCACATCATCGCCAATGATGGCAGACATATCGAACATGTCATAACCTAAATCCGAATATCTGTAGTGACGTTTACATGTTGAATAAAGTGTGTTCACGCCGTAGTTTGTAGCTAATTTACGTTTTTTTTTTTTCATATAGTTCAATAATTATCACCCTATATTTCACTCCCGGTTGTAGAAATCTTTCTGAAACTAACAGGTTACTGTGTGACTTTTAGTTATTAACTAAAGTAGTGAGAAGTTTAACCCTGTCTCACGCGTTAAAGCGAGGCTGGTGCACCTTATTTAATCTGGTTAGATGGCGTGGAAGTGAAGAAAATAAACAGGGTTCGCCAAATACGTTTCCGATTAATTCCGCGGTGCACTGCATCGTGTAATTCGTCCGCCGCGCTGCATGTCGCCAAGATCACATGGATTCATGTAGTCCGACTTCGCGCCTTGCTACGTGTGTTCCGAGGCGCGGACAAAAATAATATTTCAATCCCTCTAGAGCACCACATCTTGCTGCGTCCGTCACGTTCCGTTTTGCTTTCGAGGAAGCGGAATTCTTTAACTTCGTCTACTTCGTGATCGCCAATTGTTAAGCTTATCACTAATCTCATATCTCCTAACCCTCGTTACTTTCGTCTTTCTTCGGATTACTGTCAGTTCATATTCCGTACTCATTAGACTGTTCATTCCATTCAACAGGTCCTGTAATTCTTCTTCGCATAAGTTAGGAAGACAATTTTTCGGATGAAAATTTGTTCATGAATCCCGACAAGCGTGTGGTAGCGCGACCCCCTTGCATCGAACCCGGAACGGGCCTCCCAGTACACTGCTGGCCTGTCACGCTTATCGCTGCACTAGAAGTGGAGTCTTTAGTGCAATATTGCCGGCATACACTCATCGCTTCCGAGAACTGCATCACGGGAAAAACGAGACAAAACGGAAATTTGTCCGACAACTGATAAAACTTGCGGCCAATCACTACGCCACTATCTCAAAATCAATTTTTTAAAAAATGTTTCTTGCAGACAAGAACTTGTACACCTTTAAGTATCGTATCAAAAGAGTCATCGACTGAATCGTGTTGCAGCGGAGATGACAGCTAGGATCTCTTTGTCAGACGCTCCAGTTTATTGGTACATACACGTGAATGTTTCGTCACTCAGTTATGGGTTGTCCTGACGTGAACATCACCTTCAGTATTTCTGCTGCGGGTATTGACTTACAGTCATCCACTGCGATATAACTTTGACAATTATGAGTGATTGCTGGTGGACGGATATTGCAAGATGTTTCAAATTGTAAGTAAGTCAATTAGGCAGGCTTGGTACCTCTTTCAAATGGTGAACTTCTATGCGTACAGCAGCGGCAGAAATGCTTACCTGTCGCGTCATCTATTAGTGCGTTTATACAGCGATGATTGTACGGAGTTCTACGTCTTCTTTGTCTATAGATATTCAAATCCCTGCCAGATTGTGTAGCACTGTTAAAAACTGTCTACAGCCTCCTTCACTCTTTGTCATATGGGTTAGTCGGCAGCTCCTCTACTGTTCGTCTAAGCTTTAACTCTTCGACTAACCTAGGAGTCCACTGCCCACCGGCGTTTATTCGCTGCATATAATGGGATGTGTCCCGGTGTAGCTGTCCTCGGTACTCTCCTGAGACCAGGCACCAGGCGGATTGCACGAATTTCGGAAACGTATGCTATCAAGAGAGCGCGCATCGGATTTGACATAGTTAGCATAAGGGGTGGCCCGTTACCCCCGGGGGTGGAATATATGTACACCAACTGCCAGAGTCTTGTGTTATCCAAGTGAAAGAGAGCGGAAGTTTGCTAAATGCTTGCGTTCCTCACAAGCGACTTCTTATCAGTTTTCATGCGTATGGAGTAACGTCTCGGTTGTGTGACTGGATTCGTGAGTTCCTGTCAGAAAGATAATAATTCACGGAAAGTCATCGAATAAACCAGAATTAATTCCTGGCATTCCCTAAGGAAGTTTACGGTCCCTCTGCTGTTCGTAGTCTACATAAATGATTCAGGAGATAACGTGAGCAGCCGTCTTAGGTTGTTTGCAGATGTTGCTGGCATTTACCTTTTTTAAGTAATCAGATGATCAAAACCAATTGCAAAATGATTTAGAAAAGATGTCTGTGTGGTGCAGAAAGTGACAACTCACTTTAAATAATGTAAAGTGAGCATACATCCACATGAGTACTAAAAGGAGCCCTCCAAATTTCGCTTCGACTATGAACCACAAATCTAAAGGCTGTAAACTCAACTAAATACTTAGGCGTTACAATTAAGAGTAACTTAAATTGGGAGGATCACATAGGTAATGTTGCGGGTAAAGCAAACCAAAGATTGCGATTTATTGGCGAAACACTTAGAAAGTGCAACAGGTTACGGAAGAGACTCTACATAACGCATGTCCGCCTTCTTTTGGAGTATTGTTGTGCGGCGTGGTATCCGCATCAGTTAGGACTGTTGGAGGACATCGAAAAAGTTCAAAGAAGGGCAGCTCGTTTCACATTGTCGCGAAATAGGGGAGAGAGTGCTACGGATATGGTACATGAATTGCGATGACAGCCAATAAAACAAAGGCGCTTTTCGCTGCGGCAGGATCTTCTCTTGAAATTTCAGTCACCAACTTTCCCCCCGGAGCGTGAAAATACAGTATTTTGTTGGCACCCGCCGACACGGAGAAATGATCACCATAATAATATAAGAGAAATCCGAGCCAGTACAGAAATATTTAAGTGTTCGTTTCCCCCGCGCGTTTTTCAAGAGTAGAATGATAGAGCAGCAGCTTGAAGGTGGTTCGATGAACCCCCTGCCAGGCACTTAATGGTGAATTGCAGAAAAGTCGTGTAGATGTACGTGTACAATCGTGTGACTGAGGCTGCAGTTGAATATCAGCCCGTCGTTAATCCACGGGGCAGATAATTATTTTTTTTAATTTATTGGCTTTCGGGACTTACCTATACAGCCATCTCGACAGCGGAATGTCAATTGCGACGACACGACTGTAAGGCCATCACAACACCCAGCACCTGAACGGAGAAAATATCCGAACCGGCCGGGAATCGAACACGGGTCCCTTCAGTTAGCAATCCTCTGCGCTGACCACGCAACTACCGAGGCGGACTTAGATGCATTCTATGCAGGTCTGGCGCACCTCCCCATTCGGCAAGCGGTGCCTTAACACGCTCGGCTATCCGAGCAGCTTCCACGCTATTTGTAGATCTCTGATTTGTTATTCGATTCTTTCAGCTGTATGGCTTCGGCACAGAGCGCAAATGCAAAAAACAAGCACGTCACACAGCGTCCATTCAAGGACCGCTCTTCAGCACTGAAAATGTCGCATGTCACTAATGCAAGACAATAATTCCAGCCCTTAAGCCTACTGTTGTATACAAATCAAATACACAGGATGATAAACAGGCAGAATTGTGTAACCTAAAGGACGTCCAGTGGATGCCGAGGATGTTTGAGACTAAAGAGTAGCTCGAAGTAGACAATCCAGTTATCCCAATAAAGATTCGTCATCTCGGAAGGACGTAATTTTTGTTTTGTTTAACCTGAAAACATGTTTCACCATAGTTGGGAGATCTTCAGTGGCTTTTTCGTTTGCTGTTTCTGAAATTTATACAACACAAATTTAATGTAAGTTAGGAACATGTTGGTTGTTTATATTACAGGTGTGGTTCAAATGGCTCTGAGCACTGTGGGACTTAACTTCTGAGGTCATCAGTCCCCTAGAACTTAGAACTACTTAAACCTCACTAACCTAAGGACATCACACACATACATGCCAGAGGCAGGATTCGAACCTGCGACCGGAGCGGTCGCGCGGTTCCAGACTGTAGCGCTTAGAACCGCTCGGCCACCCCGGCCGGAATTACAGGTGTGTTTTACTTCTTTTTACACTATGTGTGTCCCAGTGTCTGCCAACAGAAATGAACCACAAGTGTATGTTAATAGAGCATGATATACGTGACACAAGGAAGCTAGGGCAACACTTGAATTTTTCTTTAGAATATAACTTCTAAACCATGTATCCCGGTATACAAGCAGCATAGGCCCCTTTTTCACGTTTACGATTGTTGTAGTTGACTTCTTCTGAGCTGAACTTGGTTATTTTTTCCCTGCTAAATGCGGTGTTGTTGTCGTTGGCAGCGGCAACATTTCACCAGGTTTTCGTTTTGCTCCGGCGTTGTGGCGTTGCTAACTTTTACAGACAACAGCATTATCTACCAACAGTGTCAAGGAGCCTCCGACATTATCTGCCTAGATAATTTATTTGTATTGTACACAGTAACGGTCCTATCACACCTCTTTGAGGTTGCTCCTAAAATTACATTTGCACCTGTTGACTTTGTTCCGTTGACAGCGACGACAACAATAGTTAAGCCACAGCCCTCTAGTATGCTCATTGCAGCATACAAGAGCGTTATGGTTCAGGTACAGATGCCAAAGTCGCAAACAAGAGATTAATTGACAGAGATGGTACTCAGGATTTTGAACGGGTAATTCAGCATGCAAAGAGAGAAAAACATGGAAGTCGGAATGCGACAGTAGGGACTCAACAGAAGAAAGAATACGGAACAATATGATGTTCTTAGTAGGAAATAGAGAGGAAAAACACCAACTCAGATCTGCAAAAAAATTCATGTAGTAATAGTGAATAAGCTGTTCAAGAATCATAAGAAGAGTAGGTATACTTGCAAAAGGTCCAGAGACACAGGAAGATTCTAGCTGGAATACATCATGGTCTGGCAGATATTGCAAACTCAGATAGTGAATTGTAAGACCAACCCAGGAGCATATATAGACGAGGACCACAAACGAGTAATGATGAGTAGACTGAAGTTGAGGAAAATCGTTCAGAAGGACCATTGTGGAAAGAAGTGAGATATTGAAGAACTGATGAATAATAAGATGCGTTTGAAGTTCCCTAAGGATTTTGATGCTACGATAAGGAATACCGCAGAAGGCAGTTCAGTTGGAGAGGAGTGGATATCTCTAAAACGGGGAATCATAGAAGTTGAACAATCAAGATAACCGCCAAGAAAGCTTAGGTAACAGAAGAAATACTTCGCTGACAGACAAAAAAAGAAAGCACAAAAATGCTCAGTGACAGGAATACAGCAGTAAAAGTCACTTAGAAATAAAATAAATGGGAAGTGCAGGGAAGCCACGGCAGATTGGCTCCAGGGAAAATATAAAGAAATCGAAAAAGAAACGGTCGGTATCCTCAGTAAAGGTGAAGAACGAATCAACAGTTTAATGAGTACAGAATATGGGTAGAGAGTAAACTGTAGAAAGATGAAAGTAAAGAGGAGTAGCAAAAATCACAATGGAGAGAAGATTAATATCAAAACTGGCGAAGCGAAGTACTATAGACGAAACGAAGGAATGCTGCTACCTTGAACGTGGTGTTTCAGAATAATGTTGAAAATTAGGTGGAGTGATAAAATACGAAATGGAGACGTTCTTTCAAAATCGACAAAGAAAAGAACGTATGGAATCCACTGACAAGAAGGAACAGGATGATAGGACATACTGTGTTCAGGCATAATGTAACTTCCATGGTACTAGAGGAAGTCGTGAAGGGTGAAAACTGTAAGGGAAAACTAATAATGGAATACATTCAACAAATAATTTTAAAAAAATGATCCGCATCCGCAGGTTAAGTTCTATCAAGGAAGTCCAGAATCCAGTCATTAATCGGGATAGATATTCTATTAGCTCGCTTTTTTTTTTTTTCGCTGAACGACAGCGTGGAGCTGTACCAGATGCTAAGAAACACGGTATCAAATTTAGTCCTGATGTCCAAGGCGCTCAGGATCTCATGGACGAACAGGGATAGCTGATTTTCCCAATATCTCTGTTTCTGTAAACCGTATTGATCTTTATATAGGAAATTACGTTCCCCCGAAACGTCCTAACACATGAGTATAAAAAACGTTCCATAACTCTATAACAGATTGACGTTAGCGATATTATTATGTACATCTGTCCTGGCTGGATTCTCGCACTTTGACAAAAATAATGAGATTTGTGGAACAAATAATGAAAACGTTCCGGTGCTATAGGTGAAACGTGTTATTTCGAGACTAAATTCGTCAGTAACTAATCGGAAGCTGATAGACGAAGTTGTTCGCACACAGTAGTATCGCGTTTTGCTAAATGTAACGTAATAGACAGTCGTCAGGAAGGATGAAGATCTAAATGTCCGCGACACATCTAGAGCTAAACAGTCATATAAGTTTTATCTCAATTATTTGTACTGTTCACGTCTTAAATCGAGGAACGCAGACTCGAAAGCGTGTGTCTATAGATGAACTACTGTATCACAGCAAACTATCAGGCTGATAGTTTGCTGTGATACAGTAGTTCGTCTATAGACACACGCTTTCGAGTCTGCGTTCCTCGATTTAAAATGTAAACACAAATAATTGAGATAAAACTAACTTCAATTGAACGATCAGTGTCAATGGAATTTCTTTGTAACGTTGAGCACATCCCTTCTTTAATGGACTGTAAGGATTTAATACTGGACGAGGGTCTGTAGCAGTGCTCTGGGTCGAACGTAGCAGACGGTGCCATCTGGCGCCACAGCTGTAAAGCTGCGCGGAGGGTATGCAGCTTTCTGCTAATAGATGCGAGGAACGTGTAACGAGCTGGTAACTGCGACGTTGAAAATAATTTGAGAATTGCTAGTTTAAGACCACTGTTTTGCTATTTTATCTACACATCTACAAACGAAGCTGCTGTTTACTTAACAGGGAAAATGATAACTTTGTTTGGCAAATGGAGATTGTTCATTCCTGTAGCGAATACGTGATGAAATTGGCAATTCGTAGGAACAAGATACATCCATATTATCTTTGATAGTGCCTCCATGAAATTGATCTCATTTTGTTGCCTCCAGTGCTGAACATCAGTTTTCTGTAGCGGTAATTCTTGGAAAGATTTCGTCAAACAGACAACAGCATTATTAGAGTACAAAGACGAAATGTGTATATCGATACTCATACGATACATATCCAGCCGACAGAGAATTCTCCAAATACTTCTACAAGCGTAATGAATATTAGAGGTGCTTTAGTCTCGTTGGGAGATAAGGTATTGGTGCAGGCATTTATGTAGGAGTCTTCGAAAACTCCAAATGTAACAATCGCGTGGTTTCAGAGGAGGCAACTTGTAGGCCAGAGCAAACAAGTCACATCATTCATTCACTTGAGACCATTTTAGGGTTGGAAAAAAACACCATTAAACTAATACCGCACATAGTTCTCCTAAATGAGATTGGGTTCTGAAGACATCCTCGGCTCCTTTCGGTGGTGGCTGATTTGGTGAAGGCAACTAGCATCGCAAGCGGGCTGCAGGCTATTTGTAGCATCTTACCCAGGGTTTCTCGCGGTCCTCTGGGTTGGAGCAGAGTGGAAGGTCTAAACCAGATACTCAGACGATTCTGCGATGGTATCGGACGCGAATTTCTTGACCTCCGCTATCGTGTGCAGAATTGTGGGGTTCCCCTTAATACGTCAGGAATGCACTATACGCAGGATGCGGCTACTAGGGTAGCGAAGTACGTGTGGCCTGAACTTCGGGCTCTTTTAAGATAGAGAAACCCAGTCTTGGCGTCAAAGACGATTTGCATGAAATTGTTCACAGTGTCCTCCGAGAACGTTCGTCGTCGCAGAGCAGAGATCGAAAAGATTTATATGATTTTAGCAAACTGCAGTAGCACCGAAGAAAAGGTCCCAGAAATAATATCGCTTACTGAAGGTTATAATGCACAGACAGTATTAGGAACAGAGCATTGCCTGAAACCAGACGTTAATGACAACGAAATCCTAAGTTCAGATTGGAATATTTATTGCAGGGAGAGGCTAGTCGCCAATGGCGGCGGAGCGTCTATTGTAGTAACGCATTCCATAAAATCTAGCGACGTTATCGAGGATTCTGATTGTGAATTAATGTGGGTGAAGTTAAGTATCAAAGAACGGTCAAAAATGGTGATCGGATGTTTTCATAGACCGCCAGGGTAAGGAACTCTAGTGGTAGAGTGCTTTAGACAGAACTTGCACAACATAGTTAATAATTTCCATGATCATGCCGTTGTAATAGGAGGTGACTTGAACTTGCCAGTTGTAGACAGGGAATGTCATGGTATCAAAACTGCCGGAGACAGGGATTCGTGTAACATTTTTCTGGATATCTTGTCCGATATTTACTTTGAGCAGATGGTTAGAGAACCAACTCGTGAGGGTAACATCTTATATCTCCTGGCAACAAACACACCTGAACTTATCGAATCAGTTAACGTAGAGGAAGGTACCAGTATTCATAAGGCTGTGATAGCATCTAAGGCAATGGGTCTGACAAAGAATGTTAAGAAAGATAGGAAGGTATTTTTGCTTAGCAAGAGTGACAGGATACAAATTTCAGAGTATCAGAGCATTCAGCATCAAATATTCGGTGATGAGGACGAACATATGGAAAAAGTGGAAACATTCAAAGAAATCGTGCAATATGCCTTAGAAAAGTATGTTCCGAGTAACAAGGGACAGGAAAGACCCATGATGGTTTAACAGCCGTGTAAGAAAACTGCTATGTAAACAAAGAGAACTTCATCTCAGATGCAAGAGAAGTAAAATCTTGGCTGACAAACAAAAGCTGAACGAAGCGAAAATGAGCGTAAGGAGAGCAATGAGAGAAGCGTTCAATGACTTTGAAAGCAAAGCTTTGTCAACCAATCTGACTGAAATCCCTAAGAGGTTTTGATCGTACGTAAAATCAGCAAGTGGGTCAAAATCATCCATTCATTCACTCAGCGACCATACCGGCAACGAAACGCAAGATAACAGAGAGGAGGCTGAAATACTGAATTCGCTATTCCGACTTTGTTTAGCCGCGGAAGATCGTAACACGATCCCTCCTTCAGTCGTCGTACGATCGTCGAAATGGCAGATATTGAGATAACCGATCGCGGAATAGAAAAGCAACTACAATCTCTTACTAGTGGAAAGACATCTGGACCAGAAGAGATACCTAAAAGATTCTACAAAGATATGCTGAAGAACTTGCTCCACTTCTAGCAGCAATTTGCAGCAGATCGCTTGGGCAATGAAGGGTACCTAACGGCTGCAAAAAGCGCAGGCCATTCCCGTTTTTAAGAAAGGTCGCAGGACAGATACACAGAATTATAGACCAATATCGTAGACGTCTAAATCTTATAGAATTATGGAACATGATTTATGCTCAAGAATGACGACGTTCTTGGACAAGGAAAAACTCCTCTATGAAAATAAACATAGATTCCTGCGAAACTCAGCTCGCTGTGTTCCTCCATCAGATCCACAGAGCTGTAGACAATGGTGCTCAGGTTGATGCCGTGTTCCTTGACTTCTGGAAGGCATTTGACACCGTCCCTCACTGCCGTTTAGTGAAATTAAGTGCGAGCTTATCGAGTATCGGAGCAGATTTGCGACTGGATTCAAGACTTCCTTGCAGACGGAATTCAACACGTAGCCCTTAACGGAAAAAAATCGATACATATAAAGATAATTTCGGGAGTACTCCAAGAAAGTGTGATAGGACCTTTACTGTTTACAGTGATCTGTGATCTAGTAGAAAGCTTCAGATGTCCTCTTAGTCTGTTCGCAGCTGGTGCGGTTGTCTAGAAAAGTAGCAACGCCAGAAGATAGTACCGATTTCTAGAATAACCTACAGAGTATTGCTGAATGCCGCAGGCTTTGACAGTTGACCCTGGACGTAAATAAATGTAACATATCGTGCATACAAAGGAAAATAAATCCACTATTGTATAACTACATTATTCACGACAAACCGCTGGAAACAGTATCTAACGTGAAATATCTAGGAGTAACTATCCAGAGCGCTCTTAAGTGGAATGACCACATAAAACAAATAGTGGGAAAATCGGATGCCGGACTCATAAGAAGAATCTTGAGGAAATGTAACTCATCCACGAAAGAAGTGGCTAATAAGGTGCTTGTTCGACCGACTTTTGAGTATTGTTCATTTATCTGGACTCGCTGCCAGATAGAAGAGATAGAGAAGATCCAACGAAGAGCGGCACGTTTCGTCATGTTGATGATGATCATGATGATGTTTGGATTGTGGGGCGCTCAACTGCGCGGTTATCAGCGCCTGTACAAATTCCCAACCTTTTCTCAGTCCAATCTTGCCACGTGCATGAATGATGATGAAATGATGAGGACAACACAAACACCCAGTCATCTCGAGGCAGGTGAAAATCCCTGACCCTGCCGGGAATCGAACCCGGGACCCCGTGCTCGGGAAGCGAGAACGCGACCGCAAGACCACGAGCTGCGGTCGGGATCATTTAGTCGGCACGAAGGCGTTACCGAGATGCTCAACGGACTGCATTGGCAGACTTTAAAGAGAAGCCTTGTGCATCACGGAGACATTTACAATTGAAATTTCGAGAGATAATTTTCCGGGAAGAGTCGGACAACTTCCCCCTACATACGTTTCGTGTAACGAGCATGACGAAAAAATTCGAGAAATTAGAGTCAATGCAGGGGCTTACGACAGGTACAAAAAGTACCCTCCGGCACACACCATTAGATGGCTTGCAGAGTATGATCTAGATGTCGATGTACCTTTTTGTTGGCAAGTAAAGTTCTCCGGATCAACTTGCAGCCACAGTGTATCAAGAAACCCAGTCTATTTGGTTTAGTACACAAGTGGTAAAAAGACAAAAGAATATAAATTTAATTTTCAGGACAATTATTAGCACAGCAGTACGACGAGGAGACTTTCTTAACTTCATATACCAATATTGCGACGTGCTGGGGTGAAGAAGAGTTTGTACCTCTTTAATTCCGACGAATTTTGCATGAGAACTGGACATGCATTCGACACCCTCCTTAAATACCAACTAATTGATTATGTGCGCAACGGTAACGGAAGAAAATGATGGTGGACCCTGCCAGTTGGTAAAATAAGGAATGCACACTCACAATAATTTAATAAAACTTGTAATCTACTCATAAAAAAGATAACTTTATGATAATAAGCAACAGGAAATGGGATTCAATATCACAATGAGATTTATTATATATTAGAACATAAATGCACATGATTGTCGACACACACAGTAGATTGAAGGATAGGGTGCACTGAAATATTATGAGAATAAGAGTTGGCTCGAGACAAGGGGCTCCTACTCTCTGTGATGCAATAGATTGACAATAATTACTGGAGGTCCTAATGAATCAAATATTAATCTCCCGACTATATAGCAGTATCGCAATTAGTAGTGAGAGCTCAAATGGGATCACATGGAGAAATAAGCAAGGTGGACTTGTAGCAAAGCAGCCGCGCATACTGCTGAGGGATTCAGTATAAAATTGATAAGGTCCTACAATTCCGGAGCTGCAAAATACTGTACCAGTACTGAAATCTGCAGCACGTCGTTGGTAGGCAGCGTCCTGATGATGTAGGCGCCGACTTCTGTCGTGCAGCAACTCTGTGTCAACCCCTGGCCTCGAAGGCTGTCCGAGGATTCTAAGTTCTGCCGACAAAGAGCGACCAAGTCGCAAGACCGTCCGACTCCGAGGAAGATCAGATCCCGAATCCCACTTCTGTGATGCAATGCAAGCAGCGAAGACAGCATTGCTCAGCTCCCTACTCTCCTCGAAAACGGCGAATCAGCATTCAGTGGTGATTCCAAAATTCCTCGACACTGTCTCGGAACATCGCCAATAGCGACCGTTCCCTCCAATTTCAAGCAGGGTTTTATGACGTCAACTAGCCTCAGTTTAAGTTGTCCAATCATGCCTCTACTAATCAGCTGAGGGCACTGAACTTGCCGTTTGACCGGCTACAAAAACAACCAGCCTAGACCACATGCCATCCGGCGCCAGTCAGTCGCACCCAGCAGGGCACAGTCCGCAAGTATTCATAGAATCATGAGGACAATGCAGTCACTCGGTGCCAGGAATCTTCGTTCTGGACACGCCGAAATGGTAAACACATAAACCGCGGCGACACTCAGACGTCTCACTGGTCGTTTCACCCTGCATACAACAGGCGAAACTCGACTGACGTCAGTCGTTCGGCCATGCGCTTAAGCCCGTTGTACGAACCCCACAGAATTCGGGGAAGTGCAGCCCCAACCGGAAACGCAGTGTGCCGCGTCCTCCGATGGTCGCCTCGCACTGGCCACCCAAGGAAGTAAAACAACATGTTTAGGAATCAAGTGAAAAGTATTTTTTGAGCTCTCAGTACAAATAATCTCATTACAAGACCCTTATTCGGTCTGTTACTACCATGCAATGACATAGAACATTAATAAAATTGATGAAAATGAGAGGAGACATGCGAAAGAGGACATGGAACCTCTCAATATTACTCGCGTTAGTCCTTACTTGCAGTTGAAATGTTGCTTCACAGCTGCCGTCTTAATCAAGCACCATCTCACCTCATTCGTGAAGTTGGAAACACGGGTTATATGGATTGCAACATCTGTAAGATGTGCATTTGAAGCGTTTTCTAGAAACAAGTCACTGGAGTTTCTAATTCACCGATAGTTCTTATAGATTTCTGAGGATCTTGAATGAAAAAACTGGCACTCGTTTTCTAATTATTATGTTAGTAGCTCGTGTAACTTCTGCAAGCTGTCACTTCGTACCAGTCAGTGATTCATTATCTAAGGGGACAGCCTCTTGACGTTCAATCCAGGATGCAGTGTTAGTAACGTACTGTTAGTGGGTGTGCATATTCCCGTTATGGGCAGTTCAATATCTTGGTCCTAAGGATGGTTGAGGTAGACAGTGTTTATTGGTTTCCTTCCTTGATAAGCCCTACGGACAGTACCTTCAGTGCGCTCCATTTGTTTATACACAAGCTGTCGCACTTTATTTCTTCAGATAAATAACGCGTTACATACGGTCATTAGTATGCACTTACATTAGGTACGATCATGCACTATTTGATGTAATACGATATACTGATGCTTTGAGTTTCTGATCTGATGAAGGCAGCACAAATTTAAAAAGGGAGGTCTATGACACATGCAGCCTGCCGGTAACAACATACGGGCTCGAAAAGTGACACAGCAAACAGTGAAACTCACTTCCGGGTCTGTCAAAAGGCAACGGAGAGAGAGAAATGCTTGGAGCAGTCTGAGAGACAGGATCAGGGAGGAAGATACAGGGAGAAGAACGGGCGTCTATAATGTTGTCGAGCCGACAGCGGAGACTGAAGTGGCAATGGGCAAGACATGTGGCCAGAAACAACTTCAAATGGACCAAAACACTGATGCGGTGGCGTTCGAGGGAGTCAAAGAGAAGTGTGGGACATCCTCTGACGAGATGGAGAGACGACATCCAACGACAGAAACCAGGCCGCCAAGCAAAGATCGGCATGGAAATCTTTCGAAGAAGCCTTTTTCCAGTTGTGTACGTCTAGAGACTGAAGAAGATGGCAGTCAGCCGAAACGCGTTATCCGTTTGATCAGGTAAAGTGCGATCTAGATAGAACATTTTTGTATAATTTCAATCACGGTCGAAGACTTGCCTATCTTCTATTATGTTCCGTTTGCACTCAGCCTTCTCAATACTCATGGTCGACGAGACTCGTGAAGGTGAGATTTCTGAGCTACACGTTCGCGGATATCGCGTCTGGCTTCGTTGCTGAACGCAGAATTTCCCACGGAATACCACAACACTCATTTTATCTTGTGCAGAGGCACCTATGTCAATCAAATGTAAAGATGTGACTGTGACTCTTGGCAACTCTTCAATTGCCAAGTCTCCGTAAAGCTTCTGGCCTCGAGAGGGTGCAGGATTGTACCAGTTCCGCTCTGTCCTGGCATGACCAAACATTCGTAGTCTTCTCGCACTCTTCCCTTTACAAAGGCAGTAAGTGAACCCAAGCTAATGAAGCCATCTACATACAGGGTGTAAATTTTAAGTTGACAAACCAGAATAACTTGAAAAATAAGCTTCACACGAAAAAATGTGTAGAATCCAAAGATGATTATTTTTTAGGGGGACATCTGCTGGTGCTAAAATTAGCCCGCCACCCTATCGCCCTGAGGCAACATTAAAATTTCAAATGGGAACCCCCATTTTTATTGCAGAATCAGATTCTACATAAAAAACTACGTACATTTTGTCTTAGACATTTGTTTTGATTCTTGGTAGTTGGTGCTGTAATACAAGATAATCCATGTTCTCATTTTTTTGTGGAAAATGGTTACGGATAAATAAAAAATATTTATTTACTTCGTAAATTTTGATTTGCTAAAGTAAAACTCTCCCTCTCTCCTCATAGGGTGGGCTTTGAGAGAGAGGATTTAGAGTTTTACAAATGTTGACCCAAACATTAATTTTTTCCGCAGATTCGGATAAATTTTGTTTGTTTCGTGGTCATGAGGCCACATAACTTTTAATTATCAAACAAATCATCTGACAAGCTAACTAACTAACCAAACATCCTGTGAAGTAAATAAGTATTTGTATTTATCCGTAATCATTTTCACGCAAAAATGAGAACATGGATTTTCTTGAATTACAGCGCCAACTACCAAGTATCAAAACAAATGTTTAAGACAAAATGTACGAAGTTTTTTTAAGAAGAATCTGATTATGGAATAAAAAGTGGTGTTCCCATTTGAAATTTGAAGTTGCCTCCCACCCTACCCCCAGGGGGCTGGGGTGGCGGTCTAATTTTAGCACCAGCAGATGTCCCTTTCGAAAATAATCAACTCTGTATTCTACACATTTTTTCGTGTGAAACTTGTTTTTCGAGTTATTCTGATTTGTCAACTTAAAATTCACACCCTGTATATACTCAAAGAAAAAAAAAGGAAAAAGACGATGCAAAAGAAGGAATAATCAGAATGAGATGGGATACGGTAGATATCAAGCACATGTACAGACAGACAAATGATTACAGTTTCAGAAGAATTGGATGATTTATTCAAGAGCAATATCTTCACCAATTGGACAAGTCAATAACACGTTGTCCACTTCTGCCCCTTTTGCAAGCGGTTATTCGCCTTGGAATTGATTGGCAGAGCTGTTGGATACCCTACAGAGGGGTACCGTCACAAATTCTGTCCTAGTGGCGTGATATATTGTCAAAATCCCGAGCTTTTCGGAAGGCTCCGCCCATTATATTCCAAACTGAGGAGACATACAGGGGCCTTGCTGGCCAAGGTAGGGTGTAACAAGCACGAAGACAAGCAGCAGAAACTCTCACCGTTTGCAGGTGGTCATTACCTTGCTGAAATGTAAGCCCAGGATGGCTTGCCGTGAAGGGCAACAAACCGGGACGTAGAATACCGTCGACGTAATGCTGTGCTGTAAGGGTGCCCCGGCTGACAACCAAAGCGGTCCTGCTGTGAAAAGAAATGACAACCCAGACCATCACTCCTGGTTGCTGGGCCGTATGGCGGGCGTCAGTCAAGCTGGTATTGCACCTCTGTCCGGGCCGCCTCCAGCCACGTCTTCGCTGGTAATTGGAGCTCATTTCCAAGCGGGACTCGTCAGTGAAGACAATTCTACTCCAGTTACTGATGTTCCAAGCCGAAGGCGTCTCCAGAGACGGTCTGTTCAGCGGCGCGGTATTAACCTGACTGTCGTCCGCCATATGGCCTGACAACCAGGAGTGATGGTCTGAGATGCCATTTCTTTCCATAGCAGCACAATTTTGGTTGTCATCCACGGCACCCTTATAGCACAGCGGTGCGTCGATATTCTACGCTCCGTTTCATTCCACTTCATGGCAAGCCAACCAGGGATCATACACTACTGGCCATTAAAATTGCTACACCACGAAGATGACGTACTACACGCGCGAAATTTAACCGACAGGAAGCAGATACTGTGATATGCAAATGATTAGCTTTTCAGAGCATTCACACAAGGTTGGCGCCGGTGGCGACACCTACAACGTGCTGATATGAGGAAAGTTTCCAACCGATTTCTCATACACAAACAGCAGTTGACCGGCGTTGCCTGGTGAAACGTTGTTGTGATGCCTCGTGCAAGGAGGAGAAATGCATACCATCACGTTTCCGACTTTGATAAAGGTCGGATTGTAGCCTATCGCGATTGCGGTTTATCCTATCGCGACATTGCTTCTCGCGTTGGTCGAGATGGAATGACTGTTAGCAGAATATGGAATCGGTGGGTTCGGGAGCGTAATACGGAACGCCGTGCTGGATCCCAACGGCCTCGTATCACTAGCAATCGAGATGACAGGCATCTTATCCGCATGGCTGTAACGGATCGTGCAGCCACCACGTCTCGATCCCTGAGTCAACAGATGGGGACGTTTGCAAGATAACAACCATCTGCAAGAACAGTTCCACGACGTTTGCAGCAGCATGGACTATCAGCTCGGAGACCGTGGCTGCCGTTACCCTTGACGCTGCATCACAGACAGGAGCTCCTCCGATGGTGTACTCAACGACGAACCGGGGTGCACGAATGGCAAAACGTCATTTTTTCGGGTGAATTCAGGTTCTGTTTACAGCATCATGGTGGTCGCATCCGTGTTTGGCGTCTTCGCGGTGAACGCACATTGGAAGTGTGTATTCGTCATCGCCATACTGGCATATCACCCGGCGTGATGGTATGGGGTGCCATTGGTTACACGTCTCGGTCACCTCTTGTTCACATTGGCGGCACTTTGAACATTTCAGATGTGTCAGGACCCGTGGCTCTGCCCTTCATTCGATCCCTAAGAAACCCTACATTTCAGCAGGATAATGCACGATCACATGTTGCAGGTCCTGTACGGGCCTTTCTGGATACAGAAAATGTTCGACTGCTACCTTGGCCAGCACGTTCTCCAGACATCTCACCAACTGAAAACGTGTGGTCAATGTTGGCCGAGCAACTGGCTCGTCACAATACGCCAGTCACTACTCTTGATGAACTGTGGTATCGTGTTGAAGCTGCATGGGCAGCTGTACCTGTACACCTCATCCAAACTCTGTTTGACTCAATGCCCAGGCGTATGAAGGCCGTTATTACGGCCAGAGGTGGTTGTTCTGGGTGCTGATTTCTCAGGATCTATGCACCCAAATTGCGTGAAAATGTAATCAAAAAATGGTTCAAATGGCTCTGAGCACTATGGGACTTAACTTCTGAGGTCATCAGTCCCCTAGAACGTAGAACTACTTAAACCTAACTAACCTAAGGACATCACACACATCCATGCCCTAGGAAGGATTCGAACCTGCGACAGTAGCGGTCACGCGGTTCCAGACTGTAGAGCCTAGAACCGCTCGGCCATTCCGGCCGGCGAAAATGTAATCACATGTCAGTTCTAGTATAATATATTTGTCCAATGAATACTCGTTTATCATCTGCATATCTTCCTGGTGTAGCAATTTTGATGGCAAGTAGTGTATTTCAGGAACACAATGCCTGCTCAAGCAGCGGAGGTGAGCGGAGCACTGCACGCTAACCGTTCGCTTGCTACCTACGCTGTCGCTCTCCACCATGTCTGGACGACGTGGAAAGGGAGGCAGAGCCGCCGCCCTGCTGCAGTTTCTGGGCCTCGTGCTCGGCGCATCAGAGGGTGGGGGACGCTAGAAGAAGAAGACAAATGTTCAATTGTTCAAATGTGTGTGAAATCTTATGGGACTTAACTGCTAAGGTCGTCAGTCCCTAAGCTTACACACTACTTAACCTAAATTATCCCAATGACAAACACGCACACCCATGCCCGAGAGAGGACTCGAACCTCCGCCGGGACCAGCCGCACAGTCCATGACTACAGCGCCTTAGATCGCTCGAAGAAGAAGACGACGGAACAGAAGGAGCAGTCCTTCCGCTGCCAAAAACTTCGCCACGTTGCCAAGTACTGCCGGAACCCAGTGGCGTGCCTTCAGTGTGCGCAAGCACACGATTCGCGCCACTGTACGAAGAAGGACGCCACACGCTCACGCAGCAAATGATCGAGGCTGCAGTTATATCAAGAACTGGAGTCGCGATGAGAAGACGGAGACGCAAGACCACCAAGAAGGCGGATACAACGGCGGCCGTAGCGTCCTTGCCACCCCCCGCCACGGCGGATCCGGGGTGGTCGATGACGCAGCTATTCCAACAGACGCAGTCAGTGAGGCGTGCGCCAGAGTCCGCGCCGCCGCTGACGAAGAAATTGCTGTCCTCAAAGCCACAATGGCGGAAGAGAGGGCGGCACTCCAAGCCGATCTGGCGGAGGCTCGGCAGCTGATGCACGGTCTCCGTGATGCACTGGCCAGCCAGCCCCGCCCAGTACAGAAGAAGGACGCTTACACGCACACTGCCGCCTCCGTGGAGCCTGTAGTAATACAGGAAGCCACGGCGGTGGTAACGAAAGACGCCGCTGTACAGTCAGCCGTCACGGTTGAAGAATACTCAGTATTGTAGAACACTCAGTATAATGTCGTTTATTGAAACCAAACTACACGTCTCGAAATATCACTATGTACACACACAGAAAACAAATAACACGTAGACGACTATTCATCAAGAGCGTCGGTGAGGTCCGTCGGAGCTGGTCCTAGCTCGGCGAGGAACTGGCTGTGCGGATTTTTTTTTTTTTCTTTATTGTGATTTTTATCACCTTACACAAGGCGGGCTGTCAGCAGCTGAGTACACTGCTCTTCAGCCTTGAGATTTACAATAAGTAATAAATAGAGGGGGCACAGAGAATACAATCAGAATGGCGGGCAAAACAATGTAGACACCAAAAAACAAAAAACACAGAGCCGTTCACGCCTGACGAGAAAGCATCACTGACACTAGTTGACACGGCGCACAAAACATGGATGATGGCGATGGTACACGTGAACAGTGGCGGCGTTTCGGCGAACAAACACTAAACGCAAACGAAGGCACACACACGAGACACTAATGGCGATGACCTCCGGCGCGCGAATGTTCACTGTGCGTGGGCGAGTCCGGGGACCTGCCAAGAGAGGAGGAGGAGGAAGGGGAGTGGGAGAGCGAGAGGAGGGAGCAGAGATGCCACGAGCAGGGGAGATATGGGGAGGGAGGAAGGGGGAGGGGAAGCCCGGGGGAAGAGGGGTGGAGGGAGGGGGAAGGGGGAGAAGGAAAGAGAAGGGAAGGGAAGAGAAGGGAGGGAGGGTGCCTAAAGGAAAGGACACCGGAAGTGGGGGGGGCAGGGTCAAAGTTGATAGGAGGGGTAGATGGAGGGGAGGAGGACATCATCAGGGAGGGGGAGCTGATGGAAGCCACCTTGGGAGAGGGTAAGGAGGGTTGAGAGATGGAGACCGGGTGGGATATAGGAATACAGGCGCGGCAGCGGGCAGGGGTGGGACAGGATCGGGGAGACGAGCGGGTGAGGAGGATCGAGTTTACAGGAGGTGTACAGGATCTGTATCCTTTCAAGGAAAAGGAGGAGGTGAGGGAAGGGGATGAGATCGTACAGGATCCGCGTGGGGGAGGGGAGACGGATGGGGAGAGGCGAGGCGGAGAACATGACGTTCAAGAATTTGGAGGGATTTATAAAAGGTAGGGGGAGCAGAGATCCAAGCCGGATGGGCATAACAAAGGACAGGGCGGATGAGGGATTTATAGGTGTGGAGGATGGTGGAGGGGTCCAGACCCCACGTACGGCCGGAGAGGAGCTTGAGGAGACTGAGTCAGGAGCGTGGCTTGGCTTGGATTGTCCGGAGGTGGGGAGTCCAGGAGAGGCGACGGTCGAGGGTGACGCCAGGGTACTTAAGGGTGGGAGTGTGGGCGATAGGACGGCCATAGATGGTGAGATAGAAATAAAGGAGGCGGAAGGAAAGGGTGGTTTTGCATACAATGATCGCCTGGGTTTTGGAGGGATTGACCTTGAGCAACCACTGGTTGCACCAAGCGGTGAAACGGTCAAGATGAGATTGGAGAAGGTGTTGGGAGCGCTGTAGGGTGGGGGCAAGGGCAAGGAAGGCGGTGTCATCGGCAAACTGGAGAAGGTGGACGGGGGCTGGCGGCGGCGGCATGTCCGCCATGTACAAAAGGTACAGAAGGGGGGAGAGGACGGAGCCTTGGGGCACACCGGCAGAGGGGAAAAAGGTGTAGGAATCTGTGATATGGATGGTGACATAGGAAGGACGGCGGGAGAGAAAGGAGCCGATCAGACGGACGTAGTTAATGGGAAGGGCGAAGGTTTGGAGCTTGAAGAGGAGACCGAAATGCCATACGCGGTCATAAGCACGTTTGGCTGTGCTGCTTCTGTGCTGGCCTTATAAAGCCGGTGGAGGTCGGCGGAGTACTCCAACTTTCCCTGTGTCTGTGAGGCGACCTCTGCAGAAAAAGGTTCGCATTAGTCTCTAGCGAGTTCTGTTTATTTTGAAGAATTGTTTTCCTCTTGGTTGCGCCTGCAAGTGTTTGTGTATGTTATATGGTACACAGGGGTTTCTTGAGTGTAGTCTGCCGGGCAGGGGCCGTCTGTGGCAGACGTAACAACGGTGAAGACAGAGGCAACCCAGGTCATCACAGAGGAGGCTCCCTGCCTCCTCTCAAGATGCAGCTGCAGAAGATAGTGTCCATCCATTTGGACACTCTCAGGTCTTACAACGCCCACCCTCCTCTCACTCCTGCGAAATGGGAAGATCTCATCGCCTCGACAGAACAAGCCGACAACACGAGCAAAGAACAAGGGGCGAGGACCGCTGAAGACGCCAAAGCCGCCAGCTGGGAGGAAATGTCAGATCCCGAAGTGGCACAAGCAGACGCATCCAAGAAGAACAAGAAGGACAAGAAGAAGCACCCAGATGCCAGGAGGACCTAGAAGACTCTCCTCCTTACCGCGCCAGACACCCATCATTATCATCATCATCATCATCATCATCATCATTATCAACCACTCGCCCTGTCAGTTATTGACTGGCAGTCCTAGGCGTCAACAGGGCCAGTCAAATAAAGGGCCCCTAACTGACGCATTGCTATTATCCATACAACCTACCACCTGTCTCTTACCGGCAGTCACCAGTCTACCAAACCACTTACAACCATCCCAGTTATTCCTAAACGTCCCAGCATGCTTTCAATCCATCCAAAGTGGAGTAAATGTCTAATGACAACAGACTCCTCCTTACTTTCCTCAAGAAGAGGAACTGAAGTGTAAAGAGAGAAGCCTGCATGAGTATAGCGAGAGTGTCTGCTGTAGCCTTCGTTCTTGCAAACCCTACCACGGCCAGAAATGTCGTCGGATCTCTATCATATTGTGTACGTTAGAAAAATTATTGGCAGGGTCCTCCAACCAGGTCGGGATTTTTATCATATTGTGTACGTTAGAAAAATTATTGGCAGGGTCCTCCAACCAGGTCGGGATTTTGACGATCTAATGCACCAGTTGGACAGAATTTGGAAATTGGCATTTGGAAACTGTAACCATTTATTAGTATGAACATGTACTCACACCTACCGATTTACATTCCATTCGGATTATTCCTTCGCGGTGCATGGTTTTTCTTTACTTTTTTTCCTTCTTTTTCTAATGTAATCTGCTTTGGCTCAAGACAATAAAACCGAATATGAAATTCACATTTTTCACTGTGCAAAACATGGAAAGTTTGTTTGTTCGGAAGTTGTCATTCCTACTCGATACGCAACAAGTGACAGCCTGAGGGAAAGTTTGAGGCCATTGGCACCCAGATTGACATTGTGCTTTCAGTGTGATGTTGAACCTACGCCGTTTCTTGTGACTTCGTAAGCGTTGCAAGCGAAATAACGTGTGACACTCTTCTCGTGTTTGGAGCTGGCTCTTCAAGTTGACACTTTATTTCAACAGTCAATTTTGCCACTTTCTTAAGGTGAGACGATACTGTTGCTGAATCTCGTCAAACTGATGCCACGCCAGAGCCGGCGCACCTTTATAGGCTGGCAAAGAGAACTCGGCGTATGGGCAAAGTACCTTGAGTACCGCACCACTTCGTCGTCACCGGCTGTGAAAGCATATAAAACGAGATATCGCTGCCGTAACTAAATGTCGAAATCTTCTGCCGACTAGGTCTAAGGTCGTCGTTTTCCAATGCAGGTCAGCACAGAGTGCTACGACTTGCTCACAGGGTAGACCTTGTCTTATAAATAAGATTATCATCCAAGCTTATTTTGATAGGGTCCTTCAGAACACAACACCTGTCATTGTATCTGGCAAAATTTTTTTTAATCGTGACGTCAAGCCGCTATATTCAGTTTTACAAAACTTACATGTTGCCTCTGTCTTACCACCAACTTGCCGTACATCGAAGAGATTCCACACCCTTGATCGAGGACGCAATCCACTGACTAAACTATCCGATTTGTTTGCGTAAGACAGGTCAGCGTAACATCAATTGAGGTATGACAGCACTGACTAGCTTTATGGAGACCTGTGGGCTATGACCCTAGTTCTCTTCTAAATGTTTCCGGATTCATTCTAGTACGACAGCCCCTGACGCGTATGCAACACATGCTGCTGTAGGGTATAGAAGGTTGCGCGACACCCAGGATGAAAAAAAAAAACCTGTTCCTACACATCGTCACAGAGTTTTAATCGGGTTAAAACAACATGTTTATCAGTTTAGCGGTATTAAACGCATTTTTAAACCTCTGTACAAGTAAAACCAACGCGCTCCCTCACCTGCGTGCACCTTAATAGCACAGGCACACCTACTATTAATAAAATTAACAAATCGTGGAAATTTGGGAATAATAAAGTCATTTCGGGTCATTAGCAAAAACGCAAGGGCACTGAGCAGCTTTTCTTCTTCTTATCAAACTTCCTCAGCGCATTCAACCATCTCCTCCCCGAAGAGGTACTTGTAGTGACTTCGTAGCTTTTCTGGGAAACCTCAACGGGTAGCAGACTTTTCAGTACTTGAAGAGACAATAGTGAGTGTGAATTACTGATCTGATCTTGTGCCATTAGCCAAAACGGCCTAGCTATGTTGGCAGTGCGAACGGCTGAAAGTAAAGGAAAACTACAGTCATATTATTTGCCGATTACATACTGCTGTATGGCTTAATGTAGATAACACCCTCTTGAGTAAAATATTCCGAAGGAAAATTAGTTTCCCATCCCAAACAAAGTGCAGGGACTATACAGGAGGATTCTGAGATCGAAAAAAAAACAAATTAGTGTTTGACAGGTCAGAGTATGGAATTTTAGATACCTTAATTTTGTAGGAAGTTTGAATAATTTTAAAAGAGTAATCGATAGGTTGAAGATAGATATAGCGGTACTTTTTGGAGTGAGGTAGTGGGAAGAACAGAACTTCTGGTAAGGTGAGTACAAAGATACAAATACAAAATCAGATATGAGTAACGCAGAAGTTGGACTAATAACGATTAAGATAATATGAATGCGTGTATCTATTACGAACCGCATAATGAACGTATTATCGTAGCCAAGATAGGTATTAGAGTAGTACATGTTTATATGCTGAATAGCTCCACTGAAGAAGAGACAGAGAGAATGTATGAGGGGATACAAAAATTATTTAGGAAGACGAAAATTTAATTGTGATTGCGGACTCGAATTGAAAAGCCGTAAAAGGAACGGATGGAAGAATAGGAGAACATGGGCTGGAACAGAGAAATGAAAGGGGAAGCCACGCAATAGAATTTTGCACCGTGCTCAATGTAATCAATGTTCAATACATAGTTTAAGAATCATGAAAGAAGGTTGTGTACATGGAAGAAACTAGAAGACTCTAGAAGGTTTCAGACGGATTACGCAGTTGTAAGACAGATTTAGAAACCAGATTTGTAACTGCAAAATATATCCAGGGGCAGATATTGTCCTTCGTCGTAGTTTGTTGGCTATAAACTGCAGATTAAAATTGAAGAAATTGTAGAAAGTATGAAATTAATTTACATTCTCCATAGGTGGGTACCAACAACATTCTTTTCGTTAGTGTGCGTCATACTCGCACAAACCCTCAAATCAAGACGGTTGAACTAACGACTGATGTGAATTTTCTTTGTGTTTCCATTTGATTACTGTCATTTTCAGCAAGTGGGCGAATTACATTACCCGGCTACATGTACTGTGCGCTAGAATAGGTGTGTCAAAATCAGTTTGCTTCAAATGGCTTTGAGCACTATGGGACTTAACACCTGAGGTCATCAGTCACCTAGAACTTAGAAATACTTAAACCTAACTAACTTAAGGGCATCACACACATCCATGCCCGAGGCAGGATTCGAACCTGCGACGGCAGCGGTCGCGTGGTTCCAGACTGAAACGCCTAGAACCGCTCGGTCACAGCAGCCGGTCAAAAGCATTTTCGTGTGACCTTTCCCAATAATGTCACGTTTACGTGAATGATACAACGTATCATAACGTGGAAACCACAGTGAAAATCAGAATCATTTTATTTGCAAGAGTTAGCTACGCTTTCCAGATACTTCTCTACATAGTCGCCGATCCGACTTAGACATTTGTCGGAGCGTTAAATCAAATTCCCAACACCATCGTCACAGAAGGCAGCCGCCTGTGCTTTCCGATAATTCTCTACTCTGGTCTTCAGCGCGTAGCCTGCGCCCACGTGTTGTCTTCATATCCAACGTTTCATGTGAACAGAGATGATACTCAAAACGAGCCAATTAGGGCTGTGTTGTGGGTGATCGAACACTTCCCATCGAAAAGGCTACAGGAGGGTCTTCACTGCCCCTGCAGAGTGTGGCTGAGAATTGCCATGAAGAAGGCAGTGCATGGCAGTTGTGTTAGGTGGGCTGCATTCATTAAGGCGAAGCCTCTTAGCAGGCCCTCCTACTTGGGGGGAGACATCGTTGTTGTAGGTACCTTTACTCACTCACCGTGCTCTAACAACTGAAAAGAGTGTCTTGATGCGATCGACTGTCATAGTAGAGAAACTACTCAATACATCTGCGCAAAGCTACATGGGGTTTTCACTTTGATTTCCATTTCGCGACCGATCGGAACTTACTTTCTGGACAATCCTCGTATAAAGAATATAGATTTCTATTTAAAAAAGACGTACTGCTGTTCATATCTTTGTATCGAACGAAGTTACAAGAGAAACAATCAGGCGGGTTAATGTCCCTCTGGCAGCTAAACAACATTTGCGAGATATATTTTTTATTTTGCTTCTGGATACAAAGTTATTTGATTCGTCAAGATAAACGGAACAGCCTGAGCAGTTAAAATGTAACATGCCCAGAAAACATACTTTGCTGAGTATACACGCTAAAATTTTGGGCATGCTCCAAGCAGAAGTAGCGCTACCTAGGTGCAACTTTGAGTATTTCTTAGTCTTCTCTCAGTTGCTCCAAACTTCGAATGACGCAGAAAATTTCTATTCGAAAACATTCTGCTCACAATAGTGCATCAACTCTGCAGGGACCGTCAACTTTTCTCAGCACAAGCAGCTTATCACTCATGTTGATACTTGCCAATTAGTACATATTATGAGGCTGTCCACAACGTTACTGCACAGATACAGAACCGAAGTAGCAGTTTTAATGAGATCGGAGGACTACGGAGAGTACACGCACAGGATATCTATTAGTATCTGTTCGTGAGCGTACCTGACGCTGAACGATTGTAAACTGATCAGAGTATGACTCACAATCCAAAGAAATACTGCCGTGACCCGTCTCAAAATTCTACACTCTCTGGGCGCAAGGTGACCCGCCTAGAAAAATGAATACTGTTTCATCCAGCACAAATTACATGGTTATTCAGAGAGATGTACCAAATTCAGTTCATTTTGGATAGGAATAATCTATATACAGCTGGAAACGGGAAGTTTTAAAGTTTACCAACACAAGTTATAAATGTTAAATGCGTCCCCCTGTCCCTGCACGTCAAGCGTGTACATAAGCCAAACTCGTCCCACACAAAGAGTCATCTCTTGTGTTACAGAGTTCACCGCATCTACGATACTATTCCGTAGGTCGCCCAGATTTCTTGCCTTTTTCTTTTATTCTTTTTTTTTCTTTTTTCAAAGTCTCACAAGGAAATGTCGCTTTGCCCGAGATCAGGAGTTGTCGGCAACTAGAATCAAAGAGTCAGTTCTTCTTTTTATGGCCTATTCACCGTTGAGGAAGGGGTTGATTCAGATATGATCCCACATTAAGTGGTCGTTTATGCGGTTACCAACGCTCTAGTGATGGTAATCGTGGCTTTTAGATCTTTTCTCTCCAACGGCGTTTAGATTCTTCATGTCCAGTTTATATTGTATGAAATAAAAGTTAATTAAATCGCGTCATTTTTGGATAATTCTGTGCTAAACTTGATCGGTGTTCCTTCCTTTGTAGTCCTTCGAAATATGACCACCACAGCGTAAAGGACATGGATTTAGAAAAGTTGCCGGCCGGTCTGCTTCAAAATGGTTCAAATGGCTCTGAGCACTATCGGACTTAACTGCTGAGGTCATCAGTCCCCTAGAACTGAGAACTACTTAAACCTAACTAACCTAAGGACATCACACACATCCATGCCCGAGGCAGGATTCGAACCTGCGACCGTAGCGGTCGTGCAGTTCCAGACTGTAGCGCCTAGAATCGCTCGGCCACCCCGGCCGGTCTGGCCGAGCGGTTCTAGGCGCTACAGTCTGGAACTGCACGACCGCTACGGTCGCAGGTTCGAATCCTACCTCGGGCATGGATGTGTGTGATGTCCTTAGGTTAGTTAGGTTTAAGTAGTTCTCAGTTCTAGGGGACTGATGACCTCAGCAGCTAAGTCTGATAGTGTTCAGAGCCATTTGAACCATTTTTTTTTTTTAGAAAAGTTCTGGCTTGTGAAACAAGACTGGCTCATTATTCTCACGGGGCAAAAAGTGCTGTCTACAGGGTATCAAGTCGATTCCATATTTCTATATTTTCAGAAGGCTTTTGACACCGCACCTTAGAAGCAGCTTCTAGTCAACCTGTGTCCGTACGGAATATGGCCTCAATTGTTCTAATGGATTCGTAATTTCCTGTCAGAAATGCCCTCTACTCGTAACTGACGGGAAGTCATCTAATGAAACCGAAGTTATATGTGGGATCCCCTGATATGTAACGATTTAGCAGACTATTCGAGCAACCGTCTTATATTTTTTGCGGATGACGATGTCGTTTAACTTCTAGTAAATCATAAGAAGATCAAAGTCAATTACAAAATTTCCTGAACAATAAAAATGTGAGGTTCTCACACGAGCACTAAAAATTTTTGAGAAATTTCGGGTACACGATAAATCACATAAGCTTAGAAAGAGTTCATTTTACTAAATACATAAAGCTTACAATTACGAACAGTTTAAATTCGAACCATCAGGCAGGAAATGTAGGGAAAGGCGAACCAAAGACTGGTTTGTATTAGCAAACCACTTGGATGCCACAGATCTACTAAAGCGACTAATCTATTCTCTTCTACCCTCTTATAGAGTATTTCTGCGCAGTGTTGGAGGCTCACGAGGTAGGATGGACGAAGAACACCGAAAAAGTTCAAAGAAGGGCAGCCTGTTTTGTGTTATCGCGAAATAGGGGAGAGAGTGTCAGGGGTATGATAAGCGATTTATGAGCATCGTCATAAAACAAATCAGAGCTCGCGCGGAAAAATATATCTGCTCATTTTTCGCACGTGCTGTCCGAGACCGGAACGGTCGAGAAATATTATGAAAGTGGTTCTATGAACGCTCTGCCAAACACTTAAGTGTGAACTGCGGAATAGTCATGTAGATGTAGAATCTATTTAAAAGTATTGATTTACTTGTTCACTACAACAACACAAATCCACTTAGCAGCGATACGTCATTAAAGCCGAAGTAATCATCCGCAAGCAGGTGATGGATCAGCAGCGGTGATGGCACCCCACGTCAAAGGGGCCGTTCATCTCGGCGAGACGACAAAAACCACTAGCGGACCGTATCGGGCCGACCTGTGGCTCTCGCCGCTTTGCACCTCCCCTTCACCCCTCCCCCCCCTCATCCCTCTTAATTGATCGTTGGGTTTAATTGGAGGAGTAACGAGCGGGCGGCAGGCCAGCACCCGCCTCCAATTACGCCGCCGCCACCCAATCGCGGTCCCTAATTGCGTTTCGGTGGCTCTTCTGCTCCACGGGCTTAATTGTGCGAAGCGGAGGCGATGGGAAAGAGACCCATATTCAATGGGTGGAAGAGCCGGCCGAGTGTTTGGCCAGATGCGGCCCGCCGACGATCCGCCTCAGTGTCTTCGTTAAGGAAGCCTTTGTAGGCCTAACGACTTCAAGGCTCGTGAAATGAGGAGAACGCTGTTCTCGCCGACCTGGTCTTAGCACTGAGCCGATACTCCGTAACAGATTGCGTTGCGAGATCGTTAGATGCGGAGGAAGGGCTCAGGTGGACAAGGAGGCGCCCTTCGAAAAACTGGGAAAACTTTCCACATCTCGCCGACAGTCAAAAGGATGAATATTTCAATGCAAGGATCGTCCGAAAGGAAGTGGCCAGATGCGAGTAGGGCTCGTGAACTAAGGTTTCCGTACAAACTTTATTATGTACGTATATCGGCAGTTGGTCCATATCGGAAATGGAAGATGTCGACGATTATTTTCTGATATCGGCATCGATACTGACAAAATATCGGTCCCACGGATTCCAAGACTTTCGAGAATGTTTACATTTCAAGTTTGAAGTCGGATAACAAATGACAAAAGAAATATTTTTTTCGTGTCATGTAATTATAAATTAACAATTTTCTGTTTTCCTTTCCTTTACTTGTACTGCGAAACTTTTCTTCTTGCCAAATTTCATGATTCTAGACCAATTGTGAGCACCCTATAGTTTTTGATGAGTGAGTCACGATTATAAAAATATCTACATCTACATCTGCATCCATACTCCGCAAGCCACCTGACGGTGTGTGGCGGGGGGTACCTTGAGTACCTCTATCGGTTCTCCCTTCTATTCCAGTCTCGTACTGTTGGTGGAAAGAAAGATTGTCGGTATGCCTCTGTGTGGGCTCTAATCTCTCTGATTTTATCCTCATGGTCTCCTCGCGAGATATACGTAGGAGGGAGCTATATACTGCTTGACTCCTCGGTGAAGGTATGTTCTCGAAACTTCAACAAAAGCCCGTAGCGAACTACTGAGCGCCTCTCTTGCAGAGTCTGCCACTGGAATTTATCTGTCATCTCCGTAACGCTTTCGCGATTACTAAATGATCCTGTAACGAAGTGCGCTGCTCTCCTTTACATCTTCTCTATCTCTTCTATCAACCTCACCTGGTACGGGTCCCACACTGCTGAGCAGTATTCAAGCAGTGAGCGAACAAGTGTACTGTAACCTACTTCCTTTGTTTTCGGACTGCATTTCCTTAGGATTCTTCCAATGAATCTCAGTCCGGCATCTGCTTTACCGACGATTAATTTTATATGGTCATTCCATTTTAAATCACTCCTAATGACTACTCCCAGATAATTTATAGAATTAACTGCTTCCAGTTGCTGACCTGCTGTATTGTAGCTAAACGATAAAGGATCTTTCTTTTTATGCAATCGCAGCATGTTACACATGTCTACATTGAGATTCAATTGCCATTCCCTGCTCCGTGCGCCAATTCGTTGCAGATCCTCCTGCATTTCAGTACAATTTTCCATTGTTACAACCTCTCGATATACTACAGCATCATCCGCAAAAAGCCTCAGTGAAATTCCGATGTTACCCACAAGGTCATTTATATATATTGTGAATAGCAACGGTCCTGCGACACTCCCCTGCGGCACACCAGAAATCACTCTTACTTCGGAAGACTTTTCTCCACTGAGAATGACATGCTGCGTTCTCTTATCTAGGAACTCTTCAATCCAGTCACACAATTGGTCTGATAGTCCCTATGCTCTTACTTTGTTCATTAAACGACTGTGGGTAACTGTATCAAACGCCTTGCAGAAGTCAAGAAACACGGCATCTACCTGGGAACCCGTGTCTATATGTGAAATAAATGGCCGTATCTTTTGACTGCATTGACTTATAAGCGAGCGTTTATTATACCACCAAGGGACCGTAAACCTTAGTATGTGACATAAATTTAAACGTGATACGTATACTCATTCCTGAGTGACGGGGTCTTAACAGGCCAACGGACAGACAGACAGTCAGTCACATAACAAATGACAAAAAATTTCATTTCGTGCAGTGTATTTAAAAATTACCAATTTCCAGATTTTTTCCCTTGGTTTTTGTGTGAAACCTTGCTTCTCGGTAAATTCCATGATTCTTTGTCAACGGGAAGTAGCCTGTAAGTTTTGATGAGTGGGTTTGTGAGTGTCAAAATGACATAAAGGCAACATCTTTTAATTGCACTGATTTAGATTCTTCGCTTTCTTACATCGCCAAGAGAGCGTAGATTTTAGTATGTAACATAAATTTCTATTTTATACGCCTATCCTTTCCTTAGAAAAAGGGTTTCGAGCAGTTGGACAGACAGACAAAAGGACAACAATGTGATCCTGTAGGGTACTGATTAAGATACGGAGTCCTAATAAAACCCCAAACTCTTTTTGCAGCCGTTAATTAACGTGGGGAGATGAAAAAGTAAGCTGCACATGTCAGAAGAGAGGGCGTGTTCTGCGTTTTCTGTAGACACGCTTCTGCTGCGGTACGGATAACAGGTTTATCGCAGTATGGAAGTGAAATGGCAACTGGAAACGTTCTTGAAAGCTGGAGTAACCAGAACAGTAAGATTGTTTTGGATAAAATGTCTGAATTGCACACAGTTTTCTGACTGTATATGGATCATATGCACCGTCGCGCCCAGCTGTAGGGAAATGGTGCCAACAATTTCAACAATGTCGCACAGACGTAGACGATGCAAATCGCGAAGGAAGGCCGTAGTCATCGACCACAAGCGATAGTTTCCAGGCAATCAAGGAAATGATGAACAGCATTCGCAGATTTTTCCGGCGAGCACGTTTACGTAGCAGGTTCTCAGATGGCTCCTTGAACAAGGAGCGGGTTTCTAAGGTCAAGGAATCGAACGATTGGCAGACGTTCCGACTGGTGTTCACAGAGGCTTCATGACTGAGTAGAAAAATAGTATCGCTTATCTGTGTCATTCCGAAGTGTAGTGCAGCATTCAACAAAAGTTATCTGGTCTGCCATAATAATGTATAACGTGCTGTTTGAAGGCTCCTCGTATAGAGGGCACCGACCGCTTAGATGCTTCAAATTTAATGTTTCTTGTGCACATGAGCGAAGTTTCGAACAATCCCGACTGACGGTAGGGCCGTATTGAACCATCAAAACGGTGTTTACGCAAGAACCTCGCTACAACAACGTGTTGCAGTTGAATTTTGGTTGGGGAAAAACAAACCGAGATGAACATTGATACATGTCTGTGTGCAGTGTATTGCAATGCTGCAGTTGGCACGGCTGCTGCCTGGAGATGCCTTTCTTTTTAAAATGAACTGTAGCGTCATGAAGTGCAGCAACTAAGCTATATGATCGACTTCGTTCATGACGTCGAAATACAGCCACTGCTCCCGTCTTGGTGAACGGTGCGGATGCCATTATTAGCGCTGTCCGGCGCATGGCGACTCGACTACTCGCTCTACGGCTATCGGTGCGCGTTGGAAGGCGTGTACATTGCTTGCGACTCTTGGACATTCAAAGATGTGCTCACACGAATGCCCACAATAGGCCACAAAATTAAAATAAAAGTCATTTGAAATGTTGCAGAAATTTGAGGTGAATAGAGAACCCTTTCTGTCACGGATAGATACAGTTGACGCAATCAGGGTGCGTCACTTTGAGCCGAAAACAAAAAGAAAGTCACCTCAGTGGCGCCAAAGGCGATCACGAGAAAAGAAGGTATTCAAGGTACCTGCCTCTGCTGGCGAAGTTATTATGATACCCTTTTGGGATAGTAATGGTGCTATACTCGAGGATGTGTTGCCAAAAGCGTCAAACATTAATTTAGATAAGAACCGTTTCCGGAGTGCTCAGTCTGATAAAAAAAACAAAATAAATCTTTCTGCAACACGACAATGCTTGTCTTCTAACAAGTCTCAGAATCCGCGAACGCATCGCAAAATTGGCTTGTACACATTTGCCTTATCTGCCCTATAGCACAGGTTGAGCGCTGTTTTACTTCCATCATTCTGAAAACACGATGAGAGCGTAATTCATGCAGAGAAAACATGGCTACTGATAGATGCGTGCGTAGATTACTCGTAGGCCAGTTGGTAATAAAGGTGCAGTAGTTTAATACAATTCCAAAGGCGATCGTGTTAATAAAACAATAAATAATTATCGTGTTAGTAAAACAATAAATAATTAAACTTATGGAAGTCAGATCGCGGTGTTCACGTTTAGGATGTTCATATGTCTATGAATAAATCCATAAATAAACTATTTCCATACTCTAGATAGATAAAGAAGGTCGTTACAAAATGTATGTAGGATGTGGGATCAGGTAAATATATGAGTGCTCTGAATGGCGTAGGAGGTTTCGTTTCCACCTCTCCTCACATTATGCTAGTGAGACCGCTATAAAGCAAGTACAGATTGCTATGCAGCTGGCCTTACACTGGGTTCTGATATTCCAGCAGCAAAACTGATTGCTCTATAATCGTCTCAGAAATCTAAAGCTAAACGTACCTTTGCAGCTCCAGGAGCAATATGAACCGAACTTCTTAAATGTATGACGAACCCTGGGATGTTGGTGTGAGTTACAACGGCGTTAATTTCAAGTTTAATTTAAAAGTACAATTGGAATTCTCTTTATCCTTTTAGATGGGACTAAACGTGGTAGAAATCATTTCCCAGTACTGTTATGTCATGAGAAATCGGGATTAAAAAACTAATCAGGTAACCATTAATGATGTATGAAGACTAGCAATGAAACACTGCAAAACAGGGTAGAAATTAAATTCCAGAGGCAAACACCAGTGGGTATGACTTCTACCAGGTTGATGGTTGGCAGTTTCTCATTGCTTTTTCAGCTGCTCCTGTTGCGGTGGAAGGATGCTCGGATGAGGTAGTACATTATGCGCATCAAGTTACATTTCTATAAGCCCATTATTGCTATAGTTAATCAAATGTTGCCGCGTGGAGAGGCCGCAGGGTTTGAGGTGTCATGTCACGGATTGTGCGGCCCCTATCACTGGAGGTTCGAGTGCTCCCTCGGGCGTGGGCATGTGTGTTGTTCTTAGCATAAGTTAGTTTAAGTAGTGTGTAAGTCTAGGAACCGATGACCTCAGCAGTTTGGTCCCTTAGGAATGTACTCACATGAGAACATTAGAATCAAATATTGATTTAGATAGTCTGTAAATGTTTAATATAAAATGAAAACAGGTGAGTCGTATTACAATACCTTTGTGTTTGACATTGATGGATGTTTGTTAAGTACAAGTACGATGTCACATGGTCTCCAGATACACATTATGAGGAGAGAGGACACATGACAGCATAGAAGAGGCCAGGGATTTTGCTTGGGGAAATATGTCATTTTCTTGGGATACGCTTGGGGGACGAACAGACGCACACGAAGAGCTAGTAAACAAAACAGTGCTCAGTGTTGGAAGGTTGACAAGAAAATGACCGCCACCTTCCTGTTGATGTACGTTCCTGCCTTTCTTCAATTTAATTATCAGATCCGTACAAAAAAAGATAAGTGTACCTTTTGACACCGCACAAGGTGTCACTTTTTATAAAAAAAAAAAAGGTCTCGCCAAGGCGACAGTCGCATTGTGTGCTATAAAAATGTCAAAGACCACCTCGGACAACTATTGTCGTGCAGATGCAATTTGCCAGAATTAAATTGTTTGGTTTCTTTCCCACATTGAAGGATTGTTACAATCCCAAGCTCTCTTAAAACTTAATTTCTTTCCGTCCTTCCTATCCTAAAATGGCGCTGCTCTGACATCTGTAACCATTGGTATTTCACCACTCATGAGAGTTCTCCCTCCCCCTTTAATTTCTTGTTATTATCCCAGCTAGCTTACCCTTCCCTTTCCTGTTGAGGCGAAGGAAATGTCTAGTATAATCCCATCTAATGACAGACTCAACAGGAACCACGTCAATATCTGACCCTGTAACCAATCTAAGCACCCGTTCCAACTCCAAATTAACTTCGTCGACAGAATACTGTAGTTCAAATGAAGATACAGAATAGATACAAACTCAGCTTTGGTGTGTCTCGTTGCTGATCCAATCTTTACCAGGTTGGTAGCTTCGTGGGAGGGGACCAAACAGCGAGGTCATCGGTGCCATCGGATTAGGGAAGGATGAAGAAGGAAGTCGGCCGTGCCCTTTCAAAGGAACCCGTCATTTGCCTGAAGCGATTTAGGGAAATCACGGAAAACCTAAATCAGGATGGCCGGACGCGGGCTTGAACCGTCGTCCTCCAGAATGTGATGGTGGTGCGCTAACCACTGCTCCACCTCTCTCGGTAATTTTTACCAGGTCACAATCTGTATTGTACCGAGGATCTCTGTCAATACTACTGACCGGCTCACTCACTGTAACCAACGTGTCTTACTTGATGAACTCTTTACAAAATGATGCTAAATCCTCTCACTTGCCCCGGACCACCGCTAGAATTAAAGAAATTGATGACTTGATATTTTGATCCTAGTTCACCCTTAAAAATTTGGACCTCACCACTAACTTGAGTACTATCTGTCAACAAAACTTTCTCTCTCTTTACTGACTTCCTACTTTCTTACTTTTCGATTTATCACTGAAAGTTAGTTGTGCCCTGTTTACACCTATATGTAATAGAGGCTCATTAGTTTCTAAGTGAAGCAGCAGGTCAAACTTATTTTTCACATTCACGACAAAACTGTCAGATGAAGTTCTCAGACTGTTCCTTCCGTTACCTGTTGTTACATCTCGCCCCTCTTTACCTTCTCCCTCCTTAAGCTGTCAATAAATTCCCTAGTCCTGTGTAATTCAGCCTGAAAGGCAAAAATTGTCCCTCCCATTGCAGTATCTTCCTATCTCTACTACAAAATCTTTAAAACCACTGAAGATCAACATTTACTTCCACAGTTCTCATGCTACTACAGTCATGACAGTGGAAAAAACTACAGCACACACCAAACCCTAGAACTAACAATTCCACGGCAAGTTAGTCACACCAAACGCTAGAACTAACAATTCTACGGCAAGTCAGGCACTTTTTACACATAATAAAAATAAAACTTTAGTAAGAATAAGTAAATTAAAATACTGACAACAAGAAAAAACATTTAGAAAATTTTGCCTATACGGAACTGTATGTAAACAAATTACTTGTGCAAAGTAACTTCCGGGTACATGAACTAAATCACGAAGGAATGCACTCCACTTAAATTGCTGAGAAGAAAAAAGAACAATTAAACTAAATTCTGTAAACAAAATTAAGACCAAAACCCGACTTTGCGAGCCCGCAGCTCGTGTTCTGGTGGCTACCGTTGCTGCCTTGGGATCACGGGGTCCCGTGTTCGATTAGCGGCCGGCTCTCGGATTTTCTCCGCCTGGGGACTGGGTGTTTGTGTTGTCCTCGTTATATCACCATCATTCAGGGAAGTTGCGAGACTAGACTGTGAAAAAGATTGGGGACCTTGTACGCGCGCTGATAACCAGGCAGTTGAGCGCCGCACAAACCGAGTATTATCATCAACGTCTTTACGATATTTTCGCCTTTTCTGGAATAATTCGCAAAAAATATAACCATACACACTAATACACACATTTCCTGATTAATATATACAAAATTTACTGTTATTACTATTAAATAACCTATTTTTACGATAGCACAAAATTCGCGCGTCTCGAAAGATTGAAAAGTCTCTATTGGATTCCTTTCATTTAATTTCTTAAATCTGTTGTCATTTACGGCATAAATTCCTCTTCTAAATTTACTGTGGTGTTTCTGACTATCTGGGAGGAGACTGAGCAGTGGAACGTGTTACTTTTACACATAAACAAGAACGATCTGTCACACTACTACACTTTAAAACACAGTTTATACAGGTATGTAATTCATGTCAGACAGTCTCATACGGAACCTACATCCGCTTTCTTTTATATACTGTATATGATAAGATACTGTCATCCCCCTTCCCTTCTGTGTGAGAGGATGAATGAGCAAATGCATTTCTAGTTACATGCTTGATGGTAACAGACAAGCCTGTCTGCTAGAGAACAGCAGGACCAACGTCGGAACAGGTAGCTACACTTTCTAAGAGCAGAGAGGTTTCTATTCTTAGTATGGTCCTGTCCGTCCCTTGTCATGTTGGTATAGGAAGCTGTCTCTCTGGTCACTTCCGTTTATATCTGTTAAGCACGCTCGGTAGTCGCCCAGGTCAGTCTGTCCGTGGCGAGCGTCTGAAGTGGTAAGATCTCCGGCTAAGCGCGTGTCTGCTAAGTCCATAGGACAATGGATTTCTTAAGTTCAGCCTAACTGAAAATTTAATCACCTTTATTTCAGGTTTAGCTCTAAAATATCTAATGTTATCTTAAATTGCAACACAGTGTAATTCGAGTGTGAAGTTCAGAATGTCTTCCGGTAGTTGCTTTGTGACTACTTTGTCAGTAAAGTGGAACCACGTGTTGATCAGTAACTCTAACTAAGATCATCAACCTTAAATGTGAATGTGCGTGAGACTTTAACGTCTCGTCTTGACAATATTTTTCAATATAGCAACTTTTCTTTATGTTCAACCCACATGGGGTGTACTTTGTGAGACCAGTACCACGTGCTTATACAATTGTTTGACCCATTAGGTTATAGTAAGACGATAGTAACCAGTTCAAGGTTTTTCTTTTGTAAATTGTGTTTCGATGTAATTTATTTTAATTAATAATGTAATACGATGTCAAGTGATGAATTTGCTAATACTAGTCCTGTTAATCCACCAATTGTAAATAGAAAAATAAATCCTAAAGCTCATAATAACGGTGGATTGAATTTGAATTTAGTTCCATATAATGTAGCTAATCATCTAAATACCTTGATTCCTGTAGGTACAGCAATAATTATTGTTGCTGATGTAAAGTATGCTCGTGTGTCAACATCTATTCCTACTGTGAATATATGATGTGCTCATACAATAAATCCTATTAGTCCAATTGATAATATAGCATAAATTATACCTAATGTTCCAAATGATTCAATTTTTCCTCTTTCTTGACATACAATGTGAGAAATAATTCCAAACCCCGGTAGAATTGAAATGTAAACTTCTGGGTGCCCAAAGAATCAGAATAGATGTTGATATAAAATTGGGTCACCTCCTCCCGCAGGGTCGAAGAATGATGTATTCAAATTTCGATCTGTTAATAGTATAGTAATAGCCCCTGCTAATACTGGGAGCGATAAAAGGAGGAGAAGGGCTGTAATAGCTACAGATCAAACAAATAAAGGTGTTTGATCTAGAGTTATACTTTCTGATCGTATATTAATTGCTGTTGTAATGAAGTTTACTGCACCAAGAATAGATGATACACCTGCTAAGTGAAGTGAAAAAATAGCTAGGTCTACAGATGCCCCCCCATGTGCGATAGCTCCTGCAAGAGGAGGGTAAACTGTTCAACCTGTACCAGCACCGTTATCTACTATAGAAGATGTAAGAAGAAGGGTAAGCGAAGGCGGTAGTAATCAAAAACTTATATTATTTATTCGTGGGAACGCTATATCTGGTGCACCCATTATTAATGGTACGAGTCAATTACCAAATCCACCAATTATAATAGGTATTACTATAAAAAAAATTATTACAAATGTGTGGGCTGTAATAATGACATTATAAATTTGGTCATCTCCAATTAGAGATCCTGGTTGACCAAGTTCAGCACGAATAAGTATTCTTATTGATGTTCCTGCTATTCCTGCTCACGCTCCAAATAAGAAGTATAAAGTACCAATATCCTTATGGTTTGTTGAGAATAATCATTTTTGCGGTAAGATGGCTGAATTTAAGGTGGTAGACTGTAAATCTACTTATGAGATGTTTCTCTCTTACCATACTTTAGGTCTTATATTCAATTATGATTCTAGACTGCAATTCTAGAGGTGTAAAATTTTACTAAGGCCTAAAAGATTATTCTTTTAATTATAACTTTGAAGGTTATTAGTTTGTTTAACTTAAGTCCTTAGTATAATGAGATTAAGGTTGATGTTGAGATTAATCCTATTGTTGATATTATTACTGTTATAGGAAGAATAATTCTTGATTTTTGAGACTTTATTTTTATAGATCACGAATTTTCTGTGTATGATATAATTAGGGCTGAGAATCTAATACGTATATAATAATAAAGTGTAATTGTAGTTAATACAACCATGATTGTTATAATAGTTGTTATGTTATTTTCCATCAATGATTGTATTACAATTCATTTTGGTAGAAATCCAAGAAATGGTGGTAAACCCCTAAGGATAAAAGGGATAAAAATATTATGAATTTAATTTCAGTTTTTATATTTCTGGCTGAATAGATCTGATTTATAAAAAATAGATTTATTTGCTTAAATAATAGGACCATAATTAATCTTAATAGTGAATAAATAATAAAGTATAGTTCTCAAATGTTTTCTCTAACTGTTAGGGATCTAATTATTCACCCTAAATGTCTAATTGAGGAATATGCTAGAAGTTGTCATAGCGATGTTTGATTTAAACCACCTATTGCCCCAATAATAATTCTTAGAATAATAATTGTTCAAATGAAAGTTCTTAGTTGAATACAATAAGATAATACTATTATTGGGGCAATTTTTTGCCATGTTATTAGTGTTAAACAGTTATTTCATCTTGAAGCTCCTATTACTTCTGGAAATCAGAAATGAAAGGGTGCAGCCCCGATCTTTAATAATAATCTAGATCTAATTATTATTGATGGAATAAGTTCTGTTTCTCATCCTATTGGATACTTTTTTTGAATCAGCAAAATTGAAAATAATAGTATTGTCGATGCTATTGCTTGAACAATAAAATATTTAATTGATGATTCATTTATTATTATATTTTTATTTCTTGTTAGGAGCGGAATAAATGAAAGTAAGTTGATCTCAAGTCCTATTCAAACTCCAAATCAGGAGTTTGATGAAATGGACAGGATCGTTCCTATCATTAATTTTGATAGGAAGAGAAGTTTTGTACAGTTGTTGGTCATTAAAAAGGAGAGGATTGATACCTCTATAAATAGGGGAATGAACCCATTAGCTTGTTTAGCTTACCTTTTTACATTAAGGTGTATGATGCACGTTAGTTTTTGATACTAAAGGAGGTAGTTTAATTCTGTCTTATGTAATTTTTAATGAAGGTAATTTTATTTACTTGATTTACCCTATCAAGGTAACCCTTTAGTCAGGCACTTCATTTATATTTAATATATAAATTAAAAATTTTTTTTAGAAATTTGTTTATGTATTATTTTGGTTATTTCTAATTAATTTATCTCGGTTAGAATAATCTGAATATATATTATATATAATAAATAATTTATATTAATATATTACATTTAATTAAATTTAAATACCTATAGTGTTATTTTATAATTATTAAATGATTATTTTAATACATTTATTTACCTAGGATTATAGCTACTTATGTTTTTAGCTTAAAATAGGTTATTATATTATAAATTATATAACAATATGTAAATTAATATTAAATATTATTATAATTGGATATAATAAATATAATTAATATTATTAAATATAAAATCTTATATTAACATAAATAATTATATTAATTATAATAATATAATTCAATATATTATCTATAATTAGATTATTTAACTAATTAATATTTAAGTTAACTTAATATAAAGCTAATTTTATATTAATACCATATTACATTAATTTACATAATTATATTAAATATTTATTAAATTATTTAATCTTTCTTTATTATTAGTGAAAAGAAAGATTAAATAAGAAAGAATATAATACATTTATCGTTATACATGTTCCATATTAATCTTTATTTATATATAATAGAGAAGTTGTTGTGGTCATTCTAGGGAGCGTTTCTTTTTTTTTGTCATTTTTGCGTTTATTTTCTTTTTTTTTCTTTAAATATTTGAATCTTTTATTTTTTCTTATTTTTATAAATTTTTAAATTTCTTATTTTCTTTCCAAAAGTTTTATTCTTGCTTATTTATTCACTTTTTCTTTGTATTATATGTAAGTTTTGTTAAACTAAATGTTCTATTTTGCAGTAATTTGATTTAATTATCAAGTGATTTTGGATTTAGCAATTGATTTAGTATCGGCATAATTCGTGCCAGCAGCCGCGGTTATACGATTGATACAAGTGAATATTATTGGTTAAAACAGTTATTTATATTTTTAGGGTTAAAATATAAATTTGTAAGGTGAAATGCTAAAATTTATTTATAGCTCTTTTTATGAATCTGTGAAATTTGAATAATAAACTAGGATTAGATACCCTATTATTTTAAATGTTAATTATATTTACCAGGGTACTATTAGCTAAGGTCTTTAAACCCAAAGAATTTGGCAGTATCTCATTCCATTCAGAGGAACCTACCCCGTGATTGATAATACACGATTTACTCTACTTAATTTATTTGTTTGTATAACTCCGTTATCAGAGAATCTTTTTAGAGTTATAATTCTCAAGATTCATAATTATAAAATATTTCAGGTCAAGGTGCAGCTTATAATTAAGAGGAGGTGGGTTACAATAGATTTTTGTTTATAACGGATTTGATGGTGAAATACTATTAATGAAGGTGGATTTGATAGTAATTTAATTTATTTAATATAACTGATATTGGCTCTGAGGTGTGTACACATTGCCTGTCGCTCTCATTATTGATTATTCTATTTTATTATTTTAATTTAGCTTCAATTTAGACGAGATAAGTCGTAACATAGTAGATGTACTGAAAAGTGTATCTAGGAAGATTTTCAAGATATAACTTATTAGTAAAGTGTTTCATTTACACTGAAAATTTTTCTGTGCAAATCAAGATATCTTGATTACTTATTTTATTATATTTATTTTTTGTTTATTTAATTATTTAATAAAAATAATTTTGTCGAATTTTGTCTTAGTATATTTTGTAGAATTGATTTTTTATATTATAGTTTATTGGTAATGTAATTGTTTTATGAAATATTATTTTAAATTTTTAAAAGTAGATTTTATTTATTGTACCTTTTGTATCAGGGTTTATCAAAATTTTAGTATTTACTTTACTTGTCTCGATTTGGGTTGATTTATAAATAATTTATAGTTAATGTATCATAATTATTATTAAATTATTTATAGAAATGAGATGTTAATCGTTTCCCAAGATATCTAGTTTCTTAAGAAAAAATTTAATTTTTTGAAGTTAATTGTTTTTAATTAATTTTTTAGGTATAAATATTAACTTATTTATTCTTTAAGGGATAAGCTTTGAAGTTAATAACCTATAATTTGTTTTATAAAATATAATAGTAAGCTTTAAACCAGCTATCTCTAAGATTACGTTTTAGTTCATTATTTTTATTTTTGATTTTATAATTATTTTAGGTTTTTATTAAGATTATAAATTTAATTTTGAAATTTTTGTAATAATGATAGAATTAGTATATTTATTTGTATATAATTTTTACCTTGTTAATTTATTATAAGGAACTAGGCAAAATTGATTACCGCCTGTTTATCAAAAACATATCCTCTAGAAAAACTTTGAGGTCTGGCCTGCTCACTGAGCAGATTTTTAAAGAGCCGTGGTATTTTGACCGTGCAAAGGTAGCATAATCATTAGTCTCTTAATTAGTGGCTGGAATGAAGGGCTTGACGAGAAATCAACTGTCTCTTAATAAATTTTTGAATTTAACTTTTGAGTCAAAAGGCTTAAATTTTTCTTAGGATGAGAAGACCCTATAGAGCTTAACATTTTATTTTTATATAGTTTTTTGTTTGTCTTTCTATATTTAATGATGTTTTGTTGGGGTGACATGAAGAATAAATAAACTCTTCATTATTATATCATTTATTTATGTTTGTTGTTTTGATCCATAATTTATGATCATAAGATTAAGTTACCTTAGGGATAACAGCGTAATTGTTTTTGAGAGCTCATATCGACAAAGGAGATTGCGACCTCGATGTTGGATTAAGAAAAATTTTGGGTGCAGTAGCCCAGTAATTAGGTCTGTTTGACCTTTAAATTCTTACATGATCTGAGTTCAGACCGGCGTGAGCCAGGTCGGTTCTATCCTAAGATTATTAATTCATATTAGTACGAAAGGACCATATGGTTGAAATATTTTTTATTTCATTGATTAATACTAATTAAATTACTATTTTGACAGATTAATGTGTTGAATTTAGAATTCATTTATGTAGATTTTTTCTACGAATAGTATTGATACTTTATGATATATTTATGTTTATTTTGAATTTTCTTTTATTAGTTATTTGTGTTTTAATTAGTGTTGCTTTTTTAACTTTATTAGAGCGTAAGGTTTTAGGTTATATTCAAATTCGAAAAGGTCCAAATAAAGTAGGTTTTGTTGGAATTCCTCAACCCTTTAGTGATGCTATCAAGTTAATTTGTAAGGAGCAGCCAATTCCTATTATATCTAATTATTTACGTTATTACTTTTCTCCTGTTTTTAATTTAATAATTTCCTTGGCTGTTTGAGTGATTTTCCCCTACTTAACTTATATATGTTCTTTTTCTTATGGATTTTGTTTTTTTTATGCTGTACTAGATTAGGTGTTTATACTGTTATAATTGCTGGTTGGTCTTCTAATTCAAATTATTCTTTACTAGGTTCTCTTCGTTCTGTTGCTCAAACAATTTCATATGAAGTTAGTTTGGCTTTAATTTTATTGTCTTTAATTATTTTAATTGGTAGTTTTAACATGTTTGATTTTATAAATTATCAGCTTTATTGTTGATTTATTATTATTTCTTTTCCTTTAGCTTTAGCTTGTTTTGCTTCTTGTTTAGCTGAAACTAACCGTACTCCTTTTGACTTTGCCGAAGGTGAATCTGAGTTAGTTTCAGGGTTTAATATTGAATATGGTGCAGGAGGTTTTACTTTAATTTTTTTAGCTGAGTATACTAGAATTGTTTTTATAAGAATGTTATTAGCTTTAATTTTTTTAGGTGGTGATTTTTATTCTTTTATATTTTTTATTAAGCTTGCTGTTATGTCCTTTGGTTTTATTTGAGTTCGTGGCACATTACCACGTTTTCGTTATGATAAGTTAATGTACTTAGCTTGAAAAAGTTTTTTGCCATTATCTTTAAATTTTTTTATTTTCTTTGTTGGTTTAAAGATTTTATTTATTTCATTTATTTAGTGAAATTTTTTAAGAAAAGTTTATAGAAGAGTTAAACTTCTAGTTTTATGTTTTCAAAACATACGCTTTTCCTAAGCTAATTAACTTATTATTCCTTAATTAGTTTATCTCATGCGTTTGCAACATGCACATTAATTAAGAAGTATGTAAAGTAAATAATTGTTAAGATTTGTCCTGTTATAATGTAAGGTTCTTCAACAGGCCGTTTTCCAATTCATGTTAATAAGCATACAACAACTACTATAATTCAGGATAAAATCTGGTTGATAGGATAGAATTGAATTCCTCAGAATGGTGTTTTATTATAAAATGGTAAAATTATTAAGATTCTAATTGATAAGAATAATGCAATAACACCTCCAAGTTTATTAGGGATTGACCGTAGAATTGCGTATGCAAATAAGAAGTACCATTCTGGTTGAATATGGACGGGAGTTACTAATGGGTTGGCAGGTACAAAATTATCTGGATCTCCTAGGAGGTAAGGATTAATCAAGCACAGTGTAATTAATAATGATGTTATTAATACAAATGTAATAGAGTCCTTGAAAGTAAAGTATGGGTGAAATGGGATTTTTTCAATATCTCCATTTAGCCCTAGGGGGTTATTAGACCCTGTTTGGTGGAGGAAAAATAAATGAATTGCTGCTATTGCAGCAATAATAAATGGTAGTACAAAATGAAATGTAAAGAATCGATTTAATGTTGCATTATCAACAGCAAACCCTCCTCATACTCATTGAACTAAATCTGTTCCTAAGTATGGGATTGCTGATAATAAATTAGTAATTACTGTTGCACCTCAGAATGATATTTGACCTCAAGGTAAAACGTATCCTATAAATGCAGTTGCTATAACTAAAAATAGGATTACTGTACCAATTATTCAGGTGTGTATGTATATATAAGATCCGTAGTAAATTACTCGTCCTACATGTAAATAAATACAAATAAAAAATATAGAAGCTCCATTTGCATGTAAGGTTCGAATAATTCAGCCATTATTTACGTCTCGGCAGATGTGAACTACACTACTAAATGCTATTTCAATATTTGATGTATAATGTATAGCTAAAAATAGTCCAGTTACAATTTGAATGACCAAACATAGTCTTAGTAGGGACCCAAAATTCCATCAAAATGAAATATTTGTTGGTGCGGGTAAATCAACTAAAGAGTTATTAATGATTTTAATTAAAGGATGTCTTAATCGTAAGGGTTTATTCATTAGTAAATTATCTTATTTTACGAATAGGCCCCTGGTTAATGTTGGTGATTTTAACAACTGCTAATAGTGCTAAAAATAAATAAATTATTATTATTATTGTAATAATGAATGTTGGTCTATTATATAGTTTTTCTAAAGATATTGTTATTTCTTGATAATTGATTGAATTATCAATATTTATAGTTTCAGTATTTTTGAAAAAGTCTATAAATATTGTTATATCTAAAATAATTAATGTTGATATGATAAATATTCATATTGTTAAGGTAATAATTATTGTAATTGATTTAGGTTGAAATATTTCGTTTGATGCAATTCTCGTAATATAAATAAATAGGACTAATATACCACCAAGAAATGTTAAAAATAAAATATATGATAACCAATATCTTTCCATTATTGTTCCTGTTATTAGTCCAACTAGAAAATTTTGTAGGATAATGAAAAGCATTATTGATATTGGGTGTTTATATTGGGTGTTTATATTCTCTGTCTTTACTTCTTTATTGATTTATTTTGCTGGTGTTTATGTTTTTACTTCTAAACGTAAGCATTTATTAATGGTTCTTTTGAGATTAGAATATATTGTTCTTTCTTTATTTATGTTGGTTATTGTTTTTCTTATTGAGTTTGATTATGATTATTTTTTTCCTGTTATTTTTTTGGTTTTTTCTCTTTGTGAAGGTGCTTTAGGTCTTTCTATTTTAGTTTCAATAATTCGTTCTCATGGTAATGATTTTTTTAATTCTTTTGGTTTATCTTTATGTTAAAGTATTTATTTATAACTATTTTTTTGATCCCCCTTTGTTTAGTTAATAATTGTTGATGGTTGGTTCATTCTTTAATATTTCTGTCTAGTTTTGTTTTTATGATTTGTGTTTATTCATATGCAGATTTAAATATGATTAGATATTATTTTGGTATTGATTATTTTTCTTTTAGTTTGATTCTGCTTAGTTTTTGAATTTGTTCTTTAATAATTACTGCTAGAGGTTCAGTTTATTTAAGTTCTTATCATTCTAATTTTTTTGTTTTTATAGTTTTAATTTTAATGATTATGCTTTATTGTTCATTTGCTAGATTGAGTCTTCTTTCTTTTTATATTTTTTTTGAGGCTAGATTGGTTCCTACTTTACTTTTGATTTTGGGTTGAGGCTATCAACCTGAACGGTTGCAGGCTGGTGTTTATTTAATTTTTTATACTCTGGTTGCTAGATTGCCTTTATTATTAGTTTTATTTAGGGTTTATGATTTTTCTAATACTTTATACTTTCCTTTATTGGTTGATTTTGGTTCTTATTATTTTATATTTTATGATTTTATAATTCTTGCTTTTTTAGTTAAGATGCCAATATTTTTGTATAAACCAAGTTGACCACGTGAAGCATGTGGTGTAAGCATCAAAGTAGCCCTCAGCTATTCTTTTCGGGAAGATTTCACAGAGAGTTAGTATGAATTTAGTATACCAGTGTGTGGTAATTTCATGACGGACAGGATTGCGCTACGAACGTAACTCCTTTGGGTGAAAATTGAATCTGTTGGTTGTGGTTAATTTCTTCTGGCATATGTTTCAACGTTCTTCGTGTGTTATCTTATGAATGCAGTGTAGTATGTAGTCTCCCAATCTTGGCTCCCTATTTGATGTGTTCCGTAAGATTACAAACTCACATTTACACAATCCTAAATAAGGCACCACTTTAGTTATGAATCAAGTTTGATATGCTGAAATTTTAATGGAACAATGATCAATGTTAAAATAAATGTCCAAATATAAACTGATTTATTTCTTTTTATTTAAATTGTCTTTTTATATATATATCACCGGTTATCGTAAGATGAGTACTAAAAGTTTATAATTAATGTTAGTCTGGTTGGGAATTTGGTAAGCTAGACTGGATACCTGGTGAAACAGTTGCGCAGTAATGCAAAGTTAACTTCCTCAGATAGCTCATAGCTTTTAACCCACTTTTATGGTCTTGAATATCAGCACCGCTTTCAGAACAAATTAATGCAACAACATTACAAGGTGCAGGACTGCCAACCCTCTGATCTGAGATCAGGTCTACTCCTGGGTACGCATTACACTCCAGACCTGGTACTGGAATTTCTGTCTGGCCATGATTAATCCAAATGGAATCTTCCCGTGCCTCCTGGCCTTTTCGTCTTCTTGTGAGTTTTGGACCGTTTATTCACAATTAGGCCTTATTATTGTTGGTGTTGATTTACTATCGATTCCGAGGAGAACAACTCTGTCAGTGAACTGTTAATGTAACTGGTTCTCTGCGCTATCTTCGTATTCGTAACGAATCCTTCTCCCATTATACCATTTTCTTCTGCTTTTAATATTACCTTATATTTGTCTGAACAGGAATCATCTTCTTACCATCTCACTTCACTGACCTCCACTATATCTAGACTGAGCCTTACTATTTCACTTTTCGTGTTTTCTAGCTTCCTTAGCCCATTCAAACTTCTGGCATTCCACGCTCTGACCCATGGAAAGTCACCCTTTCGTTGCTTATTCAGTTTTCTTCTCGTGGCTACCTCTCCCTCGGCAGTCCCCTCCCGGAGATCGAATCCAGAACCTTTTCCCAATTTAGAGATCATCGTAACACTATCGCAAAATCTTTGAATAATTTCAACAACGTGGTTTACGGCGGCCTGTTCCATTCGTTGTACGGTTTATTCTTGCACAGCGCACAACGGTCAGAACAGGAGAAAGGCGTCCCTCGAGACAGCGCCTGGCCACCCTGATCCGTGATTCTGCTAGACTCTGGAATCTCTGAAACGTTAGATTGCGAGCTTTGTATAATCTTAATTTTTTTCCCCGCAGCGCTCAAACAACTTCTGCGTTGTTTCTGAGCAGACTTTCAAAAGATTCACGGCATTGTTGAGCGGCGTTGTCTTGTTTGTCTTGTTTTGTTTTCTATATTTGTGTGTTTTATATGTATGTGTTTTTTCCTCGCTTGTAAATTGCACTGACTTCGATCAAAGATATAAATTTGTTTTGCGTGTGAAAAAGTGCGTACTAGGTTGGGTACCTGTCGTGTAACTTTCGTAATTTTTGGGGGATACATTTATTCTGATTTGTGTGTTGCGTACCGGGTATAAATTGAACTAATGCAGACACGTAACCAAGCTAAAAGTAGGCGGTCCAACAACTTAAGCAACATGGATCAAGGGGATAATGTGATTTCGAATATTAAAACGTCGGATGGTTCCGAAAATTCAGTGGGGAATACTTCAGAGGAAATGCAAAACAGGACGAACGGGCTCACAGCAGAGCCAGAAATTAATTTGCCTCCATCTAACCAAATTGATTTGGCATCAAAATAAAGAAAATGCAGAAAAATCAGAGAAATCGTTCCGAGAACAAAAAGAATCATCCGAAAAATCGATCCGCGAGCTAGGCGAACAAATAGACGAAAAACTAATCCAGCAAACAAATAAGGTCGACAAGTCGATGCAGAGAATGTCCGATGATATCTCACAAAGAATAAACAATCTGGCAAGTGAAATAAAAAGTGATATTATGAAAGAATTAGGCCGTACATTTGAGCAAATCGATGATCGTCTGCAAGCCTTAGAACAGGGCAAACGGAGTTGCGATGCGGAATCGAAAGAGAGCGAGGAACAGCTACTTAGGAATTTCCAAGCTCTGAGAGAAGAATGCCAAAGGGAATACCAGCAGGTACTCTCCAGGGTCCAGGAGGTGGAAACGCGTTGTCCCGCGTCCGTTAGCAACACAGTAGTGGACAACAGTTAAGCAATTCACGCACTCGAACAGCAAGTAGAAAAATTGAAGCAGACTGGGGCGGAGGACAACAGACAAATACATGATAAGATTGCGGCATTAGTGGACATCCTAGGCACGATGAAGGTGACGGAGAATGATAACAATATTACACCAGTAGCGGTCGTAGAGACCGAAGAAGTGCGTTGCTTCTTAGATTTCTGAAGGGACAGTTTGAAGTGAACAGGCGGCACAAAGCTGTAACAGGCGAATTGCAAGAACGCGTGGCGCATCTGGAAAGCCGCATGGGGTGTGATTCCGAACTCGCCAATAGCACTAAAAATAGCTGTACGAACAGTGTAGAGAGGGACTCCGGCCATGAGGGAGATTTTGACGACAGGGAAGAATGTATTTTGAGGGGCAGACATGAGAAAAATAGAAACATTCAAGGGCCTTGCTGGGAGGAAAAGCGGGGATTTGATTTCAAACATTTCCTCACGGTGAGAAAGTTTGAGATATTTCGAAATTCGCAAAAAGGAATACATCCACGAGCATGGCTCAAGCAATTTGAGTTTTGTCTTCCCCCCGACTGGGCAAGTTCACATAAGATAGAATATATGTGTGGCTATTTGGAAGGCGAACCGGCGATTCGCATGAGGTCGGCAGCGCGTCACTGCAACTCCACTCGGGAGTTTCGACAAGCCTTTCTGTCCGCCTATTGGTCGGAAGCGGCACAAGATAGGGTCAAGCATGGCATAATTATGCTGCCAAATTTGAACCAGTCTGGTTTCGGCAGCCCAGCATGCCTATTCGACCACATACTGCAGGCAAATCAATTTCTATACGACCCATACGGGCCTACAGAACTAATTAGGATATGCATCACCAAACTGCTGATGCACTTGCGCCACGTCGTTCTTGCGGGATGATGCAAAGAGGACGTGGAAACGTTTAAGACACTTCTCCAAGAGTTGGAATATAATACAGCAGAATGCCCACCTAATCAGGCACAAAGTTATTACGGGGCACAGCAGCGCGACCGCAGTCGTGGTCATAGTACTAATCAACGGCGTGACTGGTCGTCGCGACGCGGACGGAACAATAATCGGGACCGGTCGTATAGAAACTGGGGTAACAGTCGCGAACACAGGTGGAACAACGGAAATGATCGAGGACGTGGACAAGATCGTGAACGCAACAGTTACGGCAACCAGAATCGATACTACGGTGAACACGCTGGGAATAGGACTAGGCGGAGCACCTCATGATGTTGAAATTCGGCCGGCTAACCCTAAACATAATCCAGCAGATGGAAATGAACAAAACCGGCAATGACAAACTATCAGCGCAGAAGGCGCCCAATCGGAACAAATGAGCGACATGGCAAATGAGTGCATACGGTATATAGAGAGGGAAGATATTAGAGAGGATTTGTTGCAAGAAACTACGAGTGCTAAAATTTCGGGAATAAATCCAGTCGTGACAGTTGCAGTAAACGAAATATGTTTTAAGTGTGTCATTGACACTGGAAGCCCTTTCTCGATAGTGAGTGAGGCAGCATTTCAAAAATGCGAAGGGACTGGGACTTGGCCCGTTTTTCAAGTGCGAGGAATAAAGGTGAAGGGCGCAATCTACGGTAAGAGCGTAGAAATCCGAAGGCAGACTCGGCTTAATTTTACCTGCCAGGAAAGAGAGTTTGAGTACAACTTCTTGGTGCTCCCAATGCTGAATGTGGCAATGATGTTAGGAAATGTCTTCATTAATGCCCACCATGCAGTAATTGACATGGGTGGAGGAGTAATGACAGTTCAAATTGGAGATCAGCCAATTAATTTAATATTTGATGAATGCATATTACGTGCCAAGTCAGAAATTAGTTGCCTAAAATTTCAAGCTGAAACCGAGTCGCAACCCTGACTGGAGCTACTCGTGAACTATGTAAGTGAGTTGTGCTCTACGTCTGGTGAGTAGGGGAAAGATGATGTTTTTGCTGATGCACTGAGAAAGAGCATCGCGGGTGTGAGAACCACGGACAGGGAAAAGGAGAAATTGTATTGCCTACTTAGGAATCATGAACGGGTATTTTCTGAAACTCAGGGGAATATCCGATCTGTGGGTATTATGGGTCTGGCAAACCCAGGTCCCCAGCTGTTAGTAGCCTTGTTTCCGATTTTCTGCTTCCAGTGCTGTTATCTATCTATTACAATTCTACATCTGTCAGTATAAATGAGGATCTCTTACTGTAGTATGCGTGCTGTATGAATATTTTAAGATAGGAGAACTCTGAGAAAGGAATGAGTAAGTTTGGAATCTTGAAAACAGGATGCGATAATACGATTGTTTAACCAATGGCTTCCCAATATGCGCTAATATGTTAATATTGGTGATATAGGTGAAAGAAGAGTTGTGGTTTGTGTAATTTACGTGGCCCTGAAATAGTATTATGGCAGTCAAATGACGAGCAGTTTTCCAGTAAATGGAGAATGGAACGGAAATATGGATCCTTTTTGTAGTCTTGACTGATGTTGAGGCAGAGCCTGAAAAATTATTTTGCTTTAATACTTGTCCTAGAAAAGTGACGTTTATGCGTTTTGCTGATGCTGTGAGCATTACAGCTTACTGTTTTCGCTGGTGCGGGATGCGCTGCAGCCTATATGAGTTGAACTGAAGAAATGTCCCTCTTGAAGGTAGAGGGAGATTAAATAATTTTGATTATGGGACCGAAGGAAAGCTTGGTTTAATGTAATAAGGATGAATCAAAACATTTGTCATTTAAACTACAGGAGGATTCGGATCTTTTGTGTCTGAAATTTACTGCAGAACTCAACTAGTCTTACACCTCTGTCATTGCTACTACCATGCCCATATTCTCCCGCAATTTTTTCTTCTGTTCTGTTCGTTCCCCTACCACCACGTTCCCGCCTACCATGTTTAATATCTGACTTCACTATTCAGTATCTTCACATACATTCGCTATCTGTTTACCTTCTGCTTGTGACGTCGGTATGTATATCTGAAATTATTGTTGGTGTTGGTTTACTATCGATTCCGAGGAGAACAACTCTGTCAGTGAACTGTTAATTTAACTGGTACTCTGCGCTATCTTCGTATTCGTAACGAATCCTTCTTCCATTATACCATTTACTTCTGCTTTTAATATTACCTTATATTTGTCTGAACAGGAATCATCTTCTTACCATCTCACTTCACTGACCTCCACTATATCTAGACTGAGCCTTACTATTTCACTTTTCGTGTTTTCTAGCTTCCTTACCCCATTCAAACTTCTGGCATTCCACGCTCTGACCCATGGAAAGTCACCATTTCGTTGCTTATTCAGTTTTCTTCTCATGGCTACCTCTCCGTCGGCAGTCCCCTCCCGGAGATCGAATCCAGAACCTTTCCCCAACTCAGAGATCATCGTAACACTATCGCAAAATTTTTGAATAATTTCAACAATGTGGTTTACGGCGACCTGTTCCATTCATTGTACGGTTCATCCTCGCACAGCGCACAGCGGTCAGAACAGGAGAAAGGCGTCCCTCGAGACAGCGCCTTACTTGTAAGGGTAGCCGTATTTGGCACTGCCATCAATAATCTAAGGATCGATGTGAAAATTTTTTATTAATTGTCCCCCATTTGTGACAAACAGTGCTATGTTTTTCTCTTTCTCCAATCATTCAATGAAGGCGAAAATTAAGATACTGTAGGAATGAACTCAAAATATTGGCTTTCAATTCTCTACAGAGAGCGGACGACTTTAATAAATTATACATCTACATCTACACTCCGCAAGCCACCCAACCGTGTGTGGCGGAATGCACTTTACGTGCCACTGTCATTACTTCCCTTTCCTGTTCCTGTCGCATATGGTTCGCGGGTAGAACGACTGCCGGAAAGCCTCTCTCTAATTTTACAGCCGTGAACTCCTCGGGAGGTATAAGTGGGGGGAAGCAATATATTCGATACCTCATCCAGAAACGCACCCTCTCGAAGCCTGGACAGCAAGCTACACCGCGATGCAGAGCGCCTCTCTTGCAGAGTCTGCCATTTCAATTTGCTAAACATAGTGAACACATTATTGTGGCCAAGATAGATACGAAGCCCACACCTACTACAGTAGTACAAGTTTATATGCCAACTAGCTCTGCAGATGACGAAGAAATTGAAGAAATGTATGATGAAATAAAAGAAATTATTCAGATACTGAAGGGAGACGAAAATTTAAGTCATGGGTGACTGGAATTCGAGTGTAGGAAAATGGAGACAAGGAAACATAGTAGGTGAATATGGATTGGGGCTAAGAAATGAGAGAGGAAGCCGCCTGGTAGAATTTTGCACAGAGTACAACATAATCATAGCTAACACTTGGTTTAAGAATCATGAAAGAAGATTGTATACATGGAAGAACCCTGGAGATACTAAAAGGTATCAGATAGATTATATAATGGTAAGACAGAGATTTACAAACCAGGTTTTAAATTGTAAGACATTTCCAGGGGCAGATGTGGACTCTGACCACAATCTATTGGTTATGACCTGTAGATTAAAACTGAAGAAACTGCAAAAAGGTGGGAATTTAAGGAGATGGGACCTGGGTAAACTGAAAGGATCAGAGGTTGTACAGAGTTTCAGGGAGAGCATAAGGGAACAATTGACAGGAATGGGGGAAAGAAATACAGTAGAAGAAGAATGGGTAGCTTTGAGGGATGAAGTAGCGAAGGCAGCAGAGGATCAAGTAGGTAAAAAGACGAGGGCTAGTAGAAATCCTTGGGTAACAGAAGAAATACTGAATTTAATTGATGAAAGGAGAAAATATAAAAATGCAGTAAATGAAGCAGGCAAAAAGGAATACAAACGTCTCAAAAATGAGATCGATAGGAAGTGCAAAATGGCTAAGCAGGGATGGCTAGAGGACAAATGTAAGGATGTAGATGCCTATCTCACTAGGGGTAAGATAGATACTACCTACAGGAAAATTAAAGAGACCTTTGGAGATAAGAGAACGACTTGTATGAATATCAAGAGCTCAGATGGAAACCCAGTTCTAAGCAAAGAAGGGAAAGCAGAAAGGTGGAAGGAGTATATAGAGGGTCTATACAAGGGCGATGTGCTTACCGAACTATCAGTTTAATAAGTCACAGCTGCAAAATACTAACACGAATTCTTTACAGACGAATGGAAAAACTAGTAGAAGCCAACCTCGGGGAAGATCAGTTTGGATTCCGTAGAAACACTGGAACACGTGAGGCAATACTGACCTTACGACTTATCTTAGAAGAAAGATTAAGGAAAGGCAAACCTACATTTCTAGCATTTGTAGACTTAGAGAAAGCTTTTGGCAATGTTGACTGGAATACTCTCTTCCAAATTCTAAAGGTGGCAGGGGTAAAATACAGGGAGCGAAAGGCTATTTACAATTTTTACAGAAACCAGATGGCAGTTATAAGAGTCGAGGGACATGAAAGGGAAGCAGTGATTGGGAAGGGAGTAAGACAGGGTTGTAGCCTCTCCTCGATGTTGTTCAATCTGTATATTGAGCAAGCAGTAAAGGAGACAAAAGAAAAATTCGAAGTAGGTATTAAAATTCATGGAGAAGAAATAAAAACTTTGAGGTTCGCCGAAGACATTGTAATTCTGTCAGAGACAGCAAAGAACTTGGAAGAGCAGTTCAATGGAATGGACAGTGTCTTGAAAGGAGGATATAAGATGAACATCAACAAAAGCAAAACAAGGATAATGGAATGTAGTCTAATTAAGTCGGGTGATGCTGAGGGAATTAGATTAGGAAATGAGACACTTAAAGTAGTAAAGGAGTTTTGCTATTTGGTGAGCAAAATAACTGATGATGGTCGAAGTAGAGAGGATATAAAATGTAGGCTGGCAATGGCAAGGAAAGCGTTTCTGAAGAAGAGAAATTTGTTAACATCGCGTATAGATTTAAGTGTCAGGAAGTCATTTCTGGAAGTATTTGTATGGAGTGTAGCCATGTGTGGAAGTGAAACATGGGCGATAAATAGTTTGGACAAGAAGAGAGTAGCAGCTTTCGAAATGTGGTGCTACAGAAGAATGCTGAAGGTTAGATGGGTAGATCACATAACTAATGAGGAAATATTGAATAAGATTGGGGAGAAGAGAAGTTTGTGGCACAACTTGACCAGAAGAAGGGATCGGTTTGTAGGACATGTTCTGAGGCATCAAGGGATCACCAATTTAGTATTGGAGGACAGCGTGGAGGGTAAAAATCGTAGAGGGAGACCAAGAGATGAATACACTAAGCAGATTCAGAAGGATGTAGGTTGCAGTAGGTACTGGGAGATGAAAAAGCTTGCACAGGATAGAGTAGCATGGAGAGCTGCATCAAACCAGTCTCAGGACTGAAGACAACAACAACAAACATCTCCGTAACGCTATCACGCTTACCAAATAATCCTGTGACGGAACGCGCCGCTCTTCTTTGGATTTTCTCTATATCCTCTGTCACCCCTACCTGGCACGGATCCCACACTGATGAGAAATACTCAAGTATAGGTCGAACGAGTGTTTTGTAAGCCACCTCCTTTGTTGATGGACTACATCTTCTAAGGACTCTCCCGCCTTAAAAACAATTAATTTTATATTATCATTCCACTTCAAATCGTTCCGTACGCATACTCCCAGATATTTTACAGAAGTAACTGCTACCAGTGTTTGTTCCGCTATCATATAATCATACAATAAAGGATCCTTCTTTCTATGTATTCGCAATACATTACATTTGTCTATGTTAAGGGTCAGTTGCCACTCCCTGCACCAAGTGTCTATCCGCTGCAGATCTTTCTGCATTTCGCTGCAATTTTCTAATTCTGCAACTTCTCTGTATACTACAGCATCATCCTCGAAAAGACGCATGGAACTTCCGACACTATCTACTAGGTCATTTATATATATTGTGAAAAGTAATGGTCCCATGACACTCCCCTGTGGCACGCCAGAAGTTACTTTAACGTCTGTAGACGTCTCTCCATTGAGAACAATATGCCGTGTTCAGTTTGCTAAAAACTCTTCAATCCAGTCACACAGTTGGTCTGATATTCCGTAGGCTCTTACTTTGTTTATCAGTCGACAGTGCGGAACTGTATCGAACGCCTTTCGGAAGTCAAGGAAAATGGCATCAACCTGGGAGCCTGTATCTAACATTTTCTGGGTCTCATGAACAAATAAAGCGAGTTCGGTCTCACACGATCGCTGTTTCCGGAATCAATGTTGATTCCTACAGAGTAGATTCTGGGTTTCCAGAAATGACAATATACGCGAGCAAAAAACATATTCTAAGATTCTACAACAGATCGATGTCAGAGATATAGGCCTATAGTTTTGCGCATCTGCCCGACGACCCTTCTTGAAAACTGGGACTACATGTGCTCTTTTCCAATCATTTGGAACCTTCCGTTCCTCTAGAGACTTGCGGTACACGGCTGTTAGAAGGGGGCAAGTTCTTTCGCATACTCTGTGTAGAATCGAATTGGTATCCCGTCAGGTCCAGTGGACTTTCCTCTGTTGAATGATTTCAGTTGCTTTTCTATTCCTTGGACACTTATTTCGATGTCAGCCATTTTTTCGACGTGCGAGGATTTAGAGAAGGAACTGCAGTGTGGTCTTCCTCTGTGAAACAGCTTTGCAAAAACGTCTTTAGTATTTCAGCTTCACGCGTGTCATCCTCTGTTTCAATGCCATTATTATCCCAGAGTGTCTGGATAAGCTGCTTCGATCAACTTACTGATTTAACGTAAGACCAGAACTTCCTAGGATTTTCTGTCAAGTCAGTACATAGAATTTTACTTTCGAATTCACTAAACGCTTCACGCATAGCCCTCCTTACGCTTTGACATCGTTTAGCTTCTGATTGCCTTGAACTTTTTCCATAAACACTCAACATTGTCAGTGTCGGAACAGAAATTTTCGTTTGGATCTGTTAGCTAGTCTGAAATCTGCCTCCTATTACTCTGCCGGCCGCGGTGGTCTAGCGGTTCTAGGCGCGCAGTCCGGAACCGCGCGACTGCTACGGTCGCAGGTTCGAATCCTGCCTCGGGCATGGATGTGTGTGATGTCCTTAGGTTAGTTAGGTTTAAGTAGTTCTAAGTTCTAGGGGACTGATGACCACAGCTGTAAAGTTCCATAGTGCTCAGAGCCATTTGAACCTATTACTCTTGCTAAACAGATAAACCTTCCTCCCTGTTTTTTATATTCCTATTTACTTCCATATTCAGGGATGCTGCAACGGCCTTATGATCACTGATTCCCTGTTCTGCACATACAGAGTCGAAAAGTTCGGGTCTGTTTGTTATCAGTAGGTCCAAGATGTTATCTCCACGAGTCGGTTCTCTGTTTAATTGCTCGAGGTAATTTTCGGATAGTGCACTCGGTATAATGTCACTCGATGCTCTGTCCCTACCACCCGTCCTAAACATCTGACTGTCCCAGTCTATATCTGGTAAATTCAAATCTCCACCTAAGACTATAACATGCTGAGGAAATTTATGTGAAATGTATTCCAGATTTTCTTTCAGTTGTTCTGCCACTAATGATGCTGAGTCGGTAGGTCGGTAAAAGGAGCCAATTATCAACCTAGCTCGGTTGTTGAGTATAACCTCCACCCATAATAATTCACGGGAACTATTCACTTCTATTTCACTACAGGATAAACTACTACCAACAGTGACAAACACGCCACCACCGGTTGCATGCAATCTATCCTTTCTAAACACCGTCTGTGCCTTTGTAAAAATTTCGTCAGAATTTATCTCTGGCTTCAGCCAGCTTTCCGTACCTATAACGATTTCAGCTTCGGTGCTTTCTATCAACGCTTGAAGTTCCGGTACTTTACCAACGCACCTTCGACAGTTTACAATTACAATACCGATTGCTGCTTGGTCCCTGCATGTCCTGACTTTGCCCAGCACCCTTTGAGGCTGTTGCCCTTTCTGTACTTGCCCGCGGCCATCTAACCTAAAAAACCGCCCAGTCCACGCCACACAACCCCTGCACCCGTGTAGCCGCCTGCTATGTGTAGTGGACTCCTGACGTGATTATGACTGCGCGAAGAGAATTAACAAACTTTGAGGGGTGATGGTGAAGGCTAAATGTATCAAGCTGAAGTAAGGGACTGTTGTCCAGAAACGAGTGAGTCGAAAGCTATAAGCGTAAATGTTTTGTCATCTCTGACAGCGGAAACGTGTACCGATACAGTTGCTGCTAAGGCTGTAGGGTATGCAACTTTCAGAGATGGTAGCCATTCGTAAATCACTCGCATTCTACAAAGTCACTTGTATGTCGCACGAAACAAGACCTAGTTACGCTTACAGTGGGGCATGTATCAGTTTACACCTAGTGTCTGAGCCGACAACAGGGAGATGATTTCGGATAGTGTTCGCAAATAACGGTTTTATTATTTATGATCTTTGCAAATAGAGAGGTGTCCAAAAAGAGTGCCGCATATTTTTAGAGAAAATGGTACAGTTCACAAACAGAAAAAAAACTGTGCCCGGAAATAAACAATTGTTGAGACACGGGCCATTCTGTCCTGTAATACCCACTTGCCCGTTGACTCGTGCGAACACACACGGCTGCCCTCACACTTGGTCGCGTGTGTGTATTGTCAATGCGTGTGAAGTGCATGAGGGCCTTTGAGTAGCCCCATAACCAGAAACCTTAGAGATTAGAGTCAAGAATAGAGGTCGGCCATGCTACGTGACCTCCTCGACCAGTCCGGCGCTCATGAAACATTTGTGTCAGGTACTGTCGATCGAGAAGTAGACAGTAGGTTGGCACACCGTCGAGCAAACACCAACTTTCCATCTTACTGCAAGCGTAGCGCTCTCTAATAGCGTGTGTAATTTGTCGCACAGAAAATGGTCACAAACAGTACCTGCTAATTTGTTCTGTAGAGTGTACGGGCCTATGGTCAGTTATGCACAATTCTGGCCCACACATTTATGTTAAAGGTAATTTATGCGTTTCTGCCATATTAGCTCGAGAATTTGCATCTGGTCACACGTGATTATTGCTGCAATTATTTAGCCTCGTCCTCGAACAAATTACAAGCTATGAACTATGGGTCTTCATCGCTTCGTTTTAGAATTCATTTACAGAACTGTAATTTCTCATGGTGCGTTGACAGATTACATAAGCGGTAAGTAACATGAATGAAATAACTGCACCCCACTCCCTCCACGTAGGTTAAGACAAGGACAACAGAGTATAAGGTGTCTGTTTCAGTCGAGATAATCTTGTAAATACGTATTTATAGTCTATATGTCACACTATTACTCTACAACATACTAACAATCAGTAACTGAACTCAAATTATGTAGAAGTGTTATCAAAAACCAATTACAAGTTTAATGACTTTTGAAATAAAAGCTTCTGGAAACTAAGACAAATTTCCATTTTAAAAACAATCAAAGCTGTTAAGACGTTAAAGAATTTCAGTTAATTTGCAAATATCACATAATCTATGGTAGAAGCTATTCAGTTTCAAGGTGTAAGATGCTGCAAGATGACGAAGTATGGCTTAACCGTTCGCAAGTTATATAGCTAGATTTAAAAATATATAGAAATCTACTCATATAAAATACTATAACATTTTCGAAATAGGTTTAATAAATTATACAGCACTTAAATGTGTAGACATCAAATTATTTAGAAAAGCTACTCAAAACACAACCTAATGTCTCAAAATATCAAAAAGTCCAAAATTCCAAAAACTGTTTATGGTGATCTCTAGTGCACATCCCTTCACATGATTTCAAAATACGACCAAGAAACATCGTGTGTCATTAGGTACGCTATCCAAGGTACAACATTCTATCCTACGTATGTTGATGTTTGCAAAACGGAACAACTGAGATAAGGCACCTGTGCAAAACCAACTAAGTAACTCATGTGGTATGAATGGCTGGAAGATCCCGAAGGTCAGACTAATTGGTCACCTAATTGGAAGAATTTTCCCTATCATTCGCTCCCGCAGGCATCTTCCTTCGCGAAGAATGAGAACTGTGTGCGTAAGTGTACGTGTTAAGTGTAGGTGACTGTAATGGCTGTGTGCGGAGTGTATTGTCATGTTCGTGTTGGATATGATGGCAGAAGGGAGAGGCCGAAACCCGGTACTGGCACATAGCCTACTCCTGTCGAGTAGCAACAAGGAGGCCGGCGAAGTTAACGTCTCATCCCAAGGACACATGCCCTCACTTCATGAGAAACTACGGACAGGTTTGGAATTTAAACAGAACAATGGGGCTGGGTCTGGTGATCAGAAACCGTACGCCACCGCCTCTGCTTCTCTTGCCGGCAACAGACTGGCAGAGAAAATTTATTCCATCACTATGATGCGAACCGGCTTGCGTCCGGATTGAGCGCTATAGCACAGCAGGCGTGCGTTAGCGACCTCGACAACGGAGGCGCGTGCGAACTAAGTAAGAAAGTACATTGAGAAGCTGGATTTTGTTCCAGTATATCTTGCATAAAATCAAAGGACAAGTTTTAGAAGTATGTATTTGAAGCCTTATTGCTTCATGTACAATCATAAAATATGAGGAGCCACCACATTATGATTAAGCAATCTTAACCATGAAACAATGAAGCCCAACCCACAACATAAAAGAAACATGACAATGGACGAAAGGAGAATCGGGAAAACGTTAGTCTAGCACCGCACAGCGAACAATTACGATGGATAAACAATGCTGAATATATTAAAAATATATGTTTATCGGCTGACCAAATAAATTTACAAAAAAATTGATCATTTACTGAAGCATGCTTCCTGAGATACGCATTTGTTTTCAAGTGGCATCTTCTCATCTCAGCGAGCCTATAACCCTGCCTGGAGTAAATCAGCCTTATCCACTCTTTCACTATTCCTCGCAGAACCGACCAAAAGCGGCTTCTTCTTCTTTCTTTCTTTTTCTTTTTCTTTTTCTTATTCGTAATTGTTACCCCGCATACCACGCGGGGGGACAGAAGCAAACTTGATTTTGAGAGGCACCCACATGCCTTGCTCATACTGTGGCATCAAGCAGTCAGACCTGCAAGATGAGTGGTCTGCCAAGCGAGTGGATTCATTCTTATTTATCGAGTAACATGAACTCTAGTACTCACAATTAAGTTACAAGTTATTCTCCATTTTGAATATTACGCAACGGAAACGGAAACGCATATATGACTATTAGTAATTTACACAACTCTGACTGTTCACTACGCACTGGCAATACCACATTTTCTTTCTTATTTAACGGCTTTGATCAACACGTGGCCATCGCACTGAATATGAATGGCGCACACATTATAAATTCTGGGTATCATGACAACATACAATTCGAAGGAAAAAGCCACCAATCTTTTTCTTTTCACTATCTTATTTATTCCGATAAATTCTATAACCTAAACACACAAATTCTATAACCTACAACAATAACACATGAGAAATTCCGCCCAGTGGGCATGGCTTTACATTGGTGATTCTCTATCTTATGGTCTCGTAATTATTTAACGCTACAGTGCACTTTCTGGATAGGATGGTGGATCTTTTGCTATATCTCACACTTCGGCTCTCACACCCATCATCACGAAAATTTCCTCCAGACCGAGTGGTACAAAAAGGAAAATGCATAACCCATTGCCTCTGAAACTATCTTGTTACTCTCCCATGCCAACCACACATACTTAAATTTCATGAAATACATCACACTGCCAACATACAATACAGAGAATAGTCACAACGTTATAATCACATCACTTTAAGCTTTCCCACTTCAATTAGTATTTATCCCAGTTTCACACGACACTGCCCCACTTCGTAACTTTTCTTTCCTACTATGAACTCTGGAGATATATGCATGTCTTCCTGTGCAATGCAAGCCAAGTGGCGTTGCTGGATAGACGGCTGACTCACCTTGCTTCACTCTCAGAGTATTATTGTTTGAATCAAGCGTCACACAGAAACATAACACGCAAAGTAATATTAAGAACATTTTCATCACACACGCGAGTCCTCAACTGATACCATGGACGAGTACTTCTCTTTAGCCTTTGTCTCATACACAGGTTGAGACTCACACAGTACTCACCACGTGGAAGTACTCGTCTCTAATTTCAAGTCCTGCACACGCCATTTCTTAAATATTTCCAACTTATAGTACACACGCTAGTAATTCAGCTTAACTTAAGCACTCGGAAGTATTTCAACTTATTGCTACACGTGGTTTCATTGTGACCGTTGGTCACTTCGAAAGATTACTACGATCCCCTTAATATTACCTGCCTGACATTTAATTCTCCCCACAAAAGTTCCTGAAATAGAGAAATTATTATTGCAATCTACTCTTAAGTATTCCACATGCATACCATTCTCCCCAATCTTATTGTCTTTACGGAGCACACCTAAGACAGGTCTTACCAACACAAGATCCAGCGGCCGAGTGCTGAAGCATGGCCGTTCTTCCGGTCAGCTCGCACCTCCGTCGAGGTGGGGGCGCACCATGTTACCGTATTGGTCAGCCACATTTCAGGCGCTCAAAGCTCTGGTAAATTTCATCTCTTTGTTTCCACCAAAGGTGACCAAAGGACCGTCTCAAAGATGATGATATATTCACATTCACTATCTGCGGTTAGCAGACGACCATACATTCATTCATTTCACAGATCTCACCAAATTGGATGTAGGGATTTATTTTGTGGGAGTGCACATGTGATCAATTAAATAAATAAGTTATCCTTCTTTTCTACACTGGTATCCGGCTTCGGTGTATTAAGTAAAATTGAGTTATTATTACAAAAAAAATGTTGTTCTGACAAGAATAACGAACGATGTTGTAAGTATTTTCAATGTCGGGCAGTACTGTACCCTTTCACCTTATTGCTTCATGTGCAATCATAAAATATGAGGAGCCACCACACTATGATTAAGCAATCTTAACCATGAAACAATGAAGCCCAACCCACAATATAAAAGAAACATGACAATGGACGAAAGGAGAATCGAGAAAACGTTAGTCTAGCACCGCACAGCGAACAATTACGATGGATAAACAATGCTGAATATATTTAAAAAATATATTTATTGGCTGACCAAATAAATTTACAAAAAAAATTGATCATTTACTGAAGCGTGCTTCCTGAGGTATGTCTTTGTTTTCAAGTGGCATCTTCTCATCTCAGCGAGCCTATAACCCTGCCTGGAGTAAATCAGCCTTATCCACTCTTTCACTATTCCTCACAGAACCGACCAAAGGCGACTTCTTCTTCTTTCTTTCTTTTTCTTTTTCTTATTCGTAACTGTTGCCCCGTATACCACGCGGGGGGACAGAAACAAACTTGACAATCTTGAACGTGTGGAGAGTTAATCTTTGGCAAAGTGTGACAGAATCGATAGTTGAAGTTACTTGGAACAGCTAGCAGACGAAGTAAAGGAGAGACGCTATAAGTGAGATGCCAGAACAACTGATAATTAGTAATGGTACTGTGGAGGTGTGACTCTTCGACACCTCAAAAGAAGCAAGTTCATAGTCCAGGGTAGCGAAGCGCGAACTCCCTTAACAAAATGGCTCTGAGCAATATGGGACTTAACTTCTAAGGTCATCAGTCCCCTAGAACTTAGAACTACTTAAACCTAACTAGCCTAAGGACGTCACACACATCCATGCCCGAGGCAGGATTCGAATCTGCCACCGTAGCGGTCGCGCGGTTCCAGACTGTAGCGCCTAGAACCCCTCGGCAACAACGGCCGGCGAACTCGCTTAACAGGTCCACGAAAAATACCTCTAAAACAACTGTAAGTCTATTGGCGACATTCACGTTCTTTGCTAGATTGCAAAAAAAAAAAAAAAAAAAAAAAAAAAAAAATCCAAATGCGACGATCTGATGGTCAGTTTGTGTATCACGTGTCACATTAGAAACAAAACTAGTAACTAATGTGAAGACTGTAAGATCTTTTTACAGCAGTTAGTGAAGTAGCTGATGATGATAAACCATTCGCTGCTCAAAATATTGGTCACCCCTTTAGAAAAGCACGCCAGTTGCTTTGTAGAACTTACGTCAGTCGGTCATATAAGCTTACATCGCTAACGCTAGCCATGGCAGTGAAATGGCGTGTATTTTTCAGTAGGTTGTATGGAATCTGCGAAGTATGATAGATCGACAAGAAGACGTGACGTAATGGCAGAAATGAGCTGTCGTATTTCAACGTGCCCAAGATTACACCGTAAATGAGGTTGCCCGATTTATTGGTATAAAAACATGCACTGTCCAACGTCTCTAGACGGCCCGATACCAGTATTTGTGAAAGAATGCCAACCGATTACAGTTTCGCACGAGACATGGATTGCCGCAATGGACATTTGGTATCTGGAAGCTCGTAAAAAGGCCATTTCCCAAATCGGTACGTGAAGCTGCACCTCTTCAATGGGACAAACAAAGCCGAAACTGGACAGCAGGTGATTGTACTTTTAGTGTGATTGGTAGGTGTAAGTTTCGCTTCTGTTCATATTATGGAAGACGTCGACTGCACCGACGATCCAGTGAGGTGTGTTATCTGCAGCCTGTGGAGGCCGTAGTTCTGGCCGGATATAGAGGGTGAGCACAAAGTCTTGCCCTGATTATAACAATTTATTACAGAATAACCATTTGACATAATAATTTACATTTTATGACGTTACATAGGTCAGTGTTACTAGTTTTTTTTTAAGACCACTTACGTTAGTAAACCTCAACGTGTGCTCCATTGGTAGCTCGGAGAATGTCGAGGCGGTATTCCAGTTCCCGCCAGGTGTTCCATAACATGTGTTCTGTCACAGTACCCACGGCAGCTTGTATCCTAGCCTTCATTCCGTCGACGTCAGCAACTGGTGTGACGAAGACCCTGTCCTTGATATAGCCCCAGACAAAAAAGTCAAAGGGCGTAATGTCTGGAGAGGGGAGTAATGTTCGGATCGGTGGATTGGAAGGAACGGTCCAGCACCCTGGCCACCCCGCTCTCCAGACAGTATTCACACCAGTTGCTGACGTCGACGAACTGAAAGCTAGCATACAAGCTGCTGTAGGTACTGTGAGAGAACACATGTTACGAAACACCTGGCTGGAACTGGAATACCGCCTCGACATTCTCCGAGCTACCAAGGGAGCACACTTTGAAGTTTACTAAGACAAGTGATCTTAAAAAAAAAACTAGTAACACTAACCTATGTAACGGCATCAAATGTAACTTGTTATGTCAAACGGTTATTCTGTTATAAATTTTTATAATCAGGGCAATACTTTGTGCTCACTCTGCAGTTCTTTGATGGTCTTGGGGTGTATTTCGTACCTGGCCCAAAGAATCAGGTTACCATGAACATAATCAGATGTTTATTTCAATATTTTCATGACCAAGTATTCCCTGTCTTATACGTCTTCATCAAGAGCATACTGTTGACACTCCCATCTTTCAAGTTTCGTGTTCACAGGCTGCATGTACACGTTCTGATTTGACAATCGGGCACATTATCGTACCTCGACCACCACTTTAAATCATCCGATCTTAATCCTGTAGAAAATTCCTCCGACTATTTAGAACAGCAGGTGATACAGAGCAATCAAGTTCTCCACAGTTCGTTAGCTCTACAGGACATACATTGATGATGATGATAATGTTCGGACTGTGGGGCGCACGACTGCGCGGTTATCAGCCCCGGTACAAATTACCTTCACCCAGTCCAATCTCTCCACTGTCAGCAATGATTAAATGACGAGGACAACACAAACACCCAGTCATCTGGAGGCAGGTGAAAGTGCCTGACCCCGCCGGGAATCGAACCCGGGACCCCGTGCACCGGAAGCGAGACGTACATTGAGGTGAGAGAAGCCATGGAAATTTGGAAATTTGTGGTAAGGTCTTATGGGGCCAAACTACTGAGGTCATCGGTCCCTAAGCTTACACATTACTTAATCTAACTTAAACGAACTTACGCTAGGGGCAACACACACACCCATGCCCGAGGGAGAACTCGATCCTCCGACGAGGGAGCGCCGCGAACCGTGCAAGACGCCTAGACCGCACGGCTACTCCACACGGCAGAAGCCATGGATTAGCAGTATGCACATATACAGATGACGGCAGTATCACGTATACAAGGTATAAAAGGGCAGATCATTGGCGGAGCTGTCGTTTGTACTCAGGTGATTCGTACGGAAAGGTTGCCGACCACGCGAAGAGAATTAACAGAAAACTTCCTGGCATATTAAAAACTGTGTGCCGGACCGAGACTCGAACTCGGGACATTTGCCTTTCGCGGGCAAGAGCACTTGCCCGCGAAAGGCAAAGGTCCAGAGTTCGAGTCTCGGTCCGGCACACAGTTTTAATATGCCAGGAAGTTTCATAACAGCGCACACTCCGCTGCAGAGTGAAAATCTCATTCTAGAATTAACAGACTTTGAATGCGGAATGGTAGTTGGTACTAGACGCATGGGGCATTCCCTTTCGTAAATCTTTTGGAATTCAATATTTCGTGATACACTGGGTCAAGAGTGCGCCTAAATTACCGAATTCCGAGAATTACCTCTCACCATGGACTACGCAGTGGCTGACGGCCTTCACTTAACGCTCCAGAACACGGCGTTTGCGTAGCGTTGTCAGTGTTAACAGACAAACAACTCTGAATGAAATAGCGGCAGGAATCAATGTGGGACGTACACGAACGTATCAGGGTGTCGAAATTTGGCGCTAATGCAGCAGACGACCGACGCTAGTGCTTTTGCTGACAGCACGACGTCGACTACAGCGCCTCTCCTGGGATCGTGACCATTTCGCTTGCACGCTATATGACTGGAAAATCGTAAACTGGGCCGACGAGTCTCGGTTTCAGTTGGTAACAGCTGATGGTAGATTTCGAGTGTGGCTCAGACCCCACGAAATCACAGAACCAGGTTGTCAACAAGGCACTGTGCAAGCTGGTGCTGGGTCCATAATGGTGTGGGCCGTGTTTGCGCGGAATGGACTGGATCCTCTGGTCGAATTGAACCGATTATTGACTATAAATGGTTACGGTCAGATGCTTGTTCCCAAACAATGATGAATTTTTTATGGGTGAAAACGCGCTCTGTCACTGGGCCAGATTGCCCGACATGAATCCCATCGGAAATTTATGGGACGTAATCGAACGGTCAGTTCGCGCACGAATCCTGCGCCGGCAACACTTTCGCAATTACTGACGGCTATAGAGGCAACACTGCTCAATATTTACGCAGGAGACCTCCAACGACTTGTCGAGTCCATGGCAGGTCGAGTTTCTGCACTAAGCCGGGCAAAATGAGGTCCGACTCGATATTTGGTGGTGTCCCATGACTTTTGTCACTTCAGTGTGATCATCACTGCATGGCTTTGGCTGGATATGGCATGCCTGAAGAAACTTGTGAAACTTCTTCCTTGTCGAAGTGAGAGGTCATCTTACGCATTATTGCCGTAATGTTTCTTGCGAGGGTGAAGTCTGGTGGTGTTTTTGGTCTTCCATTGTAGTGCATTGAAAGAGCCATGTACAAAGAGGAAAGCAAGAATACATGCTTGGTTTCATAATGTGAAAATTTTATTGCGTGTAAAAGCAGTATTAGATGCAACATAAGCCCATCAGGCTAGCGATACACGCTCGACTTGTCAAATAGGATAAACGGGTTTAAAACGTCGAGCATTTGCAGCGGCTGGAAATCGGCGCAGCTGCCACAAGCATGTTTCCCCATCGTGCTGAGCGCCGCATATAAATTCGGTAGGCATACATATTGAGAGCACAGCGTGGAAACAGCGGCGTCGCCGGGGCGGAACGCCATATGGCCCGGAGCGCTCTGCCCTTCGCGTCTACCTCCGCTATCGACCGACACCCCCTGCTCTCGTACAACGAGCCGCTCGTGTTCACCATCACAAACGACAGCCACTTTTACTGGAAATTTAACCATCGCCTACTTAGAAAGTCAGTGCTCAGAACCGGTAAGTGGGATACTGGTGGGTTGCCTGGTTCCACCTGGTACAGGTGTGGCAGGTGGTGTCATCAACATTTGCAGGGGCTGCGCCGCTTAGTGGCTTCACAGGCAAGTTTGCGATTACAGATACAAATCGTTTCGGAGCAAAAGTTTTCTGACAGTTACAAAGAGTGGTCAGGGAGTCCGTCTTCTGCTTTTGCTTATGTAAAATCCTATGATGAAGTAACGCATTTGATTTTGTTGTCGATGTTTTAATCTTTTCCTTCACTATTCATACACACCAGTATATTCGATCAGCGGTAGATTCGTATTTTTTGAGATAATGGCCGATATTATCGTTCATATTATAAAATCGACCGTGGAAGAATTTCTAATTTCTGTTGGTAAAACTCCGATGGCTGAAGAATGTTTTTTTTTTTTTTTGGCGGGGGGGGGGGGGGGGGTGATACTGCTAGCACAGTGAGGTTCTTGATTCGCCACTGTATGGAAGCTGCAGGATCCATTTACTTATTAGAAACGATGGCGTTCTAGTCATCACTACCGTGACTGTACCAAAATCTACTTCATCGATTCGCACCAACTGACATGTATCACTTCACTAATTTCCCGCAAGCTGTCTATCACTACAGGCAGAGTAATTGCTATTATCTTAAAACTGAGCCATTTAAATATTTCTGCATGCTGATTATAGCCAATGTCGACTTACCAGCGTAAATAGACCAGAAAAGCAGCAACTACTAGAGTCTTGTACGATTTAGACATAGAAGAAGTCGGAGTTATTAGCAGACGTTGTGGCAGGGGTCAAGACGTGGAATGACTTTTTCGAAACTGAATAAAAAGACAGTTGATGATGCATATCACACTGCTTCATTAAAGGACAAATTCTAAACTATGGTGGCAACAGGGAGAAAGAAAGTCAGTGTATTTTTTTCCTTGATGGTACGCCTCCGAACAGTTTTATGTATAACAAGTAAAAAATTCCGTGCAGTACATCAACGCCCTGAGGAAACTTTACCTTCTTCGAGTTCACATTTTAGGAACTTTGGAGCTTATACTTGACAATAGACGATAACACACATAGAGACAAACCACTCCGGGGAGTTCAAAATTGAATTGGAAGTATTTTCTCATCACACATATAGTCCAGACACTAAAGACTGTTCTTTGCGTTCGTCGATATGGAGATTTTGCAAAATTCACCGAGACAGCGCCAGATGGTGGTACATCCTCCTTGTTCAGAGGTGGATAAAATCTATCGAAGAAGACGGATATTATGACTGAAAACGAACGACTTCTTACGTAGATTCTCACTACAATTCATCTTACTGCGTATTAAAAGCTACATAAACAGAGAGACATTAATATCTGTTGGGCGCTCGTAATACGACTTTGACGTAAGACAGTTTAAAACGTATTTTAAGAATGAGAAATTATTGTATGAAATCACCATCAAGAAATGAGAAATTAATAAGAAATTAAAAGGTGCCCATGACTTACGGTGATTTCAAACACTAGAATGTTTAGAACGTGAACAAGATCCTTGACAGATTTTTCCAGGAGAACATAACTTGTCATCAGCATCCACAATGGTGTATAAGTGGTGTCAAACAAACGCAGTGTGCCACAGAGTAGAACGTTAGTCTTTTAAACGGCTGCAGAGCTGCATCCCATCGAGTCCAGGGCTCTAAAGGATCACAAAGTTCAGTCTGAAGAAATCAGTACGACACCTTGAAAAATAAGCATTTGTGGGGAGGGCGGAGCGCCCACTACGCATGATCCGTACTTCTATGAGTGTATCTGACAGGACTTCTGTTCTGTTGGCGCTTACAGTAAGCACACCCCTTTCACCAGACAAGCAGAAAAGTATTGCCCTAACAAATATGTTGATTAATCTACCTCACTGCAATATGTAACTAGACTTTATGGACTCAAAATATTCTTCATGCTTTTCAGTTTAGTCAATCACCAATGTTTTAATCAACCATCAATGCTACATTTCCGTCGCACCTCTGAAGAAAGTACCAGACTTCAACACAGCTTTAAGATTCCATAGAACATTATTTATTATCAAATAACTGGCCGCGTAAATATTTTCTCGAGTTGGGAAAATCAGCCGCGCGGAGTGGCCGCGTGGTTAGAGGCGCCATGTCACTGATTGCGTGACCCCTCCCGCCGGAGGTTCGAGTCCTCCCTCGGGCGTGGCTGTTTGTGTTGTTCTTAGCGTCGGTTAGTTTAAGTTAGTTTAAGTAGTGTGTAAGTTTAGGGACTGATGACCTGTGCATTTGAACATTTGGGAAAATCAAGGCCATGCAACCTACGTTAACAACAACACATCTAAAAAGAACTGCTGTCATAAAAGCTATAGTTATACAGAGATTTCTTTACATACAGCTCTGTGATTTGTTTTCGTCTTTATAGTAGGCCCTCATGTACGACAAATAAGTGTGAGAACTATTGTACAGTCCTAATCTCTCTGTTTTGACCGAGATGGTTAAGATGTTTCTTTTGATCTGTGGCATACGTTGAAAACCCTCATCCTGTCGTTCATTCTTCCCTGCATGGAAATGTCTTATACTAACTACCGCACGCAGTTATTTGTTGTAAGGGCACCTTCCCGCATGCCTGCTTTACACAGAGAATGAAAATGATTATATCTGTGCCCCACTTCATAATCTTAATACAAAGGGTGCTTGTGACCACTTGAGGCCATCTGCACTGTTTCTCTTCAATGCACGATAAGAACAATACCGCCGTGTGTATGTAAAGCACCAGTTGTTGAACGAGTCGCTGCCACTAAAAGCCTAGTTCTCGTAATCGAAGTGTTTTGTTTTAAGGGCTGTCATTTTCTTCGTTGATTATGTTTTCTTCTGTAAAATCGTCGCAAGACAGAGATACGCGAGTGTGTGGAGCGTATTAGTGTGTCAGTGACTCATACTATTGGGCACAGAATAGAGCCTTAAGGTGTCACGTAAGTTGTAATTTTTACTAAGGAACTACTAGGTTCCGTGGAAACATGGCTTATGTTTAGTGCACCTGTCTGGAATCCTTGTATTTTCTTTAGTGGCATGCTCTTCCGCCATATTTTGCGGTTTCTGTGTATCCAGGAATACACACACACACACACACACACACACACACACACACACACACACACCAAGTAACATTGAACAAACAAAGCTAAAAACTAAACTAAAACTCCCCTCGAGCATGCCATGAAAAGCCAACGGTACCGTCCGACCGCCGTGTCATCCTCAGACCACAGTCGTTACTGGATGCGGATATAGAGGGGCATGTGGTAAGCACAACGCTCTCCCGGTCGCATGTTGGCTTACGAGACCGGAGCCGCTATTTCTCAGTCAAGTGGCTCCTCAGTTTGCCTCACAAGGGTTGAGTGCACCCCGCTTGCCAACAGCGCAACAGCGCTAGATAAACCGGGTGGTCACCCATCCAAGTGCTACCCTAGACCGACAGTGCTTAACTTCTGTGATTTGACGGGAACTCGCTTAACGACAGTGGCAAGGCCGTTGGCTGACAAACAAAACACATGTAGATGAAATTACAGTCATCTCTTTTACAAAGTATATACGTAGCGGCATGTTCGATTCCTCGCGTCGATATCAGCCATTTTAAAATCCCAATGATATTTTAATTTGTTTGCAAATAACAGTGGTTTTCATTTCGGTATACTTGCTGTGAAAGTAAAACTCGCTTTACTGACGTTTGACCTATTTTCCCATTGTGCCTGCAAGCCTTTCTTCTATACTGCAACTATACGGTTGGCGGGGACTGTGTGGAGTGGACTCGGGAAACAACGGAAAGGATTTCAGTCTCAAAGGCTGCAGTTCAAACACATGACAATGGTTGACCTAGGAACCATACGTATTACAGTAGTAAATGGTCGCAGCTGTGTTGGAAAAGAACCAGAGCTCCCGGCGTAAATACTCGTGGGAACTACTGAAGCTCAAATCGTTATAGACACTGAAAGTTGGTTTAACCCAGAGATAAGTTCAAACCGAAACTTTGACAAATGACGTAACGGTGTTCAAAAAGGGAAAATTAAACACAGTTGGTGGTAACGTGTTTGTTAGTGCTAGAAATGGTCTAACATACAGTGAAACTGAAGTAGATAGTTCCTGTGAGTTAGTATGGGTAGAGGCTATATTTGACAATCGGAATAAATTAATAATTGATTACTTTTATTGACATCCCGAGTCAGATGATACAGTTGCTGAACCGATCAAAGAATACTTGAGTCACATTTAAACTAAGTACCACATTCATAAAATTTTACTTTGTGGTGACTTCAATCTACCCTCGATAAGTTGGCGAAAATATGTGTCTAAAGTCGTGGGTAGGCATAAAACATGTCCGAAATCGTATTAACTGCCATCTCCGAAAATTATTTTGGACAATTCGTTCAGAGGCCTACTCGTATTGTAAATGGTGGCGATAACATACTTGACCTCTTAGTAACAAATACTACTGAGCAAACAGAGGACTCGAAAACTAGACACCTAAGAAACTCATTATTTTTAAATTAAAAAGTGTCAGTAAAAGTGAGAGGAGAAAGTACCATCTGGTTGGAACTAGAAAAGAAAGACAAGACTGCTGTTTGTCTCCTTTCAATTCACGCTTAGTGTATGGAGCGTAAACAGTAGACGATTACACAGTGAAAAAGCGTTGTGTGGAGTGACGAATCACGGTACACAAAGTGGCAATCCGATGGCAGGGTCAGGGTATGGCGAATGCCCGATGAACGTCATCTGCCAGCGTGTGTAGTACCAACAGTAAAATTCGGTGGCGTTCTTATTATGGTGTGGTCATGTTCTTCATGGAGGAGGCTTGCACCCCTTGTTGTTTTGCGTGGCACTATCACAGTACGAGCCTACTCTGATGTTTTCAAAATGGTTCAAATGGCTCTGAGCACTGTGGGACTTAACATCTTAGGTCATCAGTCCCCTAGAACTTAGAACTACTCAAACCTAAATAACCTAAGGACATCACACACATCCATTCCCGAGGCAGGATTCGAACCTGCGTCCGTAGCGGTCGCGCGGTTCCAGACTGAAGCGCCTAGAACCGCTCGGCCACAACGGCCGGCTCTGATGTTTTAAGCACCTTCTTGCTCCCCACCGTTGAAGAGCAATTTGGGGATGTCGATTGCATCTTTCAACACGATCGAGCACGTGTTCATAACGCACGGCCTTTGGTGGAGTGGTAACACGACAATAACATGCCTGTAATGGACTGGCCTGCACCGAGTCCTGACCTGAATCCTATAGAACACCTCTGGGATGTTTTGGAACTCCGACTTCGTGCCAGGCCTCACCGACCGACATCGATACTTCTCCTCAGTGCAGCACTCCGTACAGAATTGGCTGACATTGCCCAAGAAACCTTCCAGCATCTGACTGAATGTATGCCTGCGAGAGTTGAAACTGTCATCAGGGATAAGGGTGGGCCAGCACCATATTAAATTCCAACATTACCGATGGAGAGCGCCACGAACTTGTAAGTAATTTTCAGCCATGTGTCCGGATACTTCTGATCACATAGTGTAATGCAGAGTGGAAAAGTATTATAACACGTGCAAAGCTTTAAATACCTCGGAAACAGGATAGAAAAGTGTCGGAAGAGCAACACAGAAATTAAAACGAGAATAGCAATGGCGAAAGAGGCATTTTATAAGAAAAGGAGAAATTTCTGCAGCAGTATGCACAAAGATTTGGGGATAAGGTTAGTAAAATGTTTTGCATGGAGAGTGCTGCTGTACGATGCTGAAACATGGGCACTGAGGAAGAAAGATCGAGCAAGGATGGACGTTTCTGAAATGTGGATATGGTGGAGGACGGGAATAATAAATTTGAAGCAAAGAGTGAAAAACGAAGAAGTACTGAGAGAGAGTGTGAGCACAAAGAGAATTACTAGATGTAATAGAAAAAAGGAATCGAAACATGATTGGACTTGTATTAAGGAAAAAGGAAGGACTTACAGAAACTGTATTGGAAGGGTATGTGGAAAGAAACAGGAGGCAAGTGAGGAAGAGATTTCAGATCCAGGATGATGTGATGGATGGCACCACATACAGCAACATTAAGAAGGAAGCAACCGATCGCAGGAAACGAAGACGCAAGATACCAGCTAATATAGTAGAAAACTGATGATGATGATGACAGATTTAAGGAGTAGTGAACACAAGGTCGTTGTAGCGAGACTGAAGATCGTAACATCTAGACCATCAAAAATTAACGCAAAATATACGTGTATTTAAAAAAGGATATAAAAATTCGCTGGAGGCCTTCGCAAGAGACAGCCTCTATCCCTTCTCTGAAAGTGAAGACCAGATGTTGCTTAGAGTCAAAGACATAGTGTAGGTAAAAATGCAGAGATTTACAACAAATTAATTAACAAGAGACTGAATGGACCCACCACGGTATAGAAAACAGGTCAAAACACTGTTGCGGAAGCAGTGGAAAAGGATTGTCAAATTTTAAAGCAAGGAGAATCCCCAAGCTTCGTGAAGTTTTGCATAAGATCGATATTTAGCGTGAACTTCACTGCGAAATACTTTTGACAGTTTCCACATCGAAACTCTGTCTCGAAATCCGGCAGAAAATCCGAAGAGATTCTGGTCGTTTGTGAAGTACACCAGCGGCAAGAGACAATTAATACTTTCACTGGTCAACAGCGATGGTAGTGTTACTGAAGATAGTGACACTGAAGTCGAGTTGCTAAATACGGTTTTCCGGAATTTCTACACAAAAGAAGACGAAGTAAATATTCCAGAACACGAATCAAGAACTGCTACCAACATGAGTAACTTACAAGTAGATATCCTCGGTTCGTGGAAGTTGACGAAAAGCCATCGAGTAAAACAGAAATGATATTGGGCGTTCTTCAAAGAAGTATTATAGGCCCACTGCTGTTACTAATACACTCAAGAGATAACAAACTGGTACACCTGCCTAATATCGTGCAGGGTCCCCGCGAGCACGCAAAAGTGCCACAACACGACGTGGCATGGTCTCGGCTGATGTCCGGAGTAGTGCTGGAAGGAAATGACACAACGAATCCTGCAGGCCTGTCCATAAATCCGTAAGAGTACGAGGGGCTGGAGATCTCTTCTGTACAGCAGGTTGCAAGGCACCCCGGATATGCTCAATAATGTTCACATCTGGGGAGTTTGGTGGCCAGCGAAAGTGTTTAAACTCAGGAGAGTGTTCCTGGAGCCACTCCGTAGCAATTCTGGACGTGTGGGATGTCGCATTGTCCTGCTGTAATTACCCAGATCCGTTGGCATGCACAATGGACATGAATGGATGCAGGTGATCAGAGAGGATACTTACATACGTGTCACTGCCAGAGTTGTATCTAGACGTATCAGGGGTTCCATGTCACTCCACCTGCACACTCCCCACACCATTTCAGTGCCACCACCAGCTTGAACAGTCCCCTGCTGACATGCAGGGTCCCATGAGGTTGTGTCCACACCCATACCACCCGATCGATACAGTTTGAAACGAGACTTGTCCGACAAGGCAACATGTTTCCAGCAACTAATTGCAAAAATTGTTGCCTGAAAACAAAAGAAAGAAGCGTATAGGAAATTAAATTTTTGGCAGAGTTTCTTTTTCACGAAATTCGACCGAAGATGGCAAATATGTCCAAATAAATCTGCAACGTTATTAAAAACGGTTGTTCTAAAATAAGTAAAAAAGTACAGCTCCGATCGAAAAATGTTAAATAAGGAAGCTGTAGGCCTTAAAAAGATACATCTATTGCCTCTTTAAAAAAATCGATTACTTTCTATCTCCTGAGATACATCGAAAAAGCCGTTAAACACTGCGTACTCTACATATCGTTACTTGCTATTTACTGCAGGTATAGCCCGCAATAAATCTACAAGTACTTGTTTGAAAAACTAAAAGAAATTTTAATAATTGTTCGAGATACATCGATTTCTTGAAATCAACACAATCAAGATAATTGGCTAGATCTCACGGATGGCCCTGCAGTAACGGTTTTAGGCTTATTTTATTCGCAGAGAGTTGTGCTACCACGGTGTTAAATAATTTTTAAGATTTTATTAATTGTAAGGAAAAAAAAATGACTTCGAAAAGGTTGCACTTTTGTTGAGCCTCCTTTTTTTCACTAACTGTCTCCATTTTTATTTTATATAAAAAGCTTTTTAAAAAAGAAATTGCTGCTATTTTTTCACAAAAGTAATTTTTTCGTCGTTACAATTCATAAAACCGTAAAAATTATTTAGTAGCATGGCAGCTCAACTCTTTGCTAACAAAATAAGACTAAAACCGTTGTCGTGCCATCCGCTGAGAAGATCTAGTCAGCTATCGAGAGCGCTATTTTTTCAAGGAATCGATATATTTCGAACAATAATTAATATTTTTTATTTTTCAAACAAGTACTTTTCGATTTACATCAGGCTATATATGCAGTAAATAGCAAGTACGGGAACGTGAATGATGACAACTTACAGAGAACCGCATGTATAACAGTTTTTTAGATACCTCATATGTCTCTAAAGTAAGATAACAATCGATACTTATAAAAAAGCAATCGATAGACCTTTTTAATCCCTAAAGCTTCCCTCTTTAATATTTTTCAATCCAAGCAATAGCTTATTACTTATTTCAGAAAATCCGTTTGATATCCCCTTGCATAAGATGGTAAAGGAAAAGAACGCATGGAAGAGCGGGCCATCGACAATTGCGTCATTTGTCCTTTGTCAGTTTACATTTATTTACAGAATACATTACACTAACATACAGAATACAATATTAACCACGTCAAAGAACGAGCAACAGGAGACTTTTTTTTTTCAAATAATCGGTTTAAGCCACTGATCAAAGGCTCCAAGCCACATCCAGCAAGATCTCAGTAATAAATACAAAACTGTAAGACGCTGGGGTATGACATTCCTTAATTAAAGCAATTTGGTCTTGGAATAATTGAAAGAATTGCTGCCCCAAAACCTTAGGAACAAATGGCCATTTACAACTCTTAAAGAGTTTTTTACAAAAAGAAATTTCAATTGATTTCAATCTCAATCAGACTTGCCTTTGAAAGGAACGTCTGCAGTCTTCAGAAGAGACAGACCAATGAAAGTTAAGTGCCAACAGTTAGGATCCAGCAGCATGTTCTTTCACGTACATCGAATGAATATAGCATCGAAGTGATGGCAAAATAATTAGAAAAACAAGTCAAACATTGACCACTATAGGAAGTAAGCTCAAAGTTTCCAAATATTAGCACAATAAGTACAAGCTGAAATAGTCTGTTCTATAACATCTGGAGGATAGTCATAAATCGAATAATATTACACATTTCAGGAGAGTCGTAAAATATTTCGCGGAAAATATTAACGTAAGAGCTTGTAAATAAGAGCGTAGGCTAAACAAACATAAGAAATTCACTGCTAGAGCGAACAGCTCCACTAAGGTGACGTCAGGCAGCCACAAACACTCCCAAAAAACACCGTGTCGGTGCGTAACAGCAACAGATTCCCGCTGCCGAGCGCCGCTCCAAACAGTGGACCCACAACTCGTAAAACTAAGAACTGTTAACAAAAGCCGTTCAGGTGAAACATGAGCTAAACTATACAAGTTCAGAAAACGTAATTTGCCCAGGCCTTAGTGACTTAATGGCATAAAACCCTCAAATCTGCCATAAAATTCAAACAGTAACGTTACTCAAAATTCCACAGAACAAACACCGCTTAATAACATAAAACGGTAAAATGGTGGTGCATACGTCTCCCCCCAAAACAACGTAAGTGAGTAGGGTGAAGTCATTAATCGATGAAAGTTACTTGAAGTAGAAAAACAGTGAAGAAGTCACCTAAGCTACACAGCCAAAGACTTGTTTGCACGAAGCTGAAATTTATATTAGAAACTGAAGCTTTCCTCTACAAGGTGGTACTTAATTGCTAGCACTTACAAGTAAGAGTCTCTTCCATGGCACCGAGATTTCAAAACGATCTAAAATACACAATAATTCGAAAAATTTCCTTAAAATGATTAAAAGATTAAACAGTCAATCCAAGAAAATATCCAGAGACGTTAAAAACAACCACTTAATAAACCAGATTTACCACAGAGCTTAAGAACAATTTAACAGCAGAAAATACGCTTTTTCATTAAACAATAGGGTGATGACAAATGCCCTGTAGGCTCACAGGAAAATAACCCTGTCTTGAAAGCCATCAGATTTAAGGTACCAGACAGCTTGGGGCGTAAACAAGTAATAGTGAGGCAAAACTTCAAGTAACTCTTACAATGGCAGGCAACCACCGTTACACATGCGGAACAAGCACCTATCATTAAATGGATTAACTCAAACAGACCAGTTGCGGTTAGCAATAATTACAACTGAAGGGAAATTTTTTTGCCATCCATAAAGTGAGAGTCACAGAGGCGGGTATATCTCAGCGCGAGCGATGCCAACCATTGCTACACCAAGAAGTCGTTATTCCATAATTTCAGCTCAGTGCAACACGTCAGCACCGAAAAGCTCACAGCATGGACATAAAGGAAGATAACTGAGCTGAAGCACACTGAAGGGCGTGGTGAAAACTTCGATGCAGCCACTAACTGTACACTCGCAACCAACCGGTCTCCGCACAAACAGAGCCAACGCCCCACAGCCAACGGTCCGACCACTGCCCGTCTTGTCATCTCAGTACGTACCCAGATGCCCCCCCTGTCGACACGCTCCGGCGTGTTTCGCAGACACCGCGGCAGCGGTAACACACAGGAAGCTAAGGGTAATGTCTGCCACCAATGGGGCGCCAGCAAGTGCGGGGCTAGGAAAAAATGAAAAGAAGCCGACACGAATCACCGTTTTTCGCAACTCTGCGAGTTTATTTGGGCATGGATCGAGTTTTATGAAAAGGATCTCAACTTACAGTTTAACTTCCTACACGCTCATATTTTTGTTTTCAGGTAATCATTTTTGCAAATTTAACTTTTGGCCGTAACAGGATACGTGAACTATTAGGCTAGCTCAGCACACCTGCAGGTCTGACTGATGATTCCACCTACGATGACTTCCGATCCCTAAACCCCCGATCTTTTTTCCAAATATCAACATTTTCGCCATTAGGTTGTAATTACATTTATTGTGTCCAATACATAAATTTAGACTTTGGAGTCGTCTTCAAGTATGATATATCATCCCTCAGTACATGTCAAACACTGCGTTAATTAACTGTTCTGTTGGTTTATGGTAGAATATTTTATATATTGCGAATGATAAATACATGACACTGGTGTAATAGTGTTCAATTAACTAGCTGGTTTTGGGCTGTTAGGTCTTCATCACGTGTAAAATGCAAATACCTGTTGCTGTAAGTTTAATGACATCGAAGATTTCTAAAACTGGTGCATCCAAGGAGTTTCTCAATTCGTTGTCACAGAGGACATACATGTCACAGAGAAATGTGTAGAAATGATCCACTTTAGCAAAATGAAAAAAAAAATTAAATACGGAGACTTTCCGTCTGGCACGCGATCTCTTCAAGCGCCAATTTGTGTGTCGTAACAATTGTTACATTCGTTAGAACCTGTTATCATATTTGTTTCACGAAGTCCAATACTCTTTGTGCATAACGTTTTCCAAAGGAAAAACATTATCTCTGTTTACAATCAAATAAAAAGACTGCCAAACGAGTCGTTCTCCAAGCAAACTGTGGGCCGTCGCTATTTTCAGAAATCTATAAAAAGAAAGTGACATTACTAGTAACTACTCCTGTACGTAATACAAATTGATTATGATAAATCAAAGAGACCCTAGTTCTCCTTACAATGTTGCCACCAAAGATAGAATTTTCTATAAGTGATTTACATAACTAAAATTTTACGATTACTACAATTAATAACTAAACTCAAGTTTTGCTTCAAATTAAATGCGGTAACATTAGACAGGTATCGAGAAATGCATTTGGCACGTATTACGCCCCAGTGGCACTTCCGATTTAAGCACCTCGGGAAAAACCACTTGCGTCTTCCCCAATTTTGTATGTACGAGAATTATACCTTTTGTAAACTGAGAGAGCTTCTCTCATGTGCCAGTATGATTTCATTTCCGTTTTTTTACGAACTTTCTGCCTAAAAGCCCATTCTGTCTTAATGTACTGTTTAATCTTAGATTAAGTCTGATCCTTTGCTGCAAGGGTTCCAATGAAATTAGAATTAAATAGAAAATGTTCTACATTGCGTTGATAATTAAATCTAAAGAAAAACATACATCTGTTAAAGAAACAAAATTTTTGCCCTACCCTATTGGCAGTCGTGAAAGCAAATCTGTGTTGGTGTATTGAGCAGTGGACCTGATAAATTATTTCATAGTCATCATTTGACAAAGAAAGCGCCGAGCACCGCAGTCGTTGAGCTGTACTGGAAGGGACAGTATTTTTTGGTCAAAAGATAGCCACTAAAAGCTTGTGGAATGAATCTATGGCCATTAAGACATTCATGATACTTTTTGACTATTGAAACAATCGCAAGAACCTCCTTCTCAATCTGACTGTGGGTCAGCTGAGCAACTGTTAGTGCTTTTGATGCATACGCTATCGGCCGCTCAAACCCATGTTCCTGTGTGACAAGATGGTACCGATTCCGTATTCTAAAGCATGTGAAACAGTTGTAATATTTTTTGTGCCTCATGCATCGTAAGACATTCGACGTTTAACGAACTTTGTTTCAATTTATGAAATGTTAGCTAGCAATTGCTGTTCCAGTACCGTTTCGCGCTTTTACGTAATAATTTCTGAATTCATTCACTTATAGAATCCGCATGTGGGATGATCTTCCTGTAGTAATTAATTTGTCCTGATAATTGTTTTAAAACGTAAGATTTATAATTGCTTCAGTATGTTGTGCCATCGACCTGATGCCACTTGCGGACAGGTTGTGTCCTAAGTATTTTATATGAAGATGGTATCTGTTCTTTCGGACATGTCCGAAAGAACAGATACCATGCCCGAAAGAACAGATACCATCGGTGACCATGCAGCTCGTTAGAATGAAAGAACAGATACCATGCCCGAAAGAACAGATACCATCGGTGACCATGCAGCTCGTTGGAATGAAATTACAATGAACTGATTACCCCTAGCTGCATACAGGCGTTGATATAAGTCAACGGGTACAGTTGAAAATGTGTGCTCCTACCGGGACTCGAACTCGAACCCGGGATCTCCTGCTTAGATGTCCAAAAGAACAGATACCATCTTCATATGTATATACCGGCCATTTGACCATCTTCTTCTGTGCGGATGCACAAATAGTGCCCGAACTTAGGAACCTTCAACATCGCAGCGCGTCATCAATCGTTAGTTAATTTTTTAATAAAGTGCCCGAACTCTTACGGGAATCGGCAAAAAGCCGCGAGTAATGAGTATAATGGGCAAGGCCACTACGAACGCCGGCACGGTAGCTCAGCGTGTTCGGTCAGAGGGCTGCTGTAATAAAAAAAACTGAGTAAAGGAATCAACGATCAGCTTGAACGGATGTCAAAAAAAATGGATAGAGCGTCAGCCATGTAAGCGGGAGATCCTGGGTTTGACTCCCGGTCGTGACACACATTTTCGACTGTCCCCGTTGACTTGTATCTACGCCTGTATGCAGCTAAAGGAAATCATTTCATTGTAATTTCATCCTAAGTATTTATTGGAAACCTGACAACCAGTTTCTAACGTTAAGCAGAAATTCTAGTACTGTATGCAAAGGTCTGGTATGATATTATGCTGGTGGTTGATAAAAATGAAGGGGATAAAGAAATCCAGAAATACTAGTTAAACGTTGCAGCGAGGCAGGCTAATCAGCATATTTGTTCGTGACAAGTTATTGACAACATTTTTTCATTTATCTGTCGGAACGGGTGTACTTACTGTAACCAATAACAGAAGTGATGCTTCACACACTCATGTTAGTACTTAAGGACGCCTCTACCTGACCATAGCTTTAAGGAACACAGCTTTTAGATGTGGCGTTCTTAATGTAGGTAGCATGCCCTGGATTTTCCCAACTCGAGAAGATATTTACACACCCAGTTATTTGATAACAGATGATTTGATATGGAATCTTATACTGAAGTTTTCATGCTGTATGTACACGCCCGGTAGTCTTTCTGAGGTGCGGCAGATTATTGTGTAGGTGATTGATTAAATTGGAGGGCATCAAGTGATTCAGAAACACTAGTTAAACATTGCAGTGAGGAATAGCTGGATGCTGAGACAGAGAGCTGGAGAGGCTAATTAGTAGGCTTCGAATGCACCGAGTGATCTCCACTGACAGACTGTATGGCATCGCTGAGGCGTCTTATTAGGCAGCTCGGCGTTGGCGCTACTCGCACGGGCAGCAGAGGGTGTTTCTTCGAGCCGGCCGCGGATTGGCTGGGCAGTCACATGAGTTTCTGCTACTCTCTTCACGTTGACAGCCTAGCATCGTGTCGATAGTGTACAACACAGGATAACACTTTTCTTTGGAAGAACAATTACTTTTCTTTCTTAACTTTTAAACATACCGCTTGTATAATTTTAAAGATAGATTCCAAATTACATAAAGGCTCTTCCGGATTTTTTTTCAGTGACAATATAGTCGTCCAAGTAGTTCACAGCGTTTGGAGCTTTCCCATTAATAGTTCTAAGTATCACGTAAACAAATTCGGTGGACTGGCAATCCCAAATGAATCTCTTGTAACGGAATAGACCAAACCGAGTATTTATGATTATGAACCTGGGAGCTTTGCCGTCCTGAGGTAATTGTAAATAGGTCTCCGTTAGGTCAAGCTTTGCATAGTAAACATTGCCAGACAATTTACACATTATTTCTTCCAATTTCGGAACTGGATAAGAATCAGATATGGGTTGCGCATTGAATGCCGCTTGGAAATTTCTGCAGATGTGTGGTGTGCCATTCGTTTCCAGTACTACCCATGATTGTCGCTGCTCATTGACTACTAGTTATGAATTCCCCACTACCATTTTGTTCTATGCGATCCAGCTCGTGTTTGACTTTAGCCTTTAACACAAAGAAATTTTATCACGTGCTTTGCAAAATTCTGGCTTAGCGTTGGGCTTCAGTGTAATATGTGCCTCGTAATTTTTAATGCTACTTGTTCCTTCTGAAAAAATATTATCATACTTTTGCTACTTTTCCGTTGGAACGTTAGTATCAACCTCATTTGACACTTTCATGAATTGTGAAACCTAGTGGTTAAACAAATCAACGCCGAGAAAATTTGTAACTTTATGTGTAATGACAAGAATGAATGTGGCCTGTTTGGTAAAGGCTTATATGCAATATCCATTACAAATTAAATTTTGGCTGGGACCTGCTGGTCGCTGTAGCTAAACAGCGAACTCTGAAACTCTTTTAATTTCTTTTTGAAAGATATAACCGCCATTTGATTTTACAACAGATTTTATTCCACAGTCTAGAATTCGGGCTGAGGCCATTTTCAATTCTTACAAGTATCAAACATCACCAGACTCGAAGATCGAGAAAAATGTATTTAAAGTTTCCGGCTAAACTTTTTGTAGTTTAGTTACACATATCTCTATTCATAGACCCTTGGACGACATATAAATACTTCCAGATCAAAAAGATGCGCTCTTCCATCTTCTTAGTGGTCATGGTGGTCCTGTGGGCCTCTCTGGCAGCTTCTGTCATCTGCTGCTCCGCTTGCTAGAAAGCTCTTCGTCTGATTTTGTGCAGAAGTCGTAAGTGGATGGTTCGATCTCAAATTCGAGAACTTTCATAATTTACAAAATTCCAGTTAGGCAGTCGATGAAATTACTTGCTGCCATGTCGGCGGTTATGTCGACTTTCTTTTTTTTTCCGCCAGCTGTGAATGGTTTTCGGAGACACTTTCTCACAGATCGCCTTGTAATTCTATAACAGAGTTTCTGGCGAACTTGGGATGAACTCTACAAAAAAGAAGACGTCTCAGAGAACATTTTAACAAAAGAAAGATTTTAGAAATTCTTAAAGAGAACTAGATCCTCAAGAGAGATAAAGCGATCAGAGAGGTAAACCTGACGGTGTGCTTGATAATGAAAGCAAGGCTTAAGGAAAATCAGGATACCTTCATAGTATCTGTCGACTTAGAAGGAGCTTTCAGCAGTATAAAATGGTACAAGATGTTCGAAATTCTCATAAAAATAGTTTAAAGCGATAGGGAAAGTGGAGTAATATACTATATGTACGGAAACCAGGAGAGAACTATAAGAATGGAAGATGAAGGACAAAGTTCTCGGATTAATAAGGGTATAAGGCAGGGGTGCAGTCTTTAATCCGTACTGTCGAGTGTATATCTCGAAGAAGCAGTGATGAAAATAAAAAAAAGGATCAGGAGTGTGTTCAAACTTAAGAGTGAAAGGATATCAATGATACGATTCGCTGATGACCTTGTTATCCTCAGTGAAAGTGAAGAAGAATTACAGAAGGTGAATAAAATGAACAGTCTGATTATCACGCACTATGGATTGTGAGAAAACTGAAGGAAGCCGAAATTCACTATGAAACAGATGATCGGAATGAATTGTGGTACCTTGGAAGAAAACTAAGACGTGATGGACGAAACTAGAAGAACATAAAATAGCAGACTAGCACAGCCAAACAGGACATTCATGGAGCGAAAAATTCTGCAATTATCAGACATCGACCTTAATTCGAGAAAGAAATTTATGAGAGTGAATACTTTGTATGGAAGTGAATAATGAACTGTGGGAACAGGGGAAATGAAAGGAATCGAAACATATAAATTGGTGCTAGAGAAGGTCGTGCCAAGTTAGACGGAGTGATAAGAAATGAGGAGGTTCCCCGCAGAATCGGCTAGGAGACTATCATGCGGGAAACACTGAAGAGAGCATTGGACTGGATGATAGTACAGATGTGCGGGTTCCGTTGTTCTCTTTCAAAAGACCGAACGTGACGATAGGGGTGGTAAAAACTGAAATGGCTGCCTAGCTTCCGGTTCCCAGTTAACAGGTACATTTCACCTTACCTGCTAATCTTCTGCTGTCTCGACCGTGGTCAGCATCGGACCTCATCTCTTTTAGCAGGGATTTCTGGTTATCAATTAAAAGATTGTAGGAGGCAACAAGGGAATTCTACAGGCCAGAAGTCGGATAGGTCTGTTAAAATCTTGCATATATTTCCATAAAAGTACACATGAAAATGCGGGTTAGTTTGTTACAATGAAAAAATCTGATCGGATACTACATACATAGGAGTAGCACAAACCTGACACAGAAAACGATTTTGTTCAGGACAAGACAAGGGGAACAATTTGCAACATAAAAGAGCGTCCTTTTAACTCGTCCAGCACTTGATCAGAAAGAGAGAGAGAGAGAGGGTGTACACTGGGAGATAAATGGTAATGATTATTATTATTGACGAGAAAAAATAAACGGAAGCGCAGGCAGGAGGTGTACATAGTACCACCGAGCAAACAGGGTTAGCTTTGCCGCGCCTAAGGATCAATATGCGAACTGTTGCATTTGCTGTGGTTCGCAACCGAAATAATCGCAGTTGCATTATCATTAACGCGAAACGGCTGGAAACGGAGTTGTAAAGTCCTTGGCTGCTCCTGAGAACAGTAAACAAGCACAAAGAAATACAAATGGCGGCAACGACTGTGCTACTGAACTCCACGGACCTGCATTGCTAGCAGATGAGGATGAGATGGCCTCCCCCGTCAGTTTTGTTACTTAGAGCATTGCAACACAGTAAGCGTCTGCTGGCAGAAAGAGGAGCCCGTAGCCAACATAACCAGAGCGACGGTTATGTTTTGTTATGGCTTTCAAGACCTGGTCTCACGCTTCCGAAGTTGGTTTCCCTGGAACGGCGGCAACTCATCGAAAGGGGAGGGACAGAGTGATGTCCTTCCGCCATGAAGAAGTCGTGGTCTGAAATTTAAAATAACGGCTCGAATAGCCTTCGTGACTATTCGCCAAATTGGAAATTATTAGAAATATTTAAGTCAAGGCTCGGAAGATTACTCCGCCCCCACGAGACAATAGTCCTCTGCTTAGACAAACTGCTGTGATGTTTGTTATTCCATTCTTTGATCACAATATGAATTCTTTAGACGATGACCGGTTTCAGTCCGTAATGAACATCCTCAGATCTTTCACAGCCATTATTGCAATAATGACTGTGTGGACGATGCAGCCTACACTACACCTCATTTTAGATCTATATGACGATGGTATGCTGATTATATTTACATGTTTTGACAACGCCATTATGACCTTATCACTTTACGACATGGTGTAAAATAGATCTGAGGATGGTCATTATGGACTGAAACCGGTCATCGTCTAAAGAATTCATATTGTGATCAAAGACTGGAATAAAAAACATTTGACAGTATTGGTTCATTGTTTGTATACGCGACCATGTCGCAGTCGGTGAAACTCCTGTGATACCTGGCTCCTGTGGAAAATTAGTTTGATGTGGCTTAACTGACGATTGATTTCATCGACTTGTTGAATATTAATCGAATCGACGTGTATCATATTGCAAATGAATCGTAAATTTGGATTTAACTTGAATCTACTGTGATAAAAGTAAAACGTATTTTGTTATGACACTTTCCGTTTGTCAGAGAGGCTGGACTGATTGGCAGTCGTTCCTACTGCACACCTGCACTCTGCTCTACAATGGGACAAGTGTTAAAGACATCAAGGAATAACTTCTATGGCAGTTGAGGGAGCTGTCGGAGGTAAACACTATTGAAGCAGACAGAGATTGGAATACATCCAACAGATAATCGACAACTCGAGATGAAGAGCCTGGCATGGGAGAGGAAATCTTAGTGGGCTGCATGAAATCAGACAGAATACTGATGATCCAAAAATTTAAAGAAATAAAAATACAGTCTTAAAGAATAGACGCAATATCTGCAGCTGTCTCCACTCTGCAGTTACGGTTTTCGAGGCTATCGATACAGCGGAAACGGAGGACAAAGGCTTGGTAACGCACGTGGTGAAGACGCCACGCAGGGATTTCCTGGAGCGGGCGCAGAAGGAAGTAGAAACAGCGAGGCAGTCGCAGAGGATCAGGCGGCTCGGTGTCGTTTGTGGAGGAGCGCCGCGGCCACGGTCGTGCTCGTGATGAGATGGTGCGCGGGACCCCGCTGTCAATCCGGGGGATTACAGCGGCAGGGCTGGGAGAGGGGGTGGGGGCGGGGGTGGCAGAGGGGGAGGAGAGGGAGCGCATCGATCAGCGACGGGCCCGCCGGCGGCTTTGTTCTGGCAGGGGGCCACAGCCGGTAGGAGCAAGCCGCGACGCGCCGCGGTTATGCGGGCGCAGGTCACAGCGCCAGGGGCTGTGCGTTGGCGCTCCACTTGAGCCAACCACTCGGCTGCTCACTCTTCTCTACTGCTCATAATCGTACTCTTAGTCTCCACGTGCTCACAAAATCTTCACCATTCTACCGCAGCGTACTGTTTGGACCGTTAGCTAGTATCCAAAGTATTGATCGAAGTTGTCTGGGTACCCCCATGTAATGCGGAATTGACCACTACATATCACGACAGGTGGACCCAATGGTATAAAGGACGTGGGAAGTATTACGTTGTAGGTAGACAAACAGACTGGGTCAGTCAGGAAAGCTCAGTGAATTCGAATGTGACCATTCACAAAGAGAGTCCCATAGTGTTTAATTTTGAGACCACTGCTATTCCTTATACAGGGTGTTGCAAAAAGGTACGGCCAAACTTTCAGGAAACATTCCTCACACACAGAGAAAGCAAATATGTTGTGTAGACATGTGTCCGGAAACGCTTACTTTCCATACTGAGATTTTCACTCTGCAGCGGAGTGTGCGCTGATATGAAACTTCCTGGCAGATTACAACTGTGTGCCCGACCGAGACTCGAACTCGGGACCTGGAAGGTAGGAGACGAGGTACTGGCAGAAGTAAAGCTGTGAGTAGCGGGCGTGAGTCGTGCTTCGGTAGCTCAGTTGGCAGAGCACTTGCCCGCGAAAGGCATAGGTCCCGAGTTCGAGTCTCGCTCGGGCACACAGTTTTAATTTGCCAGGAAGTTTCGCTTACTTTCCATGTTATAGCTCATTTCATTACTTCTCTTCAAACCACATTAATCATGGAATGGAAACACACAGCAACAGAACGTACCAGCGTGACTTCAAACACTTTGTTACAGGAAATGTTCAAAATGTTCTCCGTTAGCGAGGATACATGCATCCACCCTCCGTCGCATGGAATCCCTGATGCGCTCATGCATCCCTGGAGAATGGCGTATTGTATCACAGCCGTCCACAATACGAGCACAAAGAGTCTCTACATTTGGTACCGGGGTTGCGTAGAAAAGAGCTTTCAAATGCCCCCATAAATGAAAGTCAAGAGGGTTGAGGTCAGGAGAGCGCGCAGGCCATGGAATTGGTCCGCCTCTGCCAGTCCATCGGTCACCCAATCTGTTGTTGAGAAGCGTACGAACACTTCGACTGAATGTGCAGGAGCTCCATCGTGCATGAACCACATGTTGTGTTGTTCTTGTAAAGGCACATGTTCTAGCAGCACAGGTAGAGTATCCCGTATGAAATCATGATAACGTGCTCCACTGAGCGTAGGTGGAAGAACATGGGACCCAATCAAGATATCACCAACAATGCCTGCCCAAACGTTCACAGAAAATCTGTGTTGATGACGTGATTGCACAAATGCGTGCGGATTCTCGTTAGCCCACCCATGTTGATTGTGAAAATTTACAATTTGATCACGTTGGAATGAAGCCTCATCCGTAAAGAGAACATTTGCACTGAAATCAGGATTGACACATTGTTGGATGAACCATTCGCAGAAGTGTACCCGTGGAGGCCCACACATGTTGATTGTGAAAATTTACAATTTGATCACGTTGGAATGAAGCCTCATCCGTAAAGAGAACATTTGCACTGAAATGAGGATTGACACATTGTTGGATGAACCATTCGCAGAAGTGTACCCGTGGAGGCCAATCATCTGCTGATAGTGCCTGCACACGCTGTACATGGTACGGAAACAACTGGTTCTCCCGTAGCACTCTCCATACAGTGATGTGGTCAACGTTACCTTGTACAGCAGCAACTTCTCTGACGCTGACATTAGGGTTATCATCAACTGCACGAAGAATTGCCTCGTCCATTGCAGGTGTCCTCGTCGTTCTAGGTCTTCCCCAGTCGCGAGTCATAGGCTGGAATGTTCCGTGCTCCCTAAGACGCCGATGAATTGCTTCGAACGTCATCCTGTCGGGGCACCTTCGTTCTGGAAATCTGTCTCGATACAAACGTACCGCGCCACGGCCTTTGCCCCGTGCTAATCCATACATCAAATGGGCAACTGATAACTCCGCATTTGCAAACATAGCACTGACTGCAAAACCACGTTCCTGATGAACACTAACCTGTTGATGCTACGTACTGATGTGCTTGATGCTAGTACTGTAGAGCAATGAGTCGCATGTCAACACAAGCACCGAAGTCAACGTTACCTTCCTTCAACTGGGCCAACTGGCGGTGAATCGAGGAAGTACAGTACATACTGACGAAACTAAAATGAGCTCTAACGTGGAAATTAAGCGTTTCGGGACACATGTCCACATAACATCTTTTCTTTATTTGTGTGTGAGGAATGTTTCCTGAAAGTTTGGCCGTACCTTCTTGTAACACCCTGTATATGTGAATGTCCTTCCACCTAACATCAACAAACAAAATTGGTACTTTTGAAAACGGTTCTACTGTTAAAATAAATCCCATTAGAGAGAAAGCAACAATAAAGTTTCTAAATGACACTTTCCAAAGAATTATTACGCTACTGGCCATTAAAATTGCTACACCACAAAGATGACGTGCCGCAGACGCGAAATTTAACTGACAGGATGAAGATGCTGTGATATGCAAATGATTAGCTTTTCGGAGCATTCACATAAAGTTGGCGCCGGTGGCGACACCTACAACGTGCTGACATGAGGATTGTTTCCAACCAATTTCTCATACACAAACAGCAGTTGACCGGCGTTGCCTGGTGAAACGTTGTTGTGACGTCTCGTGTAAGGAGAAGAAATGCGTACCATCACGTTTCCGACTTTGATAAAGGTCGGATTGTAGCCTATCGCGATTGCGGTTTATCATATCGCGACATTGCTGCTCGCGTTGATCGAGATCCAATGACTGTTAGCAGAATATGGAATCGGTAGGTTCAGGAGGGTAATACGGATCGCCGTGCTGGATCCTAATGGCCGCGTATCACTGGCAGTCGAGATGACAGGCATCTTACCGGCATGGCTGTAACGGATCGTACAGCCACGTCTCGATCCCTGAGTCAACAGATGGGGACGTTTGCAAGACAACAACCATCTGCACGACGTTTGCAGCAACATGGACTATCAGCTTGGAGACCATGGCTTCGGTTACCATTGACGCTGCATCACAGACAGTAGCGCCTGGGTGCACGAATGGCAAAACGTCCTTTTTTCGGACGAATCCAGGTTATGTTTACAGCATCATGATGGTCGCATCCGTGTTTGGTGACATCGCGGTGAACGCGCATTGGAAGCGTGTATTCGTCATCGCCATACTGGCGTATCACCCAGTGTGACGGTATGGGGTGCCATTGGTTACACGTCTCGGTCACCTCATGTTCGCATTGACGGCACTTTGAACAGTGGACGTTACATTTCAGATGTGTTACGACCCGTCGCTCTACCCTTCATTCGATTCCTGCGAAACCCTACATTTCAGCAGGATAATGCACGACCGCATGTTGCAAGTACTGTACGGGCCTTTCTGGATACAGAAAATGTTCGACTGCTGCTCTGGGGAGCACATTCTCCAGATCTCTCACCAATTGAAAACGTCTGGTCAATGGTGGCCGAGCAACTGGCTCGTCACAATACGCCAGTGACAACTCTTGATGAACTGTGGTATCGTGTTGAAGCTGCATGGGCAGCTGTACCTGTACACGCCATCCAAGCTCTGTTTGACTCAATGCCAGGCGTATCAAGGCCGTTATGACGGCAAAAGGTGGTTGTTCTGGGTCCTGATTTCTCAGGAACTATGCACCTAAATTGCGTGAAAATGTAATCACATGTCAGTTCTAGTATAATATATTTGTCCAATGAATACCCGTTTCTTGGTGTAGCAATTTCAATGGCCAGTAGTGTAAATGGTTCTCTGAAAATCGACTCTCCCTAAATTTTGAAAAAACACATTATATTCAGTTATGTACTATGAAATATTCTTACCAATAATTGATGCAGCACATGAGAGAGGGACAGTAAATAGGGTAGAATACTCCAAAGTTGTGGGTAATCGTACTGATGAAAATGTGTACTAGAAGAAGAATATTACTAAGCTCCTCAAACAATTAACGAACTTGCAGCACGTTGGTGTAATTGTAGAACAGTTACTTGTGTTAATCAGTATACTGGAAAACCCTTAAAGTTGCAGATTTCACTATTATATACTTAATGACTAGTTTAGGGTCGGCATCCATTTTAAAATCATCACGATTGTCAAAATACTAGTTCCTAAATTATAAGAACCGTATCAAGATAACATACATATACTGTTAACAACGTGCATATGAACAGTTAAATACCATGCAGATAGCAGAGTTATTGCATACTCTAGAACTTTTCATTTGCACTTTGTTACACGTATATGTTTGTTATCTGGACTTGATTCTTATATTTTGAGAAACACCATTTTGACAGTCTGGATGATTTGAAAATGGGTCCCGACCCGAAGCCGGTCATCAAGTAAATATAAGTGAAATTTGAAACTTTGGCTGTTTTTCTGTTGCACTGATTAAACAGTTAACTTCGATGCTTTTACTCTTGCTTTTCAGAAACACACGTATCAACCTCATGATTTATTTCGCAAATTTCCACTCAATAAAGTAGTACGGATTAACTTTCTGGAGGAACCCACGACCGAGAATGAAAGTACTTCCACAAAAGAGAGCAATAAGAATAAGATGATGTGTTCACCCACGGACGTCTTGTGGATACCTCTTCAAGGAGATAGGCATTTCAATTGCGCCGTCACAATACATATAGTCGGTAATGAAATTCGCCATAAATAATCCATCACAGTTTGAGACGAAAAGGGATGTACAATCTACAACGCTAGAGGGAAAAATGACCTTATTACCCATTGTTAAAGCTGTCATTAGCTCAGAAAGCAGTCGAATGTGCAGCAACAAAAATTTTCGATAATTTGCCTAATAATATAAAATGACTGACAAGTAGCGAAACAAGTTTAAAATTTAATTTAAAATTATTTCTCCTGGATGACTGCTTGTATTCCACTGACGAATTTGTACTTAAAAACTGGTGTCTAGTAAAACTAAAATAAAATAAAAAACGTAGTAGTTCATGTTTCTGCATGAGTAGGGCTAAAAATAATAACGTGTTCATTAATGTTAACACTAACCATGTATTCATATTCTGCAAACTGGTCCGTTCAAAATCAGTTCTATAAAAGAATCGTTCAAATGATCTATGGAACATGTAAGTAACTAACTAATAACTGAGTATGCCGGCCGGGGTGGCCGAGCGGTTCTAGGCGCTACAGTCTGGAACCGCGGTACCGCTACGGTCGCAGGTTCGAATCCTGCCTCGGGCATGGATGTGTGTGATGTCCTTAGGTTAGTTAGGTTTAAGTAATTCTAAGTTCTAGGGGACTGATGACCTCAGCAGTTAAGTCCCATAGTGCTCAGAGCCAGCCAATAACTGAGTATACATTAGGTTTCACCTGAGTAACGAATCCATCAGGGACATCTGAACTCTTCCAAAGTGCAGAAGTCAGCTGTTGGTGATGTGATTGTAAAGTGAAAATGCAGGTGAACCAAGAATAGGCAGACCTCATTTGCTGATGTACACAGAACGTCGAGTCTTGATGAGGGTGTTTGTAAAAAGTAGTGTGAAATCAGAGAGAAGAATCACACGTTAGATCCAAAGTGCTACCAGCAGTCCAGCTAGGATAACAATTGGGCGAAGGGCGTTGAAAAAGTGGTGTACAGTGGTGGAGTACCTCCTTATTAGCCACACGTAACTGTAGTCAACACTATGTGACGTTTGAGGTGGTATAAAGAGTGTAGCCACTGAACAGTGCATGATTGATTTGGAGTAATGGACCACGCTACATCCCATGGTAATCCTACGGAGTGGTCTGGTTAGGCGAATGCATCAAGGACATTGCAGCATTACGTGTAATGTCAGTAGTGAAGTGCAGAGAAAGTGGTGGTACTGTGTGGGAGTGTTTCTCAACATTACGATGTGGTCCCTGTATATTGTTTAAGAGAATGCTAAATGTGGAAGTGTATGAACACATTTTACAGCATTGTGTAGGCGTACAGTAGGAGAACAGTTTGGAGACGATGATTCTTTTCTATCATCATGAGAATGCACCCTGGCATAAAGCAGCATCTATGAGGCAATTGCTTGTAGACATCATCCTCAAAATAGGATGACCTGCTCGTAGTCGCGATCTCAACCCAATAGACCACCTTTGGGATGAGTTGGGACGTGGAGTTCACTCCAGACTCCAGCGTCCAACATCACCATCTTCCCTGACTGCGGCTCTTGAGAAAGAATGGGCTGCCACTTCTCCAGAGACGTACATGGAGCATGTGGGATGGTTGGAAGTGTCCTCAACAGAGTTCAATCCACCATAAAGGCATATCCCAGATTAATGTCCAGTAACAGGCGTACAGATACTTTTGATCAGACAGTGTAGCTGCCGCTTTCAAGACATTTAGCAGCTGGACCGTGGTCTACAGGGTACAGAGCCTGCGACAGCCTAAAGATAACCTGTGTGACGTCACGAACCTACGTGGACCTCACTGTAGTCTTGGAACCAGCACAAGGTAAGCCCAAGGCCTAATCATATTGAGTTTCAGTAACCGTTTAACGCTTTGCGGGAGGGCTATCGGCAGCGTTCGAACTCTGTCACAGCTGACAAACTACACAAGCCACCGTATGTTGCGTGGCGGAGGGTACCCTTTACCACTATAGTCATTTCCTTTTCTGTTCAACTCACAAATACAGCGAGGGGAAAAAAAGAAATTGTAAGTAATCAATATATATTAAAAAAGTGTAGAATTTGGGTGCTGCTAAAACTCAGGAACGAGTCCTGATACGATGGTGTGGTAGCTGTCTATCCCCCATCCATGAAGAAGGTTCCCTTTTTTACATGAAGGGCGTGCTTTTGAAGATATAAGTACAGCCTAGAGTGTTCGAGAACATTCCAGAACATCCGAGAGTATTCGAGAGCATTCCACTACATTCCAGAATATTCCGGAATGTTCCACAATAATAAGGGGTGTTTAGGAATGTTCGGGAATGGCCTGCAACATTCGGGACGACTCCAAAATGTTTGGTAACGTCCAGGAACTTCCCACATCATTGTGGAACATTCCAGAGCACTCTAGAATGTTGCGGAACATAGTGGATCATTGGAAGCCTTGTTCGTACGTTCTGGAATTCGCCACTCGTGGGGCTATCCACTGGCAGGGATACATAAAGCAAGACCCGTCGTGCGTTCGAACGTCAATTCCTTATCAGCGACGAAAGGAGGAATCGAAAAAGTACTGCATTGAGGGAATAAAACAAACAGTGAAGCGTTAGTAGTCAAAGTGATAGAGTGACTGAATATAAATCGAAAATAAGATGTGAGAAGTGTGTAAAGTGTACTTAGTGTATTTGTTGATAAGCACGAAGCACGTTTAAGTTCCCAACGAACGAGAACGATCATCGTAAGAAATAGAGAAAACGAAGAACAACGAAATGAACGGATTGAAGAATCAAAAATTACCACACAATCTTATAATAAAATACTGCGAACTCAAGCCAGCATAAAATATCACCCTAGGAGAAGCGTGGATGGAAACAAGTAAACATTATAATCTAACAAATGAAGCTTTCCATTACGACCCGACGAAAGAATGTAACAAACACAAGCACGTCGCAGTCGGAAAATAGGATGACATCCGCAAATTTTGCAACGCGAAAAAGTTCACTAAAGGAACACCAGGATTCTGTTGCTTGAACGGAAAAATTCAATTACTAACTGCCTGAGAGAAATGGGTACCTGAGCTAGTATGCACTAAAACTTACATCTGTTTTGTTTGGGGACTTCTACGAAGACGATCTGACGGTGAGTTTTGTAGAAACGCCTGAGAAACAAGTGTCCGATAGGCATTTAAAGCACCTAGATGAGCATGTAAGTAAAATAGAAATCTTTCAGAACGACTTGTCTGTACCGTTCTAGATAGGGGGCTACGTATCGCATTACTAGTAAATTCATTGATGGGTGCGATAAGTGTAGAGTTGTTTTTGCGTATGGTAATCAGTTCACTGCAAGATACTACTGGCCATTAAAATTGCTGCACCAAGAAGAAATGCAAATGATAAAGGGGTATTCATTGGCCAAATATATTATACCAGAACTGACATATGATTAGATTTTCACGCAATTTGGGTGCAGAGATCCTGAGAAATCAGTACCCAGAACAACCACCTCTGGCCGTAATAACGGCGGGGATACGCCTGGGCACTGAGTCAAACGGAGCTTGCAGAGCTTGGATGGCATGTACAGGTACAGCTGCCCATGCAGTTTCAACACGATACCACAGTTCATCAAGAGTTGTCACTGGCGTATTGTGACGAGCCAGTTGCTCGGCCACCATTGACCAGACGTTTTCAATTGGTGAGAGATCTGGAGAATGTGCTGGCCAGGGCAGCAGTCGAACATTTTCTGTATCCAGAAAGGCCCGTACAGGACCTGCTGAAATGTAGGGTTTCGCAGGGATCGAACGAAGGGTAGAGCCACGGGTCGTAACACATCTGAAATGTAACGTCCACTGTTCAAAGTGCCGTCAATGCGAACAAGAGGTGATCGAGACGTGTAACCAATGGCACCCCATACCATCACGCTGGGTGATACGCCAGTATGGCGATGACGAATACACGCTTCCATTGTGCTTACACCGCGATGTCACCAAACACGGATGCGACCAACATGATGCTGTAAACTGAACCTGGATTCATCCGAAAAAACGTTTTCGCATTCATGCACCCAGGTTCGTCGTTGAGTACACCATTGCAGGGGATCCTGTCTGTGATGCAGCGTCAAGGGTGAGCACAGTCATGGTCTCCGAGCTGATAATCCATGCTGCTCCAAACGTCGTCGAACTGTTGGTGCAGATGGTTATTGTCTTGCGAACGTCCCCATCTGTTGACTGAGGGATCGAGACGTGGCTGTACGATCAGTTACAGTCATGCGGGTAACATACCTGTCATCTCGACAGCTAGTGATACGAGGCCGTTGGGATCCAGCACGGTGTTCCGTATTACCCTCCTGAACTCACGGATTCCATATTATGCTAACAGTCATTGGATCTCGACCAACGCGAGCAGCAATGTCGCGATACGATAAACCGCAATCGCGATAGGCTACAATCCGACCTTTATCAAAGTCGGAAACGTGATTTTACGCATTTCTCCTCCTTACACGAGACGTCACAACAACGTTTCACCAGGCAACGCCGGTCAACTGCTGTTTGTGTATGAGAAATCGGTTGGAAACTTTCCTCGTGTCAGCACGTTGTAGGTGTTGGCACCGGCGCCAACCTTGTGTGATTGCTCTGAAAAGCTAATCATTTGCGTATCAGAGCATCTTCTTCCTGTCGGTTAAATTCGCGTCTGTAGCACGTCATCTTAGTGGTGTAGCAATTTTAATGGCCAGTAGTGTACATTAACTCATACTTACTCTAGAGGCGCCTTGAAGCACGCATGTGATTTTCTATTTCAAACAGTCGTTGAACGATATCAGTTGTATGGAACAGTTATATTAGATGACAAAGTTTGATCCGAAGCACCGCTTATCATATGGAAGTGTTTAAACACCTTTTGGAAACTGCAGTTGACTAAATACTTTTGTGAGACATGTACTTGTAAACAAGAGAAGAAAATCACTTCGAAAACTTTTTTCTTGGAAATATTTCCACAAACAACTATCCTACAATAAGGAAAAACCATCTTGCAAACAATAGTATATAGAAACTGGTACTATTGTCGAAATAAATGAAAATTTCTTTATAATGAATTGTCTTTTTCCTTGCTAGGTCTCCCTCCTGAATAAGTACTTATCTGTACCACATCATATAAAAACTGTATTTTTTACATTATCTCATGCTCCAAGATTGCACATTTTACAAAACTCGAAAATGAAGCTATTAAAACTATAAATATCTCATGGCATTCTTGGTTAGGATATCCCAAGGATGGGTTCAGCTGCCTATCGGAATGGGTGCTCTTCCTCCGTGCTCATGGGCTGATATGTCAGACCTGAGCGGAGTGAATATTTGTGAAGTGTACACGAGTGTAATGGATGCGTCCGTACCGTGGTGCTGTGTTTGTGTTATGTGACAATGAGAGAAGGAAGAGTGTGAAACCTGGTGCCGAAACATAGCCTAATCCTTTCTAATAGCACCAAGGTGTCCGCCGAACTTTACGTCACCACCCGACGGCCTGGCCTGGTCACCAGCAACAATGTCATGTGGCCTTATTCATAAGGCACTATGGAGTGGTTTGGGATTTAATTCAGAACATTGGCGCCACCATGTCTTCTCCCCTTGCCGACCAAATACTGACAGCGAAAATTTCGTCCACCACCATGATTCCAACCCGCTTATCTCAAAGTGGAGCATTAACAACGTCGGTATGGAGGTTGGTCATGAGGCAATTAAGTAACAGTGCTGTAGGATGTTCATAGTTTTTATTACACCTGACAGTTCCTCTACAGCGTAATGTAATCTGCGTAAAATGCCCGTTAGATGATGGTTTCTACGTTTGCACCAGTATTTCATACCTCAAACTGCACCGTGAACTGCTAGTGCCACCGCTTCTGTGCCTGTGCGAGGCGCTCAAGTTGTGACGTCATTATAGGTAGTCAGTCCTCCTTCCACGCATGCCTCGAACAGGTGCGCCGGAGATGGCTCAGTCGGGTGCTGACAAGCCGTGTTGTTAGTCTTATGGAAAGTATCAGGACTTTAAACTAGGAGAAACCAGAAAGAATATTCCATAATGGATGATATCTGAAGCACATTCCTGTGTGTGTGTGTGTGTGTGTGTGTGTGTGTGTGTGTGTGTGTGTGTGTCTGGATGATGTCATTGTATACTATCTTTTGTTTCCTTTCCTTTCTCACTCTATGTTGTTTCTGCTCTTATGTCTTGTATGTCTTTTTGTGTGGGTGTCTGTCCTTGTATTGAGGACACTTGAGGGCTTACTTTATTTCTGTTTATTAATTGTATTGTTCAATTTTCCTACCAAATTTTGTTTGTATCCATTGTTAGCGGCTATTTGTACTGTGGCATATTTTTTTAAACTTTCATGTTTTTTTTTTTTTTCGCTGTGCCCTATGGTCATATGTTTATTCTGTGGAGAATGCATCTAAGTGCTGCTTGTTTATGAGAGTTTGGGTGACTTAATGTCTGGTGTATTATTGTTCTGCTGTTGCGAGTTTTTAATATACACTCTAAGAAAAGAAAAGGAAAAAACACGCAGGAATTATTCGATTGGGATGGAAATCGGTAAATGTAGTGTACATGCACAGCAAACAAATAATTACAATTTCAGAAACATTGCATTATTTATTGATTATTCAAGAAAAAGAGCTTCACAAACTGAGCAAGTCAATAACGCTTTGGTCCACCACCGGCCCTAATGCAAGCAGGTATTCGACTTCACACTGGTTTATAGAGTTGTTGGATGTCCTCGTGAGATATATCGCGCCAAATTCTAATTGCCACGTTAGATCATCAAAATCCTGAGCTGGCTGGAAGGAACTGAGCTCCAATGATCAACAAAGACGTTTCTGGAGACACTCTGGACAATGATTGGGTTAGTCTAAGGTAGCTGCCGTAGTGTGAGGTGGCTTAATGATTGATGTAGCGCCACCCTACACGTTTTCTAATCTGATAATATTTATCTACATCTATACCTACATTTATACCCCGCAAGCCACCCAACGGTGTGTGGCGGAGGGCACTATACGTGCCACTGTCATTACCTCCCTTTCCTGTTCCAGTCGCGTATGGTTCGCGGGAAGAACGACTGCCGGGAAGCCTCCTCGCGCACTCGAATCTCTCTAATTTTACATTCGTGATCTCCTCAGGAGGTATAAGTAGGAGGAAGCAATATTTCGATACCTCATCCAGAAACGCACCCTCTCGAAACCTGGACAGCAAGCTACACCGCGATGCAGAGCGCCTCTCTTGCAGAGTCCGCCACTTGAGTTTGGTAAACATCTCCGTAACGCTATCACGTTTACCAAATAACCCCGTGACGAAACGCGCCGCTCTTCTCTGGATCCTCTCTATCTCCTCCGTCAACCCGACTGGTACGGATCCCACACTGATGAGCAATACTCAAGTATAGGTCCAACGAGTGTTTTGTAAGCCACCTCCTTTGTTGATGGGCTACATTTTCTAAGGACTCTCCCAATGAATCTCGACCTGTTACCCGCCTTACCAAGAATTAATTTTATACGATCATTCCACTTCAAATCGTTCCGCACGCATACTCCCAGATATTTTACAGAAGTAACTGCTACCAGTGTTTGTTCCGCTATCGTATAATCATACAATAAAGAATCCTTCTTTCTATATATTCGCAATACGTTCCATTCTGTTGCTTGAACAAAAAAATTCGATTACTAACTCCCTGAGCGAAGCCGAGTACCCGAGCTAGTTTGCACTAACAATTACATCCGTTTTGGTTTAAATGGTTCAAATGGCTCTGAGCACTATGGGACTTAACATCTGTGGTCATCAGTCCCCTAGAACTTAGAACTACTTAAACCTAACTACCCTAAGGACATCACACACATTCATGCCCGAGGCAGGATTCGAACCTGCGACCGTAGCGGTCACGCGGTTCCAGACTGAAGCGCCTATAACCGCACGGCCACACCGGCCGGCTGAGTCAGTCGTTTCAGTGACTAATGATTGCACTTAAGTGCTTGATTTGCAGGATGCTCTTTGCACCTGTGAACCGTGTTTGTTCTTCAGAGTACATTATTCATTTGTACCTCCTGATATACTCTTCACTTGACCGTTGGCAGTTTTCATCAAGCGAGCCTAAAATTGGTACCGACATCGAAAACAGACACAATTTTTCTCTTTAACTTTGCATTCATTGTTACCTTGTTGAAGTTTTTCTCACTTGAAAGCACGTTAAGGGAAATAAATAGCAGCTTTTATAAGCGAGCATTTTCATTCAATAGTTAGATGTCTTCCTTAACTAAAACGTAGTGTCGTGTGGTGGTTGACCTGTGTATTTCATTCATGACTACTAACTCTTAAAGGCGTGTCTGCCCCTGTTAAATTCAGAGTTTATAAGACGTTATCCGTTGTGCAACTTGTTTCACTATCTTTTAAAAGTAAATTCGCATGATTGCATATGGAGCTTCATACCGTTTACCGATCACGGGAACTTTAATTTTGCATCTCAGGAATATGTACACTACAACCACAACCACCCCACCTCACAATACGGCCTGACAATCAGTAGTGTTGATCTGGAGTGCCATTACTTTTCATATTAAGACCACTTTGGTTGTCATCTGCGGCACCCTTACAGCACACTGGTACGTCTACACCCCATTTTGTTGCCTTTCAGGGGCAAGCCATCCTGGTCTTACATTACAGCAAAATAAAACCTGCCCACGTACGGTGAGAGTTTCCACTGCTTTCCTTAGTGCTTACCAAACCCTAGCCTGGCCAGTGAGGTCTCTTCCCGACTGAGAGTGATTGGAGCATTATGGGCAGGGACCTCCTACCAGCTCGGGATTTTGACATTCTAAGGCACCAGTTGGACAGAATTTGGCACGATATCCATCAGGAGGACAGATAAAAATTCTGTTAATCAATGCGAAGTCGAATAACTGCTTGCATAATGGCCAAGGTGGTCCAGTGCTTTAGTGATTGTTCAGGTTGTGAAACTCTTTCTCTTGAATGAATCGTCCAGTTTTTCTCAAATTGTACTTGTTTGTCTGTATATGTTCAACACATCTGCCAATTTTCGTCCCATTCGGATAATTCGTTCGTAGTGCATGGTTGTCCTTTTTTCTTCTTTTCCCTTAAAGTGTAGATGTGATTCCTTCCTACATGTGATTGCTTCCACTGATTGTTCGACAGTTGTACAGTTATACAATAACTGAGTATTTGAGTATTTATGTGTAATACGTTACAATTCGAACCAGCTCCTGATTTTGACATTCTAAGAGACCAATTGGACAGAATTTGGCACGATATCCATCAGGTCAACTGCTAGTTCCTTCATCAAGCGTCGATCCTATGCAGATCTTCCAGCATTTGGCTACAGTTTTCTAGCGTTGCAACTTCTCTCTACACAACAGCATCATCTGCGAACAGCCTCATCGAGCATTCAACATTATCCACTACATTATATGTGTTATGAATACGACTACAGCGTTTCCCTGGTGTACAACCAAAGATACTTTTGATCCGGAAGATCTCTCTCCGTCAAGAATGAATGCTGTGCTCTATTTCCTAGGAGCTCATTAGTCCAATCACACAGATAATCTGAATCTCCATATGCTCATATTTTGTTAATTATGCGGCAGAGTGGACTGTACCGAACGCCTATCGGAACTGAAGGAATTCGGAAGCTACCTGGGTGCCGGTATCTGCTGGCTTTTGACTCCCGTGGACGAGCAGATTGATATGAGTGTTACGCGATTTTTGTTTGGCCAATTCATTTTGTTTCCGACAGAGGAGATTTCCTGCCTCCACAAACATCATAACAGACGATCATAAAACAATTCCAAAGTACTTCAACAGGGTTGAGGTCTGCGATATAGATCTATAGCTCTGTGCACCTATGCAATGAACTTGCTTGAAAATGCATATGACCTGCGCAGATTTTTTGATCACTTCATCCTTTCACCGATCTACATTGGATTGCTTCTAGAAGAGGAATAAGTTCTTTTACATGCTCTACGTAGAATCGTATAGGCAGATCTTCAGGTCCAGTCGCCTTCCCTATATTGAACAATTTTAGATTTTTTTAACGTTGTGTCATTTATTTCGATGTCTGTCATTTTATAGTTCGTACGGCGATTAAAAAGAGAAACTGTGGAACTGGATGGATGGCATTGTCCCATTTACCGATTTCCAAAAGCCCGCATAGTAAAATCAATGGAATAAGTATACTTTTCTCCAACGTGACCTAGATATAGGCTGATACAGTAGGGTAGCGCTAGTCTTTCTTCCACGTGCCATCAGCAAAAAGAATTGCAAGGTAAGGACTTCCTGGAAAATTTTGCAAACATTTTATTTAAGAAATAATAACATTCTGGTAATATGCTTCCCTCTCCATTCACCCTCTCACCTCTACCCTATAGACACTTCAGCTTGTTTCTAAAAAAATCCTGGCTAAACCTGTTGGCTGACTATCTTCACGGTAATAATTAAATGTTTCATACGACTTCAATTACATTTTTGGATAGTTATCATGCTGAATGTGGCAATTTTATAGATACATTTTTGGTAAACACTATTCTATACAAGTGACTCCTGGTTTCCCTTTTCTTTTAAGATTTGTTTTTATGAAATGTTTTTTCGTAATGTATTTTTTTTTTGCAACTTAGTTATAATAATGTTTGTATAAAAAATAATGTTGGGTTTGAAGAAGTGTTAGAATTAATTCTTTGCATTGTAACTAATTCTGTATGGGATACACTAGACAGAAATTAAGTATTACATTATCGATGTTACAGCTACAGACGTTCTCTCGCGATCTTTATCCAAGATTCATAGCAATTAGGCGTTTAAATTTTTTTTTTTTTTTGCTCCAAATCCATTACATTTTTCTTCAATTTGGAATATATGATCGTCTTGTGTGCGTCTCTTACATACCTGCGTGTTTTGAAGAGTATTTATTCTAAGGGAAGCTATGTTTTTCTTCCTAAATCTAAGTTGTTCACTTCAAATGTTGTAGTGGCAAGTTGGCTACGTTTTGTAAACAATTCAACGTTATTTAACGCCATAATTTTTATTGCGTCTCCATATTGTGATCTGTCCACTTTAAAGGTTTAGTCTGTGCATTAGGTATACTGATCGAGAGCGGTAGTACTGAGCATAAAAATAAACAGCTGATGGTCATCTGCAATGTTGTTTTACTATTCCAGAGTTCATCAGTTGAGTGGCTGGCAAGTGGTGGTATGATAGTTCTGGGCAACTCGTGACTAGATGTTTTCAGTGGATGAGCTGTCTGGAGAATTTTATGCCAGAACAACAATCGAACAACTTCAGGAAATGGTATCTTAAGAGAGCACAGACAATGTGGTATTATGTTACCTTGTTGAAAGATAATATCATGGAGACCTTGAAGATACGACTCAGTTATCAGCCTTAATATGTCAGATGTGTAATGCCGGCTGCCCAAGTTACCGACTGTGCGAACCGGATGTGATCGCATTAAGCGCATAATACAACCCCAAAACATAACGATATATTCTTGGTCGGTATGACGACGACAAATGCTATGTTGCAAAATTCGTTCCCTACAGAGCCTCGACTTATGGATAAGTCAATATTAATACTATGCACCACACCAGAACTGATCTGAAAAGCCTGTGCAAATCCCATTCCGAATGGTGTTATTGGATGCACGACTGTCAACATACCTCACGCTACTGCCATATCAAGGAGAGCCGTAGTGGTCCCAGCGTTGGCAGTTCATGGCGCTCCAGATGTCGTCACATAGACCATGTGGATACTTGGCTTGATGCAAACAAGCCGATTTTCTGATTCAAAGTGTTATGTGGATGTAGAATATTGCACTGCCAAGCAAACAGTATGCCCTTTCGGACGCTAGGCACGTGAGGCCATTGAGATATTGCATGATGTTGAGTATAGCCTTCCTAAACCTATCGAGTCCATGTTCAACAGACACTTGTGGTATCCCGCCGAATGTGAGAATCAAGGGCTTTGAACGACAGAACACAGGTTCAGCAGACCACGTTTCTAGATATGTCATATTCTGAGAGCAGGTGTATAATGAGGGTATTGGACCAAATATGCACACTGGCTATTCTTCGGACTTTGTCAGGTAGAGGCTCCAACTTAGCAAAAAAAAAACAAAAAAAAATGGTTCAAATGGCTCTGAGCACTACTTAAACTACTTAAACCTAGCTAACCTAAGGACATCACACACATCCATGCCCGAGGCAGGGTTCGAACCTGCGACCGTAGCAGTCGCGCGGTTCCAGACTGAAGCGCCTAGAACCGCTCGGCCACACCGGCCAGCTCGAACTTAGCAGGCAGAGGCCATGCCCTTCTGATGTCACAATCCACGATGGCGGCAAGTACTGCCCCTCCTCATCTCTGATATAATCAAGTCACGCCCCCCCCTCTTCTTCCCCTCAGCAAATCATAAACCAAGACTGAAAAACTAACCCAGTTGTCCTAACAGGAAATTATAATTAAATTCCAAGATGGCGCAACTAGCCCAGTTGTGCTTTATACCACTTTCCCTCTTCCCACCTCCCTATCGAGACAACGAAGTGAAGTGTTAAAATGAGAAAATCAATCGGAATGTAGCTGGACCCTTCTAGCACCAAGTTGAAAGATATGCATATTCAACTACATGTGAAATATATGTACAAATGTTAAATTCGTGTGAAATATATTTAACATTTACGTTAGCGAGCAAAGCCGTGGATAAAAAACTCATCTTAAACACCTGGAACGATTTGGATGAATATTTGACACACACTTTAGTACAATCTGGAAATATATATTACAGGGGTAAGAACCACCAGACTCATAAAGAAGATGAAGATGACAACTTTGAGAGGGAAGATGGGAGGAAGACATAGGCAGAGAGAGGGGAGGAGGAAATGGACAGAGAGAGGGTAGAAGGTGAGATGGACAGAGACAGGCAGAGAGATGGGGGAAGGGGAGAATGAACAGACAGAGAGAGGAGGAAATTCACAGAGGAAGGGTGTTGGATAGAGAGAGAGGTTGGTAGAGATAGAGAGGGGGAGGGGTGGAGGTTATGAACAGGGACAGGGAAATGGACAGAGAGAGGAGAGAGGAGGGATGGATAAAGAGAGAGTGGATGAGTGTTGTGTCTTCGGTGGCTCAGATGGATAGAGATCTGTTATGTAAGCAGGAGATCCTGGGTTCGTGTCCCGGTCGGGGCGCACATCTTCAGCTGTCCCTGTTGACTTACATCAACGACTGTATGCAGCTAGGGGTATTCATTTCATTGTAACACTAAATAGTTATTTGGATAGTCTTTATAGGACCCAGTACGTTCGTTGTCCTCGATGGTGAGTGTTCATCGAAGGTGGGGGTATCATCTGGAGTGCCCCAGGGAAGTGTGGTAGGTCCACTGTTGTTTTCTCTCTACATAAATGACCTTTTGGATAGGGTGGATAGCAATGTGCGGCTGTTTGCTGATGATGCTGTGGTGTACGGGAAGGTGTCGTCGTTGAGTGACTGTAGGAGGATACAAGATGACTTGGACAGGATTTGTGATTGGTGTAAAGAATGGCAGCTAACTCTAAATATAGATGAATGTAAATTAATGCAGATGAATAGGAAAAAGAATCCTGTAATGTTTGAATACTCCATTAGTAGTGTAGCGCTTGACACAGTCACGCCGATTAAATATTTGGGCGTAACATTTCCGAGCGATATGAAGTGGGACAAGAATGTAATGGCAGTTGTGGGGAAGGCGGATAGTCGTCTTCGGTTCATTGGTAGAATTTTGGGAAGATGTGATTCATCTGTAAAGGAGACCGCTTATAAAACACTAATACGACCTATTCTTGAGTACTGCTCGAGCGGTTGGGATCCCTATCAGGTCGGATTGAGGGAGGACATAGAAGCAATTCAGAGGCGGGCTGCTAGATTTGTTACTGGTAGGTTTGATCATCACGCGAGTGTTACGGAAATGCTTCAGGAACTCGGGTGCGAGTCTCTAGAGGAAAGGAGGCGTTCTTTTCGTGAATCGCTGCTGAGGAAATTTAGAGAACCAGCATCTGAGGCTGACTGCAGTACAATTTTACTGTCGCAAACTTACATTTCGCGGAAAGACCACAAAGATAAGATAAGAGAGATTAGGACTCGTACAGAGGCATATAGGCAGTCATTTTTCCCTCGTTCTGTTTGCGAGTGGAACAGGGAGAGAAGATGCTAGTTGTGGTACGAGGTACCCTCCGCCACGCACCGTATGGTGGATTGGGGAGTATGTTTGTAGATGTAAATGTAGAGTAGAGAGATGGGTAGGAAGAGGTGGATAGAGATACGGGAAAAATGAGATGGACAGGTAGAGGGCCAAGAGGAGTGGTAAGTAAATTTCGCAAGGTGAATTTTGGTCAGTTGGTTCAAATGGCTCTGAGCACTATGGGACTCAACTGTCGAGGTCATTAGTCCCCTAGAACTTAGAACTAGTTAAACCTAACTAACCTAAGGACATCACAAACATCCATGCCCGAGGCAGGATTCGAACCTGCGACCGTAGCGGTCTTGCGGTTCCAGACTGCAGCGCCTTTAACCGCACGGCCACTTCGGCCGGCTTTGGTCAGTTGCTTTACATAAAGTTTGTATTGTTGTGGTCAGCTATAAATGTTGATTGTTTTATCAAATTCTGCCATGGTAGACTCTGTGGAGAGAAGAGAGATAATCGCTGATCTCTGGGATATTCATCAATTGTTGAGTGAGACCCGATACTTCTGAAGTTAGAATTTACTACTGTATATGATATTAAATGTGGACAACAAATGTTATTTATAGCATATATGGATAAATATTATACGAAAGAATACCAAAATGGTGGAAGCTTCATTGAATTTTTAAAAAGTCTGCAGGTATATCTACTACCGTACACAAATTTCAGTTAAAAAAAATTGCTTTTTGACAATGAAAAGCTGCCGATGTCGTCGAGGTACATGCAAGCCTAGATTTAGTGTGGAGAAACTTCTAACATGATCAGATACAGATTATCAGCGACATATAACCTATCAAGTTAGGAGCATAAACAGAATGTACTAGATTATCGAACGTTTAACTGCAGTGTGTAAGTGTCGTGGTGATACTGAAGTAGTCTACAAGTGGGTAATTATTCGATAATTCGAAAGATACTCCGTTATCTATTTCCTTGGTATTTATCAATGTAGATTTCAGGCTGCGGTAGTGTTCCTCGACGCGTCTGCATTACTTTAGAATCCGTTAATATCGATTTATAGTGCGGTGGCATTTATGCACGAAAAATAACTTTTATCTCCGTTGACGTACTTCGATTTTCATCATTTCTTTTACTAATAAATAAATACAAGTGAGTTTACAGTTTAGCTCTTAGCACAAAAACCAGCCCTACACGGAGGTCACATAAGATCCCTAGCTCAATATCTGTAGCATGCGCAGTACACTATACTCGCTCGATTGAGAGTTCTAACAGACACTACTCCATCTGTATGATTTTGTTACTTCTTCATTTATGGAGTGTTTAACTGCCTGCCGTTTACCATTTGCTATTTACCATTTAACCATTTAACACTTTAACTGTTTAAGTGCTTATTTATTTACATTGTTGTATACCATTTAACTGTTGTGTGTGTGTGTGTGTGTGTGTTTGTGTGTGTGTGTGTGTGTGTGTGTGTACGTCATTCAGAGGCAAAAATCTCACGCTGTTTTATCTAGATATCTCTGACTTTAAAGAATACCACTTGGCATCAATAAGTTGGTTCCACATAGGCTCAAATGGCTCTGAGCGCTATGGGATAAGGTCATAAGTCCCCTAGAACTTAGAACTACTTAAACCTAACTAACCTAAGGACATCACACACATCCATGCCCGAGGCAGGATTCGAACCTGCGACCGTAGCGGTCGCGCGGTTCCAGACTGTAGCGCCTAGAGCCGCTCGGCCACTCCGGCCGGCTCCAAATAGGCTCATTTTCACGTTATGCGACATGAAAAATTATGTGATTAGTTAGAGACATTTAAAGGAGTAGCTTACGAATAACGTTATTATATGTAAAATTCGCCAGATATTGTCATTCCGTGAAGCTGCATGGATGAAAACGTATATACATATTAATGCTGAGAAACCCAGAGATGCAAAGAACGATTTCGAAAGAAATTCCTTCAAACTCATGAATAGAAGTGTTTTCGGCAAAACTATTCAAAGTGTGCAGAAAATGAGTGATATGAAGCTAGTAACGAGTTGGAAAGGTAGATAGGGAGCTGTTTCTCTGATTGCAATACCGAATTTCATGCCCATTGTGCATTGAATTAATATTTGGTTGCAACTGAATTGAGCAGCAAAAAATATATTTCATCACTCGCATTTCGTTTTTATTTATAATCTTCCGTTTTCATTCCGAATATATGGGTACATAATGTTGTTGTTGTTCTTGTGGTCTTCAATCCTGAGACTGGTTTGACGCAGCTCTCCATGCTACTCTATCCTGTGCAAGCTTCTTCACCTCCCAGTATCTACTGCAACATACATCCTTCTGAATCTGCTTAGTGTATTCATCTCTTGGTCTCCCTCTACGATTTTTACCCTCCACGCTGCCCTCCAATACTAAACCGGTGATCCCTTGATGCCTCAGAACATGTCCTACCAACCGATCCCTTCTTCTAGTCAAGTTGTACCACAAACTTCTCTTCTCCCCAATACTATTCAATACTTCATCAGTTATGTGATCTAGCCATCTAATCTTCAGCATTTTTCTGTACCGCCACATTTCGAAAGCTTCTTGTCCAAACTATTTATCGTCCATGTTTCACTTCCATACATGGCTACACTCGATACAAATACTTTCAGAAACGACTTCCTGACACTTAAACCTATACTCGATGTTAACAAATTTCTCTTCTTCAGAAATGCTTTCCTTGCCATTGCCAGTCTACATTTTATATTCTCTCTACTTCGACCATCATCAGTTATTCTGCTCCCCAAATAGCAGAACTCCTTTACTACTTTAAATGTCTCATTTCCTAATCTAATTCCCTCAGCATCACCCGATTTAATTCGACTACATTCCATTATCCTCGTTTTGCTTTTGTTGATGTTCATCTTATATCTTCCTTTCAAGACACCATCCATTCCGTTCAACTGCTCTTCCAAGTCCTTTGCTGTCTCTGACAGAATTACAATGTTATCGGCGAACCTTAAAGTTTTTATTTCTTCTCCATGAATTTTAATACCTACTCCTAATTTTTCTTTTGTTTCCTTTACTGCTTGCTCAATATACAGATTGAATAACATCGGGGAGAGGCTACAACCCTGTCTCACTCCCTTCCCAACCACTGCTTCCCTTTCATGTCCCTCGACTCTTATAACTGCCATCTGGTTTCTGTACAAATTGTAAATAGCTTTTCGCTCCCTGTATTTTACCCCTGCCACCTTCAGAATTTGAAAGAGAGTATTCCAGTCAACATTGTCAAAAGCTTTCTCTAAGTCTACAAATGCTAGGAACGTAGGTTTGCCTTTCCTTAATCTAGCTTCTAAGATAAGTCGTAGGGTCAGTATTGCCTCACGTGTTCCAATATTTCTGCGGAATCCAAACTATTCTTCGCCGAGGTCGGCTTCTACCAGTTTTTCCATCCGTCTATAAAAAATACGCGTTAGTATTTTGCAGCTATGACTTGTTAAACTGATAGTTTGGTAATTTTCACATGTGTCAACACCTGCTTTCTTTGGGATTGGAATTATTATATTCTTCTTGAAGTTTGAGGTTATTTCGCCTGTCTCATACATCTTGCTCACCAGATGGTAGAGTTTTGTCAGGACTGGTTCTCCCAAGGCTGTCAGTAGTTCTAATGGAATGTTGTCTACTCCCGGAGCTTTGTTGCGACTCAGGTCTTTCAGTGCTCTGTCAAACTCTTCACGCAGTATCATATCTCCCATTTCATCTTCATCTACATCCTTTTCCATTTCCATAATATTGTCCTCAAGAACATCGCCCTTGTATAGACCCTCTATATACTCCTTCCACCTTTCTGCTTTCCCTTCTTTGCTTAGAACTGGGTTTCCATCTGCGCTCTTGATATTCACACAAGTGGCTCTCTTTTCTCCAAAGGTCTCTTTAATCTTCCTGTAGGCAGTATCTATCTCACCCCTAGTGAGATAAGCCTCTACATCCTTACATTTGTCCTCTAGCCATCCCTGCTTAGCCATTTTGCACTTCCTGTCGATCTCATTTTTGAGACTTTTGTATTCCTTTTTGCCTGCTTCACTTACTGCATTTTTATATTGTCTCCTTTCATCAATTAAATTCAGTATCTCTTCTGTTACCCAAGGATTTCTACTAGCCCTCTTTTACCTACTTGATCCTCTGCTGCCTTCACCACTTCATCCCTCAAAGCTACCCATTCTTCTTCTACTGTATTTCCTTCCCCCATTCTTGTCAATTGTTCCCTTATGCTCTCGCTGAAACTCTGTACAACCTCTGGTTTAGTCAGTTTATCCAGGTCCCATCTCCTTAAATTCCCAACTTTTTGCAGTTTCTTCAGTTTTAATCTACAGTTCATCAGCAATAGATTGTGATCAGAGTTCACATCTGCCCCTGGAAATGTCTTACAATTTAAAACCTGGTTCCTAAATCTCTGTCTTACCATTATATAATCTATCTGAAACCTGTCAGTATCTCCAGGCTTCTTCCATGTATACAATCTTCTTTTACGATTCTTGAACCAAGTGTTAACTATGATTAGGTTGTGCTCTGTGCAAAATTCTACCAGGCGGCTTCCTCTTTCGTTTCTTACCCCCAATCCATATTCACCTGCTACGTTTCCTTCTCTCCCTTTTCCTACTGACAAATTCCAGTCACCCAGGACTATTAAATTTTCGTCTCCCTTCACAATCTGAATAATTTCTTTTATTTCATCATACATTTCTTCAATTTCTTCGTCATCTGCAGAGCTAGTTGGCATATAAACTTGTACTACTGTGGTAGGCGTGGGCTTCGTGTCTATCTTGGCCACAATAATGCGTTCACTATGCTGTTTGTAGTAGCTTACCCGCATTCCTATTTTCCTATTCATTATTAAACCTACTCCTGCATTACCCCTATTTGATTTTGTGTTTATAACCCTGTAGTCACCTGACCAGAAGTCTTGTTCCACCTGCCACCGAACTTCACTAAATCCCACTATATCTAACTTTAATCTATCCATTTCCCTTTTTAAATTTTCTAACCTGATTGCCCGATTAAGGGATCCGACATTCCACGCTCCGATCCGTAGAACGCCAGTTTTCTTTCTCCTCATAACGACATCCTCTCGAGTAGTCCCCGCCCGGAGATCCGAATGGGGTACTATTTTACCTCCGGAATGTTTTACTCTAGAGGACCATACAGTAAAGCTGCATGCCCTCGGGAAAAATTACGGCCGTAGTTTCCCCTTGCTTTCAGCCGTTCGCAGTACCAGCACAGCAAGGCCGTTTTGGTTAGTGTTACAAGGCCAGATCAGTCAATCATCCAGACTGTTGCCCCTGCAACTACTGAAAAGGCTGCTGCCCCTCTTCAGGAACCACACGTTTGTCTGGCCTCTCAACAGATACCCCTCCGTTGTGGTTGCACCTACGGTACGGCTATCTGTATCGCTGTGGCACGCAAGCCTCCCCACCAACGGCAAGGTCCATGGTTCATGGGGGTAAGGGGTACTTAATATGTCTATGCATTTAAAAACAGCATTTTCTAATAAAACTGACGTAAAGTTTACTTACGTTACATTTGTCTCGTTTTTTCAAGATTCTACATTGTCAAAAAATTCTCAGAATGTTATATAACTTAAGATATTTAGAGAGGTAATTTGCCTTGGCTTATGGCCGAAACTCTTTGCAGCTTTTTCACAAGGAGAACTTGAAACCTCCCCTTGGAAAAATTAATGAATTACTGTGCTGGTAAACCACTTACGTTAATTTAATTTTCAAACAGCTGATCAAAATTGAACGTACTCAGAAATTTCTCTCTTTACTTATTCTGATCATCACTAAACTGACACACAATATTTTTAGCTCAACGCAATCTGACTTTCAATAATCCCTACAAAAGAATGGCCCTGACTAACAATAACCTTTAACTTTCATGAATCACTTACCTCCCAAAAATCTTCGTTACTCGAACTACCGCAGTACAGCGAGCGGCAATACTGCCAGCTAAATAAAAGATTCTAACTACTGAAGGTACTAACTACTGATAGGCGTAGTTAGCAAATGAAAGATTTTTATAGAGAACAAACCATGTATTTACCTTAATAATGTTCAAAAGTCATCATATGTATATCAGTTCTTCATATCCAGTATTACAAATTTACTCTTTCTGATGGACATACGTCCAGATCGCCCGCTCTCAAAACTCTGTCATCTCTCTCCCCACATCCACCACTGCTGGCGGCTCACCTCCAACTGCGCAACGCTACGCGCTGTTCACATCCAACTGCCCAACACTACAATAGCAAATATTCTAAGAATGCAAGTCAGCTACATCCTGCACACAGCAAAGTCAGTGATTTTCATACAGGGGGCTATGTGGCGTTACCAACATAAAAACCTGAACAGCCTACTTACAAACTTGTATCAGAAAAGCTTTACTACACGAGTGAACAAACATATCAATACACAGAAAATACAGCACAATTATGTATGAAGAAACATGGATATCGATCTTCAGTACTTTTCGAGATACCAGTGTGTACTTTCCGAGATACGTGCGTGTATTTGTACACTAATCACAAGGGAGACTGATTCTGAAAAGAAACATACTAATTCTGTAGCTTACAAAACCATACACCAACTCTCTTGCTTTCTGAACAGTATCGTAATTAACATATAAAATATGGCGGCTAAAGTACGTCATGGCACAGCAGTAAGCACTGAATACCGTGCAACAGGCTCTCTGTGTATTCCTGCCTCTATGAAACGGCATGAGTGCCGAATGCTGGGTGTGCACTCCTGTCCCTCAGTGCTCCCGCCGAAGTCGCCCTTGGCCGAAGTTGTGACAAGTTGACTGGTCGTTGGAAGCCAGGCTTTTGTGAGTGAAGGCTCTGTCTCTATTAGCCAGGCCGTGGGCCATTCGTTGTTCAACTGCCTCCTTTAGAACACAAACCCATAAAAGACGAAGTCTGTCTCAACAGTTTCGTTTGTTCATATTTCATTGAGGCCCCTGTAGCTACGTATTGTTCCGCAACCGTCTTTAAGGCCACGGTTGACGACGAGATAGAAAGAAAGGTGCGGATCTCTTCTCGTTGCATTCCACTACTCTCATTTGGAGTCGGCACAGTATATTATTTACATCGCTATACTTTCATCAATATCGGCACTAGGGTTTTGTTATGGCCTGAGAATTTTATGGTATTTCAACTTCATTCGAAGACAGCGAGGTGCACGAAGCATTTGACCTTCCACTGTAAACACCTTGGGTGTATGTTGCTCCATCTGGGAATTACGGAGTGGATTCACAAATATATGAAAGCAGAAGACAAGTAGGGATTATTAAACAATTGATAAATGTTTCGAAACCGAAACGTTATCATGATTCAAATCGATAGTACCAAGAGGGCACAGTGCAGCGGCAACAGCACGGACTGCCTCGTGTTAAGCATGCCACAACCGTGAAAATTTAAGCAGAGAAGGTGAAAACGTTCTTCTAGCGCAAGCCACTCCTCAGCGGTAAATGAGCGGTATTCTTTGATCTGCTGACGTCAGAGATGACAGAGTGTTCATATTAGGCGATTTGTAGGGTTTCTTTGAACAGAAACGTGTGGATCTCTTCTCGTTGCTTTTCACTACTCTCATTTCGCGTCGGCACAGTATATTATTTACTTCGCTATACTTACGTCAATATCTGCACTAGGTTTTTGTTACGGCCCTAGAATTTTATGGTATTTCAACTTCGTTTGAAGACAGCGAGGCGCACTAAGCATTTGACCTCCCACTGTGAACACCTTGGGTATATGTTGCTCCATCTGGGAATTACGGAGTGGATTCACAAATATATAAAAGCAGGAGACAAGTAAGGATTATTAAACAATTTTTTTAAAATTTTCATTTTCATCTGATATACTGTGGATGACAAGTTTATGAGATAGGTTGCAGGGTTTGACAGAGTTTCTGACATAGCTTCGATACTTATGCACTGCAGTAAAATGATCGTACACTACATTTACCCCGACTTAGCTCTTACATCAGAGTAACTTTTAAGGGCCGATCGGTCACAGTGAAAATTCGATGAAGCTTTGTGCAGATGCGTTGCACAGTGTGTCTAGTACGTCCGTCGATCGTATCACGTCACACTTTTCAGTTCTGAGCAAACATGTGAAGATGTCAAGAACAGCTGAGTCCCCCACCAAGTGTGAAGAGCGTGCTGTCATTCGATTTGTTCATGCTGAGAGGTTCCACCTGATTTCATTCAGCCTGCGTAACCTAACTGTCGAGTATGACAGCAAAGTGTGGCAGTGGTGCAGTAACTTCAAAGCAGGACGTACAGACCTTCTTGATGTAGGTGGTCTGTGAAGGAAGCGAGTGTCAATCGATGATGGGTTGAAAATGGTTCAAATGGCTCTGAGCACTATGGGACTTAACTTCCAGGGTCATCAGTCCCCTAGAACTTAGAACTACTTAAACCTAACTAACCTAAGGACATCACACACATCCATGCCCGAGGCAGGATTCGAACCTGCGACCGTGCCGGTCGCTCGGTTCCAGACTGTAGCGCCTAGAACCGCACGGCCACTCCGGCCGGCGCCGACGATGGGCAATTCAAAATAAGCGCAGAGGAATTTTCGTAACAGGCATTGTACTTCATAGTGATAATGCTCGGTCGCACGCTGCAGCTGCAACACAGACGCTTCCGCAGCTTTTTCGATGGAATGTATTTGATCACATACTGCACAGCCCACACTTAGCTCCCTCCGATTTTCATCTCCCAATATGAACCGCTGGCTATGAGGAGAGCATTTTTGCACCGACAGCGGGCTGCAGAAGACCAGCTTAGAGAACTGGCAGAAAGCATGGGCGTCTGCCTTCTATGATGAGGGTATTGGAACTTTGCTACTCCGTCACGGCAGAGGTCTGAGTCGGAGTAGCGACTATATAAGAAGTAGTTAGAAGTTGTAGCTAAATGTTACAAATAAAAAAAAAATTAATTTTCTTAGTGGTTTCCATTTCGCGACGGATGGGACGTTGAAAAAAGAATAGCTATCGTATTAGAACAGGTTTCGAAAAATACACTACTGGCCATTAAAATAGCTACACCACGAAGATGACGTGCTACAGACGCGAAATTTAACCGACAGGTAGAAGATGCAGTGATATGCAAATGATTAGCTTTTCAGAGCATTCACACAAGCTTGGCGCCGGTGGCGACACCTACAACGTGCTGACATGAGGAAAGTTTCCAACCGATTTCTCATACAAAAACAGCAGTTGACCGGCGTTGCCTAGCGAAACGTTGTTGTGATGCCTCGTGTAAGGAGGAGAAATGCGTACCATCACGTTTCCGACTTTGATAGAGGTCGGATTGTAGCCTATCGGGATTGCGGTTTATCGTATCGTGACATTGCTGGTCGCGTTGGTCGAGATCCAATGACTGTTAGCAGAATATGGTATCGGTGGGTTCAGGAGGGTAATACGGAACGCCGTGCTGGATCCCAACGGCATTGTATCACTAGCAGTCGAGATGACAGGCATCTTATCCGCATGGCTGTAACGGATCGTGCAGCCACGTCTCGATCCCTGAGTCAATATATGGGAACGTTTGGAAGACAACAACCATCTGCACCAACAGTTCGACGACGTTTGCAGCAGCATGGACTATCAGCTCGGAGACCATGACTGCGATTACCTTGACGCTGCATCAGACAGGAGCGCCTGCAATGGTCTTTTGAACGACGAACCTGGGTGCATGAATGGCAAAACGTCATTTTTTCAGATGAATCCAGGTTCTGTTTACAGCATCATGATGGTCGCATCCGTGTTTGGCGACATCGCGGTGAACGCACATTGGAAGCGTGTATTCGTCATCGCCATACTGGCGTATCACCCGGCGTGATGGTATGGGATGCCATTGGTTACACGTCTCGGTCACCTTTTATTCGCATTGACGGCACTTTGAACAGTGGACGCTACATTTCAGATGTGTTACGACCGGTGGCTCTACCCTTCATTCGATCCTTGCGAAACCCTACATTTCAGCAGCATAATGCACGACCCTATGTTGCAGGTTCTGTACGGGCCTTTCTGGATACAAAAAATGTTCGACTGCTGCCCTGGCGAGCACATTCTCCAGATCTCTCACCAATTGAAAACGTCTGGTCAATGGTGGCCGAGCAACTGGCTCGTCACAATACGCCAGTCACCATTCTTGATGAACTGTAGTATCGTGTTGAAGCTGCATAGGCAACTGTGGCTGTAAACGCCATCCAAGCTCTGTTTGACTCAATGCCCAGGCGTATCAAGACCGTTATTACGGCCAGAGGTGGTTGTTCTGGTTACTGATTTCTCAGAATCTATGCAACCAAATTGCGTGAAAATGTAATCACATGTCAGTTCTAGTATAATATATTTGTCCAATGAATACCCGTTTATCATCTGCATTTCTTCTTGGTGTAGCAATTTTAATGGCCAGTAGTGTAGATCTAGGCAAGGGAAAGCAGTTCCGAATATGAATATAATCGTATGAAAACTATGGACATAAAAATATCAAATGGCCGAGAAGATGTAGGACAAATGCTTTACAGCAAAAGGAGAACAGTTTTCTATCGCGTAAGAACTAGTCCGCTCACACTGAGCATTAACGATGTCTCGTAGTCCATGCACACGTACCTACCGCGAAAATGAATGCTGCCTGTTGGCGTGAGGAAAGTATACTAGCGGAACAGACTCGAGCGGGGAATCATTCCAGCTATGATATGGGCCGAAAACCGAGAAAGACGCTATCATAAGCGGCTTTGATTCTAGTCAGACTGTTATGGCCCGTCACCTGGAAACTAGCATCTTGGAAACGGCGAATATCATCGGTTGTCCATGCACTTTGCACATCAGAATTTATAAAAAGTGATTGAAAGACAGTAGACAACGAGTAGGCAACAACAGGTTGTACGTCCATGCCTCATCACAGAACATGGAGGTCGGGAGTTTGTTTGCTCGGCAGAGGAGGACAGGCGGTGATCTGTGGCAGGTGTGTTGACAGAGTACAGTGATGGTGCCGGCCCAAGTGTTTCGGAGCACACGGCTCAGCCCACAGTGTTCAGTGTGGGATTCTGCACCAGCCGACTTCTATGCGTTCCCGTCGTGACCCATCGACATCGTTAGTTACGACTGTAGTGTGCATGGGGTTACCGAGGCTGGGCCGTGGAAACGGGTAGCTTTGTCGGATGAATTACGTTTCTTGTTGCACGACATCGATGGTAGTGCCTGGAGACATCACCGAGGCGAACGGCTGCTCGAAATATTCCCCGCGCTACGGCCACAGGGGCAGGGGGGGGGGGGGGGGCAGTATAATGCTATGGGGGATATTCACTTGGGCTGTCATGCTATTTGTGTTACTAACCAAATGACAAGTACAGATGCGGATTACTTGAACATTATTGCAGACGACTTGCGTACCGTCGTGCTTGACGTCTTCCCCGACGCCAATGGCATCTTCCGGCAGGATAACTGTTTGTCCGTGTTGAAGGGCCAGAACTGTGCTACAGTGGTTTGGAGAGCATGACAGTGAACTCATGTTGATGTCTTTGCCACCAAATTCACCTAATACGAAACCAACGGAACACAGCTGGGACGCCATCGCGTGCCAGCTCCATGCCCGCAAACCACACGCTCGTAATTCACGAGAAGTGCATGACCTGTCTGTAGACATCTGGTGCCACATACCTCCAGAAATATACCAATGATTTCTTGAATCCATGTGACGCAGCATCACTACTGTATTGCGTTTCTAAGATGGACCAGCACGCTTTTGCACAGGTGATCGTAATGTTTTGGCTCATCATTGTAAGTGTGTTACTGGTCCATGTAAGTCTCTGAGATGTAAATCTCTTTTGTAGGCGCAGTTCAGTTAGCACGCTGGCGGTATACGTGAATAACTTTTTCTCCCACTCTATACCGTGAATAACGATACCGCAGTCCCCAGATAATGTTATACCATAAGCTCACTGTTTGCGTAACTAATTTAAAATAGAAAATTGTAATCTGAAATGATAATTAAATGGACACCCTAGCTGAAAACAGGCGTTGATGTACTTCATTGGGGACATGTTGAAAATGTGTGCTCCGACCGGGACTCGAACCCGGGATCTCTTGCTTACATTAGGCGCACTACGAATGTAGTGGTGTGGACATGTTGGGAATGTGGGTCTCCCGGGAAGTGTGCAAGGGATAAGTCCCTGCACGCGCACTGTCCTCTGTGTCATCGGTGGCTCAGATGGATATAGTCGGCTCGCAGCCGTGCTAGCGTGCGGAGCTGCTCCGCGCGCCGTGTGACGCTCCGCTCTTGGCGGTGTTTACTTCCGCGTCGCGGTGTTTGTGTCTATCGAGTCCAGTACTAACGTACACCATGGCGCACTCGTACCGCCGTGCAACGATCAAAGTAACGTTTCAGGCCGAACATCCACGACCCAGAGCTTTCGACGCCGAACAGTTCATACGTGAGGATCTACGTTTGAACCCCCAGGACGTAATCGGCATACATTTTTCCATCACTGGAAGTGTTGTCTACATCAAGATGTCGACGGAGGAAATTTGCAATGACATAATTCACCGTCATGCCACCGGACTGAAATTTAAACACTCTGATGGACATATGGGTGCTGTGACAGTCGCCAATGCTGGATTCGGTCTCCGGACATTGCGGGTGTTTGAACTCCCGTTCGAGGTGCCTCAGGATGTGGTCATTGCCGCTTTCCAACCATATGGCACCGTCTTGGGTCACGTCGCGGAGAAGTGGCAAACATTTACGACCTACCCCGTATTAAATGGCGTCAGGCAAATAAAAATTGAGCTGACGAAACATGTCCCATCGTACCTGCTGATTGGCGGTGTGAGGGCCATCGTCATGTATGATGGACAGCCACGAACGTGCGCAGGATGTGGCCAGGAGGGACATGTACGTTCCGAATGCTTACACCGCTGTTTAATACAGACGCCGTTACGTGAAGAGACCCAGGCTTCGACGGTCACGTCCTTACCCATCACCTACGCCAAGGTTGCACAGGACCCCGTCGTACCAATCTCGATTGCGCCAGCAGCATCGTCAACGCCACCCGCCGCAGCACAACGCGCCGAGGACACAAGCACGGCGTCACCTCCAGTGCTCGCTTCAGGACCGTCCGGTTTGCAGACCGAAACCGATGTTCCTGTTGGAACCATGGACGTCGACCTCGGTGTCGTGCCGACGTCTGCCTTTGTCCAGACGGGTTCGGCGTCAGACGACGGGCGACCACATTCTGATTCAGAAGGCCACATCAGAAAACAGCGGTCGCCTCGCAAACACAGGAAACGACGACGAACGCCTTCCGATGACGCCCTTTCTCAGACGGTCCCACGAGATGTCGACCTGATGTCTGACGGTGATCTCCCACATTGCGTCCAGTCACGCGATGTGGCAGCAACAGGAGCCCCTCCTGTGACGCCTACTCTCCCAGCCAGGGACGTGTCCTCGCCGTTGTCAACGAATGATGACGGCGGTCCCCCTGCCACTCATGTTGCGGAATCCACAACACCCGTTCCGGAAGTACGTGACCGTCACATGTCCACGTCGTCAGCTTCCTGGGCCGATGACGTTGAAGAAGAAGCGGAACAGACTGCCAGCGTGTATGCACAGGAGTCCACCTCGGCGACACTGGGGCTGGCGCCCCGCCAGTAATTATCACCACTGCGGGACCACCGGCGGGTCTCCACCTGCCGGCTACTTCTACCGCACGTTCTGCAAATACTGAGGATGGCCGCATACAGCAATATCGTATCGCCACGATGAATCTTGCCACCATTCGTGCCCCCCATAAACTGGCCATGTTCAGAGACACTGTTTACTCTGCGGATGTGGATATAGCACTCTTACAAGAGGTGTTTGTGGCTGACTTCCTAGTTCCCACCGGATACAACGCCCATGTTTCCCCCGCATCCGATACCGGTAGCGGCATCGCCATCCTGCTACGCGACGGACTCCCTGCAGAGGACGTCATCTACCTCCCCACTGCGCGAGGTATGGCCCTCACACTGTTCGGCGTGCGTATTATTAATATCTACGCTCCGTCCGGCACTGGCCGCCGTCATGACCGACAAACTTTTTTTGCCGAAAGCGTCACACCCCTCTTCACCGGTCCGCAGGACGATTTGGTACTCGGTGGGGATTTTAACTCGACACAAGAGCCCGCGGACCAACTCCCGCGACATTCCCCTTGTGCATCTCTCTCAGTGGTCATCGACCGTCTCCGACTTGTTGACACATGGAAGAAGCTCCACGGAATTCAACCGGGCTATACATTCTACACCTCTCACTCGTCAAGCCGCATAGATTGCATCTACGTTACCCGCTCCCTTGCTGATGGCACACGTCATGCGGAAGTCTGGCCCTTGGCCTTTTCAGACCATGATGCATACCTCTGTGACGTCACTCTCGCCCGACAGCAAGTGTGGCATAGTCGTGGTCTGTGTAACTCAATGTCGCTCACCTGACCTCCTCAGACTGTCGCCGTATGGTCGAAGAAGAGTGGGCACGCTGCCACCATCGTCGAGAAGCCTATGACTCCACCTTATCGTGGTGGCTCTCCTGTGCAAAGCCGACCCTCAGGAAGACTCTGATGAGTTTTGGGAAGGAATTAAATGCGTGGCAAACTAATACCCTGCACTTCTGCTACACCATTCTACGTGACTGTGTGACGATGCCTTTCTCGCCAGCCCGGCAGTCGATGGTCCATCGCACGAAGGCGCAGATCTCCTTGATCATGCGGCGTAACTTGGAAGGCACTGTAGTCCGTTCTCGAGCTTCTAATCGAATCCCTCAAGAACGTCCGTCGATGTACAACCTCCTTCAGGAAAGACAACGACGACGACGAGCTCTGATCCAAGTCCTCACTGATGTGGAAGGGCGCCGGCACGACACGCAACAAAGCATCGGTCGTGCTCTCCATGCTCATTTTGCCGGGCTATACACAGCCGTACCGCATTCTGCAGCACTGATCACAGAAGTCGCTCAGCTCACTACGAACACTCTTCCGGAGGATGCAGTGCATGACCTCCAAGACGACGTAACCACAGATGAAGTGGTAGATGCTATCAAGGCGGGTTCCGATAACAGGTCTCCTGGACCTGACGGTATACCCATCGAATTTTATAAAAGTTTTCAGTATTTGTTGGCTTCCACGTGGACGGCAATCGCACAAGAGCTGATGTCACCGAGGACAGTGGTCCCGAGCGCCTTTCTAGAAGGAATTATTATCCCCGTACATAAACCGCGCGGGTTATCGAGGGTCCAGGACTATCGACCAATTACTTTGCTCAACAGCGACATGAAAATATTCACACGGCTACTGGCATCGCGACTCAAGAAGGTCGCACGTTACGTCACATCCTGCGACCAGACTTCCCTAGGAGGCGACAACAACATCTGTACGGCCCTTTGCCGTTACAGAGACATGATAGCATTAGCGCATCATCAGCGTCTCCCTGGCGCCTTGGCTTCACTGGACTTTAGCCAGGCTTTCGACCGTGTTGACCACTTCTATTTACGGACAGTTCTTCAGCATATGGGTTTTCCTGGCGGTATTGTAACAGTGGTTATGCGCCTGTTGAGTAGTGCAACCTCTAAAATCATGTACAGTGGTCGTCTTACACCGTCCCTGGTCATCGCACGATCTGTACGGCAAGGATGCCCTCTTTCCACGATTTTGTATGCTTTCGCCTTGGAACCCCTGCTCCAGGGCATGCGCCAACGTTTGGAAGGCATGGCTGTGAAAGGCCACCGTTTTTGTTGTACAGCCGACGCAGACGACATAGTACTATATCTGCGCAGTGAAGATCAAGTACGAGCAGCACTGACATGGGTGGCGACTTACGGCGAAGCGTCGGGGAGCTGCCTCAACGTGTCAAAATCCAAGGTCCTGCTCATTGGTGAGGGCTTGCCGGAGAGATGCGCTGCCCCCCTTAGTGTCGCCGCCACCATACGGTGTCTTGGACTTGATTTCACAGCAGACCTGCGCCGCTCAGCGGCTATCAATGGTAGACGCTTGCTACAGACAATCAGAGCAAATCTCGCAGATCACCGGCTACGAGCTCTCGACGTTATCCAACGCGCGCAATACGTGAACATGTATCATGCTTCCCGTATACCACACGTGGCTCAAGTACTACCAGTCCCAAATCTCCTGGCACGACGACTGTTGATGGCTTTCGGCTCCTTCGTCAGCTCGGGGATGTTATTCAAGGTGCAGTATGAATCCCTTGCACTGCCACGAGATCGTGGCGGGGTGGGACTCATCCACGTGCCGACTCGTGTCAAGGCACTATACGTCAGCTCCCAACTCAAACTTTGGCATCGTTGCCCGCATAGCCTTACTAGCCTCCTGCTTCACAACTTTGCACCGGCCTCCTTGTCCGCCCCAGTACTGATATCGACCATTCCAACCCCCTTTTATTACATCCAACGATTTTTCCTGGAGTTCAGTTATATCCACCGGTCCTTACCACTTACACGTTTGTACCTCACGAAAACAGTCTCCGAATTGTTACAACAGTGCCGCCCGTCCAACCCCATCGAACGTAAGTATCCACAGTACGTGTGGCGACACATATGGAAGGCGATCCATGCGCGTTTTCTCGAATCAGACGTTCAATCAGCGTGGTACATCACCGTGAATGGCAAACAAGTTAACCGAGATCGTCTGCACCGCATCCATCTCGCCGATTCATCCCTCTGCACCCACTGTGGCGTGGATGACACGGATGTCCACCGGTTCCACTGTGGCACAGCGCTAGACGTCTGGACACTTGCGCGGTGAATTTTGGCATTTCTTACTCGCCAGACACCGGCTCAGATCGACGTCCACATGCTTTTGTACCCCGATAAGACTTTCTACCCCTCCGCCAAAACTAACTCTGTGAATTGGATCTGTGGCCACACGATCCGCTATCTTTTTACTTCAGGCGACAAGTCTACGCTAGGATATTGGACTTACCTCAACGAACGACTCTGCGTCCTGATACGCAACCCACGTTATAAACAATATTTTTCTAATTTCTTACGGAGCACTTTCGATGACCCACCTAGTAGCTGGAACGTCCAAGTCCTGAGAAGCTGAAAACTGTATAAAACGAACCGAACTGAATAGATCTGCTACCCAGAACTCACGCCTACGCCATGAGAAGACACGTTTGGACGAGCTGGCATGCTGTAGGCGGATACACTTCAGGAGCTCCTGTAAGAACTGGACTTTAACTACAAGTCGCATGACGACTTAAAAAGCTTTTCCTTATTTCTTCCTCATAGTTTGTTCTTAAAGGAAAAAGAAATTTGATTTTGACTTTGAGAAACTTTTTTTTGTTCCAAAGGATTGCTTCTTCGCCAACAAGACGAAGGAGACTCATTTTTGTTTACTGGAAGGAGAAACCAGTATAATCGGAGTCTTTGTTTTCTTTCGAAAAAAAACTTTTCCTTATTTATTCCTCACAATTTGTTCTTAAAGGAAAAAGCATTTTGAGTTTGGCTTTGAAAAAAAAATAAAAAAAAAAAAAGATGTTTAGGTCTCGGAGTCTTATGGCAGAGGTCTCGGGTTCGATTCCGCCTCTGGCACTTTTTTTCATTTTCTTTTGTTATTCCACCAATTATTCAGAAAGTTTTCCAAACCTACAAAAAAAAAGTGTTGGGTTTCTATATAAAAAAAGGGGGGTAGCGTCTTTAAAAAAAAATGGATAGAGCGTCTGCCATGTAAGTAGGAGATCCCGGGTTCGAGTCCCGGTCGGGGCACGCATTTTCAACATGTCCCCAATGAAGTACATCAACGCCTGTTTGCAGCTAGGGTGTCCATTTAATTATCATTTCATTTCTAGCAAATCTGCATGGTCATCAACGGTAACTGTTCTTTCGGGAACAGATACCACCGTCATTATAGTTAAATTGTAATCTTCTAAATGGTATTGTATATCTTTAAATTTAAAGCATAAATATATGTAAGCTGTATGTCATAAACCGAGTGAGATGGCGCAGTGGTTATCACACTGGACTCGCATTCGAGAGGACTACTGTTCAAACCCGCATCGGGGAATCAAGATTTAGGTTTTCCGTGATTTCCCTATGTCGCTCCAGGCAAATGCCAGGATGTTTCCTTTGAAGGGCACGGCCGATTTCCTTCACCATCCTTGATTCACTCCGAGCTTGTATTCCGTCTCTAATGACTCGATGTCAGCTAGACGTTAAACCCAACCTTCCTTCCTTCCTTTCTGTATATCATGAAAATCTAAACTTGTATTTGCCATGTAAGGAATGTGATGCAAAACACATGTACTGGGGAGTGTTCCAGTAGGCATTATAGAAGTTTCAAACTAGTGGGCCAAGGACTGAGGGTTACGGCATGGTGTTCTAAACCAATAGCGTATCTGCATGGACGAATACTACTTTTCTGACTATGATTAATCACGGGCTCGAACTCGACGAATATATGAAAAACGTCAATACCATTAACTGGAAATTCCGAGACCACTGTGAAAATACATTTTTCCTTTTTATTTTAGATATGCAACAAGTATTTATTAGTAACATTATAGATTATTGGACATAGTAACATTATTATCAGAAAATTCACAACCGCTGGTGACCCACGGGGCAGATTCACATAGTTAAGCTCGGGGGCCGCCTAGTCACGTAACGTGATAGCACCGCTCGCAACGCATAAATTCAAAACTATAGCGTCAGCGATGTTAATGTTTACGGTGTAGAGCACGAAAATTAATGGTAGGGTGGGAACTAGGATTTCTGCCAAGTGGGACAAGCTCAAATTCGCCGCCTCTTCTTTCACCACCCCATAAAAATCAACAGTTTTAACAGTAATTTTGATAACACATCTAATAACATTAATTTATTTTACTGGTTGACTTACGATCAAAGTCAAAACAAACAAAAAACAAAAAACAAAGCATAACTTCTCACTGTACAATTAATAAATTTAAAATTTCACTTTCTGAGCTTTTTTTACAACAAAAATGTTTATTATCTCATCACAGTTTTTGGAAGATCTGTGGAGTTTATATTAAGATTTTTTAAATCTTTATACATATGTATCCACCAGCTGCTTCGTCCTTTCAGCGCTCCACTTCCATTTCTTGAATTTGGACACCACACAGAAAAATAAACTTTGCATTAATTTTCTGCAGTGCCTTAAATCTGGTACTCAGCTTCATTATCAGACTGTCAGTTATTTCCAAGACAGACGTCCTGAACAAAAAAATGGTTCAACTGGCTCTGAGCACTATGGGACTTAACATCTGAGGTCATCGCCGGCCGAAGTGGCCGTGCGGTTAAAGGCGCTGCAGTCTGGAACCGCAAGACCGCTACGGTCGCAGGTTCGAATCCTGCCTCGGGCATGGATGTTTGTGATGTCCTTAGGTTAGTTACGTTTAACTAGTTCTAAGTTCTAGGGGACTAATGACCTCAGTAGTTGAGTCCCATAGTACTCAGAGCCATTTGAACCATTTGAACCATCTGAGGTCATCAGTCGCCTAGAACTTAGAACTACTTAAACCTAACCAACCTAAGGACATCACACACACCCATGCCCGAGGCTGGATTCGAACCTGCGACCGTAGCGGTCGCGCCGTTCCAGACTGAAGCGCCTAGAACCGCTCGGCCACACGGACGGCCATCCTGAACAAATCTTCCTGTGAATATCTGGATGCTTCGATGCTTCGTCTTCACAAAGCCCTTCGGCCATTTTTTTTCTTTCTTCTAATTTTCTTCTGAAGATGCCATTGAAACTCATTATTTCCTGCTAACACTCTGACCTCAGAAAGAGCTTCGCGAGTACAAAAATTAACAGAGCTCAATAGGTATTGAATATTTCGAGCAGCTTTATCCATCGTAAGGTCTTCCCTTTGCTGAAACTGATACATACGAGAAACAGCGATAAACTAATTAAAGCAATGAATTTGAGTTTTGTCGTATTCTTTAAAATAGAGTATGCCCCAGTTTTTGTTTCTGATGCTGAACATTTATAAGTTTCAGCTTCTTACAGAGTCTTCATAACTTTATCAAAATGCTTGTTAACAGCTTCCATCCCCTCTCCTCTTGCAGACCATGTCCTCGTGTTCTGATATTTTAATGCTCTGGATAAATATTTTTGTAAGATTTTCCATCTTGAAGTTGAAGGCTTAAAGAATAGAAATAAACAAGAATAAATCTAAAAAGTCTGATCTTCAGCAGATGTATCGGCTGCAAGAGCTCCTACTAAATTTAAAGAGGGAGCAAAACGTGGTACAAAATAGGCCACTTCATTCTTCTCAAGTACTCTTAACTGGACCCCTTTGTACTTTCCAGTCATATTTGCCCAATTGTCATAACGCTGTCCTCTGCAGTGTCTTCTGTTCAACCGATATTGTTCTATTTCTTGAACGATCTTTTGACTAAGGTCTTCTCTTGTTTTGTCTCTAATTGTAAAAAATCAACAGAACTTTCCACAACTTCTGAGCCGTTTAACTTGACATAGAGAGCTACTTAAGTCAACTGCTCATTCTGACTGACATCTTCAGTGAAGTCAAAATCAATTAACCGAGCGAGGTGGCGCAGTGGTTAGCACACTGGACTCGCATTCGAAACCGAGCGAGGTGGCGCAGTGGTTAGACACTGGACTCGCACTCGGGAGGACGACGGTTCAATCGCGCGCCCGACCATCCTGATTTAGGTTTTCCGTGATTTCCCTAAATCGCTCCAGGCAAATGCCGGGATGGTTCCTTTGAAAGGGCACGGCCGACTTCCTTCCCCGTCCTTCCCTAATCCGATGAGACCGATAATCTCGCTGTCTGGTCTCCTTCCCCAAAGAACCCAACCCCTCGCATTCGAAAAGACGACGGTTCAAAGCTGCGTCCGGCCATCCTGACTTAAGCTTTCTGTCATTTCTCAAAATCGCTTCACAGAAATGCCAGGATGACTCCATTGAAAGGACACGGCCGACTTCATTCCCCATACTTCCCGAATCCGATGGGACCAGTGACCTCGCTGTTTGCTCCCTTCATCCAAATCAACCAACCGATCAACCAAAATAAATGAAACGTACTTAGCATCTGAAATATCTTTACTTGTATCTTGTCTTACTTCATTGGCAATTACAGCAAGAAACTCATCTTGTATATTTTCGGAAAAATAGCTAATCTACCCTTCCTCGTGGCTTTCAGTATGCTGACGAAGGAGGGCACTGTAGTGTTATATGAGATTTATACTATTTAGAAATTTGCCGCTCTCCATATCACCAAAAATCACCAAATTCTTATGTTCCTATAAACGGACTGTCTTGCCTTGCTAGAAAAATAACAGCATCAATGATACGAGTCAACACTGCTCTTCAATGAGATTTCTCTTTTTATTGTCTTCTAACTCTTTGTCTAAGTCCTCCTTTCCGAGAGAAGACTAATAGTTTTCCACAAGCAAAAAGGAAGCTTATGGTTTGGTGAATTTTCATGCTCAGCCAAATTTTTGCTAAGCTTTTTCCAGTTAAACAGAGCTAAGAATGATTTTGACTAGAAATTTTAACTTAATTGGTAAAATAATCAGCAGCGGTTACAGTATAAAACATTATTGCTCTCATGATAGCCTAGCCATTATCTGTTAACTTGCGTCCCATTTGTAACCCCTTTCGAAACCAATCCTTGTTTAAGCTGCGACGTTCTCTGTAGCTTTCACTGATGTCAGGACAATATTCGTTTTCTGCTCTCATTTTTATAACAGAACATCTTTCGATGTCAGAAAACCTCTTCGGCCATGTCCCAAGAGCATTACAATCAAATTACAGCTTACAAGTTTCACCCTTTTGATGAAGACCAGCTGATGTTCCAGGAATTGGTGATTCACACGTCACTGCTGTATGTACTTCCTTCTCACTTCTTTCGTCTTAGTCGTTAACTTCAGTTTCACCTGAAACCAAAAAATTTAAAGTTCATACTGAATTTTGAGATTTAGTGTCCTGGAGTAATCTGTTTCCGTCATTTTCTATTGTGGTATTATTACAGTAACGGTAAGAGGTTGATCCCTGTTAAAAATGCCGCATAAAAACTGATACGGAAAGAAAACTATGTGTACATAGTCCCTTTCTGTCTTGTAATTTACGTATACAAACCCCTCGATAATGTAAAAAACTATGTTATCGTATAAGATAGAACAACAAAAATCTACCGTTATTTGCTTCAAGCTTTGATGCATATTTTCATTCGTAAATTTCTATTTATATTTATACTCTATTTCATCTTCTATTTCGTATCTATTCTTCATTTTTAGAGCATTCAGAAGTCAAATCCATTTTATATGCTTCGTATTTAGATACGAATGGATACGTTTATGTATGTACATCTTAAAACAGAAACTATTTAATACCTAATGTTCTTCAAATCTTTCACATACGCAAAGACAATGCAGAGTCGCGACTTGGATGTGAAGAACCAAAATAGAAATTAAACCAAAGCACATGGTCTCATGCTTTGCATACATTTTGTCTTTCTCTTTCTTGTGCATAGCATCCATTTCGATCGCTTGAATTCGTTAAAAAGAAAATATCACGCAATAAAATCAGAATAAAAATAATTATAAATGTGATTTTAAAAACACGTAAAATGCGATAAGTTAATACAGTTTCAAGCTATCCATTACAAATTGTATTTATGATATACAATATTACCTGATATTTTGTTTTCAGTTCTGGAAGCAGGCTTTGTGAAGAAAACAAATCCAGTTTTCATGTTTCAGACAACACCTCACTTACTTTCTTCCTCTTTTCTTCAGCAATTTTTCTATACGTCGCTCTACTACTTCGTTTTCCGCCATCCATTAACACAAAAGATGTTAAACAAATTTTCTTAGACCACTTCCCTGTCGACTATTAAAACGTTTCTCTTTATGATTGCAGTTGTTTTACATGCATATAGTTCTATGGCAATTGTTTTTATTAAAATTTATAAGAAACAAATATTTTATACTTAACCTAAAAGTAAAATTTCACACAAAATTTGCCGCCCCCTAAATTCTACCACTATGGGCAGTGCCCCCTCTGTTCCCTCCTGGATCCGGCCCTGATGAATGGTAATACACCATCCTGACACGTCACACGAACAAATTGCCATTAAAATACGCGTTTTGAGAGTACATTCATTTTATATTCACCCCGATAACTGAGTGGTCAGAGTGGCGGATTGCCGCCCTACGGGCCCGGGTTCGATTCCCGGCTGTGTCGGGGATTTTCTCCGCTCAGGAACTGGGTGTTGTGTTGTCTTCATCATCATTTCATCCCCATCCGGCACACAAGTCGACCAATGTGGCGTCGAATGTAATAAGACCTGCACCAAGGCGGCCGGACCTGTCCCGTAAGGGGCCTCCCGGCCAATGACGCCAAACGCTCATTTCCATTTTTATTCACCCCAGATGTCTACACTTATTTATCCCTAGTAAGGAATATGTCTTTAACTACAATGTTCTACAACAGCTAGTTTAAAAACTTCCGTTACAAATTTCTGTGAACGCCGTTAGTAAAGAAACAACGTTTACGATATATAAATATATGGAAACATCTGGATCTGGGATAGCAACCATCTTTAAATGTCGACAAGGAAAACGAAACGCCTACAAAAGCAATTGGTTGCAGGTATTCCATTAGCAATTATCTTCAATTTCAGCAGCTGCAGTGTTCTGATACGTCCACAACGGACAAGAATTATTGACTAATGTTGAAATGATTTAAATGGCTCTGAGCACTATGGGACTTAACATCTGAAGTCATCAGTCCCCTAGAACTTAGAACTACTTAAACCTGACTAACCTAAGGACATCACACACATCCAAGCCCAAGGCAGGATTCGAAACTGCGACCGTAGCGGTCGTGCGGTTCCAAACTGAAGCGCCTAGAACCGCTCGGCCACAACGGCCGGCGACTAATGTTAATGCGAAAAGTAATAGAAAAAAATATTGCAATGAAATAGGGAATCCTAGCCGACAAACAATAGGAGTAACTTTGCGAATTTCTTCCGCGGGCCTGACTGAAGCCAATCGCGGGCTGGGTCCGGCACGCGCGCCGCCGGTTGTTCACTTGTGATTAGAAGTATAGCGGAGAAATTTCGCTTTATGCTGTATATGAAGGTTTCTTCAGTCATATGACTGAAAGCTCGTGTAGTTGATAGCCATTAAGAGCTTGGATGCTGTGAATAGTGCAGTCGTAACCGATCACTGTTGCGTCTTCTGTCACACGACAGCATGGGGATTCGCGTTGAAGTGTTGCTCCCAACAGAACACTGGGCACAGGAGGTTTTTCCCTACTGGTTAAAATTCTTGAGGCTTGAAGCAATAGCTATACTAACGTTTTTAAAACGTATAACTAGGTACTGAAAAATAAATGTAAGAAAAGCACAAATTGACACTACTATTTGGTCTTGGAGTACCCTTCCATACTTCTCCTTCTTTTTTTCCCTATCTAATGCAACATTAGTTTGAGCCACTTGCCACATGTTTTGCTCGTAACTGGAACTGGAAGCGCCTGTAACATTTAGTGGTCATCGTAACAGAATATGTCGGCGACCTGGTGTAACATCGGTTAGGCAAGGGGTATTGTATTGTATGTTAACCGGGGACCTAGAAACGGCGGAGAGGCTCCGTCCCCGCCGCAGCCGCAGTGATCGGCAACCCCACGACGACTACCGCAGTCCAGTTCACCCCTCCGCCGACCCATACGAACCCACGGTTATTGTGCGGTTCGGCCCCCGGTGGACCCCCCAGGGGACGTCTCACACCAGACGAGTGTAACCCCTATGTTTGCGTGGTAGAGTAATGGTGGTGTACGCGTACGTGGCGAACTTGTTTGCGCAGCAATCGCCGACATAGTGTAACTGAGGCGGAATAAGAGGAACCAGCCCGCTTTCGCCGAGGCAGATGGAAAACTGCCTAAAAACCATCCACTGACTGGCTGGTTCACCGGACCCGGAATACGCAAGGGGTAGTTAACCTTTTTACCTAGCGCCCAATTTGTTATCTCTGTTAGTAGTAAAATTTTCTAACCGCCCACCGGTTCCACAGTAAAGGTAATTTATTTACTCGAGAAGTAACTCTACTTTATAAAAGGTATAAAGATACAGCAATTTAAAGGATATTATAATAATTACATACAAACACTTTATTTCAAAATTTTTTGAAATCCTAATCAAAATGTTTTTAAAATCTCTACCGTCCACCACCCATTACGAAAGCTGGAACGCTCACTAATGGACGGTTGGGACCAGGTTGACTACCACTAGATTAGACTCTGGTCATGATGCAGCTTAGCCACTAGCAAGTTCAATCACAGTTAAACAACGACTATACACAATTACCATCAAAATTACTTTTGTAATGCAGTACACGTTATTCTTCTACTGCCTGAAAATAGTATCTCAGTCTTGAAAAATAATAATAATGGCATGCATGAGCCGTTATTAGTATCTAAACAGATATGGCCAATTGAAGAAAGAAGCGCAAGAGATGTACGTGCATGTCCTTGGCTCAGACTGGTATTCAGAATCATGTTCCATTGCACCAGAAGGTATTATTTGAAATTTTGAACTGCGCTGACCTATTACGTGGTACTTACGTAGTTGGCATTGTTTATCTTGGTTAGTGTAGGGTATACTCAGAAATGTTTGACTGCGACAGTACAACGGACATGTATTTGTGCTATGACGAATAAGTGAATGGATGTGTGTCTTATCTCTCCTTGTTTGCTGCATTCCACCTGATGAAAAATTACACATTTCTTAATCGCTTTGCCATTATATGTGTTAGATGATTATTGTTTTGTTTCAAATTATATAGAAATGGCTACACTAGATTTACGTGTATAACAGTGTAAAATGAGTTTTTGGGAGGCATTATTGTGTGCGTTTTTACTGTACCTTTGAGTTTGAAAGACAACGTAACAATTACTGGTAGCCTATGGCATTAGAAGTCCTTGTTAGACGTAATTAGCGACAGTTAGAGATAGTAGTTAGGTATTTAGAGGAAACCGCAGTAAATACGTGTCACTGCATTTTAGATTCCTGTAATTTAGTCACACAATTAGTGGCGAAAGCTATTTGTATTTCGAACAGAGTGGACTTGCATATCTTCAATACTGTCTTTTCCTTTTTGTCACGCAAGCTGCAACCAGTAACAAAATTTGATATTATCTCTGTGTCTGCGTTGTTAGCCATCTTTCTCTTACATCAACATAAGAGCTGTTCTACGGCAATGGGATCATTCTAGATATGTTATCACTTTCTCTGGAGCAGTGAGAGTTTCCTATAGAAGATTGCAACACAAAACCCGTCATTAGTACGCTTTTGAGGTGCAGGAAGACCGATGACATATTCACATATTTTATTTCGAAAGATTGGGGATATTTCAAAAACATAGCCTAATGTTATGCCTTTCGACTAAATAAAGATTGATCAGCAAGAAATAAACGACGCCTGACATGAAGTCTCCTCATTCTATCTACAATAGTATTATTCATACTCACGGTTAGGACTCGAAAGTAAGACGATTTCACTCGTCATTGCTACTGTTCGCTAGGCTTATTCGTTATAGTGAAGACAACACACATTAGTCAAGAGCTAACAAACAGTTTCCAGTTACATTTTGATGTCTGGGAAATCCTGCACTCAGCACCTGTAAGCATTATTTGAACAACACATATATTTTCACAGTATACCTATTCATTCGTGCTGCTAAGCCACGCAAATACCTCTGTCTGAACACAGTAACCAGAGAGGAGGGTAACAGAGTAATGACCTGGAGGGAAGCTTGCCCTGTGGAGAGGCAGTCGCGCGATTCAGAGCGAGGACATCTGTCAGGATTTCTGCTGCTGCCTGCTGGCCCGGCTTATCTGTATAATTTTGATTAATGCGGGAGACACGTGGCCAGGGTCTCAAGCGCGCCCATTTGTAACGCACGTCCGTGTGGACAAGGGATCTAGACCGTCAGCACGCGGAATGATTATCTTCAGAGACACTAGAGAGCGCTGACAAAGTACTGCCGGAAGATCTACTGCCAACATAAATGGCATCAAAAATTGTTCAGACATCATTAGTCAACAAAGGTAACGCACCGAGCACTGACGACAAGGTCATTCCCCAGCCCTGCAGTAGAAACATATACACACTAAGACAAAAGAAGAGCCGGCCGTTCTGGCCGAGCGGTTCTAGGCGCTTCAGTCCGGAACCGCGCTGCTGCTACGGTCGCACATTCGAATCCTGGCTCGGGCATGAATGTGTGTGATGTTCTTGGGTTGGTTAGGTTTAAGTAATTCTAAGTCTAGTGGAATGAGGACCTCATATGTTAAGTCCCATAGTGCTTAGAGCCATTTTTTGAACAAAAGAAGACGCACCACGAAGGAATTATCCGAATGGGACGGAAATCGGCGGATAAGATATACATGTAGCCTACAGACAAATAATTGATTATAAAACTTCCTGGCAGATTAAAACTGAGTGCCGGACCGAGACTCGAACTCGGGACCTTTGCCTTTCGCGGCAAGTGCTCCACCATCTAAGCTACTCAAGCATGACTCAAACCCCCTACTCACAGCTTTACTTCTGCCAGTACCTCGCCTCTTACCTTCCAAACTTTACAGAAGCTCTCCTGCGAACCTTGCAGAACTAGCACTCCTGAAAGAAAGGATATTACGGAGACATGGATTAGCCACAGCCTAGGGGATGATTCTAAAATGAGAATGGTAGAACACTTGCCCGCGAAAGGCAAAGGTCCCGAGTTCGAGTCACGTTGCGGCACACAGTTTTAATCTGCCAGGAAGTTTCATATCAGCGCACACTCCGCTGCAGAGTGAAAATCTCATTCTGGAAATAATGATAACTTCAGAAAAATTGGCTAATTTATTTAAGAGAAAGAGCTTCAAAAACTGAGCAAGTCGATAACACGTTGGTCCACTTCGGGCTTTTACGCAGGCATTGACTGATAGAGTTGTTGGATGTCCTCCTTGGGGATATCGTCTCCAATTATGACTAATTGGAGCGTTAGATCGTCAAAATTCCGATATGCTTGGAAGGCCCTACCCTTAACGCTCCAAACTTTCGCGTTTGGGAACAGATCTGACGACGTCGCTGGCCAAAGTAGGATTTGACAAGGACGACGGCAAGTAGTAGAAACCCCCACCGTGTACGGGCCGACATTATCTTGCTGAAACGTCACCCCAGGATGCTTGCCTGAAGGGCAACAGCCGGCCGCGGTGGTCTCGCAGTTCTAGGCACTCAGTCCGGAACCGCGCGACTGCTACGGTCGCAGGTTCGAATCCTACCTGGGGCATGGATGTGTGTGATGTCCTTAGGTTTAAGTAGTTCTAAGTTCTAGGGGACTGATGACCACAGATGTTAAGTCCCATAGTGCCCAGAGCCATTTGAACCATTTTTGAAGAGCAACAACAAGAGCCTAGAACAGCGTCGACGTACCGCTGTGCAGTGAGAGTGCCGCGGTTGACATGACATCCTACCGCTGACTGGGGCCTTTCCAGACACGTCTTCGTTCGTCATCGGGGCTCAGTTCGAAGTGGGACTCATCACTGAAGACAATTCTACTCTAGCCACGGAGATTACACGCCGAAGACGTGTCTGGAGACGCCTGGACAGGGATGGGATACCAGCATGACTTTCGCCTGCCATACGGCCTGATAACCAGGAATGGTGGTCTGCCGCTTCATTTCATAGCAGGACTTCTTTCGTCGTCATCCGCGGCACTCTTACAAAACAGCGGTACGTCGACGAGATTCTACGACCCATTTTGTTGACCTTAATGGCAAGCCATCCAGGACTTACATTTCAGCACGATAATACCCACCCACGCATGGCGAGAGTTTCTGCTGTTTGTCTTCGTGCTTGCCAAAATCTGCCTTGACCAGCAACGTCGCTGGATCTCTACCCAGCTCACAACGTTTGAAGCATTATGAGCAGGGCCCTCCAACCATCTCCAGCTTTTGGCGGTCTAAAGCGCCAATTGGGTAGAATTTGGCACGATATCCCTCAGTAGGACATGCAAAAACTCTTATCGATCAATGCAAAGCCGAATAACTGCTTGTATAAGGGCCAAAGGTGAACCAACTTTTAATTTACTGGCTCAATTTGTGAAGCTTGAAAAGTATGTACTAAGGCCTGATCAGGGTGCATCCAGAAAATAATGTCGGTACTCGCTGCGCAGTTACACTGAACAAACTTTAGCACGTTAATGAGAGGAAATATACAATGATTTCAAAATGTTCAGATTTAGGAATTGTATGTCCAAGGTTTGATGCAGTAAGCGTTTTGTAAAATTTTTTGTAAGGCTGACTCGTGCTACAAAAATGTTGGAAGTGGTAGGTTTTGTGTATGACTTAAAATTTTAACAATATATATATTGAGATCAACATTGTGTTTAAATCTAACAGCCTGAATCATAATCCACATCCTTTGCTTGTACTGAATATGAAAATGAGTAGTAAAGTAAAGTTACCCACCAATGAAAGAACGTAAATAAAATGAGGCCTCTATGCAATATATATGTGCAGTTCATGGTTTGAAATAGATTTTGGTATAACTAAAGTTATCAGAGAAAAGTTATTTCAAATAACAAATCTTATGCCTTTGCACAACTGGTATTATTCAAGGCAAGATATAATTTCATTAAGTAAACATCAGGGCCAAAAGTTAATTTTTCAGTACCATATTAATGCCATTGTACAAACGGCATTATTCCCTTAAACTTGATTGCTGAGTGAAATACATGTTTCATCGTTGGAAAAATGGAGGAGTGCATGAAACAAGTTCGCAGACGCAGTCAGATGCAGGTTTGCTGAAGAATTAATTTGGAACAATCTTATCATTGATACTTTCACTAATTAAAAAAACAATTTTGGTTAGATACTTTAAAGCTCTCTCTCTCTCTCTCTCATTTCAATATTTCTGTAATTGTAATCATTTTTTGACTGTATATGTACATTACACCTAACGATTTCCGTCCCATTCGGTTTATTCCTTCGTGGTGCGGTTTTTTTCCTTAGAGAGTATCGGTCGAAAAGAACACCAACAGAGACATAGAGAATACTGCACATTTTTGGATAAAATACTAAGTCTAAAGATAACGAAAGGTAAGCTAGAGGAAGGGAATCATGGTGGAACAGACAACAAGAGAGCAGAGTTTTTGAACTGTGGTGTAACAGAAGAAGGATACTGAATATTATTTGGATAGGTCGGATGATGAATAAAGAGGAGTTGAATCGAATCCAGGAGACAGAACTTCATATTACAACTTAACTGAAAGAGCAAATACGTTGGCAGCACATACCTTGACGTAAAAGGAATGATCTGGTAGTGGAGAGAAGTAGGGCTGGCAGAAAGTGTAGACTGATATCGAGATTTGACTTCAGTAACAGTGTCTCAATAACCTTGCTCGCTGAGTGTACTGTATTCAAAGATTTGGAGGTCAGTATGCCTATCCAGCCAACGACCTTGCTGCAGTGGTAACACCGATTCCCGGCAGATCACCGAAGTTAAGCGCTGTCGGGTTGGATGGGTGACCATATGGTCTGCCGAGCATTGTTGGCATGCGGGGTTCACTCAGCCCTTGTGAGGCAAACTGAGGAGCTACTTTATTGGAAAGTAGCGGCTCCGGCCGGGAGAGCGGTGCGCTGACCACATGCTCCTCGATACCCACTTCCAGTGACGCCTGTGGGCTGAGGATGACACGGCGGCCGGTCGGTACCTTTGGGCCTTCATGGCCTGTTCAGAAGGAGTCATGCCTATCCAACATCATACCCCCAGGCGACCAAATCGATCATGTTCGACAGTGTTCCTTTCTGCACTGTGTGTTCCCATCCCTCACCACATAAAGGAATGTCCAGCATTGTCGGACATGATCGTTTTAGTGGTCCAGGTGTTGTTGTGTGGGGAGGCGTAATATTTCGTGGGCGCACTAACCTCCAAATCTTTGCAGACGGTGCGCCCACCTGTCAGCGTTATTGTGACACTGTACTCCTTCCCTATGTGCATATGGTCGGGGTGCATTTGGTCCTCACTTCGTTTTTATGGATGACAATGCGGGACCGCATCGGCGCTGATGGGGATGTCTTGGATCCACAGGAAGTTCGGCGGATGGACTGGCCCGCCCTTTCCCCCAACTTAAGTCCCATCTACCACGTGTGGGATGCGTTAGGGAGACATACTGCAGTACTTCGACAGGCACTACCAACCATCCAACAGTTGTCAACCGCGCTGTTGTAGGAATGGAACGCCCTAACACAATAAATGCTAATCAGTTTTGTGGCCAACGTGAGATCACGTTCAACAGCTTGCGTGCCGTCCGTGGTGATAGCACGCCCTATCAAGAACCATCATAAATAGAGGTGACTTCAGTGTATTCTTTTATGCAAAGACTATACTACAGCAGTTGCACCTATGTACGGTCCAAATTTCGTCGAACGGTGTTGCTTGGGAGTGACACATCACGCGACAGTTACTTTCGTCCTTAAGTTTTGTACAACAGTGTAACAATGACAACAAACATCAAACTATATGAGAGACAAACCGGAAAAATCGCAACAGATCGACACAGCTCGACAAAAGCGTAAAAATAGGTGCTCGAGAAACTCAAATGGGAATCTTTGGAAGTAATATGACATTATTTTCAAGATATTTATACATTTCTGAATAAGTTCAAACACATTATGGTTCAATAGCGGAAATAACTCAGTATTTCGATGTCCAGTTGTCTGATATAGTGTTTGAAACTGGCATTGTCATCATGAAGAATGATGCAGCATTTTTAATTGTTTTTTCATGATTTCAACAATCGCCGATAGTGTGCAGGTTGCCTCGGCAGTTAGGGGGTATCGTGAATTTTTATTGTTATTTCCGATTTTTTTACCACTTAAATTTTCGTTTGCGACTTTCGAGTAGAATTCATTGCCGGCCTACGCATAGAGTAGTAGTGTCACCTGAGCAGAGGATGTTTGCTGGCGAGAAATCGTCTAAGGACTACTTTTTGAACAGCGAATGAGGAGCGTGTGAGAGAAATCACGTATTGGCTGCAGGGGGAGCCAGATCTTCAGTCCAAGATAGGACGCTCTCTGGTACCGGCTCCAGCTCGGTCTCGTGATTGCCATTGAAGCAGGTTATAAGCAAAAATAAGAGGACGACAGTAGCACTGTAGAAATGTTGCACTGTCCGCCACAAAACAACACGAAGGGAGCTCCATAAAGTTGGAACTGCAAGGTGAGATGGAATTCCAAAACCACACATCACTGATGCAAATGCCCGTATCGGTCGTGATTTCGGCAGCCATATCGTGTCATTCCACGGGCCCCAAGGTTGGTATGCAAAGTTGCCTTTTTATGCGTCCATTTTGACTGATCAGGTCCATGCTGTATTCCAAGACAAGTCCAAGTTCATGCAACTCACATAGTTCAGGTTGTAAGTAGGCTGTTTATGTTTTCTTATTGGCAACGTTACGTAGCGCTCAATATGAAAATCACTGGCTGTGCTGTGTGCAGTCTGTGGCTGCTTTGCATTGTTGTAATACTCGCCATTGTAGTGTTAGGCAGCTGGCTGTGAACAGCGCGTAGCGTTGCGCAGTTGGAGGTGAGCCGCCAGCAGTGGTGGATGTGGGGAGAGAGATGGCGGAGTTTTGAAATTTGTCATGAACTGCTATATTTATATATGATGATATCAAGGTAAATACATTGTTTGTTCTCTATTAATATCTTTCATTTGCTAACTATCCCTATCAGTAGTTAGTGCCTTCAGTAGTTTGAATCTTTTATTTAGCTGGCAGTAGTGGCGCTCGCTGTATAGCAGTAGCTTGAGTAGCGAAGATTTTTGTGAGGTAAGTGATTTGTGAAAGGTATAGTTTACTGTTAGTCAGGGCCCATTCTTTTGTATGGATTATTGAAAGTCAGATTGCGTTGCGCTAACAAAATATTGTGTGTCAGTTTAAGGACAGTCATGTATAAATAGTTAAAAAGGGGACGTTTCATAAGGTCTGGGGCAAGGATGAATAGTCGCATCTCCCCTGGCCACCACACGCAACAGATCTCAATATTATTGAGCCTTTGGGTCTGCTTCGGAGAGAAGCGTACGCGGTCCTTATCCACCTGCAGCATTGTTAACTGAAATTGTCACTATTTTGGAGAAAGAAAGGTATAAAATTCCCTTAACACCATAGAGGACCTGAATTTATCCATTCCGAGACTGGAAACTGTTTTAGATACGAACGGGTTTCCCATACCGTCTTAGGCATGTTAATGTTTTGCGTTTTTAGTCTTGCCTCATTGTTGTCCACCCCTGCATGTTCAGTGTAACCAAAGGCAAAAGCGATAGCTACCTTTGTGCATTTCAAAAAAAAATGGCACTATGGGACTTAACTTCTGAGGTCATCAGTCCCCTAGAACTTAGAACTACTTAAACCTAACTAACCTAAGGACATCACACATATCCATGCCCGAGGCAGGATTCGAACCTGCGACCGTAGCGGTAGCGCGGTTCCAGACTGTAGCGCCTAGAACCGCTCGGCCACTCCGTCCAGCTTGGGCGTTTCGCCAACCACTTCTACTGGTTTCAATTCATTTTGGAAAACCAAAACAGTTAATTGCAGTTTTGGAACAATTGTTTCAAATTTCTTCTGTCGAATTAGTCATGTATTTCCCTACAGCAATTGGCACGAACCTGTATTACAACCTCACTTAAATTGTGCGCAATCCATCGGTAGCAGATCTTTTTCACACTTGAATCTGCACCCAATCTATTTGCCTACAAAAAAGAGCTCTGTCTCACGGTTAACCACACACCTGTTCTCTTCGACCACAATGCGAAGATCATCGCTATTCCCTGGAACAACAACAGTGTTTGGTCGACCACAAAATTAGTCTCTCACGGAATCAAGCTCAAAAGAAAATTCTGCAAACCAAATGTAAGTAGTCTTTTCAGGAGGTGCACCAAAGCAAATTAAAAAAAAAGTCTATTCTGAAGGTAATTAACTACCAAAAGTTGAACGAAATGACTCGAAGGCCTGCGGGATAGCCGCGCGATCCGAAGCGCCCTTTAATGGTTCACGGGGCTCCCCATGACGGACGTTCGAGTCCTCCCTCGGGCATGAATGTGTGTGTGTTGTCCTTAGCGTAAGTTAGTTTAGGTTAGATTAACTAGTGTGTAAGCCTAGGAACAGCTGATCGCAGCAGTTTGGTCTCATAGGAGCTTACCCCAAATTTCCAAATGTTTCACTCGGAACGTCTACTGGCGCTGCCGAGTTGCGGTTAGGACATAATTACACTACTGGTCATTAAAATTGCTACACCACGAAGATGACGTGCTACAGACATGAAATTTAACCGACAGGAAGAAGATGCCGTGATATTTAAATGATTAGCTTTTCGGAGCATTCACACAAGGTTGGCGCCGGTGGCGACATCCACAACGTGCTGACATGAGGAAAGTTTCCAACCGATTTCTCATACACAAACAGCAGTTAACCGGTGTTGCTTGGTGAAACGTTGTTTTGATGCCTCGTGTAAGGAGGAAAAATGCGTACCATCACGTTTCCGACTTTGTTAAAGGTCAGATTGTGGCCTATCGCGATTGCGGTTTCTCGTATCGCGACATTGCTGCTCCCGTTGGAAGAGATACAATGACTGTTAGCAGAATATGGAATCGATGGGTTCAGGAGGGCGATACGGAACGCCGTGCTGGATCCCCACGGCCTCGTATCACTAGCAGTCGAGATGACAGGCATCTTATCCGCATGGCTGTAACGGATCCTGCAGCCACGTCTCGATCCCTGAGTCAACATACGGGGACGTTTGCAAGACAACAACCATCTGCACGAACAGTTCAAATGGTTCAAATGGCTCTGAGCACTATGGGACTTAACTGCTGAGGTCATCAGCCCCTAGAACTTAGAACTACTTAAACCTAACTAACCTGAGGACATCACACACATCCATGCCCGAGGCAGGGTTCGAACCTGCGGCCGCAGCGGTCGCGCGGTTCCAGACTGTAGCGCCACGAGCCGCTCGGCCACTCCGGCCGGCATGAACAGTTCGACGACGTTTGCAGCAGCATGGACTATCAGCTCGGAGACCATAGCTGCGGATACCCTTGACGCTGCATCACAGACAGGAGCGCCTGCGATGGTGAACTCAACGACGAACCTGGGTGCACGAATGGCAAAACGTCATTTTTTCGGATGAATCCAGATTATGTTTACAGTATCATGATGGTCGCATCCGTGTTTGGCGATATCGCTGTGAACGCACATTGGAAGCATGTATTCGTCATCGCCATACTGGCGTATCACCCGGCGTGATGGTATGGGGTGTCATTGGTTACACGTCTCGGTCACCCCTTGTTCGCATTGACGGAACGTTGAATAGTGGACGTTACATTTCAGATGTGTTACGACCTGTGACTCTACCCTTCATTCGATCCCTGCGAAACCCTACATTTCAGCAGGACAATGCACGACCGCATGTTGCAGGTCCTGTACGGGCCTTTCTGGATACAAAAAATGTTCGTCTGTGCCTTGGCCAGCACATTCTCGAGATCTCTCACCAATTGAAAACGTCTGGTCAATGGTTGCCAAGCAACTGGCTCGTCACAATACGCCACTCGCTACTCTTGATGAAGTGTGGTATCGTGTTGAAGCTGCATGGGCAGCTGTACCTGTACACGCCATCCAAGCTCTGTTTGACTCAATGCTCAGGCGTATCAAGGCCGTTTTTACGACCAGAGGTGGCTGTTCTGGGTACTGATTTTCCAGGATGTATGCATCCAAACTGCGTGAAAATGTAATCACATGTCAGTTCTAGTATAATATATTTGTCCAATGAATACCCGTTTATCATCTGCATTTCTTCCTGGTGTAGTAATTTTAAAAGCCAGTAGTGTATTTAAAGTTACCCCAGGAATGACTAAGAAAATGCACTGTCGTAAGCAGTGGTGTTGTTGTTGCGTGTGACGTCACCACTGATTGTCGTCGTGTCAGCCTGGCAGCTGCATACTCCCCACCTCCCCCTCACCAACGAGTGCTGGCGGAAGTGTATGGCAGACGCCCGCCATAAAGCGCAGGGTGAATCTGACGCGTTTTTACAGCCGCCTGTATTCCGCTTCCCCAGGTTCGGCGTCGCTTTATAGAATTTATGGATCAACACTGCATGCGGCCGGACAGTTAAACGACGCCGTCTGCCGAGATAAACCCGAAAATAAAATAACGACCCAGGAGAGCACAGCCACAGGGGCAACTCCGGCACTGGTATCTGGCGCGTTTCCTTTTACTGGCGCCAAACAAAGTTACGAGCGCGATGACGGGCTGCCGACTGCCCAGTCACAGGAGCAAAACAAAACAAACGCCAGGGGGATTATGCCCAGCTATCGTGGTACTCGTGTGCTTATGCAGGACGGAGCTTACCAAACACTCCACGTAGTATTCAAATGTTTTCGAATGATACGAAGGTCACCTTTTAAGTATATAGACGAGCTCTACAGAAATGACTTTACTCCACTACTGGCCATTTAAATTGCTACACCAAAAAAATGCAGATGATAAACGGGTATTCATTGGACAAATATACTAGAACTGACATGTGATAACATTTTCACGCAATTTGGGCGCATAGATCCTGAAAAATGACTACCCAGAACAACCACCTCAGGCCGTAATAGCGCCATTGATTCGCCTGGGCATTGAGTCTAACAGAGCTTGGATGGCGTGCACAGGTACAGCTGCCCATGCAGCTTCAACACGATACCACAGTTCATTAAGCGTTGTCACTGGCGTATTGTGACGAGCCAGTTGCTCGGCCACCATTCACCAGATGTTTCCAATTAATGAGAGATCTGCAGAATCTGCTGGGCAGGGCAGCAGTCGAACATTTTCTGTATCCAGAAAGGCCCGTACAGGACCTGCAACATGCGGTCGTGCATTGTCCTGCTGAAATGTAGGGTTTCGCAGGGATCGAATGATGGGTAGATCCACGGGTCGTAACACATGTGAAATGTATCGTCCACTGTTCGAAGTGCCGTCAATGCGAATAAGAGGTGACCGAGACGTGTAACCAATGGCACCCCATACCATCACGCAAGGTGATACGCCAGTATGGCGACGACGAATACACGCTTCCAATGTGCGTTCACCGCGATGTCGCCAAACACGGATGAGACCATCATGATGATGTAAACAGAACCTGGATTCATCCGAAAAAATGACGTTTTGCCATTCGTGCACTCAGGTTCGTCGTTGAGTACACCATCGCAGGCGCTCCTGTATGTGATGCATTGTCAAGGGTAACCGCAGCCATGGTCTCCGAACTGATAGTCCATGCTGCTGCAAACGTTGTCGAACTGTTCGTGCAGATGGTTGTTGTCTTGCAAACGTCCCCATATGTTGACTCAGGGACCGAGACGTGGCTGCACGATCCGTTAGAGCCATGCGGATAAGATGTCTGTCATCTCGACTGCTAGTGATACGAGGCCGTTGGGATCCTGCACGGCGTTCCTTATTACTCTCCTGAACCCACCAATGCCATATTCCGGTAACAGTCATTGGATCGCGACCAACGCGATCAGCAATGTCGCGATACGAGAAACCGCAATCGCGATAGGCAATCCGACCATTATCAAAGTCGGAAACGTGAAGGTACGCATTTCTCCTCCTTACAAGAGGCATCACAACAACGTTTCACCAGGCAACGCCGGTCAACTGCTGTTTGTGTACGAGAAATCGGTTGGAAACTTTCCTCATGTCAGAACGTTGTAGGTGTCGCCACCGGCGCCAACCTTGTGTGAATCCTCTGAAATGCTAATCATTTGCATATCACAGCATCTTCTTCCTGTCGGTTAATTTTCCCGTCTGTAGCATGTCATCTTCGTGGTGTAGCAACTTTAATGGCCAGTAGTGTATTATTTTAAAAAATTGTAATTGTTAAAACAGCAGCAGCTCAGCAATTTACTGCGAGATGCTAAGTAAACACTCTTCCGAAACCAAAACGGAAATTTCGTATGAAGGTTTTCGTTGGATATCTTTTTACAATTTTGGTAAAGAGCTTACCAAACAACAATGCCTCGAGTCACTTTTGTGGTGGTACGTTCCTCTGGGACCAAACTGTTGAGGTCATCGGCCCCTAGGCTTACACACTACTTAATCTAACTTAAACTATCTTCCGTAAGGACAACACGCACTCCAATGCCCGAGGGAGAAAAAATTTGGAAATTTGTGGTAAGGTCTTATGGGACCAAACAGCTGAAGTCATCGGTCCCTAAGCTTACGCACTACTTAATCAAACTCGATCTAACTTACGCTAAGGACAACGCACACACCCATGCCCGAGGGAGGACTCGAACCTCCGACAGTGATATCCGTGCGAACCAAGCTAGGCGCTTGAGACCGCGCTGCTACCCAGCGCGGCCCGCCGTGTGAAGACATTCTACGTTTTGCATATCCTTGTGTTTAATATCTCACGCATATTCGGATATAATTTTCCTTCTTTTCGTTATTGCCATATAAGGACTATCTGGCAATTTCAAGTATTTATGGGATTGATGCACAAGTTAGTATCGTTATTCCTAAGTTTAATAAACACAGAAAACACACATAAGGCAAACTTTAGTCATCAATGAGACATTCTCCTTCACTATTTACAAGGTCTCCCAACACTACGGTAACTTCTCGTTCCCGCAACGTGGTTTTGAAGCGAGAAACTCGTTGGCCCATGTTCGGAACCATTTTCATCCGGGAAGGAAGTTCCTTGACGGTTGTTCGATAGAGAGCGGTAAATGTGAAAATATGAGGGCATACGATCAGGTGAATAAGGTGGGTGCGGAATGACTTCCCAACCCAACTCCTGTTGAGTATTTTTTGTCAGTCTAGCAGAATGCGGGCGGGCGTTACAGTGGCGTAGCATCACATTACGCTGTCTTCCTGGTCGTTGTTTTTCGAATGCGTCTGGAAGACGCCTCAGTTGTTAACAATAAATGTCAGCAGTAGTGGTTACACCACGGGAAGCAATTCGTAGTTCACCACACCGTCGCTGTTCCACCAGATGCGTAACATTATCCTTTGTGGATGTGGACAGGTCTTTGTACGGGGAACTGCTGCTTTGTTTGGGCTCAGCCATTCCTTTCTTTTCCTTCTGTTAGCATAAGGACACCGTCACTCGTTACAAGTAACGATACAGGATAGGAATGATCGATGTAGTTCACGAGTCAGTTGATGACGAGCAAGTAGATACGTACACTACTGACCATTAAAATTGCTACACAAAGAAGAAATGCAGATGATGAACGGGTATTCATTGGACAAATACATTATACTGGAACTGACATGTGATTACATTTTCACGCAATTTGGGTGCATAGATCCTGAGAAATCAGTACCCAGAACAATCACCTGGGCATTCAGTCAAAGACAGCTTGGATGGCGTGTACAGGTACAGCTGCCCATGCAGCTTCAACACGATACCACAGTTCATCAAGAGTATTATGGCGAGCCAGTTGCTCGGCCACCATTGATCAGACTTTTCAATTGCTGAGAGATCAGGAGAATGTGCTGGCCAGGGCAGCAGTCGAACATTTTTTGTATCCAGAAAGGCCTGTACAGGACCTGCAACATGCGGTCGTGCATTATCCTGCTGAAATGTAGGGTTTCGCAGTGATCGAATGAAGGGTAGAGCCACGGGTTGTAACACATCTGAAATGTAACGTCCACTGTTCAAAATGCCGTCAATGCGAACAAGAGGTGACCGAGATGTGGTGTCACCGCCAGACACCACACTTGCTAGGTGGTAGCTTAAATCGGCCGCGGTCCATTTAGTACATGTCGGACCCGCGTGCCGTCACTGTGTGATCGCAGACCTAGCGCCACCACAAGGCAGGTCTCGATATACGAACGAGCACTCGCCCCAGTTGTACGACGACATTGCTAGCGACAATAAGGACGAAGCCTTCCTCTCATTTGCCGAGCGACAGTTAGAATAGCCTTCTGCTAAGTCCATGGCTACGACCTAGCAAGGCGCCATTAACCTTACATAGTTTGAGAATTATAGTATAAATGTCTCAAGAAGAACGCTGTAGTCATCAACTAATAAAGTTAAGTATAAAGCAGCTACGTACTTTTCTTGCTACCATTCAATAGTTATCCTGTTCCAGAATTCACGCCCGTCGGCGTGTGTGTACGCGTGCCTTTCTTTCGGCTACTTCAGTGCGGCGTAACAGTCTTGTTACGTCACAACACGAGACGTGTAACCAATGGCACCCCATACCATCACGCCGGTTGATACGCCAGTATGGCGATGACGAATACACGCTTCCAATGTGCGTTCACCGCGATGTCGCCAAACACGGATGCGACCATCATGATGCTGTAAACAGAACTTGGATTCATCCGAAAAAATGACATTTTGGCATTCGTACACCCACGTTCGTCGTTGAGTACACCATCGTAGGCGCTTCCGTCTGTGATGCAGCGTCAAGGGTAACTGCAGCTATGGTCTCCGAGCTGATACTCCATGCTGCTGCAAACCTCGTCGAACCGTTCGTGCAGATGGTTGTCTTGCAAACGTCCCCATCTGTTGACTCAGGGATCGAGACGTGGCTGCACGATCTGTTACAGCCATGCGGATAAGATGTCTGTCATCTCGACTGCTAGTGATCCGAGGCCGTTGGGATCCATCACGGCGTTCCGTATTACCCTCCTGAACCCACCGATTCCATATTCTGCCAACAGTCATTGGATCTCGACCAATGCGAGCAGCAATGTCACGGTACGATAAACCGCAATCGCGATAGGCTACAACCCGACCCTTATAAAAGTCGGAAACGTGATGGTACGCATTTCTCCTCCTTACACGAGGCATCACAACAACGTTTCGCCAGGCAACGCCGGTCAACTGCTGTTTGTGTATGAGAAATCGGTTGGAAACTTTCCTCATGTCAGCACGTTGTAGATGTCGCCACCGGTACCAACCTTGTGTGAATGCTCTGAGAAGCTAATCATTTGCATATCACAGCATCTTCTTCCTGTCAGTTAAATTTCGCGTCTGTAGCACGTCATCTTCGTGGTGTAGCAATTTTAATGGCCAGTAGTGTACATATGCCCACCCGTCGCACCATGGTGGAATAATCACAGTTTATCACATATGTGAGTTCTCGAGTACACTGCCGTGGATCATTGGGGATTAACGCGTTTAAACTACCTTCGTCAGACCACGAAGGTCTTCCTGAACGTGGATAGTCAATAACGTCAAAAGGATCTTCCTTGAAACGAGAAATCCATTTTCTTGCGGTGCTCTATCCAATGACATGTGCCCATAGGCGGCGTAAATGTTTCTGGCCGTTTCCGCTGCTGTTGTACTCAAACAGAAGCATATATCGGAATGTTCCGATATCTCCACTCGGCATTCCATTTCCACAACGTCATTCACTATCTCCAATTGACATTATTTAAACTCAAACAGCAACAGTGAACCACAAATAAGAAATGACAGTTGATAAATAAACCCATAGCAACTGGAGTTCCAAGTTGCAAAACAAAAATGCTATGAACTTACGCATCCACCTAATATTATTCGTTGCCACATCCTTTTTCCGGGGCATAGGAGCCTCAACAAACTGGTTTGAACAAGACGGGGGCAACGTATCTATGGAAAGTTCTGTGACGTCTGAGAGTCACGTGATGTCTTCTTTGTTCGAGTATTCAGAGACAAGTCCTACATACTAGCCTCCTCTCGTTCAGACATGTGGGATGCTGCCTCCCACCCACCATTGTGGCTTTAGAGCATCTCAGCACCAGCAGTTGTAGGATATCGAAAATTCACCGAAAATTTCACCCATTCTTCTGGCTTGTAAAACAGTGCTTCGAATCCTCTGTGTGTTCTTTTGGCGATGTTATGAATTTTTAGATACGAACTTGTTCTGATTTTCCCGTCTGTGTTTAGACACCAGTGTGCTTCAGCCGGTCGCGGTGGCCGAGCGGTTCTAGGCGCTACAGTCTGGAACCACGTGACCGCTACAGTCGCAAGTTCGCATCCTGCCTCGGGCTTGGATGTGTGTGATGCCCTCGGGTTAGTTAGATTTAAGTAGTTCTAAGTTCTAGGGGACTGACGACCTCAGAAGTTAAATCCCATAGTGTTCAGAGCCATTTGGTGCGGTTCGAGAAGTGAGGAAAAAAGAAAATAAATGCCTTAACATCCTTGACTCCAACAGCAAATATTAACTAAGCCCATTCAGCGTTTCAGAAAAGTGATAAACACCACAGCAGCTACAGGACTCAGAAATCTTTCTCTCTCTGGCAACGGCTTCGTACAAGCAACTAAAATTCGAAAAGTGGTGAGTGTCCTGTTTAGAATTACAGAGATATTTGTTTCTTCTTCCAAATAACGTCGATTTGACACGAAAAATCCAATATTTCAGTTGATATCGTTTTCTGGATCTATTCCCTCAAAAGCGCGCAAATTGCAAATTGTGTCAGGGAGGAAGGCTGGGAAGTTTCAAAAGTGGGCCACGATCTTTTTAGAGTGTGTGTTTAAGTGTGGCAATGTACATCGCAAAATAGCGGCAAACTACATTGCAGCGATATTTTTGGAAAGATATTGAGATACATATTCAACTGAATTTAATAAGTCCTGAAGCAATTCGTGCTCAAGGACAAGGGAAGGACGTGGTAGCTCTCACAAAAGCGTGTGATGTGTTTGAGGGAGGAAGGCTGGGAAGTTTCACGAGTGTGTCGCAATCTTTTTAAAGTCTGTCTTCAAGTTTGGTGATGGTGTTCCTCGGAATGAAACGTGTAATTCCATCGCAGATTGTTTAAATACTCTTGTGTCATCTGCAGCACTGTCTCTTTGTGCAGTGGTATATTTAGTTCCTGTAACATCTTCAAATTTGGATGTGGCAATAATCCGCACATTGCTTAGACACCAGATGTAATAGCTCCTGATGCAGTTCATGTTCAACAACAAGGGGTATCCGTGCGCCGAGGGTGAGGTGGAAGACTGTGGAAATTTCCACCGTAACAGAAAGTGCTTAGCAGGCGGCTGCCCTGTGGCTGCTGCGTGCAGGTGCCATGAGCCTGTCATGTGGCTTCTTCTAGCAGGGGCGAATCTGCTGCAGGGGTCACACGCGAGAAAAGTTTTCGAGAAACATTTAATGCGAACTAGGACAGTGTAACTACGTGCTTCCTTTCGCTAAGAGAATTAAAAATAGAAGGATCCCAATTAACATCCTCTGAATTGTTTAAAATACCAGAAACAAGTTCGAGTTGCGATGTGGTTTCTGAAATAAATAAACAATATTCTTAAGCAAATTGTTTAAACAATGCCTCGTGCAAGCTATATTAACCTATCGCTGTGAGATCATCCCAGTCCAGCAACTAGACACAGACTGAGCAAATATCCCGCCATTTTTCCTGGGCCGCCATCTTGGATTATATCACAAGAGGTTCAAAAATGGTTCAAATGGCTCTGAGCACTATACGACTTAACTTATGAGGTCATCAGTCACCTAGAACTTAGAACTGATTAAACCTAACTAACCTAAGGACATCACACACATCCATGCCCGAGGCAGGATTCGAACCTGCCATCACAGGAGGTGGAGGGGGGAAAGTCTACAGCGCCCTCTGGTTGTGGTGTTCTGAAACTAGGTAAGTTGGAGTCTGGACCTCAAGGTGAACATACTGGATGGAGCTAGTGTCTAGTGCTTGATCAGCGACAACTCAAATTGTTTAAATAAACAATACACCACACTGCATACAAAATAAGGAGATGCAGCGGCCCACAACAGACTTACTCCTTTTCTTACGAATTTCCAGATGGGGAGGGGAGGGGAGGGGCGCGGACGGGGGAGGGGACAGGAGGGGTGTGGAGCTATTCCAGTTGACCGATTTACCCACCAAAATTTTAATTTGCTGCCATGATGTCAGTGCGATATTGCCACATCTATGGCCCCCATCTTGATCCGCTATCTTGAATAAATTTGGCAACAATGCAGAGTGGAGTATTGCTCCATTTAAGTTTAATGATGTAAGGCTGGCACTACCTTGGAACCCCCCACATATTGTCTAGCACGCAACCACAATATTGGCTGCAGTTGTAAACAGGGGCAGGACTGGAAGTATGCAATGGGGAACACAGTCTCAGGCTACGAAGCGTAGTTGAAGTGCTACTTAATCGACAAGTAACTCACAACAGTGGTACAGTTCTACCGGTGTTGATAGAAAGCAGAGCAGTGGTAACAATAAACAAAGCAAAAATTGCAAAAATTATCGTTCTTGCAATATGAAGTGGAATGGGTGGTGTCATATATGCTCGACTGTGTGGGCAATAAACATAGGTCAGCGCGGCTCCCCGCGTCGGAGGTTCGAGTCCTCCCTCGGGCATGGGTGTCTGTGTTGTCCTTAGTGTAAGATAGTTTAAGTTAGATTAAGCAGTGCGTAAGCTTAGGGACCAATGACCTTAGCAGTTTGGTCCCATAAGACCTTACCACAAATTTCCAAATTTTTTCAGTAAACATGACGACCACAATGATGACGATACGTGCTTAACAAGTGAAAGTGATTTTGAAACAGGTATCGAGTCATGTAGTTCGTCACCCTTGTCGGACAGGGAACGACAAATCTTGCCTCCAGCGAAACGTACTAGAGGACAATCGTTGTTCCAGGAGCGGCGCTAAATATAATTACGCACATGGAAGATCATCCTCAACTCTGCTGTTCCTGATCTGTATAAATGACCTAGGTGACAATCTGAGCAGTTCTCTTAGGTTGTTCGCAGATGATGCTGTAATTTACCGTCTAGTAAGGTCATCCGAAGACCAGTATCAGTTACAAAGCGATTTAGAAAAGATTGCTGTATGGTGTGGCAGGTGGCAGTTGACGCTAAATAACGAAAAGTGTGAGGTGAGGTGATCCACATGAGTTCCAAAAGAAATCCGTGGAATTCGATTACTCGATAAATAGTACAATTCTCAAGGCTGTCAATTCAACTAAGTACCTGAGTGTTAAAATTACGAACAACTTCAGTTGGAGAGACCACATAGATAATATTGTGGGGAAGGCGAGACAAAGGTTGCGTTTCATTGGCAGGACCCTTAGAAGATGCAACAAGTCCACTAAAGAGACAGCTTACACTACACTCGTTCGTCCTCTGTTAGAATATTGCTGAGCGGTGTGGGATCCTTACCAGGTGGGATTGACGGAGGACATCGAAAGGGTGCACAAAAGGGCAGCTCGTTTTGTATTATAACGTAATAGGGGAGAGAGTGTGCCAGATATGATACGCGATTTGGGATGGAAGTCATTAAAGCAGAGACGTTTTTCGTCGCGGCGAGATCTATTTACGAAATTTCAGTCACCAACTTTCTCTTCCGAATGCGAAAATATTTTTGAGCCCAACCTACATAGGTAGAAATGATCATCAAAATAAAATAAGAGAAATCAGAGCTCGAACAGAAAGGTTTAGGTGTTCGTTTTTCCCGCGCGCTGTTCGGGAGTGGAATGGTAGGGAGATAGTATGATTGTGGTTCGATGAACCCTCTGCCAAGCACTTAAATGTGACTTGCAGAGTAATCATGTAGATGTAGATAGCAAAAAAAAATTACGAAAAGATTTAGAATAAGCACGCAGCAATGTGTCCGTGCAGTGCATAAGAAAAACTACGGATATCCAATGGAGGACAAGTCTAACTTGTTACAAAAATGGTGTTTGCGCGTTTCGGAGATGCTCGATATAATTTACAGGATGTGCATTATAGTGACTTACTACGTTATGCACATCAGATTAGATTACAGTGATTTCTAGGAAAGCAGTGGATTTTTGCATAACTTCAAACACTACTACAGAATTGGAAGACATAAGTTAAGGAAAGTTCAAACAAAACGCCAACTTGACGATGCATAACAAACTGTTGAATCGGCCCGAAAATTCGTAAATGAGATAAAGAACCCATCCCATCGTTCAACAGGGAATCTGTTTTCCACTCCGACCAATCGGGGTGTGAGGAGGAAATGCATACGAGAGGAACCCTGGAATTTAGAGGTACCAAGAGAGTTGTATCAAGATCAACTAATTTCAGTGGCTTAACGCATTCGTATACAATTATTCCGACTGTTAATCTGGATGGCAAATTGGATGGAAAGTTATTTAGTGAGCTGCGTGAAGTTGGAGGTGCTCTACCCCCTACAATTCTTTCTCGAGTGCTTGATCTTGCAAGGGCAATATTGAATATTTACGTCACAGCAAGCAAGAGTGGGAAAGCTACAACTACAACTACGCACTGGTTTTGACCTATAGCTGGAAAAAATAACTTGCTTTTGTTTGATTCCTGGTCGGCGTAAGGAAATCATACTTTTTTAGAGAAAATTATCCCTCTTGAAAAGTGTGTGATTTTGCAGTTCATACCACCTGAAACTACTGGATGTTTGGTTCTTCCGTGCCTATAACATATACTATCGCTCTATCTGCAGATACACCTTAAAGGATAGCCAGTTTCACGATAAGCTTGACGACAGACTGTTTCATACTCGGCTGCATATCGTCACTTTCCATTAGTTCTCATCACCCCGTTACACCAATATGATCCTATATGCATTCTGTAAGAGCGCATATCTAGCTGAACGTCCTGCACAGTTTGTAACTGCCAAGGAGATCTACATCTACATCTACATCAACATGTACATCAATACTCCGCAATCCACCTTACGGCGCATGGCGGAGGGTACCCCTACAAGTCATTTGTTTTCCTGTTCCACTCACAAATAGAATAAGAAGAAACGACTATCTATATGCCTCTGCATGAGTTCTAATTTCTCGTATCTTATAGTCGTGGCCCTTACGCGCAATGTACGGTGGAGGCAACAGAATCGTTCTGCAGTCAGATTTAAATGCTGGTTCTCTAAACTTTCTCAATAGTGTTCCTCGAAAATAATGTCGCCTTCCCTCCAGGGATTGCCATTTGAGTTCCCGAAGCACCTCTGTAACACACGCGTGTTGTTCGAACTTAACAGTGACAAACGTAACAGACCGTCTATGAACTGCTTCGATGTCTTCCTTTAGTCCGACCTGGTACGGAACCCAAACACTCAAGTAGTACTCGAGACTAGGTCGCACTCCGAGCGGTTTTAGTCGCTTCCGTCCGGAACCGCGCTGCTTCTACGGTCGCAGGTTCGAATCCTGCCCCGGGCATGGATGTGTGTGATGTCCTTAGGTTAGTTAGGTTTAAGTAGTTCTAAGTCCAGGCGACTGATGATCTCAGATTTTAAATCTTATAGTGCTCAGAGCCATTTGAACCTAGGTCGCACTAGCGTCCTATAAATATAGGTGGTCTCCTTAAGAGATGAACCACTCCTTCCTGAAATTCTTCTAATAAACCGAAGTCGACTATTCGTCTTTCCTAATACAGTTCTCACATGCTGGTTCCATTTCATACTACTTTGCAACGTTACGCTCAGATATTTAAACAACATCACTGTGTCAGGCAGGACACTACTAATGCTGTATCCGAACTATGCGGGTTTGTTTTTCCTACTCATCTGCGTTAATTTGCACTTTTCTACATTTAGAGCTAGTTTGAGTCCATCACACCAACTAGAAATTTTGTCAGAGTCATCTTGTACCGTCCTACAGCCCCTCAACGACGACACCTTACCCTACACCACAGCGTCATCAACTAACAACGGCAGATTGTAGTCCATAACGTCTGCCAAATCATTAGTGTATGCAGAGAATAACAGCGGTTCTGTCACACTTCCCTGAGGCACTCCAACGATACCCTTGTCTCTAATGGACTTTCGCCGTCGACGACAATACTCTGGGTTCTGTAATTTAAGAAGTCTACGAACCACTTACGTATCTACAGACCTATTCCATATGCTCGTACCTTAGTTAACAGCCTGCAATGGGGCACCGTGTCAAACACTTTCCGGAAATCTAGAAATATGGAATCTGCCTGCTGCCCTTCATCCATAGTTCGCAGAATATCACATGAGAAAAGGGCATGCTGAATTTCGCACGAGCGATGCTTTCTAAAACCATGCTGATTCGTGGACATAAGCTTCCCGGTGTCGAGGAAATTTATTATAATCGAACTGAGAATATGTTCGAGGATTCTGCAGCAAACCGATGTTAGAGATACTCGTCTGTAATTTTGCGGGTCCATTCTTTTTACACAGGGGTCACCTAAGCTTTTCTTCCAGTCGCTTAGGACTTTGTGCGGGGTGAGAGATTTGCGATAATTGAAAGCTAAGTAACGGGCTATGGTGCAGAGTACTCTTTGGCTTATATGTCAAAGAATACTGGTGATTTATGTGTTTTCAACTCCTTCAATTGTTTCTCTACGCTAGGGATGTTTATTACTACGTCGTCCATAATGAAATCTGTTCCGTGGTCAAACGGCGGTGTGTTTGTGCGATTCTCCTGCGTCAGCGATTTCTTCAACGTGAAATTTAAAACTCTGGCTTTCGTTTTCCTATCTTCTACTGCCACACCAATCTGGTTGACAAGTGATCGAATGGAAGTCTTAGACCCACTTAGCGATTTTAAATAGGACCTTGACGGTGCGAACCTTTGTGATCAATGTGGCGCGCCATTTTTCATTACTTGTTCATGGTGCAAGTTAATGGTTTGTTTTGAAGGTTTCTCTTGAATGTTGACGATGTCCATTTTGTGAAGTGTAATGCAGGGTGGCAATTATTGAACAATGTGAACTAAAATCGTCATAACGTCTGTACGGTTTGCGTTAGGACATACAAGCTGCATGGTTGGCCGCGGGGCATGATGGGAGTTAGTACGCGCATGCATGGTTTGGTTTGGCAACGAAGCTCACTTTCATTTGGATGCGTTTGTCAATAAGCAAAACTGGCGCTTTTGGGGGACTGAGAATCCGCATTTCGCGATCGAGAGGTCTTTTCACCCTAAACGGGTGACTGTGTGGTGTGCAGTGTCCAATTACGGAATAATCGGTGCGATATTTCCTGATGGTACGGTGACTAGCGAATGGTAGGTGAAGGTTTTGCAAGATGATTTCATCCCCATGATCTATAATGACCCTGATTTCGATCAGATGCAATTCATACAAGACGGAGCTCGACCCCGTCTAATCAGGAGAGTGTTTGATGTGATGGAGGTGCACTTTGGGGACCGCCTTCTGGCTCTGGGGTTTCCAATGGCCACTGGCATGGGCCTGGATTGGCCGCCATATTCTCCGGATCTGAACAGATGAGACTCTTCTTTGAGGGACTGTATTAAGGACAATGTGCACGGCAGTAACCCCAAAACCATTGCCAAGCTGAAAACAGCCATTCAGGAGGTGATCGACAGCATCGATGTTCCGGCACTTGAGCGGGTCATACACGATTTGGCTAGCCAACGATGGCAGGCATATCGAACACTTCATAACCTCAATCCGAATATCTATAGTGACGTTTACATGTTGAATAAGGTATCTGCACGCCGTAGTTCGTAACTAATTTAATTTTTTTTAAAATAATATGCACACATACCATAGGTGGTTGATATCTGTATCTCCCACACACTAATTTTCTTTCGCCCTCCTGATGCACATTGTGAGTCATTAGCAGCTAATATTCGTGCTGTCATATTTGTTAACACAACACTTCCAAATGAGACTTAATAAAGAATGAACTTTCGGCCTCGAACTCAAGGGATTCCTTGTAAGTTTGTCAGAAGAGCTATGAGAACTCCAGTGAGGTTAACCTCTTTGTCTCCTATCTCAAAGACATCTTCAACATCCCTGAAAACACCAGCTTCAGTCATCTAACAACATAACAATACAGTTCAAAATGTTCAAATATGTGTGAATTCCTAAGGGACCAAACTGCTAAGGTCATCGGTCCCTAGACTAACACACTACTTAAACTAACTTACGCTAAGAACATCACACACACCCATGCCCGAGGGAGGACTCGAACCTCCGACGGGAGGGGCCGCACAATCCGTGACATGGCGCCTCAAATTTCGTGGCCACTCCGCGCGGTAACAATACAGTTATCGCATTCCTTGCTCCCAGTTTCTAGTAGTTATAGTCTCACAGCCAATAAACCTAAAAACAAAGACCACAGCCGAATTCATTAAAATGGTAGTCACATGGAAACAGAACATAGTCGTGACTCCAACATTTACCATCGCGAAGAGAGTCCTCAGTCCATGGAAATGCTTGACACCTCGTTGAACACCATTCCCTATATCGGCTTCTATCCTGAGCATTGTAAAATCTCTAATGTTCTCTTATTCCTGAAACTAAACACCAAGAGAAAATCTTCCCATCCAGCCGTCTGTCTAGCAAGACTCTATACAAGAACTTGACCTTCACCCACCTGCTTTCCAAAATCGCGCAGGTTTGGTGAAAAATATAGATATCAGCCTCACAAACTCGAAAATCAGTGACCACTTAGCAAACTGGAAGGCCTGTGATGAACTTACAACAAGTGACCGTAATCTAATTTATTTCACTATTTCACATTTTTTCACAATAATGACTTATACGCTGACATCCAACCCAAGCGACTACTCAATCTACTCAAAGCGATTTGGGATCTTTTAAAGACAGAATTCAAAATACAGCTACTGCAAAAAAGTGACTTTGATGTTGATGCTAAAGCCGACAAATTGATGCGAACGTTGCAGACGGCGCAAGACAAGGCGATCCCAACATTTGTTAGAGCGTCAAAAGCTTCAAAATTCTCTAGAGTCTCGCTCTACAGTCTTTAAGACGGAGAGCAAGGAAGGCGAGAAGATCTATCAGAGATCCTTTGGGGAGCGGAACGACAAAGAGGGCTGTGTTTCTTTCGTACAGTCAAACTACAATATAAAGAACTATCGCAGTAAATAAGAATAGAAAAGAGGGAGGCATACATCAAGGACCAAATGGTAACAAACATCTGGCGTTTTCTTTACAAAGCAAAACCGACAATGTTCGATCACCCACTGCAGTATAAACTCTGAAACGAACCGATGGCACGATGACAACAGACTGAGAGACATCAGTGCAACACCTGTTCAGAACTCTGTTGCGAGACGATACGGCAGTGAAGACACAGAGTATGACCTGCACCTTCGATCTGAATTACTAGAGCAGCATACGAATAAAAGTGTTGTGATTACATTTGTCCAGCAGGAAGTGAGGCTGGCCGTAATGCAGGTAAAGAAGAGGAACGCACCACGGCCTGATACAATTATGGCACAAGTGTTGCATCTGCTAGTGGACCAAATTGTACCATATACAACAGTGTTATTAAAGAATGTCTTTTGCAGGGACAGGTGCCCAGAATCTGGAAAGTCTCGAATATCATCGTACTAAAAAAAGTCCAACCCTGATAGCTGAGTGGTCAGCGCGACAGAATGTCAATCCTAAGGGCCCGGGCTCGATTCCTGGCTGGGTCGGAGATTTTCTCCCCTCAGGCACTGAGTGTTATGTTGTCCTAATCTTCATCATCATTTCATCCCCATCGACGTGCAAGTCGCCGAAGTGGCGTCAAATCGATAGACTTCCACCCGGCGAACGGTTTACCCAATGGGAGGCCATAGTCACACGACATTTTACACTAAAAACAGGGGAAGACAAAGACTCGAGTAACCCGAAATCTTACAAAACAATTTGTTTGGAAAATCTTCCAGTTAAAGTACTGGAAAAGCTTCTGTGACACCGCCTGAGGGACCACAGACTGGTAATATGCATCATCCCCCTGCAGTATGGTTTCAGGAAAGGGAAATCCACCGATGATGCGATAAATCAAGTAATAAATATTGTGATCCCTCAGACGACAAGTACGTTGTAGGCATAATGATTGATAAGGCTGCGGCGCTTGATGGCCTGCCCAATTGAAAACGCTGTAACAGATGGACTGTCCCAGGTATCTCTAAAACAGCCTACGAGATTACAGTAGAGAAGGGAAGAGCAATTAGAACGTCCAGGAAAGAAAATTGTGAAAAAGTCACCAAAGGCTGCCCACAAGGCACTGTTTGTGGTCCTGAGTTCTGTGATGTTGGCACAGAGACATTACTGAACCAGCTTCAGAATGTAAGAAACAGTAGAGACTGCATCAGCTATGCAAAAGATCAGCTAATTACCGTACCTACTAACACTAAATGCTGAATTAGAGCAAAACAGTAGGATAGTTCTCGAAAAAAGTACTCCTGCGCCTGACAGACGCCTTTAAAACAGTACCGGCTCAGGCACTGCTAGTAATACTAGGCTTGCTACTTTTGTAACTAGCTGTAAGAAAGAGAGGTGCACAATATTGGCTCAAAAATGGCGAATATCATAACGTTAAGGAGATAGTAAGCACAAGAGCCACATCAAATAAATAAAGGCGTGCGTTGATGGAGAATGGCAAGAAATCTGGGACAGGGCAGAAACAGGAAGTAGAACTGACCAGTTCCTTCATAACGTAATTGAAAGATACAAAATGAAATACTTTCTGCCAAGGAAAGGAGCTGAAAGTTGACTCTTTCAGCCAAATGTTTAAATGAGAGCGAAATGCTCGTTGACCCACAATTCTGGTGCAGAAGAGTGTATTACAAATTTTTTGCTCCTGCAATGCAGCTTTGTTCAATTGAACAATAGCATATGCCTTCTGGATTCTGGCCAAAGGATAGTATGTAGATTTTTTCTTTCATTTAAATGTTGTTAAGATTTTTTCTTTCTTTCTTTATGTAGATTTTCCCACCTTAAACACGATAATGCTTAATTATACTAACATGTTTGAAATATGTTAGTATTAAGTGCTATATTCATGTCAGTTCATGTGCAAAATTTGATCTGTTCTAGTATATAAGCAAGATAGTAAAAGAAAATATCAAATAAATAAATACTTTCTCATCTGTTCTACAGATCGACCACGGCAACTTAGCCCGGAAGTGTTTACTGACGATGGACACCTACTTCTGTCCAGTATCCAACGCGGCTTCAATCCTGCTCCAGCAATTACTAGCGCTTCGAACCTCCCCCCTTTTTCATGACAAACTGAACAACCACCATTCAAGGTTGTTTTTTTTTCACATAGGACGGACATTAGAGAACTGAATGTTATGCTCCAGTTCTCTAATGTCCGTCCTATGTGGTGTATTTTTGCTGTTAAGTAGGCCATATACCGCTCTGATTACTGCAAGGGCAGTTTAGGTACATGCGTTATCGCCTGTATTTGTCATACGTACAGCACGGTTGGTGAAAATGGACACAGGTGTCCTAAAATAGTCACCCTCAAGAAATAAAAAATAGATATTTCTCAATGCAACTTATGACGTAGCTGCAACCATTTATTTCAATTATAAGACAAGTTGCGGACTTATTTTTCACCAGCAGCGTGCTGCAAGTTCGTTACTGATATGCACTATTTGATCAAAAGCATGCGTACACCTATTAGCGGACATTGATTTGGAGTGTATTTTCCATCCTTTCGCCTTTATGACAGCTTGAATTCTGCTGGGGACTCTTTCAATAAGGTGTCCGGATATCTGTGGAGATTTGGCAGCCCGTTCTTCCTCAAGCGCCAAAAGCAGAGAAGTTAATGATGTTGGACGCTGAGTTCTGGAGCGAAGACGACGTTCTAACTCTCCCAAACGTGTTCCACGGAGTTCAGGTTGGAACTCTGGGCAGGCCAGTCCTTTTCAGGAATATTATCCTGTACAAAACCCTGCCTCACAGACGCTGCTTTATGACAGGGTGCAGTGTCATGCAGAAACAAACTATCCTCGACTTCGAACTGCTCTTCTGCTGTAGGCAGTACATAACGCTGTAAGGTGTGTTCACATCCTTCTGCATTTAGCGTTTTCTTAAACGCAATAAGGGGACCATAGCCTCGAAAAACGCCCCCATACCGTGGCACCCACATCCTCCGTACTTACTGCTGGCTCCACACATGATGGAAGGTAACTCGCTCCAGGCATTCACACGAATACTTCCATCTGATTGGCACAGGGTATAGTGTGCTTCTTCACTCCAAATCATTCGTTTCCAGTCATCCACTGTCCAGTAGCGTCGCTTTCGCACCACTTCAAATGTAGCTTAGCATTGACTGCAGAAATGTGTGGCTTCTGAGGAGCTGCCCGAAAATTGCCTCCCACACATTGTAACTCGCTATGGACAGTGACTGTGTTAGCTGGACTGCTGATAGCACTGTATAACATATGAGTGATTCCTTCCACAGGTTTCATGCGATTTTTACAACTACCTCCGCAATGCTTGACGGCCCCCGTCTATCAGTAACAGGTGCCTGATATTGTTTCAGCTGTTCAAGTTTGCTCCGCGTACCCACTCCACAATCACATCATCAACAGTTGATTTGGGTAGCGCTACAAGCGTTGAAACGTCTACGCTGGATTTGTTCTTCAGGTGGCATCCAATGACTAGTCCACGTTCGAGTTACTGAACTTTCCTGATCGACCCATTCTGTTTTTACTGCTTCTTTGCTGGCAACATAATAAATACTTCCTGCCTCCTTTGACACTGGCATGCCGCCTCTCATGACATCTGTTGATCAATTCCGCCTTACACAAGTGTGCCCCGATACTTCTGATGGGATACTATAAAAAGAGGCGAACCAGCCTCGAATGCGGACTAAGGCAGATAGTTATGGTTGTCGCAGTATTGCCGTAAGTGACTACCAGCTTATTCGAGTCTATGGAGCAGAATCAGATCATTTTCAGACGCCCGTTTTCTGTTCTGATCCGTGGAAGTTATCTAGGAAGGACAGTCACTCAGGACTGTCGTCCGTCGATGAGCAACGACAGCAGTGACGGAATGTTGTGTTAAGATGACGATGTGCCTGATCCTACCGTGAATAATAACGCCTCAAAGTGTGCTTAAGAAAAGTAGCATAACACATTAACGCAAACTAAGAGTTAAAATACCAGGAAACCCATAAATTAAGGTTTTGGAACTGGATGGATTTGTGTATTATCCATAATGGCTGCAGTGCAACTCCGTGACTGTGATTTTATAAGGTGTAGAATAATAACCGCTACCAGTCACAGCAGAAAGTGATTTTCTTTCACACACGACCCGTTTCGGGCTTTTTCCCATCTTTATGTGGTTTACATTTATATACCATGTATCCATATTCAGTGTTTGAAATCGCTCTTTAAATCAAAAACAAATAATGTTATGATGACAAAAAGAAACACAAATGAAACACTTGTAAGTGGCTAAGTCACATGTGTTGTAAAATATTCTAGTAGTGGTGTATCCACGTTGTTTTCATATTACATTTATCACATTTAAAACTTTTTTAATTTTTTTGTAAAAATAAATGTAATGTAAAAACGATATGGATACACCAGCTATTTGAAAGTACTGTAATATTTTCTGTCACTTGTCACTTAGGCACTTTCAGACGTTTCATTTGTGTGTATTTAGTCATCATCATATTATTTGTTTTTGTTTTAACAGTGATCTCCCAACACTGAGTATGGGTACATGTACAAGAATGTAAACTACCTGAAAATCAGCAAAAGGCGAGACCGGCATGTGTTAAATAAAATAACCAGCATCTGTAACTGATAATGTATTTGACAGAAAGGTAGCGAAGTGATAGCGTTCAGAGAATGGGAAGAGGGGTAAGATGGATCAATTTAAATCAGGAATCAGAGAGGAACCTGAAGTAGAAACAAAGTATGGGGTTCTTATTGCTTTCTACCTATAACAAGCTAAAAGATTACTGTTGAAAGTAATAGATTCAAAACTTATTTCGTTGAGATGAATTACTCTGAATCTGTATAGTATGAATACTTTGATATCGTCCTTGTTGTGCGCCATGAGAGTAATGTTAAGGACTGGCCAATATGCATATCAACACGCAAAGAACAGTAAGACTACCATCAGTTGGATCAGAATTCTGTCTTGAACCTGGACTTAGTGTTTACGAGTGGAATTCCGACAGCATATATTAAATGTAGAAAAGCAGATTTTCAGGACGACTCTCTTGAATAAACTCTTCTCACAATTACGAACACCCTATACATCGTCAGGTCAGAAGCCGACGGCGGAAACTTTAGTTATCAATCACATCTGACGCCACAAGAAACTCTATAAAGTTTTATCCATATATTTGCAGTATCCTGTAGGATTCTTATATTTCATGTCATCAGTGTAGTACCGTAGCTTATCGACACTGCCGGAGACGGCGCCTCGATAAAGATTCCTGCGGGCGACGCGAGCAGCGCTTTGTACATCGCCACCAATGGATTGGTTGGTTGGTGGTTGGTTGGTTGGAGGAGACCAAACAGCGAGGTCATCGGCCCCATCGGATTAGGGAAAAGGAGGGGAAGGAAGTTGGCCTTGCCCTTTCGAAGGAACCATACCGTCATTTACCTGAAACGGTTAAGGGAAATCACGGAAAACCTAAATCAGGATGGCCGGACGCAGGTTTGAACCGTCGTCCTACCGAACGCAAGTCCAGTGTGCTAACCACTGCGCTACCAATAGGATGGCCTGCGCAAAGAAGAACCTCCAGGCCGCCGATCAATGTAGACCGCCAGGACGGTGTTGTCAGCGGCGGGCACCTGGGCACCTTCCTCTAGGTCGAGACTAGTTCCGTGTTGCTAGTTGGTGTCGAACGTTACACGGAGCTGTTGATAGCTAGCTCTACCAGCAAACATTCAGTGTACGTAGACTCCTGCCCGTGTCTTGCCTCTGCTTACAGTTAGCCACAGATACTACAAGTTGTCAACAGTGTAGCAACTCTTCAGCAATAAGTTGAGTAAACCAAATTTATTTAAAGTGCACTTGCTTCAACTGATCATTTACTTGCCTGTCACGACGACAGGTCCCATTTATCATTAGCAACGAGGACGTAACATTTGGCTCCTCGGAATATAATGGTTGCCAACTCGCATCATTACAATCACACTATGAGTTTTGTATTTTTCCTTATCTTGCAAATTATCAAATACTCTGCTTTCTTTTATGGAAGTAAGATTCCATTCATACAAGAGGAATGCCATTATTACACAACAAATAAACCAACAAAAGTGTACACTGTGATCATACGGTGGATAATATCCTCCTTCCAATTGATTCATATAAATATTTTACAGATAGTTTAGATATTATGTGTTTTCTTTCCACCACAAGCGTCCATAAAGGAATGCGTAGAAGGCAGTTGTCGTCTCATGGAATCGAGGTACATACTTTTCATTCATTTTATAATTCTGATGCATTTCTAGAAATGATTGTCTGTGATTCTACAAAAGCGCAGTTTCATTACTGCTGATCACGATGGGAAATATTGTAGATTTAGAAGTCACTACCCGCACTTATTTTATTGTCATGCTGTTCGGGGGAAAGTATGCTGTTTCCTTCGAGCAGATGCGATTTTAGTTCTGCCATGAAGTCAAGGAGGATGCGTACTTTTACATAACGTGGTCAAAATAGTCCCCAGTCTTTTCTCGTTCGACTGCTCTTACAACCCTTACTGAACTGCAGGAAAGACCATGTCCGACACCCATCGCAGAGTACAGCGCCAACTGTCCGTTGATATCCATTTCCTCCTTCACCAGCGGTACCCAAACAAGGCTGTAAAACGACAGCCGTCTTACAAGAACACTCCCTCCTCCTGCTCCACAGCTTAATTGCCATAGCACCTTCCGTAGACAAACAAAGCCCGTGGCTGCTTGCTGAGACTATATTCAACTTTATACCTAGAAGAAATCGTAGTAAACCCTGAAAAAAGGACCACGTCATACAGTAGGTCTGCTCATCCATGTTTCATCCATGGATCCAAATTCAAGAGTCGGAAAGACAAAATGACGTTCTATGCGTCAGAAAAGAGAACAAAGTGTGAAATTTTAGGTTAAAGAAATATCCTCTACAGAAATTAGCAACTTCTCGATCCCTGCGAGGTGCAACGGAACGTTACATCACTAGTACAAATACCAATTCGCCAACTCAGTGAGCATGAGTCCATAATACGGTGTGAACCTGGGGGAGGCGAAGACAGGTTGGTTCAGTCATGAGGCTGTTGCGAATCGGTTCTGTAGGTCATTTTGAAGGTAACTGTAGGAGGTTACTCACATTTACCAATTAAAAAAAACTCAGAAATGCAGCTTCCGAAACAAACTTGTTTAAGCTTTAACTAAATCAGCATTAAAAAATAGAAAGAATAAAATAAATGCAAGAATTTTGTTAACATGATCAGACATGAGGCTCTATAAGCAAACGTTGTTATAGATGGCATCAAAGTTGAATAAAGTTTCGTCTTCAGTTTATTTCGTGTATCTCCACTTTAAATGTACTGTTTAATGGTATTGTTATTGGTTATATTTGTTGGATATCTAACGGGATTTATGTTTTTTTGCAGATTTTTAATAATCAGTGTAAACCTATAATTATTGGTGAATAAATAATATATTTTGTGAATATATTCTAACCTGATTTCTCGACTTGGGGGGTACTCTGGATGTATTCATATACTTATAAAATTTAGGATAAGTAACTCAAAAAACATGGCATCCACAATCAAATTAACACAGGGCTGGGACTAAGACATGTAAACGCCAAAAACACAACACATTATCATAACTAAAAAGATGTAGTAAACCTGATGGCTTTCAAAACACCTTCCAGGTGTCTCGGAATGGATAAGTACATGTCCTGTGTGGTTTTCAAGGCCATCTTGTACCATTCATTCTGCCAAATTGTGGAAAGTTCAGGAAGCGATGATGGAGGTAGATAGCGATCACGCACTATTCTCTCCAAAGTAGAACACAAAGGCTCAAAAATACCGAGATCTGGTGACTGTGACGGTCAGGAAAGATGCAACACTTCATCCTCGTGCTCACAAAACCAGTTCTGGATTATACAAGCTGTGTGAAGAAGGGTCCTGTCGGCTTGGAACATAGCATCACCACTGGGGAACAAGCATACTGTGGCATGAACGTGATCAGACAAAATGGTCACTTAATTCTTGGTAGAATTCGGCCTTACAGAGTAACTGAGCCCTATAAAATAACACAATTTTGCTGCCCGAATCATCATCGGCCCCTACCAGTTTTCATTCTTAGGACGTAAACTCGGCCAGAAGTTGGAAACGTGAAACAAGACTCATTTGTCAAATTACATCCTTCCATTGCTCCATAGTCCACGTTTTATGGCTTCGGCACCACGATTTCTTGTTATGGGCATTTGCAGCACTGATGAATGGTTTTGGGATTCTATCTCACCCCACAATTCCCAGCTTATGGACCCTCCTTCGCGTTCTTTTTGTGCTGAAATGTTAGTGAATCGACATTCTGTTCAGCTGTGATTTTTGCAGCTGTCGTCCTCTTATTTTTTGTCATAATCGTCTTCAATGGCTGTCTGTTACTATCACAATACGTACGCTTTTCTCCGCATTGTGACTTAGCAGATGTTCCCTGTGCGCGGTATAAATCTTCGACGTGTCGCCTCTTGAAACAACAAACACTTTGCTCCCTTGGCTACGGAAGTACCCTCCATACGACCACCAACAATTTGCCCTGTTCCAATTCATTTAACTCCGACATGATGCACTCACGACTACACAGAACGCTATTTAGACCATGACTGACACTTCCAACGTATTGGCAAAATTGCACAAGTACCATTCGTCTACATCTACGTGATTACTCTGCTATTCACAATAAAGTGCCTGGCAGAGGGTCCAATGAACCACCTTCAAGCTGTCTCTCTACCGTTCCACTCTCGAACGGCTAACGGGAAAAACGAGCACTTACATTTTTCTGTTCGAGCTCTGATTTCTCTTATTTTATCTTGCCAAGGAATTATGCTTACACGTTGGGTACCAATGTAACATGCCTTCAAAACTTATGACTTGTTTGAGATACAATAAGCCATTGCCCATCCGTTGTTATATTTAGTTATTGGTGCACGACGCTTCTTGAAACTGATACAACCAAAAGCGGTGTGTTAGAATCTTGTCCCCTTTTCGATGAATTACTGCTTCCCACACACCTTGCGTATAACTCAATGAATTTTACACTGAGATGACAATAGTAATCGGATACCTCCTACTATCAGGTCAGATCTTCTTTTGCCCGGCTTAGTGCAACAATTTTTCCCGAGGGCATGCAGCTTTACTGTATGATTACATGATGATGGCGTCCTCTTGGGTAAAATATTCCGGAGGTAAAATAGTCCCCCATTCGGATCTCCGGGCGGGGACTACTCAAGAGGATGTCGTTATCAGGAGAAAGAAAACCGGCGTTCTACGGATCGGAGCGTGGAATGTCAGATCCCTTAATCGGGCAGGTAGGTTAGAAAATTTAAAAAGGGAAATGGATAGGTTGAAGTTAGATATAGTGGGAATTAGTGAAGTTCGGTGGCAGGAGGAACAAGACTTCTGGTCAGGTGACTGCAGGGTTATAAACACAAAATCAAATAGGGGTAATGCAGGAGTAGGTTTAATAATGAATAGGAAAATAGGAATGCGGGTAAGCTACTACAAACAGCATAGTGAACGCGTTATTGTGGCCAAGATAGATACGAAGCCCACACCTACTACAGTAGTACAAGTTTATATGCCAACTAGCTCTGCAGATGACGAAGAAATTGAAGAAATGTATGATGAAATAAAAGAAATTATTCAGATTGTGAAGGGAGACGAAAATTTAATAGTCATGGGTGACTGGAATTCGAGTGTAGGAAGAGGGAGAGAAGGAAACATAGTAGGTGAATATGGATTGGGGGACAGAAATGAAAGAGGAAGCCGCCTGGTAGAATTTTGCACAGAGCACAACATAATCATAACTAACACTTGGTTTAAGAATCATGAAAGAAGGTTGTATACATGGAAGAACCCTGGAGATACTAAAAGGTATCAGATAGATTATATAATGGTAAGACAGAGATTTAGGAACCAGGTTTTAAATTGTAAGACATTTCCAGGGGCAGATGTGGACTCTGACCACAATCTATTGGTTATGACCTGTAGATTAAAACTGAAGAAACTGCAAAAAGGTGGGAATTTAAGGAGATGGGACCTGGATAAACTAAAAGAACCAGAGGTTGTACAGAGATTCAGGGAGAGCATAAGGGAGCAATTGACAGGAATGGGGGAAATAAATACAGTAGAAGAAGAATGGGTAGCTTTGAGGGATGAAGTAGTGAAGGCAGCAGAGGATCAAGTAGGTAAAAAGACGAGGGCTAGTAGAAATCCTTGGGTAACAGAAGAAATATTGAATTTAATTGATGAAAGGAGAAAATATAAAAATGCAGTAAGTGAAACAGGAAAAAAGGAATACAAACGTCTCAAAAATGAGATCGACAGGAAGTGCAAAATGGCTAAGCAGGGATGGCTAGAGGACAAATGTAAGGATGTAGAGGCCTATCTCACTAGGGGTAAGATAGATACCGCCTACAGGAAAATTAAAGAGACCTTTGGAGATAAGAGAACGACTTAAATGAATATGAAGAGCTTAGATGGAAACCCAGTTCTAAGCAAAGAAGGGAAAGCAGAAAGGTGGAAGGAGGACAATATTATGGAAATGGAAGAGGATGTAGATGAAGATGAAATGGGAGATTTGATACTGCGTGAAGAGTTTGACAGAGCACTGAAAGACCTGAGTCGAAACAAGGCCCCCGGAGTAGACAATGTTCCATTGGAACTACTGACGGCCGTGGGAGAGCCAGTCCTGACAAAACTCTACCATCTGGTGAGCAAGATGTATGAAACAGGCGAAATACCCTCAGACTTCAAGAAGAATATAATAATTCCAATCCCAAAGAAAGCAGGTGTTGACAGATGTGAAAATTACCGAACTATCAGCTTAATAAGTCACAGCTGCAAAATACTAACACGAATTCTTTACAGACGAATGGAAAAACTAGTAGAAGCCAACCTCGGGGAAGATCAGTTTGGATTCCGTAGAAACACTGGAACACGTGAGGCAATACTGACCTTACGACTTATCTTAGAAGAAAGATTAAGGAAAGGCAAACCTACGTTTCTAGCATTTGTAGACTTAGAGAAAGCTTTTGACAATGTTGACTGGAATACTCTCTTTCAAATTCTAAAGGTGGCAGGGGTAAAATACAGGGAGCGAAAGGCTATTTACAATTTGTACAGAAACCAGATGGCAGTTATAAGAATGTAGTCTCATTAAGTCGGGTGATGCTGAGGGAATTAGATTAGGAAATGAGGCACTTAAAGTAGTAAAGGAGTTTTGCTATTTGGGGAGCAAAATAACTGATGATGGTCGAAGTAGAGAGGATATAAAATGTAGGCTGGCAATGGCAAGGAAAGCGTTTCTGAAGAAGAGAAATTTGTTAACATCCAGTATTGATTTAAGTGTCAGGAAGTCATTTCTGAAAGTATTCGTATGGAGTGTAGCCATGTATGGAAGTGAAACATGGACGATAAATAGTTTGGACAAGAAGAGAATAGAAGCTTTCGAAATGTGGTGCTACAGAAGAATGCTGAAGATTAGATGGGTAGATCACATAACTAATGAGGAAGTACTGAATAGGATTGGGGAGAAGAGAAGTTTGTGGCACAACTTGACCAGAAGAAGGGATCGGTTGGTAGGCCATGTTCCGAGGCATCAAGGGATCACCAATTTAGTATTGGAGGGCAGCGTGGAGGGTAAAAATCGTAGAGGGAGACCAAGAGATGAATACACTAAGCAGATTCAGAAGGATGTAGGTTGCAGTAGGTACTGGGAGATGAAAAAGCTTGCACAGGATAGAGTAGCATGGAGAGCTGCATCAAACCAGTCTCAGGACTGAAGACCACAACAACAACAGTGCAACAATTCGACGTGGCATGGACTCAACAAGTCGTTGGAAGTCCCCTGCCGAAATAATGAACCATACTGACTGTACAGCTGCCCATTATTGCGGAAATGTTACCGGTGCAGGCTTTTGTGCACGAAATGACCTTTCAATTATGTTAACTAAGTCGTCGATGAGATTCATCGTTGTCTGGGAACATGAAGTTCATGAATGGCTGCAGATGGTCTCCAACTAGCCTAATACACTCCTGGAAATGGAAAAAAGAACACATTGACACCGGTGTGTCAGACCCACCATACTTGCTCCGGACATTGCGAGAGGGCTGTACAAGCAATGATCACACGCACGGCACAGCGGACACACCAGGAACCGCGGTGTTCGCCGTCGAATGGCGCTAGCTGCGCAGCATTTGTGCACCGCCGCCGTCAGTGTCAGCCAGTTTGCCGTGGCATACGGAGCTCCATCGCAGTCTTTAACACTGGTAGCATGCCGCGACAGCGTGGACGTGAACCGTATGTGCGGTTGACGGACTTTGAGCGAGGGCGTATAGTCGGCATGCGGGAGGCCGGGTGGACGTACCGCCGAATTGCTCAACACGTGGGGCGTGAGGTCTCCACAGTACATCGATGTTGTCGCCAGTGGTCGGCGGAAGGTGCACGTGCACGTCGACCTGGGACCGGACCGCAGCGACGCACGGATGCACGCCAAGACTGTAGGATCCTACGCAGTGCCGTAGGGGACCGCACCGCCACTTCCCAGCGAATTAGGGACGCTGTTGCTCCTGGGGTATCGGCGAGGACCATTCGCAACCGTCTCCATGAAGCTGGGCTACGGTCCCGCACACCGTTAGGCCGTCTTCCGCTCACGCCCCAACATCGTGCAGCCCGCCTCCAGTGGTGTCGCGACAGGCGTGAATGGAGGGACGAATGGAGACGTGTCGTCTTCAGCGATGAGAGTCGCTTCTGCCTTGGTGCCAATGATGGTCGTATGCGTGTTTGGCGCCGTGCAGGTGAGCGCCACAATCAGGACTGCATACGACCGAGGCACACAGGGCCAACACCCGGCATCATGGTGTGGGGAGCGATCTCCTACACTGGCCGTACACCACTGGTGATCGTCGAGGGGACACTGAATAGTGCACGGTACATCCAAACCGTCATCGAACCCATCGTTCTACCATTCCTAGACCGGCAAGGGAACTTGCTGTTCCAACAGGACAAAGCACGTCCGCATGTATCCCGTGCCACCCAGCGTGCTCTAGAAGGTGTAAGTCAACTACCCTGGCCAGCAAGATCTCCGGATCTGTCCCCCATTGAGCATGTTTGAGACTGGATGAAGCGTCGTCTCACGCGGTCTGCACGTTCAGCACGAACGCTGGTCCAACTGAGGGGCCAGGTGGAAATGGCATGGCAAGCCGTTCCACAGGACTACATCCAGCATCTCTACGATCGTCTCCATGGGAGAATAGCAGCCTGCATTGCTGCGAAAGGTGGATATACACTGTACTAGTGCCGACATTGTGCATGCTCTGTTGCCTGTGTCTATGTGCCTGTGGTTCTGTCAGTGTGATCATGTGATGTATCTGACCCCAGGAATGTGTCAATAAAGTTTCCCCTTCCTGGGACAATGAATTCACGGTGTTCTTATTTCAATTTCCAGGAGTGTATAACCGTTTCCAGTCAATGATCGGTTCAGTTGGACCAGAGGATCCAGCTCATTCCATGCAAACACAGTCCACACCATTATGGAGCCACCACCAGTTTGCACAGTGCCTTATTGACAACTTGGGTGCATGGCTTCGTGGGCACTGTGCCACACTCGAATCCTATCATCAGCTCTTGCCAACTGAAATCGGTGCTCATCCGATCAGGTCACGGTTTTTCAGTCGTCTATGGTCTCTAGGTCAGGTGAGGCGCTGCAGGTGACGTCGTGCTGTTAGCAAAAGCACTCACGTCGGTCGCCTGCTGCAATAGCCCATTGACCCCAAATTTTGCCCTTCTCTCCAAACGGATTGTACTGTTTCTCCTGGGTGGACTTGGGTTTAAAAAAATTGTAAACTAAATATTACGATAAATTTTATAAATAATCCACAAGTACGCCAAAGAAGAAGAGATAGAACTACAATGGACATGTTATTCCATGGACTCTTGCGCTTCTATGCATGAACTATCTTTCCTTCGTCATTCGCTTATCTTATCTGCTTGGATTCGGACCTAAGAGGACGTTCTTGTGTAAAGCTCATCTTGCTGTACCAGCTGATAATGTAAGTTGTACTTAAAACCCGAAAAATATAATGGTTATTTTGTCAAAAGAATTTTGTGTATGTGGTCAATCTATAGCTAGTCTGATAACTAGACTGCTTTAAGTAGATATGGGCCTTAACAAAGAATTTTGATTGTTAGAAGCCATCTTAGAAAAATCTTTAACATTTTTCTTTTAGCTCATCTACGAGACGTGCTGTCGGTTAGGACAATTAACTTTATTTCAGATCCCACGAGATCGGAGGCAGCTACTAATAATTTAACAATTTTATTTACAAATTTTCGTTATATAACGAGATAACATCCCTTGCAGAAAAGGTCTGGTAACAGGATTCCAGTTCCATTATAGGATTTCATTTGTAGATGCTACTCTTGTTATATTGGGGAATCGAGACGAAACCACGATAAGTTACGTATTACAGTAGTGTACATCGAACATACTTGGCAAATATTCTCTGGTGCAATAAGCACACGACTTCTCACGAGCCTAGTGTTGGATAAATAAGAAAAGGACTATTAATTGTAGACGATTACGTAACTACCCTGAGAACTGAGCTAGTTTACTGAGTGCTTATACACGTCGGGCTAAATTAAACAACATATTACACTGTTAATAGTATTGCTACATTAGTTATTTCTCTTTTTTATGCTGAGCCATTGCATTAATTTGTGTTTCTTTTTTGTATAAGTCACGGGTCATATTTTATTTTATTACATTACACTAATAGTCAAAAAATAATAAAAAAAATTATTTTATTATATTACAGTCCCAAATTGATTTCTGCGGTACTTCAGTCTTGATGCTTGTCTGTTAGCACTGACAACTCCACGTGGACGCCTCTGCTCTCGGCCTTTCAGTGAAGACCGTAGGCCATTCCGTTACCCGTGGTGAGAGGTAAAGCCTGAAGTTTTGTATTTTCGGCACATTCTTGACAAAGTGGATCTCGGAATATTTAATTCACAAACGATATATGAAATGGAACGTCCCACGCCTATAGTTCTAGTTACCATCGCACGTCCAAAGTCTGTTAATTTCAGTCCTGCGGCCATAATCACGTCGGACACCTTTTCACGTGAATCATCCGAGTACAAAGAACAGCTCCGTCAATCCGCTGCCCTTTTATACCTTGTATACGCGATACTACCACCATCTGTATATGTGCGTATTGCTGTTCCATGACTTTTGTCACCTCAGTGTGCACAATGAAGCCTAGGCTTGTTCTGTGAAACATACATCTGTGTAAGAGCTGACACAAAAAAAAACTAATTAATTAAAACTGAAATAAAACGAACAAAAAAACTCTGTTATCGTGTCATAGAGAGAGACAAAGAAATACGCCGATTTTAGAGGTAACGGATTTTTAAAAAAGTTCGGCAGGCGTGCGGATGCAATTTTGTGTGTTAACGGAGCAGTACAATTTCCGCTATTTGTAGCGAGGAGCGCGGAATGGGGCGCTAGCTGGCGTGGTATAAAGGGGACAATGACGCACTGGAGAGTTGCGCGATTCGCGGGATATAATTGTAGGCTGAGCGGTCGATGGCGGCCACCATAGAACGCCGCAGCGGCCTCCATCGGAGCTACTTTTGTCCTAAAACGAGGTGGGCTGCTGAATGCGCCACACAGCGGCGAAGGCCAGCCATGCACCACTGCCGCTGCACTGCCTCGGCTGCTGACGTCACGGCAATGACTGCCGGCCGGGGGATAGGGGCTTCAGCTCGTACTCGAACCAGAGGCAGCACGGAAGCCAAGCTAAAAACAAGTTTTCAGCTTACCTTAGTGCCAATCAAATTTTGGGCTGATTACACTAACCAATAACGTACAGGTGTCAACACAATCTACGGAACACTTTGGCGTAGGGACATTTCACACTAGACCGGTTGCTGTGAACACGGTGGTTCAGTCATGACCAGTTTCGGTTACAAAAATGCGGAGTTTGTTGTGTAACTTCGTGAAATGTTCCCGCTTCAGCTCCAAGAGTTTCATGAAATTCCGATAAGCGTCAGCGCTACACACAGCCTTCAAATGGTTCAAATGGCTCTGAGCACTATGGGACTTAACAGCTGTGATCATCAGTGCCCTAGAACTTAGAACTACTTAAACCTAACTAACCTAAGGACATCACACACATCCATGCCCGAGGCAGGATTCGAACCTGCGACCGTAGCAGTCGCGCGGTTCCGGACTGCGCGCCTAGAACCGCGAGACCACCGCGGCCGGCACACAGAGGTGTACATGTTCGGTTTTTAACCCGCCCATGCTTGCCTGATGGCCAGGCGGGCAGGCCGCCGCGCGTTGTCAACAGAACGGGCAGGCTGCTTCACTCCCAGCCAAGCCAAGCAGAACCCAACCCGGGCAGGCTGCGGAAACTTGCTTGCCTGCCCATACTACTGCTGAGCTGCGCTACGCAGCCGTTTAGTCTGCGCGCTTCGTTGTCGTACTATGAACGTTAATTAAAAGTTTTTATTTTAGATGAGCAGCAAAAGACAAACTCTAACATTTATATATTAATTTCAGGTCAAAAAATATTGGGTTTTATTTGTATATTCTTCCTTTACGCGTATATTTCGGGCTTATTATCTATATAAATAAAAATGAATTGCCGAATGCGTTGATAAGCGTAAAACTCGAGAACGGCTGGACCAATTCGGCAATTTTTTTTTTGCTGTGTTCGTAATTCTCAGGACAAGATTTTTATGAAATAAAATTTTTCGAAAATCCACCGAAAAATTGGAAAATTTGAGAAAAACTGAAAGTGTGTTTTCATTGTGTCCGTGTGTTTGTATTGCATATAATCTTGATGAAATTTTGCACACTATACCTTGAAACCAAGAGCAAGGTCACAGTCTACTAAAAATTTCGTAGGGTGCATGGCAGAGGTTACTTTACCTAAAGGAATTCGACAAATTGTACGTTTTTATTCCGATCTTGATGAAATTTGGCATACTTGATATTCAAAGCAGGATGAAGGGCGCTGTCTGCTTAAAATTCTGAATGGTGTATGGCGGAGAGTACTTTACTTACACACTTCTACACTAACCTACAGTTTTATTTCGATCTTGAAGAAATTTTGCACACTTGACCATCAAGAGGAACATTACTGTCTACATAATATTTCGGACAGTGCATGGAATAGAGTACCTTACAAAAGATTTTGACATAGTTTGCGGGTTACCATGAAATCCTTCTCCCTCTATACTGCTAAATGGTCTCAGGTCCTTAGCACACATTTCAACGCCCTTTTCGGCCATTAAATCTTTGTCCTCTTTCAAGATATTTACGGAGTAATGGAACTGCTTGTCAAATTCGCACACATGTCGTAACATACTCGAGGTTCCTGAATAAGTACTTAAGAGCTTTTTACATAATTTGCATTGAGACACACCTACCGATTTATTTGAAGCGGCCTCATAAACACACGAAAACGTTTCCTATGCGGCACTTGTGCTCTGTTTCGTTACCAGCATGTATTCGCCAGTTGTCAATTTTTTTTCAATCTCACTAAAGTCCGACCTATTCATTGTGCTACCCCCACCGTTGCGACAAATGAACTGCGGGCTAACTACCTGGCTACTCTAGTCACGGTAGCTTGACAGCGCAACCTGTTGTCAGGCGCAGCAAGCTGAGCGGGTCCCGTGAAGCTTGGCAGACCTGCGGGAACCTAGGTAGCCCGGGCTTGCGGGAGCCCAAGTCGGTCGCATTACCCACTATGCCTCAGTACATGCGCACTCTTGTGTTTACGTCGCGGCAGGCTGACCTGCATGAATGGTTGCAGAGGAGCTAGGGGCAAGCAGGCTGCAAGGGGAATTTGTACACCTCTACCGGCACACAGCCTTCAAAATGGCGTCCGTAACGGAGGTGCGTTCGAAGCAGTGAGCTGTCACTGAGTTTCTGTTGGCGGAAAACCACAGCATCGTAGATATTCATAGGCGAATGCAGAATGTCTACAGAGACCTGACAGTGAACAAAAGCACGGCGAGTCGTTGGGCGAATGCGTCTGTCCTCATCGCAACAAGATCGAGCAAAACTGTCCGACCTCGGGCGTCCCAGTTACCTCACACGACTGTCTCTCCTGCAGTGCTGGAACGTGCGGACACTCTCATTCGACAATTCATTCACAATTAAACACCTCACTGCTCAAGTGTACGTGTCTATCGATAGTACTGACAGTCTCGTCCACCATTTGGGGTTCTTGAAGGTGTGAAGGTGTGTGCCCACTGGGTTTCTCAGCGCCTAACAGAGGATCACGGAGAGCAACAAAGGACCATCTGTGCGGAATTGCTTGCCATGGTGACGGAGTTATAGCTACGGTATTCTGCAACACTCGTAAGGTAGCAGATTTTGCACCTTACACGATGCTAAATCAGTTCTAATACATCGAATAATAATTGATAATTGGCCCACCGGTAGGAGAGAATGGACACAGAAAAGGAAGTTGTGTGTGTCATGTCAGACTAACGAGATGTGCTCAGAGGCTGGAACACGGCCGGGACCCCTAAGGAAGGTGTTTATGTCATGTCAAACTAACGGGACGTCCGCGGCCGGACCCCTTTGTCGGCTGGCACTTCAGACCACCAAAGACGTTGGGAGAGGCTGGGCCATCACAACAAGAAGCGAGAAGGAGCTATATGCTAAAGAGAGAAAGACGATTTCTCGCCACAGTGGAAAATTTGCGGAAGAGTGTGACGAGATTGGCGCAGAGTGCGTAGAGATACGTGTTAAAAGTTTGGCGGCAACAGTAACCGCGGGAGAATTCTGTGTCGTGGTTGGGTACAAACGCGCACGGATACATGGAAGTCTGTGTCGTGATTGGGTACCAACGCGCACGGATCCATGCGGCGAAGAACGGCCAGGTTTGCAAAAACTCTGAAGGAGGACTCTGGGGTCGGCTGTGGAGGAGAGCATTCGCTGTGTGTCTGGCTGCCCTGCTTGGAGAGCGTGGAGAGAAGTTACCGGCATTGAGCCCAGTGGTTACTGTCCAAGTCTGAATAGTTTAGAGCATACGACTCCACACACGTAGCATTATCTGTTTCTCTGAGGAGAGAACAGATTTGTACTAACTTGTGGTGTTCATATGCAATCTGAAATGTACCTTTGCTGCCTCGCACTTGAGTCGACCAGCTGCTCTTGGCATATGTGCAAGTAGCTTGAGTATTGACTAGTGACGGACTCCGCAATTGAACACTTGCGTACAGGAGTTTACGGGCGCAAACCACGTCCACGTTGGAGATTAAAGCCAAGCTCGCTCACGGGAAAGACGGCATCACGACGTTGGCTGGGCCGACCGTCCTAATCATCACGGAAAATTACGGTAATATTAGCAATCATCAGCCAAAGTAGGGCACTGTAATTCTAAATGAGTTCGTATTCCGCTAGCTCTTTGACTGGCGCTCTCTGAGTCTGTGTCCGTTCAGGCAGAACTTCAATAGTCACTTGCGGGTTCAGTATTGACTTAAGTAGTTAGGAAAAGAGGATACATTGTGCCAATGATAGGCTAGTTAGGTTAGCGGGTGTACTGGATTGTCATGTTAGGCTAGAAATAATGCTCATCCCGTTCGGAATAAATCTTAATTTGGTATCATATGCTAATCAACGCATTATTGATATCGTAGCTAGCAATCACCATATTTTTGTTTAGAGTGCAATGATAATTTCGATGCAAATGATACTGGGGGCATAACCGCGCGTTTAAACAGAGTCAACTAAGTCAGATAGCAACTCAAGGTCTTCTAAGACTACCAATAGATATTTTTCAATATATCGATGATTTTACAATAAGCCCCCGTACGTTGCACACTGACAAGGTTGTTTGTTTGGATCCTCCCTCATGGTGAAACGATCAACTCTGTACTGTATGGTGCTACCCACAGAAAACAGAAGAAACGACTTCAGCGAGTTCGCCGCCACAAAAATGCAAACAAACTTCTCCTTCTCTACGACAAGGCAACGCCACACACAAGTCTGCACATCTGAAACAAGCTCGCTAAATTTTATTGGAGTGTTCTTTATCACCCACAGAGATCTCGCACCTTCCGTTTCCAATAAGTCTGGTCCAATGAAGGATGCACCCCTCATGAAGCAGTACATGGATGATTGGAGGTTAATGATGCAGCAAGACTTTGGCTTCGGCGTCGACCAGTAGAGTGATACAATGTGAGAATCCAGTCCCTCCCAATAAGGTGGCGTAAGGCCGTCGTATTGAACTGCGATTATGTTGAAAATTAGGGTTTTCTACACGTACATCTACATGGATACTCTGCAAATCACATTTAAGTGTCTGGCAGAGGGTTCATCGAACCACCTTCACAATTCTCTATTATTCCAATCTCGTATAACGCCCGGAAAGGGTGAACACCTGTATCTTTGCTTACGAGCTCTGATTTCCCTTATTTTATCTTGATGATCGTTTCTTCCTATGTAGGTCGGCGTCAACAAAATATTTTCGCACTCGGAGGAGAAAGTTGGTGATTGGAATTTCGTGAGAAGATTCCGTCGCAACGAAAAACGCCTTTCTTTTAAGGATGTCCAGCTCAAATCCTGTATCATTTCTGTGACACTCTCACCCATATTTGGCGGTAATACAAAACATGCTGCCTTTCTTTGATCTTTTTCGATGTACTCTGTCAGTCCTGTCTGATAAGGATACCACACCGCGCAGCAGTATTCTAAAAGAGCACGGACAAGCGTAATGTAGGCAGTCTTCTTAGTAGGTACTTATTAGGTACTTTTTCTAAGTGTCCTGCCAATAAATCGCAGTCTTCGGTTATCTTCCCCACAACATTTTCTATGTGTTCCTTCCAATTTAAGTTGTTCGTTATTGTAATACCTAGGTATTTAGCTGAATTTACGGCTTTTAGATTAGACTGATTATCGTGCAACCGAAGTTTAACGAGTTGCTTTCAGCACTCATGTGGGTGACCTCACACATTTCGTTATTTAGCGTCAACTGCCACTTTTAGCAGCATTCAGATATCTTTTCTAAATAATTATGAAGCTTGTTTTAGTCTCCTGATGACTTTATTAGTCGATAAACGACAGCGTCATTTGCAAACAACCGAAGACGGCTGCTCAGATTGTCTCCAAAATCGTTTATATAGATAAGGAACACCAAGGGGCCTATAACACTACCTTGGGGAACTCCAGAAATCACTTCTGTTTTACTCGATGACTTTCCGTCAATTACTACGAACTGACAGGAAATCACAAATCCAGTCACATAACTGAGACGATGTTCACTACGAACCGCTTGTATGGTACCGTGTTAAAAGCCTTCCGGAAATCCAGAAATACGGAATCGATCTGAAATCCCTTGTCAATAGCACTCAACACTTCATGTGAATAAAGAGATAGTTTTGTTTCACAGGAACAATGTTTTCTAAACCCATGTTGACTGTGTGTCAATAGACCGTTTTCTTCGAGGTAATTCATAATGTTCGAACACAATATATGTTCTAAAATCCTGCTGCATATCGACGTTAACGATATGGGCCTGTAATTTAGTAGATTACTCCTACTACCTTTCTTGAATATTGGTGTGACCTGTGCAACTTTCCAATCTTTGGGTACGGATCTTTCGTCGAGCGAACGGTTGTATATGATTGTTAAATATGGAGCTAATGCATCAGCATACTCGGAAAGGAACATAATTGGTATACAGTCTAGACCAGAAGACTTCCTTTTATTATGTGGTTTAAGTTGCTTCACTACTCCGAGGATATTTACTTCTACGTTACTCATGCTGGCAGCTGTTCTCGATTCGAATTCTGGAATATTTACTTCGTCTTCTTTTGTGAAGGCATTTCAGAAGGCTGTGTATAGTAACTCTGCTTTGGCAGCACTGTCTTCGATAGTATCTCCATTGCTATCGTCAGTGAAGGCATTGATTGTTTCTTTCCGCTAATATACTTCACATACGACCAGAATCTCTTTGGATTTTCTGCCAGGTTTAGAGAAAAAGTTTTGTTGTGGAAACTGTTATAGGCATTACGCATTGAAGTCCGCGCTAAATTTCGAGCTTGTGTAAAAGCTCGCCTATCTTGGGGATTTTGCGTCTGTTTAAATTTGACATGTTTGTTCCGTTGTTTCTGCAACAGTGTTCTAACCCGTTTTGTGTACCAAGGAGGAACAGCTCCGTCGTTTGTTAATTTACACTACTGGCCACTAAAATTTCTACACCACGAAGATGTGCTACAGAAACGAAATTTAACCGACAGGAAGAAGATACTTTGATATGCAAATGATTAGCTTTTCAGAGCATTCACACAAGGTTGGCGCCGGTGGCGACACCTACAACGTGCTGACATGAGGAAAGTTTCCAACCGATTCCTCATACTCAAACAGCATTTTACCGGCGTTGCCTGGTGAAACGTTGCTGTGATGCCTCGTGTAAGGAGGAGAAATGCGTACCATCACGTTTCCGACTTTGATAAAGGTCCGATTGTAGCCTATCGCGATTGCGGTTTATCGTATCGCGACATTGCTGCTCGCGTTGGTCGAGATCCAATGACTGTTAGCAGAATATGGAATCGGTGGGTTCAGGAGGGTAATACGGAACGCCGTGCTGGATCCCAAAGGCCTCGTATCACTAGCAGTCGAGATGACAGGCATTTCATCCACATGGCTGTAACGGATCGTGCAGCCACGACTCGATCCCTGAGTCAACAGATGGGGACGTTTGCAAGACAACAACCATCTGAACGAACAATTCGACGACGTTTGCAGCAGCATGGACTATCAGCTCGGAGACCATGGCTGCGGTTACCCTTGACGCTGCATCACAGACAGGAGCGCCTGCGATGGTGTTATCAACGACGAACCTAGGTGCACGAATGCCAAAACGTCATTTTTTCGGATGACTCCAGGTTCTGTTTACAGCATCATGATGGTCGCATCCGTGTTTGGCGACATCGCTGTGAACGCACATTGGAAGCGTGTATTCGTCATCGCCATACTGGCATATCACCCGGCGTGATGGTATGGGGCGCCATTGGTTACACAACTCGGTCACCTCTTGTTCGCATTGACCGCACTTTGAACAGTGGACGTTAAATTTCAGATGTGTTACGACCCGTGGCTCTACCCTTCATTCGATCCCCGCGAAACCGTACACTTCAGCAGGATGAAGCACGACCGCATGTTGCAGGTCCTATACGGGCCTTTCTGGACACAGAAAATGTTCGACTGCTGCCCTGGCCAGCACGTTCTCCAGATCTGTCACCAAAAGAAAACTTCTGGTCAATGGTGGCCGAGCAACTGGCACGTCACAGTACGCCAGTCACTACTCTTGATGAACTGTGGTATCATGTTGAAGCTGCATGGGCAGCTGTACCTGTACACGCCATCCAAGCTCTGTTTGACTCAATGCCCAGGCGTATCAAGGCCGTTATTACGGCCAGATGCGGTTGTTCTGGGTACTGATTTTTCAGGATCTATGCACCCAAATTGCGTGAAAATGTAATGACATGTCAGTTCTAGTATAATATATTTTTCCAATGAATACCCGTTTATCATCTGCATTTCTTCTTGGTGTAGCAATTTTAATGACCAGTAGTGTATTTGGTATAAATCTCTCAATTGCTGCCGATACTATTTCTTTGAATTTAAGCCACATCTGGTCTACACTTATATTATTCATTTGGAATGAGTGGAGATTGTCTCTCAGGAAGGCGTCAAGTGAATTTTTATCTTACTGCTTTGCCACTACAGTCAGGAAACGTTATCGTCATGAAGGGGTGTACGTAATCTTCAACAAGTGTACGATACTCCTTGGGCGGTCGCTGGACCCGTGTCTGCCTACGTGGATGTCCTCAGAGCTTAGTAGAGTCACCGCAGCTTCTCTCCGTCCCTCAATACGAGTGTCTTCCCTTGTAAGACGACGTATTCGCGCTCTCTCATCGGCATGATGGAGAAGGTATCGGGATTCATCAGATCATGCAACAGTCTTTCACTGGACAACGTCCAGTGTCGATGGTCACGTGACATTTCAGTCGTATTTGCCAATGTTGTGATTGCCGCATTTGTCATCGGCTGCAGAGGCCATTGTTAGGAGTGTTCAGTGCGCTGTGTTTTCAGACACTATTGTACTCTGCCCAGAATTGAAGTCTGATGTTAGTTCCGGCACATTTCGCCGCCTATCCTGTTTTAACAGTCTTCTCAGCCTACGACATCCGACATCTGTAATGACGTCTGGACCTGGTTTCACCTTGGTTTCACCACGTGTTGGAGACACTCACCGCAGCATTCCTCGAACACCCGACGAGTCTCGCAGTTTCCGAAAAGCTCGTGCCAAGCCTCCGGACTAACACGATCTGGCCTTAGTCAAGCTCAGATAGATCACGCGCGTTCCTCATTCTACACAAGGACAACACGTTCGCTGGTACTACATGCACAATGTTCTGGCTGATCAGTGTAAATGAGCTTATTAGTAAGCTACAGGACAAAAGAAACACAATTTTGTCGGCATTGGAAGAAGTTATTCTATTTGAAAACAAATTATCTCTTTTTGCTCAATATTTTGAAAGAGAAACTTTCATTCACTTTCCACGTCAATTGAAACATCGCCAGAAAATAATTCCGGTGCTGTCATTTTCTGTTTCAAGAGAACACTTTCCTGTATGAGGTAATCTTTACTCAACAGTTTTCAGAAATTCAGAAACAACAAAAAAATCTATTGATACTACTGTTACAGAATTCAATTCTTCTGTCTTTAATATTGACATTGGAGACTTTGAAATGTAACTGCTGGATTTAAAAAAACAAAGAATTGTGAAGCACAAAATCTGAACGTCTTTGTGCTGATATAGGAATAGTACAGAAGAACAAATGTGAACTCAGTACACGGCACAAGTAGTCTGCTTTGAAAGACCTGGGGAAGGGCGATATGTTGATTTTTAACACCTGGAATAGTATTCTTGACAAAAAACTAGTATTTGATAGCCTTGCTTCATTCGGATGTATATGTTCATGTGAACAATAATTTTCAACCACTAACCTTGTCAAGAGTAAATTAAGAAGTTGTCTTATTGATAAGAACCTGTAATCATGCCTGCAAATGAAAACAACAGCACTCAGTTTGCCTTACCCAAACTTTCCAAGGACAAGCAAAGCCATTGCCCACATTGGTGTTCGTCAGTATAATCGTGACTTAATGTTATGGATTCCTTACAGTTTAATTTATCATTAAATAATATTGACATTAAGTATGATATCATGGTAGGTACTTATAGTTTACTACGACCCAAAATTTTAATTGAATTTTATGAAGTTAAATTTTAGGGTCCTTTGTGGAGTGAAAGGAGATGCAGTGTCGAGTATTGAAAAGGTATGTTGCGTTGGTGTGGACGTGCAGAGAGGATCAGTAAAAGGACATAAACGAAATAAGTATACGAGTGTGGATATAAGAGTTGAAAAGAGAGCATACCTCAATCAGAGTGAAGACAGTTTTAGTGAAGACGAGTACTATCATTAAGTTAATAACAATTAACTAACTATACAGCTGTAGTTTATAAAAATTTTCTCTCACAAGAAATTTCAGTCGTTGTACTGCTGATACCAGTCTCTGTCGATCAACAAGTTTGCCGACCACATTACTTGGGCGCTAATGGCTTGTGGTAGCTGAGTTCTGCGTAGTGCTGACTACTGTCCTCCTGAACCCACCTGGTCCATATTTATCGAAATGGTATCCCGACCAGCACGAGCAGAAATATCACGTAACGATAAAGCGTAATCTCGATACGCCACTGCTGTCAAATATCGGCATGTGGTGGTAGAGGTTGCTCCTCCTTGAACGAGGCACACCACGATCTTCTCACAAACAAAAAAACATTCAAATGCAGTTTTCGAATGACAAATCCACCTCATAATCTTTGACCACATATTCCTACCTACTTGTGAGGTTGCGCTGTAAGGCTATTCATTTGCATATCCAAACATACTGTTATACGGCAGAAATGTATTATGGGCAATTTTCTCGAAGTGTCTCCAACAACCACCAAGCCAAGGCTAGCCAGGCCACACATCATGTTGCAATTAGAACAACAAACAGCCAGAATGCAGACACTGTAGGAAGCAAAAATAAGCCAGAAGATGTTGTCTCAAAACGCATGGGCAAGAGGCTTGAATCGTAAACTCAGTAACATGGTTTCAGCGAGAAGAAAACATCATGTCATTCTAACAGCACAGCTTGATTTCATAAGGTAAGGCAACAACCTGAAGCCCTGAAAGCCATTCTTGTGAAATGGACGAGAGGTGAAGATCGCTGAAAAGCTCATAAAATCAGGCCCTATATAGTCATCGTCGGCCAGACGTAATGTCATTGCCTCAGACAAGCAGTAACATATACTCAGGCTTCCAGGCTTTCAAGCCGCAGTACATCAACTACGAGGCCGAACCTGTAAGGTGCTGCTATTGTTCGCTAAGATGACTTCTGCCTTAGAAACTTCTACCTGTCTGGTCTGCTATATTCAGTCGCTGTAAGTTCCCCCTTGCAGCCACTGATGAGGAGACTTCTAGGTGGATGGTGTTTGGCGCACTGTCCACCTGTCGCAGTATTCGGGAAGCATACTAACCGCTGGTACCCCCGAGCAGTACCTGTAAGCAGTCATCGACATTCCCAGCCTTCCTTGGTGGAGGGGCTGTGCTGTTGCACATCTCCACACCGTGCAGAGCTTCTGGGGAATTACCCAAGCATACCCCTTGAACGTCTTCGAAAGTGCTCTGATAAAAACGCATTCTCTGTCCTGGGCAGAAAGGCCGATCGCCAACGCAGTCTGCCACCAGCCCGACATCATGGTTATATGAGCCGGACACTGCAGGGCGACGTCCACCCGAGGTTGGTGAGACAGCATCAGCAAGTCCCAAGGCCCAACGCTGCACTACAGTCAGTCTTGACCACAACACAGCGAAGAATACACGATTGTTAACTTTAATGTAATAAATCCTTCTTCCACTAATGCTGTGTAATTATCGCCCAGTGCGCTGAGTGGCCTAGTCTAGAAACCACCCAACGGTGCGTGGCGGAGGATATTTCTGGCACCACTAACTTATCCCTCCTTCCCTGTTCGACTCGAAAATGGCGTGTGGAAGAATGACTGTCGGTAAGCCTCTGTATTAGCTCTAATTTTTTGAATTTTCTCATCGAGGTCACTTCGCAAGGTGTATTTGGTGGAAAGTATACGTTCTTCGACTCTTGGTGGAAATTGCTCTCCCCAAATTTCAATAGTACACTTTTCCGTGGTATACAGCGCCTATCTTGTTATCTCTGCCACCGAATTTGTTAACGATTTCTGTGACGTCCTCGCAGCAACCAAGCGGTCCTGTGACGAGACGTGCCGCCTTCGTTGGATCTTCTCAATCTCTTCTGTATCTAGTAATGGTCCCAGATTGCTGAGTAATATTCAAGAATCGGTCTAACAAGTCCGTTGTAAGCCACTTCCTTTATGAATCAACTACATTTTCTTAATATTCTTCCTATGAATCTTCATCTGGCATCTACATTTCCAACTACTCGTTTCATATAGTGTCTCGCTTAAAGTCGCTCTGGATAGTTACTCCCGGATGTTTTCGATAGAGACTGTTTCAAGCAGTTTGTTGTCAATAGTGTAGTTGTTAAGCAGTGGATTTCTTTCCCTATGTGTGTGCAATACGTTACATTTATTTACACTCACGGTCAACTACCAGAGCCCCCACAATTCATCAGTGCCCTGTAGGTGATACTGCAAATCGATACTGTCTACTTGTGATGCACATACTGATCAACCAGAACATTATGACCACCGAACTACTATCGATATAAACCTGTCCGTGCGCAGCATCGTCACGTGGGGAGGAATGACTGCTAGTCAGACACACACTCACGCTTATAGTATCAGTGATCGTGCTGTCCTTGTGTAGAATGGGGACAGTGTGCAATCTGTGTGTGTTTATGATAGGCCCAGAGGCTCGGCACATGCATTTCGGAAACTGCGTGGCATTTTGGATGCTCGAGGAGGAGAAACCGTGTCCAGACGTCGTGAGGTTGTGCGGCCAACCCTCGTTACAGATGTCGGATGCTCTAGGTTGGACAGACTGGTAAACAGGACAAGCGTTCAACTGTGCCGGAACTAACACCACATTTTATTCCTGCGCAGAGTACAACAGTGTCTGAACACACAGTGCACCAAACACTCCTAACGATGGGCCCCCACAGCCGACGACCCACGCAAGTGCCTATGTTAGCACCATGACATCGCCAGCTACGACTGAAATGGCTAGGTGGCCATCGGCACTGGATATTGGTGCAGTGGCAGAGCGCCGCATGGTCTGATGAATTCTGATAACTTCTTCATCATGTTGATGGTAGAAAGCGAAACGTCGTCTTCCAGAGAAATAGCTCCTTGACAAGTGTATTGCTAGACAGAGACAAGCTGGTGGCGGCTCCATTATCCTCTGGGGAAGATTCATGTGGGCATCCATAGGTCCAGTGGAGCTCGTGCAAGGCACCACGACGGCCAAAGAATACCGTACACTGACTACAGACCACGACACCCATTCGTAACCACCATACGTCTCGATGGCAGTGGCATTTATCAAAAAGACAATGCACCATGTCACAAGGCCAGGAGTGGGATGGAGTGGTTTGAGGAACACAGTGGCGAGTTCCAAACGATGTACTGGCCTCCCAAATCGCCAGATCTAACACATATTGGATGTGATCGAACGAGGCGTTAGAGCTCGTTGCCGTTCTCCCTGGAATTTGCAGGCGTTCGGTGACTCACAAGTGCGTGCAGATGTGGTACCAACTCCCTCCAGCGACCTACCAAAGCCTCACTGCTTCCATGCCATGACGCGTTGCCGCTGTTATCCACGCCAAATGTGGACATACCAGCTATTAGATAGATGGTCATATGTGCTAGCTTTTCATTGTACACTCCTGGAAATTGAATAAGAACACCGTGAATTCATTGTCCCAGGAAGGGGAAACGTTATTGACACATTCCTGGGGTCAGATACATCACATGATCACACTGACAGAACCACAGGCACATAGACACAGGCAACAGAGCATGCACAATGTCGGCACTAGTACAGTGTATATCCACCTTTCGCAGCAATGCGGGCTGCTATTCTCCCATGGAGACGATTGTAGAGATGCTGGATGTAGTCCTGTGGAACGGCTTGCCATGCCATTTCCACCTGGCGCCTCAGTTGGACCAGCGTTCGTGCTGGACGTGCAGACCGCGTGAGACGACGCTTCATCCAGTCCCAAACATGCTCAATGGGGGACAGATCCGGAGATCTTGCTGGCCAGGGTAGTTGACTTACACCTTCTAGAGCACGTTGGGTGGCACGGGATACATGCGGACGTGCATTGTCCTGTTGGAACAGCAAGTTCCCTTGCCGGTCTAGGAATGGTAGAACGATGGGTTCGATGACGGTTTGGATGTACCGTGCACTATTCAGTGTCCCCTCGACGATCACCAGTGGTGTACAGCCAGTGTAGGAGATCGCTCCCCACACCATGATGCCGGGTGTTGGCCCTGTGTGCCTCGGTCGTAAGCAGTCCTGATTGTGGCGCTCACCTGCACGGCGCCAAACACGCATACGACCATCATTGGCATCAAGGCAGAAGCGACTCTCATCGCTGAAGACGACACGTCTCCATTCGTTCCTCCATTCACGCCTGTCGCGACACCACTGGAGGCGGGCTGCACGATGTTGGGGCGTGAGCGGAAGACGGCCTAACGGTGTGCGGGACCGTAGCCCAGCTTCATGGAGACGGTTGCGAATGGTCCTCGCCGATACCCCAGGAGCAACAGTGTCCCTAATTTGCTGGGAAGTGGCTGTGCGGTCCCCTACGGCACTGCGTAGGATCCTACGGTCTTGGCGTGCATCCGTGCGTCGCTGCGGTCCGGTCCCAGGTCGACGGGCACGTGCACCTTCCGCCGACCACTGGCGACAACATCGATGTACTGTGGAGACCTCACGCCCCACGTGTTGAGCAATTCGGCGGTACGTCCACCCGGTCTCCCGCATGCCCACTATACGCCCTCGCTCAAAGTCCGTCAACTGCACATACGGTTCACGTCCACGCTGTCGCGGCATGCTACCAGTGTTAAAGACTGCGATGGAGCTCCGTATGCCACGGCAAACTGGCTGACACTGACGGCGGCAGTGCACAAATGCTGCGCAGCTAGCGCCATTCGACGGCCAACACCGCGGTTCCTGGTGTGTCCGCTGTGCCGTGCGTGTGATCATTGCTTGTACAGCCCTCTCGCAGTGTCCGGAGCAAGTATGGTGGGTCTGACACACCGGTGTCAATGTGTTCTTTTTTCCATTTCCAGGAGTGTATTTATTATAAAGAATCACATCAACTGCAAACAGTCTTAAAGAGCTTCTCACGCGTCCTGCTAGATCATTGGTATACATTGTAAACAGTAACGGCCCTATGACGCTTCCTTGTGGTACTCCCGAAATCTCCTTTAGATCCGCATATGTTATTCTGTTAAGAGCGACTTGTTGACTTTTGTCTGCGAGGAATTCTTGAATCCGGTTGCAGATCTGTACCTACATTCGGCTAGGTCGTATTATTTTTACTAAACGACAGTGGGGGATGGTATAAAATAAACGCCTTCCTGAAATTAAGGAACACGGGATCAACCTGAGCGCCGCTGTCTACAGCGCTATGGATCTCGTGGAGGGAGAAAACGAGCTGAGTTTCTCAACATCTCTGTTTGCTGAATGCGTCTTGATTTTCGCAAAGGAGATTTTCGTTTTCCAAAAGCGTCATGATTCTTGGCATAAAACATGTTCCGCAATTCTACAACATATTGGCGTCAACGATATGGGCCTATAATTACGTGCATCTGTCCTACGACCGCTCTTGGAAACCAGAATAACCTGCTCTTTTTCCAGTCGCTAGGTAAGCTTCGTTGCTCAAGCGATCTATGATGAACTATTGTTAGAAGGGCAGCATGTTCTTTCGCATGATCTTTGTAGTATCTTACAGGTATCGCATCTGGTCGTGCTGCCTTTCCACTACAAAGCAACTGTAGTTACTTTTCCATTCCGCGATTAGCTATCTCAGTATATGCCATTTCAACTTTCGTACGGTGATTGAAAGGAGGGTCCGTGTAACGATCATCCGTGTGAAACAATTTCGAAAGATCGAATTCAGTATTAGGGCCTTCTCTCGGTTATCTTCCGTTTTGGTTCCAGTATAGACACTGAGTGAATGAACAGAGGATTTTGAGCCACTTACTGATTTTATGTAAGACCGAAACCTCTTAGAGTTCTTTATCAGATCGGTTGACAAAATGTTACTTCCGAAGTCATTGAACGCTTCTCTCATTGCTCTCCTTATGCGTATTTTCGCTTCTTTCAAAATTTGTTTGTCAGTTAGGTTTCGATTTCTCATGAATCTGCGATGAAGCTCTCTTTGTTTACGTAGCCGTTTTGGTTCAAATGGTTCACATGGCTCTGAGCACTATGGGACTTAACATCTGTGGTCATCAGTCCCCTAGAACTTAGAACTACTTAAACCTAACTAACCTAAGGACATCACACACATCCATGCCCGAGGCAGGATTCGAACCTGCGACCGTAGCAGTCGCGCGGTTCCGGACTGAGCGCCTAGAACCGCTAGACCACCGCGGCCGGCGTAGCCGCTTTCTAACATGATTATTAGACCACGGTGGGTCTTTCCCACGCCTTAAGACCGTACTGGAAACATACGAATCTAAGGCGTATTGAACGATACTTTTGACTTTTTCCATTTGTGTTCCTCATTCTCGTCTCCAGTACTGAATATTTGATCCTGACTACTCAGATCCTTTGCAATTTGTATCCTGTCACTCTTGCTAAGCATAAATATTTTCCTACCTCTCTTCAGAATTCTTATGATCATTGGAATCTTCCTCTACGTTAACTGATTCGGTAAGTTCAACTCTGTTCTTGCTAGCAGTTTCTAAGACATTACTTCCACGAGCTTGTTCTCTAATTATTTTCGGACAAGACATTCAGAATAATGTCACACTAATCCCTGTCTGTGGCATCAGTTTCGGTAACATGACTCTCACAATCTATACCTGTCAAGATGAAACCACTCCCCATCCCCATTACAACGGAATGATCAACAAAATTACTAACGATATTCTATAAGTTCTCTTTGAAGCGCTCAGTCACTACAGCTCGTAACCCAGGCGGTCTATAAAGCACCCGATTATCATTTTTGACTGATCTTTGATGCTTAACTTTACCCACATTAATTCACGTTTGGAATCTGTGAGAACCTCGCTAGATATTATCAAATTTTTTATTGCAATGAAAACGCCGATCCCATTGGCAACTAACCTATCCTTAGGACAAATATTCCAATGTGAACTTAGGATTTCGTTGCTATTCACTTCCAATTTCCATCAGATTTCTGTTTCAATCATTCAATAAGCAAAATTGATTCTGAGGTCTTTCCTTGGATGCTCCTAAAGTTTACTAATATCATATTAACCTTTTCTATGTCCGATCTGCGAAGACGAGCGTTCTCTGGGAAGATTGTGGTTGATGTGACTTCGATTTTGCCTGGCAGCTCATCTCTGATTCCAAGAGGAGGTTTCTCTAGCCTAAAAACCCTCATTTGCACGCCATACACACACCACTACCTTCCCAAACACTCTAGGTTCCTTTATCTCGAAACAGTAGAGGTCTCTCAACCCATGGACCCTATAAAATTGGCGTCAGAAGTGTGTACGTTGGCTGCCATTGCTAATGTCTGCAGCATCATTGCCTGCAGTGCCTGGGCTTCCGTCTGAATGCAATGCAGTGTGATGAGGAAGCATTTTCTCTGTTGGCCTTTCTGACTGTGTTCTTGTTTGTGGCCATGTCTAAGCGCATGGACATTAATTCCACTCTCAGAGGGACGTTTGTGAAACCGCTGTAACCTGCAGATTTATCATTCTTTGGAGGAAATGCCAATGAAATATATTTAACGCCAGTGAAGTGCAAATTCTATAATTTATCAGACCATGAGTCACCACGTACTAAGTCAGTACCATTTATGTGTGACATTTGTAGAAGATTTGGACACTTGGCGCAGGACTGTTCAGAACACGTTGCGTTGTGATCTGGTGTAGGAATTAAATTGATTTATTACTATGTGTATTGTAAGTGCAATTTTCCCGTATCCTTCTTTTATAACAGCAACAATAGAATCTGCCATTTGCTGGGAACACATGCTGCTACTACAAGTGAAGCTGCCACTGTGTTAATAGAGAGCGTAAAGTTGTATGAGCTGGGATGAAGAGCTGAATAAGCAATCTGTAACCCTACGTAACGCCTTCCCCCCCCCCCCCCCCAAAAAAAAAAAGACGGAGGGTGTTTATTTGAGCTGTTTTAGCTGCTGCTGAACGCTTAATGGGCGAAGTTAAAGCATATAAAATGAATCATGAGGTATTTATCAAGGGAGGAACGTTGCAGGGGCTGGCGTATGGTTTGCCCATCGATACCAGAAATAAAACAGCACGAGATTTACAAAGTGAAACCGAGTAGTTTAGTGCAGAAGATGAATCAATCAGTGTGATCTCTTTTGGATAAAATCCGGAAGATTAATGCACAAACACACAAGTTCACACAAGGAGTAGAAGCTGACGCAGTTACCTTGTGTGAAGCTGAAAATAGGGCTTTCGATGTTTTCTTAAGGGGTATCTCTGCCGAAATGTTACACGGAGTCAGAACAGAGACTCCATCTAAAATAGTCGAAACTATTACGATCGCCACAGAACTGGATGAAACGGATACTGCTACGAAAGGATGTAGTGACCGTCGGATCTTAGTCTCTGATGTCAGACATAGCAGATGTGGACATAAGTATCATCTGCAAAAACAATGTCGCCAACCAGATTTTTCTTAGTGTGATCAAGTCAATCATAAGGTGCAAAAGTATAGGAATAAGAAACCAGGAAAATATCACCAGGAAAAGCGTCCATTAAACACAAAGGGGAATCCTCGTCCACCGGAAGGCATTCCCAGTAGAACAGAACATTGCACAAAAGAATGCAGAGATGAAATGCTGCTTGTTAGGCATAGTACAGGGCAAGGAACAGAAGTTTTCAGTGAACGTAGGTTTGCACGTGTCAGTGATTAGTTTGGTCCTCTGAGACAGGAAGAGACTTAGGTCTCCATGATATGTGCTATGTGAAGTAGGTGACAACGCTCCATTGTATAAGGAAACCTTACTCTGTTCCCTTGTATTTGCAACTATTGATTTTTTGACTAACAACTGGTAGAGGGAATAACAGAACATAGTCTATGAAGAGCAAATGACGTCAATATTCCAAAAAAGTCTATGGCAGGTACTAAGAAGTACAGGTTCAGTTGTGACTACAGGTACTTGAACGCCAAAACTGTTGCTGGTGTATATCCTATTCCTAGTATTATGGAAAAACTGGGTCAGTGCAAATAATTTTCAACAATGGACCTAATGAGCGGGTATCACCAACTAGAAGTAGTTCCAGAAGACAGACTGAAGACTGCCTTCATACTATCAGGTCATTACCAGTACCGAAGGATGCCATTTGGGTTTTAAAATGCACCAACTGTATTCCAGAGACTGGTGGATGGCATACTTCATGGATGGAATCCTAAAAAAGTTTATCGTGTGCTTAGACGATATCATTTTGAGAGACGTGGAAGAACTCTCCAGGTATTTTGAAGAACTATTTAACAGACCACAAAAAGAACATCTGACATTCAGCATAAGTAAATGCCATTTTGCACAAACAAAATTCAAGCACCTTGGCCGTGTATTTGGTTCAGAAGGAGTAAAACTGATCCCTGACTAACTTTGGCAGTCTGTGACTTCACAACATCATAAACAACCAAACACTTCAGTCGTTTCTAGGCATATGCCATTTTTTTATTATGCAAATTCATTAAAGAATTTGCACAAATTGCTGAAACATTAAACATATTATTGCAGATATGTGTAAAATTCGAATGGACAGTAGATTCCCAAACAGCATGTGATACATAGAAGAAGAACCTGACATCAGTCCCAGTACTGATATTCCCAGATTTCTAAAAAGAATTCATCCTTTCGTGTGATGCTAGTAATATAGCAGAGTACTGGGGTGCCTACTCAGTCAAAATTTAGATGATAAAGAACACCCTGTGACCTATGCGTCTAGTCAGCTCAGCAAGACAGAACAAATTATCCCATGACAGAAATGGATTTGCTAGCAAAGATTCATCGAATTACATTCTTTCGTTGTTGTGTTTGGCCAAAAGTTCAGAAGCGTGACAGACCATGCACGGCTAAAATTATTGTTATGATTAAATGATCCTGCTAGTAGATAAATGAGATGGGCACTCAAATTGAAATTCTTCGATTGGACGTCTTGGTACCCCTGCAGGAAATGAGTACACTTTAAGAATAATACATCACTTTTCCCAACACACTGAAATGGTAGCAATCCCAGATCAACAAGCTAACACAATAGCACTAGCCTTAGTTAAAAGTCGGATACTCAAGTTCAGAGTACCAGATACCATAATAACAGTTCAAGGTATAAATATCATATTGGCTTTACTGAAATATTTGTGTAGATTGTTTTGCATTCACAAGTTAAGAATAAGTCCTTTCCATCCACAAGCAAATGGATGAACAGAAAGGGTTCACAGGACGAGTTACAAAATGTTGAGTCACTATGTTAATGGCCTACATGATAATTGGGACACATAACTAGCATTCATAATTTTGATTTACAATTCCACAGCTCACACCAGTACCAATCCTCCATCAAATGAGGTGGTAAGTGCAGAAAAATGCCATCTTCTTTTCACATGAAAAAATTCAAGTTTGGAGCTAACAGCGAGTCAGTAACAGAATTTTCAAAACACTTATGTGGAGTCTGGCAAAGAGAAAGCTTTACAACGTCGCAAACAGATAGGACAATGTATAAGGAAACTGCCAGGATACAGAGCTGGTCAGTCGATACAATTAATCAACCCATACAAAACAAAAGGCAAAACCAAAAACAATTAACTAAGTACCATAGCTCGCACGAAGAGCCGGCCTTTGTCGCCGAGCGGTTCTAGGCGCTTCAGTCGGGAACCGCTCGACCGCTACGGTCGCAGGTTCGAATCCTACCTCGGGCATGAATGTGTGTGATGTCCTTAGGTTAGTTAGGTTTAAGTAGTTCTAAGTTCTAGGGGACTGTTGATCTCAGATGTTAAGTCCCATAGTGCTCAGAGCCATTTGAACCATTCGCACGAAGACGTGGAAATAACAGTTCCAGTAAATATTAAGTTGCAATTACAAACAAAGACCTCTGCTGTTCACATAAACAAGGTGAAACCATTCAGAGGAGTCTTTGATGTTTACCACAAGTTCCGTCAGCTGCACAAGTCTGAAGAAAGGCGTCAAAACACCATAGGAAACTGGTATCTAATGATGATCTATAGGTACACAATACACCTCACCCATTCAGATCGCGAAGTAAGATGTTATGATCAGCATTTTTACAATGTTTTACAGTTTTCTGTACTTTGGTTATCTTTAACTGTTACTATGTATTTATTGGTGTATCATGTATGATAGTGTTCACAAGTTCGCATTGAATAGGGCAGAATTTATTTTCTTTTCCGTCAGTGTATTTGTTAAAGAGAAAGACTTGATGAAACATGCCTTTCTGTTAGATGGCGTACCACTATGGATGTACAGAAAGGTTATCATAGTCCTGATTACGCTTCACTTCTTCAGGAAAGGCGTACCAATACAGTTCAGAACCAGCAGTTCTGGGATATTATTCTGCAGAAAACTTGATGTACTATTAACTTGACAACTAATCTTCGACATACGGAAAATACGAAATGAGGTACGCAGGCTACAGTTGGTGTTCCCGGAATTGAGCAAGGAAGCGTAGAAGAGAATGCTTTGGAGGAAATACAAAACGAGTATAACGAATTAAGACTTTGTTATGAGAAAGTGAGAACACGACTGAAACAATTGACAGAAACAGGACCACAGACATTAATCGGAGAGAAAAAGAGGATGACTGGATGCGGGAGGGAAATTAGTGAAAACCGTATTCGGCACAGCAGACAATGAAGGTACAAGAAGCTTGAATTATACAGTAGAACAAACGCGTGTGATAGTGGATAGGCCGGCCGAAGTGGCCGTGCGGTTAAAGGCGCTGCAGTCTGAAACCGCAAGACCGCTACGGTCGCAGGTTCGAATCCTGCCTCGGGCATGGATGTTTGTGATGTCCTTAGGTTAGTTAGGTTTAACTAGTTCTAAGTTCTAGGGGCTAATGACCTCAGCAGTTGAGTCCCATAGTGCTCAGAGCTATTTGAACCTTTTTTTTTTTTTTTTTTTTTTGATAGTGGATACCACCAGAACTACAGCAGAATGGCATACTACGCAATTGAAAAACATTGAATACAATTTTCTTAACAACATGAGGAAGGTAAGAAAATTAACTACAGAACTGGCGCAGTGCACAAAAGATATCGTGTGGACAACGAAGAACACCTTGGAAAGAATTCAGACTCAATTAAGTACATTAGACGGCAGATTGAGCATAACCAGACTGTTGCGGGCCGTAAAAAAAAAAAATTGTTCAAATGGCTCTGAGCACTATGGGACTTAACATCTGAGGTCATCAGTCCTCTAGAACTTAGAACTACTTAAACCTAAATAACCTAATGACATCACACACATCCATGCCCGAGGCAGGATTCGAACCTGCGACCGTAGCGGTCACGCGGTTCCAGACTGAAGCGCCTAGAACCGCTCGGCCACGCCGGCCGGCTGCGGGCCGTAGCAGACACGCTGAATAACGCGAGGCTAGAAGCAGCAACACTGCAAGAAACGGTTTACCATGCCATGGACAGAGGTCTGCGTTATACATTTTTGCCTCTCAAAATGGCTCAAATGGCTCTGAGCACTATGGGACTTAACATCTATGGTCATCAGTCCCCTAGAACTTAGAACTACTTAAACCTAACTAACCTAAGGACAGCACACAACACCCAGCCATCACGAGGCAGAGAAAATCCCTGACCCCGCCGGGAATCGAACCCGGGAACCCGGGCGTGGGAAGCGAGAACGCTACCGCACGACCACGAGATGCGGGCTTTTTGCCTCTAACACAGTTCATAGCAGGATTGCGCCAGTCACAAAAAGAATTCCTCGCAGAACTACAACACATAGCAAATCCAACGGAGAGAAACCTAGCGTTATCCTACAACACAGCATCCGTTGAAGTTAGTTCTGCTACAGTAAATCAGTATGTCTCCATTCAGTTTCCGATAGTGGACATGAATGCACAGTACCAGTATTTTACTATGCACTCTTATCCGACAAAACCGGGAACAGTCAAAAAATGGATCCAAATACAAAAGCAAGAAATATTATAAGTTTATGAACAGTGAGCACATGTCTTTAACAGAGTTACAAGAATGTATAAGAGAAATCATCGAGATATCTCCAGCCAGAGCGATACTGACAAACGTACAAGCATGTCAAAAACAGTTGTTATTAGGGAAAACTGAAATATCACAGCTTCAAATAAAAGTGCTTATTTCCAGAGAGTGGGAGCACATTGGAAGTTGTCATCATAAGCTGTTACCAAAATGGAAGAACCATGGGCATGACCGCCGGCCGTTGTGGCCGAGCGGCTCTAGGCGCTTCAGTCCGAAACCGCGCTGCTGCTACGGTCGCAGGTTCGAATCCTGCCTCGGGCATGGATGTGTGTGATGTCCTTAGGTTAGTTAGGTTTAAGTAGTTCTAAGTCTAGGGGACTGATGACCTCGGATGTTAAGTCCCACAGCGCTCAGAGCCATTTGAACAATGGGCATGACCAAGGTAGAACTACGACACAGTGGTATATTAATACGAGGGTCGTTCATTATGTAATGCCCCACCTTTTTTAAAACATGCTGGTGCTTCACATTCGATGTTTGTTCTGTGCGCTGGTGAAGTGTCGAAGCATTCTGGCAGATGGCAGAGCCGTATTACAGCGTCAAAACGGTATCTTCATGCAACTCACGTTACAAGTAGCGTGCTGTTATTGAGTTCTTGTGTAAAGAAAACGAAACTGTGATGAACATCCGTTAACTTTTGTGTGCAGTGCATGGTGATGCTGCAGTTGATAGGAGTACAGTTGAGCGATAGGCAAAGAAAGTTACAGCCTCAAGAAATGCAGAAACGGAGCTACCAAGGCTCTGCTAATAGTTTCTGCATTTTGCTTGAGGCGTAAAACGAATCATCCACTGAATCGCCATTCAAATACTTGTCAAGTGGCTAAATGGTAGAAATAAGAAATAAAAACGTGTAACACAGAGTAAGGTTGAAACAAAATTGTACTATAAAAAACTCATCACAGTCAATATACGATTAAGAACAGACCAAAAAAACGTTGTTAATAAGCTTTCGACACGTTGAAATAACCGAAAATCTTACTGTGTTTAGTTATCTATACAACACGGATTTCATGAGATGGTTGCAGAGGCAGACTAAGAAAGAAATAGGGACAAATTAGTTAAAGAAGGGGGAATGTATCAGTCGTAAATATAAAATTTTCTCTACGACCTGCCCAGCCAGCACTAAATCAAGGCAAGCCAGGCCAACGAAGCGTGTAGCAATCAAAACGACAAACTGGATGAACGCCGGCATTGCAGAAAGCATAACAAACCCAGAGGATACTGCCTCACCTCGTACGAACGAGAGACCTGAATCCGTAAACTCAGCGACACGACCTCTGCTAGGAAACATATCACATCACATAACAGCTTCAGCCGGCCGGGATGGCCGAGCGGTTCTAGGCGCTACAGTGTGGAACCGCGCGACCGCTACGATCGCAGGTTCGAATCCTGACTTGGGCATGGATGTGTGTGATGTCCGTAGGTTACTTAGGTTTAAATGTGTTCTAAGTTCTAGGGTACTGATGACCTCAGATGTTAAGTCCCATAGTGCTCAGCGCCATTTTTTTTTTTTTAACAGCTTCATTTCGTGAAAGACAGTAGAAGATTCGCAAGAAAACCTCTGAACCTGATGATATGGCGGAAAGGCAACAAACTGAAGCCCTGAAAGCCATGCTTGCGAAATAGATGGGTGGTGAAGACAGCTGACGAATCAAGAAAAATGAGGTAACATTCAGTCATCGTCAGGCAGACATAATCTGATTCTGAGATATGCAGAAATAAATACTCAGGCTTCCAAGCCCTCGCTCTTCATCTTTAAATTCCAGAACATTGGCTGCTAGACTGAACGTGCAATGTGCTCCAACCGTTCGCCTTCGAGACTGCTACCAGTCTGGTCTACCGTACTTGGTCGCCGTGAACTGCCGACCTCGCAACCACTGATGAGAAGAATTGCAGACTTCTACCTCCGACTTACTGAGCCGAGCTGATGGTGGCTGGTGCAGTGTCCACGTGTTGTAGTATTTGGGAGGCACGATCATTGCTGCTGCCTCAGAACTGGTAACCGTATGCAGTCATCGACATCTCCACTCTTCCGTGCTGGAGGGACAATGCTGTTGCTCATCTACACATTGTGCAGAGCATCTGGAAGATTACCCGAGTACACCCCTTTGATGTCTACAAGAGTGCTCGGGTAAAAACGCAGTCTCCTTCCTGGGCATCAAGGCCCGTTTCATGGGCTACGCAGATTGTCAACGCAGCCTGCTTCCAGCCCGACACCGTGGTTACGTGATCTAGACGCCAGAGGGCGACATCTGCCAGAGATTGCTCAGACAGCATCAGCAAGCTCCGAGGCCGTCAACTGCACTACCGCCGGCCTGTGCGCCAACACAGTGAAGAACACACGATTGTAAACTTAAATGTAACAAATTTTTGTTCCGCTAATGCTGTATCATTAGCGCCCAGCGCGCCGCCTGCCGTGCTGCGCTTCACTCCTCACATCATCCTGACACATTGTGCGTTTCAACCCAGGTCTCATCAATTTAACACATTTCATGCCAATTTGACGTCTTTTGTATGCCTCCTTGATGGTGTTGCATTTTAATGACCTCTACTGTAGTTGACTTATATGAGTTTCAAATAGACACGTTCGAGAACTGTGCTGTCATAGCATTGGTTGTTTTGGACGATATGCCGTAAGCAGAGATTCGGTCTTAGTGAAGGTTTATAGGTAACAGGCATTTAAGAAATACACAGCTTATTTCATCATAACAGCTTTACAGCTTTACTCATCAAGGACGTCCGGAAACAGTTACTGGTGATGAAAATATAAAGAATTTGCTCAGTGTGATATTAAAACATTTAAAGTTGTCAGAAGAGTTCTTTACTAGGCATGATTCTCTTGGATATGACTTCCTGCAGTCATCGAACTTACTTATGCTCCTTATTGTAGGGGTACTAGGCAGCTTAACACGGTCTTCATACCGTTGTGCAATTTTGCATTTTTCACGCACCTAAATCTCTGCCAGAAGTGGTAGGTGACAGGAGGAACCCTTGGAGAGGAAGACAACTGAGCCCAGGACGTTTAGGTTGCAACTAGATACTCGTCCATTTAACCACCGAGACACACTATTGAAGAACAGAGTCTAACAGGATGAAGATTAAACTATGGCACGCTTTCTGTAGGATGGGTGGCACGGTACTTAAATGCTGACTAATATCAGTGTTTGGATCATTTTAAAAGACTCGAACTATTTTTAGTGCTGATTTGTTAATGTCAATGAGATGTGGGTTCACCACTTCGTAATTTAAATGAAACAGCTTAATATAACTTGACAAATTAGAAACGTAACTGCCCTCATTGATAAGAAATTTTTTATTGTAAATTTTTGCGTTAGGTACACTTTAGTCTCGTTCCTTCGTTCCTTTTATTTCAAACCTCGTGGAAGTGTCCACTGCCACTAGGCCGAGAGATCAAGTTGGATTTTGTAACAGCTAGTGTCCAACCGAATATTCGGCTCCGGCTTCAGCTTCGGCCAAAAAATGCCGAACTTTTGGCTGAAGCCGAAGGTTTCTAGCAAGCCGGCGAAATTGAACTAATTGTTAGAACATCGCATGCGTGGTGGACACCCGACAATTAAACTGCAACACTGTGTTGCGTCAGTCAGGTGCCAGTAAATACAAGTTCGTACGCGAATTAGATTATCTACTTCGATGGTTTATGATAAGATTGCGAAAATTGTTACCTGAGCGAGAAGAAGAGAAGATTGAGTTTGTGAAAAGTACATAAAAAGCAAAAAAACGTAAGTATTGCCTTTATACCATTTATTAAGTTATTTACTACTCAATAGTACATCAAGCGTTATTTATTTTTTAATATCTGTTCTAAATGTTATGGTTTTAGAGGCAAGTGTCACTATACCTCCGGCAGAACCCGGAATGTTCCGTAACCATAGGCACTGTTGCCAACGAAAGCGATTTGCAGCGTACCACACTATAATGAACAGACGTTCGGTGCGCAGTAGAAATGTAGTGATTGCTATTGACTTGTTAATGATTATATTCATAGAGAGTATTAAAATAAATGTTTACATGGCTTTCTTTGTGTCTCAGCAGCATTTACTTTTTTCTTTATTTCATATTCATTGATATAAATATGTACCAGATTCACAAATTCACGAAACCCCATTTTTTAAAAAAAAAACTTTCGTGCTGTTTACAAACAGCAAGCGATGACTTCGAAGCGCACACGGCACTCGTCTACGCGAGTTGGCAGGAAGCCATTCTCTTGTTACACAGCGGCCTTTGTTTTCGGTACCCCTGGCTGCGTATCCCCCTCAGTTTAGGGAACTTGATAAACTCTACAAAGTATATTCGTTATGTTTAAATGTGTTCGATGTATCTCGAATTTGGACATGTGCATTTCGATTGTTGCAACTCGTATCATGTTCGCTTGCCACCGACGACGATGGCGAAGAAGGAACAATATTTGAAAGATGGTGTGCATCTTTTTGAAGTTTTTTAAACACAGATCTCCAAAAGTACCTGTTTAACCTTTACCAGATTTTTCGCATGACTGGAGCTCGTTCGTCGCGCCAGTATAGGGTTAGATTATGCAAGTATTTTGCGCGACCATTTTTTTTAATTTCCCATGTAACTAATCTCACAAGTACTCTGCCTAATCTCTACTAGAAAGTATACAAGGCACTATTCTAAATGCTACAACTTTTCGTTCGCAATCTCTTATTTTTACTCATTTTTATTAGTCATTTTAGTTACACTTCCTTAGTTAGTTGTCTTTCAATTAAGGTCAATGGTATTTGTGTCTTCCTGTTGGCCCTGCCCTGAGACTAAAGCATAGATTTGCGCCACTTTTTGGAACCATAATTTTCGATTTATTGCGATATGTGTTCACCATTGTTCAGCAATCGTCAGTTGGCACTATATTTTATTTAATCTCTGCAAATACGTGCATTTTTATGCTCAAAATATTGTTGTTGTATCCCGTTACATTTATGTATTGGAAGGCTAGGATCTTACGTTATTGTTCTTTTCAGAAATGAAGAATTTTAACTCCTAATACGACAAATCATTTGCAAACAAAGGAAAAAAATTGTTAATTTTGAACCGAAGAGCATTTATTTGGTTAGGAGAGGGCTTGTATCTGACACAAATACGTGTCGTATTGCTATTCTACTGCTCTATATACTGTACTTGAAGAACCAAAATACGAATTTCAGTTTTTCTTCATCTTTACGTACCTACATGTTGCTCGGATGTTAAACATTTGTATTCAGTTAGATCGTTTGAACAGTATGTGAAATGGCGTATTTGTTCGCCTCACATATTTTCTTTTGGAAAAAAATGTATATTTTGTTTCAACATCGTTGGCTTGTGCTTGTGAGAACTTTAGGATGAACAATAAATTCGCAAGACATGCAGGCACCTCCTGGCACAACGGGCAGGCCGGAAAAGCAATGATAATAAAAATGATATTAGTAATAATAATAAATTAACTTTTGAAATCCCAAGAAATTTGTAATTTTAATGAAGCTGAAACAGCGCACAAGATTTTCTGCTTTTTGTTCTAGTAAGAATAACTTCTCCGTTCCGAGTTGCCTTCCCTTTATTAATCTGTATTTTTAGTGTTAAACCTTGCTAAAAATATTGTGGACTGTCCATTTCGTAGACCACATTCACTGATGCGAAGCGAACTTACGGAAACCCGTGTAATCGACCAGTACGATCGGAAGCACTGTCAAAACCCAAGCGGCCGCCGATATCGGTCGACGTCTATCGAAAATGATCTGACGACCGATACCGGTTGCAGTGAGACCATACCCTTACACGTGAATGGATTATTTTCTTATTTAATTAGAAGTTCACATTCGCAGCCTTTCTGGTATGATGGTTCGCGTTCCGAACTACTAAGGCAAGAGATTGCGGGTTCGAATCCCGTGGATAAATGTGGGTGTGATGGATTTATCTACGTATTTAAGTATGTTTGTTAAGGTGTCTAGTCACCATAGTTCAAGCTCCGTCTTAGTTTGGGGCTGGAAATGGTTGGTGTGATTGTTGAAAGATTTATTCGTTTATTATCTTTGCTTTAAGGTACATAATGGCTTCTGTGAGACTGAATCCCATTTGGGGGTATTTTTGAAAAAGAATATCATAAAGTAACTTGTAAAGTATGTAATAAATCATTGTCTGTTGGTAATGCCTTACCAAAAAGAGAGACCATATTGAAAACCATTGGTCAAAGAAACCTTATAAAAAGGAATGAGCAGCTTATTGTAAGACAAATGAAAACGCCAGAGTTTGATCAAAAAAGAACCAGGGACACTTAACTCTTCGCAAGACAAAAAGGTAGTCAAACAATCTACTTTACCGCATATAATTGCGCAAGAAGTAGCTCCGCCGTGGCGTAACAATTATCCGGTATCGTTGCAAATCGATAAAAGTATTATGGAGCTCATTGTAGGCACATGCTGCCATATGAAGTTGTTGAAGAAGATTCCGTAGGCTCAATTTCACTAACCCTGACTCTCTATCCAAGTACAAGAAAAAGTCTGTACTTTAAAACGACTTTATTGGCACTGACGTACGAAAAAGTTAAGGTGAAAGTCATACTCCTTTTAGAAAAGCCTGAATGGATCAGCTTTACCAGTAACATATGGAATAATCCAGCAAAAACGTGCTCATTGCTGAGTTGCACAGCTCACTTCATTAAAGTCCCAAAAGCCAGTGTCTTGGAACAAGATCACACAGAGCAGAATATTTCAGAGAAACTTAACCAAATTATTGCCGACATTAATGTCACAACAAAAATACACATGGGCATTTGCGACAATGCTTTTAATATGTTGTGGAAACTTTGCTGATGTTGGATACGTAGCTCATACGCTGCAGCTAGTTATTCATGATGTTATATATAAGACGCTGCTGTAATGGATATAATAAACAAATGTCGCAAAATTGTAGGACATTTTAAAAGAAATGAACAAGCTTCCAGATGTTTAAACAACTTTCAAGAAACATGCGACTTACGCAAACACGTTCTTGATTCTCGATGTCGAAACCCGCTGGAACAGCACTTATTTAATGTTGAAAAGATTCGTTGAACAAAAAAAGTGCTATCAATTTATACGTGGCAGAACGCGATGGGATAATAGTCCTAACTGCAGAACAGTGGGTACTAATAAGCTACTGGATAGCAGAACTTAAGTGCTCTCATCAAGCAACACTTGATATTTAAAGCGACTCTTAATCTGCATCTTTATCAATCTCATTGGTCGTCATGCTTAAATCAAAACTGACCACAAAAGAATAAGATCCTGAAAATGTAAAACATCTGAAGTCTCAGTTGAGCGAATCTGTTACGAGGAGATTTTCTTACGCAAGCAATACTCCGCATTTATTGATTGCAATTCTAATGGAGCCCCGTATTAAAACGAAATATTTGACTATCAATGAAACGGACATTTGTGAATATTGGGCTTGTGTTACATATACTTATCTACAGCCAGTTGCATTTAAGTATCTATCTGCTCCTCCCACTAGTATCTCTACTGAACAATTGTTCAGCACAGAGGGACAGATACATGCCGACAGGTGATCTAACTTGATTGGTGAAAATGTGAACAAATTATTTTTAGCTTACAATATAAAACTGTTTAACTTTGGTTATTAATTCTTTTTCTTTGATAGACATCAAAACGCTAAGGGAAATTTAACATTAATTTGACTATTATTATGTGTTTTTCCAGCTGTAATTATTCGAGCACTTTTTTATAAGTAAATAAATAGTACAATTGACTTTATTTAAAAAAGTTGTTATTTCGCACAGGTTGCAAAATAATTTTAATCATCTCGTTTAATTGTTTGTATTATATTTTTAAAAAATCATTATTTTAATCACATTGTCATTTCATTTCTTAGGGCCATTAAACCTTCGGCTTTGGCTTCGGCTTCGACCGAAGGTAAGGGTGATAACCGATTAATCGGCTTCGGCCAGAAATCGACCTTCGGTCGGACATTAGTCACAGCTTAAGCACACAAGCTAAGACTGAAAACTGTCCCGCATTAATATGCTGAAATAGCGGCTATCTTATAAATCCGAAGAGTCTCAGCAACTGCTCCGCGTATCTTTTTATTCGACATTAACGTTTATCTTCCTGTCTCACAGCGCATATCTATTAATGAGTCAATTTCCTGCTAGTTAATAAGGATCCCATGTTACTCCCATTCCACTCTATCTCCGTTTTCGTACTTCCTAGCTGTAAATGGAACTATGCTGAAACAATATGTTTGCCCTTGCATATTTTACATTCCAGATTCCGGCAAATACATTCTTATGTACTTAGAGACTTTCACGCCATTCGTCCTGATCCTTCTATAAGAAAATATTTCACTTCCTTTGTAATATTAAGATAGGTGACTTTTTGTGAGCCTTTTAACTTTTAAAATGATCCTAGGTTCTTCGTTAAAATATTTCGTAGGCTTTGTTCCATAACTGTTCGACTGCTACGTGTCAGCTTTCAACTGAAAACCGGTCATTTAGTACAAACATCCAGACATAATTAAAAAATATCCACCTGCAAAGATGTATATAAAAATAAACAAATGAAAACCAGGTAATGTATTACTGCATGTATTATCCATTCACGACTGGTGCGTTCTCTTCATAAAATTGTCTGTAAACGATGAGTACGCATATTTACTGTGTCTCACTTAGAACGACGGCATGACTCTTACAAATCAGTGCATTAGATTCATACTCGTCGCACGAAAATGCTTATACCATTGTACACGGAAGAATATTACGGAATGCCGGGTAAGCTACAACGCATATTTACTGTGTCACAATTACAACGGCGCCATGACCCTTACAAATCAGTGCATTAGACTCATACTCGTCGCACGAAAACGCTTATATCATTGTACACGGAAGAGTATTACGGAATGCCGGGTAATGTATAACACAACTACTTAACTTGTTCTATCTGACTCTGAAATATAAATTTTGATTTTCTATATGTAGCTGCGAGAATTTACTCTTGTCTCGTTTATCATACTATGTTAATTTCATGTAAATGAAGTTTAACCATTGCTGAGGCGTTTGTATTTAGCAATTAATTCCGTTCCGTTTACTATGAACCGGATTGTCAATTTCTTGTCATTCGCCAGCGTGTGCATTTTTCTTTTGTTCCAAAGATGTATTTATCGCTCGCAGAGCTGCCTTTTTTAATTTATTTATTTTATTTGGCCTTCAGCAGCATAACACAATTTAGCCACGGATAGCAATAACTACGATGCAAGTCTATCTTCTACATAGCATTTTAGTTATAAGGCACTTTAGAAAATATCCTTCGCTTGTAATCGAGTCTATAGGAAATATGGTAATTACAACTGTTTTTAAACCGAGTGGTTATAATTAAACTTTCCCTACTTAACACGTTATAACACGGAAACTAATTACCGTACGAGTACCAAACTTGGTAGCATTAATGTCCACAGCATGGGGTGCATGATTCCCAAGCGTCAGAACGCCACTGTCCAGTTCCTACTATGACCACCAGGTGCCTAGATCAGTCATCGTGATACATAGTGTCACACCGCTGGCCAGTCACAGTGCACTTGCAGACGAGTCAGCATGAGCTTGGACAAAAGGAGCAGGGCATTATTGGTGAAGCTCTGTTATCAATTCAACAGTAATGTGGAGATGCACTTAGAGAGTACCGCCAGCTGAAATGATTACGGAAGGGTCCTCTCTCTCCACCTGCTGTGCGGAGCATGATGAAGAAGTTGGAATCAACTGGAGAACTGGGCGTCGCTCCGGGAAGAGGCCGACGACTAGTTGCACCACAGGCGGTTGATGAAATCGCTGTTGTGACGGACAACGATGCGCGCAGTTCCCGATCGTCAGGCCGTGCGCGTGTTGTATCACGACCGTTGGACATCCCGTGGTCCACTGTACGGAAGGTACTTCGAACCATTCTCAAATGGTATCCGTACAAGACCCATGTCGTACTGCGGCTTGCACCACCTGACGCACAACGACGTGTTGACTTCACTCTCCACTTTCTCGCAAGGACTGAAGTTGACAAGGCTGGTCCTGGACCGTCCTATGGACAGGCGTAGCTCATTTGTCTCTGACGGGTGAGGTGAACACATAGAATTGCCGAGTGTATGGATCTTCACTTCCAGTCGCTGTGCATTAAGTTCCTCTGTATGATGAATGTTTCACCGTATGGAGTGGCTTCATGGCTACATTCATCACTGGCCCATTCTTTTTGAACAGGCTGGAGCTGAAGGCCCAAAGACGTGCAGTGCGACTGACCAGCGTTACTGCGATATGCTTCGCCGGCGTGTCATGCCCGGACTACAGGAGAGAGACACATTGAACTCAACAGTTTTCATGCAAGATAAGGCCGCACCGCACATCGCTCGTTAAGTTCGCCTGCTTCTCGGAAACATATTTGGACAAGATCGAATTATCAGCCGATCGTTTCCAAATGCTTGGCCGGCAAGATCACCTGATCTCACTCCCTCTGGTTTCTGGTTGTGGGGCTACCTGGAGGACAGGGTTTACTGGGAGAACATTCACAAATAACATGTGTGTGAAATCTTATGGGACTTATCTGCTAAGGACATCAGTCCCTAAGCTTACACACTACTGAACCTAAATTATCCCAAGGACAAACACACACACCCATGCCCGAGGGAGGACTCGAACCTTCGCCGGGACCAGCCGCACAGTCCATCACTGCAGCGCCTGAGACCGCTCGGCTAGATCATTCACACAAGTGCTGATCTGAAACGCAGCATATCAAGAGAGGTTGTCAGCATACCTAGGGACATACTTCGTTCTGATGTGCAGAATGCAATCCTGCGCTTCCAGACTCTTCTGGGCACTAATGGGCGCCATACTGAGCCCCTTTGTAGCAGTAATGGTACCGGTATGTAATGGTACGATGTACCATAGCAGCATATTAAAAATGTTTCAGTTGAACTGGTTCTGCATTATTTCTCTTCACCATGTCTTGAGATTAATGCTACCAAGTCTGGTCCTCATACAGTAATTAGTTTCCGTGTTATAATACGAAAAGTTTAATTATAACCACCCGGTATATCGTTGGTCAAATTTTCATATTACTCCTTAAAATGAATATTGCGAGACATGGAAGCGCTGTACGATCTTTGCTTGTTAGTAGGATAATAATATGTAAAGTGAATGGGATCCAAAGATGTCCCATCTCAGAGAGAAATTTTTCTCATTGTTGATCATACTTTTGGCAAGCAAAGATCATATGGTTAACGTCCACCACATCTGAGCCGATGTAACCATAGGTGTCCGAAGTCCTAAGATGAAGGTGGAATAAACGAGCAGGATAGCTTTCGCTACAGAATCTCATTCTTGTAATTTCTGAGGTCGCTCTTCTGTGAACAGGCATATTGTGAAACCAAGGTAACCTCGGTAAGTGCAATTGTATCCATTTATAATATTTCACTTCAGGTGCAGACGCTTGGCATTCCTCTTGGTATCTGATTTATAATTTGTGCGATGTAAAAGGTCCGAATGAGATACCTGAATATTTAAGAACGTTCCAGAGATTGCAGTTTCCTTTGCCAGCTGGGCCACAGATTCACTGCATAAAATACATTTATCAATTTTAATAAAATGGAGAATATCTTTATTTCGTGGGATATGTCTACGACCAATTTACTTCTGTGCTTGTCTCAATTTCCGCTCTCTCTGGAGTTAAAATTGCTCTTATATTTCGAGATAACTAGGATCCTATTGTAATTCTGGGTTACCGAGAACTTGATGGCATTCATGATTGCTACCGCATCCACCGTATAAGAAGAAGCTGTCGGGGGAGGTTTGCATTGTTCATAGTGAACAGTTTGTTGACAGAAGATAGCACACCCAACATTACCTTCCGCTGCGATTCGTGATCAATCAGTGTAAATTTGGAGAGCATCGCTCCATGTTTCATGCAGGTACACGCTTGCTATCGCATTATGATTGCTGCAACAGCAATTGCAAGTTAAGCACTGGAGCGGTGGTTGAGCACACTCGGTAAGACTAGTCATACATAGGAAGTCTTGATCTTATATTACTTTCAACGAGAGAAAACTTCTAAAAAAAGGCCGGTGGACGGCACAAGAGTCTATTGTTTAAAATAGCCTGTAGCCTATCATTTTTATTGATTGTCGTGTGAGATGTGAGCGCCAGCCTTTCCATTACATATTTGTTAGCGAGCCATTGGCGCCTAAGATGTAAAGCCGTTTCCAGTGCTTCTACTAAGAGTGCGTTGGTAGGAGTTGATCGCATTGCTCCTAAACAAGTCAGGACGCAGCTATAGTGCACATCTCTAATTACGGAGATACTTGACACTGGCGTTCCCATATACTGTGCAACCACATTCAATCCTACTCCTAATTAAAGCTCGCTATAAGGTTAATAGAACATATTCTAGTTAAAGATCTCATGATGTTGATGACTAGAAGTATCAATAATGTACTTGATGTGAGGAATCTAACTGAGTCTGGAATCAAACCACATTCCTAAAACTTTGGCAGAAAGTTTAACATGCAGTGTATATATCATTGCGTCAGTTACGTTATAGTGCACTTGGCGTCTTGGAAATATAATAACTGAGGACCTAGAATAACAGGTTTCAAGGCCATTAGCGTGTAACCAATCATCCACTTGTGAAACTGCCTCTGTCATATTGCTCACTGCGGAAACCTCTGTAGATCCAGATGAGTATAGGCATTCATCGTCCGCAAACAGCAGAATATAAACGTTAGGAAGAATAATGTTTTCTAGATCCCCAGAGTAAAGAATGAAAATATATAACAAGGGGCAAAGGATAGCTCGTAGGGTAAGTCTCTGGAAAGAATCATAGATCCCAAAAAGTGTTTCTGATATTTTACACAGACTGATCTCTTCTCGAGAAAATAATTAATGTCATATATCCAGCTGACCGGAAGACCATTTCACTTCAATTTTTTCAACAGTATGGAGCCCTGAACATTATCATAAGCTGGTGTCACATCTAAGAACAATGACACTAAAAACTTCTTTTCCTGAAAAGCAGATAGAATGTCACTGCACAGCATTAATTGTCCAACGTTCCTCTGCCCTTGATGACGGCAAATCGTGATCCATCAGTTTCCAGTCAAGCCTCAAGACGGTTTTTGACAAGTCTTTTGAGAGTTTTCCCCACAGAAGACAAGGCAACTGATCTGCAAGAGGTGTGATTTTTTAGATCTTCCCCAATTTTCAACATACTCATAATGATCCTTGTGAAGTTCCCCTCCTCCCTATGTTTCACCGAATATGCAAAAAGAAGATCTAAGGCCGCTGTTGGAACTTTTATTATCATCCCATAATGAACATAGTCAATTTCTAGAGCAGAATTTGTAGAAAGACTGAGAAATGGATAAATGGTGTATGAAATTGACCAGCGTAAGTTCTAGTTTTGCACGAAGGAGTTTATTTGCTTGAAAGTAGTCAAGGTAATTAAAGAAAATTTAATCAGTGGTTTGATGGAACAATTAAATATTTTCACGAACAGCTCTTGCAATGTCAAAAATTCGTCTCTTCAACGTGTACCTGAAGTTGTATTGGTGTGATATTTGATTTTTGAAATGGCTTCCTTCGAATCAAGAACCGCATTTAATACATTTCGCAAACAGCAAACACTAATCAAACAAAATAGGGTGTCAGAAAGTTTATCTTTTCAAGATGTAGCAATTTTTCGCAGAAAAAATTATATTGGTGTGATTTTTAACAGTCAAAATGATTTCTTTCGAATTAAGCAGTAAATTCAGGAAATTTCGAGAACAGAAGGCGCTAGGAAAGCGTATCTATCATTAAGACCATGGCTTGTAAACAAAGACTGAAAATAAAAAATAAAATAACATACTGAAAAAGTCGGTCTAATATTTTGAAAAATGATTTGTCTAAATGTAAGAAATAAAACTGATCACAGAAACATGTGTTGCAAATTTGAACTGTGTTCGAAACCACATTCACCAAATGAGATGCGACGGATGTTCCTTTAAACTATTTTATTTCTTAATTTTAGAAACATCATTTCACAGAACATTAGGCCGATTTCCTTTTCAATTTCTTTTGTATCATGTATAGGTATTCAACCCATCCAACACGTAATAAATTTCGCAACAATCCTATTCCTTCCTTCCTCCAAATGTTCCTGCGGTAGCACTCTTACACCGATTTCACATTAACACTTTAATTTCTCTCGTTAGTGCATTTCAGTGTTTCAAACACAGTTTCAGGTATGTCGAATTCGTATTATGTGGGAGTATTTACAGATTTTTATGTTGCACTGGTTCGCATTTCCTCGAGAAATAGGCACAGATCACGGTAACTAATGATCGGTCACACATCGTGATGCTGTTGCCGTCTTATCTAGTGAGATACGTCAGTGGTTAAGGCACTAGAATCACTACCGGTCGTCCACAGCTAGGTTTCCTGCGCTTTCACCGAACTGGTTAAGGACAGGTCGCGCGATTCCTGCGGAAAGGGTACCGTCGAGTTTGTACTAGGCCTCTAATGACCTCGTCACGACGGGACCTTATGGTATTGTCTTTCTTTATTTTTCTTGCTGGGTTGTTTTAAAGAAAAATCGCAAATTAAAGCTTATTTTGACAATTATTTTTAATAGCTACACCGTTAGCATGGAGAACTGCATTTATTGAAATATATTCCCAATACAAATCTCCGGGGATCGTCTCCGATATCCACGTCCTAGACAACTCGTCTATCGATGCTTAGGGAAAGCGCCGTACCTTCGACTGACCTTTCTGCAGGTGAGGTGCTGCTACAGTTGATTTTACATCTTCACAAACTGTTATCTTAACACAGAGAGATCTTACACAGGTAACCATCATGCCGCCAACTTACGTTCGCACTATTGTGTTCCCTCTTCACAGTGGTAATACACGAGCGCGTGCTGAAAAGTAATGTCTCCTCTCCTCCTCCTCCCCCTCGAAATGAAGAAGCTTCGATGGATGAGTATAACAATGAACTTACACGTCTTTGACTTCAAAAATCGCTAGCTTCTGATGAAATCGAGCCTATGTTGTTTATTCTGAGAAAAATAGAGAGATAATTTGGTAATAGGATTTTAGTCTTTCCTCATCATCTCTCAATAAAATGGGACGCTTTCGTGAGGATAGGTGAAAATTTTTATACAGAGCCATTACGAATTTTTTTGTGTTGACACCTCCATGCTAATGCTCCGAATATCAAAGATAACCCAACATAGTATTAGGTGGCTTAGCGTTCATACTATTTTGTATTCATCCTACAAAGTGTCCGTAAACTATTTTTACAACTTAAGACTGACCTTTAAAACTATGCTAAATATTAACAAATGGTTTTCAACATGTCATAAGATAACTCGTAAAGTTTTGTTTTCTCATTCATATACATCGATGTGAGCACACTTAGTGTCACGGATAATGTCTAGTCGGAATATCATTTCTCTCCACATGCGATTCAAGATCATCGCGGTGACATGTTCAAATTGAATGTGAATGCTTGACTTCAAGTCCTGTAGGTCTCTAACCTTGGAACGATGAACCAGATCCCTTACAAAGAGGAAGATGTCTAGTTGTTTGAGGTTAGGGAATCGTGGCGACCATCGGAGTGGACCATCTAGTTCAGTCCACCTATCTGGAAACTTTTCATCTAGGAGCTGATGCACATTTAGGGACCAGCAGAGTGGTGCCCCATCCTCCTGGAATGTGACATCAGGTTACAGGTGTTCCAACTGTGGCACGGCCAACTCTTGTAACATGTCCAGGTAAACAGCACCGTTGACGTTATACTCGACGAAAAGCAATGAACCAATGATGCAATTGTGCATCAGTCTGCACCAAACATTGACCTTCCCATTTGATGCAGTTGTGCAACAGTCTGCACCAAACACTGACCTTCCCATTTAACGTGTGACTTGAGGATGTTGTGAACCCCATATACGAACGTTATGACAATTCAGTTTGCCGGATACACGAAATGTTGCCTCATCGGCCAAACAAATCTTTTCCAAAAAGTTATTGTTTATCTCAGTCTTGCCTAGCATATCCACTGCAAACTGTTCCCGCTGTTATTTGTCCGTAAACTCTAATGCCTGAAGCTGCTGCACAGCTGCACCTTGTAGGGATATAGCCGTAACCTTGAAACTTCTTTGTTTAATTTTTTTTACATGGACTGAAATAACTAAGAAGGTGAAACTTCTTAATTTATTTAATTCTGAAACTGCTCAATGAAACTGAATGCAAGTGAACCTGCTTAAACTGCTGAGTGAAACTGAACGTACTCTCACTTTGCTTGTCTTTATCGTTTCATTTCTGACCTACAGAATTATTCCTGACAAATACAATTCAAAGGCAATCTGACTGCTCAAAAATGATAACCTGACTTCAAAAAAATTGATACAAATGAATGGCCCTGAATAAGAAGAAATCCTAACAATAACCTACACAGTTCATAAGTCACTTACCTCACAGAAAATCTTCATTACACCAACTACAACAATGCACCAAATACCAATAAAGCCAGCTACAGGAAAGATTATAACTACTGAAGGCTCTAACTACTAATAGACATGTGGTTAGCAAAGGAAGGTTTTTGTTGCAGAGCAAACAATGTATTTAGCAGATTTTAACTTAATCAAGTGACAACCAGTTCAAAAAATATTATATAATCATCAGTAATAAATCTCCATGACGGATATATGTTCAGACCGTCCGCTCGTGCTAATACTGAAAACTTCGAACACTGCTAATTATTAATCTCTAACCTCAATCACTGCTAACTACTCACTCCCAACTTCCGTCACTGCTGGCTGTTCACCTCCAACTACTAGTCCGACCAGCCAGAGAGTCTCTTACAAAGTGCGCACAGCGCTGTCAGAGTTATCAATGCAAAGCGCTACAAAGCGCTGCCAACACACAAACACAAACAGCCTACTTACAATCTCTTGTGTGACGTAGTGTAAGCTGTCGCTCGTCTCATTACCACCTCCCTGGCGGCCGTATGCAATGATTTTGTCGGACTTCTTGTAAACACCTGCCGCACCTTGTCCACGTTGGCGTCTAAATGAGAAGCGCTACCTGCCCCCTTTTTATGGAAAACACTACCTGTATCCATAAGTGACGCAGCCTGAATAGTTCGTCGGGACGGTGGTTGCCTTCCACACTGTTTTGGTAAGTTTTTTGCACTACGGTATCGGACATTGTATGAACAAGACCACCGGCCGCGCATTTTCCAGTGGCATCCAGGTTTTCAAGTTCAATTTTCCGTCAAAATTGCGTCACCCTGATGATACAAGAAGCTTTATGAGTTATCTTATCACATGCTGAAAACCGTTTGTTAATATCTAGTATACTTTTAAAGTTATTTAATTTTTAAGTGGCAAAGATAATTTGTGGATACCCTGTATTTCGTACAGGCTCTGTCTGAGGACAATTTGAAGACTTCGTATCCTTGACGCAGAGGTGGCATTCTTTCTTGCTTATATATGTAGTACAAAGTGTAACCGTGTGTCAAACTGATGTTTTGGCGGGCTGTTTCAGTTTGCAAGTAAGTGAGGGCGACCTCGAGAACTTTCGCACAATATATTATTTAAGTCTGAGATGTGAAATACGATGTTTGATTGTCCGAAGACTTGTTTGATGCATCTCTGCATAACCGCTGTAAACTACAACGATTTGAAGCTGCTTACTTCAGTCAAACCTTGGTTTCCCTCTGCATTTTTAACCTCATTCTCTCCCCCCTCCCCGAAACTTCGCCGTCACTAAGCTGACGATTCCTTGATGGCTTTGATCAAGTTGCGCTATAAATTTCTTTTCTTCCCAAATCAATTTAATAGTTCTTTATTAGTTATCTGATCTACCTATCCAGTCATCAGCATTCTTCTGTACCAGCTTAGTTCAAAAGCTTGTATTGTCTTCTGTTTAATGTCCACGTTTCACTTCTGCAATGTGCTGAACTTCAGAAAAAACCACTGTTAAGACTTCCAAACACTTAAATATTAATTAGGCTATAAAATATTTATTTTTTTCAGAAACGCTTTTCTTGGTATAGTAAGCTTGGATTTTATACCCTCTCTACTGCCCAAATAACAAAATGTATCTACTACTTTTTGTCTCTCATTTTATGATTAATTTCCTTTGTATCGCTTGATTTTATTCGATTACACTCCATTGAGCCTGGTTTACCTTTGTTGATGTTCATTCTCTAATCTCTCGTTAAGACTTGCCCATTCCGTTCATCTGATTTTCCAAGTACTTTGCCTCCTCTGACTCAATTACTGCCTCGTAGGCAAACCGTAAATTATTTATTTCTTCTCCATAAACTTAAATACAAGTTGAACAAGATACAACCCTATCTCTCTCCCACGCAACTCCTGTCTTCCTTTCATTTTCTTTGTCTCTTATAACTACTGTAATAAGTTGTAGGGAACTCTGTGCTCCTGTATTTTATCCTTTCTATCTTCAGAATTTCGAAGATTGTATTCCAGTCAACACTGTCAAAAGCTTTCTCTGAACCTATAAATTCTATAAACGTAAGTTTGCCTGTAAGATGCGACATAGATTCAGTATTGCTTCACGTGTTCCTACATTTGTCTGGCGCCAAAACTGGTCTTCTCTGGTTAGGTTTCTACAAGTGTTTACAGTCTCCTGCAAATATTTCCTGCAATGACTTATTAAATTGATGGTTCTGTAATATTCACATTTGTCAGCACCAGCCTTATTTGGAATCTTATTATTCTTGATCATTAAATACTTCTTGAATTCTGGATGTATTCCACCCGTCTCACATGTCTTGCATACCAGGTATAATAGTTTTGTCATTGTTGGTTCTCCCTAGGATCTGAATAATTCTGACGGAATGTCGTCTACTCCAGATGTCTTGTTTCGACGCACTTCCTTCAGTGCTCTGACAAATTCTTATTGTATTATCATACCTCCATCCTCATCTTCACCTACTTCCTCTTAGAATTTCATAATATTGTCTTCAAGTTTGTTCCCTTTTTATAGTCCTTCTGTTTACTGTATTCGTTCCTCCTTTGATCCTTTCAATTTGTGTGTACGACTGTCGTATTATTTGTTAATTTTTACAGATATGTAATTATTTTCTTACACTAGATAGAGATAGATAGATAGAGAGAGAGAGAGAGAGATTTATCGGACATAGAAATCAGAAATGAGCTCCGAATACTCACTTTAAACTCGCCAGCGACTCTTGTGACGTCATCTCCAACCTGGGCGATCGCCATGTGCCCGTAGACTAAATGCGTGATTCTCCGCCGCTGTCCACTCATTACCTACGTCTTGTTTTCGACTACAAGTCGACTCGACTCGCTTGGAAAGGAGAGTGAGTACACGAGTTCGCAAGTGTAACCGCAGACTCGCGGCATTCCGCAACATAAGCAACCGTTCTGAAATAAATTTCCGTCATTAAACAGTAAATTAGTATTTGTTTATTTCACACAGTTGTAATTTCGCCTTTATAGTCTTTCCCAAGTATAAGTTGAAATGTCACAAAATGTCCGATCTGCCTAAATGACAGAGCAACGAGTGATCAGCTAGCAATGAATTTATATATGAATTTATATACATAAAAATTTTTCGAAGACTGCTGTAAATTTGTTTTAATATTCCATATTTATTCAGAAAATGTCTAAAAATAGCGCTGACATGTTCGCTCCTTCGAGACGTTACCGTGTCATTAACGACAGTACTAGAAAATATGAAGATGATGTGCACTTTCTAAATGGTGATTAATTACTCAAATGAATTATAGAAGTGAATGATAAGCTACATAATTCGCTGTCAGCACGTAAATTCAAGTTGGCATGTCCAAATGAATGGAGAAAGAGTGCTCTTGTTTGTCGCGGGACATAACAGTGATGTCGTTCTGTGTCCAGATTTCGGTAGACGCAGCACATATGTTTGCTTCAGGTGAAGGTGCAATAAACAAGAATACAACAATTTTTCTTGCATTCCACGAAATTTGCATATTTTTCGTCCGAAGCGTGGACTACAGCACTAAAATTATTCCAGGTATCACAACTCCTCTAATAAACCACATTGACAATTGTGTACTTTGCTTCAAATTTCGTCTTACACTCTCCACAGTCTCACAAAACACTGTTCCTTTGAAGGCCATCTATTACAGTAGCAAGATCGTATACTCATCTTCCGTAGTAACAATAAGTCATGACTAGGCTTACACTCCTGCACGCTTCAGTAAGAGAGAACAAGTCGAGGAGTATGAAGCGGCCAAGGCGTCACATTTCTCACCCCAGATATACTCGCGAAACTACAGCGGGAGCGAAGGAAGCCCGTCATCGCTGATGCAACAGCTGCGCCTTGATTTGTGAAGTATGCAACCAGAACTACCCGTACTCGGTTCCTTTCTGATCTCTAATCGGCCATGGACAAAAGATGCTGACAGTGTATGGGGATGCCATCTGGTGAGCGCAAGTAGAACCACCTCGTAGCAGCCGCTGCACTCTAATAATTGAAAAGGAAAGCAGTGCGGAACCGCACGGACACAAAAATATCGCTGGCCGCCTTAGCAAGGGACTCGATTACTGATTATTGAAAAAGCTTGTTACTAGGCACTAACTGACATTAACTATTATTGTATTAATATATGTTCCTATTTGTGAAAAACCTATGTGCAAGGTAAGTGGCGCAATTGCCGAAAACTGAGTAAAACCAAACACGAAACCTGTTATCTCAATGTTTGCAGCTTTTACAAAGATTATGAATAAAATGGCAGTACTTGTAACACTTAACAACTGTCACCGGTTTCGGCTCCCCACACGATTAACTAGTGGTAGCTACATAACAACGAAAAACAACTTACGATAAAATTAGCTAAACAGAGAAGAATGTAGCAATAGGAATCAGCCACAGCGGGTGTAATACATGAATGTTGCAGAATAAATAATTAAGAAACTTCATAAAAGCAGCCTTGTAAAAGATAATGCTGTAAAACACGTCTATTATTTAAAAAAAAGAAGAAATACCTAACAAATAATGTTGAAAAACGACTCATCAACGAACATCATAAAAACAACATAATAACATAAGTCTTGTATAAACAGTCTGCAATTTAAGAAATCGATGTATGTAACGTGAACTTAATGTCAGGCATCCCGAGAGAACGCAGAATGGCTGTTGAGTCGTACGAGGAGGTGGCACTTGTAGTGGGGAGGGTCCGATAGAGGGCAGTGAGACGAAAGCGATGACAAGAATATATATGAAACACAGAATAATATGGTATTTGAAATATTCGCTTAGATACATAAAAGACATGTAAATGTACTATTACGAAAAGAAGAAGGACGACGCTCAGAGACCCAAAGACTAACGAAGAGTCGATCTATGAAACCAGCGATGGCAAACAAGGGGCTACATTGAAGGGTATCTTTGCATAAAGATATGGTGTTTACACAACATGCAGCCTGAGGAACTGAACGAGTTCTATTGTATGCACTAAGTGCGTCGTCTACGATACTGTGTGACTAAAAGTGACAGAGATAACTCTCTCGTACTTCACATTGTAATACTTGGTGGTTATAAGTAAACTGACGATGTTCTGAGTGCTGCAGCACAGCCCGTGTACGCCGCAGGACACAAACATTGTAGGTACGTTCATTAATCGGTGCGCTCACGGAGAATTCTGAAAAAAATAACAGTTCCACTTTCTTCCACGAGATGAAAATATGGCGCTGTAAGTAGCCAGAATGTGGTGTGGGTGCAGGAAAAGGAGAGGAACGATCAAACATAATTATGATAACGGTGGTTCTGGCACGTTTATCAGGATATGGTCACAAGCTACAACATGTGTTCAGTATGGTCTCGTGACTCAGCAACATTCTGCATCCATAACATGACATGGTCGACAGTTGCTTTCAGCATATCCGGTGAAATCAGAGCAATGTGTCGTCGTATGCTACATTTCAGATAGTGTATGGATACATACCTGATGGATACGATCTATCAGATAATCCGACAACCATAAGTCACATGGATTTAGGCTGGGGGTCTGGAAGGCCACACATCTTGTAATTGCCTAGACATGATGCAGTCGTTACCAAAGGTTTCTCAACGCCAATTTTTCACCTGGAAAGTGACATGTGGTATCGCGCGATCTTGCATGAGAATCGTGGTGTGGACATATTTGCGTCCTTGCAAACCTCGAATCAGATGTTGCAAAAGGAGGTCCTTTCACCGTAAACCTAACAGGCCCGCGAGGTGACACCTCGAAGAAAGACGGACCGAGAATGAAGGAGCTTGTGGTAACACACCACATAGTCACATAAACTGGGTGTAATAGATGTTTCTGCACAACCTGTAGCGGAGTAGAGCCATTTATGCGACAGTTCTACACATTTACGGTACCGCGCAGAGTAAAATGTGCCTTGTCCGTCCAAAGAATATTCCCTGGCCACATGTAAACCACTTCCATGGATGCCACAAACGAAGGACAAAGTCACGGCTCTATAGCCTGTCTTGGGGCTTTGCTTTGTACACATTCTGCTCTGTCGTCCGAACAAGACACAGCCAGGGCGAAAGCTCCACAGGGGGGAAAGATGCGAGCTGGTGCCAGTGCCATAGAGACTCGCCACTTGCGCGAGTTCCACCAGCGCCAAGGGCGGCGCTGAAGACGAAGATATCGACTTCACCCCGGCCAATTGTCGGGGGAGTACAGTCCGCCAATGACCGGACGACAACGGACAGAAGCCTACTCGGAAGATAAAGGAGCAGCTCTCGCCCACTTGCTTACAGATCATCGTCCAGGGTCGACTTAGACCGTGAACACCGTTTAGTGAACTCTTAGAAGCGAACGGACAGTTGTTGTATATTGCTTTTGTTATGTACTGTGACGTTTACCTATGATTATTTGCACTTAGCCATTGAGGCCTTTTTTGTGTTACATTACATGCAGTGTATGAAACAAAAGAAAAATTCGGATTAGGTATTAAAATGCATGGAGAAGAAATAAAAACTTCAGGGTTCGCCGATGACATTGTAATTCTGTCAGAGACAGCAAAGGACTTGGAAGAGCAGTTGAACGGAATGGACAGTGTCTTGAAAGGAGGATATAAGATGAACATCAACAAAAGCAAAACGCGGTTAATGGAATATAGTCGAGTTAACTTGGGTGATGCTGAGGGAATTAGATTAGGGAATGAGACACTTAAAGTAGTAAATGAGTTTTGCTATTTGGGGAGCAAAATAACTGATGGTGGTCGAAGTAGAGAGGATAGAAAATGTAGACTGGCAATGGCAAGGAAAGCGTTTCTGAAGTAGAGAAATTTGTTAACATCGAGTATAAATTTAAGTGTCAGGAAGTCGTTTCTGAAAGTATTTGTATGGATTGTGGCCATGTATGGAAGTGAAACGTGGACGATAAATACACTCCTGGAAATGGAAAAAAGAACACATTGACACCGGTGTGTCAGACCCACCATACTTGCTCCGGACACTGCGAGAGGGCTGTACAAGCAATGATCACACGCACGGCACAGCGGACACACCAGGAACCGCGGTGTTGGCCGTCGAATGGAGCTAGCTGCGCAGCATTTGTGCACCGCCGCCGTCAGTGTCAGCCAGTTTGCCGTGGCATACGGAGCTCCATCGCAGTCTTTAACACTGGTAGCATGCCGCGACAGCGTGGACGTGAACCGTATGTGCAGTTGACGGACTTTGAGCGAGGGCGTATAGTGGGCATGCGGGAGGCCGGGTGGACGTACCGCCGAATTGCTCAACACGTGGAGCGTGAGGTCTCCACAGTACATCGATGTTGTCGCCAGTGGTCGGCGGAAGGTGCACGTGCCCGTCGACCTGGGACCGGACCGCAGCGACGCACGGATGCACGCCAAGACCGTAGGATCCTACGCAGTGCCGTAGGGGACCGCACCGCCACTTCCCAGCAAATTAGGGACACTGTTACTCCTGGGGTATCGGCGAGGACCATTCGCAACCGTCTCCATGAAGCTGGGCTACGGTCCCGCACACCGTTAGGCCGTCTTCCGCTCACGCCCCAACATCGTGCAGCCCGCCTCCAGTGGTGTCGCGACAGGCGTGAATGGAGGGACGAATGGAGACGTGTCGTCTTCAGCGATGAGAGTCGCCTCTGCCTTGGTGCCAATGATGGTCGTATGCGTGTTTGGCGCCGTGCAGGTGAGCGCCACAATCAGGACTGCATACGACCGAGGCACACAGGGCCAACACCCGGCATCATGGTGTGGGGAGCGATCTCCTACACTGGCCGTACACCACTGGTGATCGTCGAGGGGACACTGAATAGTGCACGGTACATCCAAACCGTCATCGAACCCATCGTCCTACCATTCCTAGACCGGCAAGGGAACTTGCTGTTCCAACAGGACAATGCACGTCCGCATGTATCCCGTGCCACCCAACGTGCTCTAGAAGGTGTAAGTCAACTACCCTGGCCAGCAAGATCTCCGGATCTGTCCCCCATTGAGCATGTTTGGGACTGGATGAAGCGTCGTCTCACGCGGTCTGCACGTCCAGCACGAACGCTGGTCCAACTGAGGCGCCAGGTGGAAATGGCATGGCAAGCCGTTCCACAGGACTACATCCAGCATCTCTACGATCGTCTCCATGGGAGAATAGCAGCCTGCATTGCTGCGAAAGGTGGATATACACTGTACTAGTGCCGACATTGTGCATGCTCTGTTGCCTGTGTCTATGTGCCTGTGGTTCTGTCAGTGTGATCATGTGATGTATCTGACCCCAGGAATGTGTCAATAAAGTTTCCCCTTCCTGGGACTATGAATTCACGGTGTTCTTATTTCAATTTCCAGGAGTGTAGTTTGGTCAAGAAGAGAATAGAAACCTTCGAAATGTGGTGCCACAGAAGATTACTGAAGATTAGACGGGTAGATCACATAACTAATGAGGAGGTATTGAATAGAATTAGGGAGAAGAGAAATTTGTGGCGCAGCTTGACTAGATGAAGGGATCGGTTGGTAGGACATGTTCTGAGGCATCAAGGGATCACCAGTTTAGTATTGGAGGGCAGCGTGGAGGGTAAAAATCATAAAGGGAGACCAAGAGATGAATACACTAAGCAATTCAGAAGGATGTAGGTTGCATTAGGTACTAGGAGATGAAGAAGCTTGCACAGGATAGAGTAGCATGGAGAGCTGCATCAAACCAGTCTCTGGACTGAAGACCAGAACAACAACAAATTTATTTTACGCCTTCAGCGAATAGTAGTGTTTTACTAACGTATCTTTTATGATTACTTCATGTTTTTATATTATTTTCACTGCCGTAATGCGATTTGGCATTTGTTATTGATGCCACAAAAGTAATTATGCTATATAAGCTACAACAACGATGTTTACTGTGTGAGTAGCCCAGATTTATGTTCATCATTCATTATTAGTCATGTTTTCTCCTTTAATAAAATTTTCTCGGGCTTCCAGACGCGTCAGGTGGTTAAACTCCCACGAGCTTTCTACCGAGCTCTCCCTGGTCATTGCCAAGTGATAAGACTGACTGCTGTGTCGCCGTGGCCGCGTCGTTATATAGCCGCGCTGCTGGCTGTGACGTCGCTGGTGCTCTCTTCCTCACCATATACGGTAATGTTTTCATCCCGCGTCAGTCGCGCCCGTTTTAACATCGCGATAGCCGGGTCCCAGGCTGTGCTGAACTGCAAACCGCCGTCCTTCTTGTTGGAGTTTTCAGAGGTTTTTATTTCAGTAGCTTCTTTTATGACGCTATCCCAAAATCGTTTCGTCTTCATAACGTCAGATGTTTCGTCGAATAGAATTCGGTGCCCGTTTTCTAAGGCGTGTTCTGCCACGGCTTATTTTTCTGGACAGCGTAGGTGTAAGCACCTCTCGTGTTGCGTCCGGTGTTGCTCCACAGTGCGTACTGTTTGGCCGACGTAGTAACAGCCACACTGACAGCCACACTGACAGCCACACTGACAGTATTGGAGAGCAGCGTGGAGGGTAAAAATCGTAGAGGGAGACCGAGAGATGAATGCACTAAGCAGATTCAGAAGGATGTAGGCTGCAGTACGTACTGGGAGATGAAGCAGCTTGCACGGGATAGAGTAGCATGGAGAGCTGCATCAAACCAGTCTCAGGACTGAAGACCACAACAACAACAACATGCAGTGTTGCAGACTTCATTATTAAACTAGCAACAAATATAAGTAAACCTTTTAACTCACTTGTGTGACTTTGTTACTAATTTGTTTAATTTGTTGGAGTGTTGTAGAACTTCGCTCTCCTATCTTGTTACTTGACCCTGGGGCATAGCTGTGTAATAGTGGCAGGAAGAAATTGTCTAGCAGTGTACTGCACCAGAAGCCGTTTCACGAACTCACAATCTCTGCTTACCATAACAACAGTGGCAACTCTGCCTCCACAGCAGTAGCGACGAGGCCTTCACAAAAACCGGTGACGGGGGATTACAAAACAATCTGAATCTTGTAGGAATACCAGTGTAAAACGCGCAGCATAATCTTTTGAACCGTTGACCATGGGAGAGACAATTCTCGTGACGCAGCTCGAACACTGGCTGCAGAATTTGAGGCATATGGCGCACGGTCGACCGTAGCTATAGCATCTACACAGCTGCCAATGGTTTCGGGAGCTATCTGTGGCTGACAACAACCCTGAACCGGATGCAGTCGCTTTTTCAGTCACCAGTTAATGTCAGTTAGTGCCTAGTAACAAGCTTTTTCAGTCATCAGTAATCGAGTCCCTTGATAAGGCGGCCAGCGATATTTTTGTATCCGTGCTGTTCCACATTGTTTTCCTTTTCAATTATTAGAGTGCAGCGGCTGCTACGAGGTGGTTCTACTTGCGCTCACCTGATGGCATCCCGATACACTGTCAGCATCTTTGGTCCATGTCCCATTAGAGATCAGAAAAGAACCGAGTACGGGTAGTTCTGGTTGCATACTTCACAAATCAAGGCGCAGCTGTTGCATCAGCGATGACGGGCTTCCTTCGTTCCCGCTGTAGTTTCGCGAGTATATCTAGTGTGAGAAATGTGACGCCTTGGTCGCTTCATACTCCTCGACTTGTTCTCTCTTACTGAAGCGTGCAGGAGTGTAAGCCTAGTCATGACTCGTTCCGGAGGATGCCTCTCGACCCGTACGGGCTGCGCATACACAGTGGGGCCGGGGAGTGGGATTAGTCGTACTGGGAGCTCCAATGTTAGGCACGTAACGGTTCCCTTTATGGATATTGCTACTAAGAAGTGGAAGGGATACAATGTGCACTGCGTGTGCGTACTGGAAGAATTATTCCAAATCTGAAATGGGTGCTTCTGGATGCCATGATGAACACAGGGTGCAAACAACTGCAGGTAGTGGTTGATGTCGGTACTAAAGATGTGTGACGCTTCGGATTGGAAGTGATTCTCTCCGGTTTCGGGTCGTAAGCTGAAGTGGTAAAGACTGCCAGCCTTGCTTGCTTGCTAGATGAAGGTGCAGTTCACCAACTGTAGCATCGTTGACAGAACCGAATGTGGTCTTTTGGTAGAGCCGTGTGAAGAGTCTGAATCAGAGGTTCAGAGATTTCTGCGGACGTGTAGACTGTATATTCCTCGACTTGCGCCATATGGCTGTGAGTTTCTGGTTTCTGCTTAGGGCCACAGGTCCACTACACACAAACACACAAGAGGCGGCTACGCACGTAATGAAAGCCGTGGGAGAGAAGGCGGAGGGGAGGGCAATAGGCGATTTCGTAGGATGGAGTGTCTCGGGAAGGTGCAGAAAGGGCTTCAGACTGAAAGGGTGTGGGACGAACACAGGAGGGGCGTAGACACAGCAACAAACAAAAGTGTGGTTGTAAAACGATGTAGCTGTGTTGGCAAAGAACCAGAGCTCCAAGCGCTACGAGAAAGAACGAAAACACAAATCTTTATAGGTATGGAAAGCTGACTAAACCAACCGACGGAAATAAAGTCAGCCGAAATTTTTTACCATGGATCTAATTGTGTTCAGAAAGGACAGAATAAATTCAGTTGGCAGTGGAGTGTTTATTGCTGTCAGAAGTAGTTTACCTCGTAGTGAAACTGAAGTAGATAGTTCTTGTGAGTCAGTATGGGTAGAGGCTATACTTGACAACAGAATAAATAATCGGTTCCTTTTACCGACCACCCAACTCACGTGATACAGTTGCTGCAAAATTCAAAGAAAATTTGAGTCTTATTTCAAATAGATATCCCACTCATACAATTACAGTTGGTGGTGACGTCAAACTACCCTTGATAAATGGCCGAAAATACGTATTTAAAGTCGGTCGTAGGCGTAAATCGTCGTCCGAAATCGTACTGAATGCTTTCTCAGAAAATTATTTTGAACAGTTAGGTAAGGAGCCCACTCTAAGTGTGAGTGATTGCGAAAACATTGTTGACCTCATAAAAACAAGCGTGAGCAAATAGGGAACATCATGAGAGATACAGGGATTATTGTCCGTAAGGTTGTTGAAGAGAGATTGAATACTGTAATATCCTAACTCGCAAAAAAAAAACGCGAAATACATGGATTTTAAAAAAGCAGATAAAAATTCACTTGAAGCCTTCCTAAGAGACAATCTCCACCTCTAATCTGACTGCGCATGCGCAGAGCAGATGTGGTTATATTTCAAGGACGTAGCCTCGATGGCATTTAAGAGAAATGTACTAAATAAATTAACAGGAGATGGTATTGATCCCCCATGATACACAAAAATGTTCAGAACATTATTGCTCGATCAACGAAAAAAGCCTGTCAATTTTAAAAGAACACAAAATCTCCAAGACTGACGAAGTTTCAAGAAGTTCGAAATTTAGCACGAATTTCATTACAAGACGCTATTAATAGTCTCCACAGCGAAACTCTATCTAGAAATATGGCAGAACACCCAAAGAGATTCTGCTCTTATGCAAAGAACACTGGCGGCAAAACGCAATCAATACCTTTACTCCTCGATAACAATGATGATGTTACTCATGACAGCTACTAAAGTAGAGTTACTAAACACGATTTTCTGAAAGTCCTTCACCAAAGAAGGATAAGTAAATATTAGAGAATTCGAACCAAGGAACTACTGCCAACGAGAGTAACTTGGAAGTAGATATCTCGGAGTAGTGAAGCAACTTAAAGCACTTAATAAACGGAAGGCCTCCGGTCCAGACTGTATACTAGTCAGGTTCGTTTCAGAGTCTGCTGATAAAATAACTCCATACTTAGGAATCATAGAGAACCGCTCGCTAATCGGAAGATCCGCATCTGAAGACTGGAAAGTTGCACAAATCACACCTGTCACCAAGAAAGAAAATGAAGTAATCCGATGGATCACAAACCTGTTTCACTATCATTAATTTCAGTTGGATTTTGTAACATGTGACTGTGTTCGAACATTATGAAAGTTACGTAATGACAAACACCAATATGGATTCAGAAAATATCAGTCTTGTGAAATACGGCTAGTTCTTTATTCTCACGGAGAAATAAATGCTATCGACGGGGGATGCGAAACTGATCATATTTTTAGATTTCCAGAAGGCTTTTGACATCGTTCCTTACAAGCGACTTCTAAAAATATTGCGAGCCTATGAAGTATCGTCTCAGTTGAGTGACTAGATTCCTGATTTCCTGTCGGAATGATCACAGTTCCTAGTAACTTCCGGAAAGTAATCGAGTAAAACAGAAGTAATATCTGACGCTCCCCAAGGAGGTGTTATAGGCCCTCTGCTGTTCCTGAAGTACATAAACGATTTGGAAGACAATTTCAGCAGCTCTCTTTGGTTGTTTGCAGATGATGCTGTTTGCAGATGATGACCGTCTTGTAAAGTCATCAGATGATCTAAATCAGTTGCAAAATGATTTAGATGGAGAGATAAAAAATGGCTCTGAGCACTGCGGGACTTAACTGCTGTGGATATCAGTCCCCTAGAACTTAGAACTACTTAAACCTAACAAACCAAAGGACATCACACACATCCAAGCCTGAGGCAGGATTCGAATCTGCGACCGTAGCGGTCGCGCGGTTCCAGACTGTAGCGCCTAGAACCGCTCGGCCACATGGGGAGATAAACGCAAGGTGCAAGAAGTGGCAATTTACTCTAAATATTGAAAAGTGTGAAGTCATCTACATGAGTACTGAAAGGAATCCGCTAAATTTCGGTTACAAGATAAATCAGACAATTGTAAAGGCTGTAAATTCAACTAAATTTTTAGGAATTACCATCCGAATAACTTGAAATGGAATGACCTCATAGATAATGTTGTGGGGAAAGCAAATCAAAGACTGATTTATTCTCTGAATGCTTAGAAAATGCAACAGGTCAACTAACAGACTGTCACACTACGCTTGTCACTGTTGCACTACGCTTGTCTGACCACTTCTGGAGTACTGCTGTACGATGTGGGATCTTCATGCGATGGAATTGACAGAGGACAAAAAAAAAGGCCAAAGAGCGGCAGTTCGTTTGGTATTATCGCTAATTAGGGGAAAGAGTGCTACGGATGTGATAGGCGAATTGGGGTGGCAGTCATTAGAACAAAGGCTGTTTTCGTGGCGGCAGGATTTTCTCATGAAATTTCAATCACCTGCTTTCTCCTCAGAATGTGAAAATATTTTTTTGGCGCCCACCTACATAGGGGGAAATAATTATCGTAATAAAATAAGAGTCAGAGGTCGCCGAAAAGATTTAAGTGTGCGAAGGGCTGTCGAGAGGGTATCGGTAAAGTAACAGCTTGAAGGTGGTCCGATGAACCCTCTGGCAGGCACTTAATTGTGAATTGTCACGGAATCATGTTGACGTACATGCAGATACAAGTTACGGGAATGTGGCCGAGTAACGTCTTCGACAACCGCCAATATTTGGACAGGTGTACAAATGTAACGGGACAGCGAGCAAATTTAAACTCTCGGTGACGGGGTTGCGACGACGAAGGATAACACACACCCTAACAAAAGACGACCGCAGGACGGTGTGGCCGTGCGGTTCTAGGCGCTTCAGTCTGGAACCTCGTGACCGTTACGGTCGCAGGTTCGAATCCTGCCTCGGGCATGGATGTGTGTGATGTCCTTAGGTTAGTTAGGTTCTAGGGGACTGATGACCACAGCAGTTAAGTCCCATAGTGCTCAGAGCCATTTGAACCAAAAGACGAACAACATCAGAAGTTATCGGTAGTGAATCTAAATTTCCAGTGAATGAACAAGTAGCATTAGCTCTCTCACTCTGCTGCTTGACCAGGGAGTGAGCAGGATTCCAAGCAGGGTCTCACCAAAAATCTCTCCCTCTCTCTATTTATAAGGTCACTTACTGATTTAATCTCAACTGCTTCCTTAGTAATATTACCCTAATATCTGGATGTGTACTCCAGAATCTATGTGTTGTTATATTCCGTAGAATGACTAGTATCTAGATCATGTTCTGTAATAGCAACTGTATCTTTCATGAGGGTGAAGTCCATTCTTTTCCAGGTTGCAAATTGGGTTAAATGGCTCTGAGCACTATGGGATTCAACATATGAGGTCATCAGTCCCCTAGAACTTAGAACTACTTAAACCTAACTAACCTAAGGTCATCACACACATCCATGCCCGAGGCAGGATTCGAACCTGCGACAGTAGCGGTCGAGCAGTTCCAGACTGACGCGCCTAGAACCGCTCGGCCACTCCGACCGGCGCAAATGGGGTTATTCTCATTTATTACTCTCTAGGGAAGGGAAAAACCAACGGGTTAAAACCGTTACCAGTATTTTAGTTCTGAATAACCGATATTTTACGGTATTTGTTTCGTCTTGGTTGTAAGATGGCAGAATAAATGAAGGTCAATTTCGCACCTTACATAAGAGTTTTATACATCGTAACGGGAAGGTGAATATGATTTCTAACTTGCTTCAGAGGTAATGAGCAGATTTGCCTATAAGTATGTAATGCAAAAGGGATGACACTCAATCGATGGGATTTACATACCACTCCTATACAATGCATGTCATTGAGCATAAGGTGAAACAAGCAGCGAGTGGAAACGTTTTGTGTAGAAGCCAGCGTAGGCACATGCAGAGGCAGCACCCCGGGACGCACCACGGAAAGTTCTTAAGGGGGGTGTCCCACGAAGGGAGTCAGCGACCGGGCAGTTAACACACACTGCAGAGCGAGTAATGGGCCACCAGAAGTAGGACAGAAAGAAGCTTTACAAAACTGCTTTTCAGAATTCCAAATGGATACGAACAAAACCAGTGATGCAGTTGATCACGTGAACAGTGAATGGTACACATGTGAGCGGGCACAAAACGACCGATCAGAAACGAACTAGGAAAGAGTAAAGCGCCGAGCTTCCGATGCAGTTCATTGGTAGGGCCCTTGCCATTGGTAGAGAGAGTTTCCACAAATTAAGACGACGTAAAAGCCGTGATGTGGAGAACAAAATAACCCAGGTGGGAGAGAGTTCGTCTTCGAGAAAGATGAGAGCGAAAATTTCGTGGACTCTTCTCTGAACAGGCGTCAAGTGCAGAATGGAGTGCGTAACGCTCTGTATGACGCAGAGGAGAAATTTGAGTGAACACTGCGTTCACTGTGGCTGACATTCAGCTAGATATTGGCTGTAGCATCGTTGAGCCCCCACTGTCGAGAAACGAACCAGCCAGTTACTTAATTGTCCTTGTGTGGACTGAGAGGGCATTTTTAATATGCATGCTGCTCCAGCCATGCGAGTGCATATCGCCATCTTCCAAGACTAGGGATGAGTGCATGTTTTCTCGCAACACAAGAAACATGGGGAGAATTTCCGCTGAAAAAATTAGCAAAGGCTTAATTAGATTTTATAGAACTTTCAGCGGGCGAGAGCAGCCATGCAGACGCAACTAAGGTAAATACCGCGCGCAGAGGCATAAACTGAACCATCACCAGCTTGCATCCACTGTCAGCTCGAGTGACCTTGGGTAATCTTTTGCTCAACTTGTCACGAAACTAACCATCCTCCGTAGACTTGATTGTCATCCTAAATAGTACCGAACTTTGAACCGGAATCGGATGATTTATCGTAGTAATGGCCAACATCATGATGTGGTCGTAAGAATAATTTTGTAAAGAAACTTCTCGTTAAAATTTATCGTTGTTAGGCTTAGGATTATTTCACTTTCTGAGGACGACATGCGTTCGTTTGACAACTGTTGTAACACTGTCACATTGTAAACTGCGTAAATGGCTGTATTTCTGCGATAAGTTTGCAACATTAAACAAAAGTTATTTACAGCTTACACAGTTGTTGTTGATCAAACACGAACCTTACATGGTTATAACAGAACTTTTTTGTCCTTTTTTATTAATAACCATATAAAAGACAGGCATATCAATTTTCCGTAGCAAAAGTGCTAAAATTTTTTGTTTTTAAATAAATTTTTTTAGAAATAAGTAATTTTTATTTGTAAAATTTCCAATGCTTTGGAATATTGGCTTATTGTCGATCAGTGTTATTTTAATAACAATGGTGACTGCTGGAAACTAGTAACAAATACATTGCATAAGAATCAATACAGTATTGCTTACACAATAGTTTTCTTGTTGTCATGTGGGGGTGGCCTGTTATATGGCTTGCCTGTATGTGTAGTGCGAAAGGCTTGTCCCCACCTGGTCTACAGTATTTGGCGGCTGTCGTCCTCGGACATGTGTTGTGTTGCATAATGGCACCATCCCCAGTCTGGAAATATTCCATGAAGAGCGGTAGCAGTGAAGTACAATGCTCCATTTGCTTTAGAAGATTAAAAAGGGGAGAGGGCACAACGAACTTTTAACATCATAAAGGAGAAAACATCCACACTTTTCCTTCGGAAAGAATGGGAATTTGACTGACACACCTATAATTTTATTGTTGAACTATAAACTTGGGATAATAATTTGTGGTTGTTTCAGAATGAGAAATTGATACCGCCCAAAAGTAGCGATGCAGGAAAGTCATCAACTTGCGGCCTTTCGATTACGCGGTTGCCGTGGCCACCTGCCTCAGTTTTGCCAGCTTTGCTGTAGACAGTGAGGCCCATTTCTACCACAACCTCAATCTCATACTGGTCGAGATTTCCTACTCCTTCACCTTCATTAAAATTTTTCAACCTTTGTTCGGAGTCTTCTTTTATTATTGGTACGAATGGCAATAAAAAACCGAAAATCCGTTATTTCAGAAACCGTTTATTTTGAGCGGTTTAACAGACTAAACTGGGGACAAAAAAAAACTGTATTACTTAAAACGGGTTGTTTCAGCTACAACTGCCATGCGTATTACTCTCTCTTTCCTAGAGTTTGTCCCATCGTACTGGGTGCTCTCTTTTCATGATTTGGCAAATTTTTATTTTAACTTTGTGACCAGATACCCTTCCTGTCACCATCAGATATACCTCAAGCGTGCGCCATATTTCTGTCAATGGCGTAAAGTTTGTTCTGTATGTTATCGTATTTTAATTGTGTGTGTATTGTATTTCGTGAGCTGGGAATTGGGAAACAGTCCAGAATTTGCCTAAGCGAGCATAAAAAACAGCCTAAAAACAAAAACATTCTGATCGGTCTACCGGGTCGAAGGTCATCAACCCATGCGGCTTCGGTCCAACGCCAGCTAATCCCCCGGTCTCGAAAGGTAGAGCGCTGCTCGTTAAGCTGTACTTCCCCTTTTTTAAGTTTAATTTTTTAAATGGGATTCGTTCTTTCCCTCATAGTGCCCCTTGCGCTCGCCATAAACCCCTTACGTAAGACCGAGCGAGGTGGCGCAGTGGTTAGACACTGGACTCGCAATCGGGAGGACGACGGTTCAATCCCGCGTCCGGCCATCCTGATTTAGGTTTTCCGTAATTTCCCTAAATCGCTCCAGGCAAATGCCGGGATGGTTCCTTTCAAAGGGCACGGCCGACTTCCTTCCCCGTCCTTTCATAATCCGATGAGACCGATGACCTCGCTGTCTGGCCTCCTTCCCCAAAAACAACCAACCAACCTTACGTAAGAAAATGAAACACTTTCAGCCGTCCTTATGATGCCATTTATTGTATGGCTACCAGTTTCGGTGCTTCAGTGCACAATCTTCAGGCCTCAGCACTGAAGCACAGAACTGGTATCCATACAATAAATGACACCGTAAGGACGGCTGAAGGTGTTTCATTTTCTTACATAAGTGAACGGTCGAAATGCCCCACACCCCTAATCACAAGGATGGACATACAAAAAAATAAATAGCCTTCGTAGGTGTTAGTGCTACTCTGAACTAAACCTCTTGTGAAGTTTGTTTATCCGTTTGGGAACGGTAGTGATGAGATGTAATAATCTCATCCAAGATTTTGCGTATGTGAGCGACTGACAAATAACATAAAACGAACTAAATCACTTTAGATTTAAAAGTCTTCCTGAAAACTAAAAACTTACTGCAACTAAACGATCTGCTGCTAAGACTTTTTTTCTGTCCACTCTTCGTTTTTTCTTAAAACACGTTATTCGTTGTTTAAAATAGACTATTCCTTTGAGGAAAAGATAAAAAGAAACAAAACGTACGGTTTAGACAACGAAGCTGCTAAATCTTATCAAAGCTGTGATCGTATTTGGCTTGGTATGCATGCAGTGTTTGAGAATATGTTGACAGCTGGAGTATAGTGTACCTTTGATCTTTTTTCAGCTCGCCATCCTGGTTAAACTGTGTTCGATATCCTCTGTGCAGTGGAAAAGGCAGTACACGAGTAGTTTTGAAAAGTTTTTTATGTATATTTATGACTGAGTCTTGTTTTTATTTCCCAATGTACGTAACATGTAAAGTACCACACCACTACATTGACATTCTTGAGGCAGTAGTATATATGGTGTCCAGCTTCCCAAACTTAATATGTTTGGGTGGTGCAAACAGCTGTCAATTTGGCTGGCGCGTTAAGTACGGTCAACTTTTCTTGGCCAGTTCCCATTATACGAGCAGGTTGTTCACTCTTAGTACGACAGACGTCTGCAGTGTCCAAGTCTTCTGGATCATCTGGATGAAAAAATGAGTGAGAAGTAGTGTGGACTGAAAGAAATCCTTCATCAGGAGAATACAAATGTATCTAAAAGTGATTTGGTTGAGAGGAAGCGAACGGTCAAAAAAAGAAAAAAAGTTTGCAAAACGCTTTGAGGAGCATGGGTGTGACAGCCCAGGTAATTTGAAAACCTTCCAGAAATGCATTTCAGCGATGGAATTCACTCACTGGTAAATGTACAGAGAGCATTGCCTAAACAGGAAGAAACATCTACCAGCACGAATCAGAATTTGACAGTGGCAGGGCAATCGAGACGGCGGTTTATCGTTTCGCTGTATAGCTGCTCGTCCCACCTACGTAGTCGAGGTTACTAAAGCAAACTTGTGCGGTGGCGCTCGAATCGACGTGGCAGATGAAATTTTCACGGCCAGTATTTTCCCAGTAGGAAGTGGAAAGATGATGGCGTGTAGTTCCTGATCACTGGTCTTTGTGCCAACGGGCATGGATTAAATTCCAAACCTCTCTGCAGTGATTCAGATGGGGAAGTTAAAGACCCCTTGGTGATATTCGAGAGGAGTAGACTATGTGGCGGTACCGGGTGTCACCCTCTCCGTTCCCTTCGTCCATAGCAACACAAACCCAACTGTACAGTGTAAAAACACTCATCGCAGTCATCTACAGGGCACAGGTACACTTGTGACACTTTGTAACACGCCGGGAAACGCAGTGGAACCACTTTACCGCGTCCGGGATCTTGTTACATGTTCCCTGCATTTCTTCACCAGCACTAATTTCCATGTATGGAACTCTAGGTTATGATATAGCCACTCGTATTGGTCAGTATCCCATGGCTGTCTTGCGAATATGGGACGCATGGCTTCAAGAGGGCCACACTCAACGCTGTGTGGGCTCCCAATGGTCCCATATGACTATTGCACAGTGGTCAGACAAATTATTAGCTAGGCCTAGCAGGACTGAATAGCACGCTGAAAAGTGTCGGCCTAGAATTGAGCTGATACCTTTCACACTTTTTCATTGATTTTTGGTAATTTCTGCCTCAATTGCGCCTATTTATTGAAATCTGTTGGTTTGCGTCATCGCGGGTCTCAATGATTCCGAGCCACTATCACCTATCTGATTTCATTTTCTTATCTAACAATCTAGCTACATATTTCCTTAAATAATGAACTGCACGTATCCACTGAAGACTTGGATGGGCCACAGAAAGGGCGGTTAGAAGCTCGATTTTGAGCAGCAGTCGTGTCCTTAGGGATGAGGGCACCCTTTCACATCGTGACAGGTCTGCCGATCCGTTCACTAACCACAGTCGCGACCCATCCCACTGTGTGTCGACACTGGCGAGTGCTTGGCGTTCCCTACCTGCCTGCGCTGACGGAGTGTGGGCTGGCAGGCCAGCAAGTCGGGCTGAATCGCTCGGCGAGCCACTTTGTTAGGTTGGCGCTGAGCAGTCGCGTGCGGCTCCAAGTCTTCAGAGCTGTGACTTAAGTCCGGAATAGTGAAGCTGACTCTCAAAGAAGTTCAATTTGAGAACGACACCGGGCCTCTGGTCAAGGTGAAGTGATTTCTTCTACAACCCGCTATCCCTATTAAAAAGAATTTCTTGATACTGCATTTCAATGGCAGGCCTTACAAGGAAACTGGAGGTAGCCGTCTTAGCAAACGGTATTGAGCTACCTGTTTCACATGAGAAAGCCGTGTGGCACTTTCCACTAGAGTTTTTTGCTTTTCCCATTTTCATAGGGAGAGGAATGGCGCCATTCAGATACAAAATAACAAATTTCTCTCCCATGACGTGGAAAACAGCCTCATTGGGATGCTTTAAAATATCTGTTAGGTAGGATGTTGCAGATCAGTTTCTAAATATCTCATTGGATAGTCTTTGGCTGAGCTATCACATTAGTGGAGTAAAGTTTGTGCTGACTATTGCGAGAGACTCTGGGCCAGAGAGGAATAAAATATTGAGGTAGGACACTGCTTCCAGGAACAAGGAGATGAACACGTGGTCAAAAGGCGGAGCCATACCTGCAGACTTGCATTCGAGAATCAGCTCGTCAGTCTACGAACGATGGGTTCTTGCTGCCAGAAGGCTGCAGCCGAAGCAGGTCTCGTCGATCCGAACGGTCAATTCTGGTGAGAATAGCTTGCCCCATGGACTCTCACAGAAGGGAAATGGTTAGGTACTTTTGATTCATTTCTTTCAGACATGACTAGTTGACTTGATATTCGGTACTGCAGTGCATTGCCGAGCGGTTAGATATTTGCATGTGGAACCCATGCCTTCCGGCTTGGTGCTGGCCGGTGTGGCCGAGCGGTTCTAGGCGCTTCAGTCTGGAACCACGCGACCGCTACGGTCGCAGGTTCGAATCTTGCCTCGGGCATGGATGTGTGTGATGTCTTTAGGTTAGTTAGGTTTAAGTAGTTCTAAGTTCTAGAGGACTGATGACTTCAGTCTCATAGTGCTCAGAGCCATGTGAACCATGTGAACCTTCCGGCTTGGTATGACCAGAGCTATTTCTACATACCAAGCAACGGTTATGTACTTCAGGGGGCGATCTGTTGAGATGATTGTCACTCTTGCGTTACCTATTCCTTACAGGCTTGTCAAGCAAACTATTGATTCAGTTAAATTATCTCGATGTGTACCACTTTGTTTTCTTTTGCTTTACTCGTATTTGATTAATCACATTATATGCTTCCCGTCCTATGCGTGTTTTTACAACTGGAGTTTCCTATCAATTCGGCAGATAGATAACCTGCCCCAGTCATTAGTAACGATTGATTTTGTAAGAACTGATACCCATAGCTCATTTATGAGGAGCTTTCACTTTTTATTATGTGATCTCTTGCGCGACAAGTTCAGATACGAATCTGAGTTCACGGGGAGTAATCTGTTTCTAGGGTGGTTCATTCGCTGTATTCACTGTAGTTACCGTCTTGCTACGTACCTTGAGTTTGTTTAGAGTGTGGTGTGCCTAACCGCACGCGAGTCACTGGTGCAGGCCACGTGCTTGCCGAGGCTCAGCCAGTCTCGGTTTCGTTCGTTCCTTCCCGGAAGTACCCGCTACAGCGTGGCATTTCATTTAGTACTGCGGTATGGCGTTTTTCAGTTGGCACAACTTCCTTCAGTTTGGGAGAATCACTGTGTAGCGCTGTATATCCTTCGCTATTTGTTCGTGTTATGAAGGACATTCACAGCTACAGTGGCTGTTTTTACAAAATGAGGCAGTCTAGCAGCCTTATCGCCACAAACCTTTAAAAGCGAATGCGCATACTCAACATATACTGCAAATTTTCCACTAAACGACATTACAATACCACGCAGAAAGAATGTAAAGATTTACAATAAAGAGCCAAAGAAACTTCCTGGCAGATTAAAACTGTGTGCCGGACCGAGACTCGAACTCGGGACCTTTGTCTTTCGCGGGCAAGTGCTCTACCGAATGAGTAGAGCAGGAGAGCTTCTGTTAAGTTTGGAAAGTAGGAAACGAGGTACTGGTAGAAGTAAAGCTGTGAGGACGGTGCTTGAGTCGTGCTTGGGTAGCTCAGTAGGTAGAGCACTTGCCCGTGAAAGGCAAAGGTCCAGAGTTTCATATCAGCGCACGCCCCGCTGCAGAGTGAAAATCTCATTCTAAAGAGCCAAAGAAATTGGTACACCAGTATAATATAGTGTAGGGCCCCCGCGAGCTTGCAGAAGTGTCGCAACACGACGTGGCATGGACTCGACTAATGTCTGAAGCAGTGCTGAAGGGAATTCACACCATGAATCCTCCAAGGCTGTCCATAAATCCGTAAGAGTACGAGGGGGTGGAGATCTCTTGTAATCAACACGTTGCAAGGCATCCCAGATATGCTCAATAATATTCACGTCTGGGGAGTTCGGTGGCCAGAGGAAGTGTTTAAACTCATTGGAGTATTCCCGGAGCCACTCTGTGGCAATTCGGACATGTGGGGTACCGCATTGTCCTGCTGGAATTGTCCAAGTCAGTCGGAATGCACAATGGACGTGAATGGATGCAGGTGATCAGACGGGATGCTTACGTACGTGTCTTCTGTCAGAGTCGTATCTGGACGTATCAGAGGTCCTATATCACTCCAAATGCACACGTCCCACACCATTACAGAGCCTCCACTAACTTGAGCAGCCCCTTTTTTATTCATGAAGTTGTCTCCGTACACGTACGCGTCCATCCGTTCGATACGATTTGAAACGAGACTCGACCGATAAGGCAACATGTTTCCAGTCATCAAAAGCTCAATGTCAGTGTCGACGGGCCCAGGCGAAGCGTAAATCTTTGTGTCGTTGCGTCAGCAAGGGTACACGAGTGGGCCTTCGGCTCCGAAAGCCCATATCGATGATGTTTCGTTGAATCGTTCGCACACCGACACTTGTTGATGGCTCAGCAATGAAATCTGCAGCAATTTGCGGAAGGGTTGCACTTTTGTCATGTTGAAAGATTCTCTTCTGTCGTCGTTGATCCCGTTCTTGTAGGATCTTTTTCGACCGCAACGATGTCGGAGGCTTGAATTTTTATCGGATTCTTGATATTAACGGTGCACCCGTGCGGGAAAATCCCACTTCAACGCTACCTCGGAGATGCAGTGGCCAATCGCTCGTGCGCCGATTATACCACCACTTTCAAACTCTCTTCAAACTTGATAACCCGCCATTGTAGGAGCAGTATCCGATCTGACAACTGCACCAGACACTTGTTCGGGGTCAGGGATTTTCTCTGCCTCGTGATGACTGGGTGTTGTGTGCTGTCCTTAGGTTAGTTAGGTTTAAGTAGCTCTAAGTTCTAGGGGACTGATGACCATAGATGTTAAGTCCCATAGTGCTCAGAGCCATTTGAACCATTTGAAAGACACTTGTTGGCTTACATAGGCGTTGCCGACCGCAGCGCCATATTCTGCCTGTTTACATACACATCTCTGCATTTGAATACGTATGCCTATATCAGTTTCTTTGGCGCTTCAGTGTAGTCCTCTCTCAAAACGATGCTCGTCCCCCGCTTCCATACGGTCTCTCCATGTGTCCTTTTTGGAACGATCGCAGTGATTTCTAATTTTTCAACAACCATAATGGCTGGGAATTGGAGGAAATGGGTGAGAGATCTGGAGGTCGTGCTGGCCAAGGCAACTGTCTAACACCCTCTACATCGAGATAGGTGAGAACAGCACGCTCAACATGTGGTCTTGCGCAATCATGTTGAAAGATATCACAGAGACCTCGCAGACAGGACAGAACCACTGGCATTAATATGGCAGAAATGTAACGCCTGCTGTCCATGTTACCGGCTACGTGAACCAGAGGTGATAGCGTTGTGTACCCAATGGCTCTCTATACCATCATGCAAGATGGTGGGCCCTTATGACGACGTTGAATTCAACATTGCTTCTCATCCACTGCGATGTTGTATGCAGAACAGGGAACCATCTGAAAGACGACACACTGCCACTACATGTTTCGTACTCTTTTCCGGAAAAAATTGAGAAGCTTCTAAGGAATGTTTAAATATAATGAGTTTTGTGGAGTTTTTGCTCACATGTATACATTGTGTGCATAAAAACCTTAAACAAGGCCCACAAAGGCTGATTACAGCAACGAGTAACAACTTTGTGTAATTCAGGCTGTCAAAACAGCAAATAATTATCCATTTACTTAGTTTGGGTTGACGAATTACGGCTTTTGTCAAACAATAAAACTATATGAACTACCTTCTTAACATACTAAAGCAAAATCTGCTGGATACAGGAGCTGTCCCGAAACAGCATAAATAAGCACAATATTTCTCGCTGCAGGAAAAGTTTTTCGCAATTTGTCGCATGAAACTCAGGAGGAAAATGTTCATTAATACTAATGCAACTGTTACAGGAGTAATTCGAATTTACACACTTCATGGACCACAGGGTTTCAGCCTGTGGCTTCTAAACCACAGCGTGGATATCATACTGTCGTACAGTATACAGCGCCAGATCTGGACCTGGTGGCCAAAATTGGAAATAACCGTTTTTCCAGCGTAAATCGGCTCCGCTTTAACGCATTAGCGTATCTATCAAGTTTCGCTGCCATACGCTAATTACAGCCTACACTGGACCTCCGTGAGTACCTGCACTATAATTATAACCATTTGGTACAAAGGGCTGTCAAATGAAATGAAATGAGACTGCCAGAAAGAAGAAAGTAAAATGTTTATTATCTCAAAGGCAATCGCCATAACTGTTAACGCATTTATCCACTGTGAGACAAGACGGTCAATACCTTCATGGAAAAAATGTTTGCCTACAGAACCATGATTGTACCCAGGCATGCACCTCTTTGTCCAAAGCAAATCGACGAACATGAATATCTTACTTCAGGGTTCAAAAAATAAGGAAATCCCATGTGAAAAGATCGGGGCTGTGTGGAGGATTTGTAACGACTTCCCGTGCGAAACTGCTGCAGCGTAGTAAAAACAGTCTTGTGAACACATGGTGTCCCCCACCACGTTGCACGAGTCTCGCTGGGAAGTCTTTGCAAATTCTCCATAGAATCCCGATCCCCCCACGCGATTTCCATATTTTTGGAGCCCTGATCGTGGCCGCCGATTTGCTTCTGACGAACAAGGGCAAGCCTGGCTACAATCATGGTTCCTCAGGCAACCGCAAACATTTTTATGTGAAGGCATTGACCGTCTTCTAAACAGTTGGATAAATGTATTTACACTTATGGTGATTACTTTTCAGATAATAAACAGTTCACTTATTTTTTCCCACCTGTCTCGTTTTCATCTGAGTGCCCCTTGTAAATTCCACGTGTCCTCCCACGCTAAGACCATTTTTCAACAAAAGTGACGCATTGTTAGAAGAGAGTACATGTTCCGGGTTTCCCACAGACACAATTCTGTTGTGGTATGAAGGGCAAGCGCATCATCATATGTGAATGAACTGGCTCGGCAGCAGGAAATGTTCTCCAAAGGTAAAGTTCTTCGGCAGTAGATTCTTGTTGGCAAAACATCTAAGTTGCTCATTAATTAACCATGAAATTATGGCAGTGTATGGACCAAATACAATGTGGCATCCAGTCGTTAAATGTTGCTAACAGTTTGACCAGAGCGGCACAGACTTTGATGTTGATCGGGAGAGGAGGTTATCGACATCGACCACAGACGACCATCTCCATGTTATTGAGGAACTGAGTCACCGGAACCGCGGGGGAAAGAAGATTTTATAATGATAGCGACATTCACACATAGGTTCTCAAATGGCTTCGTGACCAAGCAGACAATTTCTATCGCTGGGGAATTGAATCCGAACACTGGCTTCTCTATTTTTGTGCCGATTTGTAATTCGTCAGTGCTGTTTCACAGTGACTGGTTTTAGTATTGTGAGTTGTTGGTGAAATTGTTTTCGCAGATCTGTGTGAATCTTATGGTTATGAATGAGCAGTTATTTTAATGCTGTCTGCGTACTGGATTTGCTGAGGGGGTTGCGAACGGACATCAGTTCGGTTGGGGTGCAGCAGCGAGCAGGTCCGGGCAGCGCGTGGGCAAGCCAGGGCCGCTGGCAGTGTGCTGTCACTGCTTCAACGAGGGGGGGTAGCTGCGAGGGCGACGACTTCGTTGCACACCGAACCCTGGACGTTTAAGTTGAGTGAAGAGTTAACTGCTAATGCAACCTCGACTATTCTGAGATCTCGCCTTCGGTCGGCGGGTTGTTGCCTCCAGGGCCACTGAGCCCTGTTAATTGGTCGGTCGGCACTTAAGTTGCCCATAGTTTGAGTTGCCATTCAGTTACGTGAGTACAACTCTTGGCTGCCTGTCTCACCTTAACCTTGAGTTGAGTTACCTTTCCAGGGCGACCCTTGGAACGCTTGCTGAGAACCGCTTGTCCTGATTCCCTAGATTGTGATGTTTGTTTGTTTTAAGGATATTTGTAGTTTTCTAATTATTGTTGGTGTGGCCTTGCCGACACTAACACAGTTTATTAAGATTGTTTAAAAAGAGTTTTAGTATTTTTAACGTGTAATTGCCCACCTTATTGGTAATTCAGCCTTTCAGCCGTTGTGTATTCTGAAATTGCTTGTGGCCTTCAGCCGACGAATAAATTTGAACCTTTCTTAATAAGGCCTTCAGCTTTTGATTGTTTGTAACACTGTTTGTGGCCTACAGCCGACAAAAAATTATTTGATTCCTTTTAGTAAGGCCTGCTGTCAGTCTTTTAAAATGATAGTTGAGAGTTATTTTTTTAAATAAAGTGTATGTGTTTTCTGTGCAACCAACGGTAACTGATTAGGCCCCGTCCAAACCTTTCCCTGCTTTCCGTAGGTCCCACGTCTCAGAAACTAAGGATTGAAAAATGAATACCGAGGACATCCTGTGGCGAGCAACGCGTTTCGTCTGTTATAAATCGTTCTGCTTCATACGGTTTCGGTTGTTCATGACCCAAGGGAAATATCAGTTCAGTGGTGGTTTGGCAATAGGAAAACGCTATGACGGTCTATGAACTAGGACACAAGGACAAGCCTCTACGAGGAGTTAACAAACGCCCACTCGCTCGCCAGAAAGCAGTCTGCCAACTGAGCTACCCAATAAAGATACACGAACAGTCCTCACAGCTTTACTTCCGCCAGTGACTCGTTGTTTATTTGTTGTTATTTCTGGTGTTGCAGTTGGCCAGCAGTGTACGAAGTTCACTGAATAAAATGGTAAAAAATTGTTAAGTTTTCAGCTAAAATAGCCTTCTATTGACAAAATCAAAACTTTTCACCATGTCCTAGTGGCTTCTCTGAGCAGATTCCTTCCTCCTCTCTGTTTGAAGAGTAATCTTAATTAGATTGTCAAAAGTCTTTTTTCCAAAAGCCATGAATAAATGTGCTAAACAGCTGAATTACCTCGGCTTAACCTTTTCACGGTGGAAAACGGCCTCTGTTCAAGATCGCAATTTTTTTCTGATGGCAGCGGAGCCTTATCATCTTTGGCGTATTTACTGCCTGTGCGTTAGGTAAGGAAGAGGTTTCAGACTTTATTTGTAGGTGTTGGGCACACAAAGGTGTCCTTTCGTCTGTATGGATGGTGGACGTAATTGTTTTTGAAAACTGTGATTCGTACTTGAATTAAGGTTATTTAGTGTCCTGCCGGTGCGACTGCATCGTCTGCCAGGATGGCTCATGGCACGTTATACTGGTGCCGTCATTGAGGAAGGATTGTGCCTACTATCGCTAACTGATGAGTGGTGTGACGTAGCGTGTCGATCTTGTCAAACAGCTTTTGGGCTTTTTTGGCACTTTTTGGCGCAAGTATTTTTCGTGGAGTGCATCATCGAGTTCCTTTGTCCTTATCCTCCGATGTGCTCTGAGGATCCATCGGAGACATTTGTTTGTGTGACTCGGAGCTTCTTGAAATTGTTGTCGCAAATTGTCCCCTAGGAAGTCGCTCCACAGAGCAGTGTGGGCTCCACCGTGGCTCGCTGTAGTCTCATCTTCGTGCCAACATTCAGATCCTTAGCCTCGAGGAGGGGGATGAGAAGTCTCAACATTCTTAGTTTGGATTTTTTTCTTTTCTGCGACGGTAATGAGTGAAGAGTAGTTTCATGTCTAGGTGTTTTGCCACCGAGGACCAAGGAATAGGTTGGTTTCCGATGTGGAGCCTCGTACGGACCATTCGGCGTCTTGTGAAAATAATGGCCACTGTTTTATCTCGCCGACCGCGGTGGCCGAGCGGTTCTAGGCGCTTCAGTCCGAAACCGCGCGACTGGCTACGATTGCAGGTTCGAATCCTGCCTCGGGCACGGATGTGTGTGAGGTCCTTAGGTTAGTTAGGTTTAAGTAGTTCTAAGTTCTAGGGGACTGATGACCTCAGATGTTAAGTCCCATACTGCTCAGAGCCATATGAACCATTTTTTAACTTTGAACATAGCTGCTAAATTTCAGTGACCGTGTCAGAATTATATTAGAACAAATAAGACTCGGTCACAAATATTAAGTCAAAACTGACCAGGCTGCGACGCTACTATGAGCGTCGTCTTCAGACTTAGACTAACTGTTCTAAAACATATTAAGTATATAATACATTAATAAAATTAAAGTTTGTACTGACTGGAAAAAAAATTTAGTACTTACAAGTCACATATTAAAAAAAAAGTTTTCCATTCCTTTCATAGGAACCATTTCCTATCAGATTTAGCGCATGCTTCGCAACAAATACAACTGCAATGTTGCCATCTCTACTAATAATATTCTAAAGAGAAACTTCATTCATAATTTGAAATCCATTCGCTCCCCTACAGAAAGTTCTGGCGTTTATAAGATCATCTGCGACACCTGCTCCTCCTGTTATACAGGGTGTTACCAAAAGGTACGGCCAAACTTTCAGGAAACATTCCTCACACACAAAGAAAGAAAATATGTTATGTGGAGATGTGTCCGGAAACGCTTACTTTCCATGTCAGAGCTCATTTTATTACTTATCTTCAAATCACATTAATCATGGAATGGAAACATACAGCAACAGAAAGTACCAGCGTGACTTCAAACACTTTGTTACAGGAAATGTTCAAAATGTCCTCCATTAGCGAGGATACATGCATCCACCCTCCGTCGCATGGAATCCCTGATGCGCTGATGCAACCCTGGAGAATGGCGTATTGTATCACAGCCGTCCACAATACGAGCACGAAGAGTCTCTACATTTGGTACCGGGGTTGCGTATACAAGAGCTTTCAAATGCCCCCATAAATGAAAGTCAAGAGGGTTGAGGTCAGGAGAGCGTGGAGGCCATGGAATTGGTCCGCCTCTAACAATCCATCGGTCACCGAATCTGTAGTTGAGAAGCGTACAAACACTTTGACTGAAATGTACAGGAGCTCCATCGTGCATGAACCACATGTTGTGTCGTACTTGTAAAGGCACATGTTCTAGTAGCACAGGTAGATTATCCCGTATGAAATCATGAAAACGTGCTCGATTGAGCGTAGGTGGAAGAAATTAAAATGAGCTCTAATATGGAAATTAAGCGTTTCCGGACACATGTCCACATAACATCTTTTCTTTATTTGTATGTGAGGAATGTTACCTGAAAGTTTGGCCATACCTTTTTGTAACACCCAGTATAGGGCAAATTGGACGTGCTTTCACCATCAGATATAAAGAACATCTTTTAAGAACGGCACCAGTCCCCTAAATTCATTCTTTGCCGATCATCTCTAATTTACTGGGCACGTGCCTAAAGCCATAGGCGATAACAATATTCTGCATACCGAAAAGAAGGGGCGTAGGTTAGATGTTTTAGAGGAATTGGCGATTTTCAAACATCTCTCTCGTCACGATGGCCTCATTCTCAACGAACAGCTGCAGCTGCGAAATAAAAACTTTTCCGACTGTATAAATCCATTGCTTGATCTTTGATTCAGATTTCCTCAGGCAGTTTACCGAAATGTTTTTTTCCTGTTACATCTTTGTTGTTTTCTTGCATGTCATAACTAACGTTTTTTTACGTTACAAAATGTATTCTGTTTAAAGCTGATAAATATGTAACTTCATCCTCTTATTATTAATGCTTACGTTATGTCTGAATCAGCTGCATCAGAATTTCATGTGTCTAATTTTGAATGTAAACGAAGACAGTAACTTGTTTTCGAAAGAACAGTTACTGTTGATGACCGTGCAGCTTTTCCCTGGTATAAATGAAGACTAACTGAAAACCTCAGCTGCCGACAGGTGTTGTTGATATACCTCGATGTGGACAGATGAAAATGCGTGCCCCGACCGGGACTCGAACCCGGGATCGCCTGCTTACATGGCAGACGCTCTGTCCATTTGAGCCACCGAGCACACAGATCAATAGCGCGACTGCAGGGACGCTTCCCGTGAGACTCACATTCCCAACTGTCCACAATTCTACATATGTATTGTACCTTATAGACATTAGCCCACCCACTCACTATTCGCGCACGCTTTGGCGATTCCAGTAAGAGTTTGGGCAACCTGTGCGCATTCGCACAGACGAAGGTCAATGGATAGGTAGCCTTTAACTATATATACGAAGACAGAACTGCGCGAGTAATGAATGGGTGGGCAAATGTCTATAAGGTACAATACATATGTAGAATTGTGGACAGTTGGGAATGTGAGTCTCACGGGAAGCGTGCAAGGGATAAGTCCCCGCAGTCGCGCTATTCATCTGTGTCCTCGGTGCCTCAGATGGATAGAGCGTCTGCCATGTAAGCAGGAGATCCCGTGTTCGAGTCCCGGTCGGGGCACGCATTTTCAGCCGTCCACATAGAGGTATATCAACAACACCTGTCGGCAGCTGAGGTTTTCATTTAGTCATCATTTAATATTGAATGTACAGTAGCCTAGTTGTTTCTGCGGCTACTAGATGGCGCTCGTAGCAACACCATGTTTACTTGCCCACACTTTCTAACGTGGGCACCTCAGTCTTCTTGCAAACCTTGTTCACCAAAGTACGAGTAGCCCTTAGCGGCTCGCCATCTTACTTACAACTATTCATGACGTCGTATTTCCAGCTTAGGTCTTTTTTAATATGTGACTTGTAAGTACCGCATCTGTTTCCAGTCAGTATAAACTTTAATTTTATTAATGTATTATATACTTAATATGTTTTAGAACAGTTCGTCTAAGTCTGAAGACGACGCTCATAGTAGTGTCGAAACCTGGTCAATTTTGACTTAATATTTGTGACCGAGGGCTTATTTGTTCTAATATAACATTTTCTAACTGTTTTATCCGAGGCGACGGTAGATCACAGTTTCCTAAAACCAGACTCTTGCACGGAGATAAAAAGGCCTGGCAGTAGATTTTTCGCCTTCGATTTATAATTCTTGCATACACTCGGCCCGCCGATTTCTCTGACGTCAGAGCGCCGCCTGTCGCGAGCCAGTGGGTGCATTTCGTGCGGCCACAAACGGTGAGTCGCGAGAGCACGCTTCGCTGGCCGCTCCGAGGCGCCGTGCGGAAGCGGCAGCAGCAGCCTTAATGACGGCCGTAAAAGCGGAGCGCGCCTAATGCCAGCGGGAATCGATAGGTGTCTCCCGCGTCGGCGGCCGCTGCCGCGACAGCCGACAGCGCGGGGTGGCCCGCCGGCGCCGGCACGGGCAGAAGCAGAAGAGCGCCGGCAGCTGACGCCAGTGGCAGCACCAGCGCATCCACCTGCCGCTTCTGCCCGCCGCCACAGACCGCCGCTGCGCCAGGTGAGGCCGGCGTGTGCTCCTCTGCCTGCTAGACGCACCTAACCCCTAGGCCTAGGGCATTCAACTCTCTCGTATATCCCGGGACCTCCCGTAAACAGCAATTTTTCTTTAGCCTCCCGCCTCCTCCTCCGTCCTCTTCCCTCAGTGTATTTCGTCAGTGATCAGCGTTACCAATGCTAATCCCGCAAAGTACTATCGATAGTTCAAAATCCTGACCTAGATATCTCGAAATATTTTCCTTTCATAATCGGTACAATTGTCGACATGCAGTCTCTGTTTTTTTCCGTTCGTGCTTCTGCGGAAGCGGAGCGGAGAAAGAATGACATAGCCTACGCGTCCAGATGGCTCATGAGACGGGGAATGTTTACTTGTTTCCCGGTCAGTACTGACAACCAATGGATGCACTCGCCTCGTACCGATCAGCAGCTGTGGAATAAATAAAGCACGGAAGTAACAAGGACACGCGAAAGCAGAGTATAGAGACATTCAGGCTGAAACACACTCGTTTCATTATCTACATCTATATCTACATAATCACTCTGCAATTCACATTTAAGTGCTTGGCAGAGGGTTCATCGAACAACAATCATACTATCTCTCTACCATTCCACTCCCGAACAGCGCGCGGGAAAAACGAACATCTAAACCTTTCTGCTCAAGCTCTGATTTCTCTTATTTTATTTTGATGATCATTCCTACCTATTTTCGCATTCGGAAGAGAAAGCTGGTGACTGAAATTTCGTAAATAGATCTCGCCGCGACGAAAAATGTCTTTGCTTTAATGACTTCCATCCCAGCTCGCGTATCATATCTGCCACACTCTCTCCCCTATTACGTGATAATACAAAACGAGCTGCCTTTTTTGCACCCTTTCGATGTCCTCCGTCAATCCCACCTGGTAAGGATCCCACACCGCGCAGCAATATTCTAACAGAGGACGAACGAGTGTAGTGTAAGCTGTCTCTTTAGTGGACTTGTTGCATCTTCTAAATGTCCTGCCAATGAAACGCAACCTTTGGCTCGCCTTCCCCACAATATCATCTATGTGATCTTTCCAACTGAATTTGTTCGTAATTTTAACACCCAGGTACTTAGTTGAATTGACAGCCTTGAGAATTGTACTATTTATCGAGTAATCGAATTCCAACGGATTTCTTTTGGAACTCATGTGGATCATCTCACACTTTTCGTTATTTAGCGTCAACTGCCACCTGCCACACCATACAGCAATCTTTTCTAAATCGCTTTGCAACTGATACTGGTCTTCGGATGACCTTACTAGACGGTAAATTACAGCATCATCTGCGAACAACCTAAGAGAACTGCTCAGATTGTCACCCAGGTCATTTATATAGATAAGGAACAACAGAGGACCCAGGACGCTTCCCTGGGGAACACCTGATATCACTTCAGTTTTGCTCGATGATTTGCCGTCTATTACTACGAACTGCGTCCTTCCTGACAGAAAATCACGAATCCAGTCGCACAACTGAGACAATACCCCAGAGGCCCGCAGCTTCATTAGAAGTCGCTTGTGAGTCTACTTCACACTTGGCTCAGCCAAGCCTACTAGGCCAATGTAAGCGTGACTTCAGCATCGTTTAAGGGATAATGCCGACTACAGCCAACATTCTTGTCTAGAAGTTTATAACTGCACGAAAAAGAAGTGAAGGCGTACTCAAATTTACTCAGATATTTTGGTAACAGCAATAAGGATATAAAAAATGTTGCTGGTGAGTTGGCAGTAGTATGGCGTACTCTGAAACATAATACCGGCTACAGAAGTACGGATTGTGGGAATGAGTTATCGAAAGAGGTCTTCCATAAAGAAATTGTGGAAATGGTTTCGGTCCCAAAAGGTGTTCAGAATTTCATTAATATCATGAAAGATCCAACTCAAATTAGCAATTTTCTCTCTTTTGCAAAGGATGCGTCAAACCAAAAAGCCGGCCTATGTGACCGAGCGGTTCTAGGCGCTACAGTCCGGAACAGCGCTGCTGCTACGGTTTCAGGTTCGAATCCTGCCTCGGGCATGGATGTGTGTGATGTCCTTAGGTTAGTTAGGTTTAATTAGTTCTAAGTCTAGTGGACTGATGACCTCAGATGTTAAGTTCCATAGTGCTTAGAGCCATTTGAACCAACAAAAAAAAATGACCACCAAGTTGTAAGGTACTTTGATTTTTAAAACATGATAAGAAACAGGCTTATGGACTTCATTGAATAGGCTGATGAGACAGCTATCGATGTTCACAGTCTGGCCAAGTGTTCATTGAATTTTCATAACTTAGCTGTAAAGAACCTTACTGCGTGCTGTGCTGGTAATGCAAATGTAAATTACGGGAAATATAAGTCTACGTTCAGATTGCTGCAAGAAGACAACAAGCAGATGGTGGAACCAAATGGGCAAATCACGTATCTCATAAAGCTACAAAACTTGCATGTGGTGCGCTAGATACAGATTCTGAAATGCTTCTCTTGAAAATATGTGGGCGTTTGTCTGTGTCACCAGTGCCAAGAAAATGCTATGAAGTTGTGCATTTGAGATTTGCTGCGTTGTTTCTCCCTTAAAATTATGGTCAGATGTTGGTCAACTCCCTTAAAACTACGTTGGTCACCCTAATAACGTGGCCCCCTCCCCCCCCCCCTCCTTTCCCGTCGACTTGCAAGGTAGCAGTAGCAGAAACGCGCATCTCTTTCTGTGTATCGGGAGGCCGGTAAGCATTCCCTGGAAACTCTGTATTAGACGAGAACCTCTCTAAGTGGCATTCAGTCCTTATAGTTTATCTACCCACACCTGACAAGAACACTACTAGTTTGTTTTATGTTACTTAAAAATTCGTGCAGTACCCTCAAGATGTATTTATAGATTAATAATCAGCTTCATCTGCCAGTAATTTTCTTAATCCGCTCTGGTATTGGTCCTACGCTCCCATGCGTTTGCTGGCCGCGGGTGCGGGTGCGATTCCCCATGACTGACTGTCACGACCGCCACCCATTTTATGTTGCCATAATTTTTTGATGGCACCTGAAGATGAAGCGTCAGGCTTCGAAACCGGTTGGGGAATAAATTAAGAAAATTTGAGGCAACTGAAGAGGATTTTTCGTCTATTAGTATGTTCTTCAGTTACGGATGTTAACCTGACCAAATATTTTGTACCTTATGATCTAGCCTGCTCGGAGACGAAACTATGTTAGCTTTCACGGGTACCGATATCCTCTCCTATGTTCATGTTTCCTCTACTTCCCCTCGCCATCCTCCACCTTCCCCCTCGCCTATGCTCTTCATACTGGACGACGAAGCATAGAACTAGTTAACAAATGGACTGTAGCTTGGAAAACGGAAAAAAGGAGTAGTACAGCTACAAACTCATCTTGACTTTTAGCAGCACGTTTCCCACTGCGAGACAGTTTTGTGGCAGATTCATTGTTTTGACGGAAAATGATTTTTTCTCCTGCAAACAACAATTCCCAGCTTCCAGATCAATAAAAAGACGAGAATAATGCTCCTTAGTTATTGTTTTCCCGCTCTGAGGATATTAAATTAAAGGAAAACACCGAGGCCATGATCCTTCCCGCCTTCTTTGGAACCACAGAACTGGCCTCTGTGTATGGGCGTCCCGAAGCAGAGGGTGGGGGTACAGAATTCTGACAGGGCGTTCACGGGAAATGCACCTTTTGTTTGGCGTGGCTGTTATTTATGCGCTGTCTTGCAATAAGATGGATGTGAAGATTTACAGAACTTTGCCAAAATAGAGTCCCCAAACCTTTATTTTTCCCTACCTCTTACAGCCTTTATCGAACTGCAGAAATGGGCCGTTCCAACCCGCTGGCGCCCAAATTTCAGCGCCTATTCCCAGCAAAAATTATATATCTACATGCTCAAAATGCGTCCCCAATTCCCACAAAAACACCCTCTCTATTCCTGCACATCTTAATCACAACTGTGTTTTACCATCTGTCTATCATCAAAGAAGATCCGTTACGACTTGCTGAGAGTACATTCAGTTTTATGATCGTATATGTGTTCAACTGGGCTTTACCTACACACCGAAATGCACCTATTAAAATAGGAAATACGCATTTCAGGGCTAGAAGAGGCTAGTGTAGCTGTGGGCGTTCTGGGACAAAGGATGATCCCACTCCTTCCCCTCCTCCTCTGTTGTTCTGGAGCAAAGGGACCCCTCTATTGTTGTGGAGAACGGGCATTTTTTCCTTCCCTCTCCATTACACTGGAATAAATGAGTATTGTCTCCCAAGGTCACGCCTTCCCCTTACCATTCTGGCACAGAGAAATTGCCAGATGTATAAAATGACAGAAAACTCTAACAGCTTAGAAAATTCAAATATAACCCAATTGTGCTACTGGTATTACCCAACCATATGACATCACAATCCAAGATTGGTGGCCAAGAGATAAACCATGCCCTGGTCAGTTGTTCTATGTGCAGAACTCAAGATGGCCAATCAGTTTTTCCCTGATGTCACATACGAGGTGCATTCAAGTTCTAAGGCCTCCGATTTTTTTTCTCCAGACTGGAAAGAGATAGAAACATGCGCATTGTTTTAAAATGAGGCCACGTTCATTGTCAATATGTCCCAGAGATGGCAGCACCATACGGCAGATGGAATTTTACCGCCAGCGGCGAGAATGAGAACTGTTTTAAATACTTAAAATGGCGACGTTTTCCTTGCTTGAACAGCGTGCAATCATTCGTTTTCTGAATTTGCGTGGTGTGAAACCAATTGAAATTCATCGACAGTTGAAGGAGACATGTGGTGATGGAGTTATGGATGTGTCGAAAGTGAGTTCGTGGGTGCGACAGTTTAATGAAGGCAGAACATCGCGTGACAACAAACCGAAACAACCTCGGGCTCGCACAAGCCGGCCTGACGACGTGATCGAGAAAGTGGAGAGAATTGTTTTGGGGGATCGCGGAATGACTGTTGAACAGATCGCCTCCAGAGTTGGCATTTCTGTGGGTTCTGTGCACTCAATCCTGCATGACGACCTGAAAATGCGAAAAGTGTCATCTAGGTGGGTACCACGAATGCTGACGGACGACCACATGGCTGCCCGTGTGGCATGTTGCCAAGCAATGTTGACGCACAATGACAGCATGAATGGGACTTTCTTTTCGTCGGTTATGACAATGGATGAGTCGTGAATGACATTTGTCAATCCAGAAACAAAGCGCCAGTCAGCACAATGGAAGCACACAGATTCACCGCCACCAAAAAAATTTCGGGTAACCGCCAGTGCTGAAAAAATGATGGAGTCCATTTTCTGGGACAGCGAGGACGTAATCCTTACCCATTGCGTTCCAAAGGGCACTATGGTAACAGGTGCATCCTACGAAAATGTTTTGAAGAACAAATTCCTTCCTGCACTGCAACAAAAACGTCTGGGAAGGGCTGCGCATGTGCTGTTTCACCAAGACAACGCACCCGCACACCGAGCTAACGTTACGCAACAGTTTCTTCGTGATAACAACTTTGAGGTGATTCCTCACGCTCCATACTCATCTGACCTGGCTCCTAGTGACTTTCGGCTTTTTCCAACAATGAAAGACACTCTCCGTGGCCGCACATTCACCAACCGTGCTGTTATTGCCTCAGCAATTTTCCAGTGGTCAAAACAGACTCCTAAAGAAGCCTTCGCCACTGCCATGGAATCATGGCGTCAGCGTTGTGAAAAATGTGTACGTCTGCAGGGCGATTACGTCGAGAAGTAACGCCAGTTTCACCGATTTCGGGTGAGTAGTTAAGTAGAAAAAAAATATCGGAGGCCTTAGAACTTTAATGCACCTCGTACCACTTGTCCAAAGCTAACATCCAGGTGCCTTAAATCAAACAATTTCCCCCCATTTCTCTAACACTGCAGCTTAAACAATTGTCACCCTAAGTTTAGATCTGACTTGTCCTCAGTTTACGTCCACTCATGCTCTGCTTAAACAACAGCCACCACTGATGGTATAGGATGGGAGTGTTTATGATGTTACAGTTCACTTGCCTTAACTTTAAGTCAACTTGTGCTATGACTAAACAATTTCCCCCACGCTTCTCATGGTACAGTTTGTACAATCCCCCACCCCCCTCCCACTCTAGGCACTGTGAGTTTAAAGTGTTGGGACATTCAAGAAATCTGTAAGTACTAAATTTAAAATGGCAATAAATCCATTTTCCCTAGGTTTAATATGATGATAAACGCTTTGGTTGCCAGAAACAGACCACTTGTCCTAACATTAAAACTGAATAGCTTACTGATGCATTCAGTATGGTTGTCAGTCACTCTCACTGTCATGTGTCGTAGGCTAGGAATATGAAGAGAATACATGGTGCCCATGCTGCACCATTCCAAACACTGGACCATTGGTGCTGGGTTATGTCAACTCTGTCTGCTGCTGTTGCCACATCAAGTCTGTGGCTTGTGTTGCTGTGGGCCATAGCAGAACATGCTAATGTGTTCGTTCTGTAGTTATCCACTCAGACTGGCTGCCTATGTCAACTCAACACCAATTCTGCTCAGGCCTTCACTGAGCACTGCGTGATTTCAGCAGTCACCCAGAAAAACAGACTCCATCCATGTTAGGCTGCTTTGTCCAACACTATGCGAGTCCGGTCTTGTCGATGCCACATCATCAGTTCAGGAAGCAGAAAATGGTTTGTTACTGACTGTATGCTAAAGGTAGTGTGCATATACACATAGTAAAAATAGTTTCGCATCACCCTAGTTCCCAGTACTCCTGAAGACAGACGTTGACTGTGGATATTGAATCACAGTCACAGTCCCTTTGAATGTTCAGAGGTGTCAATAAACCCACCCAAAGATGTAAACAACCAAGCACGAGCAGCGCCTATTAGACGGAGGGGGTCCGATAGCCAATCAGTTCCAGTCATTCCACCAGGAAGGAGGAGGTACACGGCTCTTGTTGTCCCTTGTTCGACCATGCCTAGACGGTCAGTACCGCGGTTCGATCGCGTTAGTATTGTTACTTTGTGCCGGGAAGGGCTCTCAACAAGGGAAGTGTGTAGACGTCTCGCAGTAAACCAAAGCGATGTTGTTCGGACATGGGGGAGATACAGAGAGACAGGAACTGTCGATTACATGCTTCGCTCAGGCTGCCAAAGGGCTACAACTGCAATGGATCACCGCTGCCTACGGATTATGGCTCGGAGGAACCCTGACAGCAACACCACCATGTTGAATAATGCTTTTCGTGCAGCCACAGGACGTCGTGTTATGACTCAAACTGTGGGCAATTGGCAGCATGATGCGCAACTTCACTTCCAACGTCTATGGCGAGGTCCATCTTTGAAACCACGACACCATGCAGCGCGGTACAGATAGGCCCAATGTCCGCATCTCGTGGTCGTGCGGTAGCGTTCTCGCTTCCCACGCCCGGGTTCCCGGGTTCGATTCCCGGCGGGGTCAAGGATTTTCTCTGCCTCGTGATGACTGGGTGTTGTGTGCTGTCCTTAGGTTAGTTCGGTTTAAGTAGTTCTAAGTTCTAGGGGACTGATGACCATAGATGTTAAGTCCCATAGTGCTCAGAGCCATTTAGATAGGCCCAACAACATGCCGAATAGCCCGCTCAGGATTAGCATCATGTTCTCTTCACCAATGAGTGTCGCATATGCCTTCAACCAGACAGTCGTCGGAGACCTGTTTGGAGGATATCCAGTCAGGCTGACCCGCCTTAGACACACTGCCCAGCGAGTGCAGCAAGGTGGAGGTTCCCAGCTGTTTTGGGGTGTTATTATGTGGGGCCGACGTCATGGAAGGCGCCGTAAGGGATGTATGATACGTGAATGCTATTCTCCGACCGATAGTGCAGCCATATCGGCAGCATATTGGCGAGGCATTCGTCTTCATGAACGACAATCCGCGCACCCATCGTGCACATCTTGTGAATGACTTCCTTCAGGATAACGACATCGCTCGACTAGAGTGACCAGCGTGTTCTCCAGACATGAACCCTACCGAATATGCCTGGGATAGATTGAAAAGGGTTGTTTATGAACAGCGTGATCCAACAACCACTCTGAGGGAGCTATGCCGAATCGCCGTTGAGAAGTGGGGCAGTGGACCAACAGTGCCTTGATGAACGTGCGGATAGTATGCCACGACGAATACATGCATACATAAGACGATGTGCTACTGGGTATTAGAGGTACCGGTGTGAACAGCAATCTGGACCCCCACCTCTGAAAGTCTCGCGGTATGGTGGTACAACAGGCAATGTGTGGTTTTCATGAGCAATAAAAAGGGCGGAAATGATGTTTATGTTGAGCTCTGTTCCAATTTTCGGTACAGGTTCCAGAACTCTCGGAAAGAAGGTGATGCAAAACATTTTTTGATGTGTGTGTTTTAACGCTTAATGCTCTGACTCTAGAGTTGTCCTTCATTCTGTTGTTCTGCGTGGCATTTGGTGTTGAGAGCCAATACCTCTGCAACCATGGCGCCAGTTGCGCCGCTGGCATAAATCTGGTCTAATATTCCATATCTTGTTCTTCTGGTGACAGTGCGGAACTGTATTGAATGCTGATGTGAAATAAAGGAACATGAGATCAACAGAAAACTCCATATCCGCCACCATACGGGAGCATGAATGAATAGAATGAGTTTCCTCACTATTGGGAACAACATGTTGATTGCTAGGAACTCTTCAGTATAGTAGCTCGTTGGAGATTTGATCCAAACCACCACGCCCCAAGCATTAAAGGTCGATCCCTTTGACACTGCAGAAATCTATATTTATCGTGATTTTCTGCTTCAAATGCGACAGTTCAGTCGAAGTTAGACGTTAAAAGTATACGAAATAACCGTTATAACAATTAGTGTCAACATAGACACCAGTATCTACCATCATCTAGAGTCGTGTGCCGCACTGAGTGACCGCCTGGTTGAGGCGCCATGTCACGGACTGCGCAGCTCCTCCTGCCGGAGGTTCGAGTCCTCCCTCGGGCATGGGTGTGAGTGTTGTTCTTAGCATAAGTTAGTTTAAGTAGTGTGCAAGCAAGTCTAGGGGCCGATGACCTCAGCAGTTTGTTCCCTTAGGAATACACGCACACACACACACACACACACACACACACACACACACACACACACACACACACACACAGAGAGAGAGAGAGAGAGAGAGAGAGAGAGAGAGAGAGAGAGAGACGGAGAGAGAGTGAGTGAGTGAGTGAGTGAGTGAGAGAGAGAGACAGAGAGAGAGACAGAGAGAGAGAGAGAGAGAGAGAGAGAGAGTCGTGAACGAATGGAGCGAGCTTCCTCATTCTCACTGTTAAGAACAACCTGCCATTTGACAGGAAGTGCTCAATGCAAACATAACTCTAGTGTAATACGCTGTATTTTACGCTTGTGCTTACGCCACAGAACTGTATTTTCCGCTGACCAGAAGTTGGGAAACACAATATCTGCAGCCTTTTGGATCTCATGCACAAACAGAGCAAGCCGACTTTCTACGACCATTGCTTATGGAATGCATGTATGCATATTGATACTGTGTATTTCATTTCACCTACACATCTCCACGTATTTCAAACCTGCTTTTAGTTTCAATCAATACATACAGTTACAGGTCATTTTTTCACAGTTCACTAGCCAATGTGATGAAAGCAGACTCCATGGCGAAAACAGACAAGCATCTGAGACCTGAACTTACCAGTACGCTGTACTGACGTCGAAAACAAGAACAGAACAGACCATCAGCTCAGCACAGTCTCTCTCTCGACGTAATTGTCAAGCAATAGGCTAGAAAAATGTGTACACAGCGCTCACAGACTCTCATCAGTTCCTGTCACTGACTCAAAGTCTCTCCACCTATGAAACTAAATGACTTGATTTATATCCAAGATCTTTGTACATATACCAGATCTGATAGGCAAATGGTGTACTTAGCATTCTCCCAGATGCATCTTTGTTTGATGGGCTTCAACGTCAGGAGGAACATAACTTTGTTCTTCAATATTACGTCTAAATCAAGGAATTTTCACGTTGAAATAGATTTTCCAGCTATTTGTATCTAACCTAAAACAGTCACGTTCCACATAATCACACTTCTAAGGTCGAGATTTGTAGCTTAGCAGAAGTAGCGTGAAAGGTTTGTTCTTATGAGTGTTGCAAATAGTTCTGGACGTGTCAGAATAGCCCTTCTGATTGGAAAAATACATGCATTGCTGTAAACTAGATGAACAGTGACAAGCGTCACAGGTTTGTGATTTAAGAAGACAAAGGGCACCATCCAAGATAGTAGAACATCAGATGGTCATGGGCTGCATAGTTTAGTCATACAGAAAGGCCTTACATTTTTCATTGAAATAAGTGAATTTAGCGCCAAAATCAAATTGCATAAGAGAGTCGAAAGGGAAGTACTCAGACTGAAAGCGGTAGCTGTGTTGGTCTACAGAGTGAAAATCTATAAGCATGGTATGGAATCTAACATTTCCAATATTTCTAATCCATTTTCGACGGAGAGTGGTGTGCTCCTTCAGCGAGGGGTTTGTGTAGGAAGCCTTTTGTTACCCAAAGTTGTTAATGGTAATGGGATCGAGGATCCACTGTTATGGCTTACATTGAACTCCACATGTTGAATTCTTTCTGTGGGTGCATTCAGATCAGGTTAACTGATGACTACAACATCAGTGTAAGTGACCCTCAAAGCACTGCAACACGATTTAAGCTTTATAACATAGATAGTTCCTTGGGTGCTTGTGCAGGAGGTCTTTTGCTGGTCACAGCAGCGAGTTTCAGGAGATGTGACGTAAACTGAACACATATGTGGATTTGGAGAAGTTCCAAAAGCCTACTAGTTTGTAGGACGTTGAGCTATGTTTGACTATAGTTAGAATTTGAAACATTTCTGACAATTGTCAAACTTATATTCCTTCAAAATTGTGGGGAGTTTGATTTTACGAAGGCTGCAACGAAATTTTTCAGAGTTTGAAGTTCAGACTTGGAGCAGTAATATGGTGGGGAATTTAACAATTCTTGTGCCACACAGCGGAGACTACAACACTTCATCACACACATCTACATGTTACAGGAAAATTGTAACCAACTGTAACAAACTGTAGGTACTACCCCAACTGCAACAAAATGCCCCTCCCAGCTGTAACAAATTGCCACAAAACTGTAACAAAGTGTCTCAAAACTGTAAGAAACTGTCCCTGAACTGCAACAGACTGCCCCAAAACTGTAACAAATCTCCCACTCCCTCCAAAACTGTAACAAAGTACATCTCAGTACACGTAAATTTGTATAACTTTGCGTGCAGAAGTGTCAAAAACGATTATAACTGCCATTGCATAATTGCGATGTGTAGCTCTCAAACACTGACAGTGTTAATGGATTACCATACAATGTGTGTGTGGAGAGTTACCAACCATAATTGGACACATACAAAAATTAGAATACCATGCAGGGCACTCACTTTCAGGAATCTATGTGAAATCGAATATAAAACGTATAAAACGATGATATTTGGAAAACTTGTTACATTATGTTAGAGATTATCATAGTGTAACAACCTGCAGTGTCACGTACAGTTCCTTATTTTGTACTGTCATCGTGAAAGCAGCATGAGAAATAATAAAAGAAAAGAGAGGTAATAGTGCTTTCTTCGGTGAGAAAGACCATTAATAAATATGGAATAAATTGTATGACGCTAAAGCGATTTTGCCAAACAATGAAAATTGATTCTTCTGATGATTCTGATCCGGCTGTGCCTAATGTTTACAAGAAACGTCATTCTTTGTTACAATCTTAATAAAATATCCAAAAGAAGCAGTTGTTGCTGCAGCAATGGCAAGCTGAAGCCAATCCTGTGCTGGGGAAAGCATTTACACCCCCTCGTCAATCTCTACAGAGTATTATTGAAGGACACCTACTGAAAATCGAGAATAAGAAGACGAAGACAGACCATTACAAAGAGGATGAAGAGGACAAAGACATTAAACACAAAGAAAACAATTTATTTATGAATGTGGAAGGCAGTGATTTTAGAGGAGGAGGAGGAGATGATGATGATGATGATATCATTTAGCTGTATAAGACTGTCTGGGGAAAACCACATATATTGGTAATCGGTCTGTAAGTTTAATCAAGCATTTGATAAAAGAAGGAGTAGAGAATTTGAAAGAAAGGCATGTCTACTGAGCCTGATTTTCTTAAGAACTCCCAAATTCTATAAGTATTCATCAAAAGATATAGAAATGTAAGGCAAAATATTATGTATGACAGAAGACTCCGAGAAAGCCAAAGCCAAAGGAGTAAGAACAAAAACCAGCATCATTCCGTACTGTGAACAACATCACGTACAGTCATCTCAAACTATGATGCATAGATCGGGCACTGAGTCCGACCGACGTATAGTGCCCCACGCTGAATATCATGTCCGGAACACGTAGCACAGTGCACGAAGAGGGCCTTGCATTTGACACGCCCAACTACACACTGCACAGTTCGGGTGTGGCGTTCGGACACAGTGTAGTTCATGCATACATGAAGGATTTATCGTTGAAATCAGCGAATTTAGAAGTACTCGATTTGAAGTTGATTGTTGCATTGGTCTGACGGATATGCATCTGGAAGCATAGTATAGATACCTAACATTTCCGTGGCGTTTGATAGATTATACAGGGCAATTAGCATGCCTTCTTCACTTGATATTGTTGTGAAGTAAAACATATGACCAAGTCACAGATTTTAAACTTCGCTACACAGTGCAGTGAAGTTTCAAAACTTGTAATTTGGACATCTGTTTTTATTCCAGAACCATAAAAAGTGGAGAAGTCATGCTGATTGCCAGTAAATTAGCCTGTTACACAGATGTTTTCGCATTTACTTTTGATAAAATTGGCTTATACAACTGAAGATACCTATTTTGATGATGACTTGAGTTCCACTCAAGTCCAATGACTTTTGGTCCTTGTAACAATTGATAATGCCTTAAGGCCGAAATCTAGATTGTGGAATAAAAAAACTGTTGTTCAGTCAAATGACGGTTATATTTTTCAAAAAATTTTATATGACTGTGGCTCCACACCAAAATCATTTAAAATCATTAAATGTTGAAAAATATTATCATGTGACTGTGTCCCTTTGAAGTGCAGTGAAGGACTAAACTAATATAATTTGGGGTGCCGTAATAATGTACAACTTACTTTTTTAAGTCCCCTCGTATCATTCTGTCCCTCCTTCTTGTCAAAGTTTTCCACATATTTAGTTCCTCGCCGATTCTAATGAAAACCAACCCATTTCCCATCTTAATAGTCCACATAATTTTCAGCATCTTTCTGTAATTTTTGTCATCTTTCTGTAGCACCAAGCCACAACCGCTTCGATTCCCTTCTGCTATGGTTTCTCCACTGTTGATGTTGCAATTTCACACCATGCTGTGCTCCAAACGTACATTCTCAGATATTTCTTTCTCAAGTTAAGGCCTGCTATTGGTGTTAGGACATTTGTTTTGTTGACAAATGCTGTCTTTAGCTGTGGTGGTCCGCTGCTAATATCCTCCACTGCTTCGTTCGTCATGCGTTATTTACTTTGCAAGGTATCAGAATGCCTTCGCTTCGTCTACGTCGTGGCCCCCAATTTTGGATTTTAAGTTTATCTTTAATCTGCTATTTCCCATTACTTTCGTCTTTTTTTTTTTTTTACTCTCAATCTGTGCTCATGAGACCGTTCATCCGATCCGGAAGGTCTCGTAATTCTTCCTTACTTTCACTGCCGTCAACAATGTCATCAGCGGATTTTGTCATTGACGTTCTTTCATCTTCAATTTCAGTACCATCCCTGAATATTTCTTCCAATAGTACCTTATTTGTTAGTAGGTTGTTCTAGTTTATCTGTTAATTTGCAATCCACCTCTTGTTTCTTCTTGCGGGAATGACAAGTCTGGCGATTAATTTGCCACTGGCAGGCCTCGTTGCGACATATGTCAGTAAACTCATCCACGCACTCTTTCTTGACTTCGTCACAGAATCCTATAATTTATTGACGTACACATGTAACTTCTGCGTCTACATCTACATCCATACTCCGCAAACCACTGTGAAGTACGTGGCAGAGGATACGTCCCACTGTACTAGTTACTATAACCTCTTCCCGTTCCATTCGCATATAGAGTGTGGGAAGAATGATTGTTAAAACGCGCACTGTAATTAATCTAATCTTGTCCTTTCGATCCCTATGGGAACTGTGACTGGGGGCGGGAGGGGGGGGGGAGGAGGAGAGAGGTTGTATCATATTGGTAGATTCATACTTCAAACCTTGTAAGTAGGCTTCTTCGGGATAGCTTGTTCCCATCTTCAGGAGTTCGCCAGTTCAGTTTTTTAGCGTCTACGTCACACTCTTTCACAAGTCAGAGAAACTTCTGACCTTTCGTGCCGCAGGTCTCTATATACGTTACCTCAACATTTCAAATCACACACAACCACAGGCTTCTCTGTTCAGTCAAGACCTGGGTCGTCTGCGATATCATGTATTCGCCCCGGCTGCCTGCGCGGGTGAGCACACCTGTGCACTTTCGCCATCCACACCTTCTGGTTTTACTGCTCACACTCGATTACACAGGAAAATCTGTCCGCTCGACTTGTATGTGCGTAACGTCCTTTCCACTAGCGTTGTGGATATCCACCGTTGCCAAGTGTACCTCAACTAACAAGTTTTCAGTGCACCTTTCGTTACTTCCTTTTCCCATTTCGTTTATACTCTCCACTTGTCAAAAAGAAATATAGCCTATAGTGTATTTTTCTTGTGTTTGTGCGTGTGTTTTCGTGCTTGCATCACAATTCAATCTTCAAATCAATTTTTAAGTTTCTTTTTATTTGTTTATACAGCAGTAGTCATGACGAATTAACGAAAAATGGAGCTCCAAATAATACACTCCTGGAAATTGAAATAAGAACGCCGTGAATTCATTGTCCCAGGAAGGGGAAACTTTATTGACACATTCCTGGGGTCAGATACATCACATGATCACACTGACAGAACCACAGGCACATAGACACAGGCAACAGAGCATGCACAATGTCGGCACTAGTACAGTGTATATCCACCTTTCGCAGCAATGCAGGCTGCTATTCTCCCATGGAGACGATCGTAGAGATGCTGGATGTAGTCCTGTGGAACGGCTCGCCATGCCATTTCCACCTGGCGCCTCAGTTGGACCAGCGTTCGTGCTGGACGTGCAGACCGCGTGAGACGACGCTTCATCCAGTCCCAAACATGCTCAATGGGGGACAGATCCGGAGATCTTGCTGGCCAGGGTAGTTGACTTACACCTTCTAGAGCACGTTGGGTGGCACGGGATACATGCGGACGTGCATTGTCCTGTTGGAACAGCAAGTTCCCTTGCCGGTCTAGGAATGGTAGAACGATGGGTTCGATTACGGTTTGGATGTACCGTGCACTATTCAGTGTCCCCTCGACGATCACCAGTGGTGTACGGCCAGTGTAGGAGATCGCTCCCCACACCATGATGCTGGGTGTTGGCCCTGTGTGCCTCGGTCGTATGCAGTCCTGATTGTGGCGCTCACCTGCACGGCGCCAAACACGCATACGACCATCATTGGCACCAAGGCAGAAGCGACTCTCATCGCTGAAGACGACACGTCTCCATTCGTCCCTCCATTCACGCCTGTCGCGACACCACTGGGGGCGGGCTGCACGATGTTGGGGCGTGAGCGGAAGACGGCCTAACGGTGTGCGGGACCGTAGCCCAGCTTCATGGAGACGGTTGCGAATGGTCCTCGCCGATACCCCAGGAGCAACAGCGTCCCTAATTTGCTGGGAAGTGGCGGTGCGGTCCCCTACGGCACTGCGTAGGATCCTACGGTCTTGGCGTGCATCCGTGCGTCGCTGCGGTCCGGTCCCAGGTCGACGGGCACGTGCACCTTCCGCCGACCACTGGCGACAACATCGATGTACTGTGGAGACCTCACGCCCCACGTGTTGAGCAATTCGGCGGTACGTCCACCCGGCCTCCCGCATGCCCACTATACGCCCTCGCTCAAAGTCCGTCAACTGCACATACGGTTCACGTCCACGCTGTCGCGGCATGCTACCAGTGTTAAAGACTGCGGTGGAGCTCCGTATGCCACGGCAAACTGGCTGACACTGACGGCGGCGGTGCACAAATGCTGCGCAGCTAGCGCCATTCGACGGCCAACACCGCGGTTCCTGGTGTGTCCGCTGTGCCGTGCGTGTGATCATTGCTTGTACAGCCCTCTCGCAGTGTCCGGAGCAAGTATGGTGGGTCTGACACACCGGTGTCAATGTGTTCTTTTTTCCATTTCCAGGAGTGTAGATTGTTAAGTGGATCTTAGACATTGAGATTATTAGGGAGACGTCACTAGTAAAGATGGGGATAGGAATTGGCCGCGAAAAAAATTTTATCGCCATTTGTGACTTAGGTAACCTCGGAAAAATTATATCTCGAGTGCCGAACGGAGCTAGAGACTTATACCTCTATTACTGCATCATCGCGCACTGTACAATAAGCTCACTTAACAAATTACGAGAGGGCTGCAGTTGCTATACGTGTTGTACCAGAAGGAATGCTCAATATTCAGGGATATTACAGGAACGATCATTCGAAGCAGAAAACATGAGCTCAAAAATGCGTACTTTACCAGCTATGAGCACTTCTTCATCTTCGATAATTTGAAATAGATCATTTCCATATTTTGGAAGCGGGTAGTATGGACCAAAACAAGAAGAAAAGTCTTGATAAAAGTGGGTTGTAAGATGCATAATTTCAGAAAAATGGTTCATATTGAAACGTCCCCTTTCAACAATTTTACATGACTGTGCTTAACCTGACACACAATATTTTGTTAGCGCAACGCAATCTGACTTTCAAAAATCTCTACAAAAGAATGGCCCTGACTAACATTAAACTATACCTTTCACAAATCACTTACCTCACAAAAATCTTCGCTGCTCAAGCTGCTGCAATACAGCGAGCGCCACTACTGCCAGCTAAATAAAAGATTCAAACTATGGAAGGCACTAACTACTGATAGGGATAGTTAGCAAATGAAAGATATTAATAGAGAACAAACAATGTATTTACCTTGATATCATCACAAGTCATAATATATATATCAGTTCATGACAAATTACAAATCTCCGCCATCTCTCTCCCCACATCCACCACTGCTGGCGGCTCACCTCCAACTGCGCAACGCTACGCGCTGTTCACAGCCAGCTGCCTAACACTACAATGGCGAGTATTACAACAATGCAAAGCAGACACAGACTGCCCACAGCACAGCCAGTGATTGTCATACAGAGGTGGCGTTACCAATAAAAACCTAAACAGCCTACTTACATAGCCCCAATGCTCCCCACAAAAATTTTTACAAATGGTGTTGGGCACTGGCCAATACAGATTTGACAAAAATTTTTCACAATTACAGTAACAAAGATATAAAATGCACACACTTATTAATATTATGTTGGTCAAAAGATCAAAATTTCTCACAGTCCATAAAGACAGTCCTAATCGTACATGACAGTAGAATAGCAGTGTTTTTTCTCAAAGTCTGAGCAGTAAAAGAAAATGCACACGGAAGTAGTGGATTTCCATGCAGTCTTGAAGAAGTAGTGTTGTCCTTCCAATGGAAAGACAGTGCTGACTCTTGATATGCATACAGGTAATGGGCCACAACAGAGCAAACCCACAGCAGAGTCAGACGAAATTTTGAAGAGTATTGGTAGGTAGGTCATCACAGAGCAGACCCACTGTAGTCCTGGTAGAGATTACGGTATTGGTGGGCCACCAGAGGTGCAGACCCACTGCAGTCCTTGTAGAAATAATGGTATTGGTGGGTCATCAAAGATGCAGACCCACTGTAGTCCTTGTAGAAATAATGGCGTTGGTGGGTCATCATAGATGCAGACCCACTGTAGTCCTTGTAGAGATAGCCAGCAGCCATCTGTTGTGACTGTGCAGGTGCACAATCACCACTGAAGAGTCTTGCGGAGAATATAGCAAGTCCATAAACCACCACTTGTGCACTCACAAAGTTTTTGGAATTGTCCTTAGAACCAGCAATGCTGTTATCCAGTCCCTTGCTGAATTATTAACACACTTGCAAACACTAACAGTCCCTACTTCTCACATATTGTCCATATACTATGACCAACAGAAACGTGTGCAGTGAAATGTAACTTACAAGTTAATAATGTCATGAACTGGTGACAATTACAATTTTATAACATAAGAATACAATTACAAAGGTACAAAATACATCATTAAAAACATAATAATACAGATAACATTTGTAGTACAGGCTTTACAAAAGAATAGAAATAAACATATACATCAGTGTTACAAAAATAGTGACATAAGTACATACATAAAAGATCAGAATAACTTTCGAAACATCAACTTCACACATGAGCATTTAAACAGAATGAATTAATACTGTCTAACATCTTTACAAAGTAAATAACATATTATTAATGCAACTTATATTTGAGGATAACAGTATTCCTCCTCATAGTGAATATAGCTTAGTATTAGAAGAGAAAAAAATTCTATGAAACAGTACACAGAGACAGGAAGAAAACAAATACTCAAGGGTACACAAACACATAGTGGGATAACACCAATAGGAAAGGACAGGGTTCGTTTTCAGTGTAACATTTGGTACTGCAGTCCAACCCAAAACTTCATATATCTTTCCTCTTATTTCATCCTTTGTTTCCACCAAAAAAATTCTTATCCAAGCATGCTTTCTGTATTCTGTTCATATTTCTTTCAAAAATAATTATTTCTGATTGTAAAATACTCATTTGGGCCCAAACCGTTTTCATGTAACTTTCAAAGCATTCTTCCCCTATTCTCCATAGTTCCTTTCTTATATAGTCTACCCCCTCTTAAGCTAACTTAAATCTACTGAGCTCAGATGCTAAACTAAGGGACGAGGCAATGCAGCATCACATAACAAATCAACACAAACAGCAATGCAAAAAAATGCAAATTGGCAAAGCTAGCAGCATAAATGAGCAAAAGTCAAATTCAATAACACTATGCCTGGCAAACAGCAGCAACTTATACCTAAACATGACATAGCGCAAGCAGAAAAAATATTACACTAAACAACAATGCAGATAAGGGAAATGTATATTCACATCTTAATGTCTATGTAATTAAAGTGGCGCACCACAAGAAGTTATTCTACCAAAAAGTTACCAATTACTTGAAAAGAAAATTATGAATGCAGTTACTAGTTCCTTCTTATTGTTCTTTCCTTTCCAAGTGCTCCTTTTTTAAAGAATGTGGATCATAAAATAATTATTTAATAGATCTGTTGACAGAAAGTGTTCACATTAGCAAATGCATTTTATTTTATAAAAGCAATGCTGCAACACAGCTGAAAAACAGGTATCAAATGAAATAAGCAGTTACGCAAACCAAAGCATAAAAATATCATTCAATAGTCATGTGACATTTCATAAGTTAGTAGCTCTCAACTCTCGTAGAAAGACGCTTGTCGTAATCAGGTGTGCAGATGTATGAATATTTCCGAGGATAATGGCCTCCCCTTTTTTTTTGTTCTACCTGTGCCGCTGAAAAGGGCTCGCAATAATGGCTTTTTCTCCAGGCGTCTGACACAGCTGGGTGCCCACGACGCATTATGTGCAGGTGGTCACTTAACTTTCGTACGGAAATATTTACGACAGCAGTTTCCACTACACTGACAGTCATATATACAAAATTTCACAGGTCGAGAATTTACTTTGCAAATGTGTAGAAACAAAATCCTATGAATATAACAGTGTCCAAAAAAATTTTCAGTGGCATTGTGATACATTCACACATGATTCACACATGTACACACATTTCATAATTCTAAAGTACGATTCTTGGTTTCCAACATCCTTTTCCATAAGTCAGAGTCCCTAATCACTATTCATTACTCCTTACCTTATTACACATATACGTATCCATCGACACTCGTCAATATTTCGTCATTATAAATATGAAGCATAATCAAATAACTCATGTAGCCTCAGCCTATTAATCATAAACATACCTCAGCAGCATGATACACATCGTCGTCATAAAAATAACATCATAACACCTCAGTCAAATCTCAAAATCGTCGTAGCTTCCTCCAATAATTAAAAAAATTCTCTGCTCATGTCAAAAGTGTCATCTGCCTCAAACGTACTTTAAAAATCATAATCCCTTTACCAAATACATCATTCAAAGCTCTCATAGTATCACAATGGTTCCGAAAAAATATGAACAGTTTACAATGCACAGACAAAATACAGTTTCATAAGTGTGAAGTTATCCAGCTGTGTAATTACGTAAACATCTGTCACTGACGTAGTAAAAAAATGTTTATCTCTCAGTTAAATGATCAGATAGCTGTGTAATTTGTGTGTTAGAGAAATATGGTACCGATGTGTAAAGTTGTATAAGCAAATACCATATTAGCTAGGGTTCCTTGTGGTTGCCACACACATGGTACACAAAGTAAGCGTGTACCCCCCTGAGGATTAATGTAATTATACCCTCAGGTGTTACAGATTACAGCAATGGAATGAAATGTATCACGGAAAACTTTCTTTGTAATTCAAAAATCTTTAAAAATAAATGTTTTAAGTACAACATTAATCACTCAAATGCGTGTCCTGTAGCGCTAAATGTGCGTCTTGCTGTAAGATAATTCTGTGGAAGTGTCGTACTTATCGTCCTCCGAAAGCTAAGTTCTGCAGAAGTCAATGTACTTACCTCATGATAAACAAAAGTGAAATGCTTTATGTATAGATATCTTAGTTATTACGCTTATTGTTGTGATGAAGAAAGTACTGTACTGTCACGTAATGTTGTGCCACGAAAAAGGCTGTCTCATTGTTGCTATACCACAAAAGTTACTACTAAAACATGTTTTTCTTTCTAGAAGAATTCAGAAAACTGTGCAGATATAAAACAGATACACTGCAAAAGCAACATTGTAAATTGTCACTCATTAGTAGCGTCGTGATAAAAATCGTGTAGCTGTCACATAAACTAACCTCTGTGTCATCTGGTATCTCTCAGAAAGTACTTTAAATTCAGAATGTATTTTCAAATAAACCAAAATGTTGCATTAAAATCTCATTAGCAGTACTGGTAAATGTTCTAAGTATGTGAGCCTTATAGTCGTTACGTAATCGTGCAACAAACAAGCAAGAATGTACACACACAATAACACTGTGACGTCTGTTCACTATAACAATGCAATCGTAATTTCTGTTTAAAAATGTTCCCTAGGTTCTAGACTGGATATTTAACTTCAAACATTGTTGTATGTTAACAGATTCTAAGTCTGACAAAGCATATTAGTAATGTGAAGCGAAAAATTTTATGACAAAGACTAAGTTAAAAAGCAGATTATCTCTCAATAAAAGGTTTTACATGTGAAATGTGGTGTAAACCTTTACTCTTCCTAATACGCAGAGTTTCAACTTGAATGCAATTGTCATGCGGTATACGTCGGTAAAGAATACTGGAATTTTTGTCAAGGTTAGCGTCTATGTTATTTTTCTCTGAGCCACCTGGCGCACGCGGCTGCCTGCGGTGCGAGTCATTGTCTGTTCCTTTGTTGGCGCGCGTCGTTATTGGGATTAGGAGGCCTAACTTCTACAAATTCGCCTTGCCGAGAGGGCCCTGCTCTGTTTGAATCCCGCCAGTTCTGATGCAATTCAGGTCTGTCGTTACGATCATATCGTCTGTCGTCATTTCGGTAGAATCCGTAGTTTCTTCCTTGTCGGTCACATGGTGGAGAATTTCTCCCTGAATCGTAACTGCGCGCTGGTCCGTTGCGTCTAAAGTTATTCTGTCTCCCTTGATAGTATTTATTTTGGTTCCCATATTGTCTGTTTCTCTTATTGTCTCTGTGATAGTCATTACCATGGAGAGGTGATCTTTCCCTGTAGTTATTACTACTCTGCCAACGGTTGTCATACGGGTGGTGTCTGTTTTGGTCACGATTTGTGTTGTGAGAATAGCCTTGTCGTGTAAAGTTATTACTTCTTTCATCGCGGAATTGCGACGGATGTGACCTGTAATTGCTGTGTTCCTGGTTTCGCGTTCCGCGATTGTCAGTGTCAATTTCTAATTCTTGTAAGAGTCCCTGAAATGCTTCAATGTCGTCTTTGCAACGTCCTGCCAAAATAATATGTCGTAAATGTTCAGGCAATTTGAGTAAGCAAATGCGGATGAGTTCTGAGGGGCTGTATGGGTTTGAAAGATATTGATTCTTATGCAACATGTCTTCAAAATATTTGACAAGACTGGAAAATTCAGATTGTTCAAAGTGTTTCATCATCATGATGCTATGTTTTACACGGTCTTGTGTAGCTTGAGACCAATATGCTGAGAGGAAGGCATGGTAAAACTCTCCTTCACTGTGGCAATCGTGAATTACCGATCGCATTCTTACAGCTGGTTCATTCTCTAAGTAGCCACACATAAATTCTAATCTGTGTTCCAATGACCAGTTGGGAGGGAAACAATGAGAGAATTGATGGAGCCACGCTTGTGGATGAATGTCGTTGGCAGAATTCTTAAACGTTTTGAATTTACGTGTAGTAATGAACAACTTATAGTCAAAATCATCGTGTCGGCGAGTAGCATCTCGGTCATAGTTACGTCGTGTCGGCGGTTCCATCTCAAAATTCGGTGTACCTTGCCAATTTCTTTCATAATTACCGAAATGCCCTGTGTTATTATTTTGTGGCTTTTGCGTATTTCTAAGTTCCTCTTCCCGTGTTGGAGCGCGAGTGTCTTCTGAAATACGTAATTCTTGTATTACCTGTGTCAGCTGATCTTGTACTTCCCGGATTTCTCTTTGGTGTTGCGTATCAATTTGATTCTGATTTTGTTTGAATTTCTTGATTTGTTCATACACTTCTGTGTCAGTGAAGGCTACAGGTGTTGTGTCATTCAGATCATCATCTACCTTTGTAGATAAATTAGTGAACTGATCTGAAAGTTCGGCTACTTTATCCGATAGTGTACTTATTTCCTCAGTGTGTTTTTCTGAACCAAGTTTCAGAGTATCTACTGTGTCCTTTAAGTTTTCCTGAGTTTTTGCAAGTTGCGTAACCGAATTGGTAGATGCAACTGAGTCAAATTTAGCTTGCAAGGTCTCATGATTTTCATGAACAATAGTTTGCAGTTCTTTTATGGCTGCTTCGTGCTTCTGTAATACATTTTCATGACGCGAAAAAATAGGTTGGAAATGCTCACAAATTTGTGTTTTTACGTCATTACAGACTTTTTGACATTTCGATTCAATGTGATGTAACTCAGTAGTTAAATCTTCACGCGTTTGTTCAAGTGTGGTGTCTAACTTCCGAAGATTTTGTTCCATTGTGTCTAACTTTTTAAGATTTTGTTCCACTGTGTCTAACTGTTGCTGTGTTTGTCTCTGATTTTGTTCCATTTGTTGCATTAGTTGCAATAATAATGTATTAGTGTCTGGAATCTGTTTCTCTACGCTTTTCGGCAGTGCATTTGCACCGACAACATTCACATTTTGACAAGCAGAAAATGTGTCTTGACTTATTTGAGAAAACGGTGATGACCCAAAACCTGAATCTACAGTATTTGCGAAATTGTGTCCTGTCATTTCGGATTCCTGAGGCGAGCTGTTGCCGACCGATCGATCGATAATGCTTCCCTCTTCACTAATTGTTTCACTGTCCACGCCATTGTTTGCCGCCCGCTCCATTTCCCTATGCACAATTACCAAATTACTACTTTGAACATCAGTTAATTCATAACTCGGTGGCGCTAACACACTGCTCTCATTTTCACTGTCATTTCTCAGTTTACTTTGGAGCCTAGTATTACGTTTTTCACACGCCATTATTGTCACAGTATTTCACACGACAACACAGAAAAACACAATTTGAAGAGCAAAAATAAGAGAACACATTAACATAACACTGAAAATAATATCTAGTTAATTACAGCTGCGAAATACTTGGTGCAAATCTATATGCATGCCACAACTGTTTTACTGTACAACAATGAAAGGCTACAACTACAAAGGAAATTCTCTCTACAATTACGCGCTAGCAATAAACAAAATCTACACTAATTACACAAACTACAAGAAAAAATCAGAAGATTCCAGTGAGGTATCCTCGGCTAAGGGTCGACATATGAAACGTCCCCTTTCAACAATTTTACATGACTGTGCTTAACCTGACACACAATATTTTGTTAGCGCAACGCAATCTGACTTTCAAAAATCTCTACAAAAGAATGGCCCTGACTAACATTAAACTATACCTTTCACAAATCACTTACCTCAAAAAAATCTTCGCTGCTCAAGCTACTGCAATACAGCGAGCGCCACTACTGCCAGCTAAATAAAAGATTCAAACTATGGAAGGCACTAACTACTGATAGGGATAGTTAGCAAATGAAAGATATTAATAGAGAACAAACAATGTATTTACCTTGATATCATCACAAGTCATAATATATATATCAGTTCATGACAAATTACAAATCTCCGCCATCTCTCTCCCCACATCCACCACTGCTGGCGGCTCACCTCCAACTGCGCAACGCTACGCGCTGTTCACAGCCAGCTGCCTAACACTACAATGGCGAGTATTACAACAATGCAAAGCAGACACAGACTGCCCACAGCACAGCCAGTGATTGTCATACAGAGGTGGCGTTACCAATAAAAACCTAAACAGCCTACTTACAATATGGTTCTAGGCACTATGGGACTTAACATCTAAGGGCATCAGTCCCCTAGACTTAGAATACTTAAACCTAACTAACCTAAGGACATCACACACATCCATGCCCGAGGCAGGATTCGAACCTGCGACCATAGCAGCCGCGTGGTTCCGGACTGATGCGCCTAGAACCGCTCGGCCACAACGGCCGGCCATATCTTAAGCGATATGAGCACTTGTTCAGTGGAAAAGATATGTTTCACATTAGGAATATGAATAAATGTCCCGGGTTCGATTCCCGGCGGGGTCAGGGATTTTCTCTGCCTCGTGATGGCTGGGCGTTGTGTGATGTCCTTAGGTTAGTTAGGTTTAAGTAGTTCTAAGTTCTAGGGGACTGATGACCATAGATGTTAAGTCCCATAGTGCTCAGAGCCATTTGAACCATTTTTTGAATAAATGCCCAGTGCTCTTAAGGTACGCATTTTAGAGCCCATGTATACTGGACTTTTAGCTTCGAGTAATCGTTCCTGTCGTGTCCCTGAACACTAATCATCCTTCTTGCGAAACCCTGTAGAGCTGGTACATAGCGCTACACTGCTGGCGTACGATTTGGCAGCTAAGTGGTGTGTTTCTGCTAGATGGTTGTATGGAAAAAGTAAAGAAAGGAGCTATACTGTTTGGACATACACCGTGAATGAAGTTGCCCGATTTGTTGAAACATGGTGTAACAACGGTGGTCGTAAGAAGATCCTAACCGATGGGGACAGGAACGAGTGCCAATCCTTGCCAGCCAAATTCGGTTTCAAACCCGACAAGAATTAAAGCTGTCAGTGAATGCAGGTCCATGTCAACTAGTTTCCGTGCGTATTTTGAAAAGGGATATTTGGACACGGGCACATCGCAAAAAACCATTGCTCTCAGCGACGGGGCAAAGAAGTCATGGAAAAGTGGACAATAGATGACTGGAGACGTGCTCCGAAGAGTCGCGATTCATCCTTTTTTTTTCTCAGGCTATACAATGCGTCGGGTCCACGTATGTGTGTGTGTGTATGTGTGTGTGTGTGTGTGTGTGTGTGTGTGTGTATTTCAGGCTGCAGGTGGTTCTGTGATGTTTTGAGGCTGATTATCGGACCATTACTTTGGTCTCCTCACCCTGGTTACAGTGAGTATGAAGCAGAATTTTTATTTCAACATTTTGGTGAACACATGCAGCTATTTCTTCTATCCCTTCGTGCTACGTATGGTGTGGACTCTCTCGTCTTTCAAGGTGATAATAGCCGCGTTCACAGGGTTCCTGGTTTGATGAGCACTCAGGTACATATTGTATCTCTACCGCCCGGCTAAAACATCCAGTCTTACTTCCATATATGTCTCTCTGACTGTCTGATGGAACGCAGCAGGCAACATCCCCGCAATTTAGAAGTTGTGCGAACCTAATTAGTGAGTGACTATATCTGAATACAGAATGACTGATGAAATTTGTGGCCCTCTTTCTCCTCGGAGAACTGAGGGTACTATCAAGGATAGGGGCGCTGTTACACTGTTTCCTGGGTGTGTCTCAGACTTTGTTCGATACTGTAGTACCTGTGTTATTCCGAATTACTATGCACTGCGGCTACGACAAGCTTTATGAAACACATGGACGACAGTTGCGAATATGGGTAACCATCAGCTATATAATGGAATAAAGACTATGAAAATTTTTGGCGGACCGGTACTCCAATCCGGATATCCCGCTTATCGTGAGTGGTCGCCTTGCACGTAATTCGAAATAACACTGGCACTGCAATATCGTATTTATCTGTTAACATTGGGCATGTGACTCTCAAGTAAAGTGTTACTCCTGTAAGGGAACATAGATATGGATGTACGAGTGCAGGTTGTAGCACATGTTTGACTACATATGGGAGTTTGGATCTGGCCGTTAGTCGTGCTCGGATAACCTAACGGCGCCGGCACGGCCGTTCAGCGTGATCGGTCAGAGGGCTGGCTGAAAATAAAACTAAGTGAAGTATTCAACGGTGAACTTTAAAAGAGTGCCATGTGACGTCCACCCAGACTAAATGACGAGAAAAATGATGGGAAATCAAAGTCCCGGTTCGGCACAAATCGTCATTGTCACTCCATGATACACCTAATGGTTATGCTTATTCGCGACTGCGAATACATTTCGTGCATTCTTTGTTCGGTGTGCTTCAAGAACCCGTCTATACCTTGTTTTCCTGTTGCAAAAAAAATGGTTCAAATGGCTCTGAGCACTATGCGACTTAACTTCTGAGGTCATCAGTCGACTAGAATTTAGAACTAATTAAACCTAACTAACCTAAGGACATCACACACATCCATGCCCGAGGCAGGATTCTAACCTGCGACCGTAGCGGTCGCTCGGCTCCAGACTGTAGCGCCTAGAACCGCACGGCCACTCCGGCCGGCCTTTCCTGTTGCACTCTTCGTCTTTCGTGCTCTGTATCAGAACAGAAATTGTCAACGACATGTACCCGTAAATGGAAGTGCTTGGTTCTTGGTGTCTTGCGAAACTAAAATAAAGGGGCTTTCACGGTTAAATACACTTGAAATTAAACATAGACTTTCCATAAACTCATCGTTATTATTGCAACAAATCACAGTAAGCTCTGGGTGTACAGTCTCCACTACGTGAAGTACCAAAAAGAGTTGAATTACAATGGCGTAAGCGATCGTTCACAAATATCCTGTTTGCAAAATACTCTCATAGGAAAGTAGATTCGCTTTCGTTGCCTGCATTTTTGCATATCGACAAGAATGTTGATAGCGAGAACATTAATAATTCCCAAATAAGACTGCAACAAAGTAAGGAGCAGCGCGCTACTTCAAATATGTTAAAATTCGAACTTTTTTAGTTGACGTTCCGTTAATCCACGCTCTATTTTCCATACTGTCTAACTTCCAGCGGGACAACTAACGTGAACATGTACCTGATACATCTCCATGGAATACGTTACTGTTTGAGAAATTACAAATTGCAAAGTTTTAATCCGTCATGGCATGGGCCGTGGATTCTAACGTCAACGTCAAGCGTGCCGCGTTTCTTACGCCACAGCATAGAAAAGCATGTTGGGGAGTCTTGTCAAACGTAGAGCAATATCGAGCATTAAAATTCCTAGCAGATTAAAACTAAGTGCTGGACTGAAATTCGAATTTGCCTTTCACGGACAAGTGCTCCAGCAGCTGAGCTACACAAGCACGACTCACGGCCTGTCTTTACAGCTCTGCTCCCGTCAGTTCCTCGTCTCCTACCTTCCAAACTTCACGAACTGGCGGAAGTAGAGTTGTGTGGAAGTTCTGAGTCGTGCTTGTGTAGCTTAACTGCTGTAACACATACCCACAAAAGACCAAGGTCCCGAGTTCGTGTCTCGGTCCGGCACACAGTTTTAAGCTGCTAGGAACTTTTACGTCAGCGCACACTCCGTTGCAGAGTGAAAATTCCATTCTGGGATTATCAAGGATGCAGATATTCTGAAAGTGCCTCTGAAAGTAGACCAGTTAGACGCAAGAACGCCGCCTATGTAACATGTACTCCACCCCTTTTCAGTGCAAAGTCTGGAGATGCCATAGTGGCTTTCAGTTGAAGTCCATTTTGGTGTGTTTTATATTATAACTTACGTTCTATAAAAATATGGTATTTCAGAGCACCAGAAAACTGATCTCTCGAAAACCCATCGCTCATTGGTATGATCTGTTTCGATAAAATGACGGGAAACGTCATAGTGGCGGTTAAATAATTTTCGAAGTGTAATTTACGAGTCTGAAAGTATGCCGTTTCAAGGAAAAGGCACATTGAATATCCATCAAAAACACCTTTTTCTTTGTACGATCTGTTATAATTAAATGTCAGTTAATAACACGGAATATAATGACACACAAGGCGAGGTCGCATTTTCTGGAAGTTCAGTGCAGCGTAATGAATGGAGACGCGGAGTTAGAAAGTGAAGTGTGATGTGATGCAGATTCGTGAATCACTACATACAGTTTTTTTTTTTTTTTCACTTTCGCGCTTTCTCATAGGTTCTGAGACTTTGTCGCCGGCCGGTGTGGCCGAGCGGTTCTAGGCGCTTTAGTCTGGAACCGCGCTGCTGCTACGGTCGCAGGTTCGAATCCTGCCTCGGGCATAGATGTGTGTGATGTCCTTAGGTTAGTTAGGTTTAAGTAGTTCTAAGTTCTAGAGGACTGATGACCTCAGATGTTAAGTCCCATGGTGCTGAGAGCCATTTGAACCTTTTTTTGAGACTTTGTTATTAATTTAATAAATGGCTCTGAGCACTTTGGGACTTAACATCTATAGTCATCAGTCACCTAGAACTTAGAACTACTTATACCTAACTAACCTAAGGACATCACACACATCCATGCCCGAGGCAGGATTCGAACCTGCGACCGTAGCAGTCGCGCGGCTCCGGACTGAGCGCCTAGAACCGCTAGACCACCGCGGCCGGCTATTAATGTAATACAACTAAATTCTATAATATTCGATGTTTTGTAAATACTGTATACGGGCGCTCTCTCTCGAGAGAGAGTGGATGTGTTTGATTGGCTTTACGTACAAGAGAGCTTGCACTAGTCGCATAAGGTATTTTGCACTTTCTTGTTTACTCTTCTGCTTCACATGTTCTAAAGACTCTGCTACTGAATAGGAACATCGATCAAATAAGAGTGCCATTAGAGTTTTAGTAAAAAGTGAGAATGATGAAATAATTTTTATCTTCTGTGGGAGACTGTTGTAAATTTGTATCGCACAATTGTAATTGAATTTTTGTAAGCTGATGTCCTTACTGACTTCTTGTCTTATAACATGTTCATGGATATACAAGTTTTTATTTATGTATACTACAACAGAAAAATATGACTATCATGTATTCAAGGGAAGGAATATGCGTTTTAATAGAGCTGACGTAGGAATTTTACGCCCGTTCATTTCATTAGCAATGCTGCCGGTAACTGTTGCTGTAGCCCGCTGCCATCGCTCACAAGCAGCATTGTTTCTGAGTGTTCACAATCACGGTGAACTTGACAAGCTCAACGTTGACGTTTGAACGCATACTCGATCTACCGACTGCCTTAGTTGCTGCGCGAGAAGAGTATATCGAGCAATTCGTTGATGCTGATACAGATTCTTTAACGATGACGTAGAAAGGCAAATGTATCTTTTTGGGATAGCGACGTCTGGGTTCAATGGGTCATCATCATATTGGTAACGTACACTTTCCTGAAGATGAAGTGGGGTACCTTTCAACAAAGTTTGGAGAAAGTCTTCATAATACACACTGTTGCAATGAATTCGAAAGAAGCAGCTGCTGACCAGCTGTTGGCTATGCGCGCCCAGAACTTCATGATATGATAACGCTTTTCCCAAGTGCAACATTAGTGTTGTCAACGTCAGATACATGACCCAATGAGGCTTCATCCCAGATAAGCAGTGCTACACAAACCCACGTTTTCTTACTGAACACACTTCCATACGCTCGTCCTTTTTTGGGTGGCTGTCGTTTATGGCCGGAGCTCCACGACGATGCATTTCTTACTTACGGTTATCGGAAAACTTTCGACGTCCCGTAGCTGCTCTGACCTTATTATACTCGTTCTTATCCACCCTGTCGGACAATTAAGAATTCCACCTCTGATGATAGAAGCTTCACATTCGCAGGACAGTGAGTGTCAATTACACAGGGTGCAGCACACTTTGGCCCACATCACACATCACGCCGTCTCAATGTAACATTGGTGGTGGTGGTGGGGGAAGGGGGGGGGGGAGGAAGGTTCCTCCGTATTCCTCAACATTTACACCTACATGTTGGCCAGGTGGTTAGCAACAGCGTGCATAGTTTATTATGTGGCAGAACGAATTATTCATAGGTTCTAAAACTGCATTAGCAGAACTGTAGCGAAACGTTTTTAGCTTCGTAATTTTCTAGCCACTTCTGGACCGAACTGATACATTCTCCCCCATGAACCATGGACCTTGCCGTTGGTGGGGAGGCTTGCATGCCTCAGCAATACAGATAGCCGTACCATAGGTGCAACCACAACGGAGGGGTATATGTTGAGAGGCCAGACAAACGTATGGTTCCTGAAGAGTGTCAGCAGCCTTTTCAGTAGTTGCAGAGGCAACAGTCTGAATGATTGACTGATCTAGCCTTGTAACACTAACCAAAACGGCCTTGCTGTGCTGGTACTGCGAATGGCTGAAAGCAAGGGGAAACTACAACCGTAATTTTTTCCGAGGGCGTGCAGCTTTACTGTATGGTTTAGTAGCATGGAGAGCTGCATTAAACCAGAATCTGAACTGAAGACCACAACAACAACAACAACAACACTACACTATTCCTGAAACAGGTTTCATATTCACAAAAGCACAATACATCATGATGACAGACGTGCCTTTTCTCTGGATGAGTGACGTAGAAGGAGGGTCAGGCCTTCCGACACAGAAATAGCGCAGGAGTAACATGTCCCAAAATCCACTATGTTTTTGCGAAGTGGAATCGTAGTGAGAGGAGTAAACCAACCTTCTCTCCGTTAGGCCTCTAAAATTATTTATTGAGTAATGCGACATACTTGTTATTTTATTGAACAGAAACAGCTGCAGCTTATTTACCGAAGTCAGTGATAGGACAATAGCTCTAAAATACATGGTCGTATCTTTTCATAGGTGTGCTGCTGCACAGAGACGATTAGTCAAAAGAGGCCAAGCGCACTGTCACTTAGAGCGATGCAGACACCGCGACAGTTCGTTTATGAAGCAGTGATACAAGGCACATGATTAGGCGCTCAAATGGCTGTCTGTATTCGTCGGGTGACCAGTAGATGTTATCCTATAACACTGTGACGACAGTGAAATTTATAGGAGGTGGTGTTATGGTCAGGGACTATTTCCACAACTTTGAGCTGGAGCCCCTTGTTTTACTAAAAAAAATGGTTCAAATGGCTTTGAGCACTATGGGACTTAATTTCTAAGGTCGTCAGTACCCTAGAACTTAGAACTACTTAAACCTAACTAACCTAAGGACATCACACACATCCATGCCCGAGGCAGGATTCGAACCTGCGACCGTAGCGATCGCGCGGGTCCAGACTGTAGCGCCTAGAACCGCTCGGCCATCCCTGCCGGCCCTTGTTTTACCCCAAGTGAAAACATTTTACATAATGCCATGACTATCTCTGTGGAAAAATAGTGTAAATGGGCGTCCTCTGAAACAACGTGAAAAAAAGTGGACATGGCGACAAGCAAGTCCCATAGCTACATGGCTCTCCATCTACACTACATCTCAACTCCAAAACAAAGAAAAAAGTCTAGTAAACATGGGTCTTAAACTGCATACCTTAAGAACTATGACGAATTGTCATCTTCGCTACTGCGAAACACATTTCTTCTGTTGAACAAGTACTCACAACTCTTAAGGTATGCATTTTAGAATCTCGTGTCTATCAGACTATTTTAGGATCGATACTATCACTTTAGAAAGATACCTACACAACAATTTTAGCAACAGTAGTATCGGTACAAGTATTAGAAGTATCAGAACGGTTTTCGCTTATAACAGTCGACTCCATCGTTTACGGACCTCAAATTGATACATTTACCCTTCTCCATCAGCCCTGAAACTTCGCAACATCAAGACGGAATCACCCTGTATTGCTGTTGGTGGTTACGGCCTCGCTGTAGCAATATCTCACGTCTGGACTAGACTACGCAGTGGTCGTCACCGTCTGACCTGTGATGGGCATGCGCATGTCCTGCTGTCAATTATACGACTGGGAATTGACGTCGATATGCGCGACCCTCAGCTGTCGATGAGTCTACGGTTATAGTGTTGCATTAGTCGCTCCTGGTGTGTGTGTGTGTGTGTATGTGTGTGTGTGTGTGTGTGTGTGTGTGTGTGTGTGTGTGTGTGTGTGGGACCACGCGAAACAATCTGGAGGGAAGCACTTCGGGTACTGCCACTACGATAGGTTCAATAACTTCATTATGTATGTTCGATATTTGGCTGTTGCTACTTTTCATTAATCGGATTTCTTTACTGAAGTAATTGATGGATATTTCATCACGAGAAAGTTATTTTTGTCGTTGTGGTCTCAATCTAAAGACTGCTTAGGTGCAGCTCTCCACGTTGTTCTATACTGTGCAAGTCTTTTCAATTCTGCACAACTAATACATCCTACATCCATTTCTATGTGCTTACCGCACTAACTCTTGGGACTTTTTGCCCCTCCCCCCCCTCCCTCAACATTTCCTTTCATTACCAAACTGATGTTTCCTTGATAGCTCAGGCTGCGTAAAGTTGCACTACAGTTTTTTCCCAACTCGATTCATAACGGCCGCGCGGGATTAGCCGAGCGGTCTTAGGCGCTGCAGTCATGGACTGTTCGGCTGGTCCCAGCGGAAGTTCGAGTCCTCCCTCGGGCATGGGTGTGTTTGTTTGTCCTTAGGATAATTTAAGTAGTGTGTAAGCTTAGGGACTGATGACCTTAGCAGTTAAGTCCCATAAGATTTCACACACATTTTTTTGAGTCATAACGTCCTCATTAAGTATCCGACCCCATTGTCTAATTACATTTTTCACGTGCTTGTGATCAACAGCTATACGGCACTGAAAGTATTACAGTTTGACAGAAAATGGAGTATGTGTCCTTGAAATGGTTCAGCACAAATGGCTTTGATTTATTTATTGCGAAACGCTTGAATTCCTTTGGTGGCGATGTGTCTAATAAAGGTCATATTATAAGACCCTCTGCGAACATCCACACGAAACTGTACTTCAGCTGTAAACTCCAGTGAGTGATCAGCCCTATGCAGATGATGTAATCATTAGATTGAAGGCTGAATGAATGCGGCTTTCCACGCCAGTCTGTCCCATGCAACTTTCTCACAACTGAAACCTAAATCGATCTTGACCAGCTTATTGTCTTCATGCCTTAGACGGCCTCTACAGACATATTTCTCACCATTGCCAAATCAAGCGTTACCTCACGCATCAGCTTGTATCTCATCAACCTTACCCCTCTTTCAGTTAATTAGTACTATAAATTTATTTTGTCCTATATTCGATTCCGTAGCTTTTCATTAGGTACTCGACATATCAGTTTATTCTTCAGCATTATATGTAACACTCAATTTCAAAAGCTTCTGCCTTCATGTGTGTGCCTTTTACAGTCCACATCTCATTTCCATATAAGGCACCATTATAACAAAAACATTCGAAGAAGATTTCCTAATATTGAAAGTTGTCTTTAAATAATAAAAACATGACTGAAGTACTGTTTCTGATTGTAAGCTCTGAGCTGTAGTAATAAATGAACTTTCGTAATGTGACTTGTACTGTCGTAATGTGAAAGCAAAGCTACACTCTAATAGTAATAAACTGTTGTAATGAAAAGGGAAGTATTAAAGTATTTCATTTTGTAAAAGTTTTCAATCTGACTGCAAGAATTATGAACAGTATAAACTGTCTGAATAATGAACTTTGACATGAAACCTACAATAATTAGTTTTGCAAAATTGATCACAAAGTTGTCTCTGAATGACATAAGTTGACCCTGATTGAATAGATAAAAAAAAACATCAAAATATTTAGTCCTTACCTCTATTCTGCGCAAACCTAGATAACGCGTTGCAGTACTGATCTGTCTTGCTTGCCGCTATGCTAAAACTGCAAATTTCTGTATCTACACAGAGACATTCGAGAGGTGCAATGCGTTCTCTGTTAGTTGCAAATCGAAGTGTTTTCCGAACACACTTGGTTCCACGATCAATTAAAAATAGTAAGAGAAAGGTTGGTAAAAAATGAAATATGTCCGTAAATGACAACAGTATGTTCTTTGTATACTGTGAAAAAGAGCATAAATTTAATGAACGTCTTAACATCCAAACAATACACTTTCCTATCTCTCAAATCTAGCTGCTCTCAGTACAATAACCAAGTTAGTCCGATGGTGCAGCAATAGTAAAAAAAAAAAATTATTAAAATATTTACCTCTGACATTCCATTAGACTTTGTCCTTCACAAAATCAGTTTCCGTTGCAATCTTGATATAATCATGCTAAACATAACATTGTCATTGCTTCCTCACTCTAACACAGCTTAACATTGTCTTCTAGCGCTTCCTCACTCCAACACATCTTAACATTGTCTGCAAACTGTGCCCTCGCGCACATCATAGATGCTAACCTAACTTCTGCGATACTGCTTTACAACATCGATACTCGCTCACAATCGATTCAGGTACCTAAATTGTACATAACACCTATCAATATTTAAATTTACATTCATTGGTTACATTTCTCAAGAACAATTATCTTGTTAAAACATCATGTGACTTCATTCTACTACATTCTGTTATCCTTTTTTAATTGTACTCATGTTCATCTCATATATTCTTTTCAAGAATCTGACCATTCCATTTGAAGGATCTTTCAAGTTCTTTACCGTCTCTGACAGTTTTATAATGTCATCGGCATAACTTAAATTTTCTATATTTCACCCTGAAATTTAATTTCTCTTTCTAGATATCTCCTTAGTTTCCTTCACTACCTGAGTCATGACTCATTAAATAGTATGTGGAAGAGGCTGAAAACCTACCATACTCTCTTTTCAATTACAGCTGTCGTTCGTGTCTTTCCTAAAGGCAGTCAGAGTTCTGTACTAGACGCGGATAACCTTTCGCTACCCATATTTTATCCCCGATAGGTTGAGAATTCCGAAGAGTGTATTCGAGTCAATATTGTTAAAACATTTTTCTAAATGTAACCAATTGTATGAATGTATATTAACAATTAATTCAGATCATTTACTCTACTATCCCTGTACACTGGTCTTATCTGCCATGAACGGAATTTCTCGAGTAATGTCTTCCAGAGCTCATAGCCCACTGCTGGCTGAAAGGTCCTGCTTTTAAACTCCGGGCTCCACACAATCTATTCTGCATGTCTTGCTGGACTAGAGCACTTGAAAGTAAGGAAACAGCAGCTGGCCTGCAGCTATGATTTATCTTTGTAAAATCATTGGGGCAAGTGCCAACCATACGATTATTGAAATTCGAATACAAAAAATCTTTGATACTGGAAACATACTATTGAACTATCAGAAGAATATCAGTCATGTAATTACGAAAGAGGAAAAGCAGGTAAAGGTGCGAACTATCATATCATCAACTTATCAGCTCCTGTAGTTGCTAACACGAATAATACATCCATGAATGGTGTAAGGCACCTTGCCACGGTTCGCGCGGCTCTCCCCCCCCCCCCCCCCCCCCCCCCGGAGGTTCGATTCCTCCCGCGGGCATGGGTGTATTTGTGTTGCCCATAGTTACGTTAGTGTAAGTAGTGTGTAAGCCTAAGGACCGATGACCTCAGCAATTTGGTCCCATAGGAACTTACCACAAATTTCCAAATTTACCATCCATTAATGGAAAGAGCATCTATCAGATGACGAACAGTTCCGTTCTAGGAGAAGGCAAAGCCACTGGAGAGGCAGTTATGACGTTTCGCTTGGCTATGGAAGCGACGTTAGGCAAATAAAGACCCTCTGATATCACCTGTCGATCTACAAGTGCGTTCGACCATTAAAACGGCGCAAGATGTATGAATACGCTCAAGCGATAGATAGGACGATAGGACGAGTAGAGTATGTAAAACAACCAAGAGGGATCAATAAGAACGGAAGGCCACCAGAAAATTTCTGGGATTTAAGTGGGCGTAAGGCAGGGATACAGTCTTTCTGCACTGCTTCTGAATTTTTGTGTTGAAGTAGTAACGAATAAAATAAAAGAAAGGGTCTAGGAGGGATTATTATACGGGGGGGGGGGATGATATCAATGATAAGATTTGCTCATGGCATTGTTATCCCCTGTCTGATTGAGGAAGAATTACATGACCTTTTGTTTTGAATGGAAAGGTCTGCTGAGCGCAGAAGATGAACTGAGAGTAAATGGAAGAAAGACGAGAGTTACGAGGAGAAGTAGAAATGAGAGTAGCGACAAATTTAATATCACATTTGAAGAATGCGTAATAGACGAAGTGAAGAATTCTGCCATCTTGGAAACAACCGGCGGAGGTTCGAGTCCTCTCTCGGGCATGGGTGTGCGTGTTTGTCCTTTGGATAATTTAGGTTAAGTAGTGTGTAAGCTTAGGGACTGATGACCTTAGCAGTTACGTCCCATAAGATTTCACACACATTTGAACATTTTTTTGGAAACAGAATAACGAGTGTCGGACAATGAAAGCAAGATATAAGAAGAAAACTTGCATCCTCAAAGAGGGCAATCCTCGCCAAAGTCAGTCTACTAATATTAAATGTAGTCCTTAATTTGAGAAATAAATTTTTGTGAATGCCTTCCTGAGTCGCACCACTGTACGAAAGGGAATCATGGCCTGTGGAGAAACCGGAACGCAAGAGAATCTATGCGTTTGAGGCATGATGTTTGCAGAGTGACACTGAAAATTAAGTGGTCCTTGATGACAAAGAAAACAATGAGGATCTCCGAAAATTTAGTGAGGAAAGGAATATCTGCAAAAGATTACTTAGAAGAAAGAATAGGATGACAGAACAAGCTTTAAGACATGAAGGAATAACTTCAATGGTATTAAAGGGAGCCGTAGAGAGCAAAGAGCATAGGAGAAGACAGAAAGTGGAATGTATACAACAAGTAATGGAACACGTTGTGTATAAATGTAACTCTGAGATGAAGAGTTGACTCGGGAGAGGAAATCATGGCGGGCCACATCATTCGTAAGAAAATAGCCAAACAATGATTTTGTATGTTAAGAAACTGACCACACTGAAAGACAAAAATCAATAATGTCGTGTCCGGCCCACTCGTCTAATATAGGTTGCCTAGGAAGCTGTTTTCTTGGGTATCTAGACAAGAATTCAAGCAAACCATATTAATAGAGTTTATTACAGTAAATTGAATTGACAATACTTAACTCAGCGGATTTACAATGAGGTGTCTCAAGCAATTTGCGACATGTAAATAATCAGTGTCCTTCGATATATACAATCTCCATGCAAGCAATTAATATATGTCACAGGTCACGGCTATCTCGTTTGGATCACGGCTCGTCTTCTAGTGCGGGCGCGGTTAGCTGGAGCGGCGCTCGTATTCTCTTCGTGTAGGGGCCGCTCCTGTCGTGTCGCCATATTCAGTGTACTATTAGCTGACGTCTTCCAGGCCGACGTACCGGCGCTTGATGTTACGCCGGAACAAATAATACTCGAAAGAAAATGAATACAACGGGAGGTACTCTCACGTGGCGAGAAAAACAAGCTTATACTCATGTCACTACAAGCACTTCGTCTTTCGAAGACAGACAATGCGAAGAATGTCCCAAAGCTGTTACCACAGATGAGAACATCGAGAAAGTGCTTAGTGTGGTGCAGCATGGTCCACTGTTAAAGGCGTATTAAGCTGGTGAATAGGTATACGAGAGAAAGAGCTGATGCGTATTACATCTAGAATTAACTGCGATTAAGCTTTGCGCAAGGTGGGTAGCGTTTTGTTCAGTGTTGACCAAAACAAACTGGAAAAAGAATGTTCTGCCCGTCTTGAAAATTCAACTGCTTTTGTGAATAAGTTGTATGTTAGACTTGCCTCTATCACAACGCTCCAGTAACGAAATAGCAGCCAAATCAGTGGGTGGATGCCGGTGGCCGAGCACAAAAAAAGGTGAAGTCTATTTCAGCTCCAGGAAAGATTATAGGCAATGTTCCCTTGGATACGAGATTCTTCTTATTAATTAACCGGTAAAGTATAAAACCGTACTTGGCGAAAATGACCCACGTGTTCTGGATTAAACTGAAGAAGAAAACCTTGAGAAGCGGATTGCCTTATAGAAGTGTCATCATCGTCAGTTAGGTCTTAGACTACTTCCACTCAGTGTAATAGCAGCCTGCCCACATCACATTTCTTCTACGGTCTTTAGTCCATTAGCTACAATGGCAATCATTGTTCATTCATCTAATATTTCGCTAATCATTTTTCTCTGTACCTCGTTATTAAGTCATTAACTATTGTTTCACAGAGTTGACATCTGTTTTCTTGTTTTCACTGTCAGATAGGATTTGTTACATCACTAAATCTTCTTACTAATCTTGCTTCATATGTTCGTATATGTCGTCTCTCACTTTTTCGTGACTGTCCAGGTCTCATTTCCATACACTGGTGTTAATATGTCAATTATTTTGCATAGTGTCTTAGCTGTTCAGTGGTTGCCTCCTTTTTTAAGTTTTAATGACTCAGACACTTACTTATTGATATCTTAAGACTGTTTTCCAGCATATCTCCTCTCCTCTTCGTCTACATCTACATCCACATGGATAGTCTGCAAATCACATTTAAGTGTCTGGCAGAGGGTTCATCGAACCATCTTCACAATAATTCTCTATTATTCCAATCTCGTACAGCGCGCGGAAAAAGCAAACACCTATATCTTTCCGTGCGATCTCTGGTTTCCCTAATTCTATTATGATGATCGTCGCAACTAAAAACGCCTTTGTGTTAATGATGTCCGCCCCAAATCTTGTACCATTTCAATGACACTCTCTCCCATATTTCGCGATAATACAAAACATGCTGTCCTTGTTTGAACTTTCTAGATGTGCTCCCTCAGTCCTATCTGATAAGGATCCCATACCGCGCAGCAGTATGTAAAAGAGGACGGACAAGGGTAATGTAGACAGGGTCTCTAGTAGATCTGTTACATTTTCTAAGTGTCCTGCCGATAAAACTCAGTCTTTGGATGGCCTTCCCCACACCGTTTTCTATGTGTTGCTTCCAATTTAAGTTGTTCGTAATTGTAATTGCTAAGTATTTAGTTAACTTTACGGCCTTTAGATTTGACTGATTTATCGTGTAACTGAAGTTTAACGGATTACTTTTAGCATGCCTCGTGATGGCTGGGTGTTGTGTGCTGTCCTTAGGTTAGTTAGGTTTAAGTAGTTTTAAGTTCTAGGGGACTTATGACCACAGCAGTTGAGTCCCATAGTTCTCAGAGCCATTTGAACCATTTTTGAACTTTTAGCACTCATGTGGATGACCCCGTACTAGTTATTTAGGGTCAATTCCCAATTTTTGCACAATACAGATATCTATTCTAAATCGTTTTGCAATTTGTTTTGATCTTCTGATGTCTTTACTAGTCGATAAACGACAGCATCATTTGCAGTCAACCTAACACTGTCGATACTGCAGCTAGTGTTGATCGCAATTCCATGACAGTCAAGCAAATATTGAGTCGATGGGATCAGAAGTGCCATAGTCTACGCCATGCAGGATAACAACGTCTGCACGCGGGTCTAAGACATCTAAAAAGGGCAAGCAACAATCTTTCTCCGTCTCCATAGCAAACTTTATGTTCCCACGTATGGAATTCAGATGTTGCAGGAACACAGACTGTCCAAACCACGAGACCAAATTACAAGAGCATCATCAACGTACCGCCAAAATACTGTTGGTTTTAAAATAGCTGAGGCGAGTGCTCCCCCCCTCCCCCCCCCCCCCCTCAAAATCTTCCATAAAATGATTGGCCACCAGGGGAGACAAATGCCTTCCCTTGGCGACACGGTCAGATTGTTCAAAAAAATTCGTTTTTAATTAAAAAGTACGTCGAGGAGAGAGTGTGCTCGAACAAAGCTGTAATGTCAGCCGCAGAGATAAAGTGAGTCCATCGGAGGCACATTCGTAAAAAGCGAAACGACGGCGAAACTGAACAAGTCGTTGCTTTCCAACTTAAGTGACTAATGACTGTTGATAAAATCACTAGAATTTCTTATATGATGTGGACACTTCCCTACAATGGGTCTCAGTACAGACGTCAAATATTTGGCCAAATCACAGGTAGCTGCTCCAGTATTAAGAGGACAAAGTCACAGCAGTTTCTCGTCCTCTCCTAAAATTTCGGCCCTATTGGTTGTTTACAGATTCCGTGCGAAAGCGGCAAATCTTACGTAGGGCAAAGTGCGCACAGTGCAGGAACACACCGTAGCACACCAGTGGCATATTCGCCTCCTTCAAGCTAATAAGTTCGCTGTAGCTGAACGTTGTATTTTCGCTGGTCACTTGATAAATATGACCAAACGAAAATTTGTGGACCGCACGTCAACCTTTTGGAGGTCCATCATCAATGAATCAGAGAAAATACGACATTGTGAGTATCTTATTAATCGAGACGGCCGTTTCCAGTTAAATTCTGCATGGAATCTGGTCATAGAAAAACATCGAGCTTCGCGTAGCCGGCTTCGTTTGCCATGCGAAGACAGTCTATCTGAAATTGATGAAGCTAGCGTTCACCACGAAGGGTGCACGGCGCAGCGCACAGACCTGCAGACAAACAGCGCATGCGCAACGCTAGCTGGTCCACACCATGCACATGCCGGCGGGGTCGTAAATACGTGATCTCAATGCCTTTCCTGTCAGTATTCACCTGAAGATGGCCAGAAGACTCTGCGCCGAAATATAGTGGCAGCAGGTTGCGCACATCCGGCAGTTCTCCCGAAATTTTATGGAATAAGCTGTACTCCAGGAAGGTTTTTAATCTCACAATATAATGCCACATTAAAAATGAGCATACTTACTCTTTAACTTACTGAAGAGGGCGTCAAGAGTACTAAAAATGTAACCGAGTAAGAAGGCAAGAGACCTTAAGAATTTGCGACAGGCATAACGCAGGACGAACAAGATTTGATGCTGCCTGTTGCAAGCTAGTTCATCAGTTCTCAGTATTAACGCCTTTAGTGCCCCCTGGGTAAGTATTTACATTGCCTAACAAAAACGTGAATCATCAAGAAGACAGAGTTGGATGTCAATGTAACTTAGCACACGTACACAGCATCGGAGGGCATGTAAATGATTATAGAGTTGCAGTTCTCTGTGACAGAGAGAACAGCCGAAAGATGCATTAGTGTTATTCAAGTTTAGTGTTGTTATCACGCTTGGTAGGGTACATAAGGGGCGTGAGCAGAAGTTCAGTGATCAGTGTGAAGGACACGGAGGTGTCGGTTGCCCATCTGAGACAGCATTATCAGCACCTGACAGAGTTTGAAAAGGGAGTCATTGTGGGTCTCCATTCGACAGGGCTGATAGGATCATGCAGTATACAGATTCGTGGCGCGTTCAGATGTGACAGTGGCCCAATGATGGACTGCATGGAAATGTGAAGGAAGGCATACTTACCTTCAAAGTTCCGGTCGACCACGTCTGGGCATCACAACATGCGATCGACGTATTGTGCACCACCACATCGTAGCCCTTTCTCGTCTGTGTTTGTAATTCGAGAACAAGTAATGAACACCCAGCAAACATTCCGTGTCATCTCGCATTATTCGTCGGAGACAAGCAGCAGATGAACTAGGGAATTAACGTCCCATGCATAGGATCCCGTTAACAATGCTGCTAATGAAAAGCATCGCATTGTGCTCAGTGATGAGTCGGGGTTTTACACTACCTTGGATTGCCATCGTCGGCAAGTAGAGCGGCGACGGGGCAAACTTTTGGAGGCACACCGATGATACTTCTAGAGCCATGGTGTGGAGACCCGTCAGATTAGACTCCAGGTCACGGCTGATAGTGATTGAAGGAACTCCGACGACACAACGGTACATCAGTTACATCATGCGTCCTCGTGTGTTACTTATCATGCTATCCCATTTTTCGACAAGACAATGATCATCCACAAATGGCCCATGTCTCTATGAAGTGTCTCCGTGATGTTGACGTACTCTTGTGGCCAGTGAGATTCCATGATCTGATGTGTGGGACCAGCTAGGAGGCCAACTCCGCTTGATGGTTGGTTGGTTTGGTGGAGGGGACCAAACAGCGAGGTCATCGGTCTCATCTGATTAGGAAAGGATGTAGAAGGAAGTCGGCCGTGCTTTTTCAAAGGAACCATCGCGGCATTTGCCTGAAGCGATTTAGAGAAATCACGGGAAACGTAAATCAGAATGGCCGGACGCGAGTTTGAACCGTCGTCCTCACAAATGCAATTCCACTGTGCTAGCCACTGCACCACGTCACTCGATTTAGGGTACGACCGATATAGAGGGCTATTACAAATGATTGAAGCGATTTCATAAATTCACTGTAGCTCCATTCATTGACATATGGTCACGACACACTACAGATACGTAGAAAAACTCTTAAAGTTTTGTTCGGCTGAAGCCGCACTTCAGGTTTCTGCCGCCAGAGCGCTCGAGAGCGCAGTGAGACAAAATGGCGACAGGAGCAGGAAAAAGCGTATGTCGTGCTTGAAATGCACTCACATCAGTCAGTCATTACAGTGGAACGATACTGCAGGACGAAGATCAACAAAGATCCACCAACTGCTAACTCCATTCGGCGATGGTACGCGCAGTTTAAAGCTTCTGGATGCCTCTGTAAGGGGAAATCAACGGGTCGGCCTGCAGTGAGCGAAGAAACGGTTGAACGCGTGCGGGCAAGTTACACGCGTAGCCCGCGGAAGTCGACGAATAAAGCAAGCAGGGAGCTAAACGTACCACAGCCGACGGTTTGGAAAATCTTACGGAAAAGGCTAAAGCAGAAGCCTTACCGTTTACAATTGCTACAAGCCCTGACACCCGATGACAAAGTCAAACGCTTTGAATTTTCGGCACGGTTGCAACAGCTCATGGAAGAGGATGCGTTCAGTGCGAAACTTGTTTTCAGTGATGAAGCAACATTTTTTTCGTAATGGTGAAGTGAACAGACACAATGTGCGAATCTGGGCGGTAGAGAATCCTCACGCATTCGTGCAGCAAATTCGCAATTCACCAAAAGTTAACGTGTTTTGTGCAATCTCACGGTTTAAAGTTTACGACCCCTTTTTCTTCTGCGAAAAAAACGTTACAGGACACGTGTATCTGGACATGCTGGAAAATTGGCTCGTGCCACAACTGGAGACCGACAGCGCCGACTTCATCTTTCAACAGGATGGTGCTCCACCGCACTTCCATCATGATGTTCAGCATTTCTTAAACAGGAGATTGGGAAACCGATGGATCGGTCATGGTGGAGATCATGATCATGATTCATGTCATGGCCTCCACGCTCTCCAGACTTAACCCCATGTGATTTCTTTCTGTGGGGTTATGTGAAAGATTCAGTGTTTAATCCTCCTCTACCAAGAAGCGTGCCAGAACTGCGAGCTCGCATCAACGATGCTTTCGAACTCATTGATGGGGACATCCTGCGCCGAGTGTGGGAGGAACTTGATTATCGGCTTGATGTCTGCCGAATCACTAAAGGGGCACATATCGAACATTTGTGAATGCCAAAAAAAACTTTTTGAGTTCTTGTATGTGTGTGCAAAGCATTGTGAAAATATCTCAAATAATAAAGTTATTGTAGAGCTGTGAAATCGCTTCAGTCATTTGTAATAACCCTGTAGCCACGAGCTCTGGAGAGGCACTGCAGACGATGTTGTGCTGTTATCAAAGGCGTCTTAGTTCGCCGCACTGTCCTAACAGATACATTCGTCGTACGTCCTACATTGATTTCTACGATTATTTCACGCAGTGTCGCTTGTCTGTTAGCACTGACAACTTTAAGCAAATGCCGCTGCTCTCGGTCGTTAAGTGAAGGCCGTAGGCCATTGCGTTGTACGTGGTTAGAGGAAATGCCTGAAATTTTATATATTCTCGGCACACTCTTGACACTCAGAATATCGAATTCCCTAACGATTTCCGAAATGGAACGTCCCATGTGTTTGGCTCGAACTACCATTCCACGTTCAAAGACTTAATTCATGTAGTGTAGCCATAATCACATCGGAAACCGTTCCACATGAATCACCTGAGTACAGTCCGCCCATGGTAGCTGAGTGGTCAGCACGAAGGAATGTCATACCTGACAGCCCGGATTCATTCCCGGCTGGGTCGGGAATTTTCTCCGCTTAGTGACTGGGTGTTGTGTTGTCCTTATTATCATTTCATCCCCATCACACGCAAGTCGCCGAAGTGGCGTCAAATCGAAAGACTTGCACGAGGCGAACGGTCTACCCGATGGGAGGCCCTAACCACACGGCGTTTCCATTTTATGTGAGTACAAATGACAGCCGGCCAAGGCACTGCACTTCCAAGCCTTGTGTACGCGATACTACCGCCTTCAACACCACTGGTCATTAAAATTGCTACACCAAGAAGAAATGCAGATGATAAACGCGTATTCATTGGACAAATATATTATACTAGAACTGACATGTGATTACATTTTCACGCAAGTTGGCTGCATAGATCCTGAGAAATCAGTACCCAGAACAACCAACTCTGGCCGCAATAACGGCCTTGATACGCCTGGGCATTGAGTCAAACAGAGCTTGGATGGAGTGTACAGGTACAGCTGCCCATGCAGCTTCAACACGATACCACAGTTCATCAAGAGTAGTGACTGTGATGAGCCAGTTGCTCGGCCACCATTGACCAGACGTTTTCAATTGGTGAGAGATCTGGAGAATGTGCTGGCTAGGGAAGCAGTCGGACATTTTCTGAATCCAGAAAGGCCCGTACAGGACCTGCAACATGCGGTCGTGCATTATCCTGCTTAAATGTAGGGTTTCGCAGGTATCTAATGAAGGGTAGAGCCACGTGTCGTAACACATCTTAAATGTAACGTCCACTGTTCAAAGTGCCGTCAATGCGAACAAGAGGAAAGCGAGACGTGTAACCACTGGCACCTCATACCACCACGCCGGGTGATACGCCAGTATGGCGATGATGAATACACGCTTCCAATGTGCGTTCACCGCGATGTCGCCAAACACGGATGCGACCATAATGATGCTGTAAACAGAATGAACCTGGATTCATCCGAAAAAATGACGTTTTGCCATTCGTGCACCCAGGATCGTCGTTGAGTACACCATCGCAGGTGCTCCTGTCTGTGATGCAGCGTCAAGGGTAACCGGAGCCATGGCCTCCGAGCTCATAGTCCAAGCTGCTGCAAACGTCGTCGAACTGTGCGTGCAGATGGTTGTTGTCTTGCAAACGTCCCCATCTGTTGACTCAGGGATCTAGACGTGGCTGCATGATCCGTTACAGCCATGCGGATAAGATGCCTGTCATCTCGAGTGCCAATGATACGAAGCCATTGGGATCCAGCACGGCGTTCCGTATTACCTTCCTGAACCGACCGATTCCATATTCTGCCAACAGTCATTGGATCTCGACCATCGCGAGCAGCAATGTCGCGATACGATAAACCGCAATCGCGATAGGTTACAATCCGACCTTTATCAAAGTCGGAAACGTGATGGTACGCATTTCTACTCCTTACACGAGGCATCACAACAACGTATCTCCAGGCAACGCCGGTCAACTGCTGTTTGTGTATGAGAAATCGGTTGGAAACTTTCCTCATGTCTGCTCGTTTTAGGTGTCGCCACCGGCGCCAACCCTGTGTGAATGCTCTGAAAAGTTAATCATTTGCGTATCACAGCATCTTCTTCCTGTCGGTTAAATTTCGCGTCTGTAGCACATCATTTTCGTGGTGTAGCAATTTTAATGGCCAGTAGTGTATATATGTGCATATGGCTGTCCCATAACTTTTGTCACCTTAGTGTACTTACTGTGGCGAATTTTTGCGAGGCTGGAGTAACCTTCTGTCGCAGCATTCCTGCATCTCCACAGAAGAGCATCCTTTGACCATTTATGTAATTCCATCTACATGTTTCGTTAAGCCCACCTCGGTAATTCGAATAATATTTGCTGATCTTCCTCAACGTGACAACTCTTCGTATGGAGTTACGGCATTCGATGACACTCATATTCTGTTGTTAAAGAAGGAAGGAAGCAACGAAAACTGTAGTTACACTAAAGCAAGGTGAAGAAAGCAGGACGCAGCTTTTCATGTTACGAACAGGACACTGTGCAGATAATGAAGTGAGACTGGTAGTTCTCTTTAGTCTCGGCATTCCGTTTTTTATATCTCTTTCAAAGTTATCTCATAAAGTGCCTCAGCTCGACGTAGTAAAGGAGGGCTTATCTGAGCCGTCTATGAAGGGAAGTTTAGCTCCCTCCGACGTCGAGAGGTAATTACAGACGAAGCTCTAGGATGGAGAAATATATCAGCCTTCACCTCGTTGAATGAACCAGCCTTGCGTTTGCTTGATATGATTGTAGACAATTGCGGAAAGGCTAAACTAAAGTAGCTGCAGTAGTCGTCTCAGAGTAAGGTTCGGCGTTTCCGCTGTAAAAGGTTTTCAAGAGAAAAATGCCTGATTCAGAAGTTTTACACTCTAAGATACACCAACTGTTTTTTCTGGACATCCATAGGATAATGAATTACACACGTAGTGATGGCTGCACTAAAAACCATTACCGCGTCTTTCAAAAACAAAATCCTTTTGGCGTGTTACCTCTCATAGTCCATAACAGACATTAATCCCTTGATAAATGAAGCATATTTCCGAAATAAAGCTCTACCCCCACAGCGTTACTGAATCTGCACTGCATGCCTATCAGGGAAAATGAAGTAGAACTGAGTGTTGTTGACTATACTTCTGTTATACGAGAGTGCGAGACGAACGAGTATAGTAGTCGTTACTGCAAGCTGTTTGCGACAATCGCAAACTGAACCCACAAAAGACCAAATAACCGATTCTATGCGCGACAGAATCCAATACAGTCGCACAGCAGTTAAATTGATAACTGAACACACTGCTAAGTGGCAACGCAGCTGAAATTTCATTGTCAACGAAATAAAAATTTTCGTTATCAATGAAATAAAAATGTAAATAAATTCGTATAGTTAAAAATGACCCAGCTAAGTTTAAAGATGAAAGGAAAAACAATATGTTTCTCATTATGACGCCCGTATAACCATCACAGTGACACCGCAGTTCCGTGAGCAAGAATCTACTGACGTTATTTTTTCTTTAAGGTAAGGGTCGACTCATCAAAATGTTGTGGGAGGAAATCATTGAATGAGAAAAGTTATTTTTAAATATACTAATTTATTTGGACTTATTCAAATGTTCAAATGTGTGTGAATTCCTAAGGGAACAAACTGCTGAGGTCATCGGTCCCTGGACTTACACACTACTTTAACTAACTTACGCTAACGACAACACACACATCCATGCCCGAGGGAGCACTCGAACCTCCGTCGGGAGTGGACTTACTAGGATTTAAATTGAGGTTGGGCCGGCCGCCGTGGTCGAGCGTCTCTAGGCGCTTCAGTCTGGAACCGTGCGACAGCTACAGTCGCAGGTTCGAATCCTGCCTCGGGCATGGATGTATGTAATGTCCTTAGGTTAGTTAGGTTTTAGGTAGTTCTAAGTTCTAGGGGACTGATGACCTCAGATGTTAAGTCCCATAGGGCTCAGAGCCATTTAAGCCATAAATTGAAGTTGTATTGATTCGCAGTTACTTTAATCAAACGCGTAAATAGCAGTGTGATTACAAACTCGAGGCTTCTTTGAATCACCAGCGTGATAATATTCAAATTTACGGAAACTATGTCTGTCTAGAAGGCACCTGAATGCTCTCTGAAAGACTGCAAATTGACAAGCAAATCACTTTTCCAAAATCTGGGCAACTCGCAAAACGCACATATGATTGATAGCGTTAGCTCTAGCTTCCAGTACGATAAAGAAATATAAAATGGAATCACAAGTTGCGAAATAGACTCGCAGATGGTGAGCTATGCAATGCAAAGATTAACGCCAACGTTAAACGTGAATTACTCAAAAACCGCTAAACGCGTGCCAAGTTTAACCCAGGCATCGAACAGCAACTCAGCAACGACGATAAACGAGCTGCCTACATGTGATCGCCCTGAAAACGACTCTTCTACTCTCCAAGCAAACAGCAACTGACCGCGTCCCTCACAATCCTAAAAATTGCAAGGTTTTCCCAGTCGTAACTGAAAATCTCCGTCTCTCTTCACGTAGGGAAAAAAATTCAAATGGCTCTGAGCACTATGGGACTTAACTTCTGAGGTCATCAGTCCCCTAGAACGTAGAACTACTTAAACCTAACTAACCTATGGACATCACACACATCCATGCCCGAGGCAGGATTCGAACCTGCGACGGTAGCGGTCGCGTGGTTCCAGACTGTAGCGCCTAGAGCCGGTCGGCCACCTCGGCCGGCACGTAGCGAAAGCCTGCAGAATTTTCTCATGCAGCATTTGTTGTATTCTCTGTTAGCAAACCAATAGTTGGCAGAGTACCGGTCCTCGCGTTGGTAATGTAGCGGTGGCCCTGCTTCTCTGCTTCCGTCTTCAGGGCTTCAGGGCTTTGTTCAAATATGAAGGTTCTCACGTGCCTCGCACGGCTTTGGAAGGTACTTTTGCAGCACTATGGCTCAAGAGATACTCAAAGCGGCTTACTTGTGTGACACTTGCCCATGAAAATTTCTGGTGGGAAACCTCTCGAATTTCCGATTTTGTCAACCCACTGTCGAAGACTAGCACGTGCCACGCCTCGCCACATTCCACGAAGCAAGGAGACCACGAACTAATATGCAACAATTCACGGGTCTCGCTTTCCCATTCAGAAAGTGCGCGAGAATCCAACAGAAAATGATTATATTGTCACGTAGAAGAAGGTGTAATTAGATGAGTGACTAACTTCTCTTAACAAAGGTTCATCCAGTACTTGCACATACTAGAGCGCGGAGGGAACTGCGTCCGGCCAGAAATGGTTCAAATGGCTCTGAGCACTATGGGACTTAACATCTATGGTCATCAGTCCCCTAGAACTTAGAACTACTTAAACCTAACTAACCTAAGGACATCACACAACACCCAGCCGTCACGAGGCAGAGAAAATCCCTGACCCCGCCTAGAATCGAACCCGGGAACCCGGGCGTGGGAAGCGAGAACGCTACCGCACGACCACGAGATGCGGGCCTCCGGCTAGAACACATACAGTATACAGGGTGAGTCACCTAACATTACCGCTGGATATATTTCGTAAACCACATCAAATACTGACGAATCGATTCCACAGACCGAACGTGAGGAGAGGGGCTAGTGTAATTGGTTAATACAAACCATAAAAAAATGCACGGAAGTATGTTTTTTAACACAAGCCTACGTTTTTGTAAATGGAATCCCGTTAGTTTTGTTAGCACATCTGAACATATAAACAAATACGTAATCAGTGCTGTTTGTTGCATTGTAAAATGTTAATTACATCCGGAGATATTGTAACCCAAATTTGACGCTTGAGTACCACTCCTCCGCTGTTCGATAGTGTGTATCGGAGAGCACCGAATTACGTAGGGAACCAAAGGGAACAGTGATGGACCTTTGGTACAGAAGAGACTGGAACAGCACATTACGTCCACATGCTAACACCTTTTTATTGGTCTTTTTCACTGACGCACATATACATTACCATGAGGGGTGAGGTAAACGTACACACGTGGTTTCCGTTTTCAATTACGAAGTGGAATAGTGTGTGTCACACTGGAAACGCGTCGACGTATGTGGTATCAGCATGATGGTGCACCTGCACATTCCGCAATTAACACTAGGCTGACCCTTGACAGGATGTTCGACGGGCGTTTCATAGGACGTGGAGGACGCATAAATTGGCCAGCCCTTTCTCCTGATCTTACACCTCTGGAGTTCTTTCTGTGGGGTACGTTAAAGGAGAATTTGTACCGTGATGTGCCTACAACTCCAGAGGATATGAAACAACGTATTGTGGCAGCCTGCGGCGACATTACACCAGGAGTACTGCGGCGTGTACGACATTCATTACGCCAGAGATTGCAATTGTGTGCAGCAAATGATGGCCACCACATTGAACATCTATTGGCCTGACATGTCGGGACACACTCTATTCTACTCCGTAATTGAAAACGGAAACCACGGTCTGTGGAATCGATTCGTCAGTATTTGATGTGGTTTACGAAATATATCCAGCGGTAATGTTAGGTGACTCACCCTGTATATACAGCTATAGAACATTCCATTACAATGATTCTTGACATTTGTGGATACTTCTAGAATGTACTCGAACCGAATATAGAAATTAAAGTTGTACAGTCCAGGAGAGTTTTGAACTCACGACCCTCCATGCATAAGTTTAGTATCATAACCATTATACCACGGTGTTACTCAGCTTCTTCTGCCGCAATACGCATTGTCGCTTGGAGACATGTGACAGACCACTATCATCAAGAATAATATTTAGATTAATTTATCTGAAAGTTCTTACATTACGAAGTAACTACGTAAAATATCTTTTGTGTTAACGTTTCATGAGATCTGCACAAATCTGTGAGATAGTCGCCTCTCTGGCACGCATAATTGTCACACTAAGTTACAGGTTTCCGTATGCTATGGCCATATGGAAGCAGATTAGGAAACGGACACTGAAAGTAGTGGACGAAATTTGGTATTTGGGTAGCAAGCTACTTGATAATGGCCGAAGTGTGATATAAAATGCAGACCGACAACAAAAAGAAAATCCATTCTGAAAAAGAGGAGTATGCTAACATCAAATATAAATGTCAGTACAAGGTTGTTTTTTCTGAAAGTATTTGTCTGGAGTGCAGTCTTGTACGAAAGTGAGAGTTGGACGATAGACCGCTCAGATAAGAAGGCAATGTGGTGATGTAAAATAATGCTGAAGATTAGATGGGTAGATCGGATAACTAATGAAGAGATACTGAGTAGAACTGGATAGAAAATAAATTTGTGCCACAAATTGACTAAAAGAAAGGATCGGTTAAAAGGGCACGTGCTGAGGCATCAATGCATCATACATTTGGTAGTGGAGAGCAGGCTGGGGAAAGCGGAGGAGTGTTGGAGGGAGTGCAAGAGTAATGCAGAGATGAAGAGGTTCCAACAGAATAGACTAGCATCGAGACATGCATCATATCAGTCTTGTGACAGAAAATCAAAACAACAAAATGGTCATAATATACTTTGCACCATGTCCATCAATCGGTGAAGTATTAACAACCCGTACTGCATGTCTCCTTGTGCACATATCTTACTTTGCACAAGAAGTGGAAATAGGCAGATGGACACGTACATTCAACATTTGAAATGTACACCAAAACCACAAAACTGTTGGGCCAGTTCCTTTGTAGGTAACAGTGGAGGGGAACGGCATGTTTCGGAAGCCAAACTGTAGTCCAGATCAGTGGAAGGGCTCCCTTCTTACTCTACGTCGACCAGTTTTGCTGTGAGGCGGCAGCCGCTGCCCTCTGTGTTCGAAGCGCTTACGTCACGCCTGTCGAGCTCCTTTCCGCTCTGGACGCTATTACTTGGCTGCAGACCGGCGGCTGGAATTCAAAGCACGCAATAGTCACATTTGCTCTCCTCGGCCTCCAACGCAATGATGATTGCGTTCCGTGTCGGAAGTGAAATTTCTTGTAACCTTTTCGAAAGCGTTACAAATTGCCGCGACTTTTGTTAGAGTGACAAGCAGTTGCAATAATTCACACGTGGGCGAGCACTCGCACTTCATACTTGCTGTACGTTAAGTGTTCTGGCAAGGTCACGCCATTATGTACCTTTCGTGCCTGTCACAGAAGACCTCTCTGACCCACCACGCAAATAACGGAAATGACAGGAAAATTTATTTTGGATCACGATGACCATATTTTCTAGCTCTAGAAGTGGGTGTAAGACTGTTCATCATAACTCATTCATCTTGCAGACCTGTGTGGGATACACAAGCTATTACTCTAGTACGGAAACTGTTCCACGATTCCGACAAAGATTGCAGAATTGTCCCGAACGGATGGGTCTCCTGACCAACACAAAAAGCAGAAGTGTGTCAGTGATATGAAATTATTTCGTGTGGTTCGTGACCATAAGAAATCCATCCTAGTTTACGCTTTTAGTTTACGCCACTTCTGTGTCTTGCATGCCAGTAGTCCACAACGTGACTGTTTCATTTAAGCAACTTCAATGAGTACGTTTTGAGTGCAGTGTCGCGTTGTCGATTATCAGGCAGAGAGAGAGGAGGGTGAAATCCAGTGTTGGCACATTGGTTGCTCCTATCGAGTAGGATCAAGGAGGAATAACATCCGCATCCGTCCTACGGTAACCACACAATGAGTAGTGCCACATGCTCTGACTTCATGCCACACTGCACATAGGTTTTGTATTCAACCCAAGAACTTCGTGTACAGTCTCGTGATCAAAAACATTATTTTATGCCAGCAACTCTTTTTTCTTGCTGGCTAAATACTGGACATGAAAATTTCTTGTAGCAGTAGATTCTGGCCGGCTATCTCCGAGTCGATCGTCAGTGCAAACTCGTGCTTTAGCGACCTGACACAGAAGCCAGTTGTTTGTGAGGCTCAGCAACGTGCAAAAATGTATTTTTGTGGAGATATTCAAGTTCTCAGAGCAACTGAAAATGGAATGTCCTGTAGAGTTTGTAACATTCTGCCTTCCGAAGAAAAAATGTAAACAAATCGAGTAGGAAACGGTCCTACGAATCTTGAGATTCAAGTACTTGCAAAACGCACCACTATCCTTCCATACCGACATATCTTTTGTACGGTGTATATGAAGGCGAGCACTGTACTGAATTGCTTACGCCGAGACTCATCTTGCCACATCATTCTTTGATGACGGGGTACTATGTGTGGGTCGTGTCACTTTATACTCCAGTAGTTGGTGTTCTGCCATGTTCCGGAAGCGCAAAGGAGGGCGTTAAATTGCAATAATATCGCAAGTATGAACTAAATGTCTGGAGAACTTGAATAATGCTCCTGTGTGTGTGTGTGTGTGTGTGTGTGTGTGTGTGTGTGTGTGTGTATGTGTGTGTGTTTGTGTGTGAGTGTGTGATTGTTTGTTTTTGTTTTGCGGATCGCCTTCTCAGTAGATAATCTTCTAAAGAAGGAAACATACTTGATATCATACAAGCGAGGGCAATAGAGGATATCATTTAGGAAAAGTGATCGATAGACAGTGCCACCTGCTTCTTTCCAGCCTCCTTTATGCCGAACTTGTGGGATCAATTCTGTAATTTGGCGCAGCTGCTCCTGCAAATGTACGAAAGCTGATTGGGATGACTGATATTACCGTTCAGTATCATTTAGTCTCGGCCTGTCTTGCATCAAGGGCTGTAATTCCTTGAATGTATTCTGAACCTGCTGAATTTCATTTTCTGCTGTGCACACATCAAAATTCAACCTTAATTTCCGCTGGTGCTCCGACATTACTACATCTGGCTTCTGCGTAAAAAGTACCCCACTGTGTATAGGTCGTACTTGATAGCTTCTGCCGTTTTGGATTTGCCCCACAGGACAAGGAACACCACAACCAGGAATTCTCTGGCTCTCATGTTGCCCTTCGTTTTGCGTTCGTTGGCCAGAACTGATACAACTATTTTCTGCTCTCTTTAACATGTACTGGACTAAGTGTAGACTGCATCCTATGGCAAGAGGAAATTCCCTGTCAGGTTACTTGCCCTCTCATGCTCCAAAAGCGCCCTCAAATTCCTTATCTTTACGGACTAAATTGCCTATGAAACATTCGTTATAAATTACCTTCAATATGCGCTCATTCTCATTTTTATATTTCTATAACAACTATCATATAATACGGAACTATTGATTTAAATTACACATAATGTTCTATTAACATTCTTTAACCTATTACCTATGTGCAAATGTTCAGGATGAACCTTTCTCATACAAATAACACAACATAAATATAACGATAATAATAACTCAATTACAAACATTCAGCTCATGAGACCATTTCGTGGTCTTAAGGTGTATGTATGTGTTGGAGCAATCTCATGTACACCATGTGTCACTGGCTTATTTCGACCTTTCTGCTTTCTTTACCCAGATCCTCTCCCCTTTCAGAAACAGCTGCCAGAAATTGAGGCAGTGCTTCTGATTCATATTGAAATGGGCAGATTCTACTCATATGGACAATCATGGTTTTCGTGGGTAGTTGTATTTTAATATTAACTGGGGACGTCGTTTTGACTCCCTCATAGGGTGCTTGATACCGTGAAATGTACTGTGGAATGAAGTTCTTTGTTTTCCCCTTCTGTACGCGGAGGTTTGATAACATGACCCACTGCCTGATGTGATACTTGGGTAATGTCGCTTTTTTATTGTGAATCTTTTTCTGTCTTTCTAGAGCCTCTATGTTTATTTTTTACGTCTGGCGCCATATCCCTAATAGCATTTTAGTCCAAACTTAGGATAAATGCTCCGTGGAAAGGGGTGACATAATTCAAAAGCTGAGGGCATTTTTCTACTAAAAACAGCCTTGGAGAGTGAAAGACCCATGTTTTGTGGATTATTGAATTGTACACGCTGACGCTTCTGGTTATAAATTGTACCACCATCATGGCATTTGACTGTGTATATTAAACACTCTAATGAAGGTCAGTTACTGTAGTGACAGAAACATTTTACAACATGACGCGTTTCGCAACCTTGAAGAATTTCTTACGAAGGTGACTCCGGCTATGACAACCTCTTATAATAAACAGTGAAAAGCCCATTTTTTATGGTACTTTCCATAACAACGTTTTCACATTTTATTAGCGTCTGCAAAACTCTTGAGAAAACTTCTTGCTAATGTCTGGTGCTATTGTAAAAGTATAGCACTCTGTAATGGTGATAACGCTTGCTTACACTAAACCAGCTAGCAGTTATCTGGAGCTTTCTCTGTGGTGGTGTGGAAATCTACATCGTTACTACAGAACTAGTATCAGAGGTAGAAAACGAAACAAAAACATCTCAAAGTTACTATCAACTTTTTTCTTTAGTGTGGTGCCTCTTATTCGCTGGTGACATATGGGAAAGCTTAGGAATAATTCCCATAGATGGCTGTGCGCCTTTGACAACAACGTTTACAATCTACCACGTCGATATGGAAGAGATGCAGGAGCTGTAAATCGCTGAATGAATCATCATTGCTCTTGGTCAAGATCCCTCTCTAAAGATCTCGTCAATGATGATCCTGAATACTAAGCTTCCTTTCGCTCATTGTGACCGCCGACTCAGTTATATAAGTCGCTATAATAGGAGAAATGTTTTGATCTCACAACCGACAGTAAGGAATATATATAACAGCGAAACGACAAGGCCTTTCAAACGCACGTGCTCGACAACAGAATGTGAAAACATGGAGGTGGACCCTTGTGATTTTGCTGATATAGCAGTGAGCAAGAGAAAGTACTGTTGTGGCTCGATACACATGTGTCAACAAAATTGATGTCTTTGTTACTCATCGTACAATTACGAGAACAAAACTTTCGTGGGGGTCGGAAACGTGCGCAAGGAAGCTGAAAGCACCAGCAATTTCAACTAGAGGTGCTATTTCAAAACGTTGACTTTCCCAGTTTACGACCAGACCTTTTTGGGCGCTATTCTTTTGTTTCAACAAGCACGTCCTCTGCAGAATAAGAATAGCGAGAGTCGTGAGAAACTGAAGTTGGAGGTAGATGTCTATTGTATGAAATTACTATTTGTTAACGACGACAGTTCTCCGTTGATACATTGTGATAAAAGGAAATGATTCAGAAAAATGAGTAATATGAAAGAATTACAGGAGCCTTCAAAGTGAAGAGACAGCACAAATTCTCACAAGCATTTGAATTTAAAGCAATTTTACTCCAAAAATCCACAACAGTATTTCTTTCTGTTGCCCGCATCCACATCTGAGCGGTCACCGCGGGTTACTGCCATACGGGGGCTCGGGTTCGATCACCCGTATTGCCAGGGATTCTTTTCCGTAGTGGAAGCGAGCACTGGTGCAGGGCGTGGGCGTACTGAGCCTCGTGAGGCGAACTGAGGAGTTACTCGACCGATTACTAATGGTTCCAAGGTCACGAAACCCGACACTAGCGGGAGAGCGGTGTGCAGACCACGTTTCCCTCCGTACTGCATCCGATGATGCCACTGGTAGAGGATGGCACGGTGAATGGCTCAACCCGATCGACAGTAACTTATTTCCTGCTCCTGTAATCTCCAGAAGATATGGAACACAAGCCATACAGAGAAGACCGCCGCGATAATTAGAACTCAGGAGCAACTGAGTTACGGCTGCCCTCCAAAAGAGAGCTCACGAGGCAAAGACAACTGTATGCTTCCACCTTACATCATTAATACGAGGGGAGTTGAATAATCAACACGTTCTCAGCCAGTTTCGGTTGAAAAAATGCGGAATTTATTGCAGGACATCGTTGAATATTCTCGCATCATCCCCTATAGTCTCGTGAAGTCCCAGTAAATGGAATCGTCTTGTTTAGCCTTCAAAATGGCGTCTGTAATGGAGGTGCGTTCCAAGCAGTGTTCTCATTGAGTTTCTTTAGGCGGAAAATCAGGGCGTCGCAGATATCCATAGGCGCTTGCTGAATGTCTACGGAGCCCTGGCAGTGAACAGAAGCACGGTGAGTCGTTGGGCGAGGCGTCGGTCTTCATCGCAGTAAGGTCGTTCAAGCCTGTCCGATCTCCCGCGTGTCAGCCGGCTGCACACAGCTGTGACTCCTGCAGTGTTGGAACGTGCGGACACTCTCATAGGAAGTAATCGTCTACGGATCGCAATCAGACACCTCGTTGCTCAACTGGGCATCTCCGTTGGTAGTGCCGATACACTCGTCCTCCAGTTGGGGCACTCAAAGACGCTACTCTCAGAAAATAGAAGAAACGACCTCAGCGTGTTCGGCGCCACAAAACTGAAAACGGACTTCTTCTCCGTGGCAACGTAATGCCTCACACAGGTCTGCGCACCGGAGAAGAGCTCATAGAACTTCATGGGCTGTTATTCCTCATCACACACACAGCCCGGATCTCGCATCTTCCGACTCCCATCTGTTTGTCCCAAAGAAAGGTGTGCTCCACGGGAAGCTGTACGTGGATTATGGGGAGGCTCCGACGTTGATCAGTAGAGTGGTACCAGGCGGGAGCATTGAACGGGGTTTACGTTGAAAAATAGGGGTTTGTAGTAAAAGAGTGGGGAATAACATGGTGTATTGGAATCCTGAATAAAACCAACTAGCTTCCAGAAAAAAAAAATGTGTTTCATTATTTATTGAACGCTCCTCGTAGTTGCCAAGTAGACATCCATCCGATAATCATGGATATAAGGGGACACACGGTTCGACTCAAGACAGTAATTTATCAGCTGAAGACATGCGCATATTTAAGTTGACGATGATTTGTATCAGAATATTTTAACGATCTGAAGATGGCAATAAGCCGAAACCGCTCATAAAGTATAAAGAAATCTATGTGATCAAGACGGACTTGTGAAAATAAAAGTGCTCAAGACAGTAAAGCACAGTATCAGTAGCAAGTCAAGACAGCAACAGGACCGCATCTACAGTCGGCGCCAACAGGAACCAGCCTGAACGTTGTGCAAGTGATCGAAGTTATTGCACAACGGATTCAGGAGAGCACTAGAGTTAAAGACAGGTCAGTGCAGGTGAACACTGGATTACTGCCACGCCCTGTCTTCATACTACAGTGAAATATCTGTAAAATTTTTATTGATAAATTACTGTATGTTGTTGCTAATCTGTGTTGCCATCATTTTTGCCATAGTGTTGCCTAACCCCCTTTGACCCTGGAGGCTGTTTTTTTCGCTGCATGCAAGCAAGCCACTTCTTGCAGCAACTACTTTCTGTGGTAAGGGGTTCTCTTAATGCCACCTTGTTATGGCCAACACCAATGCAGTTGGCGAATACATCGCTTACTGTTAACCACTGTTGTGTTTTTGCGGGACAAACTTCTTCATATATCTGTCTATCTATCTATCCATCCATCTACGTATTTATACTAGCATTCGTTCTCCATGATGCTGGTGGAAAGGATGTCAACTTGTCACATCATCACCTCCCCTTGAGGAGTCCATTCGGTTGCTGACTTGGAACATGCGTCGCTTGAACGTTTCGTGACATACCTCGTTCACTCCATTCGCATAGACTCTAAACAAGTGAGGCGTTTATTGCTCCCCTTACCCTTCCTCCTCTCAGTCCGATCTTTCCCTTTCACTGAAGATGGTTCTTCCCTTTGAGCTGCGATTCTTGCAGTCTGTATCCTGGTTCATTGTGCTGTATAGTTTGTCTGTGCCATGTGCATATTAGTGAAGGAAAAAAAGTCATGACTAAAAGATTTTATCTTCCGGAACGAAAAATGCGCTTCCAAATGTAAGCTGTCGTGAAGTCAGTCTAATTGGTACATGTTGCGTAGAAACGCCAAAGTGAAAGCAGCGTATCAGATTTAGCATTTAAGATTCAAATTAACTGTGTCTATTTCATTACTTTTTATCGGTCTCTGAAGCTTTACGTTTAAAATATGGCGACTCTTGCAGGCTCAGAAGTGGGATTACACCTTGCGCGGATACCAGGCGTGCGCGGCAAACAAATGGCTGTCCTAATCCTCAGATGAAGGCTCTCTGCCGGCTTATCCAGAGAAGGAGGGATTACGGCTCGGTGCTCATGGGCCAGCGCGCCGGTGCGATCAGGAATCGATTCGCGAGGTGGCAGCAGCTCTCATTTCTGAAGCTGCATGGGAGCCACGGGCGTCCCACCTTGGCTCACTCCACTCGTTACACTCGGTCTGAGGCGAGCCTGCACTCAGGCCGAGGTCCTGTCTGAACAAATTTTCTGCAGTATTTCGGGAGTAGGACCGCCCCTCGACAAACTAAAGTTTGCCAGGCTTCCAATTACGAGGGTTGCCCAGAAAGTAATACACCACATTTTTTTCTTCAACAGTTCTTTATTGAACATATAGAGAATTACACATACGAAGGAAAGGTGTTTTATCTGCACTATTTTTCCACGTAATCTCCATCCCGTTATATGGCCTTCCTCCAGCGCGAAACAAGGGCGTGTATGCCCTGTCGGTATCAGTCATTGTCCTGGTGGCGGAGCCAGTGCTTCATTATATGAATCACCTCCTCCTCGTCCTTAAAATGTCTTCCACGAATGGCATCCTTCAATGGCGCAAACAAGTGGAAGTCTGAGGGGCTAGGTCAAGGTTGTCAGGTGTGACAGCCGTGGATGGTCTCCCCGCTCCAAATCGTGGAGCTCCGCCGAACCGCCTTCTGATGACCTCATCCTCCGTGCCCAGCGACTAACTGTACTTCTGTCGAGAGCAGATGCTCCATAGACTTTGCACAAGCTTTTGTGAATATTCCCCACGGGTTTTTCTCTGCAGTGAGAAAGTCAACGACGGTACGTTGCTTGTACCGTACATCACCTACAGATGCCATTTTGAATCTGTCCTGCAGTTACGCTGCCTGTCGTAAGTGACGGAAACTAGGCGTGCTCACTCAGGAGACTAAAAAAAATGGTTCAAATGACTCTAAGCACTATGGGACTTAACATCTGAGGTCATCATTCCCCTAGACTTAGAACTACTTAAACCTAACTAACCTAAGGACACCACACACATCCATGCCCGAGGCAGGATCCGAACCTGCAAACGTAGCAGCAGCGCGGTTCCGAACTGAAGAGCCTAGGACTGCTCGGCCACAGCGGCCGGCCAGAGGCTTCAAACAATACATACGTAACGTTTCGCATTTCGGCTGAGAAAAAAAATATGCGGTGCATTACTTTTTGGGCGATCCTCGTACGTTATACAAACCTGCGAAGCTTTTCTGATACTGTCTACGTTTCCATTCTCTAAAGTGACAATATCTCACGAAACTTTAAACCCAATTAGGCTTGTTTCACTTTGCAGAAACCCGTATACAGTAAATTACACTAATTCTTAGCCAAGTACCGTAGAGATTGCTAATTAGTTTTTATTTATTTACTCGATTCTCTTTCAGTTGCTGATCTCCCTAACTTTCTGTCCTATGCAGAATACTTAACGACTGCAAGCCCGTGACCCACAATGTTACAAGTCATCTTACTGCAGAATGAATTCTCACTCTGCAGCGGAGTGTGTGCTGTTCGAAAATTCCTGGCAGATTAAAAGTGTGTACTAGAGCGGGACTCGGACCTGTAATCTTTATCTTTTGCGGGCAAAGGTTTGGAAAGTAGGAGAGAGGAAATGGTGGGAGTGAAGAGCGGTTCTGGAGTCGTGCCTGCATAGCTCAATTTGTCTGCAGCCGGCCGGATTGGCCGAGCGGTTCTAGGCGCTACAGTCTGGAACCGCGCGACCGCTACGGTCGCAGGTTCGAATCCTGCCATGGGCATGGATGTGTGTGATGTCCTTAGGTTAGTTAGGTTTAAGTAGTTCTAAGTTCTAGGGGACTGATGACCTCAGCGGTTAAGTATCGTAGTGCTCTGCAAAAGGCAAAGGTTCCGAGCTCAAGTCCCTGTCTGATACACAGCTTTAAGCTTCCAGAAAGTTTAGTCTTATTAGGGTGTGCCTGAAATGTTGCGACAAACTTCGTGGAGTTGTAGAGGGCGTCTTGAGGAACAAATCGAAGACAGAAATCCGTGTCCGAAAAGGTCATCCAACGATGCTACAGAGTGTCGAAGTTATAGGGCCAGTGCCTACCACTTGGTTACCCTACGGCACTGAGAGTGACTTCGTACGCCGGCCGAAGTGGCCGTGCGGTTAAAGGCGCTGCAGTCTGGAACCGCAAGGCCGCTACGGTCGCAGGTTCGAATCCTGCCTCGGGCATGGATGTTTGTGTTGTCCTTAGGTTAGTTAGGTTTAAGTAGTTCTAAGTTCTAGGGGACTAATGACCTCAGCAGTTGAGTCCCATAGTGCTCAGAGCCATTTGAACCATTTTTTTGACTTCGTACGCTCACGGACTAAAGGCGGAACGTTTCAAAATGTTGTTTCTTATTTAGTCATCGCGAGTGTTTGCCACGATCGCGACTGGAGAAGATGGAGCTATCTCTTGCAGAAAAAGGCCTTGACTCCTATGAATGCGATGTTTTGTTTTCTCGGTGGAGGACGGTTTCGGACACTGGTTTCCATTTACAGTTTATTTTACCCCTGGAACCCTCTAAAATCTCCAGTATTTTTCAGTATGCAGGAGAAAAATAAACTGCAGATTGGAACCTGTATCTGAAACCGTCGTCCAGCGAGGCAACAGAGTATCGCATTCATAGGAGATAAGGCCTGTCTATGCAGCAGTTAGCACCATCTCCTCCACTGGCGATCGTAGCAATCAGTTGCGAACACTGAATAACAAACAACATTGCGAGACCTTACAGCTACAATACGTAAGCATACAAAGTCACGTTTGCTGCACAAGGGTTGATCTAATGGCAGACTCCGGCGCCATAGTTTCGAGGCTGTGTAGCATCGTTGGATGACGTCTCTGGACACAGGTTGCATCCCTCTACTTGTTTCTCAAGATGCACACTACAACCCCTCGTAGTTTGCTGCAACACTTCTGAGACTCCCTGTACATCTATACTACTATACAGGGTGTGTTAGGTGTAAGTGAGATATCTTTATGTGGGGTACAATCGTCAGTGTATTGGTTGTTTATTCTCTGGGTCCAACAGTCTTCCCACAAGCATGTCACATGGTTTACTACCTGATGCTTTCTGCGTAGTCATAATTGCACCATTTAGTGGACTACGCCTGTCAGTAAAAATAAACATTAATAGCTTGCTCTTGCCACACGTATGCGGAGGTACTAAGCGACCAAAAATATATTATTCCTTATAACTATAATTATTAGTCTGAAAATGACATAAATACTGATGGGCAAACTGTCTCCGATCACTGACCAGTGAACTAGCCCAGGAATAGCTTCTTTCCTACCCTGTCCCTTCCATCATAACTAGTCTACTATATTCCAAAAAAACTGACAAACTGACGTATTGACACCGATCGTCTGTAATAAATAGAGCCACCTTCCCTCTACTAAAACCGGTCTTACCTTGGAGAAGGCCTTTGCAAAATGGTAGCAATGTTAGTTTTAAGTTTATAGTGAAAGTATTTTATACAATAACTTGGTACAACACCCATAAGAATTTTAATTATCACAACACCACCCGCGGAAGCCTATTTCTGATCCTTTCTAGATATATGGAAAGACTCAACGACGACCTGAAGAGAAAGGACCACATGAAACTAGTTGTAGAAGAAGCAGAGGCCAGGATGTGACTCATCAGAAGAATTGTAATGAGATGTACAGGAGCTGGACAAAAATATGGAAACACAGCGATAGTTGATGCTTGAACATACATGCAGGTGCTAGCCTAGCCTGGAGATTGCGCTGCTGTATTCGACCACGAACTGGAGCTGTGTACCTCCCTAAATACGTTTCAAAGTGTCAGTCGAGGTCAGTATAGTGCTCTGTGTGGCGTGAGAGCATTATGCCAGAGCTCAGTGCAGTGCAACGTGGCCAAATTGTTGTTGTTCGTACATGGTTGCTTCCGTAACCAGGGTAGTGGAAAGACATAGAGGAATTAAAGACTTGAGCTGCGAGTGGGCATTGATCTGTAACAATGGCGCAAGTTTAAAATTTGTGCCGGATCAGGATGCAAACCCAGGTCTCCTGCTCACTAGAAGGATGTGCTGATTACTGCGTCATCCGCACACAGTGGTTACCATCTAGCACACATCCCGTCAAGTTCTCAGCTTATACCATACATCACCTATGTAGTGCCCCTTGCCCATTAGTCTCATTACTCGTGGCATCTCACTGATTCCTCGAAGAGTTCGATCTTGAGCTAATGAGAAGGATACCACATTAGTAGCGTGCGGTATAAGTCGAGAATTTGGATCTAATGGGAGGCGTGCTAGGGTAGTCCGTGAGGTTATGGTGACTACTGTGTATGGATGGCGTAGCGGTCAGCACATCTGTCTAGGAGCAGGAGAACTGGGTTCGCATTCCAGTCTGGCACAAATTTTCGACTAGACTCATTGATATATAAATCAGTGTCCACTGGCAGCTATTGTCTACAATTCTCTTGTGACTTGAATCAGGGTGGCTGCAGAATCAAAATGGTGTCTGTTCTTTCGGACATGTTCAAAAGAACAGACACCACATTTACAATTACGGTGATGTTGTTCAATGATTCCTTCGGTGCAGACGCACGCCAAACCCGAACTCTTACGGGAATTGGCGAGACGCCTCGAGTAATGAGGCTAACAAGCAAGGGTGCTACATCACTGACGTGTGGTATAAGTTGAGAATTTGAGTCTGACAGGGCCGTAATAGGGTAGTCTATGAGTTTGCGGTGAACCCTGTGTCCAGATGGTCAACAGATTTGCCTAGTAACCAGAGGACCCAGGTTCAAATCCTGGTCCAGCACAAATTTACAACTTTCCGCATTAATATAACTAATCGTCATAATACGAGGCGTGTTTTTCAAGTAAGTACTGTTTTGAAATTAAAAAAAAGACGTGCTAAGATATCTCAATAATTTTATTTTTACATGAAAGCCTGTACCTTAATCTACTTTTCTACATAATTTCCGTCATTATTAAGGCAATTGTCATAACTCCACCCATGTTTCATCGCCCGTAACAATTTGGATTAAGAAATCATCACCGTCGTTTTGGTACCGTTCAAGTAAAGTCAATGCACTGTCTAAACATTTTGTTTTGTGCACATCCGTCAACATTTTCGGTACCCAACGTGCGCACGATTTTCGGTAATTCAAGTGCTCGGTCACAATGCCACACAAAACACTACGAGAAGCATTAGGAAAATCGTCCCGCAAGGAGGAAATCGTAAAGCGTCTGTTTTCTCTCACCTTATTGTCCACTTCCTGCACCAAACATTCATTAACGACTGAAGGACGCCCAATCCGTTGATCATCATGCACATTGTGTGCGGCCATCTTTAAATGCTCTCACCCACTTTCTTACCATTGCATCACTCATAATGTTTTCTCCGTAAACTTTAGAGATCTCACGATGAATATCGATCGCTTTTAGGCCTTTGACACTAAGAAATCTTATAACAGCCCGTACTTCACAGTCGGCGAGACTCACGATTATCGGAGGCATCTTAAATACTTAGTACACAACGTAAACAAGGAAGAAAAAATGGTTCAAATGGCTCTGAGCACTATGGGACTAAACAAGGAAGAATCAGACTGCAATGGCGTCAGTGCGTAGATTAAGGTACAGGCTTTCATGTAAAAATAAAATTATTAAGATATCTTAGCATCTCTTTTTTTAATTTCAAAACAGTACTTACCTAAAAAACACGCCTCGTATAAATAAAATCCATCTTTAATTCCTTCGCGTCCCAAATCATAGTGGCTACAGGATCAAAGTGGTGTCTATTCTCTCTAAGATGTCCGAAAGTATGGACATCACATGTACAAGGTAGCAGAAGTTTTTGACGTTTCAAGAGGCACCACATCGATGATATATACCGCATACAGGGAAAGCGGAAAAACATCGTCCCCCAAGTAACAGCGCGAAGGAAAGAATGTTAGTCGTTCGCGACAGACGCTCAGTGATGACTATTGTGACGAAAAGTAAGGGAACGAGAGCCGCAAAAGTCCTCCCAGAACAGGTTAAAAAGTGAAAACTATACGATATAACATACAATGAGGTGACAAAAGTCATAGATATGTCCTAATATCATGTCGGGGCTTCTTTTGCCTGGCGTAATGGAGCAACTCGATGTCGCATGGCCGGTCGCTGTGGCCGAACGATCCTGGCGCTTCAGTCCGGAACCGCGCGACCGCTAGCGTCTCAGGTTCGAATCCTGCCTCGGGCATGGATATGTGTGATGTCCTTAGGTTAGTTAGGTTTAAGCAGTTCTAAGTTCTAGGGGACTGATGACCTCAGATGATAAGTCCCACAGTGCTCAGAGCCATTTGAACTATTTGATGTCGCATGGACTCAACAAGTCGTTGGAAGACCGCTGCACATATATTGAGCCATGCTGCCCTATAGCCGTCCATAACTGCGGAAGCGTTTGCGCTGAAGGATTCAGTGCACGAACTGACCTCTCTCGAGATTGTTCTTTAAACCAATAGCAAAAAATTGTAGCCCAGTTTCATTGCGTACTGTCATCCATAAAAATTCCATTGATGTTTGCGAACATGAATAGCTTCAAATGATCTCCGAGTAGCCGAATATTACCATCTCCAGCCGAGGATCGGTTCAGGTGGACCGGAGGATCCAGTCTATTCCATATAAAGACAGCCCACACCATTATCGAGCGACCACCATCTTGCGCAGTGCCTTGTTGACAACTTGGGTCCATGGCTTCATGGGGTCTGCGCCACACTCCAACGCTACCATCAGCTCTTACTAGCTGAAATCAAAACCAGTCTTACCAAGCCACGGTTTTCCAGTAGTCTAGGGCCCAACCGTTATAGGCACGAGGCCGAGAGAGGCGTTGCAGGCGATGTCGTGTACGTCAGTCATCTGCTTCCGTAGCCCATTAACACCAAATTTCGCCTTACAATCCTAGCGGATACGTTCGTCGTACGTCCCACATTGATTTCTGCTGTTATTTCACGCAATGTTGCTTGTCTCTTAGCACTGACAACTCTACGCAAACGCCGCTGTCTCGGTCGTTAAGTGAAGACCGTGGGCCGCTGCGTGTCCGCAGTGAGAGGCAATTGCTAAGTGTGGTATTCACAGCACACTCTTGAAACTGTGAATTTCGGAATATTGAGTTACTAAAAGATTTCCGAAATGGAATGTCCCAAGCGTCTATCTCCAGCTGCGATTCCGCGTTCAGTGTCTGTTAATTTCCGTCGTGTAGCCACAATCACGTCGGAGACTTTTTCACATGAATCACCTGAGTACTAATGACAGTTTTGCCAATGTACGCTTCATTTTACACATTGTGCACGCAATGCTGCCGCCATTTGTATCAGTGCATATCGTTATCCCACGACTTTTGTCTCGTTAATACACACGTGTGTAAAACCCATTTCCGGCTATAGTGTAAGTTAAAAAAATGCATGTAGTGCGGAATTTTTTGCAGAGACGTCGTGAGTCGTCGGCGGTTCGAGGCTGCTTGAGCGGCCCGTTGCCCCTGGCTGCGCCTCTATCCACAGCCCTTGGCTGTGTCCCGGGCTCACCTCGCTTAAAGACGGCCGCTACATCTGCCCAAAAATCGATGGGACTCGCACTGCACTACATAGCTCTTAAAGCGAGCTCAAACGCACTGGAGTAACGAATACCGCTTAACTCGAGGCGTAGAAAATTACATATGCTGTTGCAGTATAGCAGTGCAATTATCAAACGTTACTTCGGTGTGCTTGAATCGCTGGCACCGTAGTGAGACTTCAGAAATTTTCGTCGTTGAAAGCAGGATTGGAAAAATAAGATTTGAACAGGCTACAGTCGATGGCTGATAATTTTAATTTTGACGTGCCGTGACTTTACAAGACAACTGTGTGGGAAAAAAAACAACACTTCATAGGCCTACTTCGAAATCAAACACAATTTACTGCAATAAATTCACAGCTTATTTCGAGTTAACTGATACATGAAATACATGTTGCATTCATAATCTGACTAGCTTATTGTCCGACCGATGTTTTGTGATGCATCGCCAAAATTACAAGGCCGGACTCAATTACATTGGGACTGTTAACATCTCATTAGAAATTCGATTATAAATACTTGTTTCCCACAAGTAGACCAAAATGCATCTACATAACAGGTCTGGAAGTTCATTCTTTCAACATAATTGCACAAAAATTGTGTTACCATTGAGAAAAGGTTGTTACGACCAAAGACAAAAGGCCCAGTTGTGCGTATTCGCACATCTCATTAGTAAACTGAAGATATACATACAACATTGAAACTATTTACACGTAAAATGAGACTTTTCACTCGAAGCAGGCAAACGTGGAACAATAAATAAGATTCTAGTACGTATGCTGTTGTCAGTTATCCACTAACGTTAAATGAATTCTTTATTGTCCGTCTTCATCGGAATGAAGATGGGCAGTAAAAAATCTGTTTCACACCAGTCAATTACGGATTTTCTCCGAAGACATTATCCCAGTTTTTGCAAAGACACTAATGTCCACACTAGAACTTATCAGTAAGTACGACTTTGTGGACTGAAGAGACTGACCATATACATTCGTGACAGCAACTTCACTGGTATATATTTTGTTCTGTCGATATAAACACAGATACCAGCAGTTCAGTCCAGTAAGCTGTCGAAATATCTAGTAAGTATTCTCTTTGTTTCTAATGACTCGGATGTTGACTGCACATTAAATCTTAAAATTTCCACCTGTTTTGAACGACAACATCTTAGCCATTCCCTGTATTTATTTATTGTAACGCTCGTACCTTAAGAACTATGAGCATTCGTCAAGTAGAGGCCATGTGTTTCACATTAGCGAAGATGAACGTGTGAGCATAGCTCCTAAGGTGTGCATTTTAGAAGACGTGTTCGCTGGGATTTTTTTACCTCGGATCATCGTCCTTGTCACAACCCTGAATATTGAGAATTCCTCCTGGGACACCGTGTATACGATGTAAATGGCATTACTGCTGCCTGCTTTGTGCGACTGCGCTGAAATGATAAGCATTTGCATATGGAAGCATGAAATATACTTCATACCAATTTGACGTTTGTTGCATGCCTTCATGGAGTTGCTGTCTGAAGGCGAGAAGTGTATTAGCTGAAGTAAATTATTTCGTTCCCAGTACTCAAAAGCTATTTTCTTAAACATCTAATCACCGATGGTACGTTATTTTTCCTGCGTCCTGCCATGTCGTTTACATCATCGAGCGAAACCCCTAGCTCTTCGCCCTTCTCTTTATATACAACAAAGAACGAGAGCAAACAGTGGTGCTTTTGTCAGTCAGCGTTCTATACATTCATATTCCCGGACACATTTTGATTAAGCAACTGCACTTCTCATCGCTGGTACTTCTGTTTCGGGTACTCTGACAACTTTTAATAATCACTCACACCATCGTTTACTCTTCGACATACTTCTCTAATTACTGAAAAAATCTCCTTACAGATTTTTGTATGATGCGCGTTAATTGTTCTCTGATAAATGGCATCAGCACAGAACAATATGGCATTATGTATTTTCTTCAGTTCCATCTTGTATCAGATACTCAACGAAATGAGAATATTAATAGAAATATGAAGTCGCATAATCTCTATCCGCTGATCGCATACCACTACAGGGCAGGCGTCAAGTCCAACGTTACGAGATTAATTACCAACCGAGATGACTTTGCGATTTAGAAGTTTTTATTGCCTAATATTTACAGTCCTTTATGAGGTCAGTCTGCTGCACATCACTGTTTATGCCGTTTTTATATATTTCAGGTCTGTTATGTGAATGTGTATGCCAAACAACTAAGACTGTAGATTTGTCAGAATGTGGATAGTTATGACGACTTGGGAGGTGAGGCTGAGACCAACAATAAAATGCGACATTCCCTCATCATCATCAGCACAGACTTGGACATTCCCTATCAGACAGACACATTTCTCGACGACAGCGAGAATTACTAGTAGTAATTCTTTTTTTTAGAGGTAATTTTGGTAGAGAACTGCATGTCTCCGTCATCAGCGATGTGTCATATTCAAAGGAACGATAAAGTTTTTGAGAGTGACAGGCATCGGAGAATTGCATGAGACACCAATTTGTTTGAAGGCTGTAGGTCGTCAACAATTCTTGCATCAATGGATGACTGTACTAAAAGTTTCGTAATTTAAGATGCTGGACTCCACAGCTGGACGCTTCCAGTACTGAAACCAAATAACGGACTTCGTTGGTAAGTAACGAAACCGTTTTCGACTCCAGACGACGTGGTATTTGTCTGGACGCTACGTTTTGCTCCATGGACATCCGCCTATTGTCTTCTAGCTAGGTCTGTCTTTGTTTCCCTCTTCAACATTTATGTCTTTCGAGGGTTATATTCTTCCGCTGCGGCTTTTCAGCCTCATGATATGCCTCAGGCAACCTCATGTTCAAAATATCGTTACTCAGGCATGTTTCACCACAGTGAACTCATGTGCACCAATTAGCCATTCGTGTCATATGGTGGTGCCTTGTTCGGGTGCACTTCCACTCAAATGTTCAAGTGTGTGAAATCTTATGGGACTTAACTGCTAAGGTCATCAGCCCCTAAGCTTACACACTACTTAACCTAAATTGTCCTAAGGACAAATACACACACACACACACACACACACACACACACACACACACACACACACACGCCCGAGGGAGGGCTCGAACCTCCGACGGGATCAGCCGCACAGCCCATGACTGCAGCGCCCTAGACCGCTAGGCTAATCCCGCGTGGGGCACATCCACTATCTCAGCATAGATTATTACGTAACTGAGTTTGTTTGCACGCTCTTGACTGCAGTGCTGGTACACATTCGAATTCCCACACCACCTCTGTAGCACACAGCTAGTCGCAACAAGATGGCGAGGCCCAAAGAAAAAGTGGAGCAACGTTCAATTGGTCGTTTCCTGTATTTAATGAGGAACAAAGCAACGATCATGATGGTGGAAGTGCACGTCAAGACTGCACCATCATATGACACAGCTGCCTAGGTGGGGAATACGCTTCCACTATGGTAAAGGAAGTCCGAGTGACGACGTTTTGAGGACAAAAAAGCTATCCTCCCGCTGGGTTCCACGAATGCTCAAGCCCACTGAAACAGCCCGCCGATGTTAGACAGCAGTGGAAAAGTTTTAGTTGTCCCAGCCCAGTTCGGATGACTTCTTTAACAGCCTAAACACCACCCACAAATGCTGCGTGTTTCACTGTGACCCAGACACGAACGAACGAAACAAGCAGTGATAGGTAACACGTGGATTGATCATCGCCGAAAAAGACAGGGACGCAACCACCATCGGGCAGGTGATGCTGAATGTTGGTAGTGGTGTAGTGTTGAAAGATTGTGCTTGTAAGGGTCGCCCTGTCAAGGGAGCATAATACAGAAATACCTTGGTGAAGTTACGGGTTTTGGGACGTAACGTCGCGAGAAGGTGTCCTGTTGAGTTTTTATTCCACAACAGCGCCCATCCTCACTCTGAATACGACAGGGTCGCACAAGCTGCTTCTTTGGGCTATCAAATTTTGCACCTTCTCCTCCGTACCCCCGTTCTCCCCTCCCTCCTCCCCATCCCCGCCCCGCTTCCTCAAGCCGTCCCCACCCGTATTCTCCTGTCATAGCATTTTCAGAGTCATGACTAGCTAATTTTCGAAGTGGAACGTTTCCTGAATACCCGAAATACACACATCTAGAACCAAGGTCACCGCCAAGGTATTCATCGTTGGCAAAAGCATGTCGCTTTGAAGGATTAATATGTAGAGAGACTATCGGCAGGTTTAATAGTCACATTTGATTTTTTTTCTAGATAATAATTAAAGACGACTACCCCTCGTATGTCTCGAAAGAGATTGACGATTTCATTATGGCCAAATCTTGTTATTTGTTATCATTCTATCCCGTGACAGCTTCGTGAACATTCATATGCGTATTTTAAAGGCATCAATTTACTTGCAACCCATTAATTTTCCCCACATCATACATCCGTATAAAGGTACTGTGGTCATAAAACTCGCTATCTTCGTTTTATATGTTGCGTAGAGGCTCTTTCTTTTTATAAAAACCTTCAGATTAATTACAGTCACGTTTATTCTTTGTCCATGACTGCCATGTTACACTCCTTAGAACGTCAACGTAACACACTTCGCTTTATTTATCAGGTATATGTCTTGTAACATCTTATTTAATATTAATAAACTTTCTACCTACTCTCCCACAAGTATTCTAGTCTGTTGCTGAAGTTTTTCAATTCAGTCATAGACTAATACTTTCTCCCTCCTCTTCGTACACTATTTGTGGCCGGCAAGGGTTGCAATGTCTCATGTTCTAAATAGGCACACGTACACAAAGCAGACGCATTTACGTAAACAAAATAAAAAATGAACTATTATTATTTGTGCATTAAATGAATTTTGAAAAAAATTTGTTCAAGTGCTTTCTGACATATAATATTTTTGACTCTTCGGTCTTCTGCAAATACAAATAAGTTTTTCGACTGTCCCAATCGCTGGCATGTAACTTACGACCACGCGGAATACGTGGAGTTCCATATTTAATGCACACTCTTGATGCGATAGACCTTGAGCCTTGCTGATGGGCCGGCTGCGGTGACCAAGCGGTTCTAGGCGCATCAGTCTGGAGCCGCGCGACTGCTACGGTCGCAGGTTCGAATCCTGCCTCTGGCATGGATGTGTGTGATGTCCTTATGTTAGTTAGGTTTAAGTAGTTATAGGTTCTAGGGGACTGATGACCTCTGATGTTAAGTCCCATAGTGCTCAGAGACATTTGAACATTATTGAACCTTGCTAATGGCACTTCACATTTTTAAACTTTTCAAGTCAACTAATCTCAGAAAAGACATACCCACAAGTAGTTTTCCGACGTTTCTACATGTCACCCTTCCTTATCGTCACCCCCCGCCCTAGTGGTAGTAGGGATCTTATTTGTACAGCACTGTCATACAAGTTTATGATTCATGTATATACCAGATTTGGTTGAAATTGCTCCACAAGTTCCTGAGTTATGCATTTATCTCAGGCCTTTATACCCTAAATCCTCAGTAAATCACAGTTTACTCAGAAAATCACAGTAAACTTTTCTAGATACCAACTGATACGTGTGCCTGTTTTGGTACAAATTCCTTCAGGCATTACAGAGATACTATGACATGCCACTGTCTTGGTACCCATTTCCACTACCTTCTCCAGTGGTGAAACGTCATCCCGACTGTCGTCAGTAAGTCTAGTGACTCTGAAAATGGTGGATTTTATACAAATGTCGGTCGGTATGGAATATTTTTACATGTCGCTTCCTGTCACTCCCACAACATATTTATGCAAATATTCAGTCCCGTATATTGCTTCGGACGTTCCTGTGTTAATCTTCTGTCACCCATCTTTCACACTAACGTCTATGCTGGGTAGGTGGTCCTTACCTCTTCAGAAACCTTCGCGGGCTGGCACTCAACAATTCATCAAAATTTCATCGCTATCAGATGAATGGTTTAGGAACACATAGAAGACGAACAAACAAACAAACAAATATTCATTTCCTTATGCTAGGTTTTGTTCGAAACAGGTGATATCTCAGAAGTAGTAGTAATAAGAATTAATTATCTCTGCTGTATATCCTTCCAGACGAAACACTCACCGTTCAGGAAAAGATGCCTCCAAACAGAAAATACAGCCGCTCCGGAAAAGTCGTCAACACCATAACCGCATGCCACCGTCGAAATTGCCGCTGGTAAAATTCCATGCTTTTAATCAGTGTCCCTCCTGTTAACAGTCACTTTAAACTGTCCAAGCTGATCTTGAGTCACCTTGAAGCAGTATCATTAGCGGAGTTGTAACACCACATACTTACGCCGCAGTCGTCTCTAGCTCTCTGTTGCCGCGGAAACGCCTTACGGATTGCAACAGACAATTTTGTTCTATCGTCTTTTGTTTCCAAAACGGCTTGAGTAAAATAAAAAACGGTGAGGGAGAGGGGAGCTGTTTCATTCTCAAACTACGTGCCCGGTATGCTTTCCATTACCCATTTTTATTTCTAACTAGGTGCAGATATGCAAAGCAGAACGTTTACATGTTCATGTAATGGGTCACTTATAGACCATATTTGATTGAAATTGCCGCTCCAGGAGTTCCTGGCTTATGCTTTTGTGCCACCCCTTGTCATCTCCTCCGTGTGTTACTGTAATTTTTTCCAGTGATAATTGTATAAATTTCGGAAGAAATTGCTTCAATCGTCCCAGGCATATGTTGACGTGTCACTGTCTTCTCCCATCCCCACTCACACCACACACATCCGCTATTTGGGATGCAGATTAATCGGGATTTTCAACAGTGAGCCAAGCGACCCAGAGAACCATGGATTCGATACAAATATCGGTATTTACCGAATATTTTTGCACGTCACAGCTACTCATCTCCACACCCACTCCTATAGATGGCAGGGCTTATTTAAACAACGAGTGATGTACATACAAAATTCGGTCGACACTGCTGCAGACGCTCCTGAGACATGTCGCTGTTCACCACTACCACCACCATAGATGTAGGTGGTTCTTCCACCCCCTGAAACCTTCGCGTCATTTTGCCATGCATGGTGTACTTTCAACGCAACAGCACGCGAACCGTATACAAACCTAGCCGTTTCGGAATTGCTTCCACCCTCCCGAAAGGCGATGATTATTCCCTTTTGGACCTCAAATAAATCACTCCGTTTCCGCCTTATGAAAACGACTGCATTGTTGTCGGTGCCCCCAGAAAGGCTTTATATAATCTTTAGTGATAGAGCTGCCATCGGCCGTCTGTGAGTGGCTCTTGCATGTTGGCGGTGCTCACATTAATGCAACTGGACTGTGTGTATTAGATAAATAACCTTTCGTGTGCTTGGGTCGACATCCGATATCTACGAGCTAGTGCGCCACTGTTTGACGACTGCCTGTTTCAGGTGGAAAGAGGATTTCTTTGAACAGACGGACGGTGTAGCTACGTGTTCCCCTCTACCGCCTGTCGCAGCAGACATTTTTATGCAAGTGTTCGAAGAAACAGTACTCCAGTCCGCACTATTACATCCAGAATGCTGGCTACGATGCGTTGATGACACCTTTGTTATCTGGCCACACGGATAAGAAGAGCTTCAGACCTTTCAGCAAAATCTTAACCAGCACCACAGCAAAATTCACTTTACCATGGAGATAGAAAAGGATGGAATATTGCCTTTTCTCGACGTGGAAGTTTACCGTAAGCCTGGCGGGAAGCTTGGACACAGTCTTTATAGGAAGCCCACCAACAAGGACAGGCATGCATCCTCCTAGCATCATCCTACGCAAAAAAAAATCGGCCCTGCAAACTTTTACTAACAAGGGAACCTCCCCATCGCAACCCCCCTCAGATTTAGTTATAAGCTGGCACAGTGGATAGGCCTTGATAAACTGAACACAGATCAATTGAGAAAACAGGAAGAAGTTGTGTGGAACTGTGAAAAAATAAGCAAAATATACAAACTGAGTAGTCCATGGGCCACATAACCAACATAATGGAGCATGTAAGCTTAGGAGCGCCGTGGTCTCGTGGTAGCGTCAGCAGCTGCAGAACGAGAAGTCCTTGGTTCAAGTTTTCCCTCGAATGAAAATTTTACTTTCTTTATTTTTTCATAGTTATTATCTGTCCGTTCGTTCATTGACATCTCTGTTCACTGTAATAAGCTTAGTATCTGTGTTTTGCGACCGCATCGCAAAGCCGTGCGATTAGTAGACGAAAGGACGTGCCTCTCCAATGGGAACAGAAAACATTTGATCGCAAGGTCATAGGTCAACCGATTCCTCCACAGGAAAACACATCTGATATATTCTATACAACACTGGTGACGGCATGTGCGTCATGTGACAGGAATATGTTGTCGACCCACCTAACTTGTACACTTGGCGAATGGGTAAAAAGATTCTTCCACCTTGCCCGATTTAGGTTTTCTTGTGGATGTGGTAATCACTCCCAAAAAAGTGATGAAAACGGAAGAGTTTGTCACATAAACTGAAAATAAAAAAATTAAACTTTTCACTGAATGGAAGATTTGAACCAAGGACCTTCCGTTCCGCAGCTGCTCACGTTACCACGAGACCACGGCGCTAGTGCTTTCCCTTAATGATGTCTATCTTCCCTTGAACTACTCAGTTTGTATATTTTGCTTATTTTTTCACAGTTCCACACAACTTCTTCCTGTTTTCGCAATTGATCTGTGTTCAGTTTTTCAAGGCCTATCCACTGTGCCAACTTACAACTAAATCTGAGGGGGGTGCGATGGGGAGGTTCCCTTGTAAGAGGGCCCACAGGATCAGCTATGAACACAATCGCAAAGCTCAGCTACAGAACCTCAGGTCCATTTCTGGAGCCAACGGCTACGACTTGGGGATGATACATAAAACTATGGCGGAAAAGGAGGAGGGCAACAGGGAAATGCAGAACTAAGCACGGAACACCGTCGTGCTACCATACGTACAAGGGGTCACTGGACGTCTCGGCAAAATTATGCCTATTTTTCGTAGCAACAACAAAATAAAAGACGTTCTGGGCCCGACGAAAGATACAACTGACAAGTTTCTTGTCGCCGGAGTTTATTAAATCGGGTGCAGATGTGGACTGGTGTATGTAGGCGAGACTGGGCGTCCAATAAGCACAATGTTATCTGAACACGAGAGATGTATCCATCTCAAACAGTACAACAAATCAGCGGTGGCAGAACATCAGGAACAGAGCAGGATGGAGAGGCCCGCCAACTGGCGAAACAGCCGTTTAGTTTGAGGAGGAATATTGGAGATGCTGTAGAAATAGCCAAGCGATCCGACAACATGAATAAAGAAGACGGGTACCGACTTCCAGCGTCTTGGCTGCCATCAGTGTCAGCTTTGCGGAAGGACAGCTCTCGCAAAGCAACAGGCGCGCGGCAGGCCACAGCGGCGGAGGGTACACAGTGGCTGACGCGCCCTAGCCGATACTAGGCAACTAGTAAACAGCGCTACGCTGCAGTCGCCGCTCCGTTTCCTATTCGCAGATTTCCACCAATGGCAAGCAATAAAGGAAATTCCAATGGAAAACACCTATTTCCGCCAATGACAAGACGCAATGCAAGAAAATTGTTCAAATGGCTCTGAGCACTATGCGACTTAACATCTGAGGTCATCAGTCCCCTAGAACTTAGAACTACTTAAACCTAACTAACCTAAGCACATCACATACATCCATGCCCGAGGCAGGATTCGAACCTGCGACCGTAGCGGTCGCGCGGTTCCAGACTGAAGCGCCTAGAACCGCTCCGCCACACCGGCCGGCTACGCAATGCAAAGGCCAATAAAAGAACACCTAATACCCTATCTCCTCACCCTTATATGCAATGACAGCGCTCCTGCTTAGTATATAAGTAATTAAATTTGGAAATTTGTGGTAGGGTCTTATGGGACCAAACTGCGGAAGTCGTCGGTCCTTAAGTTTACGCACTACTTAATACAGAGGCGCCATGTCACTGACTGCGCGGCCCCTCCCGTCGGAGGTTCGAGTCTTCCCCCGTGTGTGTGTGTGTGTGTGTGTGTGTGTGTGTGTGTGTGTGTGTGTGTTTGTTGTTCTTGGAATGAGTTAGCTTAATTAGTGTGTAAATCTAGGGACCGATGACCTCAGCAGTTTGGTCCCTTAGAAATTCACACACATTCAGAACATTTGACAACACACACGCCCATGCCCGAAGGAGGACTCGAACCTCCGACAGGGGGAGCCGCACGGACCGTGACAACGCGCCCTAGACCGCGCGGCTACCCCGCACAATTATTTAAACTAGCGCCCATTCAGCAGTTAGCAAAATAATCTGAGGAAGGCGTTCTGCAATAGTCGCCGAAACGTCGATATTTTATAGTTGACAATGCGGTTACAAACCCAGAAGAATTTTATTGACTGCGACAACGGCCGTGGAAGCCTACGTTTACGTTTACGCTTTAAGTTCGTTTCAAGATGTCATTTTCCTGCGTCAAGCTGGTTTTCGTCAGAAACGAACACTTTATTTCATTTGACTATAAAGGTTATCACTCAATGCTCGCACAAATTTTGTGTACTGGCAAATAAACAAATTTTTTTGTGAGCACTGCCTAACTTTACAGTCAACTATTACGAGCCACGAACGCTTTCCGAGAACAACGTGGCGTAAATGAACTTCATTTCACTGCTCCCTTGAATTCTATCAGACGGTATGTGGATATATCAGTTTCGATTTTCACTTCCGGACTCACAGCAAATGAAGCAAACGGGCGAGCTAAACTGGGTTTCAGTGATTTTGATATAGTTTTCAAAATTATGTTTCGAATGTGTCAAAAGGAGTTTTTAATCAATGTGTATGACCTGAAACTTCCTGGCAGATTAAAACTGTGTGCCGGACCGAGACTCGAACTCGGGATCTTTGCCTTTCGCGGGCAAGTGCTCTACCAACTGAGCTACCCAACCACGACTCACGACCCGTCCTTACAGCTTTAATTCTTCCACTACCTCGTTTCCTACCTTCCAAACTTCACAGAAGCTCTTCTGCGAACCTTGCAGAACTAGCACACCTCGAAGAAAGGATATTGGGGAGACATGGCTTAGCCACAGCCTGGGGGATGTTTCCAAAATGAGATTTTCATTCTACAGCGGAGTGTGCGCTTATGCAAGGTTCGCAGAAGAGCTTCTGTGAAGTATGGAAGTTAGGAGACGAGGTACTGGCAGAATTAAAGCTCTGAGGACGGGTGGTGAGTCGTGCTTGGGTAGCTCAGTTAGTAGAGCACTTGCCCGCGAAAGGCAAAGATCCCGAGTTTGAGTCTCAGTCTGGCACACCGTTTTAATCTTCCAGGAAGTTTCATCTCAGCGCACACTCCACTGAAGAGTGAAAATCTCATTCTGAAATGTGTATGACCTGTTTTGACTCTTGGAGTGAGACATGCACTTATGATGTCAAAACCATTTGGTAACAGGTTTGCACAGTGGGGAATGGTGAGATGTACTGCGGGAGACACTAGAAAAGACTGGAAGACAAACAAATCGATCAGAGAACAGACGAAAGTGCTAGACATTAGGATGGTAATGAAATTCAAATAGACGTGGACAGGACATGTGGACGGAAGAAAGTCAACGTGAAATAGTCATTTGATATCATATGATTAAAAAATCCATCAGGAACTATTAAAATCTATTAAAGCTGCCCAAGTCGGCTTTTAGTGATGTCGCTGTAAAGCAGAAACGCGAATGCACAATCACAGATAAACCAAGACAGGGAGAGCTCATGTACAGACGGACAGCCACTGTCTAGCATTGAAGAGAGTGGTTGTAAAAAATCGCATCAGATCAGCCGAAGGAACCATTCGTGGTTCCGAAATGCTACCAGCAATCCAGCAAGAGCAAGCGTGGGGAGCTGAAAAGCACGGCGTAAAGTGTTTGAGCAGCTCCTCGCAAGCCAGACATTTCTGTAGTCAGCACTAAGTCACGCTTGAGTTGGTGCAAAGAGTGGATGACTGGGAACGAATGATTTGGATGGTGAATGGCGCCACACGCTGTGGCAATCGGATGTAAGGGTTTGACGTGAGCTGGTGCCCCCAGCTCGTTCGTTAATATTTCAAAAAGTCTTGATTACCTCCTCGATCTACTGATGAAATTCCTTATTTATCAACTATTTTCGGCCAACAGATCATCATCTGTTCTTAAAGGCACTGAGAGCATAATATTAGGCCAATATAAAGACACTGACGTCAAATAATGAAACCTTCAATTTGTCATCGTTGTCACATCGTAAAATAAATTACATGGTCAGTATATAAAATTGCTAGAAGTGCAGGTTAATGCCGATTTCTGTTATAACGTGAAAGAGTGCGCTGCCTGGCACAGCTTATACATTGACGATATAATTTACGAGGGTTGCCCAGTAATTCACAGCATTTTTTTCTTCAAAAGTTCTTTATTGAACGTAATGGGAATTAGACACACGAAAGAACGGTGTTTTATCTACACATTCTATTTTTCCACTTAATCTCATCCTGTTCTATGCCCTTCCTCCAGCGCGAAACAAGGGCGTGTATACCCTGTCGGTACCAATCCTTATCCTGGTGGCGGAGACAGTGCTTCACTGTGTGAATCACCTCCTCATCGTCCTCAAAGTGTCTTCCACTAATGGCATCCTTTGCCCGCATCTCGTGGTCGTGCGGTAGCGTTCTCGCTTCCCACGCCCGGGTTCTCGGGTTCGATTCCCGGCGGGGCCAGGGGTTTTCTCTGCCTCGTGATGGCTGGGTGTTGTGTGATGTCCTTCGGTTAGTTAGGTTTAAGTAGTTCTAAGTTCTAGGGGACTGATGACCTAAGATGTTAAGTCCCATAGTGCTCTGAGCCATTTTTAATGGCATCCTTTAACGGTTCAAACTAGTGAAAGTCCGAAGGTGCTAAGACAGAGCTGTCGGGTGGACACACTGTCCAACCATGTTTTGCGATGTGTTCAGCAGTCCTCAGACTTGTGTGGGGCGAGGCGTTATCGTGTTGCAGAAAAACATCTCCTGAGTTTACGTGGCGCCGAAATCGCCGGAACCGCGACTTGAGTTTTGTTAATGTGTCGATTTAGGCTTCTGAATTAATGGTACCGCCTCTTGGCATCACGTCAACGAGAATCACACCTTCACAGCCCCAGAACACGGTGATCACGACCTCGCCGGCGGAAGCAGTTGCTTTGAACTTTTTCTTCTGTGGGGAGTGGGAATGGCGCCATTCCACCGACTGTCGTTTTGTTTCGGGCTCAAAATGGTGAACCCAGGTTTCGTCACCTGTCACAATCCAGGATAAGAAGGTCTCCCCCTCAGCATCAAAACGTTGCAACAAATCAAGACAAATGTTATTTTCTGTGCGATTTGTGATCCACCGTTAGACACCGCGGGACCCATCTTGCACACACTTTCGAATATCCAAGAGCGTGGATAGTTGCATCCACACCTCCTTTGCTCACTGACAGATATAGCGCCAACTGCCGAGTCGTAATGCGTCTGTCCTCGCAAATGACTACGTCAGCTCGCTGCAACATGTCAGGTGTGGCAGCCATGGATGGTCTCCCCAACCGCTGGAAATATTGAAGGTCCACCGATCCGCATTCTGATCACTGCACCCTCCTTGCTAGCGACATTGTACTTCTGTCGACAGCCGATGCTCCGTAGTCTTCGCACAAGCGTTTGTGTATATTCTGCACAGTTTCTTTCTCTGTAGTGAGAAATTCAATGACGGCAAGTTACTTGTAACGTACATCACCCACAGACGCCATTTTGAAGCTGTCCTGCAGCTATCGGTCGGAAGTGACAGAAACTTGGCGCACTCACCCAGGAGACTTCAAATAATACATACGTAACGTTTCGCATTGTAGCAATGCTTTCAGCTGAGAAAAAATAATTAGGTGTATTACTTTCCGGACAACCCTCGTACATTACGATTTGACAACAGCCACAAATTACTGGTTTTATTATCTGACGTCACTGCTTTGATATTCGCTTCATATGATACTGTAAATGATTTTAAGAGCATGATGATTGTCGGTCGACTAATACTCTCTGTTAAACAAGGAATTTAATGGACAGTTCGAGACGGTAATCGTGACATGTTTAGGGAAGGGTTTGAGATTGACGAAAGCGTGGAGAACCTTATCTGTCATGTGTTGTGTCAACAATAAGCACAAAGCAGGGTACTGGTGTATTTTTAGAGTTTACTATGTGGTCTCCGTATTGTGCTTCAGAAAACACTAAATGCGGCAGAACAAGAATACATTTTACAGCACTGTGTACTGATTGTACAAGAGGAACAGTTCGGAGACGATGATTGTTTGAATCAGCATATAACTGCACCCTGTCATGGAGCAGCATCTGTGATGCAACGGTTTGTGGACAATAACATTCCTGAAAGACTGGGCTGCCCAGAGTCCGAACCTGAACCCAGTGGATCACCTTTGAGATGAGCTGGACGTCGACCTCGCGCCAGACTCCAACGCCCAACGTCACCATCGTCTTTGGTTTCGCCTCTTGGCCGCGCGTGGTAGCTGCGCGGTTTCAGGCGCACTGCCAAGGTTCGTGAGGCACCCCCCGTTGGAGGTTCGAGTCCTCCCTCGGGCATTGGTGCGTATTGCCCTTAGCGTAAGTTACACTACTGGGCATTCAAATTGCTACACCAAGAAGAAATGCAGGTAATAAGTGGGTATTAATTGGACAAATATATTATACTAGAACTGACATGTCATTACATTTTCACCCAATTTGGGTGCATAGATCCTGATAAATCAGTACCCAGAACAACGCTGCCCATGCAGCTGCAACACGATACCACAGTTCATCAAGAGTAGTGACTGGTGTATTGTGACGAGCCAGTTGCTCGGCCACCATTGACCAGACGTTTTCAGTTGATGAGAGATCTGGAGAATGTGCTGGCCAGGGCAGCAGTCGAACATTTTCTGTATCCAGAAAGGCCCATACAGGACCTGTAACATGCGGTCGTGCATTATCCTGCTTAAATGTAGGGTTTCGCTGGGATCGAATTAAAGGTAGAGCCACGGGTCGTAACACATCTGAAATGTAACTTCCACTGTTCGAAGTACCGTCAATGCGAACAAGAGGTGACCGAGACATGTAACCAATGGCACCCCATACCATCATGCCGGATGATACGCCAGTATGGCAATGATGAAGACACGCTTCCAATGTGTGTTCACCGCAATGTCGCCAAACATGGATGCGACCATCATGATGCTATAAACAGAACCAGGATTAATCCGAAACAATGACGTTTTGCCATTCGTGCACCCAGGGTTGTCGTTGAGTACACCATCGCAGGCGCTCCTGTCTGTGATGCAGCGTCAAGGGTAACCGCAGCCATGGTCTCCGAGCTGATAGTCCATGCTGCTGCAAACGTCGTCGAACTGTTCGTGCAGATGGTTGTTGTCTTGCAAACGTCCCCATCTGATGACTCAGGGATCGAGACGTGGCTGCACGATCCGTTACAGCCATGCGGATAAGATGACTCTCATCTCGAGTGCTAGTGATACGAGGCCGTTGGGATCCAGCACGGCGTTCCGTATTACCCTCCTGAATCCACCGATTCCATGTTCTGCTAACAGTCATTGGATTTCGACCAACGCGAGCAGCAATGTCGCGATACGATAAACCGCAATCGTGATAGGCTACAATCCGACCGGTAACGTGATGATGCGCATTTCCTCTCCTTACACGAGGCATCACCACAACGTTTCACCAAGCAACGACGGTCAGCTGCTGTTTGTGTATGAGAAATCGGTTGGAAACTTTCCTCATGTCAGCATGTTTTAGGTGTTGCCGCCTGCGCCAACCTTGTGTGAATGCTCTGAAAAGCTAATCATTTGTGTATCACAGCATCTTCTTCCTGTCGGTTAAATTTCAAGTCTGTAGCACGTCATCTTCGTGGTGTAGCAATTTTAATGGCCAGTAGTGTAGTTTAAGTTACATTAAGTAGTGTGTAAGCCTGGGGACCGATGACCACAGGTGTTTGGTCCCACAAGGACTTAACACAAAAGAAATAAAAATTCGCCTCTTGAGGAGTAATTGGTTGTCATTCTCCCACAGATATTAAAATCATTCGTCGCAAGTGTTCCCTGCAGAGTTGAAGCCGCCATAACGGCGAAGCGTAGACACACCGCATATTAATGTCCACTGATGTGTTTCCGGACACTCTTTATGAGATAGCGTAGTTTCTTTTAGTAATGAGTTGTGCATCAAGGAGATGCTCACCCAAATACACTGGAGACTTGCACATAACGGCGTGCGTTAGTTTTAAATTTCCATGAGCGTATGTTTTCGACGGCTGGAAGCCGATTAAAGCGTAGCTACCATGGCCACAGTAATGGGAGTGTGCAAAAGTGTCATCTCGCGATTAAAAAAACCCGCTGAAGGTGTAAATGATATGCCAAAGCACGCCACTGGCTGTAGACGGACCACCACAACGCAAGATGATCTTTGCGTAGCACTAGTGGCTAAAAGGAACAGATGTCTTACTCGTAGGTGGATCGCTGCAGCCCTTCCAACTGCCACCGGCATACGTGTCGCGGCGATTAAATCAGGATTGTTTGTATGCTGTAAAGTGCATCCCACTTCAACTACGATATCGTCGAGAAAGAGTTCGTTCGTGTAGGGAGCATGTTGGTTGGGGTCAGAGACATGGTCCAGAGTGTTGTTCTCCGAGGAACCCTGCTTCACTGTTGCAAATGATTCTAGCCACCAGTTAGTGTGAAGATAGAGAGGAGCACATCAAACGCTGCAGAATGTTTATGGAAACTGGAAATTTGTGGTAAGATCCTATGGGACCAAACTGCTGAGGTCATCGGTCCCTAAGCTTACACACTACTTAATCTAACTTACGCTAAGGACAACACACACACCCATGCCCGAGGGAGGATTCGAACCTCCGACGGGGGGAGCCGCGTGAACAGTGACAAGACGCCCAAGACCGCGCGGCTACCCCGCGCGGCAAATGTTTATGAACTTCATTAGTATGGTCTAGGCTTTTTGTGTGGGCAGGCATTATGCACCATGACTGAACGCTGCTCTATATCTTCGCACGAGGTACTCTTACAGTACAGCGGTATAACAAGGAGATTACCGTGGATCATTTCCACTCGTTTAGGGGTGAGATAGATCTCGATTTTCTGTTAACGGACGACAAAACAGATGACCGCTGATGTGTCGGACGCAGGGAAGTGAAGATATTACACGTATGGAATGTCCCGCATACTCCCCAGACCTAAACCCCGTAGTGCACGCCTGGGATGCTCTTGGTAGATGGATTTCTCAACGAATACCCCCTCACCGAATCGTGCAAGAACTGAGAGAGGAGTGGCACACTATCGCCCAAGAACTCCACAACAATTTGGTAGCCAACAAGAATATAGTCTGTCGGTAAACTGAAGAGCGACCGACTGAGTCCGCACTCTGTCAACCCAGCTACGTCACAAGGCACTTCTACAGGCTGTGTCACAACTTAGTACCGACCCTGCCGCGGCGCGCGCTTTGAATCTGTGGCGACGCCGTGTACAGATACTTGCGGCTGCGTTTATTTTTAGACAAATGCATTAAGACCATAAGGAATACAAAGAACGATAGCTTCTTTCGAAACACAGCATTACAGAGTAAACAATATTAACAAACGAACGGAAGTCAGGATTCTACTACAAACATAGGACCGAATGGCTGTTCATGTGAATGTACGTTCTTCTATTGCTATTCGTAAAACGAACCACATATAATGCAATCAATATGTAGAATTTAAGGCTTGTTCCTACTTTGTGTTTCTACTAACAAGGGAACCTCCCCATTGCACCCCCCTCAGATTTAGTTATAAGTTGGCACAGTGGATTGGCCTTGAAAAACTGAATACAGATCAGTCGAGAAAACAGGAAGAAGTTGCGTGGACTATGAAAAAAATAAGCAAAATATACAAACTGAGTAGTCTATGGCAACATATGCAACATCAAGAAAGGTGTCAGCTCCGAAGCGCCGTGGTCACGTGGTTAGCGTGAGCAACTGCTGAAGGAGAGGTCCTTGGTTCCAGTCTTCCCTCGAGTGTAAATTTTAATTTTTTATTTTCAGACAGTTATTATCTGACAAACTCTTTTGTTTTCATTACTTTTTTGGGAGTGATTATAACATCCACAAGAAAACCTAAATGGGGCAAAGTAGAAGAATCTTTTTACCCATTCGCCAAGTGTACAAGTTAGGTGGGTCAACAATATATTCCTGTCATGTGACGCACATGCCGTCACCATTGTCGTATAGAATATATCAGACGTGTTTACGTGTGGATTTGCGATCAAATGTTTTCGGTTCCCATTGGAGAGGCACGTCCTTTCGTCTACTAATCGTACGGTTTTGCGGTGCGTTCGCAAAAGACAGACACTAAACTTATTACAGTGAACAGAGACGTCAATGAACGAACGGACAGATCATAACTTTGCGAAAATAAAAAAGTAAACATTTCAGTCGAGGGAAGACTTGAAGCAAGGACCTCTCGTTCCGCAGCTGCTCACGCTAACCACCTGACCACGGCGCTCCTGAGCTTACACTATTCTTGACGTTGCTTATCTTGCACATGGACTACTAAGTTTGTATATGTGGTGTCACCGCCAGACACCACACTTGCTAGGTGGTAGCCTTTAAATCGGCTGCGGTCCGTTAGTATACGTCGGACCCGCGTGTCGCCACTATCAGTGATTGCAGACCGAGCGCCGCCATACGGCAGGTCTAGAGAGACTTCCTAGCACTCGCCCCAGTTGTACAGCCGACTTTGCTAGCGATGGTTCACTGACAAATTACGCTCTCAGTTGCCGAGACGATAGTTAGCATAGCCTTCAGCTACGTCATTTGCTACGACCTAGCAAGGCGCCATTATCATTTGCTATTTATCTTGTGATGCATGTACCGTCAGACCGATGTTCACCAATTATGGATTAAAGTTAAGTATTCCAGAAGCTACGTACCTTTTTTGCTAGTCTCAGTTCCTTGTCATTTTCCAGACCTCACGCCAGCCTGCGTGATATTAAACGCGTGCCCTTCGGCCTCCCGTCCTAGTGGATTGGCTGCCTTGCCAGTCCACAAAAGTATATTTTGCTTATTTTTTCATAGTTCCACACAATTTCTTCCTGTTTTCTCGATTGATATGTGTTCAGCTTTTCAAGGCCTATCCACTGTGCCAACTTATAACTAAATCGGAGGGGGGTGCGATGAGGAGGTTCCCTTGTAAGAGATAGAAGTTTTCTTTGAAGGACTGCATTGAAACGGAGCGAGGTGGCGCAGTGGCTAGCACAGTGGACTCGCATTCGTGAGGACGACTGTTCAATCCCGCGTTCCCGCGTCCGGCCTTCCTGATTTAGGATTTCCGTGATTACCTTAAATCGCTCCAGGCAAATGCCAGGATGGTTCCTGTGAAAATGCACGGCCGACTTCCTTCCCTAATCCGATGAGACCGATGACCTCACTGTCTGGTCTCCTCCCCAAAACATCCCAACCCCAATCGAACTGCAATTCTTGCAACACGAAGAGTGTTTAAAAAGTAAGCAGAAATTTATAATTTTGTATGTTGTATTAGTTCGATTTGCACTACATTTTTATCACTGCCTTCGTAAACATGTCTCAAAAGTATGTGTACAATGTTATGCATATTGAGTATTTACTCTGTTGTCAGCTGTCAAAAAGGTTACATGTGTTGTGACAGCATGAACGAATATTTGTTTTGTATAAAAATATATTAGAGAATCTGCATTAAATTTTGTTATAAGAATGGAAAAAAGTGTATGAAGTTCTTAGAAATATTAAATATTGGTTTTGGTGAACCTGTTGTGAGTGAACCAAGGGCATACAAGTTGTGCATACATTTCAGAGCAGGCCTTAAAGGACAGCGGCTTTACAAGCATGGATGAGATTAAAAATGCACAGTTAAGAGACCTATAAACTATTCCGAAGAAACAGTTCGTAAAGTGATTCGGGCATTGGAAAAAGCACTGGCAGAAGTGTACGGTATGTAATGAGGAAATTTTGAAGAGGATGACATTGCTGTAGATTAACAAGTTCTTACCAAAAAATAAAAATTAATATGTGAACGCACCTCGTAGGTCAAGCTTTTTGCTTAGAAGTCCAGAATCGGTGTATATGTTTCGAAGAAAATTTCAGCAGTGTTTGGAATAGCTATTGGGCACATGTTTCAAGCACTTTGTCTTAGAATCAGGCGAATAGTGACCGAGAAAGAGATTTAGTGTTCCATAAGCATCAAAGGTTTTATATGATTTTGAAACTGTCTATGACGATGGGTTTTCTCCCAAAATTTTTAGTTTTGCTTCAGGCGATTCCAGTAAACCATGCGGCTTATTTTCACGCTCCTTCCTTATGCGTCATATTGCGCGAAGCTGACGTTAGCATAAATTGCCGCTCTTTGATTGGGACTGGTAATATTGTTATAGTGATAGTTATTTTTGCGTCACCTCTTTAATACACGCTGTAATAACATTAGAGACGATTGAACGCTCGTTACCCCGCAAATACCTCCTCTTCTTCGCATTCTACACATTTTCTTGCAATGCTAGACGATTATCCATCACCTCCGGATATCGAAGCATATCAGTAAGTATACAAAGTTAACTGACTGAAACTGGCAACTACGATCCCACGAACAGAAACGACGTATATCAACGCACGCCGATCTACACCGCTAGACAGGTAACGGGCAACAGATTTTGGGTGCCCCTATAGGCTGGTGGCAGCGTTCTTCCAGGAAAGGCCACTTCCCCCAACAAAAGCACTGATCGCTCTTCAGTTTATAGACAGACTATACCAGGTGCAAAATTTACATTAGTGTCCGAGAGCGGCATATTCGATTCCGATATCGACCTTTATGTTGTGAATCTGAGCTGCGTCACACATGAACGTCACTTTTGTCTGTTATCCTACTTTCCCATGTGGTGTAATCTGCACCATTTTTCGTTATAAATTACGTATGTAATCCGTTTATTCCTGTCCAGCAGTGTCTCTGTTCCTTTGTAACTGACAAGCAGCGGATATTTCGCGAAAAAAAAAAATGTTAAGGCAAGATTGGAAAATTTCAAGCTCGTGCGAATACTAACCAACAGTCGTTCTTCCCATGCCATTCGCCACTGGAACGGTAAAAGGAGAGTGGTTAGGAGGTGAGAGAGGGAGAATACTGGTACGCAAAGTTCCCTCCTCCATACATCATAAGGTTGTTTGCGGGATGTAGATGTAGAAAGTTAGTGCGATTGTTAGACAGAGATATAGCGAATAGAGGATCGTTAATATAAGATTAACTGAGAGTTACCCACATTCAAAAGGGCAAGCAGTTTCTATTGCGGTGAAAAGAGTGAAATGACACAACTGCAGCTGAGAAGCGACTTCAGGAAGCTGCGGGACTCCGGAAAGATTCTTCCGTCAGAAGAAACGTGAAGAGGGCCGAGTTTCATTTAGTCGGGCAGGAAGGCAGCCGGACGGGTGGGACGAGACTGAACCTGTGAAAGCTGTGAGCGGCTTCTGAGGGCAGGGCGAGTCGTGGAGGGCCGCGCTGGCCTGCCTTCTCTCGCCTCCTCGGAGGGCCACCAGTCCTTAATTAGAATGCTTTACATCTTACGGTGCCAAAGGGCGGCCGCGTTGAGGGCCGCCTCCGGGCAAGCGGCTTACTCTCTCCTTTTTTTCTTTTCCTGTCGCCCCTGTCCTCTATACCCTTGAGTGCTCCACCAGAGCGCATTCCGTACGCCTCCCTACGTTTCTGCGAGCGTGCGCGGATGATATTTCACACTGAGCGGACTGGAACTTCCAAGGGCTTCATAAACAGAGCGGGTGGCGAAACGCATTTAATAATCGAATGTAATGAGGAACGAGAAGTACTGGGTGATCAAAAAGTCAGTATAAATTTGAAAACTGAATAAATCACGGAATAATATAGACAGAGAGGTACAAATTGACACACATGCTTGGAATGACATGGGGTTTTATTAGAACCAAAAAAATACAAAAGTTCAAAAAATGTCCGACAGATGGCGCTTCATCTGATCAGAATAGCAATAATTAGCATAGCGAAGTAAGACAAAGCAAAGATGATGTTCTTTACAGGAAATGCTCAATATGCCGGCCGCGGTGGTCTAGCGGTTCTAGGCGCTCAGTCCGGAACCGCGAGACTGCTACGGTCGCAGGTTCGAATCCTGCCTCGGGCATGGATGTGTGTGATGTCCTTAGGTTAGTTAGGTTTAAGTAGTTCTAAGTTCTAGGGCACTGATGACCACAGATGTTGAGTCCCATAGTGCTCAGAGCCATTTGAACCATTTTTTGAAATGCTCAATATGTCCACCATCATTCCCCAGCAATAGCTGTAGTCGAGGAATAATGTTGTGAACAGCACCGTAAAGCATGTCCGGAGTTATGATGAGACATTGGCGTCGAATGTTGTCTTTCAGCACCCCTAGAGATGTCTGTCGATCACGATACATTTGCGACTTCAGGTAACCCCAAAGCCAATAATCGCACGGACTGAGGTCTGGGGACTTGGGAGGCCAAGCATAACGAAAGTGGCGGCTGAGCACACGATCATCACCAAACGACGCGCGCGAGAGATCTTCCACGCGTCTAACAATATGGGGTAGTGCGCCATCCTGCATAAACATCGTACGATCCAGCAGGTGTTTATCAGCCAGGCTGGGGATGATGCGGTTCTGTAACATTCTCCATACAGTCCCGACTTGGCCCCATCTGATTTTGATCTGTTTCCAGAACTTAAAGAACACCTTCGAGGACTTCATTCAGAAAGTGATGAAGCGGTGCTGGCAGAGGTGGGATTATGGCTCCGTCAAGAAAGTCAAACTTTCTACAGCGACGGCATCAACAAACTGGTCTCTCGTTGGGAGAAATGTATTCACCGCCTGGGTGTTTATGTTGAGAAATAAATGTGTAGACGAGAAGATTAAGGATGTAGAATGTTAATAAGGTTTGTTTTACTTCAAAAGATTTAAGAGTCTTCACATTAAAAAAATCGAATGAATGACTTTTCAGGGCATCATCGTACATTTATTTCGGAGTAGTTTGTTTTAGTTCTGAAGATGATCCAGACAGATCGAAATATATCAAAAATTTAACTATGTGTAACTGAAACTGAAGAATAAATGAGAATTCTTTCAAATAACAATACAGTTACCCTTCTATAACGACGAATATATCGACTATGGTGAAAATTGGTTATTTTTCTTTTAAAATAGGTATTACGTGCACATTTCCCTCTAAAAAGGAAATAAATGGCTGAATATACTTGGAAGGAGAGACAGCATTGGTCGTATATTTTTGTTTATTATCGCAAAATCGATTTTCGGTCACTTAGTGACCATCTTCAGTGCTAGAAGTTAAAAAATTTTTCACATTACGATCAGAGAGTATAAAACAGAAAATCACAATTACATCTGCATATGAACATAACACTTGTTAGGAACATACCTGTAATATATAACTTAAATTAGAAAGCACTGCTGTCAATAAGCTTACGGCGATCACATTGACTGAGGTCGCTGTTTACATGCACTTGTTCAGCAGACCTCGGTGTGACGGGGCTTAACACGCCCTCTATGTGACATGTGTCACGTGAAGACATAGTATTACTGGTTTTGCGAGATAACACTAAATAACTCTTGTGCATTTGTGAATCGTGCAGTAATTCAAATTTAAAATGTACGTACAACACATAGCAGACGAAGGGTGAAGGAAATATCTAAAATACATTGGCGTATTGTTTCTTAAAAAAAAAAAACTTATAAAACATAAAACAGATCGATGATAAGTTGTCAGAGTGCAGGACACATAAAAGAACAAAAGATAATGAAAAAGAATAATAAATGAATAACATGAAATAAGGTGTAACACACGTTTTTTTTAAAAAAAAAGCATAATACCCACCATCTGGCGTGGGAAGTTAGAAGTACAACGTTCGTGATTTACGTAAAATGTTACGTTAAGACTAAGGAGTCAAATATATAAAAAATAATAACAGTACGAAACTGCCATTACTTAATAATTAAAATGCCGTGAAACACAATGTTCATTACAAAAATGTTTGTAGGTGTGGATAAACAATTTTGTTATCATATTTAACCGACATGCTGATGTACGTCTCGTTTGTCCCTTTGGGCAAGCTAGCAGTGTTATAACAGTGATTATAGGCTTCCGCATAAGCACTGGGTCAGAACCCATACATACATGACATCAAATTTACACGGTTGCTTACTGTAAAACATAGCCCCATCATAATAAACAAAAATATACGATCAATGCTGTCTCTCCTTCCAAGTATGCCCATTATCTGGTCGTAGTGCACAGGACACTATGAAGTCGCCAATGAATAAATGGCTGAATCTCATTTCAGAGCTAAATATTGAAAACGAAAAATAAATTCATTTCCATTTAAAATAATATGTAACATGTTTTAGTTCTGTTATTTTTTACTTTAATAATGGAACTGTCCGATTGTGTTACTTACTAATTCTTTCATTTTCCATCAGAAAAAGTCGGACATAAGTACAGAAAACACTGTTCAACTCTGTAAGTCGCACGCTACATGCGAATTAAAAGATGTCTGTGACAGTCCATGACAGGGGCAAAAAGGGGCACTGCCCCTGCTTGGAATCTGGGTATAGTGTTTTTGTTTATTACTATTTTTTCGTAATTCCCTAGTGATGGTTGTTAGCTACTCTACTGAAGAACAGATTACAGAACCGTTCCCTCCTCCCCATGACTTGAGACCTACCCAAATTCCGCCGGGTGCAACCACAGACATGCGGTCCCATGAATATGCAGCCCAGACAAACTTCACACGAGGAGTGCATTGGTTAGTTCCTCAACGTCAGTTCTGCCAGACAGTTAGAGATGATGATGCGAGATTTGCCCCGTTTATCATGTCGTACATTGGCCCAAGGCAACACTTTACCTGACCGACCCAGAAAATATTGCTTCCAAAGCATTTTTTTTTCAACTGTAGGTACGCCACTCGACATTACAAATTAGAAAGTAATGCAATATATTCATTGACGTGATCAGAGGTGACTTATGTGCAAGTTAGATGTCATCAAAGTTGAATAAGCCTTCTATAACGTTTATTTGCTGTTTCTCCACTTCGAGAAGTATAATTTGTCTTTCTTTTTTTACTTATTTTAGTTTATATCCAGCAGGATTTGCTCAGTTGTTTGAATTTTTGCTATAGCATATTTTTAATTCTCAATTTCCATCTTATGAGCACTTCAATGAAATTTTGCGAATATTTTGTAGCTTTGTTTCATAACTTTTTGGATCCTCTGGATGTAATCGCATGTGACTTCAGACTGTTGGATTTCAAAGGTGGCATCCATATTAAAATTAGTATCATGAAAACATGTACTTTGCATTTATTGTTGCACTATGCTTATTGTTTAGATATCAAAGCAACTAACCCAAAATAAAACTTTTATGTAGTTTTTGCCCAACTTAATTATTGAGGCTTAACATGTTTTCAAACATACCCACTCACTTGTATCAGAAATTAAAATTTCATAATTTTGCCGCTCTTGGAAAAATTTCGGCATGTATCCATGTACAAAGCACCAGAGTGAGCTTTGTAAATTCTGCATAAGCACAATTATACGCCAGTTATGGAAAACTTCGTTTCACTACCTTTTAAGAAAATCTTTCTCCGTTAGCTAATATTGTAACATGGTGTCAGTATTGTTAAACAGTAGCATCACGGGCTCCGATCTCCTCGCGTAACTTTCACATGCTTGAATTTTTTCCCCCGTAATCAAGGTCACGACAGTAACATACACTATGTGATCAAACGTATCCGAACACCTGACTGAAAATGACTTACAAGTTCTTGGCGCCATCCATGGCCAACCCCGATTTGCTCTTCAACAGTGGGAAACAAGAAGGTGCTTCAAACATCAGTGTAGGCTCGTGCTGTGATACTGCCACGCAGAACAACAAGGGGTGCAAGCCCCCTCTATGAAAAACACGAACACACCATAACAGCACCGCCTCCGAATTTTACTGTTGGCGCTGGCAGATGACGTTCACCGGGCATTCGCCATACCTACAGCCTGCCATCGGATCGCCACATTGCGTATCGTGATTTGTCACCGCACACAACGTTTTTCCACTGTTCAATCGTCCAATGTTTACGCTCCTTACACCAAGCAAGGCGCCGTTTGGCATTTACCGTCGTGATGTGTGGCTTATGAGCAGCCGCTCGACCATGAAATCCAAGTTTTCTCACCTCCCGCCTAAGTGTCATAGTACTTGCAGTGGATCCTGATGCAGTTCGGAATTCCTGTGTGATAGTCTGGATAGATGTCAGCCTATTACACATTACGACCCTCTTCAACTGTCGGCGGACCCTGTCAGTCAACAGGCGAGGTCGGCCTGTACGCTTTTGTCATGTACGTGTCCTTCACGTTTCCACTTCACCATCATATCGGAAACAGTGGAAATCTCGAGTACAGATGTATGACACAAGTGACACCCGATCACGTTTGAAATCCGTGAGTTCCGCGGAGCGCCCCATTCTGCTCTCTCATGATGTCTAATGACTACTGAGGTCGCTGATATGGAGTACCTGCAGTAAGTGGCAGCACAATGCACCTAATATTAAAAACGTATGTTTTTGGGGGTGTCCGGATACTTTTCATCACTGTGTACTTAGGTCACGGTATGCCGAGAGCATTAACAAGCAGCATCTGGAACAGGAGGAGACAAGCCAGACTCGGATCTAATCCACTTCGGGGATTAACCCTTGCAGTACCAAGGCATTTTCCATAATATTCGTTAACTGTTGTTGAAAGAGGTACTGAGGTGTTAGTAGGGTCCAGAACGTGAAAATACACTGAAGAACCAAAGAAACTGGTACACTTGCCTAATATCGTGCAGGACACCGCGAGCAAGCAGAAGTGAGGCAACATGACGTGGCATGGACTCAAACTATTGCTAAAAAGAACTGATACCACGAATCCTGCCGGGCTGTCCATAAATCCGTCAGAGTACGAGGGGTTGGAGATCTCTTCTGAACAACGCGTTACAATGCATACCGGATATTCTTAATAATGTTCATGCCTGGGGAGTATGGCGGCCAGAGGAAGTGTTTAAATTCAGAAGAGTGTCCATGGAGCCACTCTGTAGCAATTCTCGACGCGTAGGGTGTCGCACTGTCCTGCTGGAATTGCTGAAGTCCGTCGGAATGCACAATGGACATGAATGGATACAGGTGATCAGCCAGGATAATTACGTACGTGTCACCTGTCAGAGTCGTATCTAGACGTATCAGAGGTTCCATATCATTCCAACTACACACGCCCCATACCATTACAGAGTCTCCACCAGCTTGAACAGGCCCCTGCTGACATGCAGGATCCACGGATTCATGAGCTTGTTTCCATACCCGTACACGTCCATCCGCTCGATACGATTTCAAACGAGACTCGTCCGAACAGGCAACATGTTTCCAGTCATCAACAGTCCAATGTCGGTGTTCACGGGCCTAGGAGAGGCGAAAAGCATTTTGTCGTGCAGTCATCAAGGGTACACGAGTGGGCCTTCGGCTCCGAAAGCCCACATCGATGACGTTTCGTTGAATGGTTCGCACGCTAACATTTGGTAACGGCCCAGCATTGAAATCTGCAGCAATTTGCGGAAGGGTTGCACTTCTGTCACGATGAACGGTTCTCTTCAGTCGTCATTGGTCTTGTTCTTGCAGGATCTTTTTGAGGCTGCAACTATGTCGGAAATTTGAAGTTTTACAGGATTCCTGATATTCACGGTACATTCGTAAAATGATCGTACCGGAAAATTCCCAGTTCATCGCTACCTCGGAGATGCTGTGTCCCATCGCTCGTGCGCTGACTAAAACACCACGTTCAAAGTCACTTAAATCTTGATAAACTGACATTGTAGCAGCAGTAACCGATCTAACAACTGCGCCAGACACTTGTTGCCTTATATAGGCGTTGCCGACTGCAGAGCCGTATTCTGTCCGTCTACATATCTCTTTATTTGAATACGCATGCCTATACCATCTGGTAAAGAGGCTAACAACCTTTGGACTAAGTTGAACTAAAAAATTTCAAATGTGTATGCAATGTGGTAGAATTCATAAAAAAATATTTTTTCAGAATTTGAACATATAAAGTAACTGACTAGGTTACATTTATTTTTTTAAAACGCGGGCACAGAGTACCTCCACCACCTCCCCTTGGTATTGCGAGGGTTGAGGACAAGGACTTGCGAGTTAATCAACATGGTTGCCTTTTTATTTTTTATTTACTTATTTATTTATTTATTTATTTATTTATTTATTGCTGTTTCCCACATCCCAGTTAGCGAATACCGGACTGGTACACACGTCCTGCCTCAGATTTATAAAAACGCAGTGATTTATAAAACATTCTCACCCTTGCATATCGAATTAACTCTAGGCGCAATGGGGTACAGTGACTCCGTTCTGCGAACTGAATACGAAACTAGTGATATTAGATATTTAATCCCTTAAACTCATCCCACGAGCCGCTGTAAAATACTTGCCGGAAACTTTGCGTAAGGACTTTGGTAACGTGAGCCCTATCGCTATGAACTCTGTGCCTGATGCCGTCTGCCATTTTGGAAGTTTATGGGCCGCCACATGACGACAGACAAACGCTGTAAAACGAGCCCATGCAGGATCGAGTGTCGCCCTCCCTGCGTGTATGGCAGAGAGCAAGGCTGGCCGGTAATGGGGGAAGGAGGGAATGGGGGGGGGGGGGGGGGAAGGTGGGGGTTGGCCTGTCTCAGCAACAAGACAGGAAATAAAAGAAATCCGTTGCAGGATAGGCCCGTATCATTGAGGCCGATTTGTAGCAGGAGTTTTCCAACATTATGAAACATCTCGGAGAAACTGATCTATTGACGTATAGCCTGCAGGGAGTCAGAAATTTTTGTTGTTATTGTGTTATTCACACCATGTAATAAGTACTATTGATGGGGGATCTCGAGTTGATGTACATCTACATCGATACTCTGCAAATCACATACAAGTGCCTGGCAGAGTGTTCATCGAACCACCTTCACAATTCTCTATTATTCCAATCTCATATAGGGTGCGGAAAGTTTTGTGTTGGCAGAAGAGCCAACACCGTGTTACTAGAGGAGGTCGAAATGCACGCGTTTTAGCTCACGCAGGCTGGCGTGAGGAGGGAAGAACAATACTGACGTGAGGTCTGGAACATGACAAGGAATGAGAATTCAGAAGGCGGACGTAATTAGTTTGATACTTAACTTTAATCCATTAATGATGAACGTCGCTCTTGACGGTAAATGATTCACAATATTATCTGTTCAGAATAGTAACTGAATATGGCGCCTTGCTAGGTCGTAGCAAATGACGTAGCTGAAGGCTATGCTAAACTGTCGTCTCTGCAAATGAGAGCGTATGTAAACAGTGAACCATCGCTAGCAAAGTCGGCTGTACCACTGGGACGAGTGCTAGGGGTTCTCTCTAGACTAGACCTGCCGTGTGGCGGCGCTCAGTCTGCAGTCACTGATAGTGGCGACACGCGGGTCCGACGTATACTAACGGAACGCGGCCGATTTAAAGGCCACCACCTAGCAAGTGTGGTGTCTGGTGGTGATACCACAGAAAGAATGAATACCTGTACCTTCTGTACGAGCTCTGATTTCCCTTATTTTATTGTGCTGATCGTTCCTCCCAGTGTAGGTCGGTGTCAACAAAATATTTTCGCATTCGGAGGAGAAAGTCGGTGATTGGAATTTCGTGAGGAGATTCCGTTGCAACGAAAAACGCCTTTCTTTTAATGATGTCCATCCCAAATCCTGTATCATTTCTGTGACACTCTCCCCCATATTTCGCGATAATACAATACGTGCTGCTTTTCTTTGAACTTTTTCGACGTACTCCGTCAGTCCTGTCTGGTATGGATCCCACACCGCGCAGCAGTATTCTAAAAGAGGACGGACAAGCGTAGTGTATGCAGTCTCCTTAGTAGGTCCGTTACATTTTCTAAGTGTCCTGCCAATGAAATGCAATCTTTGGTTAGCCTTCCCCACAACATTTTCTATGTGTTCCTTCCAATTTAAGTTGTTCGTAATTGTAATACCTAGGTATTCAGTTGAATTTACGGCTTTTAGATTAGACTGATTTATCGTGCAACCCCAGTTTAACGAGTTCCTTTTAACACTCATGTGGATGACCTCACACTTTTCGTTATTTAGAGTCAACTGCCACTTTTCGCACCATTCATATATCTTTTATAAATGGTTTTGCAGTTTGTTTTGATCTCCTGATGACTTTATTAGTCGATAAACGACAGCGTCATCTGCAAACAACCGAAGAACGCTGCTCAGATTGTTTCCAAAATCGTTTATATAGATAAGGAACAGCAAAGGGCCTATAACACTTACCTTGGGGAACGCCAGAAATCACTTCTGTTTTACTCTATGACTTTCCGTCAATTATTACGAACTGTGACCTCTCTGACAGGAAACCACAAATCCAGTCACATAGCTGAGACGATACTCCATAAGCACGGAATTTCACTACGAGCCGCTTAGGTGGTACAGTGTCAGAAGCCTTCCGGAAATCCAGAAATACGGAATCAATCTGAAATCCCTTTTCAATATCACTCAATACCTCATGTGAATAAAGAGCTAGTTCTGTTTCACAGGAACGATGTTTTCTGAACGCATGTTGACTGTGTGTCAATAGACCGTTTTCTTCGAGGTAATTCTTAATGTTCGAACACAATATATGTTCTAAAATCCTGCTGCATATAGACGTTAACGACATGGGCCTGTAATTTAGTGGATTACTTCTACTACCTTTCTTGAATATTAGTGTGACCTGTGCAACTTTCCAGTCTTTGGGTACGGATCTTTCGTCGAGCGAACGATTGTTAAGCACGTAGCTAATGCATCAGCATACTCCGAAGGGAACCTTATTGGTATACAGTCTGGGCCAGAAGACTTGCTTTTATTAAGTGATTTAAGTTGCTTCACTACTCCGAGGATATTTACTTCTACGTTACTCATGCAGGCAGCTTCGCTCCATATTCCACATTACTAGATTTCCAGAAGGCATTTGACACCGTCTTCGTAAGAAACTTCTTATCAAGTTGCGTATCTATGGAGTATCGTCTCAACTTTGCAAATCGATTTGTAATATCCTGTTAGAAGGATTACAGATGGTTATAACTGACGGAGAGTCATCTAATGACATCAAAGTTATAACTGGGGCTCCGCAACGAAGTGTTCTCCGACATCTGCTGTCTACACTGACGAGCCCAAACATTATGACCACCTTCTTAACAGCTCGTTTGTCCGGCTTTGGAACGAGATACATCACTGATACTGCGGATCAAGAATCGAACAGTTTGTTGGTGGGTTTTTGGTGGAATGTGGCATTAGGTGTCTACGCACAGGTCATATAATTCGCGTAAATAACGGGCCGCTGGTTTGCGTCCGCAATGATGGCGCCCGATAGCGACCCAGATGGGTTCCATAGGAGTTACATCACGCGAATTTGGTCGCCGAGACATCAGCGTGAGTTCACTATAATGCTCCTTAACGCACAGTACCATGGTTCTCGCTCCGAGATACGGACTGTTATACTGCTGAAAGATGGCATCGCAGTCGGGGAAGACATCAAGCATGAAGGGATGGGGGTGGTTCGCAGCTCTCAGCGCGTCATCGGTTACTACCATAGGTCCCGTGTAAGCGCAGAAGAACGTATCTCATAGAATAATACTCCTCACACTAGACGGCGTCCGTGGTGCGCTTCACGTTCACCTCCATGACGGCGTTTGTGGCGGCGATCATTTGCCTAGTGTAGCAAAAATGCGGTTCACCCGATGAGCCGACATTTTTCCATTGATCGACGGTCGAATCCCAATGGCACTGCGCCCACTGCAGTCGCAATTGACGATAACGTGTGAACACGTAGGGGTGGTCTGCTGCGGACCTCCATGTACAACACTTTACGATGAACGGTTTGACGCATTGTGCTGTTTCGGCAGAGATGCCACAAATCACCATCTGTCTTACTTTACAGAGCAGACAAGCCTCCGAACTCTAGGTTATGGGAAGAGTGGTGGGCATCCAACCATTTAGCCTTTAATGGTTGTTTTACAGTCCTACCTCCTTCTGTAGATGCTCACGACAGTAGCACGTGAACATTCGACCAGCATCGCTGTTTTCGAGATAGTCATTAACAGGCTCTGCCCTTTGTCAAAGTCGCTTATCTCCCCATTTGCAGCCCATGTCTTCGCTAGAATGATCCCGCTCTCCGTGTCTGCTCCCCTCACATACTGTTGCTACCGCGTCAAGTGACCACAAGGCCATCAGGCGTCATCCAGCGTCGCGGTGGGAGTGGTCATAATGTTTCCGCTCATCAGTGTACACAGATTTCCAACTTTATGTAACATCCCGAAGAAACATCTATTGACGTCTAACCCGCAGGGAGTCAGAAACTGTTGTTCTTCTGAAACACAGCCAGCTCTTTATTCACACCAAGTTATAAGTGCTACTGACAGGGGATCTCGAGTTGATTCCACATTACAAGATTTCCAAAAAGTTTTTGACACCGTTTCTCGTAAGCGACTTCTAATCAAATTGCTTGTCTACGGAATATCGTCTCAACTTTGCACCTAGATTCGGAATTTCCTGTTAGAAATTATTTACATAGGATGTCTACATGGTGCGAAAGGTGGCACTTGATCCTGAACTCTAAAATCAATTAAAATTCTCCACATGAATACCTATACTAAAGAAAAAATCCGTTAAATTTAGGTTACAGGATAAATCAAATAAACTTAAAGACTGTCGAGTCAGCTAATTATCCAGGGATTACAATCACTAACAAGTTAAACTGGAACAATCACACAGAAAATACTGTAGGGAAGACGAACCAAAGACTTGTGTTTTGTTGGCTGAATGCTTGGAGATGCAAAAAATCTATCAAGGAGACCGCCTTGCCGTCCCGTGTGAGTACCGCTCCTCTGTACCAGAAAGGACTGATGGAAGACACCGAAAAAGTCCAAAGGAAGACAACCCGTTTTGTATTATCACAAAGCAGGAAGAAAGTGTCACGAATAAGCGAGTTTGGATGGCAATCATTAAAACAAATGCAATTTTCATCGCGGGGATAACTTTTCACGAAATTACAAACACCAATTTTCACCTCCGAAAGCCAAAACATTTTTTTTTTTTTTTTTACTTTCACCTACGTAGGTAGAAATGACTATTGTAACAAAATAAGAGAAATGAAAACTCGCACGGCACATTTAGGTGTCCATTTTTGCCGCGTGCTATTCGAGAGTGGAACGGTCGAACTTAACTGGTAATTGCGACTAACAGTGTTGATGTGCATATAGAGTAATTTTGAAAATCTGTTATAAAATGGTGAAGATACGATCATCGTGAATGGGGTAAGACGACGCAGCGGGTTGAAATGTAGATGCGACCTCTGGCTTCAGCTAAAACAGCAGGGTTGGTAATTTTCAGTAAACAGACAAGGGGGGGATCCGGTATACCTCTGAGAAATTCTCCAGATCTCACACAAAGACGAGAAATCATTACGTCCCTGGTATTTTCTGTCTATTAATCGCATTTTTTGCAGGGGATACCATTAACAATCTGTTGCAGTGGTAGTCAGAAAAAAAGAACAGTAACTTTTGTTTAGGCTTACTGAAACCCTTGTAAAAGGCGCGAGTAATGCCATTTATTTTCGCTTTCCTAGTGATTATCCAATCCTGCGGTGTGATTTGGCAAATGTATTTTATTATAACTTTGTGACTGGATACCTTCCTGGCACAAGAGTCGTCGGTTAACCTGAAGTGTACGCCTTCTGTCTGCGAATCGTGTAAACTTTGTTCTGTGTATTATCGCACTTTTACTGTTTGTGTATCGCATTGTCTGAGGCGCAGATTGGGGACCAGACCAGCATTTGCCCAAGCGAGAGCGGAAACTGCCTTAAGAGACTGACCGCTGTACCAGGCCAAGTCTCGTTAATTAGTCGAGTGGATTCGATCCGGGTTTGGCGCTTCTCCATGTCTCACAAGCTGCCGCGTTAAGCTCTACAAATACCAAGCTCTTCAAAATAGCCTGACGGTTGTGGGTGAATCCAGCCTCCGTCCTGTCTTCACCTGTAGTTATTCGTGGTTGTCAACAGCATGCGCAGTAACAGGCGTGAGGGTATCCAGGTAGTAACAGCAAAGTGCAGAGAGCTCATACCATATCAACTGATACAAGGAGCTAGTAGACCTGTAAAAATTGAAGCATCCAGATTTTGTTCCTCGTCTTCATTTTTTTCTTCACCTTCTCCTTTAAGGTAAGCCTCTGCGCGTCCGCACTTCCATCGTGTCCATCACATACAGTTCTCCTTCCACCTCTATCAAAAGGAGGTTGTCATCGAGTATTCACACAGTGCTGACGTCCGACATCTGTAATGAGGGGTGAGCGCCCAGCCGCCCGACTTCTGGACGTGGTTTCACCTTGGTTTCTCCACGTGCTGAAGACATCGCAGCACTCCTCAAACACCAGACATGCCTGTGCCGAGCCTCCAGGCCACCACAATCTGCCCTCGGTCAAACTCAGACAGATCGCGCACCTTCCCCATTCTACGCACGGATAGCGCACTCACTGATACTACAGCACATGCACCGTGCGTTTGTCTGACTAGGAATCAGCCCTCGTCATGTGACGCTGCTATCCCCTGGACCGGTTATGTCGACAGTAGGTCGGTGATCATAGAGTTCTACATGCGATCTCTTTTGCAGATTAACCACACTTCCCTACAACTCTCCAAATAAACCTAAGTCGACCATTCGTCCTCCCCAATGCAATCCTTACATAATCGTTTCCTTTCTGATCGCTTTGCAACGTTATGCCTAGACTTTTAATCACCTGATTCTGTCAAGTAGCACACGACTAATGGTGTATTCCAACATTACGGTATTGTTTTTCCTACTTGTTTTCATTAATTTACATTTTTTTCTACATTTAGCACTGGCTGCCATTCATCATACCTGTTATAAATTTTGTCTGAGTCATCTTGTATCCTCCTACAGTCACTCAACGACGACTTCTTCGCGGACACCACAGCATCATCAGCAAGCTAGGGCGTTCTTGACAACACCCTGAGTTCAGCATACTGAGTTCTATTACTTAAGCAATCTTAGACCCACTCACATATCTGGGAACCTATTCCTTATGTTCGTACCTGCAACAGTCTGCAGTGGGGAACTGTGCCAAATGATTTCTGGAAATGTAGAAAAATGGAATCTGTCTGTTGTCCTTCATTCGTATTTCGCATTATTTCGCGTAAAAAAATATAAGTTTCGCTCTAGCGATGCTTTCTAAAATCGCGCTGATTGACAGACAATAGCTTTTCCATTTCAACGAACTTTATTATATTACAGTTGAGAACATGTTCAAGAATTCTGCAGTAAACCGATGTTAAGGATATTGATCTGTAATTCTGTGGGTCAGATCTCTTACCCTTCTTATACAGGAGTTTCTTTCTTTCTTTCGCTTACGTCATAGTCCCTCAGCGATCTCCGGGTCTGCGTGGTTACAACGGATTAGGCAATGTTAGGGTTAGGGGTGGCCAGATGCCCTTCCTGGCGCCACCCCGTACCCCCCAGGACGGAAGCAGTGTACCCCACTGTCTGCGTCTAGTGTAAATCGTGAAATAGTGCGGACGTGTTTCAGATGTCTGCGACGTGTGTAACTGAGGCGGAACGTGGGGACCAGCCCGGTATTCATCTAGTGGAATGTGGAAAACCGCCTAAAAACCATATCCAGGCTGGCCGGCACACAGGCCGTCGTTGTTAATCCGCCGGGCGGATTCGATCCGGGGCCGGCGCGCCTACCCGAGTCCAGGAAGCAGCGCGTTACCGCTCTCAGCTAGCTTGGCGGGTCCCTTATTATACAAGAGTCACCTGCGCTTTCTTCCAGTCGCCTGGGCGAGTGATTCGCGTTAAATGCAAGCTACGTAAGGCACCATTGCCGTAGAGTACTGTTTGTAAAACCGAACCGGGGCTCCATCCGGACCTGGTCACTTATTGTTTTCAACTCCTTAATTTATTTCTCTACGCCAGGGCTGCCTGTTTCTATGTCCTGCATATAGATGTTCAAAGAAGGGTCTGTTCGTACGAGGTGCATTCATACGAAATGCAACACTCTTTTCCTGAACCAAATTCAGTTGAATATACGCGAAATTTGTCATAGAACATCGTGGAATATCCCCGCTTCAGGGGCCATAGTTTCATGAAGTTCCAATAGTTTCCAGTGCTATACTTAGCCTGCAAAATGGTGTCTGTAACAGAAGTGCATTCGATGCAGAGAGCTGCCATTGATTTTCTTGTTTCGGAAAACCAGAGCACCGAAAACAATCATAGGCGCTTGCAGAATGTCTATGCCTACTCGGCATTGAACAAAAGCACGGAGAGTCGTTGGGCGAGGCGTCTTTCATCATCGTAACAACGTCACGCAAACCTGTCCGATCCCCAGTGTGCCGGTCGACCGCACACAGCTGTGACTCTTCATTCCAGTTGATCGACGGGTCGCAACCAAACACCTCGCTGCTCAACTGGACATATCCGCTGGCAGTGCTGACACACTCGTCCACCAGTTCGGGGTACTCAAAGGTGTGTGCCGGCAAGGTTCCTCGCCACCTAAGAGAAGACCATAAAGGACCATCTATGCGGAACTGCTTGCACGTTACTAGACTAGTCATGACAATTTCTTGTCGAATCTCGTCACAGGCGAAGCACGTGTTCATCACTGTGGTGTCACAGCCAGACACCACACTTGCTAGGTGGTAGCATTTAAATCGGCCGCGGCCCATTAGTATACGACGGACCCGCGTGTCGCCACTGTCAGTGATAGCAGATCGAGCGCCACCAAACGGCAGGTCTAGAGAGACGTACTGGCACTCGCCCCAGTTGTACAGCCGACGTTGCTAGCCATGGTTCACTGACAATTACGCTCTCATTTGCCGAGACTATAGTTAGCATAGCCTTCAGCTACGTCATTTGCTACGACCTAGCAAGGCGCCTTTACCAGTTATATTGAACTTATTATACTTTTGTATCATCAAGAGCGATGTACTCCAATTATGGATTAAAGTTAAGTATTACATCATCTACGTACTTTATTTGCAATTCTCAAGACATTGTCCTGTTCCAGACCTCACGACAGTTTGCGTGAGCTTTAAACGCGTGCCTTTCGGCTACCCGTCCTAGTGGATTGGCTGTCGGGTCCGTCCACTACAATCACTTCAAACTAGAAAAGAAACAGCTATGCATGGAAGGCACCAGACCACCTCTCCTCCGAGGGAAAAGTTCAAAGCTGAACTCTCAGCCGGTGAAGTCATGGCGTCGATCTCCTGGGTAGTTCTGTTTGACGTCCTCCCTCATGGTACAACAGAGTACGCGAAGGAACTTGCCCCCCTTCTTGCAGCGGTGTACCGTAGGTCTCTAGAAGAGCGTAGCGTTCCAAAAGATTGGAAAAGGGCACATGTCATCTCCGTTTTCAAGAAGAGACGTCGAACAGATGTGCAGAACTATAGACCTATATCTCTAACGTCGATCAATTGTAGAATTTTGGAACTCGTATTATGTTCGAGTATAATGACTTTTCTGGAGACTAGAAATCTACTCTGTAGGAATCAGCATGGGTTTCGAAAAAGACGATAGTGTGAAACCGAGGTCGTACTATTCGTCCAAGAGACTCAGAGGGCCCTAGACACGGGTTCCCAGGTAGATTCCGTGTTTCTTGACTTCCTCAGGGCGTTTGATACAGTTCCCCACAGTCGTTTAATGAACAAAGTAAGAGCATATGGACTATCAGACCAATTGTGTGATTGGATTGAAGAGTTCCTAGATAACAGAACGCAGCATGTCATTCTCAATGGAGAGAAGTCTTCCGAAGTAAGAGTGATTTCAGGTAAGACGCAGGGGAGTGTCGTAGGATCGCTGCTATTCACAATATATATAAATGACCTTGTGGATAACATCGAAAGTTCACTGAGGCTTTTTGCGGATGATGCTGTAGTATATCGAGAGGTTGTAATAATGGGAAATTGTACTGAAATGCACGAGGATCTGCAACGAATTGAGGCATGGTGCAGGAAATGGCAACTGAATCTCAATGTAGACAAGTGTAATGTGCTGCGAATACGCAGGAAGGAAGACCCTTTATCATTTAGTTACAATATAGCAGGTCAGCAACTGGAAGCAGTTAATTCCATAAATTATCTGGGAGTAGGCATTAGGAGTGATTTTAAATGGAATGATCATATAAAATTAATCGTATTAAAGCAGATGCCAGACTGAGATTCATTGGAAGAATCCTAAGGAAATGCAGTCCGAAAACAAAGGAAGTAGGTTACAGTACACTTGTTCGCCCACTGTTTGAATACTGCTCACCGGTGTGGGATCCGTATCAGATAGGGTTGATAGAAGAGATAGAGAAGATCCAACGGAGAGCAGCGCGCTTCGTTACAGGATCATTTAGTAATCGCGAAAGCGTTGCGGAGATGATAGATAAACTCCAGTGGAAGACTCTGCAAGAGAGACAATCAGTAGCTCGGTATGGACTTTTGTTGAAGTTTCGAGAACATACCTTCACCGAGGAGTCAAGCATTATATTGCTCCCCCCTAGGTATATCTCGCGAAGAAACCATGAGGATAAAATCAGAGAGATTAGAGCCCACACAGAGGCATACCGACAATCCTTCTTTCCATGAACAATTCGATACTGGAATAGAAGGGAGAACCGATAGAGGTACTCAAGGTACCTTCCGCCACACACCGTCAGGTGGCTTGCGGAGTATGGATGTAGATGTAGATGTAAAGATCAACTGTGGAGTGTGTTGTGTTACCTTAGGAAATTGAAGAAATGACGGCAGTGTGTTCGAATAATGTAAATGAACATCTCCTTCCCCACGACAACGCAGGGCCTCATACATGGCTTCGCACTCGAGAGGAGATCACGTATCTTCATTGGACTGTTCTTCCCGATCCACCCTACAGCCCGGATCTCCCACCTTCCTACTTCCATCTGTTAGGCCCAATGCGGACGCACTCCACGGGGAGCAGTACGTGGGCGATGCGGAGGTTATTGATGCAGCAATACTTGGCTCCGACGTCGCTGAGTAGAATGGTACCATGTGGGAATTCAGGCCCACCCGGTAAGGTGGCGTAAGATCGTCTCACTGAACGGAAATTATGTTTAAAAATAGGATGTTGTAACTAAAGGAATGGGGAATAATATGGTGCATGGCATCCTGAATAAAACCAACCTGCTTTCATGGGGAAAAAAAGTGTTGCGTTACTTATTGCACCGCCCTCGTACGATCCTCCTGCGTGAATGATTTCTTAAATATAAAATTAAAGCCGGCCGGTGTGACCGAGCGGTTCTAGGCTGACCAGTCTGGAACAGCGCGACCGCTACTGTCCCAGGTTCGAATCCTGCCTCGGGCATGGATGTGTGTGATGTCCTTAGGTTAGTTAAGTTTAAGTAGTTCTAAGTTCTAGGGGACTGATGACCTCAGATGTTAAGTCCCATAGTGCTCAGGGCCATTTGAACCAATTTTTGTGAAATTAAAACTTCAGCTTTCCCTTTCCTATATTCTACTGCTGCACCCTCTGACTGTCAAGCCCACTGCATCTGTCAAAAATATCAGTAAAACAATGAGAAGACCTACAAAGGTACTCTGCAGACCAGATACAGAAAATGAAGTAGTAAAGCTCCCAGTGGTGTACTTATCTTACGCCAAAGGTGTCAGTGATCGAATAGACTAGGTGCTTCGCCGAGGACCGATCAAACCACTTTTCCGTAAAGGCCGTAGAACCCACGATTTGATGGGTCCACTAAGGATGCAGTAAAGATTCTTCATGCCATAGGTATATACAAGATACAATATGATTGCGCTGCGGGCTACACTGGGGAAGAAAGAATTCATGTCAGCGCGCGCAGAGCAGAGCATGAACGAAATGTTCGGTTGGGGCAGCGCAACGGATCAGCACTAGCGGAGCAGCAATTCGACTGGAGGCCAAGATCATAAGATTCAAGAAGCACGAATACCTGCAAAACAGCCGTGGTTGTCCACGCACAAAATAAGGTAGTCATCTGAAATCCTGAAGGAGCGTGACATCATCAACAGAGAAGACAGCTGCAGGCTTCAGGCGACCTGGCTGCGAGCAATTCCGATACGGTGGCCAGGGCAGGGCAGCAGCCTCGCCGGACCACAGAATAGAGTGTATACAGAAAGGAAAGCAGGGGGTGGCTCCTTTGATATGTATGAAGTCAAGCGTTGCGCTCGACGCCACACCGAAACTAAATAAACGCGAAACGATAGCTCCTTACTTCTGTGGCCCGAAGTGGACATTCTTACAAAACGGAACTAATATACCCCACTAAATTAGAAACACGCGAAACGAAACGTTCGTGAAGCAAGTTGTGATAAATCTTTCTTTAGTTAAAAACTAATAATATATGTTTTTAAATTAACTAGTGTTCACACCTGTAAGCTGTGAACTGCCACTGCTTTCTGAACAAAGAAGCAGTTTCATTTCACTTCGTTTTTCTTTTCTGGGACCTTCAGCCGTTAAATCAACTTCACTTTCTACAGGAACAGTTGCTAAGGGGCACTCTGCAGGGGATTCGGTGTTTGAATCAGTGCTGGAATTTTCATTAATGTTTTCAACCCGTAAGAAACACTTACCGAGATATTATTTTCTTGCATGTCTGGATGAAAAGTCATTAATGACGATTGATAGCTTCTGAAATTAATTCGAAATAAATTGACGCCCACGGATAGCCGAAGTGGTTAAAGAGACCACTCGCCACAAATGCGAAATCCGACCCGAGTTCCGGCCCAGCACAAACTGTCATATGTCAATAATAAGTAGCATATACGAGTATGTACCTAACACAGATGACGCCAAGATATTCGCAGTCAGCGAATTTATTTCGAATTAACATAAGTATTATTTTAAATAAAGACGGCAGGCTCCATTAAAATTTAATTTACACAAATGTTTTGAATTAGCCCAGACCTATAAGTGTACTCTAACATACTGTATAATATCAGTCACATTCGTGTAACAAATGGCGATTGATAAAGTGTCGCAAAGAAACTTCTGTCGTACTTTTTCTTAAATATGAGACATGTTTTACCTATTCCGTTAAGTAACTGTCCGTGTAGAATGTCTTCTTCTTCTTCATCATCATTTTCTTCGATCAGTAAGTACAACACCAAATCGCGATCACTGACGTGAGAAACGTGCGTCTACTTGCAGGAACTGTTCACGACACAGCTGCATGCTGCTAATGCTTGACGCCGTCAGGCAGGGCGCTCAAATAAAATACTATTTTCGCACTACTGTAGTGAGATGTAGCTTTCATTGCGACTTTAGAAACAATTTCCATACTTAAGCTACATTTAGTACGCAGCAACATAAACGTAAAGTAGCCAACGGCTACATTTTTAACTGCAAACACTTCAAATACTTTGGTGCATTCTACTGAGAAATTAAGTAACATATAACTATAACCTGTATCGAAAAAATAGACGCTTGATCATAGAGTTGTGATATGAAAATAAAGAAATAAATGTTTTGTACCAATTAGTTTCCTCAGACTCGAATGAGAAATATATACAGTAGTGAAGAAAACTCGCAAATGGCCGGCCGCGGTGGCCGAGCGGTTTTTGGCACTTCAGTCCGGAACCGCACGACTGCTACGATCGCAGGTTCGAATCCTGCCTCGGGAATGGATGTGTGTGATGTCCTTAGGTTAGTTAGGTTTAAGTAGTTCTAAGTTCTAGGGGACTGATGACCTCCGACGTTAAGTCCCATAGTGCTCAGAGCCATTTGAACCATTTTTGAAAACTGGCAAACGCAAAATAAGTCGTTTTAATTCTGTAAAGAAATAGTAGAACCTCTACCGCAAAACTAAGTACGGGAGAGGATGTAGCCTTGCACCATTTACATACAGTATCTTTTACTGACCAATGAGCTTTTATTGTTTACAGTATAGAAACCGGAAAACTCGTTTTTCTCACGCATCGCTGTCAGCCGCTTCGAGGGAAGCACTCGTGAATTTCCCGTGTGGTGTTCTCTTTTCCTACTGCTCATTATATATTCCTACTTTAACACTACATCAAATTACTGTTTATTTGTAGGTAAACACGGCAGCTAAAACAAACAATTAATAACACAAACAAAACTTAACCGTTCGCTTTTGGCTTCGGACACAGTTGTTTACTCGGTTTTAGTATGGGTGACTTCGCACATGCGCACTAAATTTTGGCTCGTGGACTGGAGCCATGTTTCCATTTTGTATATTCTCTATTCTGTGGGCGGACTATGCCGCCACCTGGTAAACAAGCAACACATACACAACCGGCGTCGTTCTGCACAAACTAACAGCAGGAAAACGCAGTCTCCAGAGGCGTGGCGCTGATTCGCAAAGGACTACCAATTACCAGCAAGCCGTGTACCCCACAAATGGTCCGTCACATAGTCCCTCTCTCTTTCCTAACCAGTGGTATTTTAGGATCAATATAAATCTAATACATGTGACGTCGGTGGTCTAGTGACATTGCAACAAATTCAATATATTGAAACACCCCATCTGTATCTAAGTAGGGGCCTAGTCTATGACCTGATAAAGGCTGAAGCAAAGCGCCCGAACCGTCAATTATTTTAGTACCACTCAACTGCTGATCCTGTAAAAAGCTATCACGTATAACACAGCATCAAGCGTCTGAATACAAATGAGTTAATGCGTGAAATATTTAGCGTTAAGCATGTAAGAGAGAAATATTTTGGAGAAGGTTTTAAATTATGCTTTAAGTTTGCTGGAAGTCGCTAACTGCTCTCATTGTGCTACATTGGACGTGTATAGTCTAGATAACATACGATCCATAAGAAAAAAAAAGGTTTTCCACATATTTCAACATCTCTATCTCTTGAACTATGTGTCATGGAGTGATATAATTTTGAAGGATCATTCAATGACATACGTAGATACTGTCTGCAAAGTGTGTTGCGAAGAGAGGTAGCAGTAAAGAAGTAGGTTAAGGTGTCAATAACTTTCCAAAAAATGAAGCTCTGACTCTATCCATAAAAAACCGTACCTATCACGAATGTTCCTATCTTTAGTACGCTGCCACTGTTTAGGAGTAGTTACTCATAATTTGTTTTTCTATTATAAACTTCACTGTGGAGGTAAAAAGTAATTTTGACGAAGAGCATTTTCAAACTGAAAACAAAGGTGCATCCAACTCTAGAATATTTATCACACCTCTGTAAATATTGACTATGTGACCGCCAAATTTGTGTTACATACACAGGAAATTTTGCTCTATCTGCTGAATTAGTCATCATTGTCATGTTCATTATATGGAGATCATTATTAGACAGTCAATATAATACCTGAATATTATACATTCAGTTCCAAAATTCGAATGGCGTTCAATAAGTAATGCATCACATTTTTTTCTCAAAGCAGGTTGGTTTTATTCAGGATTTCAATACGCCACAATATTCCCCACTCTTTTTGTTACAAAAGCCCTATTTTTATGCGTTACCTTCGTTCAATACGACGGCCTTACACCACCTTACTGGAGGTTGCTACCGCTCTACTGGTCGACATCGCATTAACGTCATGCTGCATTATTATGAGGGTTGTCCAGAAAGTAAGTTCCGATCGGGCGCGAAATGGAAACCACTGGGAAAATCCGGTAAAGCTTTCCACAGATATGTTGGGCAGCATGTCTAGTATGCCTGTCGATCGTGTCGCGTCGCTCTTTTCAGTTTTGAGTGAACAGTGAGCACGTAAAGATACGTAGGGAATAGCGTCTCCCGCCAAGTATGAGGGCCTGGTAAGAGATTTCGCCTGTGTCATGCAGCCCACATAGCACAACTGTCGAGCAGTTCCTTCTTCATGCCAATTCTCTGCCGCACACTGCAGGAGCAATGAAGACGCTCCTGCAGCGTTTCCGATGAGAAGTGTTTGATCACCCACAATACAGTCCGCAATTGGCTCCCTCTTAGTCTCACCTCTGCTCACAAGAACCGCTGGCTATGAAGACAAACTTTTTCCACAGACAAGCTGCAAACCAGTGCAGATAACTGACCGAAACCCCAGGCGGTTGCTTTCTATGACGTGGATATTGGAAAGTTGATACAACACTTCGACAAAACTCGAAGTTGGAGCGGCGACTATGTAGAGAAGTAGGTGGAATGTGTACCTAACTGTTGCAAATAAATCGTTTCTGGTTTTCACTGTAGCTCCCATTGCGCGACCAATCGGAACTTACTTTCTGGACAACCTCATAACCTCCTCGTCATCCACATATTCCTTCCCGCGGAGAGAATCTTTCATTTGGCCAAAGATAGAAGTCGGATGGGGCGAGATCCGGGCTGTAGGGTAGATGAGGAAGAACTGTCCAATGAAGTTTTGTGAGCTCTCGGGCGCAGACATGTGTGAACCTTGTATTGTCATGAAGAGGGAGAAGTTCGTTTGCATTTACGTGGTGACGAACACGCTGAGGGCGCTTCTTCAATTCCCTGAGGGTAGCACATACACTTGATCGGTGAACCATGAGGGAAGACATCAAACCGAATAACCCCTTCAGGGTCCCAGAAGATGGTCGCCATGACTTTACCAGCTGAGAGTGCGACTTTGAACTTTTTCTTCGGAAGAGAGATGGTGTGGCGCCACTCCATGGATTGCCGTTTTGCATCCGGTTCGACGTGATGAACCCATGTTTCATAGCCTGAGATCAGCCTCGTAACGGGCAAGTAACTGCGCGAAGATCGTCGTTCGTTGCTCTTTAGGAGGAAACAAGCGAGCACACACCTTTTAGTATCCCAGCTGGTGGAAGTATGTGTCAGCACTACCACCAGATACGTTCACTGGAGCAGTGAGGTGTTTGACTGCGATCTGTTGATCACCTCGAATGAGAGTGTCCACACGTTCCAACATTGCTAGAGTCACAACTGTGTGCGGCCGGCCAGGACGCGGGATCGAACAGTTTTGCGCGACCTTGTTGCGATGATGACAGACACCTCGCCAATGACTCACCGTGCTTTTGTTTACTGCTAGGTCTCCGTAGACATTCTGCAAGCACTTATGAATACCTGGGTTTCCGCCAAAAGAAAGTCAATGACAGCTCTCTGCATAGAACGTACCTCCCTTACAGACGCCATTTTGAAGACTACGTATAGCTCCACCACCCATCGGAATTTCTTGAGATTAGAAGACTGAAGTGAGAATATTATACGGTGTCCCACGATAAATTCTACATTTTTTTTCACCGGAAATTGGCCGATAAAAAGACTGCTAGCGTTACCTATTGAACGACCCTCGTATGATTCAGTTGATTCCCAAAAATGATACACTGTCGCTTACGGCCCCGCCACCAGCCACACGGCGCTGGCTAGCGGGTTACGATACTTCCCATACACAACCGCGGGAGACCACACGTTCAGTTCTAAAGTAACTGCTGATCACGGAAGGACTCCAAACAAAAAGAAGTAGGCCTAAAGAAGGAGAGCCAGAAAGCTGTGCTGGTGACGAAAGCTGTGGCAAGGACACGAAAAAGAAAGGAAACTGAGGAGACTGCTTCCGATTCTGACGTCTGTGTGAAAAGTGGCGACAGCGCGGATGATGTCGACCCATTTGGAGAATCCACAATAGATCGTGTTATAATGACAGACGCACATGCGTTAGTTGAGGAAATTATATCTTGGTTTAATTTTGAGAAGGAAAGAGGAATGTACACAGCTGAAGATATCTCTACAGCCGGCCGAAGTGGCCGAGCAGTTCTAGGCGCTACAGTCTGGAACCGCGCGACCGCTACGGTCGCAGGTTCGAATCCTGCCTCGGGCATGGATGTGTGTAATGTCCTTAGTTAGGTTTATGTAGTTCTAAGTTCTAAGGGACTGATGACCTCAGAAGTTAAGTCCCATAGTACTCAGAGCCAGTTTGAACCATATCTCTACATTATACAAAAGGTACTAGAAAATGACGTGGAAGTTACGTCTATAAAGTCTGTGAACATGGAAAAATACTTTTTGCAGTAAATGAAAAAGATATTTCCCTTATTAATTAGAGTAATGTGATAGGGAAATTACCATTTCCTCATTTTGCTACTGGGGTAGGAAATATCAAACGAGAAATCTGCTTTGTGTTTAACTGTCCTGTTGGTTGTCATGAAAAATGTGAGAGAGTGATTCTCTTTTGCGTATCTCTTATTTTTGTACTAGTGTCAATATATTAAGTAAAATTGTAGATAGTTGTTGATTGGCTTCGTAGTATTAAATATAGGAAAAACTCTGCAGTTCACTCTGACGTACGTTTCATGCCATAAATGCACTAGATATACCCACCACACAAAAATCCATTTACACACATGAATCGATTTCTGTGTTCTATATCCCATTTTTAAAACTTCAACTTTCCATCTTCCGTGTACTTAATAATATCGTATGTGTATCATATTTTGGACGAGCTGTATCATATTTAAGAATTTCTGTCAAGAAAATAATGCACTTTTTATATTTTTTCTAGTCTAGATTTGTGACTTCAAGAATGAAATACATGGTCATTTTAAAGCAGCTTATACTTTCTGTTTGTAATTTTTTCTTCTCAGTTGCTTTTTCCTTTAAAAAATACAGACTAATTTTGTGATTCTGTATAATATTTAGATCACCTTACCGTAATAAATTAAAGCAACATGACTGATGTTTACTGCGCGCCATTTTAAGCAGAAACTAGTTTCCACGCATCTCAATAGTTATGACGTCATGTGTCCTCAGCTATGTGTCGAACAGTAATATAAGTTCATTCAGTGGTACGAGTGTATGTGGATACTGTCTGAAAACTGTTAGGAATAGAATGGGTGGTAAAGAAGTAATAAATTAAAATGTCATGTCTGGTGTTTAAGTTTTGCTGCATGAACAGCCAAAACGTAGTAAGCGATAAACTTTATTCTTTTGATCATTCTAGCGGGGGAGGGGGGAGGGGATGGAGGGGGGTTAAGCGGTGAGGGGGGTGGGGCTGTCACAAAAAAATTTTTGAAAGCTCCAAAATATGTGTAAACTGTACTGGATACATGAAGTCCGGGATTTGCGCGCCTCAGTTATGCTGCCTGAAGACAAACATACAATTTGTAATTGTAATACTTGCCTTATTGTTTTAAAATTTCAACGTAAGATTCTACCTCACAAAAAATCAGGTTGTGACGGCATTTTAAATTTTTAAATTCAGTCAGTAATTACAGGAAATACTGAAAATCAATTTTTTCTTTACACTGTTTATTAAGGGTTCTGCCAACAGTTGCAGTCATTTATTAGGCGACTAGTTACAGATTCATTTTCAAGCCTGGCCCACTGAGGCTGTACTGAGAGTGCCTAATCCTAATACTAAAAATCGAGTAACAACATGTGACGTCACTTGTGACATTCGTTACGTCACATACAAAAAAATTATTACATATATATATTACATATTTTTATTTTTAATTTATCGGCATGCTTCTTTCTCTCAGGGATATTGTCTTCTCTTATCACTTTTACTTACGTGCGTAAGTAAATATGAAACGGGTTCTTGAAGGGCCTCAGTTATTCATGTACCAACTTTAGATTTTGAACGTGATGACTAAAATATAGTTGTCGTTAATTGAATTGAATGTAATTTTGTTAATTTCTATTTACTGATTGCAAAGCAAGGCTTGAGAGAATTTCGATTGTTGCCGTGGAGCGGCGAAGATAAAACTTACTGAACTCATGGAATCTGTATAGTTTAAAAACATGAACTTTAACGTAAATTATCTGTTGCAATTTAAAAGTTTCTTATAACGAAATCTCTCTCATTTACAGTTACTGTTAAACACTGAAAATAAATTAATACTTCGGCGCGTAAAGGCCGACCAGAGGCTGCATCGGAAGATGAGTTTCTCGCAGCGCAAATTACTGAAAAAATGCTTATTAAAAATAATTAGCCACTGCGAGCATTTGAGGTGACAACTATTACAAAGAAATTCATTTTGTAATAATAATAACAAGTTTATGTCAGCAATAAATACGAATAACTTACTTAAAATATGTGTAGCCGCTGAATGGCTGCCTTCCGTATAGCGAAACAAAACAGTGTCTCTCATAAAATGCGTCCTTCCTCCTCGGCCATACAATCGCGTCTCTTTCGATCCTTTTTTATTTTCATAGACATTAAATAAAGATGCTATCGCTGCATATCAGTTGTTTCAAGAACATTAACTATATCTTTTACACTAATTATATTCATAAAATACGTAAACTACGATTTACAACCGCTAAAAAGGTCAATATTTATGTGACGTACCGTCACAAACACGTGCTCTATAAATGTTAGCAGGACGTATGGCACAATCCAGACATGCCTGTTACCAAGTCAAGTTTGTCAAGCGGGACAAAATTCAAGGGGCGAGGGGTGGGTGATTCGGGGGGTGGGGGGGGGGGGGGGAGGAGGAGGGGGGGGGGACATCAGTGATAAGATTCATTAATGGTACTGTTGAGCCCTGTGAAAATGAAGAATGACATGACCTATTGAATGGGATGAATAGTGTACTGAGCACGAAACAGAGTGAACTAAACAAAGACGAAAGTATTATGGAGCAGTAGAAATGAGAGTAGTGGCATACTTTGCATCAAAACTGGGGAACATGTAGTAGGCAAAGTTTATGTATTCTGCTACCTTTGAAGCTCTATAACGCATGGTTGAGGAAACACGAAGGAAGTAAGCAGCACAGTAGCAAATACTAGGTGAGAATTTATCTCCAAAAGAAGTCTGCTAGAGTTAAACGTAGGATAGAATCATTGGTAGCATTAAAATCGAAAAAGGAGAGAATCAGGGGATTGTAGATGTAGTGTTACAGAAGGATGCTAAAAATTAGGTGGACTCATAAAAGATATAATGAGAAGATTCTCCACAGAATCCCTGATAAAAGGAATATTTGGAAAACATTGACTAGAAAAAATTATCCAACAAATAATCGAGAGGATGTAGGGTTTGGCGCAGGAGAGGAAGTTGTGATGGGCTGCTGCAAACAATTCGCATGACATTTATGTCCTCTACATGCATCGCAATCGTCTGCAAAGCGTCTCAAATGATATTATGCACTAGGTATTTCACACCCATGATATAAACACTAGCATGATATTGAATTAGAAATGTCCTCCTAGTTCTGTGTAGCACCCCGTTTCGCCATGATGATGATGGTAACACTTCGTGACACCGAAACCACTGGAGAGCCATTTAGGAGTGCTCAACGGTCACTCACAATTAACTGAGATACGTCGAAGTAGGGTCCAAGGAGCGCGTATCTTGAGTGATGCTGTCCATATGACCTCGATGGGAACCAGATGAGATGGCCTGGGAGCCACATATGCACCGTCCAGCAACTTTGACATAATTCGGGAATGATTGTTGGAGATACGCTCATGTGTACGGCGACTCTTGAGTCCAAATAACCATATCTCCTGCTTCAAGCGTCCAATGGCAATGGTCATTTGCTCACTATGCTCACTATGTGATGAGAAGTAACATACAAGGACTGCATTATCCATAGCCTCCTTTAGGGATGAAGCCTCTTTTACACGTTATACGTTGTTCTAGCTGATTATTTCGCTTTCGTCGCTTGTTTCGTAATTAGTTAAGATTTGTTGTAATGACAGTGGAAAAGTCTAATTTTAAATGTAGAATCCATCAACTCAGATGTTAGTCCGAATACCAGAGTGCGTTGCATTGTGTAATCCTGTTAACAGGGTATCCCCTGCCTGTCGAACCTAAATAACTATGTTGGGAGTTGTAAAGGCTAGAGAGGGCTGTGGAGCCGTGCACTTCTGTGAATCACTACAAACACTTCAACGGGTGGGTGTTTGAGAAGCACGTGGGGAATGCCTATTTCTAAATGTAAGTGGAAAATTACTGTGAACCACAGTGAAATTTTCACTCTGCAGTGGATGTTGTGCTGGCTTGAAACTTCTGACACATTGAAACTGTGTGCCGGGCAGGAACTCGGCCAGAAACTTTCGCCTAGCGCAGGAAAATGCTCTACCGGCTGAGCTATTCAGGCACGACTTACGACCTATCCTTACAACCTCCACTACTTCCTCTCTCTTGCTTTACAAACTACACGGAAGCTGTCCTGCATATTTTGCGGAACTACAGCTCGTGGGAGAAAGGATTTTGTGGTGAAATGACTAAGCCATTTCTACCAGGAATGCTAGTCCAATAAGCCGTTCAGTACACTTCGTGAAATTTGGACGGAAGGAAAAAGTTTCTGGCAGAAGCAAAGATGTTACAGTACATTATACGTCGTGTTTGGATGACTCAGTCGGTAGAGTATTTTCCTGGAAAGGCAAAGGTTCCTGCTTCGAGTACCGGTCTGACACACACCTTTAATGTGCCAGAAAGTTTCAAGTACTGTGTGCCATGTCACAGGCCGTTAAAACCATAGCGAGATCTGATACACAGTTTACTGACCTTCATTAGAAGGTCCGAGGCTCTCTAGCGCCCACCGGAGTACTTAATGCACGTCCTCGCTTGTACAGGGCTCGTTCCGTGAACTTGCTAGGCCACTTTTTGTGTGTAGTTGATTGCTTGTTACGCGCTGGAGGGCTATACAGCAGGTGCTTAAATAGTGATCCATCATACTCCCGCATACTCTGGAACTTCTGACGTTGCAGAGTGGACACTAGCAAACAGAGGCCATGTTGAATAATCATCAGATGTGCTGTGTTTTCAACTTGTATGTACCCGAGTGGCACATGGAACTCTGAAAAGCATAGTGTTAAACGTAATATTACGTTTAAACTGGATTATAACTTCGTTATCAAAACCGGTAAAGACACACGTGGTGTGACACAAATCGATGTCAGCTGGGTCAGTTCTAAAAATGACGAAATGAATTATTTACAACGAAACGAGGTGATTTTAAAAGAAATAAGACCACCTTACTAGCTTACGCAGTGAAAAATGAAACGATCGTATAGCACTGATGTCCTCACCTGGAGAAGTTGGGCTGCCGAGTTGTGTTTTCCGTTGAGGCCACAATGGTCGACATGGGTATCGATGATAATGCAATGATCGCAACCATACGACTCCCAGTCCTCGAGCGGAGAAAATCCCCGGCCGAGGATCGAACCCAGGCCCGCTGCATGGCAGTTAGACAGCTGAGCTACCGTGCCGGCAGACCACTCAGTTAAGGGGGCGGACTAGCTTATGCTACAATAAACGTTGATATGCGCAACAACTTTCTGTATGGGAAAACTATCATGGAAATAATGGTTTACTTTATTGAACAACAAGGCAACAATATTAATTTTACCAGCTAGTGATTATATCACACCATGAAAATTGACATACAGGGTGATTTACCTAAGCTGCTCATCTCAGATATTTCCTGAACCCTTTAAGGTAATGTTATTCTGTTTTCGTCCAAATAAACTATCAAAGAGTGCCCACCGAATTACGTACGTTCTCTTTCAACAGCTGTATTAATTACAGAGATACTGGTGTCAACTTGGCTACTTCAGATGAAACTATGGTAATTTCTGCTGTTAATATCGTAATTCCAAAAGAGACGAATTCAATGTTTCGCTCTTCCAAACCCGATTAGTAGTTCCGGAGAAACAAAATATTTATCTGTTTCCAATACGAAACAGATTGTCTTATGCGGTAATTCGTGTTGGCAGGCTATATGGAACTTGCGCGTCAGCCTGATGGGGTATTCCAGTGTGACGCAGCTAAGAGAGTTTACTTACACAAAAGCGGAATAAAGAAGAAAAAAACTAATGTAATACTGAAATGTATCAGATGTGGCTACATGTGATTGTTCCGACGCACCAACTGAAAGACAAAGTTCGTCACATCTAAGGATGATTCACGTGTTAACTATGGCAACAGTTCTGCTCTTACTTCTGCGAGAGTCTTGAAAGCAAGGTGCACGCTGCAGATTGAATGCATGTGTAAAACAGGGAACTGAAGGGTAAAGACAGAAAAAAATAACTTCGCGTCATAAGTTCGTCTACATCAATATTCCGCAAGTCATCCGACGGTGTCTGGCGGAGGGTACTTCTGGAATCACTAATTAATCTCTTCTTCCCTGCTCCACTCGTGAAATTTCTCCAATTTCCTCATCGTGTTCATTTCGCGAGAAATACACTACGGGCCATTAAAATTGCTACGCCACGAAGATGACTTGCTACAGACGCGAAATTTAACCGACAGGAAGAAGATGCTGTGATATTCAAATGATTAGCTTTTCAGAGCATTCACACAAGGTTGCGCCGGTGGCGACTCCTACAACGTGCTGACATGAGGAAAGTTTCCAACCGATTTCTCATACACAGACAGCAGTTGACCGGCGTTGCCTGGTGAAACGTTGTTGTGATGCCTCGTGTAAGGAGGATAAATGCATACCACCACGTTTCCGACTTTGATATAGGCCGGGTTGTAGCCTATCGCAATTGCGGTTTCTCGTATCGCGACATTGCTGCTCGCGTTGGTCGATATCCAATGACTGTTAGCAGAATATGGAGTCGGTGGGTTCAGGAAGGTAATATAGAACGCCGTGCTGGATCCCAACGGCCTCGTATCACTAGCAGTCGAGATGACAGGCATCTTATCCGCATGGCTGTACCGGATCGTGCAGGTGGGGACGTTTGCAAGACAACAACCATCTGCACGAACAGTTCGACGACGTTTGCAGCAGCATGGACTATCAGCTCGGAGACCATGGTTGCGGTTACCCTTGACACTGCATCACAGACAGGAGCGCTTGCGATGGTGTACTCAACGACGAACCTGGGTGCACGAATGGCAAAACGTCCTTTTTTCGGATGAATCCAGGTTCTGTTTACAGCATCATGATGGTCGCATCCGTGTTTGGCGACATCGCGGTGAACGCACATTGGAAGCGTGTATTCGTCATCGCCATACTGTCGTATTACCCGGCGTGATGGTATGGGGTGCCATTGGTTACACATCTCGGACACATCTTGTTCGCATTGACGGCACTTCGAACAGTGGTCGTTACATTTCAGATGTGTTACTACCCGTGGCTCTATCCTTCATTCGATCCCTGCGAAACCCTACATTTCAGCAGGATAATGCACGACCCGCATGTTGCAGGTCCTGTACGGGCCTTTCTGGATACAGAAAATGTTCGACTGCTGCCATGACCATCACATTCTCCAGATCACTCACCAATTTAAAACGTCTGGTCAATGGTGGCCGAGCAACTGGCTCGTCACAATAGGCCAATCACTACTCCTGATGAACTGTGTTATCGTGTTGAAGCTGCATGGGCAGCTGTACGTGTACTCGCCATCCAAGCGCTGTTTGACTGAATGCGCAGGCGTAACAAGGCCGTTATTATGGCCAGAGGTGGTTGTTCTGGGTACTGATTTCTCAGGATCTATACACTCAAATTGCGTAAAAATGTTCTCACATGTCAGTTCTAGTATAATATCTTTGTCCAATGAATACCCGTTTATCATGTGCATTTCTCCTTGGTGTAGCAATTTTAGTGGCCAGTAGTGTATGTGGAGGATGTAATGTGTTGTCCGACTCTTCCCGCAAGTACTCTCTCGAAATTGCAACAGTAATCTTGTCCGTGATGAATAACGCAATGTGTAGAGTCTGCCACTGGAGTTTGTTGAGCATCTGTTTAACGATTTAGCGCCGACCAAACGTACCTGTGACGAAACGCGACCTCTTCGTTTGATGTTATCTATCTCCTCTATCAGTCCTACCATGAACAGTACTCATAAATCGATCTAACAAGCGCCTTGGGTTACGTTTCCTTAAGATTCTTCCTATAAATCTCAGTATGGAAATGTCAAGATACACACATGCAATGTAGAATTACATCAGCAACAGCAACAGAAAGGAAACCACAAAATAATATGATCATTAAAACTTCCTTCAAATTCCATTTATATCATCAGATGCACGAAAAGTTCCACGTCTAATGCAATACACGTTTCCACCCGCTGGTGCAATAACTTCTCGACAGACTGAAGAGACACCTTCGATAACATTGCACTTGCAATACGATGTTTTAAATCATCTTAAGTCATCGGAACTTGTACATGGACTTCACCTTTGAGCTTATCCCAGAGAAAAAAGTCCAGTGGCATTAAATGAGGCGAACGTGCAAGTCAACTCATAACGTGTTCACGTCCTAACCAGTGACCAGGAAAGACGGGTGAGCGCTTTCCTAACATACACGTATATGAGGTGGTATTTCCTCTAGGAGAGCGGGTTTCACTTCGGTAATGAATTATGAGTGTCTTCCACACGTTCAAGTTTCTTCGGTGAAGTAAGGACCAGTGACGTAGCCTCCAACAATCACGCATCAAATACTTACACTTTACTGCCTCTGACGTTCAATCTTCATCAGCGAGTATGAATTCCCAGCGGCCCAGTAATGGATACTCTTACATTCAGCTTTCCACGATTTCCAACGCTGGCATCATCGGTAAAGAGAATTCTTTGAAGGAAGAACCTTTTGTTTTGATACATGGGAGCCGAGCGACAGAATTCCATGCGTCTTCTGCAGTCCCGTTGGTTAAGCTACTGGTTGGAAGCTCTTTGCGCGCGAAATACTAACAACGCTGGGCTGATTCCATTGTTGTTGTTGTTTTTCTTGTGGTCTTCAGTCCAGAGGCTGGTTTGATGCAGCTCTCCATGCTACTCTATCCTGTGCAAGCTTCTTCATCTCCCAGTACTTACTGCAACCTACATCCTTCTGACTCTGCTTAGTGTATTCATTTCTTCGTCTGCCTCTACGATTTTTACCCTTCACGCTGCCCTCCAATACCAAATTGGTGATCCCTTGATGCCTGAGAACATGTCCTACCAACCGATCCCTTCTAGTCAAGTTGTACCACAATTTTCTCTTCTCCCCAATTCGATTCAATACCTCCTCATTAGTTATGCGATCTACCCTTGTAATCTTCAGCATTCTTCTGTAGCACCACATTCCGAAAGCTTCTATTCTCTTCTTGTCCAAATTATTTATCGTCCATGTTTCACTTCCATACAAGGCTACACTCCATACAAATACTTTCAGAAACGACTTTCTGGCCCTTAAATCTATACTCGATATTAATAAACTTCCTTTCATCAAAAACGTTTTCCTTGCCACTGACAGTCTACATTTTGTATCCTCTATACTTCGACCATCATCAGTTATTTTGCTCCCCAAATAGCAAAACTCATTTACTACTTAAGTGTCTCATTTCCTAATCTAATTCCCTCAGCATCACCCGACTTAATTCGACTACATTCCATTATTCTCGTTTTGCTTTTGTTGATGTTCATCTTATATCCTCCTTTCAAGACACTGTCCATTCCGTTCAACTGCTCTTCCAGGTCCTTTGCTGTCTCTGGCAGAATTACGTCATCGGCCAACCTCAAAAAATGGTTCAAATGGCTCTGAGCACTATGGGACTCAACTGCTGAGGTCATTAGTCCCCTAGAACTTAGAACTAGTTAAACTTAACTAACCTAAGGACATCACAAACATCCATGCCCGAGGCAGGATTCGAACCTGCGACCGTAGCGGTCTTGCGGTTCCAGACTGCAGCGCCTTTAACCGCACGGCCACTTCGGCCGGCGGCCCACCTCAAAGTTTTTATTTCTTCTCCATGGGTTTTAATTCCTACTCCGAATTTTTCTTTTGTTTCCTTTACTGCTTGCTCAATATACAGATTGAATAACATTTGGGATAAGCTACAACCCTGTCTCACTCCCTTCCCAACCACTGCTTCCCTTTAATGCCCTTCGACTCTTATAACTGCAATCTGGTTTCTGTGCAAATTGTAAACAGCCTTTAGCTTCCTTTATTTTACCCCCGCCACCTTCAGAATTTGAAATAGAGTATTCCAGTCATTATTGTCAAAAGCTTTCTCTAAGTCTACAAATGCTAGAAACGTAGGTTTGCCTTTCCATAATCTATTTTCTAAGATAAGTCGTAGGGTCAGTATTGCTTCACATGTTCCAACATTTGTACGGAATCCAAACTGACCTTCCCCGAGGTCAGCTTCTACCAGTTTTTCCATTCGTCTGTAAAGAATTCGCGTTAGTATTTTGCAGCTGTGACTTATTAAACTAATAGTTCGGTAATTTTCACATCTGTGAACACCTGCTTTCTTTGGGATTGGAATTATATTCATCTTTAAGTCTCAGAGTATTTCGCCTGTCTCATACATCTTTCTCACCAGATGACAGAGTTTTGACAGGGCTGGCTCTCCCAAGGCTGTCAGTAGTTCTAATCGAATATTCTTTACTCCTGGGGCCTTGTTTCGACTTAGGTTTTACAGTGCTCTGTCAAAGTCTTCACGCAGTATCATATTTCATCTTCATCCACATGCTTTTCCATTTCCATGATATTGTCCTCAAATACATCGCCCTTGTATAGACCCTCTATATACTACTTCCAACTTTCTGCTTTCCATTTTTTGCTTAAAACTGGGTTTCCATCTGAGCTCTTGATATTCATACAAGTGGTTCTCTTTTCTCCAAAGGTCTCTTTAATTATCGCGTAGGCAGTATCTATCTTACCTCTAGTGAGATATGCCTCTACATCATTACATTTGCCCTCTAACCATCCCTGATTAGCCATTTTGCACGCCCTGTCGATCACATTATTGAGACGTTTGTAATCCATTTTGCCTGCTTCATTTACTGCATTTTTGTATTTTGTCCTTTCATCAATTAAATTCAATATTTTTTCTATTACCCAAGGATTTCTACTAGCCCTTGTGTTTTTACCTGCTTGATCCTCCACTGCCTTCACTATTTCATCCCTCAAAGTTACCCATTCTTCTTCAACTGTATTTCTTTCCCCTATTCCTGTCTATCATTCCTTAATGTTCTCCCTGAAACTCTCCACAACCTCTGGTTCTGTCAGTTTATACAGATCCCATCTCCTTGAATTCCCACCTTTTTGCAGTTTCTTCAGTTTTAATCTATAGTTCATAACCCATAGATTGTGGTCAGAGTCCACATCTGCCCCTGGAAATGTTTTACAATTTAAAACCTAGTTCCTAAATCTCTCTTACCATTATATAGTCTATCTGAAACCTTCCAGTATCTCCAGGCCTCTTCCATGTATACAACCTTCTTTCATAGTTCTTGAACCAAATGTTAGCTATGATTAAGTTATGCTCTGTGCAAAATTCTACCAGGTGGCTTCCTCTTTCATTTCTTACCCCCATTCTATATTCGCCTACTACATTTCCTTCTCTTCCTTTTCCTACTATCGAATTCCAGTCACCCATGACAATTAAATTTTCACCTCCCTTCACTATCTGAATAATTTCTTTTATCTCATCGTACATTTCGTCAATCTCTTCGACATCTGCGGAGCTAGTTGACATATAAACTTGTACTACTGTGTTAGGCGTGGGCTTCAGATGCGAAAGCCAGCATCCTCGCCGACACGTTCGCGGCAAATTTTCTACCCGCTGATGGTGTGGTCGATCCCGACCACGTCCGTCTGGTGGAGGACCGCCTGCCGGTTTTCCTCGCTGCACGGGAGGAAGACGACTCGATCGAGAAAATCACAGCTGAGGAAGTGGACCTGCAGCTCCATCGACTCAACCCGAAGGAGGCTGGTGGCACGGATGGTGTCACCAACGGCCAGTTGAAGATGCTACCGCCGGAGGTTCACCAATCTCTGGCGGACATCTTTAACAGCATCCTCCGCTCTGGGACCTTCCCTTCCGCGTGGAAACATGCGGAAATGGTTGCCATCCCCAAGAGCGGCAAGGATCCACGCCAGGCAGCGAACTTGGTTGGTTTGGGGAAGGAGACCAGACAGCGAGGTTATCGGTCTCATCGGATTAGGGAAGGACGGGGAAGGAAGTCGGCCGTGCCCTTTGAAAGGAACCATCCCGGCATTTGCCTGGAGCGATTTAGGGAAATCACGGAAAACCTAAATCAGGATGGCCGGACGCGGGATTGAACCGTCGTCCTCCCGAATGCGAGGGCAGCGAACTACCGGCCGATCAGTCTGCTCCCGTCCCTCTCAAAAGTGTTTGAGAGGTTGTACGTGGAGCGGCTGTTGCGCCACGTGACTGAACTGCAACTCATTCCCGAGGAGCAGTTTTGGTTCCGGAGCGGCCACTCTACCACGCAGCAGCTGTTGCGCCTCGTGGAGCAGGCGATGCGAGCGCTGGAGACGCGGGAGTACCTAGGGGCGGTGCTTCTCGACGTCTCCAAGGCCTTCGACTGCGTGACGCACGACGGCCTCATGTACAAACTTTTTGTGCACGGGGTACCGACGTCGCACGTGGTCCTGCTGCGCTCGTATCTCTCGGGACGCACTTTCCACGTCCGAGCAGATGGAGGCACTTCCACCGACCGGCAGATTCGAGCGGGAGTGCCGCAGGGGTCGGTCCTCGGCCCCCTGCTGTACTCCCCGTACACCGCCGACGCCCCGCGGGTGGCACGCGTGGAGTTGGCCCTTTATGCCGACGACACGGCGTTGTTCACCCGCAGCATGAATGCGGCCGAGATGCGCCGCCGCCTCCAGCTCGGATGTGACGTCCTGGGCGCCTGGTCCAGGAAATGACGCTTAAAGTTCAACGCTGCGAAGAGTCAGACTGTCGTGTTCAGCAGAAAGAGGCTTCCGCCGGACCTACCGCCGGTCACGATCATGGGGGGGGGGGCCCATTCCATGGTTGCGGACCAGCAAATACCTCGGGGTGACGTTGGACAGGCACCTGACGTGGCTGCCACACGTCCGAGACGTCAGAGGGCGGGCAGTGGGGCGCCTTCGTGCGCTTTACCCACTACTCAACCCTTCATCGACACTTCCTCCACGCCATGGCCTCACCATGTATCTGTCCCTTGTCCGGCCGGTACTGGAATACGCGGCCGTGGTGTGGGGTAACGCGGCAGCGACGCACATTGCGACGCTCCAACGCGTGCAAAATAGGGCGCTGCGACTTGCGCTCCACAAGCCGCCTCGCTACCCGACGAGGCTGCTACATGAGGAAGCAGGCATCCCTTTCCTGCGGGATCGCTTCCGGCAAATCGCCAGAGTGTTCTACAGCAATGCAGAACACTCTGGCAGCCTCCTGATTCGTGGTCTGGACCAACAGGTCCACCACAGGCCAACAACACGTTGGCCCGACCTCCTGCGAGAGTAGTCATCTCTTGCAGCCCGCTGTAGGAACAAAGGGCGTCACAAACATGACACCCAGTGAGGACAGCTCACCACGTTAGGTCCCACTTCACCCCTCAGAGTTCAACGCAGGAACAGCAGCTCCGCTGCTTAAACTGCCCATACACCTGGCATATGTAGCCAGAGTTTTAGAGCGAAGCGAAGGTGTGGGCTTCGTGTCTATCTTGGCCACAATAATGCGTTCAATAGGCTGTTTGTAGTAGCTTACTTGCAATCCTATTTTTTATTCACTATTAAACCTACTTCTGCATTACCCCTATTTGAATTTGTATTTATAACCCTGTATTCACCTGACCAAAAGTCTTGTTCCTCCTGCCAGAGAACGTCACTAATTCCCACTATATCTAAGTTTAACCTATCCATTTCCCTTATTTAATTTTCTAGCCTACCTGCCCGATTAAGGAATCTGACATTCCACGCTCCGATCCGTAGTACGTCAGTTTTCTTTCTCCTGATAACGACGTCTTCCTGAGTGGCCCCCGCCCGGAGATCCGAATGGGGGACTATTTTACCTCCGGAATATTTTCCCAAGAGGACGCCATCATCATTTAATCATACAGTAAAACTCCATGCCCTCAGGGAAAATTACAGCTGTAGTTTTCCCTTGCTTTCAGCCGGTCGCAGTACCAGCAGAGCAAGGCCGTTTTGGTTAGTGCTAAAAAGCCAGATCAGTCAACCATGCAGACTGTTGCCCCTGCAACTACTGAAAAGGCTGCTGCCCCTCTTCAGGAACCACACGTTTGTCTGGCCTCCCAACAGATACCCCTCCGTCGTGGTTGCACCTACGGTACGGCTATCTGTATCGCTGATGCACGCAAGCCTCCCCACCGACGGCAAGGTCCATGGTTAATGGGTGGGGGGTGGGGGGGACTGATTCCATAGGCACTTGCAATTTTTCTTGAGCTAACATGCGGATTACGAGAAACGGTTGCCAGAACATCTAATTCGTCCACTCTGCTCGTTGCAAGCCTGCTCTTAAGATGTCGACACACGGGCCCTGCTTTTGAATGTCAACGTTTGAGCGTGCCGAGTTGAATGTGCTGCTGAACGTACAGAAACGATGCGACATGTGCATACGGTACGTGTGCACCAATGTGGTATACGCGATAGCAACGTGCTTCATTGACAACTGTCCGCCTTATCTGGCTTGTAGATCACACTGTTTACGAAATGGGCGAGCGTAACATTCGTACGTTAGCTCTATTAAAACACATATTTCTTCCACTGTCCGTATGCTAGTCACTTGTTATGTCTGTGGTACAAATAAATAAAAACTTCAATATCAAGGGACATGTCTCAAGGGAAAAAGGAAAGTACCATGTCAAATCAATAAGGACATCGGCTTATAAAAGGTCAATTACAAATAGTGCTATACAAATTTACAGTAGTTCTCCAAGTAATATAGCAATTATTTCATCATTCTCACTTTTTAGTAACCCTAAGGTCATTGTTACTTGATCGCAGTTCTTATTCAGATAGCAGAATATTTACAATACATGAAACACAAAACTTAAAAGAAAAAAGGGCAAAATTTATTTCTGGCACTAGTGCAACGTTTCCTGTAGATGAAGCCAATCGTACAAACTCACTCTACAAAAAGAGCGCACTTCTAATTACATAACATCGAAAATTATAGAACATACTTCAATTAAACTAATAAGAAAGTATCAGAACCTATTAAAAACGCGAAAGTTAATAAAAAAATATTTGCTTGTAGTGAAACACGAATCTCCAACACATCACACATTTTCTTCCGAATTAGTGACGTTACCCATTTGGCCAAAACAAAATATTTGATAATCATCCTGGAAACATTAATCATAGCTATGTTACTAACTGAAATTGAATTATAAAAATTGTACCAAGAACAATGCGATTTCGATTAATCCTCAATGTGCCGTTGCCTTCAAACGGCATACTCTCACAATACGCAAGTTACAATAGTTCTCTAACGACGTATGCGACGTTTCTCGTCATTTTATTACAACGAATCATACAATTAACGACGGGTTATCGAGAAATCCTCAATTTACTGGTGCTCAGAAACGGCATATATGCACTTGGCTTTAACTACAAGCCAATATGGCGCCACATATTTCTGTACTAAAGGGAGATGCATGTGACTTAGATGGCCCCCTGCCATCTCATTCGTCAGCGCAGACTCTGAATATCTGAAATGCTAGATGTTGTTCCGCACATTCGGAAAAGACTCCCCAACGTGCTATTCCACGCTATGACGTCAGAAACTCGGCACACTCAACGCTCAACTTTCGGATGCACGGTCCGTGAGCCAATGGTTTTATGCTATGCTTATCTTTCAAGTACTCTTACAATGACAGTTTTTTGCACGTTCACAGGATTGTCGTTCTTTTTGCACACGGAGTGTTGGGATACTTTTGTGAGTACAAGTCAACTGACTGATACATTTGAAAAATCGAAAGTTGATACCGATATCTCATAATTTATCTGAGCAAAAACAGAATTACGATATATTAAACGTATGCGGAAAAGCTGGAGGTAAACAGGTGAGCTAAATCACCCTAAACACTTAGGGTATGCGAAATGTCTCAAACATTTATGACTTTGCCACCGGAATATGCTAAGAGAACCAATTACAAGACTATAGTGATGTTCGACTAGACCTGGTAGTCATTGTCGCAGCCAGTGAATTTCTATGTCGTAGTCATGGGATTTTTGAGTTTGCAAGACAGTGAATAGCGCGTCATTGCGACGTGACAGGATGGTGCCGAATGATCCATAGGATTTACACCAAGCGAGTTTGGTCGCCGAGACATCAAATGAGTTCACTATAACGCTCCTGAACCCATTAACCCATTGTATCATGGTTCTGGCTCCGAGGTACGGACTATTATACTGCTGAAAGACGACATCGCCGTCAGGGAAGACATCAAGCATTAAGGGATGCAGTGGTTCGCAGCTGCAGTGTGTCTTCGATTACTAGTACAGGTCCCATGCGAGCTCAGGAAAATGTTTCCCATTGCGTAACACTGCTCCCACCAGTCTGTGAGACGACCATCGACCTAGTATAGGAAAAATTGCGGTTCATCCGAAGAGCTAAGATGTTTCCACTGATCGACTGTCGAATCTCGATGGTAGTGTCTACTGCAGTCGTAATTAATCATGTCGATGGGTCAACATGTGAACACGTAGGGGTGGTCTGCTGCGGAGCTCCATGTTCAACAATGTACGATGAACGGAGTGCTCCGGCCGGCCGAAGTGGCCGTGCGGTTAAAGGCGCTGCAGTCTGGAACCGCAAGACCGCTACGGTCGCAGGTTCGAATCCTGCCTCGGGCATGGATGTTTGTGATGTCATTAGGTTAGTTAGGTTTAACTAGTTCTAAGTTCTAGGGGACTAATGACCTCAGCAGTTGAGTCCCATAGTGCTCAGAGCCATTTTTGAACGGAGTGCTCCGAAACTCTTCTGCGTGCACCAGCATTTTGCTGTTTCCGCAGAGATGCCACAGATCACCACTTATCCTATTTTACAGAGCAGACAAACCTCCGAACCCCAAGTTCTATGAAGAGTCGTGGACGTCCAACCATTTAGCGCCTAGTGGTAGTTTCACTTTCCTACCTCATTCCATGACTGCTCAACGACAGTAGCACGTAAACATTTGACCAGCTTCGCCGTTTTCGAGATACTCGTTCACAGGCTCTGCTTAATAATAACCTGCTCTTTGTCAAAAATACTTGTCTCAGTGGATTTCCCCATTTGCAACACACATCATCGCTAGGGTGATCACCCGTCCGCAAATACTTTTGTTACCAAGTCACGTGCCCGCAATGCCACCAGAGGGCATCCAACGTCGCGGGTGGGCAGTAGTCATAATCAGTGTACATTGTACATTGTACATTGTACATTGTACATTGTACAAAACCTGATGGCCACTGCTCACCACGAGACTGAGTGCCGCTGAGTGACGTTGCAGGCACGGGACTCTGTAAGGAAAAGTGATAAGGATACGAGCCGAGCAGAGAAGAATGAAGAATCATTCTAGCGACGATATCGGTCACAAATGGGGAAATCCACCGACATAGGCGTCAGACTGTTAAGGCCAGGCGCCTGGGAACGAGTATCTCGAAAACGGCGAAGGTAGTCGCCTGTGAGCTATTGTCCTCAGCTTTTATGGAAAGTTACGTAATAAAATTGATCACCTACAGCCGTCATTATGACGTTATTTTATTATGTTGCAATCAGTTTCGGTGGCTCAGTACACTATCTTCAGGCCCGTGTGCATGAAAAGTAATGACAGCATCATCTACTTACCAACCACGCAAATACAAAGATAGGTTAGAAACAGAATAAAAATCAGCTGCGCGGGATTAGCCAAGCGGTCTGGGGCGCTGGTGGTGGTGGTGGTGGTGGTTGTTGGGATGTTTAAGGGGGACTAAACAGCTAAGGTCATCAGTCCCCCATTCCAAAAACAGGCGAGACAAAGTCGCGGAGCAGATAAAACCCCAAGGGGAGGGAGACTCTTCCCCCCCCCCCCCCCCAGGTGCTAAAGAACATAAATTAGGCAACGAACACTACAGGAAAGAAGAGTACAGACGAACACCAGACAGAAAGAAATAGAAGAAAAGAAGATGGCCGGAGACTGGTTGACTGACCACAAGAACAAAAAAAAAGGGAGTCAACCATCCGACGACACACCAAAACAGCAACAAATATTGAGAGACGAGAGGACAAAAGACACAGAAAGGGAAAGGTGCAGGACCCCCTAAATGGAACCATAAAAAGGACTACCACGGATAAAATGTAAAACATTGTCAGCCATGAAGGCATCGTCGCATAAAATCAAAGGCAAAGTGCCCGGGAGATTGAAAGACTGCCGGAGCGTGCGCAGTCGGGGACACTCCAATAAAATGTGGGCGACCGTCAGCCGGGACCCACACCGACACAGGAGGGGATCCTCCTGACGCAAAAGATGGCCGTGCGTCAGGTAGGTATGGCCGATGCGCAGCCGACACAGGATTACAGAGTCCCTGCGAGAAGCCCGCAGGAAGGAGCGCCACACATCGGTCGTCTCCTTGACAGCCCGCAGTTTATTCGGGGCTGTCATGCCACGCCACTCAACAGACCACATCCCAAGCACCTTACGGCGCAACTCCAGCTGCTGATGGGGCGCTGCACTCATGGACTGTGCACCTGGTCCCGGCGAAGGTTCGAGTCCTCCCTCGGGCATGGGTGTGTGTGTGTGTGTTTGTCCTTAGGATAATTTAGGTTAATCAGTGTGTAAGCTTAGGGATTGATGACCTTAGCAGTTAGGTCCCATAAGATTTCACACACTTTTCAACATTTTGAATAAAAATCAACAGCAGTACTATATAAGTAAATTTACAGTAGTTATTTGATAAAACCAACGATAATCCATTGTCACATCCCTAAAAATAGAATTATATTAACATACCATACTAAATTTTCACTCTATACCGTGCACAAATGTACTATTTATTAATAAAATCATTAATTAAACATTCCACAATTAAAATGTGCCAGTTAAATGATACACTAAACTGCAAAACCTTGAAGTAACCTACCAAACTACAAAAATAACTGCCGGCCGCGATGGCCGAGCGGTTCGAGGCGCTTCAGCCCGGAACCGCGCTCTGCTAGGGTCGCAGGTCCGAATCCTGCCTCGGGCATGGACGTGTGTGATGTCCTTAGGTTAGTTAGGTTTAACTAGTCCTAAGTCTAGGGGACTGATGGCCTCAGGTGTTAAGTCCCATAGTGCTTAGAGCCATACAAAAACTACTATAGAAAACTACAGATGTATGAAAGAAACTACAAATACATCAAAAATAAGAGAGCCAAAGAAATATGTTTCTATGTGCAAGTAGTCCTTGCAAAAGGACGGCATCAACAATATCTGAGTGTCAGTATAGAGGTAATGATATCAAAATGATAGTACAAATGTCATGCTGAAGTTATAAAATTCTGAGGTGAAAACCGTATGCGGCCATGTCATGCGCATAAAACAAGTGTCGAAAACGTGTCAAAAGCCCAAATGTAGAGAACCACCTGTGTCATAATACACACAGAATATATGAAAACCTCCACAAGATATTATTGAGCGTGAATAATAGTATGTGTGAATGTATCCATATATCAAGTACTATCATAAAACAAATATCACACGAAAACTACTACATAACTTGTGTGTCAGAAACTAATAATATACATCCACATAATACATAGTACCCGTAGATCGTACGGTAAGTTACCAGTAATATCAAACGTGAAACAAACTTCATATGAATCGAGACGTTCAGAAGGATTACATACACATGAAAAATCGTATTACACCTAATAATGTGTATGTAATCCACAAACCGATTGGTCCCATCCAGACAAAGAGGTCAACAACCACAAAATACAAAAAATACTCTCGTGTCCGTCGGCCGTCGTAGTTTAATTTATTATTTACTACAGAAATTGATTGGTAATGGTGATTGTTGCCGACTTACGTTTTGGGCCTTAATCAGAATGATATTTCATTCAATTTTGATTTGCAATTAAATGCTTTTGTGCAGTTGTCTATTTTCTAACAATGTTAATCTTCAGTGGAAATTATTTGCTACGTTAATGAACGTTAGACTCGCTGAATCTTAAAACATGAGCATATAAGTTGAACAATGGAATAAAATTTTCATATTAATTTCCTTGGCTAGTCAGTTCACTTTAAAGCAAAAAATCTTTAGTTATTAATTACAATTGCAGCCCACATACGCGCGAGAGTATTTTTTCTTACCTCCGTTAACCATTGCATTGTAGTCGCAGTCCTGGCTCTGGCTTTCGGCTGTTGTACTGAAAATAAGAATCTTAAAGCTACGTATTTTCTGCAGCGTCGGGCGGCTGTGGAGAAAAATGTATATTATGTTAATAGCTGGCGAGTTTTTCGCTTCCGCTAATTTTTATAAGTTAATATCGCAACGTAATGGCGTCGTTGGCTGCATCGGCCGCTGCGATTGTTGCACTGTAAATTACTCGAATGCAGGTTAATTCAGGGAAGGCGGACATGAAATCGGGATCACCTCTTACAAATTAAAAGTGAACAATAATATTAAATCAATATATTACCTGCTTAATTAGTACAAATATGCTTACATTTGCCAGCACTCGCAAGATGTCCGTCTACACGCAACCGAGACAAGAGGAGAAGTAGAAGACGACTAAAAATTTAACAAAAGTGCGTATCTTGTCGTGTCTTTAGATCATTTTGTTATATTTCTTTGCCCTCGAAATTTACACAGAGAAATTATTATAATACGGATACAAGAGAAAAATGTATGTTCGCCTAAGCGGCTAGTGTCCACTTATTATTCAATTTTTAAATGTCTCTTCTTTATAAAAACTGTTTTCTTTTTAGTATTTCACTGGGGACGGTATAATACGTATGATCTATCCATGCACTCTGCATCGAATGTGGTCAAATATGGCCTGGATATGTAAAGATATTACTTATGTCCCAGAACAAAAACATGTAATGCCAATATAGAACTAAGATACAGTACTGGCTAACGTCGTAGATCGTGTAACAGTGTAAGCCAATCACTTACACCAACCTCAGTACAGCTTGTTCAACTAGTTTAAAAAACAGTCAGTAAGATAATATAATGTCTACAAATGTCACAGGCATTAAGGTTGCAAGGCTAAATAGACTAGGCTAACAAACAGACGAATGTTTAGGTGGCTACCATGTACTAAATATACTCACTAGAACGAACACCCAGACCATCTACGTTGTATCAGACCTAAAAGAGTGACACTAGTGTGTTCTAAGTACGTGTTTATAATCAGACCGTTTACACTTTCAATTCATGTTGGCCATTAAAGATGGCTATTGTGGAAGTTTTGTTCAAATGAGATTTTTAAGAATATATCATACCGAGTGGCGTGATAGATATCTTTGGAAATCATAATGTTAACATATGTACACTATTGCGATTTTTTTGTAAGTATTACTAATGTGTGTTATCTGTTATTGACTATAGTTCTACCCAAGGTTACGAATTCAGTCTTCTCGAATGTGTTAATGTTCGGGTGAATAGTGTCATACAGGTGGGCGGGCAAAATAATAGAATCTGATTAATAATTGCTGCATGAACAACTGGAAAAAAATAAACTAATTGGAAAGAATAATTGAAAGAAATTGGAAGTTATACATATCCTCTGTGAACTTTAACTGGTACTAATATCAACAGACCTCCAGTGTCAAAACATTTAAGACCAACATTCCTCATTTAAAGTTACGTACTTCTTCACAGAAATTCCATTGTGCGTAGTGCTGCTTTTGACAAAGCCGATACAGCATCGCCCCTCCGCTGTTCGCGCAAATTCCTCTTGTTTGTTCGAACCTCACGATGTAGGATTCCGGGCGCGAGCGAAAAGATGGACAGATCGGTGTTATTGACGTAAATGGTTCAAATGGTTCTGAGCACTATGGGACTTAACATCGATGGTCATCAGTCCCCTAGAACTTAGAACTACTTAAACCTAACTAACCTAAGGACATCACACACATCCATGCCCGAGGCAGGATTCGAACCTGCGACCGTAGCGGTCGCGCGGCTCCGGACTCAGCGCCTAGAACCGCTTGACCACCGCGGCCGGCTATTGACGTAAATATACATTAATAAACTTCCATTCCTAATAGCTTTTATAAAACTTTTTAATATACGGTCGTAATACACATTTTTAAACAATACTGGCACGGCGGAGCTAGTTATACGCCCCCCCCCCCTTTCCACTTATAGAAAAAAATTAATCAATTGAAGAGCGTATCCCTTCTCTTTCTTTATATCAGAACATTATCTCTGCCACAAGGCTACTCGCTGATTTACGTTTGGCTTTATGGGTATAAAAGGAAATGAAGAAGAAAGAAAAAAATTAATATTATCCTTTATAAGGTATGTGAAGATGATGTGAAAGACAGAAAAGCTGCAGCTGCAATGACATAAATTTATCTAGCAGCTGTCGGTACGTCTATACAGTTCTGTATAATGCTGATGTGCAATTCTGAATCCACAAGATGGGTTCTCAGTAGCCTCGCTGTCTATTACATCTTTGGTGCACGAGTTCAAAAACAAATACTGTGGAAATGAGAAGAATACCGAGTTCTGCGGATAAAGATAGTCCACGTACTTCACGGCGGTCTTTTTCGTTGAAATATTGTCAGAATGGAGCTACAGTCGCGTTGGAATATTAAACAAAATGGATAGACGCGTTACCTGCAGCAGAACGCAACCTGAAATAGTTTGCAACAAAAACTGATATGACTACGATTCTTACACTTTCGTCCTCCGATTTTATTTCACACTTTGAAAAGACTGGGAAAACTGCAAGCATGTGCTACTGAATATTGTAGACTTCGGGGCTGGCTCTGCTCTTACTGAGCCTGAAGCACTGGACGCAGAAAGCTGTCTAAGGCGAACCAGTCGCTGCAGTCCGGTCACGTCCTCTCTGGCGTGGAGGGTGCGTTGGTTTCCCTTTGTTACCGAGACTGCGCCAGTGTGAAAGCGAAATCGAATTCTTCAGTTCAAATACATTTACGTCCCAAGCCGCCACCATAGAACGCCGGTACAGTCTCGCCTACAGAACTGCCTTACATTTTCTCGACGAGGGTAGCGAAAGCGCCTACAGCTCGAAGGCGTCATTGTAAGTGGCACGGTTCACTTACCAAGAACATTACCATAAATACTGTGGAAAAAAGTCCAAAAGCTTTCTATACAACAAAAACTTTACTGACAGGTAAAAAACTTATCAAATGTCAGCCACGCTTTTGACAGCGTGGTGAGTCACGAAGCCCCATCAGCAGGCAATGTACACTACTAGAGAGTCAAAGCAGGTTTGTGTTCCCGCACGTAGGCGATAGATCACAGGCTCGACAAACGGCGCATCAGTGGTACATTTAATGATTAAAGTAGTAATCTTGTACAGAGGACATAGTAGCTGTTAACAGGTCGCTGTAATACAGGCAACAAATACTATTATTTTAGGTTCTTGAGGAAAGTGAAAAATAAGAATAATAGAAATTCGCTAATTGTTGACAGACATTGTTCTGAAGTTCAATAATTGTTTTCATGTGTATAAGAACTAACTTTTGCAAACTGAATTTTTGTTTGCCGCCAAACAAAAATACACCTGTTCATATTAGGTGTCATCAGTGGCGTATGTAATAAAAGACGATTTTTTAGCTATATATATTTTGTTGTGAGACAGTAGTGTTTCCTGACAGCACCTTTAAGTTACCAGAATGAAATTTTCACTCTGAAGCGGAGTGTGCACTGTTATGAAACTCCCTGGCAGATTAAAACTGTGTGCCGGACCGAGACTCGAACTGGGCTACCCAAGCACGACTCACGACCTGCCGTGGGGCCGTGAGTCGTGCTTGGGCAGCTCAGTCGGCAGAGCACTTGCCTGCGAAAAGGCAAAGGTACCGAGTTCGAGTCTCGGTCTGGCACACAGTTTTAATCTGCCAGGAAGTTTCACATTTAGCTTATCTTACTATTGGCTTCAATTACTCGCTTATTTTGATGGTCCCTGTTCTTTCCCTGTTTCCATTCGCCCTTCCTTAGGCCATCAATGAACATAATATAAGTTCCAGTTGCCTGTATGTCACGATAAAACATTTCGCTGGACATAACTTTGCTTTCTGCAGAGTGCACTTGACCTTGCCGCAGGGTTCATTGAGAAATCATAGTGACTGTAGTGGGTACCTGGATAGTAGATTGTTGGGGTGGATAGGGAGTTTCGGTGGTGTTTATGGTAATCTGTCAATTAGTTCATTAAAAATGGTTCAAATGGCTCTGAACACTATGGGACTTAACAGCTGTGGTCATCAGTCCCCTAGAAGTTAGAACTACTTAAACCTAACTAACCTCAGGACATCACACACATCCATGCCCGAATTAGTTCATTAGAACATTGTCCTTCCGTTATTGCTTTTATGGTCATTCAGCATGTTTTCGTCATTCTTTATAGACCACTGTATGAAGTATTCCTGGAGAGTGAGCGTCCTCTTTCTTTGGTTATCACGGCATACAGCGGACATGTCTGTTTTTATCGCAGAGTCGTGGTGATTTTCTTCTATTATTTGTCCAACTTATAAGGAATCGATACATTCACTCTTCAATGTTCTCATGTGTTCTTTGTGTCTGTCATTAAAATTTCTTGCAGTCAAGTTTCATCCCCGTAGATATTGCATCATAGCCTCTCAAGCCATAGAAATAAGAGCTTTGTGAAATAAGCACTCAGTTATATGTACAGATTACATTGTGCACTAAAATACTGGATTAATTTGACAGTTTTTGCATCTACTGATGTGAGGATAATAATGGTGCTGGTGGAAAATTGGTCAATCAGCTTCCTAGTCTTATGCATGATATGACCGTTTTTCTAGGGCATCAAGACAAAAGAATAACCAATTTATATACGGTGCATCAGATATTTTGTACTTGTCAGAGAACATTTTAACTGTATCTGGACATTGGTTGGTTGGTGGATCTGGGGGAGGGGATCAAACAGCGATGTCATTGGTCCCATTGGATTAGGGAAGGATGGCGAAGAAATCCGACTGTGCCCTTTCAAAGGAACCGTCCCGGAATTTGTCTGAAGTGATTTAGGGAAATCACCGAAAACCTAAATCAGGGTGGTCAGGCGCGAGTTTGAACCGTCGTCCTGCAGAATGCGAGTCCAGTGTGCTAACCATCACGCAACCGCGCTCGGTCATCTGGACATTGCATTCGTATCGTTGTCATGAACTTGTTATTACTCGTAACATTCGGCGTTTCTCGTTCGGCGAACAGACGCATGTTGCACGAAGCGTGTATCTCAGTGCTGGTTCGTCGGTAAACTGGGTAGTACGGAAACATTCCGTTTAACAAGTTCACGCCGACTCTGAGTATTGTGTTTCTCGCTGTGGGGCGGTGCGCGTATTCATGCTTTCCTGCATCTGGCGCCTCTGCTTTTCTTGTTTCTCACCGTGGGGTGGTCGTGGTATTCAAACGCCCTATGCTACTATTTTAATATACTGACCTTTTATTTTGAAGTCCATTCTTCTGAAACAACAAGATAGCACTTAAAATAATTTTACACTAAATTAATTACAAATTATGTGATATCTCATTTGTTCAAAAAGTTCTCTTGTTGAAGAGTCACGTAAAAATTTTATTTACAGCTGTTCGTTTCACAGGCTGATAGGTAATACATCATACGATAGTGTATTTTTGGAGAGCGCCATGAACTTGTAAGTCATTTTCAGGCAGGTGTCCGGATACTTTTGATCACATAATATAACTGGGATTGCACCAGCGCTCCAATCAGGACGATATTTGTAGAGAGGGAGTGCAACCAGAGCAAGATGTTGCACACACATTTGCGAGTAAACACCACTACTTGAGATTTGCATGATGATACTGGTAATCCATTTTTTTTTTACTAACAACCTCTTCAGCAGAAGTAGGCAACGGCCTTGCCGCGGTGGATACACCGGATCCCATCAGATCGCCGATGTTAAGCGCTGTCGGGCGTGGTCGGCACTTGGATGAGTGACCATCCAGGCCGCCATACACTGTTGCCATTTTTCGGGGACCACTCAGCTTCGTGATGCCAATTGAGGAGTTACTCGACCGAATAGTAGCGGCTCCAGTCAAAGAAAACCGTCATAACTACCGGGATTGCAGTGTATTGACTACATGCCCCTTCATACACGTTCTTCATCCTGAGGATGACACGGCGGTCAGATGGTCACGATGGGCCACTTGTGGCCTGAAGATGGAGTGCTTCCGCCGAAGTGGTCTCAAACGCAGCCGGATGTAGCCTGCTCGAATCCTGATAGTGGAAGAAATTTTCATTGCCAGTATTTGACCGACAAGAGGAAGAGAGCTGGTGGCATACGGTTCCTGAACTCCAGTCTTTGCACCAATATTCTGTTACGCGTCTGATGATCGTACGACCATAACCAGAAGTGCAATTTCTTTCATAATAGTTGCACGTAATGCATACCAGCCAGGGTAGCCGAGACCGGGAACGCACTGCTTCCAGGGCTCAGGTAGGAGCACCAGCCCGGATCGAATCTGCCTGGTGGACTAACGACGAAGTGCCAGTGTGCAGGCCAGCCTGGATGTGGTTTTTAGGTGGTTTTCCACATCCCGCTAGGTGAATACTGGGCTAGTCCCCACGTCCCGCCTCAGTTTCAAGGCTCACAGACATATGAACACCTTCGCTCTATTCCATGGATTACACTAGGCGCAGAGAGTTGGGGTGCACAAATTTCATCCCAGGGGGTATGGGGTGGGAGCAGGAAGAGCATTGGCCACCCCTTACAATTAGAATGCCAAATCCGATTAACCATCAAAGCAGACCCCGCCATTCGGGATTAATACTTGGAAAGAGAGAGCTGCAGGCAATGCAGGATTTTCTGAAAGAGAGATTCACATAGCAGCTTTCACATAAAATACATTCACTTCAGATTCAAGAGCAAGAAAAAAATATTAATCCAATCAACCCACCCACAAAGACCTCATCCTCAACATGTGTTTCTCCTGTGGCAGTTTACAGCAATTTTACGATGGTGTGGTGATATTCAAACCTGTAATTTTTCATTAAATGTGATCATCTCTTAAATACTGTAACAGCTATATCGAGAATATTGCGTAGTATACTGTATTCGCCAGCACAGTCTGAATACAGTTTCCATCTTGCGATTGAAAGTCGTCTGGTGTATTCATGAGCTCGTCAATAGGCACTTGTCTGTCTCAAAGAACCTGTAGTCATCTGGCTGTCTGCTGGGGTAGTATGTCGCTGGGAGCAAAATGTGAGTTAGGTCTCAGAAATTCTTGTCAGCTTTGACGCTAGTCAGCCAATAGCAAAGAATCAGTTCGCAAGACCGCATGGTCGACATAGAAAGGGTGACTTTTCGGCGGTCACTGCCTTCTTCAGAATTTATTCGCTGACTGAATTCTTTGACATCAGCTGCATTAGTTACATATGTACTACCTATTAATGACGTATGAAAATCTGCGCCGGACCTGGATGCGAACCTGGATTTTCCGCTTGTCGTGAGAGGTAGGCATGACCACCTCGGCTATCCGTGCACGCTTCTCATACCGACTGAAAACTACATATGTCACAATGTCTATATCTTTATACCATAGTCACCTATATTCATGACATAATGCTCACCAACATAATCATCCGGCACAGAGTTTCATGTGCCATTAACACAGTGGTTCCCAACCTTTCTTAGATCGTTACCCCAGAACGAGATGAGATAACATCCAATAACTCGAAATAAAGTTTGGAACCTAATTAAACATTAGATTAAAAATAATTAAAATTCCTCTTTTTAACTGCCCAACGATTTTTAATACACAGTTAATGAAGAAGCAACTGAAACTCCCAAATTTTCTATGTATTTCACTACATCAAAAAGTAATGCGTCTTTTTATATTTGGTTTGGTGTCCATCACTGCACACAGTAAGCCATGCGCCAGGTTTATTCAGTTCTTCACTTTTGTTTTCATTGCTACCATAGTCGGAGGTTTACGTTCACACTTGTAAGTTGTTGCGAATGGAATCGGTATTCTGAAGAGTTCTTCCATTAATAGTTGCTGCTAAACACCGACCTTTCACTATAATAATATCGCTTCTGCTTCAAGGAAATTGTTTGGAGTATGTTGGCTTTCAGAGATCCAAGAAATTGTGCTTTCGCACGAATTTCACTGTCTAGAAATATTCCTTCTTTCACAGAAACTGGTCTTACAAAAACTGGTCTTACAACTCAAATATTTACATGTGAGTTTTCCAAATCAGAAAAATAGTGGCTATTAGACGACGACTAGTTATAACTACTGTCACTGGATGGACAGCAAAAGAAATAAACACAAGAGAAAAATGACCTCGCGTGCTGTTGATAAAATAAATAAAATTTCAAAATGAACGTTTTACTGCGTATGAAACTGATTGTTTACAAATAATTAGTGATACGAAGTTTTTAGCCATGACAATGAAACCTGACCTTTTAACACGAAAACCATTACAAATTTGAGAGAAGCTCAAGACCAGTGGAGAGATACAAATTGTTTGGAGAGACAGTACAGCAGCTAAATGGTTTATGGAACAAACTAGAGCGGAAGATTATGATGGAGATCAGAAAATATGGAGGCGGGCTGGACAGTATCAAGGATCGTAAATGGCCAAAGGTAGTTCTTTTCTGGATTCCAAGAAATAACAAAAGACTGAGAAGACAAAGTAAAGAAAGGCATGTTGAGGGGAACAGGAAATATGTGGGAGTAAAAAGGGATTCGTATCGCTCAAGACCTCAATGCTTGGAAGTGTCTAGAGAAGCCTTTTATCCAGCAGTTGCTGTCAAATGACTGATGAATATTATGATCAATTACATGTTAGAGAGTACCATAATAATGATAAAAGTGATAACTCCAAAGAATAATCATAGTGATCATTAAATCATAATTTATCCCATTTTGGTTTTACCCCTTAGAAATTTCCGTCTTATCTTCAGGGGGTAGTTATCCCCAAGTTGGGAACCACTGCACTAACAGGTAGTACGTCTAACACATCTAATGTCAAAGAATTTGCAATCAGCGAATAAATTTCGAATTATTTCGTACAGCTATGGATCGTCAACAATGTCAAGTAGTGCATCTAACACATCTAATATCAAAGAACACGCAGTCAGCGAATAAATTTCGAATTATTTCGTACGTCTGTGGATCGTCAACAATATCTGTTCTTTCGTAGATGCAGAAAAAGTACTCTCTACTATGCTTACTGGTTGTGAGGATGTGCCGATCTCAGTAACATAGACGCTTTGTCTTTCAATACTGAAACTGACACACTGAAGAGACTTCGTTCTGGATTATGGTGAGATGACTGCTGATTCGCATGCTTACGCTGCATTGACGTGTTTGTACGTTAAGTGGCTCTTTAAATTATGGAACATTAGATTTCTTTACGCAAGATACTTTCATGTGGGCGATGTTTGGTCTTTGTTCAAATTCACAGCTTCCTTAGAATCTATGAGGACCAATGTCCAATTTTTATTCAGCCATCCAAGCTTGCAAGTAACTTATCTCAATGCTCTTCCACTCATCAAACAGTATTTTGAGCATTTTTGTTAGTCTATGGTGATTTTGTTTTGTCTATTCTATATGGATGGTCATGTAAAGCCATGTGGATCGCTGAATGGGATTTGCATATGAAACATGAGAATTTGCATTCAATTACCGAATAATATATTGTGAGTGATCATAATTTGGGATTGTTACTAATTTAGTTTTCACTCCCATTGGTCTTTATTTAACTTAAATTTTCACTTGTTGTATATCTCTACAGCTGTTCACTGAAGAGCTACGTTCTCGAATGCACTATATTCGCATTAGCGGCATTTAAAGCCGAGAGAGAATAAGATGCCCTGAGCACTGATGAGGTTTTTATTTTAAATGAAGTTTTCAACTACACAGGAAAGTTCTTGTTATTTCTGAAATTCAAGACACGTGGTTGCAGAGATGGAGGCTTCGAAATCAAATTCTCCTATCATACCAGCTCAGGCCATTTCAGTTAGTCAAGTGTTACGGGATACAGTTTGTAAAATCATTTCCATCGCAGAAATTACATCTATAGCTTGTGATCTATATGTATGTATGTATGGATGGATGGGTGGGTGGGTGTATGGTGAGTAGATCCACTAATTCTGTTGTAAGTATTGTGGTTTCAGTTCTGTCTAGATTTAGCTCTTTTCAAACTCCCTTTAATAATTACGTTGCGCTATCCGAAAATTCTTTCCAAAGTGAACCATAAAAATAGTTCAAAATGGTTCAAATGGCTCTGAGCACTATGGGACTTAACATCTATGGTCATCAGTCCCCTAGAACTTAGAACGACTTAAACCTAACTAACCTAAGGACAGCACACAACACCCAGCCATCACGAGGCAGAGAAAATCCCTGACCCCGCCGGGAATCGAACCCGGGAACCCGGGCGTGGGAAGCGAGAACGCTACCACACCACCACGAGATGCGGGCATAAAAATAGTTAGAGTGGACGTTACAAAGTTAGACTCCTCAAGGTCGCACCCGCTGCTTTCAGTCCACAGACGCTAAGCACTGGGATTCGCCAGCCTCATAGCTTTGTTGCCACACTATTGGCAGGGCAGTTGGCCAGCGCCAGGTGAATGTTCAGTGTTTACTTCCGATATCGTGTGTTCAAGTGTGGTTCCAGTCTTCCGTGGAACGGTGCATTGACGTTATGTTTGGTAGTGGGCGATATGCAGAAGTAAGGTACTGTGTAGGGGGCGCAAAGACGTTCGGAAACGATCTAAAATTCTTATAACGAAATGTACTGGAGTTTTTTTTACTGATCTGGCTGACAGTGAAGATAGCAGTGATAATATAATTTTTGTCCCAGTTCATAAAATGAGAAATAACCTTATATTTTGGAATCGACTGTCTTCCTTATTAACAATGCAGTAACATTGGCAAATCTCTAGATGTGAAGATGTGTTTTAATTCACCAAGGAAAGGATATAAATGAAAACGGAAATCTACGGAATTTGACTATTTTGACAAAAAGGTTAGTGCGTGGAACAGTCCGCTGGCTAAAAAATACAGGGTGAAAAATGTTATTCTGGCTGAGAGACCTGCGTCCTTTGTCTTCTCCACTCACTAGTTTTTTCATTCAGGAAGCGTAATGGTGGCCGAAAATTTTTAATGGAGACCGGAGAGATTGTAGCCGCAAAACGAAGTTTTGTGTACCATGCACTTACTGCTTCTGATTACAATGGTCTCGTAGTATACTTCGATAAAATTTGGCTTTCACAAAACCGTACAGAGGTGTTGCCTGAAAATACTTACAGTAATTTTGTATAGCTAAAATCGGTGATTTGGATAATGTATGCAGTGACTAAGGGTCAGTCACTCCGTCTTCAGGCCACAAGTGACCCATCGGGACCATCCGACCGCCGTACCATCCTCAACTGAGGATGCGGATAGGAGGGGCGTGTAGTCAGCACACCGCTCTCCCGGTCGTTATGATGGTTTTCATTGACCGGAGCCGCTACTATTCGGTCGAGTAGCTCCTCCATTGGCATCACGAGGCTAAGTGCACCCCAAAAAAAGGCAACAGCGCATGGCTGCCCGGATGGTCACTCATCCAAGTGCCGACCAGGCCCGACAGCGCGTAACTTCGGTGATCTGACAGGACCCGGTGTAGCCACTGCGGCAAGGCCGTTGCCAAGGGTCAGTAAGAGCTGTAAATAAAAAAATAATTTCGGGAGGCATGGAATACTCTCGGTCGTATTAAGGCGTTCCGTCGGAAAAGTCCTGGCGGCGACATACAAGTATTCGCGCGCTGCAGCGTACACAGTCTCTCGCAAATGAAATGCGTTGATACGTGGCGCGATACAATAACGATGTCTCTGATGTTACCAAGATTAATTTTGCAGTTTTCTGAACGGCTCTCTCCCTGGAAGTTTTTATAAGGTCCAACAGAATGCAAATTCATCAGGACATTTTCCGTTGCACAGACAGAATAGTTCCGCACCTCTTACCGTATTTTACTTTTTACCTCGAAATATTTTTACGTTTTCACAACAAAATCGTCTGTTACACGCAACTATAATCTCTGAGGATGTTCATATATTTTTTCAGCACAAATATATCAGTGGTTCTATTTTACCAACAGGATGAAGTAAAACATTTTTGTTCTTCAAAATTTCATCTAACATGTTAGTTTTAAATTTTTTTTCCGAGGTAGCTGGCAATAATTTTCTTTTAGAAAGTACTGCATCGTGTTCTAGACTAAAAATGGAGATGTCCAACATTTTTTCCGGAGTAGTTCCTAACACATGAAATTACCACAAACTGGCACTTCTGTAAGATGGTGAGATGACCTTGAGGTGCCTGTTTTCGTGACGGCCGCTACAATCAGATTTCATATATTCAAATATTCAAAAACATGGGTCATATACTCTTATGGACTCACAGATTAAAGTAAAAACTATTGGGAAGGCTTACACTGTTGCAGATGTATCTTCAACTGACAGCACATCTTGTCGACACTTACAACAGACGTCCCACGGTCATTTAAAAACTTTTCCTTATTGCTCGTTAGCCTTTCAATCAGGAACTTCAAATAACTGAGTTTTGTGATTCATCAGGGTGAACCTGGAGAAATCCCTGACGTTGTTTTCATCGATATCAGCTTTTAAGAATCCTCAAAGTAAATAAATGTGATCCATGGTCGTTGAAAGTTCATCAGTTACTGACGTAACGTATTAATAGTTGTGGAGAGCAGAAACAAACACTTGTTCTATGTACAACTGACGCTATCTGCAACCGGCTGCAACAACATGCGATACTAATGCTTTTGCGTCACATCTCTTTGTCTTTCCGAGGTCAAAACTTTTTTTGACCTTCAGCTACTTGTCTTGTGCTAGAATGGATGGTCCACAAAGTAGCGAACACAACGCTTGTCAATTAAGTGCAGGTACGTGACTAACTGTGCTATTTCATGATAAACATATAGTAAGGTGTTAGTTACGAATCGAACGCATTGATCTACCTACCTTTAGTAAAAATAAAGCCAACTATTTTTAGTGAATACTTGTGTCGCATCCTGGCACCGGTTTCATCCTAGCTTTAGGTGAAGGTGTCGCCTGGGTGGCACAATTCGGATGTTGATGACAATGAGGGCTAAGGTCTACTACGTTATCTTTAATAGAGTGAGAGGGAGAAAATCTCCTAGGGCACTTACATGATTTTGGAACGGAAAGGAGACATTGTCGGTTTTGAAGGAAGTGAATAAGGCGCAAACTCTTAAGGATACAATTTATGTCTCAATAGTTCAACCTTATTCATAGAGGTATTTCACAGTGGCTTTATACCTTTACACATCAGCGATTGCACCCTTCTACCCTATGTCAGTCCTTTCCAGCAATCCCCGGTTCTACAGTTCGCCATCAGGGATGAGCACTCTGCTTGCAACTCGTTCCGACAATGTACAAATACTTTAACCACAATAAGAAAGAAATGCGAGACAGCACTTGTTCCTCTCTATATTCTGACACACAGAATACACCAATAATTTCTCGTTGCGGCACACACAATTAGATACCTTATTCACACTATGAGACAAGTGCGAGAAATTACTTGCTCCCCTGTATAGTCCGACATACAGAAAGTACTATTACTCGTATTACTGGACACAGACTCTATAGAGCTTGTTCTTTTCTAATAGGTAGAAAACTCAAGATAATAACTGATTCTGAATACTTATCGGAAGATCCGTTGCCCACAGTCGAACGTGGACAAACTTCTCTTAGTTTTTACTACACTCATGCTCATAAATTAAGGATACTTGCAGAATGTGATGCCACACAACGTGACACTACAGAAAACTGGCGCTAATAGCATAGGCACATAGGGAACACACACGACACAGATCTGTAAGTCAACGGTATTGGTGATAAGTTGAGAAAACCGTCCCGAAACAAATGTGCTACAAAACGCCACTGCTCCCTGCGCATGTACCCCGACATCAATATGGGATATGATCACTATGCACACGTACACAGGCCGCACAACGGGTTGGCATTCTCTGGATCAGGTGGTCGAGCAGCTGCTGAGATATAGCCTCCCATTCTTGCACCAGTGCCTGTCGGAGCTCCTGAAGTGTCGTAGGGGTGTGAAGACGTGCAGCAATACGTCGACCGAGGGCATCCCATACGTGCTCGATGGGGTTTAGGTCTGGAGAACAGGCAGGCCACTCCATTCACCTGACATCTCCTGTTTCAAGGTACTACTCCACGAAGGCAGCTCGGTGGGGCCGTGCGTTATCATCCATCAGGAGGAATGTGGGACCCACTGCACCCCTGAAAACGCGGATATACTGGTGCAAAATGACGTACCGATACACCTGATCTGTTACAGTTCCTCTGTCAAAGACATGCAGGGGTGTACGTGCACCAATCATAATTCCACCCCACACCATCAAACCATGTCCTCCATACAGGTCCCTTTCAAGGACATTAAGGGGTTGCTATCTGGTTCCTGGTTCACGCCAGATGAAAACCCGGCGGGAATCACTCTTCAGACCATATCTGGACTCGTCCGTGAACATAACCTGGGACCACTGTGCCAATGACCATGTACTGTGTTCTTGACACCAGGCTTTACGGGCTCTCCTGTGACCAGGGGTCAGTTGAATGCACATTGCAGGTCTCCGGGCGAATAAACCACGTCTGTTCAGTCGTCTGTAGACTATGTGTCTGGAAGCAACTGTTCCAGTGGCTGCAGTAAGGTCCCGAACGAGGCTACCTGCAGTACTCCGTGGCCGTCTGCGGGCACTGATGGTGAGATATGGGTCTTCTTGTGGTGTTGTACACTGTGGACGTCCCGTACTGTAGCGCCTGGACACGTTTCCTGTCTGCTGGAATCGTTGCCATAATCTTGACATCACACTCTGTGGCACACGGAGAGCCAGTGTTACTACCTGCTGTGTTTGACCAGCCTGCAGTCGCCCTAGTATTGTATCCCTCATAACGTCATCAATATGTGCTCTTTGAGCCATTTTCAACACACAGTCACCATTAGCACTCCTGAAAACGTCTGCACACTTACTCGCTGCACCGTACTCTGACATGCATCGACACACCTCTGCATATGTGGACTGCTGCCAGCGCCACCGTGCGACGACCGCAGGTAAAATGCACCGCATGGTTATACCCGGAGGTGATTTAAACTCGCAAACCGCCCACCGGAGCATTCTTTCACCATGTATCAGCATTATCCTTAATTTATGAGCATGAGTGTACATCAGCATCAAAGTATCACCCTGTGGCTGCCCTCGACGACTCGCCTGTTGTACTAGCTGCTTCCTGGAAATCACTCCTTCATGGTACTGACTGCGACTGCCTTGATCTTGTGCATAAGTCGCTTACATACTGATTTCTCAGGGACTTCTCGTGAGTTTCTCTGCCAGTGTTGCTTTTCCCTAATGCTACAGAAGGTCTTCCTAATTTCTGGAAGCGTTCAACCTCGTTTGAAAATGATTCTCAAGCAAGGCAACTACCATTTCAGTGGGTGCTGCCGTCCGGCTGTGGTTACTGTTACTGCATACATAAATATCGTTTCGGCAGTGACCGTGGCTGTGGCACGCCACTTTCGATTCTGAGTGTTGACAGTTACACTCGCTCTGCTATCCCCTGGCTGTATGCCACATTCATCGTGCGTCCCCTTACATTAGTAGAATTTGACGAACTATCGCATTTTTTAAATTAATGAAATTTGATAGCCACCATACCTCTTTCCAAGTCGAATGGGAAACGGTGCGGTGGGAGAAATACTCGAAATGACGACGCTTCAGGAGAACAAGGTGCTGAACATGCGAAAAAGGTCACAGTTCGGAAGTTCATGTGACGTGGAAGGTACGCTAATGATGTCACAAAAATGGTTCAAATGGCTCTGAGCACTATGGGACTTAACATCTGAGGTCATCAGTCCCCTAGAACTTAGAACTACCTAAACCTAACTAACCTACAGACATCACACATATCCATGCCCGAGGCAGGATTCGAACCTGCGACCGTAGCGGTCGCGCGGTTCCAGACTGAAGCGCCTAGAACCGCCCGGTCATTCCGGCCGGCGATGTCAAATTGGCACCAAATTTCGCCACAGTTCTGTCCAACATCACCGTGGACGTGTCACAGATTGGAAAATTGTCACAGTCTATTTCATCCCTTCTTTTGACGCCTCTGCGATGGAGGCCAGAACCACGACGCCCAGCACTGGAATCACGCGGTTTTCTTATGAGTGACCGAGGCAAACATTCCAGGCACTCCGCCGCTCAAAATCGCCGCGAAAAGGCTGCAGGGTGTGGCGTAAAGGGCGTCGATGAAACCACTTCTCCCCTTGAGACGTTGGTTCCCACACATTTTGATGTCAAAGAGGGAAGTTCGCAGTGCGATAACATTCTTCACAACTTTAGACACTAGTGACACCCTCGGACGTTTCAGTCCTTCTCTATGGATATTTTGAGGCTGCATCTCCATCGGAAGTGATCGCATCCATTTGGAGCACAATGCGACAGCAATTTTTGCTTTCGTGTACAGTTTGGAACCACTAGCAACCATTCAAAACCATTCGACGAAATCTGAACGTGATCCGAAGCAGTGGAGGGTGCTTATGCTTTTGCAGCGCTCCTATTTTGTGTCCTCTTGTGAGTGATCACAGGGGAATGCGAGATTGACATATGCACGAATAAAATCGCAGAGGGGTCCCTCTAAGAACCTCCCACTTTGGCAAAACCCTAGGTGACACCCACCCATCTTTATTGAGAGTTTTAAAAATAGGCCTGTAGAGATGAAACTATGACAAAGGCCTAGGCGCTTGCAAACCGGCAACCCCTTTGACTCTGATTCCAGATGGGCTACTATCAAGCGCAAGGACAGCATTGTAGCATCGAAAGAGCAGCAATGTAGCGTGCCTGCAGGCGACTGGTACTCTCGACATGGGTTCCGCCTGTACAGGTGGGTGGGTGGCATTGAGGGTTTTGCTGAACTGGAGGCTCTTTACCATTGTATTCACACATGAGCCAATGTCGCAACCCCAAGTGATCATGCCGCAGGAGAGTGTGAAATAGGAGGGATGAAAAAGCATAAGCACTATCTGCTCCTTCCGACTACCTTAGAATTTCGTTGACTGGTGCTAAAGATCACTACTTATTACGACCTGTACACTAGAGCAAAAACTGCGGTCGCTCTGCGCTCCAAAGAGGTCACATCATGTTTAATGGGGCGGCAGCCCCACATTGTCCTTGTAGAGGGGATTGAATCTACCGATGGTGCCACCAGCGTCAAAGATTGTCAAGAACGTTTTCCTGTCACTCATCGCACTGCGGACAGTAGATTTCGACCGAGAAATGTGTGGAAATCAACGCCACAAAGGAAGGAGTGCTTTCATTGAGGTGTTTATGCCAACCCCTGAGCCCTTTTCGTGCCAGTTCTGAGCGGCGGTGTGTTTGGAATGTTTTTCTCGGCCACTCTTAAGAAAACTGAGTGATTTCTATCGCATAGGAGTCAAAAGAAGTGTGAAATTACAGTAAAAAGGATTGTGACAAGCATCTCATCGTGTGTCATGTCCACGGTGGCATTGTGACATAATTAACACACCTTACGTGTAGACACTTTGTTGTTTGAACTGTCATCTAGCCAGAGGGTGATGTCGCAGGGCGCCAAGCTTTGCACCATTATGTTGGAAGCTTGTAGGCACCTCTGAGCCAAATTTCAAACCTATGCATCAAAGTGGGTGCGAATTACGCGATTTCGAAAAAGTGATCCTTGAATTCTGATGCGCAGTATAGTAGCAAAGACTGAAAGATACATAAATAAAATAAAAACAAAGTGTAACTGTGGAACGTTTATTTCCAAAATAAATGTGTAGACAGATCAACAATACTCGTATGTATCGAGATATGTAATGAAGACTCTAACCTTGTTTCTTTCTTTCTTCAACAGATCTGTACGACTGGTGAAATTCGTTGTGCGACTGGAGCTGCTGCTAAAGAGGAGAGTGCTTTCTACACACAGGTATGGTCCGTCGCTAGAGACATAACAAAAAACACATGCGTCTTCTCTTAATCAACTGTGTTCGCCTCGGTACCTGTGTTCGCCTTTCTGGTCAGCGAGTCTGCTATGTGAAGCACCTTAATTAGATTCCTGATAGGACCATGGATTTTTCCTTGGTCAACAATGTAAACGTCGTGTGACTAGGGCCTCCCTTCCGGTAGACCGTTCGCCGGGTGCAAGTCTTTCAATCTGACGCCACTTCGGCGACTAGCGCGTCGATGGGGATGAAATGATGATCATGAGGACAACACAACACCCAGTCTCTGAGAAAATCTCCGAACCAGTCGCGAATAGAACCCGGGCTCTGATGATTGACATTCCGTCGCGCTGACCACTCTTTTTTTTAATTTCATTTTGTTTGTTGTGACTTGGCAAGACAGCCAAGCCACTAGGAGGTGAAGCCGAAAGGCACGCGTGTAAGCTCACGCAGGCTGGCGTGAGGTCTGGAACAGTTAAAGGATTTGAGTCTAGCAAATAAAGTACGTAGCTGTTGGAATACTTAACTTTAATCCATAATTGGTGAACATCGGTCTGACTGTACATGCATCACAAGATAAATAGCAAATGATAATGGCGCCTTGCTAGGTCGTAGCAAATGACGTAGCTGAAGGCTATGCTAACTATCGTCTCGGCAAATGAGAGCGTAATTTTTCAGTGAACCATCGCTAGCAAAGTCGGCTGTACAACTGGGGCGAGTGCTAGGAAGTCTCTCTAGACCTGCCGTGTGGCGGCGCTCGGTCTGCAATCACTGACAGTGGCGACTCGCGGGTCCGACGTATACTACCGGACCGCGGCCGATTTAAAGGCTACCACCTAGCAAGTGTGGTGTCTGGCTGTGACACCACATTCTTCACTTTCGTTGGTTGCATCTGCTCGGGGTGGACGTCGTAAGAAATCTGTTTAAGTTCTTTGTTGATCGATTAACTCAGTTTTTTTTATTACAGTGGGCTGCTAACCCTCTGACCGAACACGCTGAGGTACCGTGCCGGCGCAGCTACCGGGGGCGGACTTTTCCTTGGTGAGAAGAGCCAAACGTGGTCTATTCACTCCCGTGTTACTAGTTGAGCAGCTACTTGAGTGAGAAGTACCGGTTCCAAACTTACAGCACCCAAAAAGGCGGTATGTTGACGACATGTCCGTCCATATCGTATCCGAATGACGCCATTGGCAGAGGCTAACACGGCGGTCTGTGGCACTGAAAGACCCGCAAGGGAAGTAAGCGGAGCTGGTGCAATCACCTATTAATGACGTGAAAGTAATTATCTCTTTTCATAGGAGCCCTGTACGATGCAGCAGGAAAGGTATCCACCAATTTTCAGATAATAATACGTCATCTTAAGCTACTTTTAGAGAACCGTCCTCTCTTTGTTTTGTCTTAACTTCATAACTGTTGCAAAAGAGGACATAATAGTTGGCGAATGTGTTAAGAGGCGTTTAGCCTGAAGATGACAGTAGCTTACAAACAGCGTCGTTTGACCATGTGACAGATTGCCGTGAGGACGACACAGAAATAAGCATACCTGGCTCAAAGAAGCAACTTAAAGACTTGAAAACAAATCACCAGGTCCGGATGGAATCCCAGTTCGATTTTATGAAGAGTACTCTACGGCATTAGCCCCTTAGTTAGTTTGCATTTATGGTGAATCTCTCGCCCGCACAAAATCCCAAGCGACTGGAAAGAAGCGCAGGTGACTCCAGTGTATAAGAAAAGTAAAAGAACGGACCCGCAAAATTACAGGACAATATCCCTAACTTCTGTTTGCTGCAGAATCCTTGAACATATTCTCAGTTCGAATTCAATAACCTTTCTTGAGGATAAGCAACTTATATCCACGAATCACCACGGCTTTAGAAAGAATCGCTAGTGCGAAACTCAGCTTGCCCTTTTCTCACATGTTACACTGAGAACTACGGATGAGGGGCAACAGGCAGATTCCATATTTCTAGATTTCCGAAAAGCTTTTGACACGTTGCCCCATTGCAGGCTGTTGACGAAGGTACGGGCATGTAAAATAAGTTCGCAGATATATGAGTGGCTCGAAGACTTCTTAAATAATAGAACCGAGTATGTTGTCCTCAACGGCGAGTGTTCATCAGAGACAAGGATATAGTTAGAAGTGCCCCAGAGAAGTGTGATAGGACCGCCGTTGTTCTCTATATACGTAAATGATATAGCGGACAGGGTGGGCAGCAATCTGCGGTTGTTTGCTGATGATACCGTGGTGTATGGTAAGGTGTCGAAGTTTACTGACTGTAGAAAAATACATGAAGACTTAGATTTCCAGTTGGTGTGATGAATAACAGGTAGTCCTAAATGTGGAAAAATGCAAGTTAATGCGGATGAGTAGGAAGAACAAACCTGTAATATTCGAATACAGTATTACTAGTGCCCTGCTTGACACGTTCAAGTCGTTTAAATATCTGGGCGTAAAGCTGAAAAGCGGTATGAGGTGGAACGAGTATGTGAAAACTGTAGTAGGGAAGGCAAATGGCCGACTCTGGGTCATTGGGAGAATTTTAGGAAAGAATGGTACACCTTTAAAGGAGACCGCAATAGGACTATAGTGCGACCTATTCTTGAGTGCTGCTCAAATGTTTGCGATCCGTACCAGATCGGAATGAAGGAAGACGTCGAAGGAGTTCAGAGAAGGGCTGATAGATTTGTTACCGGAAGGTTCGAACAAAATTTACGTGTTACGGATATCTTTCGGGAACTCAGATGGGCGTCCCTGGATGGAAGGTGGCTTTCTTTTCTGGAAACACTATTCAGAAAATTTAGAGAACCGGCATTTGAAGCTGACTGCCGAACAGTTCTGCTGCCACCAACGTACATCGCGCGAAATTAGGGTTCATAAGGAGGCGTACAGACAGTCGTTTTACCCGCGCTTTATTTGCGAGTGGAACAGAGGAAATGACAAGTAGTGGTACAGGGTACCCTTCGCAACGCACCTTACGGTGGCTTGCGGGGTATCTATGTAGATGTAGATGGATAAATAAAAGAAAAATCTTCATTTCTCTGTTCGATCTGCCGGTGGTCGTACCCCTACGCCAGATACGTTTTATTTGTTCGTGTACGAATGTAATTATTCACCTTTACTGTTAACAAGGAATTGTCATAATACTTTCTGGTTTGGTTTTATTTGTTTGTAAACAGATAGTCGCAAAAGAACGTATGTCTCCATGATACTTATTCATAAGCATCTCACCAATTAGATCGAACAGGCTACTCGCATATAAAGACACTCGAAACCGCTTTAGGAAATTAGTCAACTTGGCAACCACTCGCTAATAACTTAATAAGACTGACGTCCATTGCATAACGAATTATGTATCGAGCAACCATGCCATAGAATGTGTGTTGTCCTACGCACTATTAAAAAGCACAACTGGCGTGCTCTCAGCTTTGCACATCTTGAGCCAGGAATGCAATCGTGTTTTGTCACATTGACAGGTGTTCACGTTATTTCCCTAGTCACAAATCACAGCTATAGATACAACTTGTGCAATAGCAAACGCAGCAAACGTATATTATCTCAGCTTTTGAACGGGGAAAGGAATTCGTTCTGAACTGTGTTTATGCTTATAGCTACCGCGATCGTATCACTGTTGTAATAAATTGGCATTGCATGTTTCGACACTGCTCTGTCATCACCAACCCCTTTCCGTTACTTGCCCCACACGACTGTAGTCATTTTTTCACTTCACACTCACGTTTCCGTAATCGTACGCTACCAAAGTCAAATCTGGATAAGACTACACGGTACAAATTACACAGCAGAGTAGCGAAAGCTCTTTTGCAAAGCAGAGATAAAATCGTCTGTCATGCAGGAAAGAGATTACTGACTATTAGCGTAAATTCTCTGCATGTAACAAAGAAAAACGGGTCTACCAGTCTTACGTCATACTGCTATCTGTATTTTCCAGAATTCGTCATATCCGTGACGAATTTCGATGTATCCTGTGGCGTTAGAGAAACCCTTTCACTTCAACTCTGACTCACTGTTGGAGATTCTCGTCACTTTGAAAAAATGATGAATTGCCGTTATTTTGTCTTTGTCAGTTAATCCAGTATTACAGAATCCCACATTGCGTATACTCTAGTTCGTTTAACACCGTAAGGACCTACTAAACGATGTAAACTACGTGCTTCTGCTTTTCTTACAAGGGAAACGTCCCATAACACTCCCCCCCCCCCCCCCCCCCTCTCAGATTTAATACACTACTGGCCATTAACATTGCTGCTACACCAAGAAGAAATGCAGTTGATAGTCGGGCATTCATTGGACAAATATATTATACTGGAACTGACATGTGACTACATTTTTACGCAATTTGGGTACATAGATCCTGAGAAATCAGAACCCAGAACAACACCTCTGGCCGTATTAACAGCCTTGATTCGCCTGGACATTGAGTCAAACAGAGCTTGGATGGCGTGTACAGGTACAGCTGCCCATGCAGCTTCAACACGATACCACAGTTCATCAAGAGAAGTGACTGGCGTATTGTGACGAGCCAGTTGCTGGGCCACCATTGACCAGACGTTTTCAGTTGGTGAGAGATCTGAAGAATGTGCTGGCCGATGCAGCAGTCGAACATTTTCTGTATCCAGAAAGACCCGTACACAACCTGCAACATGCGGTCGTGCATTATCCTGCTGAAATGTAGTTTTTGCAAGGATTGAATGAAGGGTAGAGCCACGGGTAGTAACACATCTGAAATGTAATGTCCACTGTTCAAAGTGCCGTCAATGCGAACAAGAGGTGACCGAGACGTTTAACCAGTGGCACCCCATACCATCACTCAGGGTGATACGCCAGTATGGCGATGACGAATACACGCGTACAATGTGCGTTCACCGCGATGTCGCCAAACACGGATGCGACCATCATGATGCTGTAAACAGAACCTGGATTCATCTGAAAAAAAAAGACGTTTTGCCATTCGTACACCATCGCAGGCGCTCCTGTCTGTGATGCAGCGTCAAGGGTAACCGCAGCCACGGTCTCTGAGCTGATAGTCCATGCTGCTGCAAACGTCGTTGAACTGTTCGTGCAGATGGTTGTTGTCTTTCAAACGTCCCCATCTGTTGACTCAGGGATCGAGATGTGGCTGCACGATCCGTTACAGCCATGCGGATAAAATGCCTGTCATCTCGACTGCTAGTGATACGAGGCCGTTGGGATCCAGCACGGCGTATTACCCTCCTGAACCCACCGATTCCATATTCTGCTAACAGTCATTGAATCTCGACCAACGCGAGCAGCAATGTCGCGATACGATACACCGAATCGCGATAGGCTACAATACGACCTTTATCAAAGTCGGAAACGTGATAGTACGCATTTCTCCTCCTTACATGAGGCATCACAACAACGTTTCACCAGGCAACTCCGGTCAACTGGTGTTTGTGTATGAGAAATCGGTTGGGAACATTCCTCATGTCAGCACGTTGTAGGTGTCGCCACAGGCGCCAACCTTGTGTGACTGCTGTGAAAAGCTAATCATTTGCCTATCACAGCATCTTCTCCCTGTCGGGTAAATTTCGCGTCTGCAGCACGTCATCTTCGTGGTGTAGCAATTTTAATGGCCAGTAGTGTAGTAAGATGGCCCAGTGGATGGCCAGTCTAAATCCGAACACGGATCAAGCATCAAAACAGGGAGACGGTGTACTGAACTGTGAAAAAAGAAGCAAAGTAGAAGTGAACGGCCAAGCATGTCCAACATCGAGCGGCTTACGTTAACCAAGGCATCGTGGTTCTGTGGTCACAGTGAGTACTGCCAAGAGGGAGATCCGTATTCTTCCTTTTTCACAAAATTATGAACAGTCCGTCGGGTCATTGATGTGTCTGTTCGTTGTATTCTGAATTGTGTGTGTGTCGCTGTGTAACGTACGTTTGTAACAGCTAGGTGTAAGGAAGTGACCTCCAGACGCACGTACCTCCTATTTGTTCCATCCACGTACTACACGTTATGACTCTTTTGTTCCGTTCTGGAATTCCTTTGTTGTAACATAGTTCACATCCGTTTATCTGCTGTTTTCATCTCATAAGAGGTCTAAGCAACATCTCTCCTGCTCTCACTATTCATCGCTTTTACTTGCGACGCTAATACATTCTTACATAATGACTCATATTCTATAACCATTATACAGGGTGTAAATTTTAAGTTGACAAACCAGAATAACTCGTAAAATAAGCTTCACACGAAAAAATGTATAGAATCCAAAGTTGATTATTTTCGTGGGGGACATCTGCTGGTGATAAAATTAGCCCGCCACCCCAGCCCCCTGGGGGTGGTGCGCGAGTCAACTTTAAAATTTCAAATCAACTTTGGATTCTACACATTTTTTCGTGTGAAGCTCATTTTTCGAGTTATTCTGGTTTGTCAATTTAAAATTTACGCCCTGTATAGTATGACAACTGCCAAGAATACGGAAGGATAAGAGATGTCAATGGCCGGACGGACAGTTCATAACTTCGTGAAAAAAAAAGTGGCGCTGTCCGGTGTGGCCGTGCGGTTCTAGGCGCTACAGTCTGGAGCCGTGCGACTGCTACGGTCGCAGGTTCGAATCCTGCCTCGGGCATGGTTGTGTGTGATGTCCTTAGGTTAGTTAGGTTTAATTAGGCGACTGATGACCTCAGAAGTTAAGTCGCAAAGTGCTCAGAGCCATTTGAACCATTTTTGAACCAAAAAAAAGGGGCACGGCTAAGATTTGAACACCGATCTCCCGCTCTGCAGTCAGGCACCGCCCCACAAAAACACGATGCCATGGTTCTTGCAATGCGCTCGATGTTGCACATCTTGAGCTTGGCCCGTTCACTGTTTCTATTTCGCTTCTTTTTTGACAGTGCAGTACACCTTCTTCTTGTTTTCATGCTGATCTGTGTTCAGTTTCTGATGGGCTATCCACTAGTTTTACTCTTAAATCCGAGGTCGGTGCGACGGATTGTTTACCTAGTTAGTGATGTCGCCTCATCTCTGCATAGCTATAGCGACATACATCCTTTTGACCCTTGTTGCAGCACTGTCAAGAGTGTTCAGTACAGTGTGTTTTCAGACACACTTGTCCTCTGCCCAGCATTAAAGTCTGACGTCAGCTCCGCCACAGTTCGCCGCCTGTCTTGTTCTACCAGTCTGCCTAGCCTAGGACGTTCGACATCTGGAATGAGGTGTAGGAGCCCATTCCCACGACGTTGGACGTGGTTTCACCTTGGTTTCGTCACGTGTCAAAGACACCACAGCACTCCTCGAACACCGGAGAAGTCGTGCAGTTTCCGAAATGCTCATGCCGATCATCCGAACCATCACAATCTGCCCTCGGTCAAACTCAGATAGATCGTGCGCCTTCTCCATTCCACACACTGACAGCACTCTCACTGATATTACATGCACAGTGAGCAGCCATCATTCCTCCCCAGGTGACGGTGTTATCCCCTGGACGAGTTTGTATCGATAGCAGGTCGGCGGTAAAATTTTTTGAAATTTATGGTAAGTTCCTATGGGACCAAACTGCTCAGGTCATCGGTCCCTAGGCTTACACACTAATTAATCTAACTTAAACTAACTTACGCTAAGAACAACACACACACACACACACCCTTGCCCGAGGGAGGACTCTAACCTCCGACGGGGGAAGCCGCGCGGATATGTCGGTGGTCATAATGTTGTGGCTGATCAGTGTAAATATTACTAACTGTGCCAGAAGCACGGGTCATGTGCTGCATTCTGGAAAGCGTTACACCATGGACAACTTTGCCGAAAGCTATCAAACCAATACTCCAGTATTTCCATCCCTAAGGCATGCGTTAGGTGAAATTTCGTCGTTACGTCAGCTTATTTCGGCACCCAAAAATACTGTTGCAACAAATAAAAAACGGTGTGACTTCATGGTGGCTATAGGATTTTTCTCACGTTAATAGAACTTTTAGGTGGAGATCGCGATTCACCATGCCTGCAGAACGTGCAGATGCAGCTTACCGCTATATTTCTGACTTCAAAAAATGTCGAATTAGTGGTAGCTGAACACGGGAGGGTCATACCGACAGATAGCACTCACAGTTGGTTGTAGTGTAACGAGAGCAGGAGAAGTAGGATGAGACAGCAATGGTCTGGCAAGAAGAGAAGGTACAGGCCGTTGCAGCATGACTGCGACATGCGAACGTAGAACTGTCCGGCTGACTGACGCATACACGGGTGACAAAAACTGGAACTCTGACGGAAAATACAGTCAGAGTGTCACCACAAAACGTGGCGAAGGTTATGGTGCAGAGCCAGCCAGCTGGGACACTGACAAGGGAACCTCCCCATCGCACCCCCCTCATATTTAGTTATAAGTTGGTACAGTGGATAGGCCTTGAAAAACTGAACACAGATCAATAGAGAAAACAGGAAAAAGTTGTGTGGAACTATGAAAAAATAAGTAAAATATACAAACTGAGTAGTCCATGTGCAAGACATGCAATATCAAGTAGAATATGAGCGCAGGAGCGCCGTGATCCCGTGGTTAGCGTGAGCAGCTCTGGAACGAAAGGTCCTCGGTTCCAGTCTTCCCTCGAGTGAGAAGTTTAATTTTCTATTTTCAGTTTATGTGACAAACTCTTATGTTTTCATCACTTTTTTGAGAGTGATTATCACATCCACAAGAAAACCTAAATCGGGCAAGGTAGAAGAATCTTTTTACCCATTCGCCAAGTGTACAAGTTAGGTGGGTCGACAACATATTCCTGTCATGTGACGCACATGCCGTGACCAGTGTCGTATAGAATATATCAGACGTGTTTTCCTGTGGAGGAATCGGTTGACCTATGACCTTGCGATCAAATGTTTTCGGTTCCCATTGGAGAAGCATGTCCTTTTGTCTACTAATCGCACGGTTTTCCGGTGCGGTCGCAAAACACAGACACTAAATTTATTACAGTAAACAGAGACGTCAATGAACGAACAGACAGATCAAAACCTTGCGAAAATAAAGAAAGTAAAATTTTTACTCGAGGTAATACTTCAACCAAGGACCTCTCGTTCAGCAACTGCGCACGCTAACCACGGGACCACGGCGCTGCTTATTACTCATTATCCTTGATGTTGCATATGTTCTGCATGGACTACTCAGTTTGTATATTTTGCTTATTTTTTTATAGTTCCACACAACTTCTTCCTGTTTTCTCGATTGATCTGTGTTCAGTTTTTCAAGGCCTATCCACTGTGCCAACTTATAACTAAATCTGAGGGGGGTGCGATGGGGAGGTTCCCTTGTGAGTGGCATTCTGTGGGGTTCAGTGACGAGTCTCGCTTCTGTTCGTGGCGATCGACGCCAAAGTGTTCGCAGATAATTTTGTGAAAAGTTGCAGCAAGCAAGATTCTCGAGACTAGGACATCAACTCCCGGAATCATAGTATGGGAAGCTATAAAATATGCCAACATAAATGATTTGGTCACAAGGAAGCTCAGTTCACGCCAGTATGTACCTTGGTTAAGGGTAGCGTCTTTGATTAGTAATCAAAATGTTCTCGGTCCCGGTTCGAACCCCACGACTGTTTAAACTTCGACTAAAAGTTATCAGCAACGGTGGCCACAGAATCCAGCATAAGACGTCACCATCATTCCCCCGGCGGCCTTGTCAAATAGGGTAGAGGAGCGGACGAAGGTTCAGAGCATTCTCTTGGCCTTGGGGTGAGAAACTGCCCATAAAAACGGAAGAATCAGCAATGATCCACGGCATGAGGAATCAGAAGGCAATGGAAAGACTGCATTAAAGACATGTGATGTGTATTCACGTGACATGTGGTCTATAATTGGAAAAATGTCATGATGATCTCTCCGTTGGCAAAAGATTCCTTACTAGTTCCCCATTTCCCCATTCGGATCTCCGGTAATGGACAGCCAAGGGGGAGGTGACCATGCGAAAAATATTCATTGACCAACGAAAGGATAACGTTCTACGAGTCAGAGCGTGGAATATCGGAAGTCGGATCGCGGTAGGGAAGCTAGAAAATCTGAAAAGGGAAATGTTAAGGCTTGTGGCGGAACTGGTTTATAGTATTTCGTGACTTTAATTACTTGTAAATGATATTTCAGGTACATCAAAAAAATATAAAACCGGTTACCTATTGTCAGCGTAACAATTCGTTTGATCTCGAAAATGATTATCCCGGCTAATATTTGTCACTCTTCTAAAGAAATCTCCACTTGACGTTGTGTAGAAATGTTGTCTGTAACGTCGTGTGAGCGGCACTAAATTGCATACCATTTACCAGATTTTACACAACTGTTACTTAACATGAAAGCACTTTTCTCTAGCAAAAGGAACATTTAGTCACAAAATACTACCCGCGCACAACACAGACGTATGTCTCTTATTAAAATATTTCATGGAAATCGTGCGAAATAATTAGGCTTCATATATCAGCAAATAAGAAATTGATATTGCGTAACGTGCTGTGAGCACTGTATTTAAGGATTCAATCTGAGTTGAATTCTGTCTTTTAAAGTAGATTCGGGACCACCGGTGCACATTTATTTCTATTCATTTATATCTAACAACATTTATGTTTGTTAAAATTCTCGATTCAAAACTGCAGCGGAGATATTTTTGCTAAGATGGAGGCAGACAGACGATAATCAATTTGTCTATTGTTATTTTCCATTCCTATTATATCAAGGTAATATACTTAGATAAAACTCTTTAAGCCTTTTATCTCTATTCTTAAGCATTTAAAACCATTTTCAATGATAAATACCGACATATATTTTTATACCAGCTACTAGTAAACTCCGCTGTAAGTTACTAGCGCTAACGGCTGCGCTCCTAATTGCGGAGCTGAAAATTAACACTTAAAAACATTAATTAGATTGGATTATAATTGAAATAAACACAAATCCACGTCTACACAATAGAGACTCTATTTTTCAAATAATAATTAACAATATATAGTTACAGGTTTTCTCTTCACAGACCTCACACGTCTCACGGTCGAACAGATCATCCGTTAGCACAGGAAGAACAACTGAACCACAATTATCAAGATAACAAAAAGTTTATAATTGTCGTTGTCTATAAATGTAGTTCTCTGATAATAGTTTTAATTCACACAGAAATTAAATTATTACAGAAATAATGAAATAATTATCGTCATTTTTACACGATACAGTCCTTTTATACGTAGTATCGATAATATTTGTTGAAGTTTGTTCACTTAATTCATTTTAACATCTTGTGGCTAGAGCATAGTGTCGTGGATATTACAGGCTGAATCTAAATACAGAGCAGATCAGTGGAGTGAAATGGGAAGAAGACAAAGGTTTCTGGTCAGATGAGAATAAGGTAATATCAATAGTAGCAGAGAATGGTATAACGGCAGCAGGATTCGTTATCAATACGAAGGTAGGGCTGAGCGTAAGTTACTATAAAACGTTCAGCGACAGAGTTGTCATCAAATTAGACAGAAAACCAACTCTGACATCAAGAGTTCAGGCATACACACCGACGTCGCAAGCGGAAGATGAAGAGACAGCGAAAGTATATGAGGATATTGAACAGGTAATTCAGTACTTAAAGGGAGATGAAAATCCAGAAATCATGGGGGATTGAAATGCTGTTGTAGGGGAAGTTTAGAAGAAACCGTTATGGGAGAATATGGGCTTGGTAGTAGAATGAGAGAGGACAAAAACCAATTTATGTGTGCAATAAATATCAGTAACAGTGAATATCATGTTCAAGGATCACAAGAGGAGGAGGTTTACTTGGAAAAGGCTGGGAGTTAGATTACATCATCGTCAGGCAGACACTCCGAAATCAATTGTTGGATTGTAAGGCGTACCTAGGAGCAGACTCAGATCACAATTTAGTAATGACGAAGGGTAGGCTGACGTTTAGAGACCAGTCAGAATCAATGCTCAGAGAAGTGGGATACGGAAGTACTAAGGAATGAAGACAGACGCTAGAATTTCTCTGGGGCTGTAGACACTGCGATAAGGAATAGTTCAATAGGCAGCACAGTTGAAGAGGAATGGACATCTCTAAATAAGGCAATCACAGACGCTGGAAAGACAAACACAGGTACATGGGGGAGGCGACCATGGATTATAGAAGAAGTATTTCAGTTGATCGATGAACGAAGGAAGTACAAAAATGCTCAGGGAAACTCAATAATACAGAAGGAATGAAAAAATAGGTAGTGGGTGGAAGCTACGGCAAAATAGCTGCATGAAAAACGTGAAGAAATCGAAAAAAATTATTGTCTGAAGGATTGATTCAGCATATAGAAAAGTCAAAAAAACCTTCGGTGAGATTAAAAGGAAGGGTGGTAACATTTAGAGTGCAATGGAAATTCCGTTGTTATATGCAGAGAAGAGAACGGGTAAGCGGAAAGAGTATATTGAAGGCCTCTGTTATGGAGAGGACTTGTCAGGTGACGTGATAGAAGAAGAAACAGGAACCGATACGGAAGAGATAGGAAATACAGTATTAGGATCAGAATTTAAAGGAGCTTTTGAAGCCTTCAGATCAAAATAGGCAGAAGAGGTAGATAACATTCCTTCGAAATTTCTAAAATCATTGTGAGAACTGGCAACAAAATGACTACTCACGTTGGTGTGTATAATGTATGAGACTGGCAATATATCATCACACTTTCGGAGAAATATCATCCACACAATTCCAAAGATAGCAAGAGTCTGTAAGTGCGAGAATTATCGCACAATGTGCTTGACAGCTCATGTATCCGACCTGCTGACAAGAATAATATATAGAAGAATTGAAAAGAAAATTGAGGATATGTTAGGCGACGATTAGTTTATCTTTAGGAAAGATAAATCCATGAAAGAGGCAGTTCTGGCATTGCGGTTGATAATGGAAGCAAGACTGGCGATACTTTCTCAGGATTTGTTGACCTAGAAAAAGCGTTCGGCAATGTAAAATGATGCAAGATGTTCGAAATTCTGAGAAATAATGATAAGTTATAGGGAACGACGGTTAATGTAACAACATGTACAAGAACCAACAGGCGACAATGAGACTAAAACCAAGAATGAAGTGCTCGGATTAAAAAGGGTGTAAGTTGTAAGACAGTGATTAGCCTTCCGCCCCTACCGTTCAATCCATAAATCGAAGAAGCAGTGACAGAAATGAAAGAAAGATTCAAGAGTAGGATTAAAATTCAAGGGAAAGGGTATCAATGTCAAGATTCGCTGGTGAAGAAGAATTACAGTGTCTGCTGAATGGAATAAATAGTCTTAATCAGTGCAGAATGTGGTTTGAGATTAAATCGAAGACAGACTATAGTAACGAGGAAGTAGTAGAAATGAGAACAGTAGGAAACATAACATAATAGTTGGTTATCACGAAGTAGACGAAGTTAAGGAATTCTGCTGCCTAGGCAGTAAAATAATCCATGACGGACTCAGCAAGGAGGACATAAAAAGCAGATTAGCTATGAAGAAAAGGGCGTTCCTGTCAAACATAAGCCTTAATTTGAGGAAGAAATTTCTGATAATGTACGTTTGAAGCACACAATTATATGGTAGTGAAATATGGACTGTGGGAAAACCGGAACAGAAGAGAATCGATGCCTTTGAGATGTAGTACTATAGAAGAATGTTGAAAGCGAGGTGGACTGATAAGACAATGAATGAGGAGATTCTCAGCACAATCGTAGAGGAAAGGAAAACACTGACAAGAAGAAATGACAGTGTTATACGACAACTATTAAAACATCAGGGAATGACTTCCATAGTTCTAGTGGGTGCTGTAGAGGACAAAAAATGTAGAGCAGGGGAGATTGGAACACATCCAGCAAATAATTGAGGACGTAGGCTGCAATTGCTACTCTGAGATGCAGAGATTGGCACCGGAGAGGAATTCGTGGCGAGTCACATCAAACCAGTCAGGAGACTGAAGACTCAACAAAAAATTGTTGCGTACTCTTCGTGATCTGGGTCAAGATTACATTCGGGGGCTGTCTGCATCCATGCACAAGGAATACAATAGTATTAATGTCCATCGAGCTCACATCTCACACTGATGTTGATAAGGGACATCGTTCCCGAGTGAAAAGAAAGTTTTATCATTTAATACCCGCTGTGTGATGAACATCTCCACAAAATTTGATAATTATCAGAGTAGTGTTTCATGGTGTAAAACTGTGTTCTGCCGTCAACATAACAACAGCTTTCACCTGTGCACGAATTCATGCAGTCTCACTATAACATTGCAAACAAGCTAATTTTTTTTCTCCAAATGTTTACCCTCAAAGACTTGATGTAACAAAGTTACGAGATAAATAGGGTATCCATTTCCTTTGTTTTGTGGAGCATGCAGATTTCATTAACTTTTTTCAAGCCAGATAGAGACAAAATGGCACATTTTTATGTAATTCGTCATACTAAAATAATGTATAAACCATTTTTTCTCACAATATTTCCAAACGTTACAATAATCTCTGTAGCGATGTAACGAGAATAACGTACAGTAAAAAATGTAAAATTTCTGATAAGAATGTTTAAAATTAGCTAAATATTTATTAAGCATTTTGCAAAATAACTTCATTTAGATACTTGAAATAAAAAACACAATTCAGAAAATAGTGCTATCCAGCGAAAATATATTAAAATTGTTTTGCTGCTGTGGTGTGGTATGCTATCAGAAGATTATATCCCAAATTTTTCAGTTACAATTTTAAATATTATGCCTGTGGCAGTAGTGTCGAATATTCCTTTTGGATTGGACCGATGGCCTTTGTAGTCTGGTCCCTTCAACCCCCACAAACCCTCAACCTTTTGGATTGATTTTTAATAATTTTTTCTGACTCATTGTCGTCGGCTACATACTCCCACGATGCGCAGTGCGATACACTATTTATCGGTCTGAATGTTAATTCCATCATTTATTTTTGATTGGGCTGAGTAAAGCCAATCGCACGCAAAATTTCTCCACAATGTCTTTATCGCTAATTAACTAACTTCTAATTACGTAATGAGAAAAGTAAACTGCAAAGATTCTCACAGTTTTAACTGAGTGTCCATACTGCTTCTCTCCAGTATCAATATTAGGTAAGCAAGAGATCTTTAATAATAATATAGCCTTACCAGAAACAGCGGACGCTTTAAATACGACAGCGTAAAAATTACATGCCAAGAGCATCCCTGATTATCACTGATAATAAGCTATTACTCGACCTCGCGCGAAAAGCGAGCAACAGTTCTTTAAATAAACTAATAATTCCTTTCGGAGTATTATAAACAGTTTGATGAAGTTCTCCACGATGCTCTGTCATATGCAAGCCACGTCGTTTCAAAATAAGCACAGTAACCTACATCCATTTGAACCTGCTTATTGTATTCATGCCCTGGTCTCCTGCAATTGCTTGTGCCCCCCTACCCCCACGTTTCTCATAATTACCAAATTAACGATTCCTTGATGTCTCAGAACATGCCCTGTCATCCGATCCCTTCTTTTAGTCAATTTATATCATTTTCCACAATTAGATTCAGTAAAATATGAAAAACTTGTCCAGCATGAGGTTAAATTTTTTTAAGCAGTCGTCATACTCGGATTTAGAACAGCTTCCTACCTATGGATGTAAATAAGAAGTTCTTTATAAAGACTAGTTTGTGTACTTTGGTTAAAATATGAAGTTTCTTAAGCTCATCATGAACGGTATAAACTTATGACCTCTATCTTTGATACGTGAGATTATTGCAAATATTAAAGAAGGCTCCCAACAGATGATTGTGTAACAGAAGAAACGCGTAGTGGAAACCGGATGGCTTGCGATGTGCTGAAATTTTAATACATCGATCAGCGAGATTATTATGAACACTGACCAGGCAACAGCAGTGTCACCTGGCGAGGAATGACTGCTCGTCAGACACAGGCACGGTGCATGTAGTATCAGTGAGAGTGCTATCCCGTGTGTTGAATGTGGAAGGCGCGGTCTGTCTGAATTTGACCGAAGGCAGATCATGATGACCCACAGGCTCGTCACAAGCATTTCGGAAACTGCACAACTTGTGGGATGTTCGAGGAGTGCTGTGATGAGTGTCTTCAACACGTGGCGAAACCACGTCCTGACGGCGTGGGGCTGGGTGGTCACCCCTCTTTACAGATGTCTGACGTCGTAGGCTGGACAAACTGGTAAAACAGGGGAGGTGGTCAAGTGTGGCGGCAAAACTAACATCAGACTTTAATGCTAGGTGGAGTACAAATGTGTCTGAACACATAATGCACCGAATACTCCTAATGATGGGCATCCACAGCCGTAGACCCATGCATGTGCCAATGTTAACACCACAACATTGGCAACTAGGACTGAAACGGGGACGTGGCCATCAGCACTGGACGTTGGCGCAATGGTAGAGCATTTTATGATTTGACGAATCCCGATACCTTCTTCATCATGCAGATGGCAGTGGCGAATCCGTCGTCTTCCAGGATAACACCTCCTTGACACCTATACTGCGGGATGGAGACAAGCAGACTCCATTATGCTCTGGGGAACATTCACGTGGGTATCCATGGGTCCAGTGGAGCTCGTGCAGGGCACCATGACAGCCAATATTCGTTACAGACCACATACACCCCTTCGTGACGATCATGTTTCCTGACGACAGTGGCGTTTTTCAGCAAGATAATACGCCATTTCACAAGGTCAGATGTGTGATGGAGAGGTTCAAGGAAGGCAGTTGAGAGTTCCTATTGATGTGCTGGGTCTCCAAGTCGCCATATCTGAACGCGATCGGACACATCTGGGATATGACTGAATGTGGTGTCAGAGCCCATCGCCCACCCTCCAGGCAATTTAGAGGGATTACGTGACTTGTCTGTGCAGATGTGGTGCCACTCCCTCCAGCAACCTACTAAGTCCTGATTGCTTCCTTGCCACGAGGCGTCGCCATTGTTATCCGTGCCAGAGGTGGACATAGCGGCTGTTAGGTAGGTGGTCACACTGTTCTGGCTGATCAGTGTATATTGATCTATTAGCAGAATTCTCGATGTCAGCCTAGTGTGAGAATTATTGTACGTAAAAGGTATATGGAACACACACGAATAGTGCGATTATTTTCGCATTTTTGAATCCCTCAACGTATCTGAGCTGTTTTATAGAGGCATGAGGAGAACTTCTGAAGAGTCAAGCAAGTCGCGTCCACTAGCAGCGGTTGAACGAGCACCAAGAGAGAGAAGAGAATATTGCCAACATGGTTGTCTAGATCTACACCCACATCTACATCCAAACTCTGCGAATCACTGTGAAGTGCACGGCAGAGAACAGAGAACAATTCACATAGAACAAATTATTATGGCTTCTTGTCGTTCGCTCACCTATGGAGGGCGGGGAAAATGATTGTTTAAACAACTCTGGGCGCAATGTAATTTGTCTAATCATGCCTTCGTGATCCCTACAGGAGAGTCACGTAGAGATGGTTGGTTCAAAAATGGTTCTAAGCACTATGGAACTTAACATCTGAGGTCATCAGTCCCCTAGACTCAGAACTACTGAAATCTAACTAACCTAAGGACATCTCACACATCCATGTCCGAGGCAGGATTCGAACCTGCGACCGTAGCAGCAGCGCGGTTCCGGACTGAAGCGCCTAGAACCGCTCGGCCACAGCTGCCGGCTCAGAGATGGTTGGTTCTTGAAAGTTTGTAAGTAGACTTTCACGGGATAGACGTAAATTATCTTCAAGCGTTTGACATTTCAGTTTTACAGTATCTTTACCAGGCGCTTTTGTTTGAATACGTTCAATATCCACTGTGCTTCCTGTTGGTTCAGGTTCCATACACCTCAGCAGTATTTCAGGACAGGTCGTACAAGTGCTTTTAAAGCAATCTCTTTTATAGGCTGATTGCATTTCTCTAGTATGCTACCAACGAACTTAAGTCTGACACCTTTTTGACTGCGATTGGGCCAATGCGATCATTCCATTTCATATCCCTGTATACTGTTACACCCAGGAATTTGTATGAGCTGACCGATTTCCACTGTAACTCTCTGATATTGTAATCATAGGATACTACATTTTCTCGTTTTGTAAACTGCAAAATTTTGCATTTCTGAACATTTAAAGGAAGTTGGCTGTGTTTGCAGCACCGTCTTTGCACCACTTGAAATCTGACCGTCAACTGACTGAATATTGATGCAACGTGTGCATAAATAATTGCATCATCTGCGAAAAAGCTCAGCTTTGGCTGCTTGGCGCAGCGATCGAATCACATGCTCAACCGCTCGCTAACTGCCTCTGCGTGAGGCTAAGACAGTACAGATCAGTGAGACATTTGCGGTTCAAGTGGACATTGTCTGTAATCAGGTAAGGACGTGACAGACTGGCAAAAAGGGGTAATCGTGTTTGGCCGTGCCCGTGGTCATAGGGCGTGCGAAGGTGATAGATTTGTTGGTGTTTCGCGGTGGACCGTTCAGCGTGTCTACAAGTGGTTGTGTGACACACGCAGCCACTAAACGCGACGTCAGAATTGTGGTCGGACAAAGATCCCGAGCGGGAGGGAGCGGAGATGCTTTTCACGGCTTGTGAATCAAAATCGCTTCCATATCCGACAGGAATTGCTACAGGCAGTGAATGACGGCCCTTCCCCACCTGTTAGCGAGAGAATGTTGTGACGGGAGCTGCATGCAGTGAACTTTGGAGTCTGTCACCTCGAAAGAGGCCATTGTGCAGGCAGACACATAACGACGACAGCAGCAAAAGTTTATCTCGACTGGCCAGTAAAATCACCCGATTTGTACCACACAGAAAGTCTGTGTGACACGTTGGAACAGCGGGTGAAACGCCACATCAGCGCTCGTACAGTTTGGTGGATTGAGCAATCAAACCCTCAGCGAGTGTCTTAAGAAGTCTGAAAGTATGAAATCAGGAGTATACGATGGTAATATGAAGACAGTCCAGTCAGATTTGTCAGTGACCTCCATAGCCACACAATTGTAATGGGCCTGGCGTTATCGTGTTGCACGCGGAAATTTCTCTTCTTGTCTGGCCTGACTGGAAATTCGAGCTCTCAGCCTAGTTAGTGACGTCTTGTGGCGTTCAGCATTGGCAGTTGCTATAGGTTCCAGACATACATAATAATCACATCGTGCCTATCCCACAAGATTGTGCACATCACTTTGCTTGCAAGTAGCTGTGTATTGAAGTTGTTCTCTGTTGGAGGATTCACATGTTGCCGTTCCATGGACTTTCTTTCCAATTTCGGTTCGTAGTAGTGACACCTCGTCTTATAACTGGCGACGAACGTGCTCTGAAAATAGTCACCTTCAGCCTGATATTGGTCCAGCACTTCCAGACAAATTTTCATTCCACGTTTTCTTTTTGTACTCACGTAAGCACCTGTGGGACCCATTACACATACATTTTGTGCTGACCAAAGCTGCGCGGCATCTTATCTAAGACAACACAATTACACGGTGGTAACCACCCGATCATCGCGGCTGAGTTGATCGACGTACTGTACACTGTGGCGGATGTCAGCAGAGTAGAGTCAACCGGGAGTGGTTTGTCTCGCACATCCTTTTCACCACGACTGGAATGAAATACTCATTGTGTCGTCTCCTTAGCAAGTATCGCACGATTTCAGTTGGCGTTGTTGTTTCAACAGTGGAGAAATTCAATGCCATATCTCTGTTTTATACGGACCTCCATCTTCGACACCAGTTTGGAACACTTCCCTGCTGTTCCTATCTGTCTCATGACAACGAAACCAACACGATTTCAGTGGGGAGATTGAAAAATTGGTACTACATAAATGTAATCTGACACTCAAGGTCGACACGACAGGAGGCGCTAATTGCGAAATGACCCTCGTAGTTTATTTTTTTCGGGCGTGCATCTGGGGTATTATTAATTCTTATTCTGATATTTCGGCTGACAACTTTTAAACCACTCTCAAGGTGAGTCACTTGCAAGATTTTACACAATACTGTGGAATTAACGCGCATGCATGTTTGTAACAAGCGCAGATATACGTTACTAGACTGGCACAGGCGCAGTTTTTACTGAAGCCTGGCGTTTGGTGAGGTAAGGTGGCGGCGTAGGAAGTTTGTGCGGCAACTAATACCATTTTATGAAACGAAATGGAACTGTAAGCTTTACGGGGTGGTTCAAAGAAGTTCTGCGATTGAGCAAATATTTGCGTACTAGTTGAGTTTAACACATATGTGGTAAAATCGTGTTGTGAGAAGAGCATCAGGTTACATACATGCACGTTTAAAGCAGACCGTAGTTTTTGTAATAACACCCAACTGAATAAAGCCACTTGTTATTAACGACGAATAACACGTTCTACTTACAGGAGCACTTTCATAACGAGCATACTATTCGAAGAAAACTGATGTTGAGTAGGCTGGTTTAAAAACATCATTAAGCTACGTTCTGTTAATACTAGATTATTAAATAACTTAAAACATACATGAACTATTTAAACACTGCCGATATTTCGGGTAAGACATAATTATTTAGGTATCCATACATTACAAAACAAAAATGCGTAAGGTGTTCCTAGTCATGCTTGCAATGAGAGATGTTCCTTTTCTTGTATCTTCCGTTTGCTGTACGAAAAATTATAGCCAGACACGAAGCATCATGTCAAAACTCTAAAGGTAACCTAGTTGTTGTATAAGTTTATTCCCATTTCTTATGATTGCTTCATCAGTAAATAAACCGCTTTTTACCCGTCGTTCTCGTTCGCTGCCATGTTGCGATTCTAAACTGCTGGCTTCAGTCACAACAATGACACTGTATACAGTATTGCCTGTCTAGTAATGTATGTCCATGGTAACAAGATAGACAGTCATAGGTAAAATCTTATGCATTTAAGAGTAAAACAAAGCAACCGCCAAGTTAATGTACAATCTTACTAACACCCAAACCTCCAGATGTCAGACTCCCAGATTGGTACCAAAGGTCGTCTGTCGGTAGAGTATCACCCAAAACACCGATGTAGTTCGTGCTGTGTGCTCTCGTCCAGTAGAACATGTGTAAATGGTAATTAAAGTAGCACCAGAACTATGGAGTACACGAAAGAAAAATTTTACGAGTAAACGGAAAAAAATGCCATCTTTTGGTTTCGAACACGGGACCGCGGACGGCCGCTGTGGCCGAGCGGTTCTAGGCGCTTCAGCCCGGAACCACGCGGCTGCTACTGTCGCAGGTTCGATTCCTGCCTCGGGCATGGAGTGTGTGATGTCCTTAGGTTAGTTAGGTTTACGTAGTTCTAAATCTAGGGGACTGATGATCTCAGATGTTAAGTCCCATCGTGCTTAGAGCCATTTGAACCATTTGAACGGGACCGCGAGTACAACAATCTGACGCTGCACCAACTCACCTACAATGGATCCGTACATTCAGAGCTCACAGATACAGTTTCCATATACTCCGTAGTTCTGGTGTTACTTTTAATTATCGTTTACGCTTCTTCTACTGGACGAGAGCACACAGCACGAACTAAATCGGTGTTTTGGTTGATACTCTATCGATATAACAACGTTTGGTACTGATCTGAGTGTTTGAAATCTGAAGGTTTGCGTGTAAGTATGTGGTTGATCATTATGGACGGCGTATGTTCTAAGGCCAGGCAGAGAAGACTCGAACAAGATTTCCTTTTAAAACGCAGGGAAAACTTCAAGAAACACGTCCCCCGTACTTGCATGAACGGTTCTTGTAACCGTGCGCAAAAGGCATAACATTTTCTGGCTTCGTGGATGAGACCTGGGTTTCAGGTTGGGAAGTGCGCGCCGGTTGCGCAGGGGGTGTTTGCAGTCTGGCGCAGCGAGAAGTGACCGCCGCCAGCGACTGCGCCAGCGGCAGGTCACCCACAGAGAGCCGCTCTCTTGTGTGGCGTTCGCTGTGTTATTCAGTGGTTTGATATTTAACTAATTTGTAAATGAAAATGATAATCTTATTTTATTACATTGAGTAATTACTAAATAATTTTTCTCCCAGCTAAAGATTTGGTCAAGTTGCTAAAGAACTCCAAGTTAACGTTGCGTTAAAGTGTTGTCTGTAAGTTGTGTGTCACTAAATCACAGTTCATACAACAGATTCTATTCAACTATTGATTATGATGGAAGCAATTATCTTCAGCAAAATGATCATTAAAACCACCGAATATCAGCCGCGCACAACACTGACGTATGTTACCTGAAACAATATTCTTCGCAACTCGTGCTTAATTAATTTCGGCTCCATACATCAGCTAGAAAAGTTTGTTATAAGGATCGTGCTATGAGCACTGTTTTTAATGAACCAATCTGATTCGAATTATTTACGTTAAAATGAGTTCGGAACCACCGGTGCACATTTATTTTTACACATTTGTATTACGTTCGGCATTTATGTCTGCAGAGTTGCGTAATTTGAATTTGCCGCTGAGATAACTGTTAAGATGGCGGCAGACAATTGATAGAGACTTTCTATTGTTAGAGCAAATAAGATAAGTATTTGAAATGCTTATTAAACTTTACTTTCGTATTGTGCACTATTTAGACTTCATCAAGCAAACATTTGATTTTTTTCTAAGGAAAACACAGACAAAAACGCGATAGAAATCGCTATCATCAATGGCTGCGCTCCTTGCTTGCAGCGGAAAGAAATAACACAGATAATGCTTACTGAGAGAGTAATTAAAGTTACAAATAATTATTCACTCATATTTATAATAATAATGAACTCTATGCTCAAATAATAATTAACAAATAATTACAATTTCTTAACAGACCTCAGTTTGATATGCGTCCGCAACCTACAAAAGCCAACCAACAAAAGGTAAAAACAAAGCAAGACAAATGCAGATCATAAAAGGAATTTACAATTATCATTGTCTTTGTATGATACACATCGATATGTCCAATTACATCATAAAGTATTATATAAATAATTAATATTTATCATCGTTTTCACTGTTTTTTATACGTCGAATAGATAATGTTTATAACTGTTAGAGGCATAATTTCCTCTCGGCGCACTGTAGCTAAAATTTATCTCGTGGATGTTACACTTGGGCGAGAGCCGTAGCACCTGCTGCTTAGCGGTTAGGCTCCCACCTACAAGACGCGGCGTCTACCGCAGCTGCGGCAGCTGTCGCTGCCATACACCCTCGTTCTAGCTGCTACCAGAATTATAGATACAGGTACTGTCCTGTCGGAGATCCCCCACAGAAGAGACACGAGTTATACATTGCCGGAAAAAAAGGAACACCTGGAAAGACGACGTCGATTTTGATCCGATGGCGGCATTGTCACCTGGGGGATAGTAGATATACTGGTAACGGTATCAGCGTTGTCCACCGAAAGATAGCAGTGTAACATTGGTACTGGAGCGCCATCTGTGTGTACCCTTTTATAGGGAATGCTCACAGGTTAGTGCGGTGCAAACGTGTGAAGCAAGTAGGCAACCACGTCACGGAGACGCACTCCTGCTTCCTATAGCGAACTGAGCGAGCTTGAAAGGGGTCAGATTGTGGCATTCCGAGTAGCGGGATGTTCCTTTTGGAGAATTGCTAAACGAGTTGGACGTGCTGCGCCAATTGTGCAGCGACGTTGGTGTCGGTAATCATGTGAACATTCTCATACGTCCACGCAGTACACACGCCCTCCAGGATCGTCGTATTCTAAGGGCAGCAGTGGAAGGTCGTACAGCTACCACAGCACAGATAAGAGGGCTTGTGAGCCCAGACGTGTCAACAGGAGCTGTTGCGAACTGCTTATTAACAGTGGGACTAAGGGCACGCGCATCTCTAGTCCGTCTTCAACTCACGCTGAAGTACCGACGTGCGCGGCTCGACAGACGCAGCAACAGATAAGAAAACCGCTTTTGTGTCATTTACGAGTTCCTAACCAGGAGCGAATTTTATTATATGCTTTAATACTTTAGTTTCTTGAGATTCTGCGTGTAAATTTAAAATCTAATAACCACAGTTCTCGCGTTTTCGTTTGCTTCAGAAAGTAAACCGATTTTGTGATATATTACAAGTTCCTTATCAGGGGCAAATTATTTAGTTTCACCTGAATGCTTCGGTAGTTAGGTTCTTGAATATCTGCGTATTACTAGACACAGTTCGTGCGTTTTCGTCAGGGTCTACATTTGAGTTGCGCAGCACGTGCCGCTAGTCCGTATATCTGCATAGTGTGCGGATGTGAGCCGAGTTGGTGACACTCCGCTCTCAGCTTCGGGCTGTGATGGCTTCGGTTACACAGCTTGAGGCTGCAGTGGATGGGCACCACTGTTGTGGGCCATCCGTGGGGATCCAACGGACGTTCAGCGCGTCGGAGTTCTCCGATCGGTCCTCACCGGTGGCCAACCCAGTTACTGCTTGCACTGAGGCTGACCCCTCACCTGTGGTCGAGTGGGAGATCGCGCCGGGGCGAAGCAGGCGGTGAGATTTCCCAGGCGGCCGCACGTAAGGCCTCCCCGGTTTGTCTGAAAAACAGGTTCCAGGTGCTGTCTGTGGCTGACACTGGCGCTGAGCCGGATGCTGTCGCCTGTCCTGTTTCAGAGGAAACCACTCAGCCTGCAAGATCAGGGCAATCACATAGGGTGGGGCTATTGGTAGTTGGGAGCTCCAACGTTAGGCGCGTTATGGGGTCCCCTAGGGACTTGGCTGACGAGAAGGGTAAGAAAACGAATGTGCACTCCGTGTGCATGCCGGGTGGAATCACTCCAGAGGTGAAAAGGGTCCTCCCGGTTGCCATGAAGAGCACAGGGTGCAGGCAACTGCAGTTGCTTGCTCACGTCGGTACCAATGATGTGTGTCGCTTTGGATCAGAAGAGATTCTCTCTGGTTTCGAGCGGCTAACAGAAGTGGTAAAGGCTGCCAGTCTTGCTTGCAAGATGAAAGCAGAGCTGACCATTTGTAGTATAGTCGACAGGACCGATTGCGGACCTCTGGCACTGAGCCGAGTGGAGGGTCTGAATCAGAGGCTCAGACGGTTCTACGACCGTGTAGGCTGCAGATTCCTCGACTTGCGCCAAAGGGTGGTTGGATTTCGGGTTCCGCTGAGTAGGTCAGATGTCCACTATACACAGGAGGCGGCTACACGGGTAGCAGGGGATGTGTGGCGTGGACTGGGCGGTTTTTTAGGTTAGAGGGTCTCGGGAAAACACAAGATGATCTTCAGTCCCAAAGGGTGCAGGCTGAACACACGAAGAACATAGATACAGGAACCATTGGTATAACAGTTGTAAATTGTCGTAGCTGTGTTGGGAAAGTACCAGAGCTCCAAGCGCTAATAGAAAGCATTGATGCTCAAATCGTCATAGTCACTGAAAGCTGGCTAAAGTCGGATATAAGATCAGCCGAAATTTTTGCGAAGAACCTAACGGTGTTCTAGAAAGATAGGTTAAACGTGGTTGGCGGAGGCGTGTTTGTTGCTGTTAGAAATAGTTTAACTTGTCTCGAAATTGAAGTAGATACTTCCTGCGAGTTATTATGGGTAGAGGTCATTGTTGGCAACCGGAATAAAATAATAATTGGATCCTTTTACCGACCTCCCAGTTCAGATGATACAGTTGCTGAAAGGTTCAAAGAAAACTTGAGTTTGATGTCAAACACGTACCCGACTCATACGATAATAGTTGGTGGCGACTTTAATTTACCCTCGATATGTTGGCGAAAATACATGTTTAATTCTGGAGGTACGTATAAAATATCATCCGAAATTGTGTTAAACGCATTCTCTGAAAATGATTTGGAGCAGTTAGTTCATAAGCCCACGCGAATAGTAAACGGTTGTGAAAACACACTTGACCTCTTAGCAACAAATAATCCTGAGTTAATAACCAGCATCAAAACCGATATAGGGATTAGTGAACACAAGATTGTCGTAGCGAGATTGAATCTTGTAATCCCCAAATCCTCGAAAAATAAACCTATTCAAAAAATCAGATAAAAATTCACTTGACGCCTTCCTGAGAGACAATCTCCACTCATTCTAAATTAATAATATAAGTGTAGACCAGATGTGGCTTAAATTCAAAGAAATAGTATCGGCAGCAATTGAGAGGTTTATACCAAATAAACTAACAAACGACGGAGCTGATCCTTCTTGGTACACAAAACGGGTTAGAACTGCAGAAACAACGAAACAAACATGCCAAATTTAAACAGACGCAAAATCCCAAAGATTGGTGATCCTTTACAGAAGCTCGAAATTTAGCGCGGAGTACGATGCGAGACGCCTATAACAGTTTCCACAACGAAACTTTGTCTCGAAAACTGGCAGAAAATCGGAACATATTCTGGTCGTATGTGAAGTATGTTAGCGGCAAGAAACAATCAATGCCTTCTCTGCGCGATAACAATGGAGATACTATCGAAGACAGTACTGCCACAGCAGATTTATTAAACACAGCATTCCGAAATGCCTTCACAAAAGAAGACGAAGTAAATATTCCAGAATTCGAATCGAGAACAGTTGCCAATATGAGTAACATAGAAGTAAATATCCTCGGAGTAGTGAAGCAACTCAAATCACTCAATGAAAGCAAGTCTTCTGGTCCAGACTGTATACCAATTAGGTTCCTTTCGGAGTATGCTGGTGCATTAGCTCCATACTTAACGATCATATAGAACCGTTCGCTCGACGGAAGATCCGTACGCAAAGACTGGAAAGTTGCACAGGTCACACCAATATTCAAGAAAGGTAGTAGGAGTAATCCACTAAATTAGAGCCCCATATCGTTAACGTCGATATGCAGCAGGATTTTAGAACATATATTGTGTTCGAACATTATGAATTACCTCGAAGAAAACGGTCTATTGACACAGAGTCAAAATGGGTTTAGAAAACATCGTTCCTGTGAAACCCAACTAGCTCTTTATTCGCATGAAGGGCTGAGTGCTATTGACAAGGGATTTCAGATAGATTCCGTATTCCTGGATTTCCGGAAGGCTTTTGACACTGTATCACACAAGCGGCTCGTAGTAAAATTGCGTGCTTATGGAATATCGTCTCAGTTATGTGACTGGATTTGCGACTTCCTGTCACAGAGGTCACAGTTCGTAGTAACTGACGGAAAGTCATCGAGTAAAACAGAAGTGATTTCAGGCGTTCCCCAAGGTAGTGTTATAGGCCCTTTGCTGTTCCTTATCTATATAAACGATTTGGGAGACAACCTGAGCAGCCGTTTTCGGTTGTTTGCTGATGGCGCTGTCGTTTATCGACTAATAAAGGCATCAGAAGATCAAAGCAAACTGCAAAACGATTTAGGAGAAATATCGGAATGGTGCCAAAAATGGCAGTTGACCTTAAATAACGAAAAGTGTGAGGTCATCCACATGAGTGCTAAAAGGAACTTGTTAAACTTCGGTTACACGATAAATCAGTGTAATCTAAAAGCCGTAAATTCAACTAAATACCTAGGTATTACAATAACGAATTGGAAGGAACACATCGAAAATGTTGTGGGCAAGGCTAACCAAAGACTGCGTTTTATTGGCAGGACACTTAGAAAATGTAAAACAGACCTACTAAGGAGACTGCCTACACTACGCTTGTCCGTCCTCTTTTAGAATACTGCTGCGCTGTGTCGGATCCTTACCGGATAGGACTGACGGAGTACATCGAAAAAGTTCAAAGAAAGGTAGCACGTTTTGTATTATTGCGAAATATGGGAGAGAGCGTCACAGAAATGATACAGGATTTGAGTTGGACATCATTAAAAGAAAGGCGTTTTTCGTTCCGACGAAATCTTCTCACGAAATTCCAGTCACCAACTTTCACCTCCGAATGCGAAAATATTTTGTTGACACCGACCTATATAGGGCGGAACGATCACCACGATAAAGTAAGGGAAATCAGAGCTCGTACGGAAAGATATAGGTGTTCATTCCTTCCGCGCGCTATACGAGATTGGAATAATAGAGAATTGTGAAGGTGGTTCGATGAACTCTCTGCCAGGCACTTAAATGTGATTTGCGGAGTATCCATGTAGATGTAGACTGCTGTCAGAGGTTCACTTGGAAGAAAGCAGATTCTGCCTGCATGCAAGTGATGGTCGTTTCCGCGTGCGACGTACGTCTGGTGCGCGCTGTCTCCTAGAGTGCAATTCGTGCACGTCACGCTGTGCCCGCCCTGTGCCTTATGGGCTGGGGTGCGATAAGCTACCACTCCCGTTCATCTTTGGTGTTTCTGACGAGGGACGCTAACCAGCACTCGATAAGTGCAGAACGTTGTTACAGCCGTTCTCTTGCCGTTCTTGCAACAGGAAGGTGATGTGTTATTCCAACAGGATAATGCTCGCCCTCACACTGCCCGTGTAACTCAATGTGCTGTGCAAGACGTGCAGCAACTTGCCCGGCGAGCACGACCTCCAGACTTGTCTCAAAACGAGCAGGTGTGGGATATAACGGGACGAGAAGCGACTTGTGCGACTCGTCAGCCAACAACTCTTACAGAACTACGTGAGTGGGCGTGGAATAATGTTCCCGATGACAGTATTCGCCATCTGTGCGGCCGACTGGATGCCAGGGTCAACGACTGCATTGTCGTCCGTGGAGGCCACACGACGTATTAATCTGAGTGGTTCAGCATGGATCGATACCTGGTACCGCAAAACCGCTTGTGCTACTGATCTGTAAATGTAATCATTTCATGTACTAAAAATGTAAATGTCGTGTGACTAGGGCCTCCCGTTGGGTGGACCGTTCGCCGGGTGCAAGTCTTTCGATCTGACGCCACTTCGGCGACTTGCGCGGCGATGGGGATGAAATGATGATGATTAGGACAACACTCAGTACCTGAGCGGAGAAAATCTCCGACCCAGCCGGGAATCGAACCCGGGCTCTTAGGATTGACATTCTGTCGCGCTGACCACTCATCTACCGGGGGGCGGACATTTCATGTACTCTACATGCGCTGTTGAAACAATAAATCTTGAGTGAATTGGCAACCTCTAAATGGGTGCATTAATTTTGTTTCCGGCAGTATATCTGTAATTCTATGGGCGGCGAATGGTAAGCTGAGAGTTTGGGTCTGGCGGAATACGTCTCCGGATGGCCGAGTCCGTTAAAGGCTAACGTTCTAGAGAAGCTGTGCAACTGTGTTCGAGAAGGTTCGACATAAACTTTCTACTCTCGCCGTTGCATTACCGCAATGCCCCGTGCGGCTGGAAGTTGTTATTTCTTTCCCCTTCTATTTCCATTCGTTTCGCCCTAATTATTCAACTATCAGATTTGTATGAGAACAACCAAACATTTCACTGGTACACATCGAAATCGCTGCATACGAGGAGTAGTTCGAGGGAAGTTCAGAAAGTAGGTTATACATGTCGCCCCACTGTAACACCATTGAGTTACGGACAACCACTGCACCACCGTGTGTAACTGAAATGGAAACTAGAAACCTACTACAAAACTGGAAAACTTTTTCTCAGTTCATTCCTGGATTGGTACAGCAACCAGTATTTGTGATATCAAGAAACAGTCATGGTTGCAGTTTTATTATTTCCCAGTTACATGTTTCACATTTTTAGGCATCTTCCGATTGGCCTACAGAAGAAATACAAAATTTCATAATACTCACGTGATCCCATTTAGTGCGACTGTATTACCAAGAAAATATAAAAGAACTTATATTTGGGAGCGATGGGTACATGAGATACCGCGCATAAAAATATCCGAGCAGGTAAATGTCCCTCGTCAAAGCTTTAAAAACTACTGCGCGGTATCCTCTAATATAGAAAAGAAAGGAGCTCTTTTAAAAAAATTATAGGTAACCTGCAATGTCCCTAAACTGACAACCCACTCTAGAAAAAAGAAAGAGGCAGCACATTACCTTATTATGGGATGAGGCGCAGTCCAATGCAAACCAAACAGGATCAAGCCTACAGCAAGTCCCTACATGAGTAATATGCCGGAGGTGTAGTACATATTTGTCTGCACACATCACACTGGATTTGAAAACATACAGGCCTCTAAGGCTAGTACATGCAGCTCTCGGCAGATGGCGCCTGCAAGCTGTGAGCTACTCAGACGTGTCTGGATTTGGAATTGCGTTGGTATTTGGTCCACCCCGAGTATTTGATTTCCTTGGTAACACCCATATCTGGGAGACTTTCCCCTATCTGCCACAAGGGTTTTAAGTTATTATTATTATTATTTTGTTGTTTTAATGTAGTTATTCTATGTAGATTTCCCCCCTTAAATACTATAATACTTTGTTATTACTAAAACATTTGAAATTATGTTAAAATATTATGAGCTTTAATCAAGCCATTTCATGTGCAACATTTTTTCTGTCCTTTTATATAGATAACACACTAAAAGAAAGTAGCAAATAAATAAATGAATAAATAAATAAATAGTTTAAAAAATACATAATTTCGAAGTACGAAGGCCACATTGTTTTCAAACACCCTGCATTTCACAGTAAGTTGAATAGACAAGGAACTCGGGTCGTAGAAGAAGATGTATTGAAGTACTTGACGGTGTGGAACTGTTTACGCGAGGATCTGTACTTTAATTCGTCCCTACAATGACTTCAAGAGAATCTGGTTGTGGCCTCTGACGCCAAGGAAGCTGCATCACGAAGTTATTTCTTAAGGAAGGGGGGGGGGGGGCAGCGAAATACTATTAGCATTACCGACTTAATGTCACTGGTTTGTAAATTTCGTTACTGTCACAAAAACTCATATTTCACGACAAATGCCCTTGTTTGGGTCGTGTGTTTAATTTTACTGAGCGAAGTTTCCTATACTGCAAACATGGCATAGCCTCTGCCGTATGTCAGACACTGTATTTAATAAAATGCTGTACTTTCTCGTCACGTACATACATCAGTATAGACGAACTTATAAAATTGCACTAGTGTCCAGTAGTTCGACAGAATGACTACTAAAGAGATATGATAAAATTTAATCATCTCATGGAGTAGCATACATTCCAGTACATCAATATGTGTACTACAACCGCATTATCAACGACAAACAAAATGCGAAATGTTAATAATACGTCAGTTGCGAGATTTAAAGCCGATTATCGTCAGTAGTAAAACAATGCAGAATATTAATCTTTGGCGCAGTGTTTTGCTCTTTCCATTGTGGGATATTTAATTAAACAGTTATCAACGAAGTCCACTTTATCATCAGACAAACAAATTCATTTCACGTATTGAAATTTTAGTATTTAATAACAGACAGTAATTTCAGTCCTAACGTAATTACGTGTCCGTGGCTCATATTCCAGTAATTTCGCACAAGCATGTAGGAAATGCAGGTCACAACACTGTTGACACACACAGTTGAACATTGTGCGTGGAAGTGAAATGTACGTACTTCGGCGGCGTAGAATTGTTATGCAGTCATCTGCAAATAATGGTTCTCTACCTTTTCTCAATACTGTTTTGAGAAAAGAACGTCTCTTTATGAATTCCAGTTTGAATTCACGAAACGTCTTCGTAATATCCGCATGTTGTTCAAACCTGCCAGGACGCCTCTGAATTGCTTACTGCAACTGCAAAGGCGTTACCAAAATCCAATCTGGAAAAGCGTTTTTGTTACTTTCACTTTTCACTGAAAAACAACAGTGCCGAGAAATACCTCTTTCACGCAGTACAACCCGTTTTAGCATCAGATAAGTAATGATTCCTTAAATAAATTCCTACATATATATTTGATATGTACTTTTAACAAATGTGAAATAAAATAACAATATAAAATGAGAAAATTATTTGTGCAACTGCTTCATACAAAATGATTTACACCTATAACCTTCAAGATACTCTTCAGTTTCATCTACACATACATACATGCACTGTGTAGTGCATGGCAGAATATCTTGTACCTCTATTAGTAATTTCCTGTCCTCTTCATCTCGCAAATACAGCAAGGGGAAATGACTATTTATACACCTCCACAGTGGCCCTAATTTCTCTCATTTTCGTTGCCCTTAAACGAAATGTACATTGGTAGCGGTAGAATCGTTCTGCAGTCAACTTCAAATATTGGTACTCTAAATTTTATCAATAGTTTATTGAAAAAGAACGTCGCCTTCCCTCCAGGAATCGCCATTTGAGTTCACAAAGCATCAGTAGAACTGATAGAATCTAGCGGTAACAAATCTAGCAGCACGTCTCAGAATTGTTTCGATGTCTTCCTCTAATCCGGCCTGGCGGGGATCCCAAACAATAGAGGAGTACTCAAGAATAGGTCGCGCTAGTGTCCTATATACAGTCTCCTTTATAGATTAGCTACATTTTGCTAGAATTCTTTCAGTAAACATAAGTCGATCATTTGCCTTCGCTATTACAGACCTTACTTGCTCGTTCTATTTCAAATCGCGACAGTTAATCAACGTGACTGTGACAAGCAGCTCACCACTAATACAGTATTCGAACATTACAGGATTCATCTGGATTAACTTGCATTGCCGGCATCGGTGGTCTCGCGGTTCTAGGCGCGCAGTTCGGAACCGTGCGACTGCTACGGTCGCAGGTTCGAATCCTGCCTCGGGCATGGATGTATGTGATGTCCTTAGGTTAGTTAGGTTTAAGTAGTTCTAAGTTCTAGGGGGCTAATGACCACAGCAGTTGAGTCCCATAGTGCTCAGAGCCATTTGAACCATTTTTTTTAACTTGCATTTTCCTAGATTTAGGACAAGCTGCGATTCATTACGTAAGGCCGGTATTACACTACCAAGTTTCTTTGTCAAAGTTGATGTGTCAAATATTTATGTCAAAGAAGTTTGATGCTGTAATAGGGCAGTTTGTCATATCTCGTCTGTCGTCAAATAAATTTGATCATAAAAGTCGCTTGTCTTCTGTTCACTGCAATGCGACTTGTTACCACGTCGAGCGCTAGCATCGCTGCAGCGTTCTGTCATCTGTAGTGTGTTTATAAACATGGCCGGTAAATACTATTGGTGTAAAACGTCAACTACAAAATTAATAGTGATGTACGTAGCTGATGCGGCGTTTTACAACGAGAGGCACCCTGAAAGAAAAACAGATTAAGAAGATTGGAGAGCTATAAAAATATTGCGGGGGTCATTAGCCGTGAGATACGGTTTTCGGACACAAAATGAAATTGATTTGTTTATAAAATAAAAATAGTTCTTAATGCACATAAAGTGTATTGAACAATTATTTAGCTTCAGACATTGGTCCTTTAGTGCTTTATAAATTGCTGCACTCGTTTCAAGTATTAGTTTCGTTAACGTGCACTCTGGTATTCGAGTGCTGTACTGTAAGCTAGAGTAACTATCTCCTGTAGCAAGGAATCGGAGTGTTACAGTGAGCCTGTCTTCTGCAGATATAGCAGTTCTTAAGGAAGTATTGAGGATACATTTCACTGAGCACATACTGAAATGTATGCTCATCCATTCTTCAGTACACTACTGGCCATTAAAATTGCTACACCAAGAAGAAATGTAGATGATAAACGGGTATTCATTGGACAAATATATTATACTAGAAATTATCTGAAATGTAGCGTCCACTGTTCAAAGTGCCGTCAATGCTACCAAGAGGTGACTGAGACGTGTAACCAATGGCACCCCATACCATAAGTATGGCGATGACGAATACACGCTTCCGATGTGCGTTCACCGCGATGTCACCAAACACATCATGATGCTGTAAACAGAACCTGGATTCATCCGAAAAAATGACGTTTTGCCATTCCATGCTGCTGCAAATGTCGTCGAACTGTTCGTGCAGAAGATTGTTGTCTTGCAAACGTCCCCATCTGTTGACTCAGGGATCGAGACGTGGCTGCACGATTCGTTACAGCCATGCGGATAAGATGCCTGCTATCTCGACTGCTAGTGATACGAGGCCGTTGGGATCCAGCACGGCGTTTCGTATTACCCTCATGAACCCACCGATTCGATATTCTGCTATCAGTCATTGGATCTCGACCAACGCGAGCAGCAGTGTCACGATACGATAAACTGCAATCGCGATAGGCTACAATCCGACCTTTATCATAGTCGGAAACGTGATGGTACGCATTTGTCCTCCTTACACGCGGCGTCACAACAACGTTTCACCAGGCAACGCCGGTTAACTCCTGTTTGTGTATGAGAAATCGGTTGGAAACTCCCCTCATGTCAACATGAGGTGTCGCCATCGGCGCCAACCTTGTGTGAATGCTCTGAAAAACTAATCATTTGCATATCACAGCATCTTCTTCCTGTCAGTTAAATTTCGAGTCTGTAGCACGTCATCTTCGTGGTGTAGCAATTTTAATGGCCAGTAGTGTAATTTATGTACAACTTGACGTCCTACACTACAAGCTCACGTAACAAGTTTTGTTGAATGCTTTTATCGTCTCGTTGTAAAATCCACGGTTTCACCCAGGTACGTTTCCTTTTTTACCCCCGCTTCTCTTCCACATGTGCACACAGTGCAATTGTGGTACATGCAACTGCTGCGGTTAATAACCAGTTGTCGTTGTCAGCCATCTTGAACTTTGACGAAAAAGCCGGCCTGTGTGACCGTGCGGTTCTAGGCGCATCAGTCTGGAACCGCGTGACCGCTGCGGTCGCAGGTTCGAATCCTGCCTCGGGCATGGATGTGTGTGATGTCCTTAGTTTAGTTAGGTTTAAGTAGTTCTAAGTTCTAGGGGACTGATGACCATAGATGTTAACTCCCATAGTGCTCAGAGCCATTTGAACCATTTTTTTTTTTTTTTACGAAAAATATGATGACGGTGTAATACCCCTTTTTAGTGCCGCGTCATAGATCTTTGTCAAATAAATTTGACGAATATTTGATCATATCTTTGATCAAATCTTTGACAAAGAAATTTGATAGTGTAATACCGGCCTAAAACAGAAATTCTGAGTCATCCCGTATCCTCATACAGATTTGCAGAAAGGAAGTTTTCTTGTCGAGGGAATTATTGTATTTCAGCTTCGAATATGTTCAAGAATTTTGCAGCAAACCGACGTTTAAAATGTTGGCCTGTAGTTTTGCGGATCCGTTGTTTTATCCTTCCCATATGCAGGTGTCACCTACTTTTTTATTTTTTATTTATTTTTTTTCATGTTGCTTGGGAGTTTGTGCTGGTCGAGAGATTGGCAAGTTAAATAAGGGATCAATACCGAAGTGTACTCTCTGCAAAACCGAACTGGTATTCCATCCGGACGTGGCGAGTTATTAATTTTCAGCTCTTTTGATTGCTTCTCGAAGCCAGGGATGCCTATTTCTATGTTCCCCATACAGGAGTCTGTGCGACAGTCAAACGATGCAATGTCCTCACGTCTGTGTGAACGATTTTTTAAACACGAAATTTAAAACTTCAGCTCTCCTTCAACTGTCTTCTATTGCAACATCAGACTGGTCGACGAGTTTCTGAATAGAAAGCCCGAACGCGCTTTGTGATGTTACGGACGATCAGAGATTTCTCGGGTTCACGGCAAGATCTTTCGCTGTGTGATGGCGGAAGTTGTTGTACGCTTTGCGCATCGATCTTTTTATAGAGACACGAACTTTCCTAACTTCTACCTTTAACATTTCCGCATTCTTTTTTTGAAGCAAGAACGCAATAATCACTTGTTTCCTCAGCATTTTTCGAATTTTGTTATAAAGCCACGACAGCTCTTCACTGTCCTTAACACACTTACACTGTACATACTTCTCCAGAACGCTATTTACAATCAGTTTAAACACTGGATATAATACCTCTAGGTACATCATGTTGGAACTAAATTACGCACATTCATTGTCTAAGTAGGTTGCTAACAACTGCAGAAAAATACTCCTAGACTTCTTCATGGATTTTGAATCTTCAATAACCATTGTCAGTATATTGACGTGATCACTAATCTCTGGCTCTGTATTGACACTGTAGATAACGTCAGGCCAGTTTGTAGCTAGAAAGTTGAAAACATTTCTACTGCGTCTGGGTTGTCGAACTAGCAGCTCAAGAGTTTTCGGAAAGCTGTTTTCAGAACTACTTCACAAAACAGTCTGATCGCACCACCTGCAATGAATCCATAAATTCTGTAGGTTAAAGTCTCCTCCAACTAATATTACATGATCAAGGTTCTTCTGGCCTCCTGAGTATAGGTTTTCTATGAATGATTCTGCAAGTGATACGGGGGAATCGAGTGATTAATAGAAAATACGATGATTAACTTGGCTTTATATAGTCTGGTTTCTCTTGTCCAGATAACTTTGCAGTCAGACCCAGTTTCGATTTCAGTGGACATTATATTTATACTGATTGCAGTGAACACTCCTCCTATGGCGTCTAACTTGTATTTTCGATGTATAAATTCCACGCCTCGTTAAATGTAGGGTGTTTGGAATAGTTCTAATGTGTCCTAGAATCTGTACATAGTAACATACACTAGTCTAGTTCGCGGTGTTTGATTCATCAACTCTCCAAATTTGGCTCCTCTGCAGCTGGCAGGTCTGCTTGACCTTGAGACGGCACCGGTGCTGTTTTTTTCTCTGTTCCCTCAGTTCAGTCCAGGCGTGCGTGCAGTGCAATGCAGAGCAACTCGGCAAAAAATTGTACTCCGCAACAGAAAGCGCAGTGTGTTATTTGGTGTGTGAAAACTGAGTCAGGTATAACAGTGCAGAGCAGAGCATCCACCTGTAGTTATTCAGTATCAACGTGACTGTCCCAGAGTTGGCATTGGAATTTTGTGGTAAGGTCTTATGGGACCAAGCTGCTGAGGTCATCTGTCCCTAAGCCTATACGCTAATTAATCTAACTTAAACTAACTTACGCTATGGACAACAAAAATGGTTCAAATGGCTCTGAGCACTATGGGACTTAACATCTGTGGTCATCAGTCCCCTAGAACTTAGAACTACTTAAACCTAACTAACCTACGGACATCTCACACATCCATGCCCGAGGCAGGATTCGAACCTGCGACCGCAGCGGTCACGCTGTTCCAGACTGAAGCGCCTAGAACCGCACGGCCACTCCGGCCGGCTTATGGACAACATACACACACGCACGGCTGAGGGAGGACTCGAACCTCCGACGTAGGGAGCCGCACGGACCGTGACAAGGCACCTCAGACTGTGCGGCTACGCTGCGCGGCCTCCCAGAGTTAATGTCTGGTGCAGTTTGATGGAAGATCGTGTGATTGGTCCATTAATTTTTGTAGGAAAAACAATAAACGGGGACATTTACTGTGACATGTTGGCAGAGTACGTCTTTCCCCAAATGGACGCTATTGAGGCAGAAACGGAGCTTGTGTTTTTCCAACAAGATGGTGTCCCACCTCATTACAGTAACCATGTGCGTGCGGCTCTTCACACTCGCTTTCCAGGAAGGGGGATAGGCAGGACTGGCCCAATATATTGGCCACCACGATGCCCAGACTCAACCCCACTGGACTTTTTCTTGTGGGGCCACACAAAAAAATGTTGTGTACAGTGAAAAGATCAGAGACAACAGTCATTTACAGGAAAGATCGTCGCGGCGGTTGGGACAGTTACACCTGAAAAATTGGTGAATACGTGGCGAGAAATGGAATATCGTCTCGACGTGCACAGGGCAACAAATGGATCCCACGTTGAAGTCTACTAACATTAAACAAAACTTGAAGGAGTTCTCCTTCATGATATGTACTCAGTGATGTAATTTTTTCGTAAATTCCCGATTAAATTTATAATTAAACCTAGGGAGTTCTTTTCTCAAACACCTCTTCAGAGCTTTGACCCTTGAGGGAGACCAGCAGTCTACACCACTTACACCAGTCGCCTGCATGAACTGAACACAGCCTCCAAATGCAAGCGACAGGCATCATTGGTGCCGACATGAACCACGACTTCAAGATGATTGCACACTGTACCTCCGATAGCCCAGTCAGGGCCTTCTCCACATCTTGGATGAGGAACACCCGGCAAACATATCGAACTCACGTTGGACTTTTTTCCAACCCCGTACAATGTTTCGCTAATGGGGCTCCACAATGTGACTAACACTGGAGCATCTGATAACTAGAAAACCCTTCACTCTGTGTGCGCTCTCAGGACCTGATGAAGGAGTACCCACTTGTCCACTCACAGTGTGAAAGGGCGAGTCTCCACATTGACTCTCCGCCTTGGGCGATGCTAACGCATTACAATCTGCCCCACACTGTGCGAGGAACATAGATACCCCGCAGCAGTTACACTGGAAGGTGCCTCGATAGCAGAGCCCATAGTGAAACAAGCGATAACTGAGGTGTCCATGTGGTGCATCAGTTCCTCAACTGTCGCTGCATCGGGAGGTAGCAATCCGCAGATGGCCAACAGCGTCTTCAGCTGTTTGTAAATAGCAGCCAGCTCCTCCTGCATCTGCTCAAAGCAAGGACGCTCCCCAGCCACCGTACTTCTAAAATTTAAATGAAAACAATAAGTAAAAATAGATAAAAACAAGCCCTGTTGTCTTTCAGGCAAAATGGTTCAAATGGCTCTGAGCACTATTGGACTCAACTGCTGAGGTCATTAGTCCCCTAGAACTTAGAACTAGTTAAACCTAACTAACCTAAGGACATCACACACATCCATGCCCGAGGCAGGATTCGAACCTGCGACCGTAGCGGTCTCGCGGATCCAGACTGCAGCGCCAGAACCGCGCGGCCACTTGGCCGGCCGTCTTTCAGACAAGGATTTGCAGTATCAGACCTATGAAACAACTCAAACTAGCTGCTAGGAAACATACAGCGTGTCACAGACACTAGTTGTAAGTAGGCTGTTTAGGTTTTTATGTTGGTAACGCCACGCAGCGCTCTGTATGAAAATCGCTGACTGCACTGTGTGCAGTCTGTGACTGGTTGGACTCATTGTTGCAATATTCGCTAGTGTAGTGTTGGGCAGTTGGATGTGAACAGCCCGCGTAGCGTTGAGCAGTTGGAGGTGAGCCGCCAGCAGTGGTGGATATGGGGGGGGGGGGGGGCAGATGCCAGAGTTTTGAGAGGTTATTATTATGAGCGGAAGATTTGGACGTGTGTCCGTCAGAAAAAGGAAATTTGTTTAATTTGGATGTCACAAAATTATATATAAGGTAAATACATTGTTTGTTCTCTATCAAAATCTTTCATTTGCTATCTATTCCTATCAGTAGTTAGTGCCTTCAGTAGTTAGAATCTTTTATTTAGCTGGCAGTATTGGCGCTCGCTGTATTGCAGCAGTTCGAGTAACGAAGATTTTTGTGAGGTAATTGATTCATCGTTGTGGTGCTAAAGGCTGGCTGGTGATCGATTTCACGCCGAAAAATTCAAGCTTTCCTCGACAGTAGCAGAACAGTGTAATTGAGGAAGTGGCTTTGGCGATAGTTTCCGTATTTCATAATCTGTAGACCACTTTTGCAGAGTTTAACTATCAGTGCAACATGACTTCTGAAATTCTAGTAATTTTTCCATATGCAGAAAGTGGTAGACAGTGGTCCCACACCGGCGGCAGCAATTTGGCGGGTAAATTCAGTAAGAACCAATCGGAATGCTCCACTCACAGGAAGTTCCATTATGTCAGAGAGTCACAAGACGTCCTCTGTACAGGGCATAGGAGCCTCTACAGACTGGTGCGAACAAGATGGGGGCAAGGTGTCTGGAAAGTTCCGTGACGTCTGAGAGTCACGTGATGTCCTTTTTGTTCCAGTATTCAGAAACCAGTCCAAGCAGATCAGCCTCTCCTCGATCGGATAGGTGGGATGCTGTCCCCTACCCGCCACTGTGGCTTTAGAGCATCTCCACACCAGCGGTTGTAGGACATCGAAACTCACCGAAAATTCCCGTCATTTTTCTGGTCTGCAGGACAAAATGGTTCAAATGGCTCTGAGCACTATGGGACTTCATATCTGAGGTCATCAGTCCCCTAGAACTTAGAACTACTTAAACCTAACTAACCTAAAGACATCACACACATCCATGCCCGAGGCATGGTTCGAACCAGCGACCGTAGCGGTCACGCGGTTCCAGACTGTAGCGCCTAGAACCGCTCTGCCACTCCGGCCGGCCGTCTGCAGGACAGTTCTTGGAATTCTGTTTGTAATTTTTTTTCACGATCTGCTGTGGATTTCGAAATGTCATGAACTTTTAGATATGTAATTGTTCTGATTTTCCCGTCTGTGGTTAGTCATCTTGGTGCTTCGAGAAGTAGAGAAATAAAAAATAAGGGCTTGACATCCTTGACTCCAGCAGCAAATATAGGCGAAACTCATTCAGGTTTTAGAGAAGTTCAAAATGGTTCAAATGACTCTGAGCACTATGGGACTTAACATCTGTGGTCATCAGTCCCCTAGAACTTAGAACTACTTAAACCTAACTAACCTAAGGACATCACGCACATCCATGCCCGAGGCAGGATTCGAACCTGCGACCGTAGCAGTCGCGCGGCTCCGGACTGAGCGCCTAGTACCGCTAGACCACCACGGCCGGCTTTAGAGAAGTGATGATCACAACAGCTGCTGTTGGACTCGGAAATTTTTTCTCTCTCTGGCCATGCCTTCAAACAAGCAATTAAAACTCGGAAAGTGTGTAAGCAGGCTGTTTAGGTTTTTATGTTGGTAGTGCCACATAGTGCTCTGTATGTAAATCGCTGACTGCGCTGTGTGCAGTCTGTGGCTGGTTGGACTCATTGTTGGAATATTTGCTAGTGTAGTGTTGGCCAGTTGGGTGTGAACAGCCCGTAGCGTTGAGCAGTTGGAGGTGAGCCGCCAGCAGTGGTGGATGTGGGGAGAGAGATGCCGGAGTTTTGAGAGGTTACTATGAGTGTACGATTTGGATGTGTGTCCGTTAGAAAAAGGAAATTTGTTTAATTGGATGTCACAAAATTATATATATATATTTTATGACTTTTGAACGCTAGTAAGGTAAATACATTGTTTGTTCTCTATCAAAATCTTTCATTTGCTAACTATGTCTATCAGTAGTTAGTGCCTTCAGTAGTTAGAAACTTTTATTTAGCTGGCAATATTGGCGCTCGCTGTATTGCAGTAGTTCGAGTAACGAAGATTTTTGTGAGGTAATTGATTCATTAAAGGTATAGGTTCCTGTTAGTCAGGGCCGTTCTTTTGTAGGGATTATTGAAAGTCAGATTGCGTTGCGCTAAAAAAACATTGTGTGTCAGTTTAGTGTTGATCAGAATAAGTAAAGAGAGAAATGTCTGCGTACGTTCAGTTTTGCTCGGTGTTTGAAAATCAAATAACGTAAGAGGTTTACCAGCTCAGTCATTCATAATTTTTCTAAGGGGACGTTTCATATAGTTCACTGCATACCATCCCTGGAACTACGATATTTCCGAACCAGGGTAAAAATTTGATAGTGTCCCCCCCCCCCCCTACGCGAGCGTTTGAAATAGGTCAGATACTTAAAAAATCTATTTTTTCAAAATATGTTCATTTTGTAACGCACATCTTTCTGAAGAGCTTGATACATAAAACACATCCGTTCCAGGAAATGTGAGACATGTTAGTTCCTCTTAAGTGTGGCACGGTGCAGTGCCGCGCCTCTTCACACAGCATTCTTCTATCGCACGTCACTCTATGGAATTCAAACGTGTATATTTTGTAATGGAAGCCATCAAACCTGCATTCAGGACAGTGGAAATTAAGATGTCCTGCGGTAACTCTCCTGCTCCCAGTCGGCCAGTTTGATATCCTATCACCTTTAAAAATCTCACAATTAATACTGTGTAGAATTATTCGTGACTAGGAAAATACGAAGTCTTCAGAAAATTTGCACTCTTTATTGCCTAATTTCTAATAACTTTTGAAACGTCCCCTTTGAACAATTTACACATGACTGTGCTTAAACTGACCTACAATATTTTTAGCGCAACGCAATCTGACTTTCAAAATCCCTATAAAAGAATGGCCCTGACTAACATTAACCTATACGTTTCACAAATTACTTACCTCACAAAAATCTTGGTTACTCGAACTACTGCAATACAGCGAGCACCACTACTGCCAGCTAAATAAAAGATTCAAACTGCGGAAGGCACTAACTACTGATAGGGATAGTTAGCAAATGAAAGATATTAATAGAGAACAAACAATGTATTTACCTTAATAGTCGTAATATATGTAGCAGTTCATGACAAATTGCAAAACTCCGCCATCTCTCTCCCCACATCCATCACTGCTGGCGGCTCACCTCCAACTGCGCAACGCTACGCGCTGTTCACATCCAGCTGCCGCTGCCCAACACTACAATGGCAGACAACAATGCAAACTAGACACAGAGTGCACACAGCATAGCCAGTGATTTTTCATACAGAGCGCTACGTGGCGTTACCAATAAGAAAACCTAAACAGCCTACTTACACTTTTTCTTTCGTGTGACATAAAATTAAATATAGGAAACACAAAACCAGTAAAGACAAGAGACAGGCAAGACAATACACATTTCTTCAATTCTCAGGTCCCAGCATTTTTTTCTCTCTAATCTAGCTACCCTTTACACGGCGGGCTTTCCTTTCTCCGAAAGAATGGATTACCTCATCAAAGTTCGTCAAACGTTTTGCTACATGAAAAATAAAAAAAATGGCTCTGAGCACTATGGGACTTAACATCGATGGTCATCAGTCCCCTAGAACTTAGAACTACTTAAACCTAACTAACCTAATGACAGCACACAACACCCAGTCATCACGAGGCAGAGAACATGAAAAATCAAAACGTCGTTGTCTAATACTGGAAAAGCTGTTAATACGAGTAGTATCCAAGACTGGTGTGATTTCTCGATTTGGTTGCGTCTGTTTTGTCACTGTCTGCCAGAGAAAGCGAAATAAGCTTTTCTAATAATTCAGCAATTGTAACACATGCCAAATAAGCGGGACTGTTTTGGCATAAATGGTCATTTTTATCTACCTCATTTACATGAACACACGACAGAATATAATTCAGATCGGAAACTAGCAGTAATAATAGCATCAGTAGTAGCAGTAGTAGCACAAAATTTTTATGTAAATTAGGAATCGTTATATTCTTCCATATAATTTGATTGATGTTCCCGTTCCTTCTCCTTCCTCGTTCTAACGAACAATCTAGTCATTTAATTCTGTAACTAAACAAGCCATTGTCAAAACTTATTCTCCAGTTAACTTCACTGACCCTGCCAGAATCAACGATTCAGTTATCCCGCGTTTATTCTCCAGTCAGGAGTTATTACTTGTTCGTACAACGCGTTTTCCGCGCTATTCCGAGAATAGAACTTAAGCGGCTACTAACCAGGGGCTCTACAGCTGGCCCTTAGTGGCAAAAATTTTCTGTCAAAATATCATTTTTTTCGACATACCGAGAGGAAAGTATGTAACCTTTTTTACCTATTATCCCTGTTGGTCGTTTATTTGAACTCTGGTAGTCTGAATCTATGGATTTCGCTAGTGATTATAATAACGTTTATCATTCGCACACCCTGTCAACCACATAAACAAACAGCGATTGGCATTCACTCGCTCGAGTTTATTCGGCTCAGTTCGTATAGCTCCGTCCCCTTTCGTCTGCGGAAAAGCTTTCTGTTTCTAAATGCAACGGGGATTCCCCTGGAAGAGACATCACGTACACTATGCACGCATTCAAAATCAACTTACGATACGTTCAGAAATCAACTTAGAATGTGGTCGAAAACCATCAGGGATGCATTTCAAACTCATATTAATAATTGTTAGACCAACGTGCACTGGATGCTAGGCGCTTTGTGAAACAAACGTGTCTCAATACTTCTACTTTTGGTAAGTCAGGGTAGAAATTAAGTTTTCCTTTAAAAAATTATATTTTTGTCTTATCATAATACGAACATAACTAAACGCGACACGAAGCTTAGCAGTCGAATGGCTTCATGTTCTTTATACTACATTATTCTTACACTGAAGAGCCAAGGATGCTGGTACACCTGCCTAATACCTTGTAGGGCCTCGCGAGCAAGCAAAAGTGCCGCAACACGACGTGACATGGACTCGACTAATGTGTGATGTAGTGCTGGAGGAAATTGACGCAATGAATCCTACAGGGCTGTAAGAGTACGAGGGAGCGGAGATCTTTTCTGGACAGCACGTTTCAAAGCATCCAAGATATGCTCAGTAATGTTCATGTCCGAGGAGTTTGTGGGCAGCGGGAGTGTTTAAACTCAGAAAGGTGTTCTTGGAGCCACTCTGTAGCGATTCTGGACGTGTGGAGTGTCGCATTGTGCTATTGGAATTGCCCAAGTCCGTCGGAATGCACAATAGACATAAATGGATGCAGCTGATCAGACAGGATGCTTACGTGCGTGTCACCTGTCAGAGTCGTATCTAGACGTATCAGGGGTTCCATATAACTCCAACTGCCCACGTCCTACACCATTATAGAGCCTCCACCAGCTTGAACAGTCCGCTGCTGATATACAGGGTCCATGGATTCATGAAGCTGTCTCCCTACCCGTACACGTCCATCCGCTCGAAATGATTTGAAACGATACTCGTCCGACCAGGCAACATGTTTTCAGTCATCAACAGTCCAATGTCCGTGTTGACAGGCCCAGGCGAGGCGTAAAGCTTTGTGTCGTGCAGTCATCAAGGTTACACGAGTGGGCCTTCGGCTCCGAAAGCCCATATCGATGATGTTTCGTTGAATGGTTTGCACACTGAGACTTGTTGATGGCCCAGCACTGAAATCTGCAGCAATTTGCGGAAAGATTGCACCTCTGTCACATTGAACGGCTCTCTTCAGTCGTCGTTGGCCCCGTTCTTGTAGGATCTTTTTCCGGCCGCAGCGATGGTATTCTGGTATTCACGGTACACTCGTGAAATGGTCGTACGGGAAAATCTCCACTTCATCGCTATCTCGGAGATGCTGTGTCCCATCGCTCTTGCGCCGACTGTAACACTACGTTCAAACTCACTTAAATCTCGATAATCTGCCTTATAGCAGCAGTAACCGATCTAACAACTGCGCCAGACACTTGCCTTAAATAGGCGTTGCCGACCGCAGCGCCGTACTCTGCCCGTTTACATATTTCTGTATTTGAATACGCAGGCCTGTACCAGTTTCTCTGGCGCTTCAATGTTGTTCTTTTGACCTTTTCGATCTCAGTATTGTTTAAATACATATTTTAAAAATAGTATTACCTTATGTTTACTAGTTGCTATGAATCTTACCACCGCATCTTCCATCGAAATGAAAGACTGGTTACAACCGTTGCACTTTCCGAAAGTTCTTGCCACTACAAAACTTAAAAATTTATTCACTTGTGGATTAGATTTTATGTAAAAGGGGAACCTTTCAGGGCATAAAAACAGAGTCATTGTCTCTTGCGAACTCACAAGTTGAAGCAAAAATTAGTGGATCGATTCCATAATTCCTATTGCCTTAGCGCCATCGGTTTCTGACTTATAGTTGATTAACACAGTTCAAGTCTGTGCCCTTCAGGGTGACTCCCTCAAAAAACCACTTAGGAAGCTGTATTGTGTGTACGTTTCCCTGTTTATGCCTGCCATCGAATTTTTTCAGGGTGTGTCAGCGTATGTTAATGAGGCATGCCACTTAGCAATAGGGAACGCTGTTAACGATAGGACCTACATGCTTCGTAGAAAGTGAATACTGTTCTCCTTGCTGTGTTGCCACTTGTTCAGATGTGGTCTGGGGACAGCCTTCTATCGAAGTTGTCCAGTGAATAATGCATCCGTTGCGTTCCACGAAATTGTTTGTTTCAGCTGTAATAGCACCAACTGCCACCTTACCATCAAAGATACAATTGACTGCTATGTAGATATCCCACGAGAGGATTGCACCAAGTGGTTTTGTGCATTACTACAACAATACCTACGCACTCAATCTCCGTTAGATATATTGCGCAATATTATCACGAATAATTGCAGTTATTACCATGTTTATCTAATTAATGGAAGATGCTATAGATAGTCGGCCGCGGTGGCTAAGCGGTTCTAGGCGCTTCAGTCCGGAACCGCGCGACTGTTACGGTCGCAGGTTCGAATCCTACCTCGGGTATGGATGTGTGTGATGTCCTTAGGTGAGTTAGGTTTAAGTAGTTCTAAGTTCTAGGGGACTGATGACCTCCGATGCTAAGTCCCATAGCGCTCAGAGCCATTTGAACCATTTGCTATAGATAATGAACGCAAATGGCACGTATATTGTAGGAAGCAACAAAATACACTGTCTGACAAAAATGCGAAGCACCCAGAAGAAGAGGGGGAAACGAAATGAAACTTAATGGATTGAGAGGGCCTGTGATTTTATTTCAGTGATTACAAAATCAAGCCAAATTTACAGAGAACTTGGCAGTATGAGTCAACTTATCATCAAGACGTTGCAGCCACTTTGGGTTTGATGCATGTACTGATTTGGCAAGGTATACCACGACTGTTGTTAACTGGTCCTTCATAACCTGGACACAGGGACACAGTTGACGTGCAAGCTGGTCCCACACATCTTCTCTGGGGACAGATCTGCGGATCTTTCTGGCCACAGGAAAATCTCAGCATCACGCACAGAGTAATTAGAAACATGTGTCATGTGTGGCCGAGCGTTACACTGTTGAAAATTGGCCGCACGATATTGCCGCATCAGAGGTAACAAATTAGGACGCAGGATGTATGTGACGTACAGATGTGCCGTCGAATAACGTTATTAGTAAAATTAAGATCCAAAAGGTCTGTGTCTTATATTTAGCTACATAAATAAGATTTCAGTTAGCTTTTTAATGAAAATAAATGTACATTTCAGTAGTGGCAACTTGGTAAGTAAACTGAAACCTCTTGTTCATTTGTTGATTAACTATTCTTGATCAAGGCACTGGTTTGTAGAAACGGATATATTAAACAGCACCCAAGTTCAATACGAAAAGATGGGCTGCAAAAGGAGGAGGCAAAGAATTAGAGTTACTGTACAGAGACACGACCCTCAGTTGCAATAGACTGTCTGTGGGATACGTAGCTGCGAGAGGCAGATTGGCTAACAGCTGCTCCAGGTGGCTATGGACACTGACAGCCTCTGTCGACGGTGGTAAGCCCACTAATGAATCAATGCAAATGATTTAAATTACACTGAACATCCAAAGAAAGTGGTATACCTGCCTAATATCGTGTAGAGCCCACGCCAGCACGCTGAAGTGCTGCAACACGACGTGGCAAGCACTCAACTAATGTGTGAGGTAGTGCTGGAGAGATACCATGTATTCTGCGGGGTTTTCCATAGATCCGTAAGAGCATGAGGGGTGGAGATCTCTTCTGAACAGCACGTTGCAGTGCATCACAGATATGCTCAACAATGTTCATGTTTGAGGAGTTTGGTGGGCAGCGAAAGCGTTTAAACTCAAACATGGATTCATGAGGTTGTCTCCATACCCGTCCACGTCCATCTACTCAATACAATTTGAAACGAGACTCGTTTTACCAGGCAACATGTTTCCAGTCAACAGTCCAATATCGGTGTTGACGGGCCCAGGCGGGGCGTAAAACTTTGTCTTGCAGTCATCAAGTGTACACGAGCGGGTCTTCGGCTCGGAAAGCCCATATCGATGATGTTTCGTTGAATGGTTCGCACGCTGGCAGATTTTGATGGTTCAGCATTGAAATCTTCAGCAATTTGTGGAAGGGTTGCACTTCTGTCACGCTGAACGGTTCTCTTCAGTCGTCGTTGGTACCGTTCTTGCAGGATCTTCCTCCGGCCGCAGCCATGTTGGAGATTTGATATTTTACCAGAAAATATTCACGGTACACTCGTGAAATGGTCGTACGGGAGATCCCCACTTCATCGCTACCTCGGAGATGCTGTGTCCCATCGCTCGTGCTCCGACTGTAACACCACGTTCACTCTTGAATCTTGATTTGCCTTTGCTATTGCCATTGTAGCAGCAGTAACCGATCTAACAATTGCGTAAAACATTTGATGTCTTACTGTATTTGAATACGCATGCCTATATCAGTTTCTTTGACGCTCCACCGTATTTCATCAAGTGATGCACAAATAGCCCCCACGCCTTGACGCCACCGTTATGTCTCTCCAAAACCATGGAAGAATGGGACCTCTCCCTGTGCCACCAACAAACTCCCCGACGACGGTGATTTGGGGTAGTGCAGAACCGCTATTCATCACTTGACACAATGCATTACCTTCGTCAGCAGTTCAAGCTCCTCGGTCACGATAACATTCCAAACGCGGATTTTGTGTTGTGGTGTTACGGAGATGGAAGGCGCAAACAAAACACAAGTTTGCGCCTTCCATCTCCGTAACAAGCAGGCATCCCGTAAGCTGCGTGTCTTCTGGAAGGACACACTCCTCGAACACTGCGTTAACCCCAAATACCTAGGAGTAACCCTAGACAGGGCTCTGACGTATAAACGGCACTGTATTAACACCAAAATGAAGGTGAGCGGCAGAAATAATATTCTTCGGAAAATAACGAACTCCTCCTGAGGCTCAAAGCCAGAGGTAGTGAGGACCACAGCACTAGCAGTTTGCTTCCCAGCAGGCGAATATGCAAGCAGTGTCTGGTACAACTCTACCCACGCTAAACAGGTCGACATTGCTCTGAACGAGACCTGCAGGCTCGTCACTGGATGTCTGAAACCGACGCCAACTGACAAGCTCTACCATCTTGCTGGGATTGCACCTCCTGCAGTGCGAAGAGAAGCGGCAGCCTATAGTGAAAGAGCGAGGGCTGAGATGGCAGAGAGCCACCTCCTCCACAAAACTCAGCCAGCCACCAAACGCTTGAAATCTAGACGCAGTTTTATCAGAGCAACCGAAGATTTTAGCGACCAACCTGGATCTAGGGTGGAGAGATGGAAGCGGTCGGGAGAAGGGCACTGGATGGAACCAAAGGAAGAATTGGCACCAGGTTACGATGAGGACTGGGTGGTCTGGAGATCACTAAACAGGCTACGCACCAACACTGCACGGTCAAGAGATAACCTTCTGAAGTGGGGATACTCTACTACATCTAATCTCTGCGACTGTGGAGAGGTGCAGACGACCCAGCACATGTATAACTGCCCTGAATGTCCTTCACACTGCAGTTTAGAGGATCTAATGTTGGCAACCCCAAATGCTGTCGACGTAGCCCGTTTATGGGCCATATGTCTATAACATTTTGTTTCTGTGCACACATATATATATATATATATATATATATATATATATATATATATATTCATCTGCCTGTAATTAATGTTTTTCTGTGTGCTATTCATTTTTTTATATTCCTGTATCCATGGTGCTTCTGACACGAATAAAAAAAAAACGGTAGCCTACGCATGGGACGGTAATTCCATAGTCCAACTGCTTTTAGCCTCCGACCAACGGTGCGCGATGATACAAAATGTTCCAGAGAGCCCATTATTTCTTCTCGGAAGGCAGGCGCAGATGTGAAGGTGTGAAGTGCTTGGTGGACAATATGGCAACCATCCGTTGTGGCAGACAAACGTGGTCGACTGGAACCTTGTCGACTAGTATTCCTGCCCTTAGTTTCCTTCAAAGTCCGACAGCAGGCTAATGTCACATCCGAAAGCTCCACAAATCTGAGTATTACAAGATCGATCAGCCGGCCAAATAGATGTCTAAAATGAAACCCTTTTCAAACAACAGGTATATCAGGTGCTGATAACACTCTCATGCGGCATCTCCGTGTCCTTCATAGCAATCTCTCAACATCTGACGCTGTCACGCCCCTTCTACCCCTATCAGGCCTGGTAACAACACTAATACGAACAACACCAATGCACTCTGACGGTCGTTCTGCCTGTCACAGAGAACTGCTGTTCTTATCATTTACATACGTGCCACTGGTGTGTACGTGCACGAAGTTACATTCACATTCGACTACCTCTTCTGGAAGCTTAAATTTTTTGTCAGGCATAGTAATTACAAAGTTGTGGAGGATCGTTTGTGATAGCGCTGTAGTATGGCAAATTCTGGTAAATTAATAATGCTCCACAAGGTAACTGATATCCCCAAGCACTGCAGAGTTAGGTAGCTATTCCGAGCGAGTTGGATAACCCCCCCCCCCCCCCCCCTCCTCCCAGCCGCGGATGTCCCTAGGGAGTTGCGCAACAACCGAGCGTGCTGCGTAACCGCTGAAGATGAGAAGCTTGTCAGGGATTGTTTTCAGACGCCGTCCCGTATCGATAAAGTAATGGTGGATAACCTGTAATAAACGGAAGGACGGAAAAAATGAGGACCTGATAAAAAACAATCCGTTTTCCCTTACTGGAGAGAAAGGCACCACAGGCAGTTCCGACGCTGTGTTTGATACTCGAGACAAGAAATACCGAAACAACTGTACAGTAAAAAAAGCATTCTGAAATGTAAAATGGTGCACACTATGTTTGAAATTCTACGAAAATAAGAGCAACCTGTCTGGAAAGACCGGTAATATACCATGTGTACAAAATACAAGAATATAATTGGATGACCAAGAAAGAAGCACTCGGATTAAAAATGTTGTAAGACAGGGCTTGTCTTTCTCATCGTGTTGTTCAACGATAAGGTTCGGTGACGACATTGTTAACCTCAGTAAAAATGAGCAAGATTTACAGGACCTGTTGACAGAAGTAAACAAATAAGGAGCACAGAAATATGGAAACAGGGGAAAGTAATCGGCAGCAGGAAAAATGAGATTAACAACAAACTTAACATTAACACTACGAACCACAAATGAGGTGAAGTGAAAGAATTATGCGACCTTGGGAACAAAATAACATGTGACGGACGAAGCAAGGAGGTTTTGAGAAGTGGGCTAGCGCAGGAAAAAAACTACGTTCCTCTACTAGCGTTAAACACAGGCCTCAATATGAGGATGAAATGTCTGAGAATGCACTTTTGGAGCACAGTATTGTATAGAAGTGATTATAAACTGTGAGAAATACGAAAACTAAGAGAATCGAAGCGTTTGATTTGTGGTGCTGTAGGTTAATATTGGAAATAAGGTGGACTGACAAGGTAAGAAATGACGAAGTTGTCCATAGAATCGAAGAAGGAAGATTTGGAAAACATTGAGAAGAGGGAAGGACAGCATGAGATGTCACATGTTTTGACATCAGGAGTAACTTCCATGCTACTAGAGGGAAATGTAGACGATAGAATCTGTAGGGGAAGGCAGAGATTGGAATACATCCAACAAAATAACTGAGGACACTGAATGTGAGTGCTATTCTGAGATGAAGAGGTTGGAACAGAACAGGGCTTCGTCGCAGGCTGCATCAAACCAATCAGGAGACTGATGACCCCGTAAACATTTCCCACAGACCATTTAAAACATTTTAATTTTATTTCAATTTTTCAGATTTCTAATATATGGCAAGTACTTCCCTGATCAGAATGTTAAAATTCACCTGCCGTCTCATTCCCGACGGGTTTAACTATGTTATTTTTGCTAATACTGCAGAACATATCGCTCTCCTGCAAGAACAGTGATGACTCAATAATTCACTACGTAAGATTACATCGACTTAAAGATTTCTGTAATACCTGTATTGAAATAGACTAGTGGCCATTAAAATTGCTACACCACGAAGATGACGTGCTACAAACTCGAAATTTAACCGACAGGAAGAAGATGCTGTGATATACAAATGATTAGCTTTTCAGAGCATTCACACAAGGTTGGCGCCGGTGGCGACACCTACAACGTGCTGACATGAGGAAAGTTTCCAACCGATTTCTCATACTCAAACAGCAATTGACCGGCGTTGCCTAGTGAAACGTTGTTGTGATGCCTCGTGTAAGGAGGAGAAATGCGTACCATCACGTTTCCGACTATGATAAAGGCCGGATTGTAGCCTATCGCGATTGCGGTTTATCGTATCGTGACATTGCTGCTCGCGTTGGTCGAGATCCAATGACTGTTAGCAGAATATGGAATCGGTGGGTTCAGGAGGGTAATACGGAACGCCGTGCTGGATCCCCACGGCCTCGTATCACTAGCAGTCCAGATGACAGGCATCTTTTCCGCATGGCTGTAACGGATCGTGCAGCCACGTCTCGACCCCTGAGTCATCAGATGGGGATGTTTGCAAGACAACAACCATCTGCACGAACAGTTCGACGACGTTTGCAGCAGCATGGACTATCAGCTCGGAGACCATGGCTGCGGCTACCCTTGACGCTGCATCACAGACAGAAGCACCTGCGATGGTGTACTCAACGACAAACCTGGGTGCACGAATAGCAAAACGTCATTTTTTCGGATGAATCGAGGTTCTGTTTACAGCATCAAGATGGTCGCATCCGCGTCTGCCGACATCGCGGTGAACGCACATTGGAAGCGTGTATTCGTCATCGCCATACTGGCGTATCAAACGACGTGGTGATATAGGATGCCATTGGTTACACGTCTCGGTCACCTCTTGTTCGCATTGACGGCACTTTGAACAGTGGACGTTACATTTCAGATGTGTTACGACCCGTGGCTCTACCCTTCATTCGATCCCTGCCAAACCCTACATTTCAGCAGGATAATGCACGACTGCATGTTGCAGGTCCTGTACGGGCCCTTCTGGATACAGAAAATGTTCGACTGCTGCCCTGGCCAGCATATTCTCCAGATCTCTCACCAATTGAAAACGTCTGGTCAATGGTGGCCGAGCAACTGACTCGTCACAATACGCCAGAGTAATGACTCTTGATGAACTGTGGTATCGTGTTGAAGCTGCATCGGCAGCTGTATCTGTACACGCCATCCAAGCGCTGTTTGACTCAATGCCCAGGCGTATCAAGGCCGTTATTACGGCCAGAGGTGATTGTTCTGGGTACTGATTTCTCAGGATTTATGCACCCAAATTGCGTGAAAATGTAATCATATGTCAGTTGTAGTATAATATATTTGTCCAATGAATACCCGTTTATCATCTGCATTTCTTCTTGGTGTAGCAATTTTAATTGCCAATAGCGTAGTAAAAGCGTCCTCTAAATTTCAAGTAAGTAATTTTGCGGGTAAATTTTATTGTCATAAGTACAACAGTAAATGGACATGTAGCTCTGCTTCTGTCGAACGCGAGATGTAATCAGGTAATTGTTAATTCTTTGAGTTGTGTCACTTTTCTTGATTTTCTAAAAACTATTTTATTTTTGTTATAATTCACGTACATAAACTCCAGGAATACTTTCAGTTATTTATTGCACAAGAACTAGACATTGTACAGATGTCATGCATATTGCATTTTGAAGAGAAACTCTGCAAGTTTTTACGAATATTCGATATGCGAACCGTGAGTGACCCAGCAGACATCAATATAGTAATCGAATTCTTGCCATACTCGTCCCAGCATGGCAGTCCGCCCCGGTAGCTGAGTGGTCAGCGTGACAGACTGTCAATCCTAAGGGCCCGGGTTCGATTCCCGGCTGGGTCGGAGATTTTCTCCGCTCAGGGGCTGGGTGTTGTGTTGTCCTAATCATCATCATTTCATTCCCATCGACGCGCAGGTCGCCGAAGTGGCGTCAAATCGAAAGACCTGCACCAGGCGAACGGTCTACCCGACGGGAGGCCCTAGCCACACGACATTTCCATTTCCATCGGTGACTGTGTCAGTCGCTTCCCGTGTTCTCTCCCGGAGCTCTGCTACATCACGTGGTAGAGGCGGTACATACACCAAATCTTTAATGTTTCCCCACAGAAAAAGTCACACGGTGTGAGATCTGGTGACTGGGGAGGCCATTCCATGAAACAGCTGTCCCCTTCCGTAAGATGGCCGATCCATCGATGTGGCACCGCTGTGTTCAGGTACCCACGAACTTCACGATAAAAATGGGGTGGAGCCCCACCCTGCTAAAAGCTGAACGGAGAGTCCGATTGAATTTGAGGCATCAGCCGTTGCTGCAACATGTCCAAGTAGGAATATCCAGTGACGGTGCTTTCGGCTAAGAAGAATGGCCCGTACAGTTTTCGAAGTGACAAGGAACAAAAAACATTTACCTTTGGAGAATCACACTCAAATTCATTGCATTTGGGTGGATGCTTTGTACCCCGGATTCGACAATTATGTCTGTTTACTTTCCCATTAGTGTAAAAGTGGCTTCATCGCTAAAAATTAAGCGATCAACAATGCCATCCCCATCCTCATTCAATTGTTGCAACTGCGAACAAAACTCGAAACTCTTTTCTTTGTAGTCATTGAGCCTCTCACTAGCTCCAATTTAAATTGCTTCATAGACAGCTTCTGTCGCAGGACTGTCATGGAGATTTCGAGTTCACGGGATGCACGCCGCACTGATTTCTTTGGACTCCACATTCACTTCACTCACACTGGGACGTCCGCTTCTTTTTGCCTGGCACCAGAAACCCGTCGTAACGAATTTGTTATGCCAGTGGTAAATGGCCATCCTTGTTGGTGGCTTCTAACTGTACTTGGGTCTAAACATCCATTCAACAGCTTTAGCACACTTGTTTTTGTCGAACTCCCACACACATAAAGCTCGCTCCGCACCTTAACTCGCCATGTTTGCGACTAGCGCTAACTCTCGGCAACTTACCAAACTATGCTGTGGCGGTATACATGAAAAAGAAACTTTCAGGATTTCTCTTCAAACGGACATATGTATGATATCTGTACAATGTTTGGTTCTTGTGGAATAAATAATTGAAGGTTCCCAGACTACTTATTGTAATATAATACGACATTCGATCATCCCTCAGGAAAATCAGTACGTTAGTAAAAAAAGAAGTGTAATTGTTGTATTATAAAAATATAAAATGAAAATTTATAATTTATGAAATTAATACGACTTAATAAGGAACATCAATTAGGCACAATTTAGGGAAAACTATTTACGAAAAAGTAAGATCCTTTTTGCCAAGGAAAGGTAATCGATATGAAATTAATTTATAGCAGAAATTTTCATTTTTTTCTGGTAGGCTGCAACGCACGAAATTTCGTAATATTTACAACAGCTTTAGTCGCCAAAGCAGTGTCTGTTCATTGAGCCGTTCATGCATGTATGTATGAATGACACTGTAATGCAAGATACAGACACTGTATAAACACAGACATCGAAATAATAAATGATTACATTCAATTTACTTTACGCATGAAAACTTTTACAACTGGAACGTGCCGCTCTTGGTGAATGAGACATGCGCAGATGACAGTACCAACGCTGAAGCGACATTGTTCTTTTCGTGGCGAATTAGGAAGTAGCCTAAAAAAAACTGACAGCTGCTCCGAAGTGTACAGTACAAATTGCGAGACAGAGATGTGATGCTTTTCGTGCACGTTGGTCAACTGCGCAAATATTTTTCTGTGAATAGTATTAAAAATTGCATTTTTTTACTGATGTTGTAAAGTTGATGCATTAAGTTGTTCTGAAAGCGGTGCTGATATTCAAGACAATAAAAGCGGGTTAAAAGCTGTGAGCTATCTGGGGAAGTTAACCTTGCATTACTGAGCAACTGTTTCACCAGGTATCTCTGTGGTGGTTATTCTGGATTCATTTCTCATGAATGGCAAAATTGTGGTTTCCTCTATTCTGTAAAACAGTTTCATCTTAACATCCTATTGAACTTACAACTGACACAAGAGATCCGAAGCCTCCTGTAGTTTAAATGACAAATGTTTTGCTTCATCCTTATTACATTAAACCAAGCTTTCCTTCGGTCCCATAATCAAAATTATTTAATATTCCTCTACCTTCAAGACGGAAATTTCTTCAGTTCAACTCATATAGGCTGCAGTGCATCCCGCACCAGCGAAAACAGTAAGCTGTAATGCTCACAGCATCAGCAAAACACATAAACGTCACTTTTCTAGTACAAGTATTAACGCAGAATAATATTTCAGGCTCTGGCTCAGCATCAATCAAGACTACAAAAAGGATCCATATTTCTGTTCCATTCTCCATTTGCTGGAAAACTGCTCGTCATTTGACTACCACAATAATATTTCAGGGCCACGTAAATTACACAAACCACAATTCTTCTTTCACCTTGAAGGGAATCAATCCACTTACGAAATCCACAGAGAGTACTTTACGTACTCAGCTGTAAAGAACAAAAAGGACATATATCATCAATATGAACATATCATCGCATATTGGGAAGCCATTGGTTAAACAATCATATCATTGCATCCTGTTTTCAAAATTCTAAACTTACTCATTCCTTTCTCAGAGTTCTCCTATCTTAAAATATTCATACAACACGCATACTATAGTAAGAAATCCTCATTTATACTGACAGATATAGAATAGTAATAATAGATAGTAGCACTGAAAGCAGAAAATCGGAAACAAGGCTACTAACAGCAGGGGACCTGGGTTTGCCAGACCCATAATACCCACAGATCGTATATTCCCCTGAGTTTTGCATTAATTCAACACAGATCTTGCTTCTCTCAGGAGCGACTCTTTTCAATTTACACAAAAAAACCATAAACAGCATTTCTCTCGTTCACAAATAAACCTTTTATCTTCACATTTGAACCAATCTAAATCCTAATTGCACAAGGAAAGAAAAAAAGTTACAAACATCACTTCAATCAATCACATAGAAACATCTTTATCATTATTTTTACCAACATATTATTCAAAATGCATATGTCACAAATGTAAACTAATCAATTCATTCTTCTCTCTATACACCCTATGTACTCATTTGCCATGTCACTCATTTGTTCCGATTGGGCGCCTTCTGCGCTGATCATTTGTCATTGCCGGTTTTGTTCATTTCCATTTGCTGTATTATGTCTAGGGTTTGCCGGCCGAATTTCAACTTCATGTGGTGCTCCGCTTACAGTCCTATTCCCACCGTGTTCACCGTGGAATCGATTCTGGTTGCTGTAACTGTTGCGTTCACGATCTTGTCCACGTCCTCGACCATTTCCGTTGTTCCACCTGTGTTCTATACGGCCGGTCCTGATTATTGTTCCGTTCACGTCGCGACGACCAGTCACGTCGTTGATTAGTACTACGGCCACGACTGCGGTCGCGCCGTTGTGTCCCGTAATAACTTTGTGCCTCATTAGGCGGGCATTCTCCTGTATTGTATTCCAACTCTTGGAGAAGTGTCTTAAACGTTTCCACGTCCTCTTTGCATCGTCCCGTAAGAATGACGTGGCGCAAGTGCATCGGCAATTTGGTGATGCATATCCTAATTAGTTCCGCAGGTCCGTATGGATCGTATAGAAATTGATTCGCCTGCAGCATGTGGTCGAAAAGGCGTGCTGGGCTGCCGAAACCAGACTGGTTCAAATTTGGCAGCATAATTATGTCATGCTTGACCCTATCTTGTGCCGCTTCCGATCAATAGGCGGACAGAAAGGCTTGTCGAAACTCCCGAGTGGAGTTGCAGTGTCGCGCTGCCGACCTCACACGAATCACTGGTTCGCCTTCCAAATAGCCATACATATATTCTATCTTATGTGAACTTGCTCAGTCGGAGGGAAGACAGAATTCAAATTGCTCGAGCCATGCTCGTGGATGTATTCCTTTTTCCGAATTTCGAAATATCTCAAACTTTCTCACCGTAAGGAAATGTTTGAAATCACATCCCCGCATTTCCTCCTGGCTAGGCCCTTGAATGTTTCTATTTTTCTCATGCTTGCCCCTCAAAATACATTCTTCCTTGTCGTAAAAATCTCCCTCGTGGCCGGAGTCCCTGTCTGCACTGTTCGTACTGCTCTTTTTAGTGCTATTGGCGAGTTCGGAATCACACCCCATGCAGCTTTCCAGATGCGCCACACGTTCTTGTAATTCGCCTGTTACAGTTTTGTGCCGCCTGTTCACTTCGAACTGTCCCTTCTGAAATCTAAGAGGCGAACTCACTTCTTCGGTCTCTGCAACCGCTACCGGTGTGGTATTGTTATCGCTCTCCGTCACCTTCATCGTGCCTACGATGTCCGCTAATGCCGCAATCTTATCATGTATTTGTCTGTTGTCCTCTGCCCCAGTCTGCCTCAATTGTTCTATTTGCTGTTCGAGTGCGTGAATCTTTTGACTGTTGTCCGCTACTGTGTTGCTAACGGATGCGGGACAATGCGTTTCAGCCTCCTGGACCATGGAGAGTGCCTACTCATGTTCCCTTTGGCATTCTTCTCTCAGCGCTTGGAAATTCCTAAGCAGCTGTTGCTCGCTCTCTTTCGATTCCGCATCGCGACTCCACTTGCCCTGTTCTAAGGCTTGCAGATGATCATCGACTTGTTCAAATGCACGGCCTAATTCTTTCATAATATCAATTTTTATTTCACTTACCAGATTGTTTATTCTTTGTGAGATATCATCGGACACTCTCTGCATCGATTTGTCGACTTTATTTGTCTGCTGGATTAGTTTTTCGTCTATTTGTTCGCCTAGCTCATGGATCGATTTTTCAGATTTCTGTGTCATTTGTTCGCCTAGCTCTCGCATCGATTTTTCAGATTTCTGCGTCATTTGTTCGCCTAGCTCTCGGATCGATTTTACAGATTTCTCTGCGTTTTCTTATTTTGTTGCAATAAGGCTTTCATGAGTTCTGCCAATCAATGTGGTTAGTTGGAGTCAAATTAATTTCTGGCTCTGCTGTAAGCCTGTTCGTCCTGTTTTGCATTTTGTCTGAAGTATTCCCCATTGCATTTTCGGAGCCGTTCAAAAATGGTTCAAATGGCTCTGAGCACTATGCGACTTAACTTCTAAGGTCATCAGTCGCCTAGAACTTAGAACTAATTAATCCTAACTAACCTAAGGACATCACACACACCCATGCCCGACGCAGGATTCGAACCTGCGACCGTAGCGGTCGCTCGGTTCCAGACTGTAGCGCCTAGAACCGCACGGCCACTCCGGCTGGCTTCGGAACCGTCCAACGCGTTAATATTCGAAATCAAATTATCCTCTTGTTGCTTAAGTTGTTGGACCGCCCACTTTTAGCTTGGTTACGTGTCTGCATTAGTTCAATTTATACCCAGTACGCAACACACTAATCAGAATAAATGTATCCCCCAAAAATTACGACAGTTACACAAAAGGTACCCAACCCAGTACGCACTTTTTCACACGCAAAACAATTTTATATCTTTGATCGAAGTCAGGGCAATTTACAAGTGAGAAAAAAACACACACATATAAAACACACAAATATAGAAAAGAAAACAACAATACAAACAACACAACGCCGCTCAACAACGCCGTGAATCTTTTGAAAGTCTGCTCAGATACAACGCAGAAGTTGTTTGAGCGCTGCAGGGAAAAAAATTAAGATTATACAACGCTCGCAACCTAACGTTTCAGAGATTCCAGAGTCTAGCGGAATCACAGAACAGGGTCGCCATGTGTAATGTTGATGCATTAAGTTGTTCTGAAAGCGGTGCTGATATTCAAGATAATAAAAGCGGGTTAAAAGCTGTGAGCTATCTGGGGAAGTTAACCTTGCATTACTGAGCAACTGTTTCACCAGGTATCCAGTCTAGCTTACCAAATTCCCAACCAGACTAACATTAATTATAATCTTTTGATAGTCATCTTACAACAACCGGTGATATATATATATATATATATATATATATATATATATATATATATATATATATATAAACATTGATCATTGTTCCGTTAAAATTTCAGCATATTAAACTTGATTCATAACTAAACTGGTGCCTTTATTTAGGATTGTGAAAATGTGAGTTTGTAATCTTACAGAACACATCAGATATGGAGCCAAGATTGGGAGACTGCATACAACACTGCATTCATAAAATAACACACAAAGACCGTTGAAACATATGCAAGAGGAAATTAACCACAACCAACCGATTCAATTTTCACTCAAAGAGGTTACGTTCATAGCGCAATCCTGTCCGTCATGAAATTACCACACACTGGTATACTAAATTCATACTAACTCTCTGTGAAATCTTCCCAAAAAGAATACCTGAGGGCTACTTTGATGATTACACCACATGCTTCACGTGTTCAACTTGGTTCACATGAAGAGTGTAACTCAACAATAATTTTGATAATTACATCGAAACTCAATTTACAAAAGAAAAACGTCGAACTGGTTACTATCGTCTTACTATTAACCTGATGGGTCAAACAATTGTATAAGCACATGGTACTGGTCTTACAAAGTACACCCCACGTGGATTGAACATAAAGAATAGTTGCTATATTGAAAAATATTGTCAAGACGAGACGTTATAATCTCACGCACATTCGCATTGAACATTGATGATCTTAGTTAGAGTTACGGATCATCAACACGTGGTTCCTCTTTACTCACAAAGTAGTGACAAAGCAACTACTGGAAGATATTCTGAACTTCACACTCGAATTACACTGCGTTTCAATTTAAGATAACATAAGATATTTTACATCTAAACCTGAAATAAAGGTGATTAAATTTTCAGTTAGGCTGAACTTAAGAAATCCATTGTCCTACGGACTTAGCAGAGACGCGCTTAGCCAGAGATCTTACCACTTCAGATGCTCACTGCGGACAGACTGGCCTCGGCCCCTACCGAGGGTGCTTCACAGACACAAACGAAAGTGACCAGAGAGGCAGCTTCCTATACCAACATGACAAGGGACAGACAGGACCATACTAAGAATAGAAACCTCTTTGCTTTTAGAAAGCGTAGCTACCTGTTCCGACATTGGTCCTACTGTTCTCTAGCAGACAGGCTTGTTTGCTACCATCAAGCATGCAACTAGAAATACATTTGCTCATTCATTCTTTCACACAGAAGGGAAGGGGGATGACAGTACCTTATCATACACAGCATATAAAAGAAAGCGGATGTAGGTTCCGTATGAGACTGTGTGACGTGAATTACATATAAACTGTGTTTTAAAGTGTAGTAGTGTGACAGATCGTTCTTGATTATGTGTAAAAATAACACGTTCCACTGCTCAGTCTCCTCCCAGATAGTCAGAAACACCACAGTAAATTTAGAAGTGGAATGTATGCCGTAAATGACAACAGATTTAAGAAATTAACATGAAAGGAATCCAACAGAGATCTTTCAATGTCACTTTTCTTGCCGGAGTGCGATGTGTGTGTTGCTAGTATTCCCTTTAATAACAGAGAAATGAGGGTGTACGTTGTAATGATATCGAGAAGGTAGAGTGAACACCGACGCCAGTACTTGCAACACGGCCACTTCTGCCACAGAATGGTGTGTGTGGGATCATTGGAATGAGACCTTTCAGTACCGCGGCAAGAGCAGAGTCAAAAATGTTTGTTTACTCAATGACAACATTCTTTATTAATCGTTGTTTCCATGATTCAATGACAGAGTCCAGACACCGGCTATAGCTCGCGAGCTGTGAGTGAGTATGCCGAGGCAGTGTAGTGCTGCCACAGCATAATCTACATCAACATCTTTTCTCCGCAAGCCACTTTACAGTGTTTGATGGAGGGTATATTGTGTGCCAGCGTCATATCCCGATTTTCTTGTTCCAGTCGCGAATGGTTCGCGGCAAGAACGATTGCTGGTAAGCCCCCGTGTGTGCTCAATTCTAATGTTATCTTGGTGGTCTTTCCGCGAGATGTACGTAGGAGGAAGTAATGTATTGGGCAAATTTTCTACGTATTGCATCTTTATTTCCTCTATCAGTCAGATCTGGTGCGGATCCGATACTGACGAGCAATATTCAAGTATTGGTCGAATGAGGGGTTTGTAAGCTGCTTCCTTTGTTGATAGATTACATTGCCTGAGGATTCTTCAAATGAACGTCAGTCTGGCATCTGTCTCACTCGTCATTAATTTTATGTGGTCGTTCCATTTCAGATCGCTCCGTGCGCATACTTCCAGATATTTTATGGAAGTAACTGCTTCCAGTGGTTGTTCTACAACCTTGTAATTAAACAATAAAAGGTCTCTCCGTCTGATTATTTGCAATATTTTACATTTGTTCACGGTTTGGGTCAATTGTCACTCCCGCACCAAGCTGTCGACACCATCGTCAGCGAAAAGCCACGTGCAACTTCCACAGTTATCTACGAGGGTAATCCCAAAAGTAAGGTCTCCTATTTTTTATAAGTACATAGACCTGTGAGACCTGAGTTTCTCCTGGCGTATACAACTTACAAATAACTTCCGGGAATTCAGCCAGGTAACACTTTCAGCGACCGCCGATATTTCGGCGGGAGAACACCCCGGCAGTTTGCCTTGAAAATGGCGGGGTGTTCTCCCGCCGAAATATCGGCGGTCGCTGAAAGTGTTACCTGGCTGAATTCCCGGAAGTTATTTGAAATACATAGACCTGTTTATTTCTACAATGGTTTACATCAGTTTACAGCTTGAACAGTTAGCTATTTCGACACAATCACCATTTCTGACGATGCATTTTTGTAGACGCTGTGGCAGTTTTTGTATGCCTATGTCGCACCAGCTCGCCGCCATGCTGTTCAGGAAGTTGTGGACCTCTTTTTTCACCTCATCGTCGGAGTTGAATCGCTGTGACCACAATTAACGTTGACAGGTACTGTGAGACTCTGAGAAAACTCAAACGGGCAATTCAGAACCGGAGAAGAGGAATGTTGAGCAAGGGCGTACACATTCTCCATGACAACGCTCGCCCACACATCGCTTGGCAAACCGTTGTTCTCTTGCAACAGTTTCAGTGGAACACCATCACCCACCCACCCTATAGTCCTGACTTGGCACCCAGTGATTATCACGTGTTCCCTAGGTTAAACGAAAATTGGCCGGAAAACGATTCAGCTCCGACGACGAGGTGAAAGGAGAGGTTCATAACTTTCTGAACAGCGTGTCGGCGAGCTGGTATGACATGGGCATACAAAAACTGCCACAGCGTCTACAAAAATGCATCGTCAGAAATTGTGATTATGTCGAAAAATAGCTAAATGTTCAAGCTGGAAACTGATGTAAACCACTGTAGAAATAAACAGGTCTATGTACTTAATAAAAAAATAGGAGACCTTACTTTTGGGATTAGCCTCGTACTAGGTCATTTATACTACTATGAAGAGCTGTGATGATGCTGGTCACCATGTTAATGGTATTATGGTAGTGGCCAACTACGGTTGTTGCCAATCTGTTGCCGAGTACCTCTTGTACCTCTGCACATAAGTGAGGAAAATAATATGGGGTTCAGATGTATTGGTATACTGAATGCAATACACATTGGTCACCACTAAGTTGTTGAACCTGCACAAAACAAAAAGAAATGGACTTTATGATGCAGTCTCTTCAACAAGCTCAAAGGCTTCAGCCATGACTCTTCCTTTCCCTTGCCCAATACTATTCCATTATCTCGACGATTATAATTGTATACTGATTCTGCTTTACATGATTATTTGTCAGCAACCTTGCTTACAAGACAATTTACTCATATTATAATCAGATTATGATTTGTACTAGTGCACCTGAGCACTACCAATTCTTTCGAGTTTAATGATGTTATACAGTTAGATAAACTTACCACACGTTAGTTGTACAAGGTACTTCCAAATATGTGTCAAATTTGTTAAACCCCGCTGGAGGGATGCGAAAGGAGTCTGCTGGGGCACCCTCGTATGTGACACCAGAATACGATAAGAATACTAATATAAATTCTGGTACCGTGCGCCGCGGGTTTCAAATCCGCGCCAGACGACATGGACCTCGATTACCACAAGAGGTTTCGGCAGCCGTCGCGCCGTAAGCTGTGGCTGCTCGCGTTCCTGGCCCGCGTATAACGTGAGGGCTCCACGGTGGAGCACCTGGTCCCAGCAGCCTACCGCTCAGAGAGGCAGTCTGATATTCGCGTGAGTCTACCAACATCTCGCCTATAGACAGCGTGTTTACGTGTTGTGGATTTGTTAGGTCGTCGCTTGTGACCCCGTTGCTTCTTGCGTGTTGTTGTTCATAAGGTCTTGCTCGGTTGTCCATCGATGTTCGTGTCCGTCCTTTCTCGTTAGTTTGTTTGGTCGCAAGACTCAAGTTTCACACGGAATTTCATACATTAAAATGAAAATAGGGTACTATAAACGATGTATGTCTCTGATAGGCTCGATAATGCGGATCGCTGACAGTGCACGACCGCAGAGATACTGTTTCTGGTCTGAGACAATAGTGTTGGAGTAAGAGAGCGCTTGGTAGTTGTCTGTGAGGGAAAGACGGCGGAGTAGGCAGTCTTTGGGGTGTGCTGTGTGAAGCCATCAAGTGTTAGATTAATTTAGATATGTCAATATTGAAAAATTTGGAAGCAGAAGTCTTCTTGCAAGTAAGGTAAAGATGTTAAATAATTAATATTTTTGTTTTTGCCAGCGCGTTAGTATAGGTGAGTTGGCTGATAATTTGTTGAGTTTCCCCAGAATGTACGTAAGCAGTTTTGATTAAAGGGCTAGTTAGATATTTCACTTTTGTAATGTTTTTAAGATCTGTTAACACAGCTATGTGTAATTTGATGATTTGCATTTATGTTGGATTAATGAGATTAGATAATACTTGCTGTTCAAATATCATTGTCTGAGAATCAATTGTGAGTAATGCAACCTCTACTGACAGATATTTTTCAAAAGACAAACTTGCTAAAAAGAAAACTCAGTAATTCACCATAATCAGTATCGTCTCCCAGTCCAGGTCATATGTTTTTCAAAGAAGTAGGACTTTTCTCAAATGTTTTCATTTAGCAACCAAAAGAGTTTCATGTGCATTTGGAAGCTTTATGGTCGGCACTGCACGCTGCTGAGCCTGTAGCTAGCATATTTTTGTTTTTCATGACACACCAGAATATACCGCGTTACTCCGTTGCTGCTTTAGAGGTAAGACAATTTAATTTATTTATTACGTGCACGGGGACCAAAGTTATCAGTTTTGAAAAGGGCCGGATGATTCAGTGCCTAACGGGCTGAATGTATTCTGCAGTGACTGCATTTCTCTATTTGTATTGGGAGTTGCATTGCCCAATCGATTCGTGTAAAGTTTTGCTAACAAGAACACAGAGTAAGCACACCACTAGCACGTACAATTCGGGTTCAGTACTAATTTCACACATCAGACATTCATTCAACGTAATCGTGGAGTTTATTATTTCCTTTTTTTAAGAAACGTTACAACAGGGAATACCGAATCTACTTGGGGGCCTGCATCTACTGCTTTCTGTATTCCGTGGAAGAACAGAGCGAGCCAGATTCCACATGGTAGTTGTTTTCGGACCCAATGTTGATTCCTACAGAGGAGATGTTTCATCACCAAAAAAGGCATAATACGCGAACACAAAATATGTTTCAAAATTCTGCAACAACCCGACGTGAGAGATATACGCTCATAGTTCTGTGCGTCGTGTCGACGACTCTTCGTGAAAACGACAATGACCTGCGCTTTTTTTCCAGTCGTCAGGAACGCTTCAATGTATTCTTTCCGCCTATCCGCTCACTCCTCTGCATTTAACAGTGGAATTCCCGTTGCATTCTTAATGTTACCGCCCTTATGTTTAATGTCACCGAAGGTTGTTTTGACTTTCCTGTATGCTTAGTCTGTCCTACTGACAATCATTTCTTTTTCGATTTCTTCACATTTTTCATGCAGCCATTTCGTCTTATTTTCCCTGCACTTCCTATTTATTTCATTCCTCAGTGACTTGCATTTCTGTATTCCTGAATTTCCCGGAATATTTTTGTACTTTCTCCTTTCATCGATCAACTGAACTATTTCTTCTATTATCCATGGTTTCTTCGCAGTTACCGTCTTCTACCTTTTAGAGTTGTCAACTGTACTGCCTACTGAGCTATTCCTTATTGCTGCATCTATAACATTAGATAAGTTCAAGGTATCTCGTCATTCCTTAGTATTTCTGTATCTCACTTCTTTCCCTATTGATTCTTCCTGACTAATGTCTTAAATTTCAGCCTACTTTTCATCACTACTGTATTGTGACCTGAGTCTATATCTGCTCCTGGGTACGCCTTGCAATCCAGTATCTGATTTGGGAATCTCTGTCTGATCAGGATGTAATCTAACTGAAAACTTTCCATCTCAAGCGGCCTTTTCCAAGTATACCTCCTCCTCTTGTAATTCTTGAACAGAGTATTCGCTATTGCTAGCTGAAATTTATTACATAATTCAGTTAGTCTTTCTCCTCTCTCATTCCTTGTCCAAAGCCCATATTCTCCTGTAACGTTTTCTTCCATTCTTCCCCTTACAACTGCATTCCAGTCCCCTGTGACTATTAGATTTTCATCTGCCTTTACGTACTGTGTTACCCTTTCAATATCCTCATATACTTTCTTTATTTATTTTTCCTCAGCTTGCGACGTCGGCATGTAGATCTGAACTATCGTTTTCGGTGTTGGTTTGCTGTCGATTCTGATAGGAACAACCCTATCGCTGAACTGTTCACCGTAACACACACTCTGCCCTACCTTCCTGTTCGTAAGAAACTCTACTCCCGTTATACCATTTCCTGATGCTGTTGATATTACCCTATACTCATCGGACCAGAAATCCTTGTCTTCTTTCCATTTCATTTCACTGACCCCTACTATATCTAGAGTGAACCTTTGCATTCCCGTTTTTAGATTTTCTAGTTTCCTACCACGTTCAAGCTGCTGACATTCCACGCCCCGACTCGTCGAACGTTATCCTTTCATTGATTATTCAGTCTATTTCTCATAGTCACCTCCCCCTCTGGCAATCCCCTCCCGGAGATCCGAATGGGGGACTATTCCGGAATCTTTTGTCAATGGAGAGATCATCATGAAGTTTTACGATTACAAGCCACATGTCCTGTGGATACACATTACGTGTCTGTAAGGCAGTGGTTTCCATTGGCTTCTGCATCCCCATGTTTTGGGGCAGTTTCTCACCCCTAGGACTAGAGAGTGCCCTGAACCTCTGTCCGCTCCTCCGTCCTCTTGACAAGGCCGTTGGCAGAATGAGGGTGACTTCCTATGCCCGAAGTCTTCAGCTGCCAATGGTGACTATTAATCGAAATTTAAGCAGGGGCGGGATTCGAGTCCGAGACCGAGGACGTTTCTGATTACTGATCACATACGCTACCCCGAGACCACGGGTACTTCTCTCAGAAGCACCATTTGTCTGATGTCATAGAAGAAACAGGAATCGATTTAGAAAAAAAGAGAGAACCCAGTATTAGAATCAGAATTTAAAAGAGCTTTGGAGGACTTAAGATCAAATGAGGCAGAAGGGATAGATAACATTCCATCAGAATTCCTAAAATCATTGGGGAAAGTGGCAACAAAACGACTATTCACGGTGGTGTGTAGAATGTGGGAGTCTGGCGATATACCATCTGACTTTCGGAAAATATCATCCACACAACTCCGAAGTCTTCAAGAGCTGACAAATGGGAGAATTGTCACACAATCAGCTTAACAGCTCACATATCCCAGTAGGTGACAAGAACAATCTACAGAAGAATGGGAAAGAAAATTTAGGATGTGCTAGAAGACGATCAATTTGGCTTTAGAAATAGTAAAGGCACGAGAAAGGCAATTCTGACGTTGTGGTTGATAATGGAAGCAAGACCAAAGAAAAATCAAGAGACGTTCATAGGATTTGTCGACCTAGAAAAGGCCAAGAGGGAATAACAAGAGTGGACGACCAAAAACGGAGTGCTCGTATTAAAAATGGTGTAAGAGAAGGATGTAGTCTTTCGCCCCTACCGTTCAATCTGAACATCGAGGAAGCAATGATGGAAATAATAGAAAGGTTCAGGAGTGGAATTAAAATTCAAGGTGAAAGGATATCAATTATACGATTCGCTGATGACACTGCTATCCTGACACAAAATGAAGAAGAATAACATGATGTGCTGAATGGAATGAATAATATGATGAGGACAGGATATGGATCGACAGGAAATCGAAGGAAGACAAAGTAATGAGAAGTAGCAGAAACAAGAACAGCGAGAATCTTAACATTAGAACTGATGGTCACGAAGTAGATGAAGTTAAGGAATTCTGCTACCTAGGGAGTAAAATAATCAATGATTGATGGAGTAAGGAGGACATCAAAAGCAGATTAGCAATGACAAAAAGAGCATTCCTCGCAAAGAGAAGTCCACTAGTATCAAACATAGGCCTTAATTTGGGGAACAAATTTCTGAGAATGTACGTCTGGAGTACAGCAGTGTATGGTAGTGAAACATGGACCATGGTATAACCGGAAAAAAAAGAGAATCTAAGCATTTGAGATGTGGTGCTACAGACGAATGTTGAAAATTAGGTGGACTTATAAGGTAAGGAATGAGGAGGTTCTGTGAAGAATCGAAGAGGAAAGGAATATGCGGTAAACACTGATAAGGAGAAGGGACAGGATGATAGGACATCTGTTAAGACATGAGGGAATAACTTCCATGGTACTAGAGGGAGCTGAAGAGGGCAAAAACTGTAGAGGAAGACAAAGATTGGAATACATCCAGCAAATAATTGAGGACGTAGGTTACAAGTGCTACTCTGAGATGAAGAGATTGGCAAAGGAGAGGACTTCGTGGCAAGCCTCATCAAACCAGTCAGAAGACTGACGAAAGAAAAAGGGAACCCCTCACTCCTCGAGAGACCTACGGTACACTGCTGTTTGAAGGTGGGCAACTTCTTTTGCATACTTTGTGTACCAACGAATTGATATCCCGTCAGATCAAATGATCTTTCGTCTGTAGAGCGACTTCAGTTGCTTTTCTATGCCTTGGTCACTTATTTAGATGTTTCTCATTTTGTCGGTAGTGTAGCCAACAACGGCTGGTGGCGCGCTTAGCATTTCTGATGCAAGAATGGATTCAGCTATGCAGCCTGCGAGCTTATGGCTGGATTCGCGTATACTGGAGGCAGCCCCAGGCAGGTGGCATGGGGGTGCAGAAACTCTGCTTCGAACTGAGGACCCTGCTTCCTGGCTGGAGTGTCAGGTGGTGGTGCACGGGTATTGGTCTGGCCTCGGCGGTGCCAGTTCGAGATCCGGAACCGTCAGGTCTAGCTGACAGCTCAGACCAGTGACTTCACCAAAGTTGGTGCTGCTCGATGCGGCTGTAGATGCTTGACTGTGGCGGAAACCTCACGGCACCTGTGGACGTTGGAAGTCTGAAGTACAAACACTGCTAATAGCGGAAGGGAAGGTTTTTACTAGCTCCAGCCTGGGATATTGCTACAAGGGCCTGCTTCCTGCCACGTAGTCCACTGCGGAAGTGCGGTGTTGTGCTACAACATGTATTAATCCAATCCACCACTAGAAAAGAAGGCTGCGTTGCAGAATGCTACACCACCATTATTTTAGTGTCTAGATGCAGCATTTACTAGATGACTGGCCTGCATACACCTTGGCTAACAGCGACGGCGTGCCCGGGCCAAGGCCCCAACTGCGTAGGTGAAGCAGCAATCAGAATAACTCTTGCCCACAAACACATTGTGGTGTCACCGCCAGACACCACACTTGCTAGGTGGTAGATTAAATCGGCCGCGGTCCATTTAGTACATGTCGGACCCGCGTGTCGCCACTGTGATCGCAGACCTAGCGCCACCACAAGGCAGGTCTCGATATACGATAGAGCACTCGCCCCAGTTGTACGGACGACCTAGCTAGCGACTAGATGTACGAAGCCTTTCTCTCTCATTAGCCGAGAGACAGAATAGCCTTCTGCTAAGTCCATGGCTACGACCTAGCAAGGCGCCATTAGCCTTACAGTGATTGTAATTAAAGTCTCCTGTGTATCGTCAAGAGAGATGTACCACAATGATTGATTAAAGATAAGTATTAATCTAGCTACGTACTTTTCTTCATAGCATTAATTACGTAGCCTGTTCCAGTACTTCACGCCCGTCTGCGTTAGTCTAGCGTGCATTTTCAGCCATCTCGATCTACAAGGTGTTGGCCCAGCTGCCGACACATCACACATAATGGATGAAGCGATGTAGGTCGACTTATGTAACGTGGACAAGCCCAGTATTTCATAAAATGTTGAAAACTTCCGAATCAAGATTGCTCCTAATGGTATACTGAGGCGACGAACGTCATGGGATAGCGAACGCACTGAATTGGCGGCTCTGTCATTTGTTCTCAGGTGATTCACATGGAGGTTTCCCACTTGATTATGACAGCACCACGGAAATTAACAGACTTTGAACGCAGAATGGTAGTTGGCGCTCGACACAGGGGACATTCCATTTCGGATAACGTCAGGAAATTCAATATTCCTCGATCCACAGTGTCAAGAGCGTACCGAGAAAACAAAATGTCAGGCATTACCTCTCACCATGAACAACACAGTTGCCGACGGCTTTCACTTAATGGAGATCAGCGGCGTTTGCGTACAGCTGTCAGTGCTAAGAGACAAGCAACACTGCATGAAGTAACCGCAGAAATCAATGTGGGACGTACTACAATCATATCTCTTAGGACAGCGCGGCGAAATTTGGCGTTAATGGGCTATGGCAGCAAACGACCGACGCGAGTACCTTTGCTAACAGAACGACATCGACTGCAACACCTCTCCTGGTCTCTTAACCATATCGGTTGAACCGTGGACGACTGGAAAACCGTGGCATGGTCAGATGAGCCCCGATTTTAGTTGGTAAGAGCCGACGGTAGGGTTCGAGTGTAGTGCAAGATGTCAACATGGCAATGTGCAAGCTGGTGGTGGCTTCATAATGGCTTGGGCTGTGTTTGCATAGAATAGAAAAAAAAATGGTTCAAATGGCTCTGAGCACTATGGGATTTAGCTTCTGAGGTCATCAGTCCGCTAGAACTTAGAACTACTTAAACCTAACTAACCTAAGGACATCACACATATCCATGCCCGAGGCAGGATTCGAACCTGCGACCGCAGCGGTTGCGCGGTTCCAGACTGTAGCGCCTAGAACAGCTCGGCCACTCCGGCCGGCCCATAGAATAGATTGGATCCCCTTTTTCAACTGAACGGTGATTGACTAGAAATTGTTGTTCCGCTACTTGGAGACCATTTATAGCCATTCATGGACTTCATGTACCCGCACAACCTTGCCATGTCACCGGGCCACAATTGTTCGTAATTGGTTTGAAGAACATTCTGGACTTTTCGAGCGAATGATTTTACCACCCAGATCGCCCGACATGAATCCCATTGAATATTTATGAGACATAATCGAGAGGTCAGCTCGTGCACAACATCGTCCACCGACAACTCTTTCAGAATTATGAACGGCTTTAGAGGCAGAACGTCTCATTATTTATCCAGGGAACTTCCAAAGACTTTTTGAGTCCTTGTCGCGTCGAGTTGCTGCAATACGCCGAGCAAAACGATGTCCAACACTGTATTAGAAAGCACCGCAACACCGTTGTCACGTCAGTGTTTATAACGTGGGCATCTAGACGTATTCATAAAATGATGAAAATTCATAATTTAAGTTATCGAACGGGACGAGGTGAGTCTGTTATTGCTGTTAATCCCGTAACTGTTACGTCTACTGAGACAATGAAGCCACTTTGGTTGCTTTAAAACGGAGCATACACTGATCAGTCAGAACATTATAACCACCGACCTACAATCGATATAAACCCGTCCAGGCGATAGCAGCGTCACCTGCCGAGGAATGACTACTTGTCGTGTAGTATCAGCGAGCCTGCTGTCCATGTACAGAATGGGGAGGGCGTGCGATCTGTCTGACCGGAGGAAACTGCACAACTTGTCGGGTGTTCGAGGAGTGCTGTGGTGAGTGTCTTCAACACGTGGCGAAACTAAGGAGAAACCACCTCCAGAAGTCGTGGGGTTGGGTGGCCAACTTTCATTACAGATGTCGGACATCGTAGGCTGGGAAAACTGATGAAACAGGACAGGCGGCGAACTGTGGTGGAAATAAAATCAGACTTTAATACTGGGCAGAGTACAAGTCTGTCTGAACACACAGTACACCGAATAATCCTAACGACGGGCCTCCACTGCCTACAAGAAACCCCCCCAACCCCCCTTCTATTCCCAATAAGATTGGGATGTGGGGCTGACGTGCAGCCTGAATACCTACCGGTGGCAAGATTAGGGATCAAAAGATTAGCTCGGCTCAGGCGGCATAAAATACGGAACGAGCTTCCTAGAAATAGCCTCATCGCTGCTGCCACCGGCACTGAAGTTACGAATAAAAACTTTCTCGAAGTCCGCTATGACCAGACCTGTGGGATTATTTGAGGCGGTTTTAATTGCCCCAGAAGTAGCCTACTGGCTCTCCCCCTAAACAAAAGTCCATCCCTTTTCGTAGAAACTTAAGAGTAGCGGTAAGCTGAGCAAAATTAGAAATACACTTCCTGAGATAATTGGTCACGGCAATAAATCTAGCTGCTCCCTTCTTATTCCTTGGGGGAGGAAAACACAAGTCCGAGGTACGATCCTGATCAATTCCAACTCCATCGCTCGACACAAGATGACCCAAGAAATAAATTTTCCGCCTAGCCAGTGTAGCCTTGAACGGCTTAATTGTTAAGCTAACAGCACGAAGCAGTAACAGCACTAACTCGAGATGACACAAATGTTGGTCAGATAAAGGGCAATATACAAGATCATAATCAAAGTATTTACAGATGCAGTTGGACTTAAGGGAGCCCAGAATATTATCCAACAGGCGGGAAAGCACAGCGGCCCCAGTAGATAAGCCAAAGGGCACCCGATTGAACCCGCATAGGCTCCAAACGGTGCAAAATGCAGTAACGTGCTTAGAATCGTCGGTCAACTGTATCTGGTAACAGGCATGGTTAAGATCAAGCACCGTAAAACAACAAGGCCAAGAAAGCCAAGTAAAACAATTGTGCAGGTAAGGAAGCGGCGCAGATTCCAGAATCACGTTTTGATTAAGTGCCCTAAAATCAACAACCTGCCTGTAATACTTGCCTTGTCGTTTAGGGACCAGATATACGGGGGAAGCGTAAGGTGATGTGGAGAGCCTAACAGCCCATGCCTAAGCATGTGACTGACCTTTTGACGTAAGAGCTTTATCTTCGGGGGGGGGGGGGGGGGGGGGGGGGGAGGGGGGATAATCGATAAGGAGCTTATCGCACTGGAACATCAGTTAAACGAATCTTACACTGGATTTTGTCCGTTGCCACCAACTGATTAGTAAGGACACGAGGGTAATTCCCTAAGATGTTCTGTAGCTGCCTAACCTCAACCTCCCCCAGATGGCTCACATTAAACTCGGACTGAAACGACATTGCTAAGAGTACGGTAAGAAAAAACGGCTATCTTCTCAGAGGGACAAAACTTAAAGGAGGAGGTATTGCTACCAAAATCAAGCACCAAAACAGTCCGCTGAAGAAAGTCACAATCGAAAAGCAAGATGACAAGTCGTTAACAACGATTAACTAAATAGGCCAAGAAAAGTTACAAATAGATCATTTCCCTCGCACTTCACCTACCAGACGCAGCCCCTACCTGTTCACTGCCCGATATCTGAGAAGTTGCCCATAAGGGAGACATTTCACGAGTACATAAACCGCCATATTCCAAACACCAATCATAGTCGAATAAGGAAACGGAGCTACCCAAATCCAAAGGGCCACAAACAGGTTCTTGACTGAGCTGAGCACATATGTGCGGAAAGGAGGGAGTTTTAAGAACGAGGATGCGAGCTGCGAAACCAGGAGACTTACTGAGACGGGCTTGGCTCGCTCCCGGTGGCGTTATCTATTAGCTCTTGGACCTCACTCGCGCACAACATGATCCCTTCTCCCACATCGGAAGCAACCTCGGTGACCTGAAGAATTAGGGGGAGTATCGCGGGTCTTATAATCTCCGAACCGAGGCGCGGATTCTAGCCCTTCGTGTCGGTCACACTGCTTGTCGGCGAACCTGAAGGCCTCCATAGAGAAAACCAATTCGCTCAGCTCAAAGGTGGTGTGCTTTCGCGCGAAGGTAATCCGAGAACGATCTTCCGGCATCATTCCCTGCAAAATGTTTAAAACACTATCACGTTCCGTGACTCCCAACTGTAAAGTGGCGCCGGCCGCCGTGGTCTAGCGGTTCCAGGCGCTCAGTCCGGAATCGCGCGACTGCTACGGTCGCAGGTTCGAATCCTGCCTCGGGCATGGCTGTGTGTGATGTCCTTAGGTTAGTTAGGTTTAAGTAGTTCTAAGTTCTAGGGGACTGATGACCACAGATGTTAAGTCCCGTAGTGCTCAGAGCCATTTGAACCACTTTTGTAAAGTGGCGACAGCTACTTGTAACCGCCAATAATGTTCACGCTCCAGTTCATTCCGAATGCGGGGCAGTAACTTCATTTTTACTATACGACCCCTCAAATCAATCAAGGTGCCCTGGCTCTGAAGTATTTCGGAAAAGACGCCGCTCAACAGCCCTCGATTCAATAGATATAATAAACGAAATATAATAGAATCTGACTTTTGTAAGGCATCGGCATGGAGTCCAAAACAAACGATCAACCATATCATCATCTCAAACTGGGCCAATTGATCGATGGATGGCTACGAAATACCCCTGAAACAAATGCGTAATCGGATTTGGTAACTTAGGAAACAAGTCGGGAACGAGCGTACCCAAAACTTGAACATTTATGTCCTCGTCGACCTGATCCAATCGACCCGCAGTGGGACTACCGTCCTCCGTACGTCACGCCTCCCCATCTAAATCCAATATCTTTGCGCCAACTTATAACTCCTTCACCTGACCGAGAAACTGATTAACCACATCTTCTTGTTCCCTACTTACATGAAGAAGCGTGAAATCTGTGAGACGTTTGTCCCAATGAAAGAGTTGGGCCTGAATCTTACATATCTGTTTACGAGTAGGTTGGCTACCCTCGAGAAACTGATGAATTAGGTGGGTGCGGAATGACTTACCAACTCAATTCCTGTATAGTTTTTTTTTATTTTTTTTCAGCCTGGCACAATTCGGGTGGGCGTTATCGTGGAGTAGCATCACTTCACGCAGTGTTCCCGGTCGTTGTTCTCGGATTGCGTCTGCAAGATATTTCAGTTGTTGAAAATAAATGTCAGCAGTGATGGTTACACCTGGGGGAAGCAATTCGTAGTACACCACATCGTCGTTGTTCAACCACATGCATAACATTACCTTTTGTGGATGCTCGCGGCTCTTTATATGGGGAGCTGGTGCTCTGTATGGGTTCAGCCACTGCTTTCTTTTCTTAACGTTAGCAAAAAGACACACTTTCTTGTCACCAGTAACTATATACACTACTGGCCATTAAAATTGCTACACCACGAAGATGACGTGCTACAGATGTGAAATTTAACCGACGGGAAGAAGATGCTGTGATATGCAAATGGTAAGCTTTTCAGAGCATTCACTCAAGATTGGCTCCGGTGGCGACACCTACAACGTGCTGACATGAGGAAAGTTTACAACCGATTTCTCATACACAAACAGCGGGTGACCGGCGTTGCCTGGTGAAACGCTGTTGAGATGCCTCGTGTAAGGAGGAGAAATGCGTACCTTCACGTTAACGACTTTGATAAAGGTCGGATTGTAGCCTATCGCGATTGCGGTTTATCGTATGGCGATTGCGGTTTATTGTATCGCGACATTGCTGCTCGCGTTGGTCGAGATCCAATGACTGTTAGCAGAATATGGAATGGGTGGGTTCAGGAGGGTAATACGGAACGATGTGCTGGATCCCAACACCCTCGTATCACTAGCAGTCGAGGTGACAGGCATCTTGTCCGCATGGCTGCAACGAATCCAGCAGCCACGTCTCGATCCCTGAGTCAACAGATGGGGACGTTTTCAAGACAACAACCATCTGCACGAACAGTTCGACGACGTTTGCAGCAGCATGGACTATCAGCTCGGAGACCATGGCTGCGGTTACCCTTGACGCTGCATCACAGACAGGAGCACCTGCGATGGTGTACTCAACAACGAACCTGGGTGCACGAATGGCAAAACGTCATTTTTTCGGATGAATCCAGGTACTGTTTACAGCATCATGATGGTCGCATCCGTGTTTGGCGACATCGTGGTGAACACACATTGGAACAGTGTATTCGTCATCGCCATACTGACGTATCACCCGGCGTGATGGTATGGGGAGCCATTGGTTTCACATCTCGGTCACATCTTGTTCGCATTGACGGCACTTTGAACAGTGGGCGTTACATTTCAGATGTGTTACGCCCCGTGGCTCTACCCTTCATTCGATCCCTGCGAAATCCTACATTTCAGCAGGATAATGCACGACCGCATGTTGCAGGTCCTGTACCGGCATTTCTGGATACAGAAAATGTTGGACTACTGCCATCACCAGCACATTCTCCAGATCTCTCACCAATTGAAAACGTCTGGTCAATGGTGGCCGAGCAACTGGCTTTTCACAATACGTCAGTCACTACTCTTGATGAACTGTGGTATCGTGTTGAAGCTACATCGGCAGCTGTACCTGTACACGCCATCCAAGCGCTGTTTGACTCAATGCCCAGGCATATCAAGGCCGTTATTACGGCCAGAGGTGGATGTTCTGGGTACTGATTTCTCAGGATTTATGGACCCAAATTGCTTGCAAATGTAATGAAATGTCAGTTTTAGTATAATATATTTGTCCAATGAATACCCATTTATCATCTGCATGTCTTCTTGGTGTAGCAATTTTAATGGCCAGTAGTGTCGTATAGTAAAGGTCGGGATGATACATAAGTCAATTGATGATGAGCAAGCAGATATGCACATATGGAAATCCGCTGATTTTTATGGATTTTGTTTAGAGCACGTGGTACCCATACACCATTTTTGAACCTTCCCCAATGTATCCAGATGTCGCACGATGGAGGACTGATCACAGTTCATCACATTTGCCAGTTCTCGAGTGCACTGACACGGGTTATTGTGGACTAATGCGTTTAAACGATCTTCATCACATCCCAAAATTCTTCCTGAATTTGCTGAACTTGGAGTGTTCGCTGCTGTCACCCCTGAGAATGTACTTTTAGAGCACTGCATTATATGACATTAAGACATGAACTGTGCAAAACCAGAACAGAAGGGAACAGAAAACTTTGAGATGTGGTGCTACAGAAGAATGTTGAAAGTTAGGTGGACTAATAAAGTAAGGGATGATGAGGTTCTCCACAGAATCGGCGAGGAAAGGAATATATGGAAAACACCGTCATGAAGAAGGGCCAGGATAATAGGAAATCTGTTAAGACGTCAGGGAATAACTTCTGTGGCACCAGAGACAGAGACCGATGGTCTTTGCAGTTTGGTCCTTTCAACCCCCACAAACCAACCAACCACTAGAGACAGTTGTTGAGGGTAAAAAGTATAGGGAAAGATGGAGATTGGAATACATCCAGCAAATAACAGAGGCGGGCTGCATCAAACCAGTCAGGAGACTGATGACTCAACAAAAATTATGACTACCTGTCGGAGTACCCGAAAGAGACTAACGTTTTATAATCACTGCTTCCCGTGCAATCATAACAAAGTCTCTCGTAGCGCCGTAGACTACTGAAGTAGAATACCAAACAAATTCGTTAGGACTGCACAGTAATACTTGGCCTGTATATCGAGGACACACGATCACCTTGGTTGACGCGTTACGCGTATAGTCAAGTTTTGTTGGGAATTGGTATTAATGTCCGCCTACTGCTACCGCGTCGCGAGGCTGGTGCGAACGCAGAAACACTGCGGGGCGCGCGGTAGAAATTGTGCCTCGCCGGCCACGGACGAGCGCCGCAGCTAAATTGGTCATTAGGGCGGGCTGCTGATGCGGCGGTGGATTTGGCCGCGCTGATTGGATTGGCCAGGCCTGGCTGGATGTCGGCGTCCGCCGCTGCACTCGCCCCGACATGGTCTGCGGCACACGCGACTACACGCAGGTCAACATGACCAGGCGCCGCGCTACGGGGAAGCGCTCGACAGGTGTCCTTATTTTTTTTCCTTTATTGTCATTTCATCCGTCCAGATCAATATGGACGGCCTGGAGTGGGGATGAGGGGGAGGGAGGGTTATCAGCTGACGATGGCCTAGGACGATGGTTCACAGCGAACTACTAAATACATGTTATAGTGGAACTTTAATACTGTATATTCAATTTTTAGTTTATTTTGACATAAGGATGTTTTAGAATGAAAACTGAGCAATTATGGTGTTGCTATCATAACTGTGAAATTGCACTGCTGTGATGAAAGTCATGGGATAGTGACATGCACGTACACTGATAAGCCAAAACATACTTGAGTATTGCTCGTCAGTGTGGGATCCGTACCAGATCGGGTTGATGGAGGAGATAGAGAAGATCGTCACAGGGTTATTTGGTAAACGTGATAGCGTTACGGAGATGTTCAGCAAACTCAAATGGCAGACTCTCCTAGAAAGGCGTTCTGAATCGCGGTGTAGCTTGCTGTCCAGGTTTCGAGAGGGTGCGTTTCTGGATAAGGTATCGAATATATTGTTTCCCCCAACTTATATCTCCCGAGGAGATCACGAATGTAAAGTTAGAGAGATTCGTGCGCGCACGGAGGCTTTCCGGCAGTCGTTCTTCCCGCAAATCATACGCGAGTGGAACAGAAAAGGGAGGTAATGACAGTGGCACGTAAAGTGCCCTCCGCCACACACCGTTGGGTGGCTTGCGGAGTATAAATGTAGATGTAGATGTATGACCACTGCCCACCGTGACGTTGGATACTGCCTTATGGCGTTGCGGGCACGTGACGCGTTAGCAATAGTACACTACTGGCCATTAAAATTGCTACACCAAGAACAAATGTTGATGATAAACGGGTATTCATTGGACATATATATTACACTAGAACTGACATTTGATTACATTTTCACGCAACTTGGGTGCATAGATCCTGAGAAATTAGTACCCAGAACAACCTCCTCTGGCCGTAATAACGGCCTTGATACGCCTGGGCATTGAGTCAAACAGAGCTTGGATGGTGTGTACAGGTACACCTTCCCAAGCAGCTTCAACACGATACCACAGTTCATCAATAGTAGCGACTGGCGTATTGTGACAAGTCAGTTGCTCGGTCACCAATGACCATGTAAGGTCTCAGGCAAATCCAACACCTTCCATGAAAACCCTGATATGATAGCAAATCCGACAGTATGTCACATAGCTCTGAATAAATCCTGACATTAAATTAACCAAAGTAATACGATCAACGAGTGGGCAAATGGAATACCAAAGACTAACACAAGAACGCCTAAATGCATGTCATACCTTCCCACCGTGAAACAGACGCAGCTCCGAGGGGAGAAACGAGAACAGACGCCGAGAGCAGAATCGTGTAGGCTAGGAGGCCCTACGATAAGGGATGGACACCCACGTCGTCAGTCGACTGCCATATCCAACCCCAAGCCCATGTTAAAAGATAGAGCCCTCCAGAAGAACAGTATAGATCTTACGATAACACTAAAAGGGCCACACCAGCTGCAAGTTTTAGCGTGAGACTTTTTTCGCGTCTCTGTCACGTTGCAAACGTTAAAAACATTGCCCCACCATGAAAAGTATAACGTTTCTCATTGGATAGACAGAATTTTGTAGGCGGAGCTTAAGGTTAACATTGAGACCCAGTTGGTCAGTTGAAAACACAGCCAGATAGCTTTTTTTAAACCAACTTCGGTAAATTGTAGTAAGGAGAAGTTAGGAGAGAGTTGCTTCCGAGACGGCGAGATATGAGGAGCTGCGCCGCCCACCGCCCCGCGACGCTGCCTAAACACCGACAAGGTAATGAACGCACGCGATACCGCAATTTTGAGCGCATAAGGCTTCACTCAGAACTGCAGAAGTCTCATCTGTTACATCCCCTTTTTACGAAATACTAGTGTCGATCGTCAATTAAATCTCATGGTGTTCACATTTGCTACTTGAAGTAAAAATCTGAAACGCGATGATTTTTCTGTTATATAATTATTCAGAAGCCATATCAGCCACTGTAATTTACGACAAGTTAGATAAGCAATTAAAGATAACTGAGGGTCACTGTAGACCATTTTGATAGTTTTCTCTTTTATGAAACTTAACTTAAATCCAGATTACAGACGTAATACGGCATAGGTCATCCTTCGATCCATTGTAGAACTTGGAAACCCATTCAGGGAATATTCGTTCACATTTTTGTTGAACGCAGTTGGTTTTTATCATCCTGTATTAAAACATTTCCTTTTATCAAGTCCGCAGATCGTGGTCGTGCGGTAGCGTTCTCGCTTCCCGCGCCCGGGTTCCTGGGTTCGATTCCCGGTGGGGTCAGGGATTTTCTCTGCCTCGTGATGACTGGGTGTTGTGTGATGTCCATAGGTTAGTTAGGTTTAAGTAGTTCTAAGTTCTAGGGGACTGATGACCATAGATGTTAAGTCCCATAGTGCTCAGAGCCATTTGAAACATTTTTGAACCTTTTATTAATAGTGCAATTTATAAACAATGTTTTGTGAGTAGAATAAAATTTCCAATGGTAAACTTAACTGCTTTTTCGACGTTATTTTACCAGCTAACTAAAAATAGGAAAGCCTTGACCCCTTCCACTAAATTTAGTTAGTATTAAGATTCTTTTACAGGGAGTGCAGTGGAGCTGACGCTGAAATCATTAAGTATTTGATTATATCATCGCTAGTCTCACTGAACTCTTCTGAACTCTACATGTCATGTGTGGTCTGGCGTCTCCTTACCAGCAACAGGTCCCAGGTTCAAATTAGTCAATTCCCTTTCGTTGCGCGAAAGTGGTAGGGAGACACGACTTAGAACAGACACCACGCAGAATGTTAGAACCAGACGTTATCAATTGGTGAGAGATCTGGAGAATGTGATGGTCATGGCAGCAGTCCAACATTTTCTGTATCCAGAAAGGCCCGTGCAGGACCTGCAACATGCGGTCGTGCAATATCCTGCTGAAATGTAGGGTTTCACAGGGATCGAATGAAGGATAGAGCCACAGGTCGTAACACATCTGAAATGTAACGTCCACTGTTGAAAGTGCCGTCAATACGAACAAGAGGTAACCGACACGTGTGATACGCCAGTATAGCGATGACGAATACACGCTTCCAATGTACGTTCACCGGGGTTGTCGCCAAACACAGATGCGACCATCATGATGCTGTAAACATAACTTGGATTCATCCGAAAAAAATGACGTTTTGCCATTCGTGCACCCAGTTTTGTTGTTGAGTACATCATCGCAGGTGCTCCTGTCTGTGATGCAGCGTCAAGGATAACCGCAGCCATGGTCTCCAAGCTGATAGTCCATGCTGCTGCAAATGTCATCGAACTGTTCGTGTAGATGGTTGTTGTCTTGCAAAACGTCCCCATCTATTGACTCAGGGATCGAGACGTGGCTGCACGACCCGTTACAGCCATGCGGATAAGATGCCTGTCATCTCGACTGCTGGTGATACGAAGCTGTTGGGATCCAGCACGGCGTTCTGTATTACAATCCTGAACCCACCGATTCCATATTCTGCTAACAGTCATTGGATCTCGACCAACGCGAGCAGCAATGTCACGATACGATAAACCGTAATCGTGATAGGCTACAATCCGGCCTTTATCAAAGTCGAAAACGTGATGGTACGCATTTCTCCTCCTTACGTGTGGCTATTTAGAGAATGAACCAGCTGTAAGAATGCGATCGGTCATTCACGATTGTCACAGTGAAGGAGAATTTTACCATGCCTTCCTCTCAGCGTATTGGTCTCAAGCTACAGAAGACCGAGTAAAACATAGCATCATAATGATGAAACGTTTCGAACAATCTGAATTTTCCAGTCTTATGAAATATTTTGAAGACTTGTTGCATAAGAATCAGTATCTTTCAAACCCATACAGCCCCTCAGAACTCATCCGCATTTGCTTAATCAAACTACCTGAACATTTACGACATATCATTTTAGCAGGACGTTGCAAAGACGACATTGAAGCTTTTTAGGGACTGTTACAAGAACTGGAAATTGACAATGACAATCGCGGAACGCGAAAACAGGAGCACAACAATTACAGGTCACATCTGTCACAATTCCGCGATGACAGAAATAATACACGACAAGGCTATTCTTATAACGTAAATCGTGACCAAAACAGACACCACCCGTATGACAACCATTGGCAGAGTAGTAATAATTACAGAGAAAGATCGCATTTCTGTAGTAATGAACATGACAGTGATTACCATAGAAACAGACAATATGGGAACAAAAACAATTATTATCAAGGGAGACAGAATAACTTCAGACGAACGGTCCACCACGCAGTTACGATTCCGGGAGAAATTCTCCACCACATGACCGACAAACAAGAAACTATATCAACTACCGACATAACGACAGACCTGAATTTCATCAGAACTGGCGGGATTTAAACAGGGCTGGGCCCTCTGGGCAAGGTGAATTTGTAGAAGTTAGGTCTCCTAATCCCAGTAACGACGCGCGCCAACAAAGAAACAGACAATGACTCGCACCGCAGGCAGCCACATGCGCCCGCTGGCTCAGGGAAAAATAACATAGACGCTAACCTTGAGAAAAATTCCAGTATCCTTTACCGACGTATACCACATGATAATTGCGTTAAAGTTGAAACTCTGCGTACTAGGAAGAGCGAAGGGTTACACCACATTTCACATGTAAAACCGTTTATTGAGAGATAATCTGCTTTTTAACTTAGTCTTTGCTATAAAATTTTTCACTTTACATTACTAGTATGCTTTGTCAGACTTAGAATCTGTTAACATGCAACAATGTTTGAAGTTAAATATCCAGTCAAGAACCAAGAGAACTTATTTAAAAAGAAATTACGAATGCATTGTTATAGTGAACAGACGACACAGTGTTGTATTTGTACATTCTTGCTTGTTAGTTGCATGATTACGTAACGACTATCAGGCTTACATACTTAGGACATATGCTGGTACTGCTAATGAGATTTTCATGCAACATTTTGGTTTACTTGAAAATACATTCTGGAATTAAAGTACTTTCTGTGAGATACCAGATGACACAGCGGTTAGTTTGTGTGACAGCTACACGATTTTATCACGACGCTACTAATGAGTGACAATTTACAATGTTGCTTTTGCAGTGTTTCTGTTTTATATCTGCACAGTTTTTCTGAATTATTCTGGAAAGTAAAACATGTTTTAGTAGTAACTTTAGTGATATAGCTACAATGAGACTGCCTTTTCCGTAGCACAACAATACGTTACAGCACAGTACTTTCTTGATCACAGTAAGGCACGTAATAACTACGGTATCCACACACAAAGCATTTCACTTTCGTTTATGATGAGGTAAGTACATTGACTTCAGCAGAACTTTGCTTACAGAGGACGATAACTACGACAGTTCCACAGAATTATCTTACAGCAAGACGCACATTTAGCGCTACATGACACGCATTTGAGTGATTAATTTTGTACTTAAACCATTTATTTTTCAAGATTTTTGAATTACAAACAAAGTTTTCCGTGATACATTTCATTCCATTGCTGTAATCTGTAACACCTGAGGGTATAATTACATTAATCCTCAGGGGGGTACACGCTTACTTTGTGTATCATGTGCTTGGCAAGCACAAGGAGCCCTAGCTAATATGGTATTTGCTTATACAACTTTACACATCGGTACCATATTTCTCTAATACATAAATTACACAGCTATCTGATCATTGAACTGAGAGACAAACATTTTTTTTACTACATCACTGACAGATGTTTACATAATTACACCGTTGTATAACTTCACATTTACGAAATTGTATTTTGTCTGTACTTTATGAACTGTTCATATTTTTTCAGGCCCATCGTGATATTATGAGATCTTTGAATGATACATTTGGTATGGGATCACGATTTTTAAAGTACGTTTGAGGCAGATGACACTTTTGACATGAGCAGAGAATTTTTTTAGATTTTGAAAATATTGGAGGACGCTACGACGATTTTGAGAGTTGACTGAGGTGTTATGATGTTATTATTACGATGACTATGTGTATTATGCTGTTGCGGTATGTTTATGATCAATAAGCTGATGCTATATGAGTTATTTGATTATGCTACGTAGCTGTTATGATGAAATATTGAAGGAGTGTCGACGAATAAGGTAAGGAATAATAAGTAGTGGTTAGGGACTCTGGTTTGTGCAAAAGGTTGTTGGAAACCAAGAATCGTACTTTAAGAGTTATGAAATGTATGTAAATGCGTGAATGTATTACAATGCTGACAAAAATTTTTTGGACACTGTTATATCAATAGTATTTTGTTTCTACAGATTTGTAACGCAAATTCTTGACCTGTGAAATATTTTTATATGAGACTGTCACTGTAGCGGAAACTGCTGTTGTAAATATTTCCGTAAGAAAGTTAAGTGACCACCTGCACGTAATACGTCGTGGGCACCCAGCTTTGTCAGATGCCTGGAGAAAAAGCTATTAGTGTGTGCCTTTTCAGAGGCACAGGCAGAAAAAAAAGGGAGGCCATTATCCTCGCTATTGACATTCCTTTGTAGAAAGCATCGCAAATACGACACGCTCAAACTTGAAAACATATGATTATACTGTGGAACTCTTAATTTATGATATTTACTAAAATGCCTAATGAAACGATGAGAAACATTTCATGGCTATTGTCTTGCTAGTTGAGAGAAATGCCATATGGCTTGCTTTATGTATTTATTTACTCATTTTGTTTAATATCTGGTTTCCAGCTGTGTTGCAGCATTAGTTTTATAAAATAAACTTAGATGCATTTGCTAATGTGAACACTTTCTGTCAACAGATCTATTAAGTAATTATTTTATGATCCACATTCTTCGAAAAAGGAGCTCTTGGAATGGAAAGAACAATAAGAAGGGATTGATAACAATAACTGCATATATAATTTTCTTTTCAAGTATTTGGTAATTTTTTTGTAGAATTAGTTTTTGTGGTGCACCACTTTAATTACATAGACATTAAGATGTGAATATACATTTCCCTTGTCTGCATTATTGTCTTTAGTGTAATGGTTTTTTCTGCTTGAGCTATGTCATGTTTAGATATAAGTTATTTCATTTGCTGCTGCTGTTTGCCAGGCATAGTGTTACTGAATTTGACTTTGTGTTACTCTTCTAAGCCAGTTTACTACTGATTTATTTTTCTTGTTTGCTGCTCATTGCCTTATATTAGTTGTAATATTGTTGCTTACTTTGCCAATTTGTATTTTTTTGTCCTTGCTGTTTGTGTTAATTTGTTATGTGCTGCTGCATTGCCTCGTCCCTTAGTTTAGCATCTAAGCTCAGTAGATTTAAGTTAGCTTAAGAGGGGGTAGACTATATAAGAGAATGAGTTGTGATGAATTGGAAGAAATGCATTGAGAAGTTATACAAAAAAAGTACAGAAAGCAGGTACAGGTAGGATTTTCTTGGAGATAAATGATGAAGTAAGATAATGGAAAATAAATAATGAAGTAAGAAATATGTGAACATATAAACACAGAAAGCATGCTTGGATAGGATTTTTTTGGTGGAAACAAATGTTGAAATAAGATGAAAGATCTATGGAATGAAGTTTTGGGTTGGACTGCAGTACCAAATGTTACACTGAAAACAAACCCTGTCCTGTATTTTTGTGTTATTACACTATGTGAATTTGTGTTTTTCCTCCCTTAATGTGTTTAGCTAATAAGAGTTATGTTGTATAATTTTTCTGATAATATGTTATTTTCTTTGTAAAGATGTTTAGACATTATTTATTCTGTTCTGTTTTAATGCTCATGTGTGAAATTAATGTTTCGAAAACTATTCTCATTATTTTATATATTTACTTAAGTCATAATTCCTGTAACACTGATGTATCTGTTTATTTCTATTCTTTTGTAAAGCCTGTATTACTACAAATGTTATCTGTATTGTTATGTTTTTAATGATGTATTTTGTACCTTTGTTATTGTATTCTTATGTTATAAAATTGTAATTGACACCAGTTCATCAAATTAAGTAACTTGTAATTTACATTTCACTGCACACGTTTCTGTTGGTCATAGTATATGGACAATATGTGAGAAGTAGGGACTCATAGTGTTTGCACGTATGTTAAAAATTCAGCAAGGGACTGGTTAACAGCATTGCTGGTTCTAAGAACAATTCCAAAAACTTTGTGCGTGCACAAGTGGTGGTTTATGGACTTGCTATCTTCTATGCAAGACTCTTCGATGGTGATTGAGCACCTGCACAGTCGCAGCAGATGGCTGCTGGCCATCTCTACAAGGACTACAGTGGGTCTACACCTTTGATGACCCACCAATACCATTATTTCTACAAGGACTACAGTGGGTCTACACCTTTGCTGACTCACCAGTACCATTATTTCTACAAGGACTGCAGTGGGTCTGCACCTCTGGTGGCCCACCAATACCATAATCTCTACCAGGACTACAGTGGGTCTACTCTGTGATGACCTACCTACCAATATTCTTCAAAACTTCGAATGACTCTGCTGTGGGTTTGCTCTGTTGTGGCCCATTACCTGTCAGCATGTTAAGAGTCAGCACTGTCTTTCTGTTAGAAGGACCACACTACTTCTTCAAGACTGCATGGAAATCCACTACTTCCGTGTGCATTGTCTTTTACTGCTCAGACTTTGAGAAAATAAACGGCAGTTTTACTGTGATGAACGATGAGGACTGTCTTTATGCACTGTGAGAAAATTTTAGCTTTTGACCAACATTGTATCAATAAGTGTGTGCATTTGATTTCTTTGCTATTGTAATTACGATTATGAAAAATTTTGACAAATATGTATTGCCCAGTGCCCAAAACAATTTGTAAAATTTTTTGTGGGGAGCATGGGGGCTATGTAAGTAGGCTGTTTATGTTTTCTTATTGGCAACGTTACGTAGCGCTCTGTATGAAAATCACTGGCTGTGCTGTGTGCAGTCTGTGGCTAGTTTGCATTGTTGGCTGCCATTGTAGTGTTGGGCAGCGGCAGCTGGATGTTAACAGCGCGTAGCGTTGCGCAGTTGGAGGTGAGCCGCCAGCAGTGGTGGATGTGGGGAGAGAGATGGCGGAGTTTTGAAATTTGTAATACTGGATGTCATGAGCTACTATATATATTATGACTGTTAAGGTAAATACATTGTTTGTTCTCTATTAACATCTTTCAATTGCTAACTATGCCTATCAGTAGTTAGTGCCTTCTGTAGTTTGGATCTTTTATTTAGCTGGCAGTAGTGGCGCTCGCTGTATTGCAGTAGCTTGAGTAACGAAGATTTTTGTGAGGTAAGTGATTTGTGAAAGGTACAGGTTAATGTTAGTCAGGGCCATTCCTTTGTAGGGATTTCTGAAAGTCAGATTGCGTTGCGCTAAAAATATTGTGTGTCACTTTAGTGTATGTTTGAGTACGTTCAGTTTTGCTCAGCTATTTGAAAACCAAATAATGTAAGAGGTTTATCAGCATAGTAATTTAGAAATTTTTCTAAGGGGACGTTTCAATAACAATATACACAAGTGGACGCTATGCCATGGAATATTAATAAAATATAAGTAATATTTAACACCAGACTAGCTGGAACAACGAGAAAAACCGCGTACATTCGCGAGTGAGTGGGCTGTCTAATAACTACTGCATTTGGGGAAGATGGTAAGAAATTGTAATCATTGTAAAAGTCACTCACGTATGACGCGTAACGAGAGAGGTAGACGCACGTATTTTCTTAGAGTTACCTTTCCTTGTGGCCTGGTTGCAAAGAATATAGGTTATGGTAGAAATAAGAATCAGGTAAAAATTATAACAAAAGGAATCGGACTTCGTTAGAAAAAGAGAAATGATGAAGATTGCAGGTATCAGTGTCGTGGCAAATGACCAAATTTTAAAAAATGAAAATGGCGGCCACAAAGGAAGAAAAGCGCACATTCATATACCTCTATTTTTGTACTGCGCCGTCGCGAAGATCGCCGCTGCTATCTGTATCCATCTCGTACAAATAATAACAATATTGGTCCAGGAGAATGTGTTATTAGGCTTCAATAAATAACTGGTAGTTATTCAAATAAACTTTCATAAATATAGTACCAGGGTTCACATATACGTCTACAGTTTTTGACGAGCGAGAACAGAACAGATGACTCGTACTAAAGCTAACAATTGAAGAGTCTGTCAGTGCTCTTACTTACCATTGATTAGCCGATTAATATCTGGCAATTATTTTACGCTTTGGTTTATCAAGAAATATTGAAAAATTATCTCAACAAACGAGGAGCGTCAGATTCTTTCCCATTACAAACTAAATTAGTTTTGAAGTGGAATTTTACGTGCTCATTCGAAAGAGCAGTCCCACATTAGTATAGAGCAATATTCGTGTCACAGGTATGTACTAACAGGGACAGAAAAACACGAACAATAATCAATACTCCACTAGCGACAGCACCACCTTCACCCGCACTGACTGCTACCTCCGTGCAGAAGCGATGCTTGGTGAATTTTTTTGGAAATTTGTGGTAAGTCCTATGGGGTCAAACTGCTGAGGCCATCGTTCCCTACGCTTACACACTACTTAATCTAACTTAAACTAACTAATTCTAAGGACAACACACACACACACACACACACACACACACACACACACACACACATATGCCCGAGGGAGGATTCAACCTCCGATGGGTGGAGCCGCGAACCGTGACAAGACGCTCGAGACCACGCGGCTAACCCGCGCGGCCAACGCTGCTTAGTCGCTACCGTAGTACAGATTATTATTCCTGTTTCGGTCTCTCTGTTAATACACACCTATAAAATAGATATCGCACTAGACTAATTTCAGATCGCCCTATCGAATGGGCATGTAAAATTCCACTTTAAAAATCATTTTGTTAGTAACGGAAACAGACCGACACTTTCAGTTGACACTGGACGTCGCATGAAGGACATTATGAGCAGAATCTGTCTGGGCTGACTCCAACAACACATTAAAAAAGCGAATCGGCAAATACGTGCATAAAAATCAGAGGAGGCGCAGCCTTCAACTTTTTTCAAGGGCAGCTACGAGATGCCAGGATGTTTACATTTGTCTTTTACCACCCTGATCTTGTCATGTGAGCATCGTTCTCTGTAGTCCTGAATAATCTGCAATATGTGAAGCTAATTCTCAGTGAAAATTTTAATACCAGTCCACATACAAATGTTAATAACCATTGTATTATCAGTTTCATTTTTAAGCTCTTTGTGCGAGACACGCAACATTTCGACGCGGCAACGATCAGTATATTATTGATGGATAAAGTCTCCGTTATGTGTAGCTGTTGTAGTAACTTATGGAAGAACGCTACGAACTTATGCACCAGCAAAATAGACTTAGTGTGAGTTGCGCACTGTCACCTGATAAACAAAGTAAGAGCCTACGGAATATCAGACCAGCTGTGTGGCTGGATTGAAGAGTTTTTAGCAAACAGAACACAGCAGGTTGTTCTCAATAGAGAGACGTCTACAGACGTTAAAGTAACCTCTGTCGTGCCACAGGGGAGTGTTATGGGACCATTGCTTCTCACAATATATATAAATGACCTAGTAGATAGTGTCGGAAGTTCCATGTGGCTTTTCGCGGATGATGCTGTAGTATACAGAGAAGTTGCAGCATTAGAGAATTGCAGCTAAATGCAGGAAGATCTGCAGCGGATAGGCACTTGGTGCAGGGAGTGGCAACTGACCCTTAACATAGACAAATGTAATGTATTGCGAATACATAGAAAGAAGGATCCTTTATTGTATGATTATATGATAGCGGAACGAACACTGGTAGCAGGTACTTCTGTAAAATATCTGGGAGTACGCGTGCGGAACGATTTGAAGTGGAATGATCGTATAAAATTAATTGTCGGTAAGGCGGGTGCCAGGTTGAGATTCATTGGGAGAGTCCTTAGAAAATGTAGTCCTTCGACAAAGGAGGTGGCTTACAAAACACTCGTTCGACCTATACTTGAGTATTGCTCATCAGTGTGGGATCCGTACCAGGTCGGGTTGACGGAGGAGATAGAGAAGATCCAAAGAAGAGCGGCGCGTTTCGTGACAGGATTATTTGGTAAGCGTGATAGCGTTACGGAGATGTTTAGTAAACTCAAGTGACAGACTCTGCAAGACAGGCGCTCTGCATCGCGGTGTAGTTTGCTGTCCAGGTTTCGAGAGGGTGCGTTTCTGGATGAGGTATCGAATATATTGCATCCCCCTACTTATACCTCCAGAGGAGATTTCGAATGTAAAATTAGAGAGATTCGAGCGCGCACGGAGGCTTTCCGGCAGTCGTTCTTCCCGCGAACGATACGCGACTGGAACAGGAAAGGGAAGTAATGACAGTGGCACGCAACGTGCCCTCCGCTACATACCATTGGGTGGCTTGCGGAATATAAATGTAGATGTAGTGTGAGCTGTACAAACTGTAGGGCTATTAGCGCCGACTTGCAGCTGTTTAAAAATTTCTCGCACTCTGGAAAGTTTTTAATCCGCGCCTCCGTTGCCCCGACGAGGCGCGGGATGCTAATGACGCGGGAGGAACAACAAGTAGCTTCCCGCGCCGTGTTTGCGCGTGTATTTCGGGGTGCGCCGAGCGCCCGCGGCCGGGATCGATGCCCGCAAGGTTAAGAGCGCCGTGGCCGGGGCAGGCACGCCTGCTGCCAGGCGACCACACTCCTGTGGCAGGGGCGTCCCTGACGCTGAGGAAAAGGTCGTTTGTACACGTGTGCCAAAACAAGAAATGTCACCCTCCGTGGCTCAGCGGTAGCCGGCGCAGTAGCGCAGCGTGTTCGGTCAGGGGATTGCCCACCCACTATGATTATAAAAAAAAAATCATCGGTAGGGTGTGAAAATATCAAGCGACATCTTGTGTGTGTGTGTGTGGTTTGAGGTTTTCGGGCGCTAAACAGCGTGGTCATCAGCGCCCAAACGCATAGAAACAGGAACACATGCAGTGAAGGGACGAAGACGGACAGCGAACAAGGAGAACAGCTAAAAGACACAGACCTGACGCAGTTACAAATCCTCACATACAGAGGCAAAACAAGAGGAGAAGAAACGCACTAAAAAATGAAAGGAAACACAAGGAAAAGAGAACAGAAATCGAAGTGAAACAAGTAGGTAATCGATATCTTGAAGCATCCCCAACTCTCTTGTGGTTCCCTTTTTAGGTATTCCACGTCGACGTCTGCTCGTAGATACGTATCGTCGGTAGATTTTCCGGCTTTACTTCCCGACGTGACAGCGACGACTCTCCGATGAGGTGCGAGCCTTGTGTTTTGCTATTTCTGCGAGTCTTGTAAATACCGATTTTATTTAGTAATTTGCCCGGATAAAACTCTCCCCTTTTATGATTAAAACAGCCTGCGCCACTTTTCGGAGGGAGTGGAGACGTCAAAGAGTCACAAAAGTTCGTATTAAGCAGTCCGCAAAACACGTAAACGTTCACTTCAGTTAGCGTGTTAGTTAATGCCTACGCTTTCCGCTAGATGGTGCTGACTTACTGCTGAATAGCTTTGGTTCCGTAAAACCTTCACTGATTAGTACTAGGTAAATGAAATAAGTACAACACTCTTGTATTTCACTTTCACTCTCTATTCAAGGATTAAGATGGTGATGGATGATGGTCTGTTTAAAAGGTTCCTAGCCTGGAGGAATCTAAATAGTCCGCAAATGCCGATATGCAAGCGCTCTACGTCCAGATTCGCAACTAACGGCACACGACACTTTCAAAAGTCCACACGTTAATATCTGAATACCGGTACATCTGAATTCACTCGTATCAGAAGATAATTTGAGTTTCTGTCGCCTATATGTCCGTAAAGTTCTAATTTAGCACTTAAGTCCTAAAATCCCCTTAATACTCCGTTGCTACCAACAGTCAGAGATCGTACACTACATCACTTTTAATCTCCGTAATATTCTAACAGTTTATCGTGAATCTTAACACGATAAAGTACAATTTAATTATTGTCTCGCTGACTGACATGGGTTCCCCGCCCTTTAACGAAACAATCAAGGAAAAAAGGCGGCAATAATGACGATCAGGCCTTTTTATAGGTTTTTCATCGCAAGGGTTTAACGTCACTGCCTTCTCCATGACGGAGCTTCCGTGGTTTTGCTGTACTTCGGCGTTAAACTACTTGCTGATATACTATAATTTTGATCTGCATTTACCGAACCCGGATTCTACACTATTTTCCCCTCTAAAAATTCTATTCTTAATTTTAAATTATTCTTTCTATAGTTTTTATCACTGTAAACTGAACCGAGATGTTACAATCTGCACAAGACAATTAAAGAGAAACTACGAAGAAGCAGGTAGAAAGACGACTAAAAAAGGTAATCAACAAGTCTGGTTTCTGTGGGGAGGACCCAGGTTCGATTCCCGGTAGAGTGCGCGCAGAATAACGTGGCCACTAGATGCGCAGTGAGCTGGGAATGCCTGGTGAGGGCGATAGTGGTGGGGGCTACAGGCAGGTGCTATAGGATAAATGCTGAGTGCCATAGGGAAAGTGCCTTCCTAATCTGAAGTCTAAGCTCACATTTTTTCTAAATATCAAGCGGAGCTCCTCCACACCCACATTTGCACGGTGGCCATTCAACAAGATCTGTCACTTCCTCTTCAATTATTACCTAAAAAGAATTTCACTTAAAACGCAACAAAAGCAGCGATTAATTTTCGCCTGGATTGTTAGCCATCTGTAACTTTCAGAGAGGCATCGTATGGCGAATTTTGAGTCAAACCTACACATTTCTCTTGTTGCCGTATAAAAAACTGCTTCTTTTGCCAAAACGCAGCGGAGTTTACACACTAGCATGTGCAGATGCAATTGCGACAGAATTCTCAACAGCGGTTTATTAAGCGAGGAACTGAGGAAAAGTAAGCTCAATAGCTTATAAAAAGTCGTAAGCTTGGTACAAAAATAAACGTGTAACGTCTCCACTCATGTTGTTCCAAACATCTAGCATTTCTCAGTTAATGAGCTATCAATGGCCCATAAACATTACATTCTTTCATCAAAAAAGTCTGTACTTAGCGGAATAACACGACAGATAATGAAGTTTTGCATAATAACCATACGACAAAATGTCCTCCTCTTTGCGTGTTATTATTTGACAAAATCTCATTTCGATATCTCAGAATGGCTCTAAGCACTTTGGGATTTAACATCTGAGGTCTTCAGTCCCCTAGACATAGAACTACGTAAACCTAACTAACCTAAGGACATCACACACGTCCATGCCCGAGGCAGCATTAGAACCTGCGGCCGTAGCAGCAGCGCAGTTCCGGACTGAAGCGCCTAGAATCGCTCAGCCACAGCTGCCGGCTAGATATCTCAAACCGCTTATGAAATATGAAGAATGATGTGGATACTACACTCCGGCTTTATCGCTGCTGCGCGCGGTCGCAAATGACTGTGCTACATGAAACAATTTTCTCGAGACTGTTGACAGATAAAGACCTATACCCAAGTCTAAACAAAAATTCAATGTGTTACTTAAATTTTGTACACGGCAACATTTTATGCACACAACTGGCCATTAAAATTGCTACACCACGAAGATGACATGCTACAGAAGTGAAATTTAACCGACAGGAACAAGATGCTGTGATATGCACATGATTAGCTTTTCAGAGCATTCACACAAGTTGGCGCCGGTGGCGACACCTACAACGTGCTGATATGATGAAACCTTCCAACTGATTTCCTATACACGAACAGTAGTTGACCGGTGTTGCCTGGTGAAACGTTGTTGTGGTGCCTCGTGTAAGGTAGAGAAATGAGTACCATCACGTTTCCGACTTTGATAATGGTTGGATTGTTGCCTATCGCGATTGCGGTTTATCGTATCGCGACATTGCTGCTCGCGTTGGCCGAGAGCCAATGACTGTTAGCAGAATATGGAATCGGTGGGTTCAGGAGGGTAATACGGAACGCCGTGATGGGTCCAAACGATCTCGTATCACTAGCAGTCGAGATAACAGGCATCTTTTCCGCATGGCTGTGACGGATCGTGCAGCCACGTCTCGATCCCTGAGTCAACAGATGGGGACGTTTGCAAGACAACAACCATCTGCACGAACAGTTCGACGAATTTTGCAGTAGCATGGACGATCAACTCAGAGACCATGGCTGCGGTTACCCTTGACGCTGCATCACAGGCAGGAGCGCCTGCGATGGTGTACTCAACGACGAAACTGGGTGCACGAATGGCAAAACGTCATTTTTTCGGATGAATTCAGGTTCTGTTTACAGTATCATGATGGTCGCATCCGTGTTTGGCGACATCGCGGTGAACGCACGTTGGAAGCGTGTATTCGTCATCGCCATACTGGCGTATCACCCGTCGTGATGGTATGGGGTGCCACTGGTTACACGTCTCGCTCACCTCTTGTTCGCACTGACGGTACTTTGAACAGTGGACGTTACATTTCAGATGTGTTACGACCCGTGGCTCTACCCTTCATTCTATCCCTGCGAAACCCTACATTTGAGCAGGATAATACACGACCGCATGTTGCAGGTCCTGTACGGGTCTTTCTGGATACAGAAAATGTTCGACTGCTGCTCTGGCCAGCACATTCTCCAGATCTCTCACCAATTGAAAACGTCTGGTCAATGGTGGCCGAGCAACTGGTTCGTCACAATACGCCAGTCACTACTCTTAATGAACTGTGGTATCGTGTTGAAGCTGCATGGGCAGCTGTACCTGTACACACCATCCAAGCTGTTTGACTCAATGCCCAGGTGTATCAGGGCCGTTATTACGACCAGAGGTGGTTGTTCTGCGTACTGATTTCTCAGGATCTATACATCCAAATTGCGTACAAATGTAATGACATGTCAGCTCTAGTATAATATGTTTGTCCAATGAATACCCGTTTATCACCTGCATTTCTTCTTGGTATAGCAATTGTAATGGCCAGTAGTCTAATATGCACCAAATGCAAAATCGTGGAGACTTCTATTTCTCATTGTAAACCTTTTCGAATTTAGCGCAGTGTCTGTCTTACATGCAAATATCACAAGAACTATGACTATCAGCGAAATGATGGACACATCAGCATGGAAGTGACATATAAAGCTATAAGTGTCCCCAAAATGATTTTCTTTTACCGAATAGTTTCTGTAAAATCGTTTGAGAATGACTGTAGGGTGTGCGCCTCGATTCTGTCATTGTCGACCGCCGGAAGGGGGTAAACACAGTCGGCCTTTCCTTACGAACAAACGAATGGCCTGGCCCAGCGCTTCTGAGGAAAAATGGTTACTGCGCATCGGCAACTGTATCCTGTGCGGACGCTACTGCGTGGAAATTTTCTTGGTGGGAGACCTGGAGTGGGGTGCACTCAGCTTCGTGGAGCCAAGTGAGGAGCTATTTGATAGAGAAGCAGGGCAGCAGAACAACCGACAACGACCGACAGGGCGGTGTGCTGACTCCACGCCCCTCCATACTGCGCCCAAATGACGGCGTTGGCAGAGGATGACACGGAGTTCTCGATTGACCCCTCTGGGTCAGAACACGGAGTTTTGCTCTGTTTTTTGTGAAAAGTTTTGGTCATATGTAAAATCGGTAAGCGGATCTAAATCCTCTATTCAGTCACTCGTTGACCACGATGGCACCGAAACAGAGGACGACCGAAGAAAGGCAGAAATACTGAATTCAGTGTTCCGAAACAGTTTCACTGCGGAAAATCGTAACACGGTCCCTGACTTCAGCCGTCGCACGGACGCCAAAATGGAAAATATTGAAATAAACGATATCGGAATTGAAAAACAACTGCTATCACTTAGTAGCGGAAAAGCATCCGGACCAGACGAGATACCCTTAAGATTCTACAGTGATTATGCTAAAGAACTTGCCCCCTTTCTATCAGCAATTTATCGTAGATCGCTGGAAGAACGTAAAGTACCTAGCGACTGGAAGAAAGCGCAGGTCGTTCCCATTTTCAAGAAGGGTCATAAATCAGATGCGAATAATTATAGGCCTATTTCGCTTACGTCAATCTGTTGTAGAATAATGGAACATGTTTTGTGTTCTCGTATTATGACGTTCTTAGATAATACAAATCTCCTTCATCATAACCAACATGGATTCCGCAAACAGAGATCATGTGAAACTCAGCTCGCCCTGTTTGCCCAAGAAATTCACAGTGCCGTAGACACTGGCGAACAGATTGATGCCGTATTCCTGGACTTCAGGAAGGCATTTGATACGGTTCCGCACTTACGTTTAGTGAAAAAAATACGAGCTTACGGAATATCGGACCAGGTTTGTGATTGGATTCAGGATTTCCTAGAAGAAAGAACACAACATGTCATTCTTAACGGTTCAAAATCTGCAGATGTAGAGGTAATTTCGGGAGTACCGCAAGGAAGCGTGATAGGACCTTTATTGTTTACAATATACATAAATGACTTAGTTGACAACATCGGTAGCTCCGTGAGGCTATTTGCAGATGACACGGTTGTCTACAAGAAAGTAGCAACATCAGAAGACTCGTACGTACTCCAGGAAGACCTGCAGAGGATTAATGCATGGTGCGACAGCTGGCAGCTTTCCCTAAACGTAGATAAATGTAATATAATGCGCATACATAGGGGCAGAAATCCATTCCAGTACGATTATGCCATAGGTGGTAAATCATTGGAAGCGGTAACGACCGTAAAATACTTAGGAGTTACTATCCGGAGCGATCTGAAGTGGAATGATCACATAAAACAAATAGTGGGAAAAGCAGGCGCCAGGTTGAGATTCATAGGAAGAATTCTAAGAAAATGTGACTCATCGACGAAAGAAGTAGCTTACAAAACGCTTGTTCGTCCGATTCTTGAGTATTGCTCATCAGTATGGGACCCTTACCAGGTTGGATTAATAGAAGAGATAGACATGATCCAGCGAAAAGCAGCGCGATTCGTCATGGGGACATTTAGTCAGCGCGAGAGCGTTACGGAGATGCTGAACAAGCTCCAGTGGCGGACACTTCAAGAAAGGCGTTACGCAATACGGAGAGATTTATTATCGAAATTACGAGAGAGCACATTCCGGGAAGAGATGGGCAACATATTACTACCGCCCACATATATCTCGCGTAATGATCACAACGAAAAGATCCGAGAAATTAGAGCAAATACAGAGACTTACAAGCAGTCGTTCTTCCCACGCACAATTCGTGAATGGAACAGGGAAGGGGGGATCAGATAGTGGTACAATAAGTACCCTCCGCCACACACCGTAAGGTGGCTCGCGGAGTATAGATGTAGATGTAGATGTAGATGTAGAAATGAGGCCATGTCCGTATTCGGACTTCCGAAAACTGCACTTACGTATTGCACCGATACTTCCACGGAAAACTTTTATGTGTAGATGTGTGTGTGTGTGTGTGTGTGTGTGTGTGAGAGAGAGAGAGAGAGAGAGAGAGAGAGCGAGAAGGCGGGGAAGAAGACGGGGGAGGGGGGGAGGGAGTTTTGCTCTGTGGTTGAATAAAACACCGGTAGTCGTCGATCCATAAATACAGGGTGTCCGTGAAGTCTTGCTGTCATTTCAAAAAATCTTATCTTGGAGACTGTTAGACATACAAAATGGCAGCCAGCACCATCTGTAGAAGGATACAAGATGAAAGATGATATAGGCAAAATTTCTAGTTGGTGTAATGAATGGCAGCTAGCTCTGAATGCAGAAAAATGTAAGGTACCGCGGGTGAGTAGGAAAAATAAACTCGTGATGTTCGGATGCAGCAGTACTAGCTTGCTTCTTGACACAGTCACATCAGTTAAATATCTGGGCGTGATGTTGTAAACCTAAATGAAACGGCACGAGCATGCGAGGATTTCGGTAGAAAATACACATGGTCGACTTCGGTTTATTGTAAAGTGCAACTTATTTACGAAGGAGACCGCATATTTGATATTAGTGCGACCTATTCTTGAGTGGTGCGCGAATAATTGGGATCCACACTAGGTCGAGTTAAAAGAAGACATCGAAGCAGTTCAGGGGCGGCCTGCTGGATTTGCTACCGGTAGGTTCAAACAACATACAAACGTAATGGGCATCACACTTCCTGGCAGATTAAAACTGTGTGCCCGACCGAGACTCGAACTCGGGACCTTTGCCTTTCGCGGGCAAGTGCTCTACCATCTTTTTCTTTTTTTTTTTCGCTGGCAAGTGCTCTACCAACTTTTTTGTTTTTTTTTAATAGTTTTTATATTTTTCCCTCTGCCAACCTTTTTTTATATAGATGGAAAAAGGCGTCTTTCAGTTACGACAAACAAAATTAGAATGTACATCCGTAGCAACAGCAGAACAAGAGTTCCTTCTAAACTATGAAATAGAATTTGAAACCAATAGTGTGATGATAGATAATAAAGAAAGAAAAATGTAACCATTCCATATGCATGGCCCATCTGCGTACAGATTCCATGTTCCAAATTGGTACAACAATTCGCAGCGTGTGGAGCCCCATGAAGGCGGTCATCCTCTGCCCGGTACTCCCCAACTGTGAGGGGGGTTATCGAAGACACTGCGCAAATAGTTCGCAAATAGTTGTCGCTATCGGGGTATACACTCAAGTGTGCTATGTCTGTCCTGGATAAATTGCCAGTAATCAAGCACCATTTTCTCATCATCTCGAAAGAGGTAGTATATGGACATGCCTTTAAACCATGTGAGAGCGTGAGTCTTCGCAGGCGGTAAATAAGTATCCTCTGGACAAAGGAGGAGCCGTGGCTCAATTGTGCGAGGCGCGATACGTAGGTAGCAGGCGAGGATCTTCTGCACTAGCAGCCATACCTCTAACGCCGATCCACATGTTAAACTGTGTTCGTCAGTATCCACGAGGTGGCAACGTGGGCAAAGGGGGGAATCTGCCATCCCAATAGCGTGCAGCCTCTGGCGTGTTACAACCTTCCCGTTCAACACCTGGTACCACGCGGCTCGTACCCGCGTGGGGAGGAACGACTTCTGGACCGCTCTCCACACTGCAGGCCATAGGGTCGTAGGGCTCTTCCTCTCAATCACATTGCGAGGGATGGACCATAGCAGCAGTCTGTAAAAGTCTCTCGCCTTGGGAGTGCGAGTGTAACTATACTCAAGAATAAATGCCTAGAGGTGCGAGAGTGAGGCTGTACTGTGCGCAACCGTGACAGGTGGCAGAAGAGACGCCGGCAGCAATTCCTCTAACAGACGACCCGTAAGGGAAGCATCTTTGTGGGTCCACAATTTCATCATTGTGCACAAGTATAATGCTGTAGCCCTCGCTCGTACATTTATAAGTCCCAGTCCGCCATCAAGCGGAGAGAGGGTGACTGTTTCGTAGCGGACTTTGAATAGGTGTCCGGCGGTAAGGTAATATCCAAACACTGCTTGCAGTCTGTGTGCCATCGCTGTCGATTACCATCTGAGCTACCAAAGCACGACTCACGGCCGGTACTCACAGCTTTACTTCTGCCAGTACCTCGTCTCCTACCTTCCAAACTTTACAGAAGCTCTCCTGCGAACCTTGCAGAACTAGCACTCCTGAAAGAAAGGATATTGCGGAGACATGGCTTAGCCACAGCCTGGGGGATGTTTCCAGAATGAGATTTTCACTCTGCAGCGGAGTGTGCGCTGATATGAAACTTCCTGGCAGATTAGGTTCTGCAAGGTTCGCAGGAGAGCTTCTGTAAAGTTTGGAAGGTAGGAGACGAGGTACTGGCAGAAGTAAAGCTGTGAGTACCGGTCGTGAGTCGTGCTTTGGTAGCTCAGATGGAAGAGCACTTGCCCACGAAAGGCAAAGGTCCCGAGTTCGAGTCTCGGTCGGGCACACAGTTTTAATCTGCAGGAAGTTTCATATCAGCACACACCCCGCTGCAGAGTGAAAATCTCATTCTGTAATGGGCATACTTTGGAGACACAAATCGGAATCCCTGAAGGGAAGGCGACGTTCTTTTCGAGGAACACTACTTAGAAAATTTAGAGAAGTGGTTTTTGAAAGTGAGTGCAGAGCGACTTTATTGCACCCAACATACATTTCGCGTAAGGCCACGAATACAAGATACTAGAAATTAGGGCTCATACAGACGCATACCTATAGTTTTACCCTCACTCCATCTGCGAATGAAACAGGAAGGTGGTACAGGTTAACCTCCGCCACACTGCATACAGTGGCTTGTGGAGTGTATATGTAGATGTGAAAGTGGATGTAGACGTCTTCATACAGTGTGATTCTCATTAACGGTAAGACACATGGGGCCGCAAATGTCGGGAAATGCCCCAAAAGCGGGTGACAAATGTAAAACATGTGACGTCACCGAATGACGTATATCGCCGCAGGTGCAGCAGTTCGGTTTGTCGAACCCACTCTCGCCGCTAGGGAGCATTGCTACACATCGCTGCACAATGGTGCCAATTTCGAACGAAATTTGTAAATGTGATCTGTTGTAAAAGTAGAAGTTAAAAAATTACTGTCCTCGTTGTAACCAAGCAGAAGCTGTTCTTATTTTGTGTTTCTTTCCTTTTGTCCCTTCATTTACTAGTAATGACGAAATTCGGAAGCTTATACTCATTTACTTGTGGTGAAATACGGTAGGTTTTTACTGTACTGTGCTTTGCAGTAAACCAGCGGAGACTGTGAGAACGTAAATAAAATAATTAATGTTAGCTCAATGTGAACACAAATGTCTAACACAATGCAAAAAGGCACTGCTTGACAGACGCAACACTCGAACTCTAGCCCAACGCACGTAGCGACGGACCCACACCGACGTGAATAATTAATTTAGGTTGGGATGATCAGGTGCGACAGACCCATAGGCTCTACCGCTGCATGTGAGGCGAGGAACATCATATGGTGACGTCACTTGTTCAGCATTTGTCATCCAGTTAAGGGATATTTCCCGACACTTTCGGCCCTATGTGTCTTATATTAAATTCCCCGTCTTATCATCAAGGTTTTTAAACATTAGGTTCAAATGGTTCAAACGGCTCTGAGCACTATGGGACTTAACATCTATGGTCATCAGTCCCCTAGAACTTAGAACTACTTAAACCTAACTAACCTAAGGACAGCACACAACACCCAGCCATCACGAGGCAGAGAAAATCTCTGACCCCGCCGGGAATCGAACCCGGGAACCCGGGCGTGGGAAGCGAGAACGCGGGCTAAACATTAGGAAGAATCACCCTACATAGGTAATTAGCCGTCATGAAACACGAATAAACAATTTTTTTCGGTCTTCGTCGCACTTCATTACACTGAAGTGCCAAAGGAATTGGTATAGGCATGCGTATTCAAATACAGATACATGTAAACAGGCAGAGTACGGCAAAGCGGTCGGCAACGACTATATAAGACAACCAGTGTCTGGCGCAGTTGTTAGACCGATTACTGCTGCTACAATGGCAGGTTATCAAGATTTAACTGAGTCTGAACGTGGTGTTATAGTCGGTGCACGAACGATGCGACACAGCATCTCCGAGGTAGCGAAGAAGTGGGGATTTTCCCGTACGACCATTTCACAAGTGCGCCGTGAACATCAGAAACCCGGTAAAACATCAGATCTCAAACATTGCTGCGACCGGAAAAAGATCCTCAAAGAACGGGACCAAAGTCGAATGAAGAGAATCGTTCAACGTGACAGAAGTGCAACCGCTCCGCAAATAGATGCAGATTTCAATGCTGGGCCATCAAAAAGTGCGAAACATTCAACGAGACATCATCGATATGGGCTTTCGGAGCCGAAGGCCCACTCGTGTACACTTGATGTCTGCATGACATAAAGCTCTACGCCTCGCCGGGGCCCGTCAACACCGACATTGGACTGTTGATGTCTGGAAACATGTTGCCTGTTCGGACGAGTCTCGTTTCAGATTGTATCGAGCGGATGGACGTGTACAGGTATGGAGACAACCTCGTGAATACATGGACCCTGCATGTCAACAGGGGACTGTTCAAGCCGGTGGAGGCTCTGTAATGGTGTGGAGCGTGGGCAGTTGGAGTGATATGGAACCCCTGATATGTCTAGATACGACTCTGACAAGTGGCACGTACGTGAGCATCCTGTCTGATCACCTGCACCCATTCATGTCCATTGTGCATTCCCACGGACTTGGGCAATTCGAGCAGGATAATGCGACATCCCACACGTCCAGAACCTGCACGATATTAGACAGGTGTACCAGTTTCTTTGGCTCTTCAGTGTATTTATGATTCTGTCACACATTTTCCCTAACTGCCATCTTCCGATCTGTCATAGGACAAAAAGTATAAACATGAGATATAAAATTCTTTTCACATAACACAAAAATGTTTTTCGTAAGAAAAGAAAATAATGAGATGCACATTATTTCAGTAGATCATAAATTAGAAGTACTCACAATTAGGAGTAATAGGGTGCAAATACAGTAATATAAATTAGTAACACACATTAGCGACATTCCATCGTGGTTTGTTGTAAGCGTTTAGTAGCTCACAAAGTTTATTCTGTGATGTTAGAGTATCAATGTGTGCTCCACTCGTCACTTGTAGAACCTCAAGGATACTCGAGTTCTGCCCATTTATGGGTCGGCATTGCAGCATCGACAGTTATGATTGCTTCTTTGATCCGTGGTGAAAGGGTAGCAATGTCATCAACTGATATTGTGTATACACGATTCTTGAAGTCATCCCACTAAAAGTGGAGTGACGTCGGCAAAGCGCGGTGGCCATGCAATGGGACTATCGTGACTGATCGACCCGTCAGAAAATTTATCATTCAGTACATATCACACGTTCAGATTCCAATGTGGGAGTACACCATCATCCTGGAAGATGACGGTCGGCGGCACCTCTTCGATCAGTGGTAACAGGAACTGTTGGAACATGTCTGGGTAAATACTTCCCATTATGGTTTTCTCTATGAAGAAAAATGTGCCTATCACTCTATCGTGCATTAGGCTTCATCAGACAAGCTTCGAACTGTCACGTATGTGGTCACATGAGCTCTCTGAGTTTTCGGGGCCCAAAATCCTGATGTTGTGGCGATCACATGTCCAGCGGTGTAGAATGTTGCCTCATCTGACCACAGACACTTTTTCAGGTAGTCTGTGTCAGCAGCTATGAAGGCGAATATGGAACACGAGAATGTATATCGCAAAGGATGATCGTTAGGCTGCAATATGGGACCATTTGCAAATCGTATGCAAAAGGCGTAACCAGTTCTGGTAAACTTGATGGACACCATTTAACAGAAATACGAATCTCAGCCGCAGTTGAGCATTGAATTAAATTCAATGGCGACAAATGAAAATTTGTGCCGGACCAGGGCTGGAACCTGGATTTCCCGCTTTACGCGAGCGACTACCGTAACAGCTTTGGCTGTCTGGAAATGCTTCCCTTCCAATCCAATTTCTCAACTTATCGCACACTACACATGTAAACGTCCACCATCCGCTAACCACATTGCTCACAGTATTACCTGATTCCTTCATCTGCACTGATGGTGCGTATACACTGATGAGCTAAAGCATTATGATCATCTCCTTAACAGCTTGTTTGTCCGCCTTTAGAAAGAAATACGTCACTGATTCTGTGTATAAGGGATCCGACAGTTTGTTGGTAGGTTCGTGGAGGTATGTGGCATTAGATGTCTACGTACAGGTCATGCAATTCGCGTAAATAATGGGCCGCTGATTTTCATACGCGCTGATGGCGCCCGATAGCGACCCAAATGGATTCCATAGGATTCACATCAGGCGAATTTTGTCACCGAGACATCAATGTGAGTTCACTATAACGCTCCTCAAATCAATGTAGGACGGTTGGGGTTACGAGACACGGACAATTACACCGCTGAAAGATGACATCGCCGTCGGGGAAGATATCAAGCATGAAGGGATTCAGATGGTTCGCAGCTGTCAGCGTCTTACTACCATAGATCCATGCAAGCGCAAGAGAATGTCTTCCATAGTGCAATACTGCTCCCACCAGCCTACGTCCGTGGCGCGCTGCACTTTCCGAGCCGCGGTTCTCCTCGATGACGGCGTTTGTGGAGACGATCATCGACCTCGTGCACCCGAAGAGCAGACACGTCTCCTTTCCTCAACGGTCGAATTCCGATGGTTCCGTGCCCACTGCAACCGTAATTGACCATATTGTTGGGTCAATATATGTACGAGTAGGGGTGGTCTGCTGCGGAGACCAGTTCAACAATGTACGATGAACAGTGTCCTCCGAAACACTTGCACCAGCATTTTGCTCTTGCGGAGATGCCACAGATCACCACCTATCCTACTTTACAGAGCAGACAAGCCTCCGAACACCACGTTCTGTGAAAAGTCGTGGACGTCCAACCATTTAGCGCTTAGTGGTAGTTTCACTGTCCCTCTAACTCTTTCCGTAGGTGCTCAAGACAGTAGCACGTGACGATTCGACCAGCTTCGTCGTTTTCGAGATACTCGTTCACAGACTGTGCGCACTAATAATCTGCCCGTTGTCAAAGCCACTTACCTCAATAGACTTGGCTTGTTTTGGGGAAGGAGACCAGACAGCGAGGTCATCGGTCTCATCGGATTAGGGAAGGAAGTCGGCCGTGCCCTTTGAAAGGTACCATCCCGGCATTTGCCTGGAGCGATTTAGGGAAATTACGGAAAACCTAAATCAGGATGGCCGGACGCGGGATTGAACCGTCGTCCTCCCGAATGCGAGTCCCGTGTCTAACCACTGCGCCACCTCGCTCGGTTTACCTCAGTAGATTTCCCTATTTGCGTTCCATATCTTCACTAGGGTGATCCCTCTTCCGTGTGTGCTCCGTTTAGATACTTTTGTTAGCGCGTCATGTGCCCGCAACGCCACCAAGCGGCATCCAACGGTGCGGTGGGCAGTGGTCATGTTTTGGCTTATAATTTGTGTGGCATCTGCTCTGTCGGACATGTCTGTCAGAATAGGCAGCATACATGTAATAACTTTATGGGCACGGACAGTTGAGCTTGCTTCCTGCAGATTGCATGATGAATTAGGATCTGACCTGCGGGTGTTGCGTAGTAATGCTGCTTGATCTCTGTCAACACATGTCTGAGACATAGGGGGACGTCCATTTTTAGAAAGGCCTTTGATACTACCTCTTCCTTATCTTATCTCTTAACAGATGGTAGGGAAATATAGACTCTAGGACATGGTCCGTTTTATTGTGGCAGACCTCTCTTCCAGCTACGAGAGGCAACACTCAACTAAATATGAGTAATTGGCCAGGTGCGATTAGGACTCGCGCTCTGAGGCGAAATTAGAATTCTATGTTAATAACTTCAGCCGCCGACGGGCGTTGATATACAGGTTGAGTCACCTAACGTTACCGCTGGATAAAAAATGGTTCAAACGGCTCTGAGCACTATGGGAATTAACATCTATGGTCATCAGTCCCCTACAACTTAGAACTACTTAAACCTAACTAACCTAAGGACAGCACACACATCCATGCCCGAGGCAGGATTCGAACCTGCGACCGTAGCAGTCGCGCGGCTCCGGACTGAGCGCCTAGAACCGCTAGACCACCGGCCGGCTTACCGCTGGATATATTTCGTAATCCACATCAAATACTGACTAACCGATTCCACAGACCGAACGCGAGGAGAGGGGCTAGTGTAATTGTTTAATACAAACCATACAAAAATGCACGGAAGTATGTTTTTTAACACCAACCTACGTTTTTTTTAATGGAACCACGTTAGTTTTGTTAGCACATCTGAACATATAAACAAATACGTGATCAGTGCCGTTTGTTGCATTGTAAAATGTTAATTACATCCGGAGATATTGTAACCTAAAGTTGACGCTTGAAACCTCCGACGTTCAGTTGCGTGTTGTAACAAACACTTCATTGCAGGGGCCCAAACAGCTGCAACATACATCGCGTTTCTAGAGAATGATCTGCCAACGTTGCTCGAAAATGTCCCACTGGAAACGCGTCGACGTATGTGGTATCAGCATGATGGTGCACCTGCACATTCCGCAATTAACACTAGGCTGACCCTTAACAGGATGTTCGACGGGCGTTTCATAGGACGTGGAGGACGCATAAATTGGCCAGCCCGTTCTCTTGATCTTACACCTCTGGACTTCTTTCTGTGGGTTACGTTAAAGGAGAAAGGAGATGTGCCTACAACCCCAGAGGATATGAAACAACGTATTGTGGCAGCCTGCATGCGACATTACACCAGATGTACTGCGGCGTGTACGACATTCATTACGCCAGAGATTGCAATTGTGTGCAGAAAATGATGGCCACCACATTGAACATCTGTTGGCCTGACATGTCGGGACACACTCTATTCCAGTCCGTAATTGAAAACGGTAAGCACGTGTGTACGTGTACGTCGCCCCTCATGGTAATGAACATGTGCGTCAATGAAAAAGACCAATAAAAAGGTGTTAGCATGTGGACGTAATGTGCTGTTCCAGTCTCTTCTGCACCTAAGGTCCATCACCATTCCCTTTGGATCCCTACGTAATTCGGTTCTCTCTGATACACACGATCGAACAGCGGAGGAGTGGTACTCAAGCGTCAACTTTAGGTTGCAATATCTCCGGATGTAATTAACATTTTACAATCCAACAAACGGCACTGATTACGTATTTGTTCATATGTTCAGATGTGCTAACAAAACTAACTTGCTGATCTTACCGGTGATGCTGGAGTCATTGGCGATACTGCTGCTACAAATGTTGATGTTTCTGCAGTTCTCATTGCCAGTTCTTATGTTGTTGTTGCTGGTTCTACTGTGCTTGTTCCTGTTTCTGTTGCCGGCCGAAGTGGCCGTGCGGTTCTAGGCGCTGCAGTCTGGAACCGCGTGACCGCTACGGTCGCAGGTTCGAATCCTGCCTCGGGCATGGATGTGTGTGATGTCCTTAGGTTAGTTAGGTTTAACTAGTTCTAAGTTCTGGGGGACTAATGACCACAGAAGTTGAGTCCCATAGTGCTCAGAGCCATTTGACCCATTTGAACCTGTTTCTGTTTTTGCTGCTTTGCTAATATTCTTGATGCTGCTGATGACACTAACACTATCACTAATCTCAAAGTCGCAACTTGGCTTCTCGAAGTTGCAACGAAACTTTTGACTGCAGCGAAACTTTTGAAACTTTTGACTGACAACGAAACTTTTGGCTGGCACGTGAACAACAGAAAGATAGAATTCTACCTCCACATCTACATGTTTACTCTCCAGCTCACACTTAAGTGCCTGGCAGAGGGTTCTTCGAACTACTTTCAGACTATTTCTCTACCGTTACACTCTCTAATAGCGCGTGGGAAAAATGAACACTTAAATCTTTCGGTATAAGCTCTGATTGCTTTTAATTTATTATGATAATCAAATCTCCCTATCTAGGCCAGCAATAGTAACAGTCTTCACGTTCAGAGGAGACAGTTGGTGGCTGAAATTTCGCAAAAAGATCTCGCCGCAACGAAAAACGTCTTTGTTTAGTGATTGCCATCCCAGCTCGCTTATCATTTCCTTGACGCTCTCTCCCCTATTTCGCGATAATACAAAACGAGCTGCCCTTCTTTGTCCTCCGTCAGTCCTATCTAGTAAGGATGCCATAGAGTACAGCCATACTCTAGCAGAGGAGGAATATGCGTAGTGTAGGTATTCTTTTTAGTACACCTGTTGCATCTTCTAAGTGTTTTGCCAGTAAAACGTAGTCTTTGGTTTGACTTCCCCACAGTATTATTTATGCGATCTTTGCAACTTATGTTGTTCGCAATTGTAATTGTAATTCGTAGGTATTTATTTACTCAAGTGGATGAGCTCACGCCTTCCCTTACTGAGAGACAATTCCGATATCTTGTCCAAGTAGTTTTGCAATTGGTTATGATCTTCTGATGACATTACTAGATGGTAAATGATACCAGGTGTACCGGTATGAAATGAACGTTAAGATACAAATGTGTCGATAGGGAACATTTGTTGTCACCGAGCCTTAATTTTTTTTTTTTTGGTTGGTATGACATCTGTCAAAGATATTTAGTATACATCTAGTCATGGAACAAACAACATCATATGTTTTCATCGTGTTAACAATGTCGAATTTTGTACCAGAAAGTGAAGATTTGCGGAAAGCATTAATTTTTTGTTTTCATTTGAAAAATAGTGCTGCAGAGTCGCATCGAATGCTTGTCGAGGCATATGATGATCACGCTCTATCAGAAGCAACATGCAAAAGATGGTTTCAACGGTTCAGAAATAATGATTTTGACGTAAGAAACGAAGAACGTGGAAGACCACCAAAAAAGTTCGAAGACGCCGAATTGCAAGCAATATTGGATGAAGATGGTACTTTGAGTCAGAAGCAAATGGCAGCAATGCTAAATGTTGCACAACAAACAATTTTTGACCGTTTGAAAGCTATGGGAAAGATCCAAAAGTGTTGACAAAGGGTGCCACATGAATTGAATGAAAGTCAGATGGAAAACCGAAAAACCATTTGTCAAATTTTGCTTCAAAGACATGAAAGAAAATCAATTTTGCATCGAATTGTTACTGGCGATTAAAAATGGATTTATTTTAAGAATTCTGAACGGGAAAAATAATGGTTTAATACGAGACAACCATCGACATCGACTGCATAACCAAATCGATTCGGCAAGAAGACAATGCTCTGTGTTTGGTGGGATCAGGAAGGTATGATGTTTCATGAGCTTCTAAAACCCGATGAAACTGTGAATACTAATCGCGACAGACAACAAATGATCAATTTGAACTATGCATTGATCGAAAAAAGACAAGAATGGGCCAGAAGACAAAGCAAAGTAATTTTTTTACACGACAACGCACCTGCACACAAAGCAAAAGTGGTTCAGGATACAATCGAAACACTTGGCTGGGAGCTGCTACCCCACCCGCAGTATTCAGCAGACTTGGCCCCTTCCGACTACCATTCGTTTTCATCAATGGGACACGCATTGGCTGAGGAACACTTCGATTCCTACGAAGAAGTCGAAAATTGGGTGTCTGATTGGTTTGCTTCAAAAGACGAATATTTCTATCAGCGCGGTGTCCACAAATTGCCAGAAACGTGGTCAAAATGTATAGAAAGCAATGGTCCGTACATTGAATAAAATGTTTTTACTTTTCAATTCAAAATTAGTGTTTCATTTTCACAAAAAAACGCTCATTTCATACCGGTACACCTGGTAGCGTCATCTGAAAAGAACCCAAGAGAGCTACTCAGATTATCTCCTAAATCGTTTATGTAGATTAGGAACAGCAGTGGGCCTATAACTCTTCCTTAGAGAACGCCGGATATCATTTCTCTTTTACTCTATGACTTTCCGTCGATTACTACGTACTGTGACTTTTCTGACAGGGAATCACGAATCCAGTCGCACAGCTGAAGCGATACAGCATACGCACGCAATTTGATTTCTCTCGAAGGTGGAAAAGACGAGGAAAGCCAGTCGCAAAAAAAGAGAAGCAAACCCAAAAAAGGTGGACGATGAAGAAGGGATAACACTATTTGGAGGTAACTTGAATACGTTCGCAGGTTGCGCATCTCACAACGTGAGGCGCTCGTACCCAAGTATCGGAGCGCCGCTTAGCTCCCGCAACGGCCAAATTCCATTACACCTTAAGGAGCGGTAAACCAGCCTCGGCACACTCCGTCTTCATCCCGTTAGCGAGCGCGACGCCGTCACTTTGGTTAACGGCCTTAATGGATTTCATTAGCATTTAAACGGGACCGGGATTTGTGGGCTGAAAATCCATCGCATTACCACGTCTGCCTAGGCATCGGCAAAAGTTCGTGAAACTTCGCGATAGAGGCTACCGGATTTATTATCCTCTGTCGGCAAGAATTTTCTCCGTTTGCCTTGTGGCAGTCATAATGTTACCTGCCTTCATCTAAGATCGATGTAAGTCTCTACTTCCTGAAATTGTCACATTCCGACAGTAATCACACTCTGTTGTCGTGAAACGTTTCTAACACTTGGCTTTATGTGAACGTACAAGGTACTGGTTAGTGCCCACAAGGGGCAGTCGTACCATTTTAATTATCTACTATCTTATTGTCCGCAGTTTCTCACGTGACAGTATGGTCTGCAAATATTTTTGCTTTTTTGTTTTTCGAACTTTTACGTTGTTCACAAATTGCAACATCGTCTAAGCTTTTCACGCTAATTAAGGCGATAGAAACATGGTCTTTTCCGAAAGACCATCTGACCAAAAAGCTATTCTGGTAGCTGGAGACAGAGGCCTTCCTTAATCATGCCTTTTGAGTTCTTGTGGTGATATTTCCATGGAAACTATCATTCCCTAACATAAATTTCTTTTAAAGTCAAATACCAATTCTCATAGATTTTAGCTTCAGAAGTATTTTAATATAAAAAAAATATTTTCGTAAAGATTTTCATCCCCTATTTCATCCTCCGAGGGGCTGAATTTCCAAAAATGCTGAAACACGTATTTTTTTAATTTCTAACGAAGAAGTCAAATACCAATGTTCATAGCCATAGCTTCAAAAATGATTTTGTAGTTATTTAAGAATGATTTGTTTTCAAAAAGATTACACCCATTTTTTCACTCTCTCAGGAGTGGAATTTCAACAATAGCTGAAACTTGTATTTCTTTTTTTTATGGTGGAGAAACCAATACCAATTTTTGTGGCTCTAATTACCTTAATGGCAACATATTTTCAAAAACTTTTCTTCCCCTATCTCACCCCTTTAGGTGTGGAATTTCAAAAATCCCATCTTACACGACATCTACAGTATAAGATCAACACCCTCTTCAGACCAGCGGTTTGGGCTGGGCAATGAAGGGTCAGTCAGTCAGTCGGGACATCGTCTTTTATAAGCGATTATCCCTGAACGAGTTGCAGGTTGCCTACATACCGAATTCCAACAAAAATTTGATTTTTAGTATTTCTTGTAATTATTGGACGAAATTAAAAACGTAAAATTATATCATAAACAATTCATTAAGAGGTATACACCCATTTTAAAATTTTAAGACACAATAAGACAAATATTACAATCACAAACGGTATTTGTCTTGGGAGCGTAACTGACGGCACGTAAACACTCGTACTTTACCCACCCAGTACTTGAGAATGAGTGCACTTAGCGACATATTTACACATAAATTCAAACGTTTACGAAATTTTTTCTCTCTGAAGTCCTCCACAAAATTATGAAAGGTAAAAAGTTTATCCATTACTCACTTTCACTGCTCATAAAGTAAATCTACAGTATCAGACACGACGTTTCAATTTATTGCTATTTTACTACAGACTCTATTCACAACACAGCTTGCAGACAGTACTGATACATGTCACGGAATTTACCAGCAAAATTTCATCATTTCCCCTCACAGCTCAGGAGATATGACGTCGTAGACATTTGGATGCGTGAAAAACTAGCTTCTGCTCAAAATTGCGCGCAATGCAACTTCAACATCAGGCATGACGTTTTAATTTATTACGTCTATACTGCTACATCTGTTCGCAACAGACTTTACAGACAGTATCGACGTATATCACTAAATTTACATGCGAAATTATATCGTTGTGCGACACAGAGTTCAGGACATATGGCGCCATAAACAGCGAGATGCGTGAAAATCTATCTTTCACTTAAAATGGAGCGCAAATTAGGCAGATTATATTCATGCAGCGTTTAGTAGTGAGAGCACTTATCTACTTCCGACAGACTTCAAGCGTAATTTCAAACCTTTTCCAAACTTCTTCTCCCTTACGTTCTTAATGTCAAGTACATTCTTAGACAAAAAAAAGGGAGGCCACGTGCGAGGAGGACAAGTGCACTGAGGGTTCTGAACAAAATTATGTACATACACAGTTCACCCATTCTGGGAATCGAGGATCTCTCCTAATTTTGCTTGTTATCAACATTGATAGTGCCAAGATATCGGCCACAGGGATTCAAAGATGTTCGAGAATATTTTAATTTCAAGTTAGAGGTAGGTAAACAATTAATAATATTTTTCATTTAATATAATTATAAATGCACAGTTTTCTGGATTTTTCATTTGGTTATAGTGTGAAACCTTGCTTCTTGCCAAATTTCATGATTCTAGACCAAGGGGAAGCACTCTAAGGATTCTGATGAGTGAGTTTGCAAGTATTAAAACATGTGACATAAATAGCCGTATCTTTTGATTTCCTTGACTTCGAAGCTAACATTAGTAGTACGGTAATGGGGTGAGAGGCACCCACATGCCTTGCTCATACTGTGGCATCAAGCAGTCAGGCCTGCAAGATGAGTGGTCTGCCAAGCGAGTGGACTCATTCTTATTTATCGAGTAACATGAACTCTAGTACTCACAATTAAGTTACAAGTTATTCTCCTGTTTGAATATTATGAAACGGGTACGGAAAAGCACATCTGACTATTAGTAATTTACACAACTCTGACTGTTCACTACGCACTGGCAATACCACATTGGTCACTTCCGAAGATTACTACGATCCCCTTAATATTACCTGCCTGACATTTAATTCTCCCCACAAAAGTTCCTGAAATAGAGAAATTATTATTCCAAACTACTCTTAAGTATTTCACATGCATACCATGTCTCCGCTCTTTTGTCTTTACGGAGCACACCTGAGACAGGTCTTACCAACACAAGATCCAGCGCCAGAGTGCTGAAACACAGCCGTTCTTCAGGTCATCTCGCACCTCCGTCGAGATGGGGGAAGACCATGCTACCCATTGGTCAGCCACATTTCAGGCGCTCAAAGCTCCGGTAAATTTCATCTCTTTGGTTCCACCAAAGGTGCCCAAAAGATCGTCTCAAAGATGATCATATATTCACATTCACTATCTGCGGTTAGCAGACGACCATACATTCATTCATTTCACAGATCTCACCAAACTGGATGTAGGGATTTATTTTGTGGGAGTGCACATGCGATCAATTAAATACATAAATTGTCATTCTTTCCCACACTGGTATCCGGCTTTGCCGTATTAATTGAAATTGAGTTATTTTTACCAAAAATATGTTGTTCTGACAAGAATAATGAAGTATGTTGTACCTATTTTCAATGTCGGGCGGTACTGTATCCTTTCAGGGGCTCCCACCCCATTCTGCATTATTGCCAGATTTATTCAAGATGATGGATCCAAGATGGAGGCCAGAGATGTAGCAATGTTGCACTGATGTGGCAGGAAATTCAGATATTGGCGGGAAAATAGATCAATTGGGCTACCTCCACTAACCTAACTCCACCGAACACCACCCCTGGAAATGGCGGGAAATTCAAAAAAACGCGGGAGATTCAAATTTATTAGTAGGAGTGTCAAACTGTGTGTGTTCACCTTGAGGCCCAGAGACCCGCTGACATAGTTCACAACACCATCACCATAGGGTGCTCTCGGCCCTCCCCATATCCACTCCCTCCACTGCCACATCTGGAAATTGGCGAGAAATTCGCTCATTCTGTGTCGAGCTGCTGTGCTAGGAGGACTTGGCAACAGTGGGCTAACATAGCATGCATAAGGCATTTTGTAAACAATTTGTTTAAGAATATTGTTCATTTATTTCTGAAATCGCAATACACTCCAAAATTGGTGTTGGTGTTTTACGAATTTCGACGATGTTAAGCAATTGCGCTACTTTTTTTTATTCCGGTAGCTAAAGGAACCAGGTAATTACACTGTCACAGATCACGCTAAACATATCTGGCGATCGCGTCTCGCTGCCCACCAGAGTCACTGCCGCTGTATGGAGCCATTCGCTGGGCCGCTCCGCTCCGGCCACCGGCCACCGGCAGCCGCAGCACTTCCTGTCTCTTGAAGATGTCACAAAACTCTGCAAATGCTGAATGTATTGTGTATCACAAAACTACTACTCGGAACACACTTGTACACAATGCACTGTGAGAGCTGCAGTTGGAGCTGCGACCATCTCCAGATTCTGGAATTACATGAACATTTTCTTTCTAAGCTATGTCAATAAAAAATGATTCGTCAGTTGCGAATGAACCTACAGATCCCGAAGCCGATATCGGCTGAAATATCCTATTTTACACGCCAAGACGATGATGACACTTGGAAGTCGAAATAAATATCTCTGTAACTCTAAATAGGACGCCCACCACTTGAAACTTCCCCTTTGTATGTAATAGAAAGTGCTGGAAAAACTCTTAAGTTATTTGATTTTCAAACAGCTGAGCAAAACACAAGGTACTCAGACAATTTTCTCTTTCTTATTCTGATCATCTCTAAACTGACACACAATATTTTTAGCGCAACGCAATCTGATTTCAAAAATCCCTACAAAAGAATGGCCGTGACTAACAATAACCTATACCTATCATGAATCACTTACCTCACAAAAATCTTCATTATTCGAACTACAGCAATACAGCTAAATAAAAGTTTCTAACTACTGAAGGCACTAACTACTGATAGTCATAGTTAGCAAATGAAAGATTTTGATAGAGAACAAACAATGTATTTACCTTAATGACTTTTGAACGCTATTAAGGTATATATATATAAAATTTTGTGACATCCAATTAAACAAATTTCCTTTTTCTAACGGACACACATCCAAATCGTCCGCTCATAGTAACCTCTCAAAACTCCGGCATCTCTCTCCCCACATCCACCACTGCCGGCGGCTCACCTTCAACTACCCAATGCTACGGGCTGTTCGCACCCATCTGGCCAACACTACACTAGCGAATATTCCAACAATGAGTCCAACCAGCCACAGACTGCACACAGCGCAGTCAGCGATTTTCATACAGAGCACTACGTGGCACTACCAACATAAAAACCTAAACAGCCTGCTTACACACTTTCCGAGTTTTAATTGCTTGTTTAAAGGCACGGCCAGAGAGAGAAAAATTTCCGAGTCCTACAGCAGCTGTTGTGTTCATCACTTCTCTAAAACCTGAATGGGTTTCGCCTATATTTGCTGCTGGAGTCAAGGATGTCAAGCCCTTATTTTTTATTTTCCTCACTTCTCGAAGCACCAAGATGACTAACCACAGATGGGAAAATCAGAACAATTACATATCATAACATATTTCGAAACCCACAGCAGATCATGAAAATAATACAAACAGAATTCCAAGAACTGTCCTGCAGACGGCCGGCCGGAGTGGCCGAGCGGTTCTAGGCGCTACAGTCTGGAACCGCGTGACCGCTACGGTCGCAGTTTCGAACCCTGCCTCGGACATGGATGTGTGTGATGTCTTTAGGTTAGTTAGGTTTAAGTAGTTCTAAGTTCTAGGGGACTGATGACCTCAGATATTAAGTCCCATAGTGCTCAGAGCCATTTGAACCATTTTGTCCTGCAGACCAGAAAAATGACGGGAATTTTCGGTGAATTTCGATGTCCTACAACCGCTGGTGTGGAGATGCTCTAAAGCCACAGTGGCGGGTAGGGGACAGCATCCCACCTATCCGATCGAGGAGAGGCTGATCTGCTTGGACTGATTTCTGAATACTGGAACAAAAAGGACATCACGTGACTCTCAGACGTCACGGAACTTTCCAGACACCTTGCCCCCATCTTGTTCGCACCAGTCTGTAGAGGCTCCTATGCCCTGCACAGAGGACGCCTTGTGACTCTCTGACACAATGGAACTTCCTGTGAGTGGAGCATTCCGATTGGTTCTTACTGAATTTACCCGCCAAATTGCTGCCGCTGGTGTGGGACCACTGTCTACCACTTTCTGCATATGGAAAAATTACTAGAATTTCAGAAGTCATATTGCACTGATAGTTAAACTCTGCAAAAGTGGTCTACAGATTATGAAATACGGAAACTATCGCCAAAGCCACTTCCTCATTTACACTGTTCTGCTACTGTCGAGGAAAGCTTGAATTTTTCGGCGTGAAATCGATCTCCAACCAGCCGTTAGCACCACAAACGATTGTACCACCATACCATATCCTATCCTGCACCACTTCTGCATCCTGCATACAGCTATCAACCACCAGAAACTTGTACATATGCTGCGAAGACAGAGAAATCCAAAAAAAATATGAGCACATGCAGAATATGTAGCTGCAGCGCTAAATATTTCTCGCGAGGTCTATCGGTAATCGACCGCGGCCAGCGGTCACGAGTCAACTGCCGCCACCGCACACACTGGCCTGATATGTGATAAGAGCACCCTCCGCGGACATCGTCACTTCCCGAACTGGTGTACAAAGACTGGGCTGGTTCCCCTGACACAAAGGTGTCAGTTAACGGTACCGTGTGCTGTCTGGCCCGCTTCCTGCCGTGGTTTCTGCAATGAGCTACGATCATCTCCAGACTCTGGGATTACAAGAACATATGTATATTCACCTGATTTTCAAAAAGAGCTTACCATTTAAGGGCTAGTTCTCTGCATCAAGCACGTAGCGGTATGCTACTGATCGCTTGCACAGTGTAATTACAGACATAAAGAGTGGAAATTATATCTTCAGAAATCTGAAACTTTAGCGATTTCATTATGTGGGACGTGCTGCATTGAGTAATTAGAAACGTATCCCGTCTGTGAACAGCTTTACTTGAAAACGCGAAAATAGAGGAAACTGGAACTGGCATTCTTATTTTTTAACGAATGCCTATATTAATGATACATCAGATTCCAGATCATCCTTATATTTCACAAACTCAACTAGAACTTTAATACCTATAATCGTATGCGTTTCTCATGTCAATAGAACCAGCAGACGTCTCTTCCACCAGTTGTTCAGCATCTAGATGCACATAACACACATCGCAATCGTCGTGCAGAACTGTTTAGAGGTTTTAAACCCTAACAAACAGTATTCACGATGAGATTTTCACTCTGCAGCGAATTTTGCACTGATATAAAACATCCCGGTAGTTTAAAACTGTGTGCCGGACCGAGACTCGAACTCGGGACCTTTGCCTTTCGCGGGCAAGTGCTCTACCATCTGGGCTATCTAAGTACGACTCACGCACCGTACTCACAGCTTTACTTCTGCCAGTACCTCATCTCCCACCTTCCAGACTTTACAGAAGCTCTCCTGCGAACCTTGCAGAACTAGCACTCCTGAAAGAAAGAATATTGCAGAGACGTAGCTTAGCCACAGCCTAGGGGATGTTTCCAGAATGAGATTTTCACTCTGCAACGTAGTGTGCGCTGATACGAAACTTCCTGGCAGATTAACACAGTGTGCCGGACCGAAACTCGAACTCTGGACCTTTGCCTTTCGCGGGCAAGTGCTCTACCAACTGAGCTACCCAAGCACGACTCACGCCCCGTCCTCACAGCTTTACTTCCGCCAGTACCTCGTCTCCTACCTTCTAACCTTTACAGAAGCTCTCCTGCGAACCTTGCAGAACTAGCACTCCTGAAGGAAAGGATATTGCGGAGACATGGCTTAGCCACAGCCTGGGGGATGTTTCCAGAATGAGATTTTCCCTCTGCAGCGGAGCGTGCGTTAATATGAAAGTAAACTGTGTGTATGAAGTAAAGCTGTGAGGACGGGGCCTGAGTCGTGCTTGGGTAGCTCATATGCTACAGCACTTGCCCGTGAAAGGCAAAGGTCCTGAGTTCGAGTCTCGGTCCGGCACACAGTTTTAATCTGCCAGGAAGTTTCATATCAGCGCACACTCCGCTGCAGAGTGAAAATCTCATTCTGTAAACATCCCCCAGACTGTGGCTAAGCCATGTCTCCGCAATATCCTTTCTTTCAGGAGTGCTAGTTCTACAAGGTTCGCAGCAGAGCTGCTGTAATGTTTGGAAGGTAGGAAACGAGGTACTGGCAGAAGTAAAACTGTGAGGACGGGGCCTGAGTTGTGTTTGGGTAACTCAGATGATAGAGCACTTGCCCGCGAAAGGCAAAGGTCTCGAATTCGATTCTCTGTCCGGCACACAGTTTTAATCAGCCAGGAAGTTTCAGTATTCACGAAGTGCTCCTCTGTAATCTCCACCAATCACAACCATGCGGTGTCGGCTAACAAATACCTCACAAACAGCTGCTGTATGTTTTTTTTAACAACATTGTACTGTATGTCTATTGAGGTGATAGTAATACTGTAACGTCACCTTAGAAAAACTATGAATGACTGTGCTGGAAAAACTCTTACGTTATTTGATTTTCAAACAGCTGAGCAAAACTCATGGTACTCAAACAGTTTTGTCTTTACTTATTCTTATCATCACTAAACTGACACACAATATTTAGAGCGCAACGCAGTCTGACTTTCAAAAATCCCTACAAAAGAATGGCCGTGACTAACAATAACCTACACCTATCATGAATCACTTACCTCACAAAAATCTTCATTACTCGAACTACTGCAATACAGCGAGCGCCAATACTGCCAGCTAAATAAAAGATTCTAACTACTGAAGGCACTAATTACGGATAGGCATAGTTAGCAAATGAAAGATTTTGATGGAGAACAAACAATGTATTTACCTCAATAGTGTTCAAAAGTCAAATATATCAGTTCATGACATTCATCTTTACAAATTTTCTTTTTCTGGCGGACGCACGTCCAGATAATCCGCTTATAGCAATCTCTCATAACTCTGGCATCTCTCTCTCCACATCCACCACTGCTGGCGGCTCACCTCCAACTGCACAACGCTACGCGCTGTTCACATCCAACTGGCCAACACTACAATAGCGAATATTCCAACAATGAGTCCAACCAGCCACAGACTGCACACAGCACAGTCGGTGATTTTCATACAGAGCGCTGAGTGACGTTACCAACATAAAAACCTAAACAGCCTACTTACAATACATGCAGGTTGACTGCTCTATTTGATGATTTCTTGGAAAAGAGAACCAGCTACCTCTAAACTGACCTGCATCTGCATTAAAGGCTGACAGAAGGTGGATGAATTAATCGGTTGATATGGGGTTGTGACGAGGTATGATTTAATGGTAGACTGATGTCGCATTCTAGAGACAGGGAGATGTTGATGCAGGTTGTTTGTCGCGCATTTAACCTTTTTTTTTTTTTCGTTGTTCTCTCGGGGTGCATCAGGGGTGAAATTGTACTCATTTGTTTGCCTGTACATGTAATTCACATCTATCGATTTACGTCCCATTTGGATAATTCGTCCGTGGTGCGTCGTATTTTTTTTTTTAATGTAGTTAACACATTATTCGTTCGTAAAAGCAATGAGACGTTTGAAGCTTTTCTATGCAGGGGAGTTCAATTCTTTAAAGAATCGGAGGTTTGCTGGCCAACTAGGAAAAAATAAAGCTCCGACCATGGAACTGGGAGGTGGTGGTAAGTTCTCCCGCAATTATTCACGAATTGCAACACAATTTTCCGAACGATGGATGACTTGCTGAAGACTCAGTTGTAGAAGTCTGCATTTTCACTGCTCAGCGAAGGTCCCCCACGAAAATCACCTCGTCGTCATGAAACTTCCTGGCAAATTAAAAATGTGTGCCGGATCGAGAGTCGAACTCGGCACTTTTGCCTTTCGTGGGCAAGTGCTCTACCAAGTGAGCTACCCAGGCACGGCTCCAACTCTTCCTCACAGCTTTACTGCCGCCAGTACCCCATCTCCTACCTTCCAAGCTTCACAGAAGTTATCTTGCGAAACTTGTGGGGCTAGCAGTTCTAGAAGAAAGGATATTTCGGAGCTATGGTTTAGCCACACCCTGGAGGATGTCTCTAGAATGAACTTTTCACTCTGCAGCGGAATCTGCTCTTATGTAAAACTCCCTGGCAGATTAAAACTGTGTGCTGTACCAGACTCAACCTCGGGATCTTTGCTTTTTGCAGGCAAATCCCGAAAGTTTCGTACAACTTCTGTGAAGTGTGGAATGTGGGCACAAGGTACTGGCGGAAGTGTAGTTATGAGGTAGGTCGTGAGTCGTGCTTGGGTTGCTCAGTTGGTAGACCACTTGCCCGCTAAAAGAAAAGGTCGGGAAATTTCATGTCAGCGCACACTCCGCTGCGGAGTTAAAAATTTAAAATTTGATTCACCTCGTCGTCAGTCTGTAAATGGCTGCAACATAACGGGAGGGGGCGGGGGGGGGGGGGGGGCAAAAGCAAAACGACAACATCCCGCGATGCTCCATCTTAACAACCCGGCGAACCTCGTCAGGATATTTCGGTGTTATGCTTCTGCGATGGTTTGCCTTTTACGAGAACAATCTGTTAGCACCATACCACGCCCTGGCAGTCCCAAGAAACATTCAGCATCCCGTTGCCCGAATATGCTGAGCCTTCTCCTTTTTCGACAGAAATGAATCCACATGTTTTCACTGTTTGTTTTGCTGAGTTGCAGCGTACCATACGCCTGTTAAACTTATACCTCGAAGAAACTGTGAATAGAGGAAAATTTCAAATTGGGCACAGGAGTGCAAAGAAAACAGAAGAATACTAAGGTTCCAAGATGACATAGCCCTATACCGGTGAAAAAACAAGCAAGACACAAAGAAAAATTGAGCGGCAACATTAGTTTATTCGGCAAAGGACTTACGGCAAATAAAGGAAAGATGAATAGCAGGAAAGGAATGGTGTTTTGCGCAAATTGGAGGAGACATTAGTATAAGCAAAGGAGATACGCTAGCAGTTTTGCACAGAGAAAGGAAGATTTAAAGTAGAAACTCCACTAGTGTAAAAAAATTACTTGGAATTTAGGAAGATGTTTATAAAATTAGCACTTTTGGGCGCAGAATTTTGTGAGTCCATTTGCAATGTTCACCTACAAGATGATGTAAATAAGTGAAAACGAAAACTTGAAATGAAGATGTCGCAGAAGAACCTAGCGAGGAAAACTGCGTGTGGAAAACGATTATCGGAAGAACAAACATTGGGATATTTGCTAAGGCATCCGGTAACAGTTTTCATACCATAACACCACCTGCTTCGTACTTCACTGTTGCCACTACAAACGGCGGTAGGCAACGTTCTCCAGGCATTAGCCCAACCCAATCCCTTCCATCAGCTTACCACAGAGTACAGAATCATTCATCACTCCAAATCACACGTTTCCAGGCATCCAGTATCCAATGGCGTCGTTCTTTACACCACCTCATGTGCCGTTTAGCACTCAGCAAAGAGTGGTTTATGAGGAGCTGCCGGATTATTGTGTCCATTCTCTTTAACTCCCTACGTCATTCTTTTTAACTTCCTGAGCACGATCATTGTGCTATCTGGCCTGCTGGTAGCATTTTGGAACTCACGAGTGATTCCTTCTGCTGTTTTCACGCGATTTTTTTTACAACCGCCCTCTGCATTGCTCGACAGTTCCTGTCCGTTAGAACGTCAGGTCTGCCTGGTCTTGGTTTGGCTGTGTTTGTTTCTTTGCGTTCAGCTTCACAATGTCATCATCAACAGTCGGCTTTAACAGCTTTAGAAGGGTTGAAATGCCACTTGTGGGTTTGCTACTTGGGTAATATTCAATAACTATTCCACATTCGAAGTTACTGAGCTCTCCTCTTCTACTGTTGCTGCTTTTCTGCAGGCAACCAAATAAGCCTCACATCCTTTTATTCCGGCAGGTCCGCCCCTCGTGACATCTGGTGGTCAGTTCCGCATTACATAGGTGCGTCCGGATACTTTCGACTAGGCAGTGTACGTTTACGCTAAAGTTAAAAAATGCATTGCCCTTTCAAAACCTTGAGAGTGAACTTGATGTGTTGCCAGTCCGCAGACTTTCATTTCGACACTGCAGCAAATGGAGGTGTCATTGTTGATATACACTATGTGATCAAAAGTATCCGGACACCTGGCTGAAACTGACTCACAAGCTCCTGGTGCCCTCCATCGGTAATCCTGGAATTCAATATTGTGTTGGCCCACCCTTTACCTTGATGACAGCAGGCATACGTCCAATCAGGTGATGGAAGATTTGTTGGGGAGTGTCAGTCCGTTCTTCACGGAGTGCTGCACTGAGCAGAGGTATCGATGTCGGTCGGTGCGGCCTGGCACGAATTCGGCGTTCGAAATCATCCCAAAGGTGTTCTTTAGGATTCAGGTCAGGACCCTGTGCAGGCCAGTCCATTACAGGGATGTTGTTGTGGTGTAAACACTCTGCCACACGCAAAACAACAAGCGGTGCAAGCCCCCTCGGTGAAAAACACGACCACACCATAACACAACGGCCTCCGAATTTTACTATTGGCACTATACATGCTGGCAGATGAGGCATTCGTCTTACCGAAACCCTGCCATCGGATCGTCACATTGTGTACCGTGATTCTTCACTCCACACAACGTTTTTCCACTGTTCAATCGTCCAATGTGTACGCTCTATACATCAAGCGAGGCGTCGTTTGGCATTTACCGTCGTGATGTGTGGCTTATGAGCAGCCGTTCGACCGTGAAATATAAGTTTTCTCATCTCCCGCTTAACTGTCACAGTACTTGCAGTGGATCCTGATGCAGTTTGGAATTCCCGTGTGGTGGTCTTGAACTGTCGGCGGTCTCTGTCAGTCAACAGATGAGGTTGTCCTGTACGCTTCTGCGTTGTACGTGTCCCGTCCCTTCACGTTTCCACTTCACTATCGCATTGGAAACAGTGGACCTAGGGATGTTTAGAAGTGTAGAAATCTCGCGTACAGACGTATGACACAAGTGAAACCCAATCACCTGACCACGTTCGAAGTCCGTTGGCTTCCGCGGAGCACCCCATTCTGCTCTCTCATAATGTCTGATGACTACTGAGGTCACTGATATGAAGTACCCGGTAGTAGGTGGCAGCACAATGCAGCTATAGGAAATACGTATGTTCATGGGGGTGTCCGGATACTTTTGATCGCACAGTGTACTAGTACCTAACATACAAAGGTTGTCAACATTGAAGACTTGCTGTAGTTCATGCAGGAGATGCTTCTGGTTCTGACATTTGTTGTAATGAGTTGTCTGCGTTTATATTTGGCGATGAATTAGGAACTCTTTGGCTGTGCTCATTTACTTTGTGTGTGCTACTGGTTCAAGTAAGATGCGACTAGACAGTTCAGAAAGCACAAGTCACATCCGCTACAGGGTATACAACTTATCTCCCACGACTACTGTACAATCTTTCTTACCGTTCATCTATTTATAATTCCAACATCTTATATTTATTTTCGTTGATATTAATAACACTCACGTGTCATGTGCAGCGAATACTGAGAATCTCACCACACTTCTGATGCCACGGAATATTTCTGCTGCTGGTCTTTGCTGTACACGTATATTCAACAACTTTGGAGATACCATACTGACTTGTGTGTTATGGCAGTAACTTGTTTCAAACGCCCCAGCGTCTCCTAGTGTGCTGTTTCAAGGCAATGGCACATTTAAGATGTACCGTAAAAGCGTCACCCTTATACTTAAATGTTACTTTATGGTGCTTCAACAACATAAGCCTTCAAGAGACACTACAATGGCCAACACAAAAGAAGAAAAACACGTCTTCGCCGTAGCATAGTGGTTAAAGAGTCGAAGAAAGTAGGTTCGCATATTACAAGGTTTAGAACTTAAATAGAAGGCAATGGCAAACCAATTCTGCTAGGACCTTGCCTAGTCGGCGGTGCGGGTCTCCCGCATCGTTCCCTACGCTCCTCGAAGTATGGGACTTCATCATCATCATTTATTCACAACCGATACAAAAGAGTTACATGTTTGCACCTGTTACTGTCCTTCAAAGTAGTCACCAGCGTTGTGTAGAACCCGTTGCCAGCGATGCGGAAGGCGTAGTATACCGTTAGCAGAGCCTGTTCTGTTGATGGTGCAAATGGAGCGGTCTACTGCCTGTCGAATCTCTGGAACAGTTCTGAAGCGAATGCCACGAAGTGGTTCCTTCATCTTCGGAATCAAATCAAAGTTACAAGGACTTTAGTCCCATCGACCGAACAGAGCAGCTACAGCTTGAGCTGTATGCGCCCTCACATTGTAGTGCAAAATGATGGGTTAGTGTCGCCGCTTATTTCGCAAAGTTGGTCGCAGGTGACACTCCAAAAACGAACAGTAATACTGTGTGAATTGACGGTTTGCCAGGGAGGAACGTAATGCGTTAGGATAACACCACCACAGTAGTACAGGAGAATCTCCATAACATTCACCATACTGGGGCACTTTCGACTTTCGCTGCAACCCATAATGACGCCATTCGTTGGATTGGCGTTTCAGTTTTGCTCGTACGATGTCGCCCATGTCTCATCCAGTTTTACGATACGGCGTAAGAAAGCCTCTCCTTCGCGCTCATAGCGCTTCAAGTGCGTCTGAGCAGCGTTGCAACGCATCCAGTTCTGCATTTCCGTCAAGTCATGCGGAACCCATCGTGATGCGATTTTTCGCATGCCCAGGCGTTTCTTCAGGATGAGAAGCACAGTCGTAAGCGCTAATCCGGATTCGTGGGCGATCTCACGAATCGTATGGCGTCGATCACTGTCCGCTAACGCGGCAACAGCATGCACTTCTTCTTCAGAGACGCTAGGACGACCTGCCCGATGCATGTCTGCCACAGTTTGGCGACCGTCGTTGAAGTTTTTTCCCAACGTGCCACTGTTCTGTGCGGCAATGCCGATTCCCCGCACGCCTCTTGAAGACCTTGATGACACTGTCGTGCTGTATGACCTCTGGCGCATTCAATCTTGATGCAACACAGTTGTTCCTGTTCCGAAAACAAAGTGACACCGTTACGCCAGAGCGCTCGCTCGCAAGTGACTGTGTTTCCCTCGATTGTGCGCACGCCAAAGACTTGGGAAGGGCGAGTCCATTTGCTCGGAGGTAAGATAGGTATGTCAACAACGTGTGCTATCAGCGAAAATAGTAGATTCCATTGCATAATGTCTCCACAGCATTGTTGCCACTATTTAAGTTCCAACTTACGTATTGTTTGCTATTTCTTCTTTTTCATCTTAGCGTTTTAACACATTCTAGGACTTTCCTATGAATGTAATACAAGTATATTCCGCAATATTCTATATTATTTACATTTGTCTGATTATAAAACTAAAGATGAAATAAATATTTGGCTGTTTATATCCGAATACATATGTTTTACAACTCATGGTTAGGCAGGATCCAAGTATGTGCTTAGGCAGAAACCTGAGAGGACAACTTACATTCCTGCGAATTAAACAAGCAACAAGAAGTCATATTCTTCCTTGTCGTGACATCTCCATACACGTCGAAGATACTAGTTCAGCAGAGACAACAGAAATATACTCTTCTTTAAGAGAGGACTGCGTCAGGCCCCAACGTCTTGTTGCACATAGTGATACGTATGCTATCTGTATGGAAAACTCTGATAACTGAGTACAGCATACCTACAGATTCCTATCGTCTGCATTGTCCGCCATGTTGAAGTTTTCCATAACATTCAGATCGATCTGTATGTGATTAGGGATTATTTACACTTTCCACGTTATAGGCGGTATATTATGGATTATAACAGGGACTGAATTAGGCAGTTATCAGACCAGCACGATATTGCGGTACACCGTTAGAAGACGCTTACATACCCAAAATAATTCCTTCCTACGAATTTTACAGTCTCTCGTAGCATCAAATTTAGCGCTCCAGATACGAGGGTAAGTCAAATGAAAACCTTAAATCTGTAATAACAAATCGAAATTTCGCGCCATTATCCTGTAAGTTGGTAAGCATGCTACAAACAGCGTGCAGAATGGCCTGTAGGTGGCAGCATAGTGCAGATGCACACATACCGTCGCAGTATCAGTATAAAGATGGCCGCCCCACTTGCGACTCGCACCAGGGAAGAACAGCGTTCTGTTATTCTGTTTTTGCGTAGTGAAGGTGTGAAACCTATTGAAATTCATCGACGAATGAAGGTTCAGTACGGTGATGCAAGTTTGTCACAGCAGCAAGTCTACGAATGGAGTAGGAAGTTCGCAAATGGTGTGACATCAGTGGAAGATGCTCCTCGTCCAGGTCTGCCACAACGAGTTGTGACTCCACAGAACATTGCAGCAATTGAAGCCATAGTGAAGGAAAACCGCCGAATGACACTGACGACATTGCAGCATGTTTACAGATTAGTCATGGGTCAGCACACTACATTGTGCATGGTGTGCTCCAGCTTCACAAAGTGTCTGCAAGATGGATGCCACAGCAGCTGACTCCTGAAATGAGAGAACGACGTGTTGATGGTCGTGAAGAACTTCTTCGGCGCTTTGAACGAGAAGGTGATGGCTTCCATGCAAGAATCGTTACTGAGGACGAAACCTGGGTTCACTTCCACCAACTGGAAACGAAGAGAGAGAGCAAGGAATGGCGCCATTCCTCATCACCAAAGTCAAAAAAGTTTCGAACAATACCATCAGCAGGGAAGGTTATGCTACTATCTTTTGGGACGAAAAAGGCGTCATTTTGGAGCATTACATGCCTAGAGGGACCACTGTCACCAGTGCATCATACACAGATCTCCTAAAACATCATCTGCAGCCTGCAATCAAATCAAAGCGACGTGGGTTGCTGTCAGCAGGTGTCCTTTTGCAACATGACAATGCAAGGCCCGACACTGCCCGTACAACAGTTGCAACAATCTCAGACATGCATTTTGAGTGTCTTCCTCATCCACCATACTCACCAGACCCTGCCCCAAGTGATTTCCATATGTTTGGACCACTCAAAGACGCAATGGGAGGAAAGAATTCCGTTCTGATGAAGAGGTACGCCACGCGGCGCATGAGTGGTTGCGCGGACTACCAAAAGAATTTTTTTCTAAAGGAATTTATGCACTTTGTAAGCGCTGGAGGACTTGCATTGAGTGTGGGGGAGATTATGTTGAAAAGTGATACAGCTTTGTACCACTTCTGCACAATAAATGATATTTAAAAAAATATTTAATGCTTTCATTTGACTCATCCTCGTATGTATATTTCACGCGCTTTCAATCTTTCCCGTGTACACCCACCAGAAAATTGACAGCACTTGCATCACTGTGCTCAAAATCCATTATCTGTTATCTTGCACGTGTACTATTTGTACATAACCTCCTGAAAAAGGTCTCCCTATTTCTGGACTGGCAGAAGCCGGTCGACTCCGGTCCGCTAATGGTGTGAAGTCCACGCAGAGATCATGAGTGCTACGGTGGGTAGAGCACAGTGACCAGTTTTCGTCCGAAGAGTTGGGCAAGTCCATTCGTTTATTTGGAAGGGGAGGCCCACATTGTTGCCCACTTTCGGCCGGTTAGTGATGCGCTGCGAAGATAGAATGGAGGCGCACGCATTGCAGTTTCACGATGACATACCCATCATTTTGTTACTGGTTATAGTTACTGTGATATTCCCATTTAAGTAAGCGCTGTGTAAAATTCGAAAAAGTTTGCAATAGAGAATAGGGGTTGCTATGATTTTGCGTTCTGGTGCATGCTACATAACATGTTGCTGCATATCAAATTACATAACATACTGAGTTATTCTTTAGACTTTGGTAGAAGTCTCTACCTGTCACTAATCTTGGGAAAATTGATCCTACGTACTACATTCATTTTCGATCATGAGTGCTACTGTTAAAGACAGAATGAAACATACGTAACATTCTTCATATCTCTTAAACGGTTTGAGATATCGAAACGAAATTTTGGTAAATATCACACGAAGAGGAGAGTATTTTGCGATGTGGTTATTATGGGAAACTTCATTATATACTGTGTTGTTCCACTAACTACAGACTTTTTTGATGAAAGAATGTAATTTCTAAGGGCTATCGACAGCTGGTGAAACGAAAAATGCTGTACGTTTTGAAGCAACGTAAGTGAAGACATTGCACTTTTATTTTTATACTGAGGATATTCTTTTTCATAAGATATTGATTTTACTTGTCCTCATTTCCTCGATTAATAAACGTAATAGGCCACAGTTTCAGAATTCTCTCACGATTGCATCTGCACATGGTAGTGACAGTGTGTAAAAGTCGCTGTGTTTTGGTAAAAGAAGCAAATTTTAACATGGCAACGAAAGAAATGTGGGTTTTCTCAAAATTCACCATTTATGATGCTTCTCTGAAAGTTACGAATGGTTAACAAGTAATGTGGAAGTAAATAGAAGCTTTTGTTGCATTTTCAGCGGAATTATTTTTAAATACTAACCAAAGCAGATGTGGCAGTAGATCTTTTTGGATGGTCACCACACAGTTGTGGGCGTGGAGGGGATCCACTTAATATCTACAAAAAATGTGAGCATAGTCTTCAGTTTAGAGTGGCACTTTACCTCCAGCACTCAATATTTCACCTACAGTGTGCAGACCGCCTGCCCTCAACCCCCACCACTAGTGCTCCCCCCACGCTTGTCTTGACAACTACATTTCTACCGGCCATGTTAATCTGCACACACTATACCTGTAACCACCATAGCAGTTACGAAGCGATTGTCATGCTGTGCCATGCCAAACCAATAAGCATACGTGTGACAAAAGCACGACATGTTGCCCCCACACTGGTTCACCTCCGTCGGCTGCTATATGCTAAGAGTCAGGCCCATTTCCACAGCCCCCAGATAACCCAAGAATCCCTTCAGGACGCTGTGAACAAAATACGCAGGGTTCCTGCGCTAGAAGTATGAATGAATGAATGAAACTAGCCTGTGTTGTCCCATTGAGGCAAAGGCCTCCTACAAGTAGGGGTAGCTGCTTTTAATGACTCGCGCGGTGGGCTAGTCCCCGTAAGAGGATGCTAGAGGTATAAACAAACAAATACTTATAAAGAAAAAACACGACATTTCATGCTGTTTATTTAATACGAAGTCGATAGAAACTCTCTCCAAAATGTGATCCTAACCATTTCACGAATAGCACTGAGTCGCATGGCACATGCGCAACAGTGACAGGGCACACCTATCTCGACCTATTGGCGAACCATTCAGTTCTACAGAGGCTTCCCAGTGTCAATTTCCAGTAGGATGATGCCTACCACGCCCCCCACCCTAATCAAGTGGATGCTACCACATTTGCCCATGAGGCATTTCCTCAGCACTGGATCGCAGGTTTCCTGAATGGTCTCGTTCCGGCCCCCTCGGTCTCCTGATCTGACTCTGCTGGATTTCAGTGCGTGGGAGTTTATCAAGGACATTGTTTACACAACAATGGTTTGAGATCTAGTAGATTTGAGACAAAGGATCTACGCCACAGTGGAGACCATAACACCCGTCATGCTTCGTACATGTGGCGAGAAGTGGAGTACCATTTCGATATCTCTTGAGCTATAAACAGGCCTGCATTGAACTGTACCAAGACGCATAAAAATGTTTGAGCTTCTTTCTTCAACACTGGACAAATGAAGTTATAAACCTCAGCAAAAAAATGGTTCAAATGGCTCTGAGCACTATGGGACTTAACTGTTGAGGTCATCAGTCCCCTAGAACTTAGAACTACTTGAACCGAACTAACCTAAGGACATCACACACATCCATGCCCGAGGCACGATTGGAACCTGCGACCGTAGCAGTCGCGCGGTTCCAGACTATAGCGCCTAGAACCGCTCGGCCACCCCGGCCGGCAAACCTTAACAGGTACTGAAGTATAAACAAATGTTTTTGTATATCTCCAGCCCACCCAAGGCACCCTGTATTTGTGTGTTAAAATTAATCACATGGAGCACGTATAAGCGCAGACAATTTTTTTAAAAACTCGATGTTCAATTACCTGTTGAAAGAAATGTAATGCCACACTCGCAGAGACTGTATTACTACATTAAGTAGCAACATAAAGACTATATTAAGATATAAAACGCATTTAGTTTTAGAGTGAGGTGTACTCATAGATGCTCTTTCATTTTTTGATATCAGTTTATGTTTAATAAGTACTAGGTTTGTGCATACAAAATATTTATCAGTAGTGGTACATCTGAGCAAACAATGTCAACGTTATTCAACAAATATTTCGAACTTACAAAGTACACGTATTTGAGGTCTGGCTGATTCTGAACACAATTTGTTGGTTTCTGCTGCGTCTCATGTCGTACTTTTGAATGACAACGAGATGTATGAGTAAAACATAAGTGAAATAATGCATAACCAATTTTCTAGTCAGCCTGTCGGCGTCCGAATCATACGAGATTTTTGAAATGATACAAGAGAACAGTCAATGTTCTCTGAACTGTTCCTGACACAATCTTTTACTTCTCCACAATCTGGAACATTCGATGTAATAAGCTGATAGCGCACAATTGAAAATTATTTTCTTTTGTACTCTAGTGACACTTCCGCTGTGTTGAAGTTGAGCAAGATACGAAGTCTGAAAATCTTTGAATGGCACAATTAGACAGCTTGTGTTCGACATTCATTTTAAACAGAAATCACTGAATGCACATGAGAAATACACGACGTCAGCAAATAACCCATTGACAAAAGTTCCAGAATATCCATTGTTTCATGGGGCAGCAGTTTATCCAATTTCAAATTTGCTAATTTTTTCAAACGGTGTACTGATGTTTTTCACAACAAGTTTATTATCAGTAAATCACTAGCACAGAGAAACGGGAGAGGGGACGGGGGGAAGAAAAGAATGAAAGGATGAAAGATGGGAGGAAATTTGTAACACAACTTGTTACGACTGTATGAGTCACCGTTTTTACTATTGCCACTCACAATGTTACTGTAGCAACGAGTCAGTATTTACGTACTGGGCGTTCCTCTCCAATGTACCTGCACATTTCTTTAGTAAATCAAGAACAACCAACATTAATTAACATATTTGTTACAGGTACAATGGCACCTGCTTATAAACTTATTTACTTCAATGCCCGAGGGAAAGCAGAACACATACGCTTCATTTTCGCATATGCTGGAGTGGACTATGTGGATGAACGAATTCCCAAAGAAAAATGGTCACATTACAAATCAAGTAAGTTGAGAAATCCATTAAAGAAGTTGTTTTGAAAACTGTTGTGTCATTTGTTCCTGCATAACAGAACATGGCTATTTTTGCACCTTTTTCTGTGACTATGTAACATGTTGCTTTTAAAGCAATCAATTACAATTTACTTGAAAAAATCGTTCCCTTTTAACTGACATTTTATAATGTGGTATTTATTTATTTATTTTCACCTCTGACCACTCTGAAAAAATATATGCGACTCAGATTTCAATACTTGAGATAATTCACTATGGAAAACGTACATTATTATGTGTTAAAGAAAATACTTCTAAAAGTAAAAAGTAGAAAAGTTCGTTAACTAGTTTCGGTTACTATCTGCAACCATCTTTAGATGTGTAAAACATGCCGGAAACAGCCTAAGTAAATTATGTGCAATCAAGTGGAATACAAAAACAACGTACAAAACCTGAGCAAAAATAATGGGGAGCCAATTCTACGTGTAAAAGTGAACATTTGGCAAAGTCATTTAACAGTGTAGTATAAACTATGTTAATGTTTATCAGGTAACATACCGCTCAAAATATGAAAAGGCGGTGAATAAGCATTGGAAAGCATCGTTAACTGTAATCATGCAACGATAAGCATTTGTACGTACGACAACAGTAACAGTATGAAGTTGAAAACACCACGAGGAACAAGAAAGATTGCAGACCTGTCGAAAGAATTGTAGACCAGAAATCTCAAAAAGTTTACTCTACATCCAAATGGATTTTAAAATATAAAGATAAAAATAAAATAAAGTTAAGATTACGAGGCAGCGATCTGTATTACGTCGGGAACTGGCAACATGGCGTTTGTAGGAAGCAGATCCTATGTAACGCGTTAAATCATGAATAAAGTCCAAAAAGCTTCCTTGTCTTGTAGTTTTTAACTTCCTTCCCGTGTTACTTTTATGGTTTTAAAATTAGCTCGACTTAGGCACGAGCTTTTTGGATTTTATTGTCAGTTGCCAGTTCAGGACATAATAAAGTTCGCTGCCTCGTAACCTTAACTATATGCCATTATTATCTTTATATTTTAAAATCCATTTGGAAGTAGAGTAAGCCTTTTGAGGTTTCTCGTCTACAATTCTTTCGATAGGTCTACAACCCGTCTTGCTCACTGTGGTGTTTCCAACTACGTACTGTTATGGTTTTGCTGCTTACGAATGCATGTTGTTGCATGACTAGAGTTAACAATGCTTTCCAATGCTTTTGCTGAGTGTTGAACATTGTTTTTGTATTCTACTTGACTGTACATAATTTTCTTAGGCTATGTTTCCTACATGTGTTACAGATCTAAAGATAGTTACAGATAGCAACCGAAAGTATTTATCAAACTTTAATTGCGATAGGAAAATTGCGGTGTACGTGTTAAAAGTTTTTATTTGTTTAATTAATTACATTAAGACCGCCGTCTCTCCCCTGGGACCTTGTCAGGCTTCACTTGCATTGTTATCGCTATTTGCGGGTGATGCTGGATTCGGAAATCCACTTCGTTGCCTCTCTTATACGGCTTGTTTCACGCCGGGATTATATCTTTAGTCTGCTAGCGTGTATTAACCAGGGGAAAAAATTGTAGGTCCATTCTCCATTTTATGCTTCTAAAAGCACCATTGTGTTAGAAGCAAGCACTGGGCTTTCATAAACAATATCAATGGTTAGTGACGATTGCTACACTTAGCGACTGATTCAGTAAATACAGATGGTTAACCACAGCTACATTCAGCTGTCTGCCTAGCAATGACTGACGTTTTGCTAACAATGCCTGTTTATAGATACATTTAGAAAACTGCCTGCGAGTTATTAAAATATGTTAAAATATCACTCAATTACAGTTTTAACAATAATGAAACAAAAATAAAGATCACTTTTGTACAGATTCGGAAACCAAGATAGTTTGATTAACTATTGGGTCAATATTCTTTAATGGAGTTTTATATTGTTACCTACGTTTATTAGCGGATTTGTAGACACATGTATTTCTCCCATGTGAACTATTAAAGCACACCAAAATTATTTCAGAAATAAAATGTTATACTTGAAATATTTCTTTGTTGTTATACTCTTCAGTCCTTCTAACACTTGTTTCATGCAGCTCTCCACACTACTTTGCTTCATCAATGCATAACTACAGCACTTACATCCATTGGAACCTACCCGCTGTACTCAACTTTGGAACCGTGTGTCCGCCAGAACAACCTAATCCCTCCCCCACTTCCCTCTGACACATACCTGCTTCCATTTCCAAATTGACGATCCTTGGTGCTTCATGATGTATCCTACAACTGAACCCTTCTTTTAGGCAAGTTGTGGTATATTTTCTCCTCAGTTCCATTCCATACTACTTCAATTGTTATTCGATCTACCAATTTAATGTTCAGCAATGTTCTGTAGCACCATATTTCAAAATCCTTCATTCTCTTCTTGTCTGAAATACTTACCCCCATGATTGACTTCCTTATAAGGCTACACTCCAGACGAGTACTTTCAGAAAAGACTTTCTAACGCATAAATCTAAATTCGATGTTAATAAATTTCTTTTTCAGAAATACGTTTCTTGTCATTGATAACCCGTATTTTATATCTTCATCCATCGTCAGTTATTTTGACGCCCAAATAACAAAAGTCGACTGCTTTTAATGTCTTATGTCATAATCTATTCTATAATCATCGCCTGATTTAATTCGGCTACATTCAATTATTCTTGTTTTACCTTTGCTGATGTTTATCTTTTGAACTCTTATCAAGAGATTATCCATTCCATTCAATTGGTCTTCCATTCCCTGCCCGCCTTTGACAGAATTACAATTGTATCAGTGAACCTCCAGGTTTTTGTTTCTACTCTCCATACTTTAAACACCTTACCAAATATATGCTTGTTTCCCTGCACTCCTTGCTTAGTACACAGTTTGAATAAAATGGGGGATGGACTAAAATCTTTCCTCACTCCCTTTTCAACTACTGCTTCTCTTTCATGTCATTCAACTCTTTTATTACAGTCTGGTTTCTGTATGTGTTGTAAATAACTTTTCGCCCTTTGTATTTTACTCATGCTGCCCTCAGAATTTCAAAGTGTGTAGTCCAGTCAACATTGTCTAAATCTACAAGTGGTGTAAATGCAGATTTGCCTTTCTTCACCATATCTTCTAGGTTAAATCGTTGGGTCAGTTCTGCCCCGTGTGCCCTCAGATTTCTCTGGAACCCAAAGTGATCTTTCCAGAGATTGGCTTCTATCAGTTTTCCATTCTTCTGTAAATACGAGGGGTTTCCAGTAAGTAACAAACACATTTTTTCTGAAAGCCGGCTGGCTTTGTTCAGAATTCCTATAAACCATATTATTCCCCACACTTATGGCTACAAAACCCATTTTTAAACATAACCCCCATTCAAGGCGACGGCTTTACAGCACATTACTGGGAGGGCCTATGTGCCCACATGGTACCACTCTGCTGCTCGACGTATGAGCCAACGTCTTGCAGCATCAGTAACCTCCCAATCATCCACATACTGCTTCCCATGGAGTGCATCCTTCATTGGACTAAACAGATTGAAGTCAGAAGGTGCGAGATCTGGACTTTAGGGTGGATGAGGAACAACAGTCCAATGAAGTTTTGTAAATACAACCAAAGATGTCCAGCTCTGTAGTGAGATATTGAATTGTGATCCGTTGATCACCTTGAATGAGTGCGTCCGAATGATCCAACATTGCAGGAGTCACAGGTATGCGCGGCCGGCCAGCATGTGGGGATCAGACAGGTTTGCCCGATCTTGTTGCGTTGACAACAGACGCCTTGTCCAACGACTCAGCGTGCTTTTGTTCACTGACAGGTCTCCACAGACAAACTGTAAGCGCCTATGAATCTCTGCGGTGCTCTGGTTTTTCGCTAAAAGAAACTCAGATACAGCTCTATGCTTGGAATGCACGTACTTTACACATGCCATTTTGAAGCCTACTTACAGCGCCGCCGCCTATCAGAACTTCAAGAAACTTTTGGGGCTGAAGCAAGAATATTCTGCGATGTCCCACAACAGATTTCGCATTTTTTTGACCGAGAAAAAAGATGTGTTGCAGTACTTATTGAACGCCACTCGTAACTTGTGACAATATTTTGAAACCACGACTTATTTAACTGGTGATTTAGTGTTCAGCGCCTGCTTTTCTCTTTGGAAAAGGAATTTTTACATTCTTCTTGAGGTTTGACAATGAAGACATTTTTCCTGTCGCCTATATTTTGCATACCCCGAGAGAAACAGTATTGTTATGCTTGCTCTCCGAAGATATCTACAATTCTGAGGCAATGAAGTGTACTTCAACAGCCTTGTTTCGACTTAGATTTTTTTAGTGCTTTGTCAAGTTCTTCTTTCAATTCGTTGCACTAACTAACACTTTCTGTAACACAAAAATCTTGGATTCAGCATGATAATACTGTGATTGTTGAATGTTACATTCTACAGATTGTGCTATGTTATGTTTCTTATGAAAACACCATTTTTGAAGGACAATATTTCTTAAACAACAAAATTTTTAAAAAAGATGAAGTGCTCAGTTAATGGAAGAACACTATCGTTATAAAATGAGGGCGTAAATCTTGGAGCAGACACTTTTTACTGGGAACAAAATTTTGAGTGCAGGAGTTCCTACTGACCTTAAATAATGAATATTTTTTTCAAATAAAAATATTTTTGTAACCAATATTTGTATAGCAGTAATGAACCAAATGTAAGTTAACTTATACTTCACACAATGTTTGACAGAAAAATACAGCTCTCAAAAAAATGTTGAAATTTCACTTAACTGTTGTATATGGCCTAAGTCTACTTCTCAGAGAGCAACAGTAGCCATCTTCTAAATTCTTCTATTGTAATTTTCAGGCTCATGGTCCCACGAACGGTATGATTATCCGTTTCGACTTCTTAGTAAGTCACCAAAAAACAAAGAGAAGAATCGTAAAATATTAGGAAACTAGAATACAAAATTTAACTAACTACTGCACACAGCTACACTCACTCGAATACGTCACATAGTAACTTGATATAGTATAACTGAACAAGTCAGGAGAAGTGCTCATGGTGTACTATAATCAAATTGTGCTGTGCTTGTTGGAACTGAAGGCTATACTTGGCTACATAATAGTACAAAGTTGCTAACTTTTAAACAGCAAATATAAGAAAAAATTTAATGTAAAAATAGCTGAAAGATATACCCTTCTGAAACGAAAAATAGTAAAATAAAAAAATACGTAACATCCACCTACAAACGTTATCCACCTGTGGAAAATGGGTTATAGGCAGTGTCAAGTATACACTAAGCGGCTAATAACAATAATATTGTGTGGCTCAGTGGTCTGAAACAAGTCTTCCAAATGGATGACACGTCGGCAATTTGCGTGTCCCTACCTTACACCAGTTACCCAGTTACCCACATTTGAACTGCAATCCGAAACTCGTATCGTTTATGGTGAATCACCACACCACTGAGAGGTGATTACTGGGTTAAAGGGGACTGAATAATCTATGATCTGACCGGGAGTCGATCCTGCGACCCGTTAATTTCCGGGCAGTGCTTTACTGCTAGACAATCAGACCTGGAATCAGATAGCTCCAGAAACAAGCTGGTGTAAGAAAAATGCGTGCCGAAAGGGAAAGAGAAGAAATATCACAATAAATTAGAACATATTTCGAAAAAGCCCTAGCCCCTGAATCGGCTTTGTTCATTTAACAAGTCATGTAGGCGTTTTTTTTTTAATTAGAAAAAGTTACAATGTTATAAAGTATGTCCAAATGGAATGCTTTCGGAGCATAATTGCTGATAACTAGGTTTTGATGTATGCATCCTACTTTATAAAACATTTTTAAAAAATGAGAACTAAAAAATTTTTAATACTACCTGGGCTACAGTGTTGTCGAAGGCGGACATCAAAAGATCGTCCTGTTTAGTCTATGTAAAATTTCGGACAGGCGTCACATTTTATCCTACACACACCTGACTCCGAGTATTCGTTACGCACTTCTCGCTCCTTAACCTGTATTTTATGTCGGAGCTGATTGACATTACGAAAGACTGCTCTCGTTTCATTCTTTTCGAAGTATTTTCTGGTATTTTACTGCCTCTTTACCCGCTCTCCTTTCTCTGACTTCCATTTTCTACAAGTTCCTAATGATAGTTAGATTTATAGTTGTTTCACTCTGGTTTATTACTAGTACTTAGGCAAAGTATCGAGTACTTTCGATACTTTTCACTCGAGTGTTCAACTGACATTCTTACTCATATCAGTACTTTATAGCACGTATCGCATCGAATGACCCTAGTAATGAATTATCATGTTTTTATTATTGATCCCAAATTTTATCCGTATGATTCAGTTCCATCGCGTTCGACAACTGAACGCGCGGGTCAACAACTGAAGCAGCGATGTACATGCGAGCGACGAGCGAGTCTATGAAAACATTTGCGACTCTTCGCCAACCTCAGCAACATTTCATTCGCAGTTCGTTCACTGGGGATCCCCTTGTTTTCACGATTCGACTAACTTGTTTGATTTTGTATCGTTGTTCAAATCAGTTTAAGTGCAAGAATTACTGAATCAGCAGACAGACTGGCTCCTTCCAAAGTGCCATTCTGTTGTATTTCTGGTAATCTTTTATGTCACTTAATATCTCGAATTCCAAATTTTTAAAAATTGTAATTTTTAGTGGAAATAAAAACATTGTTTGATTTAACGCTCGTATTATTCTACAACCTCTGTCCGTAAAATTCAATGAATGACGTTATACTGCTCACACTGTAAGACTTCGCAACCGCTGAATCCCGCGCCATACAGCTCAAGAGATGTTGTTGTTGTTGTTGTTGTTGTTGTGGTCTTCAGTCCTGAAACTGGTTTGGTACAGCTCACCATGCTACTCTATCCTCTGCAAACTTCTTCATCTCCCAGTACCTACTGCAGCTTACATCCTTCTGGATCTGCTTAATGTATTCATCTCTTGATCTCCCTCTACGATTTTTACCCTCCACGCTGTCCTCCAGTACTAAATTGGTGATCCCTTGATGCCTCAGAACATGTCCTACCAACCGATCCCTTCTTCTGGTCAAGTTGTGCCACAAACTCCTTTTCTCCCCAATTCTATTCAATACCTCCTCATTAGTTATGTGATCTACCCATCTAATCTTCAGCATTCTTCTGTAGCACCACATTTCGAAAGCTTCTATTCTCTTCTTGTCTAAACTATTTATCGTCCACGTTTCACTTCCATACATGGCTACACTCCATACAAATACTTTCAGAAACGACTTCCTGACACTTAAGTCTATACTCGATGTTAACAAATTTCTCTTCTTCAGAAACGCTTTCCTTGCCATTGCCAGTCTACATTTTATATCCTCTCTACTTCGACCCTCATCAGTTATTTTGCTCCCCAAATAGAAAAACTCCTTTACTACTTTAAGTGTCTCATTTCCTAATCTAATTCCCTCAGCATCACCTGAATTAATTTGACTACATTCCATTATCCTTGTTTTGCTTTTGTTGATGTTCATCTTATATCCTCCTTTCAAGATACTGTCCATTCCATTCAACTGCTCTTCCAAGTCCTTTGCTGTCTCTGACAGAATTACAATGTCATCGGCGAACCTCAAAGTTTTTATTTCTTCTCCATGGATTTTAATACTTACTCCGAACTTTTCTTTTGTTTCCTTTACTGCTTGCTCAATATACAGATTGAATAGCATCGGGGAGAGGCTACAACCCTGTCTCACTCCCTTACAAACCACTGCTTACCTTTCATGTCCCTCGACTCTTATAACTGCCATCTGCTTTCTGTACACATTGTAAATAGCCTTTCGCTCCCTGTATTTTACCCCTGCCACCTTCAGAATTTGAAAGAGAGTATTCCAGTCAACATTATCAAAAGCTTTCTCTAAGTCTACAAATACTAGAAACGTAGGTTTGCCTTTCCTTAATCTTTCTTCTAAGATAAGTCATAGGGTCAGTATTGCCTCACGTGTTCCAACATTTCTACGGAATCCAAACTGATCTTCCGCGAGGTCGGCTTCTACCAGTTTTTCCATTCGTCTGTAAAGAATTCGCGTTAGTATTTTGCAGCTGTGATTTATTAAATTGATAGTTCGGTAATTTTCACATCTGTCAACACCTGCTTTCTTTGGGATTGGAATTATTATATTCTTCTTGAAGTCTGAGGAAATTTCGCCTGTCTCATACATCTTGCTCACCAGATGGTAGAGTTTTGTCAGGACCGGCTCTCCCAAGGCTGTCAGTAGTTCTAATGGAATGTTGTCTACTCCCGGGGCCTTGTTTCGACTTAGGTCTTTCAGTGCTCTGTCAAACTCTTCACGCAGTATCATAGCTCCCATTTCATCTTCATCTACCTCCTCTTCCATTTCCATAATATTGTCCTCAAGAACATTGCCCCTGTATAGACCCTCTATATACTCCTTCCACCTTTCTGCTTTCCCTTCTTTGCTTAGAACTGGGATTCCATCTGAGCTCTTGATATTCATGCAAGTGGTTCGCTTTTCTCCAAAGGTCTCTTTAATTTTCCTGTAGGCAGTATCTATCTTACCCCTAGTGAGATAAGCCTCTACATCCTTACATTTGTCCTCTAGCCATGCCTGCTTAGCCATTTTGCACTTCCTGTCAATCTCATTTTTGAGACGTTTGTATTCCTTTTTGCCTGCTTCACTTACTGCATTTTTGTATTTTCTCCTTTCATCAATTAAATTCAGTATCTCTTCTGTTACCCAAGGATTTCTACTAGCCCTCATCTTTTTACCTACTTGATCCTCTGCTGCCTTCACTATTTCATTCCTCAAAAATTACCTATTCTTCTTCTAGTCTTTCCCCCATTCCCGTCAATTGTTCCTTTATGCTCCCCCTGAAACTCTGTACACCCTCTGGTTCTGTCAGTTTATCCATGTCCCATCTCCTTGAATTCCCACCTTTTTGCAGTTTCTCCAGTTTTAATCTACAGTTCATAACCAATAGACTGTGGTCAGAGTCCACATCTGCCCCTGGAAATGTCTTACAATTTAAAACCTGGTTCCTAAATCTCTGTCTTACCATTGTATAATCTATCTGAAACCTTCTAGTATCTCCAGGGTTCTTCCATGTATACAACCTTCTTTCATGATTCTTGAACCAAGTGTTAGCTATGATTAAGTTATGCTCTGTGCAAAATTCTACCAGGCGGCTTCCTCTTGCATTTCTTAGCCCTAATCCATATTCACCTACTACGTTTCCTTCTCTCCCTTTTCCTACTGTCGAATTCCAGGCACCCATGACTATTAAATTTTCGTCTCCCTTCACTATCTGAATAATTTCTTTTATCTAATCATACATTTCATCAATTTCTTCATCATCTGCAGAGCTAGTTGGCACATAAACTTGTACTACTGTAGTAGGCGTGGGCTTCGTGTCTATCTTGACCACAATAATGCGTTCACTATGCTGTTTGTAGTAGTTTACCCGCTTTCCTATTTTTTATTCATTATTAAAACTACTCCTGCATTACCCCTATTTGATTTTGTATTTATAACCCTGTATTCCCCTGACCAAAAGTCTTGTTCCTCCTGCCACCGAACTTCACTAATTCCCACTATATCTAACTTTAATCTATCCATTTCCCTTTTTAAATTTTCTAATCTACCTGCCTGATTAAGTTATCTGACATTCCACGCTCCGATACGTAGAACGCCAATTTTCTTTCTCCTGATAACAACGTCCTCTTGAGTAGTCCCCGCCTGAAGATCCGAATGGGGGACTATTTTACCTCCGGAATATTTTACCCAAGAGGATGCCATCATCATTTAATCACACAGTAAAGCTGCATGCCCTCGGGAAAAATTACGGCTGTAGTTTCCCCTTGCTTTCAGCCGTTCGCAGTACCAGCGCAGCAAGGCCATTTTGGTTAGTGTTACAAGGCCAGGTCAGTAAATCATCCAGACTGTTGCCCCTGCAACTACTGAAAAGGCTGCTGCCCCTCTTCAGGAACCACACGTTTGTCTGGCCTCTTCAACAGATAGCCCTCCATTGTGGTTGAACCTACGGTACGGCTACCTGTATTGTTGAGGCACGCAAGCCTCCCCACCAACGGCAGGGTCCATGGTTCATGTGGGGAGAGACATATCTGAGCAAATTCCTGAGCAGCGCCAATGTGAGTGTGCTTCTTGTGTGTAAACAGAAGAGTATAGGGTGAAGGTGTATTGCACGTGGTCAAAGCCCAAAATGGATCAGCCAACGAATATGCCGTTCTGTTTCAAACACGGAAAATCAGCAGAAGAGACTCATGAAATGTTGACAGCAGCTTATGAAGAACCTGCTGTCGCCTTGAAGTGTGTTTATGAGTGGCTTAAATGCTTCTGAGACAAGATGGAAGTGCCCCAAACAGGCTGCCCTGCAACTGCACATATCTTGGACAATGTTGAGAAAGCGAGGAAAATTTTGTCTCAAGATCGTCGAGTGAGACTGCGAATGATGTCAGAGGAAGTGGGAACTGGTCGTGAGATGGCCCACCTCACAGTGACCCTGTATATGGGTAAAAACAAACTTTCCTCCCGAACCACGGACCACACCTTGACGCCAGAAAAAAATGCAACTTTGGCTTGACACTTGTGGAGACCTCATCGAAATGGCAGATCGAGACCGAAATCTCCTTAAAACCTTTGTCACGGGCGACGAGACCTGGTGCCTGAGCTATGGCCCCGAAGGCAAGTGTCAAAGTACGAAGTGGCGGGATCCAGATCGCCGATATGAGGTAGGTGCACAATGATAGATCTTGCTCCCAGACAATGCATGTAGTGTTCTTCGACTCTGAGGGTCTCAGCCATAAAGAATTCCTCACTGAGGGCATCATGTTAAATGCCACAACCTATGTGGAAATACTGACATGTCTTCTGCAACGTATCAAGTGGGTATGCGAAACAAGGTGACTACACCCCGCTCCATGATAGTGCCTGGCCATACGCTGCCTTTCTAGCTGGCCGATGTAGCCGAGCGGTTCAAGGCGCTTCAGTCCGGAACCGCGCTGCTGCTACGGTCGCATGTTCGAATCCTGCCTTGGGCATGGATGTGTGTGATGTCCTTAGGTTGGTTAGTTTTAAGCACTTCTAAGTCTAGGGGACATATGTTAAGTCCCATAGTGTTTAGAGCCGTTTGAATCATTTGAACTGCCTTTCTGGCTGTGCTCTACCCACCGTACCCTGCGTGGACTTCACACCATTAGCGGACCGGAGTCGACCGGCTTCTGCCAGTCCAGAAATAGGGAGACCTTTTTCAGGAGGTTATGTACAAATAGTACATGTGCAAGATAACAGATAATGGATTTTGAGAACAGTGATGCAAGTGCTGTCAATTTTCTGGTGGGTGTACACGGGAAAGATTGAAAGCGCATGAAATATACACACGAGGATGAGTCAAATGAAAACATTAAATAGTTTTTTTAAATATTATTTATTGTGCAGAAGTGGTACAAAGCTGTATCACTTTTCAACATAATCTCCCTCACGCTCAATGCAAGTCCTCCAGCGCTTACAAAGTGCATAAGTTCCTTTAGAAAAAAATTCTTTTGGTAGTCTGCACAACTACTCATGCGTGTCGTACCTCTTCATCAGAACAGAACTTCTTTCCTCCCATTGCGTCTTTGAGTGGTCCAAACATATGGAAATCACTTGGGGCAAGGTCTGGTGAGTATGGCGGATGAGGAAGTCACTTAAAATGCAGGTCTGTGAATGTTGCAACTGTTGTACGGGCAGTGTGGGGCCTTGCATTGTCATGTTGCAAAAGGTCGCCTGCTCACAGGAAACCACGTCGCTTTGATTTGATTGCAGTCCACAGATGATTTTTTAGGAGATCTGTGTATGATGCACTGGTGACAGTGGTCCCTCTAGGCATGTAATTCTCCAAAATGACGCCTTTTTCGTCCCAAAAGAGAGTCAGCACAACGTTCCCTGCTGATGGTTCTGTTCGAAACTTCTTTGGGTTTGGTGATGAGGAATGGCGCCATTCCTTGCTCGTTCTCTTCGTTTCCGGTTGGTAGAAGTACACCCAGGTTTCGTCCTCAGTAACAATTCTTGCAAGGAAGCCATCACCTTCTCGTTCAAAGTGCCGAAGAAGTTCTTCTCAAGCATCTCTCATTTCAGGAGTCAGCTGCCATGGCACCCACCTCGCAGACACTTTGTGAAACTGGAGCACATCATGCACAATGTGGTGTGCTGACCCATGACTAACCTGTAAACATGCTGCAATGTCATTAAGTGGCACTTGGCGGTTTTCCTTCACTATGGCTTCAACTGCTGCAATGTTCTGTGGAGTCACAACTCGTTGTGCCTGACCTGGACGATGAGCATCTGCCACTGATGTCACACCATTTGCGAACTTCCTACTCCATTCGTAGACTTGCTGCTGTGACAAACTTGCATCACCGTACTGAACCTTCATTCGTCGATGAATTTCAATAGGTTTCACACCTTCCCTACGCAAAAACCGAATAACAGAACGCTGTTCTTCCCTGGTGCAAGTCGCAAGTGGGGCGGCCATCTTTATACTGACACTGCGACGGTGTGTGTGCATCTACACTGCGCTGCCACCTACATGCCATTCTTCACACTGTTTGTAGCACGTTTACCAACTTACAGGATAACGGCGCGAAATTTCGATTTGTTATTACAAATTTAAGGTTTTCATTTGACTCACCCTCGTACTTTGTCAATAATTCTACAACTATACTTGGTGGAGAAAAGCAACAGCATTCAAAGCAGAAATACATATTCATCTAGGACAAGGTGTAATAAAGTTGAATGCCAGTTCTGTCAAAAGTAGCTAACAAGGAGTTCTCCATTCGGCGCAGAAAGTACGAAAAACGGATGTGAACAAAAACAAAGCAGAATACCACCAATACCCTCACAACGTATTCACGTCAAGCAGCTCACAAATGGAATGTCCACAGAACACTATGTAACGAAACTGGCTTCTGTTTTATATGAAACAAAAACAAATACAGAATCATTTACTGGACACAGTATTACACATGCATGCAAAAACAAAGCAGAGTACGAGCAAAAGATTCAAACTGAAATTCAAAGAGGGCAATATCAACAAGGAGTCATAATGAGGAACACACTGAGATGAAACCAGCTGTGTCACGTCATGCCAGACGATTTTTACGTGTGGTTGGTTTGGTGTCTATTGGGTGGTTGTGATTAAACTGATGGTCTTCCAAGGACTGCAGTGTGGGATGTACTCATCACGGGAGGCTGAAACATTGCAGTTATGTTGATTAATCATTGTGTTTGTGGAGTATGCTGAAAAAATAATAGTTCCACTCTCCTCCACCAGGTGCAAAATGGCACTGTAAGCAATCAGAATGTGAAATTTTTCCTGTTTTCACTTCAGTATGTTGTTTGTCGTTTGGTGACGCATGTTGATGTCGTTTGTGAAGAGACTGCTGGTGTACAGGGTTAATAAGCTTGAAGTTTTCCATATAAAATACAATAGCTATTGAGAAGAAAGATTGTGCACTGCTGGTATAGTTTATCAGAATGGCTGCAACGGCAGACTGCATTTCAGGAATATCACCAACAAAAACAGCTGCCGGCCGGTGTGGCCGTGCGGTTCTAGGCGCTACAGTCTGGAGCCGAGCGACCGCTACGGTCGCAGGTTCGAATCCTGCCTCGGGTATGGATGTGTGTGACGTCCTTAGGTTAGTCAGGTTTAATTAGTTCTAAATTCTAGGCGACTGATGACCTCAGAAGTTAAGTCGCATAGTGCTCAGAGCCATTTGAACCAAAAACAGCTACGAAGACACCAAAAATCAATAAATTGGCTAAAGAAAATAATCAAGAAATTTGAAGAAACAGGTGAATTAAACGGTGCCCCAGATAGAGGGAGGAAGCCCATTTCCGTGGCAGTTGCTGATGAAGTTCCTTTAGCCACAACGACAGTGCAGCAAATGCCTCAAATTCTGTGGCCAGTGCTCAATCTGTCTCACGAGAATTGCCTCTCTCCTGGTCAACATATTCTTTGAACAGATGAGGCACATTTTAATCTGCATACTGAAAGCTTTGGATCAAGGAAGCCAGGTAGATGCAGTGTTTCTTGATTTCTGAAAAGAATTTGACTCAGTACCACACCTTAACTTATTGTCAAACTTACGATCATGTGGGGTATCAAGTGAAATTTGTGACAGGATTGAGGACTTTTTGGTAGGTAGGACACAGCACGTTAATTTGGATGGAGAGTCGTCGTCATATGTGGAAGTAACTTCGGGTGTCCCCCAGGGAAGTGTGTTGGGACCCTTGCTCTTTATGTTGTATACTAATGATCTTTCAGACAACATTAACAGTAAAATCAGACTTTTTGCAGATGACGCAGTTATCTATAATGAAGTACTACCTGACAGAAACTGCATAAATATTCAGTCAGACGTTGATAAGATTTCAACATTGCGCAGAGATTGGCAACTTGCTCTAAATCTTCGGAAATGTAAAATTTTGCACTTCACAAAACGTGAAAACGTAATATCCAATGACTATAATATCAACGAGTCACTGTTGGGATCAGCTAACTCTTGCAAATACCTGGGTGTAAAACTTTGTAGGGATATGAAATGGAATGATCACATAGATTCATTCGTGAGTAAAGCAGATGGTAGACTTCGGTTTATTGGTAGAATACTGGGGAAATGCAATCAGTCTACAAAAGAGATTGCTTACAAATCACTCCAGCGACCCATCCTAGAACATGCTCAAGAGTTTGGGACCCTTACCAGATAGGAATAAGAGAGGATATTGAACGTATACAAAGAAGGGCAGCACGAATAGTCACAGATTCGTTTAATTCATGGGAGAGTGTCACAGAGATACTGAACGAACTGAACTGGCAGACTCTTGAAGACAGACGTAAACTACCCTCAGAAAGTCTATTAACAAAGTTTCACGAAGCGGCTTTAAATGATTACTCTAGGGATATACTGCAAACCCCTATGTATTCCTCATACAAGGATCATGAAGATGAGAATAATTACTGTACGCACAGAGGCATTCAAACAATGATTCTTCCTGTGCTCCATACGTGAATGATACAGGAAGAAACTGGGACAATGAGGCGTACCCTCTGCCATTCACCACACGATGGTTTGCAGAGTATTGACTTATATGCAGATGTAGATGCATGGTGCTGTAAATGCACAGAACTGTCACATACTCGGTTCTACTCCGCCACGTATTATGCAGGAACATCCACTGCACTCAGCTTACGTGGCTGTGGCGTGGTTCCACAGTCCCCTTCGTTCTCTGTCTGTTTTTCTTAACGTCATCCCAGTTTTGCGAGAACGCAACTGTTTACACACCTCTATTTTCAGTCAAGATTGGGTACCACAACACGTTGCTTGCCTGGTGAAGATGTGCTTAGGGAAACCTACAGTAATGACCGCATCATCTCTAGGCAGTTTCAAGAGTTGACCTACATCATGTGACTCCTGGTTGTGGGATATCTCAAAGATCGTGTCCATCACTGCTGTATCTGAACTCTTTCTGACCTGAAGGATAACATACAAAGACATTTCGCTCTGATTTCACTGGATGTACTGCAAGCAACTGCCAACCATGCAGTGTTATGGTTGCAACTGACTGTTGAGTTGAAAGCACATATTGAACACGTCGTGACTTGTGGCCATATCCTAACAAATGTGCCAGAACTGTGTGTTCGATCGTTCCTCCCCTTTTCCTGCAACCACACCACATTATAACTGCCTACAGCGCCATACATCTACATCTACATCTACATCTACATGGATACTCTGCAAATCACATTTAAGTGCTGGCAGAGGGTTCATCGAACCACCTTCACAATTCTCTATTATTCCAATCTCGTAAGCGCGCGGAAAGAACGAACACCTATATCTTTCCGTACGATCTCTGATTTCTCTTATTTTATCTTGGTGATCGTTTCTTCCTGTGTAGGTTGGTGTCAACAAAATATTTTCCCATTCGGAGGAGAAAGTTGGTGATTGGAATTTCGTGAGAAGATTCCGTCGCAACGAAAAACGCCTTTCTTTTGATGATTTCCAGCCCAAATCCTGTATCATTTCTGTAACACTCTCTCCCATATTCAGCGATAATACAAAACGTGCTGCCCTTCTTTGAACATTTTCGATGTACTCCGTCAGTCCTTTCTGGTAAGGATCCCACACCGCGCAGCAGTATTCTAAAAGAGGACGGACAAGCGTAGTGCAGGCAGTCTCCTTAGTAGATCTGTTACATTTTGTAAGTGTCCTGCCAATAAAACGCAGTCTTTGGTTAGCCTTCCCCACGACATTTTCTGTGTGTTCCTTCCAATTTAAGTTGTTCGTAATTGTAATACCTACGTATTTAGTTAACTTTACGGCTTTTAGATTAGACTGATTTATCGTGCAACCGAAATTTAACGAATTCCTTTTAGCACTCATGTAGATGACTTAGGGTCAACTGCCAATTTTCGCACCATTCAGATATCTTTTCTAAACCGTTTTGCAATTTCTTTTGATCTTCTGATGACTTTATTGGTCGATAAACGACAGCGTCATCTGCAAACAACCTAAGACGGCTGCTCAGATTGTCTCCCAAATCGTTTATATAGATAAGGAACAGCAAGGGGCCTATAACACTTATCTTGGGGAACACCAGAAATTACTTCTGTTTTACTCGATGACTTTCCGTCAGTTACTACGAACTGTGACCTCTCTGACGGGTCACATAACTGAGACGATATTCAAATGGTTCAAATGGCTCTAAGCACTATGGGAGTTAACATGTGAGGTCATCAGTCCCTAGACTTAGAACTACTTAAACCTAACTAACCTAAGGACATCACAAACATCCATGCCCGAGGCAGGATTCGAACCTGCGACCGTAGCAGCAGCGAGACGATATTCCATAAGCACGCAATTTCACTACAAGCTGCTTGTGTGGTACAGTGCCAAAAGCCCTGCGGAAATCCAGAAATACGGAATCGATCTGAAATCCTTTGTGAGTAGCACTCAACACTTCATGTGAATAAAGAGCTAGTTGTGTTTCACAGGAACGATATTTTCATCTGTTATTTTTTCCATCATACTCCACGAGCGCACCACCTAATGAATACCTTCGACGTCTGAGCACCCTGTAATGTATAACAATCCGTACTGCAGCTTTTGGAGCACCATCAGCCGGCCGAAGTGGCCGTGCGGTTAAAGGCGCTGCAGCCTGGAACCGCAAGACCGCTACGGTCGCAGGTTCGAATCCTGCCTCGGGCATGGATGTTTGTGATGTCCTTCGGTTAGTGAGGTTTAACTAGTTCTAAGTTGTAGGGGACTAATGACCTCAGCAGTTGAGTCCCATAGTGCTCAGAGCCATTTGAACCATTTTTTTTTTTTTGTTAATGTTATTGGTTGTTTTTTCCGATTATGCCGCAATTTCCAAAGATGTGGTTAGGCTGGGACGTAATAGCGCAGCTTAAATTATAACAGTCGTCGCAAATATTCAGCTATTTTCTCCGAATATTCGCTATTACTGAGATCCAATAGCATAGCTTATAACGCTGCGAGTCAAATGGCCGTGTATTAAACATGGAAGTAAAAAAAAGAAGGGAGATGGCACTATAGAATTAGGCTGTACGTTGTTTTGCAGCCAGAGTGGGCGAGGCCTGCTGCCATTTTAAGTTGACCAAAACATTGGCAGACTACTGTTTACGGTTGCTTCTTGTTTATTATTTCGTCGTGTGCATGCTACAGCTATTTTAAATACTAAAAATTACAGAGCGTGCTTGAGTAACATAGTGTCAGGAAGGTAATTTCGAACATTTTTTCTGTTGTTGAATCCTTATGTACTCTATTAATATGACACATTTATAGCATCATTAATGTATCTTGTTTTTGTTGATGCATTTCGAATAATGAAGAAGAGAAGGATGTGATGTGAAAAGGATGTTTTCGTAATGCATTTTATTCCACTTTTACTATATTGGTAGCAAATGAAGCTGGAACTCCAAAACCAATGCTTGTTTACTTACTGGTACTGCTTCATGTCCGTTACATGTTCAGCATTCAACTATTATGAACTACATTTTTAATGACCACATTTGCAAAAACCTTACCTACGAGTTATTTGTTAGCCTAAAAACGTGTGCAATGAGGAAAGAAGCAAGGCGTGGTATCGTATCTTGTGCATGACACCAAAGCGAACGATTATTGAAGTGTCAAAGAAACAGAACTGCGTGGAGGTATACCTCCATGCAGAATAGAGTTCTTGTTTTATTAGATTGTTAGACCATTAGTTTCACTGTAGTTTCCAAAACTTCTCATTTTGACGTCTTACCTATGACGCGTCATTCAGTGTGTGACCAATAATAGCATTTACGGGGTAAAAAACGTTATAAATTTTTGAACATCTTTCAGCATTGTGGAATGCTGTAAATGTGATTAAGGGAATGGACTCAAACGCTGAAGAGCCCTTAAAATGGACATTTTGCTTTAACACGTATGTAAGTAACTTTTTAGTAATGATAGCCTAACCTGTGTAAGATGTAGGCCTACGTTTCCAACAGTAGCCTGTTTGCTTCTTTTCGCGGTATATTTTCCGCCAGTAAGAGTTTTTCAGGAATAGCCAAACACAGCACAATTGGATTGCGCGGCTGCTTTGGTTATCTGCTTGATTTTCTTTTTAATTTCATTTTGAGGTTTTGAAAGTATATACGCTTTATGATATACCAATAGTTAGTTTCATGTTCCATGTATCATTTGTCATATATACTGACATAATTTTTTTTTTTTTTGTAAGAACTCCTCCATGCTGATCATTTATTAGTTTTTACGTTTTTTAATTAAAGACATGCATATATTAGCAATTCCTACCCATCACCATTTACACAATACAGTAGATAATCTTCTATGGAATAGGAGTAATCAAAAAGGAACGTTGTCAGTTTTAGTTTGTGCTACAAACATAGTTCAAATGGCTCTGAGAACTATGGGACTTAACTTCTGAGGTCATCAGTCCCCTAGAACTTAGAACTACTTAAACCTAACTAACCTAAGGACACCACACATATCCATGCCCGAGGCAGGATTCGAACCTGCGACCGTAGCGGTAGCGCGGTTCCAGACTGAAGCGCCTAGAACCGCTCGGCTACTCCGGCCGGCAAAACCACTAGAATAAAAGTAAACAGTGCAACAATAATTCATGTATACAAAAGAAAATATTGCTTGAGGGGCTCCACTTAAGAATGAAATGTGATTCCATTAAACTTTAGACTACCATCAGATCGATTAGAACACCGGTAAACAATGCAAGCTGGTATTTTTTATGAAACAAGTACATCTCCACACAATCACAGCACCCAGCACTGTTGAAACTGGGCACGGGCAAGTCAGGGACGTCACAAGGAAGTATCGCCGCAGTGAACTATGGAGGTATGAATGCGATGAATCTTAGTGTTTTGGGCTAATTAAGATGCGGACATCGGCTTTCATTTTGTGATGTAATAACGCCTCCCTTCTTTTTATACCTACATGATACTAAATGAAATATGTAGTAGTATGTCAAGAATTACGTTCAGATATTACACAGTGAAACAATGAAAGAAACAAAAGACTGTGCCGTGGCCGTGCTATTAACTGTTTATTATACAACATGGAGTGCAACGGATGCTTGCTCGAACAAGCTCCTTTAAATTGCGTGAATAAGGCTACTTGGGTGGTAGACAATAATGTCCTACCAAAAACCATGGACTGCTTACAGTGCTGTGCTCCAGCTGGTTTCACGCGTTAGTCGAAAGATCGATATGCAAATCTCATTCAAGCTAAAGTAGCAGGAAGTGCGATGTTATTCTAGGATAACGGTACCCAAAATACATTTACAAATTCCAAACTCTGCAACTTTTTAAAACAGCCAAAACACTATCTGGATGCTGCAGCCTGAGTTTTCATCCGAAGGTACTCTTATGGGCGTTGAAATGTGTGTGCGTTTTAGTATTACCATATCGATATGTTTTTCGTGTTGTAAGTGTTTGCATATCATGTAGCTGAGACGGAAATGGTTAACCAGTGCCGCATTCAACTGGATGATTGGGGGCAGGGGGGTTACTCAGACAGGAAAGGAGAAACGGCCGGCCGGAGTGGCCGTGCGGTTCTAGGCGCTACAGTCTGGAGCCGAGCGGCCGCTCCGGTCGCAGGTTCGAATCCTGCCTCGGGCATGGGCGTGTGTGATGTGCTTAGGTTAGTTAGGTTTAATTAGTTCTAAGTTCTAGGCGACTGATGACCTCAGAAGTTAAGTCGCATAGTGCTCAGAGCCATTTGAAAGGAGAAACGACTGGAAACTAACTGAATCGTTCTTTTTTATTATTTTTTATTTGGTTGTTCCCTTGGATTGGTTTCACATAAAGGAACGAATGAATAATTCAACAGATAAATACACAACGGAATGAGTCATTTCCAATAGCCTACTGAATCGATTGTTTCCAATCAGTTATACCCATCACTAGCTATGATTAATTTCTTGGTTGGGTTCCTGTTATCATATTAACACATTAATGTCTTGAGAATTTTCAATCACAGTTCAGGATGCTGCAAAACCCGCAAATAGTTTGAACGATCATCATCTGAGGGGTTGCAATCTAAAAGTGTATTTGCAGATCTGATTTTTGATGTCAATATACCAGACGCCCATTCTGCTGATTTTCATTCACTTGTCAAAATCTGCTGTTCTGTACTCTTCGCTAATTTGTCATCTGATTTCATTACATTTGTGTGGTTGGATGATCTGTTAAAAAACAGAGGAATGTTATATTTTACATTTCACCAGGTAATGGAGTTAATTTGCTATAAATTTAGGTGATCTTGTTGCAAAGGTCATCTTTTTTTCCCTTTATTATGATTTCATTCCCCTGCCCCATTTGGGCAGGGGAGGGCTGTCAGCGGCACAATCCGCCACTCTTCAGCTGAGTGGCAGGACAACTAAAATAAGAATAAAATGTTACATACATAAGGCGATAAAAAAAGGGGAACATATAACAGAGTAATGGGAGAAAATGGAGGTAAAAATAGATTGACATGGAGACGTTCATGGGGGACAGTTAAAAAAGTCACCAGAAAGTTAAAAACACAGTTGGCAATTCTTAAAACACAGAGAAGACACTGAATGGACATGTACAGCTTAAAAGTCGGCCATAGTATTAAAAACACTGCAGAACAACACACTTAAAACCCACTTATAGCACACATGACAAAGAATAAAACTGCCAGGTGGGACCTGCTGAGGGAAAGGTCAGAGAGGGTGGAAAAGGAGGGGAGAGCAAGGGGCAGCAGGGGAAGTGGCGGGATGAAGAGAGTAGGGGCGTCAGTGGGTACACAAAGAGGCAGGAGACAAGTGGAGTGGGAGATGAAGAGGGAAGACAGGGCAGGAGGGAGTGCAGAGACACTGAAAGGGGGCACAAGAGAAGGAGGGGGAAGCCGCTCAGGAGGAGGGAGGGGGAGGAGAGGGAGCCCTGAGGAGGAGGCAGGAAGATGGGGTTAGAGTTAGTAGGAAGGGTAGATGTCAGGGCGAAGCTCATCATCCGGCAGGGGTAGATGGTGGAAGTTGCGTTGGGAAAGGAGATGGAGGGTGTGGAGATGGAGAGAGGGTGGGGTACAACGGTAAAGGCGCGGCACGTGGTTGGGGGTGGAGAGGAAGGGAGACACCAGGAGGTGAGGGGGATCAAGGCGGCGGACAATATATAGTGTGGGGATGTGTCCAAGGAAAAGGAGAAGGTGGGAGAAGGGGATGAGGTCATAGAGGATGCGCATGGGGGACAGATTGCCGATACGGAAGGTGAGGCAGAGCGCATGGCGTTCGAGGATTTGGAGGGCTTTATAGAACTGGGGAGAGGCGGAAATCCAAGCTACGTTTGCATAACAGAGGATGGGGCAGATCAAGGATTTGTAGGTGTGAAGGATGGTGGAAGGATGCAGACCCCACGTCCGGCCGGACAGGAGTTTCAGGAGGCGGAGGCGATTGTGAGCTTTGTTTTGGATGGTAAGGAGATGGAGTGGTCCAGGTGAGGTGATGGTCAAGTGTGAGGCCAAAGTATTTGAGGGTAGCAGTAGGTGGATAGGACGGCCATAAATGGTGAGGTAGAAATCATGGAGGCGGAAGGAGCGGGTGGTGCGGCCTATGATGATCGCCTGGGTCTTGGAGGGGGCTAGGAAGGCGGTGTCATCAGCAAACTGGAGAAGATGAACAGGTGGGGGAGGTTTGGGCATATCAGCAGTGTACAGGAGAGAGAGGAGAGGGGAAAGGACAGAACCTTGGGGCACGCCGGCAGAGGGATAGAAAATGCGGGAGTTGGAATTGTGGATAGTCACATAGGAGGGATGATGGGAGAGGAAGGAAGCAATGAGACGGATGAAGTTGATGGAGAGAGCATAGGTCTGGAGTTTGAAGAGGAGCCCGGGATGCCAGACACAGTCATAGGCGTTCTGGAGATAAAGGGAAACAAAGATAGTGGAGCGACGGGAGTTAAGTTGGAGGGAAAGAAGATTGGTAAGGTTAAGGAGCTGGTCGTTGGTGGAGAAGGAAGGCCGGAAGCCACATTGGGTAAGGGGAAGGAGGTGGTGCTGGTTAAGGTGGCGGCAAATACGGTGAGAGAGGATGGCCTCGAAGACCTTACTGAACACGGAGGTGAGGCAGATGGGACAATAGGAAGAGGTATCAGAGGGGGGTTTATTAGGTTTAGGGAACAGCAGGACACGGGAAGTCTTCCACAAGTCAGGGTAAAATCCAGTGGAGAGGAGGTCATTGTACAGGGTAGCATGGACAGACAGGAAGGATGGGGGGATTCCTTGAGGTGGCGGTAGGTGACGCCATCATGACCAGGGGTTGTGTTGCGTTTGGAGCGGAGGATGAGTGTGATGTCTTGTGCGTTGATGGGAGTGTTGATGTCTGAGGGGGGTAACCGATCCAAGTACTGGAAGCTAGGGGCGAGCGGGGGGACAGAGGTGTCAGTGCAGTCAAGGACAGTGGGGGAGAGGGAGTAATCAAAATGGTGATCATCAGGAATGGAGAAGACCTCAGATAGGTGGGAAGCAAAATGGTTAGCCATACTGAGGTTGTCAGGAAAGGGTTGATCATCATGGAGGATGGGGTAATGCGGGGTAGGATGGCTACCAGTAAGGTGGTGGAAGGCTGACCAGTACTTGGAGGGAGGGTGGAGTTGAGGCGTGTGCATGTCTGGTGCCAGTCCTGGCATTTCTTGCAAAGGTCGTCCAAAATTACTGTTCTAAAATACTTGTCAATCACTGTTGCATCCATGTACACTAATAGAAATAAATTATCTGCCTCTGTGCGTCGTAACCCTTTCTTTAGTACAAGGTTATTATAATTAAAGTTAAACTTTCAAAACACTGTAGAAATAAAGCCACTGTTCAGAATGACGTTAAATTGCAATGGAATATTATCGGAGAAGGGGGAAAATGTATGGCAGAAGAAAAACAAGAGTGTGAAAATTGATCAATAGATGGCGCTGTATGTTTCAGAATACGTAAATGAAAGCACCTGTCATGCGTACGACCCATTGAAGTTGGTATAAACACGCCAGGTACACGGCTTTTCCTCCTTTCACGTCTGCAATGTTCGCCATGACTGTCTCAATGCAGAATCACGCTCTGCTTGTAAAGCTGTATTACAGGAATGATGACTGTGTACACGTCGCTCTGCAGAAGTTCCGGACACTGTAGGGTTTAAAATAGGCGTTGGTCTCATGACTGCCGTGGGTCTGGAGAAAATTATTCGGAAATTCGAAAAGACAAATTCTTATGGTGTGCAACCTCGTAGAGGGTGGAAACGAATTGATTTCACGTCAGAGGAAGCAGTGGCCACAGCAATGCAAGAGGAGACGGAATGGTGGTGTGTAAACATGTAGTGCGCGGAGAATTGTCCGAACATTGGACATACCCGTGAGCACGGTGCGTAAAATTCTACGAAACATCCTTCTTTGTTATCCATTCAGAATTACTCACGTGCACGAGTTGCTTCCTGTTGACCTGCCAGCAAGAGAGACCTTGGATTTAGCATTTCTTGCTCGCATGTAAGTGGACAATGATTGGCCGTGACAGATTTTGTGGACAGAAAACGCCCACTCCCATCTGACAGGATATGTCAATGCACAGAATTGTCGAATATGAGCAACGGAAAATCCACACGCAAATCAACCAGTACCACTTCGTCCAGAAAAGATCACTGTGTGGTGCATGTTTACCTCATCATTTATCATAGGGCCAAATTTTTTTGAAGAAACAGGTACTTCCGGCCCTGTTACCTGTACCATCATTGATAAGCGCTATGGGTGTCTTTTGCGCAACCATGTCATTCCAGCTCTCCTACAGCGTGCATGTGTGAATGGGATCATTTTTATGCAAGATGGCGCACCTCTGCACATTGCAAATCCAGTTAAGCAGCTGCTGAAGCGTCATTTCGGAAATGCTAGAATTACCAGCCGCCATTTCCCTACCGCCTGGCCGTTCCGACCACCTGATCTTAATCCATGTGGCCCTGGCTGTAGGGCTATCTGAAAGATGTTGTGTTCAGTGTTCCAATTGCAAACTTAGCTGCAAGCTGCATTGAAGGCACATATTGTGCGACACGTTCTGAACGTGACTCCGGAAACACTTCGATCAGTGGTGGAACATGCTGTTTCTCGATTTCAACTTAGTGTAGAAAACGGTGGGCAGCATATTGAACATATTTTGCGCTAGTCACACAGAAATTAATAATCCAATTTGATTTTGATTGATGCTTTTCATGCGGTTTTTGGTCTCAAGACAATTAAAAACCGATTTTTCCTATTCAATGTGATATGTATGACCTTGCCGTGGTGGATGGGCTTATGTAACTAACAGTATCATACATGTACACCCATGCCCACTGAGTAGTACAGTTTAACATCAAACGTACACCTTAGGCATTGTTGCATGATTCATTTGTCATTTGTAGTCGACCACTATTAAATTATGATGCTTACAGCGCCATCTATTGCTACATTTTGTAACTGTCTATTTTTGTTCTGCCATACGTTTCCCCCGTTCTCCATAATATTCTGTTGCAATGTGATGTCATTCTGACCAGTGTGTTGTTTCTATAGCAGTTTGAAAGTTTAACTTTAATTATAATCACCCTGTATATCTAACTTACGACAGGTATGTAGGCTCTCCACGTTCCTCCGTCCTATGCTTCTTCCTTAATCTGCTGCTGACTTCGGCTGTCTTTAATACCACATAGAATTCCAAGTCTTTTTATCCTCTTCTCCCATTCTTCCAGTAAAGGACATTATTTGTCACCAATGTATTTGGACAGATTGCACATTATATAAAAAAGGATAGTTGGAGATTGAAGCAGTCTTTCTTCCTGTGCCTCATACGCATTTGGAATGGGAAGTATCCCTAAAATATGATACCACACCTAAATATCCTCTGTCATGCACTTCACAGTGGTTTGCAGAGAGTGCATGTGAATGCAGATATAGATCATTTGGCTCCAGTTCATTGCTTTTGTCTAACACTATACAAAACCACTTTTGAGACATATACGTGGTATCTGCTCTTTCAGACACATCTGAAAGAACAGACGTTACATCTATAATTAAGGTGATAATGGCCAATGATCCCTACAGTGCAGATGTACACCAGGCTTGAACCCTTATAGGGATCGGCTAGATGCCACGAGTAAGGAGACTAATGAGCGGGGGCACTACATCAGTACTTTGTGGTATAAGTTGAGAATTTGGGTTTGACAGATGTGCTAGGGTAGTCTGGACAGTTGTGGTGACTCTGTGTCTGGGTGGCATAGTAGTCAGCACATCTGCCTAGTAAGCAGGGGACCTGGGTTCAAATCTCAAGTCTGGCACAAATTTTCATCTTGCTCCATTTAGGTAAATCTGTGACCACTGGCAGCTGATGTCTTTGCATCTTGACTGTTGACACAATCTGGAAACAGTTTCAATACATGTTCAGTTCTTTCACTACACTGAATATTCCAAATTTCTTCCTCTTTTTCACATAAGTTGCAAAAGGTCCACTGCATTGACTATCTTGGTCTGATGAAGACAAGTTATTCGACACTATTTGTGATACAACTGGCTTGTGTCTCTTGGAAGTGTCACTGTGGAATGCTTTGCCCGTGTCCGTCTGCATCACATCCCTGCCACACTGCCACCAGACATCCATGGTACACCATGTCTGTGTGCCCTGTACCTTAGACGGTGCCCTTTCTGTTGGATGTTCAGATATTTTGGTCATAGACTGTAGCTCTTCATTGCCCACAATATAGTTTATTTATTATACTTTCTGTATGGCAACGATCACAATGACTTCATTTAGAAACAGGATGGAGCCCTAACCACACTTCCTTAGTGGTGTACAAGCATTTATTAACAATGAGTTTCCTCAAGGATGAGCTAGCATTAGGAATTCTACTGATTCTTGACTGCCTCATTGATTACCTAGTTTGTATTATCACAGTTAACTGTCTTAGTGTTTCTGCCTATGAGCATTTGTGAAAGACTCGGTTATCTGTCCCTCCCAAATACTGTAGGTTAACTTGTAAACCATATAACAACAGCAGGGACTGCAGTAATATCATAGTAGTTGCACAACCATAGGACATGTAATAGTAATTTGCATCAGGAGGAATGCATACTGAGCATTGACAAAAACTGTAAGTAAACGTTTTATATTTGGAAATACTGATCCCGTCATAAGTTATCACAAGATTCTATATTCAGAGAGAGAAAAAAGGGAGGAAAGAAAATAATTTTTTTTCCATATGGATTACATTAATTATGTAACATTTCATATTCACGTAATATACCTAAAATTTAAATGAGTGGCGAGAGATAAATAACCAGCACTTATTTTAAACACAGTAAATTGTAAAAAGTGGGAGATATTTCTGCAAATCCTGTTTCCAGTTTATTAGCCTTAATTCTCACAACTCTGCATTTGCTAGATATAATCCAGTGAATGAAATCACTGATTTGTTGCAACCATGTGGGATTAGCAGAATAATATACTAGAGCACTGTCAGTTTTTTGGTTGGCCTAGTTTGTATTTTATGGAAACTAATTTCATGTGCCATAATGAAGAGACATAAAACTACAATAAGGCAAGGACCTATTGCTCCAAAAGTTAACATGAAGTCCTTAAAGTGAGTCATAAGTGTAGCACACTCCCACAGACTTCAGGTGCTGGTAACTTACTTTTAAGCACCCTCTTATGTTGTTGTCAGACATATGCCAAAAGTGAACTTTACAAAAACTGACTTGCAACAAAGAAGTTATAGGCTAAATGGTTCAGTCCATAAACTCATTTGATATTATCCTCAGTTCCAGCAGTCTGTAACGCACTTAATGCAAAGGTGCATAGAAATTTAACACAATCCTGGGAAGCTTGTAAATCTGCTACGAAATACAGAAAAAAAGACATATCTTGGATACTGTTTAGGTATATGATGACACATCACAAATTCAAGCATAACATGATAGCAGAGAACACTGTAGTCGAAATTTAAAACTTCTATTCCTCAAATAAAACAATGGAAACTCCTGGTAGCAATATCAACAACATAAGAAAAGACAGATTGACACACACACACACACACACACACACACACACACACACACACACACACACACACACACACCACCCCCCCTACCTCTTACTGACGATGAAGGCTGTAGTCAAAAGCTATATGTGAGTGCCTTTTAATTGTGTCTGTCTGCAACTTGACATGTCAAACTTCTATTTCTATAATTTATTTAATTTTATTTACTTATTTATTTATTTATTTTATCAAGTGCTCTCGAACAGAAAGCATTGAGAAGCTCATAAATTTTCTAATTCAAGTGTAATTTAATTTTTACAGGGATGCCATACGGAATGGTACCAGTATTGGAAATAAATGGAAAACAAGTAGCCCAGTCAAATGCCATAGCACGTTATCTTGCCAGGCAATATGGGCTAGCTGGTAAAGATGAGTGGGAAAGCTTACAATGTGATGTACTTGTTGATACTCTCTCTGACTTAAAGCAAGGTATTCTTTTACACTTCATTGCTAAATTTTTTTAGGATAAATTGTATCAGTGAAATTTCTTAACACTATAAGGTCTAGTCTTCTATCAAATAGAGATACAGATATACTAACAAAGAAGCTTGTTGGTAACAGTTCCATGTCCATTTCTCACAAATAAGACACTTCAGTATGGTTATACTAATCTGTTGATAGGGAGTAAAATACAAAAATGTGAAAAATCTAATTTGTCCTGTTTAGTTGTCTAATACACTCTTTTTATTTTATGCTGCTGTGTGTCTGTCTTGAATGAGTAATACAGGGCGTTTCAAAATGAATGTACAGGTTCTAAGGCTCTGTAACATTTATTACATTCAACTTACAATAATAAATAATACATCAAATGAAAGAGCAGCTGAAACAGTTTTTCTTACAAGTGTTCAATGGGATCACCATTCATCTGACATCGAGTTGGTGTGGGAGTTCTTCCCAAACTTTGATTGGTGAGTCTGGTATAATTGTTGCAACAATACTGTTTCTAAAGTCAGATGGTTCAGTGGGTAGCTGACACACATATACAAGATCCATTATGAATCCCCAAATGTAAAAGTCATGTTGGGTCAGCTCTTGTGTGAACCTGCAGGTAATGCAAAGCAAGCTCTGGCATTCGGCCCCTTGTGGCAAATGCAGTGTTAAGGTACAAAGTCGTTTAACCAATCGTGCACTGAGTTATGCCAATGAGAAGGCACACCATCCTGCTGCCAAATAAAGTTCTGTGGTTCAGCTTCTTCCAGCTGAGGAAAAGAGCCATAATTTAGAGCATCAAGATAATAAATACCAGTAATAGTTGCTTCACCAAAAAAGAAAGGCTCCTCATAAACATCCGCCAGGATATGGCACAGAAAAATTCAGCTTAGTCTCTTTCCAGCTATAGCATCTCATGGGGATTTGTTGACCCCCAAGTGTACACATTACTTGTGTTCACATTTCCACTTAAGTGAAATGTCGATTCATCACCAAAGACGACACAATCCAGAAAATCTTTATTGCCATGCAGCAATGTTTTGGTTGCAAAGTTGGCACATAAACCATACTCTGTAGGCTTTGGAGCTTGTAACAACTGCCAACGATAATGTCATAGTTTTAGGTGTCTCCTTAAGTCTCCACACAGATGTCACTAGAACTGCTAGTTCATGACTAGCCTTCTGAACAGATTTCTTGGGACTACACGTGAAAGTCTCTCACTTGTTCAACACGTCACTCTTGGCTTTTTCCATTCTCTTCCCTTTGTATACAGGTATACAAACAAAACTGTTTGAGTTGCTCTCTTATTTGATGTATTATTTATAATTGTAAGGTGAATGTAATAGATTCTGCAAAGCCTTAAAACCTGTATATTCGTTTTGAAACACCATGTACTTCCTTTGCCATCACTTCCAACTGTCTACATTTTTATCATCTCTCTTTCTACTGCTTGGATCTACAAGGAATACAGCACTCTGTTTCAAAAAGCTTAAAATGCAGCAACTTTCTAGACGTTATTGAGAATAATCCACGTTTCAGTGGGTTTATTGATGAGTCCACACATAGGCCTACAACATTCTTACAGATTACTGAACTATGTAAAGCATAGACAATAAAGTTTTGTGACAGCAAACTAAACTCACATCAGATTAACTTTGTGAGGGTTAATAATCTGATATCTAGACTAATGAAATATGTTACTCAGACAAAAAGTTAAAATTTTGTTGTACATATTGTAGCTGTGTGACTGCACCAGTAGGCATAAATGACTATTTGAAAATAAATTCAAACAGTATTGAAATTCAGTGTTAAAACTGTTATCTTTTCACATTTTCCTATCACTGATATATAACTGAAAACAAGAAATGTAACTGTGATGTGTTTGTTAAGACAAATGGCCATTTCTAACAACAAATGTAATCTACAGACATGAGTTGACTACCTGTCAGTCAGTATGATACCTGGAATATTTGCAAAAATGGGTAGGGAGCTAACAACTTCTTTGATAATCAAATGTTATTACCATTGTTTGCTTATAGATGTGTATTACCTAGTTTTCAAGCAGCAGATCAAAATACTACTCTTAAATTTGACTGCAAGGCCATTAAAGCAATATCTGATCACTACAGCAGAGCCAATTTTGATGCATGCACTTCTGTTGTCACAAATCAGCATTAGTATACAAGAAAAGAAGCACTGATTGGGTGCACTTCTATAACCTCACCCATTAGTAGAGGTTGACAGATATTCCTTCATCCATGATGTTAGAATGGACAGCTTTAACCATCCCCAAAACATTCTGTACATAACATTTTGTACTCTCCTCTTGACTTGGAGTTCTTCACTTCAGCTGATAAAACAAGTCATTCAAATGCACACATTCTGTTTGCACGTTTTAGTTTGAAAATGAAAGTTCTTCACAATTTTCCAATAATGATGTGCACTTTTTTAATAATTTTTGAAAAATAATTAAGATTTTAGTTTCTCATATCACTGAAAGATGTAAATAATGCAAAGAGAGTCTCAGTGGAAGCACAACCAATATATTGAAAATGATTGACTTTTTTTTAATAATCTCTAAAACTATCACCAATTTCAGATTAAACTCAAAACAGACAACATTGTGCTCTCAGATCATGTAGCGACAATATTATTTTTGTCCAGTATTCTACTGTGTGCAATATTTCGTAAGTAAAGACATCAATGGTTCATTCTAAGAATTATTCGATCCAATTTCCCATTAGCCTCCAGCCTCTAACAAGTTTTCACTCTATATCATCCTACTGCACCCTTGCTTGTCTCACACCCAAATTTTATGTCCTTGTTTCTTTCTCTCAATCCTTCCCCTTATACTATTTTCTTTTTGTTTCTATCAACATACTACCCTTGCGTAGGTGCCAGCTGCCTCCACTACTGCTGTATGCATCAACATATTCCGCACTATCACGATCCTGTCCCCAATGGTGTTCCATTGTGTTCTTTCCTCTCCTCAGCCCATTTCTCAAACTAGTAGTGTTTTTAGTTCCATATATACTGTGTTTCCATCAGCTTTTAAATATTCCATTTTTCTGACATTTATATTTACAGTTATACTAACATATCACATTAAATTTAAAAAAACACATTTTTTTTAGTTTAGTAACCAATAAAAGGTGCCAATCTTGTATTTGAATCACATTATATTGCTTTGTTTAAAAGTCAGATACTGGTATTCCACAACATTGGGATACGTTACTCTCTTCATGTCAAGACGAGATACAACCCACTTAATGTGGTAGCCAACTGAACATCTAACATGATTTGCATTATATTACAAGATAGCTGTGAGGAAGGTTTTTATATCTGAATAAGAGATAGAGTATAATGCAGAGAGATCAAATGGCTACTGTGAAAAGTTATAAAGTTAGAAGTGAGAGTCGAGGCAGTTGACCCTGACTTTTAGATTGTCCCTGTCTGTTCTATCTTCTTAAGTTTTCTCCAATCTTGTCTGTTGTTAGCTATCCGTATTGAGATTTCTCCCTGTTATAACTCTTAATTTAGGGTCAGTAACGTTTGTTGAACACAAATGAACTTTCTTTAAGAACAGGTTGAAATAGCCTTCTAGTTCATGAGACCAAACAATAATATTCCTTTATGCAAATTTATGTAAGGCCAAGCACTTCTTTGACACAATGTATGTGTACTGTAATAATAATATGAAGCACGTTCTCTTAAGTCTGGTAGTGGCGGACACAATGTGCTTGTCAGTTGAAGTGCCATAAAACACAGGAACTGTTCCAGGTAAACAGTGGTGATGATAGTAGTTCAGTTGTGGAAGTGAAGTTGGATGATAGCATTCAAGGAAGAGACATCCTTATATATGTATATATCCCTAACAGATGTTCATACGGCTGGCCTGCGATATTGACAATGTTCCCATCACAGTCACCTTCATTGGACATGTGCTGTGTTACACTTATTGATATGCCCTATGTTGCATATGCACATCTGATGGTGTTTCTAAATCCATATCCCTTGACCCAGTACATCAGGCCTCCAGCTGCTTGGCCTGTGTAGGAGAAGGCAACATGTGGAAGGGGCCAGGGGCTGGGAAATGTTCAGAGGGAAGCTGTCAATGACAGTGCTGGACCCAGAGAGCCCTGCATAGGCCCAGAGATTTCTTGGAGCAGAGGTATCCCTCTAGGGCATGCCGGACCCAGTGATTTGACTGTTAATGAAGCAGGATCAACATTCATGGGCATACACATCAGCTTGCAGGAGTGAGAGAGCTGCAATTTGTTTGCAACATGGTGATGGTGGACTCCCCAACAACAGAATCTGCTGATAAGGGTGTTTCAATTATAGTTGGTTGTGGTGCTGGTTCAGCATCCTACATGTTATAGCCACCAACACTATTTGACACCCCCACTGTTCTGCCACAGAGCCCCAGATTCTATCAAGATGTATATACCCATACAGACACAACTACACAGAATGGTGTAGCTGTGTCTGTTTCATGTTCTGAGGTGGAAGCAAGTGATCCAGTAGTGTCCTGTGAGAGCATGCATGAAGGAGCTCCATCAGGCTTCTGTTATTGATGGGCATGATGTAAGAAGCTATGAAGATTTTTAGTACTGAAGCCAATTTTGCAGACCCTAAGGATTTTAACATTTGCACTTTGAAAGTGTGAAGAAACCATTCTGCCAGCCCATTTGAGGCTGTATGTTAAGATGGTGTTGTAAGATGCTTAATTCCACTGTGGGTGCAAAACAGTCTAAAACCACCTACTGTGAATTGGAGATGGTTTTTAGTCACCAGGGTGTGAGGTATACTCTCTATTGTGTAGATCCATTCCAAGGCTCCCACCCTGGTTGCTACTGCTGCTGTCTGCTGGAGGTGGGTGACATACAGGTAGTGAGAGGAGGAGTCCCCAATGATTAAACACATGGATCCAAGAAGGGGTCCATGAGTTTAATGTGAACTTGGTCCCACAGCTCTTCTGATGCTGAGCATGGACAGAACAACTGGAGTAGGGCTGGCTGATGTGCCTGGCAAACAGCACGCTTCTGAACCCCGTGTGCAACTTTGTCATCCATGCAAGGCTAGCAGATGTAGCATCTTGCCAGTTGCTTCACCCTAGAAAGTGTCCTACGGGATTGATGCAGGAGTTGGAGCACCCATTGTTGCAGGAAGGGTCATGGCTACCTTGTGCTATTTATCATATTTCATAAGGAGTTCCACACCTTGCTGAACATAAAGTTGATGCTGCCACTGGGAAAAAGGAAACCTCATTAAACAAATGTCAGTTGGCTGTGTAACTGAAAACAAATTGTTTCCTGGTGATCCATTTCAGGATTCAGACATGCTGGAAGGTGAGACAGAATGTTGAGTGGAAGTGCTATAGTGAATGGAGTATTGGAAATTTGACAAATAGAGAGTCTATCAGCGCTGACAATGTGCCATACACTCTGGGAATTTGCCTTAGTTTCAGTAAGAGACAAGAGTGGTTTATGGTTGGTAGAATGATGAAATTTGTGACCATATAAAAAATGCAAAATTTATTGACACCAAAGATAATTAATGCTTCTATTTCAGTCTAAGAATAAGTTCTTGAGGTGAAGTAAGCATATTAGCATAAACATTAGCCTCTCTGAACCATCTTCTAACTTATGACTGAGAACATCCCAGATGCCATATGGGGAGGCACCTGTTGCCAATACCAGTGTCAGATGGGACTGGTAACTCACAAGACAGGGTGCTGATTGAAGGACTGATTTTAACTCCTGAAGAACCAGAAGATACTCTTCTGGTAGCTGGAAGTACTTATTATGGAGATGATTTAGCAGGTGAGCTATGGAGGCTGCCTGGGGAATAAATTGTGGATAGTAGATCACTTTTCCTGAAAATACTTGAAGGTCTTTAATGGATTTAGGCACAGGCATATTCTGAGTAGCCTCTACATTTTCTTTTATGGGTCAAAGGTCCTCTTTGCTGAGGAAATAGCCTAAATACGGGACCACTGGTTGAGCAAAAGCACATTTGAGAAAGTTACACTTTAGGCTTTTCTGCTCAAGGGCTGCAGTTGTAGTTGGCACAAATGTTGTTCTGTCATATGACCAGTGAGCAGGACATAACTGAGATAATTCACACAGTAAGGAATCTCTGCAATAGTCTGTTTAACAAATGTGTGGAGTATAGTGGGAGCACTGGCCACAGCAAAAGGCAACCTTTTATATTGATAGAGTCTGAACAGTGTGCTCAAGACTAAGATCTAAAATCTTCCAACCGAAAATATGCCTCCACTCATCAATTTTAGGAAAGAGTTTTCATCCCAAAAATCTTATCTGTATGAGACAAAGATTAAGCATCAGGTCCACATGAGCATATTAATGGTTTGCATAAAGTCTCCACTCAATTGGGGAGAGCCTCCAGGCTTCCTAACCAGCACTAATGGCAAAACTCACTGATTGTAAGAATGGGGGACAAAACTTCTTGTTGTTCTAGTCCATGTAGCTTAATCTAACCTTATCCTTAATGGGCAACGAAATCGGGCAAGCTCTGAAAAATTTCAAATCTGTTATTATATTTAAAACAACGTGGCCTGAAAGTCAACTGCTTCCTCTAAATGACAATATAAAAGTGCCATAAATTGTATACAAGGCAATCAGTGGCAGCGCTGGGTACTGATGAGCAAATGGAGTGCTCTTCATGATGTGACAAAGGTGCAAAGGCATCTCTCTCTCTCTCATCAGATAAGAGTTATAAAGCACATCTGATGCAGTCCAAAAAGAGGTGACGTCAGATAATAGCAACTGAGAAAGAGACTGCTGTTGGACCTTATATTTCCCACTATGGAAGTACATGTGACCAACCTGCAATATCAGCAGTATTCCTGCTGCAAATGCCTCACCTGAAGTGGGTGGTGTTACACATATCAATACGTCCATCTGCATATCCAGTGGGATTACTGACCTCCCATTTTGTTCTGTCTCCCTTTACCCAGGATCCTAGCTGATTGTCTCACATTAACATAATTCCCTATAATCTCCTCCTCTCCATTGTCCACCAAGTGAGGTGACACAAGTGTAAGACACTAGATTTGCATTTGGTAAGACAGCAGCTCAATCACCTGTCTGACCATCCAGATTTAGGTTTTCCGTATTTTCCCTCCATCACTTAAAACAAATGCCGAGATGGTCATTTCAAAGGATACAGCCAGTTTCCTCCCCTACTCTAAGGTTGTGCTCCAGTTCTAATTATCTCATTGTTAGTGAGACATTAAATCCTAATCTTATGTCCTTTCTTTTTAAATTGCACTTGGTAAAAAGACATCTGCTCCAGTGACTAATGCTTGCATAATACTTTACTTATGGAGTTTTATTCCACAATTTAGTAAGTGGATATTTTTTTCTATTGGCAGCTCAGTACACACAAGGGGTACCCAAGAAAAAAGAAAAGAAAAAAACAGAATAACATTGCCATGGGCACAGTTTCTGTAGTATGCATTTCTGCCGGTAGGTGTGTATAGCACAATTCATTGCCAGTTCAGTGCTGCCTATGTTGTTGACATGGCTTGTTATATTTATTTGCAGTGATTGTTTTCACTAGTGATGTTTTGTTCTTGTGTCGCTTTTTGTGATGACAAGTTTAAGTGATCAATGTGCAGCTGTTTTCTACTTTGTAAAATTGCTGCTGAAACCATTCTAATGTTGAAAACAGCTTCCCAAGATGACACTATGGGGGAAAAAACATCAATTGCATGAGTGGTTTGCTTGATTTAAAAATGGCGACTTGTCGACTGATGACAAATCTTATTGTGTGTCTCCATAAATTGCCTGAATCAATGGAAATATTGAAAAAATTCAAGAGCTTGTGCTCACAGACTGTCAACAGATTATTGATCAACTGTCAGATACTAGTGGGTTTTCTTGGAGCTTGGTTCAGTGAATTTTAACAGAAGATTTGTGGCAGACACGAGACAGGTTATTCCACCATGACAACACACCTGCACACACAGCCATCTCTGGTAGACAGTTTTTGGCTAAACATGGCTTGGTTCTGCTGCCCCATGCTCTTACTCACCTGACCTGGTTCTGTGTGGCTTTTGCTTGTTTCTACGCATGAAAAGTGACACTGATTTGACAGCATTGAAGAAGTCAAGAAAAAAACGAGGGAGGAGCTGTCAGCCATTTCTAAAGATGACTGCAAAAATGTCTTGAACAATGGAAGCACTGGTGTGACAAATGTATTACTTGTAATGGAGAGTATTTTGAAGGGAATAAAGTTGTTTTGCAAACAATTTGAAAATATATAGCTTTTAAAAAATAATTCCAGTTTCTTTCTTGGGGGGGTATGCCCTCATAAGTACAATTAACAGTATTGTTTTCATTTATATTTCTTTGCCTTCGAAAGTCAGTTATAATGCTTATTTCTTTTGTTATCCAGCACTTTTCCAGTACAGAATGGAGCCTGATCCTCTGCGGAAAGATGAAAGGAAGCAGACTCTCCTCAAGGAAACAATACCATTTTTTCTTGATAAATTTGAAAAAGTACTAGAGGAGAATGGTGGATTTTCAGTGGGAGGAGCTGTAAGTGAATATTGAAACATGCGACTCTTTCCATGGAAAATTTGAAAGTACTACTCCATTGTGTATGATTATTTACATATTTAGTACACCCTATTTTTTCTTCTGATGTCTTGAAATTGATGCAATGCACTTGTGATTCAAGTGTAATAGTGTTTCACACAAAACCTTGATTATGGTGACAAAGTCATCTGTAGTGTAGCACAATTTCAGGCTAGGTGATAATTTGTGAACTGATGAAGCCCACCTAAATGAATATAAAATACAGGTCATAACAACATATTGATCTACAGACACTCCAAATCTTCATTCATCATTGGCAACATTTACTCCATACTTAAAACACACCTGTATGACAGTATATGAATGCTGCTTAGCAACTGGTCGACCCGTTTCTAATTTCAGAAAGAATCCATTCTTGGTGTCATTCACTTCATATATATTAGACTTTTCAGCAACCTTGAGTTCCCATTGTTTATTATACTTTTTTATAGAAGTAACAAAAATTGCTAGGTGAATTAAGAAACATTTATTTATTGCATAACAAAGAATTCTCACACAAGTATTTTGTAGCATATTATGTACATATAGTGTAAATCAACCATCAAAAATACAGTGAGGCCCTAATGTAGCTATTATCTGCACTTGTATGTAGAGATAACATATGGCCAGTACATTCTGTAAATATTTGAGAAATTGTTTTATCTTCTTACATCATACCATTTCACCTTGGATTCTGGATGGGTGAAATACTTAAGGCAGTAATGATCCTGTTATATCTCTTCTTAGTATTTCCATATTGCTAATTTTCTCCATTCAAACATTCCTTTATTTTACCAACCTGCTTCATCATGAATGTTATTTTACTCATTTGCCATCATACATTAAATTTATGTTATGAAAGTCACTTTAATTTGGTGTTTTGATGTCTATGCATAGATTAGCCTTTGATTGGCTATTAAAAAAGAGAAAAAAACATATAAAAACATACAGTCTGTACCTACATGTACCTCCACACAGTCACCATCCAAATTCCATTTGCCATACTGTGACACCATCTTGTTTATCTTTTCATCAAAGAATGTTACCATCTGTTGCTTCAGACAGTTGTTGAAGGCTTCCTTGAGTTCATTGTCCATCATGAATAACCAGCCAGCCTTCATCTTGGAAAAGTGGTGAAAGTTGCTTGGTGCCAAGTCTGGACTGTAAAGAGGAAGTTGAAAAATCTCCCAGCCAAAAAAACATGAGTTTTTCTTTGTTTTGATTTGCAGTATGAGGTTGCACATTGTCATGAATGAGAATTATTCCTTCGGTTACTATCTTGCGCCATATGTTTTGGAATGACTTTCGAAGTTTTGTGAGAGTGATGTTACAGTATTTTCATACATTACTGTCATGAAATCTGTTGTCAAAATTCCTTTGTGATCCCAAAAAATATCTGACCATCATGTGTGGCTTGACAATGTCAGCTTGCATTTTATGAGCACATTGGAACCATGAATGTGCAACCACTGTCTGGACTGTTCCTTAGATTCAGAGTTCATGTATTGTACCCATACCTCATTCCCAGAGAAACTCTCCTTTCTGTATTAAATATTACCTTCTTTACATTTAGAAGTAAACATGCAAAGTAATTCATTACTGCATTTGAATGTTGCACAGATTTCATAAGTTCATACCACCCTTCTAGCAAGCACAATTCTAGTATGGAATATATTATGGGTATAATAAGTTTGTATTGGTCTTCTGTGATGGGAGGAGTCAGATAATAGGTGGAGGCCTTCTGCCAAGCAGTCACTGGCATTCTTAACAACAGTGGTGGAACCTTTGTCTGCATGTAGGGTGATTAGGTCAGGATTTACTTTGAAGTTGTATGTGGCTGATCTTTCATATACTGAAAGGTTGGTGTTCTGAGGAAGGGACCCGGGGAAGGATGATGAAGCTAAGTTGGAGGTAAGTCATGTCAGGCAGGAAGGTGACCAGTGGGTGGTTAGGTGGGACAGGTGGAGGATCACATTTGGGTGGTGGTATGAACTGGAAGAGGCAGGGTTTAATTTTGGAATTAGGATGGTTTTGGTTCGAGGGATTTGTGGCAAAGAAGTGTTTTCATTGCAGGGATCAGAAGAAGAAGTGTAGGTCTTTGACAAATCCAGCATGGTTAAATTTGGGTGTAGGGCTAAAGGTGAGGCCTTTAGGTAAGACAGAAACTTCTTTGGAGCTGAGGGTTTTGGTGGAAAGGTTAACAATAGTATTGCGGGAATGTTTTGGCTCTGGATTTGGTGCAGCATGGTGATATCCACTACAGGACAGCTGGGAAATCTGGGAAAAACTCAGGAATTTTTTCATCTTGGAGAAAACCAGGAAAAATCTAGAAATTTTTTAGAATTTTGGGAATTTTTCTGTATCCCATTACTGCAAAATAATACTGCAGCAACAAAATATAAACAAGAGAAGAAAAAAATAAATAAAACTTAAGTTGAAAAGGAAATGAATCATTTACAGTAACAAAACATAGTGCACACACAAGTGTCTGCCAACAGCAAAATGCGTCAAAGGCCTTAGGACAAAGACTATGCAATACTTCATAACAACCAACTGCTTGTGTCGAGCATGACATCACAACTCTTTACATTAGATTCGTTTGAGCAGTTGCTAGGAGACTCTTGCGCAACCACAGTTGAGTCACGTATGAATAGTACTCCCATTCTGGCTATTAGCTACCGGTATGTCAGCAGTTGCAACAAGCAGACGGATGCCACATGGAAAAATTTTTTTGGTGCACCCAAGCTGCCAGATTTGTGCATAAGCACAGCACTCTGAACTGCAAAGAAGAGGAGGCAGTCTCCATGTGACCAGTGTTTACATTCAGTTATTTTGCTGTTTCCTCTTTGCTTACAGTTCTCACATGAAATGAAAACAAAATGGATTTCTGTGGACAGGAGTTATCAAGTGAATTGAAATACATTCACATAGTTACAGGAAGCTAAATATATTATTAATTGCATTGTTCTGATTTTATTTTATTTCCACATTTTTGGGAATCAAGCATTAATTGCCTTACGGAACAATAAAGTTATTTTTGTTGGTTTTCTAAAGAAATTTGTATGTTATTAATCTTTTCCACAGAGGCAGTCAATTTATTTGAAACAAAGTGTTTTATTCCACACTGTAGGCTAGTTTCAACTGTTCATTTTCATCTTCTGGTGCATATGGCAACATGCCATCATGGAGAACCAAACATGAGATAATACAGTACTGGTATTCCAAGAAAATTTGCAGCCTGATAACCACACAAAAAGAGACCAATATTATATGTGAAAGCTTAGCTTCTCTTGTAGCTTATTAATCTTCAAGACCAATATTATATCTGAAACCTTAGCTTTTCTTGTAGCTACACTTTGTGTATTAATTTATACCATTAACTTTTTCCTATTTGTGTATTTGCACTGCTTAGCAGTGATGTTGCTATTGGCTGAATACATCACATGGCCCATGCTATGAATATCTGCTGTCATTGTCTGTAGAGATCGTATGACATGAGCTATGATTGGCTTACAAAAGCGCACCACAGTCTTAATTTTAATGCTTCAGAAACTAACATGCTGTGTATGATGGAATTCGAATTTATACTCTCACAAAACAAAAATATGCAGTGTACATGTTTCTGCACATCAAAGATCTATCTGAAATGCTCTTTTGTATGCTGTCACTTAAAACAGAAAAAAAAAAATATTTTTTACTGAGAAATCTGGGAATTTTTTTTCTTCGTCTGCATATACATCCTGTGGAGAGTTGGTAAGGAGTTTTGGGGGATGTGGCAAATTGAAAATGTCAGCTAGACAGCTGCTGTGAAGGGTGGACGAGGGGGAACAATTTGGGTACAATAGGAGTTGAGTAGTAGTGCACCGAGGTGACAGTAGGATGTCAGCAAGTTGGATAACTCATGGAGGTGAAACAGTAGGATGTCAGCAAGTTGGATAACTGATGGAGGTGGTGTGTGGAATGCTCCTCCAGGTACTGGAGAGCAAAGGATTCAGTTTCAGAGATGTGACGTGTGGATAGGGATTGCAGAGTAGTAGTATATTGTGGAGGGAGCAGAGGCGGTTATGGGATGCCTGTGCTACGGAGATGTGTTTTTGTAGTACCAGGTTTGTGAGGGCCAGGGATTGACAGAATCTGAAAATGTGTAGGTCATTGTGAAAGGAGGAGTGCGATCCTGAGAAATGAATCTTTACAGTTAGGCCGGTTGGGGGGATTCCACAGTTTAGGCAGAATTTGAGAAACAGGATGTGGAACTTGGTTTTAGCTAGGGAAAGGGATACTTTTATGAACTGGTGCAGAAAAATGGGGCAAGGATCCACTGTGGCAGAAATCGTGTAAAGGACTGGGAATGATGCAGAAATGGGCAAAATAAGTGTTGATGGTTGTGAGAGGCGCTGGATAAGCAAAAAGATGCACAAAAGATGCGTAAAAATACGTAAAGACATGCATAGATACGCAAAAATACGATCAGATAGATAAAAATATGCACAATCACACAAAAATATGCAAAATACACTAAACCGTGCAAAAATATGCACAAATACGTTAAAAACGGACAGAAGCATGGGTGGAAAGGAATGGTGGTGGTGGTGTTGTGTGTGTGTGTGTGTGTGTGTGTGTGTGTGTGTGTGTGTGTGTGTATTTATTTTGCGATAAGCAAAGAAAGAGGGAAGGGGCATGGGTTAGGTTGAGGATCAAAAGTTCGTGTGTGGAAAGAAAATGCTAAAGTACATCAGGATGAGGGATGAGATGGGATCAGTAGGAAAAAATATAATTATAACTGTCAGAGGGGCATTAGAAGCTGCATCACCAATCCGGGTGGTCACGAACTCTGTGTTGTGTGCAGATAATCGTTGATACAGTGTGGCTTGGAAGTAGATGCAGCTTGGTGGGCAGGAAAGAAGAGAAAGAATGGACACTGAGAAAAGTAATTCTATAGAGAAGAGTAACAAAGCAAACATCACCATGTTGTAGGATGGAAGGAAGCCATTTGGCAAAAACCAAAAAATGGAAACTTCAGGTAGGAATATCAAAAATGTAGTGACAGACAGATTGCTACTTACCATGAAGAAGACACGTCAGGTTGCAGACAGGTACAATTAAAAGACACTTACATAAGGCTTTCGACCACAGCCATCATCAGTAAAAGAGGAAGACACACCATTCACACATATAAGCAAGCACACATCTACACACACACAACTGCCAACTACAGCATCTTGGGCCAGAATGCAACTATCACATGGGATGCAAGTAGCAATCTGGAGGACGTGGAGAAGGGGAAGGGATGGTAGTGTATGGGTGGGGAGACAGACAAATGCTCTTTGGTGGAGTGTGCAGGGACTAGTCTGCCAACAGGCACAGCATCAAAAGATTCTGGGGCCGGGAGATGGGGAAGAAAGGAGCAAAAAAGGAAAGATTGGCTGATGCATTGGCAGAGGGCTGCAAATAAACAGGGTGGGAGTTGAGAGCCGAAAAGAGATGATAGGACAGAGGGGGTGGAAACTGTTGCATGAAGTGTGTGAGGACACTATGTTGCCATCAGTTGAGGCTGGAATAATTATGGGAAAGTGTTGTAAGAAACTCCCATCTGCATGGTTCCGAAAAGCTTGTGATGTAGGAAAGGATCCAGATAGCTCATTACTGAAGCAGCCATTGAAATAAAGTGTGTTATGTTCTGCTGCTTGTTGTGCCACAGGGTGGTCTACTTTGCTCTTGGCCACAGTTTGGCGATAGCCATTAATCCTGGTGGACAGCTGGTTGGTAGTCATACCAATATAAAGATCTGTGTAATGATTGCAGCAGAGCTGGCAAATGACATGGCTGCTTTCACAGTTGGCTTGGCCCCTGATGGGACAGGATAAACCTGTGACAGGACTGGAGTGGTGGGTGGGTGGATTGGGCAGGTTTTGCACCTGCATCTTCCTCAAGGATATGATCCTTGTGGCAAGGGGGTTGGGACTGGGAGTGACATACAATGGAATATGATGTTATGGAGTTTAAGTTGGCAATGGAACACAAATTTAGGAGGGGTGGGAAGTATTTCAGGTAGGATGTCCCTCATTTCAGGGCACAATGGTAGGTAATCACAGCCCTGGTGAAGAATGTGATTCAGTTTTTCCAGTCTGGGTTGATACTGTGTGATGAAGGTGACACTCCTCTGGGGCTGATTCTTGGGGTTGCTAGGAGGATTGGGGGTTTGAGGGGAAAGGGCTTGAGAGATCTGTTTGCAGACTAGGTCTGGGGGATAGTGCCTGTCTGTGAAGGTCTTGGTGAGACCCTCAGCATACTGAGCAAGAGACTTTTGTCAGTGTGAAAGGGATGACAGCTGTCAAAATGCAAGTGCTGTTGGTGGTCGTTGGGTTTAATGTGGGTAGAGTTGTGGATGGAGCCATCAGATAAGAGGTGGTCAACATCTAGGATAGTGGTACCCTGGGTTGAGGAGGACCATGTGAAGCGGATGGGAGAGGTGTTAAGGTTTCAAACGAATGAAGATAGGGTGTCTTGGCCCTGAGTCCAGATCATGAAGATATCATTAATGAACCTGAACCAGACTAGGGGTTTGGTGTTTTGGGATGCTAGGAAGGTCTCCTCTAGATGGCCCATAAAAAGGTTGGCATAGGAGGGTGCCCATGGCTGTTCCATGGATGTGTTTATACACCTTCCCTTCAAATGAGAAGTAGATGTGGTTTAGGATAAAGTTAACAAGGTGTATGAGGAATGAGGTAGTGGGTTTGGAGTCTGTAGGATGTTGGGAAAGGTAGTGTTCAATAGCAGTAAGACCAGGGACATGGGGGATGTTCATGTATTGGGAGGTGGCATCAACAATGACAAGTTGGGATCCAAGAGGTAAAGGGGTAGGGATGGTGGAGAGTTGGTGAAGGAAATGGTTGGTGTCTTTGACGTGAGAGGCTATATTAAAGGCAGTTAGTTGGAGGCGTTGGCTAATGAAGGCCGAAATTCTGGATAGGACCTAAGACTGTAAGCAGGGATTTGCAGTATGTGTTGGACTTCTAGGATGGGATCATTCTGGCAGAGTTTATAGGTGGGGGAGTCAGATAATTGGTGGAGGCCTATTGTCAATTAACAGCAGTCATAGAACCTTTGTCTGCAGGTAGGATGGTTAGGTCAGGATTTGGTTTGAGGTTGTATATGGCTGTTCTTTCTTATACTGCAAGTTTGGTGTTCTGAGGAAGGGACCTGGGGAAGGATGGTGAAGCTAAGCTGAAGGTAAGGAATTCCTGGAAGGTGACCAGTGGGTGGTTAGGTGGGAGGGGTGGTGTATCATACTTGGATGACAGTATGAACTGGAAGAAGCTGGGTTCAATGTTGGAATTAGGGTGGTTTTCGTTGGAAGTATTGGTGGCAAAGAAGTGCTTGCATGGCAGGGATCAGGAAAAGGAGAGCAGGTCTTTGACAAGTTAAATTTGGGCATTGAGCTAAAGGTGAGGTCTTCCTACTCCAGTCCTGTCACAGGTTTACCCTACCCCATCAGGGGCTGGGTGGGCCACATGTGAAAGCAGCCTAGTCTTTTACCAGCTCTGCTGCAATTATTGCAGAGCTTTTTATATTGGCATGAGGACCAACCAACTGTACACCAGGACGAAAGGCCACCGCCAAACAGTGGCCAAGAGCAAAGTAGACCACCCTGTGGCACAACATGCAGCTCAACATAACACACCTGATATCAGTGGCTGCTTCACTACCCAAGCTATCTGGATCCTTCCCTCCACCACCAGCTTTTCTTAACTGCGCAGATGGGAGTTATCCTTAAAACACATTCTCTGTTCCCGCAGTTATCCCAGCCACAACCGACAGTAATATACTGTCCCCACACCCTGCACCCAACAGTATCCACCCCCTCTGTCCTATCATCTCCACATTCTCATCTCCTACCCTGTTCATTTGCCGCCCTCTGCCAATACATCCACCTGTCTTTCACCGCTCCTCTCTTTTTGCTTCTATTTTCCCCACCTGCCTGCCCCAAAATCTGACTTTGCACCTGTTGGCAGTCTAGTCCCTGCACGCACCATCAGACAGTGTTTCTCTCTCTCTCTCTCTCTCTCTCTCTCTCTCTCTCCCGACACAGACACTATTATCCCTTCCCCTTTCCCAACTCCTCCAGGTGCTTGCACCCATGCATCCTGCAAAATAAATAATGTAAAGTTAGTGTTTTTCGCATAAATTTATCCTGAAAATATTTTGTTTTCCTAAAGATTAGTTAAAAATGTTGGTACCCACAGTGCTCACAACTTATGGTAACTTAACCTCTATGTGACAGTATTAACGAGGGCTTCCTTTGAAATCTGAGGCACACTTTCAGTGAGTTCAGAACTTGTGAAACAGTATCTTGCATGCACATTTCTGATAATGTGTTGTGCAAATTCATCAATCAAATCTGAGTCTCTTCCTTGTTCATTTTCATCCCACACACCTGAGAATTTTCTGCACCATTCCCTCTTAACTTCATCACTCTTAATCCCACCCCATTGCAGGAAGAAATGGCAGATGTACCTCACAACTGTTGGAAGATGCAATAGCCCCATCTGTTTTAATCACTTCCTGCTTAGACACCGATGAATGAAACAGACAGCTGACTGATACAATACTTTGATACTGATACTTTGTAGTCTCCTTTTCCAACCTTGCAAGGGTCATAAAATTACAAGTATATGTTTATTTTTAATAGCCGATCAGAGGTCAGTTTATGTACGTACACTGAAGAGCCAAAGAAACTCATACACCTGCAAAATAACGTGTAGGGTCGCCTGAGCATGCAGTAGTGCCACCACATGATGTAGCATGGACTCGATGAATGTCTGAAGCAGTGATGATGATGATGCTGGCTTGTGGGGCACTCAACATCGTGTTCATCAGCACCCGTTCCAGTTCCAAATCTCTCCATTTCCAATCTCAGCACTTCCTGAATGATGATGATATAATGAGGACAATACAAACACCCAGTCCCTGGTGGAGAAAATCCCCAACCCAGCTGGGAATAGAACCCAGGACCCTGTGATCCAGAGGCAGAAACGCTAGCCGCTAGACCATGAGCTGTGGATGTATGAAGTAGTGCTGGAGGGAACTGACACCATAAATCCTGCAGGGCTGTCCATAAATCCGTAAGAGCATGAGGGGCTGAAGAACTCTTCTGAGCAGCACGTTGCAAGGCATCTTAGATATGCTCAATAAGGTTTGTGTCTGGGGAGTTTGGTGGCAGCGGAAGAGTTTCAACTCTGAAGAGTGTTCCTGTAGCCTTTCTGTAGCAATTCTGGACATGTGGGGTGTTGCATTGTCCTGCTGGAATTGCCCTAATCTGTCGGAATGCCCAATGGACATGAATGGATGTACACATTCAGACAGGATGCTTACATACGCGTCACCAGTCAGAGTCATATCTAGACATATCAGGGGTCCCATATCACTCCAACTGCACATGCCTCACACCATTACAGAGCCCCACCAGCTTGAACAGCCCCCTGCTGACATGCAGGTTCCATAGGTTCATGAGGTTGTCGCCATACCTGTACGCTTCCATCTGCTTGATACAATTTGAAATGAGACTCATCTGACCAGGCAACATGTTTCCAACCAACAACAGTCCAGTGTCAGTATTGACGGGTCCAGGCGAGGTGTAAAGTTTTGTGTCATGCCACCATCGAGGGTACACGAGTAGGTCTTCGGCTCTGAAAGCCCATATCAATATGTTTCATTGAATAGTTCATACTCTGACACTTGTTGATGGCCCAGAGCATTGAAATCTGCAGCAATTTGTGGAACAATTACACTTCTGTCACATTGAACAATTGTCTTCAGTCTTCGTTGGTCCTGTTCTTGCAGGATCTTTGTCCAGCCACTGCAGTGTTGGAGATTTGATGTTTTACTGGATTCCTGATATTCATGGTACACTCATGAAATGGTCGTATGAGAAAATACCCGCTTCAGCACTACCTCGGAGATACTGTGTCCCATCACTCATGCAGTGAGTACAACACCACATTCAAACTCACTTAAATCTTTATAACCTGCCACTGTAGCAGCAGTAACCGATGTAACAACTGCACCAGACACTTGTCTTATGTAGGTTTTGACGAGCCATAGTGCAGTGTTCTGCCTATTTACATACCTCTGTACTTGAATATGCTTGTCTATACTAGTTTCTTTGGCACTTCAGTGTATATGTCTTGTTCTGTCAGTGTTTTTTATATGTTCATCTTTCCAGAATATAAAATTATTAGTGATTCAAGAAGGTGCAAAGGATGAGGATAACCTACTCAGAGTTCCATTTCCATTCAGGAATGTGAGAAAATAAGAAGAAAAACTGAGAGAACAAGATGAAAAAACAAGAATCTGAAAATATTCAGTTAGTTGGAGGCAGGAGTAGTATTGTCACAAATGAGCACACGAGGAAGCTGATGGGCAAATGAAAGAAAGAAATTTTTTCAGTTGGAAATAAAGTATAACATATATGTTAAAAAATTAAAAATGAATGTAAATGAAATCTCTCTCTCTCTCTCTCTCTCTCTCTCTCTCTCTCTCTCACACACACACACACACACACACACACACACACACACACACACACACACACATATACCAAAATACAGAAAAAGAATTCCAACCATAGCATGCAGTGTTGGAATTGGGTTAAAACAGAAGAGCTGTACATAGACAATGGGTGTGAGCAAGTAGGATATTGGTAAATGACTGAAAGAATGAATTACCTGTGACAAATAGGCTACACAAAAAGATCAGCATTAATTTAGCATCAAAGGTGCTTTCTTTTAGCATGGTAAACATAATTGTTACAAATTCAGTAAGTAAGTAGTTTCAATCATTTCCTTTAGAACTCCATGATAATATGATCTTTCTACACTAAATTTGTAGATGTGTTCACTTCTCATTTTGGGCTAATGTGTTATGTGAATGTGCATAGCAAGAAATAACTGATGTCAACTGTTCAAGGATGATCTGGATCAAATGATTTGTTATGAAGAGGTCAGCAGACAAGTTTTTAGCCCACACACTGCCTGTTGTGTGACCTTATTACAATAAGACAATAATGTGTGCCACTGGCACTACTTTTGCCCAGCATGTGGTGCATTTGGAAAAAAATGAGATAATGTCATCAGATTAGTTATTACTAAATGTAGTGTTAGCACTTTAGTCCACTGGTCCCTTCATTTATCTTTTGTCATGGCAATATTGTAGGAGGGAAAAACTTAGTGTATCTGTCTCATTGTACGGTTAAGGGGTGAGTGAAAAGTCAGCACATACCAAATGAGATGAGAAATGTTCTACAATAAATCCTTATCCACTCAGGAAATGGTTACACCTCTCTGCCATCCCATTTATGTATACTCATGGCTGAACGAAGGTAAGCAAAATTTATTAAAAAAGATGACATGTTACTTAAATCCAATGTGTCAGTGATATGTTGAGGGACAAGCAGACAAGCCTCTTTTTAGGATTTGTGTCAAAAACTGCCAATGAGTACCAAATGACTTACCTGCATTTCGATGTTTCACTAACACAGAAATGTGTCTGAACACTCCTTTCTTCTTGTTCACTTACGCAGTTGTAAGCTTCTGTACCACACTATCAGTATACACATCCATCAAGTGGCCATCAATTCCATAGCCAAATTTCAGGTACTTAAAAGTGGCAGCTCTTCATGAACGCACAGTAGGCTGGTATTAGTAGGGGAAAAAAAGTTAATTGCATCCCTGAAAGCATGCTACCTTTTAAGTCTGATAGCTGTTTGAAATGTGAATTCATCTTTTACTGGTTGTGGCTTTCCACTGGGCTTGTATTTATACCCAAGTTGTAACAGTTCCCATGTCCCTTCTCAAAGTTCACAAGAGCAGTAATATTGTGTCATATATATCAGATCTGAATGTCACATGCCTACCTAGCAATTTTCATTTTCAAAAGCCTTCAGGGGTCGGAATTTTCACAAACAACAGTATGACTTGTACACAACAATAGTTCTGTTCAACTGTGAACCATGCATAGTGTCAGTTACATGTCCCAGCTGAAAATCAAATATAAAATTTTATTTTGTAACATTTATGTAAAAATAGTAGTCCAACATGTAACTTTTTATCTACCTGAAAATCTCGTTTCTTATTTATTTTCACAATTTTACTGATATGTTTGCTACAAGTTGAGTACCTGGCATTGCCTGGGTATGTATTTATTTTATTGTGAATCATGAATTATGCTCCTTTGTCACCCCCATCCCAACCCCTTTGAGAAGTAGGTGTTTCTTACCTACACCATGGTTCTTTCCAGAAAGTAAGTGACATAGGTGCCAAGTACGGTTGAAATTAACCTGTGGTTTAGGAGGAGATGTGGAAGATACCAGGTAGTTATAATTAAAGTGCAGCTACTCACAAATGTCCAGTGTGAGTTGTAATTATCGCATGGCAGAAAAACTTGGTATATATGCTGATGTGTTAATGCAGGAACCAGTTTATGCTGGAAAAAAAATTAGTTCCAATTTTGGCCACAAGGTGCAGATCTGGCACTATACAGCATCTCGTCAATGTCTCCAGTGTTCATATTGAACAAATTGTGTAAGCAACAGTTAATAATAAAATCAACATTATGCCTTTCTCACTTGTTTGACCTTTTCTGACTATGTCCTGTTCCTAATACATTACACAGGGAAACATTTCTGGAAGTCTTTCTTGCATTCACAGCACCAGATTTGTATGTGGCGGCCACAACTGGATCTAATTTTTTTCTGCCATAAATCAGTTCTGTGTTACCAAGTTTCAATGCCATATAATTATGGCAGCCCACACTGGAACTGCACTTTCATTATAACCATCTTGTACAGACATACACTTTTATAATATGTATGGATTGGGTTACTGAGAAAGAAGTGTAGTTGAATAACAAATAAATCTTCTATTAATTCATCTCCTTCTTCTCTCTCTCTCTCTCTCTCTCTCTGTCTGTCTCCTCCTCTCCTTTTCTTGCCATTCTCCCACCCTCCATCTATCCATCTCCTACTCTCCCTCCTCCCCCCCCCCCCCCTCCCGTCTGTCCATCGCCTCCTTCCCCCTTCTCTCTCCACATTATCACCCCCACCCTAACAGGAGGTTGCTGGTCAGTTCTTACCTCAACAGTATTTTTTTTCAGACAGCAAGTAGTATATGTACCAACTTTAGTTGAAATTGACCTAGGGGTTTTAGAATGGGTTTCCATCCATAGCTTTGCCAGTGTACGCACATCACATATCTTTAACATATTACACCTTTATCTTGTGCAAATTTCACCCTGCAGTTTCATTTTCATGTGGCTCAATGTTTATGCTGTCATCCCTCCTCAACTGTGTGTTGTATGATGATATATTTTTGTGAGTACATTCAGCGGTATATGTGTATACTGTCTGCAGAATGTGTTGCATATAGAGTTAGTAAAGAAGTAATAAGTTAAAGGGTCATGCCTGATGTGGCAATTTTACTGCAAGAACAGTAAAAATGTAGTAAGTGATAAACACTTTTCTTTCATCTTTTTTAGGTGTGCCAGTAAGAAAAAAGTCTTGTAAAGGTTTGAAGTTATGCGTAAATTTGGTTTCAAATCACTGAGGGCCCTTATTCTCCACTACCCTACAAATATAATCTGGCTATTTGCTTGCCGTGAGCTGCACTCCTTTTTCAACCCCATTCCCACCCCCACCCCTTTGAGAGGTAGGTGATTCTTATTCCTACAGTGGTTCTTACCAAACAGTAAGTGCTATGTGTACGAAATCTGGCTGAAATTGATCCAGTGGTTTAGGAGGAGATGTGGAACATACTACAATGTCAACAGAATGTTAAAACCAATCTTTCTTCCTTAAAACCAGTTTTAGAATGTGTATGGATTCATCAAGAAGATGAAAAGTTATACAGTAATTGTCTTATCTAAGGAAACTACCAAGTACAAAAATGTGCATTTCATAGTACACTCTATGTGAAAATTCCAGTACTGAGAACGATAAGGACCTAAAGCACACTATCGATGAGCCCACATTTAAGTGAATATCACAGAAACCAGTGAGACAGCTTTCTGTGAATGTTCATATATACAATGTGGGGCTACAGCACAGATAAACCTAACACACCATAAGATCAGCCACTGTAAGAAGTATGACTAAATGCTACAATCTCACAATCAGCATTATGTGGTTTACGCCCTTATGGTTCTCAGCACCTCAGTTTATTTCTTCTTGCATTCCTGTGTTAGTAAATTTATCAAGCACTTCTCTGGTAGTTGAGTCATATAGATTAGACATGTATTTAATACCATACGCCATACAAACATCTTCAGCATTACATGACAGCCTGTTTTATATTAATCATAAATTTCCTTGTTTCAGCTTACCTGGACGGACTTCGTTTTTGCAGTGTCTCTAGAAAATTTTGAACTCATTTTTGGTAAAGAGTCCCTTGATCATTATCCAAAACTCAAAGCTCTTAAGGATAAGGTTTTCAGTTTGCCAAGAATTCAAGAATGGATAAAGAAAAGACCTGTAACTGAATTCTAAGATTTACTGCTGTTATGGAATGTGTATTTTAAGTCACACTATGTTTTCAGAAAAACTGATACAACATATGAAGGAACTATATCTTCACTTCAAGATAAAAATAAATTATAACTGTATTATTTCTTGCAGGAGACAAATACAATGAAGTTCAGTAATCATATATCACTTATGTGGATGCATCACAAATCTATGCATTGCAGTGAACGTTTTTTTTAATTGGGCGGACATTTTTTGTTAAAATGACAGACAGCATTACATACTCTGAATCACATTTTGTTCACAGTGTAAAGCAAAGATCAAATGAACAGAGAATAAGATAGCAGAAACTTTTTTTCTGTTTATATCAAATGGTACTTCAACATTGTCCATTTCTGAAGGTTTTTTTCAACAGCTGATTGTGAGAAACAATGACTTTTGTCTCTGTTAGAGAAGAAATATTGATTGTTAGCTGGCCATCTAATGTCTATATTACAACGTAAATTTATTTTTTACAAAATACATACAGAATTTTTTTTTTTTAAATCTCACAGACAACATATAAATTTTGAGCTTCTTTTCTGTAGAAATGATGCTGTGGAGATAAAGTTACTTATTTTCTGTTTCCTATTTATAGCCTTCTTAAGATCAATTCCTATACACGATCAATTCCTATGTACAATGCACTTGTGAAGCTATCAGCAGTTTCCATTAACAGGCAAAAATGTCCTAACGGGGAAAATAAGAATTTTGTGTTTCTCTGGAACACATATGATAAAATTATTTATGACAAAATAAACCCGACCCTAAACTGTAGTTCAATTTATTGTACTAGAAAATAGTTTATTCAAGCATCACTAGACTAAAGCACTGCTGTTTGTGAAAGTAATAAGCTGAAATGGCCCACACATGCTGATAAATTTACTATACAGTTTGCTTGGAGTGAGAGTACAGTTAAATCTATTTTTTGGTTCATACAAAGTATTTCAAATGCAAAGGACAGTGGTGCCTAAAGTGAACATTTGCAGCAATACAAACCTCTCCACATAATATCAGTGATTGCAACAAGTTTTGTACATTCTCCTGGGAAAGAGATTGAGAAGTATCAGAGCAAGTTAAAAATACTGTTGTGGTGGTGTCAGAAATAAGGAACTAAGCTTAAAGTATGTAGGATTAGCTTATATTAAGCAAATGCAGGGAAAGAAACCAGGCATGGAGCCAAGGATCCATAAAACACTGTATATTTTTACATACTCAGTTTCCAAATTTTTCAGATAACTTTCAGAGTCAGTCAGTGTAAAATTTAAAGGTCTCAGAAATTTCAGAAATTTTAGAAAATTACATGTCTAACACACAGTACTTTTCAATTGCTTGGCCAAGGGATGGACTTGTCACCTGACTGCAAAGCAATGATGCCCATTCTCAGGCTGAGTCTACCAGTTGCCAACAAGAAATCTGACAGGGTTCATGACAACCATAGGAAGAATTGTCAAACCACAGGACACTGAGTAAGGCATGACAGAAGAGATAGATCCTCGGTTAAGAATTTGGTTACAGAAAGATTGATTGTTCTTTAACATAGACATAAATGACCAAAAGAAAAAGCATGCACACCATTAAGCCATTGTTTGCAGATCTCAGTTGACAATGACAGTGCTAAATGAACTTATATTAATGAATGCACAATTTACTTTTATATAGTGTAGATTATGACATCCTCAAAACTGTGGGAGCTTGTCACCATAATGTTTCTTAACTCATTTGCATGCAACATGTTCTTCCCAAATTTATTGGACATTATGCTAAAGCATTGTACTAAGCAGTACTGTAAACAAATTATTAGTATTTTATTGTATTAAAACATATGATCTATTTTATTGTTGTTGTTTTTATTGAAACTTTAGGCACTTTCACATATTAAAACTATCAGCGATGGCAAATTCTATTTCTGGAGAGGTGGGGAGGTAGTTACTGAGAATCTACATACTTCGGCGTCACAAACAAATTTTGACACACATGCCCTTCCTCCCAAGAACCAAAAATTGGATCCTCGCCTCATGGAAACTGGGGACTTAGTCAAGGAAATCATTCTCTCATTTGATTGAACCTGTTTAGCAGAAACAAGCAAATTCTCTCCAATTGTGGGTGAACACACTGTAACAAGGAACAAAATAATAGACACAGTTGAACACCGTGCCAATACTCTCTTCAGTGATATAATTTGGAGATCCTGTTCAATGTAGTCACTGCATACTACTTCCTGCCATTAATGTAAAGCATCATCAACCCCAATACTAGTTTGGACACTGCTGTGCTGTATTAGGCACCATCATATACCCTTGCCTTCCCCTGATCTTTGAAGTGACTCATCCACCCAGCTACAGAGCAACCTAATACTTAATGTGTACTCTAGACCACAGTGCAACTTTGCATTTCTCACATTCTATACAGATCATTGTCAGAGGTGAAAGACACAAGTGACAAAGCACCCTAGGACTGAGTAGCGATATAAGAAAATATTGTACTGCTATCCATCGCAGGGATCTGAAAATACCACCAAATTGTGTTACGTGTCATCAGCTAAATATCTGCTGTGAGATGTATATTCATTACTACCCCACCCTTCCCACTCAACCTTCCTGTCACCCTACAAAACTCCAGCACCTGCAGTCTCCTCAGCAAAATAAAAAGTGGCTCTGTAATGTCATTTGAGCCTCAGCACTGCAAACACAATAATTTAGAGACCTTAGAATTCCACATATACTGTAGAGTACAAAATCAGAGTTCCATTCTGGGCCAATAACTCAAATTTCACAAACAGCAGTGTACTTGAAGAGCACATATTTCTGATAAACTAAATGTTTAGTGCCTATTTTTGTATGTAAAAATACCAGAATGTAGAGAAACCTGTTTATAAAAAAATGTCACACAAGCTATCTAAAATGTACAAAATGACTGTCACATGCAATGAAGAAACACAAAAATATATTCAACCAAAACTATCTTGAAGTGATGGTTATTATTTAATGGACACTTAAACAAGGTAAATGAGGAGAGCTACAAAATAAACTTGATGGCCAAGTTCATTGAAAAATACTATTACCTCTTGCTACTGTTGCCATTCCCCATTACTACTATGTTCTGTCCTCATTGCCCTTCTTTCCCCTATGTTCTCCAGTTTGTCATGTGGCCTTTTTCCTCCTCTCCATCTTTCTTGCCCATAAATTGGGCGAGCTTCTTATTTACAACAGAATACCAAATGACATTCACAGAAGGAATCACTAATAAAACAAATCAGGTCAAAACAAAACAAATTATCACATTAGTATTTCATGAATGGCTGAAGGTGAAGATTCAGTAACACAAAACAGCAAAAGTCAGAATTGAGGTCATTAATGTGAATGGCAAAGACAACAGTAATATGTGCAACATTCTTCTGAAGGTAAACAAAAGAGGATAAAACTGCAAGACAAGAGGTAAAAATTAAAACTAAGCTCAAAACATCCTTACATACTCCAGACACGTAATGGAAAACAAACGCAACCAAGAGCATGCATTTTCTCAGCCATATGGAGTGAGATATTGAACAATTACAGCAAAAAGGTCAGACAACAGCCGAGGAAAATAATGTAGCAGCTGTGGTACAGACAAACACACGAAATGGGTGAGAGTTGGGAAGTAATGGGAGGCAGGATGCGGGGAGACAGGTGGCTTTCAGTGGCAGGAACAGAATGAAGACTGAAAAAAATATCAATCATAAACAAAGCCTGGCACCAAACCTACCATCACCATCTGTATACTTCTGGCCAACTACATTTAAGACTCATAATTCTTTCTCTTTCCAAGGTCAAATCTATATACAACATGGCACCATACCACGTTAATCTGTTTATGGTACATTTAAAGGAATCCTTCCCATCTACTTTGTCTAGTTTAGATTCATTGAAGACACCTTCCTAACCTGTGCAAAACAGTTTCTGCTCCTTCCTTCAGAACCTCAATATCTACTTCCAAACTTCTTTACTTCGTCCTTCTCGAGTCAATGATCTACTGTCCTATATTTTAATTTCTGCCTCTCAGATAACTCCATAAAAGTCTATGTCCACTTCAGACAGTACTGCCAGTTTGACAGCTGTCACTCATTCTACATTAAAATGGCTTTCGCTTACTGTCTTGGCACCAGTGAATGTTACATCTGCAGTGGGAAGCAGGAGTCAGCCAAATATGCTAATAACCATGCCAGCACCTTTACAGACTCCAAGCATCCTGCCAAGCTAGCCCAAAAACAAATGCCCATTATTCCTGTAGCACCATCAACCCTGTAGTCATTGTGAAGCAGTCACTGATCACTTCTTTTATTATCACCAAGGCCTCGCGAAAACTTCACTGCATTTTTCACCAAGGCTTTGACTACCTCCCATCAAGCCCCGAGATAAAGGATATCTTATCCAAAATCCTACCCTCATCTCAAAAGTAGTACTTTGTCACTTAACCAACCTGCAAAACATCCTGTTCTACCCACAAGCCAAGCCTGCTTCCAGTACTGCGCACCCCAAGTCATTCCATCTGTTCACAATCTAAGTGTAACAAAACCTCTCTTATACATCCCCCCTCCAATTTCTTCTGCAATCAAGTCACAAATATTTCCTACATTATAGAAGGTAGAATTGTGTGTGAGAGCAGTTACATTATATACCATCTGTGCAGCATTATGTGACAACTAGACAGCTGCTGAGCATGAATTGGCACTACAAAATTGTTTGTTAACTGCAAACTTTACCGATCAGTTACTGAACATTCTGCACACCATATCAAGGATGACCACAGCTGTTTCAGTACATGTTCATGTTCAGTGCGGACCCTCCCTCCACTACTGGCTCATCTTAACTGCATGGATGGGAATTGGCTTCCATTCATGTAATACTCCTGATGTAAGGCACCAATCCACTTCCCACTCGCTTATACTTACCCTCATTCTTCCCTCTACAGTCATTCAGTCATTTAACACACCACACTTCCTCTTTCCAGATCTTATACTCACATTCCACCTGCCCCCTCCCTCCCCTCCCGTTTTACAAAAGTTAACCTTTTCTGCCATCATTTTGCCACTCAGAGTTGCTTGTCTAACGCTCCCTCCTCAATCTACTCAGTACCCTCCTTGCTACTGCATTTGCGTCTGTGACACACATTAATCAACTACAGGTATGTGGTTGCTTTTCCTCAATTTTGTGAGTTGTTTCATTCCCAGATTTTTTTTTTTTTGAGAGACTTTTTTAAGCAACACTGTTCCTCATCAAAGTGAATATGATGACCATGAGATGATGACTAAACTACTATACTGGTGTACAATGCAACATCAACTGATGTATAAGCATCTGTACTATACTGCAAATGCATTTTATAAGCCTTGAGCATGGTCTTCAAGTAACAATAAATATTCTAAATATGAGGCTTAAGTAAATCCAGTCAATGGGGGCTACTCTGGGAAGAAGGTAGAACTGGCAGAGGCTGCAAGTAAGATGGGCCTGGACGTTTTAGCTGTTAGTGACATTCGGGTAAGGGGTGAGAAAGAAGAGGAAGTGGGAGAATACAAGGTCTACCTGTCAGGAGTCAAAGCAGGAATAGCACAATGGGGTGTAGGAAAGAAATGGAACCCAGCGTAGCTGCAATAAGGTATGTAAACGAACGACTGATGTGGATAGATTTGACAGTGTCTAGCAAGAAAATTAGGATTGTGTCAGTATATTCGCATTGTGAAGGGACAGATCAAGATAAGATGGATAGTTTTTATGAGGCGCTCAGTGATGTAGTTGTTAGAGTAAAGGACAAGGACAGTGTTCTGCTCATGAGGGATTTTAATGCCAGGATTGGAAATCGTACAGAAAGGTATGAAAAGGTCATGGGTAAATTTGCAGAGGATATGGAGGCCAACAGGAACGGGAAACAACTCTTGGATTTCTGTGCCAGTATGGGCTTAGTAATCACAAACTCCTTTTTTAAACATAAGAACATTCACCGGTATACTTGGGAAGGCAGGGGAACCAGATCTTCCATTGACTATATAATAACAGATCAGGAATTCAGGAAGGCTGTGAGGGACACACATGTATTCAGGGGATTCTTTGATGACACTGATCATTATTTAATCTGCAGTGAAATTGGGATTGTGAGGCCGAAAGTGCAGGAGGTCAGGTCCATATGTGGGAGGATAAGAGTGGAGAAACTTCAGGATAAGGAAATCAGGCACAAGTACATAACAGCGATCTCAGACAGGTACCAGTTAGCTGAATGTAGTCAATTACAGTCATTGGAAAAGGAATGGACAAGGTACAGGGACACAGTACTAGAAGTGGCTAAAGAATGTCTTGGAACAGTAGTGTGTAAAAGTAGGATGAAGCAAACAGCTTGGTGGAATGACACAGTCAAGGCAGCCTGCAAAAGGAAAAAGAAGGCGTATCAAAAATGGCTACATACTAGAACTCAGGTAGACAGAGAAAGTTATGTTGAAGAAAGAAACAAAGCCGAACAGATAATTGCAGCATCCAAGAAGAAATCTTGGGAAGACTTTCGAAACAGGTTGGAGACTATGGGTCAAGCTGCTGGAAAACCATTCTGGAGTGTAATTAGCAGTCTTCGAAAGGGAGATAAGAAGGAAATGACAAGTATTTTGGACAGGTCAGGAAAACTGCTGGTGAATCCTGTGAATGCCTTGGGCAGATGGAAGGAATATTTTGAAGAGTTGCTCAATGTAGGTGAAAATACGATCAGTAATGTTTCAGATTTCGAGGTGCAATGGGATAGGAATGATGATGGAAATCGGATCACATTTGAGGAAGTGGAGAAAATGGTCAATAGATTGCAGTGCAATAAAGCAGCTGGGGTGGATGAAATTAAGTCGGAACTTATCAAATACAGTGGAATGTCAGGTCTTAAATGGCTACACAGGATAATTGAAATGGCCTGGGAGTCTGGACAGGTTCCATCAGACTGGACAAAAGCAGTAATCACACCAATCTTTAAACATGGAAACAGAAAAGATTGTAACAACTACAGAGGTATCTCTTTAATCAGCGTTGTGGGTAAAATCTTCTCAGGTATTGTTGAAAGAAAAGTGCGAGTATTAGTTGAGGACCAATTGGATGAAAATCAGTGTGGGTTTAGGCCTCTTAGAGGTTGTCAGGACCAGATCTTTAGCTTACGACAAATAATGGAGAAGTGTTATGAGTGGAACAGGGAATTGTATCTATGCTTTATAGATCTAGAAAAGGCATATGTCTGGGTTCCTAGCAGGAAATTATTGTCTGTTCTACGAGATTATGGAATAGGAGGCAAACTTTTGCAAGCAATTAAAGGTCTTTACATGGATAGTCAGGCAGCAGTTAGAGTTGACGGTAAATTGAGTTCATGGTTCAGTGTAGTTTCAGGGGTAAGACAAGGGTGCAACCTGTCTCCACTGTTGTTCATATTATTTATGGATTATATGTTGAAAACAATAGACTGGCTGGGAGACATTAAGATATGTGAACACAAAATAAGCAGTCTTGCATATGCGGATGACTTAGTTGTGATGGCAGATTCGATTGAAAGTTTGCAAAGTAATATTTCAGAGCTAGATCATAAATGTAAGGACTATGGTATAAAGATTAGCATCTCCAAAACGAAAGTAAGGTCAGTGGGAAAGAAATATAAACGGATTGAGTGTCAAATAGGAGGAACAAAGTTAGAACAGGTGGACGGTTTCAAGTACTTAGGATACATATTCTCACAGGATGGCAACATAGTGAAAGAACTGGAAGCAAGGTGTAGCAAAGCTAATGCAGTGAGCGCTCAGCTACGATCTACTCTCTTCTGCAAGAAGGAAGTCAGTACCAAGACTAAGTTATCTGTGCACCGTTCAATCTTTGGATCAACTTTGTTGTATGGGAGCGAAAGCTGGGTGGATTCAGGTTACCTTATCAACAAGGTTGAGGTTACGGATATGAAAGTAGCTAGGATGATTGCAGGTACTAGTAGATCGGAACAATGGCAGGAGGGTGTCCACAATGAGGAAATCAAAGAAAAACTGGGAATGAACTCTATAGATGTAGCAGTCAGAGCGAACAGGCTTAGATGTTGGGGTCATGTTACACGCATAGGAGAAGCAAGGTTACCCAAGAGACTCATGGGTTCAGCAGTAGAGCGTAGGAGGAGTAGGGGCAGACCAAGGAGAAGGTACCTGGATTTGGTTAAGAATGATTTTGAAGTAATAGGTTTAACATCAGAAGAGGCACCAATGTTAGCACTGAATAGGGGATCATGGAGGAATTTTATAAGGGGGCTATGCTCCAGACTGAACGCTGAAAGGCATAATCAGTCTTAAATGATGATGATGATGAAGTAAATCCAAAGCTTCATTGCAATACCCAGCTTAGTTATATGAAGCATGTTTTCATAACAATAAAACTAAATCGTATCCTTATTTCATCAGTGACAGTACCACACATGAGAGCAACATTATGTATCAGTACAAACGCAACCATGTTTCATATTGGCCCACCATCCTTCACCAAAACTTTAAATGGCAAATATATGCAGTATCAAATAATGGAAAATCCACAATGGGATAACAACAATATGGAAAGGGTAAGTTGCTACTCACCACAGAGAGGAGGTATTCGCTTGCAGACAAGGACAATGAAAAAGACTGCTAAACATTGAAGCCATTGGACAAAAAAATCCTCCTTGTAAAATAGGAAACACACACCCATCTACACCACCACAACTTAAATACATGGCCACTGCTTCCAGCTGCTGTGGCCCTGAGACAGTAGGTGTGTGTGTGTGTGTGTGTGTGTGTGTGTGTGTGTGTGTGTGTGTGTGTGTGTGTGTCCATCTACACAAGCACAACTTACTTACATGGCCACTGCTTCCGGTTGCTGTGGCCCTGAGACAGTAGAGTGAGTGTGTGTGTGTGTGTGTGTGTGTGTGTGTGTGTGTGTGTGTGTGCGCGCGCGTTTTTCTGAAGGACTCTGAATGCTTAAATGTATGGCACTTTTCCATTGTGCCCGCATGCAGTTTGACACATGAGTCTGTTGAGTAGCAGTCTATCCTTTTCAAATATAGGAAATATGTAATAAGTTCAACAACATGTGGGTGAGAATTTACTTTTAAGATACACTGCTAGTTCTTATCAGTTCTCAATTTCTTGTGACTCAGGTGTTGCTGTTTAGCTTCTGCTTTTATCTCCTTTTCTTCACAATTAGCCTTCTGACCTAGTTTGATACTTTGCCAGTTTCTCCCCCCAGCACTTTTCTTACTGGTTTTTACTGATTTTCATAGTGTGTGTGTTCCTCTTTTGACTTCTATTATTCTGAACACTATGTGACTGAATAATCATGTCGAACTATCATCATTTTTATGTTCAATTTTAAATTAGGTCTCTTATTTCTTTTACATTCCCAAAGACTTGTTTCTTACCCACCTGGCTGTATCTTCTCGCTTATTCACTGCCTCCTCCTAAACAGCACAATAAGATCAGGAATTCAAAGCTCATATCGAACATTCCAATTGTTAAACACTCTTTAAAACAGAAAGCTTGTGTTTATTTCTTGTTTGAGATTCCACATCACACCCTCACATGCTTTCTAATTTCCTTGTTGTAGCACAGTTTTTTTAACTGTTTATTCTGAGCTATAGCTTTATTTACATTCACATATGCCATACCAGAAATACAAAGTACACGTATTAATATCCAAAAATATATCTTTTAAAAATTTTCAGATCTTTTGATCTGAGATTAAGTTTATTGGTAATCTGCAAACTGATGCTCAGCCATTAATAAAATACATGTACTGAGCACCAATGATAAAATGAAATCCCATACAAGGCTTCATGCAGACATTTGTTTTACCAATGTTGACTGTGCTGTTTTTATATTCTACCTGTTAGAAAAATTCAAACATTAGTGACACAGCACTTCATTATTAGGTTTAAAATGTAACTATTGAAGAAAGGAAGGGCATATCAGGTAGCATCCAGGACAAGAGGGACCAGTGAAGCAAAGATGTTTCCTCATCCTCCTCAGAAAGGATAGGTACCTCTCATCCTGGGGTCTTGCCAAGCTGCCCCCTTTTTTTACCCTTCTCCAACTTAGCCACATTTGCTCCCTGTGGAAGCAACTAAAAGCTCCGAAAGCTAAGATTTTTTTTGAGTACCTTTATTTCTGCCTCTCAGCAATACTTAGAATTTCACCTCCTGAAGATAAATATCAGACAACGATTCCATCTCCTTACAATTTTATTATTTTAGGTTTTTAGCTGTGTAGTCATGCATGGGGTAACTTGAAATTTGAGTTAAAAGTACCCTTATGCATCTGAAGCTACATTCATCTGACAGTGAATATCTTTTCACAATTTAGTAACATCTGTAAAGAAATTAAGGTCATTTTGTTCTAGTTTAGTTTTATCTTTGATGCCAAGGAAGTATAAAGAAACCCTGGCTCACTGATGAAACACTGCAAAAAACTTTGACGGTGGTCCAGAATGACATTTTAGAGAATGAAGCAGGAGAGTTGTATGAAATCCTAGAAGAAAATTAGGGACAACTAACAATATTTATTTCAGCAGATGGAATTACGCTGGCAATTGTAGTGTTGTTGTCTGATCAACAGAACATTGCAGAGAAGTCTATTAAAGAAAACATTTTTGGCATTGTTTGGTAAATACCCGAACAACACAGCATTATTACCAGCATTCCTTAAATAATTTCTTCCATACATTCTGAAACAACTTAACTGTTAAAGGCACTCTACAATGACTCAATCTCGCCAGTCTACAAGTTCTGATAAAGTCACACAGTTTCTGGTAGCTTCCTCCCTTGAAATACCAATATATTTTTAAAAATCTACTCTATAGAAGTAAAGTACTCCGACTTTTCCCAGCAGGATCTTCTTTCTCTTGAAACTCACATTCTGGTTGCAGTTAAATAGATTTTTCTGCAGGAATGGAAAATGAGTGAAACAATACTGAAAGTGGTTCAATTTATCTAATTTCACAGTACATCTTAATTTATAACTTATGTAGTACTGCCTGCTCGAACCCATCATAAGAAGCTAAAAAGAAAGTACTCTTGGTATAACTCACACCATTATATCCTGTTTCCTCAGAACTCCTGTGCTGGGAAAGGATGAGTAAACATACCAAATTTATTTAAGAGATAACTTGTTTATGATTAACATTCTTTTAATGTAGGTAAAAACCAAAGAGCTTTAATCCTGAAGAGTTCAGTAATTATTTTCCATTGCGTTCAATCATTCTCACTTGTGAAAGAGTGAAAAACTTTCCTATTCTCGTGGCACGCCAAATAGTTCTTAATATGCATTGTTTCCATATATATAATAAGCAGACATGAATGTCTACTGGCTTCAACTTCAATGAAACTTTTTTCAGGTTATTTACTTGCCACATGGGGAGTAGTCTATATCTCAAAAGCTTCATTATCAGCTTCCTTGTTGACTACTCAATTCATTCACATTCTTTTGTGCAATGAGTAGCAATCCTCAAGTAAACTGAGATCCACTTCCTATATGGTGGCGAGCCATATTCAACAGCATATATTAGTATGTAGATTTTTATTTATTCTTACAACTTTGTTCATTGTGCAATGACAAAAGAAGATTACAGTGTCATTTCCAGGTATATCAGGAGAGCCTACCTGGGTACTTAACAAAGCCTTATACAGTCCTGCAGTCAATCACATATGAAAGACTTTTAATGAAAATGGAATTACATGATCTGAATAGAGGGGACTCCACAGTTTTGCCTATACTTATTTCATAATCTGAAGTTTTATCCTGAACAACTATTGATAACTGAAGACAACGTGTAAAACTTTCAGCCATCCTACGCAGATAATTCAAACAATAAAAAAAGTGCACAAATTAAATATTTAAAATACAGTAATTTACATAACCAGAGTAAAATACAGAACTGTTACAAAACAGTTGCTCACAAAAGCAAGGCCATTTCTTTGCTTTTACAGTTACACAAGTATGCCACATTTTCTCTACTGTCAAATAACAACATAAGTAAACAAATATTTAAATGGCATACATTGGCCACCTTGTATACATCACAACTGCTAATCAGTCACACTGATGCCAAATGAACACTTCGTAGCTGCGACAAAAATCTGAAGGTAATCAGGATTTAAGCCACGAAGCTATTATATTTTAAGTAAATATTCCACTTGTGGTCTATCACAGCTTTCCTGTTTTTAAGTTCTGAACAAACAAACTGTTTCAGTTATTTGTACTACAACCTGCAGTGGCAACATACAAAAATGTGTATTACTGACTTGTCACAAAGGGTGTAGTGAGGTGCACAACATTCAACTGTTAAGATCTCTTCTTTTAAGTTATAAACTGAACACAGGAATGTGTTATAAAATCACAAAAAAGTATACGGAAACTTTATTTAGAATGTGTAGAGGTACTTACTCAAATGGAATTACATTTACAAATTTTACACAATCTTCATAAAGTAACCATTTTAAAACATGGTACATTATGTTGGCCAATCAATCATAGATCAGAAACAGTCACCATCCTAACATGACTAGCAAGTAAGTCACAATTAATAAGAAAGTCCTCCTATATTCAATACAGCCTTCCAAACCTTCATATGCATACATTGTACAGTACAAGTATTCGGCAGCAGTCTGACACTTCTTCAATACTCTACATTCTACAGCACCAAAACAAGCTACATTAAGGCAGGTATCACAAGTTCGATATAGCATTCTCCAGTTTACACATCATCTGTCTCACAGCAGAGCACAATCATATCCCTTATTTTTAGGTATTTAAAAGATGGTTTATTATTAGTATGTTTTCCTTCAGCAGAGGTAACAGTCAGTGCCAAACGTGCTAGAATGATGTCTTACTTTACACGCACACAAACGTATACTACAGAAAAATGCACCCCATCTACTCATACATTCTTCCTATTTTCTTTTGATATATTACCAATTTCTGTTGCACAGTTTTCATATTTGTCCACTTTTTGCATATTACAGATTAAAAAAGAGGAACGGCATTAAAACAAACATTTTGCTGATAGATTATGGAAAATTGTTTGTTTTTGTAATAAAAGGATTTTTAACTTTCTTTCTTTCATTCATACAAACTGGTGAAGGATAGCAGTACTACCTATGGTTAAACTATTGTCCTCATTATATACAGTTTAAAAAAAGCAACCAACAAGAGGAATATTAAGATTATATGCACGCTTTAATCTATCATTACAACAGAGAAAAAAGTTCTAAAAGTACATAAGACTTTAACTGATGAAAAATCAGCCACACATTCATCCACGACACACACGTGCACACGCAAACGCACTCAATACCAACTGAGTGTAACCACTTACACAGATTTAGATGCAGGGCAATTTTACTTTTCAGTTTTCTTCAGTTACTTCTCACAATATTTAAAAATGCAATGAATCCACAGTTCAAACTAAATTGTGTACATGTTTTTTTTTGTCCCAAGCTAACAACGAAAAGAGAGAAAGACTCAGAGAATCGGCTGACGAAATTTTAAAAGTTTCGTGATATTTATGGTGTCCTGCACAAAAGGAGTCAAAAATGAATAAAAATAAAAATCTATTTGTACAAACAGTCATGAAGAACTTGCTTTCATTAGTTGTGCATTTCACATCCTTTGATCTGCTTCATTTTTTGATTATATGAAATACCATCTCTCAGTTCCGTAAATTAAGCACTTCTCTCAAACACTGGCTATTTTTTATCCACACAATAAAAAAATGGCAGTACATTCTCTATAATTTAACACACATTTAGATGCTTCCAACTTTGCTCTAAATTTCTTGGTCCATCATTTCTTTTCTTTGTGGAAGGAAATTATTTGCAGAAATTAGCTTCCACACAGCACAAAATATAAAACAGTTTCATACTGAAACTATGTTTCATTGTTTAAACTGATACATAAATTTCAGCACTTCAAAATTTAGTCAATTTTCACTGTGGAATAGATTTTTCTGACAAAAAAGCTGGTGCCAACGTAGCCAACAGTCCCACACATGATTCCCAGTGCCAGGCTGAAAAGTGCCATGTAACCAAAGTAGAAAGCTGTCTGGAACAGGCCATACATCCTGTGAACAAAAAAGCAAATGACACTGTAAACAATTACTTTCAGCACCTTAACTTAAAATGATTTGTCATTTTAAACAACATCTCCCAAGAACCAAAACAGGAAAATGAAGTAAAAAAGTAAAGAAATCAAATAACTTCCACAAAACTATTATTCCTGAAATATTTATTGGGTATAGAGTCACACATGCTGTGTGATATCAAAATTACCCTCTTTCACCATTACAGTTGCATATTTTTTATGCTAGTTTTAGTCTAAAAAAAACTATCTTAAAATCTATGAAGCTACCTATGCAACCAGCAGTACCTGCTGCCCTAACATGACTAGCAAGAAATGGATATATGAACATGTTTTATGGTTTACAATTGTAATGTACATAGTAACTGGTTTTATTCCTTCCACAACTGATAACATAGGCAGCTTTAGACAGACACTAGTAACTGCCATAAAAATTGTATGACTGATACAGTGGAAAATAAAGGTTAATTTTAATTTGCGCAAAACTTACTAGATACTATTTGAGAGCTGTGAAACAGAAACTGGATTATGGAACTTGTTAAAAAAATACAAAGCAGTGTGGCAACATCATGATCAAGAGATCTAGTATTTCAGTGATGTAGAAAAATTGTAAACAGTGATAAATGTGAAACTAAATCTATTACCTATAAAGTACTGCAAAATTAAATGTGTAAATATAGTAATTGAAACTTTGAAGTTGTGAAATTATGTTTTCAAGCAAAGGTCACACAACATTTTCTGTGCAAGAGATTTGATGATGTATTTGTTGAATGAATCTAATAAGACAATATCCATCGTACTTAAATTTCACATTGTAACAGAAGGCAGCTGTGTGATGAATTGAAATTATAAATGAACTGGCCTCTGTCTGCAAGAATACTTTACAATTTCTTTATTGCAGTATTGATTTCTGGACTACCGGCTCAACTGCACCTCCTACTTATACATCTAATCAATGCTAGGTTAACTTCCCTGGGACCACAGCTTGCTGGCATCACTGATCAACAATACGTGCAACAAACCTGTGTCCACACCACTACACAAACTTGGCACCACAGTGATTGGCAGTATTCTACAACTGGTGACTGCTACGGTGTCAGTTTTGTGTTATTGTACACACAGGTTTGTTGCATGTTGTTGATCAGTGATGCAGTGATGATCAGCAAGCTATAATCCCACAGTTAATTAAACATTGATTAGATGTATAAATAGAAGATGCATCTGAAGATAGGGCTGATATTCTTGAAACCAATAATGCAATAAGGAAATTGAAAATTAGCTGATTGCTTACGTTGTTTGTTGGTTGGTTGATTTGGGGAAGGGGACCAAACAGCAAGGCCATTGGTCCCATTGGGTTAGGGAAGGATCGGGAAGGAAGTTGGCCATGTCCTTTCACAGGAACTATCCCGGCATTTGCCTGAAGCGATTTAGGGAAATCACGGAAAACCTAAATCAGGATGGCTGGACGCGAGTTTGAACTGTCATACTCCCGAGAGTGAGTCCAGTATGCTAACTGAAAACTAGCATCATATCCAGAGACCAATTTATTTACAATTTCAATACCTGTTGTCATTTTTGATATGGTTCTTTCATAACTTTAAGATGAGTGTATGTTAGCAACTTTCAATCTATCTCCAGAACTATTTATGACAACTGGTTTCAGGTTCTCTGTGGTATTACGGGGGTTGTACCAAAAATAAGGTTCTAAATGAGCTACAGCCTTGAAGGGCAGTGCTAGACTAAATCCGACAACAGCACCGTGTGCAGTGGTTATCCCACACTATGAGCCCACCTATCCGTGATTTGACAGCTTGGCGGTTGTCAGAGATGGAAGTGTTGATCGCCACTCCTGCCAAGTGCGAGGTTTGAGAAGTAATCTGGTTTCTCCACACAAGGAAGTTACCATCTGTGGAGATTAATCAGCAACTGACGTAAGTTTACAGTGAAGAGTGCATGACCATTCACGCATGTCGGCAAATGGTGCAGGGCTTTTGCTGAGGGTCACATGGAAATTTATGATGAAGAACAGAGTGGAAAACCACCAGTTTCAGATGCGATTGTCCAGAAAATCAACAGTGAGCTGCTCACAGATTGGAGGGTCACTGACCGTGAACTTGTTGAAAGCATTCGTGAAGCTTCCCACGGCACAATTAAAGAACTTGAACAAAAACATTGGGTACCCCGGGTATCCCGGATGCTGTCTGACGGACACAAGGAGCAACGCGTTGACTGTGCTCTAAAGATTCTTCAACAATGTGAGGTGGGGAGGCAACAAGGAGAAGCTGTTGGACTCCATCGTCACGGGAGATGAAACTGTTTCATTACACCCCTGAAACAAAACAGCAGTCTCATCAGTGGCGTCACTCTGGTTCACCGCCACCAAAGAATTTCAAACAAACGCAGTTGGCATGAAAGATTGTGGCAATTGTGTTTTGGGATCAGAAGGGGGTATCCTCATTGATTTCATGCCACCTGAGACGACAATAAAGTCTGACAGATATTGTGAAACACTGACCATCCTCCGGAAGCAATTCAGAATCACCGGAGAGGACTACTGATGGAGGGAGTAGTGCTTCTTCAAGACAACACTCAACCCCACGTCGCTCTTCAAACACAGGAGCTTTTGAAGATATTTGTGTGGACTGCTATGCCCCATTCCATGTACAGCCCGGACTTAGCCCCCAGCAATTATCACCTCTTCCCTTAAGCTAAAGGGACACTTAGGTGGCAAACGCTTCAAGACGGATGGTGAAATCCAAGCAGAGATCACACACTTCCTCAATGGGTTGGCAGGAGACTACTTCGACCTAGGAATACAAAAGCTGGAGCACCGTCTACAAAAGCGTCTTAAAAAAAATGGAGACTATGTTGAAAAATGACAAAAGTGTTAGCTTCTCAATTATGTATAAATTAGTAACATTAAACAATGTTTTCTATTTGTAAAAAATATGGGAATCTTTCTTTTGTCACTTCTATAGTCACTAGTCCATACAATGATTTGTGTAGCTCTCCTCACTAATATATCTTGCCCAAGTCTTTTCATGTCTACCTAATGACTGCATCTTATATCTATTTGGACTGTTACTGATTCAGGCACTGATATTCCTCCCTCCGACAGCCACTCTCTCTCAATGTCATCCTCTTCGATAAATATTACAGCATTATTAAGTCCCCTTTTTTGATCTCTCCTATGGGGTCTGCTCAGGAGGACAATATCAAGAAAAATAAACGGTCTACAGAATATAGTGTGGAATGTTAGACCCATAGTGTGCATGTTAAGACAGTTTAAACAAAGAAATAGATAGGTTGAAACTTCATACAGTGGGAATTAGTGAAGTGCAGTGGCAAAAAGAATATAACATGGTCACATGAAGAGTTCTAATAAAAAATAAGAAAATAATGTGGATGAGGCTAGTTTGGACAACACAGTGAATCCATCATCATAGCAAACACAGACAGCAAAGTAGTACAAGTTCATACACCTACTAACTCTGCAGATAATGAGGAGACGAAACAATGTATGATGAGATACAGGAAATTATTAAAATCTTTAACAGAGATGTGAAGAGGAATGAGGAACTGGAATTCAGTTACAGGAAAAGGAAGAAGGACAAATAGTAGAACATGGACTGGGCAGAAAGTAATGAAAGGGGAAGCTGTATGGTAGAATTTTGCACATAGAATAATTTAATCATTGCCAACACTTGGTTTCAGAAAGTGACAAAAGAAGACTATATACTTGGATGAGACCTGGAAATGTTGAAAGGTTTCAAGTAATAACACAAGGATTTCAAAATCGGATTTTAAACTGCAAAACATCTGTGGAGCCAGATGTGGCATCAGAACATAATTTACTGATTAGAAACTGTAGATTAAAACTGAAGAAATATAGGAAATTAGAGAGATGCGACCTGGATAACAAAAAGAATCACTGGTTGTTGAGAGTTTGAAAGGCAACTTAGTCAATGGCTGACAAACAGGGAACTGGAATACAACAGAAGACAAATGGGTAACTTTGAAAGATGAGATTGTGAAGCAGCAAATGATCAAATGTGCAAAAAGACAAAGTGCAGTAAAATTCTTACATAACACATGAGATATTTAATGTAATTGATGGAAGGAGAAACTATAAAATTGCAGGAAGTGAAGCTGGAAAAGTAGAATACAGATGTATAAAAAGTGAGGTTGACAGTAAGTGCAAAATGGCAATGCAGAAATACATAACTGCTGAAGCACATCTGTCTGCAGGAATTATGGATGCTGTCTTTTGGACAACTAAAGCAACCTCTGGAGAAAAAAGAAGCAGTTCTATGAATAACAAGAGCTCAGCTTGGAAGCCTGCACTGCACAAAGGAGGAAAGATTGAAAGGTAGAAGTAATACAGAGAAGAACTACACAAAAGAAGCAAACTTTAAGACAATGTTATGTTAAGGGAAGAATTATAGTTGAGACAGAGTATGAACATCCTTGACAGCCAGTAGCATTTATGTCAGCTTACTGCAAAGCACCAATGGCTGCAGGCAAAAACAGTAGCCCCCAAAGAGCTGTAACAACAATTAGGTGTTGCTATAGAGACATTTAGAAAATCGCATTACCTTGTTGGTTGCGGTAGGCCCACAAAACTGCCATGCACAGTCCACTGCAACTGACAAGAGATCAACTTACGCCAGCTAACTACATATGAAGATGAAGTGGGAGATACAGTGAGAAGAATTTGACAAAGCACTATAAGATGCAAGTCAAAACAAGGCACCTGGAGCAGACAACATTCCCACAGAATTACTGAGATCCTTGGGAAAACATACCAGGATTTAACTATACCATCTGGTAACCAAGACATATGAGACAGGTGAAATATCTTCGCATGTCAAGAAGGAAGTAATAATACCATTCAAAAGAAATCAGTGCTAACAGATGTGAATACTAAAGAACCGTAAGTGTAATAAGTCATGGTTTCAATATACTGACATGGAAACAATATTATGAAAAGGAAAGTTGCTACTCACCATAAAGCGGACTTTCTGAGTCGCAGATAGGCACAACAAAAAGACTGTCACAAATAAAGCTTTCAGCCAATAAGGCCTTCTTCAAGAATAGACAAACAAACACAACTCACACACACGACTGCAGTCTCAGGCAACTGAAACCACCTCAGACTGTGTGTGTGTGTGTGTGTGTGTGTGTGTGTGTGTGTGTGTGTGTGTGTGTGTGTGTGTGTGTGTGTGTGTGTGTGCGTGCGCGCGCGCCCATGTCTATTGTTGATGAAAGACTTAATGACCGAAAACATTTTTTTGCGACAGTCTTTTTGTTGTGCCTATCTGCGACTCAGCATCTCCAGTATATGGTGAGTAGCGACTTTCCTTTTCATAATATTGTTACATTCCATGCTGGATTTTCCATTGTTTGATATACCGACATGAATTATTTACAGAAGACTGTAAAGACTATTACAAGCCAACAGGGAAGAAGATCAACATGATTGTGGGAAAATGTTGGAACACACAAGGCAACACTGGCCCTACAACTTTTCTTAGGAGATAAAATTAAGAAAGGGAACTTACATTTACAGCTTTTCTAGATTTGGAAAATTCTTTTGACACTGTTAACTGGAATAAACTGTATCGAACTTGGAAATTGGTACACATAAAATACCAAGAGCAACTCATACCAAAACCAAACTGCAGTTTTAGGGGTCCAAGGATAAGAAATGGTACTGAGAAAAGAGTAAGACAGAGCTGTAGCATATCCCCAATATTATTCAATACATATAATGACAAAAATTTAAAGTTCAGAGAGATGAAATAAAAACTTTGAGGTTTGCTGATGACATTATAACTCAGTCTGAGACAGCAAAGGACCTGAGAGATCATTTGACATTTGAAAAGAGGTTATAATAATGAAGGAAAACATGGATAAGGGGATGTAGATGAACTAAATCAAGTGATGCTGAGGGAAGTAGACTAGAAAATAACACACTTCTTTTAGTGAGTTTTCCTGTATGGACAACAAAACAACTGATGATGGCCAAAGTAAAGAAGACAAACTGCAGACTGGCAATAGCAAGGAAAGTGTATCTGAAAACAGGAATTTGTTACACTGAATACAAATTTAAATGTTAAAGTCTTTTCTGAAAATAGTTGTTGCTCAGACAAGAGATTAGAAGCATTTGAATATGGACAAAAAAGCAGATTTTTTCCCCCAGTTAAAAATACACTTTTTCCCATGTGAAAATACACTGCATGACAGGTGAAAGTATTTTTTTTCCATGTTCTGTAACAAAATACTTTCCATCAGAGCTGTAGAACTTATCAATCCTTTGAATGATAAAGGTTTTATACAGCAGTATAGAACCTCCCAGCACTTTAGGAAATGAAACCCAGTAAAAACAATGTATTTCAGAAATATCTTTGATGAACAGCAACATATACACAATTTTTTTTTCATTAAAAAACTCCGTCACATACAGCACGGCAGCTTCCGAAGCACTGATACTGAGACTGCATTGTGCAATGTGGTTTTTTCAGCCAATCATAGCTCATGTCATGCAATCTAGCCAACCCATGATATTCAGAGCATAGGGCACAGCCAATAGCAACATCACTGTAAAGTAGCATGTACACACAGTTATGAGAAGTTAATGGTTTAAATTAATATACATACAGTATAGCTACAGGAAAAGCTAAGCTTTCACACACAACATTGCTTGTCAAAATATTTTTGCTGTTTTTTCTTCTGAAGATGTGGTTAGCAGGATACTATGAGCACATCTTAAATTGCAGCAGCTGAATATTTCTGACACGCACGATTATAAATTTCACTTCCATACACCAAACATTTCATGGGTTACCTGGCTGAATATATGTTCCATCGAGCACTTCAACTTTTCCATAGAAAAGCCAATTATATGAGAAACTGCTCTAGAACTGTCCTTGCATTTTTAAGGACAATTTTACTTCTGAACTTCACTATTGTATAATTTGTAATCTATGAAAGAACTAAAATAAATATGAAAAACTAACCTTGAACATTGGTCTTTTTTTAGCGTGTGTTACCCTTCAAGATATATCAAACACAAAGGTGCCAGTAAAATTTTAAGTAATGACATACATGGCTGGTCTTCTGGGCCCAAAATTTTTCTAAGTGAGTGGTACTTAAAGCATTAAGTTTTGAATGAGAGTCAAAAATTCCATGATTTAAGAAATTCATCACACATTCTCACATGTAACACAATTCATCTAGCATAAAAGGAAATTTACTTCTAAAGTAATGCATCTCAAACCACCATTCAGAATATTTTCCCACAACCTGTCAGAAATTTGAACAGTTGTGACGTCACACTCATTGAAAGCAGTTTTTGTTACCAAGTATCGCAAAGTCTACATCCCAAAGTCTTTGACGCATTTTACTGTTGGCAGACACGAGTGTGCATTTCCTTTGCAATTTAAATTTTATTTTTGTGTTATTATATCATTTATGTTTTACTGTTGCTGTATTATTCTGCAATAGTGGGCTAAAGAAAAATTCTTTGTTAGAGTACAAAAATTTAATTGAAAACAATGAAAAATTCCCGAAATTCTCAAAAATTCCTGAGGTTTTCGCCATGAAAACATTTCCAGGTTCTTCCCAGATTTCCCAGTTGTAAAAACTCAGAAGATTAGATGGGTAGATTGGATAACTTATATCAGTACGCTTCACAGAGCCATGCGCTAAAATCCGATTTTTCAGGTGGTAACATCTTGTATTCTACTGATCATAGAGGTAAGGGGCCAAGTATTTTGGATAGCCCTTCACCTAGTAATCATTTGTATACCTAACATACTGCATACTGAAGAAGAACAGGCATACTGATGCTATCATACAGTACATGGTCAAAATTTAAACATTACACATTTTCTCCAGCCAACGCAAATTAAGGAAATCAGTTGATTCTTTTGCAATAGACGTAGCCTAAGATGGGCACTAAATTGCTTATAAAAGCACATTTTTTTCATGGGTGGTTCTTGACAAAATCCCCACTCGAAAAAAAAGGCACCATGATTTTTGGTTACCAAAATTCTATAATTTCTGTTCATGGAAAATTGTCAAAATTATCCACTACTGAAATTCAGTGTATCAAAGTAACCATACTTATGTGCATAAAATATGTACTATTAGCCAGCCTAGGCATAAGTGTACTAACTGACGTTGTGAACTCATGGCAAGCATTCCGAGGATACCAAACTATGTTTTCAGTCATCATTTTTTCACCAATAAATCTTTATGATGTGGTGTCTCTATATAATTGGCACCTCATGCCTATACAGGCTGTCTAGGCCTACAAATTATTCGATGGTGCCACCTGGCAGCGTAAGCACCTTACAAGAAATTATTTTGTCACACGAAATTCTTTGTACTTTCAAATCAAACACCACATTTTTTTGTATACTGTAAATGTAGCCTAAAAATGTTGTGAATTTTTATGTAAAGCAGCGTTAGGTGAACATGCATTGGCTGAGAGATAATTTTGTATTAACCTTATATCATATGTAACTATTAGTTGCTTATATATGTCAAAGTATGTACTAGTGTCGAAGTATACAAATAAACTGTCAAAACTTTACTAACCTATAGAATCTGTTTCATACAAACTGCACATCTTGCTTTAACAGGGAAAAGAAGGGAAGCAGCTGAAAAACGTACCTGTTGGAGCACAGAAAATGGGGGAACCACTGCATCAATCCTCATTCCACCTTCCTCACCAAAAATTTTGGCATGTGAACATATTCACATGTTTGTGCTGAAAGAGAATAGTGGTGAAAGGGAGAGGAGACAGTGAGAGAGGGGGCAGAGAGGGGGGGAGAGGGGGGGGAGAGGGAGTGAGAGGGGGGGGGGGAGACGGGGGGGGGGGGGGGAGAGACGGGGGGGGGGGGGGGAGAGACGGGGGGGGGGGGGGGAGAGACGGGGGGGGGGGGGGGAAGGCCGGGGGGGAGAGAGACGGGGGGGGGAGGGAGAGACGGGGGGGGGGAGGGAGAGACGGGGGGGGGAGGGAGAGACGGTGGGGGGAGGGAGAGACGGTGGGGGGGAGAGACGGTGGGGGGAGAGACGGTGGGGGGAGAGACGGTGGGGGGAGAGACGGTGGGGGGAGAGACGGTGGGGGGAGAGACGGTGGGGGGAGAGACGGTGGGGGGAGAGACGGTGGGGGGAGAGACGGTGGGGGGAGAGACGGTGGGGGGAGAGACGGTGGGGGGAGAGACGGTGGGGGGAGAGACGGTGGGGGGAGAGACGGTGGGGGGAGAGACGGTGGGGGGAGAGACGGTGGGGGGAGAGACGGTGGGGGGAGAGACGGTGGGGGGAGAGACGGTGGGGGGAGAGACGGTGGGGGGAGAGACGGTGGGGGGAGAGACGGTGGGGGGAGAGACGGTGGGGGGAGAGACGGTGGGGGGAGAGACGGTGGGGGGAGAGACGGTGGGGGGAGAGACGGTGGGGGGAGAGACGGTGGGGGGAGAGACGGTGGGGGGAGAGACGGTGGGGGGAGAGACGGTGGGGGGAGAGACGGTGGGGGGAGAGACGGTGGGGGGAGAGACGGTGGGGGGAGAGACGGTGGGGGGAGAGACGGTGGGGGGAGAGACGGTGGGGGGAGAGACGGTGGGGGGAGAGACGGTGGGGGGAGAGACGGTGGGGGGAGAGACGGTGGGGGGGGGGGAGAGACGGTGGGGGGGGGGGGGAGAGACGGTGGGGGGGGGAGAGACGGTGGGGGGGGAGAGACGGTGGGGGGGGGAGAGACGGTGGGGGGGGGGGACGGTGGGGGGGGGGGGGGGAGAGACGGTGGGGGGGGGGAGAGACGGTGGGGGGGAGAGACGGTGGGGGGGGGGGAGAGACGGTGGGGGGGGGGAGAGACGGTGGGGGGGGGAGAGACGGTGGGGGGGGGGGGGGAGAGACGGTGGGGGGGGGAGAGACGGTGGGGGGGGGAGAGACGGTGGGGGGGGGAGAGACGGTGGGGGGGGGAGAGACGGTGGGGGGGGGAGAGACGGTGGGGGGGGGGGGGAGACGGTGGGGGGGGAGAGACGGTGGGGGGGGGGAGAGACGGTGGGGGGGGGAGAGACGGTGGGGGGGGGAGAGACGGTGGGGGGGGGAGAGACGGTGGGGGGGGGAGAGACGGTGGGGGGGGAGAGACGGTGGGGGGGGGAGAGACGGTGGGGGGGGGGAGAGACGGTGGGGGGGAGAGACGGTGGGGGGAGAGACGGTGGGGGGAGAGACGGTGGGGGGAGAGACGGTGGGGGGAGAGACGGGGGGGGGAGAGACGGTGGGGGGAGAGACGGGGGGGAGAGACGGGGGGGAGAGACGGGGGGGAGAGACGGGGGGGAGAGACGGGGGGGAGAGACGGGGGGGAGAGACGGGGGGGAGAGACGGGGGGGAGAGACGGGGGGGAGAGACGGGGGGGAGAGACGGGGGGGAGAGACGGGGGGGAGAGACGGGGGGGAGAGACGGGGGGGAGAGACGGGGGGGAGAGACGGGGGGAGAGACGGGGGGGAGAGACGGGGGGGAGAGACGGGGGGAGAGACGGGGGGGAGAGACGGGGGGGAGAGACGGGGGGGAGAGACGGGGGGAGAGACGGGGGGAGAGACGGGGGGAGAGACGGGGGGAGAGACGGGGGGAGAGACGGGGGGAGAGACGGGGGGAGAGACGGGGGGAGAGAGGGGGGGAGAGACGGGGGGAGAGACGGGGGGAGAGACGGGGGGAGAGAGGGGGCAGAGACGGGGGAGAGGGGGGGCAGAGACGGGGGAGAGGGGGGAGAGACGGGGGAGAGGGGGGAGAGACGGGGGAGAGGGGGGAGAGACGGGGGAGAGGGGGGAGAGACGGGGGAGAGGGGGGAGAGACGGGGGAGAGGGGGGAGAGACGGGGGAGAGGGGGGAGAGACGGGGGAGAGGGGGGAGAGACGGGGGAGAGGGGGGAGAGACGGGGGAGAGGGGGGAGAGACGGGGGAGAGGGGGGAGAGACGGGGGAGAGGGGGGAGAGACGGGGGAGAGGGGGGAGAGACGGGGGAGAGGGGGGAGAGACGGGGGAGAGGGGGGGGAGAGGGGGGGAGACGGGGGAGAGGGGGGAGAGACGGGGGAGAGGGGGGAGAGACGGGGGAGAGGAGGGAGAGACGGGGGAGAGGGGGGAGAGGGGGGGAGGGGCAGTAAAGGAAAAAGAGGGATGGATGAAGACAATAGCACTGAGAGCCGCAGAGATGAGAAATAGTGACGGTCACTGAGAGACAGTGGCAGTGAAACAGGAAGAGAGATGGATGAAGATAGTACCAATTGGAGCAAAAGAGAGGATACAGTAGAAAGGAATGAGAGATGAGAGGTGGTCATACAGAGACTTGGGGGGTGAGGAAGGGTATCTGAACAACCCACCTCCCAAGACTTGTGAACACGAAAAAAATTTGTCAATTTTCCCCATTTCCTATACCCATATGTCAAAGTTTCCCAGTCTAGGGTCAAAACCCTAAGCATACCATCCCCAAGGACATGTGCGAAGAGTAGACATTGGTGGTTGAAGAGAAAGACAGCATGCTGCACCAAGCATGGAAGAAAGAGAGAGAGTGGCAATGGGAGGAGGGGAAAAAGGGGGGGACAAAGACAATGAGAGTGGGACACAGAGAGAGTGCAACTGGCAAGAGAAGGAGACAGTGGTAAGGAAGAGCGAGATTAGGGATGAAGACAAAGACAGTGACAGTGGGAGGGACAGATAGGAGAGAGAGCAAAAAGGAGGAAATGGGAACTGGAAGAGAGAGAGTGGTAATGGGAGGGAGATACTGAGTATGAAGGCTTCACTATAAAGAGAGAAGGTAAAAGGATTTACAATGTACTTTGTTAAAAGAGTGTGAATATGTTCACAAGCCAAAAATGTTTGCTGAGGAAGGCAGAATAAAGACTGAGGCAGCTAGTTTCCCCACTTCTGTCAGAAACTTTTAGAGAGGAGCATATCTGTCTTCTTTGTGTTCCACTAGAAGTATTTTTCAGCTGGCACAGAGTATAATTTTATAGCACAACTTAATTAAAGGAAGAGAACAGTTGATAATACATTCTAAGGCTACCAGGAATAGTCATATGAAAAGTGGAGGGAGTAACAATAGAGGGTAGACAAATTGATTATAGTAAGCAGGTTCAAATGTATGTAGGTTGCAGCAACTATGTAAAGACGAAGAGGCTTGCACAGGAGAGACTACTGTGAAGACTGCATCAAACCAGTCTTTGAAGTGAAGACAACAACAACCACAACCTCTTCATTTACTAACCATGTAATTCAGCATTCTTCTGGAGCACCACGTTTCAATGGTTCCATTCTGTGCACTGTGGGACTTTCCCTATCTCTGAGTGCTGCAATTTACACACTATGTGTAGTACTCAGAATCACTAGACTACTTGCACTGTACAGGAGAAATGAAGGCTGAATTAAATCTTGTTGTTGTTGTGGTCTTCAGGTCAGAGACTGGTTTGATGCAGCTCTCCATGCTACTCTATCCTCTGCAAGCTTCATCTCCCAGTACCTACTGCAACTTACATCCTTCTGAATCTGTTTAGTGTATTCATCTCTTGGACTCCCTCTACGATTTTTACCTGCCACATTGCCCTACAATACTAAATTGGTGATCCCTTGATGCCTCAGAATATGTACCATCAAGCAATCCCTTCTTCTAGTCAAGTTGTGCGACAAATTTCTCTTCTCCCCAATTCTATTCAATACCTCCTCATTAGTTATGTGATCTACCCATCATATCTTCAGCATTCTTCTGTAGCACCACATTTCAAAACTTCTCTTCTCGCCTAAATTATTTATCGTCCACGTTTCACTTCCATACATGGCTATGCTCCATACAAATACTTTCAGAAACGACTTCCTGTCACTTAAATCTATACTCGATGTTAACAAATTTCTCTTCTTCAGAAACACTTTCCTTGCCATTGCCAGACTACATTTTTATATCCTCTCTACTTTGACCATCATCAGTTATTTTGCTCCCCAAATAGCAAAACTCATTTACTACTTTAAGCGTCTCATTTCCTAATCTAATTCCCTTAGCATCACCTGATTCAATTAGACTACATTGCATTATCCTCGTTTTGCTTTCGTTGATGTTCATCTTACACACTCCTTTCAAGACACTGTCCATTCCATTCAACTGCTCTTCCAGGTCCGTTGCTCTCTCTGATAGAATTACTATGTCATTGGCGAACCTCAAAGTTTTCATTTCTTCTCCATGGATTTGAATTCCTACTCCAAATTTTTCTTTTGTTTCCTTTACTGCTTGCTCAATATACACATTGAATAACATCGGCGATAGGCTAAAACCCTGTCTCACTCCTTTCCCAACCACTGCTTCCCTTTCATGTCCCTCGACTCTTATAACTGCCATCTGGTTTCCGTACAAATTGTAAATAGCCTTTCACTCCCTCACCCCTGCCACCTTCAGAATTTGAAAGAGAATATTCCAGTCAACACTGTCAAAAGCTTTCTCTAAGTCTACAAATGCTAGAAATGTAGGTTTGCCTTCCCTTAATCTATTTTGTAAGGTAAGTCGTAGGGTCAGTACTGCCTCACGTGTTCCAAAATTTCTACGGAATCCAAACTGATCTTCCCCGAGGTTGGCTTCTACTAGTTTTTCTATTCGCCTGTAAAGAATTCGTGTTAGTATTTTGCAGCTGTGGCTGCAGGAGAGGACTGAGGGAAGGGGGGAGAGAAGGGTGGAGGGTGGAGGGCAGAGGGGGAGGGAGGGGGGAGGGAGGGAGGGGTGACGGGGGGGAGGGGGGAAGGAGGGGGGAGGGAGGGAGGGGAGGTGGGGGGGGGAGAGAGAGAGAGAGAGAGAGAGAGAGAGAGAGAGAGAGAGAGAGAGAGAGAGTGAGTCTCTTATGAAAAATAAAATTAACTGCTTCCATATTTAACAGTCATAAAATGAGTTTAAAAAAATCAAGTAGTAAATAAAAGTCACAGCAATAACTTGACAGCTTCTCTGCTGTTCGACGTATGGCAACCCAACTCTTAAACACAAAAAGTAAGGCTCGTGATACTGAAACAACAAGAAGCATAATTTGACATAAATGTTTAGAACAGATTCTGGCTGATGGTTCATTGTTGACTAATTTTATGAAAGTATGGTGCCATCTGAGGAAAAAAAATCTACAGATCAAAGAGTCATGATAAGATGATAGTATCTAATTAGCCCTGTCTGGCTGATGAAAAGGATGATTTAAGTGATGAGGAGAACACTATACAGTGAGAACTCCTAGTTTAAAGAATAAATATAACCGCTTACTTACTTTGTCTTGAAGAAGAAGTAGTAGAATGAGTACATGTAGACATAACCTGACGTCGATGCTGCTGCCAGGAAGCTTGTCCATTGCCTGAAAATTAATATTGCCTGGTAAATAAAAATACTGTGAATAAAGCAAAGCTAATCACAAACATCGCAACTTCTGAAGAAGAACTAGTCAATTTTCAAGCTGTCTGTTCTGTTTAAATGGTCATTATTTGAAGTAAAGAGCCAGGAAAGGCACAGTATCTTTTCTGTACACAGCAACGGAATGTGTACAGGTGAGAATTTTTTCCATAACGTTTGACTCTATAACTAACTGGTTGAAACTTTTTTCTATAGACTATGAAGAACTAATGATATTTGGCTCAAAATGGTAGGTAACTATTAAGGTGTATGTCCTACCACTAACAGCTGTGCATAAATACATAATGTACTCTTATGCAAAATTTGTATGCACAAAGAAATAATACATTTTCAATGGCTTCCTCTGTCAAGCATACTACGTCCTGCCTTTGATGTGAATATCTTGGATTATCTGACCAACAGCTAAGTGATTAGCCTCTTTATGAAATGCAAATGTATTTATCACTGTTTTGTTGAATTTTCTGACTCTGGTGTCTACATATGGTAAAAAGAGCACATTGGAGTTCGTAGATATCGACTAGCTCATTCAGGTTAGGACAAACAACTATCTAAATAAACTCAACAGGTTGTGTATATTGAATTTTAAGTAATACTTTGACAAGGAAATTTGTGACAGACAGCAGATTGTTACTCATTGAGCAGAACCTAAAATTTTATATTTCAGAACAATTCACAATCATATATACATAAGAAGTTATCTTAGACTACAACTTTTGCACATCTGAAAAATTATGCAGTGAAACAAATTTGTTACACAAGAAATTTAACACAATGCTCATGAACTTCATAGTTTCACATACAAAAACAGACTTTTTTTCCTTTTTTTCCCTCCACATGCAAAATCAGAAGCTCAAACATAGATATGAATAACTGTTTTCCAGACAGGAAAGCACTACGGCCAGCCTTAATCTCTACAGAAACTATTCAGCCAGAACTTTCCTCAGTACATCTGTAGAAACTGTATTGGACAAACTTACTTTGTCTAGAGATACTCTTAATTAATTTATCAAGCAGAACAACAAAATCTTATTGTTATGTACGACTGCAGGGATATTAAGGCTGCATGCAGGCATTATGATCAAGGTACGTTTGGTTGGATGATTAAAGGGACAGAACTACTACGTCATCAATCCTTTTTTCTGCGACCAGGGAGGTCTATACGACTGTAGATCAGAGACAGCCTACCACGCAAAATCCAGGGGTGAAAACCCCAACATCTACCAAATGTCAGCAAAGCTGAGTTAAGGTACAAAAAGAAAAAGGAAGACAGAGGAAGAAAGGCAGGGAAGGAGCCCCATGTAGGGGGCAACCAGAAGCTCTCAAAAGCAGAAAGCAATGAGGGTACATACATCCCCAGCATCTGCCACTTACCAGAGATACTCCACTCAGATTGCCTTGAAAAGACTAGCAACACGGACAGAGCAAGAGAAGCACAGAGGGACAAAAGATGAACAACTCCAAAACACCACGCGAGAAGATGGAAGAAGTGTAAAAGAGCAAGCAGGGTGAAGACCGGGATGGACTACCAAGCCTAGACAGCCACAGTCTGGTCTGGACACAGGATGCAACAGTGTTCTGCCAACGCCTAAATGGGCCAAGAAGGTTAAATGGCTGTCCCTTAAAGAGTGGTCTAACGCGCTTCACAGATAAAGTGAACAACTACGTCAGCCACAAAGGCATCGTCTCCTAACACCAGGGGTAGTGAGTCAGGGAGATTAAGAGTCCACGCAGTACAGTTAGGTTCAGACAGTCCAGCAAAATGTGGACCATCATCAAACGAGAGCCACAATGACAGTGGGATGGGTCCTCACTAGGCAGGAGATGACAATGAGTTAGCCAAGTATGGCCAATGTGAAGCCAACACAGGACGACAGAGGTCTTGAGAGAGGACTGCATGGAGGACCTCCACAGATTCTTGGTCTCCTTTGCCACCCGTAATTTATTTGGTGAAGTCAGAGTAAGCCATTCCATATTTGAGGCACTTGAGAAACTTGATGGCGTAATACTAATCAGAGGTCTGTTTTTGGAATACCAATCTCAAGAGCCAGTTTGGCCAGGCTATCAACGAGCTCATTTTCCAGGATCCTCATAAGGCCTGGCATCCAGACGAAGACCACTGAGCATCCACACGTTCTAGGGCATAAGGAGAACCCTGAATAGCAATGACTGACAGATGGCAAAAGTAACACTGGTCAAGAGCTTTCAAACTGCTGAAGGAGTCACTGTAGATGAGAAAGGACTCACTAGTGCAGGAACGAATATACTCAAGAACACACGAGATGGTCATCAACGCTGCAGTGAAAACACTATAGGCATCCGCCAAGGAGCGCAGTCCAGTATGTCCTGTGCGAGTATAATCAAAGCCTGCCCATGACCAGCAATCATCGATCCATAAGTGTAGACTACTTCTGAATCCCAGCTTGCACCAAGGATAGAGAGAAATTGGTGGCGGAGGCCTCAGTATGAACAGAGACTTTCGGACCTTGTGACAGGTCAAGCTGAAGCAGTGGCCAAGGGATGCATCCCTGAGGTGTACAGGAGTGGATCCAGAGGAAAGGTGGAAGAGGAAACAACTGAAATTCTCAGAGCATAGACCAGATGCAGATTGCGATCGTAATCCCTGATCTGGGTTGCCGTTGCAACAGATGGGTTACCGTGTTTGGAAAAAGGAGACAATAGATTGGATGCTTAGGAGAGCTTTTAACATGGGTAGCATAACAGGCACCTGATCCACAATGGAGGGACCCCAGCCTCCACAAGTAAGCTGTTCACAGGGCTAGTTCAAAAGGCTTCTGTCACAAATTGAACCCTGCAGTGGTGTATCAGATCCAGTATCCACAATGCTGAGAATGATGCCAAATGAGGTGCCAGACTCCCACAATCAAGGCGGATTGTATCATGGCTTTGTAAAGCTACAGAAGGGTAGTACAATCCACATCACAGCTGCTGTTACTCAGGCAGCGAAGAGTATTAAGGTGCAGCCAAAATTTTGGAGAAGATGGGGAATCCACATCAACCAAGAATCAAAGGCCAGTCTTAAGAAGCGATGAGTCTCTACAATACTGAGTGGTTGGTAGTACATGTAAAGTTCTGGTTGTGGGTGAACGGTATGGCATCAACAGACGTGCATGATGCGAATCTTGGCAACCAAAAATCGAATGCCATGGGTGACAGCTAATGCCTGCGACTTTCATATGGCACCCTGCAGTCGACATTCAGCGACACCCGCACTACAGGGGTAATAGTAGAGGCAGAAGTTGTCAACATACAAGGAGGGTGATACTGAAGACTTCACAGCGGCTGCTAGACCATTGATGGCCACTAGAAAGAGAGGGACACTAGCACAGAGCCTTGCAGGACTGCATTCTCTTGGATATGAGGGGGGTAATGTGGGAAGCCCTAACTCAAACCTGGAATGTAGTGCAACAGGAAGTTCTGGATGAAAATCGAGAGTGGACCCGGAGACCCCAATCACGAAAGGTAGCAAGGATGTGGTTTCATAAGCCTTTTGCAGGTTGAAGAAGATAGCTATAAGGTGTTGACATCAGGCAAAAATTGTTTGGATGGCAGACTCCAGGAAAAACCAGATTAACAGTAGTGCGGTAGTGGAACAGCCTTGGCGAAAACCACCCAGGGACAGAGCCAGAAGACCATGAGACTCGAGGAGCCAACACAGCTGCCAGCACACCTTGCTTTCAAGCAACTTGCAGGAAACTTATCGGGCGATAACTGCCCAGCTCTAGAGGGTGCTTATCCAGCTTCTGTACTGGGACACTGATGCTTTCTCACCATTGTGATAGGAACTCACCCTTGCTTCAGATGTGATTAAAGATGGCAAGAATATGATGCTGACAATCCACCAGTAGATGCTTGATCATTTGGTTGTGGATGCGGTCAGGCCCTGGGGCTGTATCAGGGCAGCGGGCTAGTACACTGAAATTCCCACTCACTGAACAAAGCATTATATGGGTCCAGGTAGGGTGTAGTAAAACATAATTGCTTTTGCTCCACTTACTGTTTCAAAACACAGAAGTCAGGTTGGTAATTCTCAGACACTGAGATTTGAGCATAGTGCAGAGCAAAATGTTTGGTGATGGCATCTGGGTTAGTGTAGACAGTGCCAATCAAGGTAATACTAGGTACACTTGCAGGTGTTTGGTATCTGTGAAGTGTCTGAACTTAGCCCAAACCTGCGAAGGAGAAGTACATGGTCCACGGTTGAAATATACCGTTAGGTGGCAGACCTGTGCACAAAGCCGCTTAAAGGCAATGAGGTGGGGTCCACTGATGGGTGCCACTTATGGCTTTGGGGAGCCTGCCTACAGTCTCTTATGGCCTCTGCAATTTCTGATGACCACTGAGGTACCGTATTCCGTCGGGACAGGCCCAAGGAATACGGGATCGCTAAATCCGCTACTGAAAGAATGACTATAGTGTTATTCTAGATAGTCTCATCAATATCTCCATACGGTGGAGAGCCAAGGCAGACAGCAAAGGTGAAAGCGGCCCAGACAGCATTGTTGAGAGACTTTTAATGGAACTGACAGTCACCGTCATGTCACCCGGGCTTAGTAGCCAAGAAGAAATCACCATCAGTCCTTGTGCAAACCAAGTATTGTGAGTAGTATTGCCCTGCTTGCCATTTAGCCCTACATTCCTTCCACGGCATAGCCAGGGAAGGAAACATTTTAGAGTCATACCTCTCTACATTGAAAGAAAGGACTGTTCTTTCATGGAGACTGCTGGGGAAGTATAGCCACCAGTGGGAGATAACTTCATCCACTTCATTTGCAGCTCACCCACCATCGTGCCACACATTACAAATGGAGGCTCTCTCCTTGGGCACCATCCAGCCTCACCAACATCTGCCTGGCCAGTAATCTGCTGCTCAGAGTCCCCGTGTCCCAGTCACGATGGGCGCATACTCCTTGTCATACACGGGGAGTTTTCAGCTCAGACACCAACAGTGCAATCCCTGTGTGGTTAGAGGCCTACTATCGTGCAGGTACTAGACAACTCCCCTACAACGGGATGGTTACCGTGCTGCGTTTGTGGTGTATTATCTTATTAAATGGAAGGGTGTGAGAATGGAAACACAAAAAGGTGGAGCATCCATCACATTGGGGAACATTTCCTGCACGATCTGCACTTCTGGAGAATTTTGAAAATTGGTAGCAGGTCAAACCCAACAATGGGGACCATGTGTTTATTTAATGAAAATTTGTGGAAAACACCCAGATGTGGAAACTCGAGGCCCAATCATAAACCAGGCCCTAGCAGTCAGCATCATGAAAACCAACCAATGGAGAGGCAGAGGGGGGAAAGAGATAGTGGAAGTGTAAGTTTGCAGCACATAAAGAAAGTAATGCTGCAAAGGCTGTGGCCCCGTGGTAACCATGCATGTACTCGCAAAAGATTTGCGATCGTTCTGGGGTCATAGGCATGTTTAGTGCACGTGTGTGGTTTTGTTCCCACATAACTGCATTAGTGCTCAACAAAAGAGGCATCATGTACACATATATCAAAAACTCTCTTACAATTTTATCTGCTTTGAAACCATATTCTATTAGTTTTCTATGAACAGTAAATTTTAAAATTATTGTCCCATTAAATATATCACAATCAACTCTGGTGTTTTTGAGAAACCATTATGGAACGTTATCATTTAGTTTAACAGAATAGTCAACTTAGAAACTGATTAGAAATTATACAGCCAATACACAGTTTTAAATTTATTTTAATACAAAAATCACCAGCTACTGATATGTCAATTTTGACATGTGGAAAATTGAAATCACCTTCCCAAACATAGTACGGACAACAGAAATGCCTAATCAGATGATTTCTGTTTTATACACAAGATATTGAATAATTACACATTAGTCCAATTACAACTTTCTGTTTCACTTTCTGCTGCATATGAAATAATGTACATGCAAAACAAGACCACCACCTTATAAAATAATTCATAATTTACTTACCACCGATAATCTTCTGCATTAAGGAGGAAGTATGTACAAACAATTGTAACACAAACTGTGACTATCATCAGTATGATGAACACAAGAAGCATGAAGCCATACACATAGTATATTTTATACGCCCAGAATGACGTGAAGATAAAGTACCTGTAACACAACAAAGTATTATTAAATCAAATGCATTTACAAATGAAAAAAAATAGAATTCTTCATTTTTTAATCAAGAGAGAAACTGGCATGAGAGGCTGCTACCTTGCTTTCAATTTCATTCGCTACCATTATCAACTTTAATCAAAGTACATGGTATTTGATTTTTTATTATGTGCTTCATGTATTAATAAAAAAGTGGATTTTACTTTCCAGAAATTTTCACCACCATAACAGCAGCTTCCCTTCTGTCATTAATATAAATTTGTATGAGTTCCTAAATATACTACACAGATGAATAATTAGCAATTTAGCACAACTTGTGTGTGCTACAGGAATTACTGACTTGGATACTGGGGAATTTTTTCGTATATGACACATTAATTCCTAACATTCCACAGATCTCATCATGAAGAGGAACATTAATTACACAGAAGCAAATACACTATATGTGACAACTTGTGCCAGCAAACAAGCATTCCATCACCCACCTAGACAGCCAACAAATTAAAGCAAATATGAAATGGTCTCAAAAACTAAGATACAGAATTCCCTGGTCCCGCATCACATGACTGTGCCCAAGTGTCCCGTTTAACAATTTCTCATTTATTTGTGTTGCCTTGTAGGCCAAGGATGTAATGTATTGTTGAATGTGATCTATCCATTTAACGGGAATTTTGTTCTTGAGAAAGTGTCAGTCACCCCCCCTCCTTCCCCCCCCCCCCCTCTCTCTCTCTCTCTCTCCCCCCCCCCCCCCCCCCTCCAGCCAAAGATGCTGTTACATTTCCTAAAGTTACTTTCGAAATAATTCCCGAAATAAACAACAGAAGGCAGCATCTGTCAAGGGACAGGTAGCAAAAGATCCATACTTTGTTCTCATATGAATTGAAGCCAGTTTTCAAACAATAGGGGGCTTGCATGTCAAGAAAATTAAGGCCCGAGCTATACTCAGGTGCCATCTTTTGGACACAGCATTGTGAGCCGAGCTATGCTTGGGCTTGGTCTGCAAAGTGTTAACAATATCTGCAATTTTGGTGTTCAGGCAACGACTGAAAGGAGGAAATGCAACACAATCTTCCCAAGTGAAAACATTTTGGCAAATGCAATTTTGCACTTTTGTCTTCTCACCATCAAGGTCAGTTTTGGTGCTTGTACATTCATCGAGTGGCTCTAATCCATTTACTGACAATCTACATTACATCTATATCTACATTTTCATCTACATCATACTTTGCAAATCACTCAATGGTGTGTGGTGGAGGCTACTTCTGGTACCAGTAACTGATCCCTCTTTCCCTATTCCACTTGCAAATGGCACACAGGAAGAATGGTTGTTGGTAAGCCTCTATATTACCTCTAATTTCTCAAATTTTCTTGTTGCGGTCAATTCACTATATGTATGGGGGAAGTAGTAAAATGTTTTCTGACTCTTCTGGAAAGCGTTCTCTCGAAACTTCATTAGTAAATCAATCCATGACGCATAACACCAATATTGTAATGTCTGCCACTGGAGTTTGTAGAGTACCTCTGTAATGCTCCTGAACCGACTAAATGATCCCATGACAAAATGTGCTGCTCTTTGTAGGATGTTATCTATCTCTTCTATCATTCCTACTTTGTAAGGATCTCAGATAGATGAACAATACTCAAGAATCTGTTAAACAAGTGTCTTGTAAGCCACTTCCTTCATAGATGAGTTGCATTTCATTATGATTCTTCCTATGAATCTGTCTGGCATCTGATATTCCTTATGTTTGCTTTATCTAATCATTCCACTTAAGGTCGCTCTGAATAGTTACAGATTGTTTCCAGCAATGCATCATAAATAGTGTTGTGCAGCAGAGGATTTCTACTCTTATGTATGTGCAATATGTTACATTTATTCACGTTCAAATTCCAGAGCCTGCACCATTCATCAATCCTCTGCAGAACATTCTGAAAATCGATACTGCCTTCTGGCATTGCTACTTTCTTACACACAACCGCATCTTCTGTGAACAATCTTGCAGAGCTTTCGATGCTCTCTACCAGATCATTTATATACACTGTAAACAGCAACTGTCCTATCACACTTCCTTGGAATGCTCCAGAAATTACATTTACATCTGTTGATTTTGCTCCGTTCACACAAGGGCATCGAGTTCTCTACCAGTAAGAATTTCTCCAATCAAGTCGCAAATCAGGTCCAGTATTCAGTAAGCTGATTTTTTTTATTTTTTATTTTTTCCCACTAAATGGCAGAGTGGGATGGTGTCAAATGTCTTCTGACGTCAAGGAACATGGCATCAATCTAAGCACCATTGGGGAAGGAAGAGAGCTGAATGGAAAGGACTTGAGAGGTTTAGGGAAAAAGGTGGAGTTTGGAAAAGTCAGCTGAGTTTTGGAAGGTCTCTGCTTACACAATCCATGTTGATTTTTATAGAGAAGAGTTTCTTTCTGCAAAATGTTTTGAGCATAAAATGATATAGGCCTTTAATTACGTGCATCTGTCCTACAACCCTTCCAGAAAATTGGAATGATCTACACTTTTTCCAGTCACTAGGTATCTACTGTTACTCCAGCAATGTATGATAAACTGCTAGTAGAAGGTGAAAAAGTATTTTGCATCTTTGTAGGACCTTACATTTATTTAAGCCAAAGCATCTAAGGATTTTTTGCCACTCCAGTAGCTAGATTTCTTTTTTTTATATTTGATGAAAACCTCATGCACAGCTCTTCTTGAGCCCATTTTGCTTTTGTTTGTCAGCAAGACTTAAGATGTTTATACAAATCAAAATAGCTCTGAGCACTATGGGACTTAACATCTATGGTCATCAGTCGATGTTTATACATGTGGTGGGTGAAGCTCTCCATTTCCACAGTAGCTTTCAAATACAATTGGTGAACTATGCCAGGTCTTTCCAATTCATCGTAGCTTTGCCTGGCACATACATGTCTGGAGTGTACTGCACAATACCTCAAATTCTGTCATTTTATACTCATTATTTCCATGCTCATAGATAAATATCTGATTCTGAATTACAAGGTAATTTGATATACATTTGTCACATTTACTAAGCAGAAATAGCTTCCTACATTTTTTTGATGGATAAAAAAACCTACTCACCAAATGGTGGCAGGAGAGCACGCACATAAAAAAAGGTTTCAGGTATGCATGCTTTTGGAGCCAGTTACTACTCCTTCTGGCAGAAAGGTTGAAGGGGAAGGAAGAGAGCTGAATGGAAAGGACTGGAGAGGTTTAGGGAAAAAGGTGGAGTTTGGAAAAGTCAGCCAGAACCACAGGTCAGGGGAGACTTTCTGCACAGGATGAGAAGGAAAGACAGATTGTTGAGGACTGGAAGTCCCCAACAATCAGTCTTTCCTTTTCATCCCATCTGGTAGACTCCCCTAACCTGGGGTTCTGGGTGACTGTTCCAAACTCTACTCTTTTTCCTAAACCTCTCGTCCTTATCCTTCACTCCTCTTCTTTCCCTTTCGACCCTTCTGCCAGAAGAAGGAGCCACTGGCTCCGAAAGCTTGCATATCTAAAACCTTTTTTATGTGTGTGTTCCCCTGCCGCTGCTTGGTGAGTAGACTATTCATCTATCCAATTACATTACATTACACTGTCAAAAATTGATTATTTTTGTTGATATATTCCTACATTTTTTGCCATTCCTGTTGACACAAAATAGTCTATGATGCTACAACAGCCATACCATTTATTACCTGCTCTGTATCAACGTGCTCCCAAAGTTCTGTCCTATTTGCAATCAAAAGATCTAAGATGTTACCATCATAAGTTGGTTCTCCTGCTAATTTTTGGCTACAGCATTTGGAAGAATATCACAGTAGTCCTTCCTTTTCACTATCCACTGTAATCATTTCACATTCCATCCACAGCTGTCAAATTAACATCCCCTCCCCCTACCAATTATAACAATGTCAGGAAATTTACATGCCAACTTTCGAACTTTGGTTTAAATTTCCACTGTTTCAGCTCCTGAAGATTGAGTCCTTAAAACCAAATGACAAAATTAAAAGTTTGTTAAAGGACAACTTCTAAATACCATGATCTGCATTTTAATTAAAATGTTTAATAGCCAGCTGGTATTTGGTCGTACAACCCATCATCAGTGGCATCTGATATAGAGAGCAACAAACAACTACATGTGCATTCATGTGCACGAAATGACAATTTTATACATAACAGCAGAAACATAAATCTACTTATATCACGTATCTTTATATCAGTAACATGTATGTTAGTTATAAATTCTTTGTGATGTTAAACTTTATGTTCATTTTGAAAGAAAACAACAATGCAGATATTTATAACCCACTTCAACCAAATCTGTGTTAGGATATGAAATCCATCGAGTTTGTAAATGTTTACAGTAGTTCTGTATGTAAGCGCTGACAATTCTTAGGCAGTGATATTTCTTGGCAATATTTGACATAAATGTCATGTAAATATGAAACTGACAGATAAGCCGAAGAGTCTATATTACGTGTACTGTGACAATATTATGAAAACAATAGTACTGAATCCCACTACTGGTGCATGAGGAGAGTGAGTGCACTAAGTGTGGGTCACTGCATGTGTGTACTCAATCGCCTGCTAACTGTATCAATGCAGGCCGCTCACTTGAGGGCACCAGTAGGAAGCATGCACATGGCACGGTCTCTGTTGTGCCGTCTACCAGGGGCCAAGCCCATGTATGTGTAGAGCAGCAGTGACTGAACCTCTTCTTGTATTTCAAGGTGTATCACATACATACCGATGTTCTGTGTCTTGTGGAGTCCCGATAAGCTTAATGTTTGGCGGTTATGAACCATGTTTGTGCAACTTGGATCAGTTTTGTGTACTACTTGGTTACTACACAATCAGTCACAAGTTTCGAATGATTCCCACATCTGCAATCTTTAAGTGCTGTTCCATCAAGTTTATTCATTATGGATGCCATGCTACTGGCTCTGACTGAACAGTTTACTTTGGCTGTGATCACTTTCTCGGCTTCCATAAACAGACAGGGTACCCTCCCACTGGTCAATCCCCCCACTTTTTCTCCATAAGATGATTCAGCCAAGGATTTGTGGAAGCTTACAAAAATGGACTCAGACAGAATTTGTTGACTTCTGGTGTGACAGACTCAAATTTGTGTAAAAACTTCTTAATCTCGTGGATTCCACCTAAGGAGTATCAATTACTGTGTCAGCTTGTTACTTCACAAGAAGCAGCAGCTCTTACTTTTGAGCACATGTGCAGTTTATTGTCCAACTAGTATTGCAAACAAACAGATGCCATAGTAGTGCAAGTTGAATTCTACTCATGCCACAAGAAATCAAAATAGTCATACAGGGCCTGGGCAGACAACCTACACGGTCTTAGCCGTAAGTGTAAATTCATTACTGATGTCCATAACGAGTCTTATGCAGACACTATGGAGCATGACACAATTGTCTGTTTAGCTCCAGACAAGGAAGTGGACAAGGAAGTGCTTCAGAAAGCTTTACTCTGTGAAAACCCCCCTCTGGCAGAAGTTCTGCAAACAGCACAAAGCTTCATAAATAGACGTCTTCGACGCATCATGAATATATCTGGTGGCCAGAAAAAATAGGTAATGAACTCTGGTGAATAACAAACCAGATACCTATAGAAGACCAGATACGAGAGAGAAAGTGTGGCTGGTTGGGGCACACCTTGAGAAAACCAGATGGAGCCATCGAGAAAAAAGCATTGGAATGGAATCCCCAGGGAAAAAGGAAGAGAGGAAGACCGAGGGGCACATGGAAGAGGACAGTGGAAGGGGAAGCAAAAAGAGTTGGCAAGATCTGGGCAGAATTGAGGCAAATGGCCAAAGACAGACGGATGGCGAGTTCTCCCGGACGCCCTATGCCCCCATAGGGGCCAAAGGAATTAAGTCAAGTAAGTCAAGTCAGTCAAGTCACAATCTTTAGAAATTCCTCAGGCATTGAATGACCAAATTGAAGCACGGGGCACTGTGGGCGTCGCATGCCTTGTTATGCCAGAATGTACCTTTTGCTGGAGCCTGGACAGAGAGTTTACTTTTCAAATGTTGAAATCCGACCTACTCCCAACCCCTTGTTTCGCTACGTTCTCTCTGGGCCACTATGATGACAGACAGCTTGCATGAGGAAGTGACAGTGGCAGCAGTAAACATGCAGGCCCAGCACAGAGCAGACCCAGGCTGGGCCCAGCAGCCACAGCCACCACAGCACCAGCATCAGTGTTATCTGTTTCAGTTTTGCCTTTCTGTTTTGTGCAGCACGAATTTTTGGCATGCCCTAAGCCAGGGGCGGGCAAATGTTGCACGTGGCTCATGAGCGCACAGTGCTGCACATGTGCTGCTCGTGTGCAGTCATCAAGCGGGGAGGTGGCGACAGCCGGCAGGTTGTGGGTAGTACCAGGCTAAGCTGCGGACGTCGACACGAAGCAACCACTACGTAGTGGACGTTGTATTTCGTCATGTCTCTCATCTAACTCATTTAACATTTTATGGAGCACTGTTTTCAATTTGTCAGGACGACAACAATGATAGCCCAGCGGTACATGCAAGTTATAAGATTGCGCTTAATATAGCAAGAGCTGGAAAACCATTTGCTGAAGATGGGTTTATAAAGGAGTGCATCAATGACGCTGCTGATTTACTTTTCCCACTGAATACAAATCAGTTTCCAGCTATCACTCTTTCTCGGCGGACTTTTAAGTCGCCATGTAAGTGCCATGGTAGGTGACGTTCGCCACCAATTAAGGAGTGCAGTGCAGGAGTTTATTGCATTTTCCATCGCACTTGATGAGTCCATATATATTTTAGACACTGCGGAATTAGTGATTTATGTCCGCGGCGTGGACACTGCTCTGCACATAGCAGGGGATTTTTTAGATATGATATATCTTTAAAAAGCACGACCACCGGCGCGGACATCCTAAAAGCCGTTGAAGAAGCTATCGATTCAGCTGGCTTAAACTGGGAACGTTTGGTGTCAGTGACAACACACGGAGCACCTGCAATGAAAGGGGAACAAATGGGATTTGTTGGAGTACTACGAGAAAAGCCTCAGCGTACAGAAGAAACACTGTGCAGCATCCTCTGCATTTTGCACCAAGAAGTACTCTGTGCAAAAGCAGCAAAACTGGGGGACATCATGCAAGTGGTTATTCGGGCAGTTAATTATTTGAGATCCCACGGGATTACACATAATGTCACACATATTTAGATGAAATTGAGGATGAGTACAGTGACATACAATAACACAGTGAAGGCCCCTCGCTTAGCCTCGGTAATGTACTCAAAAGAGTTTTTGAGCTGAGAATACCAATAAATAATGTTTTAAAGGACAAAGGAAGGTATGATCCCAAGTTAGAAGATCCAGAGTGGGTTGCCGACCTTGCATTTTTAGTGGACATTACCGGACATGTGAGTGCACTGAACACAAGTTTGCAAGGAGAAAATCAGCTAATTTGTGAAATTGCTGAAAAGGTGCAAGCTTTCACTAGCAAGCTTGAGCTGTGGGAACGACAGCTCTCGTCAGGGAACGCACTGCATTTCCCTACTCTGTCTACTGTGCGAGAACAGAATTGCAAAGAATATGTTTCCGTACTTCATGCAATAAAAGAGGAATTTCTCAGGCGATTTGAGGATTTTTCATATTTATCCCAAGTTTTGAATGGTTATCGAGACCATTTGCTGTTTCTGTAGATGATATTCATCCCAATTTACAAATGGAATTAATAGATCTACAGCGTAATTCTCCTCTGAGAGACAAGTTCCTTTTGGCAAGATGTGTAATAGACTCTTATCAAGACTTTCCACAGCAAGAGTTTCTTCATCTCCACCGTGAAGCCGCGAAGATAATGTTAATGTTTGGTTGGACATACGTTTGTGAGAGATTTTTTCTGTTATGAAAATAAGTCTCAGTTAAAAGCAAACATCAGTGATGAAAATTCACGTAACTGTTTGCGTTTGTCTGTATGTAGAAATTTTCTTCCAGACACTAAATGTATTGTAAACTCCACCTGTGATAATTAAATAAAACATATCGTAGATAATAGGCACTCTTTCAAAGCACGATTTCTTTCAAGCACTCCTACTAACCTTATGCCTTCATTCAATAAAGCAAGCTAGGAAACAAAACGCATTACAGAAGACGGAGTGGAAGACGGCATGGTGGGGAGGGGAGAGAAGCGGGTGGTCAGCTTGCCCGTGTGCACGCAGAACACCTGGTAACTGCACACGAGCAACTGCACCGCACACGTGCAGGATTCTTGCCCGCCCCTGCCCTAAGCGCAGGGCCAGCTGTTATGCTCACCAGAAGAAAAGTCACATCGCCTCCGTGTCGTTCGTCGAAGGTTGCTCAAGATATGCATATAAATGTAAACGGCGTGACTCCAATGCTTGTGACTTCTCCCAAGTTGTTTATCAAGTTAAGTGTTGTTCGCCAAGTGATCCGGCTTCAGGTCAACAAAGGTGCTGCAATGACTTTATTGAAATCTCAGACCTATGCGAGTTTCGCTCCCTCTGTTGACACTATTAACGCAGAAGCTGGCTAGTCATAGCAAACAGAACATTGCACTGTTGGGACAATTTATGGCATCTGCCCCTTACAAATCAGTGGTCCATTCCATTACACTTTTGGTGGTTGCTGGTGCCAGTGTTGAGAACTTGTTCGGGATGTACGCATGTCAGGCCTTTGGAATTTCTATCACCGATGCAGTTCACCTTTTGTCTGATCAGGTACCGTATTCCCAATTGGAAATACTGTGTGATGAGTTTTCAGAGTTGTGGATACATATCCTCTCCCATACCAGGAGAGGAACTGTCAGCGAAATTATTGAGTGGTCAGTGGTTTTCTAAAATTGATTTGTCTGAAGCATATCTGCAGGTTCCCGTGGACAAAGTCTCTGCAAGTTCTGGTTTTGAATACTCCTTTTGGTCTCTATCAATATTTACACCTTCCTTTTGGTGTGGCAAGGGCCTTGCTGTTTTCCAATGATTTTTCAGGCAACTGATTATGCCTGTCACAGGTTGCATTAATTATCTGTATGCTATTGTTGTCACGGGCAGTTCCACATTCAATCACTTGAAAAATTTGTGCACTCTGTTTTCTGTCTTACTGTTTGCAGGCTTACAGTGTAACATCACATAAACTTAGTTTTTTAAGCTTTTTATCGTTTATTTGGGGTTCACCGTCTCATGGGATGCAGTTCACCCTCTGCCAGTCCATGTCTCCACTGTTGTGTCTGTCTCTGTGGCTCACTACTTGTCCACGAAGGAGCATCACATCTTCCTAAAGAAGACAGCTTACTATCACAAATTCCTGCAGGGGGCAGCTACACTGGTCCAGCCGTCGCATGCCAGAATGTACCTTTTGCTGGAGCCTGGATAGTGAGTTTACTTTTCAAATGTTGAAATCTGACCTACTCCCGACGCCTTGTTTAGCTACGTTCTCTCTGGACCAGCACATAGTTTTGGCAACTGACACCTCACAGTACGGACTTGGCATGGTCCTAGTGCACCAATACGTTGATGGCTCTTAACAGCCTGTTGCTTTCACCCCTGAATCTCTCACTCAGGCCCAGCAGCATTACTCTCAGGTGGAGAAATAAGCTATTGCCACAGTCTTTGCTGTCAAGAAATTTCATGTTTTTGTATGGCTCTGAGTTTCACCTTATTACTGACCATAAACCCTCAGCTTCCTTGTTTAACCCTCATACTACTTTGCCTGACACGGCAGCACATCACCTACAACACTGGTGCTGTTCTTCTCTTGCTACAATTCCAAACTCAATTTTTGACTTGGGTCTAAATGTGCCAATGCATACTCTTTGTCCCACCTTCCTGTGCGTCCTAATCTTGACTTTGATTGGGAAGAATTTCTTTGCTTCCATTTTAATACTGAAACATAGGCCGCAGTCAAGGCTTTCCCAATTATGAGCTTGTGCATAGGAGCTACCATTGGCGCTTGCATGGCTCTCTGCCACGGGGTTTGGATTGTTCAGCAGAGCTGGCCAGATTAACCACCGGGTCAGACTTCGGATCCCCTGCACAACTATTTTTACTACGATGTTGCCTCTTTTTTTGATGATGTTTTGCTGATCTGCAAGGACGACCTCTCCCCCAGAGTAGTCATTCCCACTGCATTATAGCGTGATGTTCTACACCTTCTCCACCAGCGCCATTGGGGAATTTCGTACGCTAGGAGATATGATTTTCGGCCAGGGATTGATGGTGAAGTTGTCCATTTTGTTGTGTCTTGTAAGCAGTGTGCCCGACAGGAGGCAGCTCGCGTGGCATGGCCCACTCCACACCAGCCACTGGAACACATTCATGTTGACTTTGTGGGTCCCTTCTTGAATTCCTATTGGCTCTTGGTTGTGGATGCATTTTCTTGGTTTCCTTACATTCTTACGTGTGTGTGGACATTGACTGAGATCACATTCTTATGTTTTTGAGGTTTTTTTTATTGACAGATTGCCTTCTACCTTAGTTTCCGATAATGGCCCCAGTTCCTTATCACACCTTTCGACTGTTTTGTTCCCATTACGGTATTCATCATGTTACGGCTCTGCCATTACACTCTCAATCAAATGGAGAGGCGGAATGCCTAGTGCATATATTCAAGTCTCAAATTAAAAATTCTGCTGTGGTTTCTGCCCTTCTCCGTTTTCTGAGCTCCTATCGCTTCATGCCTGTGGGTGAGTGGAGCCGAGCTGAGTTACTTCATTGCTGATAGCCACACATGTTCCTCCACCTTCTGTGACCCGTGTTGCACCGTCACAGTCAGGTTTGCCAGCCATTCTGCACCACAATCGCTGGTGTGGGTGTGAGGATTTGGTCACCTGGCCATGTGGATACATGCCAGTGTTGTCCACTGCTGGGGACACAATCTTTGTGACATCCATATGGCTGATGGCATGCCACTTTGATCAGCTGCATCCCTGCTCGCCACCAGGAGCTACCGGTTCACGAGAGCAGCCTCTGTCGTCACAGCCCATCCTGCCGCCCTCCACCTCAAGCCTGTCGTCCCTCTGTGGATGCACCCCCATCCCAGTGGCTGCCCCCCCCCCCCCTTTCACATGCAGCACCCTGGGGTTCCAGCTTTCTGGCATCAGGCACTGGTCTGTCTCTGAGCTTGGGTCCACTTTTCCAACCTGCTGTTCACGGTGCGCTGCTTCCAACGGCGCCTACGCCATCATCGCCTACGCCATCATCGCCTACGCCATCATCGCCTATGCATCATCGCAAGTGGGTCCCGCCCATCTCCTCCAAACTGGGACCTGCCTGCTGATGATGACACAAGAGATGGCAGTGGTACTCCCCCCCCCCCCCTCCTCCTCCTACCATCCCACCTCACTGGTGCTGTCGTTGAGCACCACACGGCCCTGCTAGAGTCCCAGCACATTCCAGCCCTAAGCTCCAGTGCCCACCCGCCACATCGTTCCAATTCCTCCATCGGTACCAGTTGCTGCTGTTCCATATCTGATTGATGTCTCTCTCATTCCGCTGCCAGCATCTCCTCTGCTGGGCACCCACTTCATAAGAGGGAGATAGATGCTGTATCCCACTACCAGTGCATGAGAGTGTGAGTGCCGAGTGTGGATTGCCATGTATGTGCATTCAAATCAGCCGCCAACTGTATCGGTGCGGGTTGGCCACTAGAGGCTTCCAGCAGGAAGTGTACACACAGCATGGTCTCTGCCATACTATATACCGACAGCTCACACCTACACGGATTGTTCAATTTAATTGAAGACATTGAAATATCTCAAAAACTACACATCGGAGTAAAAAAAAGTTATAATTCCAATTTTTTTGTCTCGGAGGGGGACATCCAATGATACCACACATTTAGTGCAAGGGTGGCAGAGGGGCAATTTTGAAATCTTCAATGGTAACCCCTGTTTCCTGTTGCAGATTACCATTCTATGACAAAATCTACACACAGTTTGTCTGGAGCATTTTCTTCGTTTCACCACAGATGGTAATGTAACCAGAGGAACAGAACTGGGTACACAATCGTAATTTATGACATGCCCCCTTGAATATCCAATGATACATGGAACCTCACCTCCATGCTGCAAGGATAGGACAGGTCAGTATTTCATAACTTCCAATTGGAAACCCCATCTGCAATGTTGTATTCCTCTGACATATCAAATAGGGAACCACTCTATGCACCACTGCGGCTGTGGCTCGAGGCCAATACCACTCTACTTTTCCAATTAGAGCAAGTGTTCAAATGTATTACCATCAACTTCAATAGACTTAATGATCTACTTTTCAAATGACCATACACAGAATATAAGCATATTTGCAGGAATGTCAACACAGGTATTTCTGGTGTGGTCGACCATGTCCTCATGGCCTGTTGGCACTTGCTGATGCACCTGCCGATCCACCGACCAGTGTAAACATGATCTAATATGTCACATACTACAATTACGTAATGCGCTGGGCAACCATAATTCAGAAACCACATACGTTGTTGAACATCCTAGGCAACAACCTGCTGTAGTACTGGTAGTTACTGTTACAGAAATGTTCGATATTTGTATCCATTCAATGTGCCGTCGATAAAATATGAACCAATGAGTTTGTTTCCCTCAATGCCACACCATATGTTTTCCAAGCAAGTACATTGATGTCAACTTGCCGCAACCATTGGGGATTGTCTAGACTCCAGTAAAGTATGCTATGCCAGTTAATGCTACAATGGTTTGTGAATGTAGCCTCATCAGAAAATAGTACCTTGGCAAAAGACGTGGCGGTCGCTTACCTTTGTTGACATGCTCATTCACAAAGCACTACCCAGTAATGGAAATCGGCACCATGAAGTTCTTGATACTGTGAAATGTGGCATATGGATGATACTTATGACAATGCAGTATTGTGACAACATGACCTATGAACAGATTGAAATCACAGTGTAATTGCCGGGTGCGTATCGGTGGATTGTTGTGCACTGCCGGAAGTACAGCTATTCCATGAGCTTCTCCTGTAACACGTTTACTTCATTTCCTTTTGCCGGTCTGTATGCTGCCATCAGACATAAAGGTGTTCAAACCTTGTGAAAGAATGAATGAGACTGAGCTTCCTTTGGGAAACACTCAACATATAAGGCAACAGCAGCCTCAACATTTCTCCTGCATCCTCTGTGAATCAGGATCATTTCAATTTTTCCTTTTGTGGTTGCAACATTCATCATCCACTAGTAATGTCTGTTCTCCAAATGATAGGTAGGTGTGCACGCAGTGAATACTGCTCAAGTATTGTAATGTTGAGCTTCCATCTGTTCTATGTCTGCACAATGCATGACCTCTGTTCACAGCATACTGCCTATTATGACACAACATAGTTTGCTACACAGCCACAGTGGTGCGTCAGGTAGGCCCCTGTTCGATATGCCGGAGGAATGCAACGTCATGAATGGGGGTTTTCAATTACAAACCCCTGCAGCATGGGGGCATGGTCCCACATGGCACTGGATATTCAAGGGCCACTGAGTAGTACGTCATAAATTATGATTTTTACCCATTTCTATTCCTCTAATATGAGAGCCATTTATGGCAAAATGAAGAAAATGCTTCAGACAAATTATATGTAGATAAAATGGAGGGTCATTTCAAACTTTCAGCCAAAAGGCATTTTTTTTAATGGGTGCGCGCGCGCGCGCGCACACACACACACACACACACACACACACACACACACACACGCGCGCACACACAAACCACTGTGCAGGGCAGGCCATTTTTATTTCTGGGATCATATTTATATGAATCTACGGCATGCATTCATACACGTAAAATACTATGTTTGGATAATTAGTACGTAAGGGTAGAATAAACACCAAGTATAAAACTGCAAAATGAATACAAAAATAGAATTGATATCAACGCCATTATACATATAACATTGGCCAAGTTGGCATTAATGCAAATCCCTGTCTATTGTGTAACTAGATAGTCAGTTTGGGCTGCATTTCAATGGTCAGCCAATGTATCAAGACTAATTAGACAATTTTTCACACAGTAGATGGAGAGACTCCAAACTGAATTAATCAATTAAAACACTGTTACAGTTTTGAATGTACATCTCATTTTTTGTGCCTCAGTCTATTCATTGCGTATATTGTCAGGATGTTTTGTCATAAGTGTATATCTCAATTTCTTCTAGAATGTTAAATAATCTACCTTTTTGTGCTTTACAAACAATGGTGCTGTCTTTATCAGTGTCATAATCAGAATGCTTGTATTCTCTTAAATGAGCACTGAATGATGATGGACTGGCTTCACTAATATTAATATGTTCGCTAGTTTCTCTCTTTCTCCAACATAAATTTTATCACATTAATTGCATGTTATTTTACGTATTCCTGATTGGCCCTTATCTATGTTTTGTATCACACATGATCTTACAATGTTATCCATTCTGAACCCAATTTACAACCTTGTTTTTATTTTTAAACAAATGACTTATTTTACCACAAAAGCGACCTCAATACTGCAAGGTTATAAACTTATCTTTTTCTATTTTCTTGCTCCTTCCTAACACAAGTTGATTTCTATTTTTGATTCTATTTTTAACATATTTTACAATTTCAGGCTTTTTATAATTCTACTCATACATACTAATTGTCCAAATGTGGTATTTTACATATGTAAACGCACTTCATAGACTCATATAAATATTATCTCAGAAATAACGAAAGACATGTAATATAGACTCTTTGGCCTGTCACTTCCTAAAAAGTGATGGTAGTAGCATATACAGCAACCCATTTACTGTGACACAGGATGCTTTTCATGTTCTAACATATTAACACAGACACGAGTACAATTGTGTTCTAGGTATCCAAATGTTTGTTTTCTTTCTAGAAGAACTCTGACTTTAACGTCACAAAGAATTTATAAGTGACGTGAATCACATTGGTAGGGCTCAGGTTTTTAAGTGCAAAAAAAATTATTTTTTTAAATATTTGAAATATATGGCAAAAGAGTAAAAATATTTAATTATAATTCAGTTAATTTACATGAATGAATGTAATTTATGGTATGCTTCACTGCTTGTTGAATTCATCATGCAGTTGTCCATCACAAATAACTGACAGTTATCTTAAAACACTGCCTTATAGTGGGAAAATGAGTGCTCCACATCACACGATGTCTGCCTAGCAAACTTACAGCATAACACATTGCTCACTCACACATTGCTATGCCAAGTTATTTTTTAACATTTACCGAAGGATTCCAACTGAAGTTGCATCTTTTTGTCCAGTACATTAATTACTGAGGTAAAACCAGCAAAATTTTCAATATAATACTGGACTGCATCAAGCCAACTTTCCCAGGTGTAGGTGATAGTGGTACATTGGGATTTTCAGTCTTGAATAAATTAATTTTCCTCGGCAGCTTAATGAACATGCTTTTCCATTATAAATTAAATTATCCATTTAGGATATACTGCTCCAGTTTCTTCACAATATGAGTAAACCATGTGCAGTGCATTTAAAATGGATCATTTAAGGTTCACTAATGACAACATAAGCCACTGCCTTCTTCATATACTCTGCAGCATCTGTTATCATCAGTAAAATGTTGTCAAACTTCATACCACCTGGCCACAAAATTTGTGTTCTTCCATTAAATAATCTTGCAACCATCGCAGGGTTTGCAGTAGTCATTCTCGGCTTGTTATAAGAAAACATTTCTTCTGGATCATCCTGTTGTTTTTTAATACTCCAACAATGACATTCCCAACTTTCCTGCCAGCAGAGTTTGAAGTCTTGTCTAACGTAAAGCAAATTATCTCTTTTTTTTTCACAGTGAACAAATTTGTCAAGTTTGTTGGTAACATTTCGGAAGATATTCAGGAATGTCAAGATTTGAATATTTGGAGAAAAACTTACTTAACACTGGATTATTTATGGTAGAAAGAGGTCTATCGGTCGATACAATGTTGCCTTCATAATAAGCCCAAAATGTATCAGATCCTATAGAATAACCTGGAACTAATCACTAATTAGCAATTGTTTTTTCATCAGGCACAAAACTGCAGTGATATATTTCATGCCCTCCAGGTGTTGTGTAACCTGTGATCACTGTTCAGCCTTCACTGCTTTCCCACATGGTTGCCAGAACAGGACACACACATCTGGACTAAAATTATCCTTAACTTCCACAACACACAGCTGCAGATGACAACAACTTGTTGCTTTTACTTTAGACATTGCAGTACTGCCTTGCACTTCAAAGCTCCAGAAATTAACAAGTCAATGAGTTGGGAGGGAGGTGAGAGACGCAGTACAATATGGCTACGAATATGGAAATTCCAGGCTTCTATGGCATTTGTGACCAATGGCGGTAAACACACACCAGCATGCTGATATGAAGAAACAGAATAACATACATTATGTATTAATGGCAACAAATATTTGCATTAAGATTAAATTAAATAGCCCACATATTCTTCCTCTTTCAAGCACAACAAAACAGAAATGATATAAACTGAAAGACAAAGCATATTGATAAAAGAGGAAAATATGTGCTAAAAACTGGAAAAAAACAGAAATTTATGTAATTACAGAAATTTTTTAAAATATGCATTTGCATAAAAATATTTAGCTAAAAACCCAAGACTTAGTAATTGATATAAAGATAAATAATGTAAGTAGACATGTTTCTGCTCTTACGTGTATGACATTGTCATGTCTATGAACATAAAAGAGTTTTTATAGATATTTATAATTAAATGTTTCCCTGGGGAGGGCACTCAGCTCAGGTAGTTCGTGCACCAATGTTGACCATCATACTGCGGTGGTCTAATGGTTAGCATTTCTGCCTAGCAAGCAAGAAGACCCAGGTTCGAGTCCCGGCCGCAGCACAAATTTTAATTCATTTCGTCTGCTTCGATCATTATTGTAGATAATAAAAGTGTTTGCTGTCTGTTTTATCAGATGCCAGTATCTGAATACTGGTTTGGCTATTAAACATTTAAAGTGCTGTTCATGGGTTTAAAAGCTATCCTTCAACAAATATTTACAACTTGCAGAGCACTAAGGATACAATTTTCAAAACTATGTGCATAAGAGGTAAGAACAGACCGAATCAAATGAAAATAAGTGGCTCTTCTGTGACAATAATAAGGACACCTGATTAGGAACAGAAAATAACGCCACAAGTAGCAGTACTTGCAGATTAGGATATCTGAAGATACTCACAGTAATACGAGGGAGGTTTGAAAAGTTCTCTGAATGGAATAGAAAAAAGTACTTACATCACTGCAACTTTTTTTTATTTTTCATTGTAATCTCCTTGTAGATTAATACACTTGGTCCAACGATGTTCCAGTGCCTTGATTCCGTCTCGAAAATGAGTTTCCTCCAGGCCTGCAAAATAGTTGTCAACCCTGGCTATCAATTCTTCGTTTCAAGTGAATCTTCATCCAGTTTTAGGAAGAGATGGAAGTCTGATGGAGCCATATCATGTAATTTTTCCATGGCGACGGCACACATTGTCTTTATGTCAAGAGTCGCGGCACCCATCTTGCTTATAATTTGTTCTTTTCTAATTCTTCAATTAAAATGTGATATACCATTTCAGATGACATCTGACAAGCATGAGCAATTTCATGCACTTTCAATCGGCAGGTCCTCCATTACCATTTTGTGCACTCTTGCAATGATTTCTGGAATAGTGACACATCTTGGCCGATCACTGCACAGATTATTATCTAAGTTCTCCCGACCAAATTTAAATTCATTTGTCCACTTGGCAACAGTTGAATATGAAGGAGCAGAGTCCCCCAGCGTATTCTGGAAATCCTTTGCTTTCATATCTTTCTTTACGAAGTACTTAATCACTGCTTGAATCTCTATTTTTTTCCATCTTCGCAAATCACTACGTGGGAACAACAACAAAGCCACGTCACCTCCACAGCCCTCTTCCAAGAGCACTGACGTGACACATGTTTACAGGCAACAGTCCAATGAATATCATGTGAACAACTAGCTGTGCTAGCGCTGTTCTCTCATGGTGATTCCGAGAACTTTTCAAACCACACTTGTAATTATTTTGCAGATAAGACACTGTGTCAATGTCGGTATCCCCAGAGTATCTGTAAATATCCACAACAATAACAACTTTGTGGACACAGTTGAAGGAACTCGGGGTTCTGAGCAGCTTTTCCAAACTCTACCCCTTCTCCTAAACGTCATCAGTCTTTTTCCAACATCCCTTTTATTCCCCTTCAACCCTTTTGCCAGAAGGACCCACTGGCTCCAGAAGTTTGCAAACTTTAATACCTTTCACACGAAAGTTCTCCTACTGGCACTTGGTGAGTAGATTTTTTATCCATCCAATCACATTATATTTTGAAACATTGACGGTTTTCATTAGTGTAAATATTATGATTGTTCAACAACAATAAAACTAAGAATAAAAACAATGATAACAGCACCAACAACAGTAACAACAGCAGCAGCAGCAGCAACTGTTGTTGTTGTTGTTGTTGTTACTATTTTCGGACTAACTGCCATTATATTAGCTTGAATGTGCAGTGTCCTGGAAACAACAAATTTATTATCATCATCTGTAACTAATTCTTCCTGGTTTTCTAGAACTTTTTCACTTGCATTCCCTTTCCTATTTACTAGCAGCTGCATTTCTTTGGAGTCATTCCTGTTTCAATTGCAGTAATACATTTATACAATTATCAAAAGCTGTCATAAAACTACATGCAGACTGTTTTATGACAATAATCCATCCACTGGACTTTTCATTTCATGGTCTGACTTCTGTTTAAACTTTTAATGTTCAGTTGGATCCTAGTATTCACTCAAGACCACCTATTTGAACTGAACTGTTTACTAAAACTTCAGTGTTAATTATTTCAAAGAATAATATAAGAAGAATATTAATTAATCACCTGTACCAAGAAGTTGTTTATGTCACCCAAACCCGGTCACAAACATGAATGGGGAATCACTCTAGAGGTGAATGGGCCCCAAATGGGGAAATTCACAAACATACGAGACTTTGACAAAGGGCAGGTTGTTAAGGAGGATAGGCAGCAATCCATGGCGCTGTGGTGAATATAATGACACAGTACAATGTTGGTGCAGGCAGAACTAGTTTTGGACCATACTGTTCAGCTCAAATTGTTGAACATGTGGCTCCACAGCAGAAAACTCCTATATGTTCCCAAGTAGGCCCAACGCCATCAATTCTGACTGATTGGAGTGTAGATCTATGGAAACATTTTTTTAATATTACACTGAATTAACATGCATTTGATAAATGACCTATTTGAGTATCAAATAACAGCATGCAAGATGGGACTGTAACTTATACCACAGCTTCATACATCTTTCCAACTCTGTGGAAATATTTCACAGAAAATTTCACAAAATTCATTTCAGTAATTATGACAGTTGTAACTTACAGAATTTATTAAGAATATGACAGGCTAAGTTGCATTAAATATAGTCATGACTTGTCTCTATGTTTTTATTCTATGGAATATAAATTAGGAGATCCCACTTCAGCAGACAAAAACTCAGGACTGGCACATGCCTAGCATCAGAGCTTTGGCTTACTGAGTGGGTTAAGGCAGTTAAAAAATTTTAATTCTCACAAATGCATATAAAACACTATGATGTGGATGATGGACTTGCAGAAGCCATAGAAATGCAAATAGAATCTCTTATCCACACAGACCTCTAACCACAGGCAGCATGAGTGTAGCAACTGTTGTTAAGAATAGTGTTACAAGAGCAAAAGAAAAATAGAGTAATTAATATGAGAAACATTTTGAATTTAGATAAAGGTTAAAACACAGCCAACTGAAAAAGCCTCATGAACTATCTGAATAATTATTCACTTTAACAGAAAAGGTCCATTTTTGTTCTGGAGAAAATGGGCTAGAATAAATGAATGAATGGAAAATTATTAATTTGTATGAAGGTATGTCAGTGCTGAAAATGCTTACTAACGACAGGGTAGATGTTTGTACTCCACTGTTCCCAATTGCTAAAGCTTATTATTTCCAACTTATCAGCTGTAATTCCACTCCTTGTCAGATTTCAATGTGCTGTACCAGTCTAACTGCTCTATTGAAGAAGGCACAGTGGATTCCATATCTGATATTTTATTTTCTAAGTGGGAAGTTTATTCCAGATTCAATCCATCTAGGTTTCCTATTCATAAGAAAGTTGCAACAGTCAGCTACAATTAACTATAAAAACATATTTCTTTCACTGTCATCTCATCTACACTTTAACAAAGATTTTCTAGATGCTGGAAGCTGATAAACAGGGTGATTCACAAATATATGCAAGCATTTTAATATGTTATTCTACAAATAAAACTAAAGAAAAATGTTCATATAAACATAGGTCCGCAAATGTTTAGTTACGGAGTTACGGCTAATAAAACATTTTGCCTGAAATTTAGCAACTTCGCTGATATCAAGCCATTGCAAAACTGTACAAAGTTAAAGCAAAGCACGATTTCCCTATTTTTGTTGTTATTGATCTGTGACTGTAACAAAACATGTCCCAGACATGTATATGCATTAGTTTTGTGGAACATTCAGAGAAGCAAAGAAGTAATTTTGTAAAATTTTTAATTTATTAACTACTTGACCCAATTTGTTTTTTAAATTCTAGACAACTGCACAAAGTTTTCAACAGAACTTGTAGAGAATTTAATTTTGGAAAAATGATGGTAATAATGTTAACTGAAACTGCATGAATGTGTCAGATAATCTGCTTTTATTAATACCATAACACAAGAGAATTCATGTTAAACTGGAAAAAAAACAAAGCTCAGTGTTCAGGAAGTTGATAGAATACATACAATTTCATAACATATTCACAATAAATGTTTAAAAATGTCTCCACCGAGTTCTATGCATTTAGCTGCACTTGTATGAACAGATTTTGTTGCTCATTTAAGTTTCACAGATTTGTTCTTAATTTTGACTACTGTATTCTGGAAAACTACTGCAGATACACATCTGGGACACTTTTTATTAGATTCACCAGACCAATAACAACAAAATAAATGTAAATTTTGTTTTACTTTAACCTCGCACAGTTTTGCGATGGCTTGATATTAGTGAAGTTGCTAAATTTCAGGCAAAATATTTTATTAGCCGTAACTCCATAACCAAACATTTGCGGACCTATGTTTACATGAACTTTTTCTTTAGTTTTACTTGTAGAATAGCACATTAAAATATTTGCATATCTTCATGAATCACCCTGTTTATATACTTTCTTCCATTCTTCCTGGGACATGGTGAAAAGTTCTGTACATGTTCTGTAATAGTTTCATGCGTTTATTAACTAGAACTGAATCAAGATCCAAATCAAGTCCCTGAGCCAGCATTCAAATTCATCTGACTGCATTTCATAATATCACCATATTGTGCTTTCATTATATGAACAGACATGTTACACTCTGAAATAGATTAATGATTGCCCTGGAATTTTTCAGACTTGTATACTGGTCTCCGTTGCTTGAGGAACTGGAGTAGTTGTCTACAAGAACAAAATCACTGTGACAGACAAAATGAAATAAATGAAAGGGGTTGAAATAGGCTTGGATAGGCGCTAACAAACAGCATCAGTTTGAAAGATGTTAGCTCCTTTTTTCTGAAATAAATTCAAAGACCTCCCCAAAAATTCTAGTGATTTAGTTAGAATACTGTCCTTCCAATTTAAAAACTGTCTCTCATCACAAAACATGATAAATAATCTAACAGGAAATAACTTTCTGCAGAGGGCATGTTGTGTAACATAACAGCATATAAAATTACCAAAAAACCATATAACAACAATAATTCCTGGATGGTGTAAGATGTAAAATAAAGGGAAGGCCACCACTCATCTATATTTGATTGAAGTATAGTGAACAGAAACAAACGGAAAACTATTTACACCAGCTTTCCGAGGTCTTACTGTTTCTCTAGAAACGGAACACGCATAAGCACACAGACACACAGATAATGAAACATTCCTCCCCCCCCCCCCTCCACCACACACGTGTTGCCACTATACAGCACCCCCCCCCCCCCTGCCCCACTTTCAAGGTATTCTGTGGAAGAGACAGATACAGTTTCACTTTACAAATGCTCTCAGAATACACTGTTTTTTTATTAATGGTAAGATACGACTGCTAATGAGATGAACAAATTATAGCTAACTTTCATTAGCTTCATAAGACAAACCTGGCTATAATAATACTAACTATAAATGTAATTCAGATGGAAATTACATTTTTAATTATTTCTTTTCCCAAAGTTAGTACCAATAACAGGAAAAGAATTATTTTGAAGTTCTTGCTGTCCTTTCTAGTACAGATAAAAATAATACAATTATAAATTAAAACCGCTAGTTCGGAAATGACAGACCCTTTTTGAAGTCAGATAAACTTACATTTCAATAAATATTGATCCAAAAGGTAGTACACCACCAAGGATAACAATTACTGCAGGTTCCATGAACCACTTCTTTTCAGGTATTGGACGTGGGACAGCATTGATACGACATGGATAGTCGGGCTGCCCAGCAAGATTTCTACCCAGTACAGTGCCAACAAGGGTCAATGGTAATATGACAAATATGCATATGCAAGTCACAGCAACCTGGAAACAAAAACAACATCTTCACTCTACATGAAAATTAATATGAATTAACTAAGCTACATATTATTCATCATAAACATTAAATTTGAAGAATTTTTCTACATATTTGACATAATTATTTGAACAGTGTATTGTATAAATATTTTTGAATCAAAATAACAGCTATAGTTGAACTGAACGCTTGAAATACTCAAAACGTAGAAGCTCTTACTGTTTGTAGCATGTAGTGAGTTGACAAATCATGTATTCAAATTTGGCAGTTTTCTTTAACATTCTCATACTCCTGTTGACTGACAAATTTACTTTTATATTTTACAGCTATAGCAATGCAATGTTTGGTAACATAGTTATAGTTAATCAGCAGCTAACCTGCATGCCATGATAGAATTCAACACTGCAGAAATCACAATGCATTTATCAGTGAGAAACATTTGCGGGAAATATATCAGAATGCAACACTAGATGTGAGCAATGTGTGGCAACGGGTCAAGTGCAGTGGCTTCTAACTATACCCAATGTGCCATGTCACTGACATTTTGAAATGTTGGGTATTCTGTCAGATATAAGCATCGTTCTTGAACAACATTTTGACAATGTTACTTCTTGTCTTCATCAGGCGCTACCTGAGACTGCTCGTTGAATGGAACGGGTCGAGTATTTATACCTATGCTTTTCCCCTCCATGGTAGGTTACCGCTGTTCTGTTAGCAGTCTGCTCCCACTAGCAGTGTCCTTAGGTGTTTCCTCTTCAGTCCAGAGTGTCTGCCTGGGGGCAGGTGTTCTGTTTTTAGTCTACTGCAGATCCAGATGTTCTCTCTGTGGTCTGCTGCCACTAGAAATGTTCTCTGGTGTTCTCTCTTCAGTCTGGTGCACCAGGCCAAGTGCTGGTGTTTCAGAATGTCGCTTGCACCCATCTACATACTGGTGTTCTGTTTTTGGTCCAATGCAGTTCTAGGTGTTCCCTTCATAGTCCGCTCCCACTAGAAGCACCCTGCAATGTTCCATCTTTGGTCCGAATGAAGGGTGCTCTATTTGGTGTTTGTTTTCCATGTCCGCACACTCAGTTTTTTTGTGGTGTTCTGCTGCTGTCCCCATTGCATTTTCACAACTCCAGTGTAGGGTCCCAGGCTCTGCTGAGGTGGTACCCAGAGTCACAATTCATGATGTTCCTGTCACCCTTATCTCTGTAGACACTCTTATTACACTGTCCCAGTATCTGAGTGTCACTATCAGAACTCTCAGTTCATAATAATGCATGAAACGATTGAATTCCAGGCAGCACAGCAATAACCAATTTAGTTGTCTGTCTTAGACGCTTGTAGTAAGAGTGGACTGCAAGTGGAAAACAAGGATGCTGCTAGCAGGAGTGGACTGCCTGTAACCTTATATTCCACTCGATGAGCCATCTCAGGTAGCATCAGATGATAATAACAAGTCAAACTGTTGAAATATCATGCAAGAATGATGCTGATGTCTGGCAGAATACCGGACACCTCAACATGTCAACAATCAGGGAAGTCTGAAAGATTACATTTGCCACGTCATTATTTGTGAGACCTTTCTGGTAACAATTGATGCATCGTGTGTCTTAATATCCATTGATAATGGAAGTGGTATAAAGGGAGATTCTGTAACTAATATGCATACCTTAAGAGCTATGATCACTTGTTCAGTAGAAGAGATGTGTTTCACAGTAGCAAAGATGATGAAGTGCTCATACCTCTTAAGGTATAGATTTTAGAGTCCAGGTCTGTACTAGCCCCTCCCAAAATATAGAAAGCAAAGAGTTTGCAGTACAGTAAGTTCACTGTAAGAAGTATCAAAACAATTTTTGCTTATAACTTTCAACTCTGTCATTTCCACACCAAGTTCTTACCTCAAATTGATACATTTACCCTTCTCCGCCATCCACTAAAGTTTTTAATATCATCACAGAATCACCCTGTAACCAAATTTTTATTCTACAGCATCAAAACACAAGGGGGAACATTACCAGCAACAAACTGACAAGTAACTGATCATCGTCAATAAATTTATGTTTAAATTCGTTATGAAGACTGAAACAATGACCTGATACATGGTGGACAGGTAACAATAGAAAACAAAATGCAGTAGGAACACTGATGCTTCTTGTTAACGATGGTGCTGGTGATGACAACAACCACAAGTATGAGATTCAGCACTCTCATACACTTGTCACCAAGGTTGGCATGAGCTGTACAGCAATTCCTTTTAAAACATTTTCATTTACAAACCTATTAAACTGATTAATTCTGATCACCTGTCATGATTCTTTATTAATTGGGAGTGCTATCATTAGGCAAGTGATGAAAACAAAAGTGACAACAATGAACTGCACAAACAACAGTTTCGCATCACCATCATAACTCTAATAGTATATGTTTTGAGGAACAAAATGACCTCTTTTTCAATATTCTTTTGACCAGTACAGTTCAACAGAGTACACTGTGTCTTCAATCCTGGAAAAACAGTGTGGTTTGTGTACACTGTATGTAAATGTGCCTGGAAGGGTCAACAAGACCGGATTGTATGTGCAGTGTCATTTTAGCATGAAAGGCTGTCAATACAGGAATCTGCCAGCCAAATTGCAGTGTTCAACCTATGTCAACAACACCCACTGATCACTGCTATCTACAAACCACAGCTTGTAGGTGTGCCAAGGAGAAAGATACAGCATGTGTGCTGTTTATCTGATGACAAATGGGAGTGCTGTGTTGAGCCAACCTTCACATGAACAGTTCGGCATCCATCACGGACAAGAATAAAAATAGCCCTGCAGCATGGTGCATACAGATGTTCAACAAAAGAAAACATCTAGAATAGCAACTTGATCAATGGCATCAGGTTCTCTTCACTGACAGGTGCATGAGAGGTGATGAATGCAGGATTCTAATGAATGATGATCATCACAGAAGAGTGTAGGAGGCAGTTAGCTACCAATACATATCTCCAGTATACAGTTATGCAGTCCCACATGTTCAGTAGATAACAGTTCTATCTGCAGCTAGCCATCACATTTTGAGTTGATATCACGTACAGATGCCAGATGCCTCTCAATATCTATAGTAATTTCAGAGCTGTGCAGTATCTCGACAGGATCCTTCAACTTATTATCCAGCAAGTGATACGTACAGGTCTGTACTGCAGGAGTAACTGCTTTGTGAATAACAGCCTGTAATGATGTGGAAATCCACAGGTATTTCTTCAATATTAATTACTTTGTGGTTCAAAGTTAAAGGTCAATGTCATTCTTACCAGTTCTGATGTGTTATATACAATCAATAATAATAATATTTTTTTTCTTTTAAGTCATTATTAGCACCCATTTTGGAAGGAGTGCCACTACACTGGCTTCAAAGTGTAATGTCCTAGAAAGGGTAGATACATTGCTGATATCTGCAAGACTAAAGAAGATGATAAGCCCTTCTTCCTGGTTTTGTGCACAATAAAATGTGCATCCTATTTTCATCTTAACAGCAATCGGCTTATGTCTGCGTTGTTCCTATTTCATTTAAATTATCTAAGATCACATATACAATTATCAAAAGCTGTCACAGGGCTACATGAAGGGTCTTTGGCGAACACTTCACCCAACAGAATCTTTGATTCACAACCTGATTCAACTTGTGTATAAACCTAATTTTCGGAATAACAACTGTGAACCTATTAATGTTGCTCTCAAATATACCCCATCGGTCCAGAAACTTTCAAGATTGGGATAAGAAAAAGAATAAAGAAAAGTCAAGAGGGTAGTTTTAATGCTTCAGGTGTTCTACATGATCATCCACCACATGAGCACAATTCACAGATGTTCAAACAACAATGTGAAATGTCAGAAAAGTCTTCCTATCAGATGATGTTCAACTTGTGTGTCACACTGGTTTGAATGTCTGTTATGTCATCAAACTGCTGATCTTTTGTGTAAATTTCTGTAATCTGTCATTTTGTGGTAGGTTCCTGCTGATAACACCAAGTCTCATCACCCACGATGTCCAAGCTTTGCACTTCGATTGAGTCATGACAGGCATCCACGTGCTTTGTTGTTTTTGTTCAGGAGGTGATGTGTAGTGAGACAAACACTGTACATATTTTTCTCCGTTTCAAAACATTCTGGAGAATGTCATCTGAAACACTTGAGTCAGAGACGTTGCTCCATTCCAATTTGTAACAAAACGTTGACACACTAAGGCTGCACATCCACTACTTAACACTTCCTGCTCACAACTGACTGGCTGAATGCACACTTGTTGTTTACAGTTGTTAGTTCAAGTTGCCACTATTGTTACCACACTGATATCACCTATATGGCAGTACTGAAATCAGTCCCTGAACTTTTTGGATGGATGATGTATTTACAAATATTGAATGCTATGCTTATTACACTAGGAAGTGTAGCAGGTTAATATGTTTCAACACTATCATGAATTAACACACTTTGATAAATGAACTGTATGACAAACTTTAAACAGTAATGGCAACTTGTACAACACTGCCATCAGACTTCCCAATGATATGGAAATGTCTGAAATAAAATTTCAAAAAATCCATTTCACTAATTACAGCAGATGGTTGTAACTTGCAGCACATATCAAGAATATGATGGGCTATTTGTATTAAAATGTGGTCATGATCAGCCTCTATGTTCTTAGTCAACAGAACGTAAATTTTGAGACTTGATTTCAGCAGACAAAAATTTAGGCCAGGGGCAATCAGCATCAAGCTACAGCACACAGTGTTAAAATAGATAACAAAATTATAATATCTGGAGGTGTAGATAAGGGACTTGCGGACCTCTAGAAACAGGTCTCGCTTTCAAGATGATAATGCACAAATATACAGCACCTACATTCCACCATTTCTTCATGATGTAGACGCTTGGTACCAGTCACAACTTGCAGTGTATTGTCACCACAACCTCCAAATACATTGAATCACTGAATGACCTCAGAAGGATTTGTCACGGAGGAATGGGACAGGCTTGACAAGGAATGTCTCAACCACCTTGTGGACAACAAGCCAAAGAGGATTCAAGAACATTAGCATGCACAGGTTGGAATCATCCAAATGGTGTGGTATTTTGGTAACATGACTTCGTGTTATCTTCAACTGAAGATGGTAACAGACCAGCACTATTTGGACACTGCCATATGGCTGAATGACAGAGAACATCTCAAAATCATCATACACTGGGAAAGCCTAAAATCACAGACAGTACTGAATGTTACCCAGCAGCCAATTTTGATTTCACAGATGTGCAAAGGTATGCACTTTTGAACAGACTACTTTTACTTTGTTTTCCATACAGTTTTTCCTGAGTTTCATTCAGAGCTCTCCTTGAATCCAAGCCCACACATCCATAGATAAGCAAGCGTTGCAAAACTATTTTGGGCAATTTATAATAAAAAAAATATGCATATAAATATGAGAATGTTAAGCATCTATTCATATTTATACGCATATTTAATTATGAGTATGTTAAGCATCTATTTCTCCCTTGAACCATGGACCTTGCTGTTGGTGGGAAGGCTTGCATGCCTCAGTGATACGGATAGCCGTACCGTAGGTGCAACCACAACGGAGAGGTATCTATTAATAGCCCAGACAAATGTGTGGTTTCTGAAGAGGAGCAGCAGCCTTTTCAGTAGTTTCAGGAGCAACAGTCTGGGTGATTGGCTGATCTAGCCTTGTAGCACTAACCAAACTGGCCTAGCTGTGCTGGTACTGCGAACAGCTGAAGGCAAGGGGAAACAACAGCCATAATTTTTCAAGAGGGCAAGCAGCTTTACTGTATGGTTAAATGATGATGGCATCCTCTTGGGTAAAATATTCCGGAGGTAAAATAGTCCCCCATTCGGATCTCCGGGTGGGGACTACTCAGGACTATGTCGTTATCAGGAGAAAGAAAACTGGCGTTCTAAGATCGGAGCGTGGAATGTCAGATCCCTTAATTGGGAAGGTAGGTTAGAATATTTAAAAATGGAAATGGATAGGTTACAACTGGATATAGTGAAAATTAGTGAAGTTCGGTGGCAAGAGGAACAAGACTTATGGTCAAGTGAATACATGGTTATAAATACAAAATCAAGTAGGGGTATGGCAGGAATAGGTTTAATAATGAATAAAAAAATAGGAATGCGGGTAAGCTACCACAAACAGCATAGTGAATGCATTATTGTAGCCAAGATAGATACGAAGCCCACACCTACCACAGTAGTACAAGTTTATGTGCCAACTAGCTCTGCAGATGACGAAGAGATTGATGAAATGTATGATGAGATAAAAGAAATTATTGAGATAGTGAACGGAGATGAAAATTTAATAGTCATGGGTACTGGAATTCGGTAGTAAGAAAAGGAAGAGGGGGAAACGTAGTAGGTGAATATGGAATGGGGATAAGAAATGAAAGTGGAAGCCGCCTGGTAGAATTTTGCACAGAGCATAACTTAATCATAGTCAACACTTGGTTCAAGAATCATGAAAGAAGGTTGTATCCATGGAAGAGGCCTGGAGATACTAGAAGGTTTCAGATAGATTATATAATGGTAACACAGAGATTTCGGAACCAGATTTTAAATTGTAAGACATTTTCAGGAGCAGATGTGGACTCTGACCACAATCTATTGGTCATGAACTGCAGATTAATACTGAAGAAACTGCAAAAAGGTGAGAATTGAAGGAGATGGGACCTGGATAAACTGACTAAACCAGAGGTTGTACAGAGTTTAAAAGAGAGTATTAGGGAATGACTGACAAGACTGGGGGCAAGAAATACAGTAGAAGAAGAATGGGTAGCTTTGAGAGTTGAAATAGTGAAGGCAGCAGAGGATCAAGTTGGTAAAAAGATGAGGGCTAGTAGAAATCCTTGGGTAACTGAAGATATATTGAATTTAATTGATGAAAGGAGAAAATATAAAAATGCAGTAAATGAAGCAGGCAAAAAGGAATACAAACGTCTCAAAAATGAGATCGACAGGAAGTGCAAAATGGCTAAGCAGGGATGGCTAGAGGACAAATGCAAGGATGTAGAGGCTTGTCTCACTAGGGGTAAAATAGATACTGCCTACAGGAAAATTAAAGAGACCTTTGGAGAAAAGAGAACCACTTGCATGAATATCAAGAGCTCAGACGGAAGTCCAGTTCTGAGCAAAGAAGGGAAAGCAGAGAGGTGGAAGGAGTATACAGAGGGTCTATACAAGGGCAATGTACTTGAGGACAATATTACGGAAATGGAAGAGAATGTAGATGAAGATGAAAAGGGTGATATTATATTGCGTAAAGAGTTTGACGGAGCACTGAAAGACCCAAGTCAAAACATGGGAGTAGACAACATTCCAATAGAGCTACTGACAGTCTTGGGAGAGCCAGCCCTCACAAAACTCTACCATCTGGTGAGCAAGATGTATGAGACAGGCGAAATACCCTCAGACTTCAAGAAGAATATAATAACTACAATCCAATAGAAAGCAGGCATTGACAGACGTGAAAATTACAGAAACTATCAGTATAATAAGTCATGGCTGCAAAATACTAACACGAATTCCTTACAGACGAATGGAAAAACTGGTAGAAGCTGACCTTGGGGAAGACCAGTTTGGATTCGGTAGAAATGTTGGAACACGTGAGGCAATACTGACCCTACGACTTATCTTAGAAGATAGATTGAGGAAAGACAAACCTACATTTCTAGCATTTGTAGACTTAGAGAAATGCTTTTGACAATGTTGACTGGAATACTCTTTTTCAAATTCTGAAGGTGGCAGGGGTAAAATACAGAGAGTGATAGGCTATTTACAATTTGTACAGAAACCAGATGGCAGTTATAAGAGTCAAGGAGCATGAAAGGGAAGGGAGTGAGACAGCAAAGGACCTGGAAGAGCAGTTGAATGGAATGGACAGTGTCTTGAAAGGAGGATATAAGATGAACATCAACAAAAGCAAAATGAGGATAACGGAATGTAGTCGAGTTAACTCAGATGATGCACAGGGAATTAGATTACAAAATGACACACTTAAAGTAGTAAATGAGTTTTGCTATTTGGGGAGCAAAGTATCTAATGATGGTCGAAGTAGAGAGGATATAAAATGTAGACTGGCAATGGCAAGGAGAGCGTTTGTGAAGAAGAGGAATTTGTTAACATCAAGTATAGATTTAAGTGTCAGGAAATCATTTCTGGAAGTATTTGTATAGAGTGTAGCCATGGATGAAAGTGAAACATGGACGATAAATAGTTTGAACAAGAAGAGAATAGAAGCTTTCAAAATGTGGTGCTACAGAAGAATGCTGAAGATTAGATGGGTAGGTCACATAACTAATGAGGAGGTATTGAATAGAATTGGGGAGAAGAGAAATTTGTGGCACAACTTGACTAGAAGAAGGGATCGGTTGGTAGGACATGTTCTGAGGCATCAAGGGATCACCAATTTAGTATTGGAGAGCAGAGTGGAGGGTAAAAATTGTAGAGGGAGACCAAGAGATGAATACACTAAGCAGATTCAGAAGGATGTAGGTTGCAGTAGTAACTCAGAGATGAAGAAGCTTGCACAGGGTAGAGTGGCATGGAGAGCTGCATCAAACCAGTCTCTGGACTGAAGACCACAACAACAACGAGCATCTGCTTCAACATTTCCATATTTTTATGAATTACATAATTCAATAACTATTCTAAGAATTACTTTTCACATGGGAACACTTTTAATGACAACCATCAGTATGTGGCTCAGTCAGATGAAGTTCATGAGTAATTCTACAGCTATAACTAAAACATTATAGAAGCAAGAAAGACAGAGAATAGAGAAATTTCTTTATAGTGTGTGATATTAAAGCATCACATCATGCAGCAATAAAGGAATGTCTGAATCACCTTGTGTACTAAAACAACAGAAAGATCCATAAAGTTATGACACTGCTAGAAAGTGCATTTTCATACATCAGGTCAGTTTAATGTACTACAAACAACATTCTTCAGACAGAAGGGTTGAAGGGGAAGAAAGAGGGGTGAAGGAAAAGGACTGGAGAGGTCTAGGAAAAGGGGTAAATGTTGGAAAAGTCACCCAGAACCATGGGTCAATGGAGACTTACCGGATGGGATGAGAAGGAAAGACTGATTGTTGGGGACTGCACTGGATGAGATTTGAAAGCCTGACAGCTTAAAAGTTGAAGACAGGGTAATATGCAAGACAGAGATTTCTGTTAAAACATGATGTACAAGTTAATAAGAGTGGAAAGGTAAGTGCATTGTAAATAACAGAGGTGGGAAAGAAACAGAGAAAAATAGACAGCTAAGAAAATGAAAGATGTAGAAAACCACCTTTAATGTGAGTGTTCCTTTGCTGCTTGGTGAGTAGATTTTTTATTTATCCAATTGCATTATATTGTCAAAAATTGATTGTTTTCATTGTTATACGGACAACATTACTTTGTTTGATGTTTAAGAGATTTGATTAGATTATCATTATTCAATGGTTGAACTAATTAATGTGTTCTGGTGACTGTCATTTCCTTAGTCTTCCCAGATCTCTCCTTCCAGTAAATTAATATCTTGTTTCTTTCAAAGAGTACTCGTAGGATAGGTCTGGTAGAATGTAAATAACCAAAAAGTGCAAGTGCTGAGTTGTCAACAAGCACACACGAAAGAGAAAGAAAACTTGCCAGCTTCCAGAATCCATCCTTTCTCAAGCTACAGTACAAATACACACACAAAACACATGTGCCTGCACACCGCCACACCTGCACTCCTGTGTACATGCACGTGCCTCTGCCCCCTACATAGTGTAAGCACAGTGCACGATGCCATCCTTCAGCTCAGCACATGGGCTGGGCGGGGTGGGACTTGGGTCGAGTGGGGTGGGTAGAGTGAGAGAGAAGTGGGAGGTAGGAAGAGGGTTTGGGGGTGGGTAGCTAGCAGCTCACATCGAGGTAGTCATTTTGCTGGCTAGATATGCGGGAGAGCGGGGTGTAAGTGTATAAGCTAAGCATGTGATGCAAGTGTGAGGAGCCGATATGAGGACCAACCAGCAGTCCATCAGAATGAATGGTCACTGCCAAACTGTGCCCAAAAACAAAGTTCACCACCTACTGGCCTAACATGCAACTGAGCACAACATGCTCAATTCCAATGGCTGCTTCACGACCCGGGCCATCTGGATCCTTCCCTCCATCACCAGCTTTTCTGAACTACCCAGATGGAAGTCATCCTTGCAATACATCCTTTGTTGGTAACCCTCCTGACCTCAACCTCCGTCAATCCACTGGCTACACACCATCCACCCAACACTTTCCCCTTTCTCTGTCCTATCACCCCCACCAAATTCATGTCTCCACATCACCTACATTGTGCGTCACTTCCCACCGGCTCTGGCACCACCAGTGCACCACAAGCCAACCACATACTCCTGCCAACCCTCCCTCATTCCTAACCAGCAAATTGCCTGCCTCCCACTAAGCCACTTGTTACCCACCTCCACTATCTTCCTGCCTCCCGCCTCTCTCCCCCCTCTACCCACCCCACCTGACACAGCCCCTACCCCAACCAGTCCACCTATTGAACTGTAAAGCACTGTGTAGCCAGCCAATAGTGAGAGAGAGAGAGAGAGAGAGAGAGAGAGAGAGAGAGAGAGAGAGAGAGAGAGTGTGTGTGTGTGTGTGTGTGTGTGTGTGTGTGTGTGGACACATGCACATGCTCACGGGTGAGCATATAATAATCTAGCTCTAAAAGGAATTAATTCCAAAACTGAGAGCAATCATTCACAACATTGTAGCCAGATGCTTATGAGTTTCATCACAATTACCGTTCTTTTGTTTGCTGTCCTGGTGTGCCAAATTCTTCAAATATGAACTAGTTCTGTTTTATGTTCCCTAAACTGCTGGAATACTATGCAGCAAATTCAAGCTGTGTTCAATATTTTTGACTGTTGTTGTTCATGATCATGAGTTTTGTCATTATCCAGAACACTACCTGGGTTCTGTGGCTACTTTTGGCATTATAGATGTTGTGCACCAGACTCAAGGCTACAAAACAAATACTGTGAGAGGCTGCCACCGCACAGGCATAACCACCCACTTGGCATCTCTGAAGTTCCTAGGAGCTGCCTCTAGATGGTACTCACAGACCATTTTCTGCTTCCCCTACAAGAACATTTACGTCTTGTGTTGATCTGCCAATAATGTGGAGAGCCACCAATAAGTGTTCTGCGACCCAGGACTAAATTGCTTCTTTCCTGTACTGGCAAACACGGAAATTCTTCCTCTGACAAGCACAAAACACTGTGTGTCATAGACATTCAGATGTTTACAATAAAGCATTTAGACAACTCAGTCCAGTAATTGCAGCGAGATCAGTCCAGTTCTCCGAGGACAACCTTCTTATTTAGTACTTGCTATTTACAGAGTAATAGGACAATCAAGAGTGTCTCCATTCACAGAGGAAGTAGCAGCATATACAAAAATATGCTGTACTCAAGAGTACTGCAAACTGCAAACATTATTTAATCAAGCAATGGAAAATCCAGGACGGAATGTAACAATATTATGAGAGTGTTTGCATGAGTGAGTACGAGTGTGTGTCTACTGTTGACGAAGGCGAACGGCCGAAAGCTTTAATTGAGACAGTCTTTTTGTAATGCCTATTTGCGACTCACCATCTCCGCAATATCGTGAGTAGCAACTGTCTCATAACAACATCATTTAGATTTTTCTGTTTATACACCAAGTGCTACACAGCAAACTGTAGCAAAGTTAAGTACCGTATTGTATCATAACTCTTAATAAATGTCACTGGTTAGTTCTTATGGTGTTGCCACATTTCTGTTTATACTGTCCTATCAAAGCATGTGTTTACATAAGAATCATAGTGTGCAATGGCTACCTTTAATAAACTATAGCAGTTTCCTGCTACTGTTGATGTCTGGGCTGAATTAATATTAACATTTAGTTACAAAATTTTCAACATTACATAATAATTATACAAACACTGTCACATTTTGAGTGAAACTATTGCTGCTGGAAAAACAACATCGAGTACAGTCTGCCACCTGCTGTTAGTAAAATTATAAAATACATAATATTCCTAGACAGCAGACAAATGACGACTACTATATGACGTAAGTTGTATTCTGGCTCTTCATTGCAATGCTCACTCTTGGTAGCTGTATTGCAATTTTTGTTTTCTAACATCGGAGACTATCATAGAACACACTGAAAAGTAGGGTACACACCTTCACTTTGAAAATATGAGCTATAACATTTAATGACTACAGTAACAAAATTCCGTAGTAATAGCTCATAAAAGGTACATAAATCTTGAGTTATGAACATATAATCAGTAATTCAAAAATAACTAAATATAATTCTTCCAAAAGATCTTGCATTATAGTGTCTTCTCAAAAAAGATGAAAAGCAGTATTTTGAAAACATTAGAAAACGCAGAAAATAACAACAATACTTTCAAGTACAACCAAATCATCAAAAGGCAATAACACCCAAACCACATTATCAAATTCAGCTGGTTTACACACTAAACTTGGAATAAAAACAGATACCGCCCAGATGGTCATTATGTATTAAGCTTCTACAAACTTAAAAAACATCAACAACGAAAAATTCAACTAAGAAAAGAGTGAAATTTCGAGACTTTGAAGTATGTTACATTTGACATGTAACCTTTGGTGAGCAGCTTGTTACATTAAAAGTATGCTTTAGTTCAATATTTATTAATTAATTTATTAGTATATAAATTGCTGATTTAACAGAAAGCTTACCATTGTCCCAAATGGAATGGCACGGGAAGCATGATAATAAATTGCAATAAAATTTATGAAAAATGCTGTGCCACACACAAGGGCTGGCAGCATAAATGCAGACAACAGCATTTGACGAATCCAAATTTTCCCTCCCATTCGAGCGTACAGACTTCCTCCAAAGTATCCATTCACAGGGGAAGTAGCAGCATATACAAAAATAGCTGTACTCAAGAGTGAACCACGTCTGAAAATTAAAATGTAACTATAAATGTTGAACACACAATACTTATCCTTACAAAAGAGTGACTCTTCAGAATCATGCATCTACAATCTCTGTAAATGAAAAACTTATGTAAGTGATCACTGTTCAGTGTACTTTAATATTAATTCAGCAAAGTAAGCAACAATTACAAACTGTAACAAATATGTTTAACTAATCAGGAACTTGAAGCTAAAAGAAAAAAAATATATTCAACATTTTTAATTAGTTATATAATAATATAGCCAATGTGTATTACGGAGGTACACACAGATATTAAATAATATCACCACAATACAATAAACAACTAGAGGTTTGATTTATTGTTACTGTGAAGAAATGGTTTTGTTTCAAGGCTAGTTATGAAACGTTTCATGACCCTTATATGTCCATCTTTTCCTTATGCCTTCTGATCCCCCCCCCTCCCCCCCCCCCCCCCCAAAAAAAAAAAAACTATCCATTTGAGTTTCTGAATGATTAATATTCATTTCAAGGATTTAGCTCTCAGTCTGCCTGTCTCTACAAATATGCATCTTCTCTATTGGTAAGCTAACTTCATTTATCTTTATTTCTTGATCAGTTCAACTTGCTGTGCTGATTGGAACAGCAAGTACATGTACTATTGTTGCTTAGTTCACAACAAATCTATTGTACATAAAAGTCATCAATCTGCTGCTGAGAACTCGTTTCCAAAAAATTCTCTCATTCTAGCGTCCCCCAACCAATGTTTGTAATGTGCGATATGTATCACATCATACTTTACATAGCTAACAATGGTAGCCATTTTTCGTAATTTCAGGACACTGCCTTAAGCATGTCCTAACACAGTATTTACTGTCCTGTTAACAAGTTTCTGTATGAATGGGCATTTTACTGTATTGTATGAAGACTGTTTTGAAGTTATCTTTAATTACCCTATTCCAATTTTGTAAGGAGAAACACATCGTACAGTAAGTCACCTGCTACATCTTGTGAATTTGAAACTGTGTTCTTTTCTTTATGCGTAGCATGTCACTTTATAAATATTCGTTTGTATTATGTAATACTCAATATGGTGTATTAAGTGAAGAACGCCGAAAAATATATTTAAAAAACTCAAACAACAGATTAGCCACTTACACATTTCCAGTGAACAAGATTTTTTCCAGAAAAATTACCAACTCATTAAATTACATTTGTAAATTGGTAAAATTACTATTGAAATAAACATTAATTAATTAGGCAGTTGGTAAACTTCCAATTTTTATTTAAAATCAAATAATGAGTGGGACATTACGGGAAGGAAGGTCTCTTGTGTCTACAGAGTTGATATATAAAGTGATAGTTACAATCAAGGAATGACAGACAGTACAATGAAAGGTCACTGTAAAAAGTGCTATACCCTCTCCACAAACACAGATTTTCTTTAACACACTTACCTGTTATGCTTTCCTCTCTGTGCCCTATACCTCTTCTATACCCCACTGCCACCCCATCAAATGTACCTTCCTACCACTCATCACACCATGCCACCCCAGCAAATGTGCCTTTCTGACACTCATCACATCATATGTGTTGAGTAACTATCTATCCTTTTCATAGTGTAGCCATTCCATCCTGGATTCCGCATTGTTTGATTTAGTTGACCATCATAGACTAACAGCTAATGGAATAACTTTTTTTGAGCTCAATGAATAGGAAATTCATTATTCATGGAAGACAAGTCAGTACGAAGAACACTGATTGCAGCAAGAATTTAGGGCAGACATCAATGCACAATCCACCACAATTCTCAGCCTATATGGAACACAATGAAGGAACAAAATTAATGAGTTCTTACCTTTCCCATATCATTCCCATCACACATACACATAAGTACAATGGAAGATGATTTGATTGTTACTCGCCGCATTGAGGTCATGTTAAGTGGCAGACAGGCACATTGAAAACCAAAAAAGAGAACCTGCTGTACGTTATTGGCTTTTGCACCAAGTCATTAGAAGTGGATGGACAGACGCACGCACGCACGCACACACGCACACAGCAACTGTCATCTCCAGGTGCTAAGGCCTGAATGCATCTAAGGCAAGCAGCAGCAATCTAATATGGGCAATGGGGTAATAAGAGGTGTGGGACAGAGAGAGGAAGATAGGAAGGTACAGTAGAGTAAGAGGAAGATGCACATGCTACCTTTACAGGTGCAGGAATGTGGTCGAGGACAGGACAGTGAGCTGGTAGGTGCAGCGTCAGGAGGTGCTGGGCAGTGAGGGGGCAAAGACAAGAGGAGAAAAGTAAAGAAGGAAAAACTATGTAGGTGTGCTGGTGGGACAGAAAGCACGTGTAGGGCTAGAGTGGGAGCAAGGACAAATGTGAATAAAAACAGGATATTGAAAAACTGATCTTCCACATCTCATGAGAGACCTGCATCTGTAATGGAAGACTATTTAATTATTACATGTTCAAATCCAAATCATTACTTTCACAACTTTGTCTCCCACACAACAGAGTAAACGACAAATGAATTCATAACTTTATATATTTTCCTCTAATCTGACCATCTGCGCTGTAAAATACACATTTGTAACTTCTCTGAGAGTAACGACTATTTTCATGTATGAGATATGGCAGTGGTGGTCAACCATTAAGTATCACATGAACAGCTGGAAGATATGAAGAAGAAACAAAATGAAAATTATGAGGTACTCTCAAACAGAGTGATTTCGGATGGTTTTGTCATTATTTTGATTGTAACTTTCGTATATAATGTTAGATTAAATTGACTGTTATGGAAGTGGTAGGGTATATGTGTAACAAATACATAACCAGAACGTGTATGTGTAGGTGTATTTATCTGAGGCAGTTAAATAAAGTGTCCGAAGTCACCCCATGGATTGGGGTGATTTTGGACACACGTGTTCTTTAAATCTCTGTCTGAAGTTACAGTATATAGAGGGTGAATTCGGACAGTTACTGCCTTTTTTTTTTAAATTCTACATGCTTTTTATTTGATTTTGGTGACATTTTACACATGGTGGGAGATTTTCCAGGTTTGCCTTGATATTGGAGAAAAACATCTTAACAGTAACACTGAGACTGTTTGTCAATTATTCACCTAGGGAAACAAATTATGCAAAATAAAAGTTTTGGAAAGCGATAAATGCATTCTTGTGCTTAAAATAACTGGTGCACGGACGTTAAAGTAAGTAACTCTTTGTTTCTATGCAGTGGCAAAGAGCAAATAAGCCATACTGTCCACATTCACCCCAGTGTCCGAAATCACCCCGTTTGATGGGTGAAAAGATTTGGGCAGAACATCGTGTGTAGGGCAGTAGCCAAGTAAGCTACTTTTGTCCATGTTCTCAAACAATTTTACCTGCCATAAAAGTTTTATAGTGGACACTGGCTACAGAAGGACTTAAATGTTAAGTTAACATATAAGATACTGCAATACAATGTTCTTCAAATCCTGTCCAGTTTGAAAACCAAAATAATACAAAAACACAACACCAGAAATTAACAAAGGCCTGCACTATTCTAAAAAATGCTATTTTTTGTTCAAAATTACAACTGAATGAGCGAAAATAATCTTGAAACTATTTTTTCTTTCTTCTGAAATTTAATATGACTAAGTATTTCTGGGACGGAGACAACTCTATACAAATTGTCTTTAAGGCATACTTTGACATTAAGGTTTGCACGTTATACTTTTTTTTTCCAAATATATTCACCAACAGATTCATTCTCTATGAGCTATAAAAGGCACCAGATAATATACTTACTCTGTATATAATTCACCCATGATTGCAAATATTATAACACTTAGTACCACTAGAGTAACTTGATGACCTGCACCTATGAGGGCAGAGAATAACATAGGATGTGAGGCAGGGCGAAACACATCACCATGCACTTGTTTCCATCCATATTCATCTCCCAAATCACGTTCCTGAAACAAACCAATTTATAAAAGCAAAGTAACACTGCTTGCCATTTGGGCAACCATTTTGGAACAACATTCATCCCCGTTCTATTTAACCATTTGCCATTTTGGACAAACTGCTCATGTAATTCTTTAACTACAGAAAATACCACTACACACTTATACTGGGTCATGGATAAAATCTGTTTGAGAAACATTCCGAATAATGATTTTATTGCAATATGATCCACAGCTGATAAAATTTTTGTATGAATCAATACTGCCAGTAACTGTCAACTTTTTGTTTATGAGGGTGGTTTGAAAATTTCTCGGAATCACCATGAGAGGTTAGCACTAGTGCAACGAGTTGTTCATGTTATATTCATTGGACTGTTGCCTGTAAAGATGTTTCACGTCAGTGCTCTTGGGAGAGAGCTGTGGCAGTAATATGGCTCTGCTGTTGTTACCCATGTAGTGATTTGCAACAATGGGGAAAAAAATATCATGATTCAATCAGGGATTTACTTCGTATATTCAACTGTTGCAAACTGAACAAATGAATTTAAACTTGGTCGGGAGAGCTTAGATGATTCGCACAGTGGTCGGCCTTCAGATGTGTCACTACTCCAGAAGTCATTGCAAAAGTGCACAAAATGGTCATGTAGGATCATCGACTGAAAGTGCGTGAAATTGCTCAAGCTTGCCAGATGTAATCTGAAAAGGTATATCACATTTTAACTGAAGAATAAGAAATGAAAAAATTATCTGCAAGATGGGTGCCACAACTCTTGACGCTGGATCAAAAATGCATGAGAATGGATGTATCAGAACAATGTTTGGCTCATTTTAGGAGAAATGATCAATATTTTTTGCACCAGTTTGTTACCGCATATGAAACTTGGGTGCACTACTACACCCAAGAGACAAAGCAGTGGAAACATGCCGATTCTCCGCCACCAATGAAAGCAAAGACAATTCCTTGTGGGAGAGGTCATGGCATCAGCGTTCTGGGACGCGAAGGGGATTCTGTTTGTAGATTGTCTCCCCACTGGGCAAACAACTACTGGTGAATACTACGCTAACCTCCTGGACAAATTGCAACAAAAGAAATGTGAAAAAAGGCCAGGTTCAGCAAGGAAGAAAGTCATCTTCCATCAAGCCAATGCCCCGTGGCAAAATTGCACTAAGGTATGAATTGTTGCCACACCCGCCTTATTCACCTGATACGGCTCCGTCAGACTTCCATCTCTTCCCAAAACTGAAAATTTTTCTTGGTGGTGAAGATTCACTTCAAACAAAGAATTTATAGCTGGAGTTGACAACTATTTTGCAGGCCTGGAGGAAACTCATTTTTGAGATGGGATCAAGGCACTGGAACATTGTTGGATCAAGTCCATTAATGTATGATGAGACTAAATTGAAAAATAAAAAAGTTTCAGTGATGTAAGTACTTTTTTCTATACTGTTCCGAGAACTTTTCAAACCACCCTCATACTTTTTTTTTCTTTTTTTTTAATCACAGTACAATTTTGATGCACCTAAATAAAATTAAAATTGACAATCTTGCAATCAGTAATTATATTTAGGTACTTGAAAATAACCTAACCATCAAAATTATATGTTGGTACACATATAGTACACAGAAAGCATGGCAACTGGTGAAGAGCTGAACACATTAAACTAAGTGAAGTGGCACAGTCATTAAGATACTGGATTCTAATTCAGAAGGATAGAGGACCATATCCCTATCCCACCATTTCTCTACAATTTCTTTAGCAACTGCCACATGTTGTTGCCTTCTCATACTTGATCAATGGGGCAAGTGCACCATCTCTGATGATTCTATCATTGATGGGATGTTCAATGAACAGTCCACCAAGTGTGCTTTTGTAATTTCAAACTGATACCACAGATAAAAGATGATTCTAACTGAAGATGTCAGTGATATCAATTAGTGAATAGATAATTTAAATTTGGCAATTTTATTGCATTACAGCCATTTTAAGCATAAAGTTCTTTGGGGGAAAGGAACACTGTTGTCATCAATGGCTGAGTATATCTTTAGCAACTGCCTGACAATCTTGAAAGGTCTGTGCCCCTTTTTGCTTTCTACACATTTCATTTTTAGACCTCTTCATGCCCCTGTCATTCATTTCCAGAATTTTCAGCAGAGCAGCAATAAGAAGCTGCTTCATATGATTATACATGATACATAAATTATACATTTTTATAAGCTATTTTCATATGCTATAGCCAATAATGTTAAAAACAGAATAATTTCCTCTTATATGCACCGCAGTAACCGTTTCTCATGGAAATTTCTTTAGGTAACTCATCATCTTTTGACACTTTTGCATTTACGATTTAATCAAGAAACTGCATAGAAGACAGGTTCCAAAGCTTGTAAACTCTGCTAAACTTGCCCATGGATGAGACAACTTTTTGGGTTTCTAGATGTGTCACTCTTTTACATGTACATAATATATGGTTGGCTTTTCAAAGTGTGTGTGAATTAATAATGCGATATTTCAAATATAATTTGTTTATTACATACAATGAGCTCCCAAGGTAATGCATTATTACTTAAAGATTAACAATACTTCATGACTAATAATAATTACGTTAGAGTATTCTACCTTCCATTCAACTGTGTATCATAATGATGTCTTGTGAAACAAAGAATCAATTTCATATATAAATTTTTAATTCATATGTTAATATGTTGTACCGAGTAAGGCTACACAGTGGGTAAGAAATGGAATCTCAATTGGGAAGAGCTTCTTTTAATTCCAGTGCAGCCATCCTAACAGACTTCCCCTGAATCACTTCATGTGAATTGGAAGGGAATTCCTTAAACAGTCTGAACACTTGTTTCTCACAATGCCACTCACATGAGTTAAGGCCCAACAGACCACACAAACTCTCTAGATTTCTTCAACATTTCTCACATAAAAACACTGCAAAGGAAATTTTGAACATGGCTGCCTCTCAGCAACCATATATAAGTTTCAACAGAGAAATTATACAGCCAACCGACAGCAAATAATTAATTATTGACTTAGGTTTCAATACTTCAAAGAAAGTCTTTGTCAGAATGAAATCTTAACAACCCTATAAATACATAGAAAGATAAGTTTGACACAAACAATAACAAAGATGAAAATGTCATAACATAAAAGTGACTTACATAAAGTTACACAGCAAGCAGGCTATAGTCAGAATTATGAGCAGACTTGCTCAAGTCAAAAATTAAAAATGTTCCAGTGTTTGTACCAAACACCTTGCAATGAACAACCTCAGACTGATTGGCCCAAGGCTTACATTGCTGCCTCGAAAACAGGATACAAGTTGCACCACCTACTGAGCACGGACAGTAGCATAAGCCAGTTTGAGTCATTACAACAGAAATAATCAAATGAAACAATAGTAGTTGTTATAGGTTCTCTGTCTTGAGCTGACTGCAATATAATTAAAAATAATTACACCAGATGCGTTTCGCTTTTATTTACAAAGCATCTTCTGTAGTATTGTTTCTTTACATAGTCTGCACCTTCCCCTCTTGCTAGCAGTTATTGGTGTTGACAGGCTTCATTCCACATCTGCAGTTTTTGGCATTTTGCATTAATTCCTGTGCTGCACTATTTATAATTGACTTTCTTACTGTTAATAAAGTCAATTATAAATAGTGCAGTGCAGGAATTAACGCAAAATACCAAAAACTGCAGATGTGAAATGAAGCCTGTCGACACCAACCACTGCTAGCAAGAGGGGAAGGTGTAGACTATGTAAAGAAACAATACCACAGAAGATGCTTTGTAAATAAAAGCAAAACGCATCTGGTGTAACTATTTTTAATTACATTGCAGTCAGCTCAAGACAGATAACCTATAATAATAGCTGCTAACAGCTGCTGCGAAGGTGGCCACACAAACAAATGTATTAAACAACAGTTAATTATAAAAAACAAAAATTCCGAGGATGAGAGCTTAACAATTTCTGAAAGTAAAAATTAGTCAAGGAAATGAAGTATAACTGGAGCCATCTATTACGCTTTACAGAAATGACCATTACAGAAGTTACAGAATATTGTAGAATATTTAAACAAGCAGCTTCACAGTAAAAAAAAAAAAAAAAAAAAAATTGCAGGAATCATGATTTTGTAAGTAGTGGATTAAAGCCTTTGAAAAATATTTTTTTACGTAACTGTAACTGGTTGTTCAAGATGAGGCCATCGTTCTTAGAAATATGCTCAAAAATCTCCAGCTCTTTGAATATGTTGAGACTGCAACCTTTTTTTTCTCTATGTAAAACTGAGAACTCTGAACTGTTTACAGGAGCAACTGTGGACTCGAGATTGTGAATAAACTAAAGTTTCCTTCATGCGTATAGTTTTTTGGACTGTGCAGCTGTTTGTGTAAATATTCTGTAATATCCTGTCTTTATATAATGGTCATTTCTGGAAAGCCTAATAGACAGCTCTCACTTCTACTTCATTTATTTGACTACTTTGTACTTTCAAAAATTCATTTTGTTTTTATAATTAACTGCTGTTTAATTTGATTATTCCTGTTGTAATGTCTCAAACTGACGTATGTCAATGTGCATACCCAGCAGATGGCGTAACTTGTATTCTGTTTTCATGGAAGCAATATAAGCCACTGGGCCGATCAGTCTGATTTGTTCGTTACAAGGTATATGTACCAAATGCTGGAACATTCTTAATTTTCCGTTTTTAACTTCAGCAGGTCTGCTCATAATTTTGACTGTCGCCTCCTTGCAATGTAACCTTATGTAAGTAACCATTATGTTGTAACATTTTCATCTTTGTTAATGTTTCCGTCAAACTTTTTTTCTATGTATTTATATGGTTGTTAAAATTTCATTCAGACAAAGACAGCCTTAGAGGTGTCGAAACCTAGGTCAATTTATTAACTGGTTGACTATGTTATTTCTCTGTTGAATATTACAAAGGAAATTAATTTATTATTTTAAACAAACACCCATTGTATATTTAAGATTTCTGACAAGAAGTGATGTTATCAAAACTGAATGACATTCAGGCTTTTTTCCTTGAAACCCAATTTCAGAGCCAGCCACTGTGGCCAAGCAGTTCTAGGTGCTTCAGGCTGGAACCGCACTGCTGCTATGGTCGCGAGTTCGAATCCTGCCTAGGGCATGGATGTGTGTGATGTCCTTAGGTTTGTTAGGTTTAAGTAGTTCTAAGTCTAGGGGACTGATGACCTCAGATGTTAAGTCCCATAGTGCTTAGAGCCATTTGATTTGAACCCAGTTTCAGGGTTTCTTCCCACTTTTAAGGTTTCTTAACCACTATTTCCACAACACAAATTTATTTATTGAATTTCAGGTACCAGGCTTGCTTTAAGAAGGCTCTTGTATAGGATACTGGGGGAGAGCCATAATGATTTTGAGGAGACTTTTTTTTTTAATTTATGATGGCCACACAGCCACGCCTTAGTCAGTCACTTACAACTCAACCTACTGTCTTCTTTTGGAAAAGAGTTGCATAGGTGGACGGTTAACACAGTTTTAGCTCCATTCACAGAATATCTCCTAAGTCTATGGGTTTAGTTTCAATACACTAATTGCTTAACCTCAACACAAAAATGTCATCTTCCTTTTCCCCAAAGTTGCTACAAAAAATGAAAATCAACTACGAGATAATCAGTTGCTTGAAAAGACTATTATATAGCAATTTGGTAACTCTGATTTTCTAATACCTGCTGTAATGCTGTGCCCAACATTTAGCTGGTCCAGTGTATTTGTACCTATTTTGTTTTTCTAATGCCAGGATTTACCCATTTTTCAACAGCAGTGGCATTATATAGGATGTCTAAAAATGAATGTTGGGGTTTTTAGGCCTTGTGGCTTTGATTACACTCAACTTACAGTTATAGATAATACATCAAATGAAAGAGCAACTTGAACAGTTTTTCTAGGAAATATTCAATGTGAGCACCCTTTGTCACACAAAACACACCAAGTCAATAGGCAAGTTGTTTCCAAACCTTGATCAGTGGGTTTGGAGTAATTACTGCAACAACCGTTCTAATCCTGTTTCATAAGTCAGGCGGATCAGCTCATAGCAGATGCCAGGCTGTCATCCGGCCCCTTCCAGCCAATCCAGCGGTCGGGTAAAAGATTGTCTAACCAATCATGTACTTAGTTGTGCCAGTGAGGTGGCATGTAAACCATAGTCTGCAGACTTTAGAGCTTGTAATGACTGCAAATGATAAGGATGTATTTGTAAGTGTCTCCTTAAAAGTCTCCACACAGACGTAACTGCAATTGTTAATTCACAATTAGTCTTCTGAACTAATTTCTTAGGAATACATGTGAAATACTCTATAAATTGTTTAACACATTCTTCAGTCACTCTCAGTCATCCCCTACTCTTCCTTTTGCACAAACAGCTGGTGTCTTCAAACTGATCATACCATCTAAAGATATTACCATCACCTGGCGGATTATAATGGAACTTAATATAAAAATCTTTCTGTTCGTTAGTCTCCATCTTTGCTACTAGGCTTTCTAACGGAAGACACAGGTATACAGACAAAACTCTTAGAGTTGCTCTTTCATTTGATGTATTATTTGTAATTTTAAGTTGAATATAACAAATGCTATAAAGCCTTAGAACAACCGACATTCACTTTGAAACAAATGGTATATTGTACAATTGCTCAGATCTGAGAATGGATGAAACTGACTGACCTTTCTGATTGTCAACATGACATTCATTCAGACTGATCTTACGAACTGCAGCGAGAGAGAGAGAGAGAGAGAGAGAGAGAGAGAGAGAGATCAGAATGGATGCACATTGTAGTTTCTTCAGATTTAAGGTCATTATTTTGTCACAATGTTGCTGGAAATTCAGTATTTGCCCTTTGGGTGAAAGTTATCTTGAAAGTTCCCAATAATTTAGATAACACAGTTGAGGGGTAAGACAGCCATAACTCCGACTCCATTATCATAATTAAATGTACAAGCAATTTCAATGCTGTTGTAGTATTAAGGGTTACTTGGGTTGCATGAAATGTTAAGAATGGTAGGAAAATATTACTGCTCAGAAAGAAAAATAAGAAATTGTTTGTTCATTATTTATGCAGCCAGTAGAAAAATTTGCCTGAGTGAAATACTGTTCAAATCAAAATGAATTTTCAAATACAGAAACTTGTCTTCCAAGACGAGGATGGTATTACTACAATCCACATACTTACTGTATTGTAAGAGTAATCTAAAAAAACTTTAGGTTTGCACATAAGAATAATTTCACTATTTGAAAACAAAATAAAATCTAGGTGGACACTAAAGATATTGTTACAGTGTGTACACTCAATAGTATGGTCACTAACTTCATCATACAAGGTGGTGTTGATTCCACTTCTTGCTATAATAATTGTTTGTTTCATGTATAAGTAACTACGCCTGTATTTATAACACAAAAGTAATCTGCACAAAATTGTATAGCACATCACAATTACATTATAGTCTGTGTTTCAGGTCACAAATTATTAATTTGTAAACTGGTAACAGAATAGAAATCTAAAGGTCTGGGGCTCAATCCACATATGGTCTTAGGATTTTTTCTGCCACTGACTGTTTTGTGCTACTCTGGCAATGATTTGCACATAAGAAAAATGCTGAAATGCAGCATGCATCAGGGTCCAAATTCAACTATAGGTCCCATTATAACTGAAGTTGCTCAAAGATAAAAGGAAAATGGAGGCATATAATCTTCAGAAGGACCACATCCAGTAAAACACTGGGGTATTCAAGTTGGGGGCAGTTTAATGTTTGTCTAACAGCGTCTTCAATTTTCCCCAGAATAAATATATGTAATCTGTTGCTTTTTGAATAATTTCTCTTCTTGCAATTAGATGATAATCTCATATCACCAGGTATAAGGTAAAAAAAGATCAAAATACAATCACAGCTTTTACCGATTTAAAACCAACAGTTTTAACATATGTTCTCAAAAGTAATAGTGACTGCTCAGTAATGGTATACAGAATGCAGAAAATAAACAATTACATAGTTTCCAGGGAAAAAATATGAAAAGTCAAGTTTCATCTCAGAAGACAAGTTTGAGGCCACTCAAAGCAAGTTATAAAATTGGAAATATCTCTTAAAAACAGGATACTTTTAGATGCACACAATACATATCTCTCTTAATCTCAGAAAAGTAGGTATTATACAAAAGTGGAACACAGCACTGTTTACTCATGTCTTTTCTGCAGCAAACAGCTCATTTAAGGTGACACTGGCTTAACATATGATAACAACTGTTTACAAAGTATTAAGATATGAAAGCAGACCCTTGTATATCAAATGAAATATGCGTTCATCTCTAGTTCTATAATGTGTAGAACAAACATTTCTGAGTAAGTTAAGTAACAAAATGACTTAAAATAATGTTTCCTTACCATGTCATCAAGTTCCTCATCCTTACTGTAGCGAGCATAATCCTTGCGAAGTGTTCGCATAAGAATCATGGAAACAAGCCCAACCAAGAATATAACCATCATAAAGCTATTGAAAATGCTGAACCAGTGGATCTGTTAGTAAAGAAATAATTCAAGTATTAATAACAAGAAACAGAAAGTTTTATGATTTTATAAACTTCAGTAATCAAAGAAAGAAATGATAACTACTTTATTAAGAAGATACAGAAGCTATGCGACTTTAGTCAGAATGTTAACATTATTACATTCCACTAGCCTCCTTTACAAATCCTTTTACCAATACTTTGATTAGGGTGAGAAACAATTTTTTTACTCTATTACAAAAAATTCATATTTTTGGCCATCAGTCAGAATTGCACTGAAACAACTCATTCTACAAATAAAAGAGTAAAACATATTTATTATCCATCCTTCATGAGATCCATCCTTCATGAAATCCTCCCCACTCTGCCAAGAGTGTTTTTCCGCCGTCCACCTAACCTTCGTAACCTGTTAGTTCATCCCTATGAAATCCCCAAACCACCTTCCCTACCCTCTGGTTCCTATCCTTGTAACCGCCCCCGATGCAAAACCTGTCCCATGCACCCTCCCACCACCACCTACTCCAGTCCTGTAACCCGGAAGGTGTACACGATCAAAGGCAGAGCCACGTGTGAAAGCACCCACGTGATTTACCAACTGACCTGCCTACACTGTGATGCATTCTATGTGGGAATGACCAGCAACAAACTGTCCATTCGCATGAATGTACACAGGCAGACAGTGTTTGTTGGTAATGAGGATCACCCTGTGGCTAAACATGCCTTGGTGCACAGCCAGCACATCTTGGCACAGTGTTACACCGTCCGGGTTATCTGGATACTTCCCACCAACACCAACCTATCCGAACTCCGGAGATGGGAACTTGCCCTTCAGTATATCCTCTCTTCTCGTCATCCGCCAGGCCTCAATCTCCGCTAATTTTAAGTCGCCGCCACTCATACCTCACCTGTCTTTCAACAACTTCTTTGCCTCTACACGTCTGCCTCGACTGACATCTCCTCCCAAACTCTTTGTCTTTAAATATGCCTGCTTGTGTCTGTATGTGTGGATGGATATGTGCGTGTGTGAGAGTGTATACCTCTCCTTTTTTCCCCCTAAGGTAAGTCTTTCCGCTCCCGGGATTGGAATGACTCCTTATCCTCTCCCTTAAAACCCACTTCCTTTCGTCTTCCCCTCTCCTTCGCTCTTTCCTGATGAGGCAACAGTTTGTTGCGAAAGCTTGAATTTTGTGTGTATGTTTGTGTTTGTTTGTGTGTCTATCGACCTGCCAGCGCTTTCGTTCGGTAAGTCACCCCATCTTTGTTTTTATATATAATTATTATCAACTGTGACATATAAGATAAAAGAGAAAATCTCACAATGAATCAATTTTTAACAAGTATCAGCTAATGTGCTGCAGAAAAAGACAACCTTCTTGTATATGGGCAGTTAAATTATTGGAGGATATTTTGTAAAATTACACAACCAGATATTCATGAAATTATTCCACTGCTATTAACTTACACGATGCTGGAAAAAGTTGGGATCCAAATACTTGTCAAATCTATCTTCAAATTTTATTGAAGACTTTTTCCATATAACTTCATATGTAAATGGAATCTTTGCACCCTCAACAAGTTTAACTTTATTTTCAGATGTAAGATTCACATCTACAATCTGTTTCCCATTGTAGCCAATTTCAAATTTCTTGTGCGTCCATATGTAGTAGTTAGTTCCACTTTCAGTTTCTTCCACTTCACCCACAATGCCTGCAAAAAAGGTACAGATTATTGATTTAAAAAGTGACCACAAACTATTGGAAGACAAACCACATTAATACACCTTCTGAAATTGATAATTTTCATTTTTTATTAGAAATTTCTGCATGTAGCAGTTCAATTTTTTTCCTTACAAATACCTTCAGGGAAAAAGAAAAGTTTGATAATAGTGCGTCTTTAAAAAATCTGGACAACATTTAAAAAAAAAAAAGGTCCTTACACAATTATCATGCCAACCGTATTCATAACTTTACTTCTTAGTGGAGCATACACTGGGATGGACATTCATGATATGCTCAAACTGTATACTGTAGTGTGGATTACTAACTGTGACACCTGAGAACACCTCTCAAGCTACCTGTAATAAACAGGTTTGCAGAGATGTGGATTTGAATGTTAATCATTATTCAGAACATATTTTTTGTCTCAAAACTGTTCACGATGACAATATGCAAAATTACAGTCCCTGTTTAATGACAGCCACAACAATAATGACATTAACAGATCCCATTAATAAACAAATAAAAAATTAATATCTTGATTTAATTTTAAATTTACAATTCCTCTAACAGGAGGATGAGTCAGTTTTGAAAAATCTAATAAAGAATAATGCAGGGACAGAAAACCCATTCAGAACCTAGGAAAAGTGAACAAAATGGATGTGAAGTAATGATACTCATTAAAAGTTTCAAGTGATGATCCAGGGTATTATTTTTGATATTTTTATCCCACTGCCAATAAATACCACTACAGTAACGGACAATGCCAACATGTAGGAGAAGCATCAGTTGAGAAGGGAGAGAGACAGGTTTATAGCCTAGCATGGATGTTATTCAATCCATACATTTAACAAGCTATTCTCACAAATGAAGGATTTCAGTAAGCTTTGAATGAAGACCCAGTATTTATTTTGGTTGCTTTCTCCTATAACAACAAGATGACAAGAACATAAAAGCAGCTATCTCACTAGATATTACCAATGACATGATGACTTGAAGGGATAAAGTAAATGTTCCAACACAGATTTCAGGGACAATTCTTAAGTAACTTTATGAAATAATTCTTAAGTAACCTTATGAAATCAATTACTCTACACATCTAATTTCACGTTGTCTCAATTATTGCCATATTCTAGATATACAGCTAAGAACTTTACAGAAATAAAGTCAAGAAAAAAGTTTAAGAACCTAATTGAAGGTCAACTGCAGGTTTCTGTTTTCATCAAGTACCAATCCATTAACTGTAAACAAATATGATTCTAAGGCAACTGTTTTCTCAAAAAAAAAAAAAAAAAAAAAACTTAATACAGTGAAGGAAGGTTGTGTAATCTGCACGTAATGCTGCATTGGAACTTATAAATGAGGGCAGGTTATAAATAACTACGATAAGCTTATAAGATCCCAACACAGATTCCTGTGGAACAATTACCTACATCAAGTCTTTCTTTAACTACACAAACACTTTGCTTGCAGTTCATCAGATATCATTTTATAAGTTTTAGACAGTTGTCTCCAATATAATAAAAGTACAAACTGTCAAGTACTTCCTATACATTCTACACCATCAAAGACCTTGCTTAGTTTACAAAATGTAACATGAGAAAATCTACTTTAACAGTATAGTTAACTAAAGCGTCTATAATATCAACAATAGGAACTGTTTCATAAAATCATTTTGTTATCTACTTATTATTCTTAGACTTTCACTATAAACACTAACTGTAAAGGCCACCTTTTAACATTTTCTGGGAATGCTGAAGTTTGAAGGAGAGTCTTCATCTCCTTTTTCATGTATCTGAAGCACCTTATGCTAAGAGCATACCCACGACCTGGGATAGGGACTGAGGACAACTCACGCTAGCCTCACAGTCAATGTTGAAATAGGTGAGACTTCACAACAAATGGCACATTACACCATGTTCTGGCCTCTTGCCTTCTTCAAATTGACACAGCATTGAAACATCTCTGTTTGGTGTGTGTGTGTGTGGGGGGGGGGAGGGGGGGATACAATCTTGTCCTTGCCAATTCTTGTTCTCTTGAATACACGACTACTTATGCAATACATTAAAAAGTGCTAACATAATATTTTAAAGGATATATGAAACATTAGAAAGTAAACAATACAGTAGAACCTCACAAATCCAATCTCTGATGGTCTGACTCCCTGTCTAGTCCAACCATCCCATTTCCAGTGTTCATTTGCATATGCAGTTGCTGCTACATTCACATCAGGACTTGTCCATGACTCATAATCTGCAATATGGAATCAGCAGGTAGTTGCTTGTTGCTAGGTGCAATAGTTCGATCAGTTTTAATACCTGTTTCTAACTTGAGCAATATGTGTTCCTGTGCTTGCAGAAATTATGGCACCAATTAAATATATGCTGTACAATCAGATGTTTAACCCAGTGACATAAGTGAGTGGATCAGTAGTAGTTGGTCATAACTCAAAATGTTCAATTACTGGATGAAGAAATTGAAGTTGATAATACTCAGAGCCTAATCAATTGGAGTAGAGGGACAGCTAAAAATGATCACTTCCCCTTTGAAGAGGATGCTCAAATGGTTGAATATTAAATTTTCTTCGCATATTACTACAATGAATAAAAAACAGAATGCCATCTACAATTCATGTATCTGATAATCCAGATGGCAAACATACATTGAAACATAAACAGTTATAAAATCTGCATTGGGTCAGAAACTGGTGCACTGTCAATGGTTGGTTGCAGTGAGCACAGACTGGTGAAGGCATCTCCACTTAACAGATGATGGTGACTGAAATGACAATGCTCTATGTGCAGCCGAGCTAAAAGCATCTCCTCGTGACGAGAGAGAGGTGAGAGGAAGTCATCCAAGTTATCGGGAGGTGTTTAATTTCCCAGAGTTCTGTTACCATACAGAAAAGACCATTGTTCATGCCAGAGGGACACAATATTCCTAAGTACAGTAATACAGATACAAGTTGAATGGACAGAACAGCTAAAAGGCCTAGATAGACTGCAACCTTGGCAGCAGCATCAACAGCTCCATTCCCCAACATTCCAACATGAGCAGGGACCCACATAAACATTACGTTTGCTTCATCATCAAAGAGTAAGTGGAGAAAATTTGTGGATTCATTGTACAAAGGATGGTATGTGTATTGTACACAAAGGCTCTGGAGGCCACTAACTGAACCAGAACTTAATACACAATTGATAAGCCTGTGTCTTCGGATGTACTGGGTGGCCTGGCAGAGGACAGAAAGCTCCGCAGTAAAAATCATGCACTGGTCTACAAGCTGGTATCCAAGATGTTTGTTGTCAATGGCAAAGGCACATCTGACACCAAGGGCCATCTTAGAACCATCAGTGTAGAAGAAGGTGATGTTTCCAAGTTGCATGCAAAGTCTGAGAAACTTACAGCAATAGATCAAATCTGGAGAAGTGTCCTTGGGAAGCGAACTAAGTCTGAGAGCGGTGCGGGCATCTGCATAAAGCCGAGGTAGAGAAGGGCTCTCACCTATCGTGAACATGGCAGGTAACGTAACATTAAGCTTCCAAAGCAGTATACAAATGCAAACTCCGGGAGGCAACAGAGTAGCTGCGCTTACCCCTTATTGGTAGTCAGGTGAGTGATCAAAAAGGGCACATAAGATGGACAGTTGGGCATAGAGAACAGGCAGCACGCGTATAGGCTAAGGAGAACATCATGCCAGTATTAAAGCGATAATTTGTCAGTGTCTGCAGACATTCATAACTGGGATAGTGTAGAAAGCTCCAGAGGCCGAACTTACGCCTCTACATTGGATTCTGTTGAGACTGTGTAAAATAGACGGTCGTGCAGATGCATGAACAAGACACCCAGAGTCCATGTTTGATCGAACAATGGATTGGTACAAGCAGAAGAGAATTTTCCAATCCACTCCCTATGAAGCAATGTTTAAAACACACAGGGTATTTAGAGACCAGGTACAGCATGCTGCCAGATAAGATATGTGGGAGGACTAACAGTGTTTCCTATTGAGTGTGAGCAGCAAGAATTTCAGTGTTCTGACAAATGGAAGAGCAACAGGACCACGATGTAAGGGTAGTGGAAGAAACTCCTTATGCCGCCAAAGTTCAAATCGATTTTTCAGTGAAAAAGGATGCTATTGTGCATACTCTGCAAGTAAACACAGTTGAGACATCACTGAGGTCATTGCTCAAATAAACAGGTCCGTTGAAAACTGTAGTAGATCACAAAATCATTGACAAAAAGAGAGGCCAAGATGACTGGGAGAATACAGTCCATGATAGGATTAATTGCCGTAGCAAAATAGGACTACGCTCAGCACAGAGCCCTAAGGTATCCTGTTCTCCGGAATAAAAGTGTTCAACAAAGCCAACCCCACATATATATTGAAAACCTGGTCTTTTAATATGTCCTGAATAAAATGGGGCAGGCAGCCTCAGTAGCCACATATATGTATTGCATGTACAGACTGACATTTCCACAGAAAATTGTTCATGATGTGGGTTGACAGAGTGACAACTGCAGAGCGGTGCTTACAAAATCCACATTATGCATTTGTTAGCAAATTCCGAGACTCAAGCCACCATACTAGCCGATGATTGATCATGCGTTCCATCACCTTGCAGACACTGCTGGTCATGGAAACTGGGCAGTGGCAGTATGGAAGATGTTTGTCCTTACCAGGTTTGGGTGTGGGGTTTACAGTGGCTTCACACCAGTGACTAGGAAATGCACCGTCCATCCAGATGTGATTATATGTACGAAGGAAAAGTGCTTGCAACCAAGAGACAGGTGTTGCAACATCTGAATGAAAATATCATCTGGTCCTGGAGTGGAAGATCATGATGAGATGAAAGCATGTTCTAGTTCCTTCATAGTATTGTAGCATTCATGATTCTGAGAGGGGAAAGATATCTCCCAAGCCTCCTCCATTTCTTTACAAGGTGGGGAGGTGGGACAGAACTTGAGATCTCTTCAAAGTATTGACCCGAGGCAAGGTGTTGGAAACATTGACAGAGACCACAATGACATCATTTGCTACAGTCAGGCCAGGAATCAGGAGATGTAGCTTGTTTCCAGAAATCCAACTTAGGTTACTCCAAATAGCAGAAGAGGGAGTAAAACAGTTAAACAAATCAATAAAAGAGATCCAACTAGCTTTTTTGCTATCTCTAATAATGCGACAACACTTTGCGTGCAACTGTTTATGACAAACATAGTTCTGTGATGGTTTATGACAAACATAGTTCTGTGATGGCATTCAAAGACATGGAGAGCACATCTCCACACATGAACCACTTCGTGGCATTCCTCTGTCTACCAAAGGACTGGGACATGTCTCAGTAGGGAACAGTTCGGGGGAGTGGAACACTCTGTGGCAGTAAGGATAACATTCATAAGGTACTCTACCTGATCACCATGGAAATGTTGTTCAGCGATGGTTTGCCAGTGAAGAGTACAGCCCACACTCAGCTTTACAAAGCTGCCAGTTGGTCCTTGTGCACAAATGCGACATGACTTAGCAGGTGAATTACGCATGGGTCACTCAAGTATGTGTCACTTGAGTATGTGTCTCAAAGGATGGACTACTCTCAATGCTGGACAAGCTGTGCAGTACAGAGCGAGAGATCCATGTGCAAGAAAGTGTGTGTGTATTCTGAAAGAAATGTGGGTTGACCAGTGTGAGAAAAATTAGAGTAAGCTGGCTGGCCGAGAGAGAGCCTCTCGGGCAGGTTCTCAGAGAGCCCCAAAAATGGGATGGTGGAAAACAGGAAGGGTTGAGGGAGCTGAGAGGTAAGCTGCAGTATGTCTGCCCTGGTGTGATCACAGTATGACAGTATGTATTTACAAAGACAGAAGGTATAACTGGGGAAAGAAAAAAGAATAGCAACAACTTGTAGCTAGGTGCTCAATGAAATGGTTTGGCTATAGATGTCTTCTCCGATGAGCATCATGACTCCCCCGTGAGCTGGAGTTCCTTTCTCAGAAAGAATGTTGAAACATACTGGGAGGTCAAAGCAGTCTTGAGTGTGTAATCTCATTTCTTGGAGGCATAAAGCAACTACATATTACGATCACAATAGCAACTCTAAGCCCGCCCTGTGCGATCCGTTGCCCCTAATGTTTCATTGCAGAACAACCATATTAGATGATATATTTCTCTTACAAGGGGCTCTTACTTCGGTAGCTGATGAGTGCCAGATTTCATTTGCATACTGCTACAGGGTTCTGAGGTTGGAGGGTCCTGTTCCATTATTTCATCAGACGTAGCAATAACCTCCCTGGGTAGGTCAACTGACTCCAGGATGGAGAATCGGTTGGCGATTCGTACCAGTGCAATGGAGGTCAACCGGACAGAGGTGCCGTGTGGAGTTACTGTTGTAGAGGACCTCTGAGTTGGAGAAGGGGAAAAATGTTTGTCTTTGTTGGACTTCTTAGTAGCTTTGCATTTGTCCAACATTTACCGATTGCAGTGGCACAAAAGTTATCTTGGGGATATTCCTTTTTAAGATTCCACTCTTCTGTTTGTGTCACAAATGACTTCACCAGTGTAGGCAAAGGTTCTTTGGTAGACTGAGCATTTGTGGTGGGTGGAGGTGAGGATGTCACCTTAGCACTAGGCAATTTCACAATGGTAGCATTGAACTGAAGGTTGCAGGCCTGCCTGGCCATATCTTTCATGGGCCTTGATGTAGCAACAGCAGTTCTGTAACTGCCAGATAGTGGTATCCAAGGCTTTCACCAAGCTAACACTTTGCAAGCAACATTGATGGGTACCTTTTCCTTCACCCAGATCTACTGAACAGCTCACTCATCAAGGTACACAGGGCAGTTGCAGGATGAAATGATATGGTTACCACTGCAGCTGATGCAGTTAGGAGGATGCAGGAAATCTCCCCCATGAACATCTTTGCCACAAGTTACACATTTGACTGTATTTTTACAGGACATGAGAGTATGGTTATAACGCTGACATTGGTAGCAATGCATCGGGTTCAGTACGTAGGAACTGATGTTGATGACTTAATAGCCCACTGTGATTTTCGATGGGAGCTCCACTCAAACAAATATTAAGAAAAGGGTGCAGCTTGACGCGAATTCTACATCAATCCTTTTTAGTACCTGATCAGAGAGATAATGTTGTATATATCTTAAATCCCGTAAAGCAGCCAAGGTTATATGACATCATGTGAAGAATTCAGTGTTTGATGAGCCTCTACACAAACAGGGCATGATGGAGGAGCATAGCTTTAAGTAGTTGTAGGGGTTGAAAGGTACTGTTTGCCTCTAGATGCAAAGTTCCAGTGGTTAAGCAAGTGCTGAACTTTAGTGGACCTGCAATTATGTCCACATCTTTCTGAATGACAAACAGGTTCACTGTATAAAGGTTCTGACCACCTCCTGAGCGAGATACCATGAGACAGCGGGGTGCAACTGAAAGATTCGTTGTGTCCTTAGTCTCTTTCAATTTCCATTTATTAGATGGAGACTGCATCAATGGAGTTTACGTACTCATTGCAGGTGAATCCCCATGATTGCCAGCATCTCAACAGTGCACACCTTTCTGGGGGCCCCGCAAAGGGAAGCACGTCCACCTTAGGTGACTGTTCACACTTCAGGTCACACCTACCAAACTCTAGACAGGGGGACCATTTGGCAATTGTGAAGGTAACAGCTCAGGCGATCACCCCTCCCTGGGACTGGTCTTCACCAGGAGGTATGTATGAGCCCTACCTGTCGACCCATGTGCTGTGAGTCGTACATTACCCAGTCACCCTCTATGCATCAAACGTGTAAGCTGGCCTTCATACAGACACATGGAGGAAGAAAGACACAAATGGAGACCTCAAATACCGAAGCAGAGGAATGACAGGAGGAGTCAGAACAAGAAAGGAACGAAACGCAAAAATGATACTTTCATAAGCTTCAGTTACCTAATTTTACCCAACACCTGGTCCTGAATGGAGGGGAGAAAGGATAGTAGGACGACAGACGTGCAGCACACAAAAGCAAGGAGCACTGCATGGGCAGGGTCTGTGTGTGCCAAGAACACACTCACAAAAGAGTTTTAACTCCCTTGGGAGGGGCGGAGGGGAGTACAGCTGATGTAGACTGCACAATGGGACCAGAGTTAACTGACGACAAACTCATTTATTCTGTAACTTGAACAACCAATGAGAACAAGAAAGGTGACAGTGACAGCGAGGACAATGAACCTGCACCTCGAGCATCGGATCCAGATGCTAAAAATGCATTTGATATAGCCCTTCAATACATTGAACAAATCTCTGTCTACCTCAACAGAAATTTTGTGGATTAGGAAATGTTGGAACAATGCAGAAAAATCAAGGTTGTCATCTGCTAAACAAAAAGAATTTTACAGACTTTTTTGTCCTGCTTAAGAACAGGACTTTCTTACCACAAGATTTCTCATGTTTTAGACAGTTAAGTGCAGGTCACTTGCATGTCAACACAGTAGTGTAATAAGGTATGTACACATGCTAAATTTTCACTCACAGTAAAAATATCTTACAGTAAGATACAGATGTATTTTACAGTACGGGCACTACTATATATTTCACTTTTGTGTAAGATTTTTTGGCATGTGATGTTTTCTTTCCATTTTGTTACTGTTTTAACATGGGACAGTTAAAAATAAATTGGATTGTGTTATTATGGGTCAATGAGTGTTCCTCTGATCATCCAACATTTTCTGCATTCCAACCATGCCTCCTGCCCCATAGGAGATGGATTAAAGAGGTTCTATTGTACAGTACAATTTCATTAAAAACTGAGTGTATAATATCTTGTATTAGTTGTGTGATGTGTTTTCTGAAACAGTTTGACTGAAATGGCGCCAAAACACATGCAGTTGTATTTTCCATTCAGATTTCTGTGTAGACTCATTTTGGCACATATCTGAGCTGCTTATGAGGACATCAGGGTTGAACAAACTGACTGAACACATTACACACATAAACATCCCTTGTGCAACAACACCAACCACTATTATTATTATTATTGCCACCACCACCACCACCACCACCACCACCACCACCACCACCACCATTATTATTAACACTAAAAAAGTATTATGTCATGAAGAAAGACATCAGAAACAAAGTGACAATAAGGAAGCAAAAATTGTAAGTAGAAGGAATTAAATAAAGAACATCAACATAAAAATTTAAAAAGTATGTTAAAATATTAAAGAGGAGGATAAAGGAGTGGAAGTATTCAAAGAAAGTCTGGAATATTAATGGAAGACATGTAATAAAGTTGAATTCAGCTATTGAAAAATGCAATAAAATGCCATGAGCCTCTGACCAAGTAAGAATTATTACTGTTGGATTACTGGGCTTTCCCTACATATTCAAACTCATGGCATTTTAACCATCTGGCACAGCTGGAAACCTGAGAAAATTTTCCCTTACGGTTGACAGTTGTTCTGCAGATACTCATTTTCAATCAGTTTAGTGGTGACATGTGGATACGTAATGGTGAATAAAGCACAGTCTTTCAGATGGCATACAACAGTTCATTTCATAATTCATCTATGTACCCTGTGTGTTTCTTGGCAGATAACCGACTTTTGCTTTCCTATGTATTTCGTACACATTTCCTTTAAATTTAATATATATGCATCTTTCTTCCAATGAAGAAGCCATCAGTATCAGAAGATCAAAATCTAAAATAGTATTCTTTTTTGTTTTTATGGGCTCTGTTACAGATTTTATTGTTCTGTTAATTTATTATCTCCCAGTCAGTCTATGTTCTTTTCCAGCTTTCAAATTTTGAAAATAATGTCAACTCCATAATTTGGAAATTTCTCACACACATGTTAACTGTGAAAAGTACTTGGTGTCACAAATATTTAACTGAGTAAAACCCAGAAAAGTTACTCACCCCAGACAGGTAAATCATCCAAGTACATCTGGTACCAGTAATGATTTTTCACTGCATAAATGAAGGCTTTTTGCTTCTCCTTTGTTAACTGGATCTCACAGTATGGTGTACTTGCGATGTCCGCTGAAAACAGACGTCATTTACATAATGAAACACTTGAGGGAGAATCCAAACTACAAACAGTTGCAATACCATGTTGTCTCAGGTATGAGTAGTAGGCCTCTCTTAGGATAAATCATGAGAGCAAAGTGCCCTCTCTTAGAAGTATTTCAAATAGTTAAGAAATGTCTTCAGTATGTATAATGTACCATACCAGAGCACACAAATACCACAAACATTTCCTCAGAATTATTTATTCACCTCCAAAATGTACAGTCTACTAAAAATGGATTATAACAGCTTGAAGTCGAACTACAGTCTCTGAACAGCACAGTGGTATACATTACAGAACACTGGTACTGAGATAATGTACTTTCTTACTTTTTCGTGTCTGGAGCTGTCTATTTTTCAGCCCAATACCAGACTAAGTCATAAGATTCAGGTCTGCTTAGCCAGAGGTCATCTAGGGAGTAACATGCATGACATTTTGGCATGTTGCAGAACTACGTTAATGGACAGGGAATCATATTTATGAGTGACGTGACCCACTCTTAAAGCTAGAGATCTGATCAAAATTATAGTAGAAAAACATTTTGAAATAGCAAGCACTGAACCAATAAATTTAGACTTTTATAAAAAAAATTAGTCATTTAATCAATCTGTGTGTGTACTAGTTACTTGGAGATAATGTGGACACTTTCTCCAACAAATTATCAGAAGTCCAGGAAAGAATGTCGACCACCAACATTATCACCTTAATATGTGGAGTTAGTTTCATGTTCCTTTGATCATCTGTATGATTGATCATAATGATGTGGAATGAGTTATTTTACATTCATGTTACACTTGTTTTAGTACTTTTGTGAAGTAATAATTCCCTACCCACTACCTTTTACTCATTACGAAATTGGAAGTTGTTCTACAGAATAGGGGTTGTCAAGGAGAAACACTTTCAGTTCCAGATGTCTACAAGACGATCGTGAGTGGGCACCATATATTCTTACAAGTGTTCCTGATCAATAAACACTTTCTTTCTTAAAACTCAGTTATCCCAGAACATAATTCCTTATGACAGTATTGAATGAAAATATGACAACTCCCTTGATTTGTCTCTCCCCAAGATTTGCAATGAGTCTAAGTGCAAATGTGACTGAACTATGTTGTTTTAGAAGTTTCAAAATATGTTTTTTTCCAGTTAAAATTCACATCAATATGGACACCTATAAATTTTGATGTTTCCAGCATATGTAAGACTTATCACTGGTGCTGTGCCTCTATATGAGTAGAACTGAATATACTGAGTCTTTTTGAAACAGACATTGAGGGTATTAGCACAAAATCATTCAATAACATCCTTAAGAGCATTATTTTCAATTTCTTCTGTTGCAGTGTGTGTGTGTGTGTGTGTGTGTGTGTGTGTGTGTGTGAATTAATTACAATAGTAGTGCCAGACACAAAAAGAGCTAACTCTGTTGTATATCAGATGGAAGATCATTTACACCTATAAGGAACATAGATCTATAAGGAACAACTGCAGACCTAAGATTGATCCTCGATGAACCCCGTAAGTCAGAGGAATTTCCCTTGGTTGAGCCCCATGAACCATGGACCTTGCCGTTGGTGGGGAGGCTTGCATGCCTCAGTGATATAGATAGCTGTACTGCGAGTGCAACCACAAAAGAGAGGTCTATGTTTGGAGGCTAGACAAATGTGTGGTTCCAGAAGAGAGGCAGCAGCCTTTTCAGTAGCTGCAGGGGCAACAGTCTGGATGACTGTCTGATACGGCCTTTTAACATTCACCAATACGGTCTTGCTGCACTAGTACTGTGAACAGCTGAAAGCAAGGGGAAACTACAGCCGTAATTTTTCCCAAGGGTATGCTGCTTTACTGTATGGTTAAACATTGACGACGCCTTTTTAGGTAAAATAGTCCCCCATTTGGATCTCGAGGTGGGGACTACTCAGGAGGACATCATTATTAGGATAAACAAAACTGGTGTTCTACGGATCAGAGTGTGGAATGTTAGATTCCTTAAACGGGCAAGTAGATTAGAAAATTTTAAAAGGGAAATTGATAGGTTAAAGCTAGATAAAGTGGGAATTAGTGAAGTTCGGTTGCAGGAGGAAGACGACTTCCAGTCAGGTGAATACAGGGTTATAAATACAAAATCAAATAGGGGCAATGCCAGAGTAGGTTTAATAATGAATAACAAAAAAAAAAATAGGAGCACGGGTAAGCTACTATGAAGAGCATAGTGAACACACTATTGTAGCCAAGATAGTACAATTTTATATGCCAACTAGCTCCGCAGATGATGAAGAGGTTGAAGAAATGTATGACGCGATTGAAGAAGTTATTCAGATAGTTAAGGAAAATGAAAATTTAATAGTCATGGGGGACCCGAATTCAATAGTAGGGAAAGGAAGAGAAGGAAGAGTAGTAGGTGAATATGGACTGGGGGTAAAGAATGAAAGAGGAAACCGCCTGGCAGAATTTTGTGCAGAGTATAACTTAATCATAGCTAACGCTTGGTTTAAGAATCATGAAAGAAGGTTGTATACATGGAAGAGGCCTGGAGACACTGGAAGATTTCATATAGATTATATAATGGTACGACACAGATTTAGGAAGCAGGTTTTAAATTGTAAGACATTTCCAGGGGCAGATGTGGACTCTGACCACAATTTATTGGTTAAGAACTGTAGATAAAAACTGAAGAAACTGCAAAAAGGTGGGAATTTAAAGAGACGAGACCTGAATAAACTGAAAGAACCAGATGTTGTAGGGAGTTTCAGTGAGTGCATTAGGGATTGATTGACAAGAACAGGGAAAAGAAATACAGTAGAAGAAGAATGGGTAGCTTTGAGAGATGAAATAGTGAGGGCTGCAGAGGATCAAGTAGGTAAAAAGTCGAGGGCTAATAGAAATCCTTGGGTAACAGAAGAGATATTGAATTTAATAGATGAAAGAAGAAAATATAAAAATTCAGTTAATGAAGAAGGCGAAAAGGAATACAAACGTCTTAAAAATGAGACTTGTGCCCTTACTAAAGAAAGGAAATGCTGAGAGTACTGAAAACCATGGGTCAGCTTCACAACAGTCTTCATTCTCAAAAATAAATCAATCAATCAGGAGAGACTAAATAACCTTTTCAATAAAGCACAGTTTGGTTTAAGAAGTGGGAGAAATACAATATGAGCCATTCGAAAGTTCACAATAGTGGCACTTCAAGCTCTTGACAAAGATGACCGTGTTACATGCATAGCCTTGGACTTCTCCACGGCTTCTGACACAGTTTACCTCAAAATTTTACTAAACAAGCTAGAGGGACAGTAAACAGTTGGTTCCAGTCTTATAGGGAAAACAAATGCGAAAGATGGAGGCAGCTCACACCACTGCCGACGACAAATTTTTACTAAAACAATTGTCAGACAAGAAACACACAAACATAAGTGTTCCTCAGGTTTGTTATCTGGGTCCACTTCTGTTCTTAGTATATACCAATAACTTTCCATAAAGTACAGGGTTATTACAAATGATTGAAGCGATTTCACAGCTCTACAATAACTTTATTATTTGAGATATTTTCACAATGCTTTGCACAAACATACAAAAACTCAAAAAGTTTTTTTAGGCATTCACAAATGTTCGATATGTGCCCCTTTAGTGATTCGGCAGACATCAAGCCGATAATCAAGTTCCTCCCACACTCGGCGCAGTATGTCCCCATCAATGAGTTCGAAAGCATCGTTGATGCGAGCTCGCAGTTCTGGCACGTTTCTTGGTAGAGGTGGTTTAAACACTGAATCTTTCACATAATCCCACAGAAAGAAATCGCATGGGGTTAAGTCGGGAGAGCGTGGAGGCCATGACATGAATTGCTGATCATGATCTCCACCACGACCGATCCATCGGTTTTCCAATCTCCTGTTTAAGAAATGCCGAACATCATGATGGAAGTGCGGTGGAGCACCATCCTGTTGAAAGATGAAGTCGGCGCTGTCGGTCTCCAGTTGTGGCATGAGCCAATTTTCCAGCATGTCCAGATACACGTGTCCTGTAACGTTTTTTTCGCAGAAGAAAAAGGGGTCGTAAACTTTAAACCGTGAGATTGCACAAAACACGTTAACTTTTGGTGAATTGCGAATTTGCTGCACAAATGCGTGAGGATTCTCTACCGCCCAGATTCGCACATTGTGTCTGTTCACTTCACCATTAAGAAAAAATGTTGCTTCATCACTGAAAACAAGTTTCGCACTGAATGCACCCTCTTCCATGAGCTGTTGCAACCGCGCCGAAAATTCAAAACGTTTGACTTTGTCATCGGGTGTCAGGGCTTGTAGCAATTGTGAACGGTAAGGCTTCTGTTTTAGCCTTTTCCGTAAGATTTTCCAAACCGTTGGCTGTGGTACGTTTAGCTCCCTGCTTGCTTTATTCGTCGACTTACGTGGGCTACGCATGACACTTGCCCGCACGTGTTCAACCGTTTCTTCGCTCACTGCAGGCCGACCCGTTGATTTCCCCTTACAGAGGCATCCAGAAGCAACTGCGCATACCATCGCCGAATGGAGTTAGCAGTTGGTGGATCTTTGTTTAACTTTGTCCTGAAGTGTCGTTGCACTGTTATGACTGACTGATGTGAGTGCATTTCAAGCACGACATATGCTTTCTCGGCTCCCGTCGTCATTTTGTCTCACTGCGCTCTCGAGCGCTCTGGCAGCAGAAACCTGAAGTGCGGCTTCAGCCAAACAAAACTTCATGAGTTTTCCTACGTATCTGTAGTATGTCATGACCATATGTCAATGAATGGAGCTACAGTGAATTTATGAAATCGCTTCAATCATTTGTAATAGCCCTGTATAAGACATGCAGAAAAGTTCTCTTTGCTGATGATAGCAACATCATACTCACAAACAAAACACCAGAACTCCTATTGGAGAAAGCAAAAGAAATCCTCAAGGATTTTTATGAGTGGGCAGTATGTAATAAATTAACAATGAACATAAACAAAAACAACAATATGCAATTTACAATAAAAAGGGAAACCATTCTATCACATCAAGCATAGATGATAATTGATAAATCTATACATTGTGTGACAAATACAAATCTTTTTGGGATGAATACTGATTGTCAGGTAACATGGACTGAACACAGAGGTGACGGAAAACAATGTCATCAGCATGTTTTGCGAAAAAGTTTCTATCATCGGTTTGTAACAGCCAATGTCTTGTGGTGATATACTATTCCAAAGTACAATTAACTCTCAGCAATGTGAATCTTTTCTGAGAACTGAAGACACAAAATGGACAAAATTTTTAACTGCAGAAGATGATCATAAGAATAAATAACTACAAGTAGTAGTAAGCATCACCGCAAAGAAATGTTTAAAAATTAAGTATCTTTACTCTACAAAGTGAATCATTTACCAGTCTGCTGCACATATTACGGAAAACATTTGGGCAAGTTTGGACTTACATTCACCAAGGAAAAACAAAAATCCCAAAACAGCATTTTCTATCGAGGAATAAAACTGTATAACAAACTGCCCTAGTACACGAAAAAGATTACTAAAATATGTCTGATTAAAAAGATAACTGAAACTTTCTTTCCAAGTAATGCACACAGCACAATGAAAGATTACTTAGAGGAATCAGAGTAGTGATTAATAATGAAGGGAGATAACTACAATATCTTGTCGGATTACAGCGCTCTAATTCTTTTTGTGTGGCAAGACCTATAATGCATGATAGTAATATCTTGTCATTCTTCTGAGTGCAATGTTTCACTTATCAAGCGGGATGCTGACTTAGTTTTGCAGATAGACTGAGTGGAGGACATGAAGATGCACATGGGGCCATGGTGGCATGTTTGCAGGTACGGAGTCAGTTTTCCGAACAAACTGGAATTAGCGCAAGGGGCAGCATGTCCACAGTTCAGGAGTCGCCATTGGGTGCTCTTGGTGGGTGCAGTGATGAAGAACAAAATTATGTTTTTTGTGCACGTCATCAAGTGCAAATGTGTATGTATCAAAGAACACTGTACAACAGGGACCAACCAAATGAGGCAGCACAGTTGTTAAGACACTGACCTCATATTCAGAAGGAAGGAGTTTGTTCTGCCTTGTCATTCTGATTTAGGTTAAGAAACTAATACTGTATTAATTATAATTCTGTACATTAAGGTATACATTATCAACAAATTCAACTATACTCGAATGCTAACACAAGTTGTGCCAACATTTTCAGGGGTGTTCTCTCAAGTACACTCTATCCTCCCTCAGTCAACAAACACAAATGAAGATTGAAAATTATGCCCATCTGGTGACACAGTTACTGCGTATGAAACCACCGTTACAGCTAATTCACTTCGTGCCCAGTGCCCATGTGCATTGTGTTTCACTGCATTTAAGTCAGTCTCTTAGCTGACTTCAGCCAATTGTGTTTCAGTTGACACTACACTCTTCAATTCTAGCATGATCATGAATTCAGAAGACACCAGGTATCCGAGGATAGATCGCAAGCTCTCAAGAGACATATTCACAGCCTGCTGCGGCTATCTTTATGATTAAGACATTGGTCTCAGTCATTACCAAAAATATACTGATGCATGTTTAGTTTTTTTTTATCTCTATGAATTGAATGAAGGAGAAAAATTTAGGTCAATGTCTCACCAATGACAGTCTCATTAATAGACAGAGCACAAGCTCATAAAGGGAGGAAAATATCTGTGTCTTTGTCAAAGAAACCACCCATAATTAATTTAGAGAGACCACAGAAAACCTACACATGAATGGCTGGACAGGTGTTTCAACTACCAGCCTTCTGAATGTTGTTGTTTGTTGTTGTGGTCCTCAGTCCTGAGACTGGTTTGATGCAGCTCTCCATGCTACTCTATCCTGTGCAAGGTTCTTCATCTCCCAATACGTACTGCAGCCTACACCCTTCTGAATCTGTTTAGTGTATTCATCTCTTTGCCCCCTCTACAATTTTTACCCTCCACGCTGCCCACCAATACTAAATTGGTGATCCCTTGATGCCTCAGAACATGTCCTACCAACCGATCCCTTCTTCTTGTCAAGTTGTGCCACAAACTCCTCTTCTCCCCAATCCTATTCAATACCTCCTCATTAGTTATGTGATCTACCCATCTAATTTTCAGCATTCTTCTGTAGCACCACATTTCAAAAGCTTCTATTCTCTTCTTGTCCAAACTATTTATCATCCACGTCTCACTTCCATACATGGCTACACTCCATACAAATACTTTCAGAAACGACTTCCTGACACTTAAATCTATACTCCATGTTAACAAATTTCTCTACTTCAGAAACGCTTTTCTTGCCATTGCCAGTCTACATTTTATATCCTCTCTACTTCAACCATCATTAGACACTTTGCTCCCCAAATAGCAAAACTCATTTACTACCTTAAGCGTCTCATTTCCTAATCTAATTCCCTCAGCATCACCCGATTTAATTTGACTACATTCCATTATCCTCGTTTTGCTTTTGTTGATGTTCATCTTATACCCTCCTTTCAAGACACTGTCAATTCCGTTCAACTGCTCTTCCAAGTCCTCTGCTGTCTCTGACAGAATTACAGTGTCATCGGCGAACCTCAGAAGTTTTTATTTCTTCCCCATGGATTTTAATTCCTACTCCAAATTTTTCTTTTGTTTCCTTTACAGCTTGCTCAATATACAGATTGAATAACATCGGGGAGAGGCTACAACCCTGTCTTACTCCCTTCCCAATCACTGCTTCCCTTTCATGTCCCTCGACTCTTATAACTGCCATCTGGTTTCTGTACAAATTTTAAATAGCCTTTCGCTCCCTGTAGTTTACCCTTGCCACCTTCAGAATTTGAAAGAGTATTCCAGTCAACATTGTCAAAAGCTTTCTCCAAGTCTACAAATGCTAGAAACGTAGGTTTGCCTTTTCTTAATCTAGCTTCCAAGATAAGTCGTAGGGTCAGTATTGCCTCACGTGTTCCCATATTTCTACGGAATCCAAACTGATCTTCCCCGAGGTTGGCTTGTACCAGTTTTTCCATTCTTCTTTTAGTTACAACTACATCAAGTCAGTCAGATACCTTCACTATATTTTTTAGTTATTTGCTCAAACTGAATATGGGCGATTCCATATCAAGTGGTCAACGGGACACCACTACGCTATCTCAGAGTTCGTTCAAATTTCGTATGCTCCTTTGCTAAGCAACAAAAGGAAGATTTATAAATTTCTAGCTCCCAACTTTTAATTCTTTATAGGTAGGTGCTTCCTACGTGAAAGGTGCACAAACGTTGCAGTCACTTTTCAAACAATTTAGCCACATTCTAAACACTGAAATTCAGTGGAGAATTTTGGTAAGCTGCAAAACTTTGCAAGACAGTTGAACGGTTTGTGTTTTGCACATTCTATACGTATTATGTCATTTGGCTCACTGCTTTTTCTCTAAGTGGCACTTAAAGTATTCAAGAAATTTTACTGCAATAAATTTTTTCCCAAGTTGAAGTAACTTGATCTCTTTATCTAGTTGGTTTAGAAATCACTCCTTTTGCTACCTACTGCTTAGTAGCTTTTTTTTTTTATAAAACCTGTAAGTTTTACCACTTGTGGGTTCACAGTTTTTGAAATAGTCGGGGATGAAGTTGCATGAAAACAAATCTGCTGCTAAAGCAAATGATTTTTGAACCATTCTATCTCAGAAGGGTTGTTTCATATAGACACTTGTGTTAACTACCATTTGAGAGCGCATATTTTTCTCGAAAAATATCAATTTTCTACAAATGTTTTTTTTTTCTATAAAGGCCTACAAATATCAAGTAAAGTTTCTCATTTAAACAACTGTTGCATCATTCAGGGTCTGGGAGATGACCTGGGATAGATGCTGCAACGACCTTGCAACTCTGGCTAAAAAATAGGGGTGAGATGCGAATATAAGAACTCAACAAGAGAGTTCTCTTAGCCTCCCTCACCTCAATTCTCCACAATCCTACCTACTACAAGTGGTGCCCCCGTTCAGCTGAGCAAACCAGTGGAAAATTGGGTAACCAACCTCAGCATGAAAGTGGGTCAGTGGGCCAACAAGATGTGGAGAACAGTGGAAAGCTACAAGAAACCACCACTGGAATTACTTCCCAAGACATTCATGGGATGGACCGCTTTGTAAAATATTCCATAGGTAAAGCTTCCCCTCAATCGGATCTCCGGGAGGGGAATACAATGAGGACTCCAGAGATTAGGGCAAATGGAAAAGGAAGGAAGGGAAGAAGAAGAAGGAAGACTTATTGAGGATTGGGACTTGGAATGTCTTAACCCTTCTCCAGGAAGGGAAATAAGAAAACGCCAAACAGGAAATGACAAGAAATAAATTGGATGTATTCGGAATGTGTGAGGTGAGATAGGGTGGTTGTGGAGAACTAGAAAGTGATGACTTCCATTTGTACTATTAAGGTGAAGATAAAAAATGGAATGTATGGGGTTGGAATTTTGATAGTTAAGGGGTGCAGGACGTCAAACTGGCCGACTTGGAGCAGGAGAGGGACCACAGGACATTTTAATTTCCAGTGCCTATACTTTTACAAATAAATTCATAAAACTTTGGATAGTATGACTAGGAAGGATTCAGGATTCACACTAATAGCAGCGGAAGTTCAAAAACATAACAAAATAAATTTTTTTACATGTGAAATTTCATAATTTTTTCACTTACTATTCGCTGCATTTGTTGCTATAGGTACACTTTTCTTCATAAATAAGAGAGATGGTTCGATGAATTTTGCACAGCATACTAACCATACTTACAGGTGTATGAAACACTATAATCTATTTAATTTATGAAAACATGAATGAGCTGTTACGTTTTAAACTTTATGTTTAGAAAAAAAATCAAATTTTGTAGTTAATTATCTCAATTTTTACCACAGTTTTTAATAGCTTTGGAAAATTCTAGAGTTTCATACACCTGTAAGTATGGTTTGTATGCTGTGCAAAATTCATCAGAGAATCTCTTTTACTCGTGAAGAAAAATGTACCTATAGCAACGAATGCAGCCAATAGTAAGCGGAAAAAAATGATGAAATTTCACACGTAAAAAAAATTATTTTGTTATGTTTTTGAACTTCCACTGCTATGAGTGTGAATCCTGAATCCTTCCTGGACATGCTGACAAAGTTTTATGAATTTATTTGTAAAAGTATAGACAGTGGAAATTAAAATGTCCTGTGGTGCCTCTCCTGCTCCAAGTCGGCCCGTTTGACATCCTACCCCCCCTTAAAAGAATGAAGGACAAGGTTATCAAGGTTGAATATGTTAGTGGAAGAATAATGATGATGAAACTGAGAGGGAAAAAGAAAGACCTCGTAATCATCCAGGTCTATATGCCAACAAGTAATCATTCAGATGAAGAGGTAGAAGAATGTTATGAGAAGATAGAAAACTTAGCAGAGAGAGAGAAAAGAAATGCATGTATTGTTGAAACAGATGATTGGAATGCGGTAGTTGGTGAAGGACTAGAAGGAAAAGTTCTGGGAAAATTTGGACTGGGAGAAGGAAATGAGAGAGGGCAAAGATTGTTGAAACACTGCAATGAAAATTTCATGGTAGTTGGTAATACTCTATCTGATAACCACAAAACATGACAGCATACTTGGATATCTCGATTTGACAACAAAAGATATCAAAATTGATTACATAATAATACAACAAAGATACCGAAATTGTCTAATGAATGTCAGAAGTTATCCAGAGGCAGATATTTATTAGTAGTAACTGAGGTTCTAGTTAAATTGAAAAGAACCTGGAAAGAACAGAAGAGAGAGCACATTAACTTTGAGAAACTGAAATACAAAAGCAACTGTGAAAAATTAAAGAATGCATATTGTGAAATCATGATGCAAGGACACGAAACGGAATGCACAGAAGGAAGATGGGATCGTTTTCAAAATAGGATCAAAATGGCAGCTAAGGAAACGCTTGGAGTCAAGGAGAGGAAAAAAGTAAAGAAAGAATGGGTAAAACCAGATATGATAACCAACATGGATGACCTCAGGAAATGGAAAATTGTAAACACAGAAGAAGGGAAGCGCAACTACAGGAGGTTAAACAACAAATTAAGCAGGGAGACAGAAAAAGCATAGGAGAAATGACTGACAGACAAGTGCGCAAGAAAGAGAAATCAGAGAAAGAAGGAAAATATGATTTGATTTACAAATAAGCAATGGATTTGACACACAGGGAAAAAAAGAAACAACAATGGACTAAAGGAAGTAGACAGCAGACACTAAAATGGCAAATGAACCCACAGAAATAATGAGAAGATGGGAAGAATATATAGAATGGCTATACGCTGCAGACAGCTGACCAAGTGAAGAAGAGCTTGGGATAGAAGAAGAAAAAGTTGCAGATGATGACAATGGAAATGCAATACTAACTACTGAGATTGAAGCATCTATGAAGGAGAAGAAAAATGGAAAGGCAATGGGAATTGATGAGATTCCTGTGGAACTGTTAAAGTCATTGGAGAAAGAAGGGAGTTGATTGAATTGTGTAATCAAATATACATGACTGGAAAATGGCCAAAGGACTTTACAGAAAGTATCTTAATACCTATAGAACAGAAAAAAGAACAGCAAAAAGAGTGAGGAACATAGAACAGTGAGCCTGATATCACATGCAGCCAAAGTCTTGCTGAGAACGCTCAACAAAAGGCTATATGTAAAGTTGAATTGCGTAATACGATATGAACAATTTGGTTTCAGGCAAGGAGTGAGAACTAGAGATGCCATTGGGCTACTGAGAGTGATAGGGGAGAGGTACATGGAGAATGAAAGGAAGATGTATGCTGTGTTCATTGATCTTGAGAAGGCTTTTGACTGTGTCAGATAGGACAAACTGATGGAAATCCTAAGGAAACATGGAGCTGACTGAAGGGATAGACAGCTAATTAGAAATTTATATTTAAACCAGAGAGCAAGAGTAAGAATAGGAGTTGTGATGAGTGAAGAAATTGAAATGGGAAGAGGTGTAAGACAAGGTGGTTGTTTATCACCAACACTGTTCAGTAACTATCTGGAGGAAATTATTAACGGAAGTTTTGATGGAAGGAGAGGAGTTTGTATAGGGGGTCAGAGAGTGGAGTGTGTAAGATTTGCAGATGACATGGTTGTGATGGCAGAGAGTGCAAGAGAGATGGAACAAATGTTGGATGATCTAAACACAAAAGTAGAAGAATATAGCTTGAAGATTAACAAGAAGGAAACGAGAAAGGCATGGTATAACTTTAATTACTTGGGAAGTGTAATAATGGATGATATTTATTGCTCAACAGAAATTATGAAAAGAACTGCAATGGCAAAAGAAGAACTCAAGAGGAAACAGAAATTACTTTGTGGACCACTAAACAAAGAACTGCAGAAAAGACTTGCCAAGTGTTACATCTGGAGTGTTGCACTATATGGTGCGGAGACCTGGGCATTGAGGAAGGAAGATGAAAGAAGATTAGGAGCACTAGAGATGTGGATATGAAGAAGAATGGAAAAAGTGAAATGGGAAGACCGAATAAGGAATGAAGAAGTATTAAGAAGAGTTGGAGAAGACAAACATGCTGAAAGTCATTAGAAAGAGAAAACGGAACTGGATTGGACACTGTTTGAGGAGGGACTGTTAATTGAAGGAAGGAATAGAATGAATGGTGGAGGGAAAAAGGGGAAGAGGAAAAAGAAGATATCAAATGCTGGACAATATCCAAGGAGACAAATATTCAGAAATGAAAAGACTGGCTATGGACAGACAAAAGTGGAAGAAGCTTAACCTGCTGTAAGGCAGAATACCTACTACTAGTACTACATCATTCCAGAGAGGGAAGGACAAAGATGAAAAATTAATTTTTATATATTTATTCTCTAACATCAAATTGACTAAATTATTGTTTTGCTGACAATTTCTGTCAGAGAAAAGAATTATCTGGGAACGTAACTTGGTGAACATGAGAAAAGACTCTCAGAAATGTTTCCATTTTGATATATAAATTTCCTCACCACTTGTTTTTGAGGAGGAAGGTGATGCAACAATCATTATCTGTAAGCTACTGCAACAATATGTGAAGCAATAGCTATTTTCTCAGGTGCATAATTATCTCTATCATTGATACTCTATGGTCCAGCACGTGATGCCTCATGTGTAACATAAAAACGATAAGGTCACAATATTTTAGGATCACAGGGGGAAGTAACAAAGTTTCAAACTTTAATCAACCTTTACTTCAGTAGGTGCAGTTTTATAATTGATATGAATACCTGATAGCTTCAGCACGTGAAGAACTGTGAAAGCTTTATTTTGATAAGTTGTCAATTGTGGATGTATAATACCACTCAAAGGCTGCTAAATTTTGGGGATATTGTTGAGCTGTTCTGACCTAAGGTTTAGTGATGAATATACAATTTGTCTCCATCATTATGCTATTTTGATGACAAAATTTGAATATTTGAAAGGATCTGCTGTAATTCTGTTTTGAAGGAGAATCATCTCAGTCAGAAAAAATCTGATTAATGGAACTCTGGCAAATCAGGTGAATAAATTTCAGTAAATATGCTTCGACAGGGCAGAAGTTTAAGCTTTCACATGGAACACACTAACAAATTGTCTGCTGTTACAATTTGGCAACTTAGCAAACTTTGTCTGACTGACTTTGCATTTAACATAGTCTTTTAGACTGTGTTAAATGCAAAGTCAGTCAGACAAAGTTTGCTAAGTTGCCAAATGGCAACTGTTAGTGGCTTCCAACCTGGTGAGTTGTCCAGAATATCAAACTGATGTTTGCTAGTAGCATAGCTAACTAACCAGGACTATAACTTTATGAGTTTGACAGTTTGCGGCATTGAATCAAAAGTTTACCTACTGTATCAATGTGGTAGCTGCCCTGGAAGAAACGTCCTCGAATCACACCTTATTTGCATGTATACTGACATTCATCCTGAAGAAACTGGAATACAGACATTCTCATCACTCGAAACTACAAATCTGTTGGTAGATGATTCTGTCACAAAGATAACATCAAAACTCTCTGGCCTCACCATTCACCACTTTGTTACAAAACATAAACACAATTCCTCAAAATTATGAAACACAACTTTACGACTGGTGAAGCAATTGCACTGCATTATTTTGCAGATCACACCTTTGTTGTCCACGACACTGTCCTAGGTTTTCACTAGGAGAACAGTCAAGCTACTGCACATCACATTATTGTCTACTTTATCAAAATTAAGCAAATACAATGCAAAACTTTTAGCGTAGTTAGTAACAGCCTAAGACACACCTACTCAATAGCTGTCTAGCTTGCAAGACTGGGAAGTGGGCCAGATGTGGATCAAATCTACAGGATTAATAACTGTGGGCTGGCACACCAGCCACCCTGAGTGGTCTTTATGGATTTTCCATTCTCATTTATACAAATGGTAGACTGATCCCCAAATTACACCTCAGAGAATGTGATACATGGACAGATAACATGCACCAGCACATCGAACAAAGTTTACACGATTCACAGACAGATGGTGCACATTACTTACTTCATTTGGTTACCTAGGCAACTGAGGCACCTGAAAGGGCATCCAGCCATAAAGTTGAATAATAAAGTAAAACTTCCCAAATCCTGAAAAAGCAGACACTGTACAAGATGGGATAAACACTAGAGAAATGAAGAAGCAGAAAATGAGTAACAGCTGAACACATTATACAGTAGCATTTCATACCTTTTAGACAAAACTTGTGGGTTAACTGAAATTACAAAGACATATCTGCAGAAAATCAATCAAATACTTCAGTGGTAGGTCTGCAGCCAGTACACAGACTTCGAGAATTTTACCAATCAGTACTACTACCTCACAGATTTTGGTGCAAACACTGCAATAAGTAAAGAAAAGTTTGCATGTGATGAAACTGAGGACACTGTCAAATGACTATATACAAGAATAATCCCGCAGTGCCTGCAGGAAAAGCTATTCCTCAAAGCTTTGCACTTACATGCATTCCGTGAGCTGAACTTTAATAAAATTGAGTTCATTTTTGTTAGAAAGGACCAAACTGAACAAGACAGAGCATTCCAGGAGGAAAGGTTTTCTTTGACAATAGATCAGTAAAGGAAAGATACTGTCACAACAAAATTTACTGGCAACTTTCCAGTCCCAACTGGAGCAAAAGAAGTGAGTCGAATGATATAAAACTTGCGATGCGGAGAATGAAAACAACTCAATCATCTTTCTAAGTTTTGCAGCTTTACCTGAATTATCAACTGAATTACAGCACTTAGAACATAATAAATTATCTTAAATGTCTCCCTGACATTTACTTACCATTCACTTAAGAGGCCATAACACATGAAGTATTAACGTTTGTAGTGCCAGAAATTTGTAAACTTTCCTTTGGTCACTTAGTAAAGGTACACACCAAATTTGAACAAAATCTGTGATGGTCAAAGTTGGGTTCATCTCAAACTAGACCACCCATATATATATTTACTTTTTAAAAAAAAAAAAAAAATGTTAGTCTTTGCATCTCTAACATTCAATTTTCTAACCAATTTAATTGGCTTGTTAGCTTTCCCAATACCCTAAGACTTAGTATCTGCTGTCACCCCCCTCCCAAAAAGTTACAACATTTAACTGCCCAAGATTCATTACTGACTGATGGCATTTTGGTGTTACAATAAAGAAGAATTATACAGTTTTTCTAACAGTTAGGAGTACATTATAGGAAAAAGCATCTACACGACTCTTACTTGCTTTGAAAAACAGACAAATATGCATTTTTACCTTTGAATTCAATTTCCAAGCCGCTGAATTCAAGCTCCACACCCTGAAGTGCTTCGCTAAGGGTCTCATGATAATGATTGATGGTGTCTTTCGAGCCTACACAGAACGGCAACGAAAAATAGGCGTAAGTTTCTTGGCGGTTGTGGTAGGGTCCCACAGTGTTCATCCACAACACAACTTCCTCATTATCGTTGTACTGAAAAATAATTGTATGACAAATTAGTTTCTTGAATTCTAATCCCATTCTAATTACAGGTATATGTCATATTATTTTATTTGTAATTAGGATTGACACTGTAAGCTAACAGAGCAACTATAGTGCTGCCGGCATAAGATTTCACTTCAGTGACAGCCCTTAACAAAAACTACGAGGCATTTATATTACAGTCTCACGGTTTCAGCTTTCTTATCACGTACGGTGCAGCTATTGCACCAGCAAGCACGTAAAAAATATTTACGTAAACACCACGAATACTTACTATGTGTGTATGCTCGTCAGCGTTTACTCCCAAAATAAAAAACAAGCACAAAAACAACAGCGACATAATTTATGACAATATGCAGGTGTCCTTTAGCTGTTACTACTCTTCACTATCATCCGCCCCCTCCTCACCATTTCATCGATATAACACAGTTGTCAACAACACTGCTTCGTAGGAAGATTTTTCGCTATTGCCACGTCAAAACACGAGATGTCTCTCACGTCGCAAAATGCTTGACATATACGAGCGTTCACCAAAGATGTTAATTGCAGACGAATCTAAATTTACATGCAGAACCAGAGATACTAAGTCTACGATGACACCAACGATCTACAGATGAAACCCTGACTTTCGTCTAAAGACGAAATCTGTGTGCCGATCGGGTACTCTCGGCTGGCCTCGGGTCTGCAGCGCGTAGCACTTTCCGATAGTAGTCAGCGAAAACTTACAGTAGTCTCCTGTGTACCATTCGCGTGTTTCAGCTGTAGTGCGTTTGGTTACGTTTAAGATAGCTCTCATTTGAAAGATTTAAAAATATAGTTGCAATTTGTGCTCCGCAGCATGTGGCAGTCATAAAAGCTTACATCGTAAAATTATCCAAGATACAGCCACAATAATCAAAATTTCCGTAAAAATTAACTTTTGTACCACAAGGCGGTGTCGGATCCAACAGGTTTGGTTTCGTTTACAGAGGAAACGGCGCTGATTTGTGTTATGCCGAATGTAAACCAAATGAAATTGATTTATAGGGGGAAAAACAGTTTCTTAGCTAAATATAGTATGCGACACGACATGTGAGATGTATCCTGATATTCCATTTTGTTTTAGGAAAGTGAATACTTAAAAACGAACGTTACTTTTTACTTTACTTCAGGAGGGTGAAACTCACCTGAGGAGATAAGGAATGCAGCTTCCTACTTCACCTGAAATCCTTACCACAGATTACACTTGAACATCATTCTTTCCGACTTTTAACCTCGAATGCCTCAGTCCTTGCTATACCCAAAAATTATGCAAAGAATGATATTGCCACAACGTTCTTCTGCTCTCATATCAAATATTAGGGTTCCATATGTGGACTTTATATGCGTTTCATCAAAAGTAATGAAATAATGAATTTCTTTATTTAAACAATCTGATGTCTCATTTGATGAGACACACTCTATGTAAGTACAAATGGTGTCAAAGAAACAAACTGTCACTTACTTTGCTATGGTTAAGTGGACTTTGACAAACTTCTTTACTTTTTCAACTGATTGTCATCAGAAGTGACAATTTTTATTTGTTTTTATTCATCATCAAAAACATTTATGGCAATCAGACAGTATAGGCTGTTCTTATTCTAAACTCTCAATGATGCAACATGCTAAAGTAGTCTTAATAACCGTTGTTGTTGTTGTGGTCTTCAGTCCTGAGACTGGTTTGATGCAGCTCTCCATGCTACTCTATCCTGTGCAAGCTTCTTCATCTCCCAGTACCTACTGCAACCTACATCCTTCTGAATCTGCTTAGTGTATTCATCTCTTGGTCTCCCCCTACGATTTTTACCCTCCACGCTGCCCTCCAATACTAAATTGGTGATCCCTTGATGCCTCAGAACATGTCCTACCAACTGATCCCTTCTTCTGGTCAAGTTGTGCCACAAACTTCTTTTCTCCCCAATCTTATTCAATACTTCCTCATTAGTTATGTGATCTACCCATCTAATCTTCAGCATTCTTCTGTAGCACCACATTTCGAAAGCTTCTATTCTCTTCTTGTTCAAACTATTTACCGTCCATGTTTCATTTCCATACATGGCTACACTCCATACAGATACTTTCAGAAATGACTTCCTGACACTTAAATCTATACTCGATGTTAACAAATTTATCTTCTTCAGAAACGCTTTCCTTGCCATTGCCAGTCAACATTTTATATCCTCTCTACTTCGACCATCATCAGTTATTTTGCTCCCCAAATAGCAAAACTCCTTTACTACTTTAAGTGTCTCATTTCCTAACCTAATTCCCTTAGCATCACCTGACTTAATTCGACTACATTCCATTATCCTCGTTTTGCTTTTGTTGATGTTCATCTTATATCCTCCCTTCAAGACACCATACATTCCGTTCAACTGCTCTTCCAAGTCCTTTGCTGTCTCTGACAGAATTACAATGTCATCGGCGAACCTCAACGTTTTTATTTCTTCTCCATGGATTTTAATACCTACTCCGAATTTTTCTTTTGTTTCCTTTACTGCTTGCTCAATATACAGATTGAATAACATCGGGGAGAGGCTACAACCCTGTCTTACTCCCTTCCCAACCACTGCTTCCCTTTCATGTCCCTCGACTCTTATAACTGCCATCTGGTTTCTGTACAAATTGTAAATAGCCATTCGCTCCCTGTATTTTACCTCTGCCACCTTTAGAATATGAAAGAGAGTATTCCAGTCAACATTGTCAAAAGCTTTCTCTAACTCTACAAATGCTAGAAACGTAGGTTTGCCTTTCCTTAATCTTTCTTCCAAGATAAGTCGTAAGGTCAGTATTGCCTCACGTGTTCCCATATTTCTACGGAATCGAAACTGATCTTCCCCGAGGTCGGCTTCTACTAGTTTTTCCATTCGTCTGTAAAGAATTCGTGTTAGTATTTTGCAGCTGTGGCTTATTAAACTGATTGTTCGGTAATTTTCACATCTGTCAACACCTGCTTTCTTTGGGATTGGAATTATTATTAATAATCAATAACCCTGAATTCCAGCAACACAGTTCCCACTTTACTAGCAATTTCTTCATTCGAAACGTCTTTAGCAAGAAAATTTCCGAGGTCACTACTACCAAGATTATGCATTATAAAACAGTTTGCCCAGTTTTCAAAATATTTCACACACAAACAAAAACTACATAAACACTGGTATAGTATAGATCTTGCTCCAATAATAGACTCATTAAGCTAATTAGCTTATATCACAATGCCAGTCATCTGTTTCTGATTCTGCACTCCAGAGCAATACATTAATAAATACTTCTGCACCTCCGTGACTGTAAATATAATTACGACAGTGTTTGTGCTATTGGCAGAGGTGGTCCGATGGAAGGCACGTTACATAAAAAGAAAAAGATACTTGTAAACTGCTTTAGTCAGACACAAACTTCTTGAGAGAACTTCATGAAGTTCCATTAAGTTCCGCAGCTTAAAAGTAAAATTCAACTTCAGATTAATGACGCAAACCAGAGAGAAAGACGTTTGTGGAGCCATCGGCAATAAACACCGGATTCAGAGCAATCTATCAGTGTAGTCCTCTGCACTCACACTCAGAAACCATAACATTGGCCAGTTAAGATAGTAAGAACTGGAATATTTTTCTCGTGAAAAATTTCTCGTAGTTTTGGTAGAAATTAAGGGTGTTTTTAGTTGTGGGGTATATTTTTAAAGAATTTTTAAAGTCCTTCATTATAGTAAACTAGGTCCTAAAACTGCATAAGCAATCTATGCAGTTAACACACAAATTTGAATTTCTCGCGGAATGAATTAAGCATTTCCTTGTCCTTTGCTAATGTGTAAGTTTTTGTGGTCTCTCACCTAGAAGCGTCACATGCTGTCCCGAGGCCAGCAGAGCGCAATCGATCGGCTCTCACGATCGGCACCAAAATTTGCTGTCGCTAGACACAAGTGAAACCATGGAGGTAAGAATGTCCATAGATGAAATCATGACAACTTATATCACAAGGTTACTGCTAAACAGTTATGAATGTTTTTATCATATTCTCACATCAGCATGGGCCATTAAATTTCCTATTACAGTTGTTGCAGATTATATTGAAAATCACATAACCTTGGCATCTACATGTTTGACTACAAAGCAGGATGTACATGATGCAGTGATTTGAGTGCTACATAGTTCGATACATTTTTGCTGATAAGGCACAGGAATTAATAAGGAAGATCAACACAGTATAGCCATTGTTGACAAGTATTTTTTGGAAAATGTTGCGAAGCATACATACGTTCAGTTTTAAATTAATTGAGGTGCAAGATGTTTTTAATGTGTTAAAAAATTAGAAGTGGAACAACTTCATTAGTGATATTTATGGAGTGAATATAGCGATGTTAAAGTATGACCTGTTCACCTAGGAGAACTATTGAGAGATGTAATCAACATATGCATAGCAGAAGCCCACTTTCAATGACACTGGAATTTATGAAAGTTACCCCAGTTGTAATGACACATTCCTATGCAGAGACATACAATATCTTAAAAGCTGCGCCAAAGATAAATTGAGAGGCATGTATATTATAATATTTGTAAAGTTCACATTGGATTCTCTTTTGTTTCATACTCCAAGAAGGAGCTAAGGGACACTTTCGATTGTTGCCTTGTGGAGGATGGACGTGATTTTTGGACTGTGCGGAAAGGCAGCCATATGATTGGTAATTATGGTTTGTGCGACGAGCACAGCAAGTCTTATTGTGTTGTGAATAAAAAATAGTGAAAAGTATCGAAGTGTTACGAAAATTATTTATAGCGACGTAGCATAGTATTCCTTGGTTTCCACCGTCTTCGTGAAGTGAACCGATGCCGACTCATGATGGTACACACGGTCAACAAAGAAAAGAACATCGATGGCGACTAATGAATTAATATTGTGGCAGAAGGACTAATTCTACGTCTAAGGTGAGAACTCTGATTAAATCAACAATGACGTGGAATTTAAAATATAAAATGTTTTTTATTTATTTCGCCACACTGGCGACCGCTGACAGGGACAGTGCTGGTGGAACAAAGAGTAGGTACTTCATTGTTGTGCTACAAACGTACTTGTACTAATTACTGTTTCTCTGTTACATGACGCACATGGAAAATGACGAATAAAGTGAAACAATATTAACTGTATAAACGGATGGCACAATAACCAGAAGGAACAAGGACAAGGATTTACAAAACTAACGTAATCGTGAGTGACGCAGCTCAGCCGGAATTAAGGTAGGAAAGCGCAAACGCAGGCAGTGGCTGCACCTTGGCTTAGCTCCACTTAAAGCAGAACCTTTTCCTGTCCATATTAAAATCCTGGTAGTGTTTGTGGCAACACACAATTACACTTTGATAATTACTTTTTTATGTTCAACAATCGCAGAATTAGAAGATGTAGTGCGCCATCTTGTAAATTTCCGATGCGCAACAAATAACAATCGCGAGATATTTTTATTAATTCAACTGCGAGAGAATTTAAAGATTTAGATTAACAGTAAAGTACAGATAAAAATAATATCTTCACAATGGAATCGAAGAACTTTAATTTGACAAATGTTCATGGACACGTCACCGATTCTGACAATAGTGACGTAAATGATGACGCAATTAGTTTTTCAGCACAACATAATGTAGAAGTAAATACAATTCAATTGCACTCCACAGGGATTAACAATAACGAACCACTTGCAAATGAAACCTTGTGCACAGTCGATGAAGCATCGATTACCAGATCAGATGAAAATATTTTGCGTGAAATCAGTGAACCTAGCCCGGTTTCGATTCAATCAGACCGTGGCAGAGAAACAATGGCAACAAGTAATGGCATAAATACAAACACACAAGCTTCGTCAGTTACGCTTGAGGCATTATATAGTCTGATGTCAAACGTGAGCGAGAAACTGGCGAATCTAGAAATCAGCCACAACATGACAAACACAAAATTGTCAAACATGGAAATTGGGTTCCATCAGCAGTTTTCAAGTGTAAACACGCAATTTGAAAACATACACAGACATTTCGATCAACGCTTAAATAAACTCAACAATGAAATCGATCAAAAGATCGAAGACAAAGTCATCAAAACCGTCAATAGTGTATACAATGTATTGGCAAATGACTTAGAAAAGAAATTGTCAGATCTTACAAACAAACAGGAACAGGAACTGTCAGAAATAGTAGAAACACACAATCAAACACAAACCATACAAAAAGAAATACATGAAAACGTACAGGCTATTCAATTAAATTTAACAAGAGTACAGTCCGCATGGGAAGAAATACCTGACCAAGTTAATAAAGTTAACGAAGAAGTCGGTTTTCTGAAACAGGAGACTCGATGTATCAACGCGGACATTATCAAAATAAATGAAACTTTAGAAAACGGTAATGTAAATGAATCAATAACTGACCGGGAAACTAAACTTTTTGAAAAATTAGGTAATGAAATCAAAGTAGTCGAGGACAGAATACGCAAGGAAATTGCTGGTAGACTGAATGTTTCAAATGACTTGCCTACGTCAAGCAGCAGGCAGCGTGACACTTATTCGCCCGTGCCAGATTACGATGTCAATAACGCAGAACATCAGGCGCCCAGTCCGGCGTATGTGCACGTACCAGCACAGGCAAACAATGTCTATTCGCCAAACGCGGTGCTGCAACAGGCAGTAGGTGTGTCGCCTTGCATCTCGACGATTCTAGTCGATGAGAGCCTGTTGAAACATAGACAGTTTCCGGTTTTCTCCACAGAATCCAGAAAAACTCATCCAGTCGTATTCGTAAGAGCATTTAAAAATGTCTTACCAAGAAACTGGACTGAGGCACAGAAGATTAGATATGTAGTAGGCTTCACACAAGGCGACGCACTTTTGTGGGCCACTGACATGGCTGAACAGTGCGTCACCTACGAACAATTTGAACGGGCTTTCTTGGAGAAATATTGGTCTGCTGGGCTCCAAGAAAGACTGCGCCGTGAGGTATTCAACCCACAACCGTTCAACCTCAAAAACGGCGGGTTGAGAAAGTATTTCGAAAAGTTCTTGAATAAGACGCGCTATTGGAACAATCCAATACCGCACGTAGATGTTCTCAAAATTCTGAAAAACAAACTACCCGCGAACTTACGCGAAAAATTGTTAACCATACAGGAGAACGACCTTGAATACCTTCTTTCCGTGCTTGACTCAACTGATCTAATATACGAAGAAGAGCCGAGCACAAGTAATCGGAATGAATATTCCGGAACCAATCAAAACAACTGTAACGGGAATCATTTTAATGGCGATGGACAAAACCAACACAGTTGGCATCCGTATGCGACAAGGCCAAATAATGGAACCTGGAATTACGGAAATCGGAGGAATTCAGCGCCACAGAGACGTGAAGACCGAAGGTATAGTACAGATTACGGTCCACGCCGGTATGGAAATGATAGAAATCACGTGAATGATTGGTCAGGCCCGCGTGATGAAAGGCGGCACACAAATGAAAATTACAATAGTTACAGTAATAGGGATGATAGACCAAGGAGGAATAGTGACGGCCGGTCGCAAGAAAATGTTGCACGCAGCGGTCCGGAAACTAATTGGCGACAGAATAACCACTCAGTACACTTTGTAGAGGTAACGGACAGTACTGAAGCAACGCCTTTGTCTCCCCCGGTAAACAACAATCGGTCCTAATGAGCCCCCACCGGCCGACCGATTTGACAACGGGGGGCACAAACAAGCACACATTACATCTTAGACAATTATTTTTAAGATATGATCAGGATGCGACCGTAGAAGATGATCTATGTGAAGAAGAGATGAAAGCACCGGACAAGGTAAGTGACCTCGTGCAGGCTGTAATAACAGCAAAGATAGGAACTATAATTACCAACGTAATTTTAGATACAGGCGCATCTACGAATATTATTTCTAACAGTTTATTTAAAGAAGTTTCGAAAGCATTAAAAGTACCAGTGTTGCCAACGGAAAATTGTAAAATCTTGACAGCTGTAGGTAACAAGTTTAAAGTATTAAGTGGCAGACGCAAATACCTGTTACCATTAGCGATGTCACGATAAACTGTACATTCTTAATCGTTGACAAGTTAATCGAGGCATGGAGGTTTTCCGGCAGCATAAAGTAAACATCGACATAGGCAGTGGACTTTGCTACTTCCGAGTGGGCAGTCGTAGTGTGAAGGTCAATCTTGTAAAGTCAACAATAGATCGTAATGGCCAATCACAGAAACAAGCTGAAGTAAAATTAGTTTACCCACAAGTTTTATGGATAGATATTCCTTTCCCCGAACAATTAGACACGGAAATAATTAACGAACAGGCCGCCCAGTAGAAGGTAGGAAAATCCACTTGTCTTTCAGAAACTCAACAAAATGAACTAGCAGATCTTCTTTATGAATACCGCGACATTTTTAGAAAACAGCCAACAATAATCAAAAAGTATGAATACAAAATGGAAGTCTACCCACATAAAACGTACTGCCATAAATCATATGCGATACCATGGGCAAAGAAGGAAGCGGTTCGCAAAGAAATAGATAGAATGGTTCTGGGGAAGGTGATAGAACCTTCACATTCACCATACTGCAGTCCCATCCTAGCTGTTAGCAAACCTGACGGGTCAGTCAGATTAGTACTTGATGCGCGGGAAATTAATAAGATCATCGTAGCAATACACACTAGGTCGGAGAACTTAGATGAGCAATTGCTTAAATTTCATGGAGTGAAGTATTTAACATCCGTTGACATGAAGGCTTCGTATTCGCAAATAGCCCTACATAGTGATAGCAGAAAATATACTGCGTTCATTCATGCTGGCAGAAGCTATCAATTCCAAGTACTGCCATTTGGACTCAACGTGAGTGCTGGGGTGTTTATAGAGGCTTTAGACAGAGTATTGGGTCCAGAACTGATTAGCAAAGTGACGTTGTATGTAGACGATCTCTTGATAGCCACAGACACCTGGCAAGAGCATGTAGAATTGGTACACAAGGTGTTCCAAAAGTTCCGAGAATATGATGTCACAGCAAATTTTAAGAAGTCCGAATTCGGAAGAGATCAAATAAAATTTTTAGGCCACATTATTTCACCAGGCGGAATTTTACCAGATCCAAAAAAGCTTGATGCCATAAAATTTTCCCCTCACCACAAACACGTAAACAATTGAAAGCTTTTCTGGAGCTCACGTCATTTTTTCGAAAATTCGTGCCCAAACAGTTACTGAATAGTGATTCCCTACTCAACCTTTTAAGGAAAAACCACACATGGTTGTGGACAGAAAAATGTGAGGAAGATTTCGTAAAAATCAAACAGGCACTCATAAACGCACCCATTCTGAAGCATCCTAACATGAACTACAACTTTTGTTTGAGCACGGACGCCTCATGTCAGGGATTAGGCTCTTGTTTGTTCCAATTAGTAGATGATAATGGAAAACAGAAAGTAAACATAATTAGTTTTGCCAGTAGAGCGTTAACAGAATGTGAAAGAGCCTATTCGGCAACTGAACTTGAAGCGTTAGCTGTAGTGTGGGCTTTCCGCAAGTTCCAATACTATCTCTGGGGAAGGCATACACGAGTGTTTTGTGACCATCAAGCACTATCGTTTTTACTCACATGCAAATTGTTGCACAAACGGATTGCACGTTGGTGTTTATTCCTCCAGGAATTTGATTTCGAGATAGTTTATATCAAGGGTGAACAGAATGTAATTGCTGACGCATTATCGCGTTTGCCACAAGGCTTGAGCGAGTTCAATGAATTGATCGAACAGACTTCCGATTTTAGAGTTTTTCTGATGCATGATGGCACATTTCAACCATATTACAGAAAGATGTGTAAAGACATGAGCAAACTACAAAAGGAAGACAATAGATGGAGACAAGTTATACAAAAACTGCAGGCAGATGACAATAGTACATTGAAACAATATTACACAATGTCAAACGATGTTCTTTTCTACAGGCGCAATCCACAATCCAACACCTGGCGTGTCTGCATCCCGGAAGAATATATAGACAATTTGATAAGACACACACATAGAGTATGGGGACACTATGGGGTATCAAAATGTACAGCGAAATTATCAACGTATTGTTACTTCCCAAATCTCAGACGCAGGATTGAACAAATAATAAAAAAGTGTACAATATGAAAGAAGGTTAAACATCTTAATAGATCTTGTTTGGACGTGTTACACCCTATCATTCCAACTAGACCAAGAGAACTAGTTTCCGTGGACGCAGCAGGACCATATCCACGAGCTAGGGGAGGAGTTAGATATGTGATCGCATTTTATGATGTCTTCACAAAGTATTTAAAAATGTATGCTATAAAAGCAGTACTGTCGGGATCAATAATCAAACGCATGATAGAAGACTACATACCACTAGTGGGAAAACCGAAAATTATATTAACTGATAATGCAACAAACTTCACTAGTAATAAATGGAAAACATTTCTCGAATCTCAAAACATAAAACATATATTGGTATCCAAATTTCACCCAGAATCGAGCCCAGTTGAGAGAAATTTTAAAGAATTTAATCGCTTTATAAGAACTTATGTACCAAATAAACAGACAAAATGGGTAGAATACATAGCTCCATTTCAGCATATTGTAAATAATTTAATTCATACTTCAACAGGCTTTACACCTACAGAGTTAATGTTTCAAGGCACAGAACTTGATGAATGTGCTAAACCTTTACCTAAATTAGCCACAAAGGAAATAACACTAGGCGAAAAGGTACGTCAAGCATTACTACAGATGGAAGAACAAGCAGAAATAAGGAGAAAGCAGTTCAACAAAAAGATAAGAAAGGTTACAGAATTTAACATTGGACAGGAAGTACTATTACGTACCCACCCAAAATCCTCTAAAATTAAGGCATTAAACAAAAAGTGGCAGTTGTTGTAGGATGGCCCTTTCATTATAATTGACAAACCTCACCCAGGATGTTATCTGTTAGGTAACACACAAACGGGCAAGGTTAAAGGGTTATACCCCCACAAGGACATCAAGGAATTTTTTCATTAAAGGTTATATGTTATTTTAGCAAAATTGAAATTGTACAACCTTGGATCACGTAGTAAAATTGCTGTCATTAACCTAAGAAACTTGCGAACAACTGGAGGCATATGCCAGCTTAAAAACGCATATTTAACCAAACCTAATGAAACATGTGTTACTGTGAGTCTTAACACTATAAAATAAACCATACAGTACTTTTGTAGTCTAACTCAGTTATTTAAGAGAGAGGAACGAAGACAAATTAGCGCGAAGGTCAGAGTTTGTTCGCTTGAGACGAGCCACAAACCACGCGTCGAAGTTGCAATCCAACGCTCAGCTCATGAGCACGCGATAGCTGCATGTCAAGACGAGGTCATTGGCCGCGCTGTAGGCAGCGAGCCGGGGAGAAATCTTCCCCCCTTCCATGTCCGATCAGCTGAGCGTATACAAAGCGCGAAGGCGCATGCGCGGTCGAGTCCAGGTGTCACGTGACTATTACACGATGGTGGCTATCACGAATAATGTTCACCAACAATGCAGAGTTTTCCCCGTGCCTACAGTCCAGTCGTGGTACGTAAGCGCGCATGCGCGGAACGTTTAAAAGTTTTGAGACCACTCTTACTATGAGACACAGAGACGAAAGTCATTCAAAAACAAGAAAGGAAAGGGTACACAAGTCTTGTAAATAGTAACATAGAAAATTTAATTATAAGCTGGTATTACGTAATAAAAGTGAACATACAAGTACATACTGGTCATGGACGGTATTGTAATATTATATTATACTGAGTAAAAATCTTAGCTTGTACAGAAGGAGAAAGAAAATAAAAAAATAAATAAATAAATAATGCAGATATATAACCGGAAGAAAGGCTATGTACACGAGAACAACACACAATTACATATAGGGAAAAAGCAGCAAAGAGGAAATCAAAGAGATAACGCATACATTTACATTACACAGTAGCTAGCGATTTTCAGAATGAACAACAAGGTAAACGCGGGAATTTTTGTGACTAAGGAAAAGAGTGACACAAGCTTTAAAATAGGATAATAATAAACAGATCTATGCAACGTGAGTAACGAACTGAATCGCCCTCAAAACAAATACCTAGGGTTTAGAGAGGGAGAAACACATTAACGTTAGGAAACACCTGAAGCACTCAGCAAACAACTTTGTAGAATATATAAGCTATACACGAGGGTACATGTACGAAAGCTAAAGCGTAAAGGAGGAAACTAGGGAATGTTGCGCATTAATGGACTGTAAGGCAGTTATGTATGTAAGAAGAAATATTTAGTTGTAAGTATTATTAGTATAAGGGACGATGCTCAGCACACCCTGAATTATTTTGGAATATTGAAGGAATGGTGCAGGGTACCGAAAAAGGGCCCCACCAGCAAAGTGTATATTATAGTGGTAGATATTTTTTGTGTATAAACGTATGTATGAATGTGTGAAAGGCGAAAGAAGCTCTGTACATGTGCGGAACTTAAACAACGTAGAAGTGTATAAGGAAAATTAAACTGTAAGACAACCTCGTATAAACAGGTATACCTAACGTCAAGAAACAACTTAATTAAAACCGTAAGACTCTACGAGTTTACGAGAAAAGGCGAAAAACCTGATACAAAGTGCAACATTAGCGATGCTTCACTCATGCATGCAAAAGGAAGGTATGAATTACTTTACCCACTTGAAACATGAAAGGAAAAATCATGTCAAAATTATATCTTTCACACATATAACAATTTACAGTCACAAAGAATGAAAATGATGTCGCCGCTATACAAGAAACAGGTAAGTAGTGTGATCGACGACCTGTAAGAAAAGGAATCGTCTATAAAATGAATTATGAACAAAAACGTCATAAAGAATTTCATGCTGCACTGAAGCTATGAAGGTCTGATTGTTCGTGTACATAGATTTTCATGACAACCGATGCATTAAAATGTCTGTATTTTTTCTCCTATGATAACACAAGACGCCTATAAGCGCACTTTAATTGAAGATGATACACGCAAACAAGGCTGTGCCGCTGTTGTGAAACACTGTACATATTAATAGTAGCTACACCCTGAACTTCAAAATTTTATGTTTATATGTCCATGTTAAGGTAGGAAGTTTTATTAGGGTTAATGATTTATAAGCACACCAGAACGTGCTTAAGCACAAAACACTGTACATATTAGGGTTATGCTGCATATAAACGATTATTTCGTGCATTTTCAGATTTTATACGCAAAAAACCGTAGCATACACGTAGTCGTTGCCACTACCCTAAGTAGAAGGTAGAAAATTCCCTTCCCAAGCTTCAGTGGAGCGGCTACAGGTGTATTCTCTGCATGCTGATGCATGTCGTTGCGTGTGAAGAATACGTAACGGAGGTAAACCTTAACTTACACTCGAGTTCAAGAAGGAAAACAAAGGACTTGTTCCTTCTAACAGATTAATGGAAAAAGGCGAGTGTGTGTGTCAGTAAAATCCAAGACGAAGAAGCCACTATGAGTGGTCAAAAATTTTTTCAATTTTAGTCGATAGTTTTTTCCTGTAGTTAATGTAAACAATGTATTGTATGTATTATATGTTATTCCATTGTATGTGATGTATTTTGTATTTCATGCCAAGTCCCGTGACTTACAAATTATGTGCATTGACCAGAAGTATTGAGGGGAATGAATCTCAGTACAATAGGTAAAAGGGGTTAATGCGAAGAAAAAAAAGAGTGTAGTGAAAAGGAAGTTTCGATCGCAATACTCGCGGTTAAAGTGGTGTGTGTAGAAATTAAAATTGTGCAAAGTAGTGCTACGTTGCAAGTGTCAGCGAGCCTAAACAAGTGACATCGAAAATTGAAGCTTGTATCGTCAAACGACCCATGGCGTCACAATAGGAAAGGACAATGCCAACGAGTTTGACATGGTACGCTTCTTACCTGGAGTTGCATCGACGGGATCGTCCTCCGCCTCGCACATAGTGTGGTGTGTTCTGCGGGGCACATATTCCAGTATACCTCGTCGTATCCAGTCTAAGTACTGGAAGGAACTACAAAAAACACACGCATGCTGAGGTTCGGAAGTCTCGACGGTACCCGCACGTCGGTGTATATTCAGTGCACTGGCGCGCGCATTCAACCAACGTCGCCCGCTAACGGACGACCAAACAATCAGGCGCGCGTATCACCCGCCCATATTCAACACGGGCTAGCGAACAAAGCTCGTCGCCCCAGAATAAATACAGAAAGCAATACAAGGACTTAATTTTCACCTCTGATGAGGAAGGAAACATTTGTAAATAACGTTGTATTCATTGTATATTTTATTGTACAAACTTTACCACATGATGTCGTTTTCTCAGTATTAACCAGAACTTTGTATATTAGGATTAAGGTTTGTAAATATTAGCATAAGTATACCAAAAAACTGACACACACTCAGAAATACCAAAGAATTCACAGTGCCATGAAGATGAGACAATAAAAGTGAAGTTTGTAAATAAAAGATCCCCAAAGCTATCAATTGCAAGGTCGACTACTGTATCCTGTCAATCAAATAAAATTTTCTAGTGACAGTATACAGTAGGGGGGCAGTTGTAATGACACATTCCTATGCAGAGACATACAATATCTTAAAAGCTGCGCCAAAGATAAATTGAGTGGCATGTATATTATAATATTTGTAAAGTTCACATTGGATTCTCTTTTGTTTCATACTCCAAGAAGGAGCTAAGGGACACTTTCGATTGTTGCCTTGTGGAGGATGGACGTGATTTTTGGACTGTGCGGAAAGGCAGCCATATGGTTGGTAATTATGGTTTGTGCGACGAGCACAGCAAGTCTTATTGTGTTGTGAATAAAAAATACTGAAAAGTATTGAAGTGTTACGAAAATTATTTATAGCGATGTAGCATAGTATTCCTTGGTTTCCACCGTCTTCGTGAAGTGAACCGATGCCGACTCATGATGGTACACATGGTCAACAAAGAGAAGAACATCGATGGCGACTAATGAATTAATATTGTGGCAGAAGGACTAATTCTACGTCTAAGGTGAGAACTCTGATTAAATCAACAATGACGTGGAATTTAAAATATAAAATGTTTTTTATTTATTTCACCACACAGTCCACAAGAAAGGTAGCCTCTCAAGTTGTAACTATTAAAGGCCTACGTCAATATTTCCAACACTACAAAAGTAAGTGAAGCTGCGCTGAATCAACAAATTGTATATAAGTAATTGTTGAGAACATTTCTGCTGGGGAACAGTACTTTTTTAGTACTTTAAAATGAACATAAGCAGTCTTGACCGCAAGAAACCTTTATTTTTGCAGTTAGTGATTTCAGCCAGTTTTTGAGAATCTTCAGACGTCATACCATGATAGTAGCCAGAGGGGGTGCATGGAGCAGCGTTACGACTCCATGAACGTCAACACAGTTTATGTTCATTTTAAATTGTGTTACTTTGAAGAAAAGTGATAGCATGGTTCCAGGTCGTCAGAAAACAGTGCAGTGAAAGCTGCTGAGTCATTTCACAGTGTATCTGAGTCTAACCGAGGATTTTGGTCAGGAGAGGGAGGAGGGTGAACTCATAGAAATTTTGTTATCACAGTGCCAAATCCAAATTCTCTATAGTATTTGAAAGTGTTTTCTTGATCTATTATAATACTAACCACAATAGCGAGAAAAATTTCCAGACTCTTAATCCTGAAAGCTATGTTGCAAAGAATCTCTCTCTCTCTCTCTCTCTCTCTCTCTCTCTCTCTCTCTCTCTCTCTATCTATCTATCTCTTTCTCTCTCTCTCTCTCTCTCTCTCTCTCTCCCTCTCTCTCTCTCTCTCTCTCTCGCTCTCTCTCGCTCTATCACTCTATTTTTGAGGAAACAGGTGTGGCTTTGTAGTGAATGTTGTGGCCCCATAGCCCCCTCCTTCAATGGATTTGCCACTGCACTGCATTAATCGACTAGAAAACAGATTGTTGGCTCAAGATTGACTTTTAGATTTCTCAAAAGCTTTTGGTACCGTCTCCAAAGAGATATATTAAATAAGCTGCTGTTATATTGCTTTACATCAAACGCTGTTGCAATAATTAAATCATATTTACAAAGCAGAACACAGGAAATAGTTGGTAAAGGTATGGACTGTTGGTGGAATTTCCTCAGAGTTTGGTATTGAGTCCATTTTTATTTTAATGAGATGTCATAAAACATAATAGGCTACCTACTTGCCATTATTTATTTGCTGATGACTTAGTGATTGGACCATCAATAGTGATGAAGGTTGGTGTAATGCAAACTCCTGTATCAATCGAAGTAAAGCATAGGACCCACAGGGTATCTGGAACCATAACATTCAATTGAATCAGAAATAGGCACTGTTAATCATCTTGAAATAACTATTGATTCCAAAGTGACACTCAATAGTTTTATTGAGGCCAAGAAAATGCTGTGATAGTAACATATTTACATGTTTATTACTGCACTTGTAGAATTAGGATATGATTAACTATCGAAAAGTAATATAATGCATACATTTTTTTCAATTTCTTAAATATAGTAAAAATTATATATTCAAAAATATGTAACGCCACAACAGCTAGTGACTTGTTGTATATATATATATATATATATATATATATATATATATATATATATATATATATATTTGTGTGTGTGTGTGTGTGTGTGTGTGTGTATCATAACTGTATTGTTTCCTTTAATATCTGAGGTGACCTCAGTGATCTCTACAATAATAAATTCAGTTCTTCAGTTCATATCAATAATACATTTAAGACTAAGTATGGACAAAACCAAGTCTTGTGACCCAATCTATCAACAATGCAATAAACATGAGAATATCATACCAATTTTGCTACACTGAAAATAGTTATAATAAGTAATAACACCAAGAAAAATACAATTCTAATTGTTGTTATAACTATGAGGCTCACGATTGCTTGTTGCATTTGTACAATAAAGTTATGGCATTTTGTGCTAATTTCTTTATTTTTACAACTGATGCTTTTCATGTCCATGTACACTGACAAATAGCCATATAATAACAGCATGGACCACACATTGTTGGAATAATGCACGATGCTAAAAAGAAATTATACAAGCAGCCAAGAGACATAAAAATTTAATTCTGATGGAGAACTGCAACAGTATGAACAGAAGGAAAAAATTTAGTAAATTTAGACTAGGGGAAAGGAATGAAAGGGGAAGCCATCTGCTATGATTTTGCACAGAGCTCAATTTAATCACAGTTAACACTTGGTTTAGGAAGCATGAAAAATTCAGAGAGTCCTGGAGACACTGGAAAGTTTCAGAAAGCTTGCATAATGGTAAGAGAGAGATTCTGGAAGCACATATCCAGCAGCAGATATGGACTCCAGGTATAGTCATTAGTTATGAAGTACAAATTAAAACTGAGTAAACCATAGAAAGATAGGAAGTTAAGGAAATGGAACGTGGTTAAACTGAAAGACTCACTGATTGTTGTGAATTTCAAAGGGAGCATTATGGAACAATTGACCGAAACAGAGGAAAGGAATACTAAGGACAATGAATTGGAAGCTTTGAGAGATGAAGTAGTAGAGGCAGCAATGTATAATATAAGCAAAAAGACAAGACCCATTAAAAATCTACAGCTAATGCAGGAGATAAGGAGATTAATAGATGAAAAAAGGAAATATGAGGGGTTTTAAGAAAGAAAGGTACGCTTTCTGATAAAACATAAACTACCACATATTTAGCAGCAACGTGTCTTTTTGAATTCTTTACACGTTTCTCCATTTTTCTACAAAGTTGCCATGTTTGTTTAATGATTTGTCATAACATTCCACAAGCTTTTGTATTCCTAAGTCATAGACGTCTCCTGCCTGTGAAAATAACCAGTCTTTCACCTTGTAGTCGATTGTGAAGCACTTGCCACTGGGAAACTCCTTTAGATAGTAGAACAAGAGAAGATCGCTCTGTTTCCAAATCTAGACTGTATGATGGGCGTCCAGTCTGTTCCCATCCAAATGAACTGATCTGATTTTGGGTGTGAATGGCAGAATTGCGTCTGGCATTGTCATGCAGCAACAGAACTCCAGACACCATAAGGCCCATCACTTATTCTGTTTAGTGCATTGAAGTTTAGCCAGGGTAGTGCGGTGAGCAATTGCATTTATTGTTGTGCCCTTGTTGCATAAACTCGAGTAAGAAGACTCCATTTTTCTGCCTAACGTGGTTGGCATAAACTTGAGTGCTGAGATTGTCTGCTTATTCTTGACCCTGTTAGTTATGTCGTGAGACACCATTCCACACAGTGGCATTTAAACTTTGCGGGTTTGGGGGTCATGTGGGAAACTCACGTCTCGTTCCCTGTGACAATGTCCTCTAAAAACTGGTCACCTTCCTTATGCTACCGGCCCAAAACTCAAGAGTATAAGCCGTTCTTTCCACTTTGTATTTCTCAATAAGCAGCCTGGCAAGCCAGAGTGTACACAATTCATGAAACTGCATCTTTTCAGAGGCTATTTTCTGTCCACACTTGTAAATTCAAATGCTTAAGTTGAAATTGTGAATCACTGGTTTTCACTTATCTTTTCGGCCATAAATTTTGCCAAGTCTTCTGAGATCACTCATGGTTGACCTTGTCACAGTTCATCATGGACATTTTCCTGCCCATACTTGAAAGCTCCCACCTAATTATGCACTTCGCTGTCACTCATCGAATTTGAGCTATACACCCAATTTTTCTGTCAATGAATTTCCACTGCTGCAACGTTCCCTGCTGTAAAAAACCGAATCACCGACTGTATTTGATAGTAAAGGGCTGATCAATTTTTTGACATTGTAGGCAACACAACTCGAAAATATCAATGCAAATGGCGTCGTTTTACAAGCAAAGCACACCAGAAATCAGTGTGCATAAGTGTTTCAAAGTTTGCATGACATTTGATTAGCTGTAGTGATTGAAACCCAACCTTCTGAATAACCCTCATACAGAAAAGCATAAAACGAAATAGGCAATGGAAATACAGACATCTAAAAAATTAGACTGGCAGAAAATATAAAATAAAAATGGCAAAGCAAGACTGACTACAGGAGAAAGGTAAAATTGTAGAAGTGTGCATGGCTTTTGGGAAAGATAGATGCCATTTACAGCAAAATTAAAGAGTCCTTCGGATGAAAGAGATGCACTGGAATAAATATTGTTGTTGTTGTGGTCTTCAGTCCTGAAACTGGTTTGATGCAGCTCTCCATGCTACTCTATCCTGTGCAAGCTTTTTCATCTCCCAGTACCTACTGCAACCTACATCCTTCTGAATCTGTTTAGTGTATTCATCTCTTGGTCTCCCTCTACGATTTTTACCCTCCACGCTGCCCTCCAATACTAAATTGGTGATCCCTTGATGCCTCAGAACATGTCCTACCAACCGATCCCTTCTTCTGGTCAAGTTGTGCCACAAACTTCTCTTCTCCCCAATCCTATTCAATACTTCCTCATTAGTTATGTGATCTACCCATCTAATCTTCAGCATTCTTCTGTAGCACCACATTTCGAAAGCTTCTATTCTCTTCTTGTCCAAACTATTTATCGTCCATGGCCTGAATGGCAAAACCAGTAGTAAGAGAGGTGAAAGTTGAACGACAGAAGGAATGTACCGAAATTCTATACAACAGGAACAAATTTTAAGACAATATATTATAAAGGATAGAGAAAGTAGATGAAGATAAGACAAATGTGATGATTCTACAAAAAGAATTTGAGAGGGCGCTGAAAGATGTAAGTAGAAATAAGGCACCTGGAGTAAACTACATTCTCAGAGAGTTATTGAGGTTCTACCACTTTTCCAGGTATGCGAGATATATGAGACAAGGGAAATGCCCCAAGACTTCAGTATGTAATTTTGGATTCCAGAGAAATGAAGACGTGAGGTAATACTGTCATTTCAACTTATCTTAAGAGATAGGTTCATGAAGGCAAACATACATATATTTAGAAAAAGCTTTTGAGAATTTTTAGGAATACTCTCTTCAAAAGTCAGAAGCTTGGATGGAAAATACAGGAAGTGAAAGGTTATTCACAACTTGTAAGGAAAACGGATTGCAGAATTAAGAGATTAAGGTTCTGAAAAGGAAAGAGCACTTGAAAGTAATTTATTAGAATTGAATATAAATTTAAGTGTTTATAAGTCTTTTCTGAAGGCGTTTATCTGAGATGTAGCCTTATGTGGAAGTGAAATGTGGGCTATAACCAGGTCAGACAAGAGGAGACTAGAAATTTTTGCAATGTGGTGTTACAGAAGAATTCTTAAGATTAGATGGGCAGATCTCCAAACTAATGAGGAGGTACTGAATAGAATTGTGAAGAAATGAAATTTACCGTATAAATTCACTAAAGACAGGGATCAGTTGATGGGATACATGCTGAGGCATTAATGAACCACCAGTTTCGTAATCGAGGGAAATGTGCAAGATAAAACTGTACAGGGAGATCAAAGCTTGACTGCAGTAAGTAGGTTAAAATGGGTAAGCTGCAATACCCTTGTGCTATGTGAATAGCTGCATAAAATCAGTCTTTGCACTGAAGACCACTGCATTAAAATGATACTAATACAGCATCAGTCTACGGAAATTAGGTATTTATATGTTTCCTCATCATTCATGCCTTTGTTTATGACAGGTGTTCGTCAAATGAACTAAACATTTTGAGTCAAGAATGACTAATTTTTTAGTAAACTGATGACTCGCCTCCACAGCTGAGATTGATAAGGCACATCTGTGCAATGGCGCTCTACTAAGATATAAAGCCAGTTCAAACTCTGGTGGTGCACGAAATTTTCATTGCCAATATTTCACCAGTGAGGGGAGTAGAGGTGATGGTGTATCATTCTTGATCACCAGTCTTTACATCAATGTCCCAGAATAAATTTCATATCTCTCTGCAGTGTCTCATTAAGTGAGGGTATGTGGCACTGTTTACAGCAATCCTTACATTGGAGAGGACGCTAAGCTCAGAATCCCTTTTGCTATTGTTCCACCCTATCCTTTTTCTCATCACCATCATACAACAGTAACATGACACTACTCTGCATACTCACACACACACACACACACACACACACACACACACACACACACACACATACACACACACACACACACACACACACACACACATTAGACTGACTCACTCTCTACAGATACACAACTGACCCTCCTCTCACATGTTCGCTAGGAAAGAGGCCACAGAGTGCAAATGAGGAATACCTTTTCATACTAGGCAGCTCAGCTCAACCAGTGTACAACATCACAGTCATCGATTCCTTCTGATATTTAATTTAGTTTAGTAAACTGACGACAAAGCAGAAACTGTGAAGACGCTCTCCATGTCACAAATGATTCAGCATAGCCCATTAAAGTAGCACATGAGGGAAGCTTCTGTTATATCTTAAATACAGGGCAAGAAGTAGAAAGTTAAGAAGCTAAATCATATGTGAAAAAGGCATCAAACTGAAATGCTACTTATTTATGCCAACATCTATTTCTAGAAGCTAAATTGTTGTGAAGATTTACTTATTTATTTATTCATTTATTTAGATTTTTTGCATGTAGACTATCAAGCTGATGAGGTTTGCTAACATCACTCATAGGTTGAGTGGATTAATATTGGTAAGACCGACATACAGTAGTGGTACATTCATTCACTTTACTATTCTAATTATATTGCATGTTACAACAGAGGGACAGTAGATTAGAATTTACTGAGTGAATATAAACATGTTTACTAAGAAGGCTTTTAACTACCTGTGGAACAGCTTTGGTTCACAAGTTTTCAAAGCATGTGGCAGCTTGTTGAACCATATCCGCCCATTAATATGACTATTGTTAGTTATTTTTAAATTTTTTCTCTGCCTGAGGTAGTTATCCTTACATCTTGTATCATAATTGTGTTTCACTGCACTTATTTACTTTGTTTTTACTATTCAGAAAAAATATAGTAAGTTTATACAAATGCTAGGAATATACTGTTAAATATTTATGTTGGGCAAAGATTTCACAACAGGACTCTCTGGACTTTAGTCCATACACATTCCTAGTGGCTCTCTCTTCTAATACTAATATCCTATTCAGGTGCAGGCCTGCCACACAACCCCAAAGTTCAGTACCATAATTAAGAAGAGGATACGTTGTTCTGTAGTAAACAATGTTTAGTGTTTGACTTGGGACTATTTTTGCCAGCTGACTTATCAGAGACAAGCTACTGCTGATTTCATCACCTACAGAAGTAATGTGGTTTACCCAACGTAGACTTTTGTCCAGGTGAACATCAAGAAATTTAATGTTAACCGTTTATGCTGATGTAATACCACAACTATTGTTTATTTCAGCCTCGTCAGAATCATTGTTTTAAATGTTAGTAGCTGGGAATTAAAGATTTTGGTATTTAGACCCTAGTGTAGAAATTAGATGAATTTCTTCTGCCACACTCTTAGTTGCAGCCGAATGTAATGCCTCAAAGTCTTTTTTATAAAATAAGAGGGAGGTGTCATCAGCATAAGTTAATACATGTGAGTAGAACCAAGAAGAGAAAGGGACCAAGTATCAGTCCCTGCAGTATCCCCTGGATTACTGTATCTCAAGAAGACTGGAAATCTGTTACCTTATTATCAATTTTACTGAAAGTTCAGTATACTGTTAGTGATTTGTCAAGTATGTGGTGAGTTATTGCAGCGAGGAGTCCTTGATGAGCAACCCATGGTTGAGTCAAAGGCTTTGGAAAGATCAAAGAATTTGCTTGCTGTCTTTATACCTTGGTCTAGGAGGGGGTACACTTTTTGGAGAAATCAACAACTGCAACAGTTGTGCACTGACCTTTCCTAAAGCCATACTTTGTTTCTGTTAATAATTTGTTCTTTGTAAAATAAGCAGATAGCTGAGAAATGACAACCATTTCAAAAATCTTACTAAAGGTAGGGATCAATGATACTGGCAGTAGTTTGAAACATATTTTGTATTCCCCTTGTTATGCACTGGTTTAACAATGCTTATTTTTGGACTACTAGGATAAGTCCTTTCCCTATTACTGAAGTTTACAAGGTACGTTTGTGGATTGACTGTATCTTTTATGCTTTTTGTAACTATTACGCTCGACGTACCATGCAAACCAGCTGTGTATTTGTTCTTTAATGTGAGGGTTACCTTTTTTATATAATTTTCTTGAACCTCATCAAACTCAAAACTCACTGCTTGGGGGGGGGGGGCTGATTTGGTATCTCTCAGTACATTTCTAAAGTGTGTGTTGGACTTACTGTTGGTGGTATGAAATGTTTATTAAAAAGGTTACACAATGCTTTTGATCTTTTTATAATATTACCACTCTGTATAATGCAAAGGTGTAATTCATTGCAGTCATTGGTTACCTCAAACTGTCCTCACAGTTGCTACAGGGGTTGCCACACTACCAACTGTTAAGCAGACCTGGCTGAGACATCGCTGCAGATTACAGGCGACACAAGTGGATTCCAAACGAAAAATGAGTGACAGGAAGAAAAATAAAGAGCAAATAAAGAGCCAAACCATGATACAAATGACCTGGCAAAGTGCAAGAAATAAAAAATTACATTGAAACCAGTTAAATGAATAAAAATGATAATCAAAGGCTTTTAGATCTAGAAAAGTAAAAAGTTTCGTTGCATTTGACGAGATTCGGAAATTCAACCTTGTCCATATCAGAATTATATGCCAACTACTACACTATGCTATTACACTGCAGAAGGCTGTTGTATTTATGACCTTAGTGTCTCAATAACAACAATAGAAGCTTTAAAAATTCTCCTTTACTCAGTGTTGTGCAAAGCTTTGTAAGTGTATCTCTGTGATTATAATATCTGTATAAATGACGCTGTATCGCTCTCGTGCAGGAGGATCCAGTATTGTTTTGTTAGCGCTGTGTATGAAACGTTTTTATTTCGTTGACATCATTGTGTGTGTGTGTGTGGGGGGGGGGGTTGGTTTGGGTGTGGTTACGTGTGCTACCAAATACAAAACTAAAGGGCCACACCTAGGATTTGGGATCCAAACTCATCGGAAAGGAAAGCCAGACAAGGAGTTTGAAGTGAACTAATTGTAGTGGCAGTTTGGAAACGGGGAACGTTTCGCACATGACATTGAGTGCTATGATTGGAGGAAACCAGTTACAATGCATGAAGTGACAACTATCAACTAATTTTAATCAAACTATTTGTTTTTACATTAAAAAAGTCCGCCAAAAAGAGACAGTAGCAGAAATATAACTGCTCTATAGGCCAATAAAAGATGACTTCTTTAGCTGGGTGGTCAGAATGGACAAGTTCCAGGTCTATTACTATAAACTTGAGATAACAGAGCAAAGCAATCAATGGAGACATGTGGTTCACCACATCACTGAAAAAGCTGAAGCTTCCAAGGATCAATGGTGATGAGTATCTTTTGTTACTGGCAGGGTGTTGTGCAAACAGAATACACTCGCAAGGAGAAACTATCGTAGGAGCATACTACAGAAATCTCCTGATGAGTTAATGGGGACTGTCAAGACAAAGTGTTGCAAGGTGCTCATTCTCCACTACAGAATGATTTTCGAGGTTTAATGTTTCCTGCACAGTCAAAATACAGGCGTCTATAAACAAGGTCCCCATTTTTCTAGATTTCTAACTAATACTGATATCTACCCCTCACTACAGCATTGTCTCAGAATAGTCACAAACCCCCATGTTTACTGTCTGCTAATTCATTAATATAGGACTCTATTACACTTCCCTGGGGGAACATCTCATATTACTTGTGTCTCTTGTAACAGATCCTCTCCTGATCTTGTCCATTCTTAGCCAAATGGGCACCTGCCTTACACCTTCACATCCACACAATTCAGGCAAAAGCTTCCTCTGGTATTTACAGGAGTAATTAGAGTATTTCTGAAAAAAATTAGAACCATTAGCAGCACATGTCGCCAATCTGTAGCAGAAATGCGCATCCGTAAGGTAATTTTTTGTTCTATAGTGATACATAATATCTGCTGTACCACCTAGGACTTAGCTGCCAACTCGATATATGGTAAGATACAATACATGGCATGTTATATAATGAAATTAATAATTTAATCGTATTAACACTTATTTAATGAGAAGCTACAAAGTCTTTGTTTGCTTTTCTTTTGCTTCATTTGCATCACAAATTTGGCGAGAGCAAAAGGTTGTTGTGGCAAGAGAAGTCCACATCACAACTTTCGATATTCACCTGGTGGCCAGCTATCCACCACGAGAAGCATGAAACTTTGCTACATCTGTGGCAATTATGATTGTACAATGTAAACAATGAATATTGTATAATATACTGAATGTTGTTAACATTGAAAAACATACTCATTTTAGCCGTGTTAGAGTCAGCATCTATTTTACTACATGACATAAGGTTTGTAATATGTGACATGATGTCATAATCTCTGGTGGTAAACATAACCAATTAAAGTTATTGCAAAGATGACAAATAATCACTGCATTTTTTATATATATATATATATATATATATATATATATATATATATATATATATATATATATATATATGTGTGTGTGTGTGTGTGTGTGTGTGTGTGTGTGTATACACATTGTCTAATGATAAAATTTTCAAATGTCTTGATATGGAAGATACAATCAGCCAAATGCATACACATAAAGAAATGCTTGGATTGATTTCATTACAATTACTTGAAAGTAAGCACAAAATAAATTAATGTGGAAATAATTTTAAATTCACTGATAATAGAGAACCCCGTTATTTAGCAAGGATAGTTGAGAGTTATATTAAAGTTTATCATTGGTTGTCTGACAAGGAGAGTTCCCCAGGGATGGGAAGCCATATGTATGGTGATATGTGTTAGGGTACCAAGCATTGCACACTGCAGCCAGTCACTCTGGTGGGTCCTCGTTTATGATTTGATTTCATGTGGTGTTCCAGAGCCTTAAAAATGCTAATTGTTCACAGAGTGCTTTTGTGATATATTGGTTAAGCATGTTCCTGATGTACACGAGGTTGTGGGTTTGAGTTTCATCAGGTGCTTTGAACTTCTTTGCTTTCAAGTCTTTATCAAAATGATTTTGATCATTATTTTTATTCAATTAATTGTTTTAAAATTAATTTTTAAGCTTCTAATCTTTGTCAAGTCATTTACATACTCATTTTAACCATTTCATTTGCTCTTTCTTTGTCTTCCAACCTTTTTTTCATTTGGAATCTTTGTTCACGTGATTTTACTTATTTTTTATGTATTAACTTTGACTTAATTGCTTCGAGTTTATCATTTCATAGTTCCATCAACGTCACTGCTGCTAATATTGCTATTTTCTGAATACAAATTTCATGATGCCAGGTGCAGTAAGTACAGAGCTATCACTATATTCCTCAAGTTACTTGAATTTAGTCTTGTTTATAATCCCTTGTTCAGTTTGTTCAGTTTAAATTTTCTTCTGCATTATTTAGTCCATAACTCGACAAGAAAGTATGTTGTCAATGTTTGTATAATAATTAAATGTTTGTATGATAATTAAATCTTCGTATGACAATTATCATCCAAAAAAAGTACATCTTGTATTGAAAGATACATTTTTGACACCATTTCACAGCCAATAAAGTTGATTACTTTGTCTTTTGTTTTGTAACCAATATATTAGCATTTTCAAAATTTGGACTATTATGATAAATAAATACAAATAATTGAAATCACCTGCACAAAGATTCCAATCCTTCTTTTCTCGAGACAAAATAAGAGCAAATGAAATAGTTAATATGTTGATTAAAATGATGTGACAAAGGATTAGAAATTTTACAAAATTACATTTAATCTGATTAATTGAATAAAAATGACCAGAGTCATTTCGATAAAGATTTTAAAATAAATTTTTTTAAAATACCTGTCAACAATCAAATTCACAACCTCCTGCATGTCAGGATTGTAAGTTAAACACTATGCCACAACAAAACTCTGTAGACAATCATTTTTAAGGAGCCAATATCACGCAAAATCAAGAACTTGATTTTCCCTCGATTACTTGCAGACGAGAGCCAAAAGGGGTCAACAGTTGCAGGGTGATACTTCAGACATTAACCTACATCATCATACAGATGGTTACAAAAATTCGATCGCACGTCTGGGGACCTCTCCTTGTGAGTAACAAATAAAATAACTGCATTATGACGATTTCTGATAGACATTCCACTCTGTTCTACCTCAAATGAAGTGAAATAGGAAAATATTATTGAGTTTAAGATATACAGTCAAAGAGAATTACTTATCAGATGAAGTTGTAGTGAAGGCATTACAAACACAGCCCACATTTAAACAAATGTATACAGTACATGAGGACACCAAATTACAATTTCCAACTGAAATCAGAAATCCAACATGCAATGTCTGGTGTCCCGACAGCCCTGAGAAAAGTTTCTTCAGCACCCTCCAGTCAAATCTTCCCTTTGTGCTTCACAATTTTCATCTCCCAATGCATTCGATGGTTTTTACTTTTTTTCATACAAAGTTTTCTCTTACTTAGATTTTATCATTATGATCACATTTGCTGCAACACCAGGAATAAAATACATGTAACTGCATATTCTTCATCTATTCCTTGTTGTGTTAAGCATCTATGAAGTGTTTATTCCCCACAGTAAGCCTTATAAGGAATGTAAGATGGTCTTCAGTCTGCCTTTAGGCTGAGTTTATATGAACAGAAAGTTAGCTGATTAGCAGCTACAAGGTAAATGGACATGCTCCTGTGAAGCATAGGGCAGATGCAGCAGTCGATAAAGTGTGGCAAGTATGCAGCTGTTGGACAAATCTGCTTCCCAGTCGTAACACCCATAGGTGGATGGAAATCTCGCGAAGAAAGCCGCAGTGCTATGGACCATGAGAATCAGTTGTACATTTCACATAGGCACACAGGCGGTGGGCCAGGTGCAAGAAGAGGGACCAATTGCCAACAGACAGTGTTGAAGGACCCTCACACGCTCAGTATGTACTGAACAGTAGTATTGTGTCAATATATTGCGCAGGAGTGCGACGCCAAGAAAGGTGCAAGGCAGGGTGAGTTACAAAAGGACTTTACAACTTTGGAATGATACAGAAATTTACTGAGATAACTTACAGAATCGGTAGATGTGTTATTTTGTAGCAAGCAAACAGTTTCACACAAAAGTGTTGTAAGGTTCTCGTATGTTGTCTGATACTGTAAATAATTTACCTTTAGTGTACTGGGCCCAAGATGAATCAGCGCACTGTAGGAGTAGCGAATAAGATCCTTCACTCTGTATTTAGTGTTATCTTTGGCTAACATGCTGGTCAGATAGTTGTGCAGTGCTGGGACATTCTTAGTTGGCGAAGAGTAGTGTGCAGTTGAGTTTTTTCAGAGGAATGGATACGTTACTTATGAATCTGGGAAAAATTACCTGGAGTACTTTATTATCGATATGAAAATAGATTTATAATTCTTTCTTGTTCTTTAAATTGATGGAGAAGATTTTGAACGATTGTTGTAGGTATGTTGTAAGTTTTGAAATGAGAGAATTTTGTAACTCTTAGAATCTTCTAATGCCATGCTGTTTTTTTCTCAATAGTCAGTTTGAGTACTCAAAAAGCATTTTCTTTAAAGTAAAACCACCTACATGATTCATAGTAAAGTTTTGAATTTTTTTCGTGTGTGCATTGCACCTTACGCCTCACGAAACAACAAACTGTTTCTGACTAAAAAAAAATAGAGCAGATTACTTACATTTAGTTGCTGTGTCTAATGATTTGCATTTGACTTCGAGAATGTCAGTACTCCAGACACAAAAATAGCATGCTGAGCAAGAGGTAAGTCACTTTTATTTCAGGGCAGATCTCACCTTGCATTCATGTGCAAACTTTGTAGTCAGGTATCGTGGTAGCAAGTACATTAATTTTCAGAGAACAGTGTTGGTAATTTCAAACAGCTATTTGCATCCGAGCAGAGCAGTAAATTATTTTTGTAGATGTTCTTAATCTAACATTGCACTTCATATCGCGCAATGTATAGTTTTCACTGAGTACGCAGTTTCTTTTGGCATTTAATTATATACATTTTATTTCAAATTTTGCATTTCATGAAGCTTAAAATTTTTATTTCTCTACACTGTTCATTTGCGCAAGACAGGGCCAACCATCAGTTATGGTCTGCAGTTGAATACGTTATTTAAGTACAAGTTACGTGAGTAGAAACTTCCGAAATCAATGTATTCAACATTTTCTTAGACGGACAATATTTCACAGAAAGCTTGCAATGTAGAGTGCCATTTTGGTCCGATGTGATTACCATTTGTGATGTGGCGAACATCCAAACGGTAATCAGTATCTTCTCACAGTCGTTGCAGCAAATCGGGCGTAGTAACTGCAACAGCAGCGTAGATTTGATTTTTCAGGTCTGCTAAATTGTATGGTAGGGGAGGAACATATACACATTTTTAATGACACCCCAGAAAAAGAAATGCAGTGGTGTCAAGTCCAGGAAGAAAGGTATCACCAACAGGCGGGAACCAGGTGACTCACCATGTTGCAGTGAACAATCCGTCTCAGCGAAGTTCCTATGCAAAGAGTAAATTGTAGGCCTGCCTGGAGGTTCTTTAGCATATTCGGTGCGAAATTTACTCCGAACAGTTGTTGCAGAGTGTTTCACGAAATCAAAACCCACAGCGAGCACGCTTCGGACAAGTGAAAGTAGTGATTTTATTTGAGCGCTAAGCTGCCGCTCCTGGTGAGGAATGGGGCACTAATGCACTGTATGAATCAAACTTGAGGTTTTTCGCTTCAAAATGACTCATCTACCGATTCTGTAAGTAGCCCAAAAAATTTTTATTCATTCCAAACTTTGTCTCACCTTGCATTACTGCGCAATGTTTATGTTCGGAACGCATCAAAACTCTGCCTTCGCGTCTCGATGAAATAGAACTCGCATATACTGCGACTGCAATCGCTGAATGCAGTGAAAAGAAAAAGAAGAGGAAGCCGCGGTGGGGGTAAGAGTGACTTACAACGCGTACTATACATGACCATACTAACATACTAAGTGAACTTGCAGCAGAGCCAGATTAATTTTTTGGGGGGATGAACGAGAAATCTTTCACGAACTGGAGAAACTCGTTACACGTTATATACACAGAAAAGATACTGATCACATACTTGTCGAATTTTACTTTCCACAATGCTGGTAGCACTCTGTAAACATGAAAAGAGTACAGATACATTATTGTAGAGCAGGGCCCTTCAGGGCGTTTGCACCAGCGCATCGTGGAATGCTGAATACGTCCTCGATATGCTGACGACGTTGCAACCCCCCTCCCGTCCCTCCTCACATCGGCTTGGCGGAATAGCGCTGTCTCTCTTTTTCCTTAGGCTTTTCTCTCTCGCTACACCTTTCAGACTTCATCTCTGTTTTCTTCGTCATTGCCAAACGTTTATGTGCAGTGGGTGGATATCTTACTTTTGTGAGACATGATTAACAATGCAAAAGGCGTTTACGTAATAATAAAAATAATGACAATATATTTGCTTTTAACAGAAAATTGTCTTTTATATTTTCTCCTTTTTTTATTTGTAATTACGCAACTAAAATCTGGCTGACAGCAATACTTAGAGCATTTCTTAAATTACAATCAAAAATACGTGCACGCAATCTAGTTTTCGTACAAACCAAAACGGAAAAAAACCTTTCACAGATATGTGTGGAACCAAACGTACAAATAATCTATGCTGCTTGACTCTACAGATTAGAAAATTCGTCCTTCGACAAACTCTAGTAGAATTCGGGCAAATCTTTGGTATTGTGAAATAAATACTTTCGATGATCATCAGTTTTCAAATCGATTAGTACGAAATGTAAATTGGGAGGAGCAGTTTCTATTGCTATCGAAAGGGGCCTAACAAACAAATCAAGCATTGGCTGCAAGTTAGTAATTTCCTGTGACAAAAACAAAATAACCAAACTTAATAAATATAAGTAACATGTAAAATTGCTTCGAAATATTAAAAGGCGATATGTTTTAATTAAAATGTACTGTGGACCATTGTTTTTAAAGTAATGTTACACTTGTATCTTTAACAAAATAGGTGTACCGGTACATTACCTGGAATCTGTCATTTAACTCGTTTTTAATGGACTGTAGCACCTTCACGTATTTTTTAAAGCGCATTCCTTCCCGCACAGATGCCGTCAAACAATAACGTAGTACCGTTTTAAATAAAGCGCTTTTAAAAATTCGGATGGGTTACTGAAGATACAATTTATACATCGCTTACCTACCTATGGATAGTGTTGCATATTTTTCTGTGAAAGATTGTTTTTGAGTGGCTGAAGTTTAATGGAAAGTTTTATTTTATCAAAGATATCGTTAATGAGATTATTTTTGGAGTTTCAGACTTAAATAATTTAGGAAAGCCACGATGTCTTCTAAAAATCCTAAATCAACTACTCATTCAGGGTCTTGAAAATGGTGCTCAAGACGTCCTTTGTCCTCCAAAAACTGATTCACGTCGTGGCATAGTCAAAAAAACTCGCAAAATCACTTTACCTTTGCTCAACCAGCGTACCTCATCATGGCAGGGGATATCTGGATACACCTCTTCAAATGAAATAAAAAATACCTTAACTGGCGATGGATGAGCCCGTGAGAACGAACACAATTCACGATGTACATGAGTACATTCATCACGTCTTGAAGACCGATAACTTTTCCACAAAGAGCCTCTTGTTGTGCAAAACAATGAACGGAAGGTAATTTCAGCATGTTAAGGTTTTTCGACAATAGGGCTATATGCTTTTACTTTACCACGCATTGGTGGCGTCCCGTTTGTCGTTACAGAAAACAGCTTTTCCCAAGTGAGTCATATTCCTTCAGCAGCCATTTCTACCGCTTCTAAAATTTCCACACCTAAAAAAAAAAAGAAAAAAAAGGGACAGCTAACTAACGTTAGTGTACGAGTACTAATCAAGTGCGATGGAGTGCGCTAGAGTGTTTTCAGTTTTGGCTTCGAATTGCTCATGCAAATTCACAGTAATGTCGCTGACTCGCCGAGATATTATCATACTGGAAAGAGATATTCTGTTGTATGCCGGACCTAATGTAGGATTCATTGTCTCTAATACGTCCACAAAATATTTATTAACGGCCCTTCCATAAACGGTTCCCAGCTCTTGCTGAATGTAGAGTAACTTTATAACTAGCTTTAAGAGTCCTTCGCAATAGATAAGAGAAGAAGGATTGTGTCAAGAATAATACAAGCTAAAACGAATACGCTTCCGAGAAGAATATAAACAAACTTAATTTCGTTTCGTAGTACCTTTAACCAAAATAAACATGCAAAAGTACTGGTAAAATCCTCCTTTGTGGATGCAGAATTCTCTACTGTAACTTCCTTAACTATTCCTGTTTGACGTCTCCTGTGGTTTCACCATACTTTTCAGAACGCAGTTTGCTATACTGCCTTTAACTAGACAATTTTCTTACACATGTAATTACTGTATTGCAGATTAGACTTTAGGCTTTATAGTCGCAACTAACAAAAAATGAGAAAGTTCCCACTCCAGTTTAAACGGACTTTCGGAAAACTTTGCTTTTTTTCGGACAAAGTTGTCCAATTCTAGTAACTGTCTTGCACTTATCTATTTCAGTGTTTACAGTGTTGAAAAGCCGTCTGTCAACGCACTTTTGTCAGCGCACCACACCCGCTTCGCCGTGCAAGCTGAGATGAGACGAATTAAGACAAGTTCGAGAGATGCTCCGTGCAAAAACTATGCACCTCACTTTGCACGAGCGCGATTTTTCGTGTGTGAGACGCCCCATTGTAGAGGATCAATGCGTTGTGCTGTTACGTATTACTCAGTAATACGTAACAGCACAACGCATAATAATAATTACTGAATACACTCGCCATAGGAGCTAAATCAAACTGATCCTAAGTAAAAGGGGAATCTAAACAAAAACCAAAAGCTATAAATCACAAACCACAAATCAAGAATAGATTGAGACCTTTTGTGTAGTCTCGCCGATTCTAACGATCTTGGCACCAGAGCCAGGTGACTATCGAAATACTGTAAGAGTGAACGAGGAATCTTTCAACGATTTGATGAATCTCGTTACATTATGTGATCTCGTAAGAAAAGATACTGTTCCTATACTCGTTGGATTTCATTTTCCACAATGCTGGACGCGATCTACAAACATGAAAAGAGTAATATAACATCATTGTAGAGGATCAGTCGGTTTGCACTGTTATGTATTTCTGCAATAAATAATCAAAGCTGCTGAAACGAACAAATAAATGGCAGCAGTATCATTTCCCTGCACTTAAAACATTTCTGTCGAATGTTTCTACAGCTAGTCACTGGTTTCATTTGTCCTTCCTGATGTATTCACATTCATATGGCGTCACTGTATTAGTTGTTTGTACGTCCGCAAATCACCAAGTCTCGGCATGAATTGCTGTATTGTGAAATATCAGCTTCGCACAGTATAATATGTTGCGCATATTATGAATGTGTGTCAGTATTTTTAAAGCTAAGAAGCTTCCGCCGATACATTACACAAACAATCAATACCGCTCTCAGACAGTTAATATTTTTTGCGCAGTACTCAATATCGAACATGTGGGGTCGCTTTACTCAATGTGTCCTACAGATACTAAAAAAAAAAACTGACACAGAAATTTTAGTAGGCCTAATGTAGGCAGAGAAGAAGCCTTGTCTTTGGAATACAAGGATAGAAGAGTACAACCATGGAAACAAGAAAGATATAGCATTGCATGATATTTGTTGTGAATTGTTTTTAGTTTTTTTTGAGCTTTCAAGTACAAAGAGAAAAATCTATTGGTTGGTATGTTTTCATCTTGGCATTACCACCAGTTCTGGATTACACTTTTAATCGGAATTAAAACAGAATTAGCGATTTATTTTTTCCAAATACATTATGCATTTTCGTTCAGAGATTCGTCCTCAGTGACGAGTTTTGAGAAACTCCAGTTTCCAGTTGTTGATATGTCATATGCTACTTCATCTGGCTCATTTAACAGAATTTACAGAACTGTGCGTTACAAAGAGAGTAATTCTGCGATAGTTTATGTCTAGTTTTAAAATGAAATTAACTGTTAATGCAATGTTAACTTAGAACGTCACTATACCTGACTTCATAAACAGCATACGAAAGAGAAACGCGAGGCACACCAGTAAACTTCACATAGCACGTGGCAATACATCGGTGTTGGCACGTAGCAGAATGTAGCGGCCTCCCGCCTACACGGTCCTCCCATATTAACGTTCGACGTCAATGTGCAGTAACCACTCACACATAGCAGGTGTTAACACTACCAGTGGAGTGAATATAAAGTGTGTCAGTGGGGACGTGGAAAACTGTGTAGTCGTCGTAAGGCGGAAGCGGAGCACTTTATTAGACGTCCAAAAGGACACGAGTGTGGGCCGTTGGCCAAGGGTAAAAGCATCTCCGAAATGGCTAAGTCTGTAAACAGTTCGCGTGTTGCTGTGATTAAAGTATACCGTGCGTGGCAAAATGGGGCCACACAAAACAAGCACCGTGGCATCAGTTGTGCAGCATGGGCCACAGATGACAGCTGCGGATGTGTGTACGGGCGAATAGACGCGTGACTGTTGAGCAAGTGACTGGCCAGATGAAACAAGGTGCTAATAACAGTGTCTGCACAACGAACTTTCAGTGAATGTTTCGGCGTATGGGCCTTCGCAGCAGGCACCTGGTTCGCGTACCTGTGCTATAATCCATTCACCATAAGAATAAACCTGATCTAAACATTGCATTATGTATTCTTGCGCGTTACCTGGAACCTCATTGGATTTCCGTTTCACATGGGCTGCAGCCAAGCTGTCTCGAGTACTGTCAAGTACGATAATAAGGATACGTTTTGTGCTCTACTTTACTCGCACATTGACTTAGCGATAATACGGGACAACAGCTTTACCGGCACATTTAATTTGGATAGCACTGGCCTTTCAGCTGGTACAGCTAGCTTGCAGTGACGTGGCCAGCTGCAGTTCACACGTAAAAAGAGACGAGCAGAGGAACAATACAGCTTCGAATGTCATTTAATTTTTAAGCAGAATGAAATAATACACTGCAAGTATCCCACAATATGCTCCTTAGACGACTAGACGAAAACCGCAACACGTTATCGTTTTTAACTAACGTATTATTGATTACAATGAATGATGCAAATTTCTGACTTAACCACAGGCTAATTTTTCTGCATAAACTGTGGGTAACGTAAGAGAGTATTGAAGGATTTCACCGTATAGTAAAATATTGAAGCCACTGAAGACATTACTTACAATCAAAAAAGTGGTTCAAATGGCTCTGAGCACTATGGGACTTAACTGCTGAGGTCTTCAGTTCCCTAGAACTTAGAAGTACTTAAACCTAACTAACCTAAGGACATCACACACTTCCATGCCCGTGGCAGGATTCGAACCTGCGACCGTAGCGGTCGCGCGGTTCCAGACTGTAGCGCCTAGAACCGCTCGGCCACCCCGGCCGGCACTTACAGTCAGTCGTCTGGTAATTGTCCGCCCCGGTAGCTGAGTGGTCAGCGTGACAGAGTGTCAATCCTAAGGGCCCGGGTTCGATTCCCGGCTGGGTCGGAAATTTTCTCCGCTCAGGGACTGGGTGTTGTGTTGTCCTAATCATCATCATTTCATCCCCATCGACACGCAGGTCGCCGAAGTGGCGTCGAATCGAAAGACCTGCACCAGGCGAACGGTCTACCCGACGGGAGGCCCTAGCCACACGACATTTCCATTTGTCTGGTAATTTCTTAGCTCCTTCCTTATCCGAAACGAAGAAATACATTTCAGATCTGGAAGTATCGATTGCTACGTTGTTAACGAGCCTATCAACAACAAATCCACGAAGCCAACCAGGCGCAGCATTTTCTCTTCTTCTTTTATGACGAGCTGTTCTATATCCCGCCAGCGATCAGCAGTGACGTGTGAAAAAGCTGCGTGCGTTAGTTCCAGACTTCCAGTACGTCTAGCAGCTTAACAGTCTTGTTACTTCTCGGCCAAATCCCGCAGCTCCAGATCAGTTCTGTTGGGTTTATATTGTAATGGTGCAGTAGCAAATGTGAAACTTCAGTGTCTGTACGGTGCATTCGATGCTCTGAAATCGATTGTTTTTCATCTTTCTACGATACTTAATCTACCGCTGTGGTATAAAATGATGGGCGTAGTCCAAATAAAGAGGATTTGGTTTTTCATTTTTGCTTTAAAAAATTAAACTGTTATGTTTTCTTAATTTCAACAACTTTTATGCACAGTCTTTCATAAAACATCGATAATTAAGAATTTGTATTGGAAATGGAAACAGGAATTTCGTGTCCAATATGTAATTAGAAACATGAAGTCGTGCATTATTCATAAAAAAATGATGAATAGTTTTATAATTACGAGATGTGGGTATTTCGCATTGAACGAGAAAATAAATGATACTGTGGAGGTTTGAACCACAGCACGAACAAACGCATTACGCTTTCAATGTGAGTTTATCAACTGCAATATATACACCGCCGGAAAAATTTCAGAGCCGATTATCTTCGGTAAATGATGAAAAACATTAAGAAAAGCCATTTCTCGGTGCTTTTTAACTGTGTTCAACGCGCCTGTTTCACTACAGAACAGAAAGCAGCCTCAGCCATTTTCATACCGCGTATTATCAGCGCAACAATCAGAGCACAACGCTGCAGAGACTGTGACCGTGCACAATTTTTTAAATAAAAACTAAGTAGTTAAAGTGTGATTAAGAAAAAGTTGATGACTGTTAATACATTTGAATAGCTTTAAGTTTCATTTAACGCAACTAAGTAATATGATATCTAATACATAAGTAGGACCTACTTTCAAGAGCATAACAACACCAGTGAACGTGTGCTACGGCTTCTGACCAATGATCGCGATTGTGTTTGTTTACATCAGGTTTATTCTTATGATGAACGGATTACAGCTGCTGTTCATCGGCGACGAAGGCTTGCTATTGTACGCCAGTACAGGAACTGGATGTCCAGCGAATGGCGACAGGTGGGCTTTTCAGATGAATCACGTTCGATGCGCCATCGGACAGGTGGCCGCTGGTATGTAGGTCGTGAAATGTCTGTAGGAAGGAGCGGAATATTTTCGTGGTATTCGCTGGCTGATCTCGTTATTCTCGAAGACACAATGGATCAAAAGAAGTATGCTTCTATCCTTGGGATCATGCCCACCGCTACGTGCAGTTTTTCTCCTCGACATGATGGCATTATCAACAGGACAATGCATCGTATCACACAGCTCACGGCGAACTCGCATAGTTCAAAGAGCAACAGGATGAGTTTGCTGTACTCCCCTGACCACGAAATTCCCCGGATTTAAATCCTGCCGAGAATCTGTGGGGACATCTCGATCGGGCTGTTCGCGCCATGGAACCTCAACCGAAAAACCTAGCACTGCTGTCCATGGCAATGGAGTCGGTATTGCTCCACATCCCTGTCGGTATATTCCAGAATTTCACTGACTCTCTACCTGCAAGTCTCGCAGCGGTCTGCACTGTAAAATGTGGTTTTTGTTTTGTTTGTGGTTTTAGGGCGCAAAACTTCTATGGTCATTAGCGCCCAAACGTGTAAAATGTGGTGATTCACACTTTTGTCAGGTGCTCACACTCATGTGACTGGACATTTTATATTTAATGATGAGACAAAATATTATGACCATTAACCAGCGCGAGTTTAAATGCCGCCTATTGGCATTGCGGGCATATGACGTGATAAAGAAAGTATAAAATCGGATGCAGACCAATGGTGTATCATTTCAGTGGCGATTTAGGACGCAAATTGGATAATCGCTGACACGATCGGCTTTTACAAAGGGAAGATTGTTATCGCCCTGTACGTGGAAACGAGCATCCATTGAAGGGCAGTGAATCCACTAGTTTGCTACAAGGTGCTGGAGGTGCAAACCTCATCACAGAATGCGGAAGTTGCGAGTCTTGCCGGCTCTGAAAAGCAGAAAAATGTGTGTGAAATCTTATGGGACTTAACTGCTAAGGTCATCAGTCCCTAAGCTTACACACTACTTAACCTAAATTAACCTAAGGACAAACACACACACACACATGCCCGAGGGAGGCCTCGAACCTCCGCCGGGACCAGCCGCACAGTCCATGACTGCAGCGCCTAAGACCGCTCGGCTAATCCCGCGCGGCTGAAAAGCAGACTAGATGGCTATCTGTGGCAGATCTGACGAGAGAGTGCAATACGGATGCAGGCACAAGTGTTTCAAAACACATCGTTCAACGCACATTGTTGAATACAGGATCTGCAGCAGACCACCTCTATGTGTTCCAGTGTTGATCCAACTTCAGCGAAGATTGCAATTGGTACTAGATCATCGAGATTGGACAGTGGATCGATGAAAACGTATCACGTGGTCGGAATAATCACGTTTCATGTTACACTAGGTCGTGTCTAGGTACATTGTCATAGAGGCGAACAGCTATTCGATAAGCGCCACGGACAGAGACTAGTGGGGTCAGTATTATGCTTTGGGTGCACTCACCTAGAATTTCACAGGTCCTATGGTGGTAATCGAAGGCACCTTGATAGCTGTAGACTCTATGAACATTGTGGGCCACCTCCAGTCCTTCATGCTTGATGTCTTCCTCAATGGCATCGTTCAGCAGGATAACTGTCCACTATCCATTTCACAAAGTCAGAGTTGTGCTAGAGTGGTTTGTGGAGCATGATAGTAAGCTCTCATTGATTTCTTGCTCACCAAAGTTGACGGATCTGAACCAGATGGAACATATCTGCGACACTGTTTGGCGGCACTCTACAGGAAAAAACTGCCAGCCTATAACTTATGGATACTTGCTGCCCTATTTGCAAAGATCTGGTGCCACGTACGACCGGAAAACTGCCAAGTATCCATCTATGAAGATCGCTGCTATATTGCATTCCAAAGGTGAACTAACCCACTATTAACGAAGGGCCGTCATAATTTTTTGGCTTAACTGTGTATATTACGTATTTACGTCGAGAATCAACATCTAAAAAAATTCTGTATCTTAACATATGTTTCGTATACGACCTAAAGTACACCAAATGTAAACTAGACAGTGACTACATTTTTCACAGTGAACTCCCTAAATACCGTAAAAGCGGGCTACTTGAACCCAGATTTCGAAACATCTCACGTTATATTTAAAAATGGGCACAACAGATTTTTTTCACCGACATACTCACATTATATTATTAAACTATCGTTTACTATGGATCCTTTAACGTGCAGTAGGCATTGTTTGTGACCTAGCAAATATTTTTATTTTTCTATTTTATTTGGGCTCAAGTTAACCTTACGGTTAGGTTACTTGAACCAAGTCTGTAATTCCCGTAGATACTACCATTTGAAGGCAGTTTTGGTCCAAGTAGGTTGATGGTTATTTGAATAACATAATTTCTGAAGATCCAGTGAACTTCAAAAAGTTTATTTTAAGGACAAATATTAATCTTGAACATTAATTTTGAACAACACTTCTTAGATATTTTACAAGCAATAGAACGTAGGGGTATAACAATCTTTAGAGTCCAGTTAAAGAAAACAAACCTCTTTTTATTAATTTTGGGGGTTCTATTGTCATTACCCCACATCTTCAGATTTATACAACAAGACATCCTTATTTTTGGGCCACCTCCAGGCTGTTAGTGTAGGCTCCATGCAGTCGACTCTTAACACCTTCTGCTTCTATAGCGAGGATGACTCCTGGGTATTCCTTCTCGTTCCATTTTACCAGAACAAACTTGGCTATTTTTAGGTCATCTTTCGTTACAGGCGCCGGTGATGGCGTTGATTTGCCTTTGCTTTGGCAAGAAGTCATAGACAAGTGTCCTATATGTTCCCCATCACTATTGTGGAGACTGATGTCGCTGTCAGCTCCTGATCTCAAACTGAATGCGTCATCTTCTTCTGACGTGGAGTTTTCCAATTTTTGTTTTCTTTTTCGTATGGTGGTCTTGGTTGTTTTTGTAGATGATTTCATTTTTGGACTTTCTTCCTGGTGTTGGGTGTTTTCCACAGAGGCATTGGTATTACAGATAGAGCAGACACCAGACACACTTACACTCTGTCAAGGTGGCACTTGGAGTTTTTTCCTCTTCGTAGAGCGAGATATAACAAACTCGCCCCTCTTCTCTTGAAGTCATTGAAGAAATGCATCCCCATTCATAGACATGTCTACATTTGCCTTGTATTTGTCTTCATTTGGCAAACGGTGTATGATCTGATTTTCATCTAGACCCACCTCTCCAGCTTTCTTGAAACCTGCCTTTAGGTTGCTTTTCATGTTTGGACCAATTTCTTCTAAAACAGTTAGCAACAGCATTGGGAACTGATCCTTTGGAAGCACACAGATTCTTTTAACTGCATCTGATTGCTTCCAATGGTCAAGAACATCCTTCCACCTCATTTTGAGAGGCCTAAAATATGCCACATCCAGTGACTGAGTGAGGTGGTAAGAATTAGGTGGAAGACAAACAAAGTACACATTGTTTTCTTCACAGAGCTGAATCACATTGTTTTCTTCACAGAGCTGAATCACATTGTTGCTGAGGTATGAAATAAGATTTTCACCAATTACAGCCCTCTTACCTTCGTGTTTCTTAAGAAATGGAAGCAGATGAATGGTAAACCAGTCCTCAAAAATTGCTAGATCGATCCACCCATGCTTACTGCGGTTATATTTAGTCCCAGGTGGACCACCTTCCGTCCAAGTTGACCACAGATTTTCGGCCTTATGTATGATACAAGGTTGAATGGACTGTCCGGCTGCATTGCCACAAAACATTACACTTATGCTTGAATTTGTTGTGTTCATAATCCACTCGGGGTATTTAGTATCCCTTCGGCAAATTACTTTTTTCCTACCCGGATCATGAATGATATTGGTTTCGTCATAGTTGTAGACATTTTCAGGAGGGGGGGGGGGGGGTCCTTGAACAGTATTCAGTGATGATCTTTTCATCGACAGCCGCTCTTGTTCTTTTTATGTTAGCTGCAAATTGAACTAAAAAACTGGGATGCCTATGTAAGAAGGACTTAACCCAATCTCTTCCAGGCAAGTTATTCTTAAGACAACCAATGGTACTTCCCTATCGACCTAAGTAAGCTTGTATGGCAAATCTAAAATCAAGTTCGTCGCAAGGAAACCCAAAGTCACACAGCATGTGGAGGTGGGTAGCAAACGTAAGCTCCTCTTCATTCGTAAAAACTCTCTGGTGTTCCGGTTTCCCTGGATGTTGAGTTTTTAGTTTCCTTTTGATAGTGGCTTTGCAAATATTATAAAATCTCACTGCTTCTCGCTGTGTCATCCTCCTACTCCTTACAGCTTCCAGGCATTCTTCCAACTTTTCAGGAGTAGAGTCCATGGACTCAAGTAACCCATATTTGCAGGTGATGTGTACCAGTTGTACTTAACCACATATTGTACGATTAATGAGTTATTCAGGACATGAACGGCCCTCAGTTGGCTTTGATGATAAACTAAATATGAAATACATGCACTTACCTCCAGTTTTAGGCTATTCCTGATATCTCTACAGAGGAAAGTTTGCAGAATGAAATAAACAATAAACACATGTCTAGGTAGCATAACCAGTGCTGCTACTAGTGGCGACTTCCCAACCCTCCTAGACTCACACTATGGTCTGCTTAGTGCTGCCGCCTCACAGCAAAGCAGTAAACTACGTCGTTATACTGATGTTGAGAGTGTGCATAGAACCAAATAACATTTTTCTGCTTTGGGCTGAAGTTAGGCTCCAGGGCTCAAGTAGCCCACGTTTACGGTACACTCTGAGATAAAAAAAAAGTGTCGCTCCACGAAAGAGTTATCTGACTGGGACGAAAATTGGTAGAGATCTGATGTACATGTAGAGACTTGATGTACATGTACAGACCAACCAATGATTACAATTTCGCAAAAACTGCATGATATATTCAAGAGAAAGAGCTTCACAAAGGAATTCTCGTTACATACTTGATGTTAGCACCCTTGCTTTTAATGTCACTGAAGGTTGTTTTCACTTTACTGTAGATTTCGGAATCTCTTTCTGACCATGATCCAATTTAACTGAAATCTTCCAGTGTCACCCAGACTTTTTGAAGTACACCTCCTCCTCTTCTGATTCTTGAGCAGAGTATTCGCTATTACTAGCTGAAATGTATTACAGAACTCAATTAGTCTTTCTCCTCTCTCATTCCTTGTCCCAAGCCCATATTCTCCTGTAACCTTTTCTTCTGCTCCTCCTCCTACGACTGAATTTTAGTCCCGCATGACTATCACATCTTCATCTCCCTTTACACACTGAATTACCCTTTCAATATACTCGTATACTTTCTCTATCTCCTCATCTTCAGCTTGCAACGTCGGCATGTGTACCTGAACTATTATTGTCGGTGTTGGTTTGCTGTCGATTTCGATAAGAACAACCATACACTGAACTGTTCACAGTAACACACTCTCTGCCCTACCTTACTATTCATAACGAATCCCACTCCCATTATACCATTTTCTGCTGCTGTTGATATTACCCTATACTCATCTGACCAGAAATCCTTGTCTTCCCATTTCACTTCACTGACCCCTACTATATCTAGATTGAGCCTTTGCATTTTTCTTTTCAGATTTTCTAGTTTCCCTGCCACGTTCAAGCTTCTGACAACCCACGCCCAGACTCGCAGAACGTTATCCTATCGTTGACTATTAAATCTATTTCTCATGGTCACCTTTCCCTTGGCGGTCCCCTCCCAGTGATCCGAATGGGGGACTATTCGAGAATCTTTTGCCAATGGAGAGATCATTATGGCACTTTCTCGATTACAGACCAGCATGTCCTTTGGATACACGTTATGTGACTTTAATACAGTGGCTTCCATTACCTTCTGCATCCTCACGCCGTTGATCGTTGCTTTGCTGATTCTTCCGCCTTTAGGGGCATTTTACCACTCCTAGGACAAGAGAATGCTCCTCCACCCTCTTTGACAAGGCCGTTGGCAGAATGAGGGTGACTTCTTATGGTGGAAGTCTTCCGCTGCCAGTGCTGATTATTAATAAAAAATTAAGTGGTGGGAGGATTAGAACCCGGTACTAATCAATGGCGCTACCTTTTTTTGTTGATCTTATTTTGTTCATTTGTTCGTTGTATTTGTTCGGGGCGGACGTCCTATGACGCTGGTTGGAGTTCGTTGTTTATCCATTAACTCAGTTTTTTTTTTTTTTTTTTTTTTTACAGAAGGTAGCTATCCCTCTGACCGAACACGATGAGCTACCGTGACGGCGTCCCGCCATACGATTCGACAATGCTGAATTTGTGAAGCTCTTTCTCTTGAATGAATAAACTAATTTTTCTGAAAAAGTAATCATCACATGATGTACATGTATATTACATCGGCCGATTTCCGTCCTGTTTGGATTATTTCTTCGTGGCCCATCGTTTTTATTGTTTCATTGTTAGTCAGTATTAGCGCTGGGTTAGTTAATTTCAAAATATCATACACTACTGGCCATTAAAATTGCTACACCAAGAAGAAATGCAGATGATGAACGGGTATTCATTGGACAAATATATTATACTAGAACTGAGATCTGATTACATTTTCACGCAATTTGGGTGCATAGATACTGAGAAATCAGTACCCAGAACAACCAACTCTGGCCGTAATAACGGCCTTGATACGCCTGGGCATTGAGTCAAACAGAGCTTGGATGGCCTGTACAGATGCAGCTGCCCATGCAGCTTCAACACGATACCACAGTTCATCAAGAGTAGTGACTGGTGTATTGTGATGAGCCAGTTGCTCGGCCACCATTGACCAGACAGTTTCAATTGGTGAGAGATCTGGAGAATGTGCTGGCCAGGGCAGCAGTCGAACATTTTCTGTATCCGGAAAGGCCCATGTAGGACCTGCAACATGCGGTCGTGCATTATCCTGCTGAAATGTAGGGTTTAGCAGGGGTCGAATGAAGGGTAGAGCCACGGGTCGTAACACATCTGAGATGTAACTTCCACTGTTCGAAGTGCCGTCAATGCGAACAAGAGATGACCGAGACGTGTAACCAGTGGCAACTGATACCATCACGACGGGTGATACGCCAGTATGGCGATGACGAATACACGCTTCCAATGTGCGTTCACTGCGATGTCGCCAAACACGGATGCGACCATCGTGATGCTGTAAACAGAACCTGGATTCATCCGAACAAATGACGTTTTGCCATTCGTGCACCCAGGTTCGTCGTTAAGTACACCATCGTAGGCGCTCCTGTCTGTGATGCAGCGTCAAGGGTAACCACAGCCATGGTCTGCGAGCTGATAGTCCATGCTGCTGCAAACGTCGTCGAACTGTTCGTGCAGATGTTTGTTGTTTTGCAAACGTCCCCATCTGTTGACTCAGTGATCGAGACGTGGCTGCACGATCCGTTACAGCCATGCGGATAAGATGCCTGTCATCTCAACTGCTAGTGATACGAGGCCGTTGGGATCCAGCACGGCGTTCCGTATTACCCTCCTGAACCCACCGATTCCATATTCTGCTAACGGTCATTGGATCTCGACCAACGCGAGCAGCAATGTCGCAATACAATAAACCGCAATCGCGATATGCTACAATCCGACCATTATCAAAGTTGGAAACGTGATGGTACGCAGTTCTCCTCCTTACACGAGGCATCACAACAACGTTTCACCAGGCAACGCTGGACAACTGGTGTTTGTGTATGAGAAATCGGTTGGAAACTTTCCTGATGTCAGCACGTTGTAGGTGTCGCCACCGGCGCCAACCTCGTGTGAATGCTCTGAAAAGCTAATCATTTGCATATCACAGCATCTTCTTCCTGTCGGTTAAATTTCACGCCTGTAGCACGTCAGCTTCGTGGTGTAGCAATTTTAATGGCCAGTAATGTAATTCACATACAATCTTTAATGTACTATATTAACATGGTTAACAGTACAAATGCTTACATTATTTTTGTGGTACAATACGTCTACTTCTACTTCTTATTACTAGAAACAAAAGAAGAGAGAGGAAGAGAAGAACAATCTACGAGCGTTCTTCCCGCATATAAGTAGCATAGAAGTTATTTCATTTAAGGAGTATACTGCTTGATACTAAGATTAAATGTAATATTTATCATAAAAGAGGGAAATTTTACGCCGGCTATGCGGTCGGTGAAACACATTAGGTTCGTTTACATTTATTTCGTCGCGAGATACACATCTCGTTCTAACTTTCTTTATGACACAATTGTCACTGGGAAGGCATAGTACCCAAACTTATTCCACACGAAGCCAATTTGACGTAGTTTTTTATGTATTTATTGGCCTTTAGCTTACACCATACTGCCAGCTTACTCTTGCATAAAATAAACATGTATTGATAGAGCATTACTATTAGAATGTTTGTTGGCTTACGCGCACACACGCAGAAACTCGCACGTTGTAGATGGAATACAGTATAGTTACAGGTAGATCTATACGGTATAATCATTTTAAATTCAGTTTGTACAGATCAATGTACATGATACGTTGGTTTCATTTTTGTTAATGATTAATAAAATCTACCTCTGCTGCAATTTTACCTTTATTGTCTTACGGCTGGTTTCGTTTCTTTGAACGTCTTCAGGTTGCCAAGCTGTGCAGAAGTCAAGACGTAGGTGAACTGGCTGCCGTATGTAATGTTAAAGACAACACCCAAGAATACTGATCGTAAACATTCTGCCAGCAGCTTGGCTGAAGTACGGTCAACAGATACGGCATGCTGCGTACAGCCGTTATTGATATTTCGCCCCAGTGGGTTTATCATCGCTTTTATTCGCGAAATGATTTCTTTTAATGCAGGATCCTAAGATGTATCACTAAATTTTAACGAATGTGCACCAAGAGGCTGGAACATATTTAACTGTTTTGTAGTTGTACAGGCACCAGGTTGTAGCCTTTGTGGTAGTAAGCTTGGTAGCATACTGCTGTTGAACGGTAAAAATTGTTTTCACATCGTTTTCCTCAAAAAACAATTGCGTTTGAGCCGGGGATAACCCGACTGTTTGAGAAGCGGCAAGACGATACCCCTAGGGAGTAGTATTTACACAAACAGTACTTTGTTTTTCATACCAGCTCAACAGAGGGCAGCATATTACTACTTTTCTCGAGAGGCTTTGCGAGACTCTCGTGAATTTGGCTACTTTCATCGAGACTCTCGATCGAGACAAATTCCCATCTTTACTTAAAACAAGCGAATTTTTTAGCAGTACATTGCTTGCTGTCTTTATCTCCTCGACTACTGTCACACAGGCATTACGATCCAAACGGTATTCATTAACCCTGCACCTGCGTTTACGAGTTCGTCTTTGTCTCAGAATATTACCCGCTCCTGCGGCAGCTGCTGCTAACAATGGCGTGAATGGGATCAACGCACGTGCACGTGTTGAGAATGGAGCATCACGTACACTTGTCTGTCTCTTTTTGCGCGTGAGGCGAGCAAGGAGCACGGGTGTAAGCGTGGTTACATCCTCGTTGTCGACGACAGTATTCTGCAACACCGGCAGTTCTCCACTTTCACGCCAGGCAAAAATGATATCCAACGCCTGATCTTCATAAAATCGTCCAGCAGTGTGCTACAAAATAGTTGATACATGAACAACATATTAGTTTTGCAGCCGCATCGTGTACGGAAGATGCCACTAAAAGGTATACTGAACACGCGAGTTTCGAACAAGGCTCCTTCGCGAAATGCTGTTCCGTAACTTGACGTAGAAATACATTATGTGATGAAAAGTATCCGGACACCTGGCTGAAAATGACTTACAAGTTCGTGGCGCTCTCCATTGGTAATGCTGGAATTCAATATGGGGTTGGCCCACCCTTAGCCTTGATTACAGCTTCCCTCTCCTAGGCATACGTTCAATCAGGTGCTGGAAGGTTTCGTGATGAATGGCACGCCACACTTCGCGGAGCGCTGCACTAAGGGGAGGTATCGTTGCCGGTCGGTGAGGCCTGGCACGAGGACGGAGTTCCAAAACATTCCAAAGGTGTTCTATAGGATTGAGGCCAGAACTCTGTACAGGCCGTGCATTATAAACAGGTGCTCGATCGTGTTGAAAGTTGCAATCACCATCCACGAATTGCTCTTCAACAGTGGGAAACAAGAAGGTCCTTAAAACATCAGTGTAGGCCTGTGCTGTGATAGTGCAACGCAAAACAACAAGGGGTGCGAGCCCCCTCCATGAAAAACACGATCACACCATAACACCACCGCCTCCGAATTTTACTGTTTGCACTACACACGCTGGCAGATGACATTCAGTGGGCATTCGCCATACCCACACCCTGCCATTGGATCACCACATTGTGTACCGTGATTCGTCACTCCACACAACGTTTTTACACTGTGCAATCGTCCAATGTTAACGTTCCTTACACCAAGCGAGACGTCGTTTGGCATTTATCGGCTTGATTTGTGGTTTATGAGCAGCTGCTCGACCATGAAATCCTAGTTTTTTCACCTCCTGCCTGTCATAGTACTTGCAGTGGATTATGAAGCAGTTTGGAATTCCTGTGTGATGGTCTGAATAGATGTCTGTCTATTACACATTAGGGCCCTCTTCAACTGTCGGCGGTCAATGTCAGTCAACAAACGAGGTTGGCCTGTACGCTTTTGTGCTGTACGTGTCCCTCCACGTTTCCACTTCACTATCACTTCGGAAACTGCCTCGGAATGTTTAGGAGTGTGGAAATCTCGCGTACAGTTGTATGACGCAAGTGACACCCAATCACCTGACCACGTTCGAAGTCCGTGAGTTCCGCGGAGCGCCCCATTCTGCTCTCTCACGATGTCTAATGACTACTGAAGTCGCTGATATGGAGAACCTGGCAGTAGGTGGCAGCAGAATGCACCTAATATGAAAAACGTATTATTTTGGGGGTGTACGGATACTTTTGATTACATAATGTACATCCATAGTAGAGGCAGGCGACCATTCAGATTTGACACAACTTTGAAATATAGAAAGTTTTGCTCGCACAGTTCTGTAGTAAACGTTAAGAGTTTCAAAATTTTATCATCGGACTAAAGCAGTGCAATAAAGTATACAAGAAAATTACCGATAGCTAATTGTGCGTAATAACAAAAGTATTCACCTTAATATTCCCTATTCAGAAATTTCAATTAGAATCAGAACTATATTTAAATCAAACTTGAGTAAAAAGCTCACGAAAGTGAGCCCATGACTGAATATAATAAAGATCTCATCTCGTACGGGCGTCTTTGACAGTGCCTTTGTCTATTCGCAGAGAAGCAGTGTCAGACTGTGGCGAGTAGGCTATCAGAGAAGTTAACAAAGGCCAGTAGGTGACACTAACATTAATCATAGAAATGAAGTCAAAGAGTAGCTTTACAAACAACTGTGGGCTGTGATTAGCTGCTTGTCAGAACATCGTGATCAACTTGACAAAGATACATCTATGCTACTTTTATGGAGGAGATACTCGTACACTGACAGCATGAAATGTGCGTCGTTAGATGGCATGATGAACGACGTTACTCGGATAGCCGTTAGTCAGTAATCAAAAAAGAATACATAATTGCAACCAATAACTGGTGTGATACAATATAAATAATAAACCAATGGAAATCAGAAATAAAACAAAAGTTGTGGAATATTAAGTTCACAACCATCACAAAATGAAATGTTAAGAGAGTATGACCAACTGTAATCATATTACAGTAATTCTTCATGCTTTCCCGGCGATCTGTTGACATCTTGGGTATTCAGGAATCCAGCCGGATGTTCGCGTCGTCGGTGAAAACTGGAACGAGGGAGGGATCCCTCGGCATCTCAGCAGGAAACTGAGAGAACTCAGCATCCTCCCTTTTTTTTGTCGAAGCTTGTCCAGTTTCTTGATGTTGCGAACATCCGGCTGGATTCCCGAATATCCAAGATATTGCAGTAGTTGAACAAACAATGGATGACATACAATATAACCAGATAGACAGCCTGGATGAGTGGCAACAGTTTGAAATAAAATAGAAGCTAAAATTAGTTTTCCCCCTTTCTTTTTTGTCTTTTTCTTTATTTTTTATTAAAAAGTGTAAAGGTTTAGCAGCTTAGGGTCATTAGTTCATAAAAACTGATGCCTAGGCAATCATAATGATGAAATAGTGGTTATACTATTTCAGAATTAATGGATTCTATTTGGACATGTAGTTGTATGGAATTCAATGAAAATGTGTATAGCAGTATGGAAATGCAGAAGTACATCTGACAGGATAAGCTCTTCGAAATGCAAGCAAAATCCAAACGTTCAACTTTCATAAAGATACTCACAATGTAATGTACATATAATTTAATTATAGTCAATTTGAGAAGTTAAATACTGTGTTCATAATGTGAAATGCATAACGATGAAGCATGCAGATGTTGTGATAAAACTGTAAAGCAAAACAAATGAATAGCATGACGTACTATTATTGGCGAAATGCAAAGTACCGATGAACTACATACTATTTGTAACTAAAGGAGCTACATGTGAGACAAGTACATTGTGGTGGTGAGCTGCGAGAACGGTCACTGTGTCTCTTGGCCTGGTGTGAACCTGTAGAGGAAGCCTGGCAAGATAGTCACACCAGATCGTTGTCACCATCTAACAGGGTGTAAGATACTAACATGCATTCAGCTATAGTGGTAGGAACTGTTTCTTAGACTTATTTGAAGACACTATGCGAAACGAATCTCAGAGTGGCGAAATTGCTGTAAGATTGCTTAGATTAGCCATAATCATCTAGAATATGTGTGCTATATACGATGAATCCATTACAGCCAGCCCTCGCTACTCATCATCGTCATTGCCTTCACTGCCAGACGTCATCAATACTGCCAATTCTCGCTGCCTGTCATCACCATTGCTGCTAGTCCTCGCTGCCAGTCATCTCATTCATCACCCTTGTCACCAATGTCAGAAATGCATCAGCCAGCAGTGCCATCAGCTTCTAGCACTAGTCCATTGCCACTGCTGTCATCATTGCATATGGATCCTGAAGCACACGCCCAGCCACACGTAATCCAGCAACAACCAGATCAGCACCAACAACATACACTACAGCTGTGGCTGCATCAACTTCACCATCACTAATCCAGATAAGAAAACTAAGTAAAGCCATACAAATTCCCATCCGACTCCACAATAAATATCCTCTGACACCTCGTCCTCAAATGAAGCTTGGAACCCACCTGGTACGGATTATCCAACTATCTCTGACATCCAACTGCTGTCCCACCAGTCTCACATGTCAGAACCAATGGAGTCTGCTCCCATCTCAGCCCACGCATCTTTTCCAATGCAGTCCTTCATTCTATCACAGCCAGTCATCAGATTCCTCAATATAAAATCACTTTCACTCAGAATGAAAAAGTGTCTCCATACCTCAACATATCACAACACTTACCCCACAAAGACTTTGTAGTCATAAAATCCTCTGATCCTGATTTCCAAACCGACTTACAGCAGCGAGTCTCTTCCATCATCTTGGTCCACATGCCTGCCTGCTCCTGTTTAGCACACCATGACCCAGACAACCGCAACCCCCACACCACCTGCTGACACTTACTCCTGTGATCAAGGCTGTGGACCTTGAGCTCACAGTGAGGGAAGTTGAGTGGGAGCTGAATTCCAATATTGACTCGCAAATTCGAAAAGTCTTTCGAATTCATCACCATTCTGGCCCGTCATTCCTCAAGTGCATATTTTCCAAAGATCCCTTAACCATATGTCATCTCCTTCAGAATGGAGGCATCATATATTACCTCAACCACTAAGTTGAACCTTCCTAATCCTAAGCCCAAGCCTGCTGTTGCCACAAACGACTCATCTACAATGATCATCTAACACTTGAATACAAAAATCTTCCTACTTGCCCCTGCTGCAAAGCCAGTCACCTGTACCAACACTGTGCCAACCTCCAGTCTCCATCCACCAGCATCACTTGCAAACAGTTCCATACCACCTACTCCTGTAAGTGTACAGCCAAACTTCCTGCTCCTAAACTTGAACTGATCGTAGTAAATCCACTCTACTGACACGCCACTCCACCCAAACAACTCCCTAAGTCCTACTCAACTGCTGAAGACATCATACACTTCATCACCAGTGTCCTTCAAGGCATCCAACCATTTGAACGTTCGCATATCCTCTGTCAGGTCACCCTGGCATCCCATTCTGTACTTCATTTAAATACCACGGTCACATCTTCCTAAAACCACACTACTTCCTCTTTTCCCAAGTAAACATCCTCATCTAATACATTCCATCCCACCACTGAGCAACCGATTCAGTGCCTCAGCACCCTCGATTCCTTTCATCACCACTCTTTTGACAACCGTACCAACAATCTTTCTCCTTCTCCACAGCTTCATGCCTGCTCTGTATTTTCATCTTTTGTGATACCACAATGTCTTCCATGTACCCCTTACCTAGAGCTGGTCGTTAAGCAGATGTCACATCAGCACCATCTCACGCAATTTGTCGCCTCTGGGAAGCTCATCATGAAATGCTAACGCCACCACATCAGTGCCACCCAGAAATATTCAGTTCTCGTGTTTTGCTCACCTTTCTATTTTTAAAACATTCCATTACTAAGTTCAAAACTGTAGGCTGGGGAGCAGCAACATTGGTGCTGCCAGCCCACCACTACGTGGGGGAACAAAATGACAATAAGGAAAAAAAACCTTACGAAAGTTGAACATTTGGGTTTTGCTACCATTTCTAAGAGCTTATCTTGTTAGATATACTTCTGTATTTCCTTAATGTTATACACATTCTAGTTTCATTCCATCTAACTACATGTCCAAACAGAATCCATTAATTCTGAAGTAGTATGGCCACTATTTCAACATTACAGTTGCTTATGTATCAGTTTTTGTCAACTAATGATCCCAAGTCTTACTTCTCAACCATAAGATGCACGTTTGGGGTCAGCGTGTATTTGTTATAAGATATTTTTATAATCGTTATAATTATGCCGCAAATTTCATCATTCGAGGTGTCAGCAGAAATGAGCCACCACCCACAGGCAGACATGTAATTACTCTCATTTTCCACATTTTTACCATGTTTCGTATTTTTTCAGATGTTCCTCAAATTTACAAATTTTCACGTATTTGTCCACAGTTTACCATTTTCCGTATTTTTCCATTTTTTCCATGGTCCGCATGTAAAAGTACAAGAATATATGCTCCTATTGCAATGAATTATTTAACAAATACCACAGAACGATTATTAACAATGGTTCAAATGGTTCTGAGCACTATGGGACTTAACATCTGTGGTCATCAGTCCCCTAGAACTTAGAACTACTTAAACCTAACTAACCTAAGGACATCACACACATCCATGCCCGAGGCAGGATTCGAACCTGCGACCGTAGCAGTCGCGCGGTTCCGGACTGTGCGCCTAGAACCGCTAGACCACCGCGGCCGGCGATTATTAACAAATTGCGCATTACTTAACCATAAAGATAAAGAAATACCACAGTGCTATAGATGAACTCTTACTACACCTTCCCTACATTATTTGCTTGTATATGTTTTGAATGAGCTTTATCTCCTGCTAGCAAAAATAATGACATCACAGCAGAATCTCGGTAAATATAAACTGAATTTATGATACCTTAGTTAAAATTCCGAGGCTTACTGAATTCGAAGGTGAACGTGAATTCGGTGTGTATGACAAATACTGCGTTGCTGCAAATTCACAATTACATAAACATGGGAAAATCTGGATAAATGTGGGTTGAATGTAACCAGTGAGTTGCGAGTAGGGTAGGTTCAAAAATGGTTCAAATGGCTCTGAGCACTATGGGACTTAACATCTGAGGTCATCAGTCCCCTAGAACTTAGAACTACTTAAATTTAACTAACCTAAGGATATCACACACATCCACGCCCGAAGCAGGATTCGAACCTGCGACCGTACCGGTCGCGCGGTTCTAGACTGAACCGCCTAGAACCGCTAGGCCACAGCGGCCAGTAGGGTAGGTAACACATTGAGCATCGACGCATCGAACACAGGCCATGAACGAGAGAGCACGATCTATCTGCCCAATACAGCACAAGTCCATCTCCCCCAGGAATTTGCAATATTTTAACAATGGTATGTGTAATTGCCCGACGTGATCGACCTGGTAACTGGCGGAAAAAACATTGATGAAAAAGTAGACACCCAGGTGAAGCCACCCCACTCACGTAAATATAGACAAACAAGTCCTGACACGGCAGCTGAAATATGTGAACGTCTTTGCAAATAACCGCCATCCCCTCCACCCTCTCTGTTTCTGGACAAATAAGAAACAAGGTACCTCAACCATCCAGCTTTTGACACTAGAGAATTATAGTTTTTCGGGAGTCATGATTAGAAGTGACATCATGACCATGTGACCAACTTACGAGCTTGTCTTGCTTCTCCGCAGACAAAACTGCACAACAATATATATATATATATATATATCTAATTGATGAGCCTAAGAAACTGGTACACGTGCCTAGTATCGTGTAGGGCCCCCGCGAGCGCACACAAGTGCCACAACAGGACGGGGCACGGACTCGACTAATGTCTGAAGTAGTGCTGGAAGGAGCTGACAGGATGAATCCTGCAGGGCTGTCCATAGATCCATAAGGGTACGAGGACATAGAGATCTCTTCTGAACAGCGGGTGTTGCAAGCATCCCAGATATGCTCAGTAACATTCATGTCTGGGGAGTTTTTTGGCCAACGGATGTGTTTAAACTCCGAAGAGTGTTCCTGGAGCCACACTACATCATTTCTGGACGTGTGGGGTGTCGCAGTGTCCTGCTGGAACTGCCTGAGACCGTCGGAATGCACAATGGACATGAATCGATGGAGGTGATCAGACAGGATGATTACGTACGTGTCACCTGTCAGAGTCGTATCTAGACATATCAGGGGTCCTATATCACTCCAACTGAACACGCCCCACACCATTACAGAGCCTCAAGCAGCTTGAACAATTCCCTGTTGACCTACAAGGTCCATGGATTCCTGTACACGGGCATCCGCTCGATACAATTTGAAACGAGAGTCGTTCCACTAGTCAACATGTTTCCAGTCATCAGCAGGCCAATGTAAGTGTTGACGGGCCCAGGCGAGGCGTAAAGCTTTGTGTCATGCAGTCATCAAGGGCACACGAGCAGGCCTTCGGCTCCGATAGCCCATATCAATGATTTTTCGTTGAATGGTCCGCACGAAGACACTTGTTTATGGCCCAGAATTGAAATCTGTAGCAATTTGCGGAAGGGTTGCACTTACGTCTCGCTTCATTCGTCGTTGGTCCCATTCTTGCAGGATCTCTTCCCGGCTGCAGCGATATAGGAAATTTGATGTTTTACCATCAAAGTTATCTGAATAATTAAAATATATCTGAAGTACTCTGTTTCTGGTTTAAACTTCAACTGTGATAGTAAATCAACTGTCGTAAACTGAAAGCAGAGCTGCACAGTAATACAGATTAAATTTCATAACGAAAGGAGAAGTGTTTCATATTGTAGAAGTTAGCAATCTGACTGCAAGAATTTTTAACAGTATAAACAGGCTGAATAATTATCTTGGACAAGTAAACTAGAAACATTGCCTTTGCAAAATTTGATCACGAAAACTGTCTCTGAATAACGTTAAGTTGGCCCTGACTGAATAAATAAAACAATCAAAATATTTTCTCCTTAGCTCAAATCTGCGCAAATCTGGATACGCGTTGCAGTACTTCCCTGTCTAGGACCCCGCTATGCTAAAGCTGCAAATTACTGCATCTGCACACAGAAAGTCGAGAGGTGCAATGAGTTCTCTGTTAACTGCAAATCGAACATACTTGGTTGCATTATCCATTAAAAAGAATTATAAGAGAAGGGTTGGTAACAAAATGAAATATCCGCATAAATGACAACACTCTGTTTTCTTTTGTGTAAAGAGAAATATTCCTCAAAGCAGATTTTACATTTAATGAACTTCTCAGCATCCAAACAATACACTTTCCTATTTCTCAAATCTAACAACTTTCAGTACAGTAACCAAGTTCGTTCGGTGGCGCAGCAATAGTACAAAATAATAAAATCATTATTATATTTACCTCACATTAAATTAGATTTCTTCATTCACAGATCAGTTTCATAATCATGTTTATTGAACAAATGATAAATTTTAGTTTGAATCATAATCGCCATAGATTCCTCACTAACACTGCTTAAAAACTCCAACACAGTTGTACTTCGACTCCACTTGCTACAAGAGCTAAACATTGCCTGCTTTACTCAAACACAGCTAAACTTCGACTGCTCCCCTGCACCCTCGCGTAGCTCAAATATGTTAGCTTAACTTCTGTGATACAGCTTACCACATCGCTGCTCGCTTACAATCTATTCAGATACCAAAAATTCACATACCAAAATTATGCAGGACACCTATCATTAACCCACGGTCCAGTGGACCAAAATATCACAGGCGAGGTGATGTCATTGACATTGCTGAGACTGGGAAATTTTACTTTACAAAAACTATATTCTGATAGAAAGATGTAGAAAGGTGAATACAAAAGTCCAAAGATACAATACGAGTACACAAGTAATAATAAAACTATACATAACAGAAAATAAGTAGAAATTATTGGTGGACTTTACCTAAACAGTTGCATAACTGAAAATAGGTACAAATCATTGGTTGACATAAACATTTTGTTACAAGCATGGTATTTGCGAAATATTAGTATACCCTCATTACACTTCACACTGCATTACAAGTGTAAACTCTTAGTACAGAGAGCTCATAGAATACATATATGCACTGCACACAGTAGCGTCCGAAGAGCAAAGAAAATGTTTATCACCATCCTAGGTTGCGGCACAAAAAAGTGTCGTAAGAGCAGTAAAACTTATACATAACTGCCAACCCTAAGTGCATAAGCAAACTATATGACACACTGAGGGAAAATCTTCCAGTCCCACAGACAATGACAGTGTAAATATTATTTGAAAAGCACAGTGAGACAATCTTGCAGACCCACTGGCACTGTCATCAGAAGTATTTCATAGAACAGACCAGTGCAGGGCAATCTTGCAGTCGACTGGCACCAAGATTAGAAGTATTTGAGAGAACTGACCACTAAGGACAATCTTGCTGTCCACTGGCACCAACATGAGACGTGTTTAATATCACCAAACACTGCAGCACAATCTTGAAGTCCGACTGGCACTAACATGAGAAGTATCTGACAAAACTGACCAGTGAGGACAATCTTGCTGTCCACTAGCATTGTCATTAGAAAAATTAGGTATTGGCAGTGATGAGGATCTAGCTAGCTCAGATTGTACTAAAAAATAGTCTATCCACACTGTAGCAAGAACCTAACCACTCATTACGGATAAATCTCCATGAGATCTCCACACTGTGTGTATTCTTAAGAGCAGTACAGGCTATTTACAAGCCAGCGTATAATCAAATAAAGTATGAGAGCTATCAGTGGCTCCCAATGAAAATATTTCAATATCTGTGAAGAGTACAAATAAAGTACAAATGCCTCATATAAAACAAAAGGGTATGTCCAGGCAATGAAATACAATGGTGAACAAGTATACATATTACGTTAAGAAACAAAATGAGAAATAAAATACCAGAATACAGTACATTTAAATACTGACAAAATGGCTTAAAACTAAGCAAATAATCAGACTTCAAAAAATATTTACAAAGTCCACATGTCAGAGTAATGCGCAAACTTAGTTGCTGTGTGACAAGAATAATTGCACACAAAGTTACAGAGGTGCAAGTGAAAAATAGTTATCAGGAGCAAAGCAGGTCACATTCGGTAACATGAGTAGCACAGTTCTATAAAATAGATGTTATATACTTTCGGAGAAGTGTATAAACATAGTTGCTTTATGACAAGATACTTTCCACCCTCTGTTAACATAAAGAAAATTATTTATGCTAATATCTAAGCTAACTGTCTCTGCAGAGTAAACACACACAAGGGAAAAGTAGGAGCTCCACTAACTACAGGAACAAATAGGCCATAAGGAGAAAAAGGAAGGTCTGTGTATTGCAATAGGCCTATTGTACCTGTGGAGAGAAGTAATTTAAAGTCATTCGTCATGTGTCAGCCAAGATAGCAACAATAATAATTTGGCCAAAATAATGAATATATGTCAGACTTGACAAGATAAATATTATCACATAGCAGAAAAATATTAATCATCAGACAACAAGAATTTAGGTACCCCACCACAAATCACCATAAAGAAAAAGAAATCAAGTATAGCAGAGCAGCAAATCACTTAAAAAGCAACCCTAATCTCACACCTTCTAACTAGGAGTAAAAATATCATAATGAAATCCCAAGAAAATATCATCATCTACACAAAGTCTCTCCTTAATACAAAGTCTTCAAAAGAAATACATTATAAAGATTCTTTGTAATACTAGAAATACCTACAGAATATCATAAATATCATATCATTTGCTGACAAAGGCAGAGTCTGACTTATTCTCAATCCAGTAAGACTTTTTTTTTAATGGATTAGTAGTAACTTTGAAAATTCATGAGGTGCAAAACCATGAGGCATGGTCTGCCTAATCGCCTGCCACATGACCATTACCTGAACGCTTACCATTTACTTCTGTATGTACCAAGCCGTCTGTGCTAAGCTGCTGAAGTATAGATCTGTCACCCCTTAACAAAATTATGGTAAGACGACGGCAAAAAAGGAAACATTTACAAGCACAACGTGGGTCTGTAACAGCTAATTATATAGGATTAAAATGTGCTAATGGTAAAAAATTGCAAGAATAAGATTCATCATAAACATCAAAGAAAATATATGCCATAGTCTATAATGTAACTGCCTATAGGTAATAACCTACAATCTATCCAAAATATAAGACAAATGAAGCGCAGTATGACCTGCTTATAACAGTCTTGAAAAATGGAAATGAGCGTTTGGCGTCATTGGCCGGGAGTCCCCTTACGGGGCAGGTCCGGACGCCGTGGTGCGGGTCTGATTACATTCGGCGCCGCATTGGGAGACCTGTGCGCCGGATAGGGATGAAATGATGATGAAGACAACACAAGACCCAGTCCCTGAGCGGAGGAAATCCCCAACACAGCTGGGAATCGAACCTGGGCCCCTTAGGACCGCAGTCCGTCACGCTGACCATTCAGATATATTTTTTTCTTTATTTTTTTCGGTGTTGTTCGTTGCGTTTGGTCTGGGAGGACGTCACATGACATCCGTTCAAGTTGATCGTTGATTCCTTTACTTAGTTTTTCTATAACAGAGGGCGAGCAGCCCTCTGATCAAACACGTTGAGCTACCGTGCCAGAAAGGTATTCGATCTAACATTATACAGCCCGTTTTTAAGTGCAGAACATTGTAGTGTGTGTGTTTATTTTCTCTTTATCTTATCAATACCTTCCATGTACAGATCCTAAACTCTAGAACAATAATTTAGAGTTGAGAATGCTCTGTGACTCCCATACGCTGAGAGATAGATCGTAAATTAGACACTACGCTCGAGGTGATAGAAATATGTAGAGCGCCGCTCGTATAGTTTGATGATTCATGTGTTCGAGAATTAAGAGTTAGTGGACGTACTGCTCAGTCATCTATCGATGTTCGCAATGATACTCGCAATGTAGAGAGGGCATAGTTTAGCTATGATACTGAAATTGGGGAAACATGCTGCCACATCATTGGCCAGTGCTGAACGTAGTGTAAAATTCTTCACGCTATCAACATCATTTGTAAATATTACAGTACATTGACGGTGTCTTTTCCATCACATCCGCGCATTGCTTACCACATAATGATTGAGTACATCGCTTGTTTGAGTTTGGGAATAAGTTTTGTGGATGGGTGACAACTTCTGGGGGTTGCTAGCAGTTAAACAGCGATCGCGTACATGAGTGAAAAATAAGGAATAAGGAATAACTCAAATGGGACGCAGAGCCATCATCTATTCTGTCACGGTGACATATGAGTTTAAATGTAGAGGTCATGAATCACTAATTTGGAAACTCTCCACAACGCTACCAAACTCTTCTAGTTTCCTTATGCTGTAAGTGTGTTTTATTTAAAAATCATCCAGTGTTATGTTATCCTCTGTAAGAATTTGATTTACACTGTGTGATGTCTAGTTTTCTGTGAGAGGTCGTGGATCAGAGCGTCTTAATGTCAGTTTAGAATCTGACACAGACCCCGAAGTTGTGTCAGAAAACGAAACGTTTGGCAATGTACAAAAGCATGTTAGAAAACAGTGTTTGAAACAGGAGCAGAGGGAGCATCTCATACGATAATTCGCTTAACGTATAGGTGATGAAAGTTTTTAGTGGTCTACTAGGTGTTTGTATATTTAATATGATCGTCTCCACATAGGCAGCTGCAGTTTGAGGTGTCGGACTTGGTGAACCGTTAGGAATGCCTGGGTGGCTGCACGCTACGCTATTCTGGGGAAGTATTGTGAAATGTCTTTCTTTGCGCTGGAGGCCCACCGTAGTTATATGTCATTGTGCCCGCATCGAGGCCTAGGTGACTTGTAAATAGGTTGAACTGTTATAGTTCATAATTTTTCGATGCTGGGGTGGGTATAGGAAGATAGCATGTTGGGGATCTGTACTACGTTTGGGTACGCACCACACTGCGCGCATTTCCACTGAATGCTCAGAACACGGTCCTGTTGCAGTAACTCGGCTCGATCTGTTTCTACACGGGTTGCAGAAGGTGTTGAATATGACTTTTTCCGACTTAGATTGGAACTAGCACTTGTGGAAAGCTGCAGAAATGGGTGCGACTGGAGGATGTGTAGGGTGTGATTAAAAGGAGATTGTAATTTTACTGTAGCAGACAGATTCGAGGAAGGTGACTCGTTTAGAGATATGAGAGTGCGTGAAATACGGTTGACTTGTGGGTGTGAGCCTATGCAAGTATGTGTTTGAATGGACGTAATTTCTAATATATAGCGTAAGGCTAGAGATCTGAGAAGTTAGTGTATATTTTTGTTCTTAGGACCTCAATCAGCACATCATCTACAACTACTATCTGTCATCGCTTATAACTCAGCGGATATATCGCGGAACGTCTGATATGGTCTCAAGAAAGAATGCGTTGCAAAAACTAATGAATTATGCAGATGTGTGCTGTGTGATGGAGTAGCAAATAGCGCTTGCATACGACGTTCCTTAGGCGAATGACTAACACCCCCTCATTCAGAGGTAATGTCATACCTCGATTCATAAAGCGGTTATAGGTTTTGACATGAATACTTGGGTGCACCAGTAGAACGACGAGCGCTTGTGAGAGTAACATGCAGTAGTTGTTGGGATCAGGCTTTTTTCTTTAACATATGCTCGATTACGTCTATGACATTGTGGTATGTCTCTCAGGAAGAAAGTAAGAGACATGCACATCCATCGTTGGTTTCGGTCAGTATTATTTGGTGTCGTATGCATCCAGTTATTGACGAGGTAATATTATACTTAGTATTAGTGCTGGGTGTATGATATGTTCGCATTTGAGCATCAGGTTTATAAAGTACACTCCTGGAAATGGAAAAAAGAACACATTGACACCGGTGTGTCAGACCCACCATACTTGCTCCAGACACTGCGAGAGGGCTGTACAAGCAATGATCACACGCACGGCACAGCGGACACACCAGGAACCGCGGTGTTGGCCGTCGAATGGCGCTAGCTGCGCAGCATTTGTGCCACGCCGCCGTCAGTGTCAGCCAGTTTGCCGTGGCATACGGAGCTCCATCGCAGTCTTTAACACTGGTAGCATGCCGCGACAGCGTGGACGTGAACCGTATGTGCAGTTGACGGACTTTGAGCGAGGGCGTATAGTGGGCATGCGGGAGGCCGGGTGGACGTACCGCCGAACTGCTCAACACGTGGGGCGTGAGGTCTCCACAGTACATCGATGTTGTCGCCAGTGGTCGGCGGAAGGTGCACGTGCCCGTCGACCTGGGACCGGACCGCAGCGACGCACGGATGCACGCCAAGACCGTAGGATCCTACGCAGTGCCGTAGGGGACCGCACCGCCACTTCCCAGCAAATTAGGGACACTGTTGCTCCTGGGGTATCGGCGAGGACCATTCGCAACCGTCTCCATGAAGCTGGGCTACGGTCCCGCACACCGTTAGGCCGTCTTCCGCTCACGCCCCAACATCGTGCAGCCCGCCTCCAGTGGTGTCGCGACAGGCGTGAATGGAGGGACGAATGGAGACGTGTCGTCTTCAGCGATGAGAGTCGCTTCTGCCTTGGTGCCAATGATGGTCGTATGCGTGTTTGGCGCCGTGCAGGTGAGCGCCACAATCAGGACTGCATACGACCGAGGCACACAGGGCCAACACCCGGCATCATGGTGTGGGGAGCGATCTCCTACACTGGCCGTACACCACTGGTGATCGTCGAGGGGACACTGAATAGTGCACGGTACATCCAAACCGTCATCGAACCCATCGTTCTACCATTCCTAGACCGGCAAGGGAACTTGCTGTTCCAACAGGACAATGCACGTCCGCATGTATCCCGTGCCACCCAACGTGCTCTAGAAGGTGTAAGTCAACTACCCTGGCCAGCAAGATCTCCGGATCTGTCCCCCATTGAGAATGTTTGGGACTGGATGAAGCGTCGTCTCACGCGGTCTGCACGTCCAGCACGAACGCTGGTCCAACTGAGGCGCCAGGTGGAAATGGCATGGCAAGCCGTTCCACAGGACTACATCCAGCATCTCTACGATCGTCTCCATGGGAGAATAGCAGCCTGCATTGCTGCGAAAGGTGGATATACACTGTACTAGTGCTGACATTGTGCATGCTCTGTTGCCTGTGTCTATGTGCCTGTGGTTCTGTCAGTGTGATCATGTGATGTATCTGACCCCAGGAATGTGTCAATAAAGTTTCCCTTTCCTGGGACAATGAATTCACGGCGTTCTTATTTCAATTTCCAGGAGTGTATATCTGTTCGTGTAAAGGAAATGTCTATGTACTGTTGTAGGGAGGGTATGGATTTGACTTGGAGTACTGTGATAGCGAAGGGAAGAGTATGCCTAGTGGTAAGGAAGGTACATGTATTTCCAGAGTCACAGCGTTTAACAGAGTGTATTTCCAATACTTCGCTCATTGCCGAATACCGTTCAGTTGAGACCGCGATCGTAAGATTTAATTGTAAGTAGAATGATAGGAGGTATATGTGAGAGGTTTTCTAGAATGTGTTCGTGTATGGAAAGTCTGTGGTGGTATTGATTCGCGTTGCTATGTCAAAGCTAGCGACCTTCCGAATGCACAGGCCTGTTGGGGTGTAGGGATGTATCATAGTCAACTTTACCATCTTCTAGACGACCGAGTAGCGAACTAATGCTTAGTATGTGCTGGGTGGCTTTCATGATTAGGTGTAACTTTGAGAAGATGGTGCGTTTGCGGTGGAGCGTTATAGCCTCCCATGTAAACTGTTCGGTTGACTGCTTCTGTACATTTGGCGCCTTTATTTAGTTGAGAGAATATTGATTGTGATGTGTGTTGGACACACGTTTGCCTGTTCTCTAAACGTGGGAAACACCATAGTTGGTTTGTAAACAATATTCATCATCTGGACTCTGTTACATCACTGACTTCGGTATTCGAGAGTGCAAATAAAAGTTTAATCTATTTGTTTCTAGTTAGTCAATGGTTTACAGCATGCGGCACCTCGCTAAAGTTTGGTGTTTGTGGAGAAACAATTTACAGTCTATATCTAGTGCATTATGTCGTGTTAGCGATCGGGAGGCTACTGCTGTGTGCTTGATATCGATAAGCACAGCGAAAATTGTATAATATTATGGTGAAAATATGGTTGTTCTTTTAATAGAGGAGTATGGAGATGTCTGTAGAAATGCGAGCAAGAAAGCGGAAAGATTAACGTGTTTGTGCCAAGGTGAAACGATCCTGTCTTTGCATATCAGTTCTGAGAGAGTGACTTCGGTTCGCTGGTGTTAAGGGGGTGATTTGGTATGGTGGGGGATATGAGTTGCATGTTTACTAGATCGAGACCAGTACTCGGTGAAATATTCCCTGGTTGGAGATCAGTTTGACGCTCCAATACTCTTGCAAGTATTGTATGTATTTGATGGCCTGTAGACAACTTTGAGATGTTTAGTTTTCGGTGCGAATTGGTGACCAGTGTAAAACAGTTTATTACCACTGAGTGCAGCGTCTGTAGAAAGAAAGAACAGGTTGGGGGTATATAGATTGAGGGAATTGTCGGTGCAATTTAGCAATCTTTGCAAAATAACGACAGAAAGCCCCAGAAAGAAAATGCTCAATTGATTGTGGTGGGATATAGGAGCGGTGAGAGCATTTGTGTATGTTGAGAGCGGGAAGGCTATCATGTAATGTTCAGGAGGAAGACTGGATTCGTCGATATTTTGGTAAACAGGTTCTGTTAGGGTAGGAATTTTGGCGCATACAAGCTGAGACAACAAGAAAGCCAGTGTTAACTATTTATGGGGCACTATAAAAATACGGAGAGCTGGACTTGGCTGATATTTTTTTCTCAAAGCCATGTGACGTAAGAATAACAGTGAGAATGTTTTAGATGGCGATGTGTCAGTCACGCTGGGGTGGGTACGTGCGGTTGAACGAGTGTGTCAACACACGCTATGCTATTCTGCCTTCAATGGTAAATACAAGTGGTGCCTGGAGATGCCTCGAATATGAGACTGGCATGAACACGCTTTGGAATGCTGTGACAGTATAACGGTGACTGTATAGAGGCATGCAACTTTCACCGGTTTTCGACGACGCCGGCTGGGGTACTGCGACGGAGCGAGCAGGACCTAACGTGCGGCTGCCTCACTTCGTGGGGTTTGTGGTGCACGCGGCCATAAATGGAAGTCTGTGAGTGCTTTGACAGCTGATGGCCGGATGTGCGATCGCGTCATCATCGGTGTCTAGTGGATAGGAATTTGTCATGTCTTACATATCAATGGGGGTGCCACCACCTCATGCTTGCAGAAGTCGAGCAGGGGCCTGTGCACGGCTTGACATCTGACGGATGCGTCACTTATCGCTACCTCCTGTGTACTCTTCTGGACAGAGGGCAGTGGACTGTGCTTACGCGTATTGATTGCATTATTTCGCGAACGGCTCTGTAGGCCCTGCTATGCGGTATTTGGACAGTTTACGTGTACTGAGCGTGTCTAGACATCAGTGTGAAGAATTATTTAGGAGCAGTTTGCTATTGGCTACTGAAATTACGAGTTGGTTGCGTGTCTGTGCATCATGACCCCAAGCACGTCAGGGTGGATGTCTTGTATCAGTGTGATAGATATACTCTATACTTAAATACGTTGTTTGAAAATAAATAGAGTGCACTACATCCTTACTCTCCCCAGCAGCCCAGAGCAGGCTGTGTCGTATTCCCATCATTTTCCCTCACCATCTTGGTTTACGTCACGAAAAGGACGACAGCGACCTCTGCTGCTGGCACCAAGTTCTAGACCTCATGGAGAAAACACTGTTTGCCGCCATCATGGATAACTGTACTTGCGTCATCAGCTGGTGTCACTGAGGCGTCCTCTGGAGGCGACGAAATGTACTAAGACAGTTGGGGTCTGGAGCTCATGGTGAACGCACTAGGTGGCGCCAACTGAGATTATGGTACTTGCGCCATCACCTCACGTCACTACAGGGTCCTCTAGTGGCATGGATATGAACTAAGTCAGTTGGGCTTATGGACTCAGTGACGAATACACTGGGTGGTGGTGCTGCCTCTAATTCTTTAAATAAAGGCTGCTGTATGATTTAGACAGTTGACGATTAGCAAGCAGAGTATTTTAGATGGATTATCATTTTACAATTTACGAGTTGTTTGGCTATCTGGACGTAAATGCTTTGCATTATTTACAAGTGGTTCGCATGTCTGTAGGTTGCGCAATGTGTTATTTTTGACGGTTTACAATTAGCGAGCGTGTGTGTAGAAAGTTATAGATGATTTATGTAGTAGTAGTTTGCAGGTCTGTATGATGTGGGGCATGTCTGAGCATGTGTTCTGTGATACATATACTCCATCCCTAAATAAATTGCCCCCAAATAAATAAAGTACACTCCTTCCTCTCTCCATCAGCCTAGTGCGGGCTGAGTCCTTTTACCAGCAACCTCTACGAAGAGGTTGCGCCCTGGAGGCTTAGGTTAGTGGTGGTGAGCTTCGTTTGCAACAATTTTCTTAGGTTGGTGACGAAAGCACAAGTGACCTTTCCTTACTGCCAGAATTCAAACTCGGCGGCGGTTCCTAGGAAGAGGTGGCTTTCTGGACCTTGAAAAGTAGTTGAAACTAGGTAGCTGAAAGTATAGTGAACACGTTTTCCTACCTGTATGAAGTCGAATCACGTGGCCAATAGGAGTGCAGCATTTTAGAGGGGGGGAGGGGGGGTTGGGGTGGTAGGTCATGAATGAACACCGCACTGATAGTGGGAAAATGTGGAACTCTTCATTTGATCATTGAATATTGAAATTGTAAATTGATTTATTGAATATTATTAAAATTGAAATGGAATTAAGTACTTAGGTAATTGATAGGTTAGATGCGCAATGTGGGTGTTACTTTAGTTAGCATATTTACAGAAGACTATGTATAGCGTGAGTATAAAGGTGTGGGCTTGGGGCTGTGGAGTCATATGGTGATGTACAGTTACCATGCCGCAGCAGGCAGGACAACGGCGCGCAATTAGCGCAGGCCCATGCGCCGGCTGCGGCGACTGGGCAGTCCCACGTGCTCACTAACAGATGACGTGGCAGCTGTCAACAGCCCCTAAGTGCTCGCGAAATGTCGGACGGCGTAGCGAGTTCAGGATGTCAGAGCAATCTTGGATAATGGTACTCACGTAATAAGCTGACATCACGACAGCGTCTTCTGTGAACCAAGCCACGTGGTGGATACACTGGGTGCAGCCATCTTGAATAACGGTACTTGCGTCATGATCTGACGTCACAGTGGCGTTCTCTGGTGGCGACGATATGAGTGTTAGAATATTTACGAAAGACTGTGTCTAGAGCGTGTATGGAGGGAGCGCTTGGCTGTTCGCGGGTCTGTGACGTCAGGAGGTAACTCAAGATCGCCAGCTTCCTCTCTCGCGCCGCGTTACGGGGGCGTGCTCTGATGGCATGGATATGAACTAAGCCAGTTGCAGTCCAGACCAAGTGGCGAACACATCTGTATGAAATTGGTTAAATAGTAAAGACAAGTCCGTTTTTCTCGCCATTATCGTACTGGAATTTGAACTTCCCGCCATTTTCTGAGGGGAAGGGGGGTTAGGTTAGTGGAGGTAGCCCTAGTGTCGTATCTTCCCGCCAAAATCAACCATCTTGAATGACGTCACAGAGGCACTGCCTTTTTCTCTGCTTAGTAGAGATAACGGGGATGTGATGCATTATCATGGTGGAATTTGAACTTAGCGCCATTTTTTCTGGGCGAGGGTGGCGTGGCATTTTCCCGCCATAATTCAAACTTCTCGCCAAAATCCGCCATCTTGAATGACATCATCGCCGCCATCTTGGATAACGGTACTTTGGACGACAATCGGTGTTGTTCCAATACTCACCCCAAGCCCTCACTCTCTCCACTTTATTTCCTATTTAGCTTAGTTCTTCCCTTGCCCATGCCTGTTCACCTATCCATTAATCATGCAAAATCGAACCGACCTCGACACCCACCCCATTGCATATTCTGCATGTGTAATTAGATCAAATCTGCGAAGGATACCAAGACATGATACCACTCTGCTGAGCCATGTGGTCTAACATGTAGAACAACTTCCATTCTGTGGAGTAGTAATGAGTAAGATAAGTAGAATCTAAACTGGCCAAGGAAGCAGATCGGTCTTCTGACCAACCAGCAAAATTAAAGAACCATGATCTGTCGAAAATACTCTCAGTCTCAGAGTACCGGGCATTTATAATATTCATTGCAAGTGCGGCATCTGTTATGTAGGGCAGTCTCTAAAGACTGTTGCTAACTGCTGTGTTGAACTTGCCAACTTAAGTACAGAAACACTAAAAACAGCAGTTTCCAAGAACAATCTAATGAATAAACACAAGACTGTTTGTACAGACGAGGATTCAGGGCTACGATTGCAACTATTGGATGCCTGTGATTAGGGAAGCAGTAATAATTACACTGTATGGTAGCAACTTTAAGAGACACTGGTAACGCATTTAGCAATTTATTTATTCATTTATTTGCTATTGTTTTTAGTCTTAGCTAGATACAAGAACAGATCAGATGTCACACATAAGTTAATATATGAGGTAACTATTTATTTACAGCTCGTACAAAATAAATAAGTGTTTCAAAGTTCTACTGGCTTTGAAAGTAGTCACCAGCATTGTGTATAACTCGTTGCCAGCAATGTGGAAGTCGTAGGATACTCTGAGCAGTGCCAGTTGTGTTGACAGTTCGAGCGGCGTGGTCTATTACCTGACGAATTTGTAGCAGTTCTGAAGTGAATACCGTGAAGCGTTTCCTTCAGTTTAGAAATCGAGTTGAACTTATGAGGGATTAAGTCAGGGGAGTGCAGTAGATAGTATAGCACTTTGTTAGCAGCCCCATGAGTAAAAAAAAAAGCAGTAACAGCTTGCACTGTATGTGCTTGAGTATTGTCCTGCAAAATGATGGTCAGATCCTGCAGAAAGTGTCATCACTTCTGTCTCTATGCTTTTCATATTTGAAACACAACCTATGACCAACTTAGAGACAGAAGTGATGACACTTTCTGCAGGATCTGACACAAGCACCTCATGTGTATTTTGATGTTTATTACCTACATATATCGTACACAAACTGGGAAAATGCACCTGGCGTTTCACTACGTATCTTTTACCATATTTTATCCATTTTTCCGGGTTTACTACTGCTGGTATGGATGCAAAGATAAATTCGTACTGCAAACGTCTGAGTAGTAGTTACATTAATAAGCTGCACTTAATAGCTAAAAATCATTTTAGAGACATTGTCCTGAATGTGTAATATGTGTTAGGCTATAAATCACTCTGCTATTCAACCATTAATTCGTAATGAGTTGGCTTCAATCAATCATGTAAGACACTAATCTGTAACTCTGACTACTCTGCGGATGTTGCCATAATCGAGATTATTGGCATTCGAACCTTACTTCTACAGTTAATTATCTTAACGTAAGCTTCATTCAAACAATCTGGATTGACTTGACGTACCAAAACGACAGTTGAGGGTAAGGCTGTATAAAGGTTGTTGCCAACAGGTGATGACATCACTTATGAGAATGGAGCTGCTTACAGGTCTAGTCACCGGCCTTTCTGATGACGTCATGAAGAGATTCCTCGGGGCCCGCGAGACACACGTGTTTCGAAAATGTGGCGTTTCATTCCGCTCTGTCTTGGATAACGGGACTAGATTCGATCACGAACCAGACACAGAAACTGTATCGTTGTATCAAAATACCGCTGTTTCAGTCCACTTGCGCTTGGAACGGACTAATTGTATCGAAATAGTGATGTTTCATTCATTCCACTCTGTCAAGGACGAGATTCGAGCCTTTCTGATGACGTCATGAAGAGATTCCTCGGGGCCCGCGAGACACACGTGTTTCGAAAATGTGGCGTTTCATTCCGCTCTGTCTTGGATAACGGGACTAGATTCGATCACGAACCAGACACAGAAACTGTATCGTTGTATCAAAATACCGCTGTTTCAGTCCACTTGTGCTTGGAACGGACTAATTGTATCGAAATAGTGATGTTTCATTCATTGCACTCTGTCAAGGACGAGATTCGAGCCTTTCTGATGACGTCATGAAGAGATTCCTCGGGGCCCGCGAGACACACGTGTTTCGAAAATGTGGCGTTTCATACCGCTCTGTCTTGGATAACGGGACTAGATTCGATCACAAACCAGACACAGAAACTGTATCGTTGTATCAAAATACCGCTGTTTCAGTCCACTTGTGCTTGGAACGGACTAATTGTATCGAAATAGTGATGTTTCATTCATTCCACTCTGTCAAGGACGAGATTCGAGCTCAGTGCAGATACTGAAACACATTTAATACCACTTCATGAAACACTTTCAAGAGTGCCGAAATCGTTTTGACACACAACAGCATGAATCTTAAGATTACCGAAAATAAATCTTCGTTTCTAATTGACTGCCCTATTCTGAAATGGTGCAATATCTGCGTTATAAACACTAACAAACAATTCGCATTCAAAATAATAAAACTGTGAAAAACATTCAGTTAAATTACACATTTCTTATAATACATGCTTACTCTGCCTCGTGATGACTGGGTGTTGTGTGATGTCCTTAGGTTAGTTAGGTGTAAGTAGTTCTAAGTTCTAGGGGACTGATGACCATAGATGTTAAGTCCCATAGTGCTCAGAGCCATTTGAACCATTTTATAATACATGCTTCTCTGTTCATGTACCATAGTCATATTAAAAAACTCAAGTAAACCTACAACATTTCAAATAAAACAGGTGTAGAGGGCAGTTTTTTGCCATATACATAAATTGGATGTAGTTATAGTTCAAATGAATGAGACTGGCGGGTCACTGGTGGTGTAGTGGTGATAGGGAAAGGCTGGGAAGCAATGGTTCTAATCACCTTTTTCCTTATATTTTATTATTTATTCGAATTACGTGGCGTTATCTGTGACTCTATAGTAATTGTGCCTATTATCCACAATGATTCCTTTTGTGTGCACGGAAATTAGCAGTATGGGTATGTTACCCATACTAACGGAATTTGGGAATCCCAGTAGCTTATCTGTTGTTTCTGCAGTTTGCTCCCGCCTCCAGTTCCGTACGTGATGGTTCTTCTGTCTTCAACTACGACGATACGAAGACATTTATTTTATGAAGATGAATACTGAGAAAATTAAGTGTAGCTTGTGCTCGGCAGTGTTGTCGCTTAAAAGTAGTTCTACTTCTTGCTTAAACAGACATTTGCGACATAAGCATCCAACAGTTAATCTTAGTGAAATTCGTTCGAAACCAATTTTTATGAATCTGGTCAGTGGCGAAGCCAGTTATCCTCTATGGTAGACAATGGGTCTTTCACATCACCAGCTGTAAGCGATGTAATAGTAGTTGACCCTTTTGCTTTAAAATAATGATAAAATTTATACTTCAATTTCGAAGTAACACGACGCCACTTCACCAAACCTGACGCTCCAAGATCATACTCTGCATTTGGTGGGACCAGCTCGGCGTCGTGTACTATGAGGTGTTACAACCAAGTGAAACAATTGCACGTGCTCGTTATCGAACGCAATTAATGCGTTTGAACAGAGCATTAAAGGACAAACGGCCGCAATACAGCGAGAAGCACGATAAAGTGATTTTGCATTACGACTACGCTCGACCCCACGTTACAAAAGAGGTCAAAATGTACTTGGAAAGGTTAAAATGGGAAGTCCTACCCCACCCGCCGTATTCTCCAGACATTGCTCCCTCTGACTATCACCTGTTTAGATCAATGGCGCATGGCCTGGCTGACCACCACTTCCGATCTCAAGAAATCACAAAATGGGTCAATTCGTGGATCGCTTCAAAAGATGCACAATTTTTTCGACGCGGGATTCGTACACTGCCAGAAAGATGGGAGAAAGTAGTGGCCAGCGATGGAAAATACTTTGAATGATAAATGTGTAACCAATTTGTTTCATTAAAGCCTCAAATGCTGGGGAAAACGGCGGAAGCAAAGTTGTACACCTTGTAGTTTTAAATTCCATGACAAGCATACAGCTGAAAACATTTCCAGTGAATTACAAAATGTGACTTCCACTTGGGGTATTACCAATAAAATTGTAGCTTGCACAACAGATAATGTACCTAATATGGTGAAGGTAGTGGCAATGTGCAAATGGTGGCATGTACATTGTTTTGCACATACACTGAATTTAATTGTGCAACCAGGCCTTGAACCAATTACAGACACAAGGGCAAAAGTGAAGTCAATAGCGAACTTTTCAACAGAAGTCCTCAAGCACTTGAGAAATTACACAACCTTCAGAAGCAGATGGGCTTCCCTATGTTAACACCGAAACAAGATTGTCCTACAAGATGGAATTTCACGTATGGAATTTTTGACAGGCTTTTGAAAATCAAAGAGCCTTTGGAAGGCACCCTCGCCCCTCATTGTGGATTCACAAAAAAAAAAAAAACTGTTCAATGAAGACTGTTCAGTTATTGAAAAATCTTGTGAAATACTATCTCCTTTTGAGCAAGTAACAACAGAAATTAGCAGCGAAAAAAATGAAACCTTGTCAAAAGCCGTCTTATTAAGCAAAGGTTTACATATACCTGTAAATCAAACAAACTTCTTTAGCAAGAATAGTAACTGATTTAGAGCCAGATCTGCCATGACATAGGTATCAGAAAGGCATTACACTGTATGAATTATTTTAAATTTTAGTCTGAATTTTCTATTTCAAGGAAACATACAGTTACCTTGAAATGTTTTAACATGTTTCCCAGTTCTATCAAGTGAACTGTATCCAGCTGACTTGTGAATTTTTGACGAAAAACTGCCATACTTGATGCTCCAGTCTGTTACGGTAGTTTTTTGTTCTGTATGCATCAGTCACTTTCCAGTCCTGTTCCGTGTGACAAACAATGGAAAATTCAACTGTGAGAAAGAAAAGTGTGAGTGGCACACTCGTAAATGTGAATCATCCAGAAGGAGTCCTACACTTCATGGAACACAAGGGGCTAGTTGAAAACAATTTAAATAATAGTGGTTCAACTTTTGACTTGTGAGGTGAATTAAGGTTTCCCGCTAGATGCATTTCATGTCTTTAATATGTTCATCCCCCCCCCTCCCCCCCCCCCATGAACCATGGAACTTCCGCTGATGGGGAGACTTGCATGCTTCAGTGATACAGATAGCCACACCGTAAGTGCAGCCACAGTGGAAGGGTATCTACTGAGAGGCCCAAAAAAATTGTGGTTACTGAAGAGCAGACGCAGCCTTTTCATTAGTTGCAGGGGCAACAGTCTGGACGATTGACTGATCTGGCCTTGTAACATTAACCAAAACGACCTTGCTGTGCTGGGACTGAAAGCAAGGGGAAACTACAGCCTTAATTTTTGCCGAGGGCATGCAGCATTTACCTTAGGGTTAAATGATAATGGCATCTTCCTGAGTAAAATATTCTTGAGGTAAAATACACTCCTGGAAATTGAAATAAGAACACCGTGAATTCATTGTCCCAGGAAGGGGAAACTTTATTGACATATTCCTGGGGTCAGATACATCACATGATCACACTGACAGAACCACAGGCACATAGACACAGGCAACAGAGCATGCACAATGTCGGCACTAGTACAGTGTATATCCACCTTTCGCAGCAATGCAGGCTGCTATTCTCCCATGGAGACGATCGTAGAGATGCTGGATATAGTCCTGTGGAACAGCTTGCCATGCCATTTCCACCTGGCGCCTCAGTTGGACCAGCGTTCGTGCTGGACGTGCAGACCGCGTGAGACGACGCTTCATCCAGTCCCAAACATTCTCAATGGGGGACAGATCCGGAGATCTTGCTGGCCAGGGTAGTTGACTTACACCTTCTAGAGCACGTTGGGTGGCACGGGATACATGCGGACGTGCATTGTCCTGTTGGAACAGCAAGTTCCCTTGCCGGTCTAGGAATGGTAGAACGATGGGTTCGATGACGGTTTGGATGTACCGTGCACTATTCAGTGTCCCCTCGACGATCACCAGTGGTGTACGGCCAGTGTAGGAGATCACTCCCCACACCATGATGCCGGGTGTTGGCCCTGTGTGCCTCGGTCGTATGCAGTCCTGATTGTGGCGCTCACCTGCACGGCGCCAAACACGCATACGACCACCATTGGCACCAAGGCAGAAGCGACTCTCATCGCTGAAGACGACACGTCTCCATTCATCCCTCCATTCACGCCTGTCGCGACACCACTGGAGGCGGGCTGCACGATGTTGGGGCGTGAGCGGAAGACGGCCTAACGGTGTGCGGGACCGTAGCCCAGCTTCATGGAGACGGTTGCGAATGGTCCTCGCCGATACCCCAGGAGCAACAGTGTCCCTAATTTGCTGGGAAGTGGCGGTGCGGTCCCCTACGGCACTGCGTAGGATCCTACGGCCTTGGCGTGCATCCGTGCGTCGCTGCGGTCCGGTCCCAGGTCGACGGGCACGTGCACCTTCCGCCGACCACTGGCGACAACATCGATGTACTGTGGAGACCTCACGCCCCACGTGTTGAGCAATTCGGCGGTACGTCCACCCGGCCTCCCGCATGCCCACTATACGCCCTCGCTCAAAGTCCGTCAACTGCACATACGGTTCACGTCCACGCTGTCGCGGCATGCTACCAGTGTTAAAGACTGCGATGGAGCTCCGTATGCCACGGCAAACTGGCTGACACTGACGGCGGCGGTGCACAAATGCTGCGCAGCTAGCGCCATTCGACGGCCAACACCGCGGTTCCTGGTGTGTCCGCTGTGCCGTGCGTGTGATCATTGCTTGTACAGCCCTCTCACATTGTCCGGAGCAAGTATGGTGGGTCTGACACACCGGTGTCAATGTGTTCTTTTTTCCATTTCCAGGAGTGTAGTCCCCATTCGGATCTCCAGGCGGGGACGATTCAGGAGGATGTTGTTATCAGGAGAAAGAAAACTGGTGTTCTACGAAGGGAGTGTGGAATGTCAGATCCCATAACCGGGCGGGTGGGTTACAAAATTTAAAAAGGAAAATATACAGGTTAAAGCTAGATATAGTGGGAATTAATGAAACTCAGTGGCAGGAGGAATTAGACGTCTGGTCAGGTGATTACAGTGTTATAAATTCAAAATCAAATAGGAATAATGCAGGAGTAGGTTCCATAATGAATAAAAAATCGGAGCACGGATAAGTTACTACAAACAGCATAGTGAACGCATTACTGTAGCCAAGATAGACATGAAGCCCACGCCTACAACAGTAGTATAAGTTTATATGCCAACTGGCTCCACAGATGATGAAGAGATTGAAGAAATGTGTGATGCGATAAAAGAAGTTATTCAGATAATTAAGGAAGACGAAAATATAATAGTCATGGGGGATGGAAACTCGATAGTAGGAAAAGAAAGAGAAGGAAAAGTTGTGGGTGAATATGGACGGGGAGTAAAGAATGAAAGAGGATGCCGCCTGGAAGAATTTTGTGCACAGCATAATTTAATCATCACTAACACTTGGTTTAAGAATCGTGAAAAACGGTTGTATACCTGGAATAGACCTTGAGACACCGGAAGGTTTCAGATTTATTACATAATAATAAGATTTAGGAACCAAGTTTTAAATTGTAAGATATTTTCAGGGGTAGATGTGGACTCTGACCAAAACTTGGTTATGAACTGTAGACTAAAACTGAAGTAACTGCAAAACGGTAGGAATTTAAGGAGATGGGACCTGGATAAACTTACAGAACCAGAGGTTATAGAGAGTTTTAGAGAGAGCATTAGGAAACGATTGACAAGAACGGGGGAAAGAAACAATAGAAGAAGAATGGGTTGTATTGAGAGATAAAATAGTGAAGGTAGCAGAGGATCAAGTAGGTAAAAATTCAAGGGCTAGTGGAAATCCTTGGGTAACAAAGAGACACTGAATTTAACTGATGACAGAAGAAGCTATAAAAATGCAGTAAATGAAGCAGACGAAAAGGAATACAAATATCTCAAAAATTAGATAGATAGGAAGTGTAAAATGGCTAAGCAGGGATGGCTGGAGAACAAATGTAAGGATGTAGTGGCTTATATCATATAGGGGTAAGGTAGATACTGCCTACAGGGAAATTAAAGCGACCATTGGAGAAAAGAGAACCACCTGTATAAATATCAAGGGCTCAGATGGAAAACCAATCCTAAGCAAAGAAGAAAAAGCAGAAAGATGGAAGGAGCATACAGAGTGTCTATACAAGGGTGATGTACTTGAGGGCAATGTTATGGAAATGAAAGAAGACGTAGATGAAGATGAAATGGGAATTTGACAGAGCACTAAAAGACCTAAGTCGAAACAAAGCCACCTGGAATAGACAACATTCCATTACAACCACTGAAAACCTTGGGAGAACCAGTCATGACAAAACTCTACCATCTGGTGACCAAGATGTATGAGACTGGCGAAATATCCTCTGACTGTAAGAAGAATATAATAATTCCAATCCCATAGAATGCAGGTGTTGACAGGTATGAAAATTACTGAACTATCAGTTTAATAAGCCACAGTTGCAAAATACTAACATGAATTCATAACAGAGTAATGCAAAAACTGGTAGAAGCCGATCTCAGGGGAAGATCAGTTTGGATTCCGTAGATATGTTGGAACACAGGAGGCAATACTGACCTGTTATCTTAGAAAGCAGATTGAGGAAAGGCGAACCTACGTTGCTAGCATTTGTAGACTTAGAGAAAGCTTTTGACAACGTTGGCTGGAATATTCTAAAATTCTGAGCGAAGTATGGGTAAAATACAGGGAATGAAAGGCTATTTACAATTTGTACGGAACCAGATTGCAGTTATGAGTCGATGGCCATGAAGGAAGCAGTGGTTGGGAAGGGAGTGAGACAGGGTTGTAGCCTATCCCCGATGTTATTCAATCTGTATATTGAGCAAGCAGTAAAGGAAACAAAAGAAAAGTTTGGGAATTAAAATCCATGGAGAAGTAATAAAAACTTAAGGTTTTCTGATGACAATGTAATTCTGTCAGAGACATCAAAGGTCCTGGAAGAGCAGTTGAATCGAATGGACACTGACTTGAAAGGAGGATATAAGGCAAACCTCAACAAAAGCAAATAAGGATAATAGAATGTAGTTGAATTAAATCAGGTGATGCTGAGGGAATTAGATTAGGAAATGAGACACTTAATGGGTTTTACTATTTGGGGAGAAAAATAACTGATGATGTTCGAAGTAGAGGGGATATAAAATGTAGACTCTATATGGCAAGGGAAACGTTTCTGATGAAGAGAAATTTGCTAACACTGAGTATAGATTTAAGTTTTGGGAAGTCTTTTCTGAAAGTATTTCTAAGGAGTATAGCCATGTACGGAAGTGAAACATGGATGATTAATAGTTTAGACAAGAAGAGAATAAAAGCTTTCAAAATGTGGTGCCGCAGAAGAATGCTGAAAATTAGATTGGTAGATCATGTAACTAACGATGAGGTACTGAATATAATTGGGGAGAAAAAGAATTTGCGGCACAACTTGACTAGAGAAAGGGATTGGTTGGTGGACACGTTCCGAGGTATCATGGGATCACGAATTTAGTATTGAAGAGAAGCGTGGAGGATAAAAATCGTAGAGGGAGACCAAGAGGTGAATACACTCAGCAGATTCAGAAGGATGTAGGTTGAAGTAGTTACTTGGAGATGAGGAAGCTTGCACAGGATAGAGTAACATGTAGACACAGGATAGAGTAACATGTAGAGCTGCATAAAACCAGTCTCTGGACTGAAGACATAACCACAACAACAATGTGTTCATTGTGCTGTGACTGATTGCTGAGCATAGCCCAAACAGAAAACATATGTATTCATCTTCTGACCAATGTCTAGAATGATACTGAATACATCAAAATAGATGTGAATAAAATGTAAATCACAATTAGAGCACTTGGAAGGTTCTACAGTTGTATGTTTAAAATTAATAATATATAAACTTCATACAAAAAACCTACAAGTTTTTAATCAACACTAAAATAAAAATATTACTCAAACTGGTTTAGAGCGACATTGATTGTTCTAGTGCTTTTGGACTGGCCTCAAAATATTTCTGCACAATGAAGGATATTGCTGTGTTCAAGTACTCTCTAAGTTTTCTTTTGAAGTCTGGTAACGCTTCCACATACTTCACACTCTCAGACTACTGAACAGTTAGCATAATACCTCTGTGGGATCTTTATCAGCAAGTTTGTGTCTTTAAATGGAGATATAATAATTATTATTGTCCCTTGTGTGATAATTGTGCCCTTCTTTAACGTAAGCACACTGTCTGTTTTCAAATCATGATCCTTCTACGAGGGTTGGAACTTAAATAGTGGCAAGTATTTATTCACAACCGATACAAAAGAGTTAATTGTTTGCACCTGTTACTGTCCTTCAGAGTAGTCACCAGCGTTGTGTAGAACACGTTGCCAGCGATGTGGATGGCGTTGTATACCGTCAACAGAGCTTGTTCTGTTATGATGCGAATGGAGCGGTCTACTGCCTGTCGAATCTCTGGAACAGTTCTGAAGCAAATCCCGCGAAGTGGTTCCTTCATCTTCGGAATCAAATCAAAGTTACAAGGACCTAAATCCGGGGAGTATGGTGGATGGTACAGTACTTCCCAGTCGCATGACCGAACAGAGCAGCCACAGCTTGCGCTGTATGCGCCCGCGCATTTTCGTGCAAAATGATGGGTTGCGCAGAAAGTGTCGCCACTTCTTTCGCTAAGTTGGTCGCAGGTGATGCTCTAAAAACGAACAGTGACAGTGTGCATTGACAGTCTGCCGTGGAGGAACGTAATGTGTTAGGATAACACCATCACAGTCGTACATGAAAATAACCATAACTTTCACCATCCTGGGGCTCTGACGCACTTTCGACTTTCGCGGAGACACAAAATGACGCCATTCATTGCATTGGCGTTTCAGTTTTGGCTCGTAAGATGTGGCCCATGTCTCATCCAGTGTTACGATATGGCGTAAGAGTCGATAGACAGTAGACCGCTCCATTCGCACCATCAACAGAACAGGCTCTGCTAACGGTATACTACGCCTTCCACATCGCTGGCAAAGGGTTCTACACAACGTTGGTGACTATTTTGATGGACAGTAACAGGTGTAAACACGTAACTCTTTTGTATCGGTTGTGAATAAATAGTGGCCATTATGTATGTTCCAACCCTCGTTTAGAAGTATATGTAGGGAACCATTAGTATTCAGTATTCATTGAAATTATTCATGCAAGACAGCCTGGGTAACAGCCATGCAATATATCTTACTGATTTCTTCTGATGTTTTTATAGCCTGTTTATATATGTATATTTGTTCTCTGGTCCATATTATTATGCAGTGTAGCAAATGTGACTGAATTAGGACCACTGGACTGATACCTAAATTTTCTGTAATTTAATTCCAAGTTTACAAGAATACATAGCTTCTGGCTGCTGCCAGTAGAAAGAATTTTTAAAAAGCACATTTTTAGCTACAATTCATGCTGGCAAAATTGTGCAAACAGATACGTGTCCCTATTGTTATGTTGTCACCCAGCCACTAAGTACATGGTGGGTAAAGTACTGCAGACATTATAGGCGTAATTTCTTAATTCAGTGCCTCGCTTCCCAGAATGCTTTCTCGATAAGTTATCTCTCATGATATGCCTTTTCAAGAGCACATACTGACTGTCACTGCTAAAACATATCAAAATTAGGCAATAGAATACAGGAAGACGAGTTTGCCAAAATGTGTTATGTCAAAGATATTAACGTCTACCCGCAGCTAATTGGAAAGTATGAAAGTCACGTGAAATGAAAGCAGCGCATTTGGTGCAGGAAATACGAAACTGCCAACACACCTGACTGAAATTTTCATACTTTCTGCGATATGATTGGCGCTCTCGCAACTCACTTGTGTTTATATGGCAATATTTATATAGTAGACACGCAAGATTATATAATGTGTAGACCTACACGACTACAAAATACAAACTGTATCTTTGTTTGGAAAAGCAGCTTTTCGAAACATTAGATTGTACAGTTTCATTTGTTTAGGAACAGTTGGATGTAATGGTGAGCAAGAAATCGCGTGTCTGTTATAAATCACAGCGATTGAGAAGTCACAAATATCATAATAACAACTTTACAGAATCTAGCTGTGGTTTCAGTCACACAAGAAGCCTTTAACGTTCAACGCCGTGTGCCCTTTGTTCGTCGAATTTCGTACTTCTTCCTCTGAACCTGTTGTCTAGCCGCGATGGCGTTGACATGTCGCAAGTAGGAAATAAAAAGCTCTGTTAACATTCAGGTACCTTCACACTGAAAACCAACTCCAGCAAACTCGGTTGACAACTATTTCCAACTCTAAGTTTGACTCGAGTTTGTAGTTTATGGTAAGTGAGCAAAAATACTGCAGAGTTGGGTGACTTTCGCATGCTCATTTGCCGTGTCATCTGCTGTGTTTCTTTCGACAGTGGCACCTCACCGATGTCAACATATCCAACAATTCAGCTTTTGTTAGAAACTGAAATGAGGAAACCTCTGTAGGACCCTTCTGATTCTACATGTACAGATATAAAAGGAAAGATTTGTTAAAAGAAGTTTCGAACAAAATAAGTGTACCGCTTGTAGTGTGTGAAAGGAAATGGACAAAACTGAAAACACAATACAATCGTGAGCATTGTAAAATGGTACAAACTAAAAATGTGTCTGGGACAGCTGAGATATACTTTCCAATATGGATATTTTACGATCATATTAAATATTTGGAAGGCGTGAACAAGCCAGGAAGAAAAATATTTACAATCGTAAGTAAAATGTCATTCATTAGGGTAACTGAAGCTGTGAGACATTTCGTCGGAAATTTTGTAATTCAGTTGTATTTTCACCGGCAATTTATTTCTCTTGTCGTATCATTTTGCCAATATCTGATACAAAGTAGTTTGCAAATTAATGGCTTACATTGTTAGTAACTAAATCTGTAAGAGTTTTGTTTGGAAGTTTTTAATTACATTTATCTTTTCACTGGATATTTATTTATTCATATTTCTCTTGTCTTTTCACTTTACCAACATCCGATACAAAGTAGATTGCAAATTCATCCCATATACTCTCTTCAGTTCCTTCTGCGTTGCCTCCCTTTCTCTGAAGACATTTATTTTGCGGAGGCATCTTCCAACTGCCATCTGAAAGCCTGCCTGTTTCTGGATCTTCCATATAAAAGCTGCCAGGTGGTGGGTAAACTGTGGCACTTTCTTTATTTCTTCTAAGAAAACTGTGCAAAGACACAGTTGCAGAAGTCACTAATGTTGCTTTTTCAATACTTGAGTGCATAGTTGTTCTAAGACACCGAAAAAATGCTTACAATTTCCAAAAAAATTCTCCACAATTCTTCTAGCATGACATATTTGGTAATTAAACAGTCTTTCCCTGGCTGCCTCTCTCTTGCCATCCTGCATGTGGTTTCATCATGTACTCTGAAAAGAGCGAAAGCATCATCTCCCACCATAACAAATAGCAAATCTTCACTGTCAGAATGTATTTCCATTGCTTTTCTGGAACAAGAAATAAAAACGCGGAACTTGTGTTTACAAGAATTTGAAACTGTTGTCACCATTTTTCAGTAGTTGTCAACGGTTGTAAGTTTGTCAAACTCTCAGCAGTTGCAAGTTCGTCAAACTCAAAACAGTTTCATGTTTTTGTTTGTTGAGTTGTTTTTTCGGTGTGAAGGTACCTCAACGCCGTGTGCCACTCTTCAGCCTAATTTTGAACTTCTTACTGTGAACCTTTTGTCTAGCTGCGATTTCAGTGACAAGTCGCAAGCAGGTACTAAAAAGCGCGGTTGTCAGTTAACAGTCAACGCCGTGTGCCGTCTGACGGCCTAAGTTCGTACTACTGTTCTTCTTTGTGACACGCTATCGAGTGTAACTGCGATTTCCGTGATAAGTCGCAGCTATAAATCGAAAGTGGCAACTAAAAAGCGCAGTTAACATTAAAAAAAAAAACACCCCGGACTACAAGTCCATTAAAAAAAAAAAAAATCGCTGTGTGCCATCTCTTGTCCTATGTCCACACCTCATTCTAAGAACCTTGTGTGTCACGAATAGATGTATTATGTGGTTGTGGTCGAAGAAATGAACCAAGAAGCTAATTTGCTCTGAGAAAAATTTTATACCCAGTTGATAATTGGTGCAGCTGAGGAATGTGAAGGCCGAATGAAGCTTTGTACTAATCACTGCCACCCTAACCGGCACCACCTCCTTCCCCTCACCCAGTGTGGCTTCTGGCCTTCCATCTCAGCCGACGACCATCTCCTTAACCTTACCAATCTTCTTTCCCTCCAACTTAACTCCCATTGCTCCGCTGTCTTTGTTTCCCTTGACCTTCAGAACGCCTACGCCTGCGTCCGGCATACCTGGCTTCTCTTCAAACTCCAGACCTATACTCTCCCTATCAATTTCGTCCGTCTTGTGTTGCTTCCTTCCCCTCCCATCGTCCCTCTTATGTCACTACCCACAATTGCAACTCCCGTACCTTCTATCCCTCTGCCGACGTTCCCCAAGGCTCCATCCTTTCCCCTCTCCTCTATCTCCTGTACACTGCTGATATGCCCAAACCTTTCTTGCCTGTTCATCTCCTCCAATTTGCTGATGACACCGCCTTCCTAGCCCTTTATCCTACCCTTCAATGGTCCCAATGTACCCTCCACACCCACCTTGACCAGTTCACCACTTGGTGCAACCAGTGGTTCCTTCGTTTCATCCCCTCCAAAACCCAGGAGATCATCATAGGCTGCACCACCTGCTCCTTCAGTCTCCATGATTTCTACCTACCCATTTATGACCATCCTATCCACCTCACTCCTACCCTCAAATACCTTGGCCTCATACTCAACCACCACCTCACCTGCACTCCCCACCTCCTTGCAGTCCAACACAAAGCTCACAACAGACTACGCCTCCTGAAACACCTGTCAGGCTGGACATGAGGATTGTGTCCTTCTACCATCCTTCACATCTACAAATCCTTGATCCACCCCATCCTTTGTTATGCCAGTGTTGTTTCGATTTCTGCTCCTGCCAGGTTCTATAAAGCCCTCTAAATCCTCAAATGCCATCCACTCATCCTCGCCTTCCGTATATGCCTTCCATCCCCCACATGCATCCTCTGCGACCTCATCCCCTTTCCCCACCTCCTCCACTTTCTTGAACACATCCACACCCTGTATATTGGCCGCCGACTCGATCCCCCCCACCCCCTGGTGCCCCCTTCCTCTCCACCCCAACCTGTTGCCACGCCTTAACGATTGTGTTCTGCCCTCTCTCCATCTCCACATCCTCCACCTCTTTTCCCCAACGCAGCTTCCAGCACCTACCCCTCCCAGATGATAAACTTTGCCCTGACATCTACCTCTCCTAGCAACTCTAACCCCACCTTCCTCTTGCCTCCTCCTCAGGACTCCCTCTGTTCCCCTCCCTTCTCCTGAGCGGCTTTCCCCCTCCTACACGCCCTCCCTATCCCATGCACCCCTTCAGTGTTTCTGCACTCCCTTCTGCCTTGTTTTCCCTCTTCATCTTCCACCCTGCCCGTATCCTGTCTTTTGGTGCGCCTCCTGTCCCCCTCTTTTCCCTCTTTCTCCCGCCCCCCTTCCCCCCTTCCCTCTTCTGACCTCCTCTCCGACTAAACACACAGTAGAAAATTTTAGGGTACGGGATGAAAGGTGAAATTTTAATTTTCATAATTGACTCACAGTGCAATTCACATTAATGTACCATCCCTTTCAAATCACATGACTTCAATGACACACTGTACCAATACTTATTTTGCACATATATTGGTATCAACTATGACTCTTTTACGCTGTAGATTCTTCGAGGGTCATTTTCAATCTTCACAATTATCTCTTCTAGTTGCGGATGGGTTCATAGAGCAATCAGTAATCGAAAAGGGAACTGCGTCTGGGAAATAACGAGGATTATTAAACTTTTATACTGCTACTAATTACTAGCAATATAAATAGCATTATACAACTGGTAATGAAAGCAGTGGAGTGGGGGGAGACTTCATACTTTGCATAAACGATGCCCCTTCATTCATTCACAAACTTAGAAACTGACCTTACTTCTGATGAAGATGGTGTAAAGACACTGTGTCAAGTTTTCCAGTTCTGCTGCCACATTTTGAATTACTGCTGTATCGAGTGACTGATAATGTGGTTCATACCACATAACAACATGGTTAGAATCCTTATTCTAAATGTGAACTCCTATGGTACTGTGTGGTATTTGTGTTACAATTCTCAACATCACACTATCAATATTTTCACACTTGTTCCTTTAATATAAAACTAAAGCCAAAGGAAGAACATAAGTAGAACATACTTAATACTGACTTTCTTGATGAGACGGAATTTGGTCTGTGGTGAAGTGTATCTTTCGTATATGAGGAAGAACTGTTGAAAATATTAATAATGGTAACTTTTTGTCGATTGGGTTACTGAAACGTTACATTAGCCCCTCATAAACACTCGCCTATACAGGGAGAACATATTTCTCGGTTGCATTGACGCAATTCATTTCTTACTTGGGCCTAATGACAGTTACCGGAAAGTAGCATAGATCAATGGAAGCGTCTGATTCCGTTATGTTTGTAGATGTCGTCTTCTTGTGTTTGATGGCGCCCTCTGTGTGTGTGTGTGTGTGTGTGTGTGTGTGTGTGTGTGTGTGTGTGTGTTTTTGGGATGACCGACCTACTTTGCAGCGCCAAAATTTGTTGGTGGTAAGTAATTGTTTTTTTGGGTCTATTTTTCTCGAGTAGTAATGTTTCGTGTGTTTATTGTGTATCGAATGCGTTTTAATTTACGTAGGGATGTTTGACTTCCGAATTTATGAGGTGTTGTGGTTTTGGTCCTGTTTTTCATAGTTGTAGGTGTTGGTTTTTTCGTATCAATAGTTATGGTTGACCTACAGGGTGTTTCAAAAATGACCAGTATATTTGAAACGGCAATAAAAACTAAACGAGCAGCGATAGAAATACACCGTTGGTTGCAATATGCTTGGGACAACAGTACATTTTCAGGCGGACAAACTTTCGAAATTACAGTAGTTACAATTTTCAACAACAGATGGCGCTGCAAGTGATGTGAAAGATATAGAAGACAACGCAGTCTGTGGGTGCGCCATTCTGTACGTCGTCTTTCTGCTGTAAGCGTGTGCTGTTCACAACGTGCAAGTGTGCTGTAGACAACATGGTTTATTCCTTAGAACAGAGGATTTTTCTGGTGTTGGAATTCCAACACCTAGAACACAGTGTTGTTGCAACAAGACGAAGTTTTCAATGGAGGTTTAATGTAACCAAAGGACCGAAAAGCGATACAATAAAGGATCTGTTTGAAAAATTTCAACGGACTGGGAACGTGACGGATGAACGTGCTGGAAAGGTAGGGCGACCGTGTACGGCAACCACAGAGGGCAATGCGCAGCTAGTGCAGCAGGTGATCCAACAGCGGCCTCGGGTTTCCGTTCGCCGTGTTGCAGCTGCGGTCCAAATGACGCCAACGTCCACGTATCGTCTCATGCGCCAGAGTTTACACCTCTATCCATACAAAATTCAAACGTGGCAACCCCTCAGCGCCGCTACCATTGCTGCACGAGAGACATTCGCTAACGATATAGTGCACAGGATTGATGACGGCGATATGCATGTGGGCAGCATTTGGTTTACTGACAAAGCTTATTTTTACCTGGACGGCTTCGTCAATAAACAGAACTGGCGCATATGGGGAACCGAAAAGCCCCATGTTGCAGTCCCATCGTCCCTGCATCCTCAAAAAGTACTGGTCTGGGCCGCCATTTCTTCCAAAGGAATCATTGGCCCATTTTTCAGATCCGAAACGATTACTGCATCACGCTATCTGGACATTCTTCGTGAATTTGTGGTGGTACAAACTGCCATAGACGACACTGCGAACACCTCGTGGTTTATGCAAGATGGTGCCCGGCCACATCGCACGGCCGAAGTCTTTAATTTCCTGAATGAATATTTCGATGATCGTGTGATTGCTTTAGGCTATCTGAAACATACAGGAGGCGGCGTGGATTGGCCTCCCTATTCGCCAGACATGAACCCCTGTGACTTCTTTCTGTGGGGACACTTGAAAGACCAGGTGTACCGCCAGAATCCAGAAACAATTGAACAGCTGAAGCAGTACATCTCATCTGCATGTGAAGCCATTCCGCCAGACACGTTGTGAAAGGTTTCGGGTAATTTCATTCAGAGACTACGCCATATTATTGCTACGCATGGTGGATATGTGGAAAATATCGTACCATAGAGTACATGTGTGTGTGTTTACTGTTATATTTAGCTTGTCCCCTCCCTAAAATCCCCATTCCCGCGGTTCTCTTATTTATACGTATTTACGTGTGTTTTGCCGTGTGTATCTAGTAACATCACATGCGCTGTTGTGGAGACGCTTAGAATAGCCATTTCAGTCATATTGACAACGTCACGGATCAACGCAAATGGGTGGAATCGTACACCTCCATAATTCCAATACCATATCTCGATATCGCAGATTTGCGTTCCACTATTTATACCATGGAGGTAAAAATAAGAGGAGTTGTCATGACGTCACAAACTTGAAGCCGATCCAAGAGAAGGTCCGCCATGTTAGCTACCCCAAAACATTCGCTTCTGGTGGTTTGATTCCGTGTAGTCGTGAAGTGTTTTGATAAAAAATGCCGGCTTGCGTCGCTCACGGGTGTACTAATCGTTCTGATTGTAGTCTAAAGTTTAAACAAATCACATTTCATTCGTAAGTGGACTTATTTAAGTGCTATTTTCTTATATATACTTGAAATTCTGATGCACTGTAAAGTTTTACAGTATGGTTTTATTTCTGTGATTTAACTTTAGATTTCCTATCAATCCAAGGCGAAGAGCTGTCTGGAAGTGAGCATTACACTTGATTTTCACTGTGTGGTTATTCTGAAGTAACTGAAAAGTCCTGGCAAGAAATATCCTGGAAATGGGGACTAATGTTTTAAAATGCAATAATTTAATGTAAAACTAATGTAACTACATGTAGATAATTAAATCTTCAGTAAAATGTGTGGAACACCTGTTACAGTGGTTAAATTATAAATACTTAAATGGTTACATATTTGTTAAAGCAAAGTTCCCTATCGAAGTCCAGGCTTAAATCATTACATTAATCACTGTGTTGTCGTGTTACCCTGTAAATTTCTGTTCTTTGCCACACTGAATGTCATTTGGTAGGTACAATTTAAAAAGAAAGCAGATGTGGAAATTGCAATGGGCCTGACAATCTTAAATTCAGTTCTGTTCCTTCGTAATTTAACGTATTTTTCACTTTGTTGACATGACAGCTGGCTTTTTTATATCATCCCTGCATACATCTATGGGACACCAAAGGAAATAAGGTAAGTTTCTTGCAAACGTGAACATTTAAAATTTGCATTTGACTTGAAAATGCAACGAATACAAATCGGTGCCTCTAAACTATCAATCATTGTTTTTGGAGTTCTGGCTTTATCAATTATCGACACAAACACAGTGAAAGTGAATAGAAATGGATTACAAAAGCACGCTTTTCATAGCACATACGTCTCTTCTCGGTTATTCTAAGTGTATAAACAAAAAGGAATTACAGTACTGAGGCAAGAAGCGTAACATTTTTACGTATTACTGTATCGAATACGCATTTAAGACCAGAAAAACGTTTGAAGTTGCGTCCCTTATGCTGTGTTGTTCACTAAAACCGAGTAACATTTACTATATAAAACAAATATCACGTGCACACGACATAAATAAAGAACAAGAAGCAATTGTAAACACTCGTCTGCTAATGTTTTGGGGGATCCAAGATGACGGCAGGCCTCGCCCACTGGCTTCAAAACAACGTACAGCGCAAGTCTGTAGCGCCATCTCCCCTTATTCTACCTCCATGATTTATACTGTGCAATATGTCAATATTTACAGCGTGGATCACTTATCAACCCACGCCATCCAGAAATTTACGGATGTATTTCTAGTTTTGGCAATAACATTAATTTTGTGTCGGATGATAAATTATAGCTTGTAATATCTACTTATACTACGAGCTTAACTTCAATTTAAAAGCTCGCGAAGAATTATGTACACTATAAGGTTTGTAGAAACGTTCCTGAGGTATATACGAGTTAATTGCTAACAATAAACATTTGTTTCATTATTTCCTTTCGCATCCCGAAAAGAAAATGAAAAGCACGAATTTGTACTGGTGCTGACATCAAACGGCAGGAATATGCTACTCATGCCTGTTGACACGAATTGCCAACAGATGTCAGGAGACTAACTTTCCATTGCTCGCTTGATCTGGAACGACGCGGTGCAGACGGTGCAAAACGCCTTGTCGTTTCTGTTTTCGCACTTCGCAGTAGTGATGGGCTAAACTGCGACTTTCCGATATCAGTGATTTCTGTGAATGCTACTTTTCAGTATCTGTTATTCTTAACTGTGATTTGTCGCAGATAAGAGTCGCAGTTAAGGAACCTAAGTCGCGTATCCCTCCGCCACTGCTATTTCTGCTACTTCCGCGATTTCTGCGACTTCTGCTACTTCTGCGATTTCTGCTACTTCTGCGATTTCTGTGACTTCTGCTACTTCTGCGATTTCTGTGACTCCTGCGATTTCTGCGACGTACCACCGTATGAAAAAGTTACATCTGTCCACACAGAAAATTGCATCACAACAAACCTGTCATTGGTAAGTATGTTTTACGTTTATTCTTCCGTTGGCTTTAATTTTGTATTAAAGAAACAACTGTGAAAATATTAATAGTGTAATTAATATGTAAGTAGCCGCACAGTACCGTAATAGTTCGTGTTTAGAAAATGAATTCTAACATATTGTTATGTTCATAGGTACCTGAACTACATTTCAGTCACTCAGTAAAGAGATAATTTAAAATATCATTGTCAACAGATCTGAAGAAATTGCCAGTCTTTAGACCGTTTTCGTCAGACGAGATGTTAGTTTCTAAGCGTTTTGATGGACTTAATTACTTCAGTGAGATCGTTCTTGCGAATGTGATATAGCAAATATTAGCAATCTACTCTGTCAATTATATTGCTAGTAATTAGTGACAGCAAAAATTGTTTAATAATCCTTGTGTTTTTGCAGACGCAGTTCTGACTGATTACTGGTTGCTGTACATATCTATCCACATCAAGGCTGTTGAGAGAGACTCGCGAAGATTCAAGACAGCTCAGAGGATTTGCAGTTTAAAAGTGAAATAATTATGAAATAAGTGTGCGACTGATTAAAGTGTTTTATTGAAGTTGTTGTGCGATTTGAAAGATATAATAAATGTTAAATACATTGAGTGAATAATAAAAATCTCATTTACCACATGTTAAACCGTCATATACCCGTAATTTTCCGCCACTTATTTATTGGTAAACACTTGTTGGATACAGACGTGCCGCCCCCCCCCCCCCCCCCCTTTCTCCACAATCTTGGTGTGACACTGACCTGTAACATATCCCGAAGTCTACAATATGCATTTTGAGGCTGTTGTTATGAAAGTGGGAAGTACAGATCTTCCAGTTAAATCAGGAATAGCTTGAGTGCATTACTTGAAAGTCACACAGGAAAAGCTTACTTATGTAGGTGGTAGTAGTGTCGGCAAAAAGTTCTTGTGTGTGAAGTTGCCATGTAGAACACCAGGTGTAAAACTTTTCTCCCGAGTCTTGAATTGTGTCGGAACAAAAGTGAGGCATTCATATGACTGTTTTCATTTCTCTACACTTATACAGATGTCTGAGTTCTGCTGTGTTAACATTGCAAAGTCCTGTAGGCACGTGGAGTATTAACCAAAACTGTCATATTGGAAGCAGAATCAAACACATTTGTTACGTTACTTGATATTTTCAGGAGAAAAAGGCAATGTTGCTTCTTATTAATATAATACATTCAGAGTCACAGCAGTATTTGACCAACCATAACTGATGCTGAATGTGCATGTCGTCATATAATATGAAGGGCTCATTTCAATAGTGGTACAAGTCCATTACCTACACTTTTCTGTCTATAATGCTTCTGAAATTAGTGATCCAAACAAACATAAATAAAGGTTCATTTCTAGCAAGAAGCCATATGCTTGAATATTTCTGGTATCTCAACTGCAGATTTTTCAGCGCTCATTTAACTTTACGACTCTATATATCTCAAAAGTAACAAAAATGGACTTGTACCACTATTCAAATAAGCCCTTCATATGCACACACAGCACATCGATCTCGTGAGGCACAAGGCTCTCATAACGAAGTACGTACGTCGGTCAACAGATGACACTAGGAAAAGTATGTTAACTGCGCTTTTTAGTTGCTACTTGCGACTCTTAGTTGCGATTTGTCACAGAAATCGCAGTTTGACTCGGTAGCGAATAGCGTAGTATGAACTTTGCTCAACAGATGGCAGTGCTAACTGCGCTTTTTAGTTGCTACTTGCGACTCTTAGTTGCGACTTGTCACGGAAATCGCAGTTAGACTCCATAGCGTACCGCAGAGATGGACGTAGTACGAACTTTGACCCACAGATGGCACTGTTAACCGCGCTTTCTAGTTGCTACTTGCGACTCTTAGTTGCGACTTGTCACGGAAATCGCAGTTAGACTCCATAGCGTACCGCAGAGATGGACGTAGTACGAACTTTGGCCAACAGATGCCACTGTTAACCGCGCTTTTTAGTTGCTACTTGCGACTCTTAGTTGCGACTTGTCACGGAAATCGCAGTTGGACTCCAAAGCGTACCGCAGAGATGGACGTAGTACGAACTTCGGCCAACAGATGCCACTGTTAACCGCGCTTTTTAGTTGCTACTTGCGACTCTTAGTTGCGACTTGTCACTGAAATCGCAGAAAGCAGTGCTAAATTCGACCAATAGATGGCTCACGTCTTTGAATGTGAAATACTATTTGCGACTGCTAACTGTGACTGAAATCGCAGTTAGATTCTGTAAAGTTGCTACTGTGATATCTGTGACTTCTCAGTCACTGTGATTTCTAACAGATACGCGATTTCCTGCCCACCACTACTTCGCAGTGATCTTAGCCAATTAGCCACGTGTGGATGTATGCGTGAGTTGAGAAGATTGGGTTGTATGAATAAAAACGAGAACATTCTCCAGAGTTGATACTCAGAGCAAAAGAACATTCTCAAAGAAAGTTCTCAATTTCGTATGAATAAAAACTAGGAAGCATAATCTCTGACCCTGGAGTACTTTCTCTCTACCTCCCATCCTTACTGAGTAAGTTCTCGACAAAGAGATTAAAATCCAACATCTTTGGTTCTCAGTTGGTTTCGTTTGCGTGTGTTTTGTGTTAGCGAAAGTTTTCTCAAGTTATTTCTGGGCCGAAATGGAAGACTCAGAATTAGCCTTTATCAACGTTATTAAAGATTACCCTGCAATCATCAGTAAATCACAAGCTCCGGCCGCAAGAAGAGAGAAAGGGGATTGTATTAAAGAAATACACCGTTATATGGTTAGTTTCGGGAAAGAAATAACGGACGGGCAGATAATGAAGAAACTGCACAATATGAAATCCCGTATCAAGGCGAAAACGGATGTTAATAAGACGGGAAACATTAAGATTTCCCTGAAAAATTGGGAGCAGATATTTTTAAAGTTTTTGGACGGAGATGACTGCAACCCAACTATCCACAGAGTTCCTGGTAAGTCCCATACTTTCCGATTTTTTTATTACGCGCTTAATGCTTTGAAATTGTGATTCAGAAAAATACGTATTTTTAATATGTGAAAATGAAACAATGTTTGGTAAATTTCGTCTACTATATCACTACTTTTAAGTAAAAGTACCACAGTGTACTATGCATGAAATTGGACGAACCCCTCCCACATTTCTGCGTAAACCTGTTTGGTGTATTTACTAACTAGAAACTGAATCCTGACACACTACTATTACTTTTTTTTTTTTTTAATTTTCATTAGGAGCTTGTGCAGTAGGTGGTGGTTCCACCTCTGTCATCACTTCACCAAGGAATTCGGAGGTAGCTGACACAGCCTGCACATTGTATGAACAAGAGTCAATTTTGCAGCTACCACTAATTGTTCCAGCCGACCATATGGATCTCGTGGGCCCCGAAGTCGTCTTACCTTCTCAATCGTCTGCTTCGGGGCATGAGAGTGTGCCTAAACGTCGGAGATTAAGCATGGAAACAGATGAGACACGTAATTTGTCTACTCCAGAGCTCAAAGGCTGGTGCTATTGTATCAATTGGACATACTGAAACGAAAGCAACAGAAATTGATGCGTGATGAAGATAAACAATAAAACAAATTGTGTAGTGTCTTATTTACATACCGAATTTTATTAATAAAAACATCTTTTTAAGTGAATGTTCATTTACATTCCTCATTTACCGAATTCTATATCCCCTTACAAAAATTATTCAGTACAAATGTCTTTTCAATGTAACAATAAGAGTAATATAATCCAATTTGAAATGTTAAAAAAGTGTACGCACTTATATTGTTGTGTCTGGCCAGTATCTTCACCACATCATTGAAACAATTTCTGGTAAAGTAAAGCAAAAAGAGTAATTTGTTTGTATTTTAAATGCTGTAGGTTAGACAGTTGTGCATTTATTTACTGTAGCACCTGGCAAATATCTTCACCACATCCTTGAAACAATTTCTGGTAAAGAAAAGCAAAAAGAGTATGGCTAACTTGTTTGTATTTTAAATGCTGCAGGTTAGACAGTTGTGCACTTATTCACTGTAGCACGTGGCAAATACCTTCACCACATCCTTGGAATAATTTGGGTAAAGTAACATAAAAACTTGTGTCATCAATCTGCTGAAGTTACAGTACAGAAATTACATTAAGGTTCCAGCAGTTCATGTTAATCTGTTGTGTCCAAAGCTATTTACAGTAGTATCTCTGTTCCAGTTTGAATAGTTACATGATAAACAATTTTTGTTGAAAGTAAAATCGATGATAGAGAATGAAAAAAAAAAAGCACTAACAGCATTTTATTACGTAACATCAGAGCACTGTGCTTTATTTTCATGAGGGAATAATTACTGTAATTACAAAAAATATCAAATTGGGTTTAATTATTCAATGTTTGGGCAGACACCCATACATTACAGTTGTCGTATTACATTTACAATTTCCCGTCTTCTATTTGTTCCACGTACACGTACGTTTGCTGCTTCCTCTTCTCCCAGTACTGGAAGATTGTTGTCATCACTAGGTGCCTCAAAATCCTCATCCCCTAAATGTTTTGCTACGTTGTGCAAAACAAAACAGGCTATTATCACACTGGGGATTTTTGTTTGGGCAAGCCTTATTTTATTTTGCAGAATTGGGAAACGCCTTTTCACCTGCCCAAAGCACCATTCGATTATCACCCTTTCCTTAGAGTGAAGTCTGTTGTATGCCCTCTCATCAGGTGTTTCGGGATTTTGAAATGGTGTCATTAACCACGGTGCAATGCCATATCCTTCGTCTCCTAAAATTAGGGCGTTGCACTGGTTCTCACGCAATATACGATAGACATCGGAGTTTCTCCATATCCTAGCGTCATGTACAGACCCTGGCCATGAAGCATCAACACTCGTAAACATTTCACTGTTGTCACACGTCGCCTGCACATTTATAGATGGAAAGCCCTTTCGATTGACGTATTCGTCTCCATGTGAAGAAGGTTTCATTATAGGTATGTGAGTGCAGTCTAGGGCCCCTACAGCACATGGAAACTTGTATCTCGATTGCCATTTAACTTTCGCTGTTTCTAGTTCGTTAATATTTCTCGGAAATCTGATCCACAACGGTGCTTTCCTGTTGACCTGTTGCAGAACATACGAAAATGTTAGTGATACTGTAGTCTGGTGTACTCCCAAATCTTCTCCTACACTTATCTGAAAGCCTGGATCCGCTAAACAGCGCAAAAAATTTTCATTTTGCATTCATTGGAAGGGGTGTCTCCTCTTTATTCGTGATTTTCCGGAAGAAAGTGATTCGCCACACAATTAATGTTTTGACTGTTAAATCTATACAAACTTCTACAGTTCCTTTCTTCTGTGTTCCTGCCTACTACGTATATCTTTTTTTGCCCTTCAAGAAACATAAATTCCCCCATTTTCGCTAAAAACACTCGGTAACGCTTAATCACAACACAACTCACTCAGCTCGAAGTATGCTATGGAGCTCACTCACAAAAACAGAGAATGTTCTCCACTTGTGAGAAACTTCTTTGGCTTTATTCATACGAAATCGGAGAATATACTTTGCTTTGAGCAACTTCCCCCACCCTTCAACCCACACTGAGAACATACTCGGGTGAAGTATATTCTCAGACTCGCTTTATTCATGCCGACCAGAGAACTTTCTCTGAACATCTGAGTATGAAGTATATTCTCTGTTTTATTCATACGACTCATTGTGTTTGTTTATGGCGTCAAGGATGAGAACTAATTTCTTGTGTTGAAAACATCGAACTCGATTACTGTGCAGCACCGAATTATAGGAGAATGAAACAAATATATGAGGCCATTCTGCAGAAAAAAAATCGTAGAGCAAAACGGTATGAAGTTTTCTTTAGAAAATAAATTCACTGGAGTAGTCGTAAGTTTCATCTTGTGAACAGACAATTCTAGAGATTGTCACCCGCCAGTAACAGCCCGAAGGTAATTTTAGGTTGAAAGGCGTCAATTTGGATGTGAGTTGACGAAGCCAACAACTGTGAATACGAACTCTAGTTGTGGTGACATAACCGATATGCAGCGTATCCCTAGGCCTTTGCTAAGTTGAAACGTAACCGTTTCGTTGTAAGTTGCGAAGCGATATCGGAGCCTTTAGTTAGCCTGAAATTTGCCATACCGAAGCAACCGAAAAACTGTAATTCTATTAATCTGTGTGTACCATTTTTAATGCACCCGTGTTTTGATTGAAAAGCCAGGGTTCCTTCAAACTTTTGCTGTTGCGTATAAACTGGTGTAACCGCTGTGATGTGTTATTAGCCGCTTCTGCAGATTAAAGCCGCGTCTCCAGAGGCAAAGAAAACTTGAAACTTCCCGCTGTGAAACAGAAATTTAAAAGACGTTTAAAGGCCCAAATAAACGAGCTGGCGTATGCAATCGGTCGCTCTATGTGATCATTCCCCACGCGACTGATGTAGCAATTGATTTCAACCAGGATATTTCGATCTCCACTGTCTCGTTAAGTTCTCTCAGAAATAAAGGTAAAAGTTCTGTGTGGCAACAGTGTCAGTGGGTCTCCATATATAGACTAATATTTACCTAAAAATAAAAACAAATTTTAAATGTATCAAAATTGTTTCGGAATGCTTTTCTGTCGAAGAGTAGACTATGTTACATATACAGCCTTTGTCCGTATTTCACAAATACATCTAAAAAGTTTTCTTTTCCTTTCTCACTTATTAGTCAGCAACTGCAAATAATTACAAAAGGGCTTCACAATTTCCGTGTGTTTATAAAACAATTTTTTACGAGGGAGAACTAGTTTATGTAATAACATGAGACTTATTTGTAGCTGAAGACTCCTAAACGTACGACTTAATGTCGGCGTAATTTATGTCTTTCTCAATAGGAGAACGTTACTAGAAAGTTTCTCTGAATAAGAGTCTTTTAGAGCTGTATTCCTTTTTATATAAGCGTTATTTGCATCTTCACCTTCACTTTTCAGAGTGATCTGTGCTCCCTAATTAACTACAAATTCCAACGTAGTCCTTCCTCCATGTGGGCATAGTTAAAAGAAACAAAATTGCTGTAGACAAAATATAACTTGGCGTTTTTGTAGGAGCAGACAATCTGTGGATGTAGAATGACTTTCGGACGTTACGGATTGTTTCCAATTGTCGCCAGCCTTAGCTGTTAACAATACAATGTGCTGTAGCAATATTGCGTTGTAATAGGCATTGTGAATGCAGTGTTGACTCCAGTGTGCTACTTCTCCTGTGAGGAGGACCCCCTCACAAGCAACTATTGATGGTTCCAATTTAATGACAAGTCAAATGAGCCCTGATTTAAGTTTTGGACACTATGAAATTTGTATATGTTTTTCCTCATGTTACTTTCCTCTTTGAAAGCTATTCAAATTCCAGTCTCTTATTATCATTGCTGTCTTTGCATGGATACATTTACAACATTGCATGTACAGTTTATTGCTGTGTAATGTTGGCTGTAAAACATTTTATATATTGAATAGAGTACAATCATTGCAACAACCTTGGCTGTTATTGTGATGTAAATATTCAAGCTGCAAGCTTGCCATCTCAGTTTCATTGCTTTGTGGAAGTCAGTGTTTAAATCGTTATGTTTCTTGTAATTGCTGTAGACCATATAATACAGTCAAAAGGACTATAAAAGGTCTTTCAGATTGAACCGTTTATTTTGTAAATAATGGAGTTGTGTAACTATATTTTCAGCCACTGAAATGATTAGGCCTACTGATGAAACATTTGAACAGCAAAGGATGCCATGCAGCAGAAGTGAAGATTGGATTGTAAATCTGCTGTTGCAAAACAAGACTAGAAACAGAGGTGAGTGTTATATTTATTTTATTATTTATCTTTGTCATCCCAAATGTAAGAAATGTGTGGGTATACAGAGCAAATTAATAACTCAAAATATACGGAATACATAACATGCTTTATGCAGATAGGTGAGGCATTGGGATGTGGCTGTGATTTGGGAACTATTCTAGCATTTGCTGAAGTGATTTTGGAAAACTATGGAAAATCCAAATCAGGGTTGCCATATAGAGAAACTCCTCCCTTCTATATATGAGGTCAGAATCTTAACAACTGCACTACCTGATTTGGTTGGTCCCTATTATGCAGTGTTCACACAGTTCTGTTCTACATCACTGTCCGCAGCTCGCGGTCGTGCGGCAGCGTTCTCGCTTCCCGCGCCCGGGTTCGATTCCCGGCGGGGTCAGGGATTTTCTCTGCCTCGTGATGACTGGGTGTTGTGTGATGTCCTTAGGTTAGTTAGGTTTAAGTAGTTCTAAGTTCTAGGGGACTGATGACCATAGATGTTAAGTCCCATAGTGCTCAGAGCCATTTGAACCATTCTACATCACTAAGCTCACGTGCTGGTAAATAATGGGTTTGAAGATGGTGCACTGTGTTAACTCCAGTATGAGCAGAAAACTGACTTCATGCACACAAACATTCAGCTGTGCTCCTCAGTCTACCTTCTCCTGATGAATGAGATGTTGAACTCAGGAGAATCATGAGACCATAGTATCATGCACTTCAGACTTTTACATATGAGTTCCTTGTGAAAGCAATAAGTCTTAATAATGTATTGAAGTGCAACAGTGTGTTGTAGTTATCCTTTTAATTACTAGGCCTACTCACTACTCTGAGTCCACTTAGTACCCTTTAAGTGTGTAGTATGCACTACTCGTGAAGAATTTTATAGTTGCCTTTCTTAGATAGATGTATTTTAGTAATCTTTCCAGGCCAAGAGGAATATTCAGTATAAATTGTCAGCTTTGGCAAGTGAAGCTACCGTGACATCACCTTTTGGTGCAAATTTTACACAGTTTGGCTGTTAGTTGGCAAAGCTACGAAATGTGAAAGTAACAAAAACTTGGCTGTGGTGACAGACAGTTCTGTGGCTTTGCACAAGGTCTGGCTGAGGTTGCAGCATGACAGTTTGGTTGTAAGATGGCAAATCCAGTGGATGTGAAGGCAAAAGAGCCTTGTTGTGGTGATACTGATCTGTAGCTTAGCCCATCTGACAAAAATAGCCACTGATACATTATGATGTTTACAAAATTTGTCGCTTGCTTTACATGTCACTGGTGAAAACTGACAACTTGTACTGAATATTCCTCTTTATCTGTATTTTTTGTTTTTGTGGGCAGTGTATTGTATACACATATATAAAAAAAGTTTTGCATCACCTCTGTTTCGAGAGTTCCGGAACCTCTACAGAAAACTGGAAAAAAGATCAACATAAACATAATTTCCGCCGTTTTTATTGCTCATGAAAATGACACATTGCATGTTGTACCAACATGCAGTGAGACCTTCAGAGGTGGTAGTCCAGATTGCTGTACACACCGGTACCTCTAATACCCAGTAGCATGTCCTCTTGCATTGATGCATGCATGCTTGTAGCTGTCGTGGCATACTATCCACAAGTTTATCAAGGCACTGTTGGCCCAGATTGTCCCACTCCTCAACAGCGATTCGGTGTAGATCCCTCAGACTGGCTGGTGGGTCACATTGTCCATAAACAGCCCTTTTCAGTCTATTCCAGGCATGTTCGAAAGGGTTCATGTCAGGAGAACTTGCTGGCCACTCTAGTCGAGCAGTGTTGTTATCCTGAAGGAAGTTATCCACAAGATGTGCACAATGGGGGCACGAATTGTCCATGAAGATGAATGCCTCGCCAATATGCTGCTGATATGGTTGCACTATCGGTTGGAGGATGGCATTCACATATCATACAGCCGTTATGGCGCCTTCCATGACCACCAGAGGCGTACATTGGCCCCACATGAATGCCACCCCAAAACAGCAGGGAACCTCCACCTTGCTACACTCGCTGAACAGTGTGTCTAAGGCACCTGACTAAGTTGCCTCCAGACAGGTCTCCGACGATTTTCTGGTTGAAGGCATATACAGCACTCATTGATGAAGAGAACGTGATGTCAATCCTGAGTGGTCCATTCAGCATGTTGCTGGGCCCATCTGTACCGTGCTGCATGGTGTCGTGGTTGCAAAGATCGACCTCACCGTGGACGTTAGGAGTGTAGTTGCGCACCATGCAGGATATTGCGCACAGTTTGAGTCATAACATGACATCCTGTGGCTGCACGAAAAGCTTTACTCAACAGGGTGGCGTTGCTGTCAGGGTTCCTCTGAGCCATAATCCGTAGATAGCGGTCATCCACTGCAGTAGTAGCCCTTGGGTGGCATGAGCGATGCATGTCATTGACAGTTCCTGTCTCTCTGTATCTCCTCCATGACCTAACAACATCGGTTTGGTTCACAAAGTAACAATGCGGACACGATTGAACTGCCCTATTCACTGTCTAGGCCTGTTTGAACTAAAGACAACACGACCCGTGTACGTCCTTCCTGGTGGAATGACTGAAACTGATCAGCTGTCGGACCCTCTCTGTCTAATAGGCACTGCTCATGCATGGTTGTTTACATCTTTGGGTGGGTTTAGTGACATCTTTGAACAGTCAAAGGGACTGTGACTGTGATACAGTGTCCACAGTCAACGTCTATCTTCCCGAGTTCTGGGAACTGGGGTGATGCCAAACTTTTTTTGACGTGTGTCGTTTTAGTCCCTGATAGAAAATGCTAGTTTTGAGTTTGTTGTTTTGTTTTTTCTTGGTATGTGTTAAGTCCAAACTGGCTCTTGTTCTGTGATTATGTATAGAACTCTCAGTGATTTACTTTATTATGTTTTCCCTGAAAAGTGCACCACTGATTGGTACATAATCTCATATGGTTCAGTTTACAATGAGGTCGACTACTAATGATAATGTTGCATTCCACCCTGGATTTTCCATTATTATTCTTACAGCTCTTTCCAGCAGTTTAAAAAGTGTTGTCATGTTTTGTGCCTTCAATCTCCAGAAAAGAATCTCTTAGCTAAGAATTGTATGTACCTAGTCATACTTTGCCACCACATGACAATGGCTGGGACAAACTAATGAAAAAATCCTAAGAACATAACGGGTTGATGACATTCTTTTTGCCAGGATCTTTGTGTGTTCATTGCATGTTACATGTTCATTGACAATCAGTGTTCATCCCTAAAAATTTTGTGTTTGTTATACAATTTATCAGCTATACTTAATGAGACAGAATTGTTTTCCCTTTGTATACTGAATTGCATATCATTCGTTTTCTTTATGTTCAATGTTAATTTAATGTGTACTGCCCATTCAAAAAAATCCTTGAGGCTTTTGTTTGTATTTCATCCAAGGATCGTCTCGCAGTGATATTGCAGTTGTTAAAGTAATACAGTAAGAATCAGTAGCTCAAAGTGTAGACATACAAGCATGCTATACAAGGTCTTCCAAAACAGTTCGTTCCAGTTAATACAGGAAGTAGAGAGCATCAAAACAGATATTTAGTTGTGTTTCATATGGTCCCTGATGGATGGCAGCTTCTGATAATAGGGGTGATTTACACAGATGTTAGCGTAGAATGCTAATTGCGGCAGTGGTAACTGCAGGAACTGCTCTGATGTGCAACCATTGGACCATCCATATACATGCAGTACATTTTGGGGCTGTTGGTTGTCCTACCTGTTCAAAAATTTCTGGCATGTGCACAGTGGTACCACCAGTGACAGCAATTCTAGCTACAAGGCCTCCTTCTGTTTCCACAACAGTTCCATATATGAGCTGCTTTATATGCCCCCAGAGGAAGAAATCCAGACACACATGGCCACCTAGGCAGATCCATTGAATCCTGAAGATGGCTCTCAGACGATTCCTCACACCAATTCTGAAATGCTTGAATTACATGCGTTGTGTATTAATCAGAGGTGCATTCCCCAGCATTTCTGGCAATACATCTTCCATAAAGATGCGATCTCCATCTGTTGAGGTGGAATGTAAGAATATACGGTCTAATCAACCCATCGCCGAGAATACTCACCCACACATTAACACTGAATTGTGTTGATGAGCATGAGCTGAATACATGGATTCATATGCATGCAAATATGTGAATTGTGAATATAGAAATGTCCTTGACGAGTAAATAAAGCCTCACCAGTGTGAAGGATCTTGGCCAGGAATAAGGGGTGCAAGGCAGTCTGTTGTAAAAATCCTTGTGCGGACTGTGCGCATTGTGGAAGATGGAAAGGATGAAGCTGCTGGTCATATAACACATTCCTCACAAGGCTATGACTGATGCCAAGGGTGTGTGAAGTACATCATGCACTAGTAGATGGAGTGTCTTCAACATGTCACAGAATCCCGTCTTCCATTTAAGGAGTGCGCACTGCTCGATTCCGACATGAATACTTGCATGGAAAGTGCCTGTTTCATGTAGCAGGTGATGCAAATGTCTGAATGTTTGGTGTTGTGGAACTCTTCAGTTGGGAGAGTGCTGTCATTGCTGCTCATCCTTTTTCATTCACAGACTTCTATATACCAGAAGCATGTCAGCCATTTCAGCATACATAAACTCTTCAAGTTCTCTGCTCTTGTTACAAGGCAGTAATGATTGTGACTGAATTGGTATGTTTACAAGGAAGTCGCCATTGTTGTCACATGGTCGTGATGCTTGTGAATGAATCTGTGTGTTTCTAATCACACCGCAGAGCCAACAATCCATACACAGAGCAGTTTTGAATGTCGGTACATCCCCAGTCAGTGATACCAACGCAACAGCTTATGTCGGCACCAGTTACAAAATGTTCCCTAACAGTACAAGTTGACTTCATAGACTATATATTCCTTATCGAAATGTATTTGTTTTGATGTTCTCTACCTCCTTATTAATTTAAACAAATAGTTTCAAAACATCCTGTATAATGATAGGCCAATTGGTCGGCCTTGGCCTTGATGATGGGAACATTCCAGAATATGCCTGAAGTGATCTGGGAAAACCACAAAAACTCAAATCAGGATGGTCAGACAGAGTGAACCCTATCCTCTCGAATATGGATTAGTGCGTTAAAAGCAGCATCACCTCACTCGGGTGGTCCCTATTATACAGTGTTCCTTAATTTGCACACAAGAATCTTCTGATGGCAAATAACATAAAAACCATACACTATCCAGTCACAGTAATGTACCATCTGTGATAAACCTGAATAACCAACGTTTGTGGTGACAACTTCCTTGAGGGCATCATTTGCTTTCTTCAGTAGGAGATGTGTTGTTTTATTAATGACAATGATATTGCTGTCATCAGTGAAGAGAACAATTTCTCCATGTCTTACACTATCTGGAAAGTCATTGATATGTATTAAGAATAGAACTGGATCCAGTATACTATCCTGAGGTACACCAAAGTTTGTGTGTTTCTTGGCCGACAATTGTTTTACTAAAAATTTATCGTCATTGGATGTATAGATTATCCTGGCCTTTTGCCCCTTCTTTTCCAGGAAAGACTGGAACAACTTGTTCGCTATTCCTCTTACACATAGTGCATCTGTACCTACACCGATGAAATGTTGCACTTTACAGTTCACAATATGTCAAGTTAGGTTGCCTATACTACAGTAATTATGTTGCAGCAGCAGCTTCTATACACATAACAGCAGATACAATTTTCCATTCCATCTTGTAAATGTAAGCTATTGAGCAATAACAGTGTATATAAGAATTAGTTTTTCAGTTCCTATCATAGTTCCACGAAACAAATAACCAGATAATAATACATAGCTATAAGCATAACAAAGTGCATGCTTTCTATAACAGAGCAAAGAAATACAGAAAATAAGCATTTGTTGATGACAGATGTTCGAAAGCAGTATGGTACATACTTTACAAAATAAATAATAACCAAGATTGCAGCTTTTCGCTCTACATTTTGTAATGACAATGATGCAATAAATAACTAATATTTGTAGCTTTTCATTCATCAATTTGTGGTGACAGTGGTGAAATTCTATCTAGCTCCCCATCACTACTGTTATTGGAATCAGCAGGAAAACTGTATTCGTCATCATCATTACCAAGACAAATCATTAGCTGTTCATAGCCACTGATGATACCATTCATTCTCTGTGCTGCTTTAATTAGATTTTTGATGCGCTCGACACTTTTCCTCCATGAGGCTGCATCCACTGTTGCAAGTATATCACTCAACAGCCTATCCACCTCTGTTATTGTAAAGGACTGAATGATACGGGGCATGGTTGGTTACAGTTGTTCTAGGGCCTGGAAATAGTTTTAAAAGATTCGTGAACCACTCGACAGATCATGTGATCTATGTCTTCATGGTAATCACCCGTCTTGTTGATCCCAAAAACTAAAATTGCAACGGAGACAAAACCACTGGAAGGGCCTGAATGGAACAAAATTAATCTAGCTCCTCTTCCCATTGCCTGATGACTGCTACCTTCTAGCATTTTCTGACAGCTTCCCTGCTATTAACCCACATTTCATCTATGCATATTATTGAATTAATGTCTTTGACCCCAATTTTGTGCAAGACAAGGCTTCTAGCCGTAACAGTATGTGCCTTTTCTAACAAGAGTTTGGGTCTGTCTGGCATTTTGCAACAGAATTCCATGCTCTTCAGCACAATTTGTAGTGATGTTTTCTCACCCCTGAAAATTCCGCTTTCCTTTAATGATACTGGTAACTTTGCAATGATAGGTTTCTCTTTCTTGCTGTAGTAACCATAAACAAACCTGCAAATTGCATCATTCTGGAAAGCATGTAGGTCAGTGACAAGGTGAGGCTGCTTTTTCTTCTTTCCAGGGATTGATAAAACTATTATTTCTTCCAGAAATTTTAGTCATTATGGTTCACATTAAAAGCAGTAGAAACTCTTGACGTGGTAGATGGATATTATCTTGCTGAAATGTAAGTCCAGGCTGGCTTGCCATGAGGGGCAACAAAACGGCATAGAATATCGTTGATGTACCACTGTGCTGTAATGGTGACACAACTGCAGGTATCCTGCTATGAAAAGAAGGCCATATGGTAGGTGACAGCTGGGGTGGTATCCCACCACTGTCTGGTGTGCCTCAAGACACTTGTTCAGTGTGGAATCTCATTGACTGCAGTAGAATTGTCTTCAGTGACGAGTCCCACTTTGACCTGAGCCCCGATGATCAATGAAGGTACATCTCGAGATGCCCTGGACAGCAGTGGGATATCAACCTGAATGTCACCCACCATATGGCTCAACAGCTAGGAGTGATGGTCTGGGGTGCCATTTCATGTCACAGGAGTACAGCTTTGTCAACATACCACTGTTCTGTACGGGAATCGTGGCTGACAACCAAAGGGATCCTGCTATGAAAAGAAATGGCACCCCAGATCATCACTCATTATCTAGAGCGTCTCCAGACACATCTTTACTGGTCATCAGTGTTCAGTTCGAAGGAGGACTTTTCACTGAAAACAATTCTACTCCAGGCAATGAGATTCCAGGCTGAAGACACGTCTTCATGTGCACTGGATAGTGGTGGGATACCAACCTCACTAACCCACCAGTGGCCTGACAGTCAGGGCGTGGTGTGGGGTGCAATTTCTTTTCTTAGCAGGACCGCTTGGGTTGTCGTCTGTGGCATCCTTACAGCACAACAGTACATCAACGATATTCCACACTCCGTTTAGTTTTTCCCTTCATGTCAAGCCAGCCATTTTGGGCTTACGTTTCAGCACGATACTGCTTACTCGCACATGGCAAGAGTTTCTGCTGCTTGTCTTCATGCTTGCCATCCTACCTTCGCCAGCAAGGCTGCCGGATCTCTCCCAACTGAGAACATGTGGAGTATTTTGGGCAGGCCCCTTCAACCAACTCAGGATTTAGTTGATCTAACAGGCCAATTGTACAGAATTTGGCACTATATCCCTCAGGAGGATATCCAGTAACTCTTATCACTCAATGCCAAGCCGAGTAACTGCTTGCATAAGTGCCAGAGGTGGACCAACGTGTTACTGATTTGCTTAATTTGTGAAACTCTTTCTCCTGAATAAATCATCCAGTGTTTCTGGAGTTGTAAATATTTGTTTGTCTGAATATGTACATTACATCAACCAATTTCTGTCCCATTTGGATTATTCCTTTGTGGTGCATCATTTTTTCCCCTCTTTACAAATGTTTGATGCCCTTCCCCTTATCTTAGTTCTCCAATAGCAACAAAAATATCCATGTGATGATGACACTATATGCTGCATTTATCCCTATACCACTGCTCCGTAATGCGTGCTGCCACGCTATTCAAAAACTGTAATTCAGCCTAATTCAGCCTCCAGCTGGCATAATTTATTTTTAACGGACTGCACATTGTGATGATTAATAGACAATTCTGACAAAATTTTGTGGAGTTTGAGCACTCTGATGTGGAACAATTTATCTTATGGACATGGGCTGAAGAAATCTGTAAACTGGTTGAGATAATTGGGAAGGGGGGAGGGGTTGGAGCCTGTCGTATGGTTTATCCTGAAAAAGGGAGGTGCACGCCTTGCCTAATGTAGCACTATTTCCCGATAGTCCCCAACAGTAGCAGTGCAATCTGTGCCACGTCAGCAGTCTTCAACACCATCTTCAGCTCCGCATTGATGCCCGTAGCACTACCTGATCCTCCTTTGTAAAATCCTTACATAAAGGCCCTAAACCCTCAGTCAACTGATCTAGCCCAATATGTGGTTTGAAAATGCTGGTGACCAAATCCCTCTCCTGTAATTGAGGACCTACACCTTCACCATGACTGCTATCTAGTAGCGATACTCTCTTCTTTCTAACATTTGTGCTCTTCCTATCCTTCATATTCACAGAGTCTGCTGCACATTCCCTCCTACTACTACTACTACTACACCATATGGAGGCTCCTTTCCTCTCAACTCTGGCAGGCTGGAAGTTGTTGCTAGCACACGCTACAAAATTGTGAAATCTCATCCTCCTCATGCTAGCCTTCTTACCAACTGCCAGTTCCCAACAACCCCCCCAACACTACCTTCCTCCATCTTCACTAGCTCTCTGCTAACTTAATCTTCATGTGCATAAATGGCAAAAAGTTGCCTGGTGGCAATTCCTCTGGGAAACCTGGAATTCTCAGGGATTCCATTTTACCTGGAAAGATCAGAGGACTCTCAGGGTACTTCAGGAATTTCATAAAATCTTGGTGAATTCTGTGTTTTTAACCTAGCTTTGGAATTGAGTTTTATAAATGAAAAACTTTAGAATACTTATTATTTCAAAGTGTGTTAATTATGTGAATGTTACTCAATATAAATCAATGATGTTTATAAAGTGCCGTCAAACTACTGCTCTTGTATAGTATGTTTCAACTGAGAGGGAAGAAAAAATGTTTTTGTGAGGTGCAGTGATAAAACTTGGCAAAAATGTTTCTGCAAAGTTTAGAATGTGTATCGTAGTTAAACACAAAAAGAACAATGTTCAGTATACCACATTTTACAACTCATTACCAGCATAAAAAAAAAAAAAAAATCCTCTACCAGTTTTATACGTATCTTGTGTAATCTGGGGTGGTGCTTCTTGATGCTTCCGTTGGTTCATTTTGATGACACTGCATCATCACAAGGTAATCAAGTAATAGTTAGAATAAGTTTTAGTACTTCTTGTTTACAAAAGATATTTTGCACGCTAGATATTCGGCAGCAAATGTACATCGTAGAACTTACAGTCTGAATTCTCAGGGAATTGCATTTTACAAAAATAGAAAATCAGTCTATGACTGAAGTATGGCGGCATACAAATCACATCTATTTATATAGTTTTAAACAATTACATATTGAAATTTGCATGTATACAATTCTAGTTTTTATATATATCTTCCCAAATTACATAGAAATTTGCATAGAATATAAGTGAGTAATTCATACAAAGACAGTAAAGAATCTGTTACTATTAAGACAATAAATTACATGTTTTATCATTGCAACAATATATTTCATTTGCATATAGTATTTAACTGACTTAAAGGAAAATCATGCTATCATTTTCAAGTGAACAGAGTGATTAGTTTTATTGAATCAAAGTTATAGATGCAACTAAGTAATTTTTGTATGAGTAAAATTCTACTTTTCTGTATGGTCGTAATTACAATTTTATCAACTAACACCAATTAAAACATTAGTACGCTTGATTCTGTCATATTGATTGTGTCATATTTTTATTTGGGATTCAAACAATAAAAATATCTGACCCTCTATGACTTGGAAATATCCAAACTTTATTAGTTAATTACTCCATAATTACAACAGCAAAATACTTCCTACTATGTACCTGAAATTTGTATTGTGTGCCAATTAAGGTGGTACATTAGCTTTCAATCCAACATGTTTCCTTCATTCTAGTGACGCCCAATGTAAACCATGTCAAAACAACAGTTTAAATTAGGGTCAATTAGTAATATTATATATACCATATGTCCTCTTCGGGAGAGTTGAAATGAGATTGGAATGGGATATAGGGTCCCAAGAGAGTGTGGTAGTACAGTGCTCACCCTCACCATTAATGTATCAGGAACTTCTTATGATAGCATCTGGCTCCCCATGTCTAGCTGGGACTGACAATAAATTTTTTTTTTTTTTCAAGTGAGAGTAGCCACCCTGTATTCTTGTTGCGTATTTTTCAGTTCCAGGAGAGGACCTCAGTGACTTCCCCCCAGAGCCTCCCCACTACTTTTCCCCCCAGTTTGCTACTATCATGAGCAATTCCTGTTTCAGTATCTTAGAAGATTGATCTCCTTCATTTTGTTCTGCTTCATCTTCCAAATCCAGTCTGCTGTTATCTGCCTGAGTACTGTATGACTTCCACATAATCCATTCAAACTTTTTCTTCCTTTTCTACACATACTGTTTTCTTCCCATATTTATCTAATATGCCTTGTTTGCTTATTTTCCTTACTTCTCTTCTTTTTAAGGATTTTGCTGTTCTGGACTTTTAATTTGCTTTTCCAGTTCCTCTCTTTCCCCTTAGTGTTTCGTCATCCAGTCCTATCCAGCCTGGTCAGTTAACTTTCTTATTTCATTGTTCAGTTTTCTGAAATGTGTCGTGCTTTTTTCTGAATTGCGCTTTTTCTGTTTTCTGTGCTCATCCATTTTGTCCTTTTTTCCAAATTGTGGTTTTTCTGTTTTCTGTGTGCATGGATTTTATTCAGTGTAATTCCTGTTATCCACACTTCATTTTGATTTCTAATGATATTCCACTCATTAGTGACTTCTGTTACATGTCCAATTTATTTTCAACATAGTGATTGCACTCTTTAACAGTCTAATTCCTCAGTTTCCCAACATCCCATATCTTTAAATATCTGCTATGAGTAAACTACGGTCTGTATCAGCATCTGCACATGCTGCATTTGAAACTGTGATTGATTATGACAGAGTCTATTTGATATCTAACAATATCACCAGGAGCTTTCTATGTAAATACTCTTATTTTATGGTGCTTAAACAGAGTATTAGCCATCCAGAAATCAAATCATTCACAGAAGACTATCAGTTTTTCTCTCCTTTAATTGGCCTTTTCTGGTCCATAGTCTGCAAATACATTGCTTCTTCTTCCCATTCCACTGTACCACTGACCATTACATTTATTACTTGTCCTTTCCCATTTTCTTCATAAACTTCCTCAATTTGCCCATATATTTTGTCCACTTTATCTTTGTTTACATCTGATGTTGGCATGTAAACTTGAATATTCAATGTATCCACAGGATTATTTTTTAATTTCACCTCTAACACTTTGTCAGTAATTGGAATAACTGTCACTATGTCCTTCCAGATGATTCCTTTATATAACTCCAACTTCATTTTCCTTCCTTTTTGATCTGTTGTAAATGTCCTTGTACCCTCCAGATTCAAATTCTTCTTCTCCTTCCTGTCGAACATTGCTTAACCTAAAAAGGCTGATATTATTTCTCTCTTTGTGTTTTCCAGTTTTCCATTCTTATTCATTGTCTTCACATCCTATGCAACAATCCTCAGTAGATGGGTTTCCCTTATCCTCATCGTATCATTATTTAATTCAGTGCATGGTTCTCCTGAGGAAGTGCCCACCTGGAGGTCAGATTGCAGGCCTTTCCAAGAAAATTTCTTCTCAGGAACAACCATACTCGAGAGCACAGTCGAGAGAGACGGGGGATACCAAGGTGTGTCTTATTATGCTGTTTTTCTGTTGCTTTCAGTATCCTCTGCTGTTGGCCAGGCTCATCCACCTTTGGGACTGGTTTTCCACTCTGAGGGCAAGAGAGTACCCTGCTTTCTATTCACTCATTCACCCTCTAAGAAGGCTGTTTGCACTTGACAGAAGGAGTCTCCTTATCCCAGGAAACGTGGTTTCTGTGGCATTAGCCACTTGTGATATAAGCCGTGGCCCTTCTCTACCATGCCAAGGTGACATCAGGATTTTCCTTTCACTGGGTATAGTACCAAATGGTTTTTCCTAGACTCTTCAGTGCTTCAAGATAATAACTCTTGCATAATTACAAACTCTGGGGATATTGTATACTCTGTGATCTATGCCTAGCTTTTTTCCTTGTTTTTCATATTGCTCTGTGCCTTGCTAAAAGTGTGTTTCAGTGAAGTGTAATGGTCAATGAGACAAATCATTAGTATTAACAGGCGAGCAGACAACAATGTTGCTGGGTGTGGCTTAGAGCAAACCACACCCGGTCACTACTATTCGTGTTTTCTATGAGCAGAAACAAAAGATTCGACAACATACAGGCTGTATTCGTATGTGTGAATTTATTTACAGTTAATGTTTGCAGTAAATAAGATAGAAAAGAGCTGTTGAGTTTATAATATTCTGAACTGTCATAAAGTTCATTGTTGTACTTAACAGAAGTTATGAAAACTGTTTTCACAAATCATTGAACATTAACAGTTTTTGTTGTTAAATATTTGCATTAATTAGTTCTACAATGAGTGACAATAATTTATCAGTAAATAAAGCCATAATCTGAAGAAATTACAGTATGACGAAAGATCATTTGCGTTCTCCCTTCTTAAATTCTTGCATGTGTTGACGTTACACGAATGGGAAAACACCACTCACATCACTGTCAGAATCTGATTTAGAATAGTCTACTTCAGCATTGTTTAAACTATCACTGCTCCTTCCCAGATTTGTAATTTAATTTTTGATGCATTCTTCCACAACCTTCCGTTTTGGCTGCCCTAATGATGATACTTGCACTGCTGTTAGCAATTTTCATCCAGGTCTCACTTGTCACTTGATTGACAGCTTCCAAAAGGAGATTTTCAACTTCAGAGATGGTGAATTTCTTGTTGTTTGCTCACTTGATTGACAGCTTCCAAAAGGAGATTTTCAACTTCAGAGATGGTGAATTTCTTGTTGTTTGCAGCAACATAGTTTTTTTATTTGTGCCCTTGGCATTGAAGTAACAATGGTATGAAGGAAGCCATGGCCTTTAGCAGTCTCATCAGTTATGTAAGTGGGAATGTGGTTTCTTTTGTGCCACAATTTTGAGCAGTACAGTCTTCTTTAGATCTTCTCCAGGAACCACTTTTCATTTTTCCAGCCACAGAATAATATTATCTTTTTTGTTGCCGAAGTTCGTATGTTGTTGTGAACAGCAGAATAATGTAGGACTTTATCCATAATGGTCACTGATGGACTTCACAGATTTGTTTTCTCTGTTTCACTTCATGTGTTAAGCTGGCACTATTCGTCACACTAGACTTTGTTTAAAATGTACCAAAAGTGAATAAACACTAAAAACAACAAAAATAAATTAAGCTATGAATCAAACTTCTATTTAGGCAAACATCGAAACAACAGCATACTAGTGACATTAGTCACTAGTATGTTTTCAGACATAGGCACACATCTGGTTTGCAGAGTGGCAGTGTGGCTTGTGCTGCCTGCTCAAGAGCAGTCTTATCAGTGGTTAGCTTCCTGTGGTTTTTAGGCAATGGAACGGCACTAGAAATGTGTCAGTACCAAAGACTCATCTCCCAGACTGTAATATTCACAGTTGCTGCATTAGCAGGGCTTACGTCAAGCTGATTTATAATTCAAATTAATAAGTGGTATGAGACACTGGTTGGCAAGAATAAGGTGGAGTCTCCTTTGTACTAACACTGCAGACAATGTGATGACTTTGAGACAAATACTGAAAAAACTTTGCAACATTAAATTTCAGCGGAACTCACTAAAAGACAGACTTCAACTGTCAACTATGAGTACTCTAGAACTTTTTGGCAAGCTATCTCCCAAGCAGTTAACTGGATATCTGCTAATGGGCATTTGTGTAGGGAACATTGGATTTTTGTGAATATTGACTTTTTATTGAAACACACCTTTAGCAAGGTACAGAGTTACATGAAAAACAAGAAAAAAAATGCTAGTTATGGATATCAGAGTAAACATGATCCTCAGCGTTTGTAATTGTACTAGAGTTATTAAATAAAACAAATGTTTGTGAACATCAACAAATCTCATATTCATTAACTTACAAAATCCTATATTATTGATTACCATCTGAAATCAATCCCCAACAATAATGTAGGCAAAATATCTGCTATTGATATATTGCTTTCACCAGTAGTGATTGTTTATGTACAAAAAAAAAGTCGTACTTAAATGTGTTTTATTCTTCGATGAAACTCCAGATTCTGAGCAAGTTGATTAGCAGCTTCATTGTTAACTCTTCAATTAAGCACTGTGATTACCTGATTAAGGTTATTAAGGAAATGTTTAATCCAGATGATTTCTGAAGCTGTAGCGTTAGCTGCAATAACATCAGATTCTGTTGGTCAACATGGCAACCGAGGTTTGTTACCAGGCAGTTCAGTTAATAGAAGCACCACGATTATACATTGATCAATCAGTACCAAGATCACCATGATGATTAGTGTCACTATAACAATCTAGAATTCCCTGACATTTCATTTGTAGATAGTATCACATTTGGAAGTGCCATTACGATATCAAAGAATTTGTTACACTTGTATTACATAGAGATATGTTGGATTTTCTAACTTCCTAGGTACTTCTCTTACAGCATTTGTTATACCATTTCTGCTTCCACACCACAAAAATGTAGGAGCACTCGCTGCTTGTCTATAAGAGTGTGTAATGTTAGGTGACCCTACTTCTGTATCGCTGTTTTAATGATTGGAGTTGCCACAGACTTAGTCATTTGTAGTAAAGCATTCTAAAATTTTCTTTACCTAGTGCAATTGACTGTTTTGTATAGGATCGTCTTCCTTTGATCGACTTCCAGTCCCGAGTAAAATGACACTGGCTGTGAAGTGTTTTTGAACTCTTTCCTCATATCACTTATGAATTTTCTGTAAACAGTGCCGCACAGCTTCAATGTTAGTTGGTTGTTTAGTTTCATATTCATGCATTATTTGCACAATTAATTGTAATGATTTGAAATTAAATTTTTTATTAGGTTGAACAACCAGCATTTCTTTTTATTTTGTAGACCTTCAAACAGGGAATGTGTCTCATTCCTGAAGGAATATCTTCTAAAACTCGAGTCTAATTGCCTTGCTATGCTTTTATTTCTTGTTCCATGTGTGTATACAACCACCAAGACTGATGAAATGTGTATTCACAGACAGCCAGTTTGATCATAGAGAGAGAGAACATGTATAGTGTGTCTACGGGATGGTATTTAGTGCTCCTTGTAGTGCCACACACTACTGTTAGCCACTATGCTTTGGTGGTCGTTCAGAGTCATTTTGAAAGTGGGAGATTTCATGTGTGATATTGTAAGATAATCATTTACCAATTGCCTAATGTCTTTTCAAAACCATGCCTACCATTTGTCGAGTGAATAACTGCATGCACAGAAGCAATAAAACTATAAATATTTTTTATTTCAAATGGGTACTGTTCTCTTAGTACTCTTGTCTTATAAGCCAGTGCAGAACTTCTACGTGTTTAACTTTACAATAAATGTGAATTTATTGTTTTACCCTCGGTTTCCTTTGGAGCGCAGGCTGCTGATGAAGAAATGGGTTATTCTGATGGAAAAGAAAATTGGTGCCTGACAGAACACACTCTTACTTGTTCTTCACATTTTGAAGCAAAATTCATGTATGAAGTGAATGACAGAAGGCGACTGTATTATTTTCCAAGTCACCTGCAAAAGAAAGGGGAAAGAACTGTGCAGAAATGACCACATACAGACAGTGTGTCGAACAAAAGATTATAGGGAATTAAAGCCAGTCTCAGTATGTCAACAGCATTGTGAACAGCAAGCGTATCTTGTAAGCAAATATTTGTCTCCTTGTAAGTGATTATAAATGTCTGTCACATTTCAATACTGAAATATTATTATAAAGTTTACAGAATGGATCAAAGCATTAACAACCAAGACGTTCACTCGTTTAATGTATTTACAGTTATTATAGATATTGGGCTGTATTATTAATTTGTAGTTTGAAATTGAGTGTCAACGTTTGTTCTCTTTTTTTTTTTTTTTCTTCTGTGGTAATGTACATGAAACTACTTGGTTTTGAGAGAGCTTACTGTCCCTATTACAAAGCATTTATACTGATATTGAAAATAAATCTTTTTTTGTGTTAAAGTGTTATAAATTATGGAACCATCAACTCTTTCAAATTAATTTCTGTTCTACTAATTTAGATGCTTAACACCAGAAATTGCTTATTATAAACCATTTTTATGATAACAACTTTTACACCACTCTTTTAAATTTGACACATATAAATCATAAATGAATTTAATGTTTGAAGTGTGTGTTGATCATTCTTATTGTGGTGAAATGAAAATTTTCTTGCATAGTTCCATAGTTTGTGCCAATGCATTTTCATTTATGTTGTATTTAATTATGTTTAATTTTCTTTCTTTGTAGGCATTGCTTCGTCAAGTGGACATGACCATATTTATTGTGTGCCCAGTTGTTGAGAAACTGGGTTCTCTGCAAAAGATGAGGAAAGCCCTCACACTGTAGTGGAGTCACACCATCAAGTACATGTTGCTGTGAATATTTGGGTTTGCATAGTAGGCAACAACTTCATTGGCCCATATCTTCCACCTGGCCATGTGAATGGCCACCTGTACTTGAGGTTTATGCAAAGAGCTCTACCTGAGTTATTGGAGAACATATTCTTGGCCGTTCATGAGAGCACTTCAGTATGGATGTCTGCAGCCATCTCTCAGTGCTGTATTTCCTGGGTACTAGATTGGAAGGGGTGGTCCTACTCCATGGCCTGCAAGATCACCTGACCTGTATCCCCTTTATTACACTCCTGGAAATTGAAAAAAGAACACATTGACACCGGTGTGTCAGACCCACCATACTTGATCCAACCGCGGTGTTGGCCGTCGAATGGTGCTAGCTGCGCAGCATTTGTGCACCGCCGCCGTCAGTGTCAGCCAGTTTGCCGTGGCATACGGAGCTCCATCGCAGTCTTTAACACTGGTAGCATGCCGCGACAGCGTGGACGTGAACCGTATGTGCAGTTGACGGACTTTGAGCGAGGGCGTATAGTGGGCATGCAGGAGGCCGGGTGGACGTACCGCCGAATTGCTCAACACGTGGGGCGTGAGGTCTCCACAGTACATCGATGTTGTCGCCAGTGGTCGGCGGAAGGTGCACGTGCCCGTCGACCTGGGACCGGACCGCAGCGACGCACGGATGCACGCCAAGACCGTAGGATCCTACGCAGTGCCGTAGGGGACCGCACCGCCACTTCCCAGCCAATTAGGGACACTGTTGCTCCTGGGGTATTGGCGAGGACCATTCGCAACCGTCTCCATGAAGCTGGGCTACGGTCCCGCACACCGTTAGGCCGTCTTCCGCTCACGCCCCAACATCGTGCAGCCCGCCTCCAGTGGTGTCGCGACAGGCGTGAATGGAGGGACGAATGGAGACGTGTCATCTTCAGCGATGAGAGTCGCTTCTGCCTTGGTGCCAATGGTGGTCGTATGCGTGTTTGGCGCCGTGCAGGTGAGTGCCACAATCAGGACTGCATACGACCGAGGCACACAGGGCCAACACCCGGCATCATGGTGTGGGGAGCGATCTCCTACACTGGCCGTACACCACTGGTGATCGTCGAGGGGACACTGAATAGTGCACGGTACATCCAAACCGTCATCGAACCCATCGTTCTACCATTCCTAGACCGGCAAGGGAACTTGCTGTTCCAACAGGACAATGCACGTCCACATGTATCCCGTGCCACCCAACGTGCTCTAGAAGGTGTAAGTCAACTACCCTGGCCAGCAAGATCTCCGGATCTGTCCCCCATTGAGCATGTTTGGGACTGGATGAAGCGTCGTCTCACGCGGTCTGCACGTCCAGCACGAACGCTGGTCCAACTGAGGCGCCAGGTGGAAATGGCATGGCAAGCCGTTCCACAGGACTACATCCAGCATCTCTACGATCGTCTCCATGGGAGAATAGCAGCCTGCATTGCTGCGAAAGGTGGATATACACTGTACTAGTGCCGACATTGTGCATGCTCTGTTGCCTGTGTCTATGTGCCTGTGGTTCTGTCAGTGTGATCATGTGATGTATCTGACCCCAGGAATGTGTCAATAAAGTTTCCCCTTCCTGGGACAATGAATTCACGGTGTTCTTATTTCAATTTCCAGGAGTGTATTTTCTATGGGGATACCTAAAGTCACTTTTGTATGAGACCCCAGTGGATACGAAGATGGAGTTAGTTGCCAGAATTGTAGCTACCTGTGATGTGATTCGAAACAACCCAGGGTTATTTGTCGTGCATCAGAAGCTTGTTCGCAGATGTTGTGTTTGCATTGAGGTTGATGGCTGTCAGTTTCAGCACATTTTGTAAGATACAGTATGAATGGTACGTTCGTTGTGTCAGTGATGGTATTTACAGTTAACTGTAACTAACGTAAATAAAAAAGTACACAGTAATGTGATTTTATTCCTATTATCTCCTTAAGCTGGCTTCTCCAATTCCAGGTTCTCTACCTCAAATTGTTCAGTGGGGCATCCTATATGTACTGTTAAATTTTTGCACAATCTTCAGAAACACCCTCTATAAAACATATTGACTTATGTTTTGATTCACTTAGTTTGTGTCTTCTACTAGGAAAGAGAGCAAAGGTTCCTATTATAGGAATAACAGAATAGAAGCAGTGAGCAGTATAGAGGAGTGCATTGCTTACATGAAAAACATTGTGTTTTTTGTATGGTACATTTGTGCACAGCTTTACCAGGAATGCTGCAATTCTTGGACTTGCAGTTGATTTAATGAATCTTAGAAGACACTGTGAAATTTACATTTTGACACAAAGAACATCTCTCAAATGCATTTTGATACATTGGTTAAACGGAGATCATTTGGAATTATTTCTTGCTTCTTTCCATAGCAGAGGTTGTAAGAGAAACATTCAAAAACTGTTCAGTTTAAAGCTGCCTACAGGATATGTTTCATTGCACAAGTAGATCCTCTTGTTAATGAAAATTGGCAACCGTGTTGGCAGATGTTAATAACGAAGTTGATCCTTACATGGTTGACAATTGTCACGCATATTAGAGCACATTGTCATTGTATAGTGAAAATGTTGAACAGATTGCAGGCAGTGTAGTGAGATGTTATTTAAAAAATAAATTGTGTAGAATCGTTATCTGGCTTATGTTCAGATTGAGAAGATAACGGACTACTTGAAAGTTACGCAGAACAGCAGTACTAGTTTTCTGAAATAATTCAAGCAAAAGAAAAAGAAAAACACCAAACAATGGAAAGTCCATAATGGAATAACAATAATACTATGAAAAGAATAGACTGCTTCTCACCATATAAAGGAGATGTTGAGTTGCAGACAGACACAAGGAAAAGACTGCTGTTCACACAAATACAACTTGCACACACATGGCCACTGTCTCTGGCCACTGGCTGGACTCAACATGGCCACAGCATACAGGCAGTGATTCAATGTGTGAGTTGCACTTGTGTGAATGTGTGTTTTCTACTTCAGAAGAAGGTCTTTTGGCCAAAAACTAACATGTATAGCAGTCTTTTCAATGTGCCTATCTGCATCTTCTCTGTGTAATGAGTAGCAGTGTACCCTTATAATATAAAAATATACTGATTAATTTACAGAGGGAAGTGCTTTCTTTATTAACAAATCTAATATTTTGTGATAATGACCACATGTTTACAACTAAAGGAGTCACACTGTGTGCTATTGGTGAAATAGATTCTGAAATGCTATTTCACCTGCGGGCTTTATTACTTCTGTAAAAAGAAATCTGCAGAGGAGAGAGGAAAACTTTCCCAAAACTTGTCCTGTTTAAAAAGCAATAACTGTGATATTAATTAGTGATATCTGGACCAAAGAGTGCTCTGTCAGTTATTCATATTTTGTGTAGATGTGTCAGTTTACTTGTATTACAAAGGTTGTTTCATATGCAAGAAGCAATGAAATGAAAACGAGACAGACTGTATAATGAGCGTGATGTGGATGTTGATAACACAGGTAGCTGTGTGTGTAGAAGTGCTCTATATTGAAAATCACTAAGGAACTGTGCAAACATTTACCACCATGCCATTTATCTATAGTTGCACTAGACACGAGGTCTGCAAGTCGTGTGTGTGTCCAATTTCAATGTGGAGGTCAGGAAAGAGGAACAGCAAAGTGTAATGCAGTTTTTCACTGTGGAAGGCGTATCAGGTAATTAAATTCATGCCTGAATGTCTACTGTGTATGGCAAACATAATATGTCACACATGCACGTGTTGGCATGGAATGAACAATTTTGAGAAGGTCAGGTGTCATTCAAAGACAGCTATTGGTAAGGACAGGCTCATCTAGTCATTACTCCTTCTGTCATTGCTGCAGTGGATACTGCCATCAGAAGTGACCAAAGGCTGACAGTGGAAGATATTTGGCTCATGTTCGGCATCAGGTAAGGCAACACATCCAGTGAGCAGTCTAGACACCAAATGATGTAGGGCATGGAAAAGGTCAGTCTGCTTAGCTAATGTGGAAATGGCTAACTGAATGTTTTAAAGAAATTATGGAACTAAGTGGGGAAATACTTGAAAACTTGAACACTAACCGTTTTTAATGTTCATCTGAGCAGGTAGTAAACGAATGAATCGATGAAAATGTTTTCTCGTGGCCTATCAAGTTCCCTGGAGGGAGGTAAATGGCTAAGTATGAATGAGATCAGAGCCAGAGCAAATACTGCACAAATCAAGGACCCAGCCTGACCTGTACGGGTCTCCCTCTCAGACGGCTGTCTGAACTGAGCATTCTACGTCAGACTCTGTTCCAGACAACTTTATACTGTTGAACAGGCCACATCACCCATTCCACATTGGCATTTCCGGCACTGCCATGTGAGGTTGTGTCTGTGACCATAATATGTCGTCACTACCTATTCCTTGCCACACCTCGCGGCTTCTTCACGTGAGCACACCAACATCCTGCCACACCCAACTGTGCCCTGATGATGGCTTTTTCTTTGTACTGTGTTTGAAATTTATTTGTTCTGGCTTCTGTTTTTTGCCTTTTGGGTGTTGCAGTTTCTAAATATGCGACACCTCCTGCCCATCCCCCTCTGGGGTAAAATTTGTGGGCACTGTCCCTGGCAACTACAATTTTTTAATTTAAATTTTTCACAAGTGCTATCTCATTAATTGGAAAAAGTACACATGTGCTTTACAGTAATATTCAGAAGATATGCGTATATACTTTTCAGTGCTGCATGAAGGAAATACATTATAAACAGATTTTTTCCTGGAAGAAAAACGCATTTAAATTCTCACTTTTCACACTTCGTATCATTGTTATATGGACACATTTTACTTTTCAATTTGAGCCATTTCATATCTCTATTGTAATTCCATTCTCAGGAAGGATGGGTATACATTTTATGTAAAATCAACTTTATGATGATTTACACTTCATACAATAATGTACACTTCATGACATAAATACAGTATTAATGCCTGAAAGAGAAAATACTTTGTTTTCATTCCTACCAGTGTTTATTTCTAATGTTCAGCATTTGTCCACTTCTGCTATGCCATTCAGAGAAACAACACCTATAAGATGAGCTCGCAGATGCCTAATAGGCACTCTAGACTTACCAAAAATGATTTCCTGACTGTCTGTTGATGCCCTTCTGGTAGGATAATAACTGACAACATCCCCATCTCGGCACAGAATTTATGACTGTTTGTAACACATATTTTCCTGCAGCAACTGTAACCCATTGTTTTCACCAAAAATTTAAAAGTCTCTCTGACATTTACAGTATTTACGTAGACAACATGCAACTACTAAAATCACTAACCTGGAGCCGACATAACTCCAGAAAGAGAAATTACTTAATGAGAAGTTACCCAAAGTGCTTCTCTCTTGATGTCCAGTCTCACATTGCACATCTTCCAGCTCATGTCCTGCAGCTGTTAGGTCATCCAACTGCCTAACTGCAGGCTGTATTGGCAAATCCAGCTTAAGTTCATTTATATTTATCCTCTTGGTATTTACTGTTATTTTGGCGCAATATCACTACAGGTGCTATTTGCATATATATACTCAGATTGTATCTGCATTTACATCTGTGCGCCATAAGCCACCTTAAGGTGCATCGCAAAAAGGGTACTACGTCTACCAGTGTCATTTTCCCCATTTCCTGTTCTAGTTGTGTATGGTTCACAGGAAGAACACTTTGTTGTAATCCTCATGTGCGCTTTAAGCTCTCAAATTTTATCTTGATTGTCTTCCTGTGAGATATACGTGGGAGAAAGCAATATATTGAATGACTCTTCGAGGAAGATACACTCTCCGATATTTAACTGTAGACCATACCATGATGCCGGACACCTATTTTGGAGCAGCTGCCAATGGAGTTACTGAGCACCTCTGTGACACTTATGAGCTGTAACAAAATGTGCTGCTCTTCTTTGTATCTTCTGTATTTTTTCTATCAGTCCTATCTGGTTGAATGAGTGTTTTGTAAGCCACCTCCTTTGTTATGGATTTTATTTAATGAGGATTCTTCCACCTAATCTTGATTTGACATTTGTCTCATTCGCGGTTAATTTTATATGGTCGTTCCATTTCAAATCATTCTGTATGCGTGCTCCTAGGTATTTTACGGAAGTAACTGCTTCCACTGATCGTTCTGCAATTTTGTAATCATGAGGGTTCTTTATGCCTATTTATTTGCAATATGTTACATTTTTTTACACTGAGGGTCAAGTGCCACTCCCTGTGCCAAGCATCACTCCTCTGCAGGTCTTCCTGCAATTTTCTAGTGTTGTGACTTCTGTACACAACAGCATCTCCCGCAAAAAGCCTTGTGGAACATCTGATGTTATATATTAGGTCTTTTGTTTATATAGTGAAAAGTAATAGTCCTGTAACACTCCCTTGGGCATGCTAGAAATTACTTTTATGTCTGAAGACCTCTTTCCATTCAGAATAACATGCCTTATTCTATTTACTAGAAACTCTTCGTCATCATACAGTTTGTCTGATATTCCATAGACTCATATTTTGTCCATTAGGTGGCTGTGTGGAACTGTATTGAAAGCCTTTTGGAAGTCAAGAAACACAGCATCTACCTGGGCACCTGTATCTACTGCTTTCTGTTTCTCGTGTATGCGCAGATTGGGCTGGGTTTCAGATGATCATTGTTTTCGTAACCTATGTGGATTTCAGTTTCCAGAAATGTCATCATATGGAAGCATAAAACATTTTCCAAAATTGTACAACAAACTCATGTCAGAGATATAGCCCTATAATTTTGTGTGTCTCTTCAACAACCCTTCTTGAAAATGGGAATGACCTGAGCTTTTTACAGTCATTAGAAACACTTTGTTCCTCTGGAGACCTACAGTACACTGCTGTTAGAAGAGGGACAAATACTTTTGCATCGGCTATGTAGACCTGAAAAGGTATTCCATCAAGTCCAGGAGCCTTTCCTTTACTGATTGATTTCAGTTGAGTCATATGTCCACAGAAGTTACCTGAAACTTTTTAACTTTCCTGTGTCTCGGGGCAAGATATCTGTGGGTCTTCTCTTGTGACAGATTATGGTAATTCTCTCATCCACTGGGGCAACAACCATTCACTACACAGGCCAATGAAAAATTTTTTTGAAAAAAAATTTTTACTTTGATAGCTGATGTTTGTAGGTTTTTACGAGCTGAATCCAAATCTAGCCTTAGTTTTTTTTGTATCACCCATAGTTTTTGAGCAATATGCTTCTTATTAAGTAGTATAAAAATCCTATGCTGCATAGTAAATGGGGAAATTAATGAAACACTTCGTTACAACACTTTGTTACAACGTAAGCATGGTTTGTATTTACAGTAAGCTACTTAAAACAATGATATGTGTTAATAGAGGTTTAACTTGTCAGCTGGAATTAGTTTGTATTTTCTTTCTCTTTTTTTCTTTGCAGCTCCTTGTGTAGCTTTTTCTACGATGAGTCACTTGCTGAACTTCTCGGTGAAGTAACCAACAGTAGTCCCCCATCATGTTGGTGTTCCAGCAGCCTTGGTAGCGTTTTTCCATCACTTTAATGTCATGGTGAAAATGCTCTCCTTGCTCCTCACTAACATCTCCCATATTGTCTGGGAAGTAATCAAGGTGACTGTTCAAAATGTGAACTTTCAGGCTCATTAAACGTCCTAAAGTTTTAAACTTCTTTAACATTGTAGCTATACTAGAAACATGTTCTGGGTCTTTTTCATGTCCTAAGAACTTTGTAATGACTTGCTTGAATGATACCCATGCTTCTTTCTTATTTAAGGTCATTGAATCCACAAAGTCAACATCAAACATCAATTTTCTAATGTCAGGTCTGACAAAGACACCTTCTTTCAGTTTAGCTTCTGAAAGGCTTGGAAACTTTTGGCAGAGATACTTAAAACACGGTCCACCTTTAGGCAAATCCTGTACAAACTGTTTCATTAGGCCTAACTTTATATTTAGATGTGGTGGGAGCACTTTTTTTGGATAACAAGGTTTTTGCGAAGAATATTCTTCTCACCAGGTTTTGAAGACTCCCTCACAGGTCAGTTCTTTCTGCACCAGTGTTGATTCCTAGCCCTACTGTCCCATTCACACAATAAACATGGAAATTTGGTAAAGCCACCTTGCTGACCAAGGAGCATGCATGTTACTTTTACATCACCACATACCATCCAATCATGAGCAGAATAGTATATTTTATTTAGCACTATTTCTAGGTTTTCATAGCTTTCTTTCATATGTACAGAATGTCCAACAGGTATAGATGCATTCATATTACCATTGTGTAATAAAGCAGCCTTTAAACTAATTTTGGATGAATTAATAAACAGCCTCCAGTCTTCCTTTTTGTATTCAATACCAAACTCATTCATCAGACCGATAATGTCTGACAAGGGAACCTCCCCATCGTACCCACCTCAGATTTAGTTATAATTTGGTACAGTGGATAGACCTTGAAAAACTGAACACAGATGAATTGAGAAAACAGGAAGAAGTTATGTAGAACTATGAAAAAAATAAGCAAAATATACAAACTGAGTAGTCCATGTGCAAGATAGGCAACATCAAGGATACTGTGAGCTCAGGAGCGCCGTGGTCCCGTGGTTAGTGTGAGCAACTGCGGAACGAGAGGGCCTTGGTTCAAGTCTTCCCTCGAGTGAGAAGTTTACTTTTTTTATTTTCGCAAAGTTATGATCTGTCCGTTCGTTCATTGACGTCTCTGTTCACTGTAATAAGTTTAGTGTCTGTGTTTTGCGACCGCACCGCAAAACCGTGCGATTAGTAGCCTCTCCAATGGGAACTGAAAACATTTGATCGCAAGGTCCTGGGTCAACCGATTCCTCCACAGGAAAACACGTATGATATATTCTATAAGACACTGGTGACGGCATGTGCGTCACATGACAGGAATATGTTGTCGACCCACCTAACTTCTACACTTGGCGAATGGGTAAAAGGATTCTTCTACCTTGCCCGATTTAGGTTTTCTTGTGGATGTGATAATCACTCCCAAAAAAGTGATGAAAACATAATAGTTTGTTGCATAAACTGCAACAAATGAATGCAACAGTTTCACAGTCACACAGTTTTCCCTGTGCTCTGTCAAAACATCTGTTTTTAACGTTTTCAAATTTTTCCATGTGTAGACCATCAAATCCTGCGTATGTCCAAGCAAATCTGAACATGTCCTGGAATTTTGGAGAGCAAAGTTGATTATGTGTGAGTGTCTGAACTTTGATAATTGTCTGAAAATAAAAAATTAAACTTTTCACTCGAGGGAAGACTTGAACCAAGGACTTCTCATTCCGCAGCTACTCATGCTAACCGCGGGACCACGGCGCTCCTGAGCTCACACTAACCTGAATGTTGCCTATCTTGCGCGTGGACTACTCAGTTTGTATATTTTGCTTATTTTTTTCATAGTTCCACACAACTTCTTGCTGTTTTCTCGATTGATCTGTGTTCAGTTTTTCAAGGCCTATCCACTGTGCTAACTTACAACTAAATCTGAGGGGGGTGCGGAGCAGTATACTAAATCACCTCCTTGTTGGAAAAACTTCGAAATTGCTGCTCTCTCTTTCTATACATGTATATCCTGGTTCCAACTGCTGATAAGTTCTTTTCTTTTAATCTTGAGCCAAGCAATTCAGCTTTTTCTTTCATTAAGCCCATATCCCTAACCAAATCAGTAAGCTCGGTCTGAGTAAACAATCTGGGCTCTAGACTTTCTGTATTACAGTGGAATTCATCATTATCTGGTTCATCTAAATCAGCTAGTACATCAGAAAATACTTCTGTTGCAACAGAATTTAAATCATCTGGTGGTTCAGGAACCGGCAAATCTACACCGTGCCCTACTGGTTGGATGGCGGATGGAAGGTTAAGGGTAGCTTATTACCTTCTTGTTTTTCGAATTACAACCAGTAATATCAACACTGCAAAAGTAGCAATCATCAGAATGATTTCTTGGCTCCTTCCATATCATAGGAACAGCAAATGTAAAGGCTTTTTTTTCTCCTTTTTGGACCATTTTCTCAGATCTTCAACACACACATAACGTACCTTATGCGGTGTCCATGATTTATGTAACAAAAACTGTCAGGAGAATTTTGACAACCACGATTAGACATTGTACTGAGCACATGTACCGGAAACGGGAAAGTGAGGTTAGGTCGACAGGAAACAAAACACCATCTGTTAACACAAAAATAGAATCAACCTTTTTTTGAAAGCAAATGTTTTTCAGCAGTGCTACCAACATCATCTACATTCATTACACCTCCTTTTTAAATTATCTTACCTATATAAAAGCTGCTAAATTCTTTAAAAAATGTCTTAATTTAATAAATCTAACTGTAAAATGTGAGTAAATGGTGGGTGATGCAGTTTTTTAAGCACCGTATTTGGATTTCCCACCCTAAAAATAATAAGAATAAGGTATTTTCAGCAAAAAAGTTTTATCGTTGGCCTGTGTTATTACTCAGCGGTGTCCACAGACTTCCTTCAACATCATTACCTTCTGCACACAGTCCTTCAGAACTTCATGGAGTGGCTGCAGCAACTTAGCTTCACATGTTTCATCGTTATGCATGAACAAAAATATAAATTCCTGCTTGCATGTTCTGAGGCTCTGATCTAATGTTTTATGTTGTAACTGTTTGCTACTTAGCTTCAATACTACCATTTCATGTCATCAGTTAGCAGTAGCTATTTTTTGCGGGTAATATATGTAAACAAATGCCTCATTCCATGCACTTCTGACTGCACAGCTAATATTATATACAGGTTGTATACAAAGTCCTCTGCTGGTGGGATATTCAACACTTTACTTAAGATGTCAGATCAATAATTCCAATGAATTGGTAACCACCGCCTGCTGTAAGGGTGACAGGGAACAGCTTTCCTTTGTTGTCATCTTTTTATCAGTTCCAGGTACTTTAAAATCTGAACTGGATTGATCAGATACAGCTCCAAAATACCTTTCTGAGCACCAACAAGTGCTGATATTAACATGTTGTATGTCCTGCCCAAACTGATTGGAAAGGCCCATGTATTAGCTGTTTCTTAACAGCGATCAAAATTACTGCTCTGTGCCATAATTTGCCTGTGCTGTTCTCACATCCTACTATATGACAGCTCAATTGTTTCCTTCCCTGCATTATAATCTCTTCATTTTTCACTATGGAGCATTTCACATTCAAAATGTGAGTTTTGGCTAGGATTGAGCAACACAGTTCGTAAGAAGGGGCTTAGCTGGTTGACTGTAGTGAGAGGGAGACTTTGATTTGCCTAAGCTGTTGAAATCGCTGGTGTGAAAGTTACAGGACTGGGAGGTATCTGAAATAAGCTCTTCAGAACAGTTAATAAGTTGAAGTTTATTCAGCTTTAAACAAAAAAGCTGATTGCTGTGGCTGAGATGTATTCACAGCCTAGTCCGATACAAACACCATTCTGTATGTTCTAATGAAAGCCTGTCTTGAGACACATGACAAATACAGAGTCCCGCAGCCACTGCCTAAGAGCCCATCAGGTCCTGTTGCTAATTCTGCAATGAACTGTGGCTCTCCCAGCTGCCTGCCTGCAGAATTTCGCATCACACTGTTCTGCCTCACCTCTGCTCCTAGTACTCTTACTCCTAGCACTCTCTCTCTACTCAGAGCTTCCTGCTTCTGAGTTTTATTACAATTCCTCCTTTGACCCTGCCTGTGCCTGGCATGACCTAGTGTCGAGGGCTACTCGCCTCGTTATTTTCTGTATATCTGCACTATTGTTCAGTGGTTCTTCAAAGGCTGAGTGGAGGGGTAGAGATGGCTCTCTTAATATGGTGACACACTGTGTCTTAAGCCCTGCATTAGCTTCTCATGACGTAGTGCTATCCTCCCTAGGAGGCCCTCTTTTTCTCTCCCTCATATCCCACACTTTCTTTCTAACGAGAAATGCCATAAGCCTATTAGTTTTAATTACAATTCTTATCAAGGACTGCATTTTCAGAAGTACACATGGCCCTCCTTGCGTGTTTATAGCTTTTAGCTTATTATCAAGTGCAGCTGCCTATAAGCTGGCATTGGCCAGCGTGCTTCCAGGTCTGTGGCTGCTCTCAGCCATGTTGCCTCTTTTGTTACTAACATGAACAATGTATTTCAGACTTGGCTTTCTCATGGTTATATAACACCTACCTCCACCAGTGAAATTAGTGTTACTCTTCAGGGTAGCGTCAGTTGTCAGTCTTTTTATTTATATTTGACAAAATTGCATTACAGAATTTCTTCATTTTCTTACATTCCTTTGGCATAACTGATTATACACTGTCATTAATACATTGAAGTACATTTCATAAGATATATTCTTTAGGTGTATTTCTTAAGTACATTTACTTCCTATATTTTACTTGAAAGATAACAATTAAATTTTACTGATATGTTTTACAACTTTCTTTTGATTGTAATGTCTACTTCTAAATGAAACTGAATTGTCATGGTCTTTTGCACTCAGTTCATAAATTCCTACTTCTTCAGCTGTTCTGTGGAGGGACCTTCGAGCTGGACTAGTTTCTGGATATTGATTCACGATGGTTGTTCGTACACACATCTTTACACAACAGTAGTATCATTGAAGTGTTTCCCTGGACTTCTGAGACATTTTTTATGATATTTGCATTGCTTACAACAACATACACTCCTGGAAATGGAAAAAAGAACACATTGACACCGGTGTGTCAGACCCACCATACATGCTCCGGACACTGCGAGAGGGCTGTACAAGCAATGATCACACGCACGGCACAGCGGACACACCAGGAACCGCGGTGTTGACCGTCAAATGGCGCTAGCTGCGCAGCATTTGTGCACCGCCGCCGTCAGTGTCAGCCAGTTTGCCGTGGCATACGGAGCTCCATCGCAGTCTTTAACACTGGTAGCATGCCGCGACAGCATGGACGTGAACCGTATGTGCAGTTGACGGACTTTGAGCGAGGGCGTATAGTGGGCATGCGGGAGGCCGGGTGGACGTACCGCCGAATTGCTCAACACGTGGGGCGTGAGGTCTCCACAGTACATCGATGTTGTCGCCAGTGGTCGGCGGAAGGTGCACGTGCCCGTCGACCTGGGACCGGACCGCAGCGACGCACGGATGCACGCCAAGACCGTAGGATCCTACGCAGTGCCGTAGGGGACCACACCGCCACTTCCCAGCAAATTAGGGACACTGTTGCTCCTGGGGTATCGGCGAGGACCATTCGCAACCGTCTCCATGAAGCTGGGCTACGGTCCCGCACACCGTTAGGCCGTCTTCCGCTCACGCCCCAACATCGTGCAGCCCGCCTCCAGTGGTGTCGCGACAGGCGTGAATGGAGGGATGAATGGAGACGTGTCGTCTTCAGCGATGAGAGTCGCTTCTGCCTTGGTGCCAATGGTGGTCGTATGCGTGTTTGGCGCCGTGCAGGTGAGCGCCACAATCAGGACTGCATACGACCGAGGCACACAGGGCCAACACCCGGCATCATGGTGCGGGGAGCGATCTCCTACACTGGCCGTACACTACTGGTGATCGTCGAGGGGACACTGAATAGTGCACGGTACATCCGAACCGTCATCGAACCCATCGTTCTACCATTCCTAGACCGGCAAGGGAACTTGCTGTTCCAACAGGACAATGCACATCCGCATGTATCCCGTGCCACCCAACGTGCTCTAGAAGGTGTAAGTCAATTACCCTGGCCAGCAAGATCTCCGGATCTGTCCCCCATTGAGCATGTTTGGGACTGGATGAAGCGTCGTCTCACGCGGTCTGCACGTCCAGCACGAACGCTGGTCCAACTGAGGCGCCAGGTGGAAATGGTATGGCAAGCCGTTCCACAGGACTACATCCAGCATCTCTACGATCGTCTCCATGGGAGAATAGCAGCCTGCATTGCTGCGAAAGGTGGATATACACTGTACTAGTGCCGACATTGTGCATGCTCTGTTGCCTGTGTCTATGTGCCTGTGGTTCTGTCAGTGTGATAATGTGATGTATCTGACCCCAGGAATGTGTCAATAAAGTTTCCCCTTCCTGGGACAATGAATTCGCGGTGTTCTTATTTCAATTTCCAGGAGTGTATTAATGTAACTAATGTGATTAGTGTAATGCTTATAAATGTTGTAATTGGTGACTGTCCAACCTCTTCCCTGCGACTTTTAATTGTCGAGTTGGGTTACTAAATGTTCAAATGGTAAGTCTAAATTTAGCACAGAAATGTTTCTCTTCTCTTTATTTACAGTAGAACAGTCCCCTTTGTGATATTATTGTGAACCACTCTATCTGTTGGTATGAATATTCTGGTCCCGTAGCCTTTACACTTACTGTAGAAACTTAGGTTACCTATGCCTTTAAAGACTAAATCTTGTGGTGCTTCTCTCCTGCATAATACTGTCAGCCCTGCCTCCTTCGGAGCTAAATATAACCATTCATTACTGTTTAGCTGTGTCCAAATGCTTTGATTCAATGCGACTATCCTTTTCACAAAACTTTCTGAAATTTCTCTTTCTTGTTCCAATAATTTTGCTTCACACTCTCCGTGATCAAAGGTTGATAATAATGCAAAGAACTGTCTACTCAGTTCTTTACAATTCAATTGTTGCATTGATCCATTGAAAGTTTAGCATATTGCCACTTCTTAGACTCATCTATCGTTACAAATGAGGCTACCCTATTAAAACCCATGTCTGTTTCTTTCACACATGCTTTTATAAAACACTCTAGGCTTTCCACCCCAGTCTTTAGGACATGTTCGTTCGCTTTCAAAGTATAAATTGCTCTGTTTACTCCTGACAATGTGGGCCTTATTACTGCAACTTGCTGTTTTGTTAACCTTAGTAATCCTTCTGAGTTTCTCTCCATGGCATCTATATGTTCCTTGTAGTATGTTGCATCTGCTTCATCTAGTGTGCAACAAAGTATTTTACTTACCTGGCCTACAAAGTTAAAGATTCCTCTTTTTTCTTCATCCCTCGTGCTTCGTCAGCTGCTGTATTAGTTGTTGTAGGGGTGTAATTTTTTTTTACATTGTGTGTTACCTGTTGGTCTAGTAACTTACTCTGTTAATCTACAATCAGTTACTGTAGTGTGTGTATGCACCTTTGTTCTGCTACCTTACCACATTTCCAGCCTTTTGAAAACACACTATAACAGAGTCCATGTTCACATATGTCACGATGCTCCATATGGTACTGTGTATCTCCGATTGTCCTACATTGTCATAGTGTAACCCTGAAGATATAGGAAACTATATAACTTGAAAGTAACTCGCCAAGTATGCTGGTCTAGATTTTGTATATGTGGCTACTATTGTGAGGAACTGAAATAGTCTCCATCAAGTGCTATACCGCTCTTCTTGTGGTGCGTCGAGTTATGCTGCTCTGAGTCATCTGGTGTGTACGCACTCCCCATGTGCCTACAATCTGTAATGAATTGGCTGCTACCTTCTTGGATGCGCCGAACGTGTCACTCACCTTAGCCACTGCTACTGCATCTGATGTTGCTGCTAGGTCCATACCATTGGTCTCAAGCCTGCGAAACACTGGCTGCTCAGGCATCCCTGTGCCTTGTGGATTTGCTGTGCTACTGTTGCCCTGCAACCACCAGGACTCTATTTGGAACCTGTTGTGGTACAGAACTCCAGCTTGAGCTGGAAGTTAAGAGTCGCCACAACTTCCTGTTAGTTGCCACAGTTGCTGTAGCAGGATCAGTAGGCATTGTTGTCTTCTGTGGATAGGTAGACTGTAACAACAACGACGCTGTACTATTGTACATATAAATAATATTTTTTTTCCATCTTATTTTTCGTTAAACTTGAGTAATTGATGTTCTGATTTCATTTGTTTTCTTGTTTCATGCCATTGTGTTAAGAAAACTGTCAACAATTTTCAATGTGGATATTAATGTTTATGTCAAATGTCAAGCAATATTGTAACAGAATTGAAATGTAACAAATGTTGAAATTGTTGTAACATGTTTAAAATTGTAATTGTGCGTCTGGTCCATACATAGGCAATGTGTTAGAATATGTAGAATGTAAAACCTCGGGTGAATACCCTGTCTGTAAGGGAGCGGTAAAAGGTGGATGGCAGGCGAGCGCGGGAAAATGCGCATGGGCGCTGCACGGCATAACGGGCTCAGCAGTTGTAGTCGGAGTTTGGCATTGGTCTGAGCAACATGTTCTGGAGCGAGGAAGCTCTCCTGGAAGACGTAGTTTCATTGAGCCTCAGGTATGCCGTTCCAACGCCTATACAGCATGGCAAAATTCCATAGGCACTAAACGGAAAAGTATTGCGACACTATGAAGAAATAAAGTGCCGATACATCAAGAGCCATGGCTGTGGTTGTATGTGTGCTCTGTGCCTCGCCATCTCGCCGCCTGCCAACTGCCGCATCGATACAAACAGGTTGAAACTTTTAGTACTGTATTCGTATGGACCAGTGTTACTTTTGTTCCATACTGTTTAATAACAACTTAAAGCTTACCAGAACTTTCCTATCATTTAATTATCCTCACAACTAACCTAGATAGGGTCCTTTCCAAATGTGCAGTCCGAGTGTCCCGAAATGAAAAATTAAATTTTGTGTTAATAATAATTACTTGCAGACCTAACTATGTTAGAATGGTGTTTAAAGAACTGTTTTGTTAATGAACCAGTAAATGAATAATGAAGGTCTGACAAAGTTGGAAGATAACTTTGATATTGATATAGTAATGAAGTTCAATCATTTCGAGACAGATATAAAGGTATTTAAATAAGCAGTAAATAAGATAAAAAGAGTAGTAACTCGTATACTGGAAATCTTGAACGCATGATAATTTCAGTAATCAATTTTTTTTAATATAGTGATCATAACAGTTTCAGGGTCCCCCCCCCCCCCCTTTTTATTCATTTAAATTCTGAAGTGTTCTAAATTGATTTGACCAGCAAAAGTTAAAGTCAATATAAAAATCAAAAATTTATCAGTGTTTGATCTTTATTAAAATTGACATTTTGTTTGTGGCTCGAAATTGCTATTTCTAGGGTAACCTATGCCCGATTTTAATCAGATCAATAGACAGTACGAAATTTTGTAGTAAACATTATAGTGTAGTGTTATGTATATATGGATTTTCCATATAAGTACAGAAAGTGAAATTATCAGTTCAATAGATTTTCTGGTTCTAAAATTCACTATAATATGCAGTGTTACTACGTGGTGTTTTGCATGAATGTACATCAACTTGTACAGTAAAGAAACTCAGTTAATGCCTAATTAGGCTGGTGACCGTATTATTAACAAATTGGTGGCATCTTCTGTGTTGCTTTTTGTCCGTTCTGACGTGTAGTTGCATTTCGAGCTTGCTTGACGTATCATTGTTATTACAGAGTGGGTGTAAGTCTGATTTGCCTCCATTCAGGTACACACGGTCAATATCTATACAAATATCCTTTCTCATAAGGTGAAGCCCGTTAACTTACCATAGTACAGGCTTTAAGGAATAGTGTGCCCCACACGCACCCTGCGTTACAAGGCCAACTCCCAAATGCCTAAGTGCCTTTATGGTACCCCACACCTGGCACCAATTTGTTTGTGTCACATGAGATAAACAAGAAATTTGAGTTCCACATCCAACAGTTCATGGTAAGATTAGTGTTCATGTTAGAAGTTAAGCAGAGAGCAAGTAGCCAGCAGAAACTTATAATTAAAACCACAATAAAATGTACAGATGGGCAAGATGAATTCTTAGGACAATAACACACAGAGAAAGTGGTCTGGGAAAACAGTCATCAATTACACATGATGCTCAGCTTTTCCAAACAGCACTGTTCCAAATGATGTAACTAGTGATTTGGGTCAACAGTTTCTGCAGTGTGTACCAGGTCATATTTCGTCCCAAAATAACCTGACCACAAGTCACAGCCATGAGGTAGAACTTCACTGTTTTGCTCCCCAGGCTGACATATCATGAACACCCTAGCTCCTCACTAGAAGCCTTGCCAAAACCCATGGCAGCACCACCAGGTTGGCTAGTGCAGACTGTAGGCAAATGATAGCACACCTAAAATCAAATTAAGCTATTGAACTCAAGATCGAGCCAGCACTAAATTGGCTTAGGAACGAGGTGGAATCCAAAATTTTTGGTCTGGAAAGTAGTAGTAGTAGATGTTTGCGCTGCAAGGTGGCGAGAGTTGCGTATCTTATGAGTTAGTGTGTGGAGTGGCATTCAGCTGGGAGGATGTGTTGTGTGTCCACAGTGATTTCCGTAATACTCTGTGTTTGGTGTGTGGTGATTTTATGATGGATCCGTGAACAGAACAGCATGTGTGTATCAAATTCTGTGCGAATCTTGGGAAAAGTGCTATGGAGACCCTTGCAATGATTCAGCAAGTGTTTGGAGGACAAAGCGACAATCGTCCCAGTGGAAGAGCCTGGGCTCTCCAAGACCCAAAAAAGCGAGACAGGTGAAGAGCATGATCATCGTTTTCTTTGATACCAAGGAAACTGTGCACAAAGAATTCATCCCACCCAGCCAAACAGTGAATTCCACGTATTACTGTGACATTTTGCGATGGCTCCGTGAACACGTGTGGCGACGACAGCCCGAACTTTGGCGTCAAGGAAACTGGCTGCTGCATCACGGCAACATGCCTTGTCACATATCCTTGCTCACTAGGAACCTTTTGGCAAGAAACAACATGGCGGTTGTACCCCACCCACCGTACTCGCCAGATTTGGCACCCTGTGACTTCACGCTATTCCCAAAACTGAAACTCATGTTGAAAGGCCATCGGTTTGACACACTAGGGAGGTTTCAAGGAGCATTGGTAGCGGTGATAAACACAATCAGAGAACAGGACTTCCAGAAAATGTTTGACCAGTGGCAGAAGTGCTGGGACCGGTGTGTACGTGTAAATGAAGGTGATGGTGACCATTAGTCCAAAGCTAAGGTTTTCAACAGGTGGCAGCACCAGTCCCAATTTCGGATAGCACATTGTGTATTCCACCATGCATGGAAACTTTGAACCCAAGGTTAATAGCAATTGTACTTTCATTAGGAGAATTACAGTTATTTCAAAATATTTGTGTCCAATAAGAGAAACTACATGTAATGAATTTATGAAATTAGAAACTAAAGAAAATTAGAATTAGAAATGCACAAATTAAACCAACTACATAAAGCATTCTAAAGTTAATTTGTGTGCAAAATTCAACTGTTGTTTCAGTTTAGTCATAAAGTTAATGTCAAGTGAAATGTACTCAATACTTGGAGTTTGACAAATTGTAAAAATCTTAATATACACAGTGGGCCATAAGTCGGTTGTCACTATCAGTCAGTAGTCTTTATTTTGCCTAGGGTAGTGGTAGTCATTTGTGAACTGATTAGTGCATAGTTCCCATAAGTCAGTTGACACTGTCATTTGAGGTTATTTTGTTTTTTCTGAAATGCAATGGAATAGAAAGTTAGCTGCAGAGCAGCATGTATTTGTATTGGTGGAAACATGACTGTAGTTACAGTGATGGTTGTTATTTGTTTACAGAACATTTTCCATTAATCTAACCTCACCTTACAGGGCATTTGCAAATGTAATTTAAGATTTGAAGAAACTGAGTTAATAGCAGAGCTTCTTCATTCAGGTATGCAAATGTCTGTCACTATGGAAGACAATCTTAGTGTTTTTCCACAATGGTTTTTGGAAACACCAACTAAATCTAAAAAAAAGTGTCCTAGTAATATGGAATAGCAAGACTAAGCCTACAAAGGGTTCATAAAAGCTGAAACAGAAATCATATAGGCCTCGTTTACCTCAGGGCCTAAATGAAGATTATCCAGACAAGTGTATAGAATTCTGTAAGCTGTACACTGTTCAACAAGAAGCTGATCCCAAGTTTTACAAAAGCATACTTTGGAGTGACAAAGTAACTTTCGAGGTGGGGGTTCAACAAATTTCCATGTGGCAATGGGGACAGAGTTGACTCTCCTGGCATGAGAGTACGGGCAGGGATTTTCAGTTATTTTCAGCTTTTTTTTGGATAGTACTGACAATTCTGTAAATTACCCAGACATGCTACAATAAGTGTCATTAGAATTGGTAAATAGTCCACTTCTTGAACATCTGCAGATGGTTAAGGAAAATGTGGTATGGTAACAAGATGGAGTACCGTATTTACTCAAATCTAAGCCACACTCGAATCTAAGCCGCACCTGAAAAATGAGACTCGAAATCAAGGAAAAAAATATTTTCCCGAATCTAAGCCGCACCTGAAATTTGAGACTCGAAATTGAAGGGGAGAGAAAAGTTTTACGCCGCATCTCCAAATTGAAACAAAGTTGGTCCATTGTAATATGAGACACAATTTAGGTCGAATGGATTAAGATAAGGCTACAGTAGTTTGGTTCGAGTTGTAAGCTTAGCAGTTAAGCTTTACCAAGTAGCCATTGCTGTGTTTCAGGCGCTCCATCCGTATTTATACGGGTACCCTTCCTTTTTCACGTGCGTCCTCTGGTTTGAATTGATTGACTATTTTTCTTTGATCTGATAAGTGCCGTCCTCTTTGTTATAGGTGTTTACATCATTCTAAGCTGAAAATGCATTATTGTACTGTGTCATGCATTGTTTGTCGCATTCTGATAATGAGTGTTTACGGCCTGTCGCCGCTCGTGACATGGCTTGCTTTTGTGCACGCTACCGCAGCTTACAATTAAGAAAAGAAAGAGAGGCATCGTCTCAATAGCGAAACAATGGCAAGAGACTGCTATTTGTTGTTACTTACACTGCTGCTTTCTTTGATAATGATCAACAAGAACCAAATAATAGACTGCGTGTGATAGAAGATGTTGTGAAGGAGAGTTTAGCGAAAATTTTTCTCCATTTGAAAATCTTTGCAGACACCTCTTTCTGCACAGAAATTAGAGTCGTCCTAGATTTAAAACTCTAGTCTGTTGTCGTGCTTCATTTCTGACTGTATCACTATTCGGCGCAAAAATAATACGAATATAAACATGACATGATATGTATATTCTTCCGCGTTTGCTGTTGTCTCACTCTAGTTTCGTAGTTTATTAGGCAGACAGGATTTAAATGAGATAGCAGCAAACACGAAAGACTACATGGCAAAATGTTTATATTCGTATTATACTTAACGGTGAAGAGAATACTGGATGTGATTCACAATTCATAAAAGTTCCTATTAGCAACCATCTCTTCTCACAGGTAGTAAAAAATTCAGAATGTAGAGTTGGTCATATTGACAAACATCCCAAACAGTCTTGCCAGTCGGATTTTTGTAGTTCATTGAAATGCTGCGACATTCGAAGATGAACAATACAGAATTTGTATTTACTTCATTGGATAATGTATGAAAATGCAGTGGTCGAAACTTGAGGCGGAGAGAAAAGCTCGTTTTCCACCCGCCTTTTCTGTTTTGCTGACGCAGAGGTTTTGGCGCCATTATTTATCTTTGTGCCTGCAAAGCATGCCTGTGTAGCGCTACATATATTCGACGGCAGAAGTTAGTTGTGGCGACACCTACCAACATTTTTCAGAACTTCCACTTACTTTGCACTCGATTCTAAGCCACATGCGGTTTTTTGGATTACAAGAACCGGAAAAAAGTGCGGCTTAGATTCGAGTAAATACGGTATCCCTGCATTGTGGAGTTATTGTGTGAGACACTCTAAATGAAAGCTTTGATGAACAGATTGGCAGATGGGGTAGACTTGAATGGTCTCAATAATCCCCAGATATCACACCCAGTCTGGCATGTTGATTAAAATATGAGGTCTAGGCCATCAAAATTTGTGATGCTGAGTATTTGAAGGGATGAATTGAATCAGAATTTGAAAAAACCTACAATCCTACTCACCCTATCGAGAGGGCATTGAGTCAAAGACAGGCACAGTGAAAAAGACTAATAACTATTTAAGCTTAAAGCCCGTCTCACACGGAGCAAGATTCGCTGTTAAGTTTCCTTGCTGGCTCGCATGACGACTACCTTGCGGGCTCCGTCCTCTGGTAGCAGGCTACCTTGCTGAGAACCTTGTAAGATTTCCAGGATAGGTCCGGTGCTATTTTTCTTGTAAGGTTCCCTGTGTGCTCCCTGCGCTGGCCAATCATGAGACGTTTCATTTGTGATGTCAGACACGGAAAGCTTGGGTGGGAAACCTTTGTTGATAGTCACTTTTCTGCTGTTGTAAGGTGCAGTAGGAAGTTCTTATAATTATTAAATAATGGCACCGCAGTGGTTCAAGGAAGTGATTGAAGCATTGATATGTACTTACAGGGAAGAACAGTGGAAAGCGCAAACTATTATAATAAACACTTGCGTGCAGAAGCACTCAAAAGAGTTGCAAGTGCCGTGTGTCTTGTTCGACCGTATACGAATAGCAAGGAGTGCTATAGCAAAATGCACAATGTACATACTCAATTTAAAGTGGAGTACGCCAAAGTAAAATCACAGAAAAGCAGTGGCACTGGGATGAACGACGTAAGTACAAAAATGTAGAAACCTACTACTTGCAAAAATCGGACACATTTGAGACTATTTCCTAGAAATATCACACTGAATATTCACCAAATTTTTGAAAGCACATAATCTTGAATGGTAATGGATTACGATGTAGCGTTCTTCTGAATCAGAGGCGAAACCATATAAAGCAGTTCTTCAAATACCAATACATACATTCATATAAAATTTGCTAAGGATGTACAATCTTCTATCCTATAAAATAAAGTTGTATATAACAGTCATTATTGTTATATTTATAAAGTCAAACAGTAATGAAATGGTGATACTTTCAAACAAAAGTAGGTGTTATGCGAACTAACCTCAACTCTTTATGAAGCATGGACAGCACACCTTTTCCAGCGTTTCTCCTCTTAATCCAGTTTTTCGTCCATTCTTTCTTTCTTCTTCTCTCATTAGCATGCATTTCTGCATCGTTTAGCACCAAAACAGCTAATAACGCCAGTTTGCTCTGAACATCTGTACCTGAAGCAGCCATCTTCGTTCGATACAACATGCAGCCGATCACAACACAACTAGCTGCTGATCTTGTACCATGGGAGAGCTTCGGCATGGAAGATAGCCGCTGGCTCCTTTCCCTGCAAGCCGGCAGGCATGCATGCCATCTCGCAAACTTCCGGCGAACCTTCTTCTAAACACACACACACACACACACACACACACACACACACACACACTCTCTCTCTCTCTCTCTCTCTCTCTCTCTCTCTCTCTCTCTCTCTCTCTCTCTCTCTCTGTGATATATGTACGAATTGTGCTTTTTTTTGTGTGTGTGTGTGTGTGTGTGTGTGTGTGTGTGTGTGTGTGTGTGTTTTTCTCTATTTCAGAAGGACTTTTTGTTCAGAAGCTTAAACGTTTAGCAATCTTTCTCATTATTTGTGAGTAGTGGCACCTCTATGTGGAGATAAGCAATCTGTTCTTTTGTTGTTAATCTATCCATTGTCTGAAAAAACCTACAGTCTTGGAAGATTTGCAACAAAATTTGTAAACCAGTTTGCTTAGAACAGTATGGAAACCACTGTGAGCATCTCTTTTCATAACAATTTTATTTCACTTGTTATAGTATTACAGTACCAAACATATTTATGGCAACTGACCTCTGGCCCACCCTGTATTTTCATGAACTTATGTGCACTTTGTTCATAAAGCACACATTAATGCAAAACGTGTTGTAGTACCCTTTACTCCCCATAGTTCACCTGAAATTTTTCTTGTTCAGTGATAAAGGAGTATTAGTATGAAGAAAATGGATCACGGAAAAGAGATATCAAGGAAAAGGTTATGAATAAAACAGTGCCAGTAGTGTTCTAAAGGTTGGAGCATATGATAAAAAATAGTGGAAGCTACCTTGCTGGTGGTAAGGTATGTTCAAATAGAATGAGATTTTCACTCTCCAGCAGAGTGTGCGCTGATATGAAACTTTCTGGCAGATTAAAACTGTGTGCCTGACCGAGACTCGAACTCAGGACCTTTGCCTTTCGCGGGCAAGTTATAATGGTATTTGTTTGAAACCAGAAACAATAATTTCATCGTATGGCGATGTTTACACAATAACAATTTGCAATGTATTCAGTGTTGTATTTGTAGAATAAACAACAACAGATAAAAAACAATTTCTACAAAGCGCGCTAAGCCATGAGGTTGGTATCCAAAATTGCTGATAATGCCATGGTGATGAAGAACGGAGAACCAGCAATGCTGTCAGCCAATGAACTGGACACAGCAGCTTCTAACTGGGCATGCTTATGCTGTGTGTACTGGAGAGAGCCTCTGGTTTCTGAGGTGAGGAGATACGGTGCCTGGCGACGCACATCAGCTGTGTTTTTGCTAGCTTAAAAGACTCTTCTATGGGTATTCTGGATATTCTACCACATTTAGACATTTGTGTGTTTAGGGGTATTCTCTTTCTCGGTTTGCTCCCTTGTCACATTATATGTTCTCTTGATGTTCTGGCTTGTGTTCAGTTTCAGTTGGTTTAACTCCTCAGACACTAGAACTCTTGCTGTTGACAATTTAGTATGGCCCAAATAAAGTAGTGACTCTGATGTTAACGTATCATCTCAGGCAAGAATATTCATCTGTAACAAAAGAGAAGTATACTGGGAGGAAAAAAATGACCTGTCAATGAGTACTGTTCAAGTATTTGGGATCCTCAACAGGGCAGATGAGAGAAGCAGTTCAAATGCATTCATAGTCATGCTAACAAATTTATGCCTAATTGATCCAGACACCATAAGAATTTCATGGATGTTCAGAGATCTTAGATGGAAATTTTTGGAAAAAGTGTAATGTTCTGTTTTTTCAGAGTGGTATTGTGTACACATAAAGAACCATTATTCCACAAAGACTATAAAAAAGGTTCTGCTGCTTTTATTATGTACCTTGCAGCAGAACTGTAAGAATACAATAAGAGTGTCAGAGCAAGCAGGGGAACTTTTCCTGATTTTCATTTATAAGTGAGGGAGTTAAGAATAAATAATATCAAGTATGTATTATTTTCTGTCAGATAATTTTAAGGTATAATAATACTAATAATATCTGTAAAGTTAGAGAAAATATATAAGAGTATTGTCAATCATTATTCCAGAATGTAATGAGAAATGGGGAAATGATAGAGACAGATTATATAGCATCTGCTGTGCACCTATGTGTGAGTGGAAATTCACTGCTTACTACTAAAGTAATTTTGGAATAGGTGCTGTCTAATAATTACAGCCAAGTAAGGAAAAATAAGTGATATTACATAACACCATTACTGGCTAGTAAGTTACAGGTGCAGGTGTGTTTATTCTGCAGCTATGCCTAAACTTAGGAAAGTGAAGGATAATAACGACTCATAGCAAAACACATGGGTTGTCCAAAAAGAAAAATGTACTTGGATATATCCTTAATACATAAGGTGTGAAAAACATTTATGAGAATCAATATCAAACCTAATCAAACTTTTTTAGAAAAGGTTCCATTCTCATTGATGCATTTGTAATAATTAGACCCAAGTTTGTGAAAGCTATGTTATACTCTTCTATTACCAATAATTACAGCTATAAAGTTACTGTTTCTGAGTGTTTTATCATTTTCCAACTGCTTTTCTATTCAAGTTTACGGGAAAGTGTGATGTTCCCTGGGTTTCAAGTTGGGACCGTAAAGGGAATATTAAAAAAATTCTGAATTGAAATGTAGCAGTTATTGTTGTATTGGTGTACTATCAGGCAACTGAATGTTGTTATGATTCAACAAAGCCCAGCAGGAAGCATTATGTGCCTCATGTTTTAGATGGTGTACTGAAATCATCAAGAAGTTTTAGAATAGGCTGCTGAAGTTGTTATTAGTATGAATTTCATTAGGAGCAAACTCTTGCAGGCTGAAAAGATGTAGTATCTTCTTCCTATTGTTCAAATCTGACAATGCTTGTTTGGTTTCTGAAAGAGAATCTGTGTGATGCCTGTCCATTGTGTGTAGTGTCCTTCATCCCATAGGAGTCTGTCAGTATTGTTTGTCGTGGGCACTAGCAACTGGTGACAGGTCCTGAAGGGACTCAACTTCTGATGCTGAGTGCCAGCTACATGTATGTGAGTGTGGCTTACAAAGAAAATTAGTATGCTCCACATCTTAGAAACTATTTTGTAGCTGTACCGGAGTGTTTGTCAGGGAAATCAGAGGCCAGTTATACCTCTGAAATAGCATGGAATGTCGTTATAATGAATCAAGGCATTGCATGGATGCCAAATCAATGTTCTCCAAAATCAACCACATTACAGCATTTTGCTTGGAAAATTGTATGGTACAGAGGGGTATGAACGTAATAAGGATGATACCCAGAACCAAGTGGAGCTTAGGGCAGTGTGGACAGCAGGTGGTAGGAGGGAGGCTGGAGGGGAGGGGAAAAAATGAAAACGAAATAAGACAATATAAACAAAATAAGACAATATAAACAAAATAAGAGAAGAAAAATAGATTAACTCATAAGTATGCCAAACATGATACCCCTCATCTCAATGACTGCTTCACAGCCTGTTCCATATGGATTCTTCCCACCAACACCAGCTTTTCTGAATTGCGCAGGTGGGAACTTTCCCTGCAATACATCCTACGTTCCCGTAATCCTCCTGGCCTCAACCTTCGTTAGTCACTGTCCTCACCCATCCAGCCTCCTCCCTGTTCCCATTCCAGCACTACACAGCCGTCATTTCACCGCCACACCCAGTCTTTTAATTTATTTTTATTTTTATTTCTCTCATTTCCGATACTTACCCCCCCCCCCCCCCCCCCCCCCCCCCCTCCGCACCTTTTCTCCTGCCCTACATCTAAACTGCAACACTTCACTGACCGCCACTCCAACCATACTATCCCTCCCCCTCCCTGCCCCAGCCTCCTCCTTACCCCCACCCAGTCACCACTCCCATCGTGCACTGGTGCTGCTGTTCACAGTGTAGTTTCAGCCCTCAGACTTCAGATGTGTGTGCAAGTTGCACTTGTGTGTGTGTGTGTGTGTGTGTGTGTGTGTGTGTGTGTGTGTGTGTACTGCTAACAAAGGCCTTACTGGCCGAAAGCTATGATTGTGTGAATCTTTTTATTGTGCCTATCACAACTTAGCATCTCCGCTATATGGTGAGTAGCAACTTTCCTTCTCTCGTATTGTTAACTCATAAGGAGGTATGCATGGACTAGAGAATGTGACCCAAGGAATATGAAATAAAATAAATACATGAAATGTAATCACTAATCAGTTAATGAAAATGACAGTAAGAATTAGGATAGTCAAAACTCTATTATATTTACATTTAAAACTACTGTGTTTCCTTGTTTCCACTCACTGGTATTATATAAGAATAAAGGCACTTTGTAATGTGAGAGAAAGTATGGAATGTTTCAAATTGACTATGTAATCATGCATTTTATTTGATATTGCAGTTTGCAGAATAATTTATGAAATTTTTTACCTGCAGACAGCTGTAGGTGACTTCTTGCTCAAATATTTTATGTGTATATTGTAATGACCTGGTCCCCTTTCATTTAACACTCATTTATGAGTGAACCAGATGACAATTGGTGGTCCTAGCTATCATAATTTGTTTTAAGATATTTAATAATAATATACTCAGAACACTTATTATTACAACTATATATTACTCCACATACCTATGTTGCTTATGAATTTGAAAAGTTTTTCACTAGGGGAGAGTAGAGACCACCTACAAGAAAATTAAAGAGACCTTTGGAGAAAAGAGTGACAGCAGTATGAATATCAAGAGCTCAGATGAAAACCAGCAATGAAGTGAAAGGTGGAAACAGTATATAGAGCGCCTGTACAATAGAGATGAACTTGAACACAATATTATAGAAATGGGAGAGGTTGTAGATGAAGATGAGATGAGAAGGATGACACTGCAAGAACAAGTTGACGGAGCACTTAAAGACCTAACTCGAAACAAGGCCCCCTGGAGTAGATGACATTCCATCAGAACTACTGATAGCCTTGGGAGAGACAGCCATGACAAAACTCTTCCATCTGGAGTGCAAGATGTAGGAGACAGGCAAAGTACCATCAGACTTAAAGAACACTGTAATAATTCCAGTACCAAAGAAAGCAGTTACTGACAAGTGTGAAAATTACTGAACAATCAGTTTAATAAGACATGGTTTCAAAATACTAACATCAACGGAAAAACTGGTAGAAGCTGACCTAGGGGAAGATCAGTGTGGATTTCGGTGATATGTATGAACACGGTGGGCAGTACTGACCCTATGACTTATCTTAAAAGATAGGTTAAGGAAAAGCAAACCTACTTTTTTAGCATCTGTAGACTTGGAAAAAGTTTTAGACGCTGTTGACTTGAGAACTCTCTTTGAAATTCTGAAGGTAGCAGGGATAAAATACAGGGAGCAAAAGGCTATTTACAACTTGTGCAGAAACCGGACAGCAGTTGTATGAATCCAAGAGCATGGAAAGGAAGCAGTGGTTGAGAAGGGAGTGAGACAGCATATCCCCATTGTTATTCAATCTGTACATTAAGCAAAAAGTGAAGGAAACCAGAGAAAAATTTGGCATAGGAATTAAAGCGTAGGGAGGAGAAATAACTACATTGAGGTTTACTAATGACATTATAATTCTGTCAGTGACAGAAAAGACTTGGAAAAGCAGTTGAATGGAATGACAGTGTCTCAAAAGGAGGACATAAAATGGATATCAACAAAAGCAAGACAAGGGTAATGGAATTAAATCAGGTGGTGCTGAGGGAATTAGATTAGGAAACAAGACACTTAAAGTAGTAGACAAGTTTTGCTATATGGGCACCAAAATAATTGATGATGAGCAAAGTAGAGATGATATAAAATGTAGACCAGCAATAACAAGAAAGCATATCTGAAGAAGAGAAGTTTGTTAATATCAGTTATTGATTTAAATGTTAGGAATTTTTTCCGGAGGTATTTGTCTGGAGTGTTGCCATGTATGGAAGTGAAATGTGGATGATATACAGTTTAGACAAGAAGAAATTGGGAATTTTTGAACTGTGATGCTTCAGAAGAATGCTGAAGATCAGATGACTAGATCATGTAACTAATGAGGAGATACTCAACAGAACTGGAGAGTCAAGAAATTTGTGGCACAACCTGACTAGAAGAATGGATCGGTTGTTAGGACATATTCTGAGACATAAAGGGCTCACCAGTTTAATAATGGAAGGAAGTATTTGGGGGGGGGGGGGGGCTAAAATTGTAGAGGAGACCAGGAGATGAACACAGTAAGCAGATTAAGAAGGATGTAGGTTGCAGTAGTTATTCAAAAATGAAGAGGCCTATGCAGGATAGAGTAGGATGGAGAACTGCATCAGACCAGTCTTAAAAGTGGAGACAACAACAAACAACATAAATTTGTTTATTCAAGTAAGTGATGATATCTGTGATGATGTGGAGAAGTCATTTGATAGTAATTTGGCAATACAAGTTATCATAATCTTGTCGTAGATAGACATGGTTGGAGACCACGGCTGTTATATAAAATTATTTTATTTAAAAAGTACCATAAATGGTTTTGAATTTTTGTACAACTCATGAAGAGATGGTTTTTTCATGCTTTCATCAATACAGATTATGCAATGGTTTCCTGTGAGTTGTCCTAGGATAAACAATAATTTACAAATTACGAATGTCTAACCAAAATATAGTGCAACCATTTTGGTTACACATTTGTAATTTGTAAACTATTGTTTACCCTAGTGCAACACACAAGAAACCAGTGTATAGTCTGTGTTGATGAAGTGGTTGCACTACATTTTGGATACACATTTGTAATTTGTGAATTCTTGTTTATCGCAGGACAACTCACTGGAAACCAGTGTACAATCTGTTTTGATGAAACATGAGAAAACCATCTCATGATCAATAGTAAAAAATATATAAAACTGGTAACAGTACTTTTTGAATAATGTGACCTAAAACCAATTTTTGGCTGATTGTTGTTTGCCATCAACAATTTATTTCATACAAATTATAACTCTGAGCTATGAAAGAAAGGTGTTTTGCCTGCCAGTTAAAATATTTCAGATGGCATTGGATGCATCTTGGCTTCATCCTATTTAGAGAATATGTTTTGATCTATGTACTTTGAAGAACATATAAGGAAACCAGCGTTTTGGGATGCCTTGTATTTTGCTTCTTACTAGGGAACCTAGGAAAAATCCTAGATCCCTGCTGTTGCAAATGTTATCGTCAGTCGGTACCACAGAAACAAAGTGCTGTATATCAGCAGGATAAATCAAGATTACTGTTTTTATGATGGCAGATTATACCAGGCTAAAGGGGAATCAAGGACCTGGTAAAGACAACATTCCGTGAAAAAAAATTGAAATGGAATGTAACAATATCTTGCAACCATTAAATTGCTAGAAAGATGGTGCAAGGTGTGCAAATGAAATTTTAATATAAGGATTCATCTGCAGTAAGTCTAGTGAGTTGTTATAAATTTAGAGCTGAAAGAGATTCATGACTTCAGTTTGATGAGTTACAAATATTTTTATGTCTCAGTTTAATGTGTTCAGCTCGAAAGTACTAAAATCATAATCTTAGTAACTAATACTCACCATAGGTGGGGAATTGAGCTCTATTTTAATTTAAAGTTGACTTTTCTTTTTCTTTCTTTTTTTTCTTCTTTTTTTGCCCCAGTTGACGTGGGCTAACCTGTAGCTCTTCTGCATCTTTTGGATCATGATCTTCAGATTAGTACAAGCATAGACTATCCAAATGTTGCAGCATTGCATAATAAAGTTATGAGCATACCATCAATTAAAGCCTGGATCACAAAACAACCAGTTACAGATCAATAGAACAAGTTTAGTTTTAGCATTACAGTATGAGGTTGGTCATGCTATATGCAAGCATTAATAATTGTGTGCAAAAATAATGTAGTTGTTTGTTATTTCCATGATTAGTTTAAAAAAATGGAATATTTTTACTCTTAAGGCATTTACTATTTGTTATCTGTCTTGATACTTTTTTTAGCACCTTTGAGAAACTGTACACACAGTTTCCATCTACATATAATAGAAATACAAATTCTGTAGTGTAATGTACACCAAATTCTAGTATTGGAAAATGTGATCCCCATTCAACTGATGTTGGACAAGTTTTAGAAAGACCTCAAATGATCTGAAGCTGTCCCCAACTTGAACATCTGTAAGTATCACGGAGTATTACCATGCATAGTCCAAATGAAAGTGAAACTCTATTATATTTCTTACACTGCATTTCCTCTCATCACTACACTACCTCATGTGTGAACTAATGCCAAACATTACTTCTTTACTGCTTCCATTATCTGCAAATATATATATATAAAAAAACAAAGATGAGGTGACTTACCGAACGAAAGCGCTGGCAGGTCGATAGACACACAAACAAACACAAACAAACATACACACAAAATTCAAGCTTTCGCAACAAACTGTTGCCTCATCAGGAAAGAGGGAAGGAGAGGGGAAGACGAAAGGAAGTGGGTTTTAAGGGAGAGGGTAAGGAGTCATTCCAATCCCGGGAGCGGAAAGACTTACCTTAGGGGGAAAAAAGGACAGGTATACACTCGCACACACGCACATATCCATCCACACATATACGGACACAAGCAGACATATTTAAATGAAGATTATATATATATATATATATATATATATATATATATATATATATATATATATATATATGAAGAGATATAAATGAAGAGATAAATAGAAGAGATTCAAAGAAAAATATATATATATATATATATATATCTAAAAAGAAAGATGATGAAACTTACCAAACAAAAGCGCTGGCAGGTCGATAGACACACAAACAAACACAAACATACACACAAAATTCTAGCTTTCGCAACCAATGGTTGCCTCGTCAGGAAAGAGGGAAGGAGAAGGAAAGACAAAAGGATATGGGTTTTAAGGGAGAAGGTAAGGAGTCATTCCAATCCCGGGAGCGGAAAGACTTCCCTTAGGGGGAAAAAGGACAGGTATACACTCGCACACACACACATATCCATCCACACATACACAGACACAAGCAGAAACTCTTTGTCTTTAAATATGTCTGCTTGTGTCTGTATGTGTGTGGATGGATATGTGTGTGTGTGTGCGAGTGTATACCCGTCCTTTTTTCCCCCTAAGGTAAGTCTTTCCGCTCCCGGGATTGGAATGACTCCTTACCCTCTCCCTTAAAACCCACATCCTTTCGTCTTTCGTCTTTCCCTCTCCTTCCCTCTTTCCTGATGAGGCAACAGTTTGTTGCGAAAGCTTGAATTTTGTGTGTATGTTTGTGTTTGTTTGTGTGTCTATCGACCTGCCAGCGCTTTCGTTCGGTAAGTCACCTCATCTTTGTTTTTATATATAATTTTTCCCACGTGGAATATATATTTTTTAAGGCATGTTAACAAATGACATTTACTGCATGATATTTGTCAGACAGAAATCATGTCTAATTTAAACAGTGTAGAATTTACATTAGAGATATATATTTCTATCATCAGTGACACATCTTGAAACACCTATAGCGATATGTGCAAAGGTTACAAAGACAGAGTGAAGAAACTTAATGCCTTAACAGAAATGCTGGAAGAATTTGGTATGACCATAGAAGAGATTCAAAGAAAAATTCATAACTTAAAAAAACAATTTAATATTGAATTTTAAAAAAGCTCAAAGACAAAATCTGGTCAGGGCACTGAAGAATTACAAGAAGCTCTGCATGTAAACCAGCAATAAGAAATTTACCAATGGTAAAAAGAAAGGCATAATAGTTTTTTTTATTTTTTCTGGATTAATTGTTTACCTGAGTTTGTATTTCTAAGGAGCTTCCCTTTGGCTGCTAACAAAAGATTCCCTATACCCACTGTGTACTTCTTCAGCACTTTTTGAGCAGTTATTAGTGCCTTTATGTGACAGTGGTTGTAGGCTATCAGGGCAGATCTTCATGTCACCACTTCCATGCATTATTTTGCCTGTTTCTAAATTTTTTCAGTTGAATGAACCTCAGGAGCATATATATTTGTAGAATATTGTGTAGACAATAACCTATTATGTAAACTGTAAAAGGCCATATTTTATGGAGTAAGGAGAAGTGGTTTCTCAATATGCTAGACACAGTACCAATGGCATTTTCCTTTATTTCCTTGATCTAGAGCATCTTAGTTATAAATTCTCATTGATCACTGACTATTAAATGGGTGTGGTTGCATAATATGAGATCGTAAAGGAAAAGTGATGTCAACTACAAAAACATGTAGCATACGCAACCTTCTTTCTGGGAGAGGCATCTTTTGGAGACCTAATGCTGCAGTTTCGATGAAACCTGCATTTCCACTGCTTCTGGAAAACCCCACCATCTGATACTGTTCCATTGCTGCCAACTGTGACAGTGAGAAATTTGTAGGTAGCAACAACTGCTATTAAGACAACACTGTGCTTCTCTTTATAGTTAAAATAACACTGGGTCTATTCTGGGGAGTTGGACAGGAACATGTTTGTCATCAATAGCAACCAAACATTTGAGAAAATTCCACTTCATCTCAAATCTGTTGGCAACACTTTGCCAGTCTTATGGTGTAAATGAGTTCTGTAACAAAATGAAAAAAAATAATGGCATTTGTTACAGGTTGTAAGAAACTTATAATTTATATTTCTTTTATTATTACTTTGACTAGGAGACTGCCAATGGAAAACAAGACACCGTCTGACAATTAGAAACATTCTGAGGAAGTGAATTATTCTAACTTAATGTCTATATTGCAAAAAAATTAATCCCAAGTTGAAGAGCAAAAATATTTCAGTGAATGATTTATTCATGCAAAATGTGATATGCACATTGAGGGAAAAAGAGGATTAGCATGATATTTTTGGAAAACATGTTGCAGCTGGAATGTGACCTCTCTCTTCAGAATATTTACATGAAAAAATTAAAAGAAAATTTCAACAAGTCATATTGGGTATAAATGAGGAGAATGAACTTCTACCAAATCCTGTTTTCATAGCACCGAAACTTGAAATTCAGTAGCTGCGGGTAGTGGATTTTTCAACTCATCAATTCTGAATGATATATAAATCTATAACCACCAAAAACCTTAGCTTCTTACATACTGAGTGAAGCTAAAAGTCCTTTTTAACATATTCAACAACAATTACCTTAATGTAATCTTCTAATGCTGACATAATTGTTCTGCATAATTCAGGATCGATGAGATTTACTGTATATTTTCTTGTTCTGAATAAATAGCTTAAGCTTGCTTAATAGTCACCTGTAAACATAAGATGAACAATTTCAAACAATATCTTTTTAATGAACATTTCATGAAACAAAGTAGTATTTCATCCAGTACCTGATACTAAAAGTCGCAAAGTTACAGCAAGTCATCCTGTTACACTAATGGCTTTTGGAGGTTCTTAGGAGCTGGTAAGTTACTGATTGAGTTCACGTGACCCTGTGTGGGTGTGAGCACTTCTTTATTTAATACACGTGGCTGAAATAAATGACTTTTGTCAAGGTGACAACACAGATCATGGACTTGAAGCCCTTCATACATCTGTTACTTTTTCTTCTGCTGTTTATGTATTGCCCTGGCAATTAGTGAGTCATCTAAATAATTAACACACCTGGGGACACCACAGATGAGTTGTTCAAGATGTCTCTGAAATACTGTGGAAGTACTTTCACTTTCAAATGGCAGTCTCTTATGACGACACATGCCAAACAGCCTATAAATCACTAAATACTGTTTTGCCTGGTCACATACAGGTAATTGAAAGTATGAGAGTGGTTTGAAAAGTTCTCAGAACCACCACGAGAGGTCAGCGCTAGCGCAACGAGTTGTTCTTGTGAAATTAATTGGACTGTTGCCTGTAAACATGTGCCACATCTGTGCTCTTGGAAGAGAGTTGTGGTGGTGATGTGACTCTGTTGTTCCCACATAGTGATTTGCAAAGATGTAAAAAATTGAGATTCGAGCAGTGATTAAGTACTTTGTAAAGAAAGGTATGGAAGCAAGCACATTCATGGCGATTTCCAGAATACACTGGGGGACTGACCTCCTTCATATGCAACTGTTGTCAAGTGGACTAATGAATTTAAATTTGGTCAGGAGAGCTTAGATGATCATCCACGCAGTGGTAGGCCGAGATTTGTCACTACTCCAGAAATCATTGCAAAAATGCACAAAATGGTCATAGAGGATTGACAACTGAAAGTGCGTGAAATTGCTCACACTTGCCAGATGTCATCTGAAAGGGTATATCACATTTTGACTGAAGAATTAGATATGAAAAAATTATCTACAAGATGGGTGCCGTGACTTTTGATGCAATGCGATGCACACGTGTACTGTTGCCATGGCAAAATTATACGAACTAAGGTATGAATTGTTGTCACACTCACCTTATTCACCTGACAGGCTCCATCAGACTTCCATCTCTTCCCAAAACTGAAAATTTTGCTTGCTGGACAAAGATTCACTTCAAACGAAGAATTGATAGCTGGAGTTGCCAATTATTTTGCAGGCCTGGAGGAAACTCATTTTCGAGATGAGATTAAGGCACTGAAACATCATTGGACTAAGTGCATTCATCTACAAGGAGTCTACATTGAAAAATAAAAAAAGTTTCAGTGATGTAAGTACTTTTTTCTATTCCGTTCCAAGAACTTTTCAAACCAACCTTGTAACATCAATGAGATCTATTTTAGAAAAACAATGGTCCCCAGTCAATTTTGCCAACAGTATCACTAGGCTAGAAATTGGATACAGATCTACACTAGCTTGAGCATTAATGGTAAGATATCAAATTGCCACAAGTCCTAAGTAACCCATATGGCTACCGTATTTACTTGAATCTAAGCCGCACTTTTTTTATGGTTTTTGTAATCCAAAAAACCGCCTGCGGCTTAGAATCGAGTGCAAAGCAAGCGGAAGTTCTGAAAAATTTTGGTAGGTGCGGCCACAACTAACTTCTGCCGTCGAATATATGTAGCGCTACACAGGCATGCTTTGTAGGCACAAAGATAAATACTGGCGCCAAAACCTCTGCGTCAGTAAATAAATTTAAAAAAAAAGGGTGGAAGACGAGCTTTTTTTTTTCTCCGCCCCGAGTTTCAACCACTGCAGTTTCATACATTATCCAACAAAGTAAATACAAATTCCGAATTGTTCATCTTCGAATGTAGCAGAATTTCAATGTACTATGAAAACCCGACTGGCAAGACTGTTTGGGATGTTTGTCAATATGGCCAACTCTACGTTCTGAATTTTTTCCTACCTGTGAGAAGAGATGGTTGCTAATAGGAACCTGATGAAATGTGAATCACATGCAGTATTCCCTTCACCATAAGAATAATATGAATATAAACATTTTGTCATGTATTCTTTCGTGTTTGCTGCTATTTCATTTAAATCCTGTCTGCCTAATAAACTACAAAACTAGAGTGCGACAACAGCAAACGCGGAAGAATATACATATCGTATCATGTTTATATTCGTATTATTCTTATGCCTAATAGTGATACGGTCAGAAACGAAGCACGGCAACTGACTAGATTTTTAAATCTAAGATGACTCTAATTTATGTGCAGAATTTGATGTACTAAAGAAGCGGCCGCAAAGATTTTCAAACGGAGAAAAATTTTCGCCTAACTCTCATTCAGAACATGTTCTATCATACGCAATCTATTATTTGGTTCTTGTTGATCATTATCAGAGAAGGCAGCAGTGTAAGTAACAACAAATAGCAGTCTCTTGCCATTGTTTCGCTAATGAGACGATTCCCCTCTCTCTCTCTCTCTCTCTCTCATTTTATTTAAAAAAGCGGCGGTAGCACGCACAAAAGCAATCCATGCCACAAGCAGCGACGGGTCGTAAACACTCATTATCAGATTGCGACAAACAATGCATGACACAGTACAGTAATGCATTTTCAGCTTAGAGTGACGTAAACACCTATAACAAAGAGAACGGCACTAATCAGATCAAAGCAAAATAAGCAATCGATTCAAACCAGACGAAGCATGTGAAAAAGGAAGGGTACCCATATAAATACAGACGGAGTGCCTGACGCATAGCAATGGCTACCCGGTAAAGCTTAACTGCTAAGCATACGACTCGAACCAAACTACTGTAGCTGTATCGTCATTCATTCGACCTAAATTGTGTCTCATATTACAATGGACCAACTTTGTTTTGATTTGGAGGTGCGGCCTAAAACTTTTCTCTCCCCTTGAATTTCGAGTCTCAAATTTCAGGTGCGGCTTAGATTCGGAAATTTTTTTTTCCTTTATTTCAAGTCTCATTTTGCAGGTGCGGCTTAGATTTGAGTGCGGCTTAGATTCGAGTAAATACGGTACTTAATTACTACCAGGAACATTGCCCACTAGCTAGACAAAACTGGGGATATTACTCCTATACATTCCAGTTAAATCCATTTTAATTTGATTGAATGTCCCAAAAGACACTTTACGTGCTCTACAAAACTTAAGCACTGGTGATTAATTTAAGGATATATGGTCTTGGAACCCTGTTGCACAATCTAATATAGGTTCAAATAGTTGCATATAATGCTCATATAATGTATCCTAGTTTTTCAGTTGAATGGTAGTTGAAAACAGATTCACTTGGTCTTGAATTTAGAAAACACAAAAGTTTGTAAACCAGAAATGTTTCTTGATGTCTAAAGATCGTACCAGGAGGGTCAGTTGCCAAGAAACATTTTTGTACTTAGCTTGAACTGTGATCTGACCTCACGACTGGATTGACTGTCCATTATATGCCGTCACTGAGCACTGCAACTACTGCACCTGTGGGGAACCGTTGCCCCAGTGTGTGTTCACATTAAGTGTTGACATGGCTGTGCCTCTGTCCAACTGTTATTCTACCATTGCTGCATCAATTTCCAGCTGCAGCACGAATTTCTGCATCCTGTCTGCTGCTACTGTTATCACCAGCAGGATAGTGTGCAGTGCATTGGTGGTTGCTGTTGCTGCCTGCTGGCCAAGGCAGGCCCTTGCTTGATGCCGTGATTCATAGTATGCAAAATAGGGGCTTCACGGAATGGGTAGCGACATCATTGATGCCTTGTGCCAAAATCTGCACATGAATTTGTTGCATTACATTTCCTGGGACTCTTTCACAGCAATATGGTGGGAACATCTGTGTGCACTTCTGCTCACTTTGGGCACGATGACAGCAAACAAAGCATTTTTGCTTGTGCGCATCTACCAATGATGAGGATGGTGGACTGCTAACTACTGCTCCAACTACTGAATTCCATTTTTGTCAACTACGGGACAACTGAGTGATTGGTAAGTTGGATGATTATGTTGACTGGTTGTCATCAGTAATCAATTATTGATTGTAGAATGCAACGGTGACTACTTCTACATGGGAGTTGGCATTGGAATTATCAAGGAACATAGTTTGCTCTGATGATGTTCCTTTGCGAGCTTTGGTAGTTCCTAGCACGTCACTGAGGGTTGCATCAGATGACTCTAAACCCTTTGCTCTAATTTTTATGTCAGGCAACAGACATATAATCACATCGCCAATTAATGATTGCATATATGATATGCCACACTGTTTACAGGAAAAATCACACATGCACACTACACCTTGCAAGTCAGCAGCCTAATCTGCATATGGTTGTTTACGTTGCTTAACACTATAGTGGCTGTGTTGAACAACTGCTATGGTGCAAGGCAAGGCTGTGATAGGTTGGGATGTATGGCAATTTGCCTCCCATGGCAGGGCTGCAGTTGAGTGGTGGGAAGTTCTGGGTGCAGATCCATAATTAGTCTTATTCCATAACAATTGCAGCAGTGGAACTGTAGCTGGAGTGGTGATCAGTGGCCTTATTGGTTAGGTCGCCTCATCTGGTGCAGTGTGCCAGAGCCAGCAGCAGCCCACCAAAAAGGCAACAGCAGCAGCTGCTGAGATGCTGTAGTCACCAAAGTGGCAGAGATAATGCTGACACAGAGCGGCAGCAACGACCAATGGAACAGGAGAAAGTGGCTGTGGTTGCTGGCCTGCTTCTGTGTCTTGGTAGCAAACACACCAGGACAGGAAGGGTCAATCCATGGGCTGTGACATGGCTGATTATGATGGTGTGTTTACTTGCACAGGGCAATAACGGCAGGTTGGTTAGGTGGCCCAGGCTCAAACTCCAATCCACCAAGAAGGTGTCAACAGCAGATGGCACTCAGCAGGTGACCCACTAGTCGAAAGACATGAAGTCGACAACAGTTGGAGTGAGCTCAGGCAGTAGTGTGCAGCTGTTGAGGGCAGAGTCCAGTAACGGCAGGTGGCTGGTTCATCTTGATGCGTAGACTGGTGTAGACCTCCACTCAGATAGTGGCTGGTGCTGACATAATGAGTGCCTAATTTTGACAGTATTTTTGCTAGCCACATCCGCTGTGGTTTCTGCAACAGTAATGGTTTAGCTCTCTAAGACAACGCCCGAGATCCAACTGTTGAGCCACCAGGACACCATAGCTCCAGTTCTTCTGTCGTATCACCACTTCACAGCCCTGGTGGTACTGTGAAGATGTCGCAGCCTCTCCTTTCAGAAGCAGTGGCTAGTGACTTTGGGATCGTCATTTTGTTGAATAGTGGCTCTTGCATACCAAACATATGTGATAGCAACATGACACCAAGTTACAGAGACGACCTGTGATGCCCTCCATATGGTGTCATTTTGGTGACTCATCACACAAGTCATCTGCTTCACCAGTCAGAATCATGGCACAACAACATTGTGATTGGAACCCGGTTGTAATTACATTGGTTTGGTGACTGTAATAGTCAGTCAGCAAATCATATACATCAGCAAAGCACAAACTACTCGGGTCTGAGAGTGGGCATACTTTTTGCACCACTCGGTACAGTTTATTACAAGAAGACAGTAAGAGTTCGCCCTGACGTTCAGGGTCAGTTATTTGATTTGATTTGCTTTCCAGCAGTGAAAAACAAGGCAATGTAAACAGACTTCTCTACTCGCACCCGCCTCATTCTAAGCAAGTGAATGACAGAGAGAGAGAGAGAGGGGGAGGGGGGGGGGGGCGGATGATGCTGCAGCTGCAGATTGTTGTAGCAATTCCTATTGATGCTGTTTTTGTTTTTGTCGTCTTTCGAATTCTCGATGCTTTTCTTGCTGTAGCTGCAATAGTTGCTGTCGCAGCTGCAACTGCTGCTGCCACAAATTTAGATACTCAGATACTTAGGTGCATGGTGAGAATGTCCTCTTTGTCATTTTATCCTACTACGTGTAACTAGAATATCGTTTATGATCACTCACGCTAGTGGTGATGCAGAGACCGGAGGAACAAAAAGGTGATTCATGTGGTCAGTGACGATGGAGTTCACGAAGTGAATGGCTGGCCGGAAACAAAAGTCCAGAGAATAGCGAAAGTCGTAGTAAATGTGCGCAAAGAGTCCAGGGATCATCGATCCTTATAGAAAATTGTGAGCACAGACAAGGTCCAATAGCTCTACTGTGAACGCCGCCTATCGAAGTCTTCAAAGAGTAGAGAGAACTGCTTTGCTGCACACGATCGCCTCGGTAGCTGTGTAGCATGGGCAGCATAACTGATTGTAATCGAAGGGGCCGAAGTCGATTTCCTCCACTCGGGGACTGGGTGTTGTGTTGTTCTTACGTTCGTATCCTGGCATCAAACAAATAAAATTGTCTCAGATACACTGTCATATCGTCTTTCTGTTGGTGAGAGGGCTGAGTGGGCATGGACCGAAAGCCAATAAATTAAAATAAAAAAAAAAACTGTCACGTTATTTACGGACACTGTCATGTGAGTGGCAGTGGGCTACGTGACACGCCGACAGCATGCTGTGTATTCTCTGCGGAAGTAAGCTTCAGCCATGGTATGAAGCTTGTGTATCTTGCATCCGCAAGGCAGGGAATAAGAATCACTGTTAAACACTAAAATTTATGCCTCATAAAAGTGTTTCGTATTTCTGACCTATATTAATTTTTTCTTCAGGCAGAAAAATTTCTTCCCTTCTTTGAAAAGTATTAGGAATCGTGACGTTGGGTTTTGTCTTCAATTAAGTAGCAGATCGATAAATCCTGCAGTAAGGCCAATTTCTTTTAATTCAGTTTTCTCATTTCTCAGTGATCCTCATTGTTCCTAACTCCAGAAACGCCATAGAACATAGTCTGTTGGCATTACTACCTTCCTATACACAACTGCATGATCTGTCAGCAACCTCGTAGAGTTTCATCACGCTGTAAACAGTAGCTGCTCTATCATACTTCCTTGGAGTACTCCTGAAATTTACTTTGCATATCTCTATTTTACCCCATTACGAGTGACGTGTTGACATGTGTCTGCAAGGAAGACCCGATTCCAGTGTCAAATCTGATTTTATAATTTGTAAGCTCATATTTTTTTACGGAATCAACCCTGGGCGCCGATGTCTACAACGCTGTGAATCTCATGCACAGAAAGACTGAACTGAATTTTGGAAGATTTCTGTTTGCAGAATCAGTGTTAATTTTTAAAGAAGAATTTTCGTTCTTCGAAAATAAAATACGTGAGTGTCCCATAATAATACAACATATTTACGCCAGCAGTGTAGTGCTACAAATATGCGCCTATCCACTACATCCTTTGAGGAAATGGGAATGACCTCGGTGTCCTTCCACTCGCTAGAAACCCTACATTGTTCCACCTACGATAAACTACAGCTAGAAGAGGAGCAAATTCTTTCGAATAATCTTTGTAGAATCTGACAGGTGCCTCATCCAATCCAGATGCTTTTTAACTATTGAGCGATTGCAGTTGCTTTCCTGGTCTACAACCATAAATAATAGACTCGAATTCGGTAGGTCGACTCAAACACCTGTCAGGCCATCCAGATTTAGATTTTCCGTGATTCCCTAAATCTTTTTATTAAGATGGTATCTGTTCTTTCGGACATATCCGAAAGAACAGATATCATCGGTGACCAAGCAGCTCGTTAGAATGAAATTACATTGAAATGAACACCCTTAGCTGCTTACGGACGTTGACATACGTCAACGGGCACAGATGAAAATGTTAGCCCCGACCGGGACTCGAACCTAGGGATTTCCTGCTTACATGGCAGACGCTCTATCCATCTGAGCCACCGAGGACACAGAGGATAGCGCGTCTGCAGGGATTTATCTCTGGCACGCCTCCCGCGAAACCCACGTTCTCAACGTATTGTCCTGCACTACATTCGTAGTGCCCGCGCCCATTATACTCATTACTCGCGGCGCGTTGCCGATTCCCGTAAGAGTTCGGGCACTGTTTGTGCATTCGCACAGAAGAAGATGGTCAAGTGGCCGGTAGCCTTAACTACATATTTATTAACACGGTATCTGTTCTTTCGGACATGTCCGAATAAATAAATATGTAGTTCGTCAGGAGCTGACTGTCTTCACTGCTGCTGTGGTGGCCTTATATAGCCCATGGACGGCTTCTGATTGGTCGGCTTGTGGTTGGTGGGTGATTACGTACTGCTGTCGCAGACGGTGTCAATGTGTGCGCCGGTGGCGCCACCGCTTCCGTTGGAACGTAAATCTTGGAGGGAATGTCTTTGTTGCTTCTCTGCATCAAGCGCTCGTTTCCATGCACCGCTCAGATCACGGTTAAAGTTCTTCTCGCTCATTCTTATTTCAAAAGCCTCCTTAATAAAAGAATCCCAGTATGTGGAGGCATTGGACAAAAATTTTGTTCCACAGAATAGAATTTTATGTTTGTTCGTGAGGCTGAGCTCCGCAATTGCCGATTTCTCCAGCTCTCTATTTTTAATATGCTGTTGGTGTTCTGTGTAGCGGTCGAATGCGGTATGATTAGTCTGTCCTATACAGGGTGTTACAAAAAGGTATGGCCAGACTTTCAGGAAACATTCCTCACACGCAAATAAAGAAAAGATGCTATGTGGACATGTGTCCGGAAACGCTTAATTTCCATGTTAGAGCTCATTTCAGTTTCGTCAGTATGTACTGTACTTCCTCGATTCACCGCCAGTTGGCCCAATTGAAGGAAGGTAATGTTGACTTCGGTGCTTGTGTTGACATGCGGCTCATTGCTCTACAGTACTAGCATCAAGCACATCAGTATGTAGCATCAACAGGTTAGTGTTCATCACGAACGCGGTTTTGCAGTCAGTGCAATGTTTACAGATGCGGAGTTGGCAGATGCCCATTGGAAGTATGAATTAGCACGGGGCAATAGCCGTGGCGCGGTACGTTTGTATCGAGACAGATTTCCAGAACGAAGGTGTCCCGACAGGATGACGTTCGAAGCAATTCATCGGCGTCTTAGGGAGCACGGAACATTCCAGCCTATGACTCGCGACTGGGGAAGACCTAGAACGACGAGGACACCTGCAATGGACGAGGCAGTTATTCGTGCAGGTGACGATAACCCTAAAGTCAGCGTCAGAGAAGTTGCTGCTGTACAAGGTAACGTTGACCACGTCTCTGTATGGAGAGTGCTACGGGAGAACCAGATGTTTCCGTACCATGTACAGCGTGTGCAGCCACTATTAGCAGCTGATTTGGCTCCACGGATACACTTCTGCGAATGGTTCACCCAACAATGAGTCAATCCTCATTTCAGTGCAAATGTTCTCTTTACGTATGAGGCTTCATTCCAACGTGATCAAATTGTAAATTTTCACAATCAACATGTGTGGGCTGACGAGAATCCGCACGCAATTGTGCAATCACGTCATCAACACAGATTTTCTGTGAACGTTTGGGCAGGCATTGTTGGTGATGTCTTGATTGGGCCCCATGTTGTTCCACCTACGCTCAATGGAGCACGTTATCATGATTTCATACGGGATACTCTACCTGTGCTGCTAGAACATGTGCCTTTACAAGTACGACGCAACATGTGGCTCATGCACGATGGAGCTCCTGCACATTTCAGTCGAAGTGTTCATACGCTTCTCAACAACAGATTCGGTTACCGATGGATTGGTAGAGGCGGACCAATTCCATGGCCTCCACGCTCTCCTGATCTCAACCCTCTTGACTTTCATTTATGGGAGCATTTGAAAGTTCTTGTCTACGCAACCCCGGTACCAAATGTAGAGACTCTTCGTGCTCGTATTGTGGACGGCTGTAATACAATACGCCATTCTCCAGGGCTGCAACAGCGCATCAGGGATTCCATGCGACGGAGGGTGGATGCATGTATCCTCGCTAACGGAGGACATTTTGAACATTTCCCGTAACAAAGTGTTTGAAGTCACGCAGGTACGTTCTGTTGTTATGTGTTTCCATTTCATGATGAATGTGATTTGAAGAGAAGTAATAAAATGAGCTCTAACATGGAAAGTAAGCGTTTCCGGACACATGTCCACATAACATATTTTCTTTCTTTGTGTGTGAGGAATGTTTCCTGAAAGTTTGGCCGTACCTTTTTGTAACACCCTGTATAATTTCTTCCCCTCTCACAGGGGATATTATAAGTTCCACGGACCCTGAGGCTGAGACTGTCCTTAACAGGGCGCATAATCTCTTTAATTTTCTTAGGAGGACGAAAAATCGGTCTTATACCCAGTCTACCGAGGACTCTTCCTATTTTGCTGGATATAGCGCCACAAAAAGGAAGAACCGCAATCGGTGTTTCATCCTGTGAGTGTGCAGCGTTTTCACGTTTCCTTTTCTTGGAAAATGCTACCTTTATATCGCGTACACCATAGCCATTCTTTCGGGACACGTACTTCAGGTGGTTGATTTTGGATTTCAAGTGGTCCTCGTCAGAAACTGTTTTTGCTCTATATACCGAGGCGTTCAAAGCGGCCCTCTTCTGAACAGGATGATGGAAACGCTGTGCAGTAAGGTATAAATCGGTATGCGTCGCTTACGGTACACAGAGTGGCCGAGACGCCCGTCCGCCTATCGTTGTACTAAAACGTCTAAGAATGGCAACCTTCCTTCATTCTCCATCTCGACAGCGAATCGGATGTTCGGATGTATGCTGTTTATGTGTTCCATGACTTGTTCGAGAGCTTCTGCGTCCTGTGGCCAGACCATAAATGTATCGACAACACAACGATAAAATAAGGATGAATGGAGGGGAGCCGAATTTAATACACATTCCTCAAAATTCTCTATAAAAAGTTCGCCAGTGATGGAGACAATGGAGAGCCCATCGCAATACCATCCGTCATTTCATAAAATTTATTACCATACAAGAAGTAGGTGGTCGCCATCACAAGCCGGAAGAACTTCATAGTTTCAGGAGGAAAAAGATCCTCCAGAATTTTCAAAGTGCCCTCCACAGGGAACCGAGGGTGGCCTCAGATCTCAAGCAAGAGGTGTCATTTGTGCCGACACGAGCCACGATTTGGAGCTGGTTGTATCTGCTACGTTCAATAGCCGCCAGCAGGGCCTCCTCCACATCTCGGACGATACCTTGTGGAAAACATACCGAATGCGCAATGGCCTCCTTTCCCGACATGACTGCTATTTTCTTGAGGGGCACCATTAACCGCCTAACGTTGGAGCTCCTAGTGACCAGCATATCGCCATCTACACTTGTCTGGAACTGGCAGGAAAATTCGCTTTCTTATGAAGTTTGCTGGCTGATTTTCTAAGTTGTCTCGCACCATTTGTTACTAAATATGGCGACCGCAAATTTTTTACGAGTACACGTGTGAGCATCTCAGACGTCTGACCGAAGCTTATTTGTGAGCATAAACTGAATATAAGAGCTTCGCACGAGAGTTTCATACTTCAGCACAGAGCAAAGTATTTTTAAACCAAGCAGTTCGTGCTACCCACATAATTTTGCGTGAGCACCGTAATGTATTGGAAAGTACGTACTTTGTGAAACGGTATGTCGTCGTCTTTTGTTTCGTGCAGCGTGAAGTAAACCATTGATTGTTCAAATCGTGCAGGAAATGGTGAATTTCTTCAGAAATTTTAGCACCGGAATCTTATGGCCTGAAAGCACTGTTTCCCAATGCAGACAATATGGCTAGGCAGGAGACACTCGCGTTCGAACGTGTTCGAGATTTCCCCATATGTCTTAGCGTTCGATACAGTATCGAGCTTGATCGAACAACCATGTAACATTTGACTTGCGTGGCACTAGTGCAAGGTATACCAAGGACGCAGCCACAATTTTGTCAAAAGGGAAAACACATATCTGTAGTTATTAATTTTTTGCACATAATTTGCTTTTGGGAGGCCTTCATACAAATAATATCATAAAATTATGCAGGAAAACCTTTATATACCCTCAAATGCAGAATTAAATATTTCTTTATTTAACAATATGATAACTTCACACTATTGCCAAACGAATTAAAATTGCCTCTTTGCTAACAAAACACAGCTCAGACTTCTAATATAAGGTTCATAGAAGAATGTTAACAATGGGTTGAATAACTTATGAAGTTAAACGGGTTCCAATCTCTCCTACTACAATTTTGTATTTAAATTCGGTACTTACCTGAAACCACTTCATAATTTCTTCAGTACATCAAAGCATCCCAGCTTCCTCAATTCAGTCTCAAATTTCATTAAAGTACCTTCCATTTTATTAAAATTCTTCATTTTCCTTAAGTGTTCAAAACTCTTCTTAAAAATTATTATTTCAACAGTCAACTTGTAACTGTAACAACCCAATTTTTTTATAAAACAAAAGAAAATACACAAATACTATGAGCTACAATTTTGGGATTTTAATACTGATTCAGACATTAATTTCAAGTAGACTTCTATGTATGCAACCTTATAAATGAGTTTGCACGTATCCATGATAATGTGTTTATGAAGCCTTTGATGCCAGTAAACTGCTCTACGATGTACAACACACACTGTCGTTTATATGAAGTTTTTTTTAAAAAATTATTTAGAGCTATGACAGTTGGGCTCACTGTTCCAAGGATGTCACAAATTTCACAGTACAACATCGTTCTGCAGTAAAACTTGAAGATGTGATATATCACCGAATATCAAATCAAATTTCTTTCAGCCATCTAATTTGCAAACTGTTACTTATTGGGCTACCAGTTTCGGCAATATATTACACAATCTTCAGGATCTTCCACCTCGGTTCCGGTCAAAATAGGGGCCAACATTCAAAGGCTGGTGTCTGTAGATTTCTGCTTGATACAGCGATCACTTCGAATATCATCAGCCGATCTTTAAGTAAAGGTAACAGACAGAACCGAACATTAAAAAATGTACATTTGCGCTAAGTTCTTATGGGGCCAAACTGCTTAGGTCATCGGTCCCTAGGCTTACACACTACTTAAACTAACGTACGCTATGGACAACACACACGCCCATGCCCGAGGGAGGGCTCGAACTTCCGGCGGGGGGAGCCGTGACACGACGCCTAAGACGGCGCTGCTGCACCGCGCGGCAAAACGAAAATATTTTCTCCCAAAAAATATTACTTGATACAGAAAATATCGCTTGACTGCACGCAGTATAATATTTTATTTGTTTGTGAAAGGCAGTATTGATTTACCAAGTAGGTAACAAATGAGCAACTTAGTCCCTGATGATTAAAACTCGCTGCCGCTGTGGCCGAGTGGTTCTAGGCGCTTCAGTCCGGAACCGCGCTGCTGCTACGGTCGCAGGTTCGAATCCTGCCTCGGGCATGGATGTGTGTGATGTCCTTAGCTTAATTAGGCTTAAGTAGTTCTAAGTCTAGAGGATTGATGACCTCAGATGTTAAATCCCATAGTGCTTAGAGCCATTTGATTAAAATTCTTCTGGCTGTTGTACACATCATTGTATAAAATACTTTAACTATAAACCGTAAAACCAACGTTTCTACAATATTACAATGGTTTTTCTCAGGCAAGACTCAGATTCTTGCCCTGAGGAATGCCATTGTAATACGGTCGAAACGTTGTTTTTACAGTTCAAAATTAAAGCATTATATACAATGCGCGGCACAAGACCCAGAAGTATTTTAAACATCGTGAGACCGGCCACAGAAGCCTATGTGGTAAATTCAATTACTGTTCACTTATCAGATAGAAACGTTACCATACCATATTTTAATCACTTTGAAAATAAGAGGGCAACATTCACATGAAACAGTCAAGGCAATTCATCAAGCGTTAAATGCCATACGAACGAAATATATTGCAATTAAATGACTGTAATTTTTATCGTTAGAATGAATTTCAATGGCAAGACCCGTCCATCTTGGAGGAGATTGCTACAGCATCACGATCAAATTCAGTAACAACTTCAGCACCAGCAAAACCATGAACATCTGAACCAGCTCAAGCAACAAGACCAATAACAGCAGCAGCACAAGCAACAGAAGCAGAAATGGCGCCAACAACAACTGTAGCAGTTCCACTGCAGTCACTGGTAGAAAAGAGGAAGGAAACCACAGTGAGTGTTGTATCACCACCTTCATCCTACGCCAAAGTGTTATCAAGTGCCTCCACTCTGCCTGCCCACATAAACTATGTAACATGTGTAACAAACAAGAACCTTGAGAAGCACACAACAAAAATGTCACCTCCATTAGCAGATAAGAAGACAGAAACCTCAGTAAGTATTGTATCATCTCCATCCCATAGTGAAGTGTTATCTAGTGCATCAAATCAGCCATCTTACACTAATGTGTTATCAAGTAGGCCTATATCAAATCCCCCATGCCAGATAAATTATGCAGGAAGTGAGATAAAAAAAGTCTGCCACCCGAGCCTCAAACAGAATAAAAAAAAATACCACAGAGAAGTAATGACTCTTTATGGCCTGCCACAAGGAAGTCCAGCTGCTACTGAAACATAACACCATCAGCACACCAACACCAAACATGAGGACCAGTGAAAGGCAAACCACCATGTGTGCATCCAATTGGGCCCAAGACACCATGCATCTTCCCTCTTGCTGTGAAAAATCAATATTATTCATGCACATAAATATTAGATCTCTGAAATATAAAGCTGATGAACTTGGTGTTGTATAGAATGGAAACAATAGAATAGAATTATGAATTAATGAACACTGGTGAAGAGAAGAAGAGATAAAACTGTATGTACCACCATATTTTAATTTAATTACAAGTTACTGCAGACCCAGTGAAGGTTATGGGGGTTCCTCAATATATATAAGTGACAACCTAGGGTTAAGACATACTGTGCTTGATGTTAGGGACATACGTGTTAAAGGCATTCTTGAAGAGCATACTAAGATCCCATAATCTCTTCTGTGCAGATTATAGTCCCACAAGACAACTTTCTTGTCTCGACAATTTTATCACAAATACAGGGTGAGTCACCTAACGTTACCGCTGGATATATTTCGTAAACCACATCAAATACTGACGAATCGATTCCACAGACCGAACGTGAGGAGAGGGGCTAGTGTAATTGTTTAATACAAACCATACAAAAATGCACGGAAGTACGTTTTTTAACACAAACCTAGGTTTTTTTAAATGGAACCACGTTAATTTTGTTAGCACACCTGAACATATAAACAAATACGTAATCAGTGCCATACGTTGCATTGTAAAATGTTAATTACATCCGGAGATATTGTAACCTAAAGTTGACGCTTGAAACCTCCGACGTCCAGTTGCGTGTTGTAACAAACACGGGCCACGGTCGGCGAGCAGCATCTGCAGGGACATGTTTACGATGACGACCGTGTTTACGAGTGTGGCTGTAGTGCACTGTTGTGGTTTGGTCTAGCTGTCGCAGTGTCCGCATGTAGCGCTTGCTGCTATTGTTATTCTGCATTCGTCTCCGCACGCAGACTAACTGTAGTACACCGTGTTACCAGACGTCTGTGATAGTGTAGTGTTGTAGGAACTGTGACCATGGTGTATTCGAACTCTGAAAAGGCGGAGATGATACTCATCTATGGCGAGTGTCGACGAAATGCAGCTGAAGCCTGCAGGGTGTATGCAGAACGGTACCCGGACAGAGGGCATCCAACGTGCCGCACATTGCAAAACATCTACCGCCAACTGTATGCAACAGGTATGGTCGTAGCACGCAAACGGGTCCGTAACAGGCCCGTCACAGGAGAAGCGGGTGCAGTTGGTGTGTTAGCTGCTGTTGCCATGAACCCACACATGAGTACACGGGACATTGCGAGAGGCGGTGGACTGAGTCAAAGTAGTGTCATGCGCATACTGCATCGTCACCGCTTTCACCCGTTTCATGTGTCGCTACATCAGCAATTACATGGTGATGACTTTAACCATCGAGTGCAATTCTGTCAATGGGCATTAACAGAGAATGCGTTGCAGTTCTGCCTGTTTACCGATGAAGCGGGTTTCACAAACCACGGGGCAGTGAATCTACGGAACATGCATTACTGGTCCGTGGACAATCCTCGCTTGCTCAGACAGGTAGAGCGACAGCGACCGTGGACTGTAAATGTATGGTGCGGTGTCATTGGCGACCACCTCATTGGTCCTCACTTCATTGCAGGAGCCCAAACAGCTGCAACATACATCGCGTTTCTACAGAATGATCTGCCAACGTTGCTCGAAAATGTCCCACTGGAAACGCGTCGACGTATGTGGTATCAGCATGATGGTGCACCTGCACATTCCGCAATTAACACTAGGCTGACCCTTGACAGGATGTTCGACGGGCGTTTCATAGGACGTGGAGGACGCATAAATTGGCCAGCTCGTTCTCCTGATCTTACACCTCTGGACTTCTTTCTGTTGGGTACGTTAAAGGAGAATGTGTACCGTGATGTGCCTACAACCCCAGAGGACATGAAACAACGTACTGTGGCAGCCTACGGCGACATTACACCAGCTGTACTGCGGCGTGTTCTCGTGGTCGTGCGGTAGCGTTCTCGCTTCCCACGCCCGGGTTCCCGGGTTCGATTCCCGGCGGGGTTAGGGATTTTCTCTGCCTCGTGATGGCTGGGTGTTGTGTGCTGTCCTTAGGTTAGTTACGTTTAAGTAGTTCTAAGTTCTAGGGGACTGATGACCATAGATGTTAAGTCTCACAGTGCTCAGAGCCATTTTTGAACTGCGGCGTGTACGACATTCATTACGCCAGAGATTGCAATTGTGTGCAAAAAATGATGGCCACGACATTGAACATCTGTTGGCCTGACATGTCGGGACACACTCTATTCCAGTCCGTAATTGAAAACGGTAAGCACATGTGTACGTGTACGTCGCCCCTCATGGTAATGAACATGCAGCTTCAACACAATACCACAGTTCATCAAGAGTAGTGACTGGTGTATTGTGACGAGCCAGCTGCTCGGCCACCATTGACCAGACGTTTTCAATTGGTGAGAGATCTGGAGAATGTGCTGGCCAGGGCAGCAGTCGAACATTTTCTGTATCCAGAAAGGCCCGTACAGGACCTGCAACATGTGGTCGTGCATTATCATGCTCAAATGTAGGGTTTCGCAGGGATTGAATGAAGGGTAGAGCCACGGGTTATGTAACGTTCACTGCTCAAAGTGCCGTCAATGCGAACAAGAGGTGACCGAGACGCGTAAACAATGGCACCCCTTACCATCACGCCAGGTGATAGGCCAGTATGGCGATGACGAATACACGCTCCCAATGTGCGTTCACCGCAATATCGCCATGGTCTCCGAGCTGATAGTCCATGCTGCTGCAAACGTCGTCGAACTGTTCGTGCAGATGGTTGTTGACTTGCAAACGTCCCCATCTGTTGACTTCAGGATCGAGACATGGCTGCACGATCCGTTACAACCATGCGGATAAGATGCCTGTCATCTCAACTGTTAGTGATATGAAGCCATTGGGATCCATCACGGCGTTTGCAGCAGCATGGACTATCAGCTCGGAGACCATGGCTGCGGTTACCCTTGACGCTGCATCACAGACAGGAGCGCCTGCGATGGTGTACTCAACGACGAACCTGTGTGCATGAATGGCAAAACGTCATTTTTTCGGATGAACCCAGGTTCTGTTTACAGCATCATAATGGTCACATCCGTGTTTGGCGACATCACAGTGAACGCACATTGGAAGCGTGTATTCGTCATCGCCATACTAGCGTATCAGCCAGCGTGATGATATGGGGTGCCATTGGTTAAACGTCTCGGTCACCTCTTGTTCGCATTCACGACACTTTGAAGAGCGGACGTTACATTTCAGATGTGTTACGACCCGTGGCTCTACCCTTCATTCGATCCCTGCGAAACCCTACATTTCAGCAGGATAATGCACGACCGCATGTTGCAGGTCCCGTACGGGCCTTTCTGGATACAGAAATGTTCGACTGCTGCCCTGGCCAGCACATTCTCCAGAACTCTCACCAATTGAAAACGTCTGGTCAATGGTGGCCGAGCAACTGGCTCGTCACAATACGCCAGTCACTGCTCTTGATGAACTGTGATATCGTGTTGAAGCTGCATGGGCAGCTGTACCTGTACACGCCATCCAAGCTCTGTTTGACTCAATGCCCTGGCGTATTGAGGCCGTTATTACGGCCAGAGGTGGTTGTTGTGGGTACTCATTTCTCAGGATCTGTGCACCCAAATTGCGTGAAAATGTAATCACATGTCAGTTCTAGTGTAATATATTTGTCCAACGAATACTCGTTTAACATCTGAATTTCTTCTTGGTGTAGCTGTTTTAATGGCCAATAGTACCTGTGGGATGAGTAAGAATGATGACTTCGCTCCAGACCTCGGCGCTCCATATCACTACCTTCTCTTGCAGAAGAATGGCCTGTGATTCCTCTACAGACATTCAGGAGGGGAACAATGTGAGGTGTCGGTTGAGCTGTTAGCATACTCCTTAGATGATACAGATCCGATCTGCAGTGATCATCAAGGATGCGACGCTCGCAATAAAATGATGAAAATTCAAAAGAAACAAGGTCGCGCACTTATTAAGTGAAAATTGCTAGAGGTGGCCCAATTAAGCATGGAGGTATGGGTACCACACCTCACACAGACATGTTAACGAAAGGAAACTAGTGATCACTATAACAATCTGATTTATTGCCATAAGACCTGAGAAAGACATTTTACCCACTGAATCAAGAATACAAAGATTGTCGCAGAAGAAGTTCAGTAGCGCAGTCACTGTCGTGTAATGGTTATGATACTATTCTAGTGAACTGAGGGTGGTGAGTTCGAAACTTACCTGAACTGTAACATTTTAATTTCTTTATGCGGTTCGAGTACATTCTAGAAGTATCCACAAATGTCAAGAATCATTGTACTGTAATGTTCTGTAACTGTATATATCCATATGTGTTCTGGCCAGAGGCAGTTCGCTCAGCGTTCTTGTATGTGCAAGTGCTGAATAAATCTTCGTTAAGTGATGTTAAGTGTTCGTCATTCATCTAATTACGCCTTCTTCTACGTGACAAGTGACCAACTGATGAAACAAGAGACTGCAAACAGAAAATATAGCCTCGGCACCGGTGGGTACACAAAAGCATAACACGAAACTGTGTAGTACAAATGGAACACCTACAGCTGTCTTTCCGATGTCATAAGCTATCAGTTTCGGTTCTTCAGTACACCATCTTCAGGTCTTAACTCATGATGACGGGTTAACTCCAATCGTATGCACGATTCTGTCAGTGGCCAACGCCTATGACCTGGTTTCTTTAGACTGCAACAAAGATGTTGCGTCTCCAACTATCAAATAGTTCAGATTCGAAACTGGAGCTCCTGCTCACTAGGCGTATGCGATACCCACTATGCCAGGCTGACACAGTGTCTTTGCACAACTGCACGGAGTAAATTAGCACGCCTCCCTCCTCCATCCAAATTCCCATTCACACCTCTGCCCACTTGGCATTCCCCCTGAACTAGAAAAGCATAGATGCTTGCGACTTGAAAATTTCTCAGGAACCATATAGTTTTATTTGATTCAAGCACGTACACCCGGGTTTCACGCACGATCACCCATTTGGTACGATGCTGAAGAGTTATTCCAGTGCAGTTGAAGATCCTCTGCATTGCTGTTCTAGTGTAGGGAGAATGCCAAGTGAACAGAGGCGTTAATGGGAATTTGGATTGCAGAAGCAGACATCCTAGGGTAATCCGCACAGTTATGCAAAGCCACTGCCAGGGTGGCGTAGTGGTAAGCGCATCTGTCTAGTCAGCAGACGACCTGAGTTCGAATCCTGGTGCTGGTACAAATTTTCATTCGCCACTTCAGTTTGCATATTTACATCATAGATGTTTGAGACTTGGAAAGGCCTCTGGAACCATTTATTTTTATTTGATATTAAAATGGATACGAAAACTCACTCATGCCCTCTCCTCACACTTTGATATATCTACATAGACGGAAATGAAAAGTGTTGCATCTTCAAGCATTAGTTATATATTTATCGAAATTTGTGGAGATGCCATCAAGTAATGTGTATCAAGTGACTGAACTTCCATTCCATTCGAAACTGATTCCCGTAATCAATATCAGTATGATGTGTGACCCTCACAAGCACAAATACACTCTTGTATTCCTTATGGCGTTGGATCATACCGCTTCTGTTGTCTTGGACAATGTTTTGCCACACTTGAAACACACGCCGTGCTGGATCATGGAGATTGCTGGCTCTGGAGGCTCGTATGAAGGTCTCCGATCTCAACTGCATTGTGGTGTCTTCCATCATCTTGCTGGAACGCGTCGTTGAGTACCCTGCTCATGGAGGTTCTGACAACAGGTTTTACCATTCTTGTCACATACTGGCAGGCATTCAGCCTGAAACATTCCGAAACATTCCTTTTCGTCTGTCATTTGTAGAATCTTGTGTAGACCCCCTTAAGACCCTCTCGAAGCTCCAGACAGAATCCAATCAGTCGTAGCGCCGTGCGCTTCGCAGTACAAAACTAACGACGTTCCATTGACTTCCTCTGAAACGTTTGTTGGTAGATCTGGCTAATTTCTGTGCTCTGCTGCGTATATGGTGCTAGCTAAATGATGGTCGACAGCCTTGCTTCGAGCCATGGGACTGGATTAAAATGACCACTTCTATACCACTTAACAATGCCCTGTAGCAGTCTACGTTCAAAAAACTCCCAGATCCGACTACGGAATTGGACAGTGAACACCTAAATCATTCACTACATCATCCCCAAGCGGCTTCTACCGTCTCCTCTATAAGCAATAACGGATGGCAGTAGTAGTAAAAGAGGATAAGGTCATACACAAGAACTCCACACTTCAAATTTCCGTTGGAGCAAAACGGAATCTATTGTCTTCTAAAAAGCATCGGCACATCCGTTTTATCCGTTAGACAACACCTCCTGCTAGCTAGTTGCCCTATGCTCTAATAGGGGCTTCTTCCTAAACAATCCAGGTACGTTCGGTAAACAGCAGCACCCGACCTGAAAACCGGTAATTGATTAAGCAGGTTCGCAAGTTCGCTCACTGGAACCCACTTCCGAACAATTTCTAAATTTTCCGCGCACGGAGATCAAGTTTACTGATCCCCATTAACAGACTTTCGAAATACGCAACGCCACACCAGCTCCACTCACTCCAGAGGGCTCACAACTTCTCTTCTATATCCCACGAGGACAGCTTAGTGACTCCACAATTTTGCGAGTTCGAAACCACTCCATGAAATTCTTTTAATACACGGGTGTTTTGACCAGCAGAATGTAGAAACTTCGATTGCCCATTTCTTACTAAAGCTCATAGTAAGGCTGTACGGTGCTTCTGCCCGCTGGACCTTTAAGCAGTTTCTTCCCGAAGGATATTAAAATACACTTACTATCCTGTGGAAACCACTAGCCTTTGAAACCAGCAGTTTCGGACCAGACCACCTCATTCTAGCCGGATTAAGGGAACCCTACTCTTTATTGGAAAAGTCATGCTACCAAATCTAGTGCCAGACGCTGGGACTCACGTGACATTACTGTGAACGTAGATACCAGACTGAGTTTCATAGGAAAAGTCTAAAGGAAATGTAACTCATCCACGAAGGAAGTGGCTTATGAGGTACTTGTTCGAACAATTCTTGAGTGTTGTTCACCAACGTGGGATTTTTACCAGGAAGAATATCCAGCGAAGAGCGGCACGTTTCGTCACGGGATCATTTAGTCGGCGCGCGAGCGTTACAGAGATGCTCAGTAAATTCCAGTGGCAGACGCTACAAAAGAGGCGTTGTGCATCACTGAGAGATTTACTATTGAAATTTCGAGGGAATACTTTTCGATGGGAAGAGACGGATGTTTTGAAGGATGATGGTTACAAAGCGAATAACGTCCTTGGTCGTGGGGAGTGCGCGAGGGCTGTTGCTGGGTTGGGTGAGGTCATCGACAGGGCGGACGGGAATGGTAAGCTCAGGAGAGACGGGGGGAGGTTTGGATTTGGATTTCTGCAAGTACGTGGGAAGGGGCAGGTTGCAGGTGTTACAGGAAGGGTGGAGTCTAGGTTGGGGCACTGGCAGCGGAAGTGGGACCCTTTGCAGTGGAGGCAGGTGAGAGGATCAAGGCAGTCGAGGGTGAGGTGGGCGTTGTATTTTAAGCAATGCTGACAGCAGTAGGATTGGGGCTGGGAACGGGAGGGGTCGACTTTATATCTACGATTGTATATGAGGGCTCCCTCTTTGAGGAGGCAGTCGCTGGAGGGGGTGGATTCACTGAAGACCCTCATCAAGAAGATAGGGCCAGTGGCATTGTTACTATGGCACACAGAGTGGATCTCCAGGTCAAGATGGGAGTTGAGCTCCTCCAACACCTCAGCCTTAGTTATCACGAGGCTGATCTTGGTGATCATGGCGGTGAGGGTGGGTGGGGAGCGAGGAGGTTGGTGCTGGTGGGAGGAGGAAGTCGGCTGGGCAGGGGTGAGGGTGGCCTTGGGACCGAAGTGGAAATTGGGATACGGGCAAGAATATCAGTGTGGAGGGTAGGGCTGATGGATTTGACGAGGACAGAGTCACGGCATGGGACAAGGAGGGAGATGGGGGCGGTAGGATAGTACTTACTGAGTAGGAGAGTGAGATTGTGGGCTTCCAGAAGGTGGGTGTTTCAGGGTGGGAGAGGATGTAGGTATGGGTAGGTGGAGAAGAAGTGGTAGAAGAAGCTGGAGGGGGAGGGGTGAAATCCATGAGATCTTTGGGCAGGGGTGAGGGAGGGGGGCGGGGGTTTTCTTGGAGCTAGTTGATTGGGTGGGGGTGGTGTTGGGGCGTTTCTTGTGAGCAGGCTGGGAGGCGGATTGGAGGACAGGAGTTACAGGTAGGTGGCGGGAGGTGGAAGGCTCCTTTGCTGTAGCTGACGGTTGTGGTGGCGGCGGTGTCGGTGTCGGAGAAGCTGCAGCATGCATTGTGGTCCTAAATGCCACAACCCGTGCTGGGGTTGGGAAAGCAGGAGTCTTAGGGGAAGGAGGAAGGGGGAGGGAAGGGATCAGTCCGTGAAGAGGCAGTAGGTGTGGCTGTAGGGGTGGAAGGGAGAGTGAACGGTGTGGGGATAGGGATGGACATGAGGGGAGGAATGGACATGGGAGGCTGAGCCTGTGCACACCATGTAATGGTGGTAGCTGAAGCAAAGGGAGAAGTGTAGACCACAGAGGTGGTGGGGTTGGACATGATAGAAGAGACTGAAACGGCGGAAGACACGAAGATGAAGATGAAGACTAATACGAAGACACCGACGATGACAGTGTCCAGGAGGTGTCCACGGAGCAAGGTGGCGGCAGCTGCTGCTGTTGCTGCTGGGCTGCGACGGCGGGGAGCAAGGCCCAGGGCCCCGCCCTGCTGCTGCGGCGGCGGAGGACGGGCGTCAGCTGCGGGCTGGTGGAGGCGGCGACGATGAACGGCGAAGACTGCGCCCACCAGCGACGAGGGCGGCTAGCAGGGTAGAAGGGCGGATGCTGGAAGGGCTGCACCGGCGGCAGGCGTCGCGCTGCGGGGACGGTGATGGCCGCTGCTCCTGCTGCTGAGACCAGTGCCTACGCTGCCGGAACTGCTGGTGCTACGGCGGCTGCTGGAGCTGGAACAGGAACTGCTGCTGCTGCTGCTGCAGGGCCTAACGCTTCCACAATTGTGATCAACAATCCTCGAAGGGTGCAACTCTCACGAGTTCCGCCGATGATGACGTAAGCTGGGGGCAATGTGCAGAAATATGAAAAATAAGTAACACATACCAGTATAATGCATGATCGTGACAAACACTGTATGCACAATTATGTAGATCTAGCTTTAGGCTCAACAAATTGAGCACATGGACTGGGTATATACAATCTTCATTTCACAAAGATTGTATACGGCAGTACAGTTGTCAGTTCAGTGAATACAAGTGTCAAACTGACTGTGGTGCATTGAACTGTCAAAGAAGCAAACTGCTCCGATAGATGGCGTAAGCATTAGTCAAAGGCAAGATTACTTTCTCTGCAAAACGACATAAGAGTTTTTGCGAAATAAGATATTGTAAATCCAGTTGTTAGATGAAAGTTAAATGATAATAAAATGTGCATCGAAACGATCAGGTTAAAGTTAAATGACAATAAAATGTATATCGAAATATAAAAGTAACACACAGTGGGTTGAATTGTTTACTTACATGAGGTTCATATACGCAAATTGCTGCTGCACCAATAAGTAAAGTAATAGTAATAGTGTACCATAAAATGTGTTATATGAGACATAACACGAGAGAAATACACATTAGTCTATATTTGTGAGCAACATCAAGTGTGTTCTTTTAGGCGTCAACGAGTGAAAAGAAAAGTGAAATACAAATATGGAAGGTCATGAATAGAAAACGGATTATATGCATTTGTGTGTTGGATATGCCTTTGCATATCTGGTTCCTTTTCACCGGTTATTGCATATTGTAACTAAAAACTAGTGACGAAGCGTATTTTCGCTCTATGTTTACATTATTTTAAAAATTTAGACGGGCGGATCCAGCTCGATCTAGTTTTGATGTCTCACAGATTGACCGCGACCTACAACTGCATGGTATCGCTAACCGAGAGGCCACTGCCTAGCGAAATCATTACATAAGAAGAACAGGAACAGGCAGAAAGAGTTAATGCTTGTGCGGTCGTGCCCCCGATTAATCCCCTTCGCTGTCATATCATACGCTTCGGCAACAATTAAATTAAACAACGCAAGCTTTTAGCCGTACGTTCATTGTTTCAGTTTAGCTTTCTGTCTACTTGGACACAGCGGAACGTATTTACGACACGTAATGCGTAACGAGTTGTGCGTCATGTCGCCCGAAAAAAGAAACGTCGTTTCGTGGATAGCTGACCATCTTGGAACCTTTACATATGACGGACTTGTTTTATATTTTCGAGTTTCCGAGAATAACGTTTCATGCAAAAAAAAAAAAAAAAGTTCAGATGTGTGTGAAGTCCTAAGGGACCAAACTGCTGAGGTCATCGGTCCCTAATCTTACACACTACTTAAACAAACTTATGCTAAGAACAACACTCACACCCATGGCCGATTGAGGACTCGAAGCTCCGGCGGGAGGGGTGGAAAAAAAAGAAAAAGAAAGAGAGATGTCAAGACAAGTCTTCATATCGCGGAAATGCAGAAGAAACGACCACGACAACAACTTCTGACAACAGCAAGTTGCAGTAGCGGGGATTTGTCCAAACGTAAACAAAAAAAGTCGGTTTAACATGGATCTATGTGAAGCATTCATTGCAAGTAATATTCCTCTTCACAAACTTACAAACCCTATCGTCAAAGGCTTCCTGCGCAAATATTGCTTAAATCAAAATATTCCAGATGAATCAACACTGCGTAAAGATTACATACAGGGTGTAGATAAAGTCCGGGAACACTTTCAATATTTATTGCATAAAAACCAAACATTGTACAGATATCATACATATGTCATTTTGAAGAGAAACCCTGAAATTTTTTTTTCATGTATACTGCCACAGCGTAGTTTGGTAATTTGCCGATAGTAAGTGCTTGTCGCAAACATGGCGAGTTCAGGTGCGGAGCGAACTTTCTGTGTGTTGGAGTTCGAAATGGCCTCCCCGATCACCGGATCTTACTCTGTGTGACTTTTTCTGTGGGGACACACTGAAGATCTGGTGTGTGTACCGCCTCTACCACGTGATGTAGCAGAGCTTCGGAAGAGAATACGGAAGCGACTGCCACAGTCGACAATGCCGGGTCACTCATGGTTCGCATCTCGAATGTTTGTAAAAAAACTTTCAGAGTTTCTCTTCAAAATGCAATATGTATGGCATCCGTACAATGTTTACTTCTTGTGCGCTGGCCGTTGTGGCCGAACGGTTCTAGGCGCTTCAGTCCGGAACAGAAGTTAAGTCCTATAGTACTCAGAACCATTTTTGGGAGTAGTGTTTGGGTGAGAAGAGAGGGATTAATTAACTGATCAGTTAGTCATCAAACTGACAGAGTGGGAGGAGCTATTCAAATAACTCAGATCTTAAAGTGTGCTTAAATCGTCGAGGGGAAGGGGGAGTGTTGAAGGTTTGTAGAAGACTGGGGGAGGAGGAGGGGAAGGGGAGGGGTCAGGGGGCTTCTCGGGAGGGATTATCCCCAGGGATCGCAAATCACTTGCTTTTGTGGTGATCTTTGGTCTAGAGACTGGTTTGAAGCTGGTTTCCATGCTGCTTTATCCCGCACAAGCTTTTTCGCCTCTGAGTAACTACAGCAACGTACATCTTTCTGAATCCGCTTAGTGTATTCTTCTCTTGGTCTCCTTCTACGATTTTTACCCTCCACGCTTCCCTTCAACACCGAATTGGTTAACCCTCGATGCCTCAGAATGTGTCCTACCAATCGGTCCCTTCTTCTAGTCAAGTTGTGCCACAAATTCCTCTTCTCCCTATTTCTATTCAGTACCTCCTCATTAGTTACATGATCAACCCATCTAATCTTTAGCGTTGTTCTGTAGCACTACATTTCACACTTAAATTTGTACTCGATGATAATAAATTTCTCTTCATCAAAAATGCTTTCCTTGCCGTAGCTAGTCTCCATTGTATATCCAATGTTCTTCGACCATCATCAGTTATTTTGCTCCTCAAATAGCAAAGCTCATTGTGAGGGTACTGGTGTGTAGTATCTGTAACTGGTTGTACTTTGGAGGGCGACAATGCCCAGTGGGGCAGAGTCGCAAGCAGAGGCAGTTGTTGAGAGGCTGTGGAAGGTGTAGGCTGCGTGAACCAAAGGCGGTTGCGTAGCGAAGGATTTATCTCTATGTTTAATAGTAGTGGCACACAGTTTGAATAATAGTGTGTTTATGTTTGTGCAATGTGATAAAGGAAATAAACTGAAACAAAAGGAATGTAACATAATAATCATTAATTACCCCATATAATCTCCAAGGGGAAGGGAGCTTATACTACTTTAAATGTCTCATTTCCTAATCTAATTCCCTCAACATCATCTGATTTTATTCGACAACATTTCATCATCCTCGTTTTGGTTCAAATGGCTCTAAGCACTATGGACTTAACATCTGAGGTCATCAGTCCCCTAGACTTAGAACTACTTAAACCTAACTAACTTAAGGACATCACACACATCCATTCCTGAGGCAGGATTCGAACCTGCGACCGTAGCAACAACGCCGTTCCGGACTAAGGCGCCTAGATCCGCTCGGCCACAGCGGTCGGCTCCTCGTTTTGCTTTTGTTGATGTTCGTCTTATAGCTTGCTTTCAGGGCACTGTCCATTCCATTCAACTGCTCTTCCAGATCCTCTGCTGTCTGACAGAATTACGATATCGTCGGCAAACCTCAAATTTTTTATTTCTTCTCCATGGATTTTAATTCCTGCTCCAAATTTTTCTTTTGTTTTCTTTACTGCTTGCTCAACATACAGATTAAATAACATCGGGGAAAGGCTACAACCCTGTCTCACTCCCTTTTCAAACACTGGTTCCCTTTCATGCTCATCGATACTGATAACTGCCATCTGGTTTCTGCACAAATTGTAAACAGCCTTTTGTGCCCTGTATTTTACCTCTGCCACTTTCAGAATTTGAAAGAGAGTATTCCAGTCAACATTTTCAAAAGCTTTCTCTTAGTCTACAAATGCTAGAAATGTAGGTTTGCCTTTCCTTAATCTATCCTCTAAGATAAGTCGTAGGGTCAATATTGCCTCGCGTGTTCCAACATTTCTACGGAATCTAAACTGATTTTCCCCAAGGTCGGATTCTTCCAGTTTTTCCATTCATCTGTAAAGAATTCGTCTTAGTATTTTGCAGCCGTGGCATGTTATACTGATAGTTCGGTAATTTTCATAACTGTTAACACCTGCTTTCTTTGGAATTGGAATTACTATACTCTTCTCGAAAGTTGAGGGTATTTTATCTGTCTCATACATCTTTCTCACCAAATGGTAAAGTTTTGTCATGGCTGGCTCTCCCAAGGCTGTCAGCAGTTCTAATGGAATGTTGTCTACTCCCGGGGCCGTTTTTCGACTTAGGTCTTTCAGTGCTCTGTCAAATTCTTCACGCAATATCGTATCTCCCATTACATCTTCATCTACCTCCTCTTCCATAATATTGTCCTCAGGTACATCGCCCTTGAATAGATCCACTACATACTCCTTCTACCTTTCTGCTTCCCCTCCTTTGCGGTTTCCCATCTGAGCTCCTGATATTCATACAGGTTGTTCTCTTTTCTCCAAAGGTTTCTTTAATGTTCCTGTAGGCAGTATCTATCTTAGCCCTAGTGATATGTTCTTCTACTTCCTTACATTTGCCCTGTAGCCATCCATGCTTATCCATTTTGCGCTTCCTGTCGATCACATTTTTTAGATGTTGGTACTCATTTTCGTCTGTTTCATTGACTGCATTTTTATATTTTCTCCTTTCATCAGTTAAATTCAATATATCTTGTGTTACCCAAGGATATCTACTAGCCCTCGTCTTTTTAATTAGTTAATCCTCTGCTACCTTCACTATTTCATCTCTCAAAGCTACCAATTTTTCTCCTGCTGTACTTCTTTCCCCTGTTCTTGTCAATCGTTCCCTAATGTTCCCTCTGAAGCTCTCTACGACCTCTGGTTCTTTTAGTTTATTCAGGTTCCATCTCCTTAAATTCCTATCTTTTTGAAGTTTCTTCAGTTTTAATCTACAATTCGTAACAAATAAATTGTGGTCAGAGTCCACATCTGCCCCTGGAATTGTCTTACAATTGAAATCCTGGTTCTTAAATATCTGTCTTATCATTATGTAAGCTATCTGAAACCTTCATATCTCCAGGCCTCTTCCGCGTATAGATCCTTCTTTCATGATTCTTAAGCCAAGTGTTAGCTATGATTAAGTTATGCTCTGTGCAAAATTCTACCAGGGGGCTTCCTCTTTCATTCCTTACCCCCAGTCGCTATTCACCTACTACTTTTTCTTCTCTTTCTTTTCCTACTATCGAATTCCATTCCAACATGACTATTAAATTTTCGTGTCCCTTAACTATCTGAATATTTTCTTTTATTTCATCATACATTTCTTCAATCTCTTCATTATCTGCGTAGCTAGCCAGCATATAAACTTGTACTACTGTGGTAGGCGTGAGCTTCGTGTCTATCTTGGCTGCAATAATGTATTCACTATGCTGTTTGTTGCAGCTTATCCGTGCTCCTATATTTTATACATTATTGAACCTACTCCTGCATTACCGTTATTTGATTTTGTATTTATAACTAACTTTAACCTATCCATTTCCCTTTTTAAATTATCTAACCTCCCTGCCCGATTAAGCGATCTGACATTTCACAGTCCGATCCATAGAACGCTATTTCTTTTTTCTGCTGACAACGTCGTCGTCTTCCTGAGTAGTCCCTGCCCAGAGATCCGAATGGGGGACTATTTTACTTCTGGAATATTTTACCCAAGAGGGTGCCATAATCATTTAACCATACAGTAAAGCTTCATGCCCTGGGAAAATTACGGCTGTAGTTTCCCCTTGCTTTCAGCTGTTCGCAGTACCAGCACAGCAAGGCCGTTTTGGTTAATGTTACAAGGCCAGATCATTCAATCATCCAGACTGTTGCCTCTTCAACTATTGCCTCTTCAGCTACTGTGAAAGCTGTTACCCCTCTTCAGGAACCACGATTGTCTTGTCTCTCAACATATTCCAGTCCATTGTGGTTGCGCCTACGGTACGGCCATCTGTATTGCTGAGGCACGCAAGCCTCCGCACCTGCGACAAGGCTCATGGGGGGGGGGGGGGGGGGGGGGGCAAGCCACTTAGATGAACAAATTTTTATAATACTACATGTATGTATTTGTGTGTGTGCGTGTCTTATAGCCTACTCCAAGCGAGTAGCACCAAGGGGGCTGCCAAGCTTAACGCCCTGTCCAGTGGATGGGATACCATCAGTTGTGTCTCATGCCTTCACTTCATGAGACACTGTGGAGAGATTTGGTATTTAAACCATGATCTTCACCCAATGTCCGGTGATCAGGAACTTTATACCACCACCTCTAGTCCCCTTGCTGGCCCAATACTGGCAGTGAAAATTTTTCCCCCACCAGGATTCGAACTGGCTCACCCGCATGATGATTGCCACAACAGAAGCATGTGTTTGCAGTCTCAGCCACAGAGACGGATGGGTATCATCCGATCAGATCCTCATTCTTCTGCGAATAGCTCTGTCCCTGCAGATGAGCAATTCGCGGTATGCGCCCATCTGACCTGACTCATTGTGTCGTTTGAGGCACCTCGTACCAACATTGTCTGTTGGTGCCTCTAATTTCTAATTTCTCAGTGTTACCATGCAGCTTGGTATCCTGTCTTCCACACAATTATGATGTGGTCATAGTGATAAGTTTTCCAGTGGTCGTTCTGAGACTGGATTTTCTGCTCTGCTGTTCAGAGCTACTGTCTAGGGATCTCTGTTAATGCAAATGAAGTGTTAGTACTGTCCTTCCTACGATGAAATAGGATAAAAGCAATTCACTTACTGATCTGAAAGCCAAGCAGTAAAGTACATTCAAGAAGTACTTACTTCTGTCTCTCTCTCTCTCTCAACACTGACTGTTTATGAACTGTCTACGTAAGAGAAAGATACCAGCATCTGTTTGCTACTGATAACGAAAGTTTATGTAATGTCTACACAGGGAAGATCCCAGTGTCTGTGTACTACTGATAACGAAAGTGCAGGTACTTTTATCGCTTCAGTTGCTATCTCATTTGTTTGGTTACTGATAGACACTCACACGCCCATATTACATGAAAGTTCGCAGGTCTTAGCGGAGTATACTGTAGTGTTTCATCTGATGTCTGTTTGCTTTTACTTTCTAACTTGTTTCGTCTGAGAAAATAATACTGTGATGTATTTGATCACAGTACCTTGAACAGCGTAACTGTTGATCATACAGTTTGGCTTGTAGCGTTACGAGTATTTAGGTGAGCTAATCATTCGCCCAGTAATGATTCGAGGTAAGATCAATTTGTTGTACGGCTGAACGCTAACTGACCCAGGTCCCAGGGCAACCTGCGGCAGATCCAGCTTCCAGCTAAGTTACCGGCCTAGGGACAAAGACCAGCAGCATCGCTGGAAATGGAAAAAAAACCCGAAGCTGGGAATTTTGAAGGCTGTTATTGGCATGGCCTTTGTGCAGGAGATGCTCCAAGAAATGGCGGAGTGTCAGACAATCTTAGAGATGGCCAAGTTACAGCTCTTTGAGAGTTGACAATAACTCAGTCAAGTATTAATACGAATTTGAATACATCGGCAATCACAGATAAATGAGGTGCATCCAGTGACAGAATCATTATCTCAAAATCTTTAAAACTACAAAAACTAATATTTCTCGGTGAATAAACATTTATACGATGAACATCTGAATTAACAACTTTAGATCGCTTCTTGCAATTTCAGCAAAGGATATCTAAAATGACAGCATTGCACTGTAGCTGTCATCTCGGAAAGCTACTCATCTGTATCTATTTTATTTCGTGATGTATTACATTTTTTATATCTTTTTTACTATGCAGATGTTTGACAGAAAGTCGTATCCACCACAATTACACGGTAAATGAACACAGCATCAATACCTCATATCGTCATACTTGTGTAGTTATTTAATGAACAGTTTACTATTTTGTCAGTAACGTTATTTAAATGTTGATTGCAAGTGCTATGATAAAACTGTGCTAATTTATAAGTGGTCAGTGGTGTACGTTAGTGAACACCACCGTTGAAAAAGAGAACCACAAGACACTTCTGTTAAGATTTCGTTAATAATTGCTTAAATAACATTTAGCGACAATCTGTCGGCATTTAACATGGGCGCATTTGCTCAAGAGCACTGGATTATTTATTTATGTACCAACTATTACTTACTCCGCCTTCAGGCCACGAGTGGCCTACCGGGACCATCCGACCGCCGTGTCATCCTCAGTGGAGGATGCGGGTAGGAGGGGTGTGGGGTCAACACACCGCTCTCCCGGTCGTTATGATGGTATTCTTGACCGAAGCCGCTACTATTCTGTCCAGTAGCTCCTCAATTGTCATCACGAGACTGAGTGCACCCCGAAAAATGGCAACAGCGTATGGCGGCCTGGATGGTCACCCATCCCAGTGCCGACCACGCCCGACAGCGCTTAACTACGGTGATCTCACGGGAACCGGTGTAGCCACTGCGGCAAGACCGAACTATTACTTACGTTTATTATAATTATCTGAATGTAACCTAATGTTTCTAACATTTCTTTTACTTTTATATCGTTGTAATATGTTAGTTTAGTGCGGGAAAGTAGTCAATATGAGTCAAATCCGTGTCTAGAACAATATATTTTTGGCGAGGATGGCCTTGAGCCAATGGAAAAGCAGATAGTAGCGGAATGCTATGGGAGTCAAGTGGAGTCTGGGACTTCTTGAGTGAAGAGCTCAAGGGAGCGATTCTGGACAGTTTGTGGTGAGTGCTGGAAGAAGAGAGACCCGTCTGTGGTAACGCATGTGATTCAGACATAAAGGTGATAGATTGTGGGTGGTGAATGGCCACTGCGAGTCTAACTTTTGATGACACTTTTCGGTTAGATCTTGAAGGGGACATTTCATTTCATGTCGAGTGCTGGGAGAACACAGACCTGCGTGATTCGGACATAAAGATAATACATTCTGGGCGATGACCAGCCACCATGAGATTTTGACTTTTGAGGACACTTTCCGGTTAGATCTTGAAGGGGACACTCTTTATGTCGTGTTCTGGATGGAGGCAGAACTGCGTGTGGTAACGATTGGTATTCGATCTCGGAGATGTTTGATTCTGGGTGGTGAATGGCTGCTATTATAGTTTAACTGATGCCGGGACTTTATAATTCGAAAGGTCTGAATGTGCTCCAGAGTAGCACTCTAACTCCTTCCGATTGTGTTAGGGAACTGAGAATAGACAGAATATGAGTCACTATTCTTTGTATCGCATGTGTTAATTTATGAATCATCATGTTGAACTCTGAATTATTTTGAGCTGATGAATATTTCGTGTATTGTGATTACGAAATGGACTTAGGTTTTGCGTATCTTCGATGAGTATTTCGTTTGGAGATTTTGCTACCATGCTCATAACGCTGTCAATGTAACTTTACTGCATTTCATAAGGGAATTTTCAGCCTGTGTTTTAAATGAGTATCGTAGTATTTTATTTAACCTTGTCCTAGAGAAGATCGATAGAGAATTTTCTAAAACCAGTGCATAAGGGATCCAGCTACAGGGTGTGAACATTACAAGACTTGCCTATGCAGTTGATGTAGCACTAATAAGTAGTTCCAAATGAGAATTAATCAGAATGATGCAAAAATACTACAAAATTGCTGAGAAAACAGGATTATATGTTAATGAAGAAAAGACAGAATACCTGCCCATACGTAAGAAAACCAGGAAAGATGCACCTCTGACTGTAGATGTATTCAATTTCAAGATTGTTGACCACTTCAAGTACCTAGGAAATGTTTTTAGTAATAACAACAGAACAGATATAGAAATAGATGCCCGTTTATCAACAGCAAACACGACCCTTTCTAGTTTCATCAAAATTCTAAGAAAAAGATCATTTAGTAGTAACTTCAAAATCCGCTTACATCAATCGACCATTATACCTGTGATGTTATATGGATGTGAAACATTAATATTTAGAAAGAAAGATGAAGAAAAACTGTTAATATTCGAAAGAAAAGTACTAAGGAAAATTTTTGGACCTGTATAAGACGAAAACAACATGGAATGGAGAATAAGAAGAAATGAAGAATAAAGAGGGCTGTACAAATACCGTAACATCGTCGAAGTGTTCAAGAGGAAAAGGTTGAATTGAGCAGGCCATATAGCAAGAATGGCAGAGAATAGACTACCTAGAATGGCATTCAACAGAACAATAGATGGAACGAGAGGAAGAGGGAGACCCAGAATCAGATGGCGGGATAACATTCGGGAGGACACAACTAGGATGAACAGCAACTGGACAAACAGCATATTGGACAGGCAGAAGTGGAAGAGGCTCATAGAGCGGGCGTATGGTCGATAAGGCCCTTGCCACATGTAAAGTAAAGTAAAGTAAAATCGTAGGACCACTTCCCGTTTATTTGAGATTTCTTTCCTTAATAAACACTATTTAACATGATTTTGTGTCACCTACATCAATCACAGACGTTAGAATAGAACCCTTGTTATTAAATTATTCATTTAACTTGTTTTTTTTTATTTCTGTGTATTTTCTTAACTCGTAATTCTAGCCGATGCATAGATTGTATGACTGCAGGATCACAGCCACAGGTTATTATTTGCAGCGAATTAGCTGTGGGGCATCAAGGCAGACGTGCACAGCTCGAGTCTGTGTCTACATCGGGTTATTCTTTCTTAAACATAGCCCAAATACCTAAAGTACGAGTATCCAAAGGTGAAGGCGCAACTGGTTTGCTCGTATGGGATTCAGAGCAACTACTCAGCAGTAACCGTTAGGTACGGTCGCATCTTGTAATATTAGACTTCTTGAACCGTGTTATGTATGACACGGCATCTCGAGATGTTTATTTATTCATTTCTGTCATTTTTAATTACGATTTGGTACCATACTGGTTAAACTTAAGATATATTATCAATATGTTATAAATAATATATATTGTAATAAGTGTAATAGAACACGTAAAAAAATTTTGTTGGCTGTCACTTCTTAACCCATTACCAAAAGACGTAAATAAAATTGAATCTCAGCTATGATACAATGGTGAAAAAGCGCAATACTATTGCTCTTCACATCTTCAAGTCAACTTCATTTCCCGGTATCACATTGTTAAGATATTTGTAAAACGCGTGTACGAAGTTTCACTGTACTATCTGTAGCTCAAAATACGCTAAGCGCTGTACGGACTAAAATGCACCGTCCCAAAATCACGTGACATGGTCTGCAGCAGATGTTCCTGCACATTCAAATGCTCACTCCATAGGTACACTACTGGCCATTAAAATTGGTACACCAAGAAGAAATGCAGATGATAAACGGGTATTCATTGGACAAATATTATACTAGAACTGAAATGTGATTACATTGGTACGCAATTTGGTTGTATGGATCCTGAGAAATCAGTACCCAGAACAACCACCACTGGCCGTAATAACGGCCTTATACGCCTGGGCATTGAGTGAAAAAGAGCTTGGATGGCATGTACAGGTACAGCTGCCCATGCAGCTTCAACACGATACCACAGTTCATCAATAGTAGTGACTGGGGTATTGCGACGAGCCACTTGCTCGGCCACCATTGACCAGCCGTTTTCAATTGGTGAAGGATATGGAGAATATGCTGGTCAGGGCAGCAGTCAAACATTTTCTGTATCCAGAAAGGCCCGTACAGGACCTGCAACATGCGGTCGTGCATTATCCTGCTGAAATGTAGGGTTTCGCAGGGATCGAATGAGGGGTAGAGCCACGGGTCGTAACACATCTCAAATGTAACGTCCACTGTTCAAAGTGCCGCCAATGCGAACAAGAGGTGACCGAGACGTGTAACCAATGGCACCCCATACCATCACGCCGGGTGATACGCCAGTAGGGCGATGACAAATACACACTCCCAATGTGCGTTCACCGCGATGTCGCCAAACACGGATGCGACCATCGTGATGCTGTAAACAGAACCTGGATTCATCTGAAGATATGACGTTTTGCCATTCGTGCACCCAGGTTCGTCGTTGAGTACACCATCGCAGGCGCTCCTGTCTGTGATGCAGCGTCAAGGGTAACTGCAGCCATGGTCTCTGAGCTGATAGTCCATGCTGCTGCAAACGTCGTCGAACTGTTCGTGCAGATGGTTGTTGTCTTGCAAACGTCCCCATCTATTGACTGAGGGATCGAGACGTGGCTGCACGATCCGTTACAGCCACGCGGAAAAGATGCCTGTCATCTGGACTGGTAGTGATACGAGGCCGTGGGGATCCAGCACGGCGTTCCGTATTACCCTCCTGAACCCACCGATTCCATATTCTGCTAACAGTCATTGGATCTCGACCAACGCGAGCAGCAATGTCGCGATACGATAAACCGCAATCGCGATAGGCTACAATCCGACCTTTATCAATGTCGGAAACGTGATGGTACGCATTTCTCCTCCTTACACGAGGCATCGCAACAACGTTTCACCAGGCAACGCCGATCAACTGCTGTGTGTGTATGAGAAATCGGTTGGAAACTTTCCTCATGTCAGCACGTTGTAGGTGTCGCCACCGGCGCCAACCTTGTGTGAATGCTCTTAAAAGCTAATCATTTGCATATCACAGCATCTTCTTCCTGTCGGTTAAATTTCGCGTCTGTAGCACGTCATCTTCGTGCTGTAGCAATTTTAATGGCCAGTAGTGTATTTATACTCTCTGCGCTGACCGTCCTCATCCTGTCACGTTTCCGCTGCTTCATAGCTCCCATGCCAACAGCGGTCGTCCCGTCACGGTTATCCCCGTCTGCCAGCAGACAAGAGCCACCCGCGTTCCCAGGCGCGTCCATCCAACTCCCTGATCCAGTCGCGTCATAACATCAGCAACTCCATCCATGGCCTGACGCCACACGCAAGGTCTTGTGTCGTAGTAGTCGCACCCCCGCCCCCCTCCCCCCCCCCCCCCCCCCGCCACCCGCCATCCATGCCACTCCGCGCTCGCTCTATGTTGTCACTTCCCTGTGCCATCACCGACTCACTCTGCTCAATCACCCACGACTGCTGTTAGCTTCGGAGTGGCACTGCGTTGGGCAATTTTGCAGTTGCGAGTGCACTCTGCTGTGGCGCGAACGCAACACCAGTGCTGGCGCTACCAGCCCGACAGTGTGGGACTCTGTCATGAAGTGTTAATTCACGACACAGCAGCTACGTGAATTAGTCAGTCATTCATGCGAAAAAATGAAAAAAAGGGAAGACCATCCTTAACTTCATTTCAATGTTCGTAGAATATTTAATCAATTAATTGTTGGGTAGAATAAATTACAAACGAATCATCGTCCCTAGCTTTATTTTGATGTTTGCAAAATACACTCTAAGAGAAAAAAGAACATGGTGCCCACGAAGGAATTATCTGAATGGGACCAAAATTGGTGATTTACATGTACAGACAAACAAATGAATACAGATTATGATTATCCATTACGGATATCATTACGGATATTTTAGAACCGTGACTGTATCGTGAATGTAAATAAGTTATACAGAACTGCAACCAGTCACTTTTTTTGTTTTATTCCATGAACCTGTTTTCGAACCTTTTCAGGTTCTTCAGATGGTTTCAGGAAGTTACATCATTACTGGTAGTAGCATAATGCTGGGTGCTGGCTCTATGACAGAAAGATGGGTCACACTTTAATGTATCGCCTTGACTATAGCTTATCTGTCGATATGGATGTAAATTTAGTTTTTACTTACTGCGACAGTATAGGTGGCTTTTTTCGGTTAGTGTCCATCTCTCTGCCTCCATTTTGATGTTCAGTAGTTGTGTGGAAGTGTGTGTCCTTATATAACTACTAATTTACAAACTGTCATAAAATTTTCCATATTATTTGTACTGAGTGTCTTCTTATGGCCGTCGTTGCATAATATATCTAATAAAACAATATGCTAGCCACTTAACTCACATTGATAGCCCAATTCCCCTTTTCACAAAATTTGGAAAATGCTGAGGAAGCAAGGACTGTTGCACTCTCGGTCCAAAGAGAACGTTCAAATGACGATAGGCAAAAGTTGATAGAGATTTTGTGTGTCTGCAGAAACAACGATGCGGGAAGCATACAATAGCCACTAACGTCATACACTACTGGCCATTAAAATTGCTACACCGCGAAGATGACGTGCAACAAACGCGAAATTTAACCGACAGGAAGAAGATGCTGTGATATGCAAATGATTAGCTTTTCAGAGCATTCACACAAGGTTGGCGCTGGTGGCGACACCAATAACGTGCTGATATGAGGAAAGTTTCCAACCGATTTCTCGTACACAAACAGCAGTTGACCGGCGTTGCCTGGTGAAACGTTGTTGCGATGCCTCGTGTAAGGAGGAGGAGTGTGTACCATCACGTTCCGACTTTGATAAAGTCCGGATTGTAGCCTATTGCGATTGCGGTTTATCGTATCGCGACGTTGCTGCTCGCGTTGGTCGAGATCCAATGACTGTTAGTAGAATATGGAATCGGTGGGTTCAGGAGGGTAATACGGAACGCCGTTCGGGATCCCAACGGCCTCGTATCACTACCAGTCGAGATGACAGGCATCTTATCCGCATGGCTGTAACGGTTCGTGCAGCCACGTCTCGATCCCTGAGTCAACAGATGGGGACGTTTGCAAGACAACAACCATCTGCACGAACAGTTCGACGACGTTTGCAGCAGCATGGACTATCAGCTCGGAGACCACGGCTGCGGTTACCCTTGACGCTGCGTCACAGACAGGAGCGCCAGCGATGGTGTACTCAACGACGAACCTGGGTGCACGAATAGCAAAACGTCATTTTTTCGGATGAATCCAGGTTCTGTTTACAGCATCATGATGGCCGCATCCGTGTTGATCGGCATCGCGGTGAACGCACATTGGAAGCGTGTATTCCTCATCGCCACACTGGCGTCTCACCCGGCGTGATGGTATGGGGTGCCATTGGTTACACGTCTCGGTCACCTCTTGTTCGCACTGACGGCACTTTGAACAGTGGACGTTACATTTCAGATCTGTTACGACCCGTGGCTCTACCCTTCATTCGATCCCTGCGAAACCCTACATTTCAGCAGGATAATGCACGACCGCGGCCGCATGTTGCAGGTCCTCTACGGGCCTTTCTGGATACAGAAAATGTTCGACTGCTGCCCTGGCCAGCACGTTCTCCAGATCTCTCACTAATAGAAAACGTCTGGTCAGTGGTGGCCGAGAAACTGGCTCGTCACAAACCGCCAGTCACTACTCTTGATGAACTGTGGTATCGTGTTGAAGCTGCATGGGCAGCTGTACCTGTACACGCCATCCAAGCTGTGTTTGGCTCAATGCCCAGGCGTATCAAGGCCGTTATTACGGCCAGAGGTGATTGTTCTGGGTACTGATTTCTCAGGATTTATGCACCCAAATTGCGTGAAAATGTAATCATATGTCAGTTGTAGTATAATATATTTGTCCAATGAATACCCGTTTATCATCTGCATTTCTTCTTGGTGTAGCAATTTTAATGGCCAATACTGTATGTCAGCAAAAGAACTTACTGAGAACCCGAAAAAATTTTGCTCCTACTTAAAATCACGGAGTGAGTTAATCTTTGGCCAGTCTGGTGTGGCAATAGAAGATAGCAAAACGAACATTGAAGTTTTAAATTTCACTTTTAAGAAGGAAGATCATAAAAATATACCGTCGTTTATCCGTAGCACAGACTCCCATATGGGAACATAATAAGAAGTACCCCTCTTGTAGAGAAGCAGGAAAGGAAGATAAACAAATAAGTCGCCAGCTCCGGATGCATCCCTGTTTGTTTTTACAAATAGTATAGTATGACGTTGGCCCTTTTACTGTATATCTTTCGCCCAGTGCAAAATTCGAAGTGATGGTAAAAAAAAGCGCGGGTGACTCCTGTGTATAAGAAGAGTAAAAGAATGGACTCACAAAATTACAGACCAATATTTTTAATGTCGGTTTTACTGCAGAATTCTTGAACGTATTCTCTGGTCAAATATAATAAATTTCTTAGAGACAGAAAAGCTTTTGTCCACGAATTTAGAAAGCATTACTCTTGTGACATTCAGCTTACCCTTTTCTCACATGATATCTTGTAAACCATGAATGAAGGGCAACGGGCAGATCCCATATTCCTAGATTTTCGGAAAGTGTGTGACATGATGCCTCACTGAAGACAGTTAACGTAGGTACGAGCATATTGCGTATATTTCCAGATATGTGAGTGGCTCCAAGACTTCTTAAGTAACGGAAGCCAGTACATTGTTCTCGATGGGGAGTGTTCATCAGAGACAAAGTGCCATCAGGAATGTCCCAGAGAAGAGTTATAGGGCCGCTACACATAAATGATCTGATGGACAGGATGAGCAGCAATCCACCGCTGTTTGCTGATGATACTGTGATGTACGGGAGACTTTCATCAATGATTGACTGTAGGAGGATATGAGATGCCTTAGACAGAATTTGTAGCTGGTGTGAAGAATGGCAGCTGGTTGTAAATGTAGAGAAGTATAAATGAATGCAGTGTTTGAATACAGTTGTGGTAATGAGCTACTTGACACAGTCATGTCAATTAAATAACTGGACGTGACGTTCCAAAGCGATATGAAATGGAATGAGCATGTGGGGATTGTAGTAGGGAAGGTAACTGGTCGACTCCAGTTTACTGAGAGAATTTTACGAAAGTGTGGCTCACCTGTAAATGGAGGCTTCATATAGGACAGTTATGTGACCCATTCTCGAGTAATGTTCGAGTATTTGGGATCAGCATCATGTCGGATTAGAGGAAGACGTCGAAGCAATTCAGAGGTGGGCTGCTAGATTTGTTACCGGTATGTTAGAACAACACGAAAGTATTATGAAGATACATCGGATAAGCACATGGGAAACTCTGGAGGGAAGGAAATGTTCTTCTTGAGGAATGCTGTTGAAGAGTACTCAGTATTGTGGAACACTCAGTATAATGTCGTTTATTGAAACTGAACTACACTTCTCAAACAATCACTACATACACAAAAAAACAAATAACTTGTAGACGACCATTCATCAAGAGTGTCGGTGAGCTCCATTGGAGCTGGTCCTAGCTCGGCGAGGAACTGGCTGTACTGCTGCTGTGCTGGCCTTATAAAGCTGGCGAAGGCCGGCGGAGTACTCCAACTTTCCCTGTATCTGTGAGGCGACCTCTTCAGAAAAAGTTCGCATTAGTCTCTAGCAGGTTCTGTTTGTTTTGAAGAATTGTTTTCCTCTTGGTTGCGCCTGCATGTGCTTGTGTATATTATATGGTACACAGGGATGTCTTGAGAGTAGTCTGCCTGGCAGGGGTCGTCTGTGGCAGATGTAACAGCTGTTGATGAAATTTAGAGAAGCGGCATCTGAAGTTGACAGCAGGACGATTCTCCAGCCGCTAAAATACATTTTGCATAAGAACCACTAAGTTGAGATATGAGAAATTTGGGCTTGTATGGAGAGATATAAACAGTGGATTTTCCTCACTCTATTTGCGAGTGGAACAGGAAAAGGAATGAACAGTAGTGATTCAAGGTATTCTGACCACGACTACTGCAAAAGCTGATACATTAAGTGCCAGTGGTCACTACACAGCAAGCAGCTGGCCCACCGTGATCAGCAGCAGCAGCACTGGCGGCCAGACTGCCATGAGCAGCAGCAACAGCAGTAATGCTGTCAATATCACCATCGTCACCACCATGAGCAGCACCGCCACTGTTGCCGACATCTGAGCAATCGGGATGGGGCCTCTGTAGTATCAGTGGCGAACAGCTATCAGCCAGCAGTAGTTCCTCTGCCCATTCTGACAGTGAAGATGAGGATGTTCAAGGATGCAACACATAATTACCGTTTCCAGTGACTGGTGGTATACTTGGAGACAGGATCTTGTGTAGCTGCATCTGTAATATGGGCAGGTACTGAGATCTGACTACTCATTCTAGATATGGAACTTCCTAAAATCTTAATTGATTGGTTGTACCCCACCAATAGATCCAGTGCTTTGGTATGCTGCGAGTTCATGCTCCCACCTTAGCAGGGTGTCTTGAAGAATGTCTTTATACAGAAGAAAGGCCATAATGGCGAGAAATTGCAGGACACCTCCGTAGCTAAAAGGTTTGACGATTTTACCCTGAAGCCAAAACAGACCCTGCTCTCTGAATTCCAACAAAGAGATTCGGTTAAAGCTCTCTGTAGAGTTCTGGATTTGGATGTTCATGTACATGTGTATGACCCAATGTGCAAGGGGCCCTTGCATATCTGCCTTCCAAAGTACATAGCTGATAAAAATCCCTTTATTAACATTGAAAATAACGACAAGCACTGCTTTCTGTGATCACTTCTGGTTTGAGAGAGAAAAATTAAATGGAATCCTGCATACTAGTGGGTAGGTATTAAACCAAAGAACGAAAGAAACTGGTGCACCTGCCTTATATCGTGTAGGGCCCCCGCGAGCACGCAGAAGTGCCGCAACACGACGTGGCGTAGACTCGGCTAATGTCTGAAGTAGTTCTGGAGGAAACTGACACCATGAATCCTGCAGGGCTGTTCACAAATCCGTAAAAGTTCGAGCGGGTGGACATCTCTTCTGAACAGCACATTGCAAAGCGTCCCAGATACGCTCAATAATGTTCATGTCTGGGGAGTCTGGTGGCCAGAGGAAGTATTTAAACTCATTAGAGTGTTCCTGGAGCCACTCTGGACGTGTGGGGTGTCGCATTGCCCTGCTGGAAGTGCCCAAGTCCGGAATGCACAATGGATATGAATGGATGCAGGCCATCAGACAGGATGCTTACATACGTGTCACCTGTCAGAGTCGTATCTAGACGTATCAGAGGTCCCATATCACTCCAACTGCGCATGCACCACACCATTACGGAGCCTCTATCAGCTTGAACAGTCCCCTGCTGACGTGCAGGGTCCATGGATTCATGAGGTTGTCTCCATACCCGTACACGTCCATCTGCTCGATACAATTTGAAACGAGACTCGTCCAATCGGGCAACATGTTTCCAGTCATCAACAGTCCAATGTCGGTACTGATGGGCCCAGACGAGGCGTAAAGCTTTCTGTTGTGGATTCATCAAGGGTACATGCGTGGACCTTCAGCTCCAAAAGTCCATATCGATGATGTTTCGTCGAATGGTTCGTACGCTATCACTTGTTGATGGCCCAGCATTGAAATCTGCAGCAATTCGCGGAAGGGTTGCACTTCTGTCATGTTGAACGATTCTCTTCGTTCGTCGTTGGCTCCGTCCTTGTAGGATCTCTTTCCGGCCACAGTGATGTCGGAGATGTGATGTTTTACCGGATTCCTGATATTCACGGTACATTAAATGGTCGTACAGGAAACTCCCCACTTCATCGCTACCTCGGACCCATCGCTCGTGCACCGACTGCAACACTACGTTCAAACTCACTTAAATCTTGATAACCTGCCATTGTAGCAGGTCTCTCTATTTGAATACGCATGCATATAACAGTTTCTTTGGCGCTTCAGTATATAAACTTGATGTTATTAAATCCCCCATGGGCCTTCAGGAAATCAGTAAACTTGAGAGGCACAATTTCAATATATTCATTCATGTAAATGGCCTGAAGGAATGCAGTTCAGATGATGATGATGTTACACGTAAAGTAGTCGGATTCTTCCGATATTCTGCCGGCTGGGGTGGCCGAGCGGTTCTAGACGCTACAGTCTGGAACCGCGCGACCGCTACGGTCGCAGGTTCGAGTTCTGCCTCCGGTGTGGATGTGTGAGACGTCCTTAGGTTAGTTAGGTTTAAGTAGTTCTAAGTTCTAGGGGACTGATGACCTCATAAGTTAAGTACCATAGTGCTCAGAGCCATTTGAACCATTTGAATCTTCCGATTTTCTAAAGTCAGTGGTTGCTGTGCGACACATGCAAATTTGTTGTTGATCTCCGAGGGTGAGAGGAACCACTACCGCTGGATCAAAAGTATATTCCAAGTTTTCAAATGAGTAACCAACTTCATAAATGGCCGATTGTCCGTAGATGACTTGTTTACTACGAGACAGCTATTAACAAACCATCTGGTGGATAGCCTACCAACGACCCAGTAGAAGTAGAAATGGCTTCTATGAAGAATAAATTTGTAGTAACAGTATCATTATTATGACGAAAGCGCAGAAGGATAAATTACTGTATAAGAGTGCAGTTGATTGCTAGAGTTGTGGGCAGCCCTTAGATAAAGAAGCGGAAACACCGAGTAGGGATAACTGCCATCTAACCGGCAAATTATGCAGTGCTGCATACAATGCATTCAACAAGAAATACTAACTTCAAGAACACATACACATATTCCTCCACAATTTAAGTGGGTATGATGCCCACTTCCTATTCGAACCCTTGGCTGATTCTGGAATGAGCGAAGATTAGCTTAGCATTCTGCCTGACACCATTGAGTGGTACATTTCGTTTTCGAAGGGAATCACGAACGAAGTTACTCTGTAGTGTCTCGACTCACTGACTTTCATACTGGTACTACCACAGAAACTTCTTGAAACCATGCATCAGAAGGATTTTCATCACACTTGAGCTGAGCTTTCCAACCATGCTAATTTTCTGCTCATAACGAAAAAATGGGTTTTCACATGCAAATATCTGGATTCATGGGAGAAACTCAAGAAAACGACAATGCCCGACATAACCGCATTCCCTGGCATCTTCCAGTCACTACCGTATGCGATGTAGAGTACGGGATGTAGTGAGGGTATGGCAGGAGTTCGACGTCTCTGATTTAAGGGAATATAAAGAGCTCTGTATGGACACAGATGTGCACTTACTTGCAGACATTTCCAAACGATTCCAGACTGTATGCCTGGATACATATGATCTGGATCCTTTCTACTACTATGGCACACCAGGACTTTTTTTGGGATGCTATGTTGAAAAAGATACATGTCAACTTTGAACTCTTGACGATTGGTCGATGTTGACATGTTGTTTCTCAAATGAGGGATTCATGGGACACTTTGGCAATGTGTCCATAGCAACGCAAAGTATGAATGCACAAACAGTTCAGCGCATCTGGTGATTTGTGTTACATCATGTACTTGGATGTAAACAACTTATGCTGGTATGCAATGAAAGTACCTCTACCTGTTGAAGAATTGTGGTGAGTGTCTGGTAATCAAGTCACCTGACTGGGGGAAAATTCAAACGTGTGCCAATGCAATTAGTTTGCGTGACATACACAGTGACTTCCTGCTTTGCCCAGAGAACTGGGCCATCAACAAGCTGATGACAATGCTGGAGGGAAAAACAAGACACATTCTACATTGCCATATACTCCGGGAATGTCTCAAGTTGGGGATGAAACGGGATGGAGTCATTTGTGCTATTTCCTTCAAGCAGTGCCCCCTGTTGAAGAAATACATTGATTTGAACACCAGAAAGAGGACTTCAGCGATATGTACATTTGAGAAATATTTGTATAAATTTGTTAATAATTTAGTTTTCGTAGAAACTATGCAATATATCAGAGAAAATCACGAAATTCGGTTAGTTACCCATTGGGCAGGACGTTACGGCACAGCAGATTATGTCCCCATGCCGAATTTTAAATGGGTCACGAAATTCAACAAAGATTTCGCTGTTCTGCTGATGGTTAAAGTTACGATAGAGTACAGGAAGTTGTTGGTATATGTACGTTATCTCTATCTAAACTCCACATGAACCACTTCCATCATGAGTTTTGGGAAATCACAGATCCAAAGTTACTATGTACCTGTTGGGGCAAAGGTTTTGATCCATATAAAGTAATAAAATGCTACTCTGAAGCACTCGACATGTCTGGATATGCAGCCAACAATCCTTATGGCATAAAGGTGGCTAACAAGAAGGTTATCAGCCTGATGAAAGACGAGGTGAATGGGACACCAGTTGTGGAGTTTGTAAGTCTGCACTCGAAAATGTATGCATGTCCTATAGACACATGTGCCGGTTTCCCTTAGACAAGCAAAGGGTGTGGCGTGCGGAACCAGTGGCTCTCACGGTTGAAGTCTACTTCAAGTGGTGGTGTTAACACTGCTCCACCTCAGATTCTGCATATGGTGCAACGGTTCAGTATTCAGTTGCAGTGTCGTGAGTGCCCGCTATATTGCAGCTCAGAACAGGGTATTTGACCGTTTTCTGGAAATCGTCTTACATGGTTAATTATGTCATTTTATGCTTACAACGTGCGTTTTCCCTCAAGAATTTCTGTAAAAAAGATTCAAATAATTTGAAAGCGCTGTAAAACGTTCCATTTAAGTCATGTGATGCCTGGACGTCATTTACTAGCACTGTGGTCCTCCTCTTTCATTGTGATATTTTGTTTTGGAATGTACGTTTCGGAAAATTGACTGCAAATTGCCTTAGTAACACGCTACACTAATCCATCTACAAACTCTTCTGAAAATGGTTTTTCTGTTGTCCAAATAATAAGATAATGTGTAAAATATGGTTGGAACTCACTCATTAGATTAAGATGTACGTAAACGCTCTTTACAGACATGTCACTTGCAGCATAATTGGTAGCAATAGGAGCAATGTTAGCAAGATTGGTTCTAATTCAGAGTGTCTTTTCCTTCTTTTTCCTTCCTGTTATCTTCGCTTAATAATGCTGTCTTCTGAAGTATACTTTATTTGCAAAACATTTATGTAAAAGCTTTAAATTTTATATCATATTATATTTTAATATGTGTTTTCATTTATTAACTTTATTTTACACCTGATAAACTTGAGATGAATCACAGGTATAGTGTTAAGAAACTGTTGTAGCTCTGAGAAACCATTTCACAATTTTCGACCACTTCATTCTTTGCAAACAAGTCGCTGAAGACAGTAATTTTACACTTCCGACTGTCTCCAGTGAGCCTATTGTAAAGTTGTTTCAGTATGACAAAGAGAAAAATTGAACATCACTTGGAACCTAGGAAATGTAATACCACCAGGATACTACGATAAAATGAAAGTTGGCTCTACTGAGACACTTTTAAATCATAGCGTTTCAGCACCAGTTACGTATGCAGTAGAGCAATATATGCTTCATGGTTCCGCTGCATCAACTGCTTATTTTTTTAGTTTACGTTAATGACCTGGAATAACAGAAAAACTGCAATGTCTAAAACTGTTGAAGACAAACTCGATAATTCACTGCAGTTCCCCACTTGTGTTATTACGCAGTCTGAACATTTGTAAATTGGGAAAAGAGATACCTGGAAAACAGTGGTACTTCTGGCAGCAACCACAGCAGTTGAAAATCATAATTATTTTCTGAATGAAAAAGCTTCCACTGTATTTTGCTATGCAGGCTTTCATAAGTTGTCCTGTAAAACCTTTTCAGCATGGTCTGAGCAAATAATCCAGTTCCAGATCCTCTCACTTTTACGACAACTCAATGACGTATTGCTGTGTTGTATTTCTTGCGTCCCAGTCGCCATGCAATGCAGTTTTCGTGTTTCTTATTTCCGGAACATAAAAATCTGAGTTTTTTTGAATAAAAAAGGGGCCATAAACACATCAACTTTTGGAAGCTTTCCACTGTCAGTCTTCACAAAATTCTAATATTACTTAAAAGTTGTAAACGCTTTTCCATCACTGCAGAAAAGTGCGGAAAAACGCTTGTAATTTCGGCTAATATTCCCATATCACAAGTGTGGCGTTTTCGATCTTGGGACCAAATCTTGAAATTTAATGATTTTTAAGCTTTAATAATATAAAAATAACAGATACTTTATGAGAATATTGACCGAAAATGCTATTTAATTGTTATAATCGTTCAGAATAACAACAATTTGAGCCACATTTTTAACATGTGAAGATTGTCTATTGGTCTGTCACAATATGATGACAAATGGGTATTTGTGCTTATAACATCAGAACCGTACGATACGAACACTGTTCACGTGAGCAAGAGAGTGTACGTATGTGTCTTGTATATATGGTAAAAATACATATGTGTATGTGAAGTAGTATGGCCAACTTTTCATAGTTTGTGTATTGTGAGTGCTTTGTCTATGATCGCATACTATCTATATAAATGAGTAAGTTTGTTCTCTAAACACCATATGTGCAAGATATATCGTTTTGCACATCATGTGTGTGAGTAAAGTCTGTGTTTTTCCCACACCATGTGTGTACTGTACAATTTTCTGTTCACTAGGCTCAGTTTCACTGCTGCTTGCCATACCAAAAGAGGTCACATTTTAGTTTTATGCAGTCATGGACTGTGCGGCTGGTCCCGGCGGAGGTTCGAGTTCTCCCTCGGGCATGGTGTGTGTGTGTGTGTGTGTGTGTGTGTGTGTGTGTGTGTGTGTTTGACCTTAGGATAATTTAGGTTAAGTAGTCAGTTAGTTTTATGTTATGTCTCACAGGAAAACTAAAAAAAGAATATGCCTTGCGATCCGTAATTAAAGTGCATCAATGTATAGATTTGTCAACTGCACTTTAACACCAGTATAAACTGTGCAACAGTTATTGTAAGTTGTTGGAAGAATAAAATATAAAAGGAATAGATACTGAAACGCAAAAGAAACTGGCATAGGCATGCGTATTCAAATACAGAGATATTTAAACAGGTAGAATACGGCACCTATATAAGACAAGAAGTGTCTGGCGCAGTTGTTAGATCGGTTGCTACTGCTTCAATGGCAGGTTGTCAAGATTTGAGTTTGACGTGGTGTTGTAGTCGGCGCACAAGCGATGAGACACAGGGATTTTCCCGTACGATTATTTCACGAGTGTACCGTATCAGGAACCCGGTAAAACATCAAATCTCCGACGTCGCTGCAGCCGGAAAAAGATCTTGCAAGAACGGGATCAACGACGACTGAAGAGAGTCGCTCAATGTGACGTAAGTACAACCCTTACGCATGTTGCTGCAGAATTCAATGCTGGGCCATCAAAAAGTGTCAGCTTGCGAAACATTCAACAAAACATCATCGATATGGCTTTCGGATACGAAGACCCGCTCGTGTACCCTTGACGACTGCACGACACAAAGCTTTACGCCTCGCCTGGGCCCGTCAACAACGACATTGGACTGCTGATGACTGGAAAAATGTTGCCTGGTCGGAAGAATCTCGTTTCGAATTGTATCGAGTGGATGGACGTGTACGGGTATGGAGACAACCTCATGAATCCACGGACCCGGCATGTCAGCAGGGGACTATTCAAGCTGTTGGAGGCTCTGTAATGGTTTGGGGCATGTGCAGTTGGAGTGATATGGGACCTCTGATACGTCTAGATACGACTCTGACAGGTAACAGGTATGTAAGCATCCTGTCTGATCACCTGCGTCCATTCACATCCATTGTGCATTCCGGACTTAGGCAATTCCAGCAGGACAATGCGGCACCCCACACGTCCAGAATTGCTACAGAGTGGCTCCAGGAACACTCTTTTGAGTTTAAACACTTCCGCTGGCCACCAAACTCCCCAGATATGAACATTATATAGCGTATCTGGGATGCCTTCGAACGTGCTGTTCAGAAGAGATCTCCACCGCCTCGTATCCTTACGGATTTGTGGACAGCCCTGCAAGATTCATGGTGTCAGTTTGCTCCAGCACTTCTTCAGACATTAGTTGAGTCCATGCCACGTCGTGTTCAAACACTTCTGCGTGCTCGCGGGCGCTCTACACGATATTAGGCAGGCGTACCAGTTTCTTTGTCTCTTCAGTGCATACTAATCAGCATTGGTAACGGTCCATCGCAAGGTGAATACAAGATTATTATTTGCCGTTGCAACATGATACGCGCGGCATCCACAGTTAATTACTACATTAGTGATTTATGAAAAATCTAAGACTAGTAAGGTAATACGAGGAACAGGCACTTGAATCTGGGAGGAAATATGAGCTGTGCAGTTTGCTCCTTTTACACTCAAAGCACTCCGTCTTTAGGCCACGAGTGGCCTACCGGGACCATCCGACCGCCGTGTCTTGCTCAGTGGAGGATGCAGATAGGAGGGGCATGGGGTCAGCACACCGCTCTCCCGGTCGTTATAATGGTATTCTTGACCGAAACCGCTACTATTCGGTCGAATAACTCCTCAATTGGCATCACGAAGCTGAGTGCACCCCGAAAAATGGCAACAGCGCATGGCGGCCTGGATGGTCACCCATCCAAGTGAAAGGGTACAGTACCGCCCGACATTGAAAATAGGTACAACATACTTCATTATTTTTGTCAGAACAACACATTTTTTTTGTAAAATAACACAATTTCAATTAATACAGCGATACCAGTGTGGGAAAGAATGACAATTTATTTATTTAATTGATCACATGTGCACTCCCACAAAGTAAATCCCTACATCCAGTTTGGTGAGATCTGTGAAATGACACAAAGTAAATCCCTACATCCAGTTTGGTGAGATCTGTGAAATGAATGAATGTATGGTCGTCTGCTAACCGCAGATAGTGAATGTGAATATATGATCATCTTTGAGACGATCCTTTGGCCACCTTTGGTGGGACCAAAGAGATGAAATTTACCTGAGCTTTGAGCGCCTGAAACGTGGCTGACCAATACGGTAGCAAGGTGCTTCCTCACTTCAGCAAAGGTGTGAGAGGACCTGGAGAACGGCCATGTTTCAGCACTCTGCCGCTGGATCTTGTGCTGTTAAGACCTGTTTTAGTTGTGCTCCATAATGACAAAAGAGTGGAGACATGGTATGCATGTGGAATATTTAAGAGTAGTTTGAAATAATAATTTCTCCATTTCAGGAACTTTTGTGGGGACGATTAAATGTCAGGCAGGTAATATTAATGGGATTGTAGTAATCTTCGGAAGTGACCAACGGTCACAATGAAACCACGTGTAGCAATAAGTTGAAATACTTCCGTGTGCTTAAGTTAAGCTGAATTACTCGCATGTGTACAATAAGTTGAAATATTTAAGAAATAGCGTGTGTACCATAAGTTGAAATATTTAAGAAATGGCGTGTGCAGGACTTGAAATTAGAGACGAGTACTTCCACGTGGTGAGTACTGTGTGAGTCTCAATCTGTGTATGAGACAAAGGATAAAGAGAAGTACTCGTCCATGGTATCAGTTGAGGACTCGCGTGTGTGATGAATACGTTCTTAATATTACTTTGCGTGATATGATTCCGTGTGATGCTAGATTCAAACTCTGAGAGAGAAGCAAGGTGAGTCGGCCGTCTATCCAACAACGCCACTTGGCTTGCATTGCACAGGAAGACGCGCAAATATCTCCAGAGTTCATAGTAGGAAAGTAGAATTACAAAGTGGGGCAGTGTCGTGTGAAACTGGGATAAATATTAATTGAAGTGGGAAAGCTGAAAGAGATAATGTTGTGACTATTCTCTGTGTAGTATTTCATATTGTAGTGTGGTGTATGTCATGTAATTTGGGTATGTGTGGTTTGCATGGGAGAGTAGCAAGGTAGTTTCAAAAGATTAGTGGGTTACGCTTGTTCCTTCTGTACCGCGCGATCTAGAGGAAAGTTTCGTGATGATGATTGTGAGAGTCGAAGTGCGAGATATAATAAAAGATCCACCATCCTAACCAGAAAGTGCACTGTAGCGTAAAATAATTACGAGACCATAATATAGAGATTCACCAATGTAAAGCCATGCCCACTGGGCGGAATTTCTCATGTGTTATTGTTGTAGGTTATAGAATTTGTGTGTTTAGGTTAGAGAATTTATCGGAATAAATAAGATAGTGAAAAGAAAAAGATTGGTGGCCTTTTCCTTCGAATTGTATGTTGTCATGATATCCAGAATTTATAATGTGTGCGCCACTCATATTCAGTGCGATGGCCACGTGTTGATAAAAGCCGTTAAATAAAAAAAAAAGAAAGAAAATGTGGTATTACCAGTGCGTAGTGAACAGTCAGAGTTCTGTAAATTACTGATAGTCAGATGTGCGTTTCCGTTGCGTATTATTCATATAGGAGGATAATTTGTAACTTAGTTGTGAGTACGAGAGTTCATGTTACTCGATAAATAAGAATGAATCCACTCGCTTGGCAGACCACTCATCTTGCAGGCCTGACTGCTTGATGCCACAGTATGAGCAAGGCATGTGGGTGCCTCTCGCAAGTGCCGATCACGCCCGACAGCGCTTAACTTCGGTGATCTCAAGGGAACCGGTGTAACCACTGCAGCAAGGCCGTTGCCCGCTCCTTTAACACGGCGGTCAATAATGAAATCATTGGAATATGTTACTACCAGCATCCTTAGAAGATTACTCCTTTAGTGTTATGTCACAAAACAAAGCTAGATTAATAATAAGCCAATTATGAAACCTGGCAATTGAATACGGGAGGGAATTCGCAATGAACAGACTGTGCCTTGAATTTGGGGGTGAATAACAAAATGTGTTAAGGTGACAAAAGTGATGGGACACCTCCTAATATCGCGTGGGGCCTCCTTTCTCCTGGCGTATGCAGCAACTCGACGTGGCGTGGACCCAACAAGTCGTTGGCAGTCCACTACCAAAATACTGAGCCGTACTGCCTCTATAGCCGTTTATAATTGCGAAAGTGTTGCCGGTGCAGGATTTTGTGCATGAATTGTCCAGAACGTTCTTCAAACCAATCGCGAACAACTCTGGTTTACTGACGTGGTACATCGTCATCCACAAAAATTCCATCTTTATTTGGAAACATGAAGTTAATGACTGGCTGCAGATGATCTCCAAGTAGCGCAACGTAACCATTTCCACTCAATGATCGGCTCAGTTGGACCGGAGGACCCAGTCCATTCCATGTAAACATCGCTCCCAGCATTATGGAACCACCACTAGCTTGCACAGTGCCTTGTTGACATGTTGGGTCCACAGCTTCGTGGAGGCTGTGCCACACTCGAATCCTGCCATCACCTCTCACCAAATGAAATCAGCACTCATTTGATCAGGCCACAGTTTTCGAGTCCTCTGGAGTCCAACCGATATGATCACTTGCTCAGGAGAAGCACTGCAGACGATGTTGTACTATCAGCAGAGGCACTCGCACTAAATATCGCCGCACTGTCTAAGGGATACGTTCGTCTTATGTCTCACATTGATTTCTGCCGTTATTTCGCGCACTGTTGCTTGTTTGCTAGCACTGACAACTCTATGCAAACGCCGCTGCTCTCAGTTGTTACGTGACGCCACTGCGTATAAGTGCTACAAACCAATACAAGTAGTCATTTGGTTGTAACTTCGCCAACGATTTTAGAAATTTAGTAACAGGTATTCCCAAACCCTGTCAATCTCTGACTCTTATACTGCATCCCCTATGTCTTTCATAATGACTCACCTTTCTTTTTCTGTCACTTCATATGTAGAGTGTAGAGTTTTGCCGTCTTTGGTATGGACAGGATCTGTGACTGCAGTGTTCAGATGCGAGATGAGTTTGTGACCCTTCGGGCCCCAGTTCCAGATCATGTTGGTTTCGGTCACACAGCTTGAATCTGTTGCCAATGGGCATCACTGTAGCGGACTGGACACGGAGATCTGAGGGACATCCAGCATATCCCATGTGTCGCTCGATCGCTCCACTACTGTGGCTGCCCCGTTTACTACCCAGCTGGGGTGGCCGAGCGGTTCTAAAGTGCGTGTCATTTATATTGGCGGCCGAGTTTAGGTTCGTTCTGCGCATCTGACGTCACAGAACACAGTCAGCCAATGAACAGAAAACGACGTTGCCAGACCTCGACTGCAGTGCAGAGCATGGACGAGTGTCTTCAGTTTTAGAAACGTTCAGTCATAAATAAAGTAATAGAACAAAAGCAATGTCTTGATAGCAGACGTTCTTTTATAGTAAGTTTGGAAAAAGCATTCTTTATACCAATTGATTCATATTCTATTAATTAATTAAACCAAACAAGCAATAAGACTCCTAATTCAGGCGATAGCAAGGAAAGGTGTTTGTATCAATTTCACGAACCGCTTTTTCGCAATAAAGAACAGCGGCAATTGTTTATTTCCTATTGAACTTCGACGAAGCGTGAGTAATTCATAGTCATACCAACAGTGTTTGTCAGTATTTTGTGTGACGTGTTATACCCCTCACAGCCTACTGTAGTAGAATCGGCCGCCATAGCGTAACGGCGAAGGTGTTGAACTGCTATACGATAGGTTGGGAGTTCAAACGTTGTGCAATGCTTTATATTTTCATTATTTGAAAACAATATCGAAGTGCCTTACTTCACGAATTAAATTCGTTTGAATGCAATTTTTTGAAATTTCTAGTGCTTTGTCTCTTCATTAACCCTTTCGCTGCTGCAGACACGTGCTCCCCGCATTCCGCGCTGTGCGCGATTTTGTCATCACTGCACTGCTCGCCTGTGCAGACACATGGTGTTCCCACTGCTTTGACACACTTATCATTCGATTTCACAAAAACTATTTGGCCCAAAAATTTGATTTTTACACTTCTTCTTGACTGGTACCTTCCCCCCTTAAATGACTTAATTTTGTTTATATGTTCAACGCAGTTATTACGCAGCATTAAATGTAGTAAACCATTGCACGAAATTTTGAAGAGTTTGCAGAGGTAGAAGTCAGTAGCGTATATTTTCCGTATGGTCGATTTTAGTTGCCACAATGTTGAGAATGAAATGTGGACAAGATACCTAAATTTCATATAAAATTTACTGTATAACAATATCTCATTTGATTTAAGTACCACATAGGTGTCGTATGTAATATTGAGAAATATTCCGTCTTTCGCGACTGTAATAAAAGTTTTATTTACATCGGACGCGTTTGGCTTTATTTTAAAGCACTTCAGTCAATGAAAGGTATGGCACATACACAATGGTACGCATGTTCTCTTTCTTGTTTTTGTTCCATAGTCGCAGTTTTACCAATGGTACTGAAATACTTCTGCAACTGTAATAAGCGACTTATTTAGACCAGACGCGTTTTTCTCTTTTGAAGCATCTTCAGTGGACAGTATTCTGTCTCCTCCATTGCCAAGTCACCTTTCGTAGTTTTGTGCTGCGGTAACACAATATTCAACGTTTGTGTTGGCTGATCAGTGTTTTAGCAAATAAATGATGTTTGTGTGTGCCACACACAAAAATTATATTTCACATAGCTCAGAGCACTTCACTGATAGACGGTATATTCAATTTGTAAGTCCACAGTTTTGTTTAATGTATTTTGTCTACTTCCTTGTGATTGATTAAAGTGCTTTAAAATACAGCCAAACGTGCTCAGTGTAAATAAAACTTTTGTTACAGTCGCGAAAGATGGAATATTTCTCAATATTACATACGACACCTATGTGGTACTTAAATGAGATATTGTTATACAGTAAATTTTATATGAAATTGTGGCAACAAAAATCGACCATACGGAAAGTATACTCTATGGACTTTTACCTCTGCAAACTCTTCAAAATTTCGTGCAATGGTTTACTATATTTAATGGGGCATAATAACTGCGTTGAACATCGAAGCAAAATTAAGTCATTTATGGGGGGAAGGTATCAGTCAAGAAGATGTGTAAAAATCTAATTTTTGGGCCAAATAGTTTTTGTGGAATCGAATGATAAGAGTGTCAAAGCAGTCGGAACACGATGTGTCTGCACAGGCGAGCAGTGCAGTGATGACAAAATCGCGCACAGCGCGGAATGCAGGTAGCACGTCTTTGAAGCAGCGGAAGGGTTAATGCGGCCGTGGTGGCTTTAATTCATGAACTGCGCGCTCCCCCCTAAACGTAAGCTTGCGAACTATGCTATACTATGGCGCTGCTTCTATTGGCACGTGCGTCGTGTGCAACTGGCAACGCAGCAATCTCCCGCGTCTGGGCGGGCATGCGCGAGCCGCCAAGATAAAAGAATTCTCAGTCCGGAACCGCGCGACTGCTACTGTCGCAGGTCCGAATCCTGCCTCGGACATGGATGTGTGTGATTTCCTTAAGTTAGTTAGGTTTAAGTAGTTCTAAGTTCTAGGGGACTGATGGCCACAGATGTTTAGTCCCATAGTGCTCAGAGCCATTTGAACCATTTTTTTTTTGTTTACTACCCGCACTGAGGATGACCCTTCATCCTCGATGGAGTGGGAGGTCGTTCTAAGGCGTGGTAGGCAGCGAAAGACTATCCAGGAGCCAGACAGAAGGGCCTCTGCAGTTTGTCCAACGAACGGGTTTCGGGTGCTGTCAGTGGATGACGAAGTTCATGAACCAGATGCAGTCGCTCACTCTGTTCCAGAGGAAGCCTCTCGGCCCTCAAGGTCTGGACATTCACAGACGGTTGGATTACTGGTAGTTGAGAGCTCCAATGTCAGGAGCATAATGGGGCCCCTTAGAGATATGGCTGCCAAGGAGGGGAATGAATCCAGTGTGCACTCGCTGTGCATACCGGGAGGAGTTATTCCAGATGTGGAAACAATGCTTCTAGATCTCATGAAGAGCACAGAGTACATTCACCTGCAAGTGGTGCCTCATCTCGGTACTAACGATGCGTGTCGCCATGGATCACAAGATATTCTTTCTGGTTTCTGGCGGCTAGCTGACGTGGTAAAAACTGCCAGTCTCGCCTGCAAGATGAAGACGGACTCACTATCTGTGGCATCATCAATGCATCCGAATGTGATCCTCTGGTATCGAGCTAAGTGGAAGGTCTGAATCAGAGGCTCAGCTGGCTCTGCGACCGTGTAGACTGCAGATTGCTCGACTTACACCATAGGGTGGTGGGTTTCCAGGTTCCACTTAATAGATCAGTGGCTATACGGGTAATGGTTTCTGTGTGGAAGGTCAGAGGGTCTCAGGAAACGACAGAAAGGGCGTCACTCTAAATGGGTGCAGGGCAAACACAGGAAGGTAGACCTAGCAAAAACTGGTATTGTAGTTGCAAACGGTCATAGCTGTGTTGGAAAAGAACCAGAGCTCCAGACGCTAATAGAAAGCAACGAAGTTCAAATCCTTATAGGTACAGAAAATTGGCTAAAGCTGGAAATAAGTTCAGTCGAAATTCCTACAAAGGACCTAACCTGTTGGAAAGGATAGATCACATACAATCGGTGGAGAACTGTTTATTGCTGTCAGAAGAAGTTTACCTTGCAGGAGATTGAAGTAGATAATTCCTGTGAGTTAGTATGGGTAGAGGTTATACTTGACAACCAGAATAAATTAATAAATGGTTCCTTTTAGTGTTGGTTATCGCTATGAAAATATCAGGAGGTTGATGTAGCAATGAGCAGTACCTCGTGACCAGCCAAATACACTGATGTGGGTGGTTCGCTATGTCCCACTGTATAATCGAATATTGTTAGTGTTATTGTGCATGGTAATTACTGAATGATCATTATACTATTTATTACAATATAGAATATTTCGTAATGTTATTTTAGTCCATAAAATTAAGCCAAGTATACAAAGTACGTTTTGAAAACTGGTACATGCTTTTTTATGAATCTTACCTCTAAAATCATAAAAACAAATCACCCAAGAAAATTACCATGTAAAGAAAATTTTCCTTCCTGGAAAAAAAATTCAGGTCTGAAAGGGTTAAATCATTTCATGAAGGTCAGGCTTGGGGGGTCCAGGATGTATTCCAATAAGGTTCCTTTCAGAGTATGCTGACACAATAGTTCCACACTTAGTAATCATATACAATCAATTGCTCTTCCAAAGATCCGCACCTAAAGACTGAAAACTTGCACAAGTCATCCCAATACTCAAGAAAGGAAATAGGAGTAATTTGCTGAGTAATTTATGAATATCGCTAATGTCGATTTGCAGTAGGATTTTGGAACATAAAAGGTGTTCGAACGTTATGAAGAAGAAAACGAAGACAATTATTTATTGACAAACACCAATACGGATTCAGAAAATATAGTTCTTGTGAAATATTCTTTATTCTCAGGAAGTAATGAGTGCTATCGCCAGGGGATGTCAAAATGATTACAAATTTTTAGATTTGAAGAAGGCTTTTGAAACCGTCCCGCACAAGCGACATCTAATCAAATTGCGTGCCTATAGCGCTTCGTCTCAGTTCTACCACTGGATGCGTTATTTCCTGTCATAAAGAACACAGTTCGTAGTAACTGTCGGAAAGACATCGATTAAAACAGAAGGATATCTGACGTTCTCCAAGGAAGTGTTGTAGGCCGTCTGCTGTTCATTATCTACGTTTAGAAGACAATCTGAGCAGCTCACTTAGATTGTTTGCAGATAATGCTGCGATTTACCGTCTTGTAAAGTCATCAGATTATGAAAACCAATTGCAAAATGGTTTAGGCAATATATCTGTATGGTGCGAAAACTGGCAGTTGACTCTAAATAATGAAAAGTGTGAGGTCATCCACGTGAGTGCTGAAAGGAATCCGTTAAATTTCGGTTACACGATAAACCACACAAATATAAAGGCTGTCAATTCAACTAAATTATTAGGGATTACAGTTACGAATAACTTAAACTGTAATGATTACATAGATAATGTTGTGGTCAAAGCAAACTAAAGGGTTGGGTTTTTTTTTTTTTTTTCGGGGAGAAGACCAGACAGCGAGGTGATCGATCTCATCGGATTAGGGAAGCGCGGGGAAGGAAGTCGGCCGTGCCCTTTCAAAGGAATAATCCCGGCATTTGCCTGGAGCGATTTAGGGAAATTACGGAAAACCTAAATTAGGATGGCCGGACGCGGGATTGAACCGTCGTCCTCCCGAATGTGAGTCCAGTGTGCTAACCACTGTGTCACCTCGCTCGGTGCAAACTAAAGACTGCGATTTCTTGGCAGAACAGTTAGAAAATGCAACAGGTTTACTAAAGAGACTGCTTAGACTACGCTCGTCCACCATCTTCTGGAGTATTGCTGCCCTGTGTGGGAACCACATCAGTTAGGATTGACGGAGGACATCGACAAAGTGCAAAGAAGGGCAGCTCGTTTTGTATTGTCACGAAGTTGGGGGGGAGAGAGCGAACTATACGATATGCCAATTGGGGTGTCAATTGATAAAAAAAAAGCATTTTTCGTTGTGGCAGGGTTTTCTTACGAAAGTTCGGTCGCCAACTTTCTCCTCAGAGTGTGAAAATATTTTATTGGCGCCCACCTACAGGGAGAAATGATCATCATAATAAAATTAGAGAAATCACAGCTCGCACGGAAAGATTTAATTGTTCGTTTATCCGGCGTGCTGTCCGTGAGTGGAGCGATGGTAAAATAACTTGAAGTTGGTTCGGTGAACATTCTGCCACGTCCTTAATTGTGAATTGCAGAGTAATCGTGTAGATGGAGATGTCATCAGATGGTTCCTTCCCCTCGTAGAGGTCTTCAGTGTACGCTTTCTACGCATCGGCGTTCCCTTCTGCGTTTAGCAGTGTAACACCCACTGAACTCTTAATGTTGATCTTTACTTTTAGTTTCACTGAAGCTTATTCGACTTCTCTGTATGATGAATCAATCCTTCTGACGACCATCTCTTTTTTGATTTCTTTACATTTTTTTTCTGCGTCGATTTTACCTGGGGTTCCGTGCACTTCCTGTTTATGTCATTCTGAAGTGACTCCGTTCGTTTCCTGAATCTCTTTTTACGACTTTCGTCGCTCAGTTGAAGTATGTCTTCTGTTGCCCAAGGATTCTTCGCACTTACCTTCCTTGTGGCTATATTCTTCTGTCCAAGTTCTGTTATTGCGCTTTTTAGATATGTCCACTGCTCTCCCAGTGAACTGCCTATTGCAGTACCGGTATTCGTTATTGCAGTATCTATATTTTCAGAGAACTTCCTACTTTAGAATCCCTCTTCCTTCCGTACTGATTCTTCCGACGATCAAGCTGGGTCTTTTCGAAATATCCATACCTTTTCGAAGTATCTCGTCTCTTGCGATTTTTAACAGCTGTTCGCTATTACTGGTTGAAACGTGTTGCAGAACTCAATTTGTCTTTCTTCTCTCTCTTTCCTACTACCAAGCTTATATTCTCCCATATCCCTGTCCGCTAGTCCTTCCCCTACTACCGCATGCGAATCCCCCACGATTTATTAGATTATTATCTCCCTTGCCATACTAAATTACCCATTTAGATTTCTCATTCACTTTCTCTCTCTCTCTCTCTCTCCCTCTCTGTCTCTTCACCCTTTGCTTGTGACCTAAGCATATATAACTGAACTATTGTTGCCGGCGTTGGTTTTTCTGTCGATTCTGACGAGAACAACCACGTCGCTGAACTGCTGAACGTAACTCTCTGTCCTACCTTCCTGTTCACAACGAATCCTACTCTCGTTATATCATTTGCTACTGTTGCTGCTCTATGTTCGCCTCACCAGAATTCCTTATTTTCTTTCCTCTTCACATCACTGACCCGCAGTATATGTAGATTAAGCGGCTGCACTTCCGTTTTCAGACTTTCTATTTCCCCTTACAAAATTAGACTTCTGACATTCTACGCTCCGACTCATAGAATGTTACCCTTTCGCTGGCTATTCAGTCTTATGCTCATAGTTACCTCCTCGTTGGCAGTCTTCCCCTGGGGTTCCGAATGGGAGCTAATCTGGAATCTTTTGCCAATGAAGACGTCAATGTGGCTCTTTTTAAATTACGTTTCACCTGTTCTGTCGGTACATCTTATGTGTCTTTAATGCAGTAGTTTTCATTGTCCTCTGCAGCGTCATGCTGTTGATCGTTGCTCTCTGCAGCGTCATGCCGTTGATCGTTGCTCATTATTCCACGTTTTAGAAGGTGTTTACCACCTCAAAAGGGAAATCTGAACCTCTGTTCTTCCCTCTGCCCTCTTTGACAAAGCCTTTGGCAGAACAAGTGTGACTCCATTTCAAAATTAAGCAGTGGCTGGAGTCAAACCCGAGCCGAGAACGTTGTGAATCCTAGTCAAAGATGCTACCCCTAGACCGTAGTCACAGAAAGGCTAGAGATCTAATCTGAAAATTAACAACATGCTCCGGTAACTACCACCCACTGCCGTTGAGAACTTAGCAGCTACCTTCAACACAACCCTGATATCAGGGGTGTAGCCAGAGGCATGGAAACAAGCTCATATTGTTGCTATTCCCAAGCCAGGATTGGATCCACAGTCCCTTAAAAGTTACCGGCCAATTAGCCTGCTTATTTTAGAGGTTGTACTTGAAGAGGCCACTAGAAAACATTCAAGAAAAAAAACCTACTTCCTGATGAGTAGTTTGGATTCCTGAGCGCCCATTCGACGATTCATCAACTGATGCAGCTGACGTAAACGCCGTGGAGTTCGTGGAATGTCGAGAATGCTACGCGGTGGCTCACTCTACGTCTCCCGAGTCTGATTCTGTGTAGCACAAGGACCCCCTCTTCACACGGCTGGAAGTGCAGCTTCATTCCTACCTAAAGGGACAGATCATCCATATCCGTGCCAGGCAAGGTGAATCGTCTCGTTGTAAGGCCACAGGGTTGTACATGTTTTACTTTCATACTCCAGCCACTAGTGCAATCACGGAAGGTGCACCTTTAATATACTGTTATGTAAGGTTTTGGCTGTATGCGGAAAGAATTTGACTTCCTCTCTTTTCTTTTCTTTCTTCGTGTGGGATGAACGAGCATCACGGATGACTGGAGATCGTTAGCCGCATATTATTAACTGGACACTTGCGTGTGCTGTGCGCGCAAAAGAGATAGATAGGACGAAATCCATGACGCCTCAGATATATAGTATCCTTGTTAACATTAATTACGTGTTAATTATTCTTGGCTTTCTTGAGAGATGTTGGAAATCAATTAGCTCAACTGAGCAACCTGTAGCTTTTATGAAAAAAAAATACATTCGTATTAATAAACAACAGTGGGCTCTATCTTTTATTTATCAGCGACAAAAATAGATCAAAATTAAGATCGCAGCTGTACAGGATGGGGCGGTTAAAACTGTTTTAGGAAAAATATAGGAAACTGCACATCTGATTACAAAAAGGGTTGTTCGTCTCGAAGTGGGACACCAAACGACGCTACACTACACCCGCCGGCCCACCCCCAGGTAGCGGGAGGGGGTCAAATTTGAAATCTTTAATAGGAATCCCAATTTTTATTGCAGACTGAGATTCTCTCGGAAGAAATACGCAACTTTTGTATGGAACAATTTTATCGTTGCGTGATAAATGCCGCTGTAATCGACGCAAATAAAAGTGGGTTACAATCACAGTCAAGAAATTCCCATCATCTATATAAGGGTGAGCTCTTCTTCATCAGGCGCTCCCTGATATATCGCCGCATGGAAAAACACCGACCCCATGTGCTGGGGGATGTCAAGGATTCACTCGATATTTCTATAAAATACAACAGACAATGACGTACTCTATAAGTATCTGACATAAATATTAGGTTGGCGGATATGTTCATAGCTTTTCTGTTTTGCATGTTGGTACTCGTATATCGACTGCTATGGATTTATTCACAAATTATCTTTTTTATTTGTAGTTCACTGTTGTCATTTGAGTTTACATATTGTCATTTTGTAATTTAGAGGTAGTGAGTGGGGCTGTGGACGCCAGAAAAGGGAGTGCCAACTGGAGGAATCGGAACATTTCTGACAAATCTTGTAAATGGTTTTCTGTTCTCGAAAAAGACGGTTTTGCGATTAGTGACTCTCCATATTCAGCAATACCTTCAGGGTTTGATGATGATCGTTTAAACGTAACTCTACAATCATCCATAGTAGTATGAATTGAGAACTGTGATCATTCGATCATCTTCCAGCATATGCATGCAATGGGCAAGGTTCAAAACTCGGGTGTATGGGTACCGCATGCTCTAAGCTAAAATCACCAAAATCAGCAGGTAGCCATATATGCATCTCTACTTGCTCGTCATCAGTTGGCTCGTGAACAACACCGACCATTCCTATCTTGTATCGTTATTGGTGACGAGAAATGGTATATTTATGGTAACATAAGCAAAAGAAAGGAATGGTACTCAAACAGAGCAGCAACTCCCCATGCAAAGATCTGTGCCCACTCACAATAGATAAAGTCACGCATCTGATGGAACAGTGACTAAGTGATGTACTACGAATTGCTTCCTCGAGGTGTAACCACCACTGCTGACATTTACTGTCAACAGACGCAATCCAAGAACAACGAACAGGAAGACAGCGTCAAGCAATGCCTGCCAACATTCTGCTAGACTGCCAGAAAACACTATACAGTAGTTTTTGCACCCTCAGATTTTCACCTTTTCCACTCTCTGTCAAACAACCTTCAAGGAACTTCCTTTCTGGATGAAAATGCACTCTGAACATGGCTCGACAAGTTCTTCGCCTCAAAACGATCTGTTTTCTACAGTTGCGGAATCGGAAAGTTACCCCAATGTAGGCAGACTGTTGTAAATAGTGAAGGGGAATACATTATTGATGACTAAAGACTCTGTAATGTGTACTTGTTGTGTTTATTAAACTTATGGAAAAACCCTATGAACTTATGCACCAACCAAATTCATACATACCTATAGATGGATAGAGAGAATCATGCTAGTTATGTAACTCTACGACCTATGGACGAGCCTCATCTGAGATAAGCAAATGCAGAGCCACTGGAGTGGGCTCATCCATCTCCATATGAGCAACAATATTCAACAGTCCTATGGGAAAAAAGCATAAAATCATGTAATCAAAGTTAAAAAAAAAAAAACATTCATGCAATTTTTATTGGTTGGTGAAGCTGGTTCAGTCATTCCGAACGAGCAAAAATTTATATGAGGATGTCAAATGTGTCATCGTCCATCAGTGGCGACGTTATGCTGTGATCGGTAACAAAAAAGAATCATTAGATTGTGGCTATATATGGACAAGCACCATACATATAAAATCTTTCAGATACGTATCTACAATATTGTCACAATCCAAATGAGGATATCTGCTCCTTTCATCCCCACTATCACCAGATCTGTCATAAAAACGTTTCACAGCTACTGCTGAGGGTTAGAGTAACAGGATGTGCGACTTTTCCTACATATACCCTCAGGGTGCTGTGTGGAGAAGGAGAACGCAGGATGTGTGCACAACCAATCCACCCGTGCAGCCAATGGCATAATTTCCCGCCATTTTTTCAAGTAACAGGAGACAAGAGAGGCTGCTGATGCAACTGTCATGGATCCATTATTTATTCAGGAGCAGCAAACTTGTTTGCGAGGTTGCATTGTAGTACTGAATGCATGTAGTGTCTGGAGGCATAAGACTTGTGGGAAGTTGTAAGCTTACTATGATGTGTCTGAAGGACGTTTAGAGTGTATAGAATGCAGGCATTTTATGATGAACAAATAACTCTTTATAAAGTTATTAATTTACTATGACATCTCTGTCAGGGTGTTGTGTGGTGGTCCATTAATGCACCCCATGCAGGAATTATGTAGTGCACACTACCCCTGCAGATAGTTGTAAATTTAAAGTGGGATCTCTGTCAAGGCATTGTGTGAGGGTCCATTAACTTATAGTATTCTGGTATTATGTAAAGAAGAAATAACCCTGAAGGTGGTTATAAATTTGCTACTTTGTGCACTAGAATTCATGTATTATATCATCTCAGTTTATTCATGGTACTGCACTTGTGAAGCAGCAAACTGGGTGGCATCTGCTGAAGGTTGTTATAAATTTGCTACTTTGTGCACGTAGAATGCATGTACTACATCATCTCTGTTTATTCAAGGTACTGCGTTTGTGAAGCAAGAAACTGGGTGACATCTGCTGTGGATTAGTATTCTGGTGGCCGCCCGGTGTGGCCGTGCGGTTCTAAGCGCTTCAGTTTGGAACCGCGTGACCGCTACGGTCGCAGGTTCGAATCCTGCCTCGGGCATGGATGTGTGTGATGTCCTTAGGTTAGTTAGGTTTAAGTAGTTCTAAGTTCTAGGGGACTGATGACCTCAGAAGTTAAGTCCCATAGTGCTCAGAGCCATCTGAACCATCTAGTATTCTGGTCGTGTCAGGAATTTAAATCTGTCTGTAGGCAGAAGACTTGCTTATACGGTATAAGACATGAACAGTCAATGTGATGAGTCATGTAACCTAGAAATGTGTGAGTATATTGCCTCAGAGCAGTGTGTGATGAGTCGCCTGCCTGAGTAAAATACAGTGGCAGCGTTTAGAGACAACCAGTAGCCTGCAATACAATGAGGTGTTTATATGGGATGCAGTGCCCCCTTTGCTGCTGGCCAACATATGATGGTGGCTGAGTGCGGCACGCAGGAGCTGCTGCGTGGTCTTGTATAAACAATGAGGCAGCAAGAGTACATTGTAAGACATGCTGGCTGCACAGCACGGCCGTATTCTGGCAAGACCCAACGTCTGTGGAGCTGGCCTGGCACACGGTGCCTGTGTCTCCATGGAGTACAAAGCATTGAGTACTCACTTTTTACAGCAGATATATTTTTAAAAATTATAACACGTCAGTAAGTGCAGTGTGATGGGTTCGAATGTGATCATAATGTGAGGTCAGATTCCTTAAAAAGACTATGCTTTATTAAAGGTTATAATTCACCAATAATTGTGCATTAACGTTGTGTTGGTGGTGCATGTAGTGTGTTTTCCAAGTTGTAAGCCAAGATGACTGGTGGGGGTAGGTGACTAGATTGCTGCAACTATATTTTGAAGGGGGAAAAGTCTTTGGTGACATACACTCCTGGAAATGGAAAAAAGAACACATTGACACCGGTGTGTCAGACCCACCATACTTGCTCCGGACACTGCGAGAGGGCTGTACAAGCAATGATCACACGCACGGCACAGCGGACACACCAGGAACCGCGGTGTTGGCCGTCGAATGGCGCTAGCTGCGCAGCATTTGTGCACCGCCGCCGTCAGTGTCAGCCAGTTTGCCGTGGCATACGGAGCTCCATCGCAGTCTTTAACACTGGTAGCATGCCGCGACAGCGTGGACGTGAACCGTATGTGCAGTTGACGGACTTTGAGCGAGGGCGTATAGTGGGCATGCGGGAGGCCGGGTGGACGTACCGCCGAATTGCTCAACACGTGGGACGTGAGGTCTCCACAGTACATCGATGTTGTCGCCAGTGGTCGGCGGAAGGTGCACGTGCCCGTCGGCCTGGACCGGACCGCAGCGACGCACGGATGCACGCCAAGACCGTAGGATCCTACGCAGTGCCGTAGGGGACCGCACCGCCACTTCCCAGCAAATTAGGGACACTGTTGCTCCTGGGGTATCGGCGAGGACCATTCGCAACCGTCTCCATGAAGCTGGGCTGCGGTCCCGCACACCGTTAGGCCGTCTTCCGCTCACGCCCCAACATCGTGCAGCCCGCCTCCAGTGGTGTCGCGACAGGCGTGAATGGAGGGACGAATGGAGACGTGTCGTCTTCAGCGATGAGAGTCGCTTCTGCCTTGGTGCCAATGATGGTCGTATGCGTGTTTGGCGCCGTGCAGGTGAGCGCCACAATCAAGACTGCATACGACCGAGGCACACAGGGCCAACACCCGGCATCATGATGTGGGGAGCGATCTCCTACACTGGCCGTACACCACTGGTGATCGTCGAGGGGACACTGAATAGTGCACGGTACATCCAAACCGTCATCGAACCCATCGTTCTACCATTCCTAGACCGGCAAGGGAACTTGCTGTTCCAACAGGACAATGCTCGTCCGCATGTATCCCGTGCCACCCAACGTGCTCTAGAAGGTGTAAGTCAACTACCCTGGCCAGCAAGATCTCCGGATCTGTCCCCCATTGAGCATGTTTGGGACTGGATGAAGCGTCGTCTCACGCGGTCTGCACGTCCAGCACGAACGCTGGTCCAACTGAGGCGCCAGGTGGAAATGGCATGGCAAGCCGTTCCACAGGACTACATCCAGCATCTCTACGATCGTCTCGATGGGAGAATAGCAGCCTGCATTGCTGCGAAAGGTGGATATACACTGTACTAGTGCCGACATTGTGCATGCTCTGTTGCCCGTTTCTATGTGCCTGTGGTTCTGTCAGTGTGATCATGTGACGTATCTGACCCCAGGAATGTGTCAATAAAGTTTCCCCTTCCTGGGACAATGAATTCACGGTGTTCTTATTTCAGTTTCCAGGAGTGTATATTTTGGTCATAAATTATAGCCAATGAGATATGGCTAAGAACGGGTAGACTCCTTTGGGTCATAAATTACAGTAATTAATATAAGACAGGACATAGATTATACCCATTAAGATAATTAGTTAGGTACTAAATATACTTTGGAAATGTGGCAACCATTGCAGGCCGCATCGGCTTTCTAGACTAATAGAATAATATCCCTTCGAATTTACTGCCACATGTACCTCACCTAGTTGACCGAGAACAGAGGGGGAAGTGGAGGGTGATCTTGAGGTTGACCTTGGGATCCTGTCAACAATGCTGACGTTGGCAGCTCTGGCTGTGCCCCATCACTATTAGGTAGCCTGTGTCTATATTACAAGACAAATTTTTTTCTTTGACACCAAATGTGTTCTATAGATCCTTCCTGTTTGAATTTCGGTAATACATATTGAAATTCTCAATCCTTTCGTAATTTTGGGCCACACTATTTGCTCATATCTAGTTCTTTCGGTTCCATAGATCTAGTCATTTGATATACGAGACTTAATGCAGATTAATCTTTGACACGAGTAAAGGAAGTAAGCGATTCACATCACTCTACCTCTCAAGATTTCCAAAAACCAACTTTTATCTATATATCTTTTAGAAATACTTCATTTCACTGACTGGTTTTATTCATTTTTCCATTTTCTTTTTTCGATATTACTTTCCTTTCTTTATTTTGGGAGCCAGGCTGTCTGTCATCTCAGGTAGTTTTAATAACGATGTAAAGTAAATAATCTTTTTCAACATTATTGTAGTGTAAGTTCATAATATTGCATAGAAAACCAGAGTGGAAAAGGGTATTTACAGGATGACAGTTACTAACCTACATGAAATAAAATCGTCATAACTTCTGAACGGTTTGCGCTCTAACTGCACGGTTGGCTGCGGGGCATGATGAGTAGTAGTTGCACCTGTATGGTTTGGTTCAGCGACGAAGCCCACTTTCATTTGGATGGTTTCGTCAATAAGCAAAATTGACGCATTTCGCGATCGAGATGTTTTTTCACGCTCAACAGGCGAATGTGTGGTGTGCAATGTCCAGTCACGGAAAAACGGTGCGAAATTGTTTGATGACACGGTGACTGCCGAACGGTACGTGAAAGTTTTGGAAGATGATTTCATCTACATTATCCAAAGTGACCCTGATTTCGACAAGATGTGGTTCATGCAAGACGAAGCTCGGACCCCATCGAAGCAGGAAAGTGTTTGATGTCCTGGAGGAGTAGCTTGGAGACCGAATTCTGGCTCTGGAGTATCCAAAGGCCACTGGCATATGCCTCGATTGACCGCCATATTCTCCGGATCTTCTTTTTGTGGGGCTATATTAAGCTGTACAGCAATAACCTCAAAACCGTTGCTGAGATGAAAACAGCCATTGAGGAGGTCATTGAAAGCATCAGTGTTCTGACACTTCAGCGGGTCACGCAGAATTTTGCTGTTCGTCTGCTCCACATCATTGCCAGTGATGGCAGGTATATTGAACAGGTCATAACCTAAATCTGAATATATGTAGTGACGTTTGCATGTTGAATAAAGTATGTGCACTCCGTAGTTTGTAACTAATTTACGTTTTTTTCATATAGTTCAATAATTGTCACCTTGTAAAGAAAACTGTCATGTCAATTTATGACATGTAAAAAGCGACATAATGAAAGAGGTTTACATCAGATGTTTGCAAAAACACACAGTGTTATGTCAATAACCTGTTATTTTGAATGTTTGAAAAATGCGGCACAATTATCTGCACATAATCCTGAATTGGTACAATTTTCGTTTCAATACTGCAAGCAGTTAATTTACATCAGGAAAAATGAGCAGTGTGGTGCGGGGCCCTGATACCGAAACCGCAGGGCAGTATGGAGAAACTGCCTTTGCATACCAGTACTGCTGGCATCGCAGACTGATATTTATTCCTGTTTCAGGTCATAGAATTTGGATACCAGGTTATTAATTTTGGTCAGTAATGAGCATCCTCAGACCTAAGAACTCATAATTTCCTAATCACACACGATCAGCATATGTAATACACAACGTCAGAGAGGAACACTTCCGCCTCTTATTTGTACACTCCAGGACAAAAAGAAAAAGAAGTCGCACCACGAAGGAATTTCCTGATTTGGGCGGGAATCGGTAGATATGATGTTCATGTACAGACAGACAAGCAGTTATTCGGATTGGCATTGATTGATACAGTTATTGTATGACCTCCTGAAGAATATCATTCCAAATTCTGTCCAATTGGCTCATTAGAACAAAATAGTCCCGATCTAGCTGTAAGGCAGTGCCCATAATGCTCTAAGCATACTCAGTTGGGAAGAGATCTGGCGACCTTCTTGTAAAATTGGGGTTTCCCAAGCACGAAGACAAGCAATAGAAACTCTCGGCGTGTCCAGGTGGGCATTATGTTGCTGAAGCGGTTTGCCACGAAAGGCAACAAAACAGGGAGCAGAATGTCGTCGACTACCGCTGTGCCGTAACAGTGCCTCAGATGATAACCAAAGGGATCCTGTTATGAAAAGAAATGGCATCCGGGAGCATCACTATAGTCCGTGAGACGAGTGATTGGTACTGACAGTTCCGGCGGGCAGACGTCGCTGTTGCCGAACGTGGCTCACAGCACGCGGCGCCCTGTCTGCTACACGCATTCTGTAGCAGTAGAAATAAAAGCAAGACAAAATGCAAGTTGTATTGGTACGCGTGAATTTATTTAAAGTTGATGCTTGAAATATATTAACTCGAAAACCGATAAGAGCTATTTAGTACAAGTATCTAAGGTGCTGAAACATAATAAAGTTATTTGTTAAACTTCACAACTGAAATGAAAACTATTTTCGCAAGTTGTTGAACATTAGCAGTTTTGGTTTCCATTGTTAAGTATTAGCATCATTAATTTGTTCTACTACAAGCTACAGAATAATTGGTCAGTATATTAAGAGTTATAATCTGAAGAAAGTACTCACAATATGATGATCTGGTTGTAGATCGATAGCAAACTCCCTCCTTACATTCCTGAATACGTTGTAGTTACTGTAATGGAAAAACACCACTCACATCACTGTCAGAATCTGATTTGACATTGTCTTCCTCAGCACTATTCGAACTATCACTGCTCTCTCCCAGATGTATAATTAAATTTTCGAGCATTCTTCCACAACCCCTTCGGTTTTGGCCGCCTCTCTGATGGCACTTGCAGTGCTGTTTACAATTTTAGCCCACGTCTCGCTTGTCACTTTATTCATAGCTGCTGGAAGGAGAGTTTCCACTTCAGAGATCGTGAATTTTTTATTGTTTGCAGCAATGTAATTTTTTATCTGCGCCCACACTCCTTCAATTGCATTGAAGTGACAGTGGTATAGAGGAAGCCGAACGATTTCATGCCCGTGCCTTTTAGCAATCTCGTCAATTACATATGTTGGAAATTGGGGTTTCTTTTGTGCCACAATTTCGAGCAGTTCCGCCTTCCTTAAATCTTCTCTGAAATCTACTTTTCGCCGTTTCAACCACTGAATGATATCGTCTTTTTTTGTTGCCAAGGTTGGTGCCTTATCGTGAACAACGGAATGATAAGGCGCATTGTCCATAACAATCACTGATGGACTTGTCAGATTCGTCATAAGCGATGTCTCGAACCATTCTTGAAATACTACACTGTTCATTTCTTCATGGTAATCTCCCGTCTTTTTTGACCGAAACATTTTCAAGCAGTTTGGCACAAAACCTTTCGATGTTCCTGCATGTAAGACAATAATACGCCCTCCTTTGCCAACAGGCACTGCCATTGCCCCCTCGGGCGTTCCATCATTCCAGCCTCTACGTAAAGAATGGCTGGCATTGACCCAAGTTTCATCTAACCACACTATACTTTCGAATTCCACACCCATGATCCTGCGCAGAAATCTGCACCGCCATGCAACTACATCTGTCCTTCCCATTAATATTTTGCGTCCGTTAAACAGTGAATAGCTGAAGCCTATGTCTTTCAACACTGTACGCAATGAAAATTTGCTCCCTTTAAAAAGATCGTCTTTCTGAAGCGACACCTGTAATTTAGATAGATTGGGATGTTCCCTTCTCTTATAATAGCTGTATATAGGACGACGAATAGCGTCTTTCTGAAAATCGTCCAAAGCTGTCACCCGTTTATTTCTCGGTCGCTTCTTTCCTGGTGTGAGCAGCTTTGTTGCGGCCACTCTCGTCACAATCTACACTATACTGTTCTTTCCCTATCTTTACAACAGTGTTCTTACTTATTTTCAATGCTGCTGCAGTTCTCTTCACAACCTGAACAACAGGAATTAAGGGCCCACCTTTGTCCATTTCTTTCTCAAAGTAATCCCTCACAGAGCACACGAATTCACGGACCTGGGTGTGTAGCACACTTTTCTTCCTCCGTTTCACTTCTTGTGTTGGGCTGGTACTACCCGCCGCACTAGACATTGTTTACAACGAAACATAAACAAAGAAACACTAAAAACAACAAAAACGAAATAAACTGCGAATTCAACTTCAGACAAACGACGAACGACCGCACCGCCTACACGCGAGACACTGGTAAGTTTCATAAGCGCGCGCGACCGGGTTTCAGAGCGGCAACGTGGCCCTTGCTACCCGCTCAAAGTCAGGCCGTCATTGGCTGCCTGCCTGCGGTCGCTAGGCAACGGAAAGACGCTACCGACCTGTCAATACCAAAGACTCGTCTCCCAGACTATAGTGGCTGTCATGTCGTATGACCCGTGACAGTCACGCTGGTATCCCAACGCTCGCCGGGGTGTCTCCAGACAAGTCTTTGGGCTGGAATCTTATTGACTGGAGAGGAATTGTCTTCGGAGATGAGTCCCGCTTCGAACTGAGTCCTGATGACAACCGAAGACATGTCTGGATACTAGCCTGACTGTCGCCCGCCATAAGGCTCTACAGCCAGGAGCGATGGCCTGGGATGCCATTTCTTTTCATAGTAAGACCCCTACAGTTGCCATCCGCGGTACCGTTAAGGCACAGCGGTACAGCTATGATATTCTACAACCTGGTTTGTTGCTCTTCATGGCATGCCATCCTGGGCTTACATTTCAGCAAGATAATGCCCGTCCGAACACGGCGAAATTTCTACTGCTTCATATGAGGCGTGTTTTTTTTAAGTAAATACCGTTTTGAAATTAAAAAAAGACGTGGTAAGATATCTCAATTATTTTATTTTTACATGAAAGCCTGTACCTTAATGTACTTTTCTACATAATTTCGATCAATATTGAGGAACTTGTCACAACGTTGTACCAGTTTTTGAATACGCTCCTCATAGAAGTCTGCCGCCTGACTTGTTAACCACTGCATCACCACTGTTTTGACTTCGTCATCGTCTTGAAGACGCTTACCGCCCAGGTGTTTCTTCAAGTGCAGGAACAGATGGTAGTCACTGGGCGCAAGATCGGGGCTGTACGGAGGATGATCTAGACTCTAGATCCTAGAGTTTCCCATCGAAAAGATGTGATGAGATCTTTGGTCTGATTCGCCACATGAAGACGGGCATTGTCTTGCAGCAAAACGATGCCCTTGTTCAACTTACCACGTCTTTTGTACTGAATTGAACGACGCAGATTGTGCAACGTTTTACAGTAAGCTGCTGCATTGATTGTCTCATTACAAGGCAGAAACTCCACGAGCAATACTCCTTTTCTGTCCCAAAAAACTGTGCACATGATTTTCCAGGCAGAAATTGTTTACTTAAACTTCACTTTTCTGGGTGACTCTGAATGCCGCCATTCCATGGACTGTTTCTTTGATTCTGGCGTGACGTAGACCACCCATGTTTCATCGACCGTAACAATTTGGCTTAATAAATCATCACCGTCATTGTGGTACCGCTCAAGGAAAGTCAATGCACTGTCTAAACATTTGGTTTTGTGCACATCCGTCAACATTTTCGGTACCCAACATGTGCACAGTTTTCGGTAATTCAAGTGCTCGGTCACAATGCCATATAAAACACTATGAGAAACATTGGGGAAAGTCCTCCTGCAAGGAGGAAATCGTAAAGCGTCTGTTTTCTTTCACCTTATTGTCCACTTCCTGCACCAAACTTTCATTAATGACCGAAGGACGCCCACTCCGTTGTTCATCATGCGCATTTGTGTGGCCATCTTTAAATGCTTTCACCCACTTTGTTACCACTCCATCACTCAAAATGTTCTCTCCGTAAACTGCACAGATCTCACGATGAATATCAATCGCTTTTGGGCCTTTAGCACTAAGAAATCTTATAACAGCCCGTACTTCACGGTCGGCGGGACTCACGATTTTCGGAGGCATTTTAAACACTCACTACACAACGCAAACAAGTAAGAATCGGACTGTAATGGCGTCAGTGCGTAGACAACAGATGTAGGTACCCAGTGCGCATGCGCAGAACGTCGACCGCAGCGCTGCGGCCGCGGTGTGGCAAAACGGTTCTTACTTTAAAAAAACATGCCTCGTAAAAGACATCATATTTACGCCAGTTACTGTAACACTTCCTTTATTTCACGATTGCAATTTCGCCTTAGGCCATTATCAAGTGCAGATTTTTGTGGCTTTAAGCTGTGTCAACTTAAAATGAGCTTACACATTTATATGTCGTTGTCATTACTATTAAAATACATTCATGACGCTGTTACATACTGCGTCGAATGTATTTAATAGTAATGGCAACGACATATAAATGTGTCAGCTCGTTTTAAGTTGACATGGCTTAAAGCCACAAAAATCAGCACTTGATAATGGCCTGAGGCCGAAATTGCAATCATGAAATAAAGAAAGTGCTACAGTAACTGGCGTAATTATGATGTCTTTTATAAAGTTCAACATGACTGTGAATCCCAGGAATAAAAAGTCTCTACTGCTTGTCTTCGTGCTTGTGAAACACTACCTTGGCCAGCGAGGTTGCCGGCTTCCTCCTCAGTTGAGAACATTTGGAGCATTATGGGCAGTGCTTTCCAACCAGCTCGGATTTTGACCACCCGACGCACAGCTGCACAGAATTTGGCACGATATCACTCTGGAGGACATCCGATAAATCTGTCAATCAAAAGCAATAACTGCTCGCATAAGAGCCAGAGAGGGACCAGTGCGTTACTGACTTGCTCAATTTGTGAAACTCCTTCTCTTGAATAAATCATACAGTTTTTCTGAAATGGTAACAACTCGTTTTTCTGTATATGCACATCATATCTACAGATTTCCGTCCTGTTCAGATTTTCTTCGTCGTGTGTATGTTTTTTTTTTTTTTTTTTTTCTTAGTGTGATTTTTGGAAACTGAGTGATTTCGTAAATGTTGCCGTTTTAGCTTAGTTACTTTTGTGTAGTGAGCGATTTGCAACTAAAAGTGTTCTGAGTGTGTGTGAGCAATGCCAGGTTGTGCTGTAACTCTCATAATCGCAAAGCTAGGTACTGGTTCATGCTTTCCCTCGCGATACAAGACTGCAAAACATTCGCCTGACGAAATGCTATAGAAAAGACGCTGTAAATGCTACAATATACGAGGGTAATCCCAAAAGTAAGGTCTCCTATTTGTTTATAAGCACGTAGACCTGTTTATTTCTACAATGGTTTACATCAGTTTACAACTTGAACATTTAGCTATTTTTCGACATAATCACCATTTCTGTCGATGCATTTTTATAGACGCTGTGGCAGTTTTTGTATGCCCATGTCATACCAGCTCGCCGCCGTGCTGTTCTTCTTTCACGTCGTCGTCGCAGCTGAATCGCTTTCCGGCCAAATGTTCTTTTAACCTAGGGAACAGGTGATAGTCACTGGGCGCCAAGCCAGGACTATAGAGTGGATGGGTGATTATGTTCCATTGAAACTGTTGCAGGAGAGCAACGGTTTGCCGAGCGATGTGTGGGCGAGCGTTCTCATGGAGAATGTGTACGCCCTTGCTCAACATTCCTCTTCTCCGGTTCTGAATTGCCAGTTTGAGTTTTTTCAGAGTCAGTACCTGTCAGCGTTAATTGTGGTCCCGGTGATCCAGCTCCGACGACGAGGTGAAGGAAGAGGTTCATAACTTTCTGAACAGCAAGGCGGCGAGCTGGTATGACATGGGCATACAAAAACTGACACAGCGTCTACAAAAATGCATCGACAGAAATGATGATTACGTCAAAAAATAGCTAAATGTTCGAGCTGTAAACTGATGTAAACCATTGGAGAAATAAACAGGTCTGTGTAGGAGACCTAACTTTTGAGATTAGCCAACTTTTGAGATTACCCTCATACGTCATTTTTTTTAAAAAAAACTTATAATGTTAGAGGCATTTCCTTCGTTTAATTTACCCTGTATTAGAAGCGCCAATGATAGTATACCACATGCAACAGACTAAGAGAAGGAACGTTTCAACAAACGCGAGATCCATAGAAGAACAACGTGCTTCAGATAAGCTTTCACTACGGAAGAAGAGTGCTGATAAGTGTACATTTGCAGATGAAGTTGTTTATAATGATTCAGATAAAGCCAGTTTACAGAATTTAATAGCGGCATTACAGAGAAGAAATGCTCAACTGCAAAACATAGGCAAGAAGTTGCCAGCTCGTAATAACGATCTTCGAAGCCAATTGTCGTTACGATGAAGAAAGTAATAAAAATGCACTTGCGTCTCGTGAAATTAATCGAATATTGGGCAAAATATTTCCACTCAATCAAATACGAAGTCTGTAATAGGTACTAAGGCGGTTATGATGGGTCAGAGAGGATATTTTCAAGTGGATTGTTTTGCTCGCCGTTTCGCACAAAAATTATTACGCAATTTTCTCAGTGCAGTGTGAATCTTGCGTTCTTGAATAAACCGCAGTTTCAACCGCCACCTTGGTATTTTGAAGACTGTGTTAGTTAGATTAGCCAATTCAAATGCTTTCTACAAATAAGGCACTCGTATAATTTCTGGAATAAATACGACAGTGTCCACCTATTAGCTGAAGTTCTTTTAAACTTTTGATGAATGCAACACGAAAATGTGCGCTAAATAGACTCGTTTATTTGCTAAACTTTTTCTCAGAACCAATTGTATGTTGAATGCGAACATTTACTTTGACAGAAAATCGGAAAAACAGACTAGACTTAGCGCTTTTTTTGAATGTTTAGATTCGGTAGACGCTTGAATTTTTTAAAAAAATCTGCAGTGTCTGTTTCGAAGCCGGGAAAATTACAAAATGTAGCAGTAAGATTCTAGCAATAACAGAATGGCAATTTACACTTCATTATTTGCATATAAACTAAAACGTAGCACAACTACATCACATAAATGCGCAGCCGACATGTTGTGTAACACTGTTCCCGTGGCTGCTACTGTTTCTTAGTGACGTCACAGCGTCATCCAGTAGCAGCACAGAACGTTTACTGCCCAACCTTATTTTCCTACCGACCTTGAGAGTCAACATGTCTGCTAGAACTCTGTATGTGGCACTTACATTGTATGTAAACATGACGAAGCTTGTTTGGATTATTACTTTTACTGTATCCTCTTTATATAATTATACTGACTCGGTGTGATAAGAAAAATATTTGAGCTCAGGTCTCATGATCGTCGATACTGGCCGAAATTAATAACCCAGTAACAACTTTTGTGATCCGTAACTTGAATAAATATATAAATACCTTCCTGCATCACTGTGGATTTTTGCTGCGACTGTGTCGCAAGTCGTGAGACTGATATCTCTGCAATTGGAAGTATCGAAACCTCTGACAATGTTTGTCAGTCGCTTTGAGTGACGTTCCGATCTTATCACTGGTGGAGAATTACTGGCTTATCTGACGCGTCTGAAAAGAAAATGCCATTGCTTACAGCACCTAGATAATAACATTAGGTAATAAAAACACTTCGGAGGCGCGACAGGGGAGTGGCCCAGATAATAAACCTTCTTGCGGTCATGTTAGCTAATGGAGTAGCCGCGCGGGATTAGCCGAGCGGTCTGGGGCGTTGCAGTCATGAACTGTGCGGGTGGTCCCGGCGGAGGTTCGAGTCCTCCTTGGGCATGGGTGTGTGTGTTTGTCCTTAGGACAATTTAGGTTAAGTAATGTGTAAGATTAGGGACTGATGACCTTAGCAGTTAAGTCCCATAATATTTCACACACATTTTCGCTAATAGAGTAGGATGGAGGCACGGCAGAGGTGCGGTGTTTGGTGATGAGGCATCTGGCGGGAGAAATGCAGCGCACAATATGCTTATTTCTTTCCCTCCATAACGATTTATCGTGCCAGGTTAACGACGCCGGCACTATAGGTGAAAGTCGCAGATGCCCCGAAAATTTGAAGGTTCAAGATGCATAAATGAAAGAAAAAAGAATCGTAAATACGTCAGTTAAAACTGAAAGACGTGAAAAATTTTATTTATGCATTAACGGTTAGGATTAGCACTTATTACGAAGGTGAACTTTTTCATTACTTTTCGCGTGCTGTTTACTACAGTGGTCGAAATTGCTATAAGGGCACATGGTAATTTGTGGATAAAACATGTTCGTTTACGTATCTGGTTTTGGATGCCTTTTTGCTGTGCAGTTTACAACAAAGCGAAACAAAATACATTCTCATTTTATCATTAGCATTGGTACTTAAAGAAACAAGACAATCTTAGGGGTGGAAATACACTACTGACCATTAAAATTGCTACACCACGAAGATGACGTGCTACAGACGCGAAATGTGACCGACAGGGAGAAGATGCTGTGATATGCAAATGATTAGCTTTTCAGAGCATTCACACAAGGTTGGCGCCGATGGCGACATCTATAACGTTCTGACATGAGGAAAGTTTCCGACCGATTTCTCATACACAAACAGCAGTTGACCGGCGTTGCGTGGTGAAAAGTTGTGATGCCTCGTGTAAGGAGGAGAAATCCGTACCACCACGTTTCCGACTTTGATGAAGGTCGGATTGTAGCATATCGTGATTGCGGTTTATCGTATCGCGACACTGCTGCTCGCGTTGGTCGAGATCCAATGCCTGTTAGCAGAATATGGAATAGGTGGTTTCAGAAGGGTAACACGGAACGCCGTGCTGGATCCCAACGACCTCGCATCACTAGCAGTCGAGATGACAGGCATCTTATCCGCATGGCTGTAACGGATCGTGCAGCCACGTCTCGATCCCTGAGTCAACAGATGGGGACGTTTGCAAGACAACCATCTGCACGAACAGTTCGACGACTTTTGCAGCAGCGTGGACTATCAGCTCGGAGACCGTGGGTGCGGTTACCCTTGACGCTACATCACAGACAGGAGCGCCTTCGATGGTGTACTCAACGATGAACCTGGGTGCACGAATGGCAAAACTTCATTTTTTCGGATGAATCCAGGTTCTGTTTACAGCATCATGATGGTCGCATCCGTGTTTGGCGACATCACGGTGAACGCACATTGGAAGCGTGTATTCGTCATGGCCGTACTGGCGTATCACCCAGCGTGATCGTATGGGGTGTCATTGGTTACACGTCTCGGCCACCTCTTGTTCACATCGATGACACTTTGAACAGTGGACGTTACATTTCAGATGTGTTACGACCCGTGTTTCTATCCTTCATTCGATCCCTGCGAAACCCTACATTTCAGCAGGATAATGCACGACCGCATATTGCCTTTCTGGATACAGAAAATGTTCGACTGCTGCCCTGGCCATCACATTCTCCAGATCTCTCACCAATTGAAAACGTCTGGTCAATGGTGGCCTAGGAACTGGCTCGTCACAATACGCCAGTCACTACTCTTGATGAACTGTGGTATCGTGTTGAAGCTGTACACGCCATCCATGCTCTGTTTGGCTCAATTCCCAGGCGTATCAAAGGCGTTATTACGGCCAGAGGTGGTTGTTGTGGGTACTGATTTCTCAGGATCTATGCACCCAAATTGCGTGAAAATGTAATCACATGTCGGTTCTAGTATAATGTATGTGTCCAATGAATACCCGTTTATCATCTGCATTTCTTCTTGGTGTAGCAATTTTAATGGCCAGTAGTGTATATACAGGATGACACTTATTGAACTATAAGAAAACAAACATTAATTAGTTACAAACTACTGCGTGCACACAGTTTTTCACTACAGACATTCAGATTTATGTTATGACATTTTCGATATGCTTGCCATCATTGGCGATGATGTGGCGTAGAGGAATAGCATGACCCGCTGAAGTGTCGGAACATCGATGCTGTCGATGACTTCCTGAAAGGCTGTTTTCATCTCAGCAATGGTTTTGGGGTTATTGCTGAATAACATGTCTCTAGTATAGCCCCCACAAAAAGGAGTTGCACGTGTTCAGGTCCGGAGAATACGGCGGCCAATCGAGGCCCAATACAGTGGCCTCTGGGTACCCCAGAGCCAGAATGTGGTCCCCAAAGTGCTCCTCCAGGACATCAAACACTCTCCTGCTTCCCTGGATTCGAGCTCCGTCTTTCATGAATCACATCTTGTCGAAATCAGGGTCACTTCGGATAACGAGGATGAAATCATCTTCCAAAACCTTGATGTACCAATCGGTAGTCACCGCGTCACCGAGGAATATCGAACCGATTATTCCGTGACTAGACATTGCACACCACATAGTCATCCGTTTAGGGTGAAGAAACCTCTTGATAGCGAAATGCTGATTCTCAGTACCCCAAATGCGCCAACTTTGCTTATTGATGAAACCATCCAAATGGAAGTCGGCTTCGTCGCTACAATACGCATATTAATATCCATCATGCCATGCGGCCAGCCTTCCATTTTGAACCTTCTTACGCAAACCGGTGAGAAGTTATGACGAATTTATTTCATATAGATGAATAATTGCTATTTTGTATACAGGCACTTACTAATATTGTTGTTGCCGGAATAACCTAACGTATACAGTAACTAGATCACAACTATGATCTGGTATTTAGTCGAACCCCCATTGTTCTTGATAACCGCGAGAATCCTCTTAGGCCAATGTATAAGGGTGTAAGTAGGCTGTTTATGTTTTCTTTATGTAAGTAGGCCACGTAGCGCTCTCTGTATGAAAATGAAATCACTGGCTGTGCTGTGTGCAGTCTGTGGCTAGTTTGCATTGTTGTCTGCCATTGTAGAGGGGCAGCTGGATGTGAACAGCGCGTAGCGTTGCGCAGTTGGAGGTGAGCCGCCAGCAGTGGTGGATGTGGGGAGAGAGATGGCGGAGTTTTGAAATTTGTCATGAACTGCTATATTTGTATATGATGATATCAAGGTAAATACATTGTTTGTTCTCTATTAATATCTTTCATTTGCTAACTATCCCTATCAGTAGTTAGTGCCTTCCATAGTTTGAATCTTTTATTTAGCTGGCAGTAGTGGCGCTCGCTGTATTGCAGTAGCTTGAGCAGCGAAGATTTTTGTGAGGTAAGTGATTTGTGAAAGGTATAGTTTAATGTTAGTCAGGACCATTCTTTTGTAGGGAATTTTGAAAGTCAGATTGCGTTGCGCTAACAAAATATTGTGTGTCAGGTTAAGCACAGTCTTGTATAAATTTTTCTAAGGGGACGTTTCAAGGGTGGTCATCTCTTCTTCCGAGGTTGAGGTCACTCCACTCGAATTGCAGTTTTCAGCTGGGCCACAGTCTCAAACTGTCGTCCCTCGCGATCAACAAGTCGTCGCCACCGCCAAAGTTTCTACTCATCCCAAAGTGTTCTTCTGTACAGAGATCATGCCAGTAATACTAAAAACCATCTGGCCCATCCAAATTAAACTTCTCCTCATCACTGAAAACTATTTTGTTCCATTCTACGGTCCATGGCGTACGCTCTTCCGCAAACTTCAGACGGGGCTCCTTACGCGCATTGTTTGAAGGTGATTTATGGAACCGTTTCTTGAATGCCAGATTCGCGTCTTGAGCAAGGATTTGTCTAACGCGTCTGGAAGTGACTGATAACTGTAAATCAGCCACGATTTGAGAAGAACACAAGCTGTTCGTTTTGTTTTATGCGGAATGAAATGTGTCTGTGATGCTGACAATTTTCGTGTCCTGCCTTATTTGGCATTTTTGCGGTACTGTGCAGCAAGTCTGACAAAATTATCAATAGCGCAACGGAACGCCCTGATTTCTCAGCAGTGTGGCGATTAGATAGACCCATTTCTTTGTACGCCTTAATACTTGCTTGCTCGTCACTCGACAGAGGCTTTCCACGCAGCATTATATACACAATACCTGCCGTACGACGTTAGTAGACACAACGTTAGTACACACACACCTCCACGCTGTTAACTGTAGTCAACTGTTCACATTTACCACACTGCGCGTCATGTAGCGGACCTGCTTTTATACCAGCCTTGGGGAAATAACATTGTATTTTCTTTTGATTTGTTGTAAATTTCACGGGAAAAACGTTTGAAATACCAAATACGAAAGTAAACATGTTTTTTCCACAAATAACCACCTTCATTTATACGAGGGCTATTCAGAAAGTAAGGAACGATAGGTCGCGAAACGGAAACCACAGTGAAAATCAAAACTGTTTTATTTGCAACAGCTACTTATCTCCATGGTCGCCGATCCGACTTAGACGTTTGTCGTAGCGTTGTACCAACTTTCCAATACCTTCGATATAGAAGGCAGCCGCCAGTGCTTTCCGCTGGCCTACAGCTCGTTGTCTGCGCCAAAATGTTGACTTCATAGCCAGCGGTTCATGTGAGCGGAGATGAAACAGAGGGAGACAATTACGGGCTGTATTGTGGGTAATCAAACATTTCCAATTGAAAACAATGCAGGAGAATCTTCATTGCCCCTGTAGAATGCGGCTGAGAATTGTCGTAAAGAAGAAAACGCACAACAGTTATGTAATGTTGGCTGCATAGCTCCGGGCGAAATTTCTCACCAGGCCCTCGTACTTGGCGGGAGACACTATTGTTCTAGGTATCTTTATGTGCTCCCTGTGTGCTCAGAACAAAAAAGAACGACGTAACGCGATGGACGAGCATAATAGACACTGCCCAACACATCTGTGCAAAACTTCATCAGATTTTCACTGCGGTTTCCATTTCGCGGCCGATCATTCCTTACTTTCCGAATAACCCTCGTACTAATATCCACCAGTGTATCATGAAATGTAATCTAGCTTCAAGGTCAGGGTTACGAAGTTCTAAGCCATTTTAGGATTCGAAACCCTATTATTTGCATGAAGGTGTGTAATTTCTATAACGCCGTCTTGTGTGGTAAAATATACTGTGCACACTTGCCTCAGTTTCCCCACTTATTCTTCCCAAGGGATATCCAGACTGTGAGTCAGCATATAATAATCAAAGAACCGAATATGTTAAGCACAGTAATAAGCTGCAAACACATCACACTCATAAACCAAAGGCAGCACTCTGCAGATCATTGTTAATTTTCCAACAGAATTTAACATGTAAGACATTGCCTGTCATTCACCAAGCGCCTATATTGATCCATTTTCCTGGTACTGCTCCTCTGAAACCCAAACTACATCGAACTAAAGGAGAATGAAACACCTGTAAATTGATGCGTCATAATTTATGTGTCTCAATGTGTATGATTCATATACCATGGAAACTGAATCACAAGCATTCGCCCAATGTTCAGAGTGCCATTGAAATTCCAGCACCAGAAAGGATAGAAAACAAAAAAATTAACTGATTGTGCTTATATAGTACAGTAGGATGAATACGTGATTAAATTTTTAGATGACTTGGAAGCAAGAAGAGAGTGTGAAATTTTGTACATCAACCTGAAATAACTGAAAGCAACAACACCTGTAACCTGGCCGGGAACAGAGTTGAACTATGTGCTTGGATGACAGATACGGGTACGTCATCTCAGGCTGCTTCAATTCAGTGACAGTTTATCAATCGCAGTGGCTGAGGAGTGCTGGCGAGTAAGTCTCGCTGCAACGCGTGGCTAAAGCGCGAAAGACACTGGTGTAGACACACGTATTCCAATACTGAGATATGTAAATAGGCAGAATACAGCGCTGCGGTCGGCATAGCCTACATCTACATCTACATCTACATTGATACTCCGCAAGCCACCCAACGGTGTGTGGCGGAGGGCACTTTACGTGCCACTGTCATTACCTCCCTTTCCTGTTCCAGTCGCGTATGGTTCGCGGGAAGAACGACTGTCTGAAAGCCTCCGTGCGCGCTCTAATCTCTCTAATTTTACATTCGTGATCTCCTCGGGAAGTATAAGTAGGGGGAAGCAATATATTCGATACCTCATCCAGAAACGCACCCTCTCGAAACCTGGCGAGCAAGCTACACCGCGATGCAGAGCGCCTCTCTTGCAGAGTCTGCCACTTGAGTTTATTAAACATCTCCGTAACGCTATCACGGTTACCAAATAACCCAGTGACGAAACGCGCCGCTCTTCTTTGGATCTTCTCTATCTCCTCCGTCAACCCGACCTGGTACGGATCCCACACTGATGAGCAATACTCAAGTATAGGTCGAACGAGTGTTTTGTAAGCCACCTCCTTTGTTGATGGACTACATTTTCTAAGCACTCTCCCAATGAATCTCAACCTGGTACCCGCCTTACCAACAATTAGTTTTATATGATCATTCCACTTCAAATCGTTCCGTATGCATACTCCCAGATATTTTACAGAAGTAACTGCTACCAGTGTTTGTTCCGCTATCATATAATCATACAATAAAGGATCCTTCTTTCTATGTATTCGCAATACATTACATTTGTCTATGTTAAGGGTCAGTTGCCACTCCCTGCGCCAAGTGCCTATCCGCTGCAGATCTTCCTGTATTTCGCTACAATTTTCTAATGCAGCAACTTCTCTGTATACTACAGCATCATCCGCGAAAAGCCGCATGGAACTTCCGACACTATCTACTAGGTCATTTATATATATTGTGAAAAGCAATGGTCCCATAACACTCCCCTGTGGCACGCCAGAGGTTACTTTAACGTCTGTAGACGTCTCTCCATTGATAACAACATGCTGTGTTCTGTTTGCTAAAAACTCTTCAATCCAGCCACACAGCTGGTCTGATATTCCGTAGGCTCTTACTTTGTTTATCAGGCGACAGTGCGGAACTGTATCGAACGCCTTCCGGAAGTCAAGAAAAATAGCATCTACTTGGGAGCCTGTATCTAATATTTTCTGGGTCTCATGAACAAATAAGGCGAGTTGGGTCTCACACGATCGCTGTTTCCGGAATCCATGTTGATTCCTACATAGTAGATTCTGGGTTTCCAGAAATGACATGATACGCGAGCAAAAAACATGTTCTAAGATTCTACAAGAGATCGACGTAAGAGATATAGGTCTATAGTTTTGCGCATCTGCTCGACGACCCTTCTTGAAGACTGGGACTATCTGTGCTCTTTTCCAATCATTTGGAACCCTCCGTTCCTCTAGAGACTTGCGGTACACGGCTGTTAGAAGGGGGGCAAGTTCTTTCGCGTACTCTGTGTAGAATCGAATTGGTATCCCGTCAGGTCCAGTGGACTTTCCTCCGTTGAGTGATTCCAGTTGCTTTTCTATTCCTTGGACACTTATTTCGATGTCAGCCATTTTTTCGTTTGTGCGAGAATTTAGAGAAGGAACTGCAGTGCGGTCTTCCTCTGTGAAACAGCTTTGGAAAAAGGTGTTTAGTATTTCAGCTTTACGCGTGTCATCCTCTGTTTCAATGCCATCATCATCCCGTAGTGTCTGGATATGCTGTTTCGAGCCACTTACTGATTTAACGTAAGACCAGAACTTCCTAGGATTTTCTGTCAAGTCGGTACATAGAATTTTACTTTCGAATTCAATGAACGCTTCACGCATAGCCCTCCTTACGCTAACTTTGACATCGTTTAGCTTCTGTTTGTCTGAGAGGTTTTGGCTGCGTTTAAACTTGGAGTGGAGCTCCCTTTGCTTTCGCAGTAGTTTCCTAACTTTGTTGTTGTACCACGGTGGGTTTTTCCCGTCCCTCACAGTTTTACTCGGCACGTACCTGTCTAAAACGCATTTTACGATTGCCTTGAACTTTTTCCATAAACACTCAACATTGTCAGTGTCGGAACAGAAATTTTCGTTTTGATCTGTTAGGTAGTCTGAAATCTGCCTTCTATTACTCTTGCTAAACAGATAAACCTTCCTCCCTTTTTTTATATTCCTATTAACTTCCATATTCAGGGATGCTGCAACGGCCTTATGATCACTGATTCCCTGTTCTGTACATACAGATTCGAAAAGTTCGGGTCTGTTTGTTATCAGTAGGTCCAATATGTTATCTCCACGAGTCGGTTCTCTGTTTAATTGCTCGAGGTAATTTTCGGATAGTGCACTCAATATAATGTCACTCGATGCTCTGTCCCTACCACCCGTCCTAAACATCTGAGTGTCCCAGTCTATATCTGGTAAATTGAAATCTCCACCTAAGACTATAACATGCTGAGAAAATTTATGTGAAATGTATTCCAAATTTTCTCTCAGTTGTTCTGCCACTAATGCTGCTGAGTCGGGAGGTCGGTAAAAGGAGCCAACTATTAACCTAGTTCGGTTGTTTAGTGTAACCTCCACCCATAATAATTCACAGGAACTATCCACTTCTACTTCACTACAGGATAAACTACTACTAACAGCGATGAACACTCCACCACCGGTTACATGCAATCTATCCTTTCTAAAGACCGTCTGTACCTTTGTAAAAATTTCGGCAGAATTTATCTCTGGCTTAAGCCAGCTTTCTGTACCTATAACGATTTCAGCTTCGGTGCTTTCTATCAGCGCTTGAAGTTCCGGTACTTTACCAACGCAGCTTCGACAGTTGACAATTACAATACCGATTGCTGCTTGGTCCCCGCATGTCCTGACTTTGCCCCGCACCCGTTGAGGCTGTTGCCCTTTCTGTACTTGCCCAAGGCCATCTAACCTAAAAAACCGCCCAGCCCACGCCACACAACCCCTGCTACCCGTGTAGCCGCTTGTTGCGTGTAGTGGACTCCTGACCTATCCAGCGGAACCCGAAACCCCACCACCCTATGGCGCAAGTCGAGGAATCTGCAGCCCACACGGTCGCAGAACCGTCTCAGCCTCTGATTCAGACCCTCCACTCGGCTCTGTACCAAAGGTCCGCAGTCAGTCCTGTCGACGATGCTGCAGATGGTGAGCTCTGCTTTCATCCCGCTAGCGAGACTGGCAGTCTTCACCAAATCAGATAGCCGCCGGAAGCCAGAGAGGATTTCCTCCGATCCATAGCGACACACATCATTGGTGCCGACATGAGCGACCACCTGCAGATGGGTGCACCCTGTACCCTTCATGGCATCCGGAAGGACCCTTTCCACATCTGGAATGACTCCCCCCGGTATGCACACGGAGTGCACATTGGTTTTCTTCCCCTCTCTTGCTGCCATTTCCCTAAGGGGCCCCATTACGCGCCTGACGTTGGAGCTCCCAACTACCAGTAAGCCCACCCTCTGCGACTGCCCGGATCTTGCAGACTGAGGGGCAACCTACATAAGAAAAGTGTCTGGCGCAGTCGTTAGAGAGGTCACTGCTGCTACAGTTGTAGCTTATCAAGATTTAAGTGAGTTTGAACGTGGTGTTATAGTAGGCGCACGAGCGATGGGACACAGCATCTCCGAGGTAGCGATGAAGTGGGGATTCTCCCGGACAACCATTTCACGAGTGTACCGTGAGCATCAGAAATCTGGTAAAATTCCAGATCTTCGCAATAACTGCGGACGGAAAAAGATCCTGCAAGAAAGGGACTAACGCCGACTGAAGAGAATCGTTCAACGTGACAGAAGACAATTCCGCAAAATGCGGCAGATTTCAGTGCTGGGCCATCAACAAGTATCCGCGTGAGAACCATACAACGAAACATCATCGATATGGGCTTTCGGAGCCGAAGGCAACTCGTGTACCCTTGATGACTGCACGACACAAAGCTTCATGCCTCGCCTGGGCCCTTCAACACCGACATTGGACTGTTGATGATTGCAAATAATGTTGCCTGGTCGGACGAGTCTCATTTCAAATTGTATCGAGCGGATGGACGTGTACGGGCATTGGGACAACCTTATGAATCCATGGACACTGCATGTCGGCAGGTGACTGTTCAAGCTGGTGGAGGCTCACTAATGGCGTGGGGTGTGTGCAGTTGGAGTGATATGGGACCCCTGAAACGCCTAAATACGACTCTGACAGGTGACACGTACGGAGGCATCCTGTCTGATCACCTACATCATTTCGACGGACTTGGGCAGTTCCCGCAGGACAATGCGACACCCCACACGTCCAGAATTCCTACAGAGTGGCTCCAGTTTTCCTCGGAGTTTAAACACTTCCGCTGGCGACCAAACTCCCCATAAATGAACATTATTGAACTTATCTGACATGTCTTGCAACGTGCTGTTCAGAGGAGATCTCCACCCGTACGTACTCTTATGGATTCATGGTGTCAATTCCCTCCAACACCACTTCAGACGTTAGTCGAGTCCATGCCGTGTCGTATTGGGGCACTTATGGGTGCACGCGGAAGCGCTATACGATATTAGGCAGGTGTAATAGTTATATTTGGCTCTTCAGTGTATGTGGTGTCTGGGTTTGAAACCCAGTCAGTCACAAATTTTCAACTTCCCCCGTTGATGTAAATCAGTGTCCACTAGTGGTTCATGTAAATCAGTGTCCACTAGCAGCTAAATGTCATTAATCCCTTAGGGTACTGCACGAGCAGATGTTTGCAGTAGGCGAGAGATCTGCAGAACTTGCTGCCCAGGGCAAGAGTCGAATACACTCTGTATTCAGGTACATCAGGGGAGCTCGGACAACATTTGGTCTTGTCTTGTTGAGAGATAACGGCACATAACGGCATAGATGGCGCCCGACTATCGAGAAATATACATTTTTTCGGCGTTCTTGATAGCTACGCATAGTTCTAGAGTGCTCTGGACAAAATTTGAATAGTTCCGCTGAATTTCGCCAAGAAAACAATAGAATAGCTCCCCAAGAGTTCTACAGGAAACTCTAATAACATTTTTTGTGCAGAAGACAGTTTATGCCTCATGAGATAATGGCAATAATGAAGCACACATTCTCACAAGGAACTGGTTAAGCAGGCACCCGAATTTGTAGAAATGTGTTTTTTTTTCGAGAGTTCTTGATAGATATGCTATATGTTAAATTCTCTGACCAAAATTTCAAATTTTGGAACGGAGGATGAGACGGAGTGAAGAGAATGCCTCCATCATTGTTCAGTTTAAATTCTTTGAAGCCGATAACAGGTGTCAATTCTGGTAGACCTTACATTTTTATAGGTGGTATGGTTCATAAATATCAGCTACATTAGACCAACGACTGCCCAAGAACACCGTCAGAACGAGCACAAGCATAACCAAACTGTACAAACGGGCGTGAGTAGTATTGTTGCGTATAATCCTTAAAACCTACTTAGTTAACGAGTTCTTTCTTGTCTGATTGTTACCCACTTCTTTCCGAATAAGCTATAACGACATGTCATCCAAATGTGTTCAAATGTGTGTGAAATCTTATGGGACTTAACTGCTAACGTCATCAGTCCCTAAGCTTACACACTACTTACCCTAAATTATCCTAAGGACAAACACACTCACCCATGCCCGACGGAGGACTCGAACCTCCGCCGGGACCAGCCGCACAGTCCATGACTGCAGCGCCCAAGACGGCTCGGCTAATCCCGTGCGGCCGTCATCCAAATCTGTGCCTTTTCATTTAATAGAATTCCATGAAACATGGACAATAACTAGTTTGGACAAGAAGAGAATAGAAGCTTTCGAAATGTGGTGCTACAGAAGAATGCTGAAGATAAGGTGGGTAGATCACGTAACTAATGAGGAGGTATTGAATAGGATTGGGGAGAAGAGAAGTTTGTGGCACAACTTGACTAGAAGAAGGGATCGGTTGGTAGGGCATGTTTTGAGACATCAAGGGATCACAAATTTAGCATTGGAGGGCAGCGTGGAGGGTAAAATCGTAGAGGGAGACCAAGAGATGAATACACTAAGCAGATTCAGAAGGATGTAGGTTGCAGTAGGTACTGGGAGATGAAGAACCTTGCACAGGATAGAGTAGCATGGAGAGCTGCATCAAACCAGTCTCAGGACTGAAGACCACAACAACAACAACATGATATTCTTCTGTTTAATATATGGTCTGGAGCTGGTATGTGGTTATCGTAGTGCTCCAAACGTTAAAATAAGTAATAAGACATAGGTTCCACATTTTTGTAAACACACTGTTTTTTCTTTTTACCTAAACATGTTTCAGCACCTCTGTGCCATCGTCAGTGGGTTTTTTAAATTGAAAACTGTAAAAAGTGAACATATTTTAGGTTGTAGCTAGTCTAACAAACTGAGGTCTAAAAAAAGTTGTTCGTTTTGCTTTTTACCGTGATTTTACATTATATGATTTTGCAGGAGCAACTGTGTGATATCCTGCTCTGATAGCTTGTCACCTGCAAAGTGTATGTGAATTTCATCGGCGAGTTAACACATCCCTTGATTTAAAAAAAAAAAAACAGTGTCTTGGAGTGTCAAAATGTTTCGCGTAAATATGTGTTGCTACTCACATTTTATTGTGACTGATCCTTTTTCTCTTGTGTTCTGTGTTCTGGGGACACTGCACGCACATGTTAATGTAATTTGTGTAATTTCGTTCTTTATAAACGCCTTTTTACTTCGCTAAACGCGGTGAGCACTATGTTGTTATGTTACCTGACCCCGTCGGTGTTCATTTTTTCCGGAGAGAGTTTGGTACTGAATATGAATTTTGTTTGCTTTTTCTCTCTCTTTCTGTGTGTGTGTGTGTGTGTGTGTGTGTGTGTGTAAGCTCTTTTAGCTGTCTGTGTTGCCGCTAGTTCCTTTAATGTATTAAATAACGTCCCTTTACAGAGTGTAGTGTTTTCATTTAAAACTCGTTTGTCTTCTACTGTTGCCTTCTGTATGTGGACGTTCTCTTCTTTTGTCAGTTTGTGTTGTAGACTGTGGCTGGATTTCAGTATTTTTAAATCTCTTGCTATTGTAATTGGGCGGTGGTTAGGGGTTATTAGGTGGTAAGCAAGTGTGCTATGGGTGCTGCTTCTTTTTAGGGGTCTGAGGTGTTCTGAGTATCTTGTTTTAAAGCTCCTGCATGTTTGTCCTATGTATACTGACTGACAAGTGTTGCATGTGAGTTCATATATTCCTGATCTGTTGAATTTATCTATGCATGTCTCCGGTGTTCTCAGTTTTTCTGTGTTGTGTTGTCTGTCCTGCATCCTATTTGAAGTCCTCTTTCTCGAATACGTTGCCTATTCTGAAAACATGTTTTTGCTGCAGCTAGTAAATACATACAGAACCGCGAATTCTTACCACGGCATCTCCAGAGTACTTCAGATTATACACTCCTGGAAATGGAAAAAAGAACACATTGACACCGGTGTGTCAGATCCACCATACTTGCTCCGGACACTGCGAGAGGCCTGTACAAGCAATGATCACACGCACGGCACAGCGGACACACCAGGAACCGCGGTGTTGGCCGTCGAATGGCGCTAGCTGCGCAGCATTTGTGCACCGCCGCCGTCAGTGTCAGCCAGTTTGCCGTGGCATACGGAGCTCCATCGCAGTCTTTAACACTGGTAGCATGCCGCGACAGCGTGGACGTGAACCGTATGTGCAGTTGACGGACTTTGGGGGAGGGTGTATAGTGGGCACGCGGGAGGCCGGGTGGACGTACCGCCGAATTGCTCAATACGTGGGGCGTGAGGTCTCCACAGTACATCGATGTTGTCGCCAGTGGTCGGCGGAAGGTGCACGTGCCCGTCGACCTGGGACCGGACCGCAGCGACGCACGGATGCACGACAAGACCGTAGGATCCTACGCAGTGCCGTAGGGGACCGCACCGCCACTTCCCAGCAAATTAGGGACACTGTTGCTCCTGGGGTATCGGCGAGGACCATTCGCAACCGTCTCCATGAAGCTGGGCTACGGTCCCGCACACAGTTAGGCCGTCTTCCGCTCACGCCCCAACATCGTGCAGCCCGCCTCCAGTGGTGTCGCGACAGGCGTGAATGGAGGGACGAATGGAGACGTGTCGTCTTCAGCGATGAGAGTCGCTTCTGCCTTGGTGCCAATGATGGTCATATGCGTGTTTGGCGCCGTGCAGGTGAGCGCCACAATCAGGACTGCATACGACCGAGGCACACAGGGCCAACACCGGGCATCATGGTGTGGGGAGCGATCTCCTACACTGGCCGTGCACCACTGGTGATCGTCGAGGGGACACTGAATAGTGCACGGTACATCCAAACCGTCATCGAACCCATCGTTCTACCATTCCTAGACCGGCAAGGGAACTTGCTGTTCCAACAGGACAATGCACGTCCGTATGTATCCCGTGCCACCCAACGTGCTCTAGAAGGTGTAAGTCAACTACCCTGGCCAGCAAGATCTCCGGATCTGTCCCCCATTGAGCATGTTTGGGACTGGATGAAGCGTCGTCTCACGCGGTCTGCACGTCCAGCACGAACGCTGGTCCAACTGAGGCGCCAGGTGGAAATGGCATGGCAAGCCGTTCCACAGGACTACATCCAGCATCTCTACGATCGTCTCCATGGGAGAATAGCAGCCTGCATTGCTGCGAAAGGTGGATATACACTGTACTAGTGCCGACATTGTGCATGCTCTGTTGCCTGTGTCTATGTGCCTGTGGTTCTGTCAGTGTGATCATGTGATGTATCTGACCCCAGGAATGTGTCAATAAAGTTTCCCCTTCCTGGGACAATGAATTCACGGTGTTCTTATTTCAATTTTCAGGAGTGTATAAAGCTTCGTATTGTAAATCGTATGTACGTTACAAAATCTAGCTCTTCCACAATTTTACTTTAAATGGCTATGCCGCAAAATCTACCTCTGCCACCATTTTACTTTAAATAGCTAACTTAAATTAGAAAACGAAACACTATGTAATCTTGTGCAGGAGGCTAACTAGCTGGTGGTCGGACCGCCCTGTTACCAGAGGGCAAAGTTACTGAGTTTGACTCGATAACTTTGACTTACACACATACTTTGGAATCTTTTTCTTCCAACTTTTTCTGCTGCAAATTTTGAAACTACATCGTCAGAATCGACAACGTTAGCTGCACTTTTTTTGAATGACAAAATTGCCAAAGTAGAGTTGTGCTGGGTTCACAGTGGACCTAAAATACGTCTTAATTAATTTCAGTTTTAAAAGACTCCTCTCACATGACGCTGCCGAAACGCAGGAAGCTAAGAAAAGTCTAAACGCTGCAATGACGTTGGGAACAGATTCAGGAAATACATGTTCCACCCTGACATGTAAGAATCCAAAAAAATGTCCAACTTTGGCACCTTGCGGAAATCATATTATGTGTGAAGTTTCTGCAATAATAATACTATCTTCAAAATCTCATCGTAATATATACTCAGCTAAACTTCTTACAACTGTGGGAAGTACCGTTTCTGAGGTTTTAACCAGATCGCTGCGCTCTAAAACAGCTAAACGATCTGACATACACTGTATTATGATCACTGTCCACCGCGATGTTGAATGCTGCCTGTGGCTCTGAGAGTAGGTGACGCAGTAAGGGAAGTACACTACTAACCATTAAAACTGGTACACCAAGAAGAAATGCAGATTATAAGCGGGTATTCATTGGACAAATATATTATACTAGAACTGACATGTGATTACATTTTCACGCAATTTGGGTGCATAGACCCTGAGAAATCAGTACCCAGAACAACCACCTCTGGCCGTAGTAACGGCCTTGATACTCCTGAGTCAAACAGAGCTTGGATAGCGTGTACAGGTACAGCTGCCCATGCAGCTTCAACACGATACCACAGTTCATCAAGAGTAGTGACTGGCGTATTGTGACGAGCCAGTTGCCCAGCCACCATTGACCAGACGTTTTCAATTGGTGAGAGATCTGGAGAATGTGCTGGCCAGGGTAGCAGTCGAACTTTTCTGTATCCAGAAAGGCCCGTACAGGACCTGCAACATGCGGTCGTGCATTATCCTGCTGAAATGTAGGGTTTCGCAGGGATCGAATGAAGGGTAGAGCCACGGGTCGTAACACATCTGAAATATAACGTCCACTGTTCAAAGTCCCGTCAATGCAAACAAGAGGTGACTGAGACGTGTAACCATTGGCACCCCATACTATCAGGCAGTGTGATACGTCAGTATGGCGATGACGAATACACGCTTCCATTGTGCGTTCACCGCGATGTCGCCAAACACGGATGCGACCATCATGATGTTGTAAACAGAACCTGGATTCATCCGAAAAAATGAAGTTTTGCAATTCGTGAACCCAGGTTCATCGTTGAGTACACCATCGCAGGCGCTCCTGTCTGTGATGCAGCGTCAAGGGCAACCGCAGCCATGCTCTCCGAGCTGATAACCATGCTGCTGCAAACGTCGTCGAACTGTTCGTGCAGATGGTTGTTGTCTTGCAAACGTCCCCATCTGTTGACTAAGGGATCGAGACGTGGCTGCACGATCCGTTCCAGCCATGTGGATAAGATGCCTGTCATCTCGACTGCTAGTGATACGAGGCCGTTGGGATCCAGCACGGCGTTCTGTATTACCCTTCTGAACCCACCGATTCCATATTCTGCTAACAGTCATTGGATCTCGACCAACGCGTGCAGCAGTGTCGCGATACGATAAACCGCAATCACGATAGGCTACAATCCGACCTTCATTAAAGTCGGGAACTAGATGGTACGCATTTCTCCTCCTTACACGAGGCATCACAAAAACGTTTCACCAGGCAACGCCGGTCAACTGCTGTTTGTATATGAGAAATCGGTTGGAAACTTTCCTCATGTCAGCACGTTGTAGGTGTCGCCACCGGCGCCAACTTTGTGCGAATGCTCTCAAAAGCTAATCATTTTCATATCACAGCATCTTCTTCCTGTCGGTTAAATTTCTTCGTGGTGTAGCAATTTTAATGGTCGGTAGTGTATATGGGCGGAGCAGAGGCTAATTGGGAATCGTTCTAGCGACATAAGTGGCGCAAATGCGGAAATCCGCCGACTTAAGCTACTTTAATAAAGGCCCAGTGTCTGGGAGCGTCGTAAGCATCGCCTGCTGTCGTAAGCATTTACGGAAAGAGGTTGAAGAATGCTGAAGCCACGAGTAAGTGGCAAGAAGTTCGACGTCCGTATCTCATCGCAGAACATAGGGACCGCTCTCTAAAGCATGGTAGGCGGCGATCTGTGACAGATCTGACGGCTAAGTACACTGATGACGGAGGCACAGGTGTTTTGGAGCTCACCGTTCAGCGCACGGTGTCGAACAAGGTGTTCCGCTGCAGAGGACCCCTATGTGTTCCCATGTTGACCCAACAACATCGTCAGTTATGAATACAGTGGGCACGGGATCATCGCGATTGGACCGCAGATCAATGGAATCGTGAAGCCTGGTTGGACGAACCCCATTCATTGTTAAACCAGATCAATGGTCGTGTCCAGATAGCCCGCCATTCAGGAGAACAGCTTCTTGAATCACGCATCTTCCACGGACACAGTTCGGTGAGAGCAGTGTTATGTTGTACGCAGTATTCACCTGAAAATGGTTCAAATGGCTCTGAGCACTATGGGACTCAACATCTGTGGTCATAAGTCCCCTAGAACTTAGAACTACTTAAACCTAACTAACCTAAGGACATCACACACATCCATGCCCGAGGCAGGATTCGAACCTGCGACCGTAGCAGCCGCGCGGTTCCTGACTGAGCGCCTAGAACCGTTAGACCACCGCGGCCGGCTAGTCACCTGAGTTTCCATGGGACCTGCGGTACTAATCAAAGGAATCATGACACTGTGGGCTATGTGAACATTATTGGGGACTACCTGTAAACCCTCATGCTTGATGTTTTCCCCAGCAGCGATGGCACCTTCCAACAGGATAACTGTCCATGTCACAAGACCAGAATTGTGTTGCAGTGGTTTGAAGAGCGTGATAGTGAACTTTCATTGATGTCTTGGCCATCAAATTCGGTTTGACTGAATCTGATAAAACCCAACTGGGACGCTATCGGGCGCCAGCTCCGCACCCACAAACCAACCGCCCACAATTTATGGGAAGTGTGTGACTTGTGCGCCTCGTGCCACAATCCTCTGGAAACCTATCCAGTACTTGTCGAATTCATTCACGTATAATCACTGTTGAATTGCGTTCCAGAGGTGGACCAATGCGCTTTTAAGCACGTGATCATAATGTTTTGGCTCATCAGTGCATGTTCCAAAGTTTTGTAACTCGTATCGATTTTTGTAGCAACCGGTCCAAGCACTCTAACATTGACCTTTTCAGTTAACAGTGCAGTCAGTACTGAGTGAGAATACTATTTGTATGCGAACTCTTTTACCGCTAAAATACGCCTATAGACGAGAAAGTGTCAGGCCAGTCTCTAGTTGCCCATCCGTTCCAATAGGTGTCAGGAATGAAACATAGAAAAAATTATGTTTTTTAAAAGTTATGCCACAGTGCCTAAAACGTTTTGCCACTCCAATGGAGATGGTACTCGGTGCAGACTTCATCCGTAGCACGCTTCTACAAGGGCTTTTCGGAAAGTAAGGTCCGATGAGGCAAATGGAAACCACAGTGAAAACCCGATGAAGCTTTGAACAGATGTGTTGGGCAGTGTCTCTCGTATGGCCGTCGATCGCGTCACATCGCTCATTTCAGTTCTGAGTGCACAGTGAGCACGAGAAGGTGCTTAGAACAATAAGGTCTCTCGCCAGGTACGAGGGCCTGGTGTGAGATTTCGCCTGATGTCAGGTAACCCACAATACATAACTGTCATACGTTTCCTTCTGCATGACAATTCTCGGCCGCACTCTGAAGGGGCAATGAAGATGATCCTGCAGCGTTTCCGATGGGAAGTGTATGATCATCCACAACAGAGCCCGTAATTGACTCTCCATGAGTTTCATCTCTGCTCGCATGAGCCGCTAGCTAAGAAGACAACCGTCTGGCACAGACAACGAGCTGTAGACAAGCGTAGAGAATTGGCAGGAAGCTTCCTTCTATGACGACGGTACAGGAAAGTTGGTACAACGCTATGACAAATGTCTAAATCGGAGCGGCGACTATGTAGAGAAGTAGCTGGAAGGTGTAGCTAACTGTTGCAAATAAAACATTCTTGATTTTCACTGTGGTTTCCATTTTGCGACAGATCGGACCTTACTTTCCGAGTAGGCTTCGTAGCTACATCACTGAAATAATCCCATAACCTACTATCTGTACAAAAAAATACCATTACGGTTTTCTGTAGAACTCTTGGAGAGCTATTCAGAATTGCCATCACACAGTAAAACCTCGCTAATCCGACCTCGGATGGTCCGATTCTCCGCTTAGTCCGACCACCCTATTTCCTGTGTTTGTTTATGTACTCGGGTCGCTGCTACAGTCAGGAATGGACTTTCCGATGACTCATCGTCTTAAGATATGGATCAGTAGCAGTCGACCGTTTCTAGTGTGATAATTCGATCACTTTTGGTATGAAAGAACTCGTTTCTAACTGATCATTAAGTGTTATTCTGCACTCTTTTGTTTTATAAATTAGTGTCAGTGTTCTTCTTACGTATTACAGTGTGTAAAACTAAATTTTGGCACCAACTAAACGTAAACATGTGATGCTGCCTTTACCACCGGACATTGTGCCCATTGACATAAGTGAGGTGACGTTGTCTGCACAACGGGAGCAGAATTAACTGACGACCAAATAATTGTCGTTGTAACTCTAACAACCGATGAGAACGAGGAAGGTGATGCCAACAACGTAGTCAATGACCATACGACTCGAGTATCACATACAAACGCTAAAAATGCATTTGATAAAGCCCTTCATTACATCGAACAAAGCACTACATGTAACCCAATAGACATCTTATATATTAGGAAATTACGGAACATGGAGCAAAACAAAGGTTGTCGCCTGGTAAGCAAAAGAACATGACATATCTTTTTCGCCCTGCATAACAGAAATTTTTTTACCGCCGCCGGACGTTAAACCCTAATCTTCATTCCTTTCTTTATTTTTTACCGCGTGATGTCTCATGTTTCAAACAGTCAGTAGAATATTGTAAAAATGTATATACGTATGTTAAACTTTCACTCACAGTAACATTATCTTACCGTAAGATACAGATGTGTTTTGCAGTAAGAGCACTACTGTACATTACAGTTTCGTGTAAGATTTTGTTTAGTATGTCGGCATTTTCTTTTCATATATTACTGTTTTAACATGGAACAATATTTCAGATGGTATTTCCAGCTGAAATCTGTAGCATATTGTGATATTATGGATCAACAGAAGTCTCCCCCTGATAATCTGATCCTTTTTATCTTACGACAGTGCTGTCGGTCCTGTAGCGAACGGATTAGTGCCTTTCTAATGTATTTTTTTCGCTAGATGGCAAATAATTCCTTTTACGATATTAGAATTTTGCCGAGTACTATTATTTTCTACGTAAAATTCTGCAGAACTATTCAAATTTTGTGCAGTGAACTCTAGATATATCATATCTAACAAAAAATCCGCAAAAATATATATTTCTCGAAAGTCGAGTGCCAACTTCAACGGAGTATGGCACAGAGACCGCGAAGTTAATACACAGCACCACTGGCGTTATCGAGCGAGATGGCACAGTGGTTAGCACGCCGGACTCGTATTTGGGAGGACGACGGTTCAAACCAGCGTCTGGCCATCCTGCTTTAGATTTTCCGTAGTTTTGCTAAATCGCTTCAGGCAAATGCTGGAATGGTTCCTTTGAAAGGTCACGGTCGACTCCCTTCCCCATCCTTCCCTAACCCGATGGGACCGATGACCTCGCTGTTTGGTCCCCTCCCCCTAGTCAACCAATCACTGGCGTTAATAATTCGAGGGGGAGGGTTGGGGAGGGGGATGTAACGCGTGCTGTCCACATCAGCTAAATGTGCCAGATATGGCTGTATTGTGTACCCAATGGTAGTCCATACCAGCATGCAGTGTATTGGGTCTGTACGACGATAGCGAATGCAATCTGGATATGTTTGATCTCCTAGGAAACTCCGCGCACACACTTACGTCCATCGTGGCGCAGTACGCAGAACCGGGCCTCATCTGAACAGGCGACGTAGCGCCAGTACTACGTCCATTGTTGTCGGGCGCAGCATTGTCACCGCGCCTCCCTCTGCTGCTGCGTCAAGGGAAAGCCTCAACAATGGTCGCCGTGCTGACCGTGTGGGTACTTGCCTTGCTGCAAACAATCCCACTTCCAGACTCGAGGTACTGCGCGTTTATAACTTAATGTAGCTACTCACTGATATCCAGTGTGGGCTGTCTACTTATCATATGGCAGCAAAACTTGGGAGATATGCTAATGCGGTAATGTGGAACCGATTTACACTGGGAAAAAATTAGTTCCAACTTTGGTCACCAGGCGCAAAACAGGTGATGCGAATGGAAGAATGACGTATAGAAATGTTTCCATAGGCAATAACTAGGAACAGGTTGTTGGCAGAAAATGTCAAACAAGTGAGACAGGACGAATGTTGATTTTATTATAAACCGTAATGGCTTTTCAAAGGATAGCATGGATGTCATACTGTCGTACAGTGTATAGAGCAAGATTTGCAACTGGTGGCCAAATATCAAATGTTTTTTCAGTGTAAATCGGTTCCGCACAAACGCATTAGCATATCTACCAAGTTACGTTGCCATACGATAATTACAGCCGACACTGGACCTCCATGATTAGCTGCACTTTAATTATAACCACCTAGTAAATGACATCCCTGTGCCTCCACGACCAGGAGAACCATCTGTCTGTCTTCGCGAGTGCTAGTAGCGCAGGGTCTCCGAGATTTGCACGGTTTTGAGTATGGACCTCCTGAACCCGTGGACACCACGTTCGCACGACATTCGGTGTATCCCGACCAATGAGAGCGGCAGTAATACGGAGTGGTAAACTGTTGTCCCTACTGGCCATACGATCCTGCTGCTGCCAAATTCCCACACGTTCCTCGTTCCTATACGAAGCATAACACCATCTTCTAACGGACAACCAACATTCAAATGCGATTTCTGAATGTGAAACTCACTGTACAGTCTCTCTTAATGTGCAGAACTCCCATTTATACAGTATATGTAGTTGTGCTGGAATACTAATCATAAGCGTCTTCAAGCACTTCATGTCAATCGGACGTGTTCCAACTATGGCGCTTAAACGCAAAGGGATGCAAGTTACACAATCGTGATTCTGAGTAAATGGGCTCCAAAGTTTGAATCAAATTGAAAATTCTAGGTTCATTTGTTACATTGTGTACAATAAAAATTGTGTGCAGTGGCTATTAATAAAGGCATAGGTACAATACCAGAGAAGTAAATTCATAATCGTGTGTTCGGTAATGTTTTGACCAATAATCTAGTTAGCATTTACATGCACCTGTTGCCAAGGATGTCTCTCATATCTAGAGTTGCTCTCTGCCAAAACACCAGTTCGGTAGTTTTGATACAGCACATAAATGACGTAGTAAATAATAGGATTACCGGCAGTATTGGAAGCATTTATAAGGGTAGGAAAAATAAATAAATGTGTAAGAGAGAAACTGGGAAGCGACGACTTCTCTCTGTATGCTTGTTTGTTTTGCGCATAATTGGACCGCGCACATCATTCAGTGTTAGTCCATTGCGTATTTTATATCCTTACAGAATATAAATTGCAGTTTATAGGTAATAAAGATTGGTTGACGGTGAAACTTCTGCGCTTTTGTGTAACCAAAGCAATTACTTTTGAACCTAGCGCAGTTTATATACACAAATATAAGAAATTCTTATACTATTAATGTTATTCCTTACTCAATAGGATATTCTTCGTCGTGATCAAAGGCAAGAGTTTCCAGTTATTAGTCATAAAACCAGATGTTTGTTCATAACAAACATGTTTTATAAAGGATCAACGAAGTACTGAAGCTATGTTTGACACATTTTTCTTTAGCATTTTTATTTATTTTACCTTTCACTTGAGTAATTTGGAATTTCTGGTGGTATATGATAAACCTGTATTGTTTTATTTCTTATTTTTACGACAACATCACTCTGTTCACGTTACAAATCGACAGTTATTGAATAAAACGTGAATGAAACATTCAAAATTTCAGTTTTACTATAAATACCGTTTATTTTTAAGTAACAGACAGGAGAATAACTATGTAAAACTAAAATGATCCGTAGGTTACACACCCGACCTCACTCAGTTTTTAGACTTTCACTGCTCCCAGTTCCTAGAGGAATCTAGTAAGATACTGATCCATACATAAACAAAGTGGTCAATATGAGGTAAGGCCCAATAGGTATGCAACACACGTAAATTACAGGTAATGCGGGTGCGACATTAACAGACCAAGGCTACTAGGAAAACTACCATAATCTACGCTTGCTTATGATAGTCTATGGTAGCCTAAGGTAGTTTTGCAACTCTGCTTATGTCCCTTTCACTTCATTAACGCCAAGTTTGGAGTGAGCTGCAACAATGTAATTCAATATTTCGTCCATTTTCACGGATTACACTAATCCATTCACGTAACTTTTATTGATTAAACATGTAATGGGGTTACAGAGAGAAACATAAATTTCTAAGCAAATCTTAGCACATACACATGCAAATAGTCCCATTTGTTTTTATTACGGGAAGTGTCTATTTTGAATACCATGTAGCACCATCAGAAGGCACCACGTCATTAGCAGATTATGTGCCTGGTCCTTCACCTGCTGGTGATCTCTCATACAGTTCGGAAAGAGATGTTTTTGATTTGTGCTTAAGATTTGTATAGAATTGATGGTAAATTGGAAGGAAAAATGGAATAACTGCTGAAGATTCTGACATTTCCGTGTTGTTATGGCGTGTAGTGACAGTGCATTCAACTGTATTATCACTGAGCCTGGGCATCCACGGTTAGATCTTCTTAGGTTGGTCGTTTCATCAATGAGGACAGTGTTATGAAAATTCCATAGAGGAGTGGCCTGAAATCAAGAACTTGCGGTCAATGATCTTCAGTGAGGCGTGCTTTATGAGATAGCTGCAAAGCTTAATGATGTTCTTGTTCTTGTCCCAACCTCCTGCATTGTTACTAAAAGCAATGACGGTCGTTACAGACTGAGGAAGTTGTTGTAGAATACTTCAGTAAACCATCACTATTAGCATTTTTGCTGCCTGTCTGTTATTTTTCTTCATTCTTCTCAATATGTTCACCTCCTTCCATCCTTCCATTTTGATGTTCTGAGTGAAAAACACGCTTATAATTTGCCAAATTCTAATGCACCGAATCACCTGATCGCAGCAGTGTGCAAAACGTTTGGAACTGTCAAAGAAATGTAGATACACTTGCATCCCATGGCATCCAAAGAGGAAACACTTCTTGTTAAGTAGTTCTTCAAATAACCTCTAGGAAACAGTTCAGATCACCCTGTATACCTATATACGTTTGTCATCGAACAGATGTGTTGTACCATTAAAGAGTGATGCACATGTCTCTAAACATTCAGCTTTGTTAATTATACCACTAAGCTTCTAACCGCCTCAATTTTAATGACCAGCAGCGCAACTGCTACAGCAAAGAGAGCGTTAGAAATTAGAAAATGGAACGGTTATATGGATATTGTCAGCAAGAACAATCGCACACATTGCACATGCAAACTTGGCATGAGCTTGTGATGTATGTAAATACGATAAAGCTTGTTTGTGTTATGCCATCTTTACACAATTACGCTGACTCGGTGTGAGAAGAAAATTGTGTGTTCTCAGGTCTAATGATGGTGATTATGGACCGAAATTAATAACCTGGTAAAATATTTTGTGGCCTGTAACTGGAATAAATGTATAAATATCTTCCTGCATCACTCTGAATTCTTGCTGCTGCTGTGTTACAAGTCGTGAAACTTATCTCTGCATGGAAGATGCGAAAACCTGTGTCAAGTGTTTTTCCCGCGCTTAGCGCTGGTAGAGAATGGCTGGCTTATCCGACACGTCTAAAAAAAGATGCGGTTGCTTGGAGCACCTGAATAAGAATGTTAAGTAATATAGATGCGACGGAAGCACGACAGGGGAGCCCCAGATGATAAATCGTCTGGCAATCATATTAGCTAACGGAGATAAGGCGGGGGCACTGGAGAGGAGCGAGGTGTGGTGATAAGGCCTCTCGCACGGAGAAACGCAGCGCTTAATATGTACGTTTCTTTCCCTCCATAACAATTTATCTTGTCCCTGTAAACGAAACGCGCGTTAACAGTGAATGTCGCGGCTGCCTGCGTCCTCGGATCTGGCTTACCGAAAATCTGAAGGTTCATGAAGTATAAATGGCAAAAAGCGTAAATACTTCAGTTAAAGCTGAAAGTTGTGGAAAATGTGATTTGTTCATTAACAGTTAGGATTGGCGCTTACTACGAAGGTGAACTTATTCATTGTTTTTTTGGATACTGTTCTCTATCGTTCTGTCACCTAGCCTCGAACCCAAGGTTACAAAGTTCTAAGGAATTACAGGGCTCGAACGCCCATTATTTGCATGAAGGGATGTGTGGTAATGTACTCGTATGTTGTGCACACTTGCCTCGGTTCCTCTGTTTATTTTCCCCAAGGGAAACTCAGTCTGTAAGTCAGACATTGCCTGTCATTCACCATGAGCCTTTACTGACCATTTTTCTCTCACGCTCCTTTGATACTGATCTAACTGAAGGTAAATGACACACCTCCAAATTGATGCATCATAATTTACATGCTTCAATGTATATGTAATTTCAGTTCTGGCCACCAGGTGCAAATCTGGCGCTATACACTGAACGACGATATGACATCCACGCTATCCTTTGACAAGCCGTAACGGTTTATAGTAAAATCAACATTAGTCCTGTCTCACTCGTTTGACATTTTCTGCCAACATCCTGTTCCTATTTATTACCTATGGAAACATTTCAATACGTCATCCTTCCATTTGCATCGCCTGTTTTGCACCTGGTGACCAAAGTTGGAACTATTTTTTACCCAGCGTAAATCTGTTCCACATTACTGCATTAGCATATCTACCAAGTTTTGCTGCCATCTGATAATTAGACAAACCACACTGGATCTCAGTGAGTAGCTACATTCAGTTATAACCGAGCAGTACCTTGAGTCTGGAAGTGGGATTGTTTGCAGCAAGGCAAGTACCCACACGGTCAGCAGGGCAACCATTGTTGAGGCTTTCCCTGGACGCAGCAACAGAGGGAGGCGCGGTGACAGTGCTGCGCCCAACGACAACAATGGATGTGGTACTGGCGCCATGTCATCTGCTCAGATGAGGCCCAGTTCTGTGTACTGCGTCACGATGGACGTAAGTGTGTGCGCGGAGGTTCCTAGGAGATCAAACAAATCCAGATTGCATTCGTTATCGTCATACAGACCCAATACAATGCATGCTGGTATGGACTACCACTGGGTACACAATACAGCCAAATCTGGCTCGATTAGCTAATGTGGATAGCAGGCGTTACATCCCCCCCCCCCCGCCCACAACCCTCCACCCTCGACATATTAACGCCAGTGATTGGTTGACTTGGGGGAGGGGACAAAACAGTGAGGTCATCAGTCCCATCAGGTTTGGGAAGGATGGGGAAGGGAGTCGACTGTGACCTTTCAAAGGAACCATCCTAGCATTTGCCTGAAGCTATTTAGCAAAACTACGGAAAATCTAAAGCAGGATGGCCAGACGTAAGTTTGAACCGTCATCCTCCCAAATACAAGTCCAGCTTGCTAACCACTGTGCCACCTCGCTCGGTAACGCCAGTGGTGCTGTATATTAACTTCACGGTCCATGTGCCGTAGTCCGTTGACTATAGGCTGAGGTGACAAAACTCATGGCATACCTCCTAATATTGTGTCGGACCACCTTTCACCCAGCATAGTGCAGAAACTTGATGTGGCATGGGTTCAACAAGTCTTTAGAAGTCTCCTGCGGAAATATTGAGCCAAAACATTGAGCCATGGTGCATGTATAGCTGTCCATAACTGCAAAAGTGTTGCCGTTGCAGGATTTTGTGCATAAACTGACCTCTCCATTATGTCCCACAAATGTTCGATAGGATTCATGTCTGGCGATCTGGTTAGCCAAACCATTCACTCGAATTCTCCAGAATGTTCTTCGAGGCAATTGCGAATAATTGTGCCCCAGTGGCATGGCGCATTGGCATCAACAAAAGTTTCGTCGTTGCTCGTGTACTTGACGTCCATGAACGGCTGCAAATAGTTTACAAGTAGCCGAACATCCAGAGGACTGACTCTGTTCCGTGTAAAGACAGTCCACATCTTTGTGGAGCAACTACCAGCTTGCATAGTGCCTCGTTGACGAATTGGATCCATGGCTTCGTGGGACTCTGCCATACTCGAAACCTCAGCTCTTACTAACTGAAGATTCATCTGACCAAGCAATGGTTTTATAGTCGTCTAGGATCCAACCGATACTATCACGAGCCTAGATGAGGCACTGCAGACGATGTCCTGCTGTTAGCAAAGGCACCCGCGTCGGTCGTCTGCTGCCACAGCTCATTAACGCCAAATTTTGGCACACTGTCCTAACGGATACGTTCGCCGTACGTCCGTCACGGGTTTCTGCGGTTACTTCATGCAATGTTGCTTGTCTGTTAGCACTAACAATTCGACACAAACGCCGCTGCTCTCGGTCGTTATGTGAAGGCCAGCGGCCACTGCATTGTCTGTGGCTGAGAGGTAATGCCTGAAATTTGGTATTCTCAGTACACTCTTGACACTATGCATCGCGGAATACTGAACTCCCTAAAGATATTCGAAATGGAATGTCCCATTCACCTAGCTTCAAGCGCCATTTCGCGTTCAAATTCTGTTAATTCCCAACGAGCGGCCATAATCACGTCGAAAATCTTTTCTCATGAATCACGTGAGTACCAATGACAGCTCCACCAATGCACTACCCTTTTATACCTTGTGTATGCGATACTGCCGCCATCTGTGCATATCGCTATCCCATGCCTCTGCCAAATTCTGATTCGCCGTAACTGGATCAGAACAGTGTACAAAACGTTTGAAATCAATGAGATGTTTGTGCACCTGCGTCACTTTGCATATGAAGAGAAAACACTTCTTGTTAAGTACTTCTTCAAATAACCTCCAGGAAGTAATTTAAATCACCCCATGCCTTGCCACCAAATCCTGATGGTTCTACCATTGCAATATGGTGCACATATTTTCAAATGCTTGGTTTTGTCACTTATGTCCCTTTGCTTTTAACCGCCTCAATTTTAATAGCTAGCAATGCAATTGCAAACACAAAGAGAACGTTAGACCTTCGAAAATGGACCGGTTGTATGGATATTGTTAGCGAGGAAAATCGTGCACTCTGCATACACAAACTTTGATTGAATTTGTGATGAGTTCGATGAGGACAGGGCAGTCAACAAGGGCAGTGAAATTTTCTCACAACCAAGATGGCCTGATCCCCCTCCATGTAATTTTCTCTATGGGCAAATCCAGGGGTAAAGTGTACGTATACATGGTGGTCCATTGATCGTGACCAGGCCAAATATCTCACCAAATAAGCGACAAACGAAAAAACTACAAAGAACGAAACTTGTCTAGCTTGAAGGGGAAAACCAGATGGCGCTATGGTTGGCCCGCTAGATGGCGCTGCCATAGGTCAAACGGATATCAACTGTGTTTTTTAAAATAGGAACCCCCATTTTTTATTAAATATTCGTGTAGAACGTAAAGAAATATGAATGTTTTACTTGGACCACTTTTTTCGCTTTGTGATAGATGGTGCTGTAATAGGCACAAACATATGGATCACAATTTTATACGAACGGCTGGTAACAGTTAGGTTTTTTAAAATAAAATACAGAACGTAGGTACGTTTGAACATTTTATTTCGCTTGTTCCAATGTGATACATGTACCTTTGTGAACTTATCATTTCTGAGAACGCATGCTGTTACAGCGTGATTACCTGTAAATACCACATTAATGTAATAAATGCTCAAAATGATGTCCGTCAAACTCAATGCATTTGGCAATACGTGTAATGATATTCCTCTCAACAGCGAGTAGTTCGCCTTCCGTAATGTTCGCACATGCATTGAAAATGCTCTGGCGCATGTTTTCAGGCGTTGTTGGTGGATCACGATAGCAAATATCCTTCAACTTTCCCCACAGAAAGAGACCCGGGGACGTCAGATCCGGTGAACGTGCGGGCCATGGTATGGTGCTTCGACGACCAATCCACCTGTCATGAAATATGCTATTCAATACCGCTTCAACCGCACGCGAGCTATGTGCCGGACATCCATCATCGCCATTCTGTCATGCAGTGGAACATCTTGTAGTAACATCGGTAGAACATTACGTAGGATATCAGCATACATTGCAACATATAGATCGCCATCGATAAACTGGGGACCAATTATCCTTCCTCCCATAATGCTACACCATACATTAACCCGCCAAGGTCGCTGATGTTCCACTTGTCGCAGCCATAGTGGATTTTCCGTTGCCCATTAATGCATATTATGCCGGTTTGCGTTACCGCTGTTGGTGAATGACGCTTCGTCGCTAAATAGAACGCGCGCAAAAAATCTCTCATCGTCCCGTAATTTCTCTTGTGCCCAGTGGCAGAACTGTACACGACGTTCAAAGTCGTCGCCATGCAATTCCTGGTGCATAGAAATATGGTACGGGTGCAATCGATGTTGATGTAGTATTCTCAACACCGACGTTTTTGAGATCCCGATTCTCGAGCAATTTGTCTGCTACTGATGTGCGGATTAGTCGCAACAGCAGCTAAAACACCTACTTGGGCATAATCATTTGTTGCAGGTCGTGGTTGACGTTTCGCTTGTGGCTGAACACTTCCTGTTTCACCGAGCGAGGTGGCGCAGTGGTTAGCACACTGGACTCGCATTCGGGAGGAAGACGGTTCAATCCCGCGTCCGGCCATCCTGATTTAGGTTTTCCGTGATTTCCCTAAATCGCTTCAGGCAAATGCCGGGATGGTTCCTTAGAAAGGGCACGGCCGATTTCCTTCCCTAATCCGAGCCTGCGCTCCGTCTCTCATGACCTCGTTGTCGACGGGACGTTAAACAGTAATTTCCTCCTCCACTTCCTGTTTCCTTAAATAACGTAACCATCCGGCGAACGCCCGGACATGTGGATGATGTCGTCCAGGATACCGAGCAGCATACATAGCACACGCCCGTTGGGCATTTTGATCACAATAGCCATACATCAACACGAAATCGACCTTTTCCGCAATTGGTAAATGGTCCATTTTAACACGGGTAATGTATCACGAAGCAAATACCGTCCGTACTGGCGGAATGTTACGTGATACCACGTTTGTGACTATTACAGCGCCATCTATCACAAAGCGAAAAAAGTGGTCCAGGTAAAACATTCATATTTCTTTACGTACTACACGAATATGTAATAAAAAATTGGGGTTCCTATTTAAAAAAACGCAGTTGATATCCGTTTGACCTATGGCAACGCCATCTAGCAGGCCAACCATATGGCCATCTGGTTTCCTCCTTCAAGCTAGACAAGTTTCGTTCTTTGTAGTTTTTTCGTTTGATACTTATTTCGTGAGATATTTGGTCCGGTCACTTTCAATGGACCACCCTGTATAATCTCCATACACTGGAAGAACTACAGCACAACGTTGATAGCGCTAATAACGCTGCCATCCCTCTGGCTGGGTTGCTATGTAGTTCTTCTAGTTTGCTAGATCATGCAGTGTGGTGCATCGATCTTAATGGTGGCCGTTCCCAGTATCGTCTGTAAAGAGCAATCCTTTTCATGCTCATCAAACAGTGAACTTGTTTCATGTCAAACTTGTAAACATTTTCTGGACCAGTTCCATGTTGGCTATTCCGTATCTGTAAAGTCACTTGGGCAACAACTATTTTCTTTCATATGAATGCATGGTGATGATGTTTAGTTTGTGGGGCGCGCAACTGCGCAGTTATCAGCACCCATAGATATTCCCAGTCTTTACACAGCCCATCTCGCCATTTTCACGAATGATGAAATGATGAGGACAACACAAACACCCAGTACCCAGGCAGAGAAAATCCCCAACCCACCCGGGAATCGAACGCGGGACTCCATAATCCAGAGGCAACAATGCGAGCCACTAGACCACGAGCTGTGGACTGAATCAATGGTGTCTATTCTTTGGGACATGTTTGAAAGAACCGACACCAAACAGTCATATAACTGATTCACCTCGATGGGCAATGAAACCACAACCTTCAGTGTGGATGCACGTTTACGATCGACCTTCAACAGCAATATAAAATTACCGAGCGTGAAGGTTCAAATGGCTCTGAGCACTATGGGACTTAACATCTGAGGTCATCAGTCCCCTAGAACTTAGAACTACTTAAACCTAAGGACATCACACACATCCATGCCCGAGGCAGGATTCGAACCTGCGACCGTAGTGGTCGCGCGGTTCCAGACTGACGCGCCTACAACCGCTCAGCCACACCGGCCGGCTCCGAGCGTGGACATGGACGGGACTACAGACAGGTGGTGCTAGATGGGGTTGTGGGTTGGCCGTGGAGGGTGCCGGAATAGTTCACGCATTTGCGATAAAAACTTTGTCCTGGCGGCACAGTGGTTAATGCAACTGCCTACTAAGCAGTTTCCTGAACTACTAAAGTACTCAGTAGTAAAAAAGGGAGAAAGGGATAATGTAGACAATTTTAGACCTATTTCTATGCCATCAGTGTTTGCTAAAGTTATTGAAAAGGCTGTGTATGTAAGAACAATTGATCATTTTATATCACATAATTTGCTATCAAATGTACAGTTCAGCTTTAGAAGTCGTTTAACAAGTGAAAATACTATATTCTCTAGTCTCTGTGAGGTACTGGATGGATTAAACAAAAGATGTCGCACGCTAGGCATTTTTGTTTTTGTTTTGTTTAAGGTGTTTGTTTCTTTTTATCACAAAATATTGCTCCAGACGTTGGACCATTACGGAATACGGGGAGTGGCTCATAACTAGTTCAACTCTTACTTTAACAACAGACAGGAAAAGGTCATTATTCACAGTGTTGAGAATGGCTGTGATGTGGGGTAAGGTGAAATGGGGGGGAGGGGGGGGGGGTCCCAAGGATCAGTGTTGGTGCCACACCTGTTCCTTATTTATATAAATGATGTGCCCTCTAATATTATGGGTAATCCTAATGACACTATCTTGGTAGTAAAGGATATTGTGTGCAACACTTGCTCTGTTTCAGATAGTGCAGTTCATAACGTAAGTTCATGGCTTGTAGAAAATGAACTAAAGCTAACTCACAGTAAGACTCAGTTTTCACAGTTTCTAACACAGAATTCAACAGAAAGTTTCTAACACAGAATTCAACAGAATCCGTTGTTTTAATTTCACAGAATGGGCATATGATTAGTGAAACTGAACAGTTCAAATTTCTAGGTGTTCAGATATATAGTAAACTGTCGTGGGAAGCCCACGTTCAGGATCTTGTTCAGAGACTTAATGCTGCCATTTTTACTATTCGAACGGCATCTGAAGTAAGTGATCGTTCGACACGAAGATCAGTCTACTTTGCTTATTTTCATTTGCTTATGTCGTATGGTATAATATTATGGGGTAACTCTTCTCATTCTAGAAGGATATTTTTGGCTAAGAAAAGGGCAGTTCGGGCAGTAAATGGTAAGTTCGCGAACTCTTGTCTGGGTATTTTGACATATCCCTCTCAGTATGTATATTCTTCACTGTCGTTGCTTGTTAACAATATCAGCTTATTCCCAAGAATTACTAGCTTTCACTCAGTTAATACTCGGTAGAAATCCAATCTGCATTTGGATCGCACTTCCTTAACTCTTCTGCAGAAAGGCGTGCAGTATACTGCTGCATCCATTTTCAATAAGCTACCACAAGAATTCAAGAATCTTAGCAGTAATTCACGCACTTTCAAATAGAAACTGAAGAGTTTTTTCTTGAACACTCCTATTCTGTTGAGGAGTTCCTTGAAAAATCAAGCTGATTTTTATTGTATTGTTGATAGCGTTTACTTAAACTTATGGACTGACTTTTTTAAGGTCAATGAACATTTACTTTTATCTGTTATTACGTTTATGTTGTAATTTCATGTACTGACACGTTGCTCCTCAATTTGGTCCTACGGAAGTAGACGAGCAAATAAATAAAAAAATAAATAAACTGTATCTGAGTTCGTGCTTTAAAGTTATAACCTCTCCCACCTCTTTCCGATACTGAAAAGACAGGAAAAAAAACTCCAAGCGACGAAGATGCAGGGCTCAAGAGAAATCCTAATGCATTTTACATAGAAAACCCTGCGGCACAGAGTTCTTTCCCGGCTCTCATTTACCACGGATATCGGGCGCATTGTACTGTCTCTCGTGCATGGTAAACACCATCGGTTTGTGATAAGCTACGTTAAATGCCCAGAATTTCGAAATCATGGAAGTTAGGAAACAGAGCAGACTGTCTTGTGGTATACAGGGATACTTTTATCGCATCGACTCTGTGTTACGGGTTATCGTGTCTGCACTTGTATGCAGATAGGCACTTTTCGTAACGGAAATGGGAGGAAAATCTAATATGTTTCATTTGCTGTCAGTGGCGTCACAGTTCGCTTGAATCGTATTGACCTTGAAACTGGCTAAACGCACACTGCCAACCTTAGTTGCGTGATGTTGCCGGAGCAATAAGTAGCCATTGTGAAAACAGTGTTGGTTCGAGTGCGGTGCTGTGCGTCGTGGTTATTATCGTCACTCAGAAAAGTGAGCCAGGAGGCTGCACCTGGTCCTTCTAGAGTCTAGAGGCTCGCCATCAACTTTCGTTACACTTCTGTGACGCATTAACCTGTTACATGTTCGATTATTTTGTAGGTTGTAAGTTGGCTGCCCTGTGAGAAGGTGGGGGCGGGGCTTGTCCCAGCAGCCAATGTGCCACGAGCCGATGGTAACCACTCGCTCCATGCATCTTTCGCTATAGAGTTATCTTACACAGTAGTCTGCCGTTACGCAGTGAAAGAAGCTCTCGCATTAAACTAGGGGACAGCGTCTGAACTCGAATAGAGTAAGTAATAAGAATTAAGTCTGATGCTAGACGTAACATCAAGGTGAATGATAAGTGTTGAGACTGCTTTGTAACAGATGCATCCTGTACACTCAGAATTAACTAGACACTCAATCGAAGTTTCTATCCTGTATACACTGTGCACGCTTTTGAGAACATGTAAATAGCTGAAACAGGTGAATGAACCGCAGAAGCAGCAACCAACGTATATCGAAGTTTGTTTTTATCTCGATATGGCTTTTCGTATTTCGAGCCGGCCGAGGTGGCCGAGCGGTTACAGACGCTATAGTCCGGAACAGCGCAACCGGCGGTCACAGGTTCGAATCCTGCCGCGGGCATGGATGTGTGTGATGTCCTTAGGTTAGTTAGATATAAGTAGTTCTAAGTTCTAGGAGACTGATGACCTTATAAGTTAATTCCCATAGTGCTCAGAGCCATTTGTACCATTTTTCGTATTAACCATTCGAAATGTATGGAGGACATTTTCTCCTCCTTGTTCTGGTCTGCCGCCCGGGGTAGCCGCGCGGTCAAGGCGTCTTGTCACGGTTCGCGCGGCTCCCCCTGTCAGAGGTTAGTGTCCTCCCTCGGGCATGGGTGTGTGTGTTGTCCTTAGCATAAGTTAGATTAAGTAGTGCGTAAGCCTAGGGACCGATGACCTCAGCAGTTTGGTCCCATAGTCCTTACCACAAATTTCAGTTTGTTCTGGTCTAGCAAATATTCGTGCACAATACGTGATTTTATCTTCGGGATACACGCCAGTTTGGTTACTAGTGCTGAGAATCAAATAATCTCATTTTTAATAGATATTGTACATTCCATTAGGGGCCTATTTCGTTGACTAGTAACATGAGAAAAAACATAGCGAACTGACTTACAGCACCAATGGAAGCTTTTACAATCCGAAAAGACATCTGACATTTTCAGTTTTTAGGACGACAGTAGCGACGCCAAAAAATTTTTAAGATTTCATGACATGATTATGTTTACACGTGCTACTGTATAGTCAATATAATTATGCGCCCTGGCTTCGTCAGACTTTTTTTCTTCTTTTGCGAAGTGGCTGAGTGCCTTCCACTGCCCCTCTCTGGGTACACCATTCTGCATGTTTTAAACAACTGGGAAGTGCATGGCAGAGGGTACTTAACACGATACCACACATTATGGTTTGTTCTCGTCCCAATCGAGCATGGAACGCGCGTAAGATGACGGCTTTCGTGCCTCTGCGAGTGTCGTAATTATTTTAATCTTATCTCTGAGATCCGTATGGGAGCGATACGTAGGGGGACGAAGAATCTAGATTCTTCACTTAACAATGGTTCTCCAAAATTTGCAAGTAGGTTTTCGCGTTATAATTGGCGTCTATGTTCATGAGTCTGCCAATCCAAGTTTTTCAGCATTTCCGTGACGCAAACTTACGAGACGTTCTCGTTTCTATAGGCGGGAGGACAAACAACGAGGGACGTGACACCTCGTATTTGCACCTGTTAAGAAAGTTAGGGCAACACGAAAGTTTCTCGGCTGGAATAGAGATTGCGTTGATGCTGCGACATTTTTGATCAGTTGTAACACGTCTTTAAAAAAATGGCTCTGAGCACTATGGGACTTGACATCTATGGTCATCAGTTCCCTAGAACTTAGAACTACTTAAACCTAACTAACCTAATGACATCACACAACACCCAGTCATCACGAGGCAGAGAAAATCCCTGGCCCCGCCGGCAATCGAACCCGTTGTAGTATCTGGTAAACGTCGCACATGCAAAAAAGCCCATTTCTGCGCTCGATTTCATAGTACACAGATTCACTATTGACTAATTAGTACACTCATCTTTTCGTAACGGACGCTAGTAACAGGCACACGTCTGGTCTGTAAAAGCGATAAGCATCAAATCTCTCACCCGTTCCCCTGCCTGGGTGAAGCAGTTCCACTCGTAAAATGCAATACATTATGTCATCATTTATGGTGAAAAGGCATTTAAGTTATTTTATCAAAGATAAGCAGACTGTAATTTTAAATGATGTCCCTGACAGAATACCAGTTACTGGAATCATTATTATAACTACAGTGCGCAACACAATTAAACGATCACTTCTTTGAACCCCGCAATTGTCTCCTATTGCGATGCAGAAGTTTGAAATTTGGTTCAAAGGTGCCTTCGATCTTCTTCTGTAAGGGTGCAAAAGCGTGGCGCCCTGCAACGCCACCCTTCTTGGGCTCGGCGACGGTTCAAAGAGCAAGGTGTCTACATATCCAAATAAAACGCCAGAGCTCAGAAGATCGTGTGAGATGTAATGTGCATTAACGATTTCACACTGGATACAAACTTCACCACAATTCGGCCCAACGCCATTGCGGACGTGTCACAGGATGGGAAGGTCGTTACACGCCCTCTTACCAACATTTCATCCCTTCGTTAAGCCTCTGCGATGGACGTCAGAACCGAGGGTTTCTTATGGGTGGCCCAGGGAAACGTAGAAACAGAATCAATACGAAAAAAGACCTCAGGAGTTGGCATAAAGCGTATCAATCAAACCAACCTGATACGTTATTTCTATTTTGAACTCCAATTTCCTTAACCTTTATATTAAAGGGAGTGGAAGGACTTGAACCATACAGTGACCATTTCATTTCAACATATTTATTTGCATCATAGATAAATCGTTAAGAGAATTACAATCATAAATCAGATAATAATTTCTTTAAGAAACGCCGTTCAGGCAAACTTTACAAACTGCTTGTTATATAAAACCGCAAATGAATTAATCTCTTTAAAAAAAATTAAAAACCCGCCACTCAGGGCAATTTTATAAACTGCTTGTTATATGAAACCACAAGCGAATTAATCTCTCTGCAAACATTTAAAAAACCGCCACTCGGGCCAAGTAAATCATTTAAAATAAACTTTACATCAAATAACCAGGAAATCAATTGTTATGTCCACGTAGATTAAAAACCGCCCCTCCCGGGCGAGATATTACCAAACAACTTTACAAGGTTATAGACAGTTTGATCAATAAGAACCCAGTTATTTCCCCATCAAAATTGACATACGCCACTAAGGCTGAATTGCACCGCAATTTTAGAAAACGGTTTCAATTAAGACACATTCTTCTAGAAATCCCTCAAAATTCTTAATACAAATATTTAAACCATTTAACGTGGGCAACCTTGAAGAACCACCAGAAGTTTTAGAAAACTGCAGCTTGTAAAATAACTGAGGTCCGAGATTGTGAGGCCGCGAATTGGCCACGAACGGTGGACGCGACTGAGTACTTATCTTCGAATTAAGATGTGGACTCCGTTTGTACTTCCATCCCTTTCAGAACACCGAAATCGGAACCAAACAGCACACGCGAGCTCAGGCGAAGTCCACCGCCCTTACGCCCGCTAGTAATTTAAAAGGGGAGGCCGTGCACTTCGGTGGCCCACTGCTTCCGATCTCTGAAACATAAATCAGAAGCGACAACATTGAACCAAACAACCCTTCCTTCATCTTAATACTCAAACTTTTACAGAAAACTACTTCGATAAAATTGACAATAATAAAACTGATTTTATTTCTTTAAGCAGAACCACGTACACGAATTATGCAAACGAAACTGGCTCATTAAAACACAAGCATCACATGGAGCACCTCATGTGGGCCTGTAAGGTACCACACGGCAGTCTTTAGACACGGAATATGGATCGTTCGGTAAGGCTGCGCACACCTATCAATGTTTTAGACACATGCCAACTGAAGTAAGAACAGTACTATTAAGGAGCGAAGCACACACTTAACAAGAGGCATGAAATGTCACATCACAGTCCTAGCAATGCTTTGCTGCCTGAAGAGCAATCATCATTATATTTCACTAATCGTTGGTAGGACTTGAATTACTTGATGCCAGCTGCTGGATCGATGTGGCTAAGACGCCAGACGTTGCTTAGTCCGATAGTAACAGCGTGTTCCTTCACGGAAGCGAGCACATGCATAGCTACACGAGGTTGCCAAGAAGCCACAGCGCCGGCCCGCTGTTACTGACCCCAGTACGATCAAGAGCTTAACTACCGCCCGTACTCAGGTACACCATGCTTGCTGTCGTCTCTCCAACGTCTCGCTAATACGCGCCCTTCCGCCGCTCTTCAGCCGAGTGACACGACAACTAAAACAAGAATGAAATAATACATACATAAGGAGATAAAAAAAAGGGGAACATAAAACAGAGTAAGGGGAGAAAATGGAGGTAAAAATACACTGGCATGTAGACGTTCATTGGGGACAGTTAAAAAAGTCACCAGAAAGTTAAAAAACACAGTTGGCGATTCTTAAAACACAGAGAAGACACTGGATGCGCATACACAGGTTAAAAGTTGGCCACAGTAAAAAACACTCCGAAACAACACACTTAAAACCCACTTGGAGCACACACGACGAAGAATAAAACTACCTGGTGGGACCTGCCGAGGGAAAGGTCAGAGAGGATGGAAAAGGAGGGGAGAGCATGTGGCAGCTGGGGAAGCGGCGGGATGAAGAGAGGAGGGGCAACCGTGGGTTCACGAAAGGGCAGGAGACACATGGGGCGGGAGAGGAAAAGGGAAGACAGGGCAGGAGGGAGTGCAGAGACACTGAAAGAAGACACAAGAGATGGAGGGGGAGTAGGAGGGGAAAATCCGCTCAGAAGGAGGGGGGAGGAGAGGGAGCCCTGAGGAGGAGGCAGGAAGAGGGGGTTAGAGTTGGTAGGAAGGGTAGATGTCAGGGCGAAGCTCATCATCCGGGAGGGGTAGACGGTGGAAGTTGTATTGGGAAAGGAGATGGAGGGTGTGGAGATGGAGAGAGGGAGGGACACCTCAACGTTGTTGTTCCTTTTCCCTCCGTACTGCCCGCTATATCCTGAGCCGGCCCAGGCTCCAAAGACAAACTTCTGCCACAGGGAATCGATAGTGCGTAACCAAAGATAGCCCCGCCACTGCTCACACCCCTTCCATAGGAGCGTCCATTTTCATACCTTTCGCGCTCGAAAACGATACTTTGCCGTGCGATGTAGAACAGGACAGCTTTCTTGACAAGTTTTGCCAGTGCTAATGCCTCCTGGGCAACTCAACCCTATTTTAAGCACATCGTGAGACTGCAATCCCATTAAAGGTCGTCTCACTCCTCTGAAGTGTAGTGCGAGCACAAGTTTTGCTTTCGTATACAGGGTGGAGCCACTAGGGACCGTTCTAAACCATTCGGCGCAATTTGAACGTGATCTGATGTAGAAAAGGGTGTTAATAGTTTTTCATCCCTCCTTTTTCGCGCCCTCCTTTGGCGTGTGCACGGAGGGTTGCGCCATTGGCATGCATATGAATGAAATGCCAAAGGGTCCATCTAATACCTCCCAGTTCAGGAACACACTTGGTGCCACTCAAGCACCTTTGCCTTGTGCACTTTAAAAATGTCCCCGTACAGAGATACTAATTCACTGATCACTATCTGCAGGCGAGACAAACAGTCCACTCCACACTAGCGCCTGCTGGCCGCTTGCGAAATCAGAGGTGTGTCGAAAGTGCTGTCCCTCTGGCTGGAGGGTAGATGCATCTCTCTGTTCACAGACCTTTTAAAGTGTCCAACGAAGGTGCACAGGTGGCACCAATCGTGTTGCCAAACTGGCGGTTCGTAGAAGGATCCATCGTCATTTTACTCACGTGCGTTTCACTGTCGCATCCTCACCGTACAAACGCCGCAGGAGGCCGCAAAAAAAAAAAGGGGGGGGGGGAGATGAACACGCATAAACGTCCTTTCCTGCTTCATATTTCATCGAATGATTTTGAACGGTCCCTAGTAGTTCTACATCGTACGCCTAAGCACACGCTACACTCTAGAGGGGTAGGATCATGTTGAGTGCGGTTGCGGCCTTGCGATGTCATTAGAAAAGTGTTGGATCGTCCGGAAGTTGTCAGCAGTGACAAAATTTGTCAAGAAAATCGTCCTAGTATACATCGTATAGCAAACTGTCGTTTTCGATCGCGTTTCAGAGAAACTAAAGTGGCATGATGTTGAGGATTATAAAAGAACCAGACTGTGCAAATAAGGAACATTACAAGTACTTGTGTATTTACGTAGTTTCCCTTGTATAGATATGTGAATGCACCAGTAAAACACTGGACTCTATATCTGTACACAGGTCCATTATAAAAATGGATGTGTGTATGTATATATGTATGTTCTACATCTCCTCCTGAATCACAGGACTAATTTCAACTAAACTTGCTACTCAGATGCCTTATTGTCAGGCAACAATCGCTGAGGGGGTAAGAACCACTAATCCATCAGAGTTCAGGAGATATGATATCATAAACAATGAAATGCGTGAAAACTGCTGCATCATAAACTTATGACTTCTGTGCTACAAACTGTATTCATAATAAATTTTGTAGACAGTATCAAAGTATGCCGCTAATTGCGACTACAGAATTAATGTTATGGTACCACGCATAATTCAGGAGGTATGACGTCATAAACAGTGAGATGCTTGAAAAACTAGCGCGTTGTGCATGACGTTTAAATTTGTTACTTCTATGTTACTGTATTTGCAATACAATTTGCAGAAAATGCCCACATATGCCACTTAACGTGCGCACAAATTATATAATTTTATGACACCTAGGTTGGAAGATATGTCGTAATAAACACTGAGATACGTGAAAAACTGCCGCATTATTTCTTCTTTGCTACTATATCTGTTCGCAAGATATTTTCTAGGCACTAGCCACATATGCTGCTGAGTGTACATACACAAACATATCACTGTACGATACATAGTTTCAAATGTGACGTCATAAACACTGAAATGCGTGAAGAAATGCCACATCATGCACGAAATTTTAATACATTTATTCTTTACTGCCACGACACTGCTACAGTCGAGTCAACTTAAGGAAATCCCTGAAAGCTGGCAGTGCTTTTGACAGCTAGGTGAAAACAGTAGCCGTCTACAGAGCAATGAGGAGGTATTGCCATAGAGACATTTACAAAATCGTGCATTAGACATACAAAGCAGCTGCACCCGGTATACAGAAACTATCCAGGAACTTTGTACAACTGTTTCATAATTTCCAAGGTGTTTTCACGAGTGCAAGGAAATGAAATTTTTTAGATACTGGTATTACACTACAACCATAGTTCATTTCTAATTTTCGTTTTAAACAGAAAATTGACAAAAAGTAATCTTGGAAATGCTGCATTTCTCAGCAAGTATGGATACAAAGCTTGTATTCACACACTGCACAATACAATGTGTACACCTCATAATATATTCTAGTGCAATATGCCTCTCACAGTCGTGGGTATTCGACTCTTCCAGTAACAAAGTTAGCAGCGATCCAATTTGTGGCGGTGTCAAAACAGAGGCCGTCACCTGCCCCCCCCCCCCCCCCCCTCACCTGCACCCCGCCCCCCCTCCCTCCAGAGTGCAGAGCACCGGAGGGTGTGCTGTAAGGTCGACATCATGGAGCAGTGAGTGCTGACAGTACTTGTAGTGGCTGTCTCCTAGATATGGAACACAGATGGTATGGCACGAGCCATGGTGCGAGGTGATGAGGCCAGCTGTGGCATGAGGTACTGGGGGCTTGAGGAGATCTGCTCCTGCTGTCGATGGTGGTGGGCCATGTAGGGGCAGTGGAGGTGGTGATGGCATAGCCGTGGCTGGTGAGACGTGTGGAGAGTTAGCTGGCAGGGTGATAGTGAGTTCGCCCACTGGAGAAAGCTGGGAGGACACAGCAGTAGACTTTGCAGTTGGCAGCAAGTGGAAGGTACACATTAGTTTGATAGTGACTAGCAGGGACAGGGAGTCTTGCCACAACCTTGTCTGGTCGAACTTTGTGGATGTTGACTGTAATAGACACTGGTTCAGTAAGTCGTGAGACTGTTAGGTGTGAGTCATCACAAGTGTCATCTTTCTGAAGAACAATTTGGTCATCCAAAGTGGAGAGGATCCACTCAGGTTTCAGCCTGATGATGGAGACTGTCATGAAAGTACCATTTACATCAGTGTTGATGGAGTGACTACCCCATTTTAACATCCAGAATGGTGTCATTGTGGAGCATGACATACACACAGACTGCAAGGTTCATGTGGATGAGTGGTTTTTGGGCCAAATGTGCAGATAGGGGAGTCATTAGAGAATTACAGATTCTTCATATGCTGCACCAACATGGGGTGTTCCATCAAATTGGGCCTGGGAGTAGGTAGAACGAATTCTTTTGGTCGTGTGAGAGTCCCATTGTAGAGTATTTCTGTGAGCGAGGCATGTAAGTCATCTTTGAACTCCATACAGACGGGGAGGAGCACCCACAGAAGGGACTCAGTCCATGCCACCTTCGTTTTGTCGTGCCATCGTTGCATGAGACCATTGCTTTGGTGATGATACATCTTGGTACGATGGCTGAATATGCTGCAGAACTTACTGAGGGCTCTGAATGTTGTAGATGGTACCCAGGCAACCAAAACGTGAGAACCAAGCCATAAGAGAGGCTCAGGCCATGAATCCTGCTGTGATGTTTGTGACTAGCACAGCTTCCACTCTGCATAAACTGCGATCAGTCATGGAGAGATCCAGCAAGATTCAAGTGCATGTGAAGGAAGTGTCCATGCGGTATGTCTAAGTTGCCAAGGAGTGGTTGTGTGTGGTGGCCCACCTTATTGAGGCATGCTGATGTCCATGCTCGGCATAATGCCTAACGGCTGGGCAAACACAGTTCTCAGTGGCAAGCCAGATTGTTTGTCGATCTCCCAAATGAGTGGGGTTGTAGAGACAGAGATTGAACATTGCATCAATATGGAAAGGAGCAACTGAAGCCTTTGCTGGGACAAGTCTCAGAGGACACTGGCATCTGAAGTAGGAATTTATCAGCGTTCAGCTTTGAGCTTGGAGGAATTGTCATTAAATAAGACAGAAATTGTTGTGGGTTGACAGTCATTAATGAATATAGACCATTTCATTTCAGAGGCTGTGAGTTTCTTGGGTGGTGAAGAAATGGAAGGATTGCATATCACCTGCCAGCTCTTGCTCCAGGGCTACCCTGATGGCCAAATTACTCGTGTCTGTCGTGATGGTAAGCTGGGTAGCTGGTGTAGGGTATTCCAGGGAAACAGGCATCGTGAGACATTCTGTAGAACAATCAAACGCCGTTTGTGTCTCTGTAATCCAGACAAATTTCCGTTTCCCCTTTGTCTGTGGGTCCACAATGACGTCACTGAGGGTTGCTTGAACCTCCATGGCATGCAGTATCAGAGGTAAAACATTGTCGATGCCCAGGTTCTGGTGAAGGTCATGGTAGGTTCGAGGTGGTGGCAGCTGGCAAACAGGTTCGGCATGGTCTATAATGTTGGTTTGATCCCATTAGCTCTGAGGGTGTATCCAAGAAATGTTACCTCTGGCTTCCATAACTGCGATTCTTCCTCATTGAAAGTCATCCTTGTGTTAGAGAGGGCAGTGAGAATGAGTCTGAGACATCATTTGTGGCTCTGAGAATCAGTGGAGAAAATTAAGATATTACCTAAGCAAGCATAACAGCAATCAAGCACCCCATAAATAATTCGTTGCCATGCTTGAGCTGCATTTTTGAGTCTACAGGGCATGACAAGAAGCTCTAACAGGCCAAAGAGTGTAATAATAGCCATCTTCATCATCTGGGAGCATGAGGATTTGATAACAGGTCTTTCGGCTATCGATCACACCCCGTGAGTGAGTGCATGAAGTCTTAGATGTTTGGCACAAGGTAGCTGTCATGAATCATGCAGATGGCACCACAGAGCTGGACAGAACCATCTTTCTCAGGGACCAATTTCATGAGAGAGGCTGAAGCACTATCTGAAGAATGAATGATACTGAAGTGCAACAGTTCATACACTGCCATCTTAGCTGCAAAAAGGATAGCAAGCACAAGCTGCCACACACTGTGATGAATGGGTCATATTGATGCAATGCTTCATACCATTCCTGGCATGACACTGATAGAGCCTAACCCACAGTGTGTTGTGTGGGAGATTGGAATGTGTTAGCTGAACTGGGAGGAATGGGATGACCCAGAATGCACTGTGGGCAGTTGCTGTCACAGTGAGTCCTGCAAGGCTGCTTCATCAGGCCATGGCAAGCGGTTGTACCCAGATGTTGGGGGCATGGTTCGATTGTCCATGGTAGTCACAGCATGTGATAGACATCAGAGTCGCTTGTGTGTATAGTAGTGTGAGAGGCTATTCCTTTATTTATTGGCACAGGTCATCGTTAGCAAAGTGTAGCAGCTATGAGTCATAAACAATCACTTAATGGAAGCAGCAACCGAACATGATAATGTTACAATTGATGTGAAACCCATTCTCAGTAGAAATGATCATATAATTCTTGGAGTGCAACTAAGGAGCAAATTTTCGAAACATGTAATGTCACAGAAAATAAAATTTACAGGAGAAGCAAAAAACTTATACTGCAAAAAATAATTTATCAATTTTTTCAAATTTTACACGTTGCTGATAAAAATGTGTTTGTTACAGGGTAAATCTTTTCTTTTACTTCCAAGATGTGATGACTTTTAGCCGAATTGTGGTTCGTTGTTTACTATTGGACGATATGCCTTTTGGTGTAAGCTACTGTAGACACCGTGCATTTTGATTAGTTTTCAGTAACATACAATGGAAAATACTTTTACTTTTTTGAAATTTCCCTTTTTATTGTTCAATACAGCACTTCAATATCAGAAGTAGAAACAAAAACATAAAGGTGCTTCATCTCCAATGGTTTTCCCAAGAACAGGCTCCTCCTCTAAACAATCACAAACAATATCTTGGGCAATGAGTTTTGTACAAGAAATGCTGCTAATATTGTTGGAAAACTTGTGTCTTGTTGTATCTCCAAATTTTTCCAAATCTGAGGAATACTTATTTTTATTGCCTTTCATTTCTTGTTTAATCCTGTTCAGAGTTGACACTTCAGATCTATTATCAACTTTGTATAATTGTATTCACTTTGCCAAGTGGTAAAAGACACTTAGAAGGATCATTAGAAAAGTCAATAATGTGAGTTTGATGTTTACATCAGTTACCCTTTTACTATACTGTATTTCTTCAGATGAATCATTTTCTGACCACTGATCCTGTATATAGGCTTCAAATTCTTACAAAGGTTCTTGTAATAAAGTATTTCCCAATCTTTCCCTGAAATCGTTGTTTTATTCATTTCTGTATAAACTTCCTGGCAAGAGTTTGGATTCAATATTTCTGAAATTTTGCAGTGTTTCTTTATACTTGGCCAAAATCTCAGTCCACAGGGAAAAGGGAGTGTCCTCGAATTGGAAAGCAGAGAAATACATCAGTCACAGGCATTGAGGATTCTCTTCTAACTAAAAAAAAAAAAAAGTGAAAAGCAGTTTAAAAAATATGCATCCATTCTTTATTATACTCTCCATCTAGACAGAATAAAGTTTCTACATCTGATTTCAGTATATGTAACAGTCAGAATAAAAAAATATATATAAAAAACCAAAAAAACAATACTTTAATATTGAAAAGGAATGGCGTTTGGACAGTTAACTGGCTTCACTTCAGTCCACCAGTCTTAAATTGCACTCAGCATTGCTTAATAACACAAATAAAATAAACCAATGGACTTAATGTGGTTTGATTCATTCATACTAGAGGAGAAAATGTTATTGTTGCATCTGCTACTTTTCAAAGTTCTTATTGAAGATTTTAAAACACCTTTTGATGGGATCTAATTGTAGAAGTGTGTACAGTGGGTCAGAAAATATGATTCAATATCAAACTCAAATTTGTCCACCAGTGGTCATTGCACACTTTGAAAAGTTTCTCCTCGTCTGTTGTTGAAAGCAGAAACAGTAGTGTGTAATAGATTGAGTAAAGAGCTGATCAGTGAGAGGAAAAAATTCAGCATTAAGAACAATGAGAATAACTATGGAAACCAAAATGATCTGAGATCTGAGAATAATGAGCTGAACTGTGAGGTCTACAAAGTAAGAATAAAGGAACTAAATAAAAACCCAAAATCTGCTGCAGAAGAAGAACCCATATCACTGCAAATAAATCCAAATGCAAAACCAATGATGAACGGCTGCAAATTGACATCTCCACAGTAGATATGAAATAAATAATAGTCCAACAACTGTTGCAGAAGAAGAGTCAAAATCACTAGAATTTAACCCAAATATAAAACCAATCAATCTGATACATAGCAACAGTTACATATAGGAGCAGGAAAAGCCAAGTGGAATAGTTGCTATGATAATTTCAGTAAACAGAAAGTTGGCACTTCTACATTTGGCCAGTGATTTTTTTTATGGTATGGACAAAGGAAGGAAAAAAGCTGGAAGTTAAACATTAGCGATAAAAAATATGGACATGATAATGAAATAGAGGCTGAAAATTTTATAATTATGGAAAAAGAAATTAATTTCAAAATTCTGCAGTACCATTTGCAGTACCTTAGCTATAAAAAATTATAAACATTTACAAATGAAACATATTGAGACAAAATGATTGTAATTGAATATGGATTAAAAAAGAATGAAGTATGAAGTTTCACCATAAAGTATGTTCTTGTAAACTATTTCTGCAGATCAGAGTGTAAGGGTGAGGAAGTAATAATATTTGTCAAAACAGTTGCGAATTCTGATACTAATTTATATACTCTACAAACAGAATTTTGCAATAATTTTGGGCAACTATGTGAAGTATATGGAAGCAGGAACTCACAAAGGGAAGACAGGAGAGAGAGATCCTATAATTTCAACCACAAAATGTTGGGGAAAGAACAGTGGGCAAACACTCTTCAAGCACAAGGAACAAAGGAAAAATCCAGTGATTTTCAAGGAATTATAACACATTTCTTCACTATAGCATTTCCAAAAACAAAGACAAAAAGAAAAATTCTCTGAAATTATCAGTGGGTAATGAAGTAAATGACAGAACTGAGTGCTACATTAAGAATAATAAAATGATGGGAGAGTACTGAAATTTTCAAAATGTACCAGAAAAAGTATAGACAATTGATAAAAAATGGCAAAAGCTAAATCAATAAATGTGATAACTTCAAAATCAACAAATAAAGTGAAAACAGATTGGGATGTAATTAGCACCAAGAGAGGTAAAAAAAATATACACAGAAAAAATGAAAATATCATAGATAAAACAGAAAGTGACAACATCCTGAAAAATAACTACATACATACAGTAGAAAACCTAAAATATGGACATAATGGCCAAGGAAGTCATCAGATGACAGTTACAGAAAACCAAAGTCACTCGCTGTTCTTGAAACTAGGAACTAAAGAGGAAGTGGCAAAGGTTATGAAAAAGGTAAAGGCAAAGAAGTCTGCTGGACATGATGAAATGTCAGACTACCTAATGAAGGACATAGCTTTCCCGATAAAGTATAATGTAATAACCCCAGCACAATATGGATACCAGAAAGGAAGATTAACTTAAACAGCAAATGAATCCTTAACAGAATTCATTAATTCATTGTTCATGTCTTAGATAAAAGGGTGGTAATTCCTAGAGTTTCCCGTGACTTATCAAAGCCATTTGACACAATTAATCATGCAATTCTACTAAAGAAATAACAGAATACTTGTATCTATGTGCTCGCAGCAGACTGGATACATTCATCTAAGTAACATGAGGCAACAATGTATTTGTCAACAATGTACAGACATATGAAATAAAAATTAGATGTTCTTGCTGATATTATTGCGCTAAATGTGGCTAACAGTTGAGAGATTTGAGATGAACACTTTATATCTGTCGCTAATACAGCACAGCAACTCATGGGGAATGAGCTAACTATTAATTTGAAAAAAACTTCACGTGTAGTTTTCAACAATAAACAAAATGAGGAACAATTGGATGTATTATTGGATGGAAGGACTGATGCTTCAGTTACGTGTTTAGGTATAATAAGAGATAATGCGCTAAAGTGGAAACAGCAGGTAAAGAACAAGTTAAGCCCAGTACTATATGCAAGAAAACAGCTGACTCAGTACATATGTCAAGACCTCATGTGCACTGTCTGTCACAGATTTTTTGACCATATATGCAATACGGAATCACAGTATACAGGAAAACTACCATCACAGGAATGAAAAGAATATTCAAACCACAGAAAAAAGCATTTAGATTATACAGAAGAAAAAAGCAAAAATAATCTTGTAGAAATTGTTTTGAGGATCTTAATATTTTAACATTTGCATCACTGTAAAATATTCAAGAGCACTGTGACTGAATAACAAGATTCCACAAAAGTGGATACCAATGATGCCATTTATTTCCATAAGACAAGAAACTGAAAACAGTTGCATTGGCCTTTCACACAGACGAGATTTTTTAAAAAGAATCTTGGTACTCTAGAATCATATTAATACAAGCATTGCCAAGAGAATTATAAAGCATCAAAAGTGAGAAGACTTTCTGTGCAACCCTAAAAAAATTCTATAGTGTAGCAGAGTACACAAGCTGAGATAAAATTGCTTATTTGGCCATTGAATAATGAATTTTAGTACTGAGAAGAGAAGTAGCATTAGGGTGACAGAGTACATGAGCTGAGATAAAGTTGCTTCTTTGGCCAGTGAATAATGAATTTTAGTAATGGGAAGTGAAGTAGTGTTAGATCTAACTGTTCTATTGAACCAGTCAGGTACAATCAACGATGATAATACAACAGAAAATTATATTTTTTAAACCATTACATCATTATGCACTGGTTAACATTAGATGTTGTGAAATACTGCATTATACAGGGTGGTCAGAAGTAGTCTGAATAGTTAGTATTGGTGTTGCTGGGTGGGTTGTACTGGGAAATAATTGTTAAGAAAAAAATTTGACACATTGCACTGTTTCTGGGTTAATTAAGCACTTCAGTTAGCCAATTAGGGCTTTGCACACACAAATTCAAGCTGCTTGCCAGAGACGGTGTCGCCAAATGTGTTCTTTGTTTGGTTTCCTAAAACCAAATGACTGAATACAAAAATTAGACATTGGATGGTAGTAAGGATTGAACTCAGGCCAAAGGCTGAGCAGTCTCATGTGCTACCATCTATGATATGAGAACAACTACATTAATTGTATCTGGTAAGCTACTTTAATTTTTGACTAACTTCATTGCTAATTAATTCAAAAACAGTGCAGTACACTGAAATTTTTCCTTAAAAATTATTTCTCAGCACAACATACCCTGCATCAGTCTTATATATATTAGATGATGTGTCCTGCATTCCAAGTACAGAGCAGTAATTTATGGGAGCAAAAAATTAAAATCACAATTACAAAAATTCAGAATGATGAAATCATCTGTGTCACTTATGCCATGAAAATACAGTCTTCTATTTTGTTACAAATACTACATTATTGCAAGTTCTGATGAATTTGGTATGCCATCTTCATTTTTCCATAGTTTTACAAAATTAGGTCAGTAACTTAACCAAGCTCAACATTGTCCAATCTGTTTATGTGGATGGCAATATACACTCTAAGAAAAAAAAAATTATACACCACCAGGGAATTATCTGAATGGGACAGAAATCAGTAGATGCTATATATATGTACACACAAACAAACGATTGTAATTAGTCGATTTATTCAAGAGAAAGAGGGTCACAAGTTAAACCCATCAATAAGGGGCTGACCCACCTCTGGCCCTTGTCCAAGCAGTTGATAGAGTTGTTGGATGTCCTCCTGACAGATACTGTGCCAGATTCTGTCCAATTGGGTCATTAGATCATCAAAATCACAAGATGACTGGAGGGCCCTGCCCATAATGCTCCAAATGTTCTCAATTGGGGAGAGCTCCAGAGGCCTTGCTGGTCCAGGTAGGGTTTGGTAAAAACAAAGACAAGCAGTAGAAACTCTCACTGTGTCTGGATTGGTAGTATCTTGTTGATATTTAAGCCCAGGATGGCTTGCCATGAAGGACTACAAAATAGGGCATAGAATGCTGTTGACATACCACTGTGCTGTAAGGTTGCTGTGTATGACAACCATGGGGGTCCTGCTATGAAAATACTATGCTCCTAGCTGTTGGGCTACATGACAGGCAACAGTCATTTCGTATCCCACTGCTGTCCACGGCATATCAGGGCACTTCATCAGTCTAGAATCTCAGTGAATGGAGTAGAATTTCTTCAGTGATAAGTCCCAATTCAAACTGAGCCCTGATGACCAGTGATAATATGTCTGGAGATGCCCTGGACAGTGGTGTACCACCAACCTGACTGTTGCCTGCCATATGGCATAGCAACCAGGAGTGATGGTCTGGGGTGCCATTTCTATTCATAGCAAGAACCCTTTAGTAGTTATCCATTCAGTATACTGCACTGTTTTTGAGCTGTATGTTGATGATATTCTATGCCCAATTTTGTTGACCTTCAGGTAAGCCACCCTGGGTTTACATTTCAGCAAGATAGTATTCACCCACACACATTAAGAGTTTCTACTGCTTGTCTCTGTGCTTGCCAAATCCTACCTTGTCTAGCAATGTCACTGAACATATCAACAATTGAGAACATTTGTATCATCATGGGCAGGACCCTCCAACTAGCTCAAGATTTTGATTATCTAATGTGCCAACTGGACAGAGTTTGGGACGATATCCCTCAGGAGGGCATCCAACAATTCTGTCAGTCAATGCCAAGCTGAATAACTGCTTGCCTAGTGGCCAGAGATAGACCAATTGTTATTGACTTGCTCAATTTGTAAAGCTCTTTCTCGTGAACAAATCAAGTTATTCTGAAATTGTGATCATTTGTCTGTTTGTATGTATATGTAACATCCACCAGTTTCCATCCCATTTGGATAACTTCTTTGTGATGCATCTTCTTTTGTCTTAACATGCACAGTGATGGTAAGAATAAATAATTACTGCTAATTTGGTGACATCTGAATGAACACAGCTATGGTTTGGTAGCAACTGACTGTAAATGTTGGGCACTAAATGAATATTGCTTGTCTGTGTATAACTTTGGTGGTTGCCTACCAGTGACTGCTCTGTGGCACTGACAACAGTGCATATTTACAGAATCATTTAGAAAAGTTTCTACAAAATGTTAAAAAAGAACACTCATTTAATAATAATATAATAGATAGGAATTTTACAAGTGCTTCAGCCCCTTACACATCTGATAATGACATTATTTTGTGTAATTATATGAACAGTGTACAAATAGCTCTAATGCTGGCTTCTGGTTTGATGAGCAGATTTTTGAGAAACACAATTTCCCCCTTTTTGCTAATGAAACTAGACAAGGGTTTTTTTATTTTTTTTTATTTTTTTTTTTGTAGAAACCAGAATGTTGTTTTTTCAGATATTTCCTTCAGTAACAGGTTTACTTAGTAATAGTAATAGTATACATTTTAGCTTCAGAAAAATTAAAGATTTCAATATGGTAATGTTGGTTTTTTGAAATGTGTACCATTTGAAATAAGAATAATCTGACCGTGATATTTCTTAAATGAAACTTTTGAGATTAGAAAAAAAAATTTCTTTACAAGTGTAATAGCCCTCTAATAAATGTCAGTTTTTGTCAAACCTCACATTTCATCACAATGAACTTCTCAAGAGGATAAATGCAACATAATTGTTCATTTGTATGACTATTTATTAAAACATTCTTGTAAGATTGTAGAATGAAGGCTTTCACGACCGGGTGACATGGCTGTTGATATACTTTCCGGGATGTGAGGTCGTGGTCCAATAACTTTTCTGCTCCTTACGTTTCGTCCAGGACTGCGCTGGACTTCCTCAGAGGCGCTGCTCCGCTGAATCTTGCCGAATCAGTCGGCAAGACTCAGCGGAGCAGCGCCTCTGAGGAAGTCCAGCACAGTACTGGACGAAATGTAAGGAGCAGAAAAGTTCTTGGACCACGACCTCACATCCCGGAAAGTATATCAACAGCCATTCTTGTAAGATCCATACAAAGTTCAAGTTAATATTACAAAAAGTGAGAGCATAAACAATTTGTGTACATGATAAATATGTTATGCTATAATTCTGTTCAGTAGTGATATAGCATTTTTAATGTATGGAGTGGGCAAAATAAATTGTTCAGAAAATATGTTTTTCAGTGTCATGTGCTGTGTAATTATGCATGAGCATCATTTTGTACTGCATTCAGCTGGTCACTGCACATGTCTACTCCTCTGTCTCTCACTCAAATGTAATGAGACAGTGAAATACTTGGGCCATAGTGTGCAGGAAATGTGCATGCACAAACAAGTGATGGGAACTGATTGGTCAATTGAAATCACTATTTCAACATTTTCTGTGATGAGCAGTTCTACAGTTCATTAACAAGGGTCAGTTCCATGTCAGTCTTATAAATATATTCTGGCCCAGTTTTATTATGCCCACCTAGTTGTGATTGTTTGAAACCCAGTTGACAGTATATGACATTTGTTTTTGATGTAGTTTCAGAGAGACAGTGAAAGACATGGCACCAAAATACAAATTATTTTACTTTCCAATCAGAGTTATTGCTGAGCCAATTCGATTCATTTTGGCATATGTTGGTGCTGAATATGAAGATATTAGAGTTGAATGGGCTGACTGGCCAAGTCTTAAACCAGGTAAACCTATGACATATATCCTGCAAATAGCAGTGAGTTTTAGCCTTTATACCAGTGTACTATGCAGTTGTAACATAATGTGTAAATTATTACAAAAGTCATACATGTTGATGTAAACAAATAATTAAAGTTTCATTGAAATAAAAATACACATTGCCTAGGAAGTTACTGTATCTCCATTTATAATACAATCTTTGTTGTATCAAGATATCAAATCAGACAGTTTCTTGGTGTGTTTCTGCAGCATGAACTACCACACTGCTCCAGGACAAAACTTCAACTTACTCATCAGATCAGTTTGTAAAATGTGGGAGGTGCTATAATGCCAAGAAAGTTTCTAAGTTGCAGTTAATATATTGTTGAGATGTGGATCCAGGAGTGAAAAGTACCCCAGATATCAAACCATTGTTTGTTAATGTCCATTATTTGTTGTCAAGCACAATGACAATTTCACTCCACGAAGTCCCAAATTATGTGCTGATACAAAACAGCTAGAATTAAATGAAAATAAGCAAAATTATCTCAGGAACTTGTCAAATTATATATCAATGAACTGTTACTAGTGTTCATTATTGCTTGAGGAATTGGCAGATAAGGTTATTTTAGAAATGTTTTTCCAATTATTATATAGATCAAAATGCAGTCATAAATTAATGGGGTAAATGAATTATTATCAAATATCTTGACTGATACAAATTAGGAACAGCTTCAGCTGGGTCAGTTTTGGGAAGTTGTAGATACCAAAGACATCCCTCTTTAGACATTATGAATAAACTTTCAATCAGAAATTTTCTTGACTAAACGGTTATGGTAACTGTCACAGCACTTTTCCCTAGCACTACATTAAGCACTACATTCCAAGGTATTGTTTCCTTCAGTCAAACTGTGATATTGCAGTGCCTGTGTTGTTAAGAAGAACTGTGTAATGTCCATCTAGACATGCATGCATGTCAAAGGAACAGGCACTACAGTGGCTACAGCCATTATGAAAAACATGAAATGTATTCACAGTTGCAAATATAAACAACCATCAGCTGTATTGGGGAATGACAGCAATTAAAATTTATGCCATACCAGGATTGAACCCAGATTTCCCCCTTACATGAGCGGTTGCCCTAACTACTTTGGCTGTCCTTCCAACACCTACAGCCATACCCCAACTTCCATACGTCATGATTTCTGCATCACAATCTGTACTTGTACACACTTTGTGTAGTTCCCATACAGGGGAGGACATCTTAATTGAAAATTGCTGCCCAATATCAATGGATAAATGCATTCCAGTGACTGTAGTGTTAAGAAGAATGGTGCAATGTTCCTTCAGACATAGAAGAATGGTGCAATGTCCCTTCAGACATAGAAGAATGGTGCAATGTCCCTTCAGACATGTATGCATGTCCAAAGAAACAGGAATTGTGGTGACTACAGTCACTATGAAATGCATAAAACATATTCACAGTTGTGAATATGAACAACCATCACCTATGTAAGAGAATGATGGCAGTGAAAATTTTTGCCAGACCGGAATTTGAAACTAGGTTTCCAGTTTTATGCCAGTGGTCATTTTAAACCACTTTGGATATCCATGCATGTCCAAAGGAACATTGCCTCATTTTTCTTAACAACAGAGGCACTCCAATAGTGTATTCATCTGCCAATACTGGGCAGCAACTTTCAACTAAAATATCCTCTTCTGCATGGGAATTAAATAGTGTATGTACAAGTACAGGTTGTGACACAGAAATGATGATGTATGGAAGTTTCTGCCTGGTTATCCATGCATGGGTAACCAAACCAGTTAAGGCAACCACTTGCGTGAAGTGGGAAGTGCAGATTCAGTTCCTTATACAGCTAATGGTTATTTGTATTTGTAACTGTGCATATGTAGCAGCAGCTGCCGAGCTGAGAGGATGCACAGCAGAGCAGCAGCAGCACTTGTCTGATAAACTGCAAATTAATTTAGTCTTTGTTTTTTGTTCACATGCTTCTGCAAAGAAATGAACTGTACGAGTGTATTTTACTGTGTAGATTAGTGGTTAGAAAATTAATCGTAGTTTTTGTTATTGCATAAGTCTTGCGAATATCCATCCTAGTTGGCTTTCTAGTGTAAATTTTCCCATTGCCAGAAACTCTGTCATGCCACTGAGTTTTAATGTTGTGCTAGTAGGCAGTTTAGATCAGTGCATTCTAGTTTGACTATTTATCTCACGCAGTAACTTTATGGCAAACAGGATTTGTAATAACAGGTATCTGTGAGTACATCAACTTCAGTAGAGAAATTTATTTCTGTTTAATGGCATGTGGTCTCAGAGTACAGTGAGAAATCTGCACAGCAACTTTTAGTGTTACTTTATTCTCCTTCAGTATATTTTCAAACTCAGTAGCGCCATTTGAGACCTGGTATCTATTTTATACACAGTATGATATGGTTAGGGCTGTGCATGTAGTGAGTGAACACAAGGAGAGTTGGCTGCTGTCCATAAACAGCTGGAAGCTGCATTGGCTACCATCGACAAGCTTCTAGCTAATGCTCAAAGTTGCGGTGAAGTCGGGGCAGCAGTGACGAGACCTGCGACACATTTGGTGCCACTGGGATCCCTTGGTGGCTCGGACATCACTGCAGTTTCCAACACGCAACATCTGACCAGTCCGTCCTCACTCCAGAGTGGGTGGTAGACAGTGGTGGGTTTGCATGTCACTGGGCGGAAGGCGAAAGAGGGAGCAGGCCATGCAGCTGGCTTCCTACATCTTAGCAACAGCTACGAGGTGCTACCCAGTGTTGATGATAACTCTGAGCCAGCACTGGATGTCTCTCCTGTTGGGTCAGAGGTCGATTTTCCTGCCCAGTCTGGACAAGTACAGAGGATGGGTATGCTAGTCATTGGGAGCTCCAATGTTAGGCAGCTGATGGAGCCCCTCAGAGAGACAGCAGGCAAGACAGGAAAGAATTCCAATGTACATTTGGTATGTTTACTGGGAGGTCTCATCCATGATGTGGAGGAGGCCCTGTTGGAGTCTATCAAAGGCCCTGGCTGCAACCAGCTGCAAGTAGTGTCCAAGTCAGCATGAATGATGCCTGCCACTTGGGTTCTGAGGCCATCCTTGACTCCTTTTGTGGCTGGCTGATTTGGTGAAGGCAACTAGCAATGCATGCGGCATGCAGGCTAAGCTGTCTATTTGTAGCATCATACCCATGGTTGATTGTGGTACTCAGGTTTGGAGCAGAGTGGAAGGTCTAAACCAGAGGCTCAGATGGCTCTGTGATGGTATCGGATGTGAATTTCTCGACCTCTACTATCAGGTGCAAAATTGTAGGGTTTCCCTTAGTAGGTCAGGCATGCACTACACACAGGAAGCAGCTGCTAGGTAGTGAAGTGCATGTGGTGTGCACATGGGACTTTTTTAGGTTAGAGAACACCTCCCTTGGGAGTAAAGACTATTTGTCTGTCAAATCAGCCACAGTGACCTCAAAGAATCATGGTCCTCACATATCAGAGATAGAAAAGATTAATATGATTTTAGTAAACTGCAGGAGTATCCAAGGAAAGGTCCCAGAATTAGTATCGCTTACTGAAGCTTATAATGCACAGATAGTATTGGGAACAGAAAGCTTGTTGAAACCAGATGTAAATGACAACGAAACCCTAAGTTCAGAGTGGAATGTTGATCATAATGATGGTCAGTCGCCAATGGTTGTTGTTGTTGTTGTTGTTGTGGTCTTCAGTCCTGAGACTGGTTTGATTCAGCTCTCCATGCTACTCTATCCTGTGCAAGCTTCTTCATCTCCCAGTACCTACTGCAGCCTACATCCTTCTGAATCTGCTTAGTGTATTCATCTCTTGGTCTCCATCTACGATTTTTACCCTCCACACTGCCCTCCAGCACCAAATTGGTGATCCCTTGATGCCTCAGAACATGTCCTACCAACCGATCCCTTCTTCTAGTCAAGTTGTGCCACAAACTCCTCTTCTCCCCAATTCTATTCAATACCTCCACATTAGTTATGTGATCTACCCATCTAATCTTCAGCATTCTTCTGTAGCACCACATTTTGAAAGCTTCTATCCACTTCTTGTCTAAACTATTTATCATCCATGTTTCATTTCCATACGTGGCTACACTCCATACAAATACTTTCAGAAACGACTACCTGACACTTAAATCAATACTCGATGTTAACAAATTTCTCTTCTTCAGAAACGCTTTCCTTGCCATTGCCAGTCTACATTTTATATCCTCTCTACTTCGACCATCATCAGTTATTTTGCTCCTCAAATAGCAAAACTCCTTTACTACTTTAAGTGTCTCATTTCCTAATCTAATTCCCTCAGCATCACCCAATTTAATTTGACTACATTCCATTATCCTCATTTTGCTTTTGTTGATGTTCATCTTATACCCTCCTTTCAAGACACTGCCCATTCCGTTCAACTGCTCTTCCAAGTCCTTAGCTGTCTCTGACAGAATTACAATGTCATCGGCAAACCTCAAAGTTTTTATTTCTTCTCCATGGATTTTAATACCTCCCCCGAACTTTTCTTTTGTTTCCTTTACTGCTTGCTCAATATACAGATTGAATAGCATCACGGAGAGGCTACAACCCTGTCTCACTCCCTTCCCAACCACTGCTTCCCTTTCATGTCCCTCGACTCTTATAACAGCCGTCTGGTTTCTGTACAAATTGTAAATAGCCCTTTGCTCCCAGTATTTTACCCCTGCCACCTTCAGAATGTGAAAGAGAGTATTCCAGTCAACATTGTCAAAACCTTTCTCTAAGTCTACAAATGCTAGAAACATAGGTTTGCCTTTCCTTAATCTTTCTTGTAAGATAAGTCGTACGGTCAGTATTGCCTCACGTGTTCCAACATTTCTACGGAATCCAAACTGATCTTCCCCGAGGTCAGCTTCTACCAGTTTTTTCATTCATCTGTAAAGAATTTGCATTATTATTTTGCAGCTGTGACTTATTAAACTGATAGTTCGATAATTTTCACATCTGTCAACACCTGCTTTCTTCAGGATTGGAATTACTATATTCTTGATGTCTGAGAGTATTTCACCTGTCTCATACATCTTGCTCACCAGGTAGTAGAGTTTTGTTAGGTCTGGCTCTCCCAAGGCTGTCAGTAGTTCTAATGGAATGTTGTCTACTCCCGGGGCCTTGTTTCGACTTAGGTCTTTCAGTGCTCTGTCAAACTCTTCACGCAGTATCATATCTCCCATTTCATCTTCATCTACTTCCTCTTCCATTTCCATAATATTGTTCTCAAGAACATTGCCCCTGTATAGACCCTCTATATACTCCTTCCACCTTCCTGCTTTCCCTTCTTTCCTTAGAACTGGGTTTCTATCTGAGCTCTTGATATTCATGCAAGTGGTTCTCTTTTCTCCAAAGGTCTCTTTAATTTTCCTGTAGGCAGTATCTATCTTACCCCTCGTGAGATAAGCCTCTACATCCTTACATTTGTCCTCTAGCCATCCCTGCTAGGCCATTTTGCACTTCCTGCCGATCTCATTTTTGAGGCGTTTGTATTCCTTTTTGCCTGCTACACTTACTGCATTTTTGTATTTTCACCTTTCATCAATTAAATTCAGTATCTCTTCTGTTACCCAAGGATTTCTACTAGCCCTCGTCTTTCTACCTACTTGATCCTCTGCTGCCTTCACTATTTCATTCCTCAAGCTACCCATTCTTCTTCTACTGTATTTCTTTTCCCCATTCCTGTCAATTGTTCCCTTATGCTCTCCCTGAAACTCTGTACAACTCTGGTTCTTTCAGTTTATCCCGGTCCCATCTCCTTAAATTCCCACCTTTTTGCAGTTTCTTCAGTTTTAATCTACAGTTCATAACCAATAGATTGTGGTCAGAGTCCACATCTGCCCCTGGAAATGTCTTACAATTTAAAATCTGGTTCCTAAATCTCTGTCTTACCATTATATAACCTATCTGAAACCTTTTAGTATCTCCAGGGTTCTTCCATGTATACAATCTTCTTTCATGATTCTTGAACCAAGTGTTAGCTATGATTAAGTTATGCTCTGTGCAAAATTCTACCAGGTGGCTTCCTCTTTCATTTCTTAGCCACAATCCATATTCACCTACTACGTTTCCTTCTCTTCCTTTTCCTACTCTCGAATTCCAGTCACCCATGACTATTAAATTTTCGTCTCCCTTCACTACCTGAATAATTTCTTTTATCTCATCATACATTTCATCAATTTCTTCATCATCTGCAGAGCTAGTTGGCATATAAACTTGTACTACTGTAGTAGGCGTGGGCTTCGTGTCTATCTTGGCCACAATAATGCATTCTCTATGCTGTTTGTAGTAGCTTACCCGCACTCCTATTTTTTTATTCATTATTAAACCTACTCCTGCATTACCCCTACTTGATTTTGTATTTGTAACCCTGTATTCACCTGACCAAAAGTCTTGTTCCTCCTGCCACCGAACTTCACTAATTCCCACTATATCTAACTTTAACCTATCCATTTCCCTTTTTAAATTTTCTAACCTACCTGCCAGATTAAGGGATCTGACGTTCCACGCTCCGATCCGTAGAATGCCAGTTTTCTTTCTCTTGATAACGACGTCCTCTTGAGTAGTCCCCGCCTGGAGATCCGAATGGGGGACTATTTTACCTCCGGAATATTTTACCCAAGAGGACGCCATCATCATTTAATCATACAGTTAAGCTGCATGCCCTCGGGAAAAATTATGGCTGTAGTTTCCCCTTGCTTTCAGCTGTTCGCAGTACCACAACAGCAAGGCCGTTTTGGTTAGTGTTACAGGGCCAGATCAGTCATTCATGTAGACTGTTGCCCCTGCAACTACTGAAAAGGCTGCTGCCCCTCTTCAGGAACCACACGTTTGTCTGGCCTCTCAACAGATACCCCTCCATTGTGGTTGCACCTACGGTACGGCTATCTGTATCGTTGAGGCACGCAAGCCTCCCCACCAACGGCAAGGTCCATGGTTCATTGGGGTGGTTTGTTTATCACAGTAAAAAATTCAATAAAATCTAGTGAGGTTATCATGGATTCTGAATGTGAATTAATCTGGATGAAACTGAGTATCAAAGAATGGTTGCAAATGGTGATCAGATGCTTTTATAGACCACCTGGGTCAGGCTCTGTAGTTGTAGAGTGCTTCAGATAGAACTTGCAGAACATCATTAGTAATTTTCCTGATCATGCTGTTGTAATAGGGGGTGATTTCAACATGCCAGGTATAGATTGGGAGTGTTATACCATCAAAACTGGTGTCAGAGATAGGGAATCATGTGGCATTGTTCTGGATGTCTCGTCTGAGAATTACTTTGAGCAGATAGATAAAGAACCAGCTCATGAGCATAACGTCTTAAACCTCGTGGCAACGAATAGACCTGAACTTACCAAATCAGTTAACACAGAGGAAGGTATCAGTGATCATAAGGCTGTGACAGCATCTATGACGTCGGGTCCTACAAGGAATGTTAAAAAAGATAGGAAGATATCTTTGCTCAGCAAGGGTGACAAGACACAAATTTCAGAATATCTCAGCAGTCAGCATCAAGTATTCGCCAATGAGGATGAAGATGTGGTGAACAAGTGGAAAAAATTCAAAGGCATCGTTCAATATGCCCTAGACAAATATGTTATGAGTACGGTTTTAAGGGATGGGAAAGACCCACCATAGTGTAATAGCCATATCTGGAAAAGTGTTATGTAAACAAAGAGCACTTCATCGCAGATTCATGAGAAGTAAAAACCTAGCTGACAAACAAAAGCTGAATGAAGTGTAAATGAGCATAAGGAGAGCAATGAGAGAAGCATTCAATGATTTTGAAAGTAAGATGTTATCAACTGACCTGAGTAAAAACCCTAAGAGATTTTGGTCATATGTAAAATCAGTAAGTGGGCCAAAATCATCTATTCATTCTCTTAGCGACCACACCGGCACCATAATGGAAGATAATAGAGAGAAGGCCGAAATACTGAATTTGGTCTTCCGAAGTTGTTTCACTGTGGAAGATCGTAACACTGTCCCTCCTTTCAATCATCGTATGAACATCAAAATGGTATATATTGAGATAACTGATCACAGAATTGAAAAGCAGCTACAATCGCTTGGTAGTGGAGAGGCTTCAGGACCAGATGAGATACCTATAAGATTCTATAAAGATTACGGCAAAGAAATTGCTCTCCTTCTATCGGTAATTTATCGTAGATCATTTGAGCAACGAAAGGTACCTAATGACTGGAAAAAAGCACAAGTCATTCCCGTTTTTAAGAAAGGCCATAAGACAAATCCACCCAATTATAGACCTATAACATTGATGTCAGCTCTTGGAAAATGAACATCTCCTCTATAAAAATTAACATGGATTCTGCAAACAGAGATCCTGCAAAACTCAGGTCACTCTGTTCCTCCACAAGATCCACAGTGCAGTGGACAACAACGCTCAGGTTCATGCCATGTTCCTTGATTAAGGAATTTGCCATTTAAAGAAAAAATGTGAGATAATGGAGTAGTGGAACAGACCTGCGATTGAAATCAACACGCCACTCTTAACGGAACTAAATTGACAGGTGTAAAGGTAATATCTGGGATACCACAGGGAAGTGTGGTAGGACCTTTGCTGTTTACAATACATATAAATGGTGTAGTAGAAAGTGTCAGATGCTCTTTAAGGCTATTCACAGATGATGCAGTTGTCTGTACCAAAGGAGCAACACCAGAAGATAGTCAGAATTTGCAGAATGACCTAGAGAAAATTGATGAATAGTGTTGCCTCTAGCAGATGAACCTGAATGTAAACAAATGTAACATATTGTGCATACACAGGAAAAGAAATCCACTATTCAGCTACGCTATTGATGACAAACAGCTGGAGACAGCATCTGCCATAAAATATCTAGGTGTAACGATCCAGTGGACCTTAAGTGGAATGACCATATAAAACAGATAATGGGAAAAGCAGACACCAGATCAGATTCATCAGAAGAATCTTAAATGTAACTCATCCATGAAAGAGGTGGCTTATAAGGCATCGTTTGCCCGATTCTTGAGTATTGTTCATCTATCTGGGATCACTTTCAGGTATGACTGATAGAGGAGACAGAGAAGATACAATGAAAAGTGGCACATTTTGTCACGGGATTGTTTAGCTGCGAAGAGAGTATTATTGCAGATGTTACAAGAGAGGCGTTCTGTGTCACAGAGAGATTTACTATTGAAATTTCGGACAGCACTTTTCAAGAGAAGTCAGACAACTTATTACTTCCCTCCCACATACATCTCGTGTATTGACCACGAGGAGAAAATTCGAGATACTAGTTCCAAACAGAGGCTTACCAACAATCCCATGCGCTATTTTCGAGTACAAAGGGGTTGGAGGGATCAGATAGTGGTACTGAAAGAACCCTCAGCCACACACCATTAGGTGGCTTGTGGAGTATGATGTAGATGTAACTACAAATGCAATTCACGTATTTCACAAGGACTGTAGCCACACCAGGACTCGTTTCTTTTGCTGAGTATGCTTGTACAGCGGGACATTCCATGATTCTTCTTTACAGCACAGGCATTGCTATACTGTATTTATCTGCCAATACCAGGCAGCAGCTTTCAATCAAAACATTCTCCCCAGCATGGAAATTATGCAATGTATGTACAAGTATAGGTCGTGATGTAGGAATGATGACATATGGAATTTTGTGTCTGGCTGTGGGTCATGCTTGGATAGCCAGAGCAGTTAAGGTGACTGCTAGTGTAATGTGAGAAATCTGGATTTGAGTTCTAGTCCAACACAAAGTTTCATTGTTATTCCCTTATACAACTGACTGTTGTTCATATGCACATCTGTGAATACATTTCATGTATGTCAGTCAATGTAGACTGCAAGAGATGACAAAAAACAATTCTGACTGTCTGTTGTGACAACTGTTCTTTCATTGCATTACAGCTTAACAGATAATTATTTTTATGACAGTAACTTTGATATAATGTCCTAAATTTTTAATCATCGCCATTGGCCACAACTGGCATCAGTTTTAAACTATACTGTTGCTGATGTCATTATGATGAAATCCTTTTACTCAGCACTATGCAAAATAAGTTGTATAAAACAAAATTATGAAGTATTTATGAAAAGAAAATATGATACAATGCTATTTGAGAAACTATGATATTTGTTCAGTAAGACATTGTTCATTAGTAGTAAAAGGCCATAACAATTCATCCATTTTTGTCTGGGCATTCTAAGGCCTCTGCCAGCATTCCTCCATTCTCTAACTGTGAATCACTTTGTTCTCTTCCTCAGACTACTTTATGCTACTGTTATTCTGTTTGCTGTATTCAGTCCTCCATTTATAATTCTTCCTTCCTAAGAGTTGCTGATTCTGTCACTACTTGTTCTCCTACATTGTTGTTTTTCCAAATTTTTCTATGGTTTGCCTCTTTCATTCAAGCAGTTGTCTTTTTTGTGCGAATGTGCTTTGTAGTCTGCCTGGCTAGACTTTTTCCAGTCATTCTGAATGTATGTCCAAAGAATTATCCATTTTTCTGCATCCTTTTTTAGTATTCTGGAATATTTCAGCTTTACTTTTTATATTTTAAACTACAAATCCCCATCTCAGTAATTCTAATCTATCTGCCTTTCAAATTCATATGACACTGAAGGGGCTTGAGTAATACAAATAATAGGAAGAATAGATTAAAAAATCGACTCACAGAAGGAGAACACACACATATAAAGGTTAAGGAAATCTGCAAGCTTTTTGAGCCAGTGGCTCCTTCTTCTTGGCAAAAGGGTTTAAGGGGATGCAAGAAGGATAAGGGAAAAGGACTGGTAAAGTTTAGGAAATGGGGAGAGTTTGGAAGAGTTACCCAGAACCCCAGGTCAGGAAAGATTTACTGGACACAATGAGAAGGAAAGACTGATTCTTGGAGACTGCATCAGATGAGATTTAACTTACGAGCTTAGAGGTGGAAGATAGGGTAATAGGCAAGGCAGAGATTACTGACAAAACATTAAGCAAGAGTTAATAAAATCATGTAACAAAGCAAGTGGTTGACTTCCATCTGTTATGTTTTTCTTCCCCCCAAAGTAATCTCATTTCTCTCTCTCTCCTTTTTTTTCCCTCTGGATTATCATTCACACGGAAAGTGCACGGCACATAAAAATCTTGAATACTGAATCAGGGCTTCTCCAAATTAGCTTTATTATCTGTTACATTCCTTTGGTTATTTAGAATCTGTTAGTGTGATTAGTTTGCCTGATAGCTGTGATAATCAGAAAATACCAGTAATTTGAAATCATTGTTCATATGTAAACATACACCCAATTTCTAACTTCACAATAAAGTAGATCAAAAAGGTATATAAATAAAAATTCCTACAGCTGATGATGAAAATATTTTAGCAACATTTGCACTCATTTAATTTCAGAGTAGCTAGCTTCTGCAGTTAAAACATTGTTACTGCAATAAAAGCCAATATTTAGGCAAACTAGTTAGCATAATTCAATAGAAATGATTTCTGTATCTAAAAGTGCACATTAAAATGAATATCTCTCTACTGTTTGGGTATATAGAAATGTAAATCTTTAATTGTAATGTATAAAAGTCAGTGAACACCAATAGCTAAAGTCAAGTCTAATAATTGTAAATTTATAAAGAAGCTATTCCAGTCAGACTGTGGAATGTTATGAAATGAGCCAGGTCTGTGTTCAAAAATACAGGGTAATGTACAAGTTACAAGTCAAAAAATGTGCTGAGTGTTATCTACATTCCATATCTGGGAGATTAGTGAATGATTCAGTGACGGTTTTCAATAACAGACTGTGAACTTCTAATAGTTACTTAATGTACGCATCATTTCTGTATCTATTTGACTGTTAGATCTGAAAGACAAAATTTTAAGAGTATTATTTTGTGACTGTGTTGGTTATTTGCTTGTCACAGGCAAAGTTTTTGTCATTTTAGTGTTACGTTACTGCACTCATAATGTTATAGGACATGAAATGAGTGTGATATGTGGCAAATCTAAGGTGAGACTCAAACTGACCATAAGCAGTAGTTCAACCAACATCTACATGCAATTAAAATACATGACCTGCAAATCTGGTATGGACCACATTGTTAGTGGAAAATTGTTCCCACCATCAACTTTCCAGCCAGATTCGATGGAGGTGCAGCTACCAAAGACATATTAGGAAAGGTAATGATCATGCCACAAGTAGGAATCTAAGGGCACTGCATGTGGCAGAGGTAGCAGAGGGAGGAAATATACAGGGTAGAAAATAAAAGACATAGAAAACTAAAAATGAGTGCAGAAAGGAATAGTTACTGAGAAGAAATGCTGAGACCGAAGAAATTGACAAAAATTAAGACCAGGTGGGTAGTAAAAACCAAAGACACATTGTAATGCCAGTTCCCAACTGCAGAGTTCTGAGAAGCTAGTGTCTGGGGGAAGAATCCAGTTGCCTTGTGTAGTGAAACACACACTGAAGCCACAACTCGCATGTTGTAGAGCATGGTATGCAACAAGATATTGTGATTTGCCAGTGTACACCCTCTGTGTATGTTCATTCATCCTGACTGATAATTTGGTGGTAGTCATTCCACTGTAAAAGGCTGAACAATGTTTACATAACAGCTGGTGTCTGACATATCATTTCACAGGCATCTCCCCCTTTGATAGTGTATGTTTTGCCAGTTAGAGGACTGGTACATGTGGTGGTAATAAGGTGCATAGGGCAAGCCTTGCACTGGGGATAGGCACAGGTTCTGACCTGTCTACCCCTGCCCCTCCTGCCTCTCACACATACAATGCACTTAGCTTTCCATTCTTATTAACTATAGCATTAAGGTATTATTGTTTTGTAATGACCTCCGTCTTGCTTATTGCCCTATCTTCCACCTCTAAGCTCTTAGGTTTTAAAATCTCATCTGGTGCACTCCCCAGCTACCAAACTTCCCTAGTCATTCCATCTTGTAATTCTCCTCTGACCTGGGTTTCCAAACTCTCCCAATTTCCCAAACCTCACCAGTTTTTTTTTCATCCATCTTCCTTCCTCTTCAACACTTCTGCCAGAAGAAGGAGCTGCTGGCTCCAAAAGCTTGCAAATATCCTTAACTTTCATATGTATGTGTTCAGTTTGACATCAGTTACTGATTTTCGTACTCGGGTGGTACATGACAGGTAGATAATGTTATTATAGGCCAAGATAAATTTAATCAAATAAAAGCTTTTCCTGTTAGGTATGGTCTGTCTCATCATGATGCACAGCTAGTTTACAGTATCACATAGCTCCATTCAGTAATGCAAAACAGTCCTCCAAAATAGTGTGTTCTGATAACGATTTAACAATTGCAGATTTCAGGGAAAGCTTGCAACAGTTAGACTGGGTAGAGGTGTATGGGAAACCTGATACTTAATTAAAATTTAACCTATTTCATGATACCTTTGTGAGTATTTGAAAACAGTTTCCCTAAGAAAACAGTGAAACATATTGTAAGAAACCATCTAAAAAGCCATGGATTTCTAAAGGGATAAAAATATCTTGTAAACAGAAAAGGGAAATGTATCTTATAGCTAGAAGGAGTAATGATCCAGAGACAAATATTATAAAAACTACTGCAATGTATTAAGAAAAGTTATTAAAAGTCCAGAAGTATGTGCATTATATCTGAGATTAGCACCTCTGATAAAATTAATCCAGTTTGGAATATTGTTAAAAAGGAAACACGGCAACTGAGAGCACAGGAAGACTGTACTTCCATCAAACAAAATGAAAAGTTTATTAACAAAAAGTCAGAAGTAGAAAATATTTTTAATAATCATTTTCTATGGTTGTAGAGAAAATAGGATCCAGCTAGTCATTACAAAATACTGTATATGGAAGAGGCAATACCTATGCAATTTGATAAAATTGAAACTCAGCCCACCTCTCCTACTGAAATTAGGAAAATAATAAATTCAGTCAAAAGTAAAAGCTTGCATGGAATTGATAGTATTTTCAACAGAGTACTAAAAGCTTGATCCCAGTAGATAAGTAGGATTCTCGGTCACATATGTAGTAGGTCACTGAAACATGCCATTTTTCCAGGTAGACTGAAATATGCTATTGTTAAGCCATTGCATAAAAAAGGTGACAGGTCTGATGCTAACAGCTATTGCCCAATCTCATTTCTGACAGCTTTATCCAAAATTCTTGCAAAAGAAGACTAGTTTCACATATCTGTAAAAATGTAGTACTAACAAAATGTCAATTTGCTTTTCAGAAAGACTTTCAACAGAAAATGCTATATATGCTTTCACTGATCAAATATTAAATGCTTTGAACAACCAAATTTTTTGTGATCTCTCAAAGGCTTTAGATTGCGTAAATCATGAACTACTCCTAGATAAGATTAAGTATTGTGGTATGAGTGGGACAGTGCACAAATGGTTTAATTCATATTTAACTGAAAGAATGCAGAAGATTAAAATTAACAGTAAAGATAGTCTGCAAAAATTAGCAGAGTTCTCTGACTGGGGAAGTATCAAGAATGGGTCCATTATTGTTCTTAATATATATTAATGACTTGCTACTCTATATTCATGGAGATGCAAAGCTAGTTATTTTTGCTGATGATACAAGTATAGTAATCTCACCCAACAAACAGGAATTTGCTGAGGAAATTGTAAATGTCTTTCAGAAAATTATTAAGTGCTTCTCTGTCAATGGACTTATTAAATTTAGAGAAAACACAGTATATGCAATTCTGTACAGTAAATGGCATAACACTGTTGGTAAATATAGACTTTGAACAGAAGTCTGTTGCTATGGCAGAATATTCAAAATTTGTGGGTGTGTGCATTGATGAAAAATTGAATTGGAAGAAACACATTGATGAACTGCTGAAACAGTTTGGTTCAGCTACTGATGCTGTTAGGGTCATTGCAAATTTCAGTGATAAACACATTTCAGTAAATTTGCCTAATATGCCTATTTTCATTCATTGTTTCATACAACATCATATTTTAGGGTAATTCATCATTAATAAAACAAGTATTCAGTGCACAAAAGCATGTAATCAGAATAATATCTGGAGCCCACCCACTGTGACTTACCAAACGAGAAAGCACTGGTAGATACACACAATAAAAAACACACAAACACACACACAAATTTCAAGCTTTCGCAACCCAAGGTTGCTTCATCTGGAAAGAGGGAAGGAGAGGGAAAGATGAAAGGATGTGGGTTTTAAGGGAGGGTAAGGAGTCACTCCAATCCCGGGAGCAGAAAGACTTACCTTAGGGGGAAAAAAGGACAGGTATACACTCGCACATACACACATATCCATCTCTGCCCAACCTCTTTGCCTTTACATATGTGTGCCTGTGTCCGTATATGTGCGGATGGATATGTGTGTGTGTGCGAGTGTATACCTGTCCTTTTTTCCCCCTAAGGTAAGTCTTTCCTGATGAAGCAACCTTGGGTTGCGAAAGCTTGAAATTTGTGTGTGTGTGTGTGTGTTTGTGTGTTTTTTATTGTGTCTATCTACCAGCACTCTCTCGTTTGGTAAGTCACAGCATCTTATATAAACATTCCACGTGGGAAAAATATATCTTAAAACAAAGATGATGTGACTTACCGAACGAAAGTGCTGGCAGGTTGATAGACACACAAACAAACACAAACATACACACAAAATTCAAGCTTTCGCAACCAACGGTTGCTTCTTCAGGAAAGATGGAAGGAGAGGGAAAGACGAAAAGATGTGGGTTTTAAGGGAGAGGGTAAGGAGTCATTCCAATCCCGGGAGCGGAAAGACTTACCTTAGGGGGAAAAAAGGACAGGTATACACTCGCACACACACCCATATCCAACCGCACATACACAGACACAAGCAGACATTTGTAAAGGCAAAGAGTTTGGGCAGAGATGTCAGTCAAAGCAGAAGTACAGAGGCAAAGATGTTGTTGAAAGTCAGGTGACGTATGAGCGGTGGCAACTTGAAATTAGCGGAGGTTGACGCCTGGCGGATAACGAGAAGAGAGGATATACTGAAGGGCAAGTTCCCATCTCTGGAGTTCTGACAAGTTGGTGTTAGTGGGAAGTATCCAGATAACCCAGACGGTGTAAAACTGTGCCAAGATGTGCTGGCCGTGCACCAAGGCATGTTTAGCCACAGGGTGATCCTCATTACCAACAAACACTGTCTGCCTGTGTCCATTCATGTGAATGGACAGTTTGTTGCTGGTCATTCCCACATAGAAAGCTTCACAGTGTAGGCAAGTCAGTTGGTAAATCACGTGGGTGCTTTCACACATGGCTCTGCCTTTGATCGTGTACACCTTCCAGGTTACAGGACTGGAGTAGGTGGTGGTGGGAGGGTGCATGGGACAGGTTTTACACTGGGGGCGGTTACAAGGGTAGGAGCCAGAGGGTAGGGAAGGTGGCTTGGGGATTTCATAGGGATGAACTAAAAGGTTACGAAGGTTAGGTGGACGCGGAAAGACACTCTTGGTGGAGTGTGGAGGATTTCATGAAGGATGGATCTCATTTCAGGGCAGAGCCATTTCTTCATCCCCTCAAGCCCAGAACCTCCCACAGACGTACTACAAAAGTGCCCCACTTGTGACAGGGTACTTTCCGGGACTGGATCAGACTCTGAATGTGGCTCTCCAGCAGGGATACGACTTCCTCAAATCCTGCCCTGAAATGAGATCCATCCTTCATGAAATCCTCCACACTCCTTCACCATCATGGTGAAGCTGATTTTCAGATGAATGTTGTACAGAAAAGTATGAAATTTATGTAGCCCTTCCCTGTTGTGTGGCCATACAACAGATGTGTCATCCACGTGTTGATCTACAGAAGACATGATGATACTCCAGTGCACGGAGTTTATCAGGAACCTACCAAGACCTAGTTGCCATTTGACACCACCATCTATCCAAGCCACTCTGAACATTACATCTTCACATGCATTCCACATTAGTGACAGAAAGAACATGTGGCCAAAGCTAGACATTTCATTATGCAATTGAAACCATACACTTTGAAGCTTAGGAAATGAATTTGAAAATAAGATCAGATTGTTAATCCAAAGTTAGATTCTTCTGCCATTGGGGACTGGTATACCTGCAATCACATACATACTCAAGGTTTCTTGTAAATGAAATGAAATTATCGAGTGGCATTGAGGCCGGGAGGCCTCGTTTGGGAAGTTCGGCTGCCGGGTGCAAGTCTTATTTCAGTTGATGCCACATTGGGTGACTTGCACTTTGGTGATGATGAGAAGATGATGAGGACAATACAACACACAGAAAATCTCCAACCCAGCCAAGAATCAAACCCACGCTTGTTGCATGGTAGACAAGCACGTTACTACTCAGTTAAGCAGGTGGACAAGGTTTTTTGTTACTACATGTCACTAAACGAGATTGTAGTATAAAATTAATTAGTGGCGATGGCTCTTGAAACACTATACCAAGTTATGTACATAATGAAATTTTTGTTCCTGACATTTCAAAACTACTGGAACTTAGCATCACAGTCACATGACCAGTGTCCTTTCTTTCATACAATTTTGTCCATTATTTCCAGTATTTTCCTTTATTATCCATCATTCCCTTAAAAATATCTATATCGAAATAGCATATTTATTAAGCTACAACTTAATCTTTTATGGAATAAATTTTATGTGCAGTTGGGTATTGTTTCGTTATGGTTAATTGTTGTCTGTGTATGTTACAAAATTAAACATTTCAGCTATTTGCTGAAGAATAATTTCTTATTTATCTAATTTCGATTATGTTTTTAAATCAAGTAGAGTGTAATAACATGCAGTATCCGTTCCACATGGAGTTCTTTTTCATAAGAAGCTGTTGATGAAAACATGACAACAGCTAGTAAAAATATATTAGACATATATTTATAAATTTTTTATTAAATAACATGAAACATGTTGTTAAAATGAAATATTATTCATTCACCTTGAAATCATGTTATTTACTATTGTTTAATTTACCATACTAATAAATAGAAACTATATTCCTGTAGATACACCGTATGGAACATTACCTGTCCTTGAAGTTGATGGAAAGAAACTTGGTCAGTCCATTCCCATATGTCGCTACCTAGCAAAGCAATATGGATTACTGGCTGAAAATGACTGGGATAATGCACAAATTGATGCAGCAGTTGATGCTATAGATGACTTGAGATGGTGTAAGTTGACATTTTTATTTCAAATTTTAAATTTCAAAAAAATTGATACTAGCATTGGCCAGATGTATTTAGCTTCTTATACCCATTGTATCACAAATTTGACACCACCAAAGTAAAATCTACAGTGTACTGAAGAACTTCAATAAATTAATAATATGCTGATCTATAGGAAAAACATGCTGTTGATAGTAATAATTTGTGTAAGAATGAATACAGCCAGGGTTCAAATTGTAGCTATGAGACTATAATGAAATAGATAAATAATAATCTTTTTTGATTATGTTGTTATTAAGAAGTGACTTAAAATTTTAGTGGAAGTATAGAGCCTTTCTTAAACTTTCAAACTTCATGATATGAAGATGTCAAAAGACTTGTTAAGTATGGGCTGTAATATTGATAGCCAGAGTCTAACTAACCATCTCAACTACCAGTTGTGTATATTAGTTCCATGGTCAACATCCAGTTAAGTAATCTTAACTTTTTCTTATTGTTTACATGACTATTATATATATATATATATATATTTTTTTTTTTTTTTTTCGGTCATCAGTCTACTGACTGGTTTTATGCAGCCCGCCAGGAATTCCTTTCCTGTGCTAACCTCTTCATCTCAGAGTAGCACTTGCAACCTACGTCCTCAATTATTTGCTTGACGTATTCCAATCTATGTCTTCCTCTACAGTTTTTGCCCTCTACAGCTCCCTCTAGTACCATGGAAGTCATTCCCTCATGTCTTAGTAGATGTCCTATCATCCTGTCCCTTCTCCTTATCAGTGTTTTCCACATATCCCTTTCCTCTCCGATTCTGCGTAGAACCTCCTCATTCCTTACCTTATGAGTCCACCTAATTTTCAACATTCGTCTATAGCACCACATCTCAAATGCTTCGATTCTCTTCTGTTCCGGTTTTCCCACAGTCCATGTTTCACTACCGTACAATGCTGTACTCCAGACATACATCCTCAGAAATTTCTTCCTCAAATTAAGGCCGGTATTTGATATTAGTAGACTTCTCTTGGCCAGAAATGCCTTTTTTGCCATAGCGAGTCTGCTTTTGATGTCCTCCTTGCTCCGTCCATCATTGGTTATTTTATTGCCTAGGTAGCAGAATTCCTTAACTTCATTGACTTCGTGACCATCAATCCTGATGTTAAGTTTCTCGCTGTTCTCATTTCTACTATTTCTCATTACCTTCGTCTTTCTCCGATTTACTCTCAAACCATACTGTGTACTCATTAGACTGTTCATTCCGTTCAGCAGATCATTTAATTCTTCTTTATTTTCACTCAGGATAGCAATGTCATCAGTGAATCATATCATTGATATCCTTTCACCTTGTATTTTAATTCCACTCAACCTTTCTTTTATTTCCATCATTGCTTCCTCTATGTACAGATTGAAGAGTAGGGGCGAAAGGCTACAGCCTTGTCTTACACCCTTCTTAATACGAGCACTTCGTTCCTGGTCGTCCACTCTTATTATTCCCTCTTGGTTGTTGTACATATTGTATATGACCCGTCTCTCCCTATAGCTTACCCCTACTTTTTTCAGAATCTCGAACAGCTTGCACCATTTTATATTGTGGAACGCTTTTTCCAGGTCGACAAATCCTATGAACGGGTCTTGATTTTTCTTTAGCCTTGCTTCCATTATTAGACATAACGTCAGAATTGCCTCTCTCGTCCCTTTACTTTTCCTAAAGCCAAACTGGTCGTCACCTAGCGCATTCTCAATTTTCTTTTCCATTCTTCTGTATATTATTCTTGTAAGCAGCTTCAATGCATGAGCTGTTAAGCTGATTGTGCAATAATTCTCGCACTTGTCAGCTCTTGCCATCTTCGAAATTGTGTGGATGATGCTTTTCTGAAAGTCAGATGGTACAGGGTGTTTCAAAAATGACCGGTATATTTGAAACGGCAATAAAAACTAAACGAGCAGCGATAGAAATACACCGTTTGTTGCAATATGCTTGGGACAACAGTACATTTTCAGGCAGACAAACTTTCGAAATTACAGTAGTTACAATTTTTAACAACAGATGGCGCTGCGGTCTGGGAAACTCTATAGTACGATATTTTCCACATATCCACCATGCGTAGCAATAATATGGTGTAGTCTCTGAATGAAATTACCCAAAACCTTTGACAACGTGTCTGGCGGAATGGCTTCACATGCAGATAAGATGTACTGCTTCAGCTGTTCAATTGTTTCTGGATTCTGGCGGTACACCTGGTCTTTCAAGTGTCCCCACAGAAAGAAGTCACAGGGGTTCATGTCTGGCGAATAGGGAGGCCAATCCACGCCGCCTCCTGTATGTTTCGGATAGCCCAAAGCAATCACACAATCATCGAAATATTCATTCAGGAAATTAAAGACATCGGCCATGCGATGTGGCCAGGCACCATCTTGCATAAACCATGAGGTGTTCGTAGTGTCGTCTAAGGCAGTTTGTACCGCCACAAATTCACGAAGAATGTCCAGATAGCATGATGCAGTAATCGTTTTGGATCTGAAAAATGGGCCAATGATTCCTTTGGAAGATATGGCGGCCCAGACCAGTACTTTTTGAGGATGCAGGGACGATGGGACTGCAACATGGGGCTTTTCGGTTCCCCATATGCGCCAGTTCTGTTTATTGACGAAGCCATCCGGGTAAAAATAAGCTTCGTCAGTAAACCAAATGCTGCCCACATGCATATCGCCGTCATCAATCCTGTGCACTATATCGTTAGCGAATGTCTCTCGTGCAGCAATGGTAGCGGCGCTGAGGGGTTGCCGTGTTTGAATTTTGTATGGATAGAGGTGTAAACTCTGGCGCATGAGACGATACGTGGACGTTGGCGTCATTTGGACCGCAGCTGCAACATGGCGAATGGAAACCCGAGGCCGCTGTTGGATCGCCTGCAGTACTATCTCCGCGTTGCCCTCTGTGGTTGCCGTACGCGGTCGCCCTACCTTTCCAGCACGTTCATCCGTCACGTTCCCAGTCCGTTGAAATTTTTCAAACAGTTCCTTTATTGTATCGCTTTTCGGTCCTTTGGTTACATTAAACCTCCGTTGAAAACTTCGTCTTGTTGCAACAACACTGTGTTCTAGGGGGTGGAATTCCAACACCAGAAAAATCCTCTGTTCTAAGGAATAAACCATGTTGTCTACAGCACACCTGCACGTTGTGAACAGCACACACTTACAGTAGAAAGACGACGTACAGAATGGTTTACCCACAGACTGCGTTGTCTTCTATATCTTTCACATCACTTGCAGTGCCATCTGTTGTTGAAAATTGTAACTACTGTAATTTCGAAAGTTTGTCCGCCTGAAAATGTACTGTTGTCCCAAGCATATTGCAACAAACGGTGTATTTCTATCGCTGCTCGTTTAGTTTTTATTGCCATTTCAAATATACCGGTCATTTTTTAAACACCCTGTATATCGCCAGACTCATATATTCTACACACCAACGTGAATAGTCGTTTTGTTGCCACTTCCCCCGATCATTTTAGAAATTCTGATGGAATGTTATCTATCCCTTCTGCCTTATTTGACCGTAAGTCCTCCAAAGCTCTTTTAAATTCCGATTCTAATACTGGATCCCCTATCTCTTCTAAATCGACTCCTGTTTCTTCTTCTATCACATCCGACAAATCTTCACCCTCATAGAGGCTTTCAATGTATTCTTTCCTCCATTACCATAATAATAATAATAATAATAACAATAATGTGAAAGTATTATTGTTTCCAATGTTACTTTTCACCACCAATATCTCTGGAACTCAACAGATATTGACAAACAGCTTTCAGGGGGATGAATGTACCATAGAGTCTTACAAAAGTAAGTACTATGAGACATTCCAAATCATGTGCAGATATTGGTCTCATCACAAACTTATGTATTTTTAAATGGACACCCCATATTATTAGATATGCAACTAGTAACATGAGAAATCACAATAATAATGGCATTGGTTGCATCGCAATACATCAGTTACATCCCAAGAAATTGGAATGCAGATATGATACATGAAATGAATGAAACAAACTACTATTGAAGGTTCTGTGATGCAATCGTGAACCGCACATTGCATGTAACTGTAATGTGATTGACATATGTGTTCTTACTTTCAGTGTTATTACAAGTGCTGAAAGTAATAATAGGGATTCATGCCACAATTATTTATGTACAGACTACAGGGAAAGTACCAGCCAGTGCTCCTTACATCACCCAGGCCAACCCTTCACCTCTGCAGTTGTGTACAGGAATGGACCACAATCAGCGCTGTGTGTGGGAATGGCTCACTACGAAGTAGGTTGTTCTGTGTGGAAGAATTTACGCATACACAGCACTGGTGTACTGTACACTGTAACTGGTGTCACTGTTATAATCATGATATTAATTTAACTGTTCATCCACTTTAGGGATTTGACATGGTATTCACAAATGATGAAATGTTGGATGTGACATTACTGTACAGAGAAAGTCACCAAAATGGCACACATACAGCACAGGTCTATGCCCAGCGGTACCCTCATAGATGTCATCCAAGCTGCCCTACCTTCATGAATTTGTTAGAAGGCTTCAAGTGACAGGACAGCTGTCTCCACAACTATGAATCCATCGCAGAGGCGTAACACATGAAGCAGCAGAGATAGCTGTTCTGGCCACCATTGCAGTAAACCCTCATGCAAATATTCATGAAATGAGGAGACAGGTGGGAATCCCTTGAATAAGTATCCACCCATATCATGTGGCACTACATCAAGTTCTCTGTGGCAATGACATTCACAATCATCTGGAATACTGTCAGTGGGTTCTGTGTCAAGGCCATGACTTTATGCATAGGGTAATGTTCGCCAATGAGGCTACATTTACAAACCATCAGAATGTCAACTTACACCACATGCACTACAGGTCAAACCCACAATGAATTTGCCAGGTTGAACATCAGCATTAGTGGAGTGTCAGTGTATGGTGTGATATTGTATTACACCACATTATTGGCCCATAATTCATCAATGGCAGCCTTAATGGGTGACAGACAGTATGAGTGGCTCCTGAGATGTACTTTACCTGGTCTGATGAAAGACCTATCACTTCATTTGCATTAAATACTGTGGTATCAGCATGATGGATGCCCTGCACATAATGCCATGGTGGCACGGCAGGCACCACATTATTGGCCCATAATTCATCAATGGCAGCCTTAATGGGTGACAGACAGTATGAGTGGCTCCTGAGATGTACTTTATCTGGTCTGATGAAAGACCTATCACTTCATTTGCATCAAATACTGTGGTATCAGCATGATGGAAGCCCTGCACATAATGCCATGGTGGCACGACATGCACTAAACCAACAATTCCCACATCGATCAAATGGATGGGACAGTCCCATTCAGCAATTTCTAGTGTAGACACTGGACCTCACCCCCATGAACTTTTTTCTATGGGGACATGTGAAAGATGTGATGCATCAGCAGATTCCAATAACAATGGTCAACATGGAAGCCTGTATTGCCACTGCATGTGCTGCAATAACAGCACAAACACTGACAGCTGTGAATGGATCCATGGTGGAGTGTGCATAATGGTGTTGCCGAGCAAATGGCGATCTCTTCAAACATACATTGTAGTGTTTCATCTGTGAGACATGTGATTGCACACTGGCATACATTTTGTGTATTACAGAGAAGATGTATCTTTGTTTTGTTGGTACTACTGCACATTAATGTATGCATTGCACAATCTGCAATGATTAAATTATGTCGTAGCCATTAAAGATGTTCAGTGACTTGTCCTGTACATGGCATGTACCATTGTGTAATTGATGTAAAACTACACTCCTGGAAATTGAAATAAGAACACCGTGAATTCATTGTCCCAGGAAGGGGAAACTTTATTGACACATTCCTGGGGTCAGATACATCACATGATCACACTGACAGAACCACAGGCACATAGACACAGGCAACAGAACATGCACAATGTCGGCACTAGTACAGTGTATATCCACCTTTCGCAGCAATGCAGGCTGCTATTCTCCCATGGAGACGATCGTAGAGATGCTGGATGTAGTCCTGTGGAACGGCTTGCCATGCCATTTCCACCTGGTGCCTCAGTTGGACCAGCGTTCGTGCTGGACGTGCAGACCGCGTGAGACGACGCTTCATCCAGTCCCAAACATGCTCAATGGGGGACAGATCCGGAGATCTTGCTGGCCAGGGTAGTTGACTTACACCTTCTAGAGCACGTTGGGTGGCACGGGATACATGCGGACGTGCATTGTCCTGTTGGAACAGCAAGTTCCCTTGCCGGTCTAGGAATGGTAGAACGATGGGTTCGATGAAGGTTTGGATGTACCGTGCACTATTCAGTGTCCCCTCGACGATCACCAGTGGTGTACGGCCAGTGTAGGAGATCGCTCCCCACACCATGATGCCGGGTGTTGGCCCTGTGTGCCTTGGTCGTATGCAGTCCTGATTGTGGCGCTCACCTGCACGGCGCCAAACACGCATACGACCATCATTGGCACCAAGGCAGAAGCGACTCTCATCGCTGAAGACGACACGTCTCCATTCGTCCCTCCATTCACGCCTGTCGCGACACCACTGGAGGCGGGCTGCACGATGTTGGGGCGTGAGCGGAAGACAGCCTAACGGTGTGCGGGACCGTAGCCCAGCTTCATGGAGACGGTTGCGAATGGTCCTCGCCGATAGCCCAGGAGCAACAGTGTCCCTAATTTGCTGGGAAGTGGCGGTGCGGTCCCCTACGGCGCTGCGTAGGATCCAACGGTCTTGGCGCGCATCCGTGCGTCACTGTGGTCCGGTCCCAGGTCGACGGGCACGTGCACCTTCCGCCGACCACTGGCGACAACATCGATGTACTGTGGAGACCTCACGCCCCACGTATTGAGCAATTCGGCGGTACGTCCACCCGGCCTCCCGCATGCCCACTATATGCCCTCGCTCAAAGTCAGTCAACTGCACATACGGTTCACGTCCACGCTGTCGCGGCATGCTACCAGTGTTAAAGACTGCGATGGAGCTCCGTATGCCACGGCAAACTGGCTGACACTGACGGCGGCGGTGCACAAATGCTGCGCAGCTAGCGCCATTCGACGGCCAACACCGCAGTTCCTGGTGTGTCCGCTGTGCCGTGCGTGTGATCATTGCTTGTACAGCCCTCTCGCAGTGTCCGGAGCAAGTATGGTGGGTCTGACACACCGGTGTCAATGTGTTCTTTTTTCCATTTCCAGGAGTGTATAAGTTTGTGCTGAAACTGATATTTGCACATGGTTTAGAATGTCTCATAGTATTTGCTTTTATGAGCATCTGCTGTACATTCATACCCGTGAAAGCCATCTGTCAATATCCATTGTGGTTCCAGAGATATTTGTGGTGAAAGGTTTAGATGTGACACCCTGCATATCCGTATTAATAACCTTCGGAAGTTGTATGTCATAAATCATCATAATTTCATTCTTTGGTGATGGAAAGGGTGTTTTTTTTTTATTTACTGGTGGTATTGTAGTTTTGTCATATTTTTGTGGTGTTTCTTGAATTTGTGTTTCATTTCAAAATGGCGTTTAATGTTTTGTCAACATGGTAGCTGATGTGTGTAGTTGATAAAGTTTTTACAAAGTAGCCAATTTCCATAGTAACTTGACACTGTAGCAGTCTAAAAGATAGACAAAGGCTGACAAAAGATAGCAAATTCAAAAACTCACTGGTGAAGGAAATTGGGGGACTTAGACAATCATAATGAGAACTATCTTAGAATGTCATGAAATCTTTGATGTCATAAATGGTGAACTGCTTAAGCCAGAAGGAAACAGATGAAATTACAAAACCAGCCTTGCTAAACGGACCAAGGCTAAGGCAAAGACAAGGAAACAATGAATTCTATTACTTGACACCAAACCTTTACATTGTGTTGGAGACTGCAAAACTGCTAAAGAGATTTGGGATAGTCTAGTAAAATTTATGACGTTCACTCACCCAAAAACATTGATCTGCTTCAACACAAATTTCATAACATTATGTGGGAAGAATTTGGTGGTATACAAGGTCATTTAGCCAAATTTGATGAAGTACAAACTCAGCTTTCATTGTTAGACAGCCAACTGATGATGATGACCTCTGTGCCTGATTTTTGCAAACTTTGCCGAAAGAGTTCAATTACATTTATATTACATGTCTTGATTTATCTGCTGATGAGGAGATGTGAAATAAGTTATGAAAACAATGTTAAATTAAGAAATGAGAATAACACATCATGATGACAAAACTGTTGCTACAGCATGTAACCTCCCACCTATTTCCAGTTATTGTCCACAATAAGCAAAGTCTTTTATGAAAAATTTGAGAGAAGTGAAGATTACAAAAAATTTTCTAGTTTACATAGCTTTTCGTGCAGAGTTGCCTCCAGTTCTTCTTGTTTAGAGGTCTGATTCTTGAAGCTGAAATTCTAAAATGTTAGGTCCTCATGGTTGAATTGACCTAAATAAACTTGAACATTTCAGTATGTCATACAGTCTTATGAATTTTCACATTAACAAAGCTGAAATTACATTGTTCACTCAAAATACAAAAATATGTCTGATCACATTAAAGGCATGCCTACTACTACCTCACTCTGCAGTAATAACAGTATTCCAAACAGTTTAACATTTTTCTCGACAAATGACTTTATATTAGTTTTTATTATTATTTCATAAATGAAACCAAAAATAAAATTAATAAACAGTACTAGATTTCTTAATTAAGAATAGAAATGTTAACAGTGCCAAATAATTCATAATTTCAAATGTTAATGAAGAAAACAAATTGAACTGCACATTCAGAACTAGTATTTATCGATTATAATATTCAAAATGCAATAATTCCTTTCCACAAATTTTGGCTTCAAATATAATATATTGTGCACAAAATTATATAAAAGTTTTCAGAAAAGTAGGTGAGATAATACTTAACTGTACAAAATTTGAAAAATAATACTGGTATTGACAACTGCTGTTGAGGAAAAGTAATGCTTGATGAGGATGTCCCATTAGTAGCAGAGATGTTGAAAATGAAGATTAACAACCAAATGCTATTATTCTTGGAAAATATTAAGCTGCATGCCTGATGTGTATCTTTGATGTCAGCTTTTTTCAATGGTGGAGCGGAGACGCCTTTTTACAGGCATCACTTCTATGGGCCTCTAACTAGTATGCTGCACCTCATCAAAATTAATGGGTCACAGGGTCTGACATCTCCTATGAAGATTAGTTATACTGTGAACATACTTTGCAGAATGATGGAGCTGTTTTAATGTTTATTTTTGTTGCATGTTTTTCAATACCTAATCTGTGTTCTTTAAATAATCTCTGACTATATATATATATATATATATATATATATAAAACAAAGATGAGGTGACTTACCGAACGAAAGTGCTGGCAGGTCGATAGACACACAAACATACACACAAAATTCTAGCTTTCGCAACAAACTGTTGCCTCATCAGGAAAGAGGGAAGGAGAGGGAAAGACAAATGGAAGTGGGTTTTAAGGGAGAGGGTAAGGAGTCATTCCAATCCCGGGAGCGGAAAGACTTACCTTAGGGGGAAAAAAGGACGGGTATACATTCGCACACACACACGCACACACACATATCCATCCACACATGTACAGACACAAGCAGACATATTTAAAGACAAAAGGCAACTCACTGACCCTTCACAACCTTTCCAGCAAACCTCAACCTTCTCTCACTGCACACAGACCCAGTCTCTCCCATCTACTCAATCTCCCACTTCCAGCTCCACTCCCCCTAAAACCTCAAAATTCCAATCAATACAATCTGGAACCACAACACCCTAATTCAGTAGTTAACATTTCCTCCAAACCTCTCTCCCAATCCGAAACCTCTGTCCCATCCAAAGGCCTCACCTTCAGCCCCACTCCCAGATTCAACCAAACAGCCCTCGTCAAAGATTTACTGTTCTACACTTGTACTCTCTGCTGGAAATATCACTTTGCCACGAAGAAAAATGATCCTAATCCTACTCCTAATGATCCAACTCCCCAAGACACTATCCAAATTGAACCCTGCCTGGAACAGTTCCGTCCTCCGTCACAGCGGGACTCACCTCCTCTTCCTCAAAATCACCCTCTCCAAACCTTCTAGGAATTTCTGACTTCCAGCCTTGCCTCTCAATCCTTCTTAAAAAACCTTAATTCTACTGCCAACATCACCACTGCTGAAGCCCAGGCTATCCGTGATCTGAAGGCTGACCGATCCATCGTCATTCTTCCGGCGGACAAGGGATCCATGACCGTGGTACTTGATCGTCGGGAGTATGTGGCTGAGGGACTGCGTCAGCTTTCAGTCAGTCCAGGCGGAGCTTCAAGGAATCCTCAGAACCTTAGGCCCCCTACAAAACCTTTCACCTGACTCCATCAACCTCCTGACCCCACCGACACCCCGCACCCCTACCTTCTACGTTCTTCCTAAAATTCACAAAGCCAATCATCCCGGCTGCCCCATTGTAGCTGGTTACCAAGCCCCCACAGAACATATCTCTGCCTACATAGATCAACACTTTCAACCCATTACATGCAGTCTCCCATCCTTCATCAAAGACACTAACCACTTTCTCGAACGCCTGGTATCCTTACCCAATCTGTTACCCCCGGAAACCATCCTTGTAACCATGGATGCCACTTCCTTATACACAAATATTCCACACATCCAGGGCCTCTCTGCGATGGAGCACTTCCTTTCACGCCGATCACCTGCCACCCTACCTAAAACCTCTTTCCTCGTTACCTTAGCCAGCTTCATCCTGACCCACAACTTCTTCACTTTCGAAGGCCAGACATACCAACAATTAAAGGGAACAACCATGGGTACCAGGATGGCCCCCTCGCATGCCAACCTATTTATGGGTCGCTTAGAGGAAGCCTTCTTTGTTACCCAGGCCTGCCAACCCAAAGTTAGGTACAGATTTATTGATGACATCTTCATGATCTGGACTCACAGTGAAGAAGAACTCCAGAATTTCCTCTCCAACCTCAACTCCTTTGGTTCCATCAGATTCACCTGGTCCTACTCCAAATCCCATGCCACTTTCCTTGACATTGACCTCCATCTGTCCAATGGCCAGCTTCACACGTCTGTCCACATCAAACCCACCAACAAGCAACAGTATCTCCATTATGACAGCTGCCACCCATTCCACATCAAACGGTCCCTTCCCTACAGCCTAGGTCTTCATGGCAAATGAGTCTGCTCCAGTCCGGAACCCCTGAACCATTACACCAAAAACCTTAAAACAGCTTTTGCATCCCACAACTACCCTCCCGACCTGGTACAGAAGCAAATAACCAGAGCCACTTCCTCATCCCCTCAAACCCAGAACCTCCCACAGAAGAACCCCAAAAGTGCCCCACTTGTGACAGGATACTTTCCGGGACTGGATCAGACTCTGAATGTGGCTTTCCAGCTGGGATACGACTTCCTCAAATCCTGCCCTGAAATGAGATCCATCCTTCATGAAATCCTCCACACTCCACCAAGAGTGTCTTTCCGCCGTCCACCTAACCTTCTTAACCTCTTAGTTCATCCCTATGAAATCCCCAAACCACCTTCCCTACCCTCTGGCTCCTACCCTTGTAACCGCCCCCGGTGTAAAACCTGTCCCATGCACCCTCCCACCACCACCTAGTCCAGTCCTGTAACCTGGAAGGTGTACACGATCAAAGGCAGAGCCATGTGTGAAAGCACCCACGTGATTTACCAACTGACCTGCCTACACTGTGAAGCTTTCTATGTGGGAATGACCAGCAACAAACTGTCCATTTGTATGAATGGACACAGGCAGACAGTGTTTGTTGGTAATGAGGATCACCCTGTGGCTAAACATGCCTTGGTGCATGGCCAGCACATCTTGGCACAGTGTTACACCGTCCGGGTTATCTGAATACTTCCCACTTACACCAACCAGTCAGAACTCCGGAGATGGGAACTTGCCCTTCAGTATATCCTCTCTTCTCGTTATCCACCAGGCCTCAACCTCCGCTAATTTCACGTTGCCGCCGCTCATACCTCACCTGTCTTTCAACAACATCTTTGCCTCTACACTTCCGCCTCGACTGACATCTCTGCCCAAACTCTTTGCCTTTACAAATGTCTGCTTGTGTCTGTGTATGTGCGGTTGAATATGTGTGTGTGTGCGAGTGTATACCTGTCCTTTTTTCCCCCTAAGGTAAGTCTTTCCACTCCCAGGATTGGAATGACTCCTTACCCTCTCCCTTAAAACCCACATCTTTTCGTCTTTCCCTCTCCTTCCATCTTTCCTGATGAAGCAACCGTTGGTTGCGAAAACTTGAATTTAGTGTGTATGTTTGTGTTTGTTTGTGTGTCTATCAACCTGCCAGCGCTTTCATTTGGTAAGTCACATCATCTTTGTTTTTAGATATATTTTTCCCACGTGGAATGTTTCTCTCTATTATATATATATATATATATATATATATATATATATATATATATATATATATATATATATATATATATATATATATTATGTGTTACATTTAAATGAAGTAATGCTCAATGTGCTGTAAAAATTAAATCGAATATTTATCTCACCCCTCTTTCATTTTATCTTACACAGCTATAAAAGAGTTCTTCTTTGAAACAAATGAATCAAGAAAAAAGAATCTGAAAGAAAAACTAATTAAGGAAACAGTACCATTTCACTATGCAAAATTAGAGGCAATGGTGAAAAATAATGGTGGTTATCTTGCAGGTGGTAAGGTATGTGAAAGTAATGGATTATCAGTTAGTATTCTGTTACAAAAGCCAGCTTTGACATTATTTTAAGGTAGTTATATCTCAGATTCATTTCACTGAAATCTTTACTTGGTTCACAAAAGTGGGCACACAAGCAGACGTGATATTTCTCTCCTTTGATTAACGCATCTAGAAAGAAATCCATATACAATGAACAGCCAGAACATTATGACTACACACCAACTCTCAAAATAAATGCATTCAGGGTATAGCAGGGTCACCTGGTGAGGCATTACTACTAATCAGACACATGCACAGTGCATGGTGGTATCAGTGACCATGCTGTCAGTGTGTCGAATGGGGTAGGTGTGCAATCTATCTTTGTTTGATTGGGGGCAGATTGTGATGGTCTGGTGGCTTGACATGAACATTTTGGAACAGCATGACTTTTAGGGTGTCTGAGGAGTACTATGATGACCGTCTTCAACACACGCCAAAACCAAGTTGAAACCACATCCAGACGTCGTGCAGTTGGGTGGCCAATTACAGATGTCAGATGCTGTAGGCTGGACAGACTGATAAAACAGGACAGGCAGTGAACAGTTGCAGAACTAACATCAGACTTTAATGTTGGGGAGAGTACAAGTGTGTCTGAACACACAGTGCACCAAACACTCCTAATGGCGGGCCTCCACAGCCAACAAAACATGCATGCGCCAGCGTTAACACAATATCAGCAACTATGAGTGAAATGGGCTTATGACCATCAGCACTGGATGTTGCCACAGTGGCTGAGCATTGCATGGTCTGATGAATCCTGATACCTTCTTCATCATGCTGATGGGAGGGTGTGAATCCATTGTCTTCTAGGGGAACAGCTCCTTGATACCTGTACTGGGGGACGGGCAAGCTGGTGGTGGCTCCATTATGCTCCGAGGGACATTCAAAAGGGCATCTACAGGTCCAGTGGAGCTTGTGCAAGGCACTATGATGGCCAAGGAGTATTGTACACTGGTTGCAGACTGTGTACACCCCTTCATGACAATTATGTTTCCTGATGGCAGTGGCATTTTTCAACAAGATAATGTGCCATGTCAAAGGGCCAAGAGTGTGATGAAGTGGTCTGAGGAACACAGTGGCAAGTTACAATTGATTTACTGGCCATCCAACATGCCAGATCTGAACCGGATTGAACACATCTGGGATATGATTGAATGTGGCATCAGAGTTCATTGCCCCCCTCCCCAGAATTTACGTGTATTAGGTGACTTGTGTATGCAGATGTGGTGCCAGCTCCCTCCAGCGACCTACCAAGGCCTCATTGCTTCCATGCCACAACACACTGTTGCTTTTATCTGTGCCAAAGGTGGACATACCAGCTACTATGTAGGTGGTCATAATGTTCTGGCTGATCAGTTTATTATAATCAAAGACTTATCAAGACGTTGTTCTGTGATGTAGGATTACACAGTGGAGGAAATAGAATGTTTAGTAAATTCATTCATCTAGCATACTTTAAAATTACAATGACTCATTGACTTGGGCATGAGGTTCAGATATCCGGTGTTTTCAAGTCAGAGGACTTTCTCCTGGAATTGAGAAGAAAGAGAGAAAGAGAGAGAGAGAGAGAGAGAGAGAGAGAGAGAGAGAGAGAGGGACAGAGGGGGGGGGGGGGAGAATGGGGGAAGAGAGAGAGAGAGAATCCCACAAAAGAATATCACAAAATGGCTAACATGACAGACTTCATTAAGCCTAGAAAGCAGCTTATTATAAAAGGTACACTAGCCATTTAGTGGCTCACAATAACTCGACAATAATCCATATGTAAACAAGTAATTGAGTTAGAACTTGCAGGACCCATGTCTAAAAGCTGTCAGACAGCCAGCAGAGGGTGTGGGCAAGAGGCTGTGCGCATATCAATGAGTGGCTGTCTCTGATGGTAATTGAACTTATGGCTGCATCTGCTGACTTCCATGGTGTGCCTTACAACTATGTGTGTGTGTGTGTGTGTGTGTGTGTGTGTGTGTGTGTGTGTGTGTGTGTGTGCGTAAGAAAGAGAGAGAGAGAGAGAGAGAGAGAAGTGTGAACATTTTTGGAAGGAGAAAGTTCCTCACTGATAAAACAAAATTCTGACAGACAGGAAAAACTATGATATGCTCAGGCCACGGCTGCACTCTCTATTTGATCACATCCACTCCTGAGCACACAGTGGTGCAATGGATATTTTATATATTCTTTTTATGTGTTTGACAAGCCAGCATGGTGTCAATTCCTATGAGTGGAAAGTGTTGGTTCAAATGGCTCTGAGCACTATGGGACTCAACTTCTGACATCATTAGTCCCCTAGAGCTTAGAACTAGTTAAACCTAACTAACCTAAGGACATCACACACATCCATGCCCGAGGCAGGATTCGAACCTGCAACCGTAGCGGTCTTGCGGTTCCAGACTGCAGCGCCTAGAACCGCACGTCCGCGGAAAGTGTTCTCGTTGTATTTGTGGCATGTATATGAATTAAGAAGAATTTTCTGAAGATCTGATGATGACAGCAAAATTCTGCTGAAACCACTCATTGTGAAAAAAAACTAAAAATACCAAGTTTTCTTGGCTGCAGAAGATTGTCCTATTCGCCAATGACTTAAGAGCATGTGCACTTTATATTTTTTACTATCTATTGAATCACAGTTCTCAATAAACATTGTGCAATTAGTCATAAGTGTCCTCATTTGAGTAGCCTGAGATTGGTGGTTTTCTAACAACACATTACTCACTTTTAAGTTAGTATCAGTACTACTTCTTTAAAGTAAGTTTCTTACAGTCTTATTCATGCCATTAAGTTTATTTTGCAATCAATGGCAAGTAAAAACATGTGGTACAATGTCAGCACACATGCAAAAATAGTGGAAGTCAAAAATACACAATGTGAATCAAGATTTCACTTTGTGATTACTCTTTTCTTACCGTTCTTATTATCACACATTAATTCAAGGAAAATAACACATTATAACATAAGTAACTAGAATTTGTTCTTTGTTAGAATAACAGTTAAATTATGTTTTCAAATAACTATTTTACATTTACAGTTGACTTGGGGTGATCTGTACTTCACAACTATGCAAGAACTTTTCGATCATGATCTTGAATTTGAAATAACCAGAGACTATCCACACCTTGCAACACTAAGGAACAAAGTTGTGAACATACCATCAATTAAATCATGGATTGAGAAACGACCAAAAACAGATCGATGAGGCATATTTTGATGATGTATACTTTCATGTGATACAGGAATATTTGTACTTACGTGTGAAAACTTACTGACAGATATTAATTATAACTTTATGAGGCTTAAACCACAAGAAGTTTTACTATTCCTATGTTTTATACCACAAAACATATGGCAATGGCTTTGTAATGAAAGACACATATAAAATTTTGTTATTATGTCATGTAGTCAAAGAAATTCAATAAACTACACACTAAATCTCAACTGTGAACTAAATTTTTTTCTCATAGATTTGATGTTGACCATGCCTTAAGAAAAGAGATATAAATCAACCTGACTCAAGTAGTTAACTGTTTCACAATGGATTAAGCCTCACAGTGTTATTGTGCATTTTTATGTGTTATACTAACCTCCCAGTCCACATAACCAGTCTGCACTGGAAACCTATGGCTTCAGTGAATGGCCAACACATTGACTGCCTACATAAATATCTTCTCAAATAAAAAAGTCTACTGGCACTGAAAGATGCTTCACAAAATTTTTACATTTGCAGTAATATGCAAAAAATGTTAATAATTAAGTGAATAGATAATGTGTGAAATGGAGAATTACTAGACATGAAAAGATTGTCATAAAATGAGAAGCAATGGAATGTGACACTGTAGCAACCAAGAGACAGAAGAAGGCCCTGTAAGTGGGCTTATACTGCAGAAAGTGTAATGTCAAAGTATTTATGACATTATGAAAATGATAGATTGCTACTCACCATACAGTGTGACTGAGTCTGAGACATAGACAGTCACAGCAAAACGACTGCTATACATTTGAGCTTTCAGCTAAAAGGCCTTCTTCTAAAGTGGGGAACACACACACATTCACTTAAGCAGAACTCTCTCTCTCTCTCTCTCTCTCTCTCTCTCTGTCACACACACACACACACACACACACACACACACACACACACACACATGACCCCTGTCCCTGTGTGTGTCTTAATTACTTTAGAAGAAGGCTTTTAGGCTGAAAATTCAGATGTGTAGCAGTCTTTTTGCTGTGCCTGTCTGTGACTCGAAGTGTCCTCTATATAGTGAGTAGTAAACTATCCTTTTAATAATAATGTATTTATTTCATGTGACATGTTTTACATTGTCACTGGAAGAAGGTAGAAGACATTCACATGATGTCACATGTGATTGGATTTACCATTTCTGGATAGATAAATGCCAATAGAGATCAAATCATCACAAACTTTTGTTGATATGTCCTAGCTGCCTCAATTATGTGTTCTTTTTAAGAAGAGTGTTTTAATTTTTTGAATAATGAGTCAGAGACAGAAGTTACTTTTATTTTTTGTTACATGAATTTTACCATTTATGGCACCTGAATAGCTAATATTACCCACACATGGTCAGGTTAACTGCAAAACATATCCACAATGCTTTATAGAAACTGTGTAAGATTTTGAGCAAACTGTTGCAGAAAAAGATAGTAGTTTGAGGCAGGGGTGTAATTACAGCTGTGGGAATCCCATAGCAAACACATAATGTGGTGCCTGACACTCCCTCCCTCCTGCCCACCCTCTTCCCAACTCAACATGTCATCCACATGTCATCTCTCACAACCAGCTCCTCCCCACCATCCCCTCCCTCCCTCCTCCAATCTCCCTTCATATACTCACACACTGCATTATACCATTCCCTGTCTACTTGAGGCAAAAAGTGAAATAAAGTTAGATAAGAAAAATAGTCTACTTCATTTTAAATACTTTGTTGAAGTGAAATCGAATGTCAAGAAGTTTTCCCTGTTCACTCCTTAAATAAAAGAGCTCATCTTCCCTGCATCACTGCCCATGTAACATACTGCGCACCACTTCAAGGTACATTTTAATTAAACATAAAAACATACTGTTTCTTATGAGTTTCTGTCTTTAACTAATAAGACATCTTATTACTTCAGGACAAAAAAATGTTAAAAATTAATTAACACAATCAACAATGCCACAAAAAGTGAAATAATGTCATGTACTGTGCTGCATGATAAAACAGGAACAAACAGATAATTTGAAGAAGTGCATTGGTTTGAATAACCTTGTGAGACAGTAAACTGCCAATGAAGTGTTTGTGCTTAGTGACCCAAACTTTTTGTTTTACTTGAGTGATCAATCAGTGCAGGGTTTCATGGCTGGTATTTGCATAGTTGGGAATTTTTGTTTAATATGCTTTAGGCATTGATTCAAAACATTCTATTCCTTAATGTTAGAGACATCATGAGAGGTGTAAACATTCAGGTAACAATTTCATCAGGCTATGACATCATCAGACCACAGACTGCAGAGTCATGTCAGCATTGTTACAGAGGTCATAGTGAGGAAGAACTGTCACTGTTTGTTTTATTTCATGCTAAGGCCCATAACCTGTCTCGTTTCAGTCATTCTTTTCTGCTAAAGTTGTTTCTGTTCTTTTGAAGGATTGAAATTAGACAAGTTGTGGGTCTTAGTGCTAAATAAAGCAAACACTGCTGACTATTTTTCGCTAGAAGCACCTTAACCCAAGTCAGTACAACTCTGTTGGCTCGATCACAAATTGGTTTGCTAATCTTGTTTCTGTTTGAAACTGTTATTCAAGTCTTTATAGCCTCAGATGATATATCCATCATTAAAAGACGAAAAATTAGGCACAAAAACATGCCATGGACTAACACCTGATCCCCATAAAAGAAAAATTAATTAAATAACTTTTTCCTCGTTCTTGGATGTACAAAATTACAAACTATTTTCAAAAAATCAGTATTTCTTACTCTCTAATTTTCTACATAAATTTATACTCCTACATCTCCATCTTTATTCTGAAAATCACTGTAAACCACTTGGGAGAGAATATTTTAATTGAATCATACACTAAATTCTGTTTCAGTTTCATTTGTGAATGGAGTGTGTTAAGAACGGTTGTTCCTTCCTGTTTTTTCTAAAATATTTGAAAAACTTGTGGCAAAACAACTAGAAAATTTCCTTGCAGTAAATGACATTATTTGTAAAAAATCAGTTTGGTTTTCAAAGAGGAAAAAGCATCATAAATGCCATCAGAGAATTTACAGAAAAAATAAGCACATCACTTGGCCAGGGTACAAAAGCCTCAAGAATATTCTGTGATCTTACAAAAACCTTTGACTCAATGAACCACTCATTGTTACTTCACAAACTGAAGAGCTATGAGATCAAAGATACTGCATTACAGTGGTTCAACTTTTATCTGACAGAAAGGAAACAAAGAGTTATTTTAATGTCAGCTACCACTTTGAATGGAAAACAATTTCCCAAGGAGTTCTACAGGCTTCAATACTGGGACCTTACCTGCTCTTGTTGCACATAAATGATTTATCATTAAATATTGATGCTCATTCAGTCTTGTTCACAGATGACACCTCAGTCCTGACAGAAAATGATAGAATAGAAAAGATTCGAGATAGTATAGAAAATGTTCTGGGGAAACTGGAATCCTGGTTCCACAAAAATGGACTAGAGCTCAACATCACTAAGACCCAGAGAAAGCAATTTTTCTCTAAATTGCAAGGAATATGTCCTGTACAAATGCCCACAATAATCAGCTGATGACAGAAGTGAGCCATATGAAATTTTTTGGCCTAAACCTTGATAAAAGTTTAAATTGGAGGACACATAAAGACTTCCTGGCAAACAAATTAAATTCTCTAGCTTTTGCAATTTTTATTTTATCAGGTGCCACTCATATGGACACAAGAAAGACAGTCTACCACAGTTATTTTGGATCTGTTATTTGGTATGGGATAATTGTCTGGGGAAACTCTAGAAGCAGTACAAGGCTACTAATTCTTCAGAAGATAATCATTAGAACCATGAGTGCTGCCCACAAAAATGAGTCATGTAGACATACCTCTACAGTACAGCATGTGCAGATGGAAGACGTCACGGAGAAAGAGATAGCCACTGCCTATATACTGTATACTGGTGCACTATCGGGGTAAATAGGATGAATATTGAGGAAACACCAAGTAGGAACTGTCTTTTGCCCACCAAATAAAACACAAGCATTATTGGGAAGTGTCAAAGACAATCTCAGTTTGCAGAAGGCTGGCATATACCAGATTCTGTGTCAATGTGGGAAGACTTATATTGGATAGACAGTGCACACCATCAAAGATTGTTGCCAAGAACATCAGAGGCACACTCGACTGGGCAACCCCAACAAGTCAGTGGTCACAGAGCACTGTTTGTCCAAAACTCATGAAATGGACTACCAACATACCAGGGGGTTGGCACAGACATCTAAATACTGGGACAGCGTCATTAGAGAGGCTATCGAAATTCGTACCAGGGACAGACTCATCAACTGAGATTGCGGCTACAACCTCAACAGGGCATGGGAACCAGCATTGAGTCTAATTAAAAAGACGCTCAGCAAAGGAAACGAACAGACAACTAGGGCAGACAAGGCAATTACACCGACACTACCACAGACGCCAACGCCAGCATCTCAACGACCGCTGACATGCAGGTGCGGAAAGAACGCCTCGCGAAGGGAGGGGATTTAAGACGGACGCCTGTCCTCAGGAGTTCAGTTTGTCAGCACACCTAACGATGGCAACATGTCCGAAATATTGTGTTCGTTGAACACTATGGACCAGCAGTACACCTGTGGACAGTTCGAGAAATCTGAATTTTGCGTACAATGGAACCATGTTAAAAACAGTCGGACCACTTGAATATTGTGTAAATTGGTACCATGTTCAAAATATTAAACATATTGACAATACTGGTGTAACTTACAGTATTTCTGTGTCTGTATTATTTATTAAAAATGCATAAGCTTCAACTGAATTATATAAATTGGTCCCATGTACAAATACATGTAAATGATCATAATTTTTTATTGAAAATATGTAAAAGTACTTTCTTGTCTATATTATTTATCGAAAATAAATATGCTTAATCGGCAGCACACAATGTTTATTGGTTTATTTATTTATTAATCAACAAGTAATCATGTACATAATTTGGTTTTAGTCAACCAAATGCACATTTTTGGATACATATGTATGTGATGAATATACACAATTTTGTAGATTCCTACATACACACACTATTACATATGCAACACAAAATATCAAGTATATATACTCCATTAAAAGTGAACTCATACATCAATTACAAGGTGATACTGCTATTTACAAGATGAACAAACACAGGGAAATTACAATGACTGAAAAATGAAACATATAGATTCATCTTGATCACAGCACAGTTCTGTAATATTTATGCATAAGTTATGTAATTGAAGTAATGATTGAGATTTTTGTTTAGGAATTCTAAGTGCTGCAATGTGAAACAAGTCAGATTAATTGTCTGTAGGAATGCTAAGTGCAAGATTTTAAATAGTGTGAAAAGTGGCCTACAGTATTCATACTTCTTTTTAAAAGATGGTATTCTCACTGCATGCTTCTGTAATTTAAAAATGCTAATAGATTCAGAGCTGTTTCCCAAGGAATAGAGGCCTCAGCTAATAACAGACTGAAATAGGGTATGGTCTATAAAAAGGCTGATGCATGAAGCACACAACAACTTCCACCATCATACCTTTGTGATTTTTGCCAGGAAAACAAGAAAATCTGGTCCTGTATAAAATGACTTAGCAATTCGAAGGCTTCCATTATTCAACCAGTCTAGTGTGGTAATAGATGACAACAAAATGAACACTGAAGTTTTAAATTTGGCATTTAAAAAAATCATTCACACATGAAGATCACACAGGCATACCATAGTTTGAATACTGCACAGACTCTCATATGGAGGACACAGAAACAGACATCCCTAGCACTGAGAAGCAACAAATAAGTTGCCAGTTCAGATGAAATACCAATTCAGTTTTACAGGGAGTGCTCTACAGCATTGCATTTACTATGAATATGTGGCCCAGTGTCAAAGTCCTAAGTGACTGAGAAAAGGTGATGATGACTCCTGTATATAAGAAGGGTAAAAGAACAGACCCACAAAATTATGGAACAATTTCCTTGCTGCAGAATTCTTGAGTCAGAAAAGCATCTGTCCTCAAGTCAGCAGAGATTTAGAAAGCATCACCCATACGAAATTTAGTTTGCCCTTTCCTCACATGATATCCTTAGAACCAAGGGCGAAATTAAAATTTCCAGGCTGTTAGGCCATTCATCAACCACAGCCTAATAGCCTGGAAGTTTAAGTGAGGTGAAGTCCATGTACCTAGATTTCCATCAAGGATTTGACATAGTGTCCTATTGTAGAGTGTTAACAAAGGGTGGCATTTGGAATAGGTTCCCAGATGTATGAGTGGCTTGAAGACTATTTAAGTAATAGAATATAATATGTTACCCTTCCTGGCAAGTGTTCATGAGATCATCAGCAGTACCTCAGGGAAGCATGATAGGAAAGTTCTTGGGAATGTGATTGGCCTACAATTTGCTACATCTATTTTCCACTTTTTAAAATATTGGTAGAATTTTTGCAATTTTTAGATGGCGAGGATATGGTCCCTCCTCAAATGATGCATTTATGATATCAGAGACATAGTGTGAACACATTGCTAGCAAAAAATTAGGGATTATGTCATGCATGGCAGGCATGACCTTTTTCAACTTTCTTCTTATAATATTTTCTATTAGGACAAGGGAGTTCACGAGAACATCTGTGATTAGAAGAGTGAGTACAGTGTTCTTAGTGTCATGCAATAGTTTTTTGTGAAATCTCTGAGAATTATCCATTAAATTCGTTGGCAGTCTCCTATGTACTATTTTTAATTTTCCATCCATATTCAATGTAACTCATTCATCAGCAGCTCACTTCCTTCCAATCTGCTTATTGAAGTTTTCATTCATCAGCAGCTCACTTCCTTCCAATCTGCTTATTGAAGTTTATGTCAATGTTATTTCCATATCGATGTTATTTCTCAAAATATGTAAACACCCACCCACCCACCCACCCACTTACCCACCCACACACACACACACACACACACACACACACACACACACACACACACACACAGAGTGATTATTTCAATGTTGTTGTCACATCAAGAATGCCTGTATTATTGTTCTATAAAATGCATGTTAGCTAAAATAATAAGTCAGCTACTGGACGAGAGAAGTTACGTACCTTACATTGACACCTAAATAATGACCATGCACTTTCATTTTAGGTGCCATAATTATAACTTCCATGTCTAAATTACTCTACAACAGTACAAACCACTATAGCTAAAAATAAAACGTTGCAGTAATAGTTGACAATTCCTCCTACATCTAAATGAGGATGTGTTGCCAAAAACAAAGGTGACCAAGAACCATTTTAGGAGGGAAAAGGATAAATTTTCAAGAAAAATATAATTAACATTATTGAATGGCCACTATTGCTTCTTTTATTATTTATGGTTTTGAACTTACCTGTGGTAGCATATTTAGCCACCAATGTCACATTTTCCTACATTTCGTCAGAACAAATTTTACTACAAATGGTGTTTTGACAAGATATTTAATGTGTTAAATCACTTAAACTGCATATTTTTCATAATGCACAAATATAGCTTCATAAAACACCAAATGAGAAATGTAAACAGAACACGGTAAAAGTTAATGATGGAAAAGTTCCTGCTCAGAAGAGAAAGTTCTATGTCTATAACACATGCTCTTTGGACCAAAATGAAATTCTTTGTCTAAATACATAGATTTCAAGCATAACACATATGCAGTTTAATGTGCTAGTAAAACTAAAGATCTCTGATCCAAAGGAAAATTTAATCATTGCACCAAAACAAAATTGTCTGTATTATTTATCAAAATGCACAAGGATTTTGAGTACAAAACACACATTCACATATTCATTCTAAAACACAAGAAACCACGCGTGACATTACTGATCTAACTTACAGGTTAAAATAACTTGACACGAATTGACTTATGGTGACACACACTACAAACTACATGACATCCAGCAGCATTAATACACAAGTAACAAATTGCATCATACATCATCTTTTCACAGATAAGCATCAGTTACCATTACCTTGATCATGGTGAGCCCAATTACACTGAATCCAATGGGGGCAACGATGGTTGGTATGGTGACATCCATTACGCTAACATGGTGACTAGCATTATCCTGAACATAATGGGACAATGATGTTCAGTTGACTTGGTGACTGCCATTATTGTGATCACAATGACTACTACCACCCGAATGCAGTTGGGGTAATGACAGTCACTAGGTATGGTGACTGCTTTTATCCTGATTATAGTGACTACTATTACTGCAAACACAACTGGGACAATGATGGTCAGTTGACATTGTGACTGCCATTACCCCTCAACCATTGTGAATATCATCATTACTACAAATGCAATTGGGGGAATGATGGTCAGTTGACATGACGACTGCTGTTACCCGTCTATCATGGTGAGTACCATTTGCATGATGTTAGTCTATGTGCCAGAACTTGACAGTAGATGTCAGCTACTGGACCTTAAAATGGATCATAAAACCAGAGGCTGACAGTGGATGTGCCATAACCTGACAATGGGTATCAGCTACTGCTCCTCAAATACAGGGTGTCGCACTCGAAACAGGTCCCACAAACAAACATTTACTTAAACTATGCTTAAAGGTTTTGCATAAAAATCAGGAAATTAAATTAAATGATCATGTCATACTTTGTTTATGGAGAAATATAGGTGAATCGCAAAATGTGTTGGAAGTGACCACCCTTGACTTGTAAACATAGTTGAAGTTACAGATTCTCAAATTCCGCTGCCAGAACTTCTGGTGTCACTGCCTGGATTTCACAGATGATGTTCTCTCGTAAATATTCCAAGCTGTGAGTTCTTATAGACTTTGCCTTTTAGGCTAACCCCAGAGGAAAAAGATAGATGATGTTAAATCAGATGACCCTGGGGGCCACAGTTCTTTTGAAATCACTGTGCCGGTGAAAAATGATTCGACCTCATCCTGGTCCCTTGAAAAGTGCAGCATGTGGTGCCAGGCTGTTGGTGCCAGCTGAGGGTAAGTTATTGATCATCCAAGTGGTTTACAAATTCCCAGACTATACTGATGTGAACTGCACTTGTCACAGCAGACTTGAAAAAAACTGGTCCGATGATGTGATGCTATGATATTGCACAGAACACACAAATCTTTTGGGAATACAGGGGGTGCTCGACCAATGCATGTGGATTTTCATTACACCACAAACGTGTATTCTGAGTGTTTATATAGCCAGAGAAGTGGAATCATGCCTCATCATTGAGCCATTTGTACTGTAGTATTCCTGGCCTCTGAGCAATAAACTGTTGAAACCAACAGCAAAGTGTAATGTGCTTGTCTTTTTCATTGACATTCAGTTCCTGAACAACTGTAAACCTACATGGATACACATGCCTGCTTTCTTCATGGCTCTGTGACATGTGCTCCGTGACATTGCACATTCCTGAGATAAACGTCAAACGCACTCTCCAGGAGAGGGCAACAATCGTCGTTTCATGTTAGTCAGTTTTTCTTCCAATAATGGCTGCCGTCCCCCGCCTTGAAGATCCAACACTGTTCCACTGCTGCCCACTTTGTTCTTTAACTGTTAACATTTAGACGGTATATGCTGGTCGCCAAACCATTCAACAAACATTCCCTGACATGTCTTAATGCAACCAATAATCCAATATTGTTTCACAGGAAACACGAACCCTTCAACATAACAGCAATACATTGTCACTAAACACTGAACACCGAGCTCCAGCCACATTGATACACATAAACACACTGTTGTATACTTGGCCACTGTTTCTATGTTTCGATACAGTGTATCGATACGTGGAACTGTTTCAGTGTTTCGGAACGGCTGTGGGTCACTGTTTCGAAACAGTGGTGTTTCATTCCGCCCCTGTCTCGGATAACCGCACCAGATTCGATCTCGAGCCAGACACAGAAACTCCATCGTTGTTTCAAAATAAGGCTGTTTCAGTCCACCTGCGCTTGGAACGGACTAATTGCATCGAAACAGTGATGTTTCATTCCGCTCTGTGTTGTACGAGATTCGGGCTCGGCACAGATTCTGAAACACAACATAACACTTCATGAAACTCTTTCAAGAGTGTCGAAATCTTTTTGACAAGCAATAGCATGAAGCTTAAGATATCCGTTTCTAACTGACTGTCCTATTACGAAATGGCGTAACATCTGCTTTATAAACACTAACAAAACAATAAAACAACACATACTATTCAAATTCAAAATAATAAGTATGTGAAAATCATTCGATTAAATTACACTTTTTTTTATAACATACGCTTCTCTTTTCATACACAGTAATCGTATTAAGAAACGCAAGTAGGCCTATAACATTTTGAATAAAAAAGGCGTAGAGTGACAGTTATTAGACATATATATAAATTTGATCTAGGTATAATTGCAAGCAATCTGTTTGGCATATCACTGATAGTGTAATTGTGAACGGGAAGGGCTGGGAAGCATGGTGACTTTATGGTAACGGTTCGAAACACCTTGAAAGATAAAATTTTTTTCTGTTATATTTTGTTATTTATTCGAATTATTTGGCGTTTTTTATGAGTCTATAGTCACTGTGCCTATTATCCAACAATGATTCCCTTCGTGTGCATGGAAATTACCAGGATGGGTATATGACCCATACTAACGGAATGTGGGAATCCCAGTAGCATATCCGTTGTTTCTGCAGTTCTCCAGTTCCGTTCGTGGTGGTTCTTCTGTCTTCAGCTATGGCTGTCCTCAACCAATTGAAAAGTATGAAAGTCACATAACATGAAAGCAGCGCATTTACTGCAGGAAACACAAAACTGCCAAGACGCCCAAGTGATAGTTTCATACTTTCTGCGAAATAATTAGCGCTCTCGCACCTCATTTGTGTTTATATGGACATACTTATACAATAGACATTCAAGACGATAAAATGTGTAGGTTTATTAGATTACAAAACACAAACTGTTTCACTGTTTCGAACCAGTGTATCGAAACATTACATTGTATTGTTTCATTTGTTTCGAAACACTTAAGTGTTTCAGTTTGCCCATCTCTACACTGTTGTGTCAAATGATGTCGCAGAGCGCAGTGTTGCCACGTCAAACGTCTCGAATTACACGGTGCAATTTCAATATAGTTCCACACGTTTGAGGGGCCTCTTTCGAGTGGGACACCCTGTAGTATACTAACACCAGACACTGACAGTGTAGGTGCCATAACTTGACAGTGGATCTTAAGTAGTATTCTTATAGGGTATAAGAAGCTGATAGTTTATGTGCCATAAGTTGGCAGAGTGCATCAACTACTGCTTCTTAAAACGGGAATGTAACATCAGAAGCTGACAGTGTATGTGCCACAATTTGCCAATGAGTGTCAGCTACTGGATCACAAACTACCTCTGGGCATTGTCATGTTACAGTAAACTGTAACAAACTGCTTCATACAATAACTGCACATTTTCGCGATTTTGACTGAGATAAACTCACACTGCAGCGCTCTTCTTCAGCATGCCATCCCAGAAGTTGGCACAGAAACAACTAAGTGAAAAATCCGTGCAATTAATACTTTTATTTATATGTAAAAGACGACTTCGGAATTTTCCTTTGTGTGAGACCGCATGTGCAAGATTCATGTAAAGTTTTAAAATTCTAGATTCGCTTATTTTACTGTTTGCATCGCTTCTGCATAGTCTTTCATTGATTGTATGGCTATCAATTTTTAATGTGATATAGCGCAAAATTTTAAACGTTCACTACTGGCGCAATAAACTCGTACTGTTATCGTTAATTGTAGACTTAAACTTATTTGTGCTCTTTTAAAATTTTTGAGAACAGTAGGCCTATCCACGTCCAAACCAATCTTTTTCTAATTTGGTTGCATAATAACGTGAGAAAACGTTATTTATGAAAATTTTCAGATGTTTGCAAAACTATATTTTCATGAGTTACCGGTGTTGAGTGTTTTGGATAACTTATTTCTTTGCAAATCAGCGTTTGTGATTCACATAGATAATCCGGAATTTGATTCTATATCAACACAAATAAATGTGCAACTTCAAGAATTTTCTCCAATTACCACTGACATGTACAAATGTAATTTGTAGGAAAATGGCGTTTGTGATTTAGTTACTGTGCCAGATACTGTAACTAATATATTGTGTTAGATGTAGTTTTCCCTTTAAAAAAAGAGTATATGTTGTCTACATTTATCATAAATTAACTCTATTTTCGAGTTTGCTGACAACTATAATTAACATTGAAAAGTTTTTAAAAAACTCGTTTTGTATGAATTCATACAATGAATTAGTTTTTTTTTTTTAGCTCAACAGTTGGAAATTGGCTTGAGTTTGTGAAATGATTGGCAGGTGCTGCGAATCGCTGTGGTGGTACGGATCCAGAGAGATACCTCAAGTGCTATCCTCTTCTGGTCCTGCCTTCTCTGCAGAAAGTAGGAGATCTGTCATTACTCGTCCACTTGACTGCGAGTGGGGTTTCAGTATTAGGTCTATGCATTCTGTACAGGATGAATGGGGACCAGGGAGGACTCAGGGTATTATAATGATTCCCCTAACCAGCAAATTCGGAGTGCTGTCTTTCACTAAAGCGGGAACTGTGTCAATGGGGCTCAGTTCACATGTTTTGGGCAAACCTGTGTTGACTGATGTCAGGACAGGAAAGGACTCTAGGTGTACTCAGTATGTATGCCTGGGGGCCTTATTGAACATGGTGAAGAGGCTATTCCAGCAGCCATTGAGGGAACAGAGTGCAACCAACTGAAGGATGTGGCACACGTTGGAACACATGATGCCTGTCATCTGGGCTCTGAGGTCATACTTGGATCATTCCAGCAACTGCCAGAAACAGTTGAGAAGACCAGCCTTGTGCATGGAACTTCAACGAAGCGTACAATTTGTAGCATTGTCCTCTGAACTGATCGTGGTCCCTTGGATCTGAGTCGAGTGGAAGGACTCAACCAGAGACTTTGAAGGTTCTACGACAAGCTAGGCTGCTACTTCCTGGACTTTCACCATGGGTTTGAGCACTGTAGGGTCCCCCTAAACGGATCAGGTGTAAACTATACATCAGTGACTGATACACAGGTGTGTGTGGGCTGCACACGAGGTTTTCTTTTAGATTAGGTGACTCTCCATCCAATCGAGATAACGATATCTGTAGGAAACCCAGAAGTAGCAGTATAAGACTGACAGAAATTCCTCTCACAGATGAGAGTATTAAAATCCTAGTGGTTAACTGCTGAAGAATTCGCAACAAAGTGCCTGAGTTTGCAGTGCTCCTGAAAAGCATTAGGGCCAGAACATGGGGCTTTGCGTTGATTTGCTTGCCCTTCATAACCTTAATATATTGAAGATCCCTCAAACTAAATAATTGTGTTCACTTGTTGGAAGAAAGCACTGGGCATACCCATTTGCAAGAAGGGCAGCAGAAGTTGTCTACAAAACTGCTGCCCGACATACTTTCATCCCTCTGTTGTAGAATCATAGAAGATATTCTGAGCTCAATCATGCCTCCGTGCCAACCAAAATGAATTCCGAAAAACAATGATCAAGTGAAACACAACTTGCACTTTTCTCACATTACGTACTGAAAGCTTTGGATGAAGGCAGACAGATAGATACCGTGTAGGTGTTCTCAACTGTTTTGAAACACAGGGTTGTTTAATGATTAGCCTCTTAGACACTCCATCGCCTTTAAGGAGTGAATTTAAGTTGTGACTTCATGCACATCGTCTTCATTTTATTTGTTCAATTAACTGCTATTCGTATCATAATGCAGACTGATCTTTGACCCGCAGAGGAGAAGAATGATTCGCATATCCTTACATCACAATATTTTGCAAAAGAATCTTTCATTATTTTAACACAGTGAAAGACTTCTCTTGATTAATCGATTATACGAATTTTTCGCCTTTTCTTTCACATCTTACCCTTCGGGGAGGGTGGGGGGGGGGGAGGGGGGTGCTGGGGTTGCAATGCTCCGGTCGACTAAGCCCAGGTATGCCCTTACTGTTATCGATGGATCGTTTTCTTAATTATGCGTTGATGCTTTTGCGGGTATCCTCTTTGAGTAAACAAACATATCGCGGAATGCTTCAGGTCTCAACAACGGAAGTGTATCCGCTGCGGCCCACGCCGTTGCCTCGCAAAGGTTTGAGACGAGAAGACTGGCGATCAACACGAACGTTGCCGTCCCCATTCGGCAAAATATTAAGAAATCCGTGAAACGCAGCTAAAGTGCGGAGCAACGATAGGAGTCAGAAGGTGAGCCGTCAACCAGAACCTGAGTTCTGCCAATCCGTGGTGCCTAAAATACAGACGTCAGATCGATTTCACTTTCGTGTGGACCCGTAAGATAAATTCTCACCGGCATGTATGTTTAATGAATACAGAAACCGTCGGTACTGTAGTGCCTATCACATTTACTTAATTTTACACGCTGGTAATCCAAACTGTTTTTTGAAGGTTTGTCTGAAGCAGTTTTTATTGGAGCAGCACAAGTATTATAAAACTTATAGTTACAGATAAATCAGAATACTGCAAGTTATACAATCTGCTACGAAGTTTCCGTGCCTAGTGCTACCAGTATTCGCTCATACAGATAATGTTTGGCAAGTCGAGGGTATCGGTGGTGTCTTGAACATACGTCTTCCATCCACATAGCACAACAAAAACACTGAGGTGACGAAAGTCGTGGGATAGCGGTATGAACATATACAGATTGTAGTAGTATCGCGGGCACGAGGTATAAAATGGCAGTGCATTGGCGGAGCTGTCATGATTCATGTTAAAAGGCTTTCGATTTGATAACGGCCGCAAGACGGGAATTAACAGAACTTGAAAGCGGAATGGTAGTTGAAACTAGTCGCGTGGGTCATTCCATTTCGAAAATAGTTAGGGAAATCAGTATTTCCAAGATCCACAGTGTCGACAGCGTGCTGAGAATAGCAAATTTCATGCATTACCTCTCACCATGGAGTTAACGACAGAGGTCAGAGGCATTTACGTAGAGTTGGTAGTGCTAGCAGACAAGCAACACCGAGTACAATAACCGCAGAAATCAGTGTGGGACGTACGACTAACGTATCCATTAGGATAGTGTGGCGAAATTTTGCGTTAATGGGCTATGGCAGCAGACGGTCGAGACAAATGCCTTTGCTAACACCACCACATCGTCTGCAGGGCCTTTCCCGGGCTCATGACAATATCGGTTGGACTCTAAACAACCGGACAGCCATGGCCTGGTCAGATGAGTCTTGATTTCAGTTGATAAGAGCTGATGGTAGGATTCGAATGTAGAGCAGATCCCACAAAGCCATGGACCCCAATGATCAACAAGGCACTGTGCAACCTAGTGGTGGCTCCATAATGGTGTGGGATGTATGTACATGGAATCGACCGGGTCCTCTGGTCCAACTGAACCGATCATTGACTATAAAAGGGTATGTCCGGCTGTTTAGAGGCCATTTGCAGCCATTCATGGACTTCATGATACCCAGCAATTATGGAATTTTTATGAATGACAATGCACCAGTTGTTTGCGATTGGTTTGAGGAACATTCTGGACAACTTTTGCAAATAATTTGGCCACCCAGATCGTCCGAATGAATCCCATCGAACTTTTATGAGCCATAATCGAGAGGTCAATTCGTGCACAGATACCTGCACAGGAGGAAGAGGAGGAGGGGGGGGGGAGGGGGGAAGGAGGAGGAGCAGATTAGTGCTTAACGTCCCGTCGACACCGAGATCATTATAGACGGAACACGAGCCCTGATTAGGCATGAATGGGGAAGGAAAGCGGCCGTGCCATTTTAGAGGAACCATTCCGGCATTTGCCTCAAGCGATTTAGGGAAATCACGGAAACCCTAAATCAGAATGGCCAAACGCCGGCTTGAACCGTCGTTCTCCCGAATCCGAGTCCAGTGGGCTAACCACTGCACTATCCTACTCGGTTCCTACACCGGCAACAATGTCACAATTATAGATGGCTGTGGAGGTTCTAACAACACCACCACTTGCAAAGTAGGTTAGAAATCAGATTAACAATGTTGCTCACGCAGCATATGTTCGCTTTATCGGGCAACAACAAAGTTATTGACTGTGGATGGTATCATCCGAATGGAAATAATGAAGTCACTGTAAAAAAAGTCATTAATTTTGGCACTTATCTTGAATGGATTTCCACGTAGATTTTGTCGAAGTTGTTATGGCTCATCTTGTTGATTCTAGGGTGATTCCACTTTGACTGCTAGAAGGTCCAGATCTGTATTTTAGCAATATTTGAAGACCGAACAAATACGTTTTTCAGGAAATTCTTAATGATCAAACAATCCCAGATCAGAACAATGGTATAGTAGAAATAATTTTTGACTTGGTGTTCGCCGGCCGCGGTGGTCTAGCGGTTCTAGGCGCGCAGTCCGGAATCGCGCGACTGCTACGGTCGCAGGTTCGAATCCTGCCTCGGGCATGGATGTGTGTGATGTCCTTAGGTTAGTTAGGTTTAAGTAGTTCTAAGTTCTAGGGGACTGATGACCACAGATGTTAAGTCCCATAGTGCTCAGAGCCATTTGAACCATTTTTGAACTTGGTGTTCACGATCCACATTTTTATTAACTTCTTGTAAATTCACATATACTTCTTCTTAATTGTCACATCATCAACAAAACAGTTTTGTACCAATCTTCATATATTTAATTTCCACTTAAATCAAACACAAGACTTGACTGTTCTTTTACAAAGCGAAATGACAACTTAACTTCTGCAAAGTGAAACAAAGACTGCTCTGTGCACATTCGCGCCAAAACGGTTACAAGTAAGTCAAAGATTATGACAGTCTCACAGAAATGGATACACACAAGAACCATATCACTATAATATATCGATACATCGGAGCACCTATACATTAATAAAACCAAATGTGAATATTGTCACAAAAATGTCTGTTACTTCGCAGAAAAGTAGTACGATATTACTGGTGTCGAGAACTGGGGTTGGAGTGCCGTAATGGTCACGTAAATAAAGAACCATTGCAAGGTATCATGGCTCAATATTTTTTAAGGGACTTCCAGCGACTTGTCGTCCATGCCACGCCGAGTTGCTGCACTGCGTCGGGCACAAAGAGGTCCGATGCAACATTAGGAGGTATACCATGACTTTTGTCACCTCAGTGTAATGCATTTTTATAAGATTTTCTATTGCTCTATAGACGAATTTCAAATACTTATCTTTATTTTTGTGAGAAAATTAATTTGCCTTCTTAATCTTAGGCAGTTAAATAAGGCATGTCAGCGCTATTCTCTTTGTGTTAGTGCAGTACGTATTCCCAAACCCAGCACCGTGCGATCACGTTTTCCTGGCTTCTCGTAATCCTAATACTGGACGAGTAGAGGACGCTGGAATTAAAGCTGCTCGTACTCTGCCTCCTCTCACTGCCAACCTTGGCGATCAATCGATACTGTGCGCAACAGCCTAGGCACTGGAGTTGCCACTGTTTAGGGCTGTGTCATTTCAGTGAAAAGTAAATAATAGCAGTGTCGTTTTATAACATCTCCCTTCCTCGCTGGGTGGTAGACTAATTAAAGAATTACCATGTTATTAATGGTTTGATATTAATTTGGAATGAGGCATCGAACCCGAAGTGAAAGCATTACCCGGAAAAAGTCGGTTGCTATCATAACTAGATCGTTATTGTGCGATTTACTTTGCGCAGTAACGATCGGCAGAAATAAAAAATGTACAAAATAATATGGAAACCAGCTAGTGAAATTCTGGACCGAAATGATGATTAATTTTGACTCTGTTTGGAAACTGTTGTAAATGAACGGTCGCCAGCTCGCTTAATTGAGTGAAATGAATTAAAACTCTTGACTTTGAAATTGAATTACGCTACTGTTGTATTATATTGACAGGCATGGACATTCGTAAAGGCTCTGATCCAGAAAAAAATGGTTCAAATGGCTCTAAGCACTATGGGACTTAACATCTGAGGTCATCAGTCCCCTAGACTTAGAACTACTTAAACCTAACTAACCTAAGGACATCACACACAACCATACCCGAAGCAGGATTCGAACCTGCGACCGTAGCAGCAGCGCGGTTCCGGACTGAAGCGCCTAGAACCGCTCGGCCACAGCGGCCGCCGATCATCCAGAAAAATTTCAGTCATGGACAAAAGCAAACATGCAAATACTTCATGAAATTAATTACTAGTTCTTTACACTACCAGTTACGTAACAAATGAACTGCTTTTCTCACTGTAATGCTAATTGCTGTTAAAATGTTTTGCAAAAGGTAAACTTTTTGACAAGAATAATTTTAGTATTTAAATTGATCTAAAATAATAACTGGTTTTTAAAATGATCAAGGAGTTCCCTACTCTGACATATTGTTACGTAAATTACTTCTCATGCGTATTTGTCTGAACGTGAAGTATTCTTAATTACACTGCTTTGTCAAATTATTTGTGAATAATCAGCACTTAATTAGCAAGTCCAAAAAAACTAACTTTTTTCAGTTCATTAATGACACATTCGGTTAGTTATGGCTACGGAGAGGATTCTGTCAGGCAGTTGTTACTGAGGATTACACACCTTAACACACTTAAGATGCTAAGTATTTGTTATTGGACGATTCACAACCAACGCTGGCAAGCCTTTTACAATTCTAAATGATAAAGCGTTCGGGTCTTATTTCGTAGCGGTGCGATCGGTGCGGCCAGGCCCATTATACCACGACAATGTACGGACACAGGCTCTTCACCACAATTAACTTTGGACCCCTAGCGCTCTTTTTAAACACTGGTTAACCTTGATGTTTTGCACTGTGTCCATTTACTTCTCCACATTATGCCAGGCGATACCGTACGTGGGATTCTGCAGTGAAACGTCTTGCGTCCTCTCGCAGCAGAATTCCTCCTCTGCTTCCTACACTCTCATTCTCTGCGCTCAAACTGTCATTACCACCTGGCAGACACTGTCAGACAGCGCTGCGATCATGCGCCCAGCGATAGTAAGACAATAACACCAACATCTTTGGTTTACGTAATGATGTTCCCTGACTTGTCCAGTTCGTCTAGTATGATTCTTCACATTCTCTTTCACTGGTTATTTCGCACACAGAAAATTATTAAAACATGTATACACCACAATAACATACACAACATACACTCCTGGAAATGGAAAAAACAACACATTGACACCGGTGTGTCAGACCCACCATACTTGCTCCGGACACTGCGAGAGGGCTGTACAAGCAATGATCACACGCACGGCACAGCGGACACACCAGGAACCGCGGTGTTGGCCGTCGAATGGCGCTAGCTGCGCAGCATTTGTGCACCGCCGCCGTCAGTGTCAGCCAGTTTGCCGTGGCATACGGAGCTCCATCGCAGTCTTTAACACTGGTAGCATGCCGCGACAGCGTGGACGTGAACCGTATGTGCAGTTGACGGACTTTGAGCGAGGGCGTATAGTGGGCATGCGGGAGGCCGGGTGGACGTACCGCCGAATTGCTCAACACGTGGGGCGTGAGGTCTCCACAGTACATCGATGTTGTCGCCAGTGGTCGGCGGAAGGTGCACGTGCCCGTCGACCTGGGACCGGACCGCAGCGACGCACGGATGCACGCCAAGACCGTAGGATCCTACGCAGTGCCGTAGGGGACCGCACCGCCACTTCCCAGCAAATTAGGGACACTGTTGCTCCTGGGGTATCGGCGAGGACCATTCGCAACCGTCTCCATGAAGCTGGGCTACGGTCCCGCACACGGTTAGGCCGTCTTCCGCTCACGCCCCAACATCGTGCAGCCCGCCTCCAGTGGTGTCGCGACAGGCGTGAATGGAGGGACTAATGGAGACGTGTCGTCTTCAGCGATAAGAGTCGCTTCTGCCTTGGTGCCAATGATGGTCGTATGCGTGTTTGGCGCCGTGCAGGTGAGCGCCACAATCAGGACTGCATACGACCGAGGCACACAGGGCCAACACCCGGCATCATGGTGTGGGGAGCGATCTCCTACACTGGCCGTACACCACTGGTGATCGTCGAGGGGACACTGAATAGTGCACGGTACATCCAAACCGTCATCGAACCCATCGTTCTACCATTCCTAGACCGGCAAGGAAACTTGCTGTTCCAACAGGACAATGCACGTCCGCATGTATCCCGTGCCACCCAACGTGCTCTAGAAGGTGTAAGTCAACTACCCTGGCCAGCAAGATCTCCGGATCTGTCCCCCATTGAGCATGTTTGGGACTGGATGAAGCGTCGTCTCACGCGGTCTGCACGTCCAGCACGAACGCTGGTCCAACTGAGGCGCCAGGTGGAAATGGCATGGCAAGCCGTTCCACAGGACTACATCCAGCATCTCTACGATCGTCTCCATGGGAGAATAGCAGCCTGCATTGCTGCGAAAGGTGGATATACACTGTACTATTGCCGACATTGTGCATGCTCTGTTGCCTGTGTCTATGTGCCTGTGGTTCTGTCAATGTGATCATGTGATGTATCTGACCCCAGGAATGTGTCAATAAAGTTTCCCCTTCCTGGGACAATGAATTCACGGTGTTCTTATTTCAATTTCCAGGAGTGTATTTATACACTTCATTTATATGTACATAGTTAATAAAGCAGGAAAAAAATTATATGTGGGCACTGTGTTGTGTTACAATAAGTACACTACCGGCCATTAAAATTGCTACACCACGAAGATGACGTGCTTCAGATGCGGAATTTAACAGACAGGAAGAAGATGCTGTGATATACAAATGATTAGATTTTCAGAGCATTCACACAAGGTTGGCGCCGGTGGCGACACCTACAACGTGCTGACATGAGGAAAGTTCCCAACCGATTTCTCATACACAAACATCTGTTAACCGGCGTTGCCTGGTGAAATGTTGTTGTGATGCCTCGTGTAAGGAGGAGAAATGCGTACCAACACGATTCCGACTATGATAAAGGTCGGACTGTATCCTATCACGATTGTGGTTTATCGTATTGCGACATGGCTGCTCGCGTTGGTTGAGAACCAATGACTGTTAGCAGAATATGGAATCGGTGGATTGAGGAGGGTAATATGGAACGCCGTGCTGGATCCCAACGGCCTCGTATCACTAGCAGTCGAGATGACAGGCATCTTATCCGCATGGCTGTAACGGATCGTGCAGCCTCGTCTCGATCCCTAAGTCAACAGATGGGGACGTTTGAAAGACAACAACCATCTGCACGAACAGTTCGACGACGTTTGCAGCAGCATGGACTATCAGCTCGGAGACCATGGCTGCGGTTACCCTTGACGCTGCATCACAGACAGGAGCGCCTGCGATGGTGTACTCAACGACGAACCTGGGTTCACGAATGGCAAAACGTCATTTTTTCGGATGAATCCAGGTTCTGTTTACAGCATCATGATGCTCGCATCCGTGTTTGGCGACATCGCGGTGGACGCACATTGGAAGCGTGTATTTGTCATCGCCATATTGGCGAATCACCCGGCGTGATGGTATGGGGTGCCATGGGTTACACGTCTCGGTCACCTATTGTTCGCACTGACGGCACTTTGAACAGTGGATGTTACATTTCAGATGTGTTATGACCCGTGGCTCTACCCTTCATTCGATCCCTGTGAAACCCTACATTTCAGCAGGATAATGCACGACCGCATGTTGCAGGTCCTGTACGGGCCTTTCCGGATACAGAAAATGTTCGACTGCTGCCCTGTCCAGCACATTCTCCAGATCTCTCACCAATTGAAAACGTGTGGTCAATTGTGGCCGACCAACTGGCTCGTCACAATACGCCAGCCACTACTCTTGATGAATTGTTGTGTTGAAGCTGCCTGGGCAGCTGTACCTGTACACGCCATCCAAGATCTGTTTGTCTCAATGCCCAGGGGTATCAAGGCCGTTATTACGGCCAGAGGTGGTTATTCTGTGTACTGATTTCTCAGAATCCATGCACCCAAATTGCGTGAAAATGTAACCACATGTCAGTTCTATTATATTTGTGCAATGAATACCCGTTTATCATCTGCATTTCTTCTTGGTGTAGCAATTTTAATGGCCAGTAGTGTACATAACCTATTAAGTCTCGTGTACCACCTAGTCTGATGCAACAAGTATTAATGTTTATCTGTGAGAAGACTCTCGGAGCAGTGAGTGACGGGAATAACCCTTTCGATAGAAGTCAAAAGACTGCGTATGACTTCGGACTCACATTCGTATGTTTCCAATTGATGGTCGCCAGCAGTGTGTATGTTGTATGTAATGTTGTGTGTAAAGTGTTATGCCGTCGCCAAAGTAGCCCTGTGACCGGCAACACATCTAACACCACAGAGGACCGAGGTTGTCTATACCCAAGGCGTACGCAATGGTAAAAATCGGCTGTTTTGGAAACAGACATTCCGCCGCTTACTACTTCCTGCGGAGGGAGTTCGAGATGGCCTGCAGGAAGTATTACTACATCAATATCTGATTGGCTGGCCAATACTATTTAAAGACTACAACCAGCACCGAACGGCAGTTCACGCCGAATACGGACCTCAAGGACGTCTCCACGGAAGACTACGTCTTCGCCATCGGAATAAGACTTGGAATTAAGTGTATGTGTGTTACCTCGGACTCTTGCGGGAAACTTAGAAGTTACCCTTTGTTGCCTCTAGTAGGAAATTCTTACTGGCTTTGTGATTGTGACTTTTCGTTGTTATTCAGTCATTTCCATGTAGACTTACGTAAATAAAAGTTGTGTTGTAAAAACTTTCAAATTGTCAGTTATAACATAAAGACTATCTTCATTGAATGTATCAATGAATTAAACCATTTCAAATTCGGTTACATATAATTTTTCTGTGATATTTAACTCCACGTGTTACGATTGCTTTCGATAACGAATAAATAGTAATGTTAGCTGAAGTTATTACTCATTTCAGTAATACAGCTAAACATCTGACACAATGTTCATAGTTCGGTGTTTGCAGTAGCAGACTGTCTCCACAACTAACTTGTCTAAAGTCACAATGATTTCTAAATTGTGACACATAATCAGCGAGGAATGTCAGACATTGCTTTTATCTTCCTGCGCGCAGATATGAAGACGTGTCTGAAATTAAGTGATAAAAAGTTTGACACCTCGAGCGCGGAGCCGATTTTACTGAATTTTCCGCTGGGGTGATAGTCTCGCGTGCGGCAACCACTTCACGTGTTAGCGTATAAAAGGACGCCTGATAGTGCGCCTGTACGCCGGCAACCCATCCTACGTCGGCGCATTACTTGTCATCTTGTACACAGGCGTTACCGTGGAAAAAATTCATGCGGCAACTGCCGCCAAGCCGAGTAAGTAAGGAAACTGTAAGTACCCTACTTGATGCTTGCTGAGTTGGCAAATAAACGTGCATGGTGTGGTAGGAAGACACCCTCCAAGTGACGACATGTTAGAGAAAGCAACAGTTGTGCAAGGACGGACTAGTTTCACAGCAGTTATTATCAAAAAGGTTCGTCGTCTATACTAGCAAGTACGTCGCAAGGAGAAGACAGTGATTCATAGGGTGTGCTATTTTTACCACGTAAACGTCGTCGTATAATGCAGTTGCCATCGTCCGAAAGGGAGAATCGTCTGATGGTTCAAAAAGTGATCAAAGTATGTGGCTTTGATCATAGAGGCAATCAGAAACACTGCGCAGTTTACGGTGTCCATGGTGCCAAAGTGAGTGATGAGAATGTGCACAGCTGTAACGAAGTCGAAGATTTTTTATTTTTACAACTAGTTGGCTGTATTATACAAATCAGATTCGTGTACAGTTGCTGACTCACAGCTATGTTTCAAATTGTTCAAGGTTTTTATGAACTCTATGTCACACATCAAATATTTTAACACATCACTACATACGTTTGAGTCAAAGGGTGCCAACAAATACGGATGAAACAAAGGGGCTGTTTTTATTGATTTGTGGACGGGATTGGTGAAGCGTCTCTCCATACACTAATATTTGTCGCAGGATCCACTGATTATAAAAAAATATTTCCACGAAAGCTAATGGGTAGAGATTATATCGAAATTCTGCTGAGAATGCTGCATTTTGCGGACAACATAAAGGCTGCTGCTTTAGATCTCAGAAGTTCAATTCATTGTCGACGAACTGAAGAAAATTTAAAAAAATATTATGATCCTGCCGATATACTATGTATCGAAGTCTCTAACGCCACTGCGAGGAAAAATTATATCCAGGCAAAATTTCAAACAAGTGTGGCATCGAAATGCTTAAATTGATTTGAAATAGTGAAAACTGCTACAGTTTTCTAATTTACGCTGGCAAAGTCCTGCACGTGATAAAAGAAATACTACACCATCAAATAATGTGATGAATTTGTGTCAAGATGTGCTCAAGAAGGGCCATACATTCTGTACCGATAATTGGTATACCAGTGTAGATTGGTAACCTAACAAAAGCATACGCTTTTGGTTGGTACCCTTCGACTAAATCGTAAAGCACTTCTCAAAGGAATTTTAGCGGCCAAATTTAATTGCGTCGAAGTGATTGCAAAAGGGGGCAGTCAACGAACTACGGTCCTGAAATGGAAAGAAAAAAAAGGGACATTTGCTTCTTTTCACTAAATATTTAAGTTAAATGGAAAATGTGACAACCAAACGAGAGATTATTGAGAATCGAAAATCGTTACTGAATATAATAAGGGAAAAACTGCTATTGATCTTTCTGTTCATGTGACTGCATATAGCAGTCCACTGAGAAAAAAATTATGCCGAAGGCTAACATTCTATCTTTTTCTGAACATCGGTGTTGTGAATGCGTTGTATGTAATCCAAAATGTGACAAGAAGGAAAATGTGAGTCTCAATATTTCGGAAACTGTCTGCAGATGCGGTCACACGGCATTCCCGTGAAGGAATCCCAGTTAGTGCCGATGCAAGAAGTACACACCAGTTGAAAACAAAGGAAGGAAAGGTGCATAAAGTGCGTGGATATATGGTGTCAGGAAGAACTACGCTCAGAGCTGGTAAAATTGTTGTTTTTTAAAACACGACCGGTTTCGCAGCTATAAGCCGCATCATCAGGTAAACCTACGTGGTAAAAAGCAAACTACGGTGTCACCACATTTTGTGGATATTAAAATTAGTAAAGGAATGTCTAAAATGTACTCACAACGTTAAAAGATCATAGGTGTACCCACCGCTCCTAGTCAAAATTTACTATTCAGAGAATATCGTCAAATCTATGGCGAGCGAAAGGTAACAAGAAGTGCCCCATTCTATAAAATTTGCCTGCATTTAAAAAGGAAGAATAAAATATTTTATAATGAGCGGACTATTATTTTTTTTAAAATAAAGGCTGGATTGGCGATAAGGAATTTTCTCTACTAACATGATTAGTCGGGACACACGCCAATTACAACGTGGAAATAATCACGTGGTAGTGTCTTACCAGTATGACAGCAGGGCAGCTCAGTGCAGGGCAAGGCAAAAGCAACCCGCACGAACGACAAAGAGAGACTAGCCGGCTGGCTAGACGGACAGTGTGACGTCATATACTTATCACTAGGAAAGCTGCGTCGCTACCTTTACAAGCGATAATAGTACAGATGCAGGCAAATTTTAAAGAATGGGCCCTTCTTCTTTACCTTTATCTCGTGTAGTATTGACGATGTTCTCTGGATAGAGAATTTTGACTAGGTGCGATGGGTACACCTCTGGTCTTTTAACATTGTGAATATATTTTAGACATTCCTTTACTAATTTTAATATCTGTAAAATGTGGTGACACTGTGCTTTGCTGTTTACTGCGTAGATTCACCTGACGATACGGCTTAAAGCCGCGGAACCCGTCGTGTTTTACTAAGCTAGAATTTTACCAGCCGTAAGCGGAGTTCTTCCTAACACCACTCCGTTCAACAGCTGCGGTTGCTCGGAATACACAATAGTGCGTGGATATAGCCAAACGCGAAAACATCTGGGCACAATGTAGCTACAGCCGAGAAGGTGTAAGACGACTCCTGTCAGCTCGCTGCGCTGTTGCCAACTTTCAACTGCGAAGCACTGACGGCTGCAGGCGAAAACAGTAGTCGTCTACAGAGGTTTGACTACACTGAGAAGCTGCCATAGACACGATTACAAAATCGCGTTACGTTATTGGTTGAGGCAGACCCACGAAGCTGCCTCTCCCAGCCCACTGCAACTTTCAGGGATCAACTTACACCGACTCAACTACAGGAAAATAACTTAACAGGTGGTTACCCGTTGTAATACGTCCAAATCTAAACGCCATATTTGTACTGAATGTTTTGATAAACGTCATTAAAAAATACATTTGTTTTTTAACCTAGATACTGCCGTTCCCATGCACTGATGTCTCCAACACGAAAAGTGCACTGTCAGTCCCCACCGACTGGTTTCATCGAGAAGAAAAGTACCGTGCCAGGCATGGGGGACTGACGGAATGGGGAATAAATGGATGACATTCTGGATGTAATGTAGCATGTTCAACTCAGGTGAAAAGGTAGGCAAAGAGAGTTACAAATTTGACACTGTCGATTAAGTGTTCAGCATAATGTCCCGGTGGCCTTGAGAGTCGCGCAGTTTTGACCTTGGGCACTTTCTCGAGCCATTGCGAGTCCACCGCCCTCGTCTTGAGCATGCTGTGCTGGTAGCATAGTGCTCCCGTAGTAGGCGCTTCCCAGAAGCACAGTGCTAACTTGCTAAACAACGACACCGTTCAAGACAAAGACAGACACAGAGTGAAAAACTTACAGTACAAAAACACTTAACAAGAAAAATGGCTAACATGAGACGGTGTTATGGTCCTTCAAGTACAACGGCAGAGACGTCAGAAGGAAATCAAACTGCTGTTTCGATTAAAACAATGATAGAGCTGCATAAGGCATTTACTGAAAAAGTCTAAAACTGAAATCTGTAAATAGTTTGGCACTGATAACTCTACAGCGCCGATAATTAAAATCAGATTCAAATTACAGCTTTGTTTGAGCGCAATATGTACGAACCCAAGGGAAATAATACGAAAACGGCTGAACATGAAGACGTAGAGAATGCAACGCAACGCAACGCATGTTGCTCACACAAGTCAGGCTTCAGAATGTACTCATATCAAGATTTTTGTTTCTGGAAAGAGTTGGTGAACTTCCAGAACAAATGGTTATTGAATATTCTGCAAGTCAAGTTAGTCGGAATGATTCTAAAAAAGAAACGGTACGTTTGCGGAGAAGCTTACGAATTATTAGTTGCACGAGCTGCAGACGGTGCGGTGCGAAATGTAACCGCCATCGGAAAATCTTCCACACAGTTTCCAGCGGTATTCCAAGTTCGTCGCTTGCGCGGACCGTTGATTTTTTGGTCCAAATGTGTTTGAGTTTCGAAGGGACCAAACTGTTGAGGCCATCGGTCCCTAGACTTACACACTACTTAAACTAACTTATGCTAAGAACAACAGACACACCCACGCCCGCGGGAGGACTCGAACCTCCGACGGGAGGGATTTTTTGGACTGTGGCGAAACTTTCCCTCTCCACGGTTCCATGTGGCCCACTTGGTCGACAAGTTCTTTTCTGTTTACAGAGAAAACCAGTGCCCCTAAATTGTAGACATCTACGCACAATGCTCTGTTAATATGCCGGTTCGTTTCCGCAATTCCTACTGAATGCACGCAACACTATCGTAGCAGATAAATCTCTTGCGTATTCCAAAACATAAAAACTCTTTTTTTGCTTTGTCAATATTTTGTCAAGACACTGGACTCGTACGTCAGCTGATGGGCAGGACTAAAACTTGTGCGGTAGCGTTCTCGCTTCCCACGCCCGGGTTCCCGGGTTCGATTCCCGGCGGGGTCAGGGATTTTCTCTGCCTCGTGATGGCTGGGTGTTGCGTGCTGTCCTTAGGTTAGTTAGGTTTAAGTCGTTCTAAGTTCTAGGGGACTTATGACCATAGATGTTAAGTCCCATGGTGCTCAGAGCCATTTGAACCATTTGAACTAAAACTTGATGAGCTTACGGTTCTATTCAGTCATCAATCATATCTCTACATGTAATACTTTGGCAAATATATAACTTTGAAAAAATGAGTCATTTATGGTACCCGTATGTTACGTATATGACTGCTTGCAGTGATTTTTCTGCATCCGTTTAATCACACAATAAGGGGAGGAACTCCGAAAGCGAATGAATAATTTATACTAGGCCCGTTGGTTGGTGGCAGAATGATCGTTCTGTAGTCTGTCGCAAGCGCGGATCCTCTAAACTTTCTCAATAGTTAGTGAAGCCTCACATTGTCAGGAAGGTGGCAGGGGTCTTAATGTAAGTTACTGACTAGGTTCTGTTGCGTTCAACAACAATCTTCAGATCGCGCAAATCGTAAAAACGAGCTGAATATGCAAAAAAACATCATCACCACCAACAGTCATGCAATAACATGCATTCGTATTATGGGCCAACAAGACTAGGACAGTATGCTGTTAATACCATCATCGAGAGCTAGCAAAGCTACACTTCTGGCCATTAAAATTGCTACACCACGAAGATGACGTGCTGCAGACGCGACATTTAACCGACAGGAAGAAGATACTGTGATATGCAAATGATTACCTTTTCAGAGCATTCACAAAAGGTTGGCGCCGGTGGCGACACCTACAACGTGCTGACATGAGGAAAGTTTCCAACCAATTTCTGATACACAAACAGCAGTTGATCGGCGTTACCTGGTGAAACGTTGTTGTGATGCCTCGTGTAAGGAGGAGAAATGCGTACCATCAAGTTTCCGACTTTGATAAAGGTCGGATTGTAGCCTATCCCGATTGCGGTTTATCGTATCGCGACACTGCTGCTCGCGTTGGTCGAGATCCAATGACTCTTAGCAGAATATGGAATCGCTGGGTTCAGGAGGGTAATACGGAACGCAGTGCTGGATCCCAACAGCCTCGGATCACTAGCAGTCGAGATGACAGGCATCTTATCCGCATGGCTGTACCGGATCGTGCAGCCACGTCTCGATCCCTAAGTCAACAGATGGGGACGTTTGCAAGACAAGAACCATCTGCACGAACAGTTCGACGACGTTTGCAGCAGCATGGACTATCAGCACGGAGACCATGGCTGTGGTTACCCTTGACGCTGTATCACAGACAGGAGCGCCAGCGATGGTGTACTCATCGACGAACTTGGGAGCACGAATGGCAAACGTCATTTTTTCGGATGAATCCAGGTTCTGTTTACAGCATCATGATGGTCGCATCCGTGTTTGGTGACATCGCATATCACCCGGCGTGATGGTATGGGGTGCCATTGGTTACACGTCTCGGTCTCCTCTTGTTCGCATTGACAGCACTTTGAACAGTGGACGGCACATTTCAGATTTGTTACGACCCGTGGGTCTACCCTTCATTTGATCCCTGCGAAACCCTACGTTTCAGCAGGATAATGCACGACCGCATGTTGCAGGTTCTGTATGGGCCTTTCTGGATACAGAAAATGTTCGACTGCTGCCCTGGCCAGCACATTCTCCAGATCTCTCACCAATTGAAAACGTCTGGTAAATGGTGGCCGAGCAACTGGCTCGTCACTTTGAACTGTGGTATCGTGTTGAAGCTGCATGGGCAGCTGTACCTGTACACGCCATCCAAGCTCTGTTTGACTCAATGCCCAGGGGTATCAAGGCCGTTACTACGGCAGAGGTGGTTGTTCTGGGTCCTGATTTCTCAGGATCTATGCACCCAAATTGCGTGAAAATGTAATCACCTGTCAGTTCTAGTATAATATATTTGTGCAATGAATACCCGTTTATCATCTGCATTTCTTCTTGGTGTACCAATTTTAATGGCCAGTAGTGTATGTCTGCGATGAACACTCGCCGCCCACGACAACGTGCTTTAGAAGCCAGAACCAAATCCTCGATTCACGACCGAACAATACTGTACTTCCTGCTCGGCTGCTTGAAGCTGCCTGCTTGTCAAAGTGACGAGAGCAGAGTGCAGGCTGCCAGAACATTCCTCGCTAATCTCGGCACGCGGTGTCTGCCGGCGCTGCACACGGGCTGCTATCGCGGTGGGCGGGAGGTGAGCAAACTCTCTGAAGGATTCTCTTTTTATCAGTAGTGTTGAGTAACATCTCCGCCTATCTCACAGCGTGGGAACAGCTGGCGAGACTGGCACGCGTACGGTTATGTGAAGGCTGTCGGCTCGCTGATAAGCCACCATGTTAAGTAACAGAGATTCGCCAGAGGCTCGACTGAGGGGCGTGGCGATAAGGATTCCACGGCCACGGGCAGCGACTCGCCCGCATCCGTCGTCCCAGGCTTTCGGCCTGCGCGCACTAGCGGCGGGTATAACGTCTTAAGTACCTCCTCAAAACAACCAAATAACACGGTTAATTACACTACTGGCCATTAAAATTGCTACACCAAGAAGAAATGCAGATGATAAACGGGTATTCGTTGGACAAATATATTATACTAGAACTGATTACATTTTCACGCAATTTGGGTGCATGGATCCTGAGAAACAGGACCCAGAACAACCACCTCTGGCCGTAATAACGGCCTTGATACGCTTGAGCATTGAGTCAAACAGAGCTTGGATGGCGTGTACAGGTACAGCTGCCCAAGCAACTTCAACACGATACCACAGTTCATCGAGAGTAGTGACTGGCGCATTGTGACGAGCCAGTTGCTCGGCCACCATTGACCAGACGTTTTCAGTTGGTGAGACATCTGGAGAATGTGCTGGCGACGGCAGCAGTCAAACATTTTCTGTATCCAGAAAGGCCCATACAGGACCTGCAACACGCGGTCGTGCATTATCCTGCTGAAATGTAGGGTTTCGCAGGGATCGAATGAAGGGTAGAGCCACGGGTCGCAACACATCTGAAGTGTAACGTCCACAGTTGAATGTGCAGTCAATGCGAACAAGAGGGGACCGAGACGTGTAACCAATGGCACCCGATACCATCACGCCGGGTGATACGCCAGTATGGCGATGACGAATACACGCTACCAATGTGCGTCCACCGCGATGTCGCCAAACACGGATGCGACCATCATGATGCTGTAAACAGAACCTGGATTCATCCGAAAAAATGACGTTCTGCCATTCGTGCACCCAGGTTCGTAGATGAGTACACCATCGCAGGCGCTCCTGTCTGTGATGCAGCGTCAAGGGTAACCGCAGCCATGGTCTCCGAGCTGATAATCCATGCTGCTGCAAACGTCGTCGAACTGTTCGTGCAGATGGTTGCTGTCTTGCAAACGCTCCCATCTGTTGACTCAGGGATCGAGACGTGGCTGCACGATCCGTTACAGCCGTGCGGATACGATGCCTGTCATATCGACTGCTAGTGATACGGGGCTGTTGGGATCCAGCATGGCGTTCCGTATTACCCTCCTGAATCCACCGATTTCATATTCTGCTAATTGTCATTCGATCTCGACCAACACGAGCAGCAATGTCGCGATACGATAAACCGCAATCGTGATAGGCTACAATTAGACCTTTATCAAAGTCGGAAACGTAATGGTACGGATTTCTCCTCCTTACACGAGGCATCAGAACAACGTTTCACCAGTCAACGCCGGTCAACTCCTGTTTGTGTATGAGAAATCGGTTGGGAACTTTCCTCATGTCAGCAAGTTGTAGGTGTCGCCACCGGCGCCAACCTTTTGTGAATGCTCTGAAAAGCTTATCATTTGCATATCACAGCATTTTCTTCCTGTCGGTTAAATTTCACGTCTGTAGCACGTCACCTTCGTGTTGTAGTGTATTTGTTTGTTTCGAGGTAATTGTGCAGTTCTGGTACACACGAAATCTTCGCTCCACAGTACATTTGTACACCGCTAGAGGGACCAAAACGAAGGAAAGTCGAGAATCGCAAGTTAAAACCGCAAGAAGTTTTGGTCTTATGTGAAACCAGTAAACGGATCGAACCCATCAGCCCAGACACTCTGTCATCATAATGACAATGAAACGGACGATGGCATACCGGCTGTCTCTCCTAAGCGTCGTCAGGAGCATTGTCTTCGGTGTTTCGGCGGATATTTGTAAATTTCGTTCTTGCAGTGTGTAGCTGGACCCAGCCCAAACAATTACTGCTCGTCACGCCTTTCATGTAACGAAATGATCGTATGGCATTGTTGGCCGGGAGGCCCCATTCGGGGGAGTTCGGCCACCGTATGGCAAGTCCTTCTTAGGTGAGGCCACATCGGCAACTTGCGAGTCAATGATGATGAAAATAAGGATACACAACACCCAGTCCCCTGCCGGCAATCGAACCCGGGCCCCCTGCGTGGTAGGCGGTAACGCTACCGCTACGGTGGCAGACACGCCTTTTGATGTGAAGCCCAATGACAACAGACAACAGACAGACAGCGTTGCAGAGAAAATTATTTTGAAATCGGAGTTTTCCGTGCCCATTCGATAGTGCGCTCCCAAATTAGTCTAGTCTAATATTCGTTTTATCGACGTGTATTAACGGTGACAGTAAAACGCGAAGAATAAACAGCGATTCAGTAGAGCTGCGTGCTTGGCGGTAGCAGTTAGCGCGCGCCAGGGCAGTGCTGTCACTGCTGGATTACTGGTTATTCTTCGAGCTTTACTGTCTCTGTTAATACACGTAGATTGAAAAATTATCGCACTAGACTAATATGGGACTACTCTGTTTGTAACGGGAAACTTTCCGTCGGCATTAGGCATCGCATGAAAGACATAAAAAAAGCACCCCGTCTTCAGGTCACAAGTGGCCCAGCGGGACCATCCGACGGCCGTGTCATCCTCAGGTGAGGACGCGGATAGGAGGGGCGTGTGGTCAGCACACCGCACTCCCGGTCGATAATATGGTTTTCTTTGACCGGAGCCGCTACTATTCGGTCGAGTAGCTCCTCAGTTGGCATCACGAGGCTGAGTGCACCCCGAAAAATTGGCAACTGAGCATGGTGGCCCGGATGGTCACCCATCCAAGTACGGGCAACGCCCGACAGCGCTTAACTTCGGTGATCTGACGGGAATCGGTGTCTCCACTGCGGCGACGCCGTTGCCGCATGAATGGCGTGATACGTACTATTTGTTTGGGCTGGCTCCAGTTACACAATGCGACAATGAAATTGTAAATATCTGCTGAAACACCAGAGAAAATGCACCTGACGACTCTTAAAAATGGTTCAAATGGCTCTAAGCACCATGGGACTTAACATTTGAGGTCATCAGTCTCCTAGACTACTTTAACCTAACTAACCTAAGGACATCACACACATCCATTCCCGAGGCAGGAGTCGAACAGGCGACCGTAGCAGCCGCATGGGTCCCGACTGATCGCCTAGAATCCCTCGACCACAGAGGCCTGCACGACTCTTACATTAAACACCATGTATACCGAGTGGCTATAATTACGGTGCAGCTACTCATAGAAGTCCAGTGCGTGCAGTAATTATAGTATGGCAGTGGAACTTGGTATGTATCCTTCTGCGTTAATGCAGAATCGATTTACACCGGAAACAAGTTAGTTCCACTTTGGGCACCAGGTGCAAACCTAGCGCTATGAATTCAAGAGGACGTATAGAAATGGGATAGGAACGGGACGTGGCAGAAAATGTGAAACAGGTGAGGAAGGGATAATGTTACTTTTATTATTAATCGTCGCTTCAACATGCATCGGTGAAACGACGTGATCAACAGTTGCTCGCAGCAGTTCCGGTGGAATCTGAGAAACATGCTCCTGTATAATTGCTTTCAGATCAGGTAGAGGTCGAACGTGTCCCTGGTAAACGTGTTCTTCTAGATATCCACAGAGCCATGTCACATGGATTCAGATCATGTGATCTCGCAGGCCATCTGTCTGGTAAACCTTTTGAGATAACGTGTTCGTGAAATTTTGCATTAAGCAGATCTTTCACTGGGCGAGTGGCGTGAGGTATTTCCGCATCTTGCATGAAATCAGTGATTTCCACACAGTTGTGCTCTTCCAAAGCGGGTATCACTTGCTGTAGAAGAGAGCTCGATAACTTGTAGACGTCACTACACACCTGACAGACGCTCTGGATGTATTCTCGTCAAAGAAAAACGGATCGGGAATCAACAACAAACAGTCACATGGCGAGCACAATGGCTCTTCGTATACAACATGCTGTTTAACAGTACCCCAAATTCGGCAAGCTCTGTTTATTTAATGACCCCGTAGTGCAAAATGTGCCTCATCACTCAATGGAGTATTGCCCAGCCACATGGCATCATCTTCGATCCGTGCCAGAAACCGATGGGCAAATTGAGAACGTTGGTGGGGATCAGAGGTTTCAGTTGCTGCACCGTCTGGATCTTGCACGGATACCAATAGAAGATAGGCCGGAAAACTTTCCATATTGTTGACTATGAGATGGACGATTCTCGTGACAGTGCACGAGCACTAGCTCTGCTCGGGGCACGTACTGCACTGTCAGTAACTTCTACCGAGATTCGACGTCGTCCTCTTCCAGATACAACACCAAGCTCAAGCATGTTTTCGTATTTCTTTATCACCTACTTTAAACCACTTACTGACATAGAGGCTCTCCTCAGATCTTTCAGTCGGCGATATTCTCTCAATGCAGCACTGTAATTGCTGCAGTTTACATAAGACATTTGCACTAACAGTGCACGGTCTCTCTTTTCGACAGCCATACTGTTCACTCACGTTATGAGATTAAGTGAGACCGTGGATGCCATACTGGAGACAAACGGCGTACAGCGCTAGACTTGCATCTGGTGGCCAAAACTGGAACTAAACTTTTTCTTACGTAAATCGATTCCGCATTAATGCATTAGCATGTCTATCAAATTTCGGTGCTATACGGTAACTGCAGCTCACACTGGACCTCCGTGAGCAGCTGCACTTTAATTGTGACCTCCCAGTAGTCAAGGCCGAAATACTAAACGCCATTTTTCAAAACGATTTCGCAGAGGAAGATTGGACTGTAGTTCCTCGTTCAAATCGTCCCACGAACGACAAAGTGACAGTTATCGAAATAAGTGACCATGGGTCAGAAAACACCTGGAAGCGATCCTAATGGTTCAAAAAAACAGGTCATTCCAGTTTTCAAAAAGGATCGCCGAAGTGACGCACAGAACTATAGGCCTATATTTCTGACGTCGGACTGTTGTATAATTCTCGAACATGTTTTACGCTCGCGTATTATGATATTTCCACAGACCGTAAATATCCTCTGTAGGAATCAACATCGTGTGAAACGCAGCTCGCTCTGCTCCCCCATGAGGCCCAGAAAGCAGAAGATACAGGCGTCCAAGTAGATGTCTTGTTCCTTGACTTCCGGAAAGCGTTCGGTATACACTATGTGATCAAAAGTATCCGGACGTCCCCAGAACATAGGTTTTTCATATTATATGCATTGTGCTGCCACCTACTGCCAGGTACTCCATGTCAGCGACCTCAGTAGTCATTAGACATAATGAGAGAACAGAATGGGGCGCTCCCCGGAACTCACGGACTTCGAACGTGGTCAGGTGGTTGGGTGTCACTTGTGTCATAAGCCTGTACGCGAGATTTCCACACTTCTAAACATCCCTAGGTCCACTGTTTCCGATGTGATAGTGGAAACACGAAGGGACACGTACGGTTTAAAAGCGTACAGGCTATCTCGCCTGTTGACTGACAGAGACTGCTAACTGTAATAGGCAGACATCTATCCAGACCATCACACAGGAATTCCAAACTGCATCAGGATCCACTGCAAGTACTATGACAGCTAGGCGGGAGGTGACAAAACTTGGATTTCATGGTCGAGTGGCTGCTCAAATAAGGCACACATCACGCCGGAAAATGCCAAACGATGCCTCGCTTGGTGTAAGAAGCGTAAACATTGGACGACAGAACAGTGGAAAAACGTGTGGAGTGACGAATCACGGTACACAATGTGGCGATCCGATGGCAGGGTGTGGGTATGGCGAATGCCCGGTGAACGTCATCTGCCAGCGTGTGTAGTGCCAACAGTAAAACTCGGAGGCGGTGGTGTTACGGTGTTGTGTTTTTCATGGACGGCGCTGGCACCCCTTATTATTTTGCTTGGCACTATCACAGCACAGGCCTACATTGATGTTTCAAGCACCTCCTTGCTACCCACTGTTGAAGAGCAATTCGGGGATGGCGATTGCATCTATTAACGATCGAGCACCTGTTCATAACGCACGGCCGGTGGACAATAACATCCCTGTAATGGACTGGCCTGCACAGAGTCTTGACCTGAAACCTATAGAACACCTTTGGGATGGTTTTGAACGCCGAATTCGTGCCAGGCCACACCGACCGACATCAATACCTCTCCTCAGTGCAGCACTCCTTGAAGAATGGGCTGCCATTCCCCAATAAACCTTCCAGCACCTGATTGAATGTATGCCTGCGAGAATGGAAGCTGTCATTAAGGCTAAGGGTGGGCCAACACCATATTGAATTCCAGCATTACCAATGGAGGGCGCCACGAACTTTTAACTCATTTTCGGGCAGGTGTCCGGATACTTTTGATCACATAGTGTAGTTTCACACTGCCGCCTAATAAACAAAATACGAGCATATGGAATATCAGACCATCTGTGAGATTGGACTGAAGGGTTTGTAGCAAACAGAACACAGCTTGTCGTTCTCAACGCAGATGTCTTCAGACGTAAAAGCTACTCCGGACGTGTCCCAAGGGAGTGTTACAAGACCATTACTTTTAACAATAGATGTAAATAACATAGTAGACAACATAGGAAGTGTCATGAGGCTTTTCACGGATGATGTTGTTGTACATAGAGAACTCGCAACGCTAGAAAATTGTAGCGAAATGAAGGAAGTCTGGCAGAGGATCGACGTTTGGTGCAGGGAGTGGCAATTACCTTCAACGTAAACAAACATAACATATTGTGTATACTTAGACAGAGTATACACTGATCAGCCAGAACATTATGACCACCTATCTAATAACCGATTTGTCCGCCTTTGGCACGGATAACAGCGGCGACGCGTCGTGGCACGGAAGCAATGAGGTCTTGGTAGGTCGCTCGAGGGTGTTGGCACAACGTCTGCGCACACAAGTCACTAACTTCCGTAAATTCCGGGGAGGGGTGATGAGCTCTGACACCACGATAAATCACATTCCAGATGTGTTCGATCTGGTTCAGATCTTGCTAGCTGGATGGAGAGGGGGGGGGGGGGGGAGACATCAGCTGTAACACGCCATCGTGTTCTTCGAACCACTCCATCACATTCCGGGCCTTGTGACTTGCCGTCGGGAAAGATGATCGTCATGAAGGGGTGTACGTGGTCTGCAATCAGTGTACGATACCCCTTGCCCGTCATAGTACCTTGCACGAGCTCCTCTGGACATATGGATGTTCACTGAATGTTCCCTAGAAAATAATGGAGCCGCCGCCAGCTTGTCTCCGTCCCGCGGTACAGGTGTCAAGGAGCTGTTCCCCTGGAAGAAAAAGGATTCGCGCTCTTCCATCAGCCTGATGAAGAAGGTATCGGGATTCATCAGATCATGCAAACTCTGCCACTGCACCAACGTCCAGAGCCGTTGGTAACTTGCCTATTTCAGTCGTAGTTGCCGATGTCGTGGTGTTGACATTGGCACATACATAGGTTGTCGGCTGTGTAGGCCCATTGTTAGAAATGTTCGGTGCACTGTGTGTTCAGACACACTTGTACTCTGCCCAGAATTAAAGTCTGATGTTAGTTCCATCACAGTTCGCCTGTAGTATTTTATCAGTCTGTCCAGCCTACGACGTCGGACTTCTGTAATGAAATGTGCCGCCCAACCCCACGACTTCTGGATATGGTTTCACATTGGTTTCGCCACTCGTTGAAGACACCACAACAGAACTCCTCGAAGACCCGACAAGTCGTGCAGAGCCTCCTAGCCATCATAACCTGCCCTCGATCAAACTCAGATAGATGGCGCGCCTTCGGCATCCCACACAAGGACAACACGTTCACTGATACTACATACACCGTGCGTATGTCTGACTAGTAGTCATTCCTCGCCAGGCGACGCTGCTATCACCTGGACGAGTTCATATCGATAGCAGGTCGATTATTATAATGTTCTGGTTGGTCAGTGAATATAACATTTTCACTTCACTTATTACATATATTCAGACACTGCTAAATTTTTTGTAAGCTTCATCACCCGTGAGTACGTGCTAATATATATTACGGTTTTAGTCCATTGCTCTGGTCATAGACTTATCGCATATATGAAATAAATGGTTTTCCTAGCGCACCGACGAATTGCGATAAAATACTAACCCAAACATTTGGTAGTTTTGAAACCTACCACAATGAGATCCTAGTGTCCTTCTACCAAAGCTTTGCAAACATTTGGAATGAACAAGCCCGTTCGTTCAAAATTCAAATGGCTCTGAACACTATGGGACTTAACTTCTGAGGTCATCAGTCCCCTAGAACTTAGAACTACTTAAACCTAACTAGCCTAAGGACATCACACGCATCCATGCCCAAGGCAGGATTCGAACCTGCGAACGTAACGGTCGCGCGGTTCCAGACTCGGCCACTCCGGCTGGCATGCGTATCAGTGAGAAATGTACTTTAAAAAGGTACAACATACTTGTGTACAAATAACCAGTAGCCAAGAGGCGAAGGGTGATCGCCAATCTGATTGTAACTGATACACAGCCTCTCATATTAATACATCTTACCATTTCTCGGACCATTCGCTTTCAGAATATGTCCAAAATCTTGTTTCGACAATATGGTGAAATTATGGGAAAGGTATGTATCCAGCATCAGTTCAGGATTTTAGTTTTCGGAAGCCGTTCTTTTATTCGAAAAAAAAAAGAAAGCTTTCACATAGGCTGATTTCTCTATTACCTGCTAATATTTTTCTTGTGGAGCGAAAAAGTAGGAGAGTGACACTCACTTCGACTAGCTAGCTTTCGTCCGGGCTGCAGCAAAACTGTGCCGATGTGAACAACTCTGGCCCGGCAATGTATTGCCGGCAACATTGACGGGTAATGGTGACTGATAACGTCGCTGCTTACGTAACTGCAATTCATGTCGATGCAGTATTGCCGGGCCATATTATCGCCAGTATGAAATTTTTGTAGATGTACCCATGGGTCATTCGTGTTGCAGTGGGTGGTCAGCGAAAACGCGATCCCTTTTGCCTTGCCGAAACACGAACATTCAACCAATTATTGACTTGTATGTGGTGCTCGAAGTGTGCTAAAAGAAAACTCCGGCTTCAGAATCCAGAATTTGGCTGTAGTAGATCTACATTCTGCCAGTACCCATAATTAATAATATTAAAGGTTTGCAGCAATATTCTCTGAGCCTCATGTGTACGATTCTGTAACGTCGTGCGGCAACCGTGCCACTCATTTCTGTCACACGATAATTCAATCTAAAAGCCGAAAATTCAGCTAAATACCAAGGTATTACAATTACGAACAACTTAAATTGGAAGGAACACGTAGAAAATGTTGTGCAGAAGGCTAACTAAAGTCTGCGTTTTATTGGCAGGACACTTAGAAAATGTAACAAATGGCTCTGAGCACTATGCGACTTAACTTCTGAGGTCATCAGTCGCCTAGAACTTAGAACTAATTAAACCTAACTAACCTAAGGACATCACACACATCCGTGCCCGAGGAAGGATTCGAACCTGCGACCGTAGCGGTCGCTCGGCTCCAGACTGTAGCGCCTAGAACCGCACGGCCACTCCGGCCGGCGAAAATGTAACAGATCTACTAAGGAGACTGCCTACACTGCGCTTGTCCGTCCCCTTTTAGAATACTGCTGCGCGGTATGGGATCCTTACCAGATAGGGTACATCGAAAAAGTCCAAAGAAGGGCAGCACGTTTTGTATTATAGCGAAATATGGGAGAGAGTGTCACAGAAATGATACAGGATTTGGGATGGACATCATTAAAAGAATTGCGTTTTTCGCTGCGACGGAATCCTCTCACGAAATTCCAATCACCAACTTTCTCCCCCGAATGCGAAAATATTTTGTTGACACCAACCTACATAGGGAGAAACGATCACCACTATGAAATAAGGGAAATCAGAGCTCCCACGGAAAGATATAGGTGTTCGTTCTTTCCGCGCGCTATAAGAGATTGGAGTAATAGAGAATTGTGAAGGTGGTTCGATGAACCCTCTGCCAGGCACTTAAATGTGATTTGCAGAGTATCCATGTAGATGTAGATGTAGATGTTGATGAAGTACGGGGTGAAGGTATGACTTGCTACTAGCATGTAAGGATACGAAAAGATGAGTAGAAAAAATAGGGCATGTTGTGGAGAGACTAGATATATGTTTCTTAAACGGAAGATGTGCACCTCGCCGTGTAAAAAAAAAAAAAACAAAAAAAAAAAAAAGTTGTCGAGACTGGGGTAAAATTCCAAGCTTGTAACAAGTGGTCTGGGTCTGGCCTTGCCTTCTAACTCTAGACGGTATCGCGCACCTCTTCTAGTGTTAGGTTTTCCACTGTTGTGCAGTAAACACGGGCTCGTTCTAGATAACACTCGAAAGAGCTCGTTAGTGCGGCTAGGCAGATATTACACCATGTTCCGCAATTCACAGTTGAGCTATTCCCTCACTTTTGTTCTCTTCATTCCTTGTTTAGAAGGAACGCATGAGTTTTCTGATCTTGCACCATTATTTCGCATTAAATATCATACCTGAAGTCCGCAGCTCGTGGTCGTGCGGTAGCGTTCTCGCTTCCCACGCTCAGGTTCCCAGGTTCGATTCCCAGTGGGGTCAGGGATTTTCTCTGCCTCGTGATGACTGGGTGTTGTGTGCTGTCCTTAGGTTAGTTAGGATTAAGTAGTTCTAAGTTCTAGGGGACTGATGACCATAGATGTTAAGTCCCATAGTGCTCAGAGCCATTTGAACCATTTTCATACCTGAAGATGAGAGCTTCAACTATCAAAACGCGTTGTTGTTGGAAGTGAAGAACAATCTACGTGGAGAAAAGATTCACATCCAACTTTTACAACAATATTTCAAGAAGCCATTCGGGCGAGAGTAATTCAATATCGAATGGTTGTTCCGCGTGCCGAAGAAGCCAAACTCTGCAATTCGGTGCGGTGGTTCCGGAATTTATGCTTAAAATTGAGAGGCACGAGAAGCAAGTAAATGACCCAGCCACGATATTGGGAAATAACGATGTCGTCATGGGAAAGGCACAGGTAACCGCAGCTGTGGGTAGATTAGAGGATTACGCCAAGTCACTGAGTTGCAAAGAATGACGTCAAAGCTTTCGTGCATCTGGATTCCACAGGATATGACGCAGCAAAAAGAGCAGACCAGGTATAACTATCACAAGAAGACATTTGATCTTAATAATGGAAATAGGGGCTTTTCTGGCTGCTGGAGGTGATTTACTGTACGATCAGTCTTAACCTGCCAAGTCAGACTCTGCTACTAAACGTACAGCAGTACATTGCTTTCCCTAAGCAGAAAGAAATTCTCGCCTCTCATTGCTCGGAAAATAATTACGTACAGCCTTTAGGGATACATGAGTAAAATTTATCTATCCGTTTTTATTTTACTTCACAGAGGCGATCACTGTTACCCACACAAAGATCGAAAGATCGTCGGCAGGGTGCATTTGCTTTGACACTACCATTTTAGCTGTGTCGCGAATTCTTTTTTTTTTTCCTGAAACAGGCACACACAGATAAATGATTCCTTTGAGTGTACAGATCCATTACTCTGAATAAGACTGAGAGCTTATTGTTTTGCGGATTGAGGCACATAGTTATTTTTGGAGTCTACCAATAAGCACACACAGCACAGTACTTTAGTAAAACTGCATAGCCATTCACATGGATCTGTCTACTAGAAAGCACGATATAAGTATCATTTTATTATTATTATCATCTCCTTGGAGATTTGGTCTACCCACGCAACTAAATAAAAGCTGTTTCTTTTTATGCAAAAAACGCCTCGTCCTTTTCTTTACGAAACATCCCCAGTGGTGAGTTTTTGGAATCTTGTCACCACATATTCTGGAATTGTACCACACTGTCCTACATACAGCAGTACACCTGGTTTTCAGCATTTGCGAGTAACTTCACTGTTTCTTTTTTTAAACATACGTTTACTGTTTATATACCAGTAACATTTATTTTAAAAAAAATTAAGTGGAAGTGCAATTTTTAGGTGATTTGTACTCTTAAAAGCTGAAAAACGGACATCAAAGTGTACTTAGAACGACGAGGTAAAATTCCAGGGCGACAGTTATGAGACAAAAAGATCCCAAATAATCGCCACTGATAATGCTTTGTAAATGAAAGTAAGCGAAACGAGAGTGGCATAAAAACACAAATTCCACTGATTAGTTGTGCAGGAGAATAGTACCTCTAAAAGGTAATATTAATAATATCAAATAAAGAAAGGATTCTAAGATGCAGCACCTTTCCAAAAATATAACTATTTCCACACAGACAGGTTAATAAATGCGTTTGGGGACATGAAATGAAGCAAAATAAGCACAGTTTGTAGCACCTTTTCGTAATATTACTGCATTTTGCACATTTTCCCTTCTATTTCACGCCTAAGCACCTTTTCGTCGATTTTTATCTGTATTTTTAATGGATACACTATATGATCAAAAATATCCGGACACCTGGCTGAAAGTGACTTAAAAGTTCGTGGCGCCCTCCATCGGTAATGCTGCAATTCAATATGGTGCTGGCCTACCCTTAGCGTTGATGACAGCTTCCACTCTCGCAGGCATACGTTCAATCAGGTGTTGGAAGGTTTCTTGGGGAATGGCAGCCCATTCTTCACGGAGTGATGCACTGAGGAGAGGCCTGGCACGAAGTCGGCGTTCCAAAACATCCCAGAGGTGTTCTATAGGATTCCGGTCAAGACTCTGTGCAGGCCAGTCCATTACAGGGATGTTATTGTCTTGTAACCACTCCACCACAGGTCGTTTATTATGAACAGGTGCTCGATCGTGTTGAAAGATGCAGTCGCCATCCCCGAATGGCTCTTCAACAGTGGGTAGCAAGGAGGTGCTTAAAACATAAACGTAGGCCTGTGCTGTGATAATGCCACGTAAATCAACAAGGGGTGCAAGACGCCTCCATGAAAAACACGACCACACCACAACACCACCGCCTCCATATTTTACTGTTGGTACTACACACGCTGGAAGATGACGTTCACCGGGAATTCGCCATACCCCCACACTGCCATCGGATCGCTACATTGTGTACCGTGATTTGTCACTCCACGTAACGTTTTCCCACTGTTCAATCGTCCAATGTTTACGCTTCTTACAGCAAGCGAGGCGTCGTTTGGCATTTACCGGAGTAATGTGTGGCTTGTGAGCAGCCGATCGACCATTAAATCCAAGTTTTCTCATCTCCCGCCCAAGTGTCATAGTACTTGCAGTGGCTCCAGATGCAGTTTGGAATCCTGATTGATGATATGGATAGATGTGTGCCTATACACATTACGACCCTCTTCAACTGTCGGCGACCTCTGTCAGTCAACAGGTGAGGTAGCCTGTTCTCTTTTCTACCGTACGTGTCCCTTCACGTTTCCACTTCACTGTCACATCGGAAACAGGGGACCTAGGTATGTTTAGAAGTGTGGAAACCGCGCGTACAGACGTATGACACAAGTGACACCCAATCACCTAACCGCGTTCGACGTCCATGAGTTCCACGCAGCGCCTCAATCTGCTCTCTCATGATGTCTAATGACTACTGAGGTCGCTGATATGGAGTACCTGGCAGTTGGTGGCAGCACGCTGCACCTAATAAGAAAAACGTATGTTTCTGGGCAGGTCCGGATACTTTTGATCACACAGCGTAATTTTTATCTCTTCTGGAACAGGATTTTAAGATTTTGCTTGATCAGGTATCAACAATGGTCAATAAAAATTGAAATATAATTTATGGGAAGCGCCAGTAGCTATTCATACCCCAGCAACAATGGCTAAACTCAGCAACAATAGTTAACCTCAGTAACGATGATCAACCTACAGCTGTGAAATCAAACAAAATTTAAACATCGATGCTCCAACAATTGAAACCTAAATTCGTTTAATTCAACGGTTCCTATTTGTCTACTGTGTACTGTCTTATTGGCCATGTTAGTGTTTCACCAGAAGCGATTTTCGGCAACAAAATCATGCTGAAAGTTAAGAAGGTGAAGTTGTGTGCAGCAGAACGGCCATTTAGCGCCCTTAGACGTCTAACGTCATATCTCCGATCAACAACGGGACAGAAGCGATTGAACAACTTGGCTGTTCTTCATGGCCACCGAGATGTTTTGGATGAATTGGATACCTGACCATTCATCAACGACTTCATATTGAGTAAGACAGTCAGAAAATTCGACATTTCCACCATTCTAAAGATACTGTAGCCCTAATAATGGCATTTAGAGCAATAATAAAAATCTTTATAAAATAGAGAATTAAATACATACATAATGTTAAAATTTAAAATTCAAAATATTAGTACTAGTTTAGTACTGTATTACCGTATTACTATAATACTGCATTAGTTACTGTCAAATACTCACATTAAAACCCGCTATTTACATACTTTTTGACTGAAAATATTAGGCATACTGTATTAACTTTATTAACTGTGTTAAAGCATTAACTATGAGATATTGCTTTTATTTAATGAACCCTAAGCCTTATTCAAAGTAAGCTTAAATTACCTATTTCACTTATTAATTTAATTGCTATCACTGTGCGGCAGCAATATTTTATGTTTTATTCTTTTAATGATAGTTTAAGATTTATTTAAATATAATTTCAGTCTTTTCAGAGCTATATATTCACTGCTCTGTAATAGTCTATAAGCTTGATTATTATTGTAAATTAAATTAGCTTTTTACGAAAATATCGTGCGTGTTTATGTTTTGTTTCTTTTTTCAAAGCCAAAAAATGTGTCAGGCTTGTCGCGTTTCCTGGAGTGTCGAGTTACCGAGAGTCCAGTTTTCGGGGTTCTAATGTTGATCATATGACTCTAAAATGCTTAAAAAACTTTAAAACTCACTATTTTCCATATAAAATTTAAAAAACTTCCCGGAGCAAGACCCCAGTATGGGCACCCCCAATATTTTTTATAAGTCGTCGTCTCTGGTGTCAACAAACGATTTTTAGTCGAGCTATGTTACGATTCTAAAGAGAACAATCTCTGTAGACAATAGTGTGGTGCAAGTTCGTAGTAACGCGCAGCAGACCAGAGTGGAGCCCAACGTTTACAAGAAGAGTCCGTGCAGGATACGGTAGTCGATGCGCAGAGACCAATTTTCGTCCAGCGCGCTGGGTGAGTTCATTCATTTGTTTGCAAGGAGAGGCCAACAATGTCTGCCCCCTTACAGCCGGTCGTGATGACCTAATCGGGGTGCACTCTCTTCGATCTTCCTCAAATGATTTTTCAGAAACTACCGGGTACAAAAATTTCATTTTTGCGTTACTTATAGCTTTATACGTCAGTTTCAAGATGATGTGCCAATCATTTCATTAATGATCATAATTACTGTGATACTTGCTTAGAAGTAAGACACTGAGCGAAATTCGCGAAAGTTTGCAATGAAACATATGGGTCGCTATGATTTTGTGTTTGGTGCATGTTAAATAATATGTTGTTCCGTATGAAATTTAGCTAACATCTCGAATTTTCCTTTAACTTTGGTGGAGGTCTCCGTCACAGATCTCGAGAAAACTGATCTGATGTAGCGCATTCATTTGTGATCGCTCGAGCCAATGATAAACCCAGAATGAAATATTCACAACATTCCTCACATTTCAAAACCAGTCTGAGATACCTAATGATATTTTGGCAAATGATAACACACAAAGAGGAGAATGTTTTGCCATATGGTCATTATGCAAAACCTCACTATCTACCACGTTTTTCCTCTAATTACAGACGTTTTTGGTGAAAGAATGTAGTTTTTAAGGGCCATCGATAGCTGATGAAACAAGAAATGCTGTGGATTTTGGAACAACATAACTAAGGACATTACACGTTTATTTTCGTACTAAAGATGTACTTACTAACCTTACTTTTCTTGATTTCCTGACTTAATAAACCACTGTTTCAGAATTCTCTTGCAATTGCGACAGCACAACATGGTAGTGAGGTGACACTGTAACCCCCGATGTCTTTTGGCAAAAGAAGCAAATTTTAACATCGCAACAAGAGAAATGTGTAGGCTTTACTCAAAACTCGCTATTCATGACGCTTCGCTGAAAGCTACAAATGGTTAACAAGCAAGGCGAAAAAAAAATTGCTTCTTTTGTTGCATTTTTGGAGGAATTCTTTTTAGATACTAACCAAAGCGGAGGTGACATTTTTGAATGATCTCCATGCAAGTGTGGGTGTTGAGGGGCTCCACGTAATATTGTGGAGGTTTCGATTTAGAACAGCACTCAGCATTTCCCCCACCACTACTGCTCTCCCCATGCTTGCCCTCCCGACAGCGCTTCTGCCGGCCATGTTATCCTTCACGGTCTCTTCTTGTGTACTACTTCTTCACTTTATGAAGAGTTACAGAACAGTGGCTGCTGGAAGAAGCTCTTTCAATAGAAACATGTTCAAATGGCTCTGAGCACTATGGGACTTAACTTCTGAGGTCATCAGTCCCCTAGAACTTAGAACTACTTAAACCTAAATAACCTAAGGACGTAACACACATCCATGCCCGAGGTAGGATTCGAACCTGCGACCGTAGCGGTCGCGCGGCTCCCGACTGAAGCGCCTAGAACCGATCGGCCACACTGGCCGGCAATATAAACATGTCTTCGAACTGATATTCCCTTGTTTGTTATAACTACCAACTTAAGCTTTCAATAACTTGAAAGAAGAGTTCCTTCGTTGAGCATACCAACAAATTTAAACCATTTCAAATTCAGTTATGTATAACACCTCTGTGGTTCAAATGGCTCTGAGCACTATGCGACTTAACTTCTGAGGTCATCAGTCGCTTAGAACTTAGAACTAATTAAACCTAACTAACCTAAGGACATAACACACATCCATGCCCGAGGCAGGATTCGAACCTGCGTCCGTAGCGGTCGCTCGGGTCCAGACTGTAGCGCCTAGAACCGCACGGCCACTCCGGCCGGCAACATCTCTATGATCTCCGAATTTCGTGTGTCATGTCAGCTTTCACTTAAGAGTATGTAGATGCACTGAAATCCGTATGTTAATGTCTTAAAAATCTCTAAAAAGAATTGATGCTCCTACTTATGAGTTGAATAAAGTAAAACAGAAATTATGTGTTTCATATATACTGGTAACTGAAGACATTTTGTAAAAGAAATGTTCAGTATATGTGTAGTCAGACTAAACCTAGCAACAAAGATCAAGGAATTTAGTGTGTATATCCTTGTGTGCTTTACTTTCCCTACTCTTAGCACTAGAAATGTGCGACAAATCCTTGAATGTAAAAGTTGTAAACTATGTCAAAGTTGCAATGAAAGTTCTAATAATTATTCATTAAACATAAATGTGGATTCCAATTCACTAAGGTAGTGAAACAATATATATTTAAAACAAAGTAAGTTGTTTGCAATAAAAGAAAACTGGAGAGCTCTGGTTATGATACACACTTTCGACGGCTGATGACGCTGAACATCCGCATGTAGTGAACGTTTTGTTCGCCAAAATGCCACACGTGACGAATTGGCACAAATCACATATATCTCTATTTTACTTCACTTAACTCAAAAGTACATACGAGAAGAATTGCATGTTAAAAATAGATTAATTTTCTCGTTTTTTCTGTTGTAGCACCTGAAGATGACCAATGAAGGCCGAAATGGTAATGATTGTATCTTATAATGTGACTGTGTTTGAAACAAAGAGGTTCACAATATTCTTCAAACAGTCGAAAATTTACACAATATTTTGTCAATGATCGATTACTTGTACTGCTTTAAAAATACACTGTTGTGAAAAACTTAAGGACTGTTACGTCAGATGGCCACTTGTTACGACTGATGCAGTACTTGTTAGCAGCAGACGCAGTGGCTGTGCCAAAGACTGAGACGGCGTGGAGTTTTACAATTGTTTATTGAGCTTTCTTTACAATTTCTCCCTCGTAGTCGCTGCCCAGCCCTGCGGATCCTTCCGCCTGGCTGCTGCTGTGTAGATTCGCCGACAATGCGCGCAATGGGCGCCACCAGTGCTCCGCTGAAGTGAGTATGCCCTGTGGTTGAGATGAACTCGTCGCCGCTCGGCAGCCCAGTATGGCACCCCCACGGAGCCGCGTCGCTGTGAGGTCAGCTGCCGCCGCCTGCTGCACCGGCGGCTGGGAAGCCGTCAGTCCAGTCGCGATGTCCGCGAGCTCCCGTCATGGACGGACCACGCGCCGTGGGGCCGGGTTGAAGTGAAGTCCGGGCGTCAGTCCCCGGCGGCGCCTGTGCCCAAGACTGCGCTGCGGCCGGTCCTGCTGGAAGTTCTCGCTGTAGTTAGTCAGCCATGGTGCCGACCGGACTCGGGCCGACCCCAAGAGCTGAAGTAGACATCTGGCGACGAACGGGTGACTCCTGCGAGCTGGAACAGACTTCCGGAATCGTCACCTACGAAGATTGAACATTCGGACACGGACCACGTCCGTCCTCAGATTCGAACTGCTTCCTAATGGCTTGTGACCGTTGCTGCCTGTGCTCCACTATTTATATCTCCACTATTTATATCTACTGTTTCTATTTGTTGTTTGAAAAGTCTGCATTTATCTGTTGTGGTATTGGGATCTTTAATAATATGCTTGCTGTAATATCTGGTGTTTATTGTTTGATCCAGTATTGCAATCATGGATCCTTCCGTCTCACTGTATATATTACCTTTTCTTAGCCATGTGTTGGATGCGTCTTGATCGATGTGTGGCTGTGTTAGATGATACGGGTGCTTGCCATGTAGTGTTTTCTTTTTCCAATTTACTTTCTTCGTATCTGTTGATGTTATGTGATCTAAAGGGTTGTAGAAGTGGTTATGAAATTGCAGTGGTGTAGCCGATGTATTTATATGAGTGATTGCTTTGTGTATTTTGCTAGTTTCTGCTCGTTCTATAAAGAATTTTCTTAAATTGTCTACCTGTCCATAATGTAGGTTTTTTGTCGATAAATCCCCTTCCTCCTTCCTTTCTGCTTAATGTGAATCTTTCAGTTGCTGAATGTATGTGATGTATTCTATATTTGTGGCATTGTGATCCTGTAAGTGTATTGAGTGCTTCTAGGTCTGTGTTACTCCATTTCACTACTCAAAATGAGTAAGTCAATATTGGTATAGCATAAGTATTTATAGCTTTTGTCTTGTTTCTTGCTGTCAATTCTGTTTTCAGTATTTTTGTTAGTCTTTGTCTATATTTTTCTTTTAGTTCTTCTTTAATATTTGTATTATCTATTCCTATTTTTGTCTGTATCCTAGATATTTATAGGCATCTGTTTTTCCATCGCTTCTATGCAGTCGCTGTGGTTATCCAATATGTAATCTTCTTGTTTAGTGTGTTTTCCCTTGACTATGCTATTTTTCTTACATTTGTCTCTTCCAAAAGCCATATTTATATCATTGCTGAATACTTCTGTTATCTTTAGTAATTGGTTGAGTTGTTGCTTTTTTGCTGCCAGTAGTTTTAGATCATCCATTTATAGCAGATGTGTGATTTTGTGTGGGTATGTTCAGTAATATTGTATCCATAATTTGTATTATTTAGCATGTTGGATAGTGGGTTCAGAGCAAGGCAGAACCAGAAAGGACTTAATGAGTCTCCTTGGTATATTCCACGCTTAATGTGTATTGGCTGTGATGTGATATTATTTGAATTTGTTTTGATATTAGGTGTGGTTTTCCAATTTTTCATTACTATGTTTAGGAACTGTAACAATTTAGGATCTACTTTGTATATTTCCAATATTTGTAGTAACCATGAGTGGGGTACACTATCAAAAGCTTTTTGGTAATCAATGTATGCATAGTGTAGCGACCTTTGTTTAGTTTTAGCTTGATATGTCACCTCTGCATCTATTATGTTGCTCTTTACATCCTCGTGCTCCTTTGCAACAGCCTTTTTGTTCTTCATTTATAATTTTGTTCTGTGTTGTATGGGTCATTAATTTCTGTGTAATGACTGAAGTTAATATTTTGTATATTGTTGGTAGGCATGTTATGGGGCGATATTTAGCTGGGTTTGCTGTGTCTGCTTCATCTTTAGGTTTCAGATAAGTTATTCCATGTGTAAGTGTATCAGGGAATGTGTACGGGTGTGCAATGTAACTGTTAAATTATTTAGTTGGATGTGAATGTGTTGAGGTGAATTTCTTTAGCCAGAAATTTGCTATTTTATCTTTTCCAGGGGCTTTCCAATTGTGAGTAGAATTAATTGCTTGGGTGACTTCATGTTGCAAAATTATCACTTCAGGCATTTGTGGTATCATCTTGTATGTATCTGTTTCTGCTTGTATCCATCGTGCATGTCTGTTATGTTGTACCGGGTTTGACCATATGTGTGCTCCAGAAATGTTCCACGTCTGTTATGCTTGGTAGATTGTCTATTTTAATGTGTGTTATCTATTGTCTGGTAAAATTTCTTTTGGTTTGTGTTGAATGTTTGGTTTTGTTTCCTTCTATTTTCACTTTCTTTGTATCTTCTAAGTCGTTTGGCCAATGCTTGTAATTTCTGCTTCTTTTCATCTAATTGCTCTATCACTTCTTGTTGTGAGATTTTACCTAACCTTTTTCGTTTTTTTTCTGATATTTCATTTCTTATAAATTGTTAGCTGTCCGATGTCTTTTCTCAGTTTTTATATTCTGATCTGTAGCCTGTGTTGCCATGCTGGTTTTGTGGGTTTCTTCTGTGTGTTGGTTGGTTCTGATCTCTGCCTAGTGTGTATATTTAGTGTAGTGAGTGCTCCTATATAAACCAGTAGTTGAACTCTTCCATAGTTGTTTTCATTTATTTTGTTGTGTATGATTGTGTTGATAGTTTTTATTGTTGTTTCGACTTGTGGGTTATTTGGCAGTCTATGCAAGAATGGTCTAATGTCTGTATTTGTGTCTTTGTATCCTATATATGTCAGCTGAAATTTTTCTTCTATATCTAACATGTGTGTCACTTCGTGTTCTATTTGTGCCTGTTCTGGTGGCTGTCTTAAGATTTCGTTTTCCTCTGACTGTTTAATTGATGCGTGTTTTTCTTTGTTTGCTCTTGGATGTTTGAGTCCATTACTGTATTTTCTTGTTCTTCTGATTGCACATTATTTTGTTCCAGTATTTGTTGTACTTGTTGTTTGATGTTTTCTAATTCTGACTGGGGTATCCTGTTATTTTTGATTATTACACGGATCTGATCAGCTAGTCGTTGTTCTGTTAAAAATTTTAATTCTAGGTATCTGGTAATAAATGTTGTGTATACTTGTGATCTGTATCCAGTTGTGTTGGTTCCTAGGTTTGTTGCTTGGTAATAACAGAACATGAGGTGTCGATTAACTTCATCTGACCATCTCATCCTCTGTCTTTGTTTCCCTTCTAGGGTGGTTGCAGGAAGCATATCCTGCAAAACACCTCTATTTGGATTTGAATCATTTTCCAGTTGGCTAGTAGTGTCGTTACCGTTGTGGGCGGGCATAGGGTTCAAGCGTCGTCCCCGACCATGACGGCGCTTGTCCGAGACTTCTTTAGTTCTGTCCTGAACCAACTAATCACACTAAAAGGGGGGTTAGCCCTATTAGTGGTTTGTTCTTTTCGTCGCCTTTTACGACTGGCAGAAAATACCGGAGGCCTATTCTATTATTATATTCGATTATTATTATTATTATTAGTGAAACGACTTTAAGGCGAAAACTACGATGAGAAAATAAGGAAAAAGGTTCTAAAAATACATTACAAAAAGTGCAAAAACAAGGAGCTCATGAAATTACCTTATTTAAGTTCGAATAATCTACTTTCAAGTTTCTTTGCCCTATTTACAGAATTGTTACACAGTATTACACATATCATTTACCTGTTTTTGACACTAACAAATGAGTCGCTGGTGCTTTCAGCTCAGTAGCTCCTTACCTACGGAGAAACTCCGCTCGACATCTACAAAAACTGTAGCATATCTTGTCCACACCCGTAAATAGGACTGCCATATCTAGCTGGGACGTCACCGGGAACTCTGAGATGGTGGTGTAGAAATGAAATAAAAGATTTACTAACGTAATTACTTTTTATTTAGAACAGAATTACATGGAACCTGTTGCTGTAAGAGTAGTTGATAAACCATATTTTTGGAATATTTCATCTTTATCAGCAAGTCTTTCTTTCCCTTTTATGTATTTATAAAACTCCATGCAATTCAGCTTGTAGCCAAACTGGCACTGTAAAATTGATTCCGAAGTCCCTGGCAGAAATAGATTTCTTTCGTCTGTCCACTGAGCCGACATCAGCGAAAATACTCTTTCCACAGTGTTGTGTGGGGAACAGACAACAAATACTCGAATAATTTTAACAATTGGCATTTGCGTTCAGGATTTTCGGTTTCCTTAAGAAAGTAAATCCATCTTTCTTCCGCAGATTGTTTAGACTTCCATTTTTCCGAGTCGCCCTTAGTTTCTAAAAAGCTCTTCAGGCACATATACTCCTGAAAACAACCGTCGCCTCAGATGTTCACACAATTTTTACTCAGGTATATAATAGTGGTTTCAATCATCACCCAATTTGGATTTCAGGTAACGTCATCCAATCAAATACATGATATTTACCAAACGAAGTAGCCCATTTCTCTACGAAATCAAATGCTATTGTATTGAAAGCCATTGTCTCTTCCTCAAGTTTCAAAATTAATTATTTCTTGGTTAGGATTCTCATTCTTTAATTTGTTCATTTCCTCTTGGTTTGCATGCCAACAAAACTGGCAGTCTTCCTTTCATTGAGACATGTTTGAGAATCGAGTAATACATTTCTTATACCAGTTATGGAGACTTTATTCTTCTCAACGCTATATATATATATAACAGAGCCAAGTTTGAGGGCAGAAACATGAAGTAAATTTCACAGATCGGACTACTGAAAATATCTGAAATTATTTTAGGTGGCCTGTCTTTGGCGTCAAAAAATTGTTTTAATGGAATCCAAAACTTAAGAACTCCCTCAACTGCGGGCATTAACGACAGCCATCTTGCTTTTGAGTGAGATTGAAGAGTCTAATGATTGTCTTCAACGTATAAGCACCTTGCTTTTGAGTGAGATTGAAGAGTCTAATGATTGCCTTCAACGTATAAGCACAACTATTCCAGCTTCTCTGCCCTTAAGGTGTATATTGAAAAATAATGAAATGTTTTCGTGACTATTATTTCAAGGTCGACAGTTAAGACTCCAGCAGCGGTTGATACAGTATTGTGGAGAATCTGGGCAGGGCTTCTAATTCTTTCTACATTTTTTCCTAGTGCTTCTTTAATTTGGTGAAACATATTCCGCTTGCCGAGTCGATGAAGTCCTTCGAAGTCGGTATTGGTACTGACTTCACGAAGATAGATTAATTTGTCTAATGTAATTTGCAGTGTCTCGACAAAACTTTGTAATTGCCTCCAGTGTTTCGTTATGCAGCGAATCAAACTTTAATAGTTTCAGGAAAGTATTGAACAACTAAAGGAAACATCTTTTCAGCCTTGGGGTTCGATACGTCGGTATTTTATATACAAAATTCCATGCAGTTGTGGATAAGGGTATATTAGAACAACGAAAACAAGGGTAAACACCTGCTTAGCCGAACATAAAAGAAACTGTCGCTTAGGACACGTCGAAAAATCGGCCGTAGCTGAGCATGTTTTCCGAGATGGGAACCACGAAATTAAATTTAATGAGACAAGCGTTCTAGCACGAACATTCCATTATCATGCGCGCAGATATAGAGAAGAAATAGAGATTCACAAACACCATAACAATTTTAATAGAAAAGAGGAAGTTTGAAAGTTAGACAAAATATGGATGTAGACACTGCGCCAGCAGAATGACAATCGATTACTCTTAATCGAGAATATGACGCCTTCCAAAGATAGGCATACTGTCGGCATCACGTGACGAATGGTGGTGCCCTCTATGCGCTCTATAAATGCGAAGGTACCTGGAGCCTCAGTGGCAGTAGCCAGACGACCTCAGATGTGTCCCGCAGATGCAGACGAAACGTTAGGTGGAAATTTTATACATCGACTACGGCCTCTCAGCCCGGAAGTTTCAACTAATATTTATTACTTATAAAATGCAATTTATATTCCGTAAGGATATAAAATACACAGCTAAGGTCATTCCCGCATTACATGTACATTGGCTGTATTGCACACCTATCAGGCGTTATCTCATAACGGTCACTTTCTTTAAATTTGTGATCAGAAGCAGTTAACCGTCCAGAAACTGAGTGAGTGTATATGAAGGAACGTTTTTTGTTCTGAATAGTATATGGTTACTTAAGATTAAACGGTATTTATAGCAAAACTGAAATCGTCAATATTTAATTCAGGTTTTATTAAAAAAAAGTGTTGATATGTAAGTGAAACAGAGGAATGTTGTAGTATTATTTAAAAAAATAAAACAAATTTGTCATATAATGCTATAAAACTCAACGTCCTCAACAAAGAAAGTAAAATAAAAAAACCGCAAAACAAAAATATATCAAACATCGCTTCAATACTTCTTCGAACTTATATAAACATGTTTCTGTTATTCGTAAACAACTTCCGCATTTATCCATAATAATAGTACATTATTGCCTTCGATCATGATGAATTACGTTCTACTGAGTACAAAATAATAATAATAATTATTATATTTTTTTCTGTTCGTGACTGTAAATTGTACTTGCATCAAAAGTAATTGCTTTGGTTGCATAATAGTGCAGAAGTTACGTGATCAACTAATTTTTATTACTTATAAAATGGAATTTATATTTCGTAAGGATATAAAATTCACTATAGTCTATCACTGAATGATGTGCGGTTCTAATCAAGTACAAAACCAACAACAACAACAAAAAAGAGAGAGAGACAAGTCGTCGGCTCGCATTTCCTCTGTTACATATTCATTTACGTTTCTTTCTTTACCAGTTCTACCAATACTACTGGTAATCCTACCAGTTACTACGTCATTTATTTAGTGTATCAAAACTACCAAACCGTTTTTTTTTTTTTTTGTGGAATGCAACTCTGTCACGTATATACGTATATCTGCGCGTCGTACTAGTCCGGCGATAACATGGTAAGTAGCGAAAGGCTGCGCTATAAACCGTGGACTGCATTGCTTCTGCCCTGTACTGGCGGACAAATGCCGGGATGGTTCCTTTCAAAGGGCACGGCCGACTTCCTTCCCCGTCCTTCCCTAATCCGATGAGACCGATGACCTCGCTGTCTGGTCTCCTTCCCCAACAACCAACCAACCTGTACTGGCGGACATTGAAATTCTTCCGCCGACAGGCACAAAACACGACGCGCCACGGACACACATACAGTTACGAGCTAGTAGTTACTTCAGTTGAGTACCTACAGTCATCTCAGCACAGTACTCTGAAGATTACCTTGTCAATTGGCAACCGCTACTTATGAAGGTGGAGGAGATTAGTGTTTAATGTCCCGTCGAGACTAAGCATTGATTGAGAATGTTGACGAGATACAAGGTGTCTATTGAACAATTCTGTATGACTGACTTAACATTGGTAGGCTAGGAAGTCACATTCTACGTATTATATTACGTCTCTAATCGGTCGTGAAATGTAACATACTTTCATACCTTTCTACACCAGATTTGTGTTGTAATTTATAAACTTTGAAAATGATGCGTGATTTTGGAGATAATAAAATGTTTGGTCAAGATATCAGGAAAGTTATTACAGTGCATCAAAATGGCCGCTTCGTCTATAGCATTTTCATGCAAACTGCAAAGTTTAGGTACTACTTTATAAGATACTTTTTATAAAATAATATCTCTTTTCGTATTACCATATTTCCATCATAGTGGTGCCCTGTCAGACAAGTGAGCAATTAGCCACCTTTAAGGTGAGAAACACTTTTCTGCTACCGGTACCATAGACATTTGAGCTGAATTAATGGCAGCAAAGAGTTACTCCATTCACAACACATCTAGTTTTTGTGTCTTGAGTACTCTTTATTATGTTACCAGATAATAGTTCCAAATTGAATATATATTGCATCTGTTAGCGCTTAAATTAGTGAGATACATTTTTTTGACAAAGAAGTAAAATAATTTGTTTAAAAATTTTTCTTCATAGTAAGTAGTACAGCAAGAAATTTGTTAAAAGGTGGGATTTTTCCACTTCTGCTCTATTTTGTTGGTACAAGACTGGTTACCGTCTTTTATACCTGTTTCAAGTGATTTTCTGTGTAAAAGAGAGCGCACTAGATCACCTGCACGAAAAATCCGATGATATGAACGTCACGTATTTGAAAGATAGTTACCTGCAGTAGAAAAATGTGTGTTTCTGTCCGTGGAAAGTAATATAGTATGCTTTCATCCACTCAGAATATCATTTGAAATGACCTAAAAGACAAAAATTAGTCGTGTAATAATAAAATAAACACGGCAGAACAGGAAAAATACTACCTTATTTTAATGTTTACTAAATCTGAATGCAATTTACTGAATACAGGATTCACAGCTCAATGTTTACTATGTGCCCTGTACGACGTCAAACCGGCTCTGGTGTAAATACAGAGCTTTGTTGAACTCAGGCGATATATGTGACGTAGGGAAGGAGGGTAATAAAATGTGATTTGAATGAGAAGGCGAAGGGAACTTAGCATGACGCTTTATCGAACATAATCAGATGAATAACACGGGCGACTCTCTTTTCCTGTCCCCCACGTCAATCAACAACGCAAAGCTATCGAGCATTTTTGAACTAAGTCTGTATCCTGAAACTCGGAAAATCTTCTCTTTCCTGTTGACATAGTACTGTTTATTTCTAGAACGGATAAACTTTTCAACAACGAGTGGAAGAATTTAACAGTGCAAGTTTGACATCACCGAGGGCAGAACAGGTCGATAGTTCTAATCTGTGAAGGCTATAAGAACAAAATAATATGTAATGAACACATTGAGAGGGAAATAGTAAAAATTAACAACGGAATTATGCAAGAAGAGAACGAGTAGATGTAACGTGAAAGAAAACACGGAGATAATGAAAACTGCCTGCAGTGCTTTTGATAAGTATTATTGAAGCTTTTGGTTGTTCGTTGCCAGGTAGCAAAGAGGATATTTTTAGTAGGTTACGTAATCCTAAGGGAGAGTAAGTAATTTGACATATTTACTCCTGGAATACATAAACACCAGGAAAATTTAAGCCACACTGTCTTACATTAAACCGACATTTGTACCAAACAGTGGAGAGAAAGCAAGCTGATATCCACTCGCAGTTTGGCCGGAACTTGAGCAAGCGGCAGTCTTAAACCGGCTAAGACGGCTCCCCGGTAGTGTAACATTACCTCTACGTGGTCTGGAAGACGGCCAAGAGCGGATACCAGTGAAATACAAGCCAAGGTTCACTTCTTGCCCGCATGACTCACAATGCTCTCAACTGAAAGATGCTTCGGCAGCTTACATGTCCGTCGTCATGCTAGTCCAACGTCCGTACCTGCGTGGGATGGATAACTAGTGTGTTGTACTGGGTTCTTACGGATGAACGAGGAATGTAAGGAATGAGTGCAACGTGCACGTGGTTATATAACTTAAACAGTGGAAAAGTAGCAACAGATTCTGTGAGTTTAGCGCCCGTATCCAGTGGACGGAACACTCTCCCACTCCAGTGAACCCAAGAAGAGAACTGTAATTTGTTACAGAACGTTATCGTCGCACAGTCGCAATCTCTGCTCCCATTAGCAACGAAATTGTGGCGGTATAAGTTTGTTTCTGCGTCGCAGGGACTTACTGGTCGTACTCATGGATGAGGGAACTGTTGGGCCATAATCGCTTGTCTCTCCATTGTCATATCCCCTTCTTTTTTTTCTTACCTTCTCCCGTTTCACTGCGGAGTCGTCAGTATTGTATGGATTGTGGCAATGTTAATGACAAGTGGCGGCCGGATATCTTTCATGACGCCACCAATCCCTCCGTCTTCCACCCCCCCCCCCCCTCCCCTGCCCCCTCCGTCCAGGACGGAATCTGTGTACCACATTTGTCTGGATCCAGAGTAAATCTCATGGTCAAGGGTTAAAACTTTCTATAAATATTTGCGTTGCGTGTATATGAGGCGTTACGCGGGTACCAGCCCGGTATTCATCTAGCTGGATATGGAAAAACACCGAAAAACCACATCAAGGTTGGCCGGCTCAGCAGCGTCTTTAATCCGCGAGGCATATTCGATCCCGGAAGCTGCTCTTGGTTATCTGGACGAGCTATTCCCATGTCCGCTTGATGCAACAGTTTTCTAATATTCATTGGAAAGAATCGTAGTGCAGTAATGAGAAAATGAGCGAGGTTAAAACTTTTATCCGACTATTGCAGTTTAGGTTCATAGTAGTTTCTAGTCAACACGTCATCCAAATTCTATGCTAGTTTCTTCAGCAGGGCTCTCTCCACACGTATTCCAAGGCAATCTCTAAAGATGCCCAAGCAGACGGCATTCTAAACTCTTACATTTCTTTCTCAAATTATTTCAGCTGTTAAAGAACTACTTGCATGTTACGAATTCCTACTAATATTCTACATTTGCACCATTCAGCTTTTAATAGTTCCTGACAGTTTCTTACATTTACGTATGTTTGAATTGTTTGCTTTTGCAGTACTTGTAGTAAGCTGAAGGTGAAACGGTCTGACAGACTTAAAAAGTAGTAAAGAAAATAGAGATGGAAAATTATTGGAAGTGATCAGAAAGAGGATAAAATTTTGGTCGGGGCGTACGTGGGTAGGAATTGACTGCAGTTAAGAGTTACGGAACGAGAAGTGGAAGGAATGAGAGGAAGAGGTAGGAAGAGAATTGGAATGATGGATGACATTAGAAATGCACGAACATACAAACAAATGAAGGAAGATGCTCAAAATTAGACACGCTGGAGAACCTTTTCTATGGCGGATACGCTAAAGAGGAATAAGTATTTTATTGAGCTAAGTAAGTAATAAAATTATTTCCGTCAGCAGCGTCTTCTTAATTGCTGTTTTATTGTGTGAAGCAAGAGGAGTTTCGAGGTTTTTTCCTCATTTTAGTCGCTTCCTGATTTTACGTATATGTTCGCTGTGAGGCTTATTAGTCAGCTGATGCTGAAAAAAATTAAATGCTTACGTTAGAGACGATGGTGCGTAACAGAAAGTTAGTGCTACATCTCCCTCTACTGTCTGCAAACCATTGAAGTGTATGGCAGTGTAATATCACATTTTATTACGGAAATAACTGTCAGATATCGTGCTGTGCGTAACCAAAGACGTTACTCGTCGCATAAGAAAAGCGAACATTATCGTTGCATTGTCTCTTTTTATTATCTCTGTTGTTGAATGTAATGTTAATGACTCCGATTTTGTTCTTGTTCTGAGAAGGACGAAGGGAACTTATAATTGTGAATATTACGTATTACAACTCAATAGTAAAAGTTATATTCAAGGAAGCAATAAACAACTGCTCATCTTTGATAAATAATTGAGACTCGAACGTAAATATTACTCTTTCTAGTCATTCTAATTACTATAGAAAGTTTTAGCTATACTACGTCGACTGGAGTTGGAGAGACGCAGGGGAGGTTGGCGAACGGACCTGCAAACCAACACGGCGACTTCCAACGGACTCAAGAGCACGCAACAAGAAATCTGCCATAGCTCCTTACCAACAAATTACCACACGACAAGGCACACACAAGGCGAGTTTAGTTTCAATGGATGTTTCAATACAACATTTGTAAATCAAGAATATATTTCACTCTTGTCTATAAAACCGAAAATACGATAAGAACAACGAGATAGCAGAGAGCACCTCCCACGGTACAACGCATTAAGGTTCCTACCAGTTCCATTCACTTATGGAGCGCGGGCAGAATGTGTGCGAAAATAACTCTTGAGCACTGTAATTAGTCTGATCTTGTCTTCGCTGTTCCTACCGAGGCGGTATGTATGCGATTGTGGAATATTCCTCATTTTACTCCGGTGCCTCATACTTTGTAGGTAGGCTTTTCCGAAACACTATGTTCAAGTGTCTCAGGCATTCCACCTTTCAGTGACGTTTCCCTGTGGGCCAAACTAACCTGTGACCACTGATGCTGCCCATCTTTGTACACATTCAACATCCCTTGTTCCTGATACTTTGTATGTTTCCCCCACACTTGAGCAATACTGTGTTATAGGTTGCACGAGTTTTTTGTAATCAGTCACCTCTGTAGGCTCTTTGCATTTTCCCGGCATCCGGCCAATGAGCCGAAATCTGACACCTGCTTTTCGTATTCTTGAGCCTTTGAGATCATTCCATTTCTTATCCCTACAACTGTAACACCCAGATATATCAGGCGGTACCCAAAAGAAATCGAACTAATTTTTTGGTGGGCACAGTTGTTCTAGTAGAGCGCTTTGCCGCTAGGAGAGCATAGAAAGAACATTCCAGCAGTAAGCAGAAGGTCAGAATTAGCTTCAACGGAGTTTATAGTGATAACTGTATTGTGTGATTTTCGTTTTTGCAATGGCTGATTTTCGTGGACAGCGTGCGGCGGTGAAATCCCGCTTTTTGCTTGGAAAAGTGGAACAGAAATTCTTGGAATGTTAAAAACAGCGTACAACGACGATGCTATGGGGAAAACTCGAATGTTTGAGCATTTCCCCGTTACAAAAATGGTGAAATATCATTTGACGTCAAACTCATTCTGGTCGTCCTTCCACGGCCCGAATGCATTGTTGTTGTTGTTGTTGTTGTTGTTGTTGTTCTGGCCTTCAGTCCTGAGACTGGTTTGATGCAGCTCTCCATGCTACTCTATCCTGTAAAAGCTTCTTCATCTCCCAGTACCTACTGCAGCCTACATCCTTCTGAATCTGCTTAGTGTATTCATCTCTTGGTCTCCCTCTACGATTTTTACCCTCCGCGCTGCCCTCTAGTACTAAACTGGTGATCCCTTGATGCCTCAGAACATGTCCTACCAACCGATCCCTTCTTCTAGTCTTCTAGTCAAGTTGTGCCACAAACTCCTCTTCTCCCCAATTCTATTCAATACCTCCTCATTAGTTATGAGATCTACCCATCTAATCCTTATCATTCTTCTGTAGCACCACATTTCGAAAGCTTCTATTCTCTTCTTGTCCAAACTATTTAGCGTCCATGTTTCACTTCCATACATGGCTACACTCCATACAAATATTTTCAGAAACGACTCCGACACTTAAATCAATACTCGATGTTAACAAATTTCTCTTCTTCAGAAATGCTTTCCTTGCCATTGCCAGTCTACATTAAAATGTTGAAAACATTCGTGCAGTCATCAACGGAGATCGACGACGGCCCTCTGAAGATATTGTGGGACTGTCGCAGGTGATTTGGAGTTCAGTGCAGTGAATTGTGACGGAAGGTTTGGGAATGGAAAAAGTGGCTGCCAAATTCGTGCCACTACTGCTGACTGCTGAACAAAAACAAAGTCGCGTAGAATCATTCTGTGCTTTGGAAGAAGAGTCCCGAAAAGTGCCAAGATATTTTCAGAAATTATCACAGGTGGCGAAATTTGGTGTTATGCTTGCGATCCTACATCAAAGCAACAATCAAGCCAGTGGAAGACTTAAAGTTCGCCTTGTCCCAAGAGAGTTCGCCAGGTAAAATGAGACATTAAAACAATGGTGATTTGGTTTTCCGATGTGAGAATAGTCGTCCATTCAGAGTTTGTTCCGCAGGGAGAGTTTTGAAAAGACTGCGCAACAATGTGCAGCAGAAGCCGCCTGATTTGTGCCAGTCGGATGACTGGTTCTTCCATGGCCCCGCTCTCACAGCCCTGTCTGTACGACAGTTCTTGACCAAATATGGTGTGACCCCTGTTCCTCACCCACCACACTCACCCGACCTTGCCCGTGCGACTTCGTTTTGTTTCCCAGAATGAAAATAGTCATGACAAGAAAGTGTTTTGCTAATGTTGCTGAGGTGAAAAAAAACAAAAAAAGGGCGGAGGCGCTGTCAAGCATCACAAAAGAGGAATTTAAATGTTTTGAAAAAAGTAATAAAATATTGGAGATGTGTATTAGTGCAAGTGTGGAACACTTTGATAGGGTTGAAGATTTGTGCTGAAAATGTGAATAAATGAATTTAAGAAAAGTTCGGTTTATTTTGTGTACCACCTCGTCTGCATGAGCTGACCGATTACAATGGTCATAGACTTCGAATTTTCTGTGTTTTGTGCAAAACTTTACATTTATAAACATTTAAATCATGTTGCCAATCTTCGAAGTTTCTAACTATTTGTGCTGCTTTTTTTCTGACTATACTTATAAATAACTGCGTCATCTGAAATAGTCTGAGGTTACTGTTACTAATATTATCTGCTAGGTTTTTAATGTATTATACGATCAGCAAGAGTCCCTACACACTTCCCTGCGGCACGCCTGTAGTTACTTCTACATCCGTCGCTGAAACTCCATCCAAGATATCATGATATGTGTTCCCTGTAACAAATGGTCAATCTAGTCACAAATATCGTTTGATAACCAGTACCATCGCACTTTCAGCAACAAGCGTTGTTAAGGTACTGAGTCAGATTGCTTTTTAGAAGTCGAGATATACTGCATCTAACTGACTGCAGGTCTATACGGGGTGTCTCACAATTCCTACTACAGGCATCTACGGGTTGTAGAGGAAACTTAGTAGATAAAGTTTTCATAAAGAACCCATATCCGTAAATGTACTGTTTGGATGTAAAACGAATTTGAAGATCGGACACTTACAAATCTCCCTCTTCAAGGTATGCACACAACGGAGGCAATGAGATTTGACCTGTGAGCTCAACAGCAGTCTATTGCACGGGCAGTGTTTCCAGTGGTCGTCTTGAGGCTCTCTTCTACGTGACGAAGGACAGCCTCTTCAAAGTCGAAAGTGCAGAGTGTCCACGACCATCACAGTCAAATCCCCTACTTGTGAACGTACCAGTTTCTCGTTATAGTCTGATGAAATTGGTATGTGATGTCATAATTACAAAAGAGACTGAGGACGGTGCCCTCTTTTCAGCTTTGCGTGCGTACTATAAGATGGGAGGTTTGAAAGTTATCCAGTGTTCAAACTTATTTTGTACCGAAACGGAACGTTTCCTGATATGGATTCCTCACGAAAACTTTAGCTTTTAAATTTCCTGTACGTCCTTCGAGGCCTCTAATAAGAATTGAGAAACACTTCGTATGTTTTACATGCTCTAAACAAAGATTAAGTTACGCAAAGAGGAATGCTGTGCCAAGGTCGCGAGAACGACACCCACGAGCAGATACAAAATTGCAGCTACGATGAGCTTGAAAATGAGAACAATTCTACAAAATATTTCGTGCTTTGCACAATAACATTAATAAGTGGCTGGTGACAGAAATTTTTTTCTCCACCAGAAATAATCTTCAATCACACAACCGGAGTTTTTCCCACATCCGTTATGTAGAGCCTAAAGTGAAGGTAGTAAGTGCTTGATGTGCTACAATAATGCTTTGGTGAAACAATATTAACTGTTTCAAACACCAGATTTCCGAAGCAGCAGCTGAACATCAAGGAGTCATGAATGAAAACTAGACTTTTTAGTGTATGACAAAGTTCCACGGCAGAGTTGCATAGATTGTTCTAGATACTTCCGCAACCAAGAAGATGGCGCACATAGGGGATTGAGATGCAAGGAGGATAACATGCAGTGTTCGATAAAGGCCTCCTAGGTGCTTGCATACATGAGTCTTCTGTTGTACGCATTCTTGTTGGTCCAGGTTGTTTTTTAATCGCATGTGCCCACCTTCACTATATCACCTTCACAAAGTTTCTTATACATCATCTGATCAAAAGTTCTGGACACCTCTTAGTGGATATTAATGCGGTGTGGGTCTACCATTCGCCTTTATGTCGGTATAAACTCTGGTGGGGACACTGTCATTGAAGTGCAAGGATGTCTGAGGAGGAATGGCAGCGCATTCTTGTTCAAGAACCGAAATGACAGAAGGTGGGGGTGTTGAACGCTGGGGTTTGGAGCGAAATCGACTTTCTACCTCATCCCAAAGGCGTTCCATTTCAGGTATGTTATCGTCCAAAAACTATTCTCTCAAAGATGCTGCTTTATGACATGGTTCCTTGTCACGTTGATATAAGCAATCATTGTCTCCGACCTGTTCCTTTATTTTGCACAGCACGTAATACTGTAAAATGTGTTCATATCCTTCCGCTTTTAGCGATTTCTTAAACACAACACCCCCATACACAACCGCCTCCGTAATTCACTGTTGGCACAAAACATGATGGCAGATAGCGTTCTCCAGACATTCATCAGACACAAACCCTCCCATCGCGTTGCCACAAGGTATAACGAGATCCATCACTCGAAATCACTCGCAAATAGAACGCGCTGATGCTCAAATCGTTATAGGCACTGAAAGCTGGCTACAGCCGGAGATAAGTTCAGCCGAGATTTTTGTGAAGATCCTAACGGTGTTCCGAAAGGACAGGCTAAACACAGTCGGCGGTGGCATGTTTGTTGGTGTTAGAAGTAGTTTATCCTATTGCGAAATTGAAGTAGATAGTTCCTGTGAGTTAGAATTGGCAGAGGTCATTGTTGGCAACCGGAATAAAATAATAACTGGATCCATCATTTTGATTTGCAGCTCCTTGTATTGGCCGTGTTTGCAGTTAAAATTGTTGGATGTGAGGTCCGCCAGTTATGCAAAACACCGTTTTTCTCAGTACCCAAACATGTTTCGGCACCACTGTGCCATCATCAGTGGGTTTTCGTTTTTATTTATTCTGAAATGTTAACATTTTTGTTAAATGATTATAAAATTATGTCCAATTTTAGTTCAAACAACAGATCGTTTCTTTTTGTAAATACCTTTACATTTGGTGTGCATAAACTTTCTGGATCACTTGTGTGTTAATTACTACAGGTAGCTTGTCATCTGCAACCAAACGATGTTGATGAGAATTTTTGCGAGGAGTTAACCTGTCATCTACAATGTAATTCAGTTTTTCGCAATGTTTTCGCGCCTATATCATCGTTTACCGACTAATGAAGTCGTCAGAAGATCAAAACAAATTGCAAAACGATTTAGAAAAGATATCTGTATGGTATAAAAACTGGCAATTAAACCTAAACAAAGAAAATGCGAGGTGATCCACATGAGTGCTAAAAGGAATTCGTTAAACTTCGGTTACGCGATAAATCAGTCAGATCCAAAGACCGCAAATTCAACTAAATAACAAGGAATTACAATTACGTACAACTTAAATTGGAAGGGACACATAGAAAATTTTGTGCGGAAGGCTAACCAAAGACTGCGTTTTAGTGGGAGGACACTTAGAAAATGTAACAGACCTACTAAGGAGACTGCCTACACTACGCTTGTTCGTCCTCTTTTAGAATGCTGCTGCACTGTGTGGGATCCTTACCAGATAGGATTGACAGAGTACATCGCAAAACTTCAAAGAAAGGGAGCACGTTTTGTATTATCGCGAAGTAGGGGAGAGAGTGTCACTGAAATGACACAGGACTTGGGATGGACAACATTAAAACAAACGCGTTTTTCGTTGCGGAGGAATCTTCTCACGAAATTCCAATGACCAACCTGCTCCTTCGAATGCGAAAATATTTTGTTGACGCCGACCTAAATAGGGAGAAACGATCAACATGATAAAATAAAGGAATCTGATCTCGTTCGGAAAGAGATAGATGTTCGTTCTTTCCGCGCGCTATACGAGACTGGAATAATAGAGAATTGTTAAGGTGGTTCGATGAATCCTTTGCCAGGAAGTAAAATGTGATTTTCAGAGTACCCATGTAGATGTAGGTGTTTGCAGTCGTCTACTGTCCAGTGCCGATGTTCGTCCAATATTTACTCGTAGGCAGCGTGTGGAACCACTATCAATGAAGCGTATATAATGCGTGGTGGGCGGAAGCAGAAACAGAGCGATTTATTTGACGTCCAAAAGGCATTATCATTGGATTTCGGGCCAGGGGTCGAAGTATTTCCGGAACGACTAGGTTCGTGTGTTGCCGTGGTTAAAGTACAACGTGCATGGCAAAATGGCGCTATTCAAAACTTTCGCCGGGGCATCTGTGGTGCGCCGGCCGGTGTGGACAAGCGGTTCTAGGCGCTTCAGTCTGGAACCGCGCGACCGCTACGGTCGCAGGTTCGAATCCTGCCTCGGGCATGGATTTGCGTGATATCCTTAGGTTAGTTAGGTTTAAGTAGTTCTAAGTTCTAGGGGACTGATGACCTTAGCTGTTAAGTCCCATAATGCTCAGAGCCATTTGAACCATTTGAACTGTGGTGCACCACGGGCCATGGATGACAGATGAACAGACGAGCGACTGTTGAGCAACTGATCGCCCAGATGATCCAAGTGGCTACCAACAGTGTCTCCTCAATGATCATCGTTCAATGAACGTTGCTGCCTATGGACCCCTGAAGCAGCGCCTGGTTCGTGCATCCGGGCTGACTGTGTTCATCGGCGAAGAAGGCTGGAATTCGCAAGCCAACACAGCAAATGGAATCAAATGAGTGGCGGCAGGTGGCCTTTTCAGATGAATCACGTTTTATGCTCCATCGGACAGATGGCCGTTGGCGAGTGCGGCGTGAAACGTCTGAATGCAAACACCCTGCTACAATCGTCGCAAAGGTCCATGCCGGAGGAAGGAGCGTAATGGCGTAGGGAATGTTTCCGTGGCATAAACTGGTTGATGTCGTCATTGTGGAGGGTGCTGTGGACCATCACAGTATACGTCTATCCATGGGACCATATCCAGGTCACAGGTGGTCACATTGATGTGACCGAGCGAGGTGGCGCAGTGGTTAGACACTGGACTCGCATTCGGGAGGACGACGGTTCAATCCCGCGTCCGGCCATCCTGATTTAGGTTTTCCGTGATTTCCCTAAATCACTCCAGGCAAATGCCGGGATGGTTCCTCTGAAAGGGCACGGCCGACTTCCTTCCCCATCCTTCCCTAATCCGATGAGACCGATGACCACGCTGTCTGGTCTCCTTCCCCAAACCAATCAACCAACCATTGATGTGACTGGACAGTGTAGTTGAGTCTTCCATTGCAGTCTGTTCCTCGATTCATTTGTTTGTCTTCCTGTTTCTCCCAGTATTCCCCAATATGTATCTTTTCATTGCTCAGTCGGCAACATCTACACTACTGGCCATTAAAATTGCTACAACACGAAGATGACGTGCTACAGACGCGAAATTTAACCGACGGGTAGAAGATGCTGTGATATACAAATTATTAGCTTTTCAGAGCATTCACACAAGGTTGGCGCCGGGGGCGACACCTACAACGTGCTGACATGAGGAAAGTTTCCAACCGATTACTCATACACAAACAGCAGTTGACCGGCGTTGCCTGGTGAAACGTTGTTGTGATGCCTCGCGTAAGGAGGAGAAATGCGTACCATCACGTTTCCGACTTTGATAAAGGTCGGATTGTAGCCTGTCGCGATTGCGGTTTATCGTATCGCGACACTGCTGCTCGCGTTGGTCGAGATCCAATGACTATTAGGAGAATATGGAATCGGTCGGTTCAGGAGGGTAATACGGAACGCCGTGCTGGATCCCAACGGCCTCGTATCACTAGCAGTCGAGATGACAGGCATCTTATCTGCATGGCTGTAACGGATCGTGCAGCCACATCTCGATCCCTGAGTCAATAGACGGGTACGTTTGCAAGACAACAACCACCTGCACGAACAGTTCGACGACGTTTGCAGCAGCATGGACTACCAGCTCGGAGACCTTGACTGCAGTTACCCTTGACGCTGCATCACAGACAGGAGCGCCTGCGTTGGTGTACTCAACGACGAACATGGGTGCACGAATGGCAAAACGTCATTTTTTCGGATGAATCCAGGTTCTGTTTACAGCATCATGATGGTCGCATCCGTGTTTGGCGACATCGCGGTGAACGCACATTGGAAGCGTGTATTCGTCATCGCCATACTGGCGTATCACCCAGCGTGATGGTATGGGGTGCCATGGGTTACACGTCTCGGTCACCTCTTGTTCGCATTGACGACACTTTGAACAGTGGACGTTACATTTCAGATGTGTTAATACCCGTGGCTCTACCCTTCAATCGATCCCTGCGAAACCCGGCATTTCAGCAGGATAATGCACGACCGCATGTTGCAGGTCCTGTACGGGCCTTTCTGGATACAGAAAATGTTCGACTGCTGCCCTGGCCAGCACGTTCTCCGGATCTCTCACCAATTGAAAACGTTTGGTCAATGGCAGCCGAGCAACTGGCTCGTCTCAATACGCCAGTCGCTACTCTTGATGAACTGTGGTATCGTGTTGAAGCTGCATGGGCAGCTGTACCTGCACACGCCATCCAAGCTCTGTTAGACCCAATGCCCAGGCGTATCAAGGCCGTTATTACGGCCAGAGGTGTTTGTTCTGGGTACTGATTCCTCAAGATCTATGCACCCAAATTGCGTGAAAATGTAATCACATGTCAGTTTCGGTATAATATATTTGTCCAATGAATACCCGTTTATCTTGTGCATTTCTTCTTGGTGTAGCAATTTTAATGGCCAGTAGCGTAGTTTTTTAACCATATAACATCGTTCGAAATGTAAGTGTAAATATGGAAGTTTTTTACCAATGCAGAAAGCGAATGTCATGTCGTGAAACACTAATGCAACAACGAATCAGATTTAACGGCTATTTTTTCCATACAGTCCTTGAAAATGGAGCTGTAGCTCAGGAACGCGATGGTCAGTAATTAGAAAATATACAGACGGAATATGCAGACGGAATATTATTAATAAAACATATCACTAACCTATTTGTAATTTCGGAATGTTGAAATGTTATGTTCGTTCTATCGTGTTGTCCTCTTGTTTCCTCAAGTGTAAATGCTCGTTTACAGATCAAAGCGAGTAGTAGTGGACACTGGCAAATCGTCCGTGGTTCAAATGGCTCTGAGCACTGTGGGACTTAACATCTGTGTTCATCAGTCCCCCAGAACTTAGAACTACTTAAACCTAACTAACCTAAGGACATCACACACATCCATGCCCGAGGCAGGATTCGAACCTGCGACCGTAGCAAATCGTCCGTGAATGCTCACTCACTTGTTTTCGCTTCCATCTGCTCCGGTGTAAACGAGACTTAATTTGCTCGCCTAGAACGCGTGGCTTCAGGCCGCGGACTTCAACGAGAATCTGTGCCACTCTACAGCAGCTCCGAGGACGCACAGGAAGGAACGTTTCAAAGCATTTGACTGCCTGATGCCCTCCCCTATCTTTTTTTTTTTGTGTCAACCTTTCATCTCTACGTAACTACTACGCCCAGCGTTCTCTCTGATCTGTTTCGCACGGTCTAGTTTTTACTTTTTCTTTCCAATTAGTATTCTCCTCCATTGCTGCTTCCAGCGCAAAGCTACTATTTCTGGTTGTCGTAACAGACATCCCACTAACCAGTCCTTCTACATCTACATCTACACATATACTCCGCTAGCCAACAAGAGGTGCGTGGCGGAAGGCACAATTCGCGCCTAAGTCATATTTCCCCCCCTCTGTTCCACTCGCGGATCGCGCGAGGGAGAAACGACTGTCTGAACGCCTCAGTACGAGCTCTAATTGCCCTTATCTTTGAATGGTGATCATTGCGCGATTTGAAAGTTGGTGGTAATAATATATGCTCTGCATCCTCGGCGAAGATTGGATTTCGGAATTTAGTGAGCAGCCCCTTCTGTTTAGCGCGTCGTCTATCTGCAAGTGTGTCCCACTTCAAACTTTCTATGAGATTTGTAACGCTCTCGCGATGGCTAAATGTACCAGTCACGAATCTTGCCGCTCTTCTTTGGATCTTCTCAATCTCTTGAATCAGACCCAACTGGCAAGGGTACCATACAGACGAACAATACTCTAAGACTGGACGAACGAAGGTATTGTAAGCTATTTCCTTTGTTGAAGGACTGCATTGCTTCAGGATTCTACCAATAAACCGCAATCTAGAGTTCGCTTTACCCGTTACTTGTGTAATCTGATCATTCCATTTGAGATCATTTCCAATAGTCACACCCAGATACTTGACGGATGTTACCGCTTCCAAAGACTGATCATTTATGTTGTACTCACACATTAATGGGAAATTTCGCCTTGTTATACGCAATAGGTTAGACTTAATAATAATGAGAGATAACTGCCAGTCATTACACCACGCATTTATTTTCTGCAAATCCTCATTGATTTGTTCACAACTTTCGTATGATACTACTTTCCTCTAGACTACAGCATAATCGGCAAACAGTCTAAGGTCGCTGTCAGTACCATCAACCAGATCGTTTATGTAAGTCGTAAAAAGCAGAGGAGCTATTACGCTGCCCTGGGGCACACTTGAAGTTACTCTTGTTTCTGTTGAAGTTACCCCGTTCAGGACGCCATACTGCTCCCTGTCTGTTAGAAAACTTTCTATCCAATCTCATATGTCATTGGATAGACCGTAAGCGCGCACTTTTTGTAGCAAGCGACAGTGCGGAACTTAGTCGAACGCCTTTCGAAAGTCGAGAAATATGGCATCAACCTGGGAGCCGGTATCTAGAGCCTGTTGTATATCAGGCACAAAGAGGGCCTGCTGTGTCTCGCATGAGCGCTGTTTCCTAAAGCCGTGCTGGTTTCTGCAGATGAGCTTCTCAGAGTCTAGAAAGGTCATTATGTCTGAACACAAAATATGTTCCATGATTCTACAACAAATCGATGTCAGTGACATTGGCCGGTAATTATGTGCATCCGATTTTCTACCCTTTTTATAGATTGCTATGACCTGGGCGTTCTTCCAGTCCCGTGGAACTTTCCGCCGTTCCAATGATATCTGACAGATGACGGATAAGAATGGAGCTATACTTGTAGCATAGTCAACATAAAAACTTACGGGGATATCGTCTGGGCCAGGTGCTCCTCTGGCGTCTAAGTATCTTAACTGTTTTACAATCCCAGATACACTAAACGCTATGTCAGCTATCCCTTCGTTTGTTCGATAATTGAAAGTGGGAATGGTGCTGCAGTCCTCTATCGTAAAGGAGTTTTTGAAAGCTCTCGTAAAGGACAGACTCCTTCCCTCATAAACTCCTCTTTTTCTTTTTTCTTTTTTTAAGTTCTTCATTTCGTGCTTAAAGTGTCCAATTACTTTTAACATTTTTCGATTGCACCATGTCTCCAATGCTCTCATTTTATATTTTTTCATATTTCCATTGGCCCATGCTTCGCAACTGCACAACAATATGATCCGTTCCTCTGTTTCATATCAACATCAGATACCATTAGGGCTCTTTTACTCAAGACGATTTCTTTGACTGTGGAAACCTACATGTGATGTCGTAGTGCCGAAAGGCCATTGTATCCCCTTCTGAGACACTCTGGCCCACAACTGTTCTAACTGGTTCTTGGTATCATGAATACTGGCACGGTGTTCACATCTGAGCTGGTCCCTCACATGCTCTTCCGGAGACAGATCTGGTGATCATTCTGGCCACGGGTGTACCGTACATCAAGCGCGTAGTTCAGAGACACGCATGTCGTATGTGGATGACCATTGTCCAGTTGAAAAATGGCATCACCATATTTTCGAATGACAGGTAACACATGGAAATTGGAAATTTGTAGTAAGTTCCTACAGGACCAAACTGCTGAGGTCATCGGTCCGTAGGCTTCACACTACTCAATCAAACTTAAACTAAGTTGCGCTAAGGACAGAAAAATGGTTGAAATGGCTCTGAGCACTATGCGACTTAACTTCTGAGGTCATCAGCCCCTAGAACTTAGAACTACTTAAACCTAACTAACCTAAGGACATCACACACATCTATGCCCGAGGCAGGATTCGAACATGCGACCGTAGCGGTCGCGCGGTTCCAGACTGTAGCGCCTAGAACCGCTTGGCCACCCCGGCCGGCCGCTAAGGACAACACACACACACCCATGTCCGATGCAGGACTCGAACCTCCAATGCGGGGAGCCGCGCGAACCGTCGCAAGTCGCAAGAGACCACGCTGCTACTCCGCGCAGAAGTAATACATGAGGACGCATGATCTCCGTGACATGCTGTTCTGCTGCTAGAGTTCCCTCAGTCACATCCAGCCGAGGCCTGGTGTCACAATGTTACATTCGTTATTGCAGTGTCTCTGTTACTCTGAATTACGATGTAAAGTTATCTGGGCATGCATGCATATCCAAAGAATGAAATACATTAAATGTAATCGCAATTGCGAATATGGACAACCATCAGTTGTAGAATGGAATGACGACAATGGACCGGGACTCGTACACGGATTTCCCGATTATCACGAGCGGCCACCTTACCATTTGGCTATCCGTGCACGATTCACGACGAAATCCAAACTTCCTTATGCCGTCAGTCATGCGCCTACAACCTGCACTCGTACGTCCATTATGTATATTCCCTTACAGGTGAGACATTTCACTTGAAAGTCGCTGTAAGCAACTGCTTTCTTTGGAACTGGAATTATTACATTCTTCTTGAAATCTGAGAGTATTTCACATACATTTTCCACGCCAGCTGGAAGAGTTTTGTCATGGCTGGCTCTCCCAAGGCTATCAGTAGTTGCGACGGAATATCGTGTACTCCCAAGGCGTTGTTTAGACTTAGATCTCCAAGAGCTCTGTCAAATTCTTCTCGCAGTATCATATCTCCCAACTCATCTTCACATACGTCCACTTCCTTTACTACAATACAGCCTTCAAGTTTATCTCCCTCGTATAGACCCTATATATGCTCCTTCCACCCTTCAGCTCTCCCTTCTTTGCTTAGGCCGGGATTACACTATCAAATTTCTTTGTCAAAGATTTGATCAAAGATGTGATCCAATATTCCGTCCAATATATTTGACAAAGATCTTTGACGTAGCGCTAGAAGGGGTATTACACTGTCATCAAATTTTTCGTCAAAGTTCAAGATGGCTGACAACAACTTGTTATTTAACTGCAGCAGTTCTACGTACTCAAATTGCATTGTGAGCACATGCGGAAATGAAGTGGGGGAAAAAAAATGGAACCATACATACGAGGTTGACAGTCTTAAAAGTCCTGGGATTACAACTCGATAATAAATTCAGTTGGGAGGAGCACACCACAGAACTGCAGAAAGGCCTTAACAAATCTGTATTTGCAATTCGAGTGTTAGCAGACATAGGCAACATAAAAATGAAAAAGCTTGCATACTTTCATTCCATAATGTCATATGGGATAATATTTTGGGGGTAAATCTTGAAGTCAAACAAAAGTTTTCAAGGTCCAAAAGCGTGTAATACGTATTATTTGTGGAGTATATTCACGGACCTCCTGCAGAAACCTCTTCAAAGAACTGGGTATACTAACTACTGCCTCTTAGTATATTTACTTCTTAATGAAATTTGCCGTAAATAATATATCTCTTTTTCCAACAAACAACTCAGTTCATACATACAGTACCAGGAACAAAAATGATCTGCACAAGGACTTAAAAGCACTTACTTTAGTTCAAAAAGGGGTCCACTACTCAGGAACACTCATCTTCAATAATTTGCCAGCAAACATAAAAAATTTAGTTAGAAATAAAGATCAGTTTAAAAGGAGCCTGAAAGACTTACTACTGGCCAACTCCTTCTACTCCATTGGCGAAATTTTTATAGAAACAAATGATGTATTGTATTTATTCATACTATCAGTATTGTTATTTCAGCTTAAAAAAATCGACATGTTCCACATCCATAAGGATCTCCTCAGCACGAATCTATGGAACGAAAAACTAATCTAATCTAGGTGAAGCCGTGGGTTTTACGACGACACAATAAAAGCATTCAACAAAACTTGTTACGTGAGCTTACAGTGGAAGACGTCAGGTCGTACATCAATTACTTAAGAATGGATGAGCATACATTTCTGTATCTGCTCAATGAAGTGTATCCTCATATCACAAAGCACAATATTCACTTAAGAACTGCTACATCTTCAGAAGACAGGCTCACTATAACACTCCGATTCCTTGCTACAGGAGAGGGTTATGTTAGGTTGGGTTAGATTAGGTCAGGTTAGGTCTCCAATCTTCTTAATCTATTTTTGTATTCAGGGTGCCTCACGTTGTAAAGCGCCTCATCAGCTTCAGACATCTCTATTAATTTTGTAGTTGTCGGCACACACCAATTGTATTTACCGGCAATGGTTATAAAAACACTACAGACGACAGAACGCTGCAGCGATGCTAGCGCTCCATGTGGTAACATGTCACATTGCAGTGAACAGAAGACAAGCGGTTTCTTTGATCAAATATACAGCGAGGCCCTAGATTTGATCAAATATTGGACGACATTTGACAAAGTCCCTATTACACTATCAAATATCTTTGACAAAGATTTAGGACAAAGATATTGGACAAGGAAATTTGATAGTGTAATACCGGCCTTAGGACTGGTTCTCCACATGATATCTTGATATTCATAAAGCTGCTTCTCTTTTCCCCAAAGGTCCCTTTAAATTTCCTGTAGGCAGAACGTTTGTATTCCCTTTCGCGTATTACACTTATCATTGGTGTAGTACCCCTTGACGTGCAGAACTGAATATGTTGTGTCTTTTTAAAACTGAGTGTGAGATAAATCGCAGGAAACCTGTCAATGATACTTCTAAGCATTCCGTGACCATCCGACCGCCGTGTCATCCTCAGTGGAGGATGCGAATAGGAGGGGCGTGGGGTCAGCACACCGCTCTCCCGGTCGTTATAACGGTATTCTTGACCGAAGCCGCTACTAATCGGTCGAGTAGCTCCTCAATTGGCATCACGAGGCTGAGTGCACCAAGAAAAATGGCAACAGCGCATGGCGGCCTGGATGGTCACCCATCCAAGTGCCGACCACACCAGCAGCGCTTAACTTCGGTGATCTGACGGCAACCGGTGTAATGATACGTCTAAGAGCTTTGTATATAGATTATTCTGTCTTTGTATGTATGCTTGGATTAATTACAAAACAGGCGTTATCTGCAAAAAGTACTAATTGTGCTTGTTGTATATTAGACGAAAGATCGTTTACATATATGAGGAACAATATGACATTATCCACTGCTTGGCTATACCATCAATCCCATAAAAGTTCAGTTTATCTAGAAGAATTCTGTGACTCACACAGTCAAATGCCTTAGAAAGGTAGCAGGAAATATCAGCTGATGCTATTTTATTATTTAATGCTCGTAAAATCTGATGAGTGAACATTTAAATGGCAGTCTCAGTAGAGCAACCCTTCTGAACCCAAACTATGATTTGCGATGATATTATTGTTGCTAAGAAGAGATACTATTCTAGAATATATCACCTTCTCAGAAATTTAGAAAAATGTCGGCAGTGAAACTGGTCGGCAGTTATTGACATCTCTCATATCACCTTTCTTAAAAAGGGCTTTAACAATGGCATCTTTCAGTCTCTCTGGAAAAGTGCCTAGAATTAGTGATGCCTTACATATTTCGACTCAGACTGGGCATGAGAAAAGATCTTTAGCCCTCTATCGGAAAAAACATCAAAACCAAATTATCTTTTGTATTGTTGCTGTCAAGTTTCTCTTGAAATGTTTGTCTCTATATTTTCTACCACATTTAAGAAATGATTATTAAGTACATTTGCTACCATCAGTTATAGCCCTTCCATTCAGTTCAAAAGTGATGTTGCCGGCCGAAGTGACCGTGCGGTTAAAGGCGCTGCAGTCTGGAACCGCAAGACCGCTACGGTCGCAGGTTCGAATCCTGCCTCGGGCATGGATGTTTGTGATGTCCTTAGGTTAGTTAGGTTTAACTAGTTCTAAGTTCTAGGGGACTAATGACCTCAGCAGTTGAGTCCCATAGTGCTCAGAGCCATTTGAACCAAAAGTGATGTTATTTTGTTCTGTGGCTCTTTGTCCTGTCTCTCGTTTCACTACATTCAGTATAGCGTTAAGTCTCTTGTCGGAGTTACTGATTTCTGACATTATGTATATCTTCCTCGATTTTTTAATAAGCTTTCTTAGTAATGTTGAGTAGTTTTTGTTGTGTGCAATTACTGCAGGATCCCTACTTGTTCTTACCAAAAGACACATTTCTCTTTTCCTTTCACAAGATAATTTCGTCCCTCTAGTGAGCCATGGTTTTTGACGTGGCTGTTTAGTGTCCTCTCCGATTAACTTATGCAGAAAGCTACTTCCAAATAATGATATGAATTTATCATGGAATAGATTAAATTTTGTGTTAGCATTTGGTTCATTGTAAATTTCATCCCAGTTCATCTCCTGCAAACAATTCTTAAAAACATTTGTCCTAGAGTCATTAATTACTCTAACTGATTTCTACTGAGGAGTATTCGTACTGTAAGGCACTATATTCTTTACCCTAACTATCTGTGCATCACGGTGATAAAGAGCGTCTGTTACTGGGTAAACAGTTAGTTTCTTGCTTTGAGTTCGACTAAGCAAGAAAATAGCTGTTTACCCAGTAACAGTTGCTCTTTCTGATCATGAGGCACAATTATATAGGATAAATAAAATAGTGCCTAACAGTATGGATACTCCTAAGGGGAAATCAGTTAGAATAATTAAGGACATCGGGAGAAATGTTTTAAAGCGTAGTTTACAGGGGGGACCTGGGCTGTAATTTATAATGAACCAAACGCTGACATAAAATTTAATGAGATACTGGAGGTATAATAAAATGAATGTTAATATCAAAGTTAGTAAATCTCTTGTTTTTTCCAGCTGGTTGAAGTTGTTACAAGGCTCCTAAGGAAAACGGAGCACCGGGAGACGTCGAAGACTTGGTTACATATATAAAATAACTGCATGTGATTTGGAAACAGTTGGCAAGCCTGAAGCAGACAGCACTATCGCTAAGTAGCGTTTGGTCCTTTGTTAAATTCAGCTGGAGGGCGATTGTTAATGTCGCCCATGGCAGCTGCTGAATAACTCTTTTTTCCATCGATTCGTATACATGTTGTCTTGTTTTGGTAGTTTTCATAGTTGTATGTGTTCCCTATTATTGCTTTCTTTAAAAACTAGTGTACCCAAAACGATGGGTGGTGTGAAGAAACTAAGTGGAGCACAGAGTAGAAAACGAGATAATGAATGTCAAAAAGAAAAAAGAAAATATCGTTCGTACACTTGTCTTTCAGTGAATTAACCTCGTCGTTTTGATATTTGTTTCGTTGCTATTCTAAGGTGAAAATGACTTTTGCGCTTACCTCATAAAAGGTAACTTCGCTACAGATATTCGGATTTTGGTTATGAATTGTTCGATATGCATGCCATCATTGGCGACATTCCTTTGGCACCCACCTACATTGGCAGATATGATCATTAAGATAAAATAAGAGAAATCAGGGCTCGCACAGAAAAATTTAAGTGCTCGTTTTATCGCGTGCCGTTCGAGAGTAGAATGGTACAGAGACAGCTTGAAGGTGGTTCATTGAACCATCTGCCAGGCACTTTATTGTGAATAGCAGAGTAATCACGTAGACGTAGATGTAGATATGGCGCAGACGAATAGCGAAATTCTGCATGACCCGCTGAAGTGTCGAAACATCGAAGCTGTCCATGACCTCCTGAATGGCTGTTTTCAGCTCAGCAATGGTTTTGGGATTATTACTGTACACTTTCTCTTTAATATGGCGCACAAAAAGGAGACGCATGTGTTCAGATCCGGAGAATATGGCGGCCAATCGAGGCCCATGCCAGTGGCCTCTGGGTACCACAGAGACAGAATGCTGTCCCCAAAGCGCTGCTCCGGAACATAAACACTCTCCTGCTCTCGAGCTCCGTCTTACATGAACCACATCTTGTCGAAATCAGGGTCACTTTGGATAATGAGGATGAAATCATTTTCCCAAACTTTCATGTACCTTTCGGTAGTCACCGTGCCACCAAGGAATATAGCACCGATTATTCCGTGACTGGACATTGCACACCACACAGTCACCCTTTGAGGATGAAGAGACATCTCGATAGCGAAATGCGAGTCTCAGTCCCCAAAAGCGCCAATTTTGCTTATTGACGAACCCATCCAAAAGAAAGTGGGCTTCCTCGCTAAACCAAACCATGCATGCACATACTAATTCCAATCATGCCCCGCGGTGAACAGTGTAGTTTGAACGTCCTAACGAAAACCATTCAGACGTTATGACGTTTTTATGTCATGTAGTTCAATAATTGTCACCCTGTATGTAGCACATTCTCGTCCAAAACGCGCCACCTCATAAATCGAGCTTGTTCCTTCCTTTGACCTGATACGGTTTTTCTTCTCAAAGCAGTAAGATGATTGTAAACAGGAGGATAAATTTTAAGTGTGGTGTACGTAGGCTTCTTTTGAGCAATTGGAATCGTTATGTGACCTTTTTGTAATATGGATTCTTAATTTTGTACGTGAAGAAAAAATTAAGTTTTTTGTGAAAACTAAAAATTATGAAAGTCGAACATAAACGAGGGGGACCGGAATGGGCAGGGGCACCGAAATGGACGCCTAAAGGACACTATTCTAGGACGACGCCGTCTGTAGATCCGGCGCTGAGCTGCGAATGTGTTCACCGAGGTCACTTTCCACGTAGACATGACCTGTAGAAACACTGCTACAAGTTACTAAATGTCCCACCGGGTAACTTCCAACGCATCACCAATTGACGCGGTTACAGTGGTGAAAGCTGTAGCGGATACTCTGTGTTTCCATTAGCAAACGTAACTGGTGCTCAAGTTTCTCTCCGGTTTTCTGCGAGTTGTAAGCTTGCACAATGTTTCGCGAGAAAATCTTATTGTATCGTCAGCCGATGCAAGAACTCTGTCCTTACCAAGGTAAGGACGCACAACCGAATCACTCGCCATAACAACCATCGATTTCGAGAATCGATAGCAGTTGGCTTGGAAACGGACGCGACCGAGAAGTAACAGGCCAACCATCAGCTGCGCCTCAGCCGGGGGCACCCATATGACAGTTTGCAGGAAGGGGGCGGGACGAATGGCGACTTGTGAGTAGGCCTACTCATAAAAAGTTCCAGTTCTGAACCTGGTAAAAATCTGTGCAATAACGGCGTATAAATCATTTTCATGAAAGAAAAACACTTGACTGTGTTATATTTTTTCCTTTCCCTATGAGCAAGGGAGGAGAGGGGAGGGGGGGGGGGAGGGGGAGGGGAGAGACAGCGTCCTCTTGTCCCATAATATGGGCGTCCTTGGCCTCAACCCCTGACGTAAATTACATGAAACAGTATGAAGGTGCAATATTTGTGATTTACTTATTCTAGGATTGAAGACAGCTGTGTAAGTTGAAATGACATGTTTAATGTCGCAATTTTAGCACAAAAGTACACGGTTTAACACAGTTTTCAATGTGACAACAATAAAACAGTTGTCAGGATAACGCATCTCGTCAACATCAAAAAGTGAAATAAATCTAAACACAACAATAGCAAATATTAACTCTCAGAAGGTTAAATTATCCTAAACACTACAATATTAAAGTCTAACTAGAAGTTTCTTTACAAAATTGTTCCTACACTTACGTTATGATGTTGGTCAGTACTACGAAAATCGTCCGATTCCGGTTCAGAGTTCGGTACTATTTCTAAGATGACAATCAAGTCTATGGTGGATGGTTAGTATTGTGACAAATTGAGCACAAGATAGCTCGAATTTACAGTGGACGCAAGCTGGTGAAGCAACACGTTTACGCCTCTGCACACAGTATTTACCTTAAGCTGCCATGATGTGTTGTCTGCTACACTGCTCTCCTCTGCTGAAATTCCTATAAAACTAATTACACCTTCCGTGTATTTTCCAGCAGAAACTTTCCCTATGTTTCTCGTTATGCGAGAGAACATGTACTCATCCCTAGTCTTAGAATGTGGTGATATACACGTGCATGGTTGGAGCAGCGTGCGTATTATAATGCCCTCTCAGTTCTCGCAAGAACAATTATCCAATTGGTTGGTTCGTTTCTACATAGTTGGAGCTAAATGATGCTACAGCTAATTTCTAGCTGGATATCAGCCGCTGTGAACGCAGTGTTCACACAAATTACTCCTGTGCGTTTTACAGAGCGCTACACGCTCCGTTCTGCACTTGATGTCAGTTTAGAGAAGAGTTTCCAAAAATTTCCGTCTTGTCTTACTCATAGCCAAACTGTCTCCCCGCCTGGGTTCTTTCGTTCTTCGAGCCCAGGCTTTTTTCGACCAGTAGGAGCGTTCCTCTTATTTTGTGGAGACTCTCTCTACCAATTGCTTCAAAACTTTGGCTCTTTCCTCCTTCCTAGCGCGTTTCCGCCGATCGGACGTTTTGTGCCCGTTCCAGATGCCTAAATGCATACTTTGACTCTCTCACATGTGTACCACTAGCTGAACACATGATCGAAAATGCGTCACTGGTCTTGTTTTGTATCCATTTGGAGTTCCGAAACGCAGTTTTGTAAAAGCTTTATTTCCTGTCCTCCCTCGGATAGACTGTTATACTCGCTCTCCGCATCTGAGTCACCTGGTCGGTCATTGACTTCCCGCCTGGGACATGCCTTTAAGTGGTTTCCATGGTACCCCCTGTAGCGCGGCCTTGCCTCTGTCCTCATGCCTTTGAATTCCAAACTAAAACGCCTTTCGTTGCTTGTTTCACCTTCCGCTCAGACATGCATTACATGAACGGTGTGTTAATTATTGTCCATTAAATGTCATCCCTTTTGGCATTACATATTGCTAGGCAAATTTCCTCATTACTGCCTAATTAAGTTAGGCGTCATATTCATCTTCCCGTTGCGATGTATAAAGCTCTCATGTAAGGTGCGAATCTGACCTTCATTTATTCTGCCACCTTACAATGACTACTCGCATTGTGTTTAAATTTAGAGCTGCGTCCAGTTTATTATAACAGTTATGTTCTGCCAAAACATATACAAATTGCATTTTATCACATTGACATATTAAATGAACGATCAGAGAATAAGCCCGAATGCTTTAAAATTACGATTACTGTGTGGCTGGCTCTCTCAAATACGTGTGCTACAAGCTCATCAAACACATGACGCACAAAACAATGCATCATGAGGCAATGTTCTACAAAAATGCTAGTTAAAATTTTCATCCAGTCTCAGTGATCTTGCTTGCCAGACGTGGTTTCTGCGGGATTTAAATTTCTTCCATTGTCAGAAAAGTAAATCTGAACTGAAACTTCTGTGGCAGATCAAAAGTGAATTGCAGACTGTGAGAAAACTGGAAAAGCGGAAGATCGAAGTAAGTGGGAAGTGGCGTTACAAAAAGACTCGAAAATTAAGTTAGCTGACTAGATAAGGCATAAAGCCGTTCTTTGCAGAATCGACAAGGAAATGAATATGTGGAAAACTATTAGAATGAAAAGAATGACAAGATAGGTGCTAAGATGTCAAGAAATAGCTTCTATCGCACTAGTACTACTCTGAGTTGAGGAGATTTGTACTGGTGGTAAGCCGCATCAAATCAGTTAGAAGACTGATTACCCTTCCCCCTCACCCTCCCCCAAAGGAGAAAGTGAGTTCAACTTACAAAGGCAAAGTCCGAATGACATTCACATCATTCAAGTCTCTGTGAGTGGACTACCTTGAATCGCTCATTACAAAGCACACTTGTGAGGATTTAAGAAATGTTATTCTCAATCTGTGCAAATATAAAACCTAATACATACTGACTGAAGAAGTGCTACCTAATGACAAGCGTCGTAGGGTGCTGTGATCTGTTAAGCGTAATATTACACTGAAAACAACAGTTGACACACAGATAGCTTTTGGAAATCTGTGCTGCACAGCATCAATACATAAAAAAATTCATTATTGGGACGGCTATAAGGTGCTTTACAAACTAAATGTTGTTGCATTCTGGCGCTCAAGTAAATGTCATCGATAATGGTGTGCTCGCGGGTATTCTGCCAAGTTGTTCTCTCCAATTTATGTCCAATATTTTGATGACCGACCCAGTTGTATTCTCACGGTACTGCAAGTTTCGCTACTATGTATAGTCCACTCGCTGTCTGGGCTCCAACCAGGCTATACTGTATTGTAGGGCCTGTGTTGTTAAGAAGTATACGATGAAACATTCATTCGGACATGGATACACTGCAGCGTCTACAGCCGTTATGAAGTACACGAAATGCATTCACAGCTGTGGATATCGAAAATCATTAGCTGTATAATGGAATGACAACAATGAAAATTTGTGGCGGATCAGGACACGAACCCAGATTTCCCGCTCATCGCGAGCGGTCCCCTTACCTTAGGCTATCGGAGCGCGACTCACGGCCAAACCCAAACTTCCAAAGTCGTCAACCGTGGTCTCTACCTTCACTTGTACATCCATTATATATATTCCCTAGATGGGAGACATGCTTTCATATGCAAAGGAACATTGCATCGTACTTCTGAACAGCACGGGCACTGTAGAATAGTGTTTATGTGCCGATACCGAGCAAGCAACTTTCAATTAAAATGTCCCCCCTGTAGGGAATTATACATAATGGATATAAGGGTGCAAGTTATATACACTACTGGCCATTAAAATTGCTACAACAAGAAGAAATGCAGATGATAAATGGGTATTCATTGGTCAAATATATTATACTAGAACTGACATGTGATTACGTTTTCACGCAATCTGGGTGCATAGATCCTGAGAAATCAGTATCCAGAACAACCACCTCTGGCCGTAATAACGGCCTTGATACGCCTGGGCATTGAGTCAAACAGAGCTTGGATGGCGAGTACAGGTACAGTTGCCCATGCAGCTTCAACACGATACCACAGTTCATCAAGAGTAGTGACTGGCGTATTGTGACGAGCCAGTTGCTCGGCCACCATTGACCAGACGTTTTCAATTGGTGAGAGATCTGGAGAAGTGCTGGCCAGGGTAGCAGTCGAACATTTTCTGTATCCAGAAATGACCGTACAGGACGTGCAACATGCGGTCGTGCATTATCCTGCTGAAATGTAGGGTTTCGCAGGGATCGAATGAAGGGTAGAGCCATGGGTCGTAACACATCTGAAATGTAAAGTCCACTGTTCAAACTGCCGTCAATGCGAACAAGACGTGTCCGAGACGTGTAACCAATGGCACCCCATACCATCACGGCGGATGATACGCCAGTATGGTGTAAGAGGTATGCGATGAATGCGCTGCCTGCAATAGGCAAGGCATAGGAGAGTCTCTGACCAGAGAGCAGTATGTTGTTAGTTGTCGCTAGTCTGCGTGAGTCGGCAGTAGTCTTGAGTAGTCTGCGTGAGTCGGCAGTAGTCGGCAGTGTCGGCACTCGGCAGTAGTCGGCGCGTGGCTGCGCTTGTCTGCAGTCTGCTCTGGTCGGGATTCTGGACGATGAGTATTATTGTATAAGGTAAAGAAGCAACCCCCGCATATCTAGTAATGTGTGTAAACTGTCATCCAATCTTCTTAAAAATGCCCCAATAATAATTTTTATAATGTAACGTAATTTTTTTTAAAAAAAGCATGATCATTCCTTTCACGAATCACAAATGTATAGGCCAGCATTGCACGGAGCTGTGCCGAAAATTTTTTAGGTAAGAGCAGATATATTCGCAGTTTTTATTGAGGTAAGAATTTTTGCTTTTTCTATTCAGAATACAGGGCCGTGGCGCAGCGCTGCTGTCGTCATAAAATTTACCAGGTTACTGAATATTTTTATTTCGGGGTTTTTGGAATTTTTCTGTTTCGAACTTAACATTAAATGAGAAAAGAATTTTGTGGTTACATCAAATGCGAATGCATTTCTGCACAGAGATCATAAATGGGAACTAATTTTGTTCAGAGGTTACATTAAATTAGAATCACATTCATTTATTCATATTTTAAATTCATTTTACTAATTTTGTTCAGAGGTTACAATATTTAAAATTCATTTAGTTATTATTTCCGAGGGGAGATTACACATGGTTCATTTCATTAATATTTCGTGTGGGGAGGTTACACTTGGTGACATCCGGCCAGGATCGTATTTCTTTGTGAATCTTCTGATAAGTAGTCATATATCTGCTCTTATTTACTTAAATGTAGTTTGCATCTGGCGCAACGCATTTACTAATTTGTCACTCTTTCTTTCACAGATCATCGGCAATTTATTGCTCTTTGTTGTAACTGTTTGTTCCATTTTTTTGCTTTGTCTTTGTTTCATTTGTGCTTAATTTTGATTAGTGAAAATGCCGCGAAAAACTGTTAACAGTACATCGCGATGTGCAATAAGTGAAATAGCCGACTCGAATAATTTGACTGATAATATTTGGGACACTCAGTATAATGATGACAATTCTCCATGTACGGACAATCAGTGCGTACCGACCACTAGCAATGATTTTAATGCTAATGATGAGCAAACAAATTCAATTGTGTCCTCTGTTTATTTAACGACAATTGATGACGCGGGACGTGCTGTTACAATGAACGCTACCCAGTTTAACACACCCGATTTGCAAAATTTGAATTGTGAACAGATAATTTTTTTTAACGAAAATGAACAGTGTACTCAAAGTACGACAGATTTATTTGATTCCGATTTAGTGACCAACAGTGCACATTCGATTGGCAAACCTTTTCAAGAATTACAGAATGACCAAATCGTTACAGAAAACGTGACAATTGCAGGTATGCCATCAAACAGCACAGAGAATAGTGTAGGTAATAGTGGCTTGGATCAAATTATGGCAGTATTGCTACAACAGAGTGAAAATTCCAAACAACTTAGTGAACAGAATAAACAACTTAATGAAAGTCTTAAACAGTCAAAAAAAAGAACTAGACAACAATCACAAACAACTTAGTGAAAATCTCAAACAACAAATTAATGAAATTAACGATAAACAGGACAACAATTTCAAACAACTTAATGAAAATAATGAAAATCTCAAACAACAACTTAGTGAACAGATTACAGCCGTTGCCGCGCAATGTCATGATACTAAAGAACAATTACGTGAGGAAATTAAGGCTTGTGCTAGGAACAGTAGTGAAGAAATTAGATCTGTGGCACAAGAATTAAATAATAGACATGCAGCTACAACTAAATTACTTAGAGACGAAATTAGTGCAGTCGGTAAACAATGCTATGAAAACGCAACACAGTTACGCGACGAGTTCAAATTAATGTCAGCAGAACTTTCGCGCACACTGGATGCAAAAGTAGACGCGAAATTTGACCAACAGAACAGTCAAATTGACGAACGTTTTAATTACCACCTACAAAACAGTGAAACGCGTTACCGTAAATTTATACAGGAACAGAATAAAATAAAGCGACAAGTCATGGAAACAATTACCGCACAGAGACAGGAAGATAAACGTAAGTTGTTTACGAAAGCAAAAACCTACGTAGACAACAATATTGCTACAGTGTCAGACGAAATTAATACTATCAAACAGTTGAACACCGAATTGCGTCATGAAATTTCCGATCTTAAATCGAAAACAGATACACACACAGTAGACTTTCAGACAGTGACCGACAGACTTGAACAATTAGAACTAATACAGGATTCCGATGTCATCAAAGCAGACGTTAAAAAATTGAACGAAACCACATGTAAAATACAAAAACAGGTTAATGCTTGTGACACTAAAAACGATGATCAGGTAAAAATGCTGACTGAAAAATATGATGAATTGGCCAGTCGTATTGACGTTATTGAAAGTAATAATGACAGCAAATCAGACGATACTTCACCGATTTCGTTTAATCAAACACCTGAATTCCAAAATTTACAGCAGACGATCAGTGAGATAGATTCGTCCAATAATACATTACGTAGAAAATTGTCAACTTTACAGCAAGAAGTGACAGAGATGAAAAATGTTTCATTCAATAACACGTCACATTCCGAACATTTGTCACACTCACACAGCCAGTATAATTTACGTAATTTACAGAGAGTATGTGACTTAGATTCCGAACAATCACAGACAAATAGATTCTCATACAATCCTGAACCTGTTCAGACCTACAGAGACGATAACATTGATTATAAGCACTTATTATGAGTAAAAAAATCTAAGGTACTTAATAATGACAGAACACAGAGTCACGCTTTGGACTGGATACGACAATTTGCTTTGTATTTTTATCAGCTTGGCCTGTAATGCAGAAACTAGAACTGGCCTGGATACAACAATTTGTTTTTGAGTTTTTACCGGCATTGCCTGTAACGTAGAAGCTAAAATTTATTTGCAGCACGTAAATTCACCTCAGGGGATTCATTATGCTTCGATGAATACGTGCCGTAGCGTGCACAGGGCCCCGAGCCGTAGTAGTGCTGTTTCATCTTTAGTTTTCTGCACTGCTGCCTTCTCTTCTACTATCCTTTATATATATCAAAACAGCTCTTCAACTATCGATCTATCTAGGGCTATGAATGAGTAAAGAAATCGGATATGACGAGTTTTACCGAAAGTGACAGTTTTCTTTAGACACTCCCGAAATGACAACTACCGCCGTAATTTTCATAACAGATAAAATTGTAATCATCAGTATGTACAACATTTTCAGCAATCGTCAAAATTATCAGCAACCGCATTTTGGTAACAATAGAGGTTTTTCTCAGCAGCAGCGTCAAAACCAGCCGGTTAGCATACCTAATCAACAATGTAGTCTGCAAGGTCTATCAAGCTTTAATTTCGCCGCGTGCACGTATAGCATCAGCTCCAACAAATAGTAACGCACAGCAACAAGGAAATCAGTACGTACAGAAAACACACCATTTCAATTCCTATCGCAATGCACCGTATAGAAATGACTATCATGACAGACGTAAAAGTAATGAGCACAGTTTTCAGCGTAACAGTCGGTCTCACCAGCAGCAAAATCATCGCAACAACAGATTATAATGAATGAACCAGACAGTAGATATCATCCCGACCGTAATACGTCAGGATGAAGTAACAGAACAGTACAAATAGTGGAAATGCCATAGCATACTCCCAAAAATAATAGCACGTCAGATACAATTTGACTAGATACAGTACAGGTTGCATCTTACAGTAACGCAAGCAATACTTTTGACACGCAGAATCTTGTTCACGAAAATGTTATTAGCTTTGACGACATCCGATACACACTTTTGCATAAAAGACAGAATCACAACGTATGTAGACGACATTCTTATTGCAGAAGCTAACTGGTCTGAACACAATCTGCTTCTTGAACAACTGTTACGAACTTTTCGTGCACAAGGACTTACAGTTAATCTCAGTAAATCGCACTTTGGCAAAACTTCAATAAAATTTCTTGGACACGTAATTTCAGCAGAAGGCATTGCGCCTGACCCGGAAAAACTTCAAGCTTTACGTGACACTGCTGTTCCTACGACGAAGAAACAACTACGCAGCTTTTTGGGTTTAATTAACTTTTTTCGTAAAATTATTCATTACTCTGCTTTAGACACCCCTAGGTTATGTCAATTGACGGGTAAAAACACTATTTGGTCGTGGGATAGGCAAGCACATTTTGAATTTGTGAATCTGAAAGAAGCTTTGTTGAATGCACCACTTTTATCACATCCAGATCTTACTAGAAATTTTTCCATTGCCACCGACAGTTCTAACACCGCTTTAGGTGTACACATTTTTCAGGAAATTGAAGAAGATGGCGCTACAGTAATTAAAAACATTGCCTTTGCGAGTCGCATTCTGTCACCTGCTGAACGCAATTATTCTGTTACAGAACTTGAAACATTATGTGTTGTTTGGGCATTTACGAGATTTCGGCGTTTTCTTTATGGAAGACACACTACCGTTTACACAGATCACTAGAGCGATACAGTTTTTACTTTCCACTAAATTTACACACGACAGATTAAGCAGATGGAAACTTTATTTGAGGAATTTAATTTTACAATTGTTCACATTCCCGGTACACAAAATATTGTAGCAGACGCACTATCCCGTTCTCTCAGCAACAATCAGCAAGACATCGCAACCGACTTCTGCAAAGCAAATTTCAGCGTCATGCACATTCAACAAGTTGCATTTGAAAATTCGTCGTCATTACAAGACATAGCACAAGAGCAGAGTAAAGACAACGTATGGAAACAAATTAAACACCTTTGGCAAGATAGGAATAATGTTACCATTAGAAACCATTACACTGTACGCAATAACATTCTGTTTCGCCGCTCTCACCCTGACAGCAACAATTGGTTATTATGCATTCCTGACGAGCTTGTTAACAAATTAATCTGGTATACTCATTTAAGTTACGCACATTACGGAGCCAGAAAATGTTTTCTGATACTGAGACAGAACTGTTATTTTGCCAACATGGAGAAACGTATTCGACGAGTTTTAGCGTCATGTAAAATCTGCCAGAAAGCTAAGTCAGATACGACTTCACATGTTCCTCCATTACATCCCATTGTACCTGTTAAATTGAGACACATGGCCGCTGTAGACAATTTTGGTCCGATTCCCAGAACTAATAGAGGTTTTTGCTACATCTTTGTCGCTGTTGATCTCACTTCAAAATTTGTTACCTTCACTCCGTTACGCAAAGCTACTGCTAAAACTGTTTCGAAAGCATTTGTAAAACATTTTCTATTTCATGTAGGGCATGTATTGAAAGTAATTTCCGACAATGGACCACAGTTTCGATCTGCTATATGGATACGTATGTTACGAGCTATAAACATTTCTCCGATCTATATATCCAGGTACCATGCTTCTTCGAACCCTTGTGAACGATTAATGAAAGAAATTGGTAAACTGTGTAGAATATACTGCCACAAAGACATATTGATTGGGACACACACGTACTCTAATTCCATACCAAATGAATCTACTAGGCTATCTCCGACTGTTATACTGAAAAATGTTGAACCACCTAACAAAATTAAAGAATTAGTAACCTTTCCTACATCTCGTCGACTAAGACACCATGAAATAATTGACATTACGCTGAACAACATCAAACGTGCCGCAGAGCGCCGGAGAAGACAGCAAAAACAGGTTTGTACACGCCGTGACTTTCACATTGGACAGAAGATATTAGTACGCACATATTACTTATCTAATAGAGGAAAAAGTTGATGTAGTAAATTTGAGCTTCTATATGCAGGTCCATATCGAATTCGCAGCATTCCTCACCCCAATGTAGTACACGTCGAAACTCTGAGAACCAGAAAAAGTAAAGGCAATCACCATGTCTCCAATATTAAACCCTTTATTGAATGAACATACTTTATGATTTATCACACTGTAATGCCATTTCCTGATTTTTATATAACCAATGATGCAATTATATTTATATGAACACTTACTGATGATTATCATATTTTTTCTTGGTAAGTGCCCGGCAAGGTAAGGTTAGCAGGTCGCTCTTCTTGTCGTTACACATCAGACCGTGCACATTTTTCCAGATGAACTTACACATTTTATGACCACTTATGCAATTATATTTATATGATCACTTACTGATGATTATCGTATTTTTTCTTGGCAAGTGCCTGGCAAGGTAAGGTTAACAGGTCGCTTTTCTTGTCGTTACACATCAGACTGTGCACATTTTCCATTCTTCATGTATGTATGATTGTTTTCCTGTTTTGTTTGTATGCACTATGAAATATTTAAGATGTAACAAACACCAGTTGATTTTGACATTTTGCCTTATGATATCTCAACATCGTGACTATTTTACATTTTTTTTGCTGCTACATTGTGGTATTCTGTGTACACTTTTGCACCTGTACACTGTCTATGCTATACATATGAATACCAGTAGCTTGATGTTACACGTTTTCTGTCATGCTATGCTGTATGCTCAATTATATCACTAGAAACCAGCTTTTATTTAATGGGTATATGATTTAAATGCAAGACATTAATCTTTATCATTTTCAGAAAGAAATAACGTGTAAAAGAAATAAATTATGGGAATTTCGCCTTCGGAATGAACGAAAGAAGATGCAATACCTCGTCACGAAGAGTAAATGGATCAGAATTAACAAGCATTAACAAGAATATACTATACACATCGTTTGATAGCGGTCTTAACTAATTTTTTCTTTCAGAATACGAGGCGATTGATGCAGGCTGTCATACAGAACTACATATCTTAGTTTTAGTGATGAAATATGCTAGAAATAAGGAACTCTATACTATGAATAGTTGTATGATGATGTGTTTTTTGCAGATGATAATGAATGGTGATGAATAATGAAGAATATAGTGATATGGATAATGAAATTTTTCTTTACAGGTGATGATAATAATGGAGTTATGGTGATATGGATAATGAAGTTTTTCTTTGCAGATGATAATAATGATGGAGTTTATATATTTACTGTTAGTTAAGAAATGCTATGTAGTTATTTAAGTATTTGTTGCAGTTCGTTTTGACAGTATGTCTTATGTCGCATGGTATGATGACTGAAGGTTTTGGAAAGGACAGCTAGAGAACATATATATTTAATACACATTTCATTACCTGTTAATTCGAAGTTCACTACTTTTCAGCATAATATGCGTTTCTTCTTTCAGCTTTTTTCCAGGAGAAGCTATTCATGAAATTAATGTGCTACAAGCAGTTGGTCATTAAACTTGCATTTTTTTACCCATTTGTGTGTGTCACTCATGAATGTGATCACATATACTCTATTTGTTTCATAACCTTGCTACAGCTGACTCATGACGAATGACGTTACCTATCCTCATTTGCAGCAATAAGTCAAAAGCAAATATTGTTATGCCCCAGCAATTAATTATCGATCCCAACGCAATGAACTGCTAGCACAAAAAATGTATTACCAGTCCCAAATAATGATACCAACTTAAAAGAGTTATGAGTAATACTGAATGATTTTTTTTTTCCAACCACAGACTTTGAGTAATAGCTACAGTATGTTACATTTTAATTATGTCTTACGTCACTTGAATGATGAGTTCTTAGTAATAGTGAATGATATTTTGTAATAATGCATGCATGCTCTACACTCATTAATTCCTGTTTTGAATGATGACTTCTGATGTTTTGCAACTGGCCAACGAGTGCCAATAATTATTTTTAAATATGTCATATGTCACTTGAATGATGAAAAATGTTTTGTAATATTCAATACTTGCTGACCAATGAATGCCACTGTTTCTTATATTTTAAATTTATATTATGTCACTTTTATGCTATACATATGAATACCAGTAGCTTGATGTTACACTCATTAGCTCTTCTTTTGACTGATGACTTCTGATGATTTGTGACTGACCAATGAGTGCCAATGTTCTCTGTAAACAGATAACTTATGAAAATTATTCTGTAATACTTCATACATGGTACAGAAATGTTCAGTAACTGGGCGATGAGTGCCACGAATTACTCAAATCAGTTGATAGACTAGTGTAATTATCAATGATGACTGGCATAAGACTTTATGTCCTTCACCTTCTGACCTAATTACCAGAAATTACTGCAATATCCGTTTGTCCTGTCTATCCTCATGATCATGGAGCACTATATTTGGTTTTTGCACTAATTCTACGTTGGTGTACCTTACAAGGACGTGGTGTTGACACGACATGCTGTCCACCACCTTGAGCGATGGAGATGTTGTTATGATCCCACTGTTTGGTGTACCTAATGTACTACCAAAATGATAACATGGAATATTAATACGACATTTCAGTGTCTTGGCTACACTGATTAATACTTCAGGGAAAAGAACTTCAGATTGTCTCACTTGGTGTTGTGCTTCTGTAGAAAGATATTGACTTTCAGTGCAGCTGCGTGCAACCTAATGTGCTACAACCATGATGCAATCCTTCCCTTTCCTATCCTAGTTCTTGTAAAATAGTAAAAAAAAAGAAAAAAACTACAGTGCATGTGCACTTTTGTCATTTGTTAATATGATTTGTACTCATTACGTATACATTTTGTGATTTGCTGATATGTTCTGAACTACAGTGCGTGTGCACTTTGTCATTTGTTAATATGATTTGTACTCATTACGTATACATTTTGTGATTTGCTGATATGTTCTGAACTGCAGTGCGTGTGCACTTTATGTCATTTGTTAATGATTTGTATTCATTGCGTATACATTTTGTGGTTTGCTGATATGTTCTGTACTACAGTGCGTGTGCACTTTATGTCATTAGTTAATATGATTTGTACTCATTGCGTATACATTTTGTGATTTTCTGATATGTTCTGTACTCAGTGCATGTGCACTATATTTTATTTCATGTTCTGCACTTATATATATGTATTTTGTGATTGTAAACTTAGTTAATTAGGAAAAATTTGTTGCTCATGGCAAGTCCAATTGACTCACCATCGCTGCCAAATTTTTGCCCCTCCCCCCCCCCCCCCCCCCCCAGTGGAGGGTTATGTAAGAGGTATGCGATGTATGCGCTGCCTGCAATAGGCAAGGCATAGGAGAGTCTCTGACCAGAGAGCAGTGTGTTGTTAGTTGTCGCTAGTCTGCTAGTCGGCAGTAGTCTTGAGTAGTCTGCGTGAGTCGGCAGTAGTCGGTAGTGTGCAGTAGTCGGCGCATATCTGCGCTTGTGTGCAGTTTGCTCTGTTCGGGACTCTGGACGATGAGTATTATTGTAGAAGGTAAAGAAGCAGCCTTGCGCCTATCTAGTAGTATATGTTAACTGTCATCCAATTTCTTTTAAAAAATGCCCCATTAATAATTTTTATAATATAAAGTATTTTTTTAAAAAAATGCATTCATTTCAATTTTATCCAATGCATGATCATTCCTTTGACGAATCACAAAGCATACGCCAGCATTGCACGGAGCTGTGCCGAAAATTTTCTTTTGCTAGGAGCAGATATATTTGCGGTTTTTATTGAGGTAAGAATTTTTGCTTTTTCTATTCAGAATACAGGGCCGTGGCGCAGCGCTGCTGTCGTCATAAAATTTACCAGGTTACTGAATATTTTTATTTCGGGGTTTAGGAGTTCTTCAGTTTCAAACTTAACATTAAATGAGAAAAGAATTTTGTGAGTACATTAAATGTGAATGCATTTCTGCACAGAGATCATAAATGGGAACTAATTTTGTTCAGAGGTTACATTAAATTAGAATCACATTCATTTATTCATATTTTAAATTCATTTTACTAATTTTGTTCAGAGGTTACAATATTTAAAATTCATTTCATTATTATTTCCGAGGGGAGATTACACATGGTTCATATCATTAATATTTCGTGTGGGGAGGTTACAATGGCGATGACGAATACAAGCTTCCAATGTGCGTTCACTGTGATGACGTCAAACACGGATGCAACCATCATGATGCTGTAAACGGAACCTGGATTCATCGGATAAAATGACGTTTTGCCGTTTGTGCACCCAGGTTCGTCGTTGAGTACACGATCGCGGGCGCTCCTGCCTGTGATGCAGCGTCAAGGGTAACCGCAGCTGAGGTCTCCGAGCTGATAGTCCATGCTGCTGCAAACGTCATGGAACTATTCGTGCAGATGGTTGTTGTCTTGCAAACGTCCCCATCTGTTGACTCAGGGATCGAGACGTGGCTGCACGATCCGTTACTGCCATGCGGATAAGATGCCTGTCATCTCGACTGCTAGTGATACGAGGCCGTTGGGATCCAGCACGGCATTCCGTATTACCCTCCTGAAACCACCGATTCCATATTCTTCTAATAGCCATTGGATCTCGACCAACGCAAGCAGCAATGTCGCGATACGATAAACCGCAATCTTGATAGGCTACAATCAGACCTTTATCAAAGTCGGAAACGCGATGGTACGTATTTCTCCTCCTTACACGAGGCATCACAACGACGTTTCACCAGGCAACGCCGGTCAACTGCTGTTTGTGTACGAGAAATCGGTTGGAAACTTTCCTCATGTCAGCACGTTGTAGGTGTCGCCACCGACGCCAACCTTGTGTGAATGCTCTGAAAAGCTAATCATTTGCATATGACAGCATCTTCTTCCTGTCGGTTAGATTTCGCGTCCGTAGCACGTCATCTTCGTGGTGTAGTATTTTTAATGGCGAGTAGTGTATATTGCCTTACAGGGGAGACATGCATGCATAACCGAAGGAACATTGCGTACTTCTGAACAACACAGGCACTGTAGAATAAATAGTGTTTATCCGTCGATACCGAGCAAGCGACTTTCAATTAAAATGTCTCCCCTGTAGGGGAATATACATAATGGAGGTAAGAGTGCAAGTTATGTACAAGTGATTGACGACGGATGAAGTTTGGATCTCGTCCCGCTATTTACAGCTGAACTAGCTGCCCAACCCGGCATTGCTCAGGTATTTATTTTGCTAATTTCCTATCAGAAACAAAGAAAACTGTGTTCATAGCGTAATAACGAAAGAATTTCATTTCCATGTATTCGTGAAAACGCCTGTGAAATTATGAAACAGTCGTACAAAGAAATACGCGTACTACAAAAATGTGTAAGTACAGCTGCCCCGCGTGTCTACAATGTAGTGTTGTAAACGTCTCTATGGCAACGCCTCTTTATAGATCAATAGACGGCTATTGTGTCCGCCTGCTGACCTTTGCGCTTCGCAGTTGAATGCTGTCAAAAGCGCTGCCAGGTGTCAGAAATTTCCGTTAAGTTTACTTGACGGCAGGGGTGTCTTAATAGTAACGAAAAAATATATTAAAACTTCATGCATGATGCGGTATTTTTTCACGCATCTTAGTGTTCACGGCGTCATATCTCTCGAACTGTCTGTTGTACAATGTTGTATTTGTGTAGGTACATTCAGAAGCATACGTGGATATACCTGAGAATTATGATGCGAATAGATTTAGTAGCAAAGAAGTAATAAATTTAAACGTCTTGCACAATGCGGCAGTTTTTCACGTATCTCACTGTTTAACACATCATATCTCCTGAACTGTGTGTGGTAGCACTCCATCTCAGGCCACATGTGGCCCATCGGGACCATCCGATCGCCGTGTCATCCTCAGTTGAGGATGCGGATAGGAGGGGCGTGTGGTCAGCGCACCGCTCTCCCGGTCGTTATGACGGTTTTCTTCGATCGGAGCCGCTACTATTCGGTCGAGTAGCTCCTCAGTTGGCATCACGAGGCTGAGTGCACCCCGAAAAATGGCAACAGTGCATGGCGGCGCGGACGGTCACCCATCCAAGTGCCAGCCACGCCCAACAGCGCTTAACTTCGGTGATCTGACGGAAACCGGTGTATCCAGTGTGGTAAGGCCGTTGCCGAACTATGTGTGGTACCCTGATGTAATTTTGTAGGTGCATTTAACAGCAAGTGCAGTTACTGTCTGCAAAATGTATTGTGAATAGTTAGTACTACAGAAAAAATAAATTTAAACGTCATGCATTATGCGGAAATTTTTCACGCATCTCATTGTTTATGACGTAATATCTACTGATCTATGATAGCTATGTCGTTCTGAACAATGATAGGTAGGTGGTTCTTGTTGCCTGACTGTACCAGATACGTGTAACAAGTTTGGTTGAAATTGGCCCAGTGGTTTAGGAGGAGATGTGGGACGTACACACACACATATGCTGACGGGAAAAAATCGCAACACAAAAAATAATTAATGTGAGTTAATGAAATTTCGGGAATACTTTTGTCTAGGTAACATTAAGCACAGGTTAATGTGCCCGCGAGATAAGCCACTGCAAAGGTGAAACGCTGGTACGTTAATAAGCGGTGTAACCGCCAGAATGCTGAATGCAAGCATGTAAACGTGCATGCACTGTGTTGTACAGGTGCCGGGTGTCAATGTGTGGGATGGAGTTCCATGCCTGTTGCACTTGGTGAATCAGTACAAGGACGGTTAACGCTCTATGCGGGTGACACTGGCGTTGTCGTCCGATAATATGCCAAAATGGTTCAAATGGCTCTGAGCACTATGCGACTCAACTGCTGAGGTCATCAGTCGCCTAGAACTTAGAACTAATTAAACCTAACTAACCTAAGGACAGCACACAACACCCAGCCATCACGAGGCAGAGAAAATCCCCGACCCCGCCGGGAATCGAACCCGGGAACCCGGGCGTGGGAAGCGAGAACGCTACCGCACGACCACGAGATGCGGGCGATAATATGCCATACTGGCTCGGTTGGAGACAGATCTGGTAATCGAGCAGGCCAAGGCAACATGTCGACACTCTGTAGAGCATATTGGGTTACAACAGCGTTATGTGGGCGAGCGTTATCCTGTTGGAAAACACTCCATGGAATGCTGTCCATAAATGGCAGCACAACAGGTCGAATCATCAGACTGACTTAGACATTTGCAGTCAGGTTGCATGAGACAACGATGAGAGTGCTCCTGCTGTCATACGAAATCACACCCCAAACTCCAAGTGTAGGTCCAGTGTGTCCAACACGAAGACAGGTTGGTTTCAGGCCCTTAACTGGCCTCTTTCTAACCAACACAAGGCCACCACTGGCACCGAGGCTTCTGCCTTCTGCAGCTTTCAGCAGAAAACACAACAGACCTCCATCCTGCTCTTCAATGAGCTCTCGGTTGACACAACTGTAGTCCCAAATGGCTGTGGTTTCGGGTCAGTGTAACGCACGCTACAGAACGTCTGGATCGCAGCTATCTTTGAAGTAACCGATTTGTAACAGTACGTTGTGTCACGGTGTTGCCAGCCGCTGCTCAAATTGTTGCTGCAGGTACAGTACGAAGTGCTAGAGCCGTACGACGATCACGATGGTCTTGGTCTTCCCTCTCGGTGGTGCCACGTGGCCATCCAGAGTCCGGTCTACTTGCGACCGTGCATTCTCGTGACCATCGCTGCCAACAGTGATGTACAGTGGTTACATTCCTGCCAAGTCTTTCTGCAATATCGCAGAAGTAACATCCAGCTTCTCGTAGCCCTCGTTCAAACTGAGTGAGGTGGTGATAACTACGCCTTTGTCGCCTTGAAGGCAATATTGACTAACGTCAACTCACCACGTCCAATCGCAAAGGCAAATGACGCTCACAACCGTTACGGCGTACATTTAAAGCAAAACTGATTTGCATCTTCATAGTGGCGCTACTAGCGCCACTCTTTTGCGACTGGCGCGAAACTTGATATCATTTTTCAGACACACAAACACGCCAGCCAATTTTCGTTAATGTCGCGCAACTCAGTCTTGCTGTTGCGATTTTTTTCCGTCGATGTCCATTCATTTTTAAAGTATTAATGGATTTGATTTCGGACACCCACCGCGCCCTTTGATGCTCTATTGTTTCTCAGAGCCCGCACTGATCTTCCATGGAACGCAATTTCTCTCAGCGTTTTACAGCTCTGGTGGTTGTGGTGGCCAGCAAGATCTTAATAAAGTCAGTGCCTGGTCTAAACGGAAACCTTCATCCCTTCTTATTAGGTTTTCTGACATCATTAATTGATCCACTCCTTAACTATGCTGTCCCGGACACTTGGCGTTAACAGTATGATACTGCTCTTATCTTATTTTATTTCGTAATTGTATTAGAGGCAGTGCTCAGCGACAGCTGTTTTGCTTGGTTGTTTTAATCGGGTGCGTCGCTGATGTTCATTGCGTCTCTCTCTTCGACTTTCCGTCCCATGTAACACATGCCACATTCTCATAAAATGTTTCAAATGGCTCTGAGCACTACGGAACTCAACATCTGAGGTCATCAGTCCTCTAGAACTTAGAATTACTTAAACCTAACTAACCTAAGCACATCACACACATCCATGACCGAGGCAGGATTCGAACCTGCGACCGTAGAAGTCGCGCGGTTCCAGACTGAAGTGCCTAGAACCGCTCGGCCACACGGCCGGCTCTTATGAAATGCGATACACATCCGGCTTTCAGAGAACTAATTGTCTGCAACATTACAAAGAATGTAATTACAAAGAATGGAACGTCAAATGTCATCTAAGTCTCCGAAAGCCGGTTGTGTACCGCGTTCTTTGCGAATGTGTCATCCTTTACGTGGGGCAGACGATCAGCGACCCACCCGACTAAAACAACCAAGCAGATCACATGCAACAGATCACCACTTCGAATATGACCATTAAATGAAATACGATGAGACCAGCATCGTGGTGCAAAGGCCGCGTTTCTCCAACGGCATAATTAAGGAGTCTGTCGAAATAAAAACGTCAAGAAATCTAGTAAACAGGGACGTGGGTTTCACTTTAAACAAGGTTGGGGCTGGGCAATAAATTTATTAAGAGCCCTCCGAGTGTCACCTCTACCAGAGCTCAAAACGCTGAGAGAATTTGCGTTTCAGTGCGGTATCTTTTAAACAAAAGAGCATCAAAGGGTATAGTGGGCGTCGGGAACGGAACTCTGTTATAAATAGCGGCGCGAAACTGATGGTTCACAGTCTGGTTGGAGTCCAAGCAGCGAGTACACTTAAGAGCAAATTCCACAGCATCTCAAGAAAATGGTTGGGTCGGCCGTCGAAATATTGTGCATAAAATGGAAACGACAGCTTGACAGAACACCCGGAAGCACGCCATCTATCAGTCAGGCCGAGAAAATCTAAATATCATTATAACGAAAAAGCCTAACGAAGTTCGTAGATGTTATGTGTTGTACTTAGGCTGACACCCATTGTCCGTGATCGTTTAGTAAGATCAACGATGTTCCGCAGATGCTCGTCAAACTCCAGAGACAGACACTACCATAGAGGTACTGTGCATCACAGATAAGTTGTTCTTTAAAATTCCTGCAGCATATTTTCGAAATACAGTGAGACAGCAAATTACTTCGTTCCACATGCGCCAGTCGTATTTCCGATGCACCATTCTTACATGCGACAGGAAAGGAAGGATATGATAAAGGTAACAGAAGTGACCCGCACCACAGATAGTAAACGTAGATGTACGGTACGATATTGCAGTGCCTGTGTTATCCCGAATTAAGATGCGAAATTCCTTCGGATATGCATGCGCCACCGAAGGAAGAGCCACTGCGGCACCGGCGACTACAGCTGTTATGACATACATGAAATGTATTCGCAGTTGCAAATATAGACAACCATCACCTGTATAGCGGAATGACGACGATGAAAATCTGTGCCCGACTGGGATTCGAACCCGGACTTCTTGCACATAGCGAGCGGCCGCCGATGTCGGCGTATGAATAAGGTATTGCAGTGCATGTGTTGTTCAGAATTACGATGCATGTCCGAAGGAACCTTGCATCGTAATTCGGAATAACACATGCACTATAATACCTACATTGGGCAAGCGACTTTCAAGTAAAATGTTTCCCCTGTACAGGAATATGCTAACGGTCTTACCGGTTCCCGTCACAACCCGAAGTTAAGCGCTGTCGGGCTGGGCTAACGCTTGGATGGGTGACCATCCACTCTACCGAGTACTGTTGCCATGTGGGGTGCATTCAGTCCTTCTGAGGCAAACTGAGTAATGTATCTTTCAGGTGTGGTCAGTTTCGTGACGTATTGGAATACCCCTTAATGAAACCACTTTATAAAGAAGGTGAAAGGTGTATGTAGACAATTACCGGCCGATTTGTTTTGTACCAGTGTTTTCAAGAGTTTTTTAGAAAGGCATGTGTAGGAGAGTATGGTTTCATATCAGTATACATTATTTGCTTTCAGACACCCAGTTTGGTTTCAGGAAAGGAGGATGCACAGAAAACAGAATTTGTTCTTTTATGTGTGGAGGCATTAGCAGCAGTAAACGATAGGTTGATGACAATAGATAATTCCTTTAATTTTCACAAAAGCATTTGATTGTGTGAACCCTGCAATACTTTCGCGTATGTTGGAACATCATGGGATTAGGGAAAAAGCTCAGCAAAGGCCTACTTAATATCTAGAAAGTAGGAGGCAGACGGTTGTCCAGCATGAACAAACAGTGAAGAGGTTTGAATGTGACCGAGACCCTGCAAAGTGCAGAGTGCCACAAGTTTCTGTTCTGGGTCTGTTGCTTTTTATTTACAACAGTTTGAAATTGGTATTACGAATGAAATCAATTGCAAACGAATATTTAATTAAAAAAGTAGCCTCTTGGTCTCCCAGTTTATGTAATATTGACTGTCACGAGATAATCTGCATCTGCATGACTACTCTGCATTTCACATTTAAGTTCCTGGCAGTGTTAATCTAATCACTTCAACACTGTTTTCTATCGTTCCACACTCGAACGACAGGGGGAAAACGAACACTTCCTTTCCGTGTGAGCTCTGACTTCTCTAATTTTTAATTACGGTGGTCGTTTCTGCCTATATATGTGAGCGCCAAAAATCGTTTCCGCATTCGGGAGAGAAAGTTAGAGATCGAAGTTTGTGCAAGATCGCGCCTTTGTTTTCATGATAGTCACCCCAAATTGCTTATCATGTCTGAGTCATTCTCTGCCTTACTTCGCAATAATACAAAACGAGTTGCCCTTCTTTGAACTTTTTCGATGTAAGGACCCCCATACCGCAGAGCAGTACACTAGCAGACGACGGACAAGCGTAGTATAGGCAACGAGTTGCCCTTCTTTGAACTTTTTCGATGTAAGGACCCCATACCGCAGAGCAGTACACTAGCAGACGACGGACAAGCGTAATATAGGCAGTCTCCGTAGTACTTTTTTTGCGCCTTATACGTGTTCTGACAATAAACCGCAGTTGCCGGCCGCGGTGGTCTAGCGGTTCTAGGCGCTCAGTCCGGAGCCGCGCGACTGCTACGGTCGCAGGTTCGAATCCTGTCTCGGGCATGGATGTGTGTGATGTCCTTAGGTTAGTTGGGTTTAAGTAGTTCTAAGTTCTAGGGGACTGATGACCATAGATGTTAAGTCCCATAGTGCTCAGAGCCATTTGAACCATTTTTTTAAACCGCAGTCTTTGTTTCGCCACAACATTCTCTGTGTGATCGTTACAATTTAAGTTGTTCGTAATTCCTATCCCCAGGTATTTAGTTGAATTGGCAGCCTTCAGATTTGTGTGATTTATCGTATAACTGAAATTTAACCAAGTCCTTTCGGTAGTCATGTGGATGACTTCAAGCATTACGTAGGGTCAATTCCCACTTTTCGCACCAAACAGGTATCTTGTGTAAATCATATTTCAATTGCTTTGGCCTTCCTTTGGCCTTCTGATGACTTTACTGAACGATAAATGACAGCATCTTCTGCAAACAATCTGAGAGGGCTGCTTAGATTGTCTCATAGATCCTTTATATAGATTAGGACCAGCAGAGGGGTTATAATGCTTTCTTGAGGAACGCCAGATATAGCTCGTTTTTCTGGGTGACTATCCGACAGTTACCATAAACTGTGGTCTTTCACGAATCCAGTTGCACAACTGAGGCTGTACTTCACAGGCACGTAGTTTGATTAGAAGCAGCTTGTGAAAAACGATATCAAAAGACTTCTGGAAATCTAGAAATATGGAATCGACCTGACTTTCCCTGCCGATAGCACTCATTGCTTCATGAGAATAAAAAGCTACTTGTGTTGCAGAAGAACGATATTTTCTGAACCTGCGCTGGCTATGTGTCAAGAGATCGTTTTCTTCGAGGTAATTCGTGAGAAAAGTTGGATCAAGAACAGAGGAACACAAAGAATACTTCATCCAAATTTTCAAATGCCCGTTGTTTTCACTCAGTCTGACAGTACGGCTCTTTCTCTTCTCGTGTTACGGATGTTGCCTTTGTACTTTAACTGTATACGCAGTACGTAATGTGTTTTTATGGAGATCATTATTTTTCTCCCGCAGTTCACGGCACTGGTGGAAGACAATAGGACTCTATGAGTTTACGGTGTAGATTTATGTTGCACAGTTACTACGTGCAGTTACATCTGTTCGCGGACAGCTGTAACCCGCACGACCCGTTAAGCGTACATCGCCTGCTTCAGCAAAGAGCTATTACGACTTCGGGCATTTGCCTTTCAGATCCTTAAACACCGTGTCTCTCTCTTGTTTGTCGCGTTTCTAAGAAACAATATAGTGTGTAACGTGTTTTCCGGGAGCGCTGCCATTCACGCGTTTTGTTCTTAATGACCTCTTAAGATAGAAAACAACCTGAGCGAATTTATGTGGACGATATCTAATCAGTCTTCTGGGTACACTGGTATTACTTCTGGCACAGTACGCTCACTTCGAGGTAAACAATACATCCGTAAGAGTGTTTCACCAGAGACTTTACCGTGAGGCATTTTAAAGTCGCTTATTTGCTCAAAGGCGAAAAGCAATTGCACTTTTTCGTGCATCGCTTGCTGGATTATATTTGGTATGGCTGCCGTCCTGGAAGTTTGAATAATGAGGTACCTGGTCTGTTTGCTGACAAAACCAGCAGCACTTCTGGCTTGGTAGTGCGTGTCCAACAAAAAAAACCTGTTACGTTTTGGCTATGGACCTATCGCCGGCAACATATTGATATCGCAGGTGGCAACAGACCGTGTCAGAATTTCGGCACCATTGCTAATGGCCATTTGTAATTTGTAAACGTCCATAGACTCATGTACTTTAATTACAAATGTGTGTAAGGGGTTAAATTAATTATAAAATGGCAACCCTGATGAAACATGACTCATGGACCAACCACACAGCAACATAGAATAAAAAAGGAGATCATCTGACTACGAAATGGAATAGGATTCTACATCAAACCAAAGAATTGCAATAGTTCTGCTGTTTAAATACACTGGTGTCCAAACTTAAAGCAACAATACCGCTATTTCACCGTCCTGTGTCTAAATCACGATATAATCATACAAACTGTCAACCAGATGTCCGTATGTCGTGTTCTGCATGGAAGATGGCATTCCGGTCAATGGACAACCATGCGATCGACGACGTCACGGCACCTACCAAACGAAATAGTGTTCGTCGGGTAGCGTCATAACCACAGTCGCTTGTACACATTCACAAACAGTGCAATATGGCACATTGAAGATGCTGTGGGGCGGCGGGTGGAATATTGTTATATATGTGTTTAATGTTTTGTTTTTCCCGGCAGATTAGCAACATATGTGGGGCGGCGGGTGGAATTTATGTTGTTATTTAAATGTAGAGTGTAATGTAGAAAAGTTGCATTTCCCGGCCAATGCACCATATGTGGGGCGGCGGGTGGAATAATTGTTATTAATGTAGAATGTAAAGTAGAAAAGATGCATTTCCCGGCCGATTAGCACCATATGTGGTACGGAGGGTGGAATTAATGTTGTTAAATGTTCCTATTATTTATTTATTGCTGTTGTATTTTGCCGTTCTCAACACTGGCTGTCCAACTACAATATTGGCAACCAGAAAGAGATTAGCAAAACGTGAAGCCTGTAATTAGAATTCCTAGTGACCACTTCATCTGAGAAATACACTTATAGCTACAGCTTATAGCTCTGAGGAATTAGGAGATTGTCTGGGATTCATAATCAAAAACGATTCTCTCTAAAATTTTCACTATATTCTGAAAGTCATAGACCTAAAAAAGAACCCACACAATCCAATTACCAGAGCAGTTCATTCTAATGCGCTGATGCTACTATAACTGTTCAAATTAAAGGTTTAAGTGAATGCTCGCCATAATTTGATGATAATGTTCATCAAACGCCACGCTAAATAATGGTAGAATGTCTGTCCCGCGGCGGCACGTGAAAATACGACATACGCAAACTGAAGATAGATCATTAAAGTCATCCCAGAATTAACACTTCACTCGAAAACGATTTCATGGTTACGCGTATCCCGAGTAACTTATTACTGCATCCGAGGCTGTTTATAGCAACGATACCGACGCGACGCGACGCCTGGCACAGGTGGTGCGCAAACCAGCGTCTGGAGAGAACTGGGGCCTTCTTCTTTCGCGCAGCGTTCTTACATATAAAGCCGCGGTGCGGACGGCTAAGGGAACGCCTGATCAATTCCGCTCTCCCGACTAGCCGCTGGGCTAGTAATGCACCACTTCAAGTTATCGAATAAATCATTGCTTCCTTTGCTGATGGCCGATGAAGCTCTCAATTTAAATGTGCAATCAGCACACAGGTAAGTAATCATAATAAAAGTCTGACGTGGCTAAGTCAAATATTTTGGGCGAGAGAATTAATTTAATTACACTACACGCAGTAGCCGAGCTCTGAACTTGCTCTTTGGAGATACGCTATAGCTATAGTTTTATAGTTGTTCTGTTGAAACTTCTCACATCTTTATGATTATAGCGGATCTCCCTTCTACTTAAATTTAAACATCCTAGCCTTATTTATTTGCCTACTTAATCTATCTTGCTTCCTTAATTTCTAAGACAAAAATCAGAAAATCATGAATTTCAACTAAAATTTTAATTTGTGAGATCCAGAAGACTGTTTCTACTAAATTATTATGCAAAAGGAATCTAAATATAAATTTTTAAGTTTCTAGCTCTTTTCCGTTGCGCCAATGATTTTTACAGAAAAACGTCCAAATTTCGGAAATGGTTAAAGTTATTGAACAGACATTCAACACATATTGATTTAGTATTACTCCTGACATGCTAGAAACGTTTCAGGTTATTTACTTGATTTTTAAAGTATTGCGCAACATTTATGACGTCAGAGCTAGTTACAGCGGACTAGGCTGGCACACAATGGAAAGACTGATGCGAATTTTATACCACGTGAGTAGGCTGCTTCCCTACAATGCCTACCAGACTTTCTGCGGTGGTGGGTCATAAAAAGAAAGGAAGCAGGACAGTAGCAAACTGACTTGGCCAGATGGCTTAATGTGAATAGTTCTGTTGTTTCTCGGATGTGGCGACATTTTATAGAGACCGAAACTGTATCACTGTATCCCGAAGACAACGACAGGACAGACCACGTGAGACTTCCGAAGACAGGTTCCTTAAGAGGAGGTTTACCACCTTTGGCCCGAAAGAAGCATATTTTCAGAATTTTTTTTCTCGGGATGTGTTGTATATATCAATGTCAAATTTGGTCAAAATGTTTATTGGTATTTGCTCTACAAACTGGAATTTTATCGACCGGAAATGTTGAAGAGCAAAGGCGGAAGTGCCGTCGGAACGAAACAAAATTTCGATGTAGACCTCCACGCACGGTATGACACAGGTCAGCCGGCTCGTCTGAAATCAAAATTGAGTTGACGCTAACGAAGTATATAAGATTCTTTAGGAGTTGTACCTCGCCTAAGTTATTTGGACCATAGGAAATAAAATTGCGGCCATTTGACAAAAATAGAGATTTTTTCATCGATTTTTCGACTTCGTCGGCCAAGTAAAAATATTTGTAGTTGACGGATCGGTATAAAAGTGGTACGACTCCTAGACAATTTAGTTAGCTTCGTCGGAAAGAAAGATTCATGCCAATCGGTTCAGTAGATTTGAAGTTACCACACCGCGCGATAAAAAAAAATCATTTCGAGAAAAACGTGTTTGAAGTTTTGCCTACATATAAATGCAATGTTATGCAACTTACGTTCAATCTGCTATTCCGGGTTCATAAACTAGTCCTTCCTCTTCCTCATAGAGGGCGTTCTGCTCGATCTGGGCCATCCTGCGCTGCTTCAGAACCGCTCGTACGGCCGGTGACAAGCGGTTTTCGGACGCTTGAATCCGGTGGTAGTCCGAATGCTGGGCGGACTACGTCGAATAGAGTCCCAGAGTGACGTCCATCGTTGTCATGGTCTTCAGAATTGCTGAATACCCTTCGCTGAAGCTGCTCACTGCCAGGAAAGTCGCAATCTCCACAGTCTTCGCACCAGAATGCAAATGCTTGAGGGCTAACTTCCAAACACATGCGTTCAAACTTTCATTTGAATTTTGTGTGTTTCCTCCCAAGCACCGGTACATTAACTCGTCCTGTGAAAGAAAAAAAACTGGTGCGTGAAAAAGGCCGATTTCAGGCAGGTTCATTTTTTTGTTCAACCACGAATTACAAACATTTCCGTTCCGTATTCGGAAAAACCGTTTCAGAGGTGGATTCTAAACACTTTTATGGATCCAAAAATGCAATTTAAAAAAATCGATTTTTTGAACCAAAAGATAGTAAACCTCCCCTTAATTGGCTGTAAGGGCACGACATTACCGCCTTAGTAGTGCACGGCAACTGGCATGTGAGCTCGCACCATCCACTGGACGTGTTGTATCGCGGCAAAAAAGTGTACAGAAGGCTTCGGCAGAGTTGCCCTTATTGTCGGAGACCTGCTAAATGTGTACATCTGACGCGTCTTCCGGGATTAGCCGAGCGGTCTTGGGCGCTGCAGTCATGGACTGTGCGGCTGGTCCCGGCGGAGGTTCGAGTCCCCCTGTGGCATAGTCAAATGGCTCTGAGCACTATGGGACTTAACAACTGTGGTCATCAGTCCCCTAGAACTTAGAACTACTTAAACCTAACTAACCTAAGGACATCACAGACATCCATGCCCGAGGCAGGATTCGAACCTGCGACTGTAGCAGTCGCGCGGTTCCGGACTGAGCGCCTAGAACCGCTAGACCACCGCGGCCGGCTTCACAGATGAGTCCCGATTTAGTCTGGAGAGTCAAATGGCTCTGAGCACTATGGGACTTAACATCTGAGGTCATCAGTCCCCTAGAACTTAGAGCTACTTAAACCTAACTAACCTAAGGACATCACACACATCCATGCCCGAGGCAGGATTCGAACCTGCGACTGTAGCGGTCGCGCGGTTCCGGACTGAAGCGCCTAGAACCGCTCGGGCACTTCGGCCGGCCCCTCGGGCATGGGTGTGTGTGTTTGTCCTTAGGATAATTTAGGTTAAATAGTGTGTAAGGTTATGCACTGATGACCTTAGCAGTTAAGTCCCATAAGAATTCACACACATTTGAAAATTTTTTGACGCGTCTTCACGGAAGGGAAGGTCTAGAGTGGAGTCATCAACATGCCACCTGGACGGTCGAACAGTAGGCCAATGTTGTTTTCACAGAAGAGTCCCGATTTAGTCTGGAGAGTCAAATGGCTCTGAGCACTATGGGACTTAACATCTGAGGTCATCAGTCCCCTAGAACTTTGAACTACTTAAACCTAACTAATCTAAAGACATCACACACATCCATGCCCGAGGCAGGATTCGAACCTGCGACCATAGCGGTCACGCGGTTCCAGACTGAAGCGCCTAGAAACGCACGGCCACACCGGCCGGCGCGTTCTGTATTATTTACAGTGTTTCTACTTTACTATCACCTGATTATACCCTTTTGTGGCAAAATAAATGCAACTTTACGAAATTTGCTTTCTTTGCTTTAATTTTGGACACCAGTGTACATTATAACACTACCAGCTACTGCTAAATTAGCAGTACACCGATACTGTTACTTCCGTGCAAGTAATTAGATTTCACCGTGACTGTGTAGTAACGGTTAAGGTATCGGGCTATTTTTAGTTTCTCGAAAGATTTCTGTTGGCAGGAAGTAGTAGCAAAAGAAACGGCATTTTGTTAGTTGTAAAGTAAACTGTAATTACGTAAAAGGAAACGGTGGACATCCCAATTAGGAGGAGGAGGAGGAGGAGATTAGTGTTTAACGTCCCGTCGACAACGAGGTCATTAGAGACGGAGCGCAAGCTCGGTGAGGGAAGGATGGGGAAGGAAATCGGCCGTGCCCTTTCAAAGGAACCATCCCGGCATTTGCCTGAAGCGACTTAGGGAAATCACGGAAAACCTAAATCAGGATGGCCGGAGACGGGATTGAACCGTCGTCCTCCCGAATGCGAGTCCAGTGTGCTAACCACTGCGCCACCTCGCTCGGTCCCTAATTAGGCAAAGCTGTGCCAAGTACTTGCACTTTTCAGAAACAAATTTAACTTTTGCGATTGATTGTTACCTGGTACTCAAAATCTATTTTACAAATATGTTACGGGACAGCACCACAGTAAGTAGACTACCAGTGGTTTGGCAAACACAACACAGAAGAAATATAAAACCGTTTGGCAATAACTGGCTCTCGGTAACACTTTCTATCTGTGTATTAAAGCAAAATCATTACAGATAAATTATTACGAATGGTGGGATAAAACTAACTTGGAAATGAGGATCTTTTATTGAGGATCTTTTATCAGTTTAATTAATGGAAATTACTGACTAGGAAATGGCTTTCAGGTAGTCGTATTATCTGTTCTGATTACTTTTTGGTTTAATAGGGAGCCTTCACTTCTTTATACTAGATAGAGTAAAAATAACACATGTGGTCCCTGAATCTGTAATAATTGGAATAGTGGTAGCCAGTCACTTATTATAGCACCAAATGTTATAATAAAATTGATAGTTGCACTTCATTTGTACTGTTGTTGTAATATGGAAAGCAAAGCTGGCCCAGCAGCATGCATGGGGACCCAGAAACTAACCTATCAATAGACTCAGATCCAGTCTGAATATTTTAGTGAATACACAACATGAGAAACACTATTAACTACAAATAAATGGAAATATACACATTATTACAAACCTGTACAGTAATTATTCCTTAAGCTGGCCCTTCAAATTCATAGCCAGTAAGTACTCTGACTGATCACATTTTTATGCCAGTAGTTGGAATACTGTTCTGAGATTTCAATCGGAAAAACATTTCAGTAAAGCACTTTATATCTTTTCTAGGCAATTATACGTTAACGAAACTTTAACAATCCTTCTGTAAAAAAAAAAAAAAAAAAAAAAACAACAACAACAACACCACATGAAGTACTTCAGAAACAAGACATGCACACATTAAGTATAGTGACGTAGATGGACATAAATAATGAATACAATATTTACATAGGTGTTACAGCAAAGATTTTAGTGATACAGACGTCACATTAAACATGCGCACACAAAGGAGTTATATATATATATATATATATATATATACAGGGTGAGTCACCTAACGTTACCGCTGGATGTATTTCGTAAACCACATCAAATACTGAGGAACCGATTGCACAGACCGAACGTGAGGAGAGGGGCTAGTGTAATTGTTTAATACAAACTATACAAAAACGCACGAAAGTATGTTTTTTTTTAAATGGAACCACGTTAGTTTTGTTAGAACATCTGAACATATAAACAAATACGTAATCAGTGCCGTTTGTTGCATTGTAAAATGTTAATTACATCCGGAGATATTGTAATCTAAAGTTGACGCTTGAGTACCACTCCTCCGCTGTTCGATCGTGTGTATCGGAGAGCACCGCATTACGTAGGGATCCAAAGGGAACGGTGATGGACCTTAGGTACAGAAGAGACTGGAACAGCACATTGCGTCCACATGCTAACACCTTTTTGTTGGTCTTTTTCACTGACGCACATGTAAATTACCATGACGTGGAGGACGCATGAATTGGCCAGCCCATTCTCCTGATCTTACACCTCTGGATTTCTTTCTGTGGGGTACGTTAGAGGAGAATGTGTACCGTGATGCGCCTACAACCCCAGAGGATATGAAACAACGTATTGTGGCAGCCTGCGGCGACATTACTCCAGATGTACTGCGGCGTGTACGACATTCATTACGCCATAGATTGCAATTGTGTGCAGCAAATGATGACCACCACATTGAACATCTATTGGCCTGACATGTCGGGACACACTCTATTCCACTCCGTAATTGAAAACGGAAACTACGTGTGTACGTGTACCTCCCCCTCGTGGTAATGTACATGTGCGTCAGTGAAAAAGACCAATAAAAAGGTGTACATAGAGATATATATAGGGTGTTACAAAAAGGTACGGCCAAACTTTTAGGAAACATTCCTCACACACAAATAAAGAAAAGATGTTATGTGGACATGTGTCCGGAAACGCTTAATTTCTATGTTAGAGCTCATTTTAGTTTGTTCTTCCACCTACGCTCAATGGAGCGCGTTATCATGATTTCATACGGGATACTCTACCTGTGCTGCTAGAACATGTGCCTTTACAAGTGCGACACAACATGTGGTTCATGCACGATGGAGCTCCTGCACATTTCAGTCGAAGTGTTCGCACGCTTCTCAACAACAGATTCGGTGACCGATGGATTGCTAGAGGCGGACCAGCTCCATGGCCTCCACGCTCTCCTGACCTCAACCCTCTTGACTTTCATTTATGGGGGCATTTGAAAGCTCTTGTCTACACAACCCCGGTACCAAATGTAGAGACTCTTGGTGCCCGTATTGTGGACGGCTGTGATACAATACGCCATTCTCCAGGGCTGCATCAGCGCATCAGGAATTCCATGCGACGGAGGGTGGATGCATGTATCCTCGCTAACGGAGGACATTTTGAACATTTCCTGTAACAAAGTGTTTGAAGTCACGCTGGTACGTTCTGTTGCTGTGTGTTTCCATTCCATGATTAATGTGATTTGAAGAAAGTAATAAAATGAGCTCTAACATGGAAAGTAAGCGTTTCCGCACACATGTCCACACTGAACGTTTGGCCGTACCTTTTTGTAACACCCTATATATAAAGTAGGTAATGGTGTTACAACATGGACATACTTTTTATCACAAGATGTAAATGAAGTTCAGAAATGCCGGGAATACAGAAGGAATAATCACATAACAGAAGATTTACGACAGTCTTGGCCAAGATTAGAAGGTATGCGTAACTGGAATATGTGAGGTTGTCATCTAACAAATCAGTTGTGAAAGTACAAGCTCGCAGTGCCTGCTCAGCGACTACGTGGTTAAGCCGAAAGAATGTTTAATTAAAACATACACACTACATCAAAGAATGAATTGTGAATGAGCCCTCAAACTATCCGTGAAACTACAAGGTTCGCTACAATTTCTCGCTCCTATCATCGTGCCTGCAGATACTCTCTAAATTTTATCACCCATTTGCCTAAGTTTTCTCAGTCCCTCAAAATTCTACAAGTCTTTGAACAGAAGATTGCGTGTCACATAATTTGCCGCTGGTTGCTGGTGGCAGGGTTGGATTGGGTTGTTTGGGGGAAGAGACCAAACTGCGAGGTCATCGGTCTCATCGGATTAGGGACGGACAGGGAAGGAAGTGGGCCGCGCCCTTTCAAAGGAACCATCCCGGAATTTGCCTAGAGCGATTTAGGGAAATCACGTAAAATCTAAATCAGGGTGGCCGGACGCGGGATTGAACTGTCGTACTCCAGAATGCGAATCCAGTGTCTGGTGGCAGGGGGAAAGTCCTTCCTGAATGCCCGTAGGAGAAGAAGGAATATTTACTCGTTGCCCACTGACGGAGAGGTCTCTAATCGCTGCCCATCAACGAAGAAGAAGTTATTACTGTTCGCTCTCCAGACTCGCTTCTGAGCCACCACGACTTTCTGTGCGCCAATGAGGTTCCTCTACAGTACTCAAAATGTTCAAATGCGTGTGAAATATTATGGGACTTAACTGCTAAGGTCATCATTCCATAAGCTTACGCACTACTTGACCTAAATTATCCTAAGGACAAACACACACACCCATGCCCGAGAGAGGACTCGAACCTCCGCCGGGACCAGCCGCACAGTCCATGACTCCAGCGCCTCAGACCGCTCGGCTAATCCCGCGCAGTTCTACAGTACTCTGATCAGTGGTACAGTAGTAACTAAACCACTAATTTTCGAGTTAGCAGCAGTTTTGCAGTATTAACTTGTACAAGGATGTAGTTCTTAACAGACTTGTCTGACGTCCCGTCTCTGCAGCTGAGTTTTCCCATCGGCCATTGCGCTGGTAACCACGTTTGGATTTTCTGGAAACTTGTCTTTAGCTCCTTCCCTCTACTAAATAATTACTGTTAACAAGCAAGATGTCCCGTTGCAAATTTTCAACAAGTGCCCGGGCTTCTTCCTGCTTTCTCACGATGTTACTACGGGACTGCCGTCCCACTCCACTCTTTACTGAGAAGGACTTCCCGTTACGAAAACAGAGTTCTTTTGTCAACAACTGCGGTCGTCTGGCTCGGCTTGTTAAATCTGAGAGTCGGCCCAAACTCAAGTGTTCGTCCATCGTGGTATCTGCTTTTCTCAAGAAAGCGGCCGGACCAAACACACATAGTGTGAAGAGTGCCTAGCGAGCCGCTTTGCAGCCAGCCACAGGACGGACACAAGGCCAGACGCCAGACACTGACACTGCTTGCCCGACTTAACAGTCGACCACCCAAGGTTGCCCCACCACGTGGTTGTAGGATGCTCGTCCCCGCGTACCTGATGGGATTTCGGCAATGCTGTTCGCAGGCAGAATCCCAGTCTGGAGTTCACCAACCCTAGAAAAATTACAGAAAGAATTACATGCAGCTTCCTCCAATATATACATGGTGTACATGAATAAAACCGAGCAACTGCAGGGAAGGTATCCTGACGGGAAATGGAGGAAAAAAAGGCCCTATGAACACGTGTCCGGAAATGCATCTTTGCGACGGTAGATAGCGTTGACCACGTTCCGTGCATTCCTTATTTGCTGCAGCTGTGTGATTGACGCAGCGTACTGTAAGGAGCGGAATGGTCCGGTATTCATGTCGGGAACAAGACGAGGTGGTATTTGTGTAGAGTGTTTGTCTTCGGGCAAGCAGATGGAAACGGTCGAAAGGCAGCACGGCTATAACGAAGCAAGTACCCTCATAGGCACCAACCACAACTTTTTGGGCGTTTGTGTAATCATGGGTTCTTTCGGACAGGTGAACATCCATGGGAGGCGGAGGACTGTGCATACACCAGATTTGATGGACCAGGCTCTACTGGATGTTGAGACGAACCGTAGTATAAGTTGTCCGCCAACATGGTGTAGGCGAAAGTACGTTTATGTGTATCCTGCACGACAACCACTACTATCCCTATCACCTGTAACGAGTGCAAGGATCAGGAAAGGCTAATTTTGCTCTCTGCGGGAAGGGTTTTGTCGATGATTTTTGTACCAGGCCATCCCAGTTACGGGATTTCTGTCATCAGTCCTCTGCATCGGTGAAGAAACCTTGACCAGAACTGGCACCATCAATCTGCATAATCGTCGTCTATGGGCTACAGACAGTTCTCGGGGAATGGGTGAGGCATCTCATCAGCATCGCTTCAGCATCAATGTGTGGGCAGGGATCCTTGGCGATCACATATTTGTACCAGTTGTTATTCCACAAGGCCTCAACGAAGGTATTTCCTGCAGAATACTCTCCCTGGGATACTTGAGAATGTGCCTTTGGCAATAGGACTGTTTATGTAGTTTCTGCATGAAGTAGCACCACTCCATTCCCACATTATAGTTTGCCGACACCTCAACATCTTCGTGGGATGCTGGATAGGACGTGGAGGCCCTTGAAAGATATGTGCTAAGGTCTGATCAGGGTAGATCCAGAAAATAAAGTTGGAGTATAATATCTTTGAGTAGGAGGATCTTTGAGGGTTAAAAGAGTAGGGCGCGTGCAGTAAAAAACTGGGGAGTCGTAGCTAGGTGCCCGGAGGAAGCAGGCGTGTGGTGACAGCTTTAAGGTAGGACTCACGCTGCATAGTTACACTGAACAAACTTTAGCACGCAAATGAGAGGAGATATATAATGATTTCAGAATGGGTTTTGTTACATAATGCTCAGAGTTAGAATTTGTATGTGCAAGGTTTGACGCAGTAAGAATTTTGCAAATTTTTTTTTTTAAGAGTGATCCGTGCTACAAAATGTTGTAAATGGTAGTTTTTGTGTATGACTCGAAGTTTTAACAACATATATATATATATTGAGATCAACATTGTGTTTAAATCTAACAGCCTGAATCATAATCCACATACTTTGCTTGTACTGAATATGAAAATGAGTAGTAAAGTAAAGTTATCCACCAATGAAAGAACGTAAAGAAAATGAGGCCTCAATGCAATATAATGTGCAGTTCATGGTTTCAAATCGCGAGAATTGCATCCAGTGGCGGGCCACTTTTATTATTTGTTGTGACTTGGATGCGATGCAGCTCTGTACTCTGATCAGAGACAATTTGTTGTCATTGCACGCACACTGTTCATTTCCAGACGCACGTTCATAGAACCTTCTTTGCTCCATTTCCCATTAGGAATCCGTCCCTGTAGTTTGTCGATCGTGTTAATGTTCACCCTGCATAGAGAGAAGTAAGATATCATTTGGCGTCCTAATCGCCGGAATCACTGTCGTCCGCCATAGCTGAGTTGTCAGCGTGGTAGAAACCCATTCGAGGGTTCTTAGTTCTATTCCTGTTCGGGTCAGAGATTTTCTCCGCTTGGGGACTGGGCGTTGTGTTGTCTTCATCCTCATCGACACTCGAAGTGGCGTTAACTAAAAAGACTTGTCTAACCGACGGAAGGCCCTAGCCATACACACATTCCATTTCATTTCCATAATAAGTGAGGTTCCTTGCCACAAACGTGAGCATACATCAACTGACACCTATCGAAGTGAAACTAAATTAATTTAAATAAAGTATGAAAATGAGATGTGAGACATGTCAGTCTGGTAATAGACTATCACGTATCGCCCTGTATACACTCCTGGAAATGGAAAAAAGAACACATTGACACCGGTGTGTCAGACCCACCATACTTGCTCCGGACACTGCGAGAGGGCTGTACAAGCAATGATCACACGCACGGCACAGCGGACACACCAGGAACCGCGGTGTTGGCCGTCGAATGGCGCTAGCTGCGCAGCATTTGTGCACCGCCGCCGTCAGTGTCAGCCAGTTTGCCGTGGCATACGGAGCTCCATCGCAGTCTTTAACACTGGTAGCATGCCGCGACAGCGTGGACGTGAACCGTATGTGCAGTTGACGGACTTTGAGCGAGGGCGTATAGTGGGCATGCGGGAGGCCGGGTGGACGTACCGCCGAATTGCTCAACACGTGGGGCGTGAGGTCTCCACAGTACATCGATGTTGTCGCCAGTGGTCGGCGGAAGGTGCACGTGCCCGTCGACCTGGGACCGGACCGCAGCGACGCACGGATGCACGCCAAGACCGTAGGATCCTACGCAGTGCCGTAGCGGACCGCACCGCCACTTCCCAGCAAATTAGGGACACTGTTGCTCCTGGGGTATCGGCGAGGACCATTCGCAACCGTCTCCATGAAGCTGGGCTACGGTCCCGCACACCGTTAGGCCGTCTTCCGCTCACGCCCCAACATCGTGCAGCCCGCCTCCAGTGGTGTCGCGACAGGCGTGAATGGAGGGACGAATGGAGACGTGTCGTCTTCAGCGATGAGAGTCGCTTCTGCCTTGGTGCCAATGATGGTCGTATGCGTGTTTGGCGCCGTGCAGGTGAGCGCCACAATCAGGACTGCATACGACCGAGGCACACAGGGCCAACACCCGGCATCATGCTGTGGGGAGCGATCTCCTACACTGGCCGTACACCACTGGTGATCGTCGAGGGGACACTGAATAGTGCACGGTACATCCAAACCGTCATCGAACCCATCGTTCTACCATTCCTAGACCGGCAAGGGAACTTGCTGTTCCAACAGGACAATGCACGTCCGCATGTATCCCGTGCCACCCAACGTGCTCTAGAAGGTGTAAGTCAACTACCCTGGCCAGCAAGATCTCCGGATCTGTCCCCCATTGAGCATGTTTGGGACTGGATGAAGCGTCGTCTCACGCGGTCTGCACGTCCAGCACGAACGCTGGTCCAACTGAGGTTCCAGGTGGAAATGGCATGGCAAGCCGTTCCACAGGACTACATCCAGCATCTCTACGATCGTCTCCATGGGAGAATAGCAGCCTGCATTGCTGCGAAAGGTGGATATACACTGTACTAGTGCCGACATTGTGCATGCTCTGTTGCCTGTGTCTATGTGCCTGTGGTTCTGTCAGTGTGATCATGTGATGTATCTGACCCCACTAATGTGTCAATAAAGTTTCCCCTTCCTGGGACAATGAATTCACGGTGTTCTTATTTCAATTTCCAGGAGTGTATATTTAGCCACTATATGCTTTCATTTCTACACAAACTGTAAATGAATATTATTCAACAATGCAGAAACTCACTGAAATCGACCTCGGGGAAGATCAGTTTGGGTTCTGGAAAAAAATATGGCCACTATATGCTTTCGTTTCTATACAAACTGCAAATGAATGTAATACAATAATGCACGCAGAAATCGACCTCGGGGAAGATCACACTGGGTTCTGGAAAAATATAGGGAAATGCGATGCGATACTGACTCTTCGACTCATCTTACAATACAGATTAAAAAAAAAAACTTACAGTTATAACGTTTATGGATAGTGTTATTCAAGAGGTTTTAGCTATGTGCTAGCTCTGGATTTCACTCTTTTCTTTTCTGTCTTACTGGCATCAACAACGCAGCCGTCCGGTCACCGAGATGGAACTGTTTCATGTAGGACACAACACTCATATTTGGATGTGGGAAATCGCTCAGTGGTGAAAATAAAGAAAACTGCACCAGCATAGATTCTTTCGCTGAGTGGAAAAGGAAGAAATCATTTGTGGTTCCAATATATAACTGTCCGTGTCTGGCACATAACTCAAAAAAAAAAAATATTTTTTGTTCCTTCTGTGACCAGACAAGTTTTGTTGTGGACAATGATTCCACGCAGATGCAAGACCATTCTTGATTAACGTCTTAACTTCTTCAGCTGTGAGAGTGGCAATGAGTCCTCTCGTACCCAAAAAAATGCCAAGCATTCTGTTGCCAGCGTTCCTTACTCTGTTCACATTTGCTGGACAAACTTAAGTTGTGATAATCCTGATGAGTTATTGTTATCGAATTAAATGATATGCTATCTACCAAATGCAAACCGTCCGAAGTTAATGACTCTTACGTAAGTTCTTACACAGGCCTGCTAATTTCATTTCACATGCTGCTGCAGCTGAAGTTCTTATCAAGCCTTATCCAAGCAGCAAACACGTTAGTTTTGGTATCAGCTGTTGCTGGGTGTCTGGTCCGATTTTCATCTCCGACGCAACTTCTTCAGATACTGAATGGAATTAATCAAGGAAAATCAGTCTTCATTAAAGGAGGATTATTATGTGGATAGCCGGCCGCTGAGACCGAGCGGTTCTAGGCGCTTCAGTCTGGAATTGCGCGACCGTTACGGTCGCAGGTTCAAATCCTGCCTCGAGCACGGATGTGTGTGATGTCCTTAGGTTAGTTAGGTTTAAGTACTTCTATGTTCTAGGGGACATAACCTCAGATGTTAAGTCCCATAGTGCTCAGAGCCATTTGAGCCGTTATGTGGATAATACCAATTTCAGTCCGTCTAAGTTCTGACTGCGCTAAGACAGGATTAGAAATGCAAAAAAATTATCGTTCGGCAATGCCCCAGCTTTGTGTGTGACGGACATAGAAAGAAAGATACCTCTGCGGAATACGACAAGGACGATACTTCTACTTTTCTCAACTGCCTGACACACCAGCGATCCGTCGAATGGGCGGTTCTTCGTTTCGTAAATCGCAAGTGTGTGGGCAAATCGCAGCGATAGGTCGCATGGAAATCTCAGGCAAACTGATGGATCGCATATATTAGTGCACGCAGTATGGCTGGGGGTGGTTGGCAGCGGTGTGTGGCAATACGGTTGCGAATAGTTTCTTTATTTATTAAGTGTGGTATTGCACTGTTGTTTCGTCTCGCCCAGTCACGTTGAATAGAATTTATAATTATCCAGGGACCACGAACTGCTCTGAGAAGTGAAGTGGAAGCCGGAATTGTCGGTTATATTAAGAAGTAATACAAAATACACGCTATGATTTTGCAGTGAAGAGAATTTTGAAATATATGCTATAGAAGTAGAATTTGTGGGAAGTCCATAGTAATAGTCGCGATACAATGGGCTCCATCTTATGATTCTGAGTTACTTACGAGATAGCTGTACATATTACTGAAGTATATAACATCTAAACGGAATGGCATACATATCTACTGTAATGTTAAGACGACATTTTAAATGTTCAGGGAATATTTATTACACTGTTATACGCAAGACTCTTGTCATTTCATATAATTTCGAATTAAATGATATGGAATCTACCCACTGCAAACCGTCCAGAGTTAACGACTTTTAGGCAAAGTCTTAGACACGCCTGCTAATTTCATTCCACGCGTTCTTGTAGCTGACGTTCTTATCAAGTCTCATCCAAACAGCAAACATGTTATCTCTGATAGCAGCTGTTGCTGGGTGCCTAGTCCGACATTTATCTTCAACCTAACTTCTTTAGTGACCGAATGGATTTAATCAAAGAAAATCCGTCTTCTTGAAAGGAGGAGAACACGCACTATCAAATTCAGTCCGTCTACGTTCTGATTCGCGCAAAGACAGGCTTAGCAAGACAAAAAGCTTATCGTTCGGTAATGCCCTTGCTTAAAGTGATCGGCGGACATAGGAAAAAATACGGACACGGAATAGGACAATGAAGACCTTCCACCTTTCTGACGGACACAGAACGTTGGAACTTCCAGAAATGGGACATTTTATGGAAAATGCCGTCTAATTTGTCTCATTTATTTTAAAGTATAACTAGTTTCGACAGTTCACCTCTTATTATCGAATGTTAAAAGAATACTTGTTACGACGTCATTAATAAAAAAATATTAAACTACACTGCTTTATAAAAATATCTCAAAGCGTATGAACCTAAATACACATCCCTTGCAGGTGATAAGGTTGCATCAACACACGTGGGATAAAAGACTTCCAAACTTCGTTAATAAGATCTTTCCAACAATAGATTGGATTTCATATTGCTGCTGCGTGTCTCACTTGTTGAAACAACGCAGAAGAATCGAATTATGCTCAAACCTTCCAGTGCAGTTCCAGTACTTTGATAAAGACATGTCAAAGCAAAATGGTGTGACCTGACATCACAGCTCTGATGGTGGCGCAGATGTGACAGCTTCATGCAATCTTGCAACGTAAATTAGTACTTATATCACGAATGACAAAATCAAGTGTGATATCTCTGGTCTCTCGAAGTCTGTATTTAGATACAATAAAGAAGAGAAATAAAAACGCCCTATCTGAGAACGTTTAGTGATGTGTACTCCCAAAATATTTTGAGTGCGCAGTTGCCTATCATCATGGACTTTCATCCTAGTGAAGAAATTAATGCAGCCGTAGTCTTTCTAAGGCTGCATGTTTGCAAAACTAGTAAATGCTGTTGCTCAATAGGAAATATAGGCCCATTACATACGATTACGATATTGCAGTGACTGCGTAAAAATTCCTATGGTCCGCGGCGCCGTTTTGAAATACGTCAAATGTAATCGAAATTGCCGGATGGACAACCACCAGCTGTAGAATGGGATGACGACAACGAAAATTTGTGCCGAGTCGGGACTCGAACCCGAATTTCCCTCTTACCGAGAGCAGCCGCCTTATCATTTGCCTGTCCTTGCACGAGTCGCGGCCATCCCTAACTTCCACATGTCGCCAACCACGCCTCTACAACCTGTACTAGTGCAACCATTATTTATATTTCCGTACAGTCGAGACATTTGACTTGGAAGTTGGCTGCCCGGTGTCGCCGGATAGATGCGATTTTGTAATGCCTGTGATAATCTGAATTACGATGGGAGGTACCTTTCTACATCTGCATTTATATGGATACTCTGCAAATCACATTTAAGTGCCTGACAGAGGGTTCATGGAACCACCTTCACTATTATTCCAATCTCGTATAGCGCGCGGAAAGAATGAGCACCTGTATCTTTTCGTACGAGCTCTGATTTCTCTTATTTTATCGTGGTGATCGTTCCGCTCTATGTAGGTCGGTGTCAACTAAAAATTTTTGCATTCGGAAGAGAAAGTTGGTGATTGGAATTTCGTGGGAAGATTCCGTCGCAACGAAAAACGCCTTTCTTTTAATGATTTCCAGCCCAGATCCTGTATCATTTCTGTGACACTCTCTCCCATATTTCGCGATAATACGAAACGTTCTGCCTTTCTTTGAACTTTTTCGATGTACTCCGTCCCGGCGGAGGTCCGAGTCCTCCCTCGAGCATGGGTGTGTGTGTTTGTCCTTAGGATAATTTAGGTTAAGTAGTGTGTAAGCTTAGGGACTGATGACCTTAGCAGTTAAGTCCCATAAGATTTCACACACATTTGAACATTTGATGTACTCCGTCAGTCCTACCTGGTAAGGATCCCACACCGCGCAGCAGTATTCTAAAAGAGGACGGACAAGCGTGGTGTAGACAGTCTCCTTAATAGGTCTGTTACATTTTCTTAGTGTCCTGCCAATAAAACGCAGCTTTTGGTTAGCCTTCCCCACAACATTTTTATGTACCCTTTCCAATTTAAGTTGTTCGTAATTGTAATACCTAGGTATTTAGTTGAATTTACGGCTTTTAGATTAGACTGATTTATCGTGTAACCGAAGTTTAACGAGTTCCTTTTAGCACTCATGTGGATGACCTCACACTTTTCGTTATTTAGTGTCAACTGCCACTTTTCGCACCATTCAGATATTTTTTCTAAATTGTTTTGTAGTTTGTTTTGATCTTCTGATGACTTTATTAGTCGATAAACGACAGCGTCATCTGCTAACAACTGACGACCGCTGCTCAGATTGTCTCCCAAATCGTTTATATAAATAAGGAACAGCAAAGAGCCTATAACACTACCTTGGGGAACGCCTGAAATCACTTCTGTTTTACTCGACGACTTTCCGTCAATTACTACGAACTGTGACCTCTCTGACAGGAAATCGCAAATCCAGTCACTTAACTGAGACGATATTCCATAAGCACGCAATTTTACTACGAGCCGCTTGTGTAGTACACTGTCAAAAGCCTTCCGGAAATCCAGGAATACGGAATCGATCGGAAATCCCTTGTCAATAGCACTCAGCACTTCATGTGAATAAAGAGCTAGTTGTGTTTCACAGGAACGATATTTTCTAAACCCATGTTGACTGTGTGTCAATAGACCGTTTCGTTCGAGGTAATTCATAATGTTCGAACACAATATATGTTCTAAAATCCTGCTGCATATCGACGTTGACGATATGGGCCTGTAATTTAGGATTACCTTTGGACATTCATGTATGCGATAAGCGGAAAACCGGGCTCCAGTCCCGGTCCGGCACAAGTTTTCGTTGTCGTCATTCCATTCTACAGCTGATGGTAGTCATTATTCGCAACTCCGAATACAATTAACGGATTACATACAAAGGTTTTATTGGTGAGGCAAAATTACGCAGGTTATAGTATAAATGAGTGCAAAGTTGAGTTTCTTGGGATACAGGATCTCGGGAAAGTACAAATAGAGGCTCAGTTTCTGAGGGTGCAGCTCAAACTCAGGACGAGGGCAGGCCTAGTAAACATTATAGTTGTGAATAGTCGTAGCTGTCTTAGGAAAGAACCAAACCTCCAAGCGCTCATAGAAATAACTGAAGCAGAAACCGTTATAGGTACTGAAAGCTGGCTGAAGCTGGAGATAAATTCAACCGAAATTTTTATCAGGAATATATCGGTGTACAGAAAGGGCACATTAGATCCATCTGGTTCTGAAGTGTTTGTTGCTGTCAGAAGTACTATTTTAGTGAAAGTGAAATAGAAATAGGTAGTTACTGTGAATTAGTATGGGTATAAATTAATACCTTGTTTCTCTTACCAACCTCTGGAATCAGTTGATATATTTGCTAAGGGTTTCACGGCAAATTTGAGCCTCATTTCGAATAGGTACCCGACTTACACAGTTGTAGTTGGTGCTGACTTCAGTCCACCCTCGATACGGTAGCGAAAATACAGGGTCACTTTTTTCCACAGTAAACAATCTGTAGGGACTGATCGATGAGAGGATACGGAACAAAAAAGGTTTCATTAACTTATATCTGGAAATGCATGGTTTCTATGTTAGAGACCATTTATTCAATCATACATTGTTACAGAGACTCACTCAGTACCATGCAGCCACATTATAATATTTGTTGAAAATGGTTTCCATGTGCCTTAACGCATGCGTGTACAGGACGTAGTATATTCTGTCTCACACGTTCACATCGGGCAGGATGCACCCGAACAGTGTCAAAGGTAGCACGAATGCGCTACTCCAGTGTCTCCACATCTGGAATGGGCTCTGCATACACGATACTTTTTAGATGGCCCCATACTAGAAATCTCACGGGCTGTGATCCGATGAACGAACTGACCATGCAGCTGGGTCGTCCAATCTATCGGCCAGGGAAGACACGATTGAGGTGCGTCCGGACGTTAACGGCGAAGTGGGCTGGAGCATCATCATGAAGCAGCCACATAACCCTTCGAATAATCAATGGCACTTCTTCAAGCAGCGGAGGCAAAGTCACTCTCAAGAAACGCCGATGGTTCCGATTTGTTAGGCGACGTGGAAGGAAGACGGGCCCCAAAATACGATTTGAAAAGGTAAGCGTGAACGGAGAGCATCGCACAGCGTACAGCGACAAACCGTACTTCTGCATTACCCCAGCTAACCATCGTCGGCGAGTATGGGGACTACCTTCGGAGAGATCCCATACTTCTAATGTTTTTGGGGGCACAGTGGTGTTACCTCTGGCATCATGGTAGAGTCTTGATTGAAAATTAGACCTATTGAAATTTATCTCTGGAAAACGGTGTTGAAAAGAATAAACCACATAAACAACGCCTCACTCGTTTTTTCGAACTCCATCTTCCTTACGCTTTTTCGGTTAAGAGATTCACCATAGCATTTATTTCAAGAAAACTGTTCCAGTTTCAGTCGGTTTCTTCGACAGTCACCAACAGTAACTCGCCGACACCATATCTGGGAGCAAGCTCAAAATCTTCAAATGTGCGTGAAATCTTATGGAACTTAACTGCTAAGGTCATCAGTCCCTAAGCTTATATCTACATCTACATCCATACTCCGCAAGCCACCTGACGGTGTGTGGCGGAGGGTACTTTGAGTACCTCTATCGGTTCTCACTTCTATTCCAGTCTCGTATTGTTCGTGGAAAGAAGGATTGTCGGTATGCCTCTGTGTGGGCTCTGATCTCTCTGATTTTATCCTCATGGTCTCTTCGCGAGATATACGTAGGAGGGACCAATATACTGCTTGACTCCTCGGGGAAGGTATGGTCTCGAAACTTCATAAAAGCCCGTACCGAGCTACTGAGCGTCTCTCCCGCAGAGTCTTCCACTGGAGTTTATCTATCATCTCCGTAAAGCTTTCGCAATTACTAAATGATCCTGTAACGAAGCGCGCTGCTCTCCGTTGGATCTTCTCTATCTCTTCTATCAACCCTACCTGGTACCGATCCCACACTGGTGAGTAGTATTCAATCAGTGGGCGAACAAGCGTACTGTAACCTACTTTCTTTGTTTTCGGATTGCATTTCCTTAGGATTCTTCCAATGAATCTGTCTGGCATCTGCTTTACCGACGATCAACTTTATATGATCATTCCATTTTCAATCACTCCTAATGCGTACTTCCAGATAATTTATGGAATTAACTGCTTCCAGTTGCTGACCTGCTATATTGTAGCTAAATGATAAGGGATCTTTCTTTCTATGTATTCGCAGCACATTACGCTTGTCTACATTGAAATTCAATTTCCATTCCCTGCACCATGCGTCAATTCGCTGCAGATCCTACTGCATTTCAGTACAATTTTCCATTGTTACAACCTCTCGATATACCACAGCATCATCCGCAAAAAGCCTCAGTGAACTTCCCATGTCATCCACAAGGTCATTTATGTATAATGTGAATAGCAACGGTCCTAAGACACTCCCTTGCGGCACACCTGAAATCACTCTTACTTCGGAAGACTTCTCTCCTTTGAGAATGACATGCTGCGTTCTGTTATCTAGGAACTCTACAGTCCAATCACACAATTGGTCTGATAGTCCATAAGCTCTTACTTTGTTCGTTAAACGACTGTGGGGAACTGTATCGAACGCCTTTCAGAAGTCAAGATACACGGCATCTACCTGGGAACCCGTGTCTGTGGCCCTCTGAGTCTCGTGGACGAATAGCGCGAGCTGGGTTTCACACGATCGTCTTTTTCGAAACCCATGCTGATTCCTACAGAGTAGATTTCTAGTCTCCAGAAAAGTCATTATACTCGAACATAATACATGTTCCAAAATTCTACGACTGGTATGCGTTACAGATATAGGTCTATAGTTCTGCACATCTGTCGGTCTTTACTCAGTTTTGAATATAAAACCATACAGATGTTAGCATCACTTTCCGTGCATTCCTCCAGGCTTCGAATGGTAGCTTCGACCAACTGTATCGAACGCCTTGCTTACACACTACTTAACCTAAATTATCATAAGGACAAACACACACACACACACACACACACACACACACACACACACACACACACACACACCCCTGCCCGAGGGAGGACTCGAACTGTGCAGTAGGCATTCTTTTTTTAATTTTTTACGAGGCTCGCATTTATGGAAAACTCGTAATTCCGAGACTCGAAATATCGACATTATACAGCTTAGCGAAATATCGACATTCTACTGTGTAGGGAGACAACGGGTATAATCTGGTGCACGGCTTCTAGTAATTGAGAGATGTCACAACGATATACCACGGACATCCTGCCTCCTCATATATTACCTCCTATGAGACAGTATCGTGCTGCTGGTTTTCACCAGGAAAATGCTGGTTCACACGTGTCACGAGTCACTGTGAACTGTCTGCGTGGTGCTGAAGTACTCCTATGGGCAGCAAGAACCTCAGATCTCACCCCTATAGAACATTTGTGAGAGCAGCTGAGACGTCAACTCCATTCCAGCGCCAATATTCAGGATGTCGAGGTCTTGTTACAGTAGCTGTGGGCCAGCTGGCCACAGGAGAGGACGCAACATTTTACAATGCCCTTCCCAACTGTTATGTACATAGTTCCGCGTAGTCAGCGCGTACACAACTTTCCCACTAGAGCGCGCCCCGTTAAGCACAACAGCGCAGGCGCAGCGCTCGTCCGTCTCCGCACTATGAGATGGCGCTGTCTTAGAGGCGGACCAAATTCTGCTTCCGCCGATCCGCGTATTAATATGTAACGCAGCCAATGAGATTGCTGCTAACGTAGAACCTTTTCTCCTCGTGGATCACACTCGCGCAGTGATACCTGAACGCGCGAGGTATTATAAAGAGTGTACAGACCTCCGATTAGTCAGTCTGCATTAGTCTGTACCAGTCTGCATTAGTCTGTACCAGTCTATAGTCAAGTTTCAGTCTGCGGCTAATAAGATTACCATATTCCTGTACATAGCCATGAAGATAAATGGATAGACACTTTTGTCAAGTATTAGAGATATGTGAGAATAAATTAACGTACCAAGACCAAAGGAACTTCAGATTGTCAATTGTAAATAGCATCCAGAATCAAGTTAAGTAATTTTATGCTTGTTATTATTTTAATAAATGTGTGTAAAAATTAATCAAGTTCTGTTTAAAGTTGGTCACCATCAATCTGCTACTCTAAGCGTGCAAGTGGCATTTCTATCGTCTGACCTAACGGCAGAAGATAAACACGCCACGATAAGACCACGAGACATATTGCTGACACTCGCCTACTTCGTTAGAGCGACACGTCAAATAATCTGATGGTGTGTGTACCGAAGGTCTTACAGTACGCACACCACACCAACTGAATTAATACATGTATCTAGGCTGGTGCAACGTCATTCTGATACGTGCGATCGTACCTCACAGTTATCTGTATATTTGACTCGATTTCGTATTCACTGAAATAGCATACTTGTCCTCTCAAACCGTAATGTTTTATTTCGTTTCACCCTTCCGTTCTGGTTGCTTCGCTTTCTTTGTCAGGCAGCGTAATGTTGAAAGTCGTTGGCAGGCATTAAAGATTATTTTGAGCAATTAGTTCAATAGCCCGCGCGAAGTGTAAAAGGTTTCCGCAACATACTGGACATCTTAGCAACAAACAATGATGAGCAAATAGAGGGCTTCATGACGAATACAGGAATTAGTGATCACAAAGTCGTTGTAGCGAGACTGACTACCGTAAAACCCAAATCCAACAAAAATAAACGAAGAAACATATCTATTTAAAAGAGCAGATAAAAGTCTTCTTTAGAGACAACCCCATTCCTTGCAAATGGACAATGTAATCGCCGATCAGATGTGGTTTAATTCAAAGAAATAATACTGACGTCAAGAGAAAGTTCCACTCCAAATAAATTGGTAAGAGATGGAACAGGTACCCCGTCGCACACAAATCAAGTAGAGACACTTTTGCAAAAGCAACGAAAAAACATGCCGTATTTAAAACAATGTAAACTCTCCATGAGTGACGGCCTTTTACAGAAGATCGAAACTTAAGGGCTTCAGGTGCTTTTAATAGCTTCCGCAACGAAACTCGTCTCGAAATATGGCAGAAAATCCAAAGGCAATCTGGTCATATGTAAAGGCAATCTGGTCATATGTAAAGTATGCCATTAACAAGATACTATCAGTACATTCCTCGCACGGTAACAATGGTAATAGTACTGATGGCGTCGCCACTAAAACAGAGTTACTAAACACGATGTTCCGAAGTTCCTTCACCAAAGAAGATACAACGAATATCCAGAATTCCAATAAGGAATAACTGCCAAAGTAATTTAGAAATCCATACCCCTGGCGTAGTAGAGCAACTGAAGTCTGGTAATAAAGGCAACTCTTACGGTTCCGATTGTACGCCATCTAGGTTTCTTTCGGAATATATACACTGTTCGATTGTTTGCTGATGATTACGTCGTTCACCGACTAGTAAAGTCATGAGAACATGAAAACCAACAGCAAAATGCTTTAAGCAAATTATCTGCATTATGCGAAAGGTGGCAGTTGACTCAAACAATAAAAAGTGTGAGGTCATCCAAATGAATTCTTTTGATTATTAACTTCTTGAAACCGTAAACTAGGAAATTTGCCAATTTGTTGTTATGTGTAACTGAAAAAAAAAAAAGATTTTTTAGAAGTATTTTTTTCTCCTCGTGATTTAAAAACATGTGACATGCTCCAACTTAAAATACTTAGTGCATTGTTTTCAATAATATTTTTCATTTAATTAAATTTTTGTGAAAAACAAGTTTACTAGAAATAGAACATTATAGAAATACATATTTTCACTGAATTTGGTTTAATTTGTCTTATGCCTGAAGAAAGAGTAAGAGACATGTTGCAAAGAAAACCTGATATTACCTACCATCGCCTCTAACTTGCCGACCTTCCACTTTGTGGCCCTCGAGACAAGCAAAAACAAAACCAAACCAAACATAAAGGAGCATTAGTTAATATAAAGAATTTCTGGTAACAGAACTGCAGCCATATGAAAGTTAATTTTGTGACGAGTGTTTTTCAGCCGCGATGCGGTGTATATTAGCAGTGATTATTGAACACTGTCTGTCCTAACAGTCTGAAATCTTAAGTTGTAATACAAAATGTATAATTTGTATCCGATTAGAGACTAGTAATATTACATAATTTTTAAAATTAACACATTATACCTGAGTGACTAAACACTACAATAAAAAGTACATATCAGTCTCTTGTATTTCCGAAGAAAATTATTTTATTTGTTTGTAATATACCTATATTTTCCTTTCCAATTTACAAAATGAAGAGACGTTCTTGCTATGGGTTTTTCAGCTGCTGCATCGTCATAGACCTATTGTCGATTTCAGAATATCACTTTAACTTACAAGAAAGCTAAGCTTACAACACAAGTGGCCGGCTTTTTCTCCCTGAAATCCGGTCAGCATGTTTTTTTTCTCAGTGATAACATGTCAAAACATTCCAGCTCCTTGATCTTGTTGATTCTGAGCGTTCTTTTCATCTTCTTTAGTTTTCCTTCTTTTCTTTGTTATTCTGGCCTCCTTTGTCATGCTTTCAGCAGCTGTATCAACTTCAGCAACACGGTGCCTGTCCACTCGTAGCAGCCCACTTTTCATGTTGCCCCAGTTCTGATGCCGAGTTTGCTCACAATTACAGTACAATTAACGACTGCAGTTAAACTTCTCCGTTTTTGAGATTTTACGATGTAAAATGGTTGAAATACGCTATCACAACTAGCGTACCACAAGAACGCACGCCAGAAGAATAGGTAATCTACTTGTATCGATAGGAAGATAGATTGAAGTAAGCCCCTGCCCATAGTACAGTCGTCAAGGTCTTCAAGGATATTACACAAACTAGAAGCTGTGGAAATAGCAGCGCCAAACTTAAATAAAGAAAGATTGTAGGCAGAGCTATTGCTAGGTATTTTGCCACCCTAGGCGAGAATTGAAAATAAATACCCCACTTTTTCACTACCTTCGATTTCCACGAAATCCTCCCCCCTCCCCTCCACTACCACCAACATCCAACGGCACAACAATGCATATCTCCCATTATACTTTTAACCAGTAAACTAAGTGACCAGAAGTCCTTATTTTCTGGCGACAATCCTCAGTTTTAATGCATTGTCCTCAATTCCTTTAAAAATGATTGAGGAGAAGTAATGTCCTCACGTTCTTATTTTTTGTCTCCAATTTTCAAAATTTACGAAAATAATTGAAATAGATAGAATGTGCTGAACATTTTAAACTAGTTCAGAACGTACCAGTGCAGCCAAATTTTCCATAAATTATTTGTTTTATTGCAAAGATGTCGAACTATTTTCCAATGCGAATGAATTTTACCTGTAATTTAGAAATCGTGTTATACTGATGAGAGATATGCCGAAGCATCAAACTACGTCATCCTCATAATCGTAATGTTATTTCGTTTCTGACTGAATTGAAATGTTTTTGGAACGAAAAATAAATTTCATCTTTTTCTGCATCCACTTTCTTGAGATTAAGTAAATAAATGATGCCTTGTTTGCATTTTGTGCTGAGAGTTCTAGAACTTTTATTGCCCGCCACGGCGGAGCAGTGGTCGTCCGAGATGAGTCTTGGTTTCTGTAAAGGGACAATAAGAATTCTGAATTTTGTATATAATAATTCTGTATGTTACATGAGGCTATTGTAATAAGATTACAACGTAGTTCTTTCCTCGTGCTGCGAGTCTCAGACACTCACAGACAGTCTTACAGACGCCAACTCATTTTTGCGTATGGGTATGATAAACTACACTTACCTTTTACTCCTTTGCCCTTACCTTGCACTCCTTTTAGGTATATTGAAAGAGGAGAAAACCTGGCTTGTGAATTCGTCATTGATTATCCACAGGAAAGAATAGTAGACCTAAAAACATCAACAGAACCACTCAATACAGCTGACGCTTGACAAATGATCTGCAGAGACAAAAACAAAAAGAGAAACTTAGGGAGGTATGGTGTTAAGTCACAGCATGATCACGAGCCAGTGCATGTGTCCTGCTCCAGAAAGAGACGAATCGAGGTCATGTTTGTTTCCGTTTCGTACTCAGCAATGGCTGCTTTAGTTTGGAGGTGGTCTACCCACTGTGTTTACTATCGTCAAAGTAAGTAAAGACTTATTGAGTAACTATTCAATGTTTTAATTTTCCTCCTTTACATTTGTTCTCCTCATTTGTTCAATTGTTTCGCTGTTAAATTTGAAATTAATTTTTTCCTCCTTTTGCCGCCCCTAAAACTTTGCCACCCTAGGCGCTCGCCTAGTCTTGTTTAATGGTAGAAACGACTCTTCCTATAGGTGAGGTTTTGTGTTTAACTGTAGTATTACAGCTAGGCATCCACACGCCACATATATTTTAGAAAGGCATTTCAACACGAAAATGATGAGGTACTGCTAGGCATAAATTACATATCTTTTGAGTCAGGAAGAGTCACAGAATTGTATTAAATAAAAAAAATCAATTTCTTAGGCCCTCCTGACTCCTAGATCCCCTTAACTGGTAATTGTGGAGCAGTGTGGACGGCACAGAACTGGTACCAGACGATTATGTGACCCATCGCCGCTGACGGAAGGCATGACGGTAAAATGGCGTGTCTATATAGTCGGTTGTATGGAACGACTGCAGTAAAATGGCCCGCCGTGGCGACATAACAGAAAGGAGCTATTGCGTTCCGATGTTTCCACGACCACAGCCTGAATGAAGTTACACGATTTGCTGGTGAATCAACGAGAACTGCTCATCTTGTCTACAACGAATGTTGTTCCACTTACAGCCGTGTGACACAGCGTAAGAATAGTGACAAGAAAAAGAACCTAACCGACAGGTATAGGAGGCAAGCGTCATGCCTTGTCATTGGGTTCGTACGAGATATGGTTGCAAATCTTGCAACCACGCGAATGCATTCGGCGCAGGCATTCTCCCAGTTCCCGTGGTTTGTGACTGGGTGAAAGCTGTTTCAGTGGCTCCCAATGGACGATTGCAACCACAGCCTGATTAAATTTCTTGATTATTGACACTTCACGCGTTGGAGCTAGTTTCCTCCAATCAGAGCGCTCGACGGCACGCCTGAACCGTTCACCATTCCCGAACTGCTACAACAATTGGTCAATTCACTTCCAATTTCTTGTCCGGCTTCTTTTCTTTACGTGTCTGAATTCCGAAACATGGGTCTGGCACTTCTATTCCGTATTTTATCACACACATGACAACCACACCAAAAACAACGCTCACACACAACGATATTACTGAAATACACACGTTTCACATATAGCAGTAATCAAACGCTACTGGATGCTTCCAAGCAAAACGCGATTCAGCGTCACATGTGCAGTTATCACAATCACATAGATCGACTTACATTGGTTAAGCTTCATACGACATTCCGTGAAGCCGAATTTTTGAAGACGACTAGTGCACCATATTATAAATACAGTGTAATTGTTTAACCCAGTTTTACAGTGCAGAGCAATGGTTAGCATGTAAACCTGATGCGTAAAAGGTCATAGGCTCGAATATCGACAAATGCAGCCAAATTTTCTTTATTTCTAAAACTAATCAAAAGAGTTCGGTAGCTATTTTTATTCAATTGATGGGTTTAAATGTATTTTTTTATTTCTAATACATTGCCGCGTCATTTTCATCATCGTATTGACTTTTTTTTGCTCTTATTTTTCTCCCTATCATTCTTTTTTCGGTTGGAATCTGCGTTACCCGTAATCTGCAACCAAGTGCCAACGACTGCTCATTGGTTGCTTACACGACAGCTGGTGTAGGCAGTGTGAGGACAGTTTCAGGTAACCAATGATTGCGAGTTTGCTTTTAGCGCTGAAACTGAATTGTTTCTCTTTTGAATTTGTTCGTGGATGTTATCTTCTGTCTCCGTGAACAAAGCCATCGCGATTTTGGATCTGACGCAAATTGTTGACCCCTGTTTTCTCGGACACACTGCACATCACGAAGTTGTGGTTGGCTTCAGACATGAGTTTAAATTCAGGGCTACAAAACGTGTCGTCCGCCGTAGTTTAGTCTGGTCAATGTCGATAGAGTATCTCGCATTTCCGACATACCTCGCTGCGGCCACTTCCACCATTGCTACCCGTTACTCAAAATGGTTCAAATGGCTTTAAGCACTATGGGACTTAACATCTGAGGTCATCAGCCGCCTAAACTTAGAACTACTTAAACCTAATTAACCTAAGGACATCACCCACATCCATGCCCAAGGCAGGATTCGAACATGCGACCGTAGCAGCAGCGTGATTCCGGACTGAAGCGCCTAGAACCGCTCGGCCACAGCGGCCGGCCGCGTTACTCATAAACAGCATTACTGAAGTGACCTGCCGTGTTTGTGTGTCTCTTATAATCGATTGGTAGCCAGCAGCTGATGTGGCAACACTACAGCGGCAATTGACAGACGTCAACTATCAAATGGATTGTAAGTTCGACTGACCAGAGAAAATTCTTCTGACTGAGTCCAAGGCTTTTAATAACCCTGCTCCAAAGAGATCAGCACACACATGCACATACCTTTTTCTGTTCAGTGACATAGCACTCTCGTTGAAGACAATAAGTACTGGGGTCCTGCTAAAGGAATGGCATATTGCAACCTTGTGAAAATTTAATACATCCTGGTGTAATTTTATTCCCTTAAGGGATTTTTTTTGCAGAAATTTGTTCCATATGCGAATTCCAAAATGCGAAAGGATCGGATCTCACTACCCTTTTTCCACTTTCAAAATGAATAAATTTTGCCGGCCGGCGTGGCTGAGTGGTTCTAGGAGCTTCAGTCTCGAACCGCGCGACCGCTAGGGTCGCAGGTTCGATTCCTGCCTCGGGCGTGGATGTGTGTGATGTCCTTAGGTTAGTTAGGTTAAGTAGTTCTAAGTTCTAGGGGGCCGAGCGGTTCTAGGCGCTACAGTCTGGAACCGCGCGACCGCTACAGTCGCAGGTTCGAATCCTGGCTCGGCCATGGATGTGTGTGATGTTCTTAGGTTAGTTAGGTTTCAATAGTTCTGAGTTCTAGGGGACTGATGACCTTAGAAGTTAAGTCCCATGGTGCTCAGAGCCATTTGAACCATTTTTTAATAAATTTCTACTGAACAAGGATCCGATCACAAGAAGCAATAATTGGGGTGACATACTGCGTTCATTGCTATCAATGATATCCACACATTAGACGCGCGGGATTAGCCGAGCGGTCTGGGCTCTGCAGTCATAGACCGTGCGGCTGGTCCCAGCGGAGGTTCGAGTCCTCCTTCGGGCATGGGTGTGTGTGTTTGTCCTTAGGATAATTTAGGTTACGTAGTGTGTAAGCTTAGAGACTGATAACCGTAGCAGTTAGGTCCCATAAGATTTCACACACATTTGAGCATTTTTGAACATCTACACATTAACTTGGCTCACTTTAGAGGAGAGGGTAGCATAGGCAGAAATATGCATGTTATAATGTTACACATATATTACTGAAATTCTCCCCACCAACGAAACCAGCGATAATTTTTCTTCAAATTAGATAATTTCAAGCATTTGTAATGTTTGGGCATTTACTGCATTATAGTTTGCTAAGATCGATACTAATTATATGTGATGTATTGTCAATCAGCAACTAAATTCTTGTTATCAAAATCACTGATACAAAATTATCAGACTTGTCGCCATGTGGATATAATCAAAATATGTAAAAGAAAACAGAAATTTAGAAAAGTGGTTTAGGAATAATTAAGAACTACTTCAGTTAATATTTTGTATCATTGCTTCTCCAAGAAGTGCCGATCACAAGTGGGAAGCAGAAACATTTGACTCAATTTCATTCATAATGATCAATTTTTTTGGAAAGCTTTCAACCGTCATTCATTATTTAAATAATGAAACACTGTACTATTTACGTATTTCTTCGTGCTTAGCACGATGTGTTTAGAGAACTTCTTATTGCCGTGACCAAATATTTGCATTAGTGTTTTGTGTGTTGTGCCGCCTCTCTTGACTATAGCCGTCTTTTTGAGGTTATGAGGTACTGTGCCTCCTCCATTATGCATACTGTTTATGAAATTTCACACTGGGTGCGTGGTTATCTGCGTATTGGAGAACACACAGTACTGACTACGCTATGCGGCCGGCCGCACTTTCAGATATTCGTGCTGTCAGTTACGCCGCCGCGTTTCTACAGCCGCCACCGCGATACGACGATTACGCTGCTGCCAATGAGATGCAAGCATCCCCTTTCCGAAGGCCCAGCGGCTGGTGTACTTTCGAACAATCATGGATTGAGCCTGTTTTGTGTATTTGCCAGTTGAATAACATTTACAGACATTCATAACGACCAGGGCTCGACACTTTCTGAATAGACATTGTATTGAAGATTGACAGATTTTTATGTATTTTGTATCTACGTATGTTTCTACATTCAAAGCTACTGTTAGCAACTGCCACTGCAATTACAGCAACAAAGTGATAGATTATTTTTTTACTATTTGATATTAGATTAGAATAAATCAATATCTGCATTCATGAACGGCATCTGCTCCAAGCTGCTATATCCACCAAAGAACCACACAATGTGCAAAGGAAGACATCACAGTACGTTACAACCCGGAAAAAACGACGCAGTACAGTGCAAGAGAGACACAACACACATACAAACATCGCACAAAATGCCTATGTAAGTATTTTCACTTGACAATGAGAATAATTTCTCGAACCGAGTCGTTCTAAGCATAAAAATTACTTGCTGGGAGCACTGTTTCATTTTTTAAATCAGAAGCATTTGAGCAACGTGAAGAGAGTAAAGGTGTCAACCAGCGCTGCAAGTAGTAAAAAAAAATGATCATGTGAAATATAAGTTCGAATAAATGCAAAGGCATCTGACCGTCGAAACTAACACGAAATTGCGCATGCGCAGTAGACACAGTTTGAAAAAGATTTCACTCGGGTGGGGTACCTTGACTCGAACGAACCTAAAGACAACCAGTTTCAAACTCGACTGAAACTGCTGCTGTCAGTGAATCCAGGTCCCTGTCAATGAGTCTCCGACCGAACACTGAGAAGGGAACTGCATACAGTGGACATGTGTAGCCGGATACTTTGCAACAGACCATTGCTCATGGATGCATGTAAGGCTCCACATGTTCAATAAATCAGACAGCACAGGAACTGGGCAACATTTGATCGCGACTGTGCCTCTTTTCAAATTACTCAGAGCGTCGAGTGCACAGACGACCCAATAAGGGGGTGGAGATCTCTTCTGAACAGCACGTTGCAAGGCATCCCATATACGATCAATAACGCTCGTGTCTGAGGAGTTTAGTGGCCAGCGGAAATGTTTAAAGTCAGAAGAGTGTTCCTGGAGCCACTCTGTAGAAATTCTGGACGTGTGGGGTTTCGCATTGTCTTGCTGGAATTGCCCAAGTCCGTCGGAATGCACAATGGACATGACTGGATGCAGGTGATCAGACAGGACGCTTACGTACGTGTCACCCATCAGAGTCGTATCTAGACGTATCAGGGATCCCATATCACTCCAATTGCTTACGCCCCACACCACTGCAGTGACTCCACCAGCTTGAAAAAATCCCTGCCGATTCGCAGAGTTCATGGAATCATGAGGTTGTCTCCATACCCGTACACATCCATCCGCTCGATACAATTTGAAACGAGACTCGTCCGACGAGGCGACATATTTCCAGTCATCAACAGTCGAATGTCGATGTTGACGGGCCCAGGTGAGGCATAAAGATTATTGTCGTGCAGTCATCAAGGGTACACGAGTGGGCCTCCGGCTCCGAAAACCCGTATCGATGATGTTTCGTTGAATGGTTCACACGCTGACGTTGATGGCCCAGCATTGAAACCTGCAGCAATTTGCGGAAGGGTAGCACTTGTAACGCTGAACGGTTCTCCTCAGTCGTCGTTGGTGCCGTTCTTGCGGGATCTTTTTCCGGCCGCAGTGATGTCGGATATTTGATTTTTTACCGGATTCCTGCTATTCACGGTATACTCGTGAAATGGTCGTACGGGAAAATCCCTACTTCATCGCTACGTCGGAGAGGCTGTGTCCCATCGCTCGTACGCCGACTGTGACACCACTTTCAAACCTACTTAAATCTTGATAACCTGCGATTGTAGCAGCAGTAACCGATTTAACAACTGCACCAGACACTTCAGGCCTTACATAGGCGTTACCGACCTTAGCGCCGTATTCGACCTGTTTACATATCCCTGTATTTGAATATGCATGCCTGTATCAGTCTTTTGCGGCGCTTTAGTGTTAGTACCCTCCGCCAGACACCATAAAGTGGCTTGCGGAGTATAGCTGTAGATGCAGATGTTAGATTATTCTGGAACGTAGGTTTCATTCTGCAGTGATATCTAAGCTCAAGGGAAACTTCGTAGTAGATTAAAGCTGTGCGCATGTATGACTCTCGTCAGAAGCTGCTAAGTTTATAAAATAAGTCATTATAGCATTGGTTGGATGTTACGCAATTCTCTAACCTTACGGGCGACCTCTTACGCAGGAAGCAGCGCAATGTGATTCATCGCAGGCCGCTGGAGCGCCTGTAGAATTCTCGTGCGGTGACCCTGAAAAGTGGGCCAGGAATAGCCACTGACTGACGCTGGCGATCCAGTGCGAGGCGGCGTATCAAGTTAGTCTGCCGCAGCACAGTGCAGCTGTACTTCACTTCAGAACTGCAAGGCACGGCACTAAAGCCGAATGCCGAGAAAACGTTGGGGTAAAGACAAGAGCAGCCGGTTACGAAACGAGAACTGTCTGCGCGCGGAGAACGCGTGATGCTGACAGGACTACATCGACATCTGCATCTATATATAATACTCCACAAGCCACCTTACGGTGTGTGGCGCAGGGTACTTGCTGTAATAGAGTTGCTTCTCTCTTTTCCTTTTCCAGTCGCGTAAGACTCATGGGGGGAACGATTGCTCGTAAGCTTGCATCTTTCTAATCTTATTTTGATGGTACTTTCGCTATGTATACGTGGGAGGAAATAATGAACTGGCTGACTCCTCTAGGCACGGATGCTCTCTGAACTTCCAAAGTCGACCACTCCAGTGGCTGAGCATCTCCGTGACGCTTACTAATGAGCCTGTAACGAAACGTGCTGCTCTTTTTTGGATCTTTTCTCTCTCCTCTATCAGTCTTGCTATCTGGAACGTATCCGTTACTGAGCCAACGGCCTTGCCGCAGTGGTAACACCAGTTCCCGTCGGATCACCGAAGTTAAGCTGGATGGTTGACCAATGGATCTGCCGAGCACTGTTGCCAAGAGGGATGCACTCAGCCCTTGTGAAGCAAACTGAGGCGCTACTTGATTGAGAAGTACCGGCTCCGGTCTCGTAAACTGACATACGGGCGGGAGAGCGGCGTGCTGACCACATGCCCCGCCATACCTGCATCCGGTGACGCCTATGGGTTGATGTTGAAACGGCGGCCTGTCGGTACCGTTGGGTCTTCATGGTCTGTTCGGTTGGAGATTAGTTTTTTATCTGTTACTGAGGAACAGTCTTCAAGTATAAGACGAACGAGAGTTTTGTTAAGCTACTTCGTTTGTTGACGGACTCTTCCAATGAAACTCAGTCTGGCATCTGCTTTATTCGCTATTAATTTTATGTGGTCATTCCACTTCAGCTCGCTGCTTATGCATATTCCTACATATTTTGTGGAAGTAACGGGTTCCAGTGATTGTTCTACAGTTTTGTAATCATACAATAAAGAGTCGTTCTTTCCGTGGATTCGCAGTACGTTAGATTTGTTTACGTTGAGGGTCAATTACCTCCTTGCACCAAGCGTCGATCCTCTGCAGGTCTTCCTGCGGTTCACTGAAATTTTCTAGCGTTGTGAGTTCTCTGTGTACAACAGCATTTTCTGCGAAAAGCCTCATGCAAATTCCGACGTTATCTGCTAGGTCATTTAAACATATTGTGAAAAGTGATGGTCATATAACACTCCGTTGGGCACGCCCGAAGTTACATTTACGTCTGAAGACTCCTCTCCGTTCACAATGACATCCTGTGTTCTTCTTGCTAGAATCTCTTCAGTCGAATCACACAGCTGGTCTGATATTCCACACGCACGTATTTTCTTCATTAAGCGGTTTGCGAAACTTTACCGAGCACCTGCCGGAAATCAAGGAACACGGCATCTATCTGGGCGCCTGTATCTACTGGTTTCTGGGTCGAGCGGAAGAACAGAGCGAACTGACCTTCACCCGGTCTATGTTTTCGGAACCTATGTTGCTTCCTACAGCGGAGATTTCCGACCTTCAGAAATTTCGCAACACGCGAGCATTCTACAACTGACAGACGTGTGAGGGGGGAGCAGGAGGAGTAGAGGGGTTTGTGGGCGCACGACAGCAAGGTCTTCAGCGCCAGACGTCTGAGTCTAGGCCTCTGTTTTGACCGTCTTCTGAACGACCGTCGTTAAAAACGGGAATGACCTGTGCTTTTGTGAAGGGTGATTTCTTTCAACATATTCTATGGCGAATCGCACTGATATCCTGTCAGGTCCAAATGTCTTTCCCCTCGTGAGCGATTTCACCTGTTTTTCTGTCTCATGGCCACTTATAAAAGAAATAAGCCACTGGACAAATAATAATTCACCTCTAGGAACCATAACGCTACTGCCGTATAACACCGCCTGTAGTATTCATCACGGCCACAGTTCGGCGAGGACGAGACTAAGGTACTTACTGGTAACTGGATCCCGCAGAGCTACCAAACTGCACTAATATTGTGTACTACGATTCACACGCTCTTCCAGATAGTCCCAAGTATTTTCCACGGGACTGAGATCTGGCCTTGTAGCGAACCGGGTGAGGTGCGATAAGAGTACCTAAGTGTTCGTCGAACCAACACGGATATCGTCATCATGGGAGACCAGAGTACCAAAGGGATACTCATCATGAAGATATAGAACAATGGGCAACATAGTGTCACCGAATCTGCTGGGACAAATATCGTGGTGGAAGCCTCCTACCTCCCTCCTACTTGCCGGCCGATGTGGCCGAGCGGTTAAAGGCGCTACAGTCTGGAACCGCACGACCGCTACGGTCGCAGGTTCGATTCCTGCCTCGGGCATGGATGTGTGTGATGTCCTTAGGTTAGTTAGGTTTAAGTAGTTCTAAGTTCTAGGGGACTTATGACCACAGCAGTTGAGTCCCATAGTGCTCAGAGCCATTTGAACCATTTTTTCCCTCCTACTTCCAATTTAAATTAGAACTAAATACATAACGGTATGACTTCCGTATTTACGTCCTACAAATATTCCCCTACTTGACGAAATTTTCGGCCCTGAACAACAATGTGATCTGTCTTCTATTGATGAAAGTTCTCAGTAGTAGAGAGGACTTTCCTGGCGCAACGGAAAGTATAAGGGGATCTGTGTTTAAGTTACGCAGAAGTATGACCAAGACATTCGATCATTGTAACACAATCTACAAGTGCGAGAGGACCCATGCGATGTAGATGTAGACTACACTTTGTATGGCCTGCCTGTATAAAGCATGAATCACAAAATCCACTCTCGGCGTATGCAGCCGGCCTCTGTGGCCGAGCGGTTCTAGGCGCTTCAGTCCGGAACCGCGTTGCTGCTGCGGTCGCAGGTTCGAATCCTGCCTCGGGCACGGATGTGTGTGATGTCCTTAGCTTAGTTAGTTTTAAGTAGTTCTAAGTCTAGGGGACTGATGACCTCAGATGTTAAGTCCCATAGTGCTTAGAGCCATTTGAACCATTTTTCGGCGTTTGCAAGATGGCAGCTTATGTTTCGCTCTCAGCAGCACAAACCTACCTGATATTTGATGAAATATACATGCAAAGAAATAAATATTTTACCTGCCAATGGCAGTCTGTCGTTACAGCTGTTCCGCTGAACGCAGAACGGACTCGGTGAATTGTGCTCGGATCGACTACGTCCTCGGGCAAAGGAGGCATGTAAAACGTAATACTTTGTGACATCTGGATGAAAAAGAGTTAAAGATAATTTGAAGTAACTTTCGGTTATTATTCAGTATACAAGCACGGAAATTCAGTACCACTTGGCAATCAAAAACAGAAGGAAAAGGAAACACACATAATCTCAAATCCGAGTAATAATATTAGATAAGTGGCTAAGTAACGTCCACCATGACCCAAACCCACAGGTGGCATCATGAAAGATCGATCTTAATGCTAGTACATGAAAGAAAGCTTCCATCGGAACAAAGAAATCTAAACTTGGTCACAAAACAAACAAAACGCATCATAGTACGTATGTCATTCACCAGTCAGTTGACGCCCCATGCTCACTGCAGTTTTGTTTACATCCCATTCAGTTGAGGTTGTGATCTGCCCAGAGAGTTTTGTACCTGCTGTTGTGCTCGTGGTCTCACTTCATACTGTACTGCTGTACACTGGTAGTCATTCACTACAGTACAGAATGCAAGCTGTATGTATATTTCATTTTTAGTGTGTTGCTACTGACCATGGTGAATTACACGTTTGCGGAAGATGCTGACATGATGTTATTGCAACCTCGGTGCAATGGAGGCACTGCTCCTCAGTTATACGCGGAGTGCTTTCCACACCACCAGACACTTTCGCACCAGCGGGCCTCTGAGACGGCTTCATTCACCACCAGCAGGACCAACTGTGGTGCTCCACGGTGGCGCCGCACACTCGAGTTTGAAAAGGCTGAGTACTGTCTGCAGTGGAACAGGACGCAATGACGAGTACCAGAAACACAGCTGATAGACTGAATGTGGATCACCAAACTGCCTGGTGTGCTCTGCATGAGCAACAGCTACACCTGTACCAACCCCAGAAGGCACAGACAACGCAAGCAAAGGATTTTGCGTGACGACCCTACTTCTGCAGGTGGTTCTTGTACCAGTGCTTGAACTAGCTCGACTTCCCATGGCGCAACCTTTTCACCGATGAAGCCAACTTCACCGTGGGAGATGTTCTCAATTCCCACAATAGGTATGCCGGCTAATGAAAACGTGCGTGCTGGACACCCCCATGGGTTTCAGGATCGATACTGTCTAAACACATGGGCTGGATACCTGGACAGCTGTGTGATTGGGCCTTATCTTCTTGCAGCACATGTCACTGGTGCCACTTACTTGTGGTTCCTTGACTGTGTACAGCATGGGATTTTGGAAGATGTGCCACTGCATGTGCATCGAAGCATATACACTCCTGGAAATTGAAATAAGAACACCGTGAATTCATTGTCCCAGGAAGGGGAAACTTTATTGACACATTCCTGGGGTCAGATACATCACATGATCACACTGACAGAACCACAGGCACATAGACACAGGCAACAGAGCATGCACAATGTCGGCACTAGTACAGTGTATATCCACCTTTCGCAGCAATGCAGGCTGCTATTCTCCCATGGAGACGATCGTAGAGATGCTGGATGTAGTCCTGTGGAACGGCTTGCCATGCCATTTCCACCTGGCGCCTCAGTTGGACCAGCGTTCGTGCTGGACGTGCAGACCGCGTGAGACGACGCTTCATCCAGTCCCAAACATGCTCAATGGGGGACAGATCCGGAGATCTTGCTGGCCAGGGTAGTTGACTTACACCTTCTAGAGCACGTTGGGTGGCACGGGATACATGCGGACGTGCATTGTCCTGTTGGAACAGCAAGTTCCCTTGTCGATCTAGGAATGGTAGAACGATGGGTTCGATGACGGTTTGGATGTACCGTGCACTATTCAGTGTCCCCTCGACGATCACCAGTGGTGTACGGCCAGTGTAGGAGATCGCTCCCCACACCATGATGCCGGGTGTTGGCCCTGTGTGCCTCGGTCGTATGCAGTCCTGATTGTGGTGCTCACCTGCACGGCGCCAAACACGCATACGACCATCATTGGCACCAAGGCAGAAGCGACTCTCATCGCTGAAGACGACACGTCTCCATTCGTCCCTCCATTCACGCCTGTCGCGACACCACTGGAGGCGGGCTGCACGATGTTGGGGCATGAGCGGAAGACGGCCTAACGGTGTGCGGGGCCGTAGCCCAGCTTCATGGAGACGGTTGCGAATGGTCCTCGCCGATACCCCAGGAGCAACAGTGTCCCTAATTTGCTGGGAAGTGGCGGTGCGGTCCCCTACGGCACTGCGTAGGATCCTACGGTCTTGGCGTGCATCCGTGCGTCGCTGCGGTCCGGTCCCAGGTCGACGGGCACGTGCACCTTTCGCCGACCACTGGCGACAACATCGATGTACTGTGGAGACCTCACGCCCCACGTGTTGAGCAATTCGGCGGTACGTCCACCCGGCCTCCCGCATGCCCACTATACGCCCTCGCTCAAAGTCCGTCAACTGCACACACGGCTCACGTCCACGCTGTCGCGGCATGCTACCAGTGTTAAAGACTGCGATGGAGCTCCGTATGCCACGGCAAACTGGCTGACACTGACGGCGGCGGTGCACAAATGCTGCGCAGCTAGCGCCATTCGACGGCCAACACCGCGGTTCCTGGTGTGTCCGCTGTGCCGTGCGTGTGATCATTGCTTGTACAGCCCTCTCGCAGTGTCCGGAGCAAGTATGGTGGGTCTGACACACCGGTGTCAATGTGTTCTTTTTTCCATTTCCAGGAGTGTAGTTCCACCACGAAGGTCCAACTTCATTTTTGAGGTGCGGTCCGAGATCATCTAGACCAACGATTTGAGCAACAGTGAATAGGTCTTCATGTCCCAACTATTTGGCTTGCATGTCCTCCTGAGATGAACCCGGTATACTACCACCTGTACGGTCACATGCAATCCTCGATTTACGAGACCCCTGCAGCATCTGAGAGAGACCTACTAGCACAGGTTATGGCTACAGCGGATGCTGGAGGACCAGGGATTTGTATCGTGTGTACCAGAACATGGTATGTAAGTACCACGTCTGTGTTGACGTCGCTGGTCGCCACTTCGAGCCCTACTCGTAGGTGAACCGACGACAAACAGCAGGAGCCAGAAATAATGTGTGCTGTGGTATTTTGCGCGTAGCGGGAAAATGGTACGTTTCCGAAAATGCATTCCCCAGCTAAACTTAACCGTCTTGGTCCCACTACAAGTCCTGAAAGTCTGTAAAGCAGATTTAGTTACACCCTGTATGTAAGGCTAGATTATCCATCGGGTTATTCATTCAGACACGGAACTTTAATGTGTGTTGCTGGTGAGAAGATCATGTTCTGCCTTATGTAAGAACGAGAGACGTCTACCAATATATATCGGAATTTTTCATGGCAGAGGCCTATTGAAACTGCGGTTTATTGTTCGGCTATATTACTGCTCCCGCATTACCGGAATTCCAGAACTGTCATGTGAATATGGAATCTATGGATTCATAAGGGCGTACTCTACGCCTAGCAGGATCTCAACAGCCCCACGCTACTGGTGCCCGAGACTATAGATGAATATTGCCGCTACCGAGCGAGGTGGCGCAGTGGTTAGCACACTGGACTTGCATTCGGGAGGACGACGGTTCAATCCCGCGTCCGGCCATCCTGATTTAGGTTTTCCGCGATTTCCCTAAATCGCTCCAGGCAAATGCCGGGATGGTTCCTTTCAAAGGGCACGGCCGACTTCCTTCCCCATCCGCCCCTAATCCGATGAGACCGATGACCTCGCTGTCTGGTCTCCTCCCCCAAAAACCAACCAACCAACCAATATTGCCGCTCGGCCGAGAAGGGTCGTGCAGGTACGTCACGAAATCGGGAGACTGGCATACAGAAGAAACAGCGCCCGCAGTGTCCACCCCGACAGTGCTATGATGTCTAGAGCAGCTCAGAGCGACAGCATGACGTCCATCGTTGCGGCTTCCCTTGACGCAGCAACAGAGCCAAGGCGCGCCAATGGTGGGACACTAGACACAGGAGTGGCTACAAGTAGTATTTCCACACGCGTATGGGTCTGCGTGCACAACCACAATGGACATACACTTCAGTGGAGGCTTCGAGGAGAGAATATGTTATCAGATTGGATTCGTCTCAGCCATACCGACCTATCATCTGGTGTCATGGTATGGGAAGCTGTTGCACACACAACACTATCACCTCTTGTTCACTTAGCAAGTAATTTACACAGTGGACCTTACATTTTTGACACGGTAAGGCTGGTGCCTGTACTTTATCTGTGAGGTCTCAGAGACACCTTTCAACAAGATAACGCTAGACCACTCGGTACCAGTGCTGTCCTGCCTACCTCTATACAGAGAGTGCTCGATTGTTGTCCTGACCAGTACGCTCTCCATATCTCTCACTCGGTGAAAATATCTGGTCATGGGTTGCCGACAGGGCGGCTCACCACCACTCGCCAGCTGCTATGGTTGATGAGCTACGGCAAAGAGTTGAAGCAGCGTAGAATGACATGCGTATAACTGTTACCAAGTTCAGTTCGACTCGATGGCTAGCCTAGTTAGAGCCGTTCCTGCTGTAAGAGGTCGATTTTTAGTACACTAAATTTCGCGTCATGTATAGCTTCAAATTGTAAGTAGGCTGTTTAGGTTTTTATGTTGGTAACGCCATGTAGCGCTCTATATGATAATAACTGACTGTGCTGTGTGCAGTCTGTGGCTGGTTTGCATTGTTGGAATTTGCTATTGTAGCGTTGGGCAGCTGGATGTGAACAGCGCGTAGCGTTGCGCAGTTGAGGGTGAGCCGCCAGCAGTGGTGGATGTGGGGAGAGAAATGGCGGAGTTTTGAGAGCGGATGATCTGGACGTGTGTCCATCAGACATTAAATTTGTAAGACTGGATGTCATGAACTGCTATATATATTATGACTTTTGAACACAATTAAGGTAAATACATTGTTTGTTCTCTATAAAAATCTTTAATTTGCTAACTATGCCTATCAGTAGTTAGTGCCTTCAATAGTTAGAATCTTTTATTTAGCTGGCAGTTGTGGCGCTCGCTGTATTGCAGTAGTTAGAGTAACGAAGATTTTTGTGAGGTAAGTGATTCATGAAAGGTATAGGTTATTGTTAGTCAGGGCCATTCTTTTGTAGGGATTTTTGAAAGTCAGATTGCTTTGCGCTAAAAATATTGTGTGTCAGTTTAGTGTTGATCAGAATAAGTAAAGAGAGTAATGTCTGAGGACGTTCAGTTTTGCTCAGCTGTTTGAAAATCAAATAATGTTGAGGTTTATCAGCACAGTCATCCATTAATTTTTCTAAGTGGACGTTTCATATGTCGACCCTTAGCCGAGGATACCTCACTGGAATCTTCTGATTTTTTCTTGTAGTTTGTGTAATTAGTGTAGCTATTGTTTACTGCTAGCGCATAACTATAGAGAGAATTTCCTTTGTAGTTGTAGTTTTTCATTGTTGTACAGTAAAACAAAATGGTTCAAATGGCTCTGAGCACCATGGGACCCAACATCTGTGGTCAGCAGTCCCCTAGAACTTAGAACTACTTAAACCTAACTAACCTAAGGACATCACACACATCCATGCCCGAAGCAGGATTCGAACCTGCGACCGCAGTGGTCGCGCGGTTACAGTAAAACAGTTGTGGCATGCATGTAGATTTGCACCAAGTATTTCGCAGCTGCGCTTGCAGTTAAAGAGATATTATTTTCAATGCTATGTTAATGTGTTTTCTTATTTTGCTATTCAAATTGTGCTTTTCTGTGTTGTCGTGTGAAATATTGTGACAATAATGGCGTGTGAAAAACGTAATACTAGGCTCCAAAGTAAACTGAGAAATGACAGTGAAGATGAAAGCAGTGTGTTAGCACCACCGTGTCATGAATTAACTAATGTTCAAACTAGTAATTTGGTAATTGTGCATAGGGAAAAAGATCGGGCTGCAAATAATGGTGTAGAAAGTGAAACAATTAGTGAATAGGGAAGCATTATCGATCGATCGGCCGGCAACAGCTCACCTCCAACTGTGCAACGCTAAGCGCTGTTAACATCCAGCTGCCCAACACTACAATAGCAAACAACAAAGCAAACCTGCCACAGACTGTACTCAGCACAGCCATTGATTTTCATACAGAGCACTACGTGGCGTTACCAATATGAAAACCTAAACAGCCTACTTACACCGGATGTCAGTCTGTGGAATGGAGTTACATGACTGTTGCACTTGATCGGTCAATACGGAGACGGTTAATGCGGTTGTGCCTGGCGATGGAGTTGTCCTCCGATGATGTACGATATGTGCTCCATTGGGGCGATTGGAGACAGATCTAGTAATTGGTAAAGGGAACACATCTACACTCTGTAGAAAACGTCAGTTTACAATCGCAGTATGAGAGCGAGCGTTATCCTGTTGGAAAACACTCTCTGGAATGCTGTCCATGAATGGCAACACAGCAGGTCGAATCACCAGACTGACGTAAGTATTTGCAGCCAGGGTGTGTGGGATAACCACGGGAGTTTTCCTGCTGTCATACGAAATCGCATCCCAAACCACAACTCCAGGCGTGAGTCTAGTGTGTCTAGACTGCAGACAAGTTGGTTGGAGGCGCTCACCTGGCCTATTTTTAACAAACGGACGGCCATCACTGGCTCTGAAGCAGAACTGGCTTTCATCAGAAAACAGAACAGACCTCCACTCCGCTCTCCAACGGGCTCTCGCTTGACACTACTCACGTTGCGGATGGCGGTGGTTTCTAGTCAGTGGAACGCACGCTCCAGGCCATCCAGCTCGGAATTGTCCTTGAAGTAACCGATTTGTAACAGATAATTCTGCCACTATGGTGCCAACTGCTGCTCATCAGATTGCTGCTGCAGAAACCTTATGATGCGCCAGAGCCATACGCCGAAGACGACGGGCTTCCTTCTCCATAGTGCCACGTGGCCGTCCGGAGCGATCTTCTTGCGACGATACATTCTCGTGACCACCGCTCCCAGCAACTATGCACAGTGGCTACGTTCCTGCCAAGTCTTACAACAGCATCGCAGAAGGAAGATTCAGCTTCTCGTAACTCTATTACACGACATGGTTCAAACTTAATGAAGTCCTGATATTGGTGCCTTTGCCGCCATAAAAGCATTCTCAACTAACATAACTCGTCACGTCCAATCTCAAAGACAACCAACGCTCATGTCTGTTACAGGGAATATTTAAAGCAAACCTGATTTGCATCCTCCTAGTGGCGCTACTACCACCACTCTTATGCGACTGGCACGAAATTTGAATGGACATCATCTTTCACATGTAGAAACACGCCTACCAACTTTCGCTTTAGTTGCACAACTCCTTCTTCGTGTAGCGATTTTTTTCCGTCAGTGTATAAACTCTTTCTTCTCATTCTGTTACATATAAATAAAAGGCAAACTTATAACATATTGACTGAGGTTACTAATGGTCTCCATAATTTAAACTGAATAGAATGCTTCAGAATGAAACGCTGTTGAATAGAGTTCGCATTCATTGTTATGCATTTCACGCAAAAACTTAGGAAATATGAGCGGCAACACGTATTTCATTCTTTGGTTATGTGAAGGCCTTTGATACAGTAGAATACAGATGGGTTAAAAAATCGTGTAAAATGATGGGTACCTGAGGGTCCTTGTAACCTTCAGTCCGAAGACTGGTTTGATGCAGTTCTCCACGCTTATCTGTGCTGAGCCAGTCTCTTCATCTGAGTATACTACTGCAACGTACTGCAGTCAAGTCGTGGTCTTTCTCTGCAAAATTTGCTCTCTACACCACCCTCAGTTACACAACTGGAGATTCTCCAATGCCTCACGAAGTGTCCCGTCAACCGACCCTTCTTTATTTAAGTTGTGCCTTAAATTTGTTTTCTCCTGAGTCCGACTCAGAACCTGCTCAATAGTTAACCAATCCACCCGTCTGATCTTCTGCATTCTTCTGTAGTGCCATATTTCAAAAGCTCCTATTCTCGTCTTGTCCCTGTTTTACTTCCGTTCAAGATTACACTTCACACAAACATTTTCAGGAAAGACTTCCGAGAACGTAAATTTGTATTCGATGTTAACAAGTTTCTCCTTTTCAGAACACTTTCCTTGCTGTTGTCAGCAGTCTGCGATTTAAATCCTTCTACTTCGGCTATCGTCAGTCAGTTTGCTGCCCTATTAGCAAAACTCATCGACTATCGTTCCTGACTCTATCAACATCGCCTGGTATGATTCGACTACATTCAGTTACCCTTGTTTTACCTTCGTTGATGTTAACCTTTCGAGATACTTACAATATTGTGTCTGTGTTCTGGTTACGAAATAGCCTGTTCCAATAGACATGCATGCATGTTCAAAGAAACTTTGCATCGTAATCAGAATAACGCAGGCACTGCAATATCGTATTTATCTGCCGATACCGGGTAAGCGACTTTCAAGTACATCTGACCTGTACGGGAATATACCATTCATAATGAATATACGAGTACAGGTTGCCCGCATCTCGTGGTCGTGCGGTAGCGTTCTCGCTTCCCACGCCCGGGTTCCCGGGTTCGATTCCCGGCGGGGTCAGGGATTTTCTCTGCCTCGTGATGGCTGGGTGTTGTGTGCTGTCCTTAGGTTAGTTAGGTTTAAGTAGTTCTAAGTTCTAGGGGACTGATGACCATAGCTGTTAAGTCCCATAGTGCTCAGAGCCAGTACAGGTCGTAGACGCGTGATTGTCTTCGACGTATAGGTCGGTCAGTAAGGGCAAAATGCTGTTACAATCCTTTATTATGCCTTTTCTAATCCAATCAGTTCGCTCTTGGTCTTCCATTCTAATTTTCCTTCTTGTTTCTTGCTCATACTGTATTCAGGGTGTTCCTGGAGAAATGTCAATAACCAGGGATGTAACAGGGACAATCATTCGAAGCAAAAGATCATCTTCGATAGTGTGCAACAAATCTCTTTTACTGCAAGTTATTTGCTTTCTATATTTTGGGAGGAGATAATACGGACCAAAATAAGAACAAAATTATCTAGGTAACATGGGCTCTTAAATGCATAAATTGAAAGTTATGAGTACATTTGTCAGAAGGGATGTGCTTCACAATAGTGAAGATGAAGCAATGCTCATAGCTCTTACGGCATGCACTTTACAATACATGTTTACCAGCTTTTTTTTTATTGTGCAGACTACCACCGCTAAAAATATGGAAAGCAAAGATTCTGCATTAGAAGAGATTTGAAGAAGTGCTCATATCTTTGAAGGTAAGCCTTTTAGAGACCACGTTTCCTAGAGTTTTTTGCTTCGAATGATTGTTCCTGCCATATCCCTGATTACTGACGGTTCATCCTGGGACATCCTATATTACCCGCTTTTCCCTATATCTTACAGATATTTTCCTGAGAATTTCGCGTACCTTGTAGCATTTTACATTGCCGAACGCTTTTTCTAGGTCGACAAATGGTATGAACGTCTTTTGGTTTGCCTCAAGCCATGTTTACATTATAAGCACGCAGTGAAAACTGCCTTGTGGTTTCCTTTAACCTTCTTCTCTGGATACCAATCAACTGTTGCCTTGATGTGAATGAAACTTTACAGCTCATCGTAAAATGTTGTCCACCAGTCTACATCTGCATCCATACTCCGCAAGCCACCTGACGGTGTGTGGCGGAGGGTACCTTGAGTACCTCTATCGGTTCTCCCTTCTATTCCAGTCTCGTATTGTTCGTGGAAAGAAGGATTGTCGGTATGCTTCTGTGTGGGTTCTAATCTCTCTGATTTTATCCTCATGGTCTTTTCGCGAGATATACGTAGGAGGGACCAATATACTGCTTGACTCCTCGGTGAAGGTATGTTCTCGAAACTTCAACAAAAGCCCGTACCGACCTACTGAGCGTCTCTCTTGCAGAGTCTTCCACTGGAGTCTATCTATCATCTCCGAAACGCTTTCGCGATTACTAAATGATCCTGTAACAAAGCGCGCTGCTCTCCGTTGGATCTTCTCTATCTCTTCTGTCAACCCTATCTGGTACGGATCCCACACCGGTGAGCAGTATTCAAGCAGTGGACGAACAAGTGTACTGTAACCTACTTCCTTTGTTTTCGGACTGCATTTCCTTGGGACTCTTCCAATGAATCTCAGTCTGGCATCTACTTTACCGACGATTAATTTTATAGGGTCATTACATTTTAAATCACTCCTAATGCCTACTCCCAAATAATTTATAGAATTAACTGCTTCCTGTTGCTGACCTGCTATATTGTAGCTAAATGATAAAGGATCTTTCTTTCTGTGTATTCGCAGCACATTACACTTGTCTACATTGAGATTCAATTGCCATTCCCTGCACCATGCGTCAATTCGTTGCAGATCCTCCTGCATTTCAGTACAATTTTCCATTGTTACAACCTCTCGATATACTACAGCATCACTCGTAAAAATCCTCAGTGAACTTCCGATGTTATCCACAAGGTCATTTATATATATTGTGAATAGCAACGGTCCTACGACACTCCCCTGTGGCACACCTGAAATCACTCTTACTTCGGAAGACTTCTCTCCTTTGAGAATGACACGCTGTGTTCTGTTATCCAGGAACTCTTCAATCCAATCACACAATTGGCCTGATAGTCCATATGCTCTTACTTTGTTCATTAAACGACTGTGGGGAACTGTATCGAACGCCTTGCGGAAGTCAAGAAACACGGCATCCTTCTGGGAACTCTTGTCTATGGCCCTCTGAGTCTCATGGACGAATAGCGCGAGCTGGTTTTCACACTATCGTCTTTTTGGTAACCCATGCTGATTACTATAGAGTAGATTTCTAGTCTCCAGAAAAGTCATTATACTCGAACATAATACGTGTTCCAGAATTCTATGACTGATCGACATTAGAGTTATAGGTCTATAGTTTTGCACATCTGTTCGAGGTGCCTTCTTGAAAACAGGGATGACCTGTGTCCTATTCCAATTTTTTGGAACGCTACGCTCTTCTAGAGACCTACGGTACACCGCCGCAAGAAGGGGGGCAAGTTCCTTCGCGTACTCTGAATAAAATCGAAACTGGTATCCCATCAGGTCCAGCGACCTTTCCTCTTTTGAGTGATTTTAATTGTTTTTCTATCCCTGTGTCATGTATTTCGATATCTACGATTTTGTCATCTGTGCGACAATCTAGAGAAGGAACTACAGTGCAGTCTTCCTCTGTGAAACAGCTTTGGAAAAAGGCATTTAGTATTTCGGCCTTTAGTCTGTCATCCTCTGTTTCAGTACCATTTTGGTCACAGAGTGTCTGGACATTTTGATCCACCTATCACTTGTGACATAAGACCAAAATTTCTTAGGATTTTCTGACAAGGCTGTACATAGACCTTTACTTTCGAATTCGTTGAACGCCTCTAGCATAGCCCTCCTCACACTACATTTCGCTTCTCGTAATTTTTGTTTGTCTGCAAGGCTTTGGCTATGTTTATGTTTGCTGTGAAGTTCCCTTTGCTTCCGTAGCAGTTTTCTAACTCGGTTGTTGTACCACGGTGGCTCTTTTCCATCTCATGCGATCTTGCAGATATAGACTCCGATCACAATATAGTAGTGATGAAGAGTAGGCTGAAGTTCATGACATTAGTCAGGAAGAATCAATACGCAAAGAAGTGGGATACGGACGTACTAAGGAATGACGAGATACGTTTGAAGTTCTCTAACGCTATAGATACAGCAATAAGGAATAGCGCAGTAGGCAGTACAGTTGAAGAGGAATGGACATCTCTAAAAAGGGCCATCACAGAAGTTGGGAAGGAAAACATAGGTACAAAGAAGGTAGCTGCGAAGAAACCATGGGTAACAGAAGAAATACTTCAGTTGATTGATGAAAGGAGGAAGTACAGACATGTTCCGGGAAAAACAGGAATACAGAAATACAAGTCGCTGAGGAATGAAATAAATAGGATGTGCAGGGAAGCTAAGACGAAATGGCTGCAGGAAAAATGTGAAGACATCGAAAAAGATATGATTGTCGGAAGGACAGACTCAGCATACAGGAAAGTCAAAACAACCTTTGGTGACATTAAAAGGAACGGTGGTAACATTAAGAGTGCAACGGGAATTCCACTGTTAAATGCAGAGGAGAGAGCAGATAGGTGGAAAGAATACATTGAAAGCCTCTATGAGGGTGAAGATTTGTCTGATGTGATAGAAGAAGAAACAGGAGTCGATTTAGAAGAGATAGGGGATCCAGTATTAGAATCGAAATTTAAAAGAGCTTTGGAGGACTTACGGTCAAATAAGGCAGAAGGGATAGATAACATTCCATCAGAATTTCTAAAATCATTCGGGGAAGTGGCAACAAAACGACTATTCACGTTGGTGTGTAGAATATATGAGTCTGGCGACATACCATCTGACTTTCGGAAAAGCATCATCCACACAATTCCGAAGATGGCAAGAGCTGACAAGTGCGACAATTATCGCACAATCAGCTTAACAGCTCATGCATCGAAGCTGCTTACAAGAATAATATACAGAAGAATGGAAAGGAAAATTGAGAATGCGCTAGCTGACGATCAGTTTGGCTTTAGGAAAAGTAAAGGGGCGAGAGAGGCAATTCTGACGTTACGGCTAATAATGGAAGCAAGGCTAAAGAAAAATCAAGACACTTTCATAGGATTTGTCGACCTGGAAAAATCGTTCGACAATATAAAATGGTGCAAGCTGTTCGAGATTCTGAAAAAAGTAGGGGTAAGCTATAGGGAGAGACGGGTCATATACAATATCTACAACAACCAGGAGGGAATAATAAGAGTGGGCGATCAAGAACGAAGTGCTCGTATTAAGAAGGCTGTAGCCTTTCGCCCCTACTCTTCAATCTGTACATCGAGGAAGCAATGATGGAAATAAAAGAAAGGTTCAGGAGTGGAATTAAAATACAAGGTGAAAGGATATCAATGATACGATTCGCTGATGACATTGCTATCCTGAGTGTAAATGAAGAAGAATTAAATGATCTGCTGAACGGAATGAACAGTCTAATGAGTACACAGTATGGTTTGAGAGTAAATCGGAGAAAGACGAAGGTAATGAGAAGTAGTAGAAATGAGAACAGCGAGAAACTTGACATCAGGATTGATGGTCACGAAGTCAATGAAGTTAAGGAATTCTGCTACCTAGGCAGTAAAATAACCAATGACGGAGCAGACTCGCTATGGCAAAAAAGGCATTTCTGGCCAAGAGAAGTCCACTAATATCAAATACCGGTCTTAATTTGAGGAAGAAATTTCTGAGGATGTACGTCTGTAGTACAGCATTGTATGGTAGTGAAACATGGACTGTGGGAAAACCGGAACAGAAGAGAATCGAAGCATTTGAGATGTGGTGCTATAGACGAATGTTGAAAATTAGGTGGACTGATAAGGTAAGGAATGAGGAGGTTCTACGCAGAATCGGAGAGGAAAGGGATATGTGGAAAACACTGATAAGGAGAAGGGACAGGATGATAGAACATCTGCTAAGACATGAGGGAATGACTTCCATGGTACTAGAGGGAGCTATAGAGGGCAAAAACTGTAGAGGAAGACAGAGATTGGAATACGTCAAGCAAATAATTGAGGACGTAGGTTGCAAGTGCTACTCTGAGATGAAGAGGTTGGCAGACTCGCTATGGCAAAAAAGGCATTTCTGGCCAAGAGAAGTCCACTAATATCAAATACCGGTCTTAATTTGAGGAAGAAATTTCTGAGGATGTACGTCTGTAGTACAGCATTGTATGGTAGTGAAACATGGACTGTGGGAAAACCGGAACAGAAGAGAATCGAAGCATTTGAGATGTGGTGCTATAGACGAATGTTGAAAATTAGGTGGACTGATAAGGTAAGGAATGAGGAGGTTCTACGCAGAATCGGAGAGGAAAGGGATATGTGGAAAACACTGATAAGGAGAAGGGACAGGATGATAGAACATCTGCTAAGACATGAGGGAATGACTTCCATGGTACTAGAGGGAGCTATAGAGGGCAAAAACTGTAGAGGAAGACAGAGATTGGAATACGTCAAGCAAATAATTGAGGACGTAGGTTGCAAGTGCTACTCTGAGATGAAGAGGTTGGCACAGGAAAGGAATTTGTGGCGGGCCGCATCAAACCAGTCAGTAGACTGATGACCAAAAAAAAAAAAAAAAAACGATCTTGCTTGGCACATACTCATCTAACGCATATTGTACGATGGTTTTGAATTTTGTCCACTGATCCTCAACACTACCTGTACTTGAGATAAAACTTTTGTGTTGAGCCGTCAAGTACTATGAAATCTGCTTCTTGTCCATTGTAACATGACGGAGCTGCACGGCTGTTTCATCACTTTCACAGCCCGATACTAGAGAGGGCTTCCAGCAGTCGGCTGCCGGCAGCACAGACCGCAACCGGCTGCTTGTCTGCACGCCACGTGCGTCGCGGGCTTTTTATTACTGTCGGTCTCCAGGGTGCCTGTTATGCGTCCTGCGTGCTGGCTTGCAGCTTTCGCTCGGCCTACAGTCCACAGCCTAAATAAATACGACACTTTCGTTTCATTAACTTCTTATAACACGGTTCAGGCGAGGATTTAGTGGTCGCTAATGGTATATATCTGTTTGTGGAAGCGGTGAAAGGTTGTTCCTGTTTCTTACTACTACCCCGACTCCTCTCCAGCAGGGAACCACGCGAGAGATAGCGCGAAATGTCACTTCACAGATTAAGAACGTAAGTGATGTTATTTCAGTGATTACAAAATCGAATCAAATTTACAAACAAGTTAGCAGTATGAGGTTTCCCCTTCTGGCCTTGATGCATACACTGATTCGGTTGGTAAAGGTGCCATAAAACCATTGTGTCCTTTCCTAAGCCAACTGGCCCACACCTGTTGTAAATGATACTTGATATCTTATATACTGGCAGCGGGAAGAAGTTGACATCCGAGCTCGTCTCACACTGGTTCTGTCGGAGCCAGATCTGGGGATCTTACTGACCATCGAATCCCTCAACATCACACAGACTACGTTTACATACAACACATCTTCCGAAAGACGACAATCGAATTTCGAAAGCCCTTTTTCGCTGTCTCGATTACATGTTAAAGTCTGAAGCGGATTTGCTAGCCCAGTTAAATATTGCGCCTGGAAAATGACTGTTACAGTTTCTGTTTTAGTCAGCATAGTCACTGTTTCTCTTCAATTAGACGAGGCGTAAAAAGCTTCGGTCTAACATTTCGATTTATCCTTCACTGTACAAGAAGCCACTCCGTCCACTCTAGTCGAATATTTTTAAAAACAAGACGAAACGTGACAGCCCAAATACGTTTCAGAACTGGTTGCGTTTACATGGAAGCGAAAATCGATTGCGGAACTGGAAAAAGCGGCATCTACGCTACTGGCCATTAAAATTGCTATACCACGAAGATGACGTGCTACAGTCACGAAATTTAACCGACAGGAAGAAGATCCTGTGATATGCAAATCGTTAGCTTTTCAGAGCATTCACACAAGGTTGGCGACGGTGGCGACACCTACAACGTGCTGACATGAGGAAAGTTTCCAACGGATTTCTCATACACAAACAGCAGTTGACCGGCGTTGCCTGGTGAAACGTTGTTGTGATGCCTCGTGTAAGGAGGAGAAATGCGTACCATCACGGTTCCGACTATTATTGGTCGAGATGCAATGACTGTTAGCAGAATATGGAATCGATGGCTTCATGAGGGTAATACAGAACGCCGTGCTGGATCCCAACAGCCTCGTATCACTAAGAGTCGAGATGACAGTCATCTTATTCGCATGGCTGTAACGGATCGTGCAGCCCTGAGTCAACAGATGGGGACGTTTGCAAGACAACAACCATCTGCACGAACAGTTCGACGACGTTTGCAGCAGCATGGACTATCAGTCGGAGATCATGGCTGCGGTTGCCCTTGACGCTGTATCACAGACGGGAGCGTCTGCGATGGTGTACTCAGCGACGAACCTGGGTGCACGAATGGCAAAACGTCATTTTTTCGGATGAATCCAGGTTCTGTTTACAGCATCATGATAACTGCATCCGTGTTTGGCGACATCGTGGTGAACGCACATTGGAAGCGTGTATTCGTGATCGCCATACTGGCGTATGACCCGGCGTGATGGTATGGTCACCTCTTGTTCGCACTGACGGCACTTTGAACAGTGGATGTTACATTTCAGATGTGTTACGACCCGTGTCTCTACCCTTCATTCGATGCCTGCGAAACACTACATTTCAGCAGGATAATGCACGACCGCATGTTGCAGGTCCTGTACGGGTCTTTCTGGATACAGAAATGTTCAGCTGCTGCCCTGGTCAGCACATTCTCCAGATCTCTCACTAACTGGAAACGTAAGGTCAATGGTGGCCGAGCAACTGGCTCGTCACAATACGCCAGTCAATACTGTTGATGAACTGTGGTATCGTGTTGAAGCTGATCTGATTGACTCAATGCCCAGGCGTATCAAGGCCGTTATTACGGCCAGAGGCGGTTGTTCTGGGTACTGATTTCTCAGGACCTATGCACCCAAACTGCGTGAAAATGTAATCACATGTCAGTTCTAGAATAATATATTTGTCCAATGAATACCCGTTTATCATCTGCATTTCTCCTTGGTGTAGCAATTTTAATGGCCAATAGTGTACATAATGGTCGTACAAGTGCAGGTTACAGACTACGGTTGACGATTTTGGAAGTTTGAGTTTGGCCGTGAGTCGCGCTCGGATAGCGACCGCTCGCGATGAGCGGGAAATCTGGGTTCGAGTCCCGATCCGCTGCAAATTTTCGTTGTCGAGCCAGTTGCTCGGCCACCATTGACCAGACGTTTTCAGTTGGTGAGAGATCTGGAGAATGTGCTGGCCAGGGCACCAGTCGAACATTTTCTGTATCCAGAAAGGCTCGTACAGGACCTGCAACATGCGGTCGTGAATTATCCTACTGAAATGTAGGGTTTCGCAGGAATCGAATGAAGGGTAGAGCCACGGGTCGTAACACATCTGAAATGTAACGTCCACTGTTCAATGTGCCGTCACTGCAAACAAGAGGGGACCGAGACGTGTAACCAATGGCACCCCATACCATCACGCCGGGTGATACGCCAGTATGGCGATGACGAATACACGCTTCCAATGTGCGTTCACCGCGATGTCGCCAAACACGGATGCGACCATCATGATGCTGTAAACAGAACCTGGATTCATCCGAAAAAATGACGTTTTCCCATTCGTGCACCCAGGTTCGTCGTTGAGTACACCATCGTAGGCGCTCCTGTCTGTGATGCAGTGTCAAGGGTAACCGCAGCCACGGTCTCCGAGCTGACAGTCCATGCTGCTGCAAACGTCGTCGAACTGTTCGTGCAGATGGTTGTTGTCTTGCAAACGTCCCCATCTGTTGACTCGAGGATCGAGACATGGCTGCACGATCCGTTACAGCCATCGACTGCTAGTGATACGAGGCCGTTGGGATCCAGCACGGCGTTCTGTATTACCCTCCTGAACCCACCGATTCCATATTCTGTTAACAATCATTGGATCTCGACCAACGCGAGCAGCAGTGTCGCGATACGATAAACCGCAATCGCGATAGGCTACAATCCGACCTTTATCAAAGTCGGAAACGTGATGGTACGCATTTCTCCTCCTTACACGAGGTACCACAACGACGTTCCACCAGGCAACGCCGGTCAACTGCTGTTTGTGTATGAGGAAGCGGTTGGAAACTTTCCTCATGTCAGCTCGTTGTAGGTGTCGCCACCGTCGCCAACCTTGTGTGAATGCTCTGAAAAGCTAATGATTTGCATATCACAGGATCTTCTTCCTGTCGGTTAAATTTCGTGACTGTAGCACGTCATCTTCATGGTGTAGCAATTTTAATGGCCAGTAGTGTAGAAACGAAGTGCTACACAGAGGCGACTTCCTTCGTCGACTGTCGACTTTGTTCTCTCCTGGTGCTTGGGTGCGCTCTTGTATAGCGTCCTCGGGCTTTTCTTGAGTTTACAGTCCTTTCTATGTTATACAGACGATCGCGTGGCATCTAAAGGGAAGGCACGGGGGGCACACGGGGGTGGGAGAATTCTTCCAGAGAAGCTGCACAGTATTTTACTTTCCAGCTTATATCCCTCCACTCTGCACTTCCAGGAAACTTCTAGAGTGCTAAACTCACCTGCAGCTCTCCATCAAGTACTTTCGTTGACTTGGTCTGTCTGCCATACTTCAAAATACGAGAGGCACTCATAAAGTTTTAATGATTATGTAGAAGAAATCCAGCTGTGATCGTGAAGCTTGGTGATGGTGTCAGTCCTCCTTTACGTATTCAATCTCAAATGCGTCACACTTTTCCCAACGACTGATGAGGTTGTGGAAACTTTGGTTGTAGAAAGCGGTACTTTGGCTGTTGAGAAAACATTCCACCTCGACATACAAGTCGTCATCATACTGGAAATGCGTGTCACACAACGGTTTCTTCATCCCAGGAATCGAGAGTAAGTCACTGGGAAACCTGTCACAAAAAATTCGGGGTTAGGCAGAATTACATAGCCCAAAAAAGCAGTACGCGTGGCTGTGTTCTCTGGAGAAAGAACTGGGGCGTTTTCGTGGAATAAAAATACTTCCTTGCAAAGCTTCCCGCGATACTTGGCCTTGATAGTTTCACGTAAACTTGTCAGGAGATTTTGGTAGTGAACTCCTGGGTCGATTCGCCCCTACCGCTTAGGACCACGCCATGGCAGTCCCAAAACATACTCATCATCACCTTGGCGGATAGAGAGAGAGAGAGAGAGAGAGAGAGAGAGAGAGAGAGAGAGCAATATTCACTGCTAACCGGTCAGTCACTGTGTTGCTATATATAATAGTCTCATTCACAGTAATAGCGTATGTAGCAGCAACGCCATGAACCCTCGGTTACAGGCATACTTGTCAACTCGTTAGCTCGGTATCCTTTCTACGCTGGTATAGCTCACTTGTACCGACAACAGACAAAGTGACGAGTTTTCAGTACAATGAACAGCGGGGGAGACTGGCGTATCGAGTCTCTGAACGGGGCTGGCGGATTCGGTGATGACGTCATAGGACCCGCTGGTGAGTGTAATACTCTCTAGAGAGTACTGCGTAACTTGGGTGCAGTAGTTACGCAGAACTTAAGAGAGTGTCAGATGATAACCAGGAATGACGGGTGATGTTAAACGTTCCAAGACTGATAAATGTAAAAATAAGTTCGGTCATTAACTGAGCGGCAAAGACACTATCGTTTCTGCGCTGTTGCGGCTACGAGTTGCGGGTCATTTATGGCGGCCATTGAGATAGCGCTCTAGCCTCGCATCTGCGCGCTGTGGCTGGCCCGCTCGGCGCCCGAGCCACTGCTGCTGTTTTGCATGCAGAGCGGGGCGTCTGCAGCGCGCCGAAGGTTCCAGAAGGTCACGCCGGTTGACTGCTCGCCCAGATAGAGACGCTATCGGTCGCTAACGCGGCTGACGAGCGCAACGAGCTAATTCTGCGGCTCGGCGCGACGCGGCGGACTCGCCACCCGCCAAGGCCGTCTCGGCGCTGCTTAACAGCCCTCCCGGTGTCTCGCATCCGCCGCGCTTGGTCGTCCACCGCGCGTGCGTGGGAACTTAGCATCGCTGCTAACGTCTGCAGTGGGACACTTGCCAGCAATCACTGCAGCACGCAGGGGACGGTTTGAGGCTGCTATCGGGTTGGAGCGTAAGAGTACGGGATCGAGAGGAGCCCGCGATAAATACGGGTCTCGCACCAAACTTGTGACGTCACACTAGTCGGCGTGTCCACATTTCGCGACGTTCGGCTCCTTGCAGGGCCCACGGGAAAGGTATCCATAAAGATTTTAACTTTGTCGTGTGTTACCGAGAGTTTGCATGCACTTAAACGTGCAGTCAAGAATCATTGAACTTGTTCCGTAAGTCCGCAGCTCGTGGTCGTGTGGTAGCGTTCTCGCTTCCCGCGCCCGGGTTCCCGGGTTCGATTCCCAGCGCGGTCAGGGATTTTCTCTACCTCGTGATGACAGGGCGTTGTGTGAGGTCCTTAGGTTAGTTACGTTTAAGTAGTTCTAAGTTCTAAGGGACTGATGACCATAGCTGTTAAGTCCCATAGTGCTCAGAGCCATTTGAACCATTTTTTTGTTCCATAAAAACACGGGAGAACTGCCGGATATCAGTAACGTCCTGCCACGATATTTCGGCGCAGAGTCTTCTGGTCATCTTCAGGTGAGTGCCACTGTAGTAGTACTGGCGACTACGCACTGAGCTCCGCTCAAGGTTTTGAGAACGCCCATTGTTTGTGCTGGATGGTGGCAACTAGTAGCTTGTAATGACCTTGTCTCTGCAACTTCGAATACATTTCATCACGTCACTGATATCCGGCAGTTCTCCCGTGTTTTATGGAACAATCAGTACGCCGGGAAAGCTTTAAACATCACATCAAGCAACTCTACGGGGAAGAAGTGATGGAATGTATTCGAAGATTCGACAAGTTACGTGAAAGAAGGGCGAGGCTGCTGAGCTCATTGATATTCTGATTAAGTTGCAGAGACAATGTAATTACAAGCTACTAGTTGCCACCATCCAGTACAAACAATGGGCGGTTTCAAAACCTTGAGCGGAGCTCAACGCGTACTCGCCAGTACTACTACAGTGGCACTCACCTGAAGATGGCCAGAAGACTCTGCGCCGAAATATCGTGGCAGGACGTTACTGATATCCCGCAGTTCTCCCGTGTTTTTATGGAACAATCAGTACGCCGGGAAAGCTTTAAACATCACATCATTAAACTGGTCTGAAACAGTTACTCGCTCCCTGCCGGAGACGGATACCGGCACTCGTAAGACCCACAGTGTCACGTGCTGTGGCGTACGCGCCATGGTCGGTCTTTCTTGTAAGCTTCGGGATCGTAGTGATGACGTCACGACTGCTCTCCAGTGGCTCTAAGTACTATGGGACTTTACATCTGAGGTCATCAGTCCACTGGATCTAGAACTACGTAAACCTAACTAACCTAAGGACATCACACACAACCATGCCCGAGGTAGGATTCGAACCTGCGACCGTAGCATGCTCTCCAGTCATAATAGTACTGGCGTTGGGGAAAGCCGTCCGCTATGGCCGACCGGTTCTAGGCGCTTCAGTCCGGAACCGCGCGCCTGCTACGGTCGCAGGTTCCAATCCTGCCTCGGGCATGGATGTGTGTGATGTCCTTAGGATAGTTAGGTTTAAGTAGTTTCTAAGTCTAGGAGACTGATGACCTCAGATGTTAAGTCCCGTAGTGCTTAGAGCCATTTGAACCATTTTGTTCGGCAAAATAGCATGAACAGGTTCGGAGAATACTTCAGTTCGTAAAGCTTGTTTCGTGACTTGTAATGCATTGTCTTTATCGTTTGCTTCTTCCTTGTATAGTGCTCTGAGCAATCAGCCTATATGGCCTAACTTTAAAGGGCCTCCAATGAGTTCACCTTGTTGGCGCCCCCTTTGTAGCTACATCCGCAACCAAGGCCGTAAATTTTCCATTACTAACTAGAAGGAAGGAAAGCTGTGGTTTAACCTCCGGTCATTAACGTCGACATCATTATAAAATGAGCACTAGCAGGGGTTGGGGAAGGAAACAATCCAACCCCTTCCCGAATGTCGTAAGTTTTGCATGGAAACCGTGGAAAACCCAAATCTGGGTGGCCAGTCGGGGCTTGAACGGCCGTCGTCTCTAACGGTTACCACTGCGACCTAAAGTACAGCGTATAGTATCATGAAAGGACGACAAGTTCAGGAGGAAATCTGGTCTGTTGCAGACAGCAGTGTAACAAAAAATTAACTTATTGGTGCAGACAGAAGGTCGCTAAAAATGTCAGTTCTAACAACGAGACAACTATCTCAAGAGTGAGAGGCCGGCATCTTATCTATGGCTACATCTTCACCACGCTCAACTAACAGTTGAGTCCTCGGCAGAGGGTTCACGAAACCACTTTCAGATTACTTCTTGCCAGTTCTACTCTCTAACAGCACATACATAAATCTTTCCGTGCGAGTTCTAATTTCCGTATTTTATTACGATGGTCATTTCTACCTATGTAGGTGAGTGTCACAAAACTTTTACGTATTCGAAGGAGAAACTTGGTGACTGAAATTTCGTGAAAAGGCCCCGACGCATATAAAAACGGCTATGTTTTAATGATTGCCACCCCAAACCGCATATCGTATCCGTAACGCTCTCTCCCCTCTTTCGAGATAATAAAAAACGAGCTGCTGTTATTTGAACTTATTCGGAGTTCTCCGTGAATCCTGTCTGGTGCAGAAATCCTACCGCCCAGCAATATTCCAGAGAAGGACGCACCAGGATAGTGTAGGCAGTCTCTTTAGTAGAAGTGTTGCATCTCCTAACCGTTTTGCTAATAAAGTCTTTGGTTCGCCTTCCTCACATCTTGCATGTGATCTTTTCGAATTTGAGTGGTAGCAATTGTAATACCTAGGTTTTTAGTTTAATTGACAGTCTTTGGTTTTGTGTGATTTATCTTCTAACCGAAATTTAACGGAGTCCTTTCAGTAAACATGTCGATGACTTCATACCTTTCGTCATTTAGAGTCAACTACCCCTTTCCTCACCATACAAATATCTACACTCTTTTTTAACAAGTTTTGATCTTCTGATCTCATTACTAGGCGTTAAATGAGAGCATCATTTGCAAACAATCTAAGAGATATGTTCAGATTGTTTCCTAATTCGTTTATGTAGACTGGAAACAGCAGAAGGACTAAAACGCTTCCTTCAGGAACACATACATCACTTCTTTCTCACTCCATGACTTTCCGTAAATTATTACGAAGTTTGACTTTTCTGACAGGGATTCACGAATCCAGTTCCACTGACAGGGAATCACGAATCCAGTCCCACAGCTGAGACTATTCTCATAGGTATGCAATTTTATTAGATGCCGCTTGTGACGAACGTTGTCAAAAGCCTTCTGATAATCTAGAAATGTGGAATCAACTTGAGATCCTCTGTCGATAGCACTCATTACATTGTGTAACTGAAGGGCCATTTATGTTTCACAATAACGATATTTTCTGAATCCTTGCTGAGAATGTGTCAATAGATCGTTCTCTTCGAGGTGTAGAGGACGTCTAGAACAAAAACAAATGTCACGTTCAGCAGTGAGATGTGAACTAGGAGACCAAAATATTCATAACAAAAGCTACTTGCTCGCCATCCTCCCTGAAGATCGTCGTTTACGGATTGGACGTGCGGTGGACTACACCTAACGTCGATTATAACGATGTGCTTCAAACCCAGAAACTTCTCCAGTCACGGATTCCCCAACTTGTTCGTGCGATATTCAAGATGATTCAAATCACTTAATTCCTTGCCTATGAGTGCCATCACAATCTGCAAGTAACTACGAGCGAGATACTAGGCAGACAGAAATACCAATTTCCACTGTCTTCACTACCATTTTCGCTAAAGAAAATTGCAACAATGGAATCTACATCTACATCTACATTTATACTCCGCAAGCCACCCAGCGGTGTGTGGCGGAGGGCACTTTAGGTGCCACTTTCATTACCTCCCTTTCCTGTTCCAGTCGCGTATGGTTCGCGGGAAGAACGACTGTCTGAAAGCCTCCGTGCGCGCTCTAATTTCTCTAATTTTACATTCGTGATCTCCTCGGGAGGTACAAGTAGGGGGAAGCAATATATTCGATACCTCATCCAGAAACGCACACTCTCGAAACCTGGACAGCAAGCTACACCGCGATGCTGAGCGCCTCTCTTGCAGAGTCTGCCACTTGAGTTTGTTAAACATCTCCGTAACGCTATCACGGTTACCAAATAACCCTGTGACGAAAAGCGCCGCTCTTCTTTGGATCATCTCTATCTCCTCCGTCAACCCGATCTGGTACGGATCCCACACTGATGAGCAATACTCAAGTATAGGTCGAACGAGTGTTTTGTAAGCCACCTCCTTTGTTGATGGACTACATTTTCTAAGGACTCTCCCAATGAATCTCAACCTGGTACCCGCCTTACCAACAATTTTATATGATCATTCCACTTCAAATCGTTCCGCACGCATACTCCCAGATCTTTTACAGAAGTAACTGCTACTAGTGTTTGTTCCGCTATCATATAATCATACAATAAAGGATCCTTCTTTCTATGTATTCGCAATACATTACATTTGTCTATGTTAAGGGTCAGTTGCCACTCCCTGCACCAAGTGCCTATCCGCTGCAGATCTTCCTGCATTTCGCTACAATTTTCTAATGCTGCAACTTCTCTGTATATTACAGCATAATCCGCGAAAAGCCGCATGGGACTTCCGACACTATCTACTAGGTCATTTATATATATTGTGAAAAGCAATGGTCCCATAACACTCCCCTGTGGCACGCCAGAGGTTACTTTAACGTCTGTAGACGTCTCTCCATTGATAAAAACATGCTGTGTTCTGTTTGCTAAAAACTCTTCAATCCAGCCACACAGCTGGTCTGATATTCCGTAGACTCTTACTTTGTTTATCAGGCGACAGTGCGGAACTGTATCGAACGCCTTCCGGAAGTCAAGAAAAATAGCATCTACCTGGGAGCCTGTATCTAATATTTTCTGGGTCTCATGAACAAATAAAGCGAGTTGGGTCTCACACGATCGCTGTTTCCGGAATCCATGTCCTACATAGTAGATTCTGGGTTTCCAAAAACGACATGATACTCGAGCAAAAAACATGTTCTAAAATTCTACAACAGATCGACGTCAGAGATATAAGTCTATAGTTTTGCGCATCTGCTCGACGACCCTTCTTGAAGACTGGGACTACCTGTGCTCTTTTCCAATCATTTGGAACCTTCCGTTCCTCTAGAGACTTGCGGTACACGGCTGTTAGAAGGGGGACTTTGTAAATGATTCTGACCGGTACAAAGAATCCAGCCTCTAATCTCATAGAGATCTTACTTGATGTGCAACCGACAGTATTTCAGGCAATATTCGCATACCTGCACGCCTTACCTTAAGCCCATCTCACAAGGAGTAAGCTTCTTCGCGAGATCGCTAGATGGCGCGCATGGCTGCTTGCTAGCAGGTAGGGGTGACGGCTACCTCCCACGTTGAACCTCCCACGAGGTGCGGTGCGGCGCAGAAGCTAGCTGGCTGACTTGACTTCACGAATGGCAGGGCGCACGAGGCGGCGAACTGCAATCTTTCTCAGATGATCCTAAGGAAACTATTCGCTAATAAAATTTGATTCCGGTACATCTTATAACTTCATTTGTCAAATTAATGATCAACTGCGTATAATTTCGAGCGAGGTGGCGCAGTGGTTAGCACACTGGACTCGCATTCGGGAGGACGACGGTTCAATCCCGCGTCCGGCTATCCTGATTTAGGTTTTCCGTGATTTCCCTAAATCGCTCCAGGCAAATGCCGGGATGGTTCCTTTGAAAGGGCACGGCCGACTTCCTTCCCCGTCCTTCCCCAAACCTATGAGACCGATGACCTCGCAGTTTGGTCTCTTCCCCAAAACAACCCAACCCCTTAATGGTAATATTTACGTGATATTTTAGGATTAAGTAAACTACCGCATGGATCTCGGAAAGTTTGCTGTGAAAAATAGAGATTGTTGTGAAATTGCTATGAATTTGGTGCATGTTATGACATATGTTGCTGCGCATGAATTGAAGTGAATCGTGTATAAAGCACTTTGTCTCGAAATAGCGCGGCAGCAAAGCAGCCAGAATAAAATGTTCACAAAATGCCTCATATTTCGTAAACTGTTTCAGACATCGAAACAAGATTTTGACAAATGTTGGTACGCAAAGAGGAGAGTATTTCGTCATGTGATTAATATGCGAAACTTCCATATTTACCGCGATATTCAAGGACTACAGATTTTTGAATGAAATGAAATAATAATTTAACTCCATCAACAGTGGTTGAAAAGAGAATTACTGTGGGTTTCGAACAACATATGTGAGGAAGCTTTAGTTTATTTTTATACCGATAATGGGTATTTTCATAAACTATTGACATGTCTGTCTGTCAGTTGCTATTTTATGATCCTGTCGCAATTTCAACTGCATTAGAATGTTAGTGTTATGAACACTTAACAAACTCTGCTGTGTTTTGGCGAAAGAAGCAGATTTGAAAGTGGTAATAAGGGAACTTTACGTGTAACTCACAACAAGCCACTGAAATGAAATGTAGTGTGGCTAGGGCTTTCCTTCGGGTACACCAGTCGCCAGGTGCAATTCTTTTCAGATGACGCCACGTCGGCGACTTACGCGTCGATGGGGATGAGATGATGAGGACAACACAACACCCAGTCCCTGAGCGGAAAAAGCCTCCGACCCAGCCGGGAATGGAACCCGGCCCCTCTGCAGGGGATTCTGTCGTGCTGACAACTTTCTTTCTTTTTTAAAGGGGCCATGCTAATCTTCTCTGTATCGTTCCAATTTTAGTATATGTACCGCCGAAGCGAGTACCGAGGACACCACTCAGCTATCGAGGCGAACAACTCACCACCCCTAACGTCTCTCTGAAGAAACTTGAAGGTGATACGAAATCTGGCAGAAATAAATCGCAACTTCTGTTGAAATTTCGGCGAAATCCTATAACCAATTGTATTTTTAATAACGAATGATATGGACTGAAACTGGGCAACGGATTTTATTTCTACATCTCAATAATTTAAGAAATATGAAAACAATTAACAATACATAGCATGCCATGTTTTCTCTCCTATCCCTATACAGAATGAGGGATTGTACTTTTCACCACAAACATCCTTCAGTTTGTCAAAGATATTACTCATCTGTTTAGACCTTGATAGGTAGTACACTAGATTTTGCAAATTTAAACGTTTTCATATTTATCAGATCATTGAGATACAGAAATGAAATCCTTTGGCCAGTGTCAGTCCACGTTATTCGTCGTTAAAAATACACTGTGGTATAAGATTTTTCAGAAATTTCAACAGAAATTGCGAATTATTTTCGCCAGATTTCTTATTACCTTTCATTTTCTTCAGAGACACGTTATGCCTGGCGAGTTGTAAGTAATACGTTAAGTTTTCTGGGAGGGAAGGAGCGCTTGGTCCCCAGCACGAATCCGCCCGGCGGATCTGTGTCGAGGTCCGGTGAACCGGCCAGTCTGTGGATGGTTTTTAGGCGGTTTTCCATCTTCCTCGGCGAATGCGGGCTGGTTCCCCTTATTCCGCCTCAGTTACACTATGTCGGCGATAGCTGCGCAAACAAGTTCTCCACGTACGCGAACACTACCATTACTCTACCACGCAAACATAGGGGTTACACTCGTCTGGTGTGAGACGTTCTATGGGAGGTCCACCGGGGGCCGAATCGCACAATAACCCTGGGTTCGGTGTGGGCGGCAAAGGGGTGAAGTGGACTGCGGTAGTCGTCGTGGGGTTGTGGATCACTGCGGCTGCGGCGGGGACGGAGCCTCTCCGTCGTTTCTAGGTCCCAGGTTAACATACAATACAATACAATACGTCAAGTTTCCTTGTTACAACATTCAGATCTGCTTCTTTCACCGAGCGAGGTGGCGCAGTGGTTAGCACACTGGACTCGCATTCGGGAGGACGACGGTTCAATCCCGTCTCCGGCCATCCTGATTTAGGTTTTCCGTGATTTCCCTAAATCGCTTCAGGCAAATGCCGGGATGGTTCCTTTGAAAGGGCACGGCCGATTTCCTTCCCCATCCTTTCCTCACCCGAGCTTGCGCTCCGTCTCTAATGACCTCGTTGTCGACGGGACGTTAAACACTAATATCCTCCTCCTCCTCTGCTTCTTTCGCCAAAACACAGAAGAGTTTGTAAATTTTCATGTCACTAACATTCTAATTCAGATGAAATTGCGACAGACTCATAAAACAGCAACTGTCGGAAAGACATGTCAATAGTATATAAAAATACTCATCATCAGCATAAAAATAAAGCTTCGAAGATAACATACGTTGTTCCAAACCCACAGTAATTCTCGTTTCAACAGCTACTGGTGGCGCTTAAATAATACATCATTTCATTGAAAAAAATCTATAGTCACTTGAATATCGCGATAAATATGAAAGTTTCTTTCCATACTAACATTTGCCAAAATCTTGTTTCGATATCTGAAACCGTTTACGAGATATGAGGAATTTTGTGAATATTTCATTCTGGATTTTACGGTGGCACGCGAGTTTGGGACGAAGTGCTTTATATACAATCCATTCTCTCGAGGAGCTTGGAAACAGGCAGCAGTATCCTTCAGAGTTTAAAGAAAAACTGTTATGTTGGCTACGCAGCAACATAAGAGCAAACATGCACCAAGCGCAAATTTATAGCAGCCTCTATTTTTCGCCGCAAACTTTCCGAAATTCTTGTAGTAGTTTACTTAATCCGGAAATATCACAATAAATACGATAATTAACGAAATGATAAGCGGTTCAACATGAAGCTGATGAATGAAGCTATAAGGTGAGCGAGAATTAATTTTATTATACTGAATAGTTTCTTTACAACCGTTTGAGAAGGACTGCAGTTCACCGGCTCTGCGCCCTACCGTTCACGGTGTGAAGCCAGCCAGTTGCCTTCGGCGCCGATGTAAGAGGTCCAGCGTGCGAGGTGGCCATCACCCCCACCTGCTTGCTGGTCGCCATGCCCGCCGCCCAGCAAACTTGCGGAGGACTTTACTCCTTGTGAGACGGGCTTTATGGAAGCCACAGTCAAACAAAAGGTAAAGTCGTATTATATCTTTGGCAGAAATTAGCGTTTTTCAGCAACTTTGTTAATAGTTCATGAAGCCTTTGTGGACAAAAGTGTCACCAGTTCCAGTACATGTCTGGCGACTAGTTTCGAACCAGCTGGTTCATTTTCAAGCCTGGGCTACTCAGGCCTCACTGAAAGTGCCTGATCTTAATAACACACATCAAAATGGCAATACATGCTTTGTAAAATATTCGCACAGTGATTTTGACTTGCTAAGAGGTACATGTGGATTGTGACAGTCATTCTGTGAAAATTTAATTTTATAAACTATGTATTGCCATTCTGATTTTTATCTTTCAAATCAGGCACTTTCAGTGCAGCCTCAGTAGGCCAGGCTGGTTCGAAACTAGTCGCCAAACATATAACCTCCTACGTGCTTTGTATACACTTACACAAATATAAGGGCAGTCAAATGAAAACAGAACACCTGTGAAAACGGTATCATGGAACGGTTCCACTCAAAAATAAACACCGTACAAGTTAAGCCATTTATCCCTCTGGAAGACGAGACAGCCAATTCCCGTCTCGTAGAAAGCAGCCGACCGCTGACGGATGCACAACCACACCCACTATTGCATCTCCTTGCCTGACTAAACCGACGTCCACACATGTAGTTGTTCAGGTAGCCAAAAGCCTGAAAATCAACTGGTCAAAACGCCAGGCTATGTAGAGGATGTTGCAGTGTGTCCCAAAGAAATCGCTGAAGCGTAGCTTTCGACCGATTAGCAGTGTGGAGCAGGCGTTATCGTGGAACAGCATGATTCCGTACGACAGCATTCCTAGACCTTTTGACTTTACGGTGCGTTTCAGTTTCTGTTAAGTGTCCTCATAGCACCGCACACGACTGTGGTTTCACGCTTGAGGAACTCTATGAGGAGAGGGCCTCTGCAGTCGAAGAAGAAGGTCGTCCTAACCTTAACGGAACGCATGTAAACAGCATTAGATTTCTTTGGCAGATTAGATTAGATTACATTAGTGCTTGTTCCATAGATCATGAATACGACACTTCGTAATGATGTGGAACGTGTCAAGTTAATAAAAGGTGTCTATACAAGATATTACATTTGACGAAATATTACATGACACTCAATAATTGTTTTGTTTTTTTGTTGGGAAATTACCCACTTACTATATCCAAGAATTCATCTAATGAGTAGAAGGAGTTGCCATTAAGAAATTCTTTTAATTTCCTTTTAAATGCTATATGGCTATCTGTCAGACTTTTGATGTTATTAGGTAAGTAACCAAAGACTTTTGTGGCAGCATAATTTACCGCCTTCTGAGCCAAAGTTAGATTTAACCTTGAGTAGTGAAGATCATCCTTTCTCCTAGCGTTGTAGCCTTGTACACTGCTATTACTTTCGAATTCGTTCGGATTGTTAATAACAAATTTAATAAGTGAATATATATATATATATATATATATATATATATATATATATATATATATATATATATATATTGTGAGGCTACAGTGAAGATTTCTAGCTCTTTAAATAAGTGTCTCCAGGATGATCTTCTATGAGCTCCAGCAATTATTCTGATTACACGGTTTTGTGCAATGAACATTCTTTTACTCAATGATGAGTTACCCCAGAATATGATGCCATACGAAAGCAGAGAATGAAAATACGCGTGGTAAGCTAATTTACTCAGATGCAGGCGGGATGTTACCACTGTTAGCTTTGGCGCTTGCCCTCTGGCTTTCAGTATGCTGCAGGACGGTATCGTCCTGTAGCGCCATAACTCTGCCCCCCACCCTGCCAATCGGACGAAGGCTAACATTCAGCGATTTGACTGAGAAACAATGTAGCATCCTCAGCACGCCCCGGATCTTTCACCGTGTGATTTTCACATCGTTGGCGACCTGAACAACGACATGCATGGATGCCAGTTTCAGATGGACGAAGAAGTGCAAGAGTGGGCGCGGTTGTGGCTCCATCAGCGGCCGACCGCTTTCTGCGAAACAGGAGTTGACCGTCTCGTCTCTCAATGGAATAAAAGTCTTACCAGGTGTGGTGACTACTTTTGAGTGGAACCATTCCATAAATCGTTGTGGCGGGTATTCGGTTTTCATTTGACTGCCCCTCATATCTTCTTGACTGAATAGTACACAAAACTGGACTATCGATCAATAGAGTCATATATTATTTCCTGGAGAGTATACTTTTACATAACTTCCTGCCGCAGGATGTGTTTACTTTTGCAGGATACAAGGGAAGCGTACAATTGACACTGTCTCCTGGCAAAATCGGAGCATGATGGAGGAGGTCCTTTTATTGTTTTGAGTTGACATACCTCCGTTTTCACAGAGTTCTACGCCACAATATTGAGTTATCTATTATGGTTCATGCACTCATTTTAGGTGGCCGTATTTACTCAAATCACAGCCATTGACCCCAGAAGTGGATTTTATCTTTAAGAATTATACCCCCCCCCCCTTTCCGTTTCACAAGGCTGGAAACGACCAAGATTTGTTTGAGAGCATGAGGATTGAATAGCAACTTTTCGTGGCTACCACGATTGCTGCATTTCATTACTATCCAGCCATTTTTATATGTATTCGGAACTTAATTAGAGGTTCAAATTGTTCAAATGGCTCTGAGCACTTTGCAACTTAACTTCTGAGGTCATCAATCGCCCAGAACTTAGAACTAATTAAACCTAAATAACCTGAGGACGTCACACACATCCATGCCCGAGGCAGGATTCGAACCTGCGACCGTAGCGGTCGCTCGGCTCCAGACTGTAGCGCCCAGAACCGCACAGCCACTCCGACCGGCTTAATTAGAGGCTCGTATTTCTTCTTCATCATCTGTGAGATTACGTGAACGTTCTTTTTTACTGCAGGTAATAACAATACACAAAGTAGGCCGAAATTTATTGATCAAAAGCATCTGGACACCCCTCTGCGGAACTGACCACTAGATGTCACGAGAGGTGGATGTGGTGAGTATTTTGTTGTCAGTAGAGAAGCAGTGACAGGAGGATGGTGCTGTCATTAAAGCTCAGTGACTTCGAACTTGGAGTGGTCATCGGTTGCTCCCTGAGTAACAAATCCATCAGGGAAATTTCAGCCCTTCCACAGCCCTGCCCAAGTCGCCATTTGGTGATGTGGCTGTGAAGTGGAAATGGGGCTGGAGAACCACAACTAAAGCAAGACCAAGCATACCTCATGCACTGAAGGGTAGGGACCGGTAGAGGTGGCTGAACAAAATCGCACGAAATCAGCAGAAACAATAACTTGTGAGATATCTCTAAGCGAGACTTGAGGTAGCGTAAAAAGCGAGTCCACTGGACAGTGGATGCTGGAAACAAATGATTTGAGTGATGAATCACGCTGTACCCTATGGCACTTCGATGGGAGTATTGGGTTTGACGAATGGCTTGAGAAAGTTACCTGTTGTATTGTGCAGTGCGTATAGGGAAGCACAGACATGGTGGTGTTGTGGTGTGGGAACGTTTTTCGTGGTTATGGTGCGGTCCCCTTCTTGCGATTAAGCAAATGCTCGTTCTGGTAGGATCTGAACATATTTTACAGCATTGAAATGAAATGAAATGATCGTATGGCATTGTTGGCCGGGAGGCCCCATTCGGGGGAGTTCGGCCGCCGTATTGCAAGTACTTTTTGGTTGACGCCACTTCTGCGACTTGCGCGTCAATAATGATGAAATGGTGATGAAGGACACACAACACCCAGTCCCCTGCCGGGAATCGAACCCGGGCCCCCTGCGTGGTAGGCGATAACGCTACCGCTACGCTACGGAGGCGGACATTTACAGCATTCTATACTGGTTACAGAGTAGGAACTGTTTGGGGTCGATGATCGTTTGTATCAGCATGGCTATGCATCTTGCCTTGAAGCAGCGTCCGTGTGGTAATGGTTTGTGGACAGTGACATTCCTGAAACACACTGGCCTGTCCCAAGTCCCGGCCTAAATGTAACAGAACACCTTTGGGATGAGTTAAAATGTCAACCTCTCTCTAGACCCTAGTGTCGAACATTACTACCTTCTCTGGTATCGGTTCTTGAGAAGAATGGGTTGCCACTAATAGTTGTTCGGACCCTTTTTATCAGACAGTGTACATCGATACCCATTGGAGTTCCGGGATTTTCAACGATAAATGTGGTCCTAAAGCTAATAAGGATATTATTTTTACAGCCCCTCTATTCATAACAGTGTATTTTCTGAACAACCATCAAATTCGGGAAGCCACATGCGATGCTAAACATCCGGTAAATCGCAGGTCATTTCCTTTTCCATCGTCAGTGCTGAAATTTGGCAATACCTTCAATAGTATAGGTCGACTATAATCAGTGATTTAAAGGGGAATATTGACTGACTAGGAAAAACGGGTAGTTGCGTAAAAGACCAAGTCTTCATTGTGTCTGATCCAAACGCAGTCGTTACAGAGTCAGAATTACGGGAAATGGAGCGAAGACCCCAGAAAAAGGTGCACGAATGGTGACATATTTGTTTGGATAATACGAGAGCGCCCCAGAGTCAAGAACAAATGAGAGACGCTAGTAAGACAGTTTTGTTTGAAGTTTCGATGACACTTTTTATGACGAACGGAAAAAGTGTTTTCCTTACCTGCTCCCAGAGGTATACAGAAAAAATAACTGTTATGTCAGATTTCTACGTCGTGTACACCGGCCGCTGTGGTCGAGCGGTTCTAGGCGCTTCAGTCTGGAACTGCGCGACTGCTACGGTCGCAGGTTCGAACCCTGACTCGGGCGTGGATGTGTGTTCTAGCGTTAAAAGGTTTTGCTTTTCACATTTAACCAAATATAACATTGATGATGATAATTTATGGCAATGTTTGCCGACAAGATAAAGAATGCAATCTTTAACACTAGATTGCGTACTCACGGCAGTTCTCGTTGACCGTTTTTTGGTACGACTTGGAAAGAGAGAAAAATTAATGAATGATCGCCGATTCGTCGGTTCTCGATTGTGTTCAGGAGACGTACAGATTGATTGCGCGAAAATAGTTTCTCAAATGACCTCTTAACCCGGATTGCTTTCACGCAATCAGACTCTTCAATGAAATTACCTTAGGGACCTATTTGAATAATAAAAAAAAATTGGAAATGAATGCAAAACAGTGAAATTTTGTAAAAAAATAGTTGTCAGATCGGAAATTGAACACATTAATGGTCTCCCAAATACAATCGAGACACCGCGATAAAGAGCGAACCTGTAACAACGTTCATTTAAACATAAACATTATTTGTGGTTAATTTAAAGAAAAGAATAAGCATAGATTTTCTGTACAGTGAAGCATCAATATATTCTCAAAGAACAAAGGCGTTAAACTATAAACATTAACAAATTTACAATGAATACAAAACTTACATTTTTATGTTTTTCTCATGCATTGAGCAGTCCAACAATCGCTGCTTTTGTATGTGTGATATTTTGTAAAAATTAAATGTCCTGGCGTGCGCATAAGTATTTTTTATCGTCACAAGGTTTACAAAAGCTTTTTCTTTTTCTTGGTGCTAACGTGGTTTTTCACACTAAATGAAATGTAACTTGTAGCGGTGCTACACAACACGTCTTAACAAGTCGGCGACCAAACATCAAAGGTAATGAAGTACATGTTAACATACCGGCGACCAGAAGTACAACTAACTATAAAGACTAGAATTTTCCTAACAAATGATAAATTGTTCTTTCTTCTGTTTCGCAGCTTCTTGCTATCGAGCGCTGCGGCAATGATTTTAAATATCTGCGCCCAGCGAGTCATAGTGTTTAAAAGTACCTTTTAAACGCTGACCGCGCGTCTTGGTATAGGCGCACGTTATAAACAGATTTCGTTTCTTTGCTCTCGCGTTGTCATGCTTAGTATCATTACAAACTATAGCTCGATGGCTGTCCTTTTCTCATATGCAAAATGTCTGAAATCCAATAATATTACATTGCTTCCCGCGTGAGGAGCGATGACTCCGTCAGGATCATCGCGACTCACGCGTAGTCGTGATATTATTGCTTTCGTGAAACAAGTTAGTATTACTTGCAAAAATTCTTTACAATAGATTTTACACACTACATCAGGCAAAGTGGTTAACATACAGAGTATCAGGTAAGTATATTCGTACGACTGAAATTGATAGTAATTTGTCCATAGGGTAACTACATGACAATTGAACTGTGCTCTTTCTAATGTATTGTATAAGGATAACAAATGTTCTTTTCTCGGTAAAAGATAATGAAATTAAGATAAAGATACACATACATAGATACATTATACATGGCATAATAAATATTAAAAAATAACAAGGAAATAAATTACTTGACTTCGCAGGAAGTCTGGGTGCTGTGTGCATTCGTGGAAAAAATATTATACAAAAAATTGACATTCTTGTTTTACAATAACATATTACAGGAATATTTTTGTCGTTGTTTCATCGAAGATTTCGCGCAGTAAATACGTAGCACTTTACTTATTTGTGGCTTTCATGACTTGCAAAGAAATGTTTCATTACACTTGGGTAGGTATGAGTTGCACTGGGAGTGGTAGAACGTCGGGCATTAATGATAGCACTGCACTTGAGTGGGGAAATTGATTACACTTTCACAGTGGAAGAAAAGTAGGGCATCACTTTCACTGTGGAAGTTGGAGCAGTTGTCGGGGTGTGATGTTGCGTTGGAAATACGTCGTGGGTCAGGAACTAGAAGATTGGTTCTGCAACATGTTGAGCCGTATGGTGGCGGTCTCTATTTCACTTGACACATGTCCGTGCTTCCATTTATGTTTTCGAACATGAAAAATACGGAAAAAATCTGTACTAGAATGTGCTTACTTACTAATAACTTAGTCGAAAAGAAAATTGTATTAAGTAAGGATAACAATTGTTTATGCACATAAGGTCTCATTCTCTTAGGAATGCTTAGTTCTCATATTTATCTATTTTTCTGGTTTTATTTGGTTCGACACGTTTTCGTCATTACTCGGCCTGGTCAGTAAATTCGGTAGCAATTGTCAAAATCGAGCTTAAGACTCTTCCGATTAGTGTCTTTATAATTTCACAAGGTACATGAGTGCTTAATTCATTGCTTTATCATATTTTATTTTGAATGCATTTCAAACACATTTGGCATCCGCGCTCGTTGTGCAAAGAAAAATTGATTGTTGAGCGCTCAGCGTACACAGTGTTACGTCCGTTGGTCACAATCACGTGATAACAGCTTGACAGTCCCACAACGCTAGCAGCAGTATTCTGCGAGAAGCAGAGCGTTTGGTGTGTACTAGCCGTGGTGTCAGTTTTTACACAGTTTTTCATCGACTCTGGATTACGGAAGCAGCCAGATGCGGCGACTCCCACAGCTGTTTCGAAGAATGTGTCCGTGGAAAGGCGTACAGTACCGTTTGTGGTAAGTACAACACTTATTCACTTTCACTCTTCGGCTTTCTACATCGTGGTTTCGTGGTACAAGTACTTATAACATTACCTCACACGCGGTATTTCACACGTGTCCTTGGAGTTATCACCTTTTCAGTTCACACGTTATTATTAATTCGTGTTCAGATTTATTTGGTCGTCATGTTAAGGTTCACACGCACCACTTTTATACGTGTCCATTAATTACTTGTCTATAGTCGGTTCACACGCAGCAGCATATATGTGTCCATTTATTACTGACTGCATTATCACTACAAAGTACAGTTAACATTTAGTATACATATCATGTCTAAAAATTATTTACAAAGAAATATTTAGTCTCTGTGACTACAAGGCCTGACGAAAAGCGTGTCTCTTGTTCGTAGTTTGTGCTTCCAAGGCCATTTAGGTTTACACTTTGTTCGAAATCTTGTTATTCTTTTCTTTTTACAATAGTTACTCTTTTCTCAAGTTCAGCTCTTTTATTTTCTCTCTATCACGTCCTTAGTTTGAAGACATAGTCAATGTGGCTTCGTTTACGTGATGAACAGTTCGTGTTCAAACTACCATTAGGGAAATTGGGAAGCTTGTTGTTCCCTGTCGTGCAATTGCACATAACAAATCTTAATTGAACTCGCAATTTGCGGAGAATAAGCTTAGCCCGTCGACAACCAATGTGTCGCGACTATCCATTCGTATAGCCTGTATGTATCAATCATGCAACCAGCTCGTAAAATTCACTTCTCTACTGGATAAGGTAGGATGGTAAGGATACCGGTTAGAGGAAAACACAAAAGACTTTTATGGAGTGAAGAGATTTGAAGACACAGTGTTAATGACGTATGATATGATGAGCTTAACATAAATTATTATCACCTTAGTTTTTCATGACAAATAGTATAATTAAATCGATATAGTAGTTTCAGTGTCGTCTGATCCAGCTCTCTAAACAATTTTCTATGCATATCTAAAATTACTTAAACCATGCATTAGCAGTGAACTGTGTCACAATGTGATGTCCTTAGGTTAGTTAGGTTTAAGTAGTTCGTAGTTCTAGGGGACTGATGACCTCAGAAGTTAAGTCCCATAGTGTTCAGAGCCATTTGAATTTTGAACGAACGGGCTTGTTCATTCCAAATGTTTGCAAAGCTTTGGTAGAAGGACACTAGGATCTCATTGTGGTAGGTTTCAAAACTACCAAATGTTTGGGTTAGTATATTATCGCAATTCGTCGGTGCGCTAGGAGAACCATTTATTTCTTTCAGATGTTAAGTCCCATAGTGCTCAGAGCCATTTGAACCATTTTTCATGTACTCATTTTGAACTGACAAAGAAAGATAGCCACTCGTACTTCTAACAGTACGACATATCCGGTATATAGATTTTACGGTGGCTTAGTATTTTGCTACTTGTCAGAAAAAATAACTATATGTCAGATTTCTACGTCTGTAGAGATTCCAGTCAAATGGCGAGGTCAGCAGCTTCCGAATTTTTTAGCATTTCTTCTGTCAGTGTGTGTGATACAAACAACGAAGCTACAGTACGAGATAGTAAGCCATCTATCAATAATTGTTTAATTTTCTTACACTTTATTTCAGACTTTTATTTTGTCGACACTTCCACTCAGCTGCGTTGCGTTAAACTGTATTTACGTATGCGTAATTCTGATTCAGTGCGCTTTTGATCAAGAGCAGCAGTCATTTTTCAACTGGAGTTCGACAAATGACTTCCAGATTTCACCACGCGTTGTCTTCAGTTGTACGCATTCAGATATGTCGTGTCCTTGGCTGTCTAGATTTCACCACACGTTGTCTTCAGTTGTACGCATTCAGATATGTTGTGTCCTTGGCTGATGTATATCTGTCTTGAAACAGGATGTAGTCTAGGTCGTTTCATATAACGAGCGATTAAACATTTCATACCACCTCATTAGCCCAGTTTCAGAGCAGCTAGTAGATATTACAAACAGAAAATTTTTCTTCTGTCTATCTAGTTGACTTTCTGTCGCTTCTTCTTATTTGCGATGTGCTTGTTTCTGTTCACGGCGCAAAATCGACAACTTAAGATTTGTTTGTGGATGTGTCAAACGCCCATACTACAAATGGCAGTGCAGACTATTGACAGACAGTCCATTTCGGGACGGTGAGTCATATTCTAACACGACATTCAGTCTGTCAAGTAAACACCAGCCATTTATGTTGAGATGCTTATTGCTTTCAGTGTCCTTTCGCTCGTAGTTTTAGCTGACCTAAACGCAAGATATCTTCAGTGTCTTGCTTTCAACTAGTCATAGATGCACAGCTTAAAAGAATTAGGGGAACAAGATTTTGGGTGTCTGCCGTACTCCATTGGGCAATAATAGATGAGTGGATTTATCACCAAATTATACCTTTATCTTTCAGAAATTGGCTCTGAGCACTATGGGACTTAACATCTATGGTCATCAGTTCCCTAGAACCTGGAACTACTTAAACCTAACTAACCTAAGGACATCGCACAACACCCAGTCATCACGAGGCAGTATCTTTCAGAAACTAAGTGCTCTCCAAAACATAAGTACATCCTCCATCTTTTACATAAAAAGAACTGAAATGTCCGATAAGTGTCGAAAACAAGTGGAAACAATCACTCATCCCGTCGTCATGGCCGCTTTTCGGTGGACTTTGAAAGCTTCAGTAATGTGCATGCTCTCTGTGAGCGTTTATCACCGCCTGACACCTATGTAACATGCTCCGTGTAAGCCTACGGAAGTCATCCTATGGTATTCATTCCCATTCCTCAATTGGAGCCCATGAGAGTTCTTGGAGAGTTTGTGGTGGAACAGGACGATCACAAACACATCTGTCAATCACGTCCCACCAATGCACGATGGGGTTTAGGCCTGTCATTCCATAAATTCAATGTCCAGGCATAGCAAGACATCTTTGCTGACACCCGTCACATAGAACATGGGACTGGAAGGAATTCAGGACCACCACCCTATGCAGCAGTCACCACATGGTCCAGCAGGATCTGTTGGATGTACTGTCTGTAGGTAAGGCGACCATGGACGACGACAAGATACGGAAGCCTATCAACACTGAAGCTTCCCCACAACATCACAGAACCTAGGAAATATATCAGTTTTAAGACCTTAAACATGTCAATTTCCTGGACGACATTTGGCAGGTACCACTTACCACTGGTCTCTGCATACAAACACGGTCATCAACTTGCGACACACGATGTCTGGTCTCTGTGAATAACGCGTTGCGCCAGCGTCGAAGTTGCCAGTTGGGAACGTCAGAACTGGAAGTGAGCTTTAAGATGTTGACGTGTCAAGCGGGATATTCGAACAGGACGTCTGGTTCAAAATGGTTCAAATGGCTCTGAGCACTATGGGACTTAACTTCTGAGGTCATCAGTCCCCTAGAACTTAGAACTACGTAAACCTAACTAACCTAAGGACATCACACACATCCATGCCCGAGGCAGGATTCGAACCTACGACCGTAGCGGTCGCGCGGTTCCAGACTGTAGCGCCTAGAACCGCTCGGCCACTCTGGCCGGCCAGGACGTCTGGGTCGTAATATCCTTCCTCGTAACATGTTGATTACAGTCTGATAGGACATACCGGCTCCTGTGGCCCTTCTGAGATCGTCTTGTAGCGCAACACAGAGGTGGCGAAATATCGGTTTCCATGTGGGTTTGTAATGCTTCGGCGACCTTTTGCAACACGCCTGTAACGTGTCCTCAACTACGATGACACTTGGAGAGGCATTGGCATCTGCAGCAACACGACCAAATGTCCATACTTTGTGGATCAAACAGACCGTCCTTCCAACTTGCGCTGCATGAAAATGTTGCATTACATGTGCTTGGTTGAATACAACGTCCGCAAATTATGAGTACCATCTGTGTACCTCACAAGGAAACACTGGGGCAACTGTACTCACTTCCTTCTGAGGGGTCGTCCGACACTGTAATGCATAACACAGCAAATAGATGGCTACACTGAAAGCTAAGTTCTTATGCCATGCAATAAGACCACAGGTACTGCCTGTAACAAAATAGATTTAACATACCGGATATTGCTACACGTGTTACCCTAGATCGGTCTGACGGAGGAGATAGAGAAGATCCAAAGAAGAGCAGCGCGTTTCGTCACAGGGTTATTTGGTAACCGTGATAGCGTTACGGAGATGTTTAATAAACTCAAGTGGCAGACTCTGCAAGAGAGGCGCTCTGCCTCACGGTGTAGCTTACTCGCCAGATTTCGAGAGGGTGCGTTTCTGGATGAGGTATCGAATATATTGCTTCCCCCTACTTATACCTCCCGAGGAGATCACGAATGTAAAATTAGAGAGATTAGAGCGCGCACGGAGGCTTTCCGGCAGTCGTTCTTCCCGCGAACCATACGCGACTGGAACAGGAAAGGGAGGTAATGACAGTGGCACGTAAAGTGCCCTCCGCCACACACCGTTGGGTGGCTTGCGGAGTATCAATGTAGATGTAGTTCTTTTGAACGGTGTATATTTGGAGTTAATGCTCTTATTTTTCAGTTTTCCTCTTATTCTTGGTCCATGAAGTTAGTTTATTCTTGATTCAAGTTCTTCTGGAAACGCAGTAAACAAAATGTCATGTGCAAGTCAAAGATGATTCCGATGATATTTATTCTCTACATCTACATCCATACTCCGCAAGCCACCTGACGGTGTGTGGCGGAGGGTACCTTGAGTACCTCTATCGGTTCTCCCTTCTATTCCAGTCTCGTATTGTTCGTGTAAAGAAGGATTGTCGGTATGCCCCTGTGTGGGCTCTAATCTCTCTGATTTTATCCTCATGGTCTCTTCGCGAGATATACGTAGGAGGGAGCAATATACTGCTTGACTCCTCGGTGAAGGTATGTTCTCGAAACTTCTACAAAAGCCCGTACCGAGATACTGAGCGTCTCTCCTGCAGAGTCTTCCACTGAAGTTTATCTATCATCTCCGTAACGCTTTCGCGATTACTAAATGATCCTGTAACGAAGCGCGCTGCTCTCCGTTGGATCCTCTCTATCTCTTCTATCAACCCTATGTGGTACGGATGCCACACTGGTGAGCAGTATTCAAGCAGTGGGCGAACAAACGTACTGTATCCTGCTTCCTTTGTTTTCGGATTGCATTTCCTTAGGATTCTTCCAATGAATCTCAGTCTGGCATCTGCTTTACCGACGACCAACTTTATATGATTATTCCATTTTAAATCACTCCTAATGCGTACTCCCACATAATTTATGGAATTAACTGCTTTCAGTTGCTGACCTGCTATATTGTAGCTAAATGATGTGGGATCTTTCTTTCTATGTATTCGCAGCACATTACACTTGTCTACATTGAGATTCAATAGCCATTCCCTGCACCATGCGTCAATTCGCTGCAGATACTCCTGCATTTCAGTACAATTTTCCGTTGTTATAACCTCTCGATATACCACAGCATCATCCGCAAAAAGCCTCAGTGAACTTCCGATGTCATCCACAAGGTCATTTATGTATACTGTGAATAGCAACGGTCCTACGACACTCCCCCGCGGCACACCTGAAATCACTCTTACTTCGGAAGACTTCTCTCCGTTGAGAATGACATGCTGTGTTCTGTTATCTAGGAACTCTTCAATCCATTCACACAATTGGTCTGATAGTCCATATGCTCTTACTTTGTTCATTAAACGACTGTGGGGAACTGTATCGAACGCCTTGCGGATGTCAAGAAACACGACACATATTCTTTTTCCACCTCTGTTCAAAAAAGCTTTGAATTATACAGAAACAATTTTATTGGAAGGAAATCACCAAGTCAAGCTGCTTTCCCACTCTCTTGATGTGATCCAACAGAAATTTACTGTTACTGTAGAGGTGCGTTAGTAAGTTGGCATAAGATGGCACGCAGACTGAACGCCGTGTTCACCTAGTGCTGCTGTTGGAGAATTGGTCAAAATAGAATCAAGAATTCGAGACTTACTAGCAGATTAAAACTGTATGACAGAGCGGGTCTCACACTTGGGACATATGCCTTTTCGCGGGCAAGTGCCATACTGTCTGAGCTACCCATGCACGACTCACGATCCCCACCTCACAGATTCATATCCTCCAGTACCTAACTTCCACATGTCTCGGAAGTTCTCCGAGGTATCCACCTGGTCAATCCGGCACATACTGTAGCCCTAATTTTCCAGGAAATTTAAAATAAATGCAACTCCGCTGCAAAGTGAAAACTAATTCTAGAATCATATATTACTTCAAAGTTTATAAAGTCTAGGAAAAGTGGTAACTTACTGCTTCACTTTTTGAAACCCTTTCAAATTTCTAAAATATATTCCATCTTTTCTCTAATCGAGGTCAAAGCAGTAGTACCTCTGAAGATACATCCATGAAGTGATGCATTCTCTTGGTGGCAATGGCTTAGTTAATGTTTTCTCGCCCGTAGAACTACCTGGTATTTAATAATACAGAAATAGATACACAGTATATACTGAGACGACAGAAGTCATGGGATAGTGATATGAACATATGCAGATGGCGGTAGTATCGCGTACACAATGTATAAAAGCCAGTGCATTGGCGATTCGCTATTATGGAGGCTATGGAGGCAGTATGGCTCAGTATTTCTGCAGGGAACCTCCAATGACTTGTTGAGTCCATGACACCTCGTGCTGCTGCACTGCACCGGGCAAAAGGAGGTCCGACACGATATAGGAAGTATCCCATGACTTTTCTCACCTCAGTGTGATGTTCTAATGAAATAAATTCCTTTTTAGCGCTTGTATATTTGATTTCTAATGTTCCGTAGAACTGACATATTTCTTTTCTCTAAAAACTGATACTCGCTTGCATGAAACTGACAACCTACCGACATCGCGTGGTCCGAATATTTCGGCCTTTCAAAGTGGTAAACATTATTCGTTTCTTTGTCTCCCAGCCTAATTTAACGTACTGCAATAGCTGAATGAAGGCACCGAGCAGCTTGTACACCGAACATGGCTTTCGTCCTCGATCATTTTGTGCATTCACAGCTGAATGCACTGACCGTACGACCTATCTTAGAAGAAAGATTAAGGAAAGGCAAACCTACGTTTCTAGGATTTGTAGACTTAGAGAAAGCTTTTGACAATGTTGACTGGAATACTCTCTTCCAAAGGTGGCAGGGGTAAAATACAGGGAGCGAAAGGCTATTTACAATTTGTACAGAAACCAGATGGCAGTTATAAGAGTCGAGGGGCATGAAAGGGAAGCAGTGGTTGGGAAGGGAGTGAGACAAGGTTTTAGCCTCTCCGTGATGCTATTCAATCTGTATATTGAGCAAGTAGTAAAGGAAACAAAAGAAAACTTCGGATTAGGTATTAAAATCCATGGAGAAGAAATAAAAACTTTGAGGTTCGCCGATGACATCGTAATTCTGTCAGACAGCAAAGGACTTGGAAGAGCAGTTGAACGGAATGGACAGTGTCTTGAAAGGAGGGTATAAGATGAACATCAGCAAAAGCAAAACAATTATAATGGAATGTAGTCGAATTAAGTCGGGTGATGCTGAGGGAATTAGATTAGGAAATGAGGCACTTAAAGTAGTAAAGGAGTTTTGCTATTTGGGGAGCAAAATAACTGATGATGGTCGTAGTAGAGAGGATATAAAATGTAGGCTGGCAATGGCAAGGAAAGCGTTTCTGAAGAAGAGAAATTTGTTAACATCGAGTATAAATTTAAGTGTCAGGAAGTCGTTTCTGAAAGTATTTGTATGGAGTGTAGCCATGTAACGAAGTGAAACATGGACGATAAATAGTTTAGACAAGAAAAGAATAGAAGCTTTCGACATGTGGTGCTACAGAAGAATGCTGAAGATTAGATGGGTAGATCATATAACTAATGAGGAGTTACTGACTAGAATTGGGGAGAAGAGAAATTTGTGTCACAACTTGACTGGAAGAAGGGGTCGGTTGGTAGGGCATGTTCGGAGGCATCAACGGATAGACTGCAGTAGGTACTGGGAGATGAAGAAGCTTGCACAGGATAGAGCAGCATGGAGAGCTGCATCAAACCAGTCTCAGAACTGAAGACCGTAACAACAACAGAGCTGAATGATGTAAATATTAATAAAAAACATCGCATCTGTATATCAGGCACATTTATTACGCCACGACCGGTTTCATTCAAAACGATCGTCTTCAGGTGACTCCCAAAGTTCACCAGCATCCTTCGAAACTAACTCTCACAACGTGGCTCAAGTGTACCGATGTCATGACCAGGGGTGTACCTACCGCCGATATAGCCGTATCAATGATACGAGGCCTCCCGGGCTACAAGGGATCCCGACATTTGTTAGCAAATATTCATAAGGTGAACGCTGAAGTCTTAGGCCGTACCCTAAAGGCTTAATAAACGGGGAGGTTCAAATCTTGGCAACACTGAAAGCCTCAGATTTCCAGCGGCGCAAGTCAGCAGGCAACAATGACTTTCAGTTGAATGAGAACAATCTACGCGTTTATCTCTATCTGTGCACGTGGTTCATGACGTTCAAACGTTGTAAATCTAGTGATTAATTGCTCATTAATAAGTTTGTTTTGTGAATGAAATGACCGAAAGGAAGAGAGATTACCCCAGTGGAGCCATGGAAAGAAGAGTGTGTGTGTGTGAAATGTTATGGGACTTAACATCAGTCCCTAAGCTTACGCACTACTTAACCTAAATTATCCTAACGACAAACACTCACACCCATGCCCGAGGGAGGACTCGAACCTCCGCCGGGACCAGCCGCACAGTCCATGACTGCAGCGCCCAAGACCGCTCGGCTAATCCCGCGCGGCCTTGGAAAGAAGACATAAAGAGAAGAAGGAGGAAGTTATAAAGAAATTGCCCAAAATCTCTTCACTTTTTCAGCAATAAGATTCTGTGAGTAATTTACTTTGCTACGGTAAGTACTAAAAACGTATCGGTCCCCACGGAAAAAGTAATTCTTGTTTATAATTTAGGTCCTGCAACGTAGCGTTCTACGCTGTGTAACGTAGGACTCGTTAAGTATCATTACACATCGTCCAGAAATGTACAACATACATAACTTTGTTTGAATTATTGTAACAAATCATACGGTCAGATTAAGGGTGCGCATGCGTTGCATGTCGCTCGAGAGCAGCGGCGTGTGAAAAGTTCCATCTAGGTGTATCGTCTAGTCGAACAAATTGCACTAGGTAAATACAAGCGCGAGCAGCGCGTTGGCTAGATTTGTACACGTGCAGTACGCACCTTTATAAGAAAATAAATTCCGTAATTTTATATAATCAAGTTTTCCCACATTAAGTGCGTGTACATGGATGTTTAAAAAATGGCTCTAAGCACAATGGAGCTTAACATCTGAGGTTATCAGTCCCCTAGACTTAGAACTGCTTAAACTTAACTAACCTAAGGACATCACACACATCCGTGCCCGAGGCAGGATTCGAACCAGCGGTCGTAGCAGCAGCGTGATTCCAGACTGAAGCGCCTAGAACCGCTCGGTCACGGCGGCCGGCATGGATGTTTAAGTTAACGGGCTTCGTGTGAAGTGTATTAATTAAATAAATTTTTTATCGTACACAATTAACATGATGGTGCTATAATAATTTTTTTTACAACAATGAGCTTATAACAGGGAGAGATCTCTTCCAGCCAATACATCTGGTGTGGAAAGCGCGATGAAAAATAAAATCAGTCAGTGTAGATTTTATTAAATACACATTTAAAAAAATGAAATTTTAACAATATAGTACGGCATTGCTGTTTAACCTCGTTAGCGCGAAATCACACAAGACGAACTCATGGTTAACGCGAAAAAAATTTGGTGCTGGCAGGAATACATTAATTCTAATAGTAAATTTTATCGGTTAACACGAATTTCAGTTAAAACGAATTACGAACTCTTTTTGAATCCCAAGAGTAATTAAATTTCATTTTAAAACAAACTTACAGTGTTACAGTGCTTTTTTCCGAAATGAATGCAAGAAATGCAGTTACAGAGCAAACTATCCATTGCTTGTACGTTTCTAACGTATTTTAGTTCGGGAGCCGCAATTATCAGCGTGTATGGTAAATTTAACCAAAGATTACAAAAGTGTGTTTTACAGATATTTGCACTTTGTCACTCGTAATGAAAACAAAATAAGAACTGATACCTCCAATAGCAAAAAATAGTTCCGTGAGAGAATTGGCCCGATGGGAAATACGTTATAAGTAAGGACGATAATCGAAGTTTTCGTGTAAGATAGATGAATTTATGGATTACAGGTTAGACGAAAACGTCTGAATCAGCGATATAAATTCCAGGATGCTACGTTAAATGTATTGACTTCACTGGTTACATACTCCTCAAGACCATTAATTTCGTCTTAGAGCTGCTACAAATATTTGTTTTTAATCTTGATGCGCCTTGGAAAACATCATAAGTCAGTACGCTAACGTAGTATTTATTACAACATTCATTTGCCGCGAGTGAGGAATAAGAAAAAAAACTCACCAAAGAAACGAAAGGCACATTTTATATCGAAAAAGAACAGGAACACTACAGTGAAACTTGTCTAGCTTGGGGGGGGACGCCAGATGGCGCTATGGTTGGTCCGCCATAGGTCAAACGGATATCAACTGCGTTTTTTTTTTTTAAAATAAGAACCCCCATTTTTATTACATATTCGTGTAGTACGTAAAGAAATATGAATGTTTTTGTTGGACCACTTTTTGGCCCGGTCACGATCAATGGAGGCCAGTCAACGCACATTGCAGCTATTGCAAATTGATATTCTTGTGGAATGTTTTTTGCAAGAAAATCGCTAACACAGGCCAATCACCGTTACGTTCACCGGTGCCTGCGCAGCGGCGAATTCTATTTTGTATTACATTTTAAAGTAAGTGTAAGACTTTCAGTCCCCGGTGGAGACTTGGTCCAGTCGGTTCCAAAAAAAATCTTCCCTCGGAGGTACAGAAACGCCGTTCTGCATTCCGGAAATTAAGTCTTGTACTCCATTATTTTATTCACATTTTGACGATCCCGCTACGTTCTGAAGGAATCCTGTCCGTGATGCTTAGAACTTTTCGTGCTGCTTTGAAACTTCAGTCAATCAATGCAGTGATCATTTGTGTTGCGTTGCAGTATTAGTTACGCTGTGTGTGTTATATTGTTGTTATTATCGCTTTGTTGAGCAGCGAGCTGAATTTCTAATATTACTAGATGAATGGGGAAAGTTTTCCTGGCACATTATCAAAGTTTTTCAAAGCCTCAAGGGAACGTAACACGATCGTGTAAGTTTAATAAGTACCGTATTTTAAATGCCAGTCTTCTCTTTCTTATGAAATATCTGTATCAGAAACGGCTTACTTTAATGTCATATTCTTTGGCAGAAAAATGTACCACATACGAATATCAGTGACTCTGCAGAAAAAGTACTTCCACGAAATATCACTTATATTCGTTGAATCTCCGTCATAGCAGTCGACCGGCACGACAGGAAAATGGTGTGTGTGTGTGTGTGTGAGTGTGTGTGTGTGTGGTTTCCTTGCACCGAATAAGATGGCGCAAATTAGGCCAATTTATTTCACTCATTCCACCGCACCGTTGTTCATCCGCCTTCTGCGCCTCGCACCCTCCACACCGCAGCGATCTTAAGACTGAACAATCTATAAAATATGGTCCGCTTTGACGTTGCACTTCATCAGGGAGGCACGTGAAATAATTTGGTTCGCCGGGCCTGGTTTAAAAAAAAAATTAAAGATTTGCTTAAGTAACATTTTAACCCTACTGTTTTGAATAATTTCCAAAAAATTCTCAATATCAGTTTTACTACATTTTATTTTTAGATTCATCTGGAACACACTGTTTGACAGAGGTTCGTTAAATAAAAGAAACCCATACCGAAAATCTTAATAAGTCTGAGGAATTTCATAATATATCGTCGTCAGAGGAAATTTTGGAGACAGGCTTACTGAACGCCAACGAAAAATAATTTTTAAATTGGGCCCTTTTAAATCACAAGTACCGTTTACAAAGCATCCAGAAACAAAGTGACGTTTTTCAGCCTATCATTGCCGATATTTCGATAAGGCTGGTAAAAATTCCAAGGCCATGGGTATGTTATTCTAATGATTTAAACAGACCGTATTGATACTTTTGTTGGTTGTTTGCAGATGGTCTAAGCAAATATACTCCTCTGCATTTTGGATACATTTCAAGACATGCCAAAAACTGACCAACATTCTACAGTTTTTGGATACGAATCGATAGCAGAAAATGATGATTGTGTGCCTAAAGAAATAAAAATCTGTGAATCCTTTTTCATATCAGTAGCTGATTGTAGTGCAGAAGGGCTTAAAACTGAAATTTGTAATACTATTAAAGAATATGGAACTGATTTGTTCAAATGTAGAGGGCAGGGTTGCGATGGAGCAAATGTTATGTCGCGTGTGCGTGGAGGATTACAATCCCGTATAAAAGAACATGCGAGAAATGCCGATTATATTGTCGGGCACACGCATTAAATTCATTTTTAAATAATGTTGCGTGTTCCTGAACTGTCAATTTTTTCGTTAATTTGGAAAAAATATATACCTTTTTGGGTAACAGTATGAAACGCTGGTCAATGATGAATAACGATAAATATTTAAAATATAAAATTACCCTTAAGAAGGTATGCCCTACTAGATGGTCTTCAAGACACGACGCTTTATCGATTATAAAGAAAAATTATTCGTTAATAATGAAAACTATGTACCAGATAAATTTAATTTCCACGAAAAACGAAGAGCATGACGAATATAAAAGTATAATATTTTAGAAACTACAATTTCATAGTGCTTGTCAGCTCTTTTAAATTCATTGTTTGAAATCATCAGTCCAGTTTCTAAGGCTCTACAACATGAAAATAATGACTTACAGAAAGCTGGTATTTTACTAAGTAAGTTTTCAATAGGCTGAGAGAAATTAGAAATCAGAATTCATGCCTTCGTTTGCTAAACAAGTCCAGAGACCTAGCAAAAGAGTAGGGGTAACAACTGTTTTCAAAAATAAAAGACAAGGCGACGAAGCGATATTGTGATGAGTTACCAGAAGATGAGAGAAGTTCAGAGCCTGAATCATACTTCAAAGTCAATGTGTACTATAGCTGTTTGGATATATTAATTTCTCAGACTAAACGAAGATTTCAAAGCCTCTGTGACCTTAGTAATATGTTTGAAGTATTACAAGCGGAGAAACTCTTATCATTTTCAAATGAAATAATAAAACAGGAAGTGAGAAAACTGACTGCTAAGTACAGTAAAGACATGTTATTTGATCTACATGAACAATTAATTTCTTTGAAAATGTGCTTAAAAACTGAAATTCAGAAAATCCATTCTATTAAGGAACTCACGGAATTATTACTGATTAAATTCGATGGCCTTGCATCCGTTTTTCCGGAGGTAATAACAGCATGTTTCTTATATTTGACCCTTCCTGTAACAGTTGCAACAGCTGAAAGAAGTTTTTCAAAATTAAAACTGATTAAAAACTTACTTAGGACTTCTGGGCCAAGAACGGCTTTCAGACTTGTCAGTGCTGTCTATAGAGGCTGAATATCTCGAAAAACTAGTCATCTTCAGCTATGGATGATTGAATAAGTAAGCTTGCCGAAAAAAGGATATATATGTATATATTACACAAATTGCAGGAGACACTCGCCTCCGTGTGCAGTTAAGAGTGGTTGCGGCGACTACAGTTGTGCACTGCACGGGATAGACAACACGTAGAACATGTGTTGTAGCTGTCGGTATGAAGGTAATTTCCCAACTTTGAACATTAATAACCTCTAAACTGTACAAGATAGACAAAAACAAATTATACCACTAAATTCCATAGCTCAAGCGAATGTTATTTGATGTGTCATACATCCCACTTCCCATTTTTTTAAAAATGACTTGAATCCAAAATGGCGGATTTCAATATGGCGGCCATGAATGACACTCACTCCAAAAGTTGCGGCCCCACATCAAACGTATGTTCCCATCATCACATTTCAATTTTCCCTTTAATCTTCCAATTTATGAAGGTGTCCAAGGCCTTTGGCTCGCCCTGTATTTGAAAACTTGGGTCCCCGGAGTATTAACTGTAAATAATTATTTACTTATGTAACCCATACTTAGTCAATAAATATTTATTTTATTCAAAAGGAGAGTTTTTGTTTCTTTTGTGAAAAATCTTTACCCTCCATTTGAGCTTCGCCACAGTCGGGTAAAAGGGCACCGCGAAAAAATTTCGTACAGGGCCCGTCTAAGGCAAGCTACGCCACTGGTCATGACTCAAAAATATCTAATCATCATATGTAATGTTAAAAGGCACATTCTGGAACATGACGAGCACAATGAAAAACTTGACCGATCGCCTAGCACAAATGCAGTCAGCTGTATGTGCAGGGAACATAAAAGCACGCTATGCGATGCTCGACTGTCAAGGCAGGGCCGCTCAACAAATGAAGCCACGCGCGTGAAACAATAGGGTGTCCATAAAATCCCGCTTTCATTTTAAAAAGTTGCAACTCTGAAACCATTAAAGAAAGTATCGTGGTTTGTTATAAAACGTTTAGCAGGTCTCAACGTTTTATTTTGTTTTATGCCCCAACTTCAGCGTGTGCCCCACTCGTCGCCGCAGAACATCAAGGCATCCTACCCATGCAAGGGTCAACATCGCAACGCCAACAGTTGTGATTGCTTCGCAGATTCGTGCACGATGGGCAGCAGTGACGTTGACTGGCATTGTGTACATGCGATCCTTGACACAACCCCACAGAAAGAAGTATAATGGGGTGCCACCGGAAGAGTACAGAGGCCATGCGGTGGGATCAACGTCACTGCCTGACTCTTAAAAGTGGTTTTTGAACCACTTTCAAAAAAATGGCTCTGAGCACTGTGGGACTCAACTGCTGAGGTTATTAGTCCCCTGGAACTTAGAACGAGTTAAACCTAACTAACCTAAGGACATCACAAACATCCATGCCCGAGGCAGGATTCGAACCTACGACCGTAGCGGTCTTGCGGTTCCAGACTGCAGCGCCTTTAACCGCACGGCCACTTCGGCCGGCTTGAACCACTTTATATTGATGGTTTTTACAGGTAGTGGTTGGTTGGTTGGTTGTTCGGGGAAGGAGACCAGTCAGCGTGGTCATCGGTCTCATCGGATTAGGGAGGGATGGGGAAGGAAGTCGGCCGTGTCCTTTCAGAGCAACCATCCTGGCATTTGCCTGGAGTGATTTAGGGAAATCACGGAAACAGGTAGTGCCCTCTGATACAGACGTCGATATTTTGGTTCTGCATACCAGATGACACATTGCGTCTTTTCCTAGTCTGTCGCCATTTTGATGCACTCCAAGTCAAATCTGGAACAAAGGACGAAGAGAAAATAAAACACTTTGAGAGCTGCCAAATTCATGATTCTCTATCTCTAACAATTTCCAAGTCATGCTTTTTGAAAGGATAGCTGGGCTTTATGGACACCCTGTATATCTGTGGTGATTTTCATTCATGTTTATGGCTTTCTTTGTTTCTGTTTATCTGAGATCGTTAGGAGAATTTTTATTCGCATCACTACACGTTGTAAACATAGTAAAGCGTTTACTGCGTCATAAACTTCACTTCTCAGTTGCAAAAGCTGTGACCTGTATATTATTGCTTATTTGATGGTCGCTCTTCTCATCTTTTATATTTTGCGTTAAGTGCGCAGTATTGGCATTCGAACATGGACACATGAGGCATTGCAATTAAACCGAAATGTTTTTCTCGAAACTTCTCGGGAACCCTAAGGAAACTACAAAGCGTTACACATTGCTAGGTACCCTGTTGTAAAATGTTTATTCCCGTATTAAACGTTTCCAGTTACTGGAAAAGCCATCAAGACATTAGCAACAAGATGGTCTGCCCTGGTGTACGTCTGCCATTGATCGCCAGCGGAAGCTGAGGACTATTTCACTTTACGGATCGATTACGTAAACACCGCAACCGTATTGAAATGAAGTTCTGTTAACCTATTTTTAAGGTAATAAGTAGCTTTAAAAAGTATAATAAATCATTATGACTCGACGTCAAAGGCTTAACTGTACTGCAGAAATGCAGATCAACAGATAATCTACGCCTCAGGTACAGGAAGGATTTCTCCATTACGTACAAAGCTCGGGTGCTATTTCGATATTGCTGAGCCTCAGCAACACTGACGATTTAAAGAGGGGAAAATCCAGACAAGCTGAAGTATGAAATGATGTTTATGTTAAGAGAGCGCGTTGGACTAGGGTATTCCGTGTAGGTATTGCAGTTACAATGGCAGAGCAGTAAAGTGGATAGGACACCTACCTACCAGTTGGGAGATCTGGGGTGAAGGCCTGGCCTTACTACAAATTTTAATTCATTGTATTGTATTGTATTGTATGTCAACCGGAGGCCTAGAAACGACGGAGAGGCTCCGTCGCCGCCACAGCCGCAGTGGCCCAAAACCCCACGACGACCACAGCAGTCCACTTCACCCCTCCGCCGCCCCACACCGAACCACTCTTTCAGGGTTATTGTGCGGTTCGGTCCCCGGTGGAACCCCCACGGAACGTCTCACACCAGACGAGTGTAACCCCTATGTTTGCTTGGTACATTAATGGTGATGAACGCGTACGGTTGAGAACTTGTTTGCGCAGCAATCGCATACATAGTGTAGCTGAGGCGGAATGAGTGGAACCAGCCCGCATTCGCCGAGGTAGATGGATAACAGCCTAAAAACCATCCATAGACTGGCCGGCTCACTGGACTTCGACACAAGTCCGCCGGGCGGATTCGTGCCGGGGGCCCGCATCTCGTGGTCGTGCGGTAGCGTTCTCGCTTCCTACGCCCGGGTTCCCGGGTTCGATTCCCGGCGGGGTCAGGGATTTTCTCTGCCTCGTGATGGCTGGGTGTTGTGTGCTGTCCTTAGGTTAGTTAGGTTTAAGTAGTTCTAAGTTCTAGGGGACTTATGGCCACAGCAGTTGAGTCCCATAGTGCTCAGAGCCTCGTGCCGGGGACCAGGCGCTCCTTCCCAATCCGGAAAGCCGTGCGTGAGACCGCACGGCCAACCGGCCGGGCTGCACTATCTTTACTTTGCAAGGTTCCAGTGTGAATTCGTTCAGATGTTTGCTTCTAACTCCATTAGCTAAAATTTTGGTCATACACTTTCTATGTACTTCATAATCACATTACTTACACTACTGGCCATTAAAATTGCTACACCAAGGAGAAATGCAGATGGTAAATGGGTATTCATTGGACAAATATATTATACTAGCACTGGCATGTCATTACATTTTCACGCAATTTGGGTTCATACATCCTGAGAAATCAATACCCAGAACAACCACATCTGGCCGTAATAACAGCCTTGATACGCCTGGGCATTGAGTCAAACAGAGCTTGGATGGCATGTACAGGTACAGCTGCCCATGCAGCTTCAACACGATACTACATTTCATCAAGAGTAGTGACTTGCGTATTGTGACGAGCCAGTTGCTCGGCCACCATTGACCAGACGTTTTCAATTGGTGAGAGATCTGGAGAATGTGCTGGCCAGAGCAGCAGTCGAACATATCCTGTATCCAGAAAGGCCCGTACAGGACGTGCAACATGCGGTCGTGCAACATGCGGTCGTGCAACATGCGGTCGTGCATTATCCTGCTAAAATGTAGGGTTTCGCAAAGATCGAATGAAAAGTGGAGCCACGGGTCGTAACACATCTGAAATGTAACGTCCACTGTTCAAAGTGACGTCAATGCGAACAAGAGGTGACCCAGACGTGTAACCAGTGGCACCCTATACCATCACGCCGGGTGATACGCCAGTATGGCGATGACGAATACACGTTTCCAATGTGCGTTCACCGCGATGTCGCCAAACACGGATGCGACCATCATGATGCTGTAAACAGAAATTGGATTCATCCGAAAAAAATGACGTTTTACCATTCGTGCACTCAGGTTCGTCGTTGAGTACACCATCGCAGGCGCTCCTGTCTGTGATGCAGCGTCAAGGGTAACCGCAGCCATGGTCTCCGAGCTGATAGTCCATGCTGCTGCAAACGTCGTCGAACTATTCGTGCAGATGGCTGTTGTCTTGCAAACGTCCCCATCTGTTGACTCAGGGATCGAGACGTGGCTACACGATCCGTTACAGCCATGTGGATAAGATGCCTGTCATCTCGACCGCTAGTGATACGAGGCCTTTGGGATCCAGCACGGCGTTCCGTATTACCCTCCTAAATCCACTGATTCCATATTCTGCTAACAGTCATTGCATCTCTACCAACGCGAACAGCAATGTCGCGATACGATAAACTGCAATCGTGATAGGCAACAATCTGACCTTTATCAAAGTCGGAAACGTGATGGTACACAATTCTCCCCCTTACACGAGGCAACACAACAACGTTTCACCAGCCAACGCCGGCCAACTGCTGTTTGTGTATGAGAAATCGATTGGAAACTTTCCTCATCTCAGCACGTTGTACGTGTCGCTACCGGCGCCAACCTTGTGTGAATGCTCTTAAAAGTTAATCATTTGCATATCACAGCATTTTCTTCCTGTCGGTTAAATTTCGCGTCTGTAGCAAGTCATCTTCGTGGTGTAGCAATTTTAATGGCCAGTAGCGCATTAACTGTTTTTGACAGGTAGGTAGAAGACGACAGACTAACCGGCTCTTCTTTTATATTCTCTGATATACGTAACATTACATATTCCGTATATGAGGAATTATGAACCTGAAAGTGCGGAAGATCTGATGTTTGATAGCGATCGCTTATTGTCGTTCTCTCAAGAAGAAATTACCATTTTCAATCTTCTTGCTGAAAAACGTTGCAGTCGCTGAGATTTTGTTGAATGCATGACTACCCAAAGGAGGACGGCGGGGGGGGGGGGGGGGGGCTTGGCTGCTGCTCTAGGGAGGATTCATTTATTTTGCGAATATGAAAAAGGACCTGTAACAGCAGGGCTCGGATTTTTATGGCTTAAAATACCTGGAAAATTATCGCTAAAAGACCTGGAAAATATCGATGAAATGAAGTAAAATGAGGTGACACATATGTAAAATGGAAATAAGTTACATAAAGAAAAACTTTATAGGAGATTGGAATTGAAGTGACAAAAAAGATAATTAATTTCATATCCTTGTGTTTTCCTTTAAGAAATCTTATTCTTTGTAGGTGTACGAAAATTACAGTATTATCATTTTGGAGCTATTGTAATGTACGACAGTCAGTATTCAGATGTCCTCGAAAGTGAGGGAATGTCCGTTTTCGTTAACAGGTACTTAGTTCACTGGGCTATTTTCCTATAGTTTCAAAAACTAATCTACAGATTCGGCACATGTACATCGATATTTAACTAATGGACGTTACTTCTGTTACAGTATCGATGCAAAATATCGATGTTTTGTTTCAGTGTCCGTAGCATCTACAACTTAACGACTGTACATGATGCGACAACAAGCAGAGGAATCATCATTTTTTTTCTACATGTACGAATACTTTGTTGGAGAACATGCATTTTTTCTAGAGGCACATGCACTGTTCATTCATGGCAACATTAGAAGAATAAACTGTCGTGTCATAAATGGACGTTAGGCACAAACTTTTAAATAATGAAATAACATCTAAAAATACAACGTCACCCTTGAAAAATGAAATACATTACGGCACCTGTATCATGTAAAGTGCAAAATTAAATTTACATTTCTACAGCCAGAATATTCTTGATTTTCGTACTTGTAAATAATGCGTGGCTCATCAGGAGAAAGAAGATTGCTGTCAACAAACATGATGTTGATGTTATTGGTTTGTGGGGCGCTCAACTGCGTGGTTATCAGCACCCATACAAATTCCCGACCTTTGCTCAGTCCAGTCTCGCCACTTTTCATGAATGATGATGAAATGATGAGGACATCATAAACAGACAGTTATCTCGAGGCAAGAAAAAATCCATGACCCTGCCGGCAATCGAACCCGGGACCCCGTGCTGGGGAAGCGAAAACGCGACCGCGAAACCACGAGCCGATGACGTCAACACCATGCATTATTTAAAAGCTGTAATAAAATGAAATGAACCTGTCGCTCGACTGAGCGACGAAACTACTTGAAGCGTATACTGTGCCATTATAAAGGCAGGGTCTGTTTAAGGCACAAGCGACAGAAGTCGGTGCTTGGGATGTTCAGGGAAAGTTCGTTTCACATATAACTTGAAACATATTTACCTGCAGCAATCACTCCCGTATATCTGGTGATTGATAAATGCCGATATATCTGATGATTGATAAATGCCGAAATGCGTCATGTGAACAATAAAGTCATTCCTTGCCTGATGTTTGACTTTTACCATTGAGAAAAGTCTGCCAGAATTCAGAACTCTTTTTATTAAATTTCGAGTCTGACGTCGGATAACAAATGACAAAAGAAATACTTTTTCCAGTGATTAATTTCAAAATTATAGTTTTATGACTTTTTCCTTTACTTGTACTGTGAACTTATCTTTCTGCCAAATTTCATGATTCTAGGCCAACGGGAAGTAGTACCCTACACGTTTTGATGAGAGAGTTCGCAAGTATCAAACTATGTGACTAAATAGTCATAGTTTTTGACTGCATTGACTTAGAAGCTAACTTTTTGGAAAACTATGCGTTTTTTTCTTAAACAATGCACTAGCGAGGCTTGTTTTTCTGACTAGGAATATCGTTGCTACGGCGTTATGAAAGCAGCTGTAGCGCCAGGGTACCATACACCTCAGTAGGTGACATACATTTCAACTACATACGTCTACATCTACATCTATATCTACATTTATACTTCGCAAGCCACCCAACGGTGTGTGGCGGAGTGCACTTTACGTGCCACTGTCATTACCTCCCGTTTCTGTTCCAGTCGCGTATGGCTCGCGGGGAGAACGACTGTCTGAAAGCCTCCGTGCGCGCTCTAATCTCTCTAATTTTACATTCGTGATCTCCTCGGGAGGTACAAGTAGGGGGAAGCAATATATTCGATACCTCATCCAGAAACGCACACTCTCGAAACCTGGCGAGCAAGCTACACCGCGATGCAGAGCGCCTCTCTTGCAGTCTGCCACTTGAGTTTGCTAAACATCTCCGTAACGCTATCACGGTTACCAAATAACCCTGTGACGAAACGTGCCGCTCTTCTTTGGATCTTCTCTATCTCCTCCGTCAACCCGATCTGGTACGGATCCCACACTGATGAGCAATACTCAAGTACAGGTCGAACGAGTGCTTTGTAAGCCACCTCCTTTTTGATGGACTACATTTTCTAAGGACTCTCCCAATGAATCTCAACCTGGTACCCGCCTTACCAACAATTAATTTTATATGATCATTCCACTTCAAATCGTTCCGCACGCATACTCCCAGATCTTTTACAGAAGTAACTGCTACCAGTGTTTGTTCCGCTGTCATGTAATCATACAATAAAGGATCCTTCTTTCTACGTATTCGTAATACATTACATTTGTCTATGTTAAGGGTCAGTTGCCACTCCCTGCACCAAGTGCTTATCCGCTGCAGATCCTCCTGCATTTCGCTACAATTTTCTAATGCTGCAACTTTTCTGTATACTACAGCATCATCCGCGAAAAGCCGCACGGGACTTCCGACACTATCTACTAGGTCATTTATATATATTGTGAAAAGCAATGGTCCCATAACACTCCCCTGTGGCACGCCAGAGGTTACTTTAACGTCTGTAGATCCGTTCCTGAGAAAAAGGGGTCTTAACGAATGGACGACTTGACCGTCAGATAATGAATGACAAAAAGGTTTTTCTTGTTATATAATTTCAAACTTGCAGTTTTCGAACTTTCTCATTGGATGCACTGTGAAAACTTCCTTTCTTTCAAATTGCGTACTTGTAGGCCAACGAGAAGTATCCTATAGGCTCTGATGAATGAGTTTGCGAGTATCGAAATATGTGTCATAAATAGTCGTATCTTTTTCAGAATGAAATTTTCACTCTGCAGCGGAGTGAGCGCTGATATGAAACTCCCTGGCAGATTAAAACTGTGTGCTGGACCGACAGTCGAACCCGGGACCTCTGCCTTTCGCGGGCAAGTTCTCTACCATCTGAGCTACCCAAGCACGACTCACGACCCCTCCTCACAACTTTAATTCCGTCAGTACTTCGTGTCCCACCTTCCAAACTTCGCAGAAGCTCTTCTGCAGACCTTGCGGAAGTGAGAGAAGGCCGAGGATGAGATGTTGAGACCGGAACAGACCCTAGACCTAACCCTGGAGTGGCAGAAGATCAAGAAGAATTCATTTTAAGCACTTACACTAATGAGACAAAACACACGCGGTCTGGTCACATTAAGGTGACCACCGCCTGTGTTGGGCACCAATGTGCAGTAAACCACTCATAGACGACAGGTGACACCACTAGCAGTGGAGGGTATATAAAGCGTTTCGGAGATATGCAGTAAATAGTGCAGCCTGAAACGCCCTGCTAAACACGCAGGACAGGACAGGTAGTTGGAATTGTGGAAAGGGGCCAAAATGAGTGGCTGTTAGTTACACTCGAACACATATAACTTTATTTATTTGACCAAACATTATAGTACAAATTCTTGAACTTAGTTATCGGCTGCATACGCCACACTATCTTATGCCTTAAGGGCACAACCACTTTAATTAAAAAAACAAACTCAAAATTCAGACAACAAAAAGAATATTTAGAAGGCAGAAGGCCTCACGTTAAGTAAGTTCTATAATTTGGCTGAAGGCCCAAAAATCTAACACTTGTAAAGCCACAACCTTAATTTAAAGACGGCTGAAGGCCGATGATATAAGACTCAAGGTGAAATTAGATAAAAAAGCACAAGGTAGAAGGCCTTATCTTCAATTATGCTGAAGGCCCCAAACAGTCTGATGCTCAAAATACAAAGATCCTTAATTTAAAAACGACTGAAGGCCCATGACTTAAAACACAACTAAAATAATTTTTATTAGGCAGAAGGCCCAAGGCTTTATCTTTACACAATATATTAATCAAGCTGAAGGGCAAATAATCTAACACTTGAAAAGCAAGGAACTTCAATTTTAAAGCGACTGAAGGTCCATGACTTAAAACATCACTAAAAACAATTCAACTTTAATTCAAAACCATTGGCTATGAGCCATACAAATACACACAACAGAAAATAAGAAAGGCAGTGGCAGCAAACGGCGCTCAGAAGTTCCGGGGGTCGGTCAGCACTTAAAATACTAACGTTCACTTAGGTGAGACAGGCAGTCGGCCCAACCATTGTCGAACCTTCGGTAACTCGAACACACGCGTTGTTGCTTATGGGAATGTCCCAACAGCCAACAACGAGAACCAAACAGCACAATGTGAACGGTCTTGACTTGCTGGTAAATTAAATCCAACTCAAATTTCGTGTCCAGGGTCGGTGAGCCACGGACCTCGTAGCAATGGGAACAGAACCACAGACTCCCACACTGCGTAGAGACCTCCAGCGGGCCCGGCCAAACTGTGCCCCGCGGAGATTTCCTCGCAGCTCCACGCCAACCAACCGACTGCCACACACCAGCACAGAGACAGCACAAAATAACTGAGCAGTCGACATCACAAGCTACACACAGTTTCACCAACACTTGATTGAAGGACTAGACAATGCTAACGGCAGCGACTGTGCAACGACAAGGACGAATCAAGAGTTGGCACACGCAAACAACCCATAAGCGATCGCCGGCCAACATACCCGTCGTCCAACAAGGCGACTGACTGACGACCAACCAAGGTGGTCCACACTCAAGTCATATGTATCGGCAACCGTCGGCAACAGCACTGGGAAGATGACGTAGTGTGGTGTGAGATATCAATGACAAATGGTTTGTTCGGTACGGGTATGGTGAGAAAGACCACCTAAATTGTGATCCTTCTCCGCTATTGGCTGTTGCGTTCGGAAGTTGTGCGCCAAAATGATGATCTTCTGTTATTAATATTGGAGAAACTAAGCAGCTCCATCCTTAACAATCACATACAACTGTTCGCTCGACGAAAGATCCGTATCCAAAGACTGGAAAGTTGCACAGGTCATACCAATATTCAGGAAAGGTAATAGGAGTAATCCACTAAAGTACAGACCCATTTCATTAACGTCGATATGCAGCAGGATTTTGGAACATACATTGTCTTTGAACATTATGAATTACCTAGAAGAAAATGGTCTACTGACACCCAGTGAACACGGATTTAGGAAACATCGTTCTTGTGTAACACAACTAGCTCTTTACTCACACAAAGTGTTTTGACAAGGGATTTCAAATCGATTCCGTGTTTCTGAATTTCCAGAAGGCTTTTGACACTGCAGGCCTACGACACAAGCGGCTTGTAGTGATATTGCGTGCTTATGGCATATTGTCTTAGTTATGTGACTGGATTCGTGATTTTCTGTCAGAGAGGTCACAGTTCGCAGCAATTGGCGGAAAGTAATCGAGTAAAACAAAAGTTATTTCTGGCGTTCCCCAAGATAGTGTTATAGGGCATCTGCTGTTCCTCATGTATATAAACGATTTGGGAGACAATCTGAGCAGTCAAATGGTTCAAATGGCTCTGAGCACTATGCGACTTAACTTCTGAGGTCATCAGTCGCCTAGAACTTAGAGCTAATTAAACCTAACTAACCTAAGGACATCACACACATCCATGCCCGAGGCAGGATTCGAACCGGCGACCGCAGCGGTCGCTCGGTTCCAGACTGTAGCGCCTAGAACCGCACGGCCACTCCGGCCGGCTCTGAGCAGTCGTCTTAGGTTGTCTGCAGATAACCCTGTCGTTTATCGACTAGTGAAGTCGTCAGAACATCAAAACTAATTGCAAAACGATTTAGTAAAGATATCTGTGTGGTGCGAAAATTGGCAATTGACCCTAAATAACGAAAAGATGAGGTCATCCACATGAGTGCTGAAAGGAATCCGTTAAACTTCGCTTGCACGATAATTCAGTCAAATCTAAAGGCCATAAATTCAACTAAATACCTAGGAATTACAATTACGAACGACTTAAATTCGAAGGAACACACAAAAAAATTTGGAAATTTGTGGTAAGAGCCTATGGGACCAAACTTCTGATGTCATCTGCCCCTAAGCTTACACACTATTTAATCTAACTTAAGCTAACTTACGCTAAAGATAACACACACACACCCATGCCCGAGAGAGAACTCGAATCTGCGACGGGGAGAGCCCCTCGCACAGTGACAAGGCGTCCTAGGCCGCACGGCTACGCCGCGCGGCGAACACATAGGAAATGTTGTGGGGAAGGCTAATCAAAGACTGTCTTTTATTGGCAGGACACTTAGAAAATGTAACAGCAGGACACTGCCTACACTACACGTGTCCGTCCTCTTTTAGAATACTGCTACGCGGTGTGGGATCCTTACCAGATAGGGTTGACGGAGTACATCGAAAAACTTCAAAGAAGGGCAACACATTTTATATTATCCCGAAATAGGGGAGAGGATGTCAGTAAAACGATAACGGATTTGGGATGGACATCATTAAAACAAAAGCGTTCTTCATTGCAACTTTCTCCTCCGAACCCGAAAATATCTTGTTGACGCCGACCTACGTAGAGAAAACCGATCACCATGATAAAATAAGGGAAATCAGAGCTTGTACTGAGATATATAAGTGTTTGTTCTTTCCGCGCGCTATGTGAGATAGGAATAATAGCGAATTGTAAAGGTGGTTCGATGAACCCTCTGCGAAGCGCTTAAATGTGATTTGCAGAGTGTCCATGTAGATGTAGATGTAAATGTACTTGCACCTAAGAATCCCAGCCCAAGACCAGGATGCAATGCGATCCGATGCAACATTTTTAAATCTGAATAAATTAGGGTCGGCCGCAGCAAGTGTCACTGCAAGTATAGCACCGGTCAGAGCCCAGTATCAAACTAAACACTTTAAAGAGACCCTCAGATACCACCACCAGACTGGCATACGAGCACCGCACTCCAACTGGATTCTATCAACTCCTCCCTATAATGTCCAGCACAAACAGATCAGGGTACCATCTAAAGTCTAAAAGGAGAAAACTATACACACACAAAAACACCACGCTTCAAGTTTCCACTGCAACAAACTGAAGTTATTGCACTATATTTGATCATGTCAAGTCCGCACTTCCAACTAACGAATGGATCCACGCTATGCTACGCGGTTCCTTCCTATCGAGGTCGCGTGCGCCCACAAAACCACAACACTCTCTTAGAAAGCCCACAAACGACCAAGCCAGTTCCCACAACCGCGACCAGAGATGCACTTACGAATTCCTAAGCTTCCCGCATAGGCAGAATAGCATTTTTGTTCACTAAGGATCACTCACTGCCGACTTGCTACATACAATACTCTCTTGAAACACCATTTCCGCCCCACAGAACGCACAACTGAGATGCTACTCTCGCGAAGGCTGCTGTCGACTTCCCGATGTCGCAAAACCTCTCTGGTTTACTGGTAACATCCTGGCTTTGTTATTGACCTATGGCGGGTACATTAGCAACCTTCCATAACACATTCACTGTCTGACCAAGAACGTCAGGCAGCCAGAAGGGGATGAGTAAACAAAATGAAATTTCACGGGTGTAGAGAGTATGCGACGTTATTCCAGCGGTTATACGATTGAGTCAAATTGATCAAGATCATGGTAGCTCAAGCTCAGTTATCAGTTTGACTTTGAACTCCCTCTGGTCTGTGTGCATGCACTGATTCGGGTGGGAGGATGTCGAACAGCCTTTGTATCCTCTCTTGGTACAAGCTGGCCCAAAACTGTTGTAACTGGTCCTTGATATCAAGCATACTGGTAATGGAACCGAGATGACTTGCCAGCTGGTCCCACTCATGTTGTATCTGGGCCAGATCTGGGAATTTTGCTGGCCGAGGAAGTATCGAAACATCATGTAGACAGTTCATAGAGAAACATGCCATAATTGGAAGACCATTTCACTGTCGAAAAAAGGCATCACGACACAGCCGCACACCGTGATGTATGGTAGGTTGCTGTGTAATGCTCTGAGTGACTGGGGCATACAGTCATCTTTGTGGTCATCTGCCTGGTTCATAGAAGCCAGTGTACACAGAGTTTTGCAATGTGCAGTTCTCCATGAGAGATAACAGATCAAGATGCAGGATGTTCGCGCCGTTCCGTCATGCCGTCAGTGTTTCCTCAAACACTATCAGCGGTGATCTGAGTACATAGCCGATGGCTCCCCGAAGCATAACGCCAGGTGTCACAGCTCTGTACATCTCCGAAGCATTGGAAGAATTGGATCTCATCCCAGTACGCCGTCATACTCGCCAGCAGTGGTCATCCGGAGTAGTACAATACTGTCATTTATGGCTTGACACAATTCAAAGCCATTTATTTACGGTCCATGCGCCACGCCCCCACCACCACTCCAAACGCGGCCTTTTGTCTTCTGGTGAGTAATTCCACAATCTGGCTGCTACTAGTCTCCGATCTATGGTGCAGCATGACAGAATGTTGCAGGGAGTCTCGGATGGTAGGAGCAAGAGGTTACGATGTGCTTGGTGAACAATAAAGTAATACTCCATTGTGATGGTACCGAGCGAGGTGGCGCAGTGGCTAGCGCACTGGACTCGAATTCGAGAGGACGACGGTTCAAACTCACGTCTGTCCATCCAAATTTAGGTTTTCCATAATTTCCCTAAATCGCCTCAGGCAAATTCCGGGATGGTTCCTTTGAAAGGACACGGCCAACGTCCTTCCCTAATCCGGTGGGACCGATGACCTCGCTGTTTGGTCCCCTCCTCCAAATGAACCAACCAACCATTGTGATGGTCAGAGATTGACGCCACAAATCTGGATACTACACGATTCGACCAGCTGCCCAAATGGAGACCCACAATGAGACCATTTAAAAATTCTTTCAGGTACTGATAACACTGTCTCGTACGAGTACGCGGATCTCCGTGTCCTTAACTAAACATCTGACGCTGTTCACGCCCCTTAATACCCTATAAAGCCTGCTAACAATACGCAACACGAAAAACACAAATGCATTCTGATGGCAACTTTACCTGTCACGAAGAATTGCAACTTGAATCATTTACATACCCGCCGACGTCGATGACGTGTACAAGCATGAAGTTACTACGTCTTCTTATGCTTCACTTTTTTGTGAGGTACTGAATTCACCTAATGCTTTAGTTAAAATACTTATGAGTTTATTTCAAAGATTCACATTGCTTCCGTCATTAGAGATGGCTATTTGGTGCTAGTTGCTCATGCAGTAAGTTATCAGTTAGCCGTCGCACTTGCTAAACAGCTGTGTTTTCCCACTTTCTTAAAAGTTACGTTCGATAAATCGATAAGGTTTGGCGTGCTGATAACGCATCCAAGATGTTCCCATGACGAGTGACTTATCTATCCAACTCATTATGACAGTTCACGAGAGGCATTCATTCATTTTTCCCTCAGCCGAATGAAATAGCACACTAACGACTCCATCATCGACTGCACAATGACCTGAGAAGTAAATATGTAGTGTACATGCCTAATAAATTATGACCAGAGTCTTTGTTACTGTCGTCCGCTCTAGGCGTTTGCGTCTCCTAGATCGGAAGTTGAAATCTGCCACTACTGTCATAACGTGGTAGGAAATGTACATACAACATTCACCATACCTTTCGTCAGTATTAAAAAGGGGACCGTACGAACCTCCACTCGCCGACCTGATTCGCATTAATAGCATCAGGTCACGTCTAGGACTTCAACATAGATAGACAGGAAAACGCAGCTGTCAACAATTTTCGAAAAAATCATGTTTGAACATTTTAGGCGTGCTTATATACTTTGTAGTGTCGCTTGTATTCAAGAATCCCGCAACCGAAAGGTTAAGCACTTACTTTCAACAGCGCGAGGTCTTTGGGTCGAATCTCCTTGCCAGCACTTCTTTTTTTCAGTCCCACGTGACTCTAACAAGATATTTATTATGACTGTGCAAACTATCAGCATTTAATTATTCATTTATTATTATCATTCCGTTTCTCCTGAAAAAAGAAGAAAAAGATTTTCGTAAGGGGACTGACAATAACAAAAACCGAGCGAGGTGGCGCAGTGGTTAGACACTGGACTCGCATTCGGGAGGACGACGGTTCAATCCCGCGTCCGGCCATCCTGGTTTAGGTTTTCCGTGATTTCCCTAAATCACTCCAGGCAAATGCCGGCATGGTTCCACTGAAAGGGCACGGCTGACTTCCTTCCCCATCCTTCCCTAATCCAATGAGACCGATGACCACGCTGTCTGGTCTCCTTCCCCAAACCAACCAACCAACCAATAACAAAAGATAAACGTAAGTTTAATCAAAACACTATAGTCATTTTATTTATATAATTGTATCTACATTTGTGACAAGTATAATATATAATCTACAGAGCATTGCAGAAATCAGGATGATAGTCATCATAGAAACTCGGAAAACAATAATTAATGCGACATCCAGCACTTGTAATGAATACCTAATTTTTGCATGTGAATGATTTTTTCAAAGTGTCTACTGCAAAAAAAACCTGGTTGACATTTATAAACGGTTCTCGATCATTTCACAATTTCGCGACATACTGAAACGTTACGAGCCGTCTGGCTTGCCCCCTTCTATTAATAACCTAACACTACGTGCTCTTTGTAATGACTGGAGATAACCGGGACACGTGATTCTCATCACTTCATTTAACTCTGATTACCGTACTTGTCCAAACTACTTATCGATGGCTACACTCCACACAAATACACTCCTGGAAATTGAAATAAGAACACCGTGAATTCATTGTCGCAGGAAGGGGAAACTTTATTGACACATTCCCGGGGTCAGATACATCACATGATCACACTGACAGAACCACAGGCACATAGACACAGGCAACAGAGCATGCACAATGTCGGCACTAGTACAGTGTATATCCACCTTTCGCAGCAATGCAGGCTGCTGTTCTCCCATGGAGACGATTGTAGAGATGCTGGATGTAGTCCTGTGGAACGGCTTGCCATGCCATTTCCATCTGGCGCCTCAGTTGGACCAGCGTTCGTGCTGGACGTGCAGACCGCGTGAGACGACGCTTCATCCAGTCCCAAACATGCTCAATGGGGGACAGATCCGGAGATCTTGCTGGCCAGGGTAGTTGACTTACACCTTCTAGAGCACGTTGGGTGGCACGGGATACATGCGGACGTGCATTGTCCTGTTGGAACAGCAAGTTCCCTTGCCGGTCTAGGAATGGTAGAACGACGGGTTCGATGACGGTTTGGATGTACCGTGCACTATTCAGTGTCCCCTCGACGATCACCAGTGGTGTACGGCCAGTGTAGGAGATCGCTCCCCACACCATGATGCCGGGTGTTGGCCCTGTGTGCCTCGGTCGTATGCAGTCCTGATTGTGGCGCTCACCTGCACGGCGCCAAACACGCATACGACCATCATTGGCACCAAGGCAGCAGCGACTCTCATCGCTGAAGACGACACGTCTCCATTCGTCCCTCCATTCACGCCTGTCGCGACACCACTGGAGGCGGGCTGCACGATGTTGGAGCGTGAGCGGAAGACGGCCTAACGGTGTGCGGGACCGTAGCCCAGCTTCATGGAGACGGTTGCGAATGGTCCTCGCCGATACCCTAGGAGCAACAGTGTCCCTAATTTGCTGGGAAGTGGCGCTGCGGTCCCCTACGGCACTGCGTAGGATCCTACGGTCTTGGCGTGCATCCGTGCGTCGCTGCGGTCCGGTCCCAGGTCGACGGGCACGTGCACCTTCCGCCGACCACTGGCGACAACATCGATGTACTGTGGAGACCTCACGCCCCACGTGTTGAGCAATTCGGCGGTACGTCCACCCGGCCTCCCGCATGCCCACTATACGCCCTCGCTCAAAGTCCGTCAACTGCACATACGGTTCACGTCCACGCTGTCGCGGCATGCTACCAGTGTTAAAGACTGCGATGGAGCTCCGTATGCCACGGCAAACTGGCTGACACTGACGGCGGCGGTGCACAAATGCTGCGCAGCTAGCGCCATTCGACGGCCAACACCGCGGTTCCTGGTGTGTCCGCTGTGCTGTGCGTGTGATCATTGCTTGTACAGCCCTTTCGCAGTGTCCGGAGCAAGTATGGTGGGTCTGACGCACCGGTGTCAATGTGCTCTTTTTTCCATTTCCAGGAGTGTACTTTCAGAAACGACTTCCTGACACTTAGATCTATACTCGATTTTAAACAAATTTCTCCTCTTCAGAAACGCTTTCCTTGCCATTCCCAGTCTACATTTTATATCCCCTCTACTTATACCATCATCAGTTATTTTGCTTCCCAAATAGCAAAACTCCTTTACTACTTTAAGTTTCTTATTTCCTAATCTAATTCCCTCCACATCACCCGACTTAATTCGACTACATTCCATTATCCTCGTTTTGCTTTTGTTTTTGTTCATCTTATACCCTGCTTACAAGACACTGTCCATTCCGTTCAACTGCTCTTCCAAGTCCTTTGCTGTCGCTGACAGAATTACAATGTCATCGGCGAACCTCAAAGGTTTTATTTCATCTCCATGGATTTTAATACGTACTCCGAATTTTTCTTTTGTTTCCTTTACTACTTGCTCAATATATAGATTGAATAACATCGGGGAGAGGCTACAACCCTGTCTCACTCCCTTCCCAACCACTGCTTCCATTTCATGTCTCTCGACTCTTATAACTACCATCTGGTTTCTGTACAAATTGTAAATAGACTTTCGCTCCTTGTATTTTACCCCTGCCACCTTCAGAATTTGAAAGAGGATATTCCAGTCAACATTGTCAAAAGCTTTCTCTAAGTCTACAAATGCTAGAAACGTAGGTTTGCCTTTCCTTAATCAAGCTTTTAAGATAAGTCGTAGGGACAATATTGCCTCACGTGTTCCAATATTTCTACGGAATCCAAACTGATCTTCCACGAGGTTGGCTTCTACCAGTTTTTCCATTCGTCTGTAAAGAATTCGCGTTAGAATTATGATGCTGTGACTTATTAAACTGATAGTTCGGTAACTTTTACATCTGTCACCACCAGCATTCTTAAAGCTGCGTGCCCTCGGGAAAAATTACGGCTGTAGCTTCCTCTTGCTTTCAGCTGTTCTCAGTACCAGCTTCGAAATGTGGTGCTACAGAAGAATGCTGAAGACTACATGGGTAGATCACATAACTAATGAGGAGGTATTGAATAGAATTGGGGAGAGGAGGAGTTTGTGGTACAACTTGACTAGAAGAAAGGATCGGCTGGTAGGACATGTTCTGAGGCATCAAGGGATCACCAATTTAATATTGGAGGGCAGCGTGGAGGGTAAAAATCGTAGAGGGAGACCAAGAGATGAATACACTAAGCAGATTCAGAAGGATGTAGGCTGCAGTACGTCCTGGGAGATGAAGCAGCTTGCACAGGATAGAGTAGCATGGAGAGCTGCATCTAACCAGTCTCAGGACTGAAGAGCACAACAACAACAAACGTACTTGATTCTGAGTATTGTTTTTGATAAACGTGTACGCGTTGTCTGTCTGAACTAATGTCGGTCCGGCTCAGGGAATTCGTGGTAAAAGGGTGAGTTGGGTGCCCCACAGCGTGAGGGAGATATGGTTAGGGTTTTGATTGGTTTTGTGGTTGGGGATGTTGCGGTGCTTGAGGAGGATAAGCTGGGTTTTGGAGGGGTTGGGTTTAATGCGCTATTGTCGCATCCAGTCTTCTAGTTTGGTAAGGAAGGTTACTGTCTGGTTGTTGATAGTGTTCGACGAGGGTACTGAGTTGCAGTAGGCTGCGTCATCTATGTATATTTGAAGTTGTTAAACAGCGGCTCTTTTATACCCCGGGTCCAGGCAACTGCGCCTGCGCAAGAAGCGGAAGAGGTGCCCCCTGCGAAGCGAAGAAACTGCTGCGCTGCCGGCGGTAGAAACTGTCTAAAAGTGATGAATCGCAAACTGAGATGTAGTGGGTCTAAAACAAGGCCATTGTCGTTTTATATCAGATATGGTTCCATATCTCGCTTAAAAGAAAACCTTTATCTCTATTAATGTCATCAGTTAATCGTATTTCGATGCATTCCTTGGGCTCACAATCCCAGTAACGAGAAGCAGGAGCAATAATTTGCGTCTCTTTAAACGACATGTTAAGCCCTTCATTGAGACAATGTTCGGCGACGGCAGATGTTTCAGGCTGGAGAAAACGTGTGTGACGCTGATGTTCCACACATCGGTCATGAACAGTGCGAATATAGACCTTTCCACAATGACAGGAAATTTTATAAATTCCAGGCTTTCTCAGTCCCAAATCATCTTTAACAGATCCATACAGGGTTGTAGTCTTGACCAAAGCCAAAAGAGCACTTTTAATATCATATTTCCTGAGAATTCTAGAAATTTTTTAAGAAATACTTCCAGCAAAGGGTAGAAAAGCAACGGATTTACTAGTATCCGGCGCTGGTTCACTTGATGGTCCAAACTGAAAAGCACGATTAATTTGATGAGCGGTATATCCGTTGAGCCTGAAGACAGCCTAAAGATGATCTAGTCCCTGTGTCATATTTTGGGTATCAGAAATGGCATAAGCTCTCTTGACCAATGTACGTAGAACTCCTATGCGCTGACGTGGTGGATGACAGCTCGTAGAATGAAGATAGCGGTCCGTAAGTTGGGTTTATAGCATACGCCATGTCCCAAGGTACCATTTACATTTTTAGGTATTAGAACATCCAAAAAAGGTAATTTTTAATTAAAAGATGAGACTGAACATCTACGGTCGACCTTCGTGTAGAATGGCTATTCTACCATGGAGATAAATCGAGCACTTCGCTCTAGGCAGAGAATCAAGAACAATGAGGAACAACAACCGCCTAACGGCAAGGTTTTTCTTCCGTCCAATAGTAAGGTCACACATCGCATTGGGAAAGTGCTAAAGCAAGTATGATGTGGAAACTATTTTCAGTCCTACCAGGAAAATAAAAGAATATTTAAGATCGGCAAAAGATGCACGACATCCTTTGGCTACACCCGGATTTTATAAAATTCCTTGTAGTTGCGGACAGGTTTATATCGGTACCACAAAGAGAAGTGTTAACACCCGTCTTGTTGAACGTAAGAGAAATCGCCGCTTGGGTCACACGGGTAAATCGGCCGTAGCAGAACATGTTTACCAGGAAGGTAATCATGAAATAAAATTCAGCGAGACGAGCGTCATATCTAAAACCTCGCATTATTATGCGCGCATGCATAGAGAGGCTGTCGAGATTGATAAACACCGTAATAATTTTAACAGGAAAGAAGAAGGTGTTACACCGGATAAAATGTGGATGTCAGCGTTGCATCGGAAGCGTGTCGATCGATTACTTTCAGTCGAGAAGACAGTCTCATAGCCGACGCCACGTGATGGACAGTGACACCTTCTGCACTGCCTATACAGGGTGTTACAAAAAGGTACGGCCAAACTTTCAGGAAACATTCCTCGCACACAAATAAAGAAAAGATGTTATGTGGACATGTGTACGGAAACGCTTAATTTCCATGTTAGAGCTCATTTTAGTTTCGTTCTTCCACCAACGCTCAATGGAGCACGTTATCATGATTTCATACGGGATACTCTACCTGTGCTGCTAGAACATGTGCCTTTACAAGTACGACACAACAAGTGGTTCATGCACAATGGAGCTCCTGCACATTTCAGTCGAAGTGTTCGTACGCTTCTCAACAACAGATTCGGTGACCATTGGATTGGTAGAGGCAGACCAATTCCATGGCCTCCACGCTCTCCTGACCTCAACCCTCTTGACTTTCATTTATGGAGCATTTGAAAGCTCTTGTCTATGCAACCCCGGTACCAAATGTAGAGACTCTTCGTGCTCGTACTGTGAACGGCTGTGATACAATACGCCATTCTCCAGGGCTGCATCAGCGCATCAGGGATTCCATGCGACGAAGGGTGGATGCAGGAGGACATTTTGAACATTTCCTGTAACAAAGTGTTTGAAGTCACGCTGGTACGTTCTGTTGCTGTGTGTTTCCATTCCATGATTAATGTGATGTGAAGAGAAGTAATAAAATGAGCTCTAACATGGAAAGTAAGCGTTTCAGGACACATGTCCACATAACATATTTTCTTTCTTTGTGTGTGAGGAACGTTTCCTGAAAGTTTGGCCGTACCTTTTTGTAACACCCTGTATAATCAGCGCTTCCTCGAGTTCTCTTTACAATTCGCCGCTTTACCTAGGAGGATGTCTTCCACAGTAGGAGACTAAACGTCAGGGGAGAGTTTTATACAACTACCACGGCCTATCGGCCCGGAAGTTTTAAGTGAAGAATGAAAATATCATCCACGTATCTCCAAACAATAAGGTTGAAGAGAAGTAGTCCTGAGAGCGATATCTTCAAAATCTTCCATAAAAAGATTGGCATCAATAGGGGAAAGAGGACTCGCCCATAACCATACCGTCAGTTTGTTCATAAAATACGTCGTTAAATAAAAAAATACGTCGATGTCAACATATGGTGACACAGCTCAGTAGTTTTATCATCCAAAAGTTGACCAATTAACAACAAGGACTCTTCCAAAGCTACCTGGATGAAAAGAGAAACCACATTAAAACTAGCTAATAGATCAGATGTTCCAACACATAAAGACTTCAACCGTTGAATAAAATCAGTCGAGTTGGATACATTGTGTACCGTGATTCGTCACTCCACACAACGTTTTTCCACTGTTAAGTCGTCCAATGTTTACGCTCCTTACACCAAGCGAGGCGTCGTTTGGCATTTACCGGCGTGATGTGTAGCTTATGAGCAGCGGCTCGACCAGGTTCAAATGGCTCTGAGCACTATGGGACTCAACTGCTGAGGTCATTAGTCCCCTAGAACTTAGAACTAGTTAAACCTAACTAACCTAAGGACATCACAAACATCCATGCCCGGAGCAGGATTCGAACCTGCGACCGTAGCGGTCTTGCGGTTCCAGACTGCAGCGCCTTTAACCGCACGGCCACTGCGGCCGGCCTCGGCCAGGTAATGCAAGTTTTCTCAACTCCCGCCTAACTGTCGTAGTACTTGCAGTGGATCCTGATGCAGTTTGGAAGTCCTGTGTGATGGCCTGGATAGCTGTCTGCCTATTACACATTATGACCCTCTTCAACTATCGGCAGTCTCTATTGTCAGTCAACAGACGGACTCGGCCTGTACGCTTTTGTGATATACGTGTCTCTTCACTATCACATCGGAAACAGTGGACCTAGGGATGTTTAGGAGTCTGGAAATCTCGCGTAGAGACGTATGACACAAGTGACACCCAATCACCCGACCACGTTCGAAGTCCGTGAGTTCCGCGGAGCGCCCCATTCTGCTCTCTCACGACGTCTAATGACTACTGAGTTTCCTGATATGGAGTACCTGGCAGTAGGTGGCAGCACAGTGCACCTAATATGAAAAACGTATGTTTTGGGGGTGTCCGGATACTTTTGATCACATAATGTATATTTGCTTAGGTAGTGCATGTAGCGATATCCTATAGTTAAAAGTGTACTGAGCAAAAGATTTCCGATGAAAAAAGCACATACTATGAAAGTCATGCGGAAGATAAAAAGATTTACCTGAGCAGGTTGTGTTGAAATCACGCAGCTGCTTGTTTGTGCTTCAACCAGCTTCTCGTCCTGTGCTTAATTTAGTCGAAATTACCGTTATTTCTGGTATTTCGCCCTGCCTTCAGTTAGCTTTTTCTTACAACTTAGATGACACTCCTGACGAAACCATGAACGAAAGCGAGTACGCTTATCGGCGTTATCCACGTGGAGGTAGGAGTCATTGCAAAAATCCGCGTAGAAGCTGTTCTCCCACCGCGAACGCAGAATGTCGCGCGGCCCATTAGAGAATCCACGAATCAGGGCAGACATGGGTAATTTGAAACGTTCGATTTCTAGAGAAGCGAGAACTGTATATCACTCTCATATTTAAAGATAAAAAGTGAGAGATTATAGTTGATATATAAGATCTACGTCGGGTTGAACCTGCTTTTATCTTTACAGAAATGAACTCGGCAACGCTTTATCTTGAATGGAGACGATCAGGGCGTGCCTCGTGCGTCACATCTAATCTTTCAATTGCATCACGAGGTATCTTTATCCGAAGTGGTACTATCGCCAGACATTTAGCCACACCTTCACAGGGTTTCAGTTTACGCTTGTGATTGACTGCGACCAATATGAAAAATTAGTCACGTCACATACAAGCAGGGGTTACGCAGATGCTACAGAATAACAGTGTGGCAAAGTCAGTGTTTACAAAATGGAATGGAGAGTTAGGTTCATTTCCGAGTGAATTAAGTTGCAATTGTCAAATACCGGGTGATCAAAAAGTCGGTATAAATTTGAAAACTGAATAAATCACGGAATAATGTAGATAGAGAGGTACAAATTGACACACATGCTTCGAATGACATGGGGTTTTATTAGAACCAAAAAAATACAAAGGTTCAAAAAATGTCCGACAGTTGGCGCTTCATCTGATCAGAATAGCAATAATTAGCATAGCCGGCCGGTGTGGCCGAGTGGTTCTAGGCGCTTCAGTCTGGAACCGCGCGACCGCTACGGTCGCAGGTTCGAATCCTGCCTCGGGCATGGATGTGTGTGATGTCCTTAGGTTAGTTAGGTTTAAGTAGTTCTAAGTTCTAGGGGACTGATGACCTCAGATGTTGAGTCCCATAGTGCTCAGAGCCATTTGAACCATTAATTAGCGTATCAAAGTAAGACAAAGCAAAGATGATTTTCTTTACAGGAAATGCTCAATACGTCCACCATCATTCCTCAACAATAGCTGTAGTCGAGGAACAATGTTCTGAACAGCACTGTAAAGCATGTCCGGAGTTATGGTGAGGCATTGGCGTCGGATGTTGTCTTTCAGCATCCCTAGAGATGTCGGTCGATCACGATACACTTGCGACTTCAGGTAACCCCAAAGCCAATAATCGCACTGACTGAGGTCTGGTGACCTGGGAGGCCAAGCATGACGAAAGTGGCGGCTGAGCACACGATCATCACCAAACGATGCGCGCAAGGGATCTTTCACGCGTCTAGCAATACTTTTTTTTTGTTCTAATAAAACCCCATGTCATTCCAAGCATGTGTGTCAATTTGTACCTCTCTATCTACATTATTCCGTGGTTTATTAAGTTTTCATATTTATACTGACTTTTTGATCACACGGTATATAGCAGTGATGAGCGAGTACTGTGGTGTTGTGTTTGTGTTTCAGTGAATGACTGAGGAAATGAAGGTAAGGCAGAGGGAGAAACCTGGTGCAGGCGCGCAGCCTACTCCTGTCGAATAGTGTTACATTACAGCTGGTGAGAGTGGGTGGGGGAGAGGGGGTGGGGGTGGGGGGTAGGCCCTGCAGGAGAGGAACCGAGCTTACCCTCTCCATCTTATCGACGACGGATAGGAACCGATAATGTCCTATGCTCTTACTCCATGAGACACTGAACAGAAATGTGAAATCAGTACCAGTGATCAATCCTAAGGAGCCCAGAAGACGAAAGATGTTGACGAAAGAATGTTCTGTTGACTCCATGGAAACTAGAAGCGGACAACAAGTGGACGAGGAGAATAATTAACTATTATTTCTTTGGTACTTATCACGTATGGAGCCACACTTGATAACGTTCCGTGATTACAGAATATTATTTTGTGGTTGCACAATACGTCGTGATGGCCACGTGTGCCTGAGATGAAGCTTTCTGCGCTTCTAAATCGATAACGATTTACAAACAACATTAAATACAGCTGCGTGATGTGGATATCATGACAAAGAGAACAAATGCTAATTACTCTCCGCAACAAGTGTACATCAACTACCCTCCCCAATTTCTTCAAGCGAGGTAGTCAGGGTAGATGGGGAAAGTCGTTCGTGGAAAACCTATTCGGGCAAAGAAATTGGAATATTTGTCAATGATTTCAAACGCTAGCTCATTTTCCGATTGTAGTGCCAACTGAAAATTATAAGAAAAAAAATGATAAATGGACTGCAAATTATTGACAGTTTAGTAAGTGGACATAAATAAGGAGATGGTATGGAACAGGTAGAACATGGGGACTTGTATTATTCCAGTGGAAGAAGAATTGTTATTAACAAAAGGGTTCACACAACCAACTTTGCATGGCATTCGTTAGGAGGGAAGTGGCGGGGGAGAAAGGGGGTCTGTATTTATCAGTCCAGAGGTGGTGTGAGATCGAGACTGTAATCTTAAAGATGGTACCGGATGCAAAGAAAAGTCAAGTAATGCCATGAGCACTCCCAACGAAACAGTCACGTAACGTATTGATACATAAGCATCTCGAGTGTTTACACATATGAACACTGCTTCAGATAAAGCGTGAAAAATTGTCAGCATATCCGGCGATTAAATACCTCTGGGATCCCCGCCCAATCTTATCTTTAAAGTTTAATGAGATACTTACGAGTAATTAACTGAGAGTTTTCTCGACTATATCGTCTATGATTACCGTCCCGTCAGAATTGCGGTTGAGGAACGATGGAGTGCGAAGACATCTCTTCACAAACTACAGTTATTCTGACGCCGGGAGATAGGACGGTTAGCTCGTAAAATGTGACGTAATTGTTGAAATGTCGTCCGCGACTGCAAAAGATTTTTATATACTGCTTATTAATTGGCAAAAATCGCAAAAGTCACATTCTAATTCCAAGTTTCAGGTATCAATTGCAGCTGCCTACAGATCAAATATGCAGCACGTGCAACCTCGTGATGCTATGGCCACAAGTTGTCACGCACTGAAGATGGCTTTACTGGAAATATGACACAGTTCATAGTGTGTGACTAGCTTTGTGAGAGTTATTGGTTAATGTTGTTGTTGTGGTCTTCAGTCCCGAGACTGGTTTGATGCAGCTCTCCATGCTATTCTATCCTGTGCAAGCTTCTTCAGCTCCCAGTAACTACTGCAACCTACATTCTTCTGAGTCTGTTTAGTGTATTCATCTCTTGGTCTCCCTCTACGATTTTTACCCTCCACGCTGCCCTCCAATACTAAATTGGTAATCCCTCGATGTCTCAGAACATGTCCTACCAACCGATCCCTTCTTCTAGTCAAGTTGTGCCACAAGCTCCTCTTCTCCCCAATTCTATTCAATACCTCCTCATTAGTTATGTGATCTACCCATGTAATCTTCAGCATTCTTCTGTAGCACCATATTTCAAAAGCTTCTATTCTCTTCTTGTCCAAACTATTTATCGTCCATGTTTCACTTCCATACATCGCTACACTCCATACAAATACTTTCAGAAACGACTTCCTGACACTTAAATCTATACTCGATGTTAACAAATTTCTCTTCTTCAGAAACGCTTTCCTTGCCATTCCCAGTCTACATTTTATATCCGCTCTACTTATACCATCATCATTTATTTTGCTTCCCAAATAGCAAATCTCCTTTACTACTTTAAGTGTCTCATTTCCTAATCTAATTCCCTCAGCATCACCCGACTTCATTCGACTACATTCCATTATCCTCGTTTTGCTTTTGTTGATGTTCATCTTATACGCTCCTTTCAAGACACTGTCCATTCCGTTCAACTGCTCTTCCAAGTCCTTTGCTGTCTCTGACAGAATTACAATGTCATCGGCATACCTGAAAGTTTTTATTTCTTCTCCATGGATTTTAATACCTACACCAAATTTTTCTTTCGTTTCCTTCACTGCTTGCTCAATATACAGATTGAATAACATCCGGGAGAGGCTACAAGCCTGTCTCGCTCCCTTCCCAAGCTCTTGCAAGTCCATGCTGTCTCTGACAGAATTACAATGTCATCGGCATACCTGAAAGTTTTTATATCTTCTCCATGGATTTTAATACCTACACCAATTTTTTCTTTTGTTTCCTTCACTGCTTGATCAATATACAGATTGAATAACATCCGGGAGAGGCTACAAGCCTGTCTCGCTCCCTTCCCAACCACTGCTTCCCTTTCGTGTCCCTCGACTTTTATAACTGCCATTTGGTTTCTGTACAAATTGTAAATAGCTTTTGGCTTTCTGTATTTTACCCATGCCACCTTCAGAATTTGAAAGAGAGTATTCCAGTCAACATTGTCAAAAGATTTCTCTAAGTCTACAAATGCTAGAATCGTAGGTTTGCCTTTCCTTAATCTAGCTTCTAAGATAAGTCGTAGGGTCAGTATTGCCTCACGTGTTCCAATATTTCTACGGAATCCAAACTGATTTTTCCCGAGGTCTGCTTCTACTAGTTTTTCCATTCGTCTGTAAAAACTTCGCGTTAGTATTTTGCAGCCGTGACTTATTAAACTGATAGTTCGGTAATTTTCACATCTGTCAACACCTGCTTTCTTTGGGATTGGAATTATTATATTCTTCTTGAAGTCTGAGGGTATTTCACCTGTCTCATATATCTTGCTCACCAGATGGTAGAGTTTTGTCAGGACTGGCTCTCCCAAGGCTGTCAGTAGTTCTAATGGAATGTTGTCTACTCCCGGGGCTTTGTTGGTTAATAAGTAAAGTGTAAAAACTTGTAATGTGTGCTGAAGAGCCAATAACCAGAGTGACCGGAGTTTATAAAATGAATCGCTCTTTTGGCATTCCAGGTGTTTAGTTTCCACAGATACCATATGATTGTTTATTGACAAACTGTCCATTTTGGTGGGTGATCTGCATATGTCAAGGATGCTTATTAAAGCGCTTAAAACTGTGTGCCCAAAAGGGACTCTAACTCAGATCTTGAAAGTTAGTGAATGACCTTTCCTCAGTTGAGCGTTCCAAGAACACTCACGACCTACCTTTTAAAATGGGTCTTGTAGTGCTTCTCTGCTACTTTTATGCACATCCTGGTGAGCTACCATATGTTTACAATGTGACAAAGTAGAGCGTCGTCACAGCCAAGTAGCTCAGCCAAGTAGGTCTGACTGTCGCACCGTTTTAATGTCAGAAACGCTCTTAACCAGCTATGATTCCATAAGGATCCGTTGTGCGCAGCGACCGTAGACCATAAGGAAGGAGAGTCACACAGCAATCAGTCGTAAACCCATTAGTTTTTAATTACCCTTGCGTATGTAGATTTTAACTATAAATAACCATGTTCAGTGCACTTGAGTGCCTGTTCACCAGTAAGATCGTGTGGTGACGTTTACTGCCGCGAACCTGTTGGGTTGTAAATCAAGTGTACTGAAGATGGCTGTTTATAGCCGAAATCTAGATACGCAAGAGTAATTAAAACCTAGTGGGACAAGATCTATTGCTGTGTGCCTCTCCTTCCTGTCAGAAACGATCATGATAGCGCATCGTTGCTGCAGACAGCAAGTTTCATTCCGGGACGGAACTTCACGCTACGGCTAAACCATACCTCTCCCAGAAACCTATTCCAGAGAGTCTCTGTGGAATTTACAGGCACTGAGAGACTGAAAGTCTGAGATGATTACAAAATAGAACTAAATTTACAGAGAAACTTTGCAATGTGTGGCAAGTACTGATTGGGTTCGGAAGTGTGTTACAAAGCCGTTGTATCCCCTCCTGAGGCAAGCTGGCCCACAACTGTTGTAACTGGATTCAAAAATGGTTCAAATGGCTCTGAGCACTATGGGACTTGACAGCTGTGGTCATCAGTCCCCTAGAACTTAGAACTACTTAAACCTAACTAACCTAAGGACATCACACACATCCATGCCCGAGGCAGGATTCGAACCTGCGACCGTAGCAGTCGCACGGTTCCGGACTGCGCGCCTAGAACCGCGAGACCACCGCGGCCGGCGTTGTAACTGGGCTGATGAGAGAATTGACGTCCGAGATCGTCTCATACATGTTCTATCGGGGACAGATCTGTCGATCTTTCCGGCCACAGAAGTACCTCAACATGACCCAGAAAGCCGGCCGGTGTGGCCTGAGCAGTTCTAGGCGCTACAGTCTGGAACCGCACAACCGCTACGTCGCAGATTCGAATCCTGCTTCGGGCATGGATGCGTGTGATGTCCTTAGGTTAGTTAGGTTTAAGTAGTTCTAAGTTCTAGGGGACTGATGACCTCAGAAGTTGAAGTCCCATAATGCTCAGAGCCATTTGAACCATTTGACCCAGAAAGCACACAGAGAAGCGTGTCCTATGTGACACTATACTGCTGCGTGAGGAGGCAGTAAGTCGGTGACTTACCGTTGTACCACCAGAATTTCCTCAATTATAACCAGCCGTGACCTGAAGTCATAACCAATGGTCCCCGTAGCAGGACGCCAGCTGCGCCTCTCTAAAACATTAGAAAAAAATGGACCATTTGCCAGGTCGCTGCCATGCTCGCCGATGATGATTATCCACGCTAGTGCACAACCTCGATTCATCACTGAACATAATGCGACGCCATTCATCAACAGTCCATGATTCTCAGTTATGGTACCATCCTGGACGTAGCAGTTTGTGTTGTCATGTTAATTGTATCCTACGCATGGGATGGTAAATTTCTACTCTAGTAGTTGCTAGTCTCCGACTAATAGCACAGGATACACAGAGTATTGCAAGGGATTCCTTATTTGATCACGGATGGCAGCTGCAGATGTGAACGTGTTACGAGGTGTTGGGCGCACAATACTGTGATCCTCCCTTTTGGTGATCGGGCGTGGTCGACTGGAACCTTGACGAGTGTGCTTGCTCTCAGGTTTTTATGCAGTCCAATGCCGAACCACTGTCACGTCAGAGCGCCCCACAAATCTGGATATTGCACAGTTCGACCAGCCAGCCAAATAGACAACCGCAATGAGGCTCCTTTGAAACTAATGTCTGGTGTTAGAGGGGTGAGGGCTCAGTAAGAGGAAAGTACCTAACGTGCATGTGCAACACGAGTAGCTAGGTCCCAGTGGAAAATACTAGCTGCCTCAGAACCAATATTTTAAGTGGGCCTATGTTGGTAGTACATCGGATATCAACTGCGTTTTTTTTAATAGGAACCCCCATTTTTTATTATATATTCGTGTGGTACGTAAAGAAATATGAATGTTGTAGTTGCACAACTTTTTTCGCTTTATGATAGATGGCGCTGTAATAGTCACAAACATATGGCTCACAATTTTAGACGCACAGTTGGTAACAGGTAGGTTTTTTAAATTAAAATATCAGAACGTAGGTACGTTTGAACATTTTATTGCGGTTGTTACAATGTGATACATGTACCTTTGTGAACTTATCATTTCTGAGAACGCATGCTGTTACAGTGTAATTACCTGTAAATACCACATTAATGCAACAAATGCTCAAAATGATGTCCGTCAACCTCAATGCATTTGGCAATACGTGTAACGACATTCCTCTCAACAGCGAGTAGTTCGCCTTCCGTAATGTTCGCACATGCATTGACAATGCGCTGACGCATGTTGTCAGGCGTTGTCGGAGGATCACGATAGCAAATATCTGTCAACTTTCCCCACAGAAAGAAATCCGGGGACGTCAGATCCGGTGAACGTGCGGGCCATGGTATGGTGCTTCGACGACCAATCCACCTGTCATGAAATATGCTATTCAATACCGCTTCAACCGCACGCGAGCTATGTGCCGGACGTCCATCATGTTAAAAGTACATCGCCATTCTGTCATGCAGTGAAACATCTTGTAGTAACATCGGTAGAACATTACGTAGGCAATCAGCATACATTGCACCATTTAGATTGCCATCGATATAATGGGGGCCAATTATCCTTCCTCCCATAAAGACGCACCATACATTAACCCGCCAAGGTCGTTGATGTTCCACTTGTCGCAGCCATCGTGGATTATCCGTTGCCCAATAGTGCATATTATGCGGGTTTCCGTTAGCGATGTTGGTGAATGACGCTTTGTCGCTAAATAGAACGTGTGCAAAAATTCTGTCTTGGTGCCGTAATTTTTCTTGTGCCCAGTGGCAGAACTGTACACTACGTTCAAAGTCGTCCCTATGCACTTCCTGGTGCATAGAAATATGGTACGGGTACAATCGATGTTGATGTAGCATTCTCAACACCGGCGTTTTTGAGATTCCCGATTCTTGCGCAATTTGTCTGTTACTGATGTGCGAATTAACCGTGACAGCAGTTAAAACATCTACTTGGGCATCATCATTTGTTGCAGGTCGTGGTTGACGTTTCACATGTGGCTGAACACTTCCTGTTTCCTTAAATAACGTAACTATCCGGCGAACAGTCCGGACACTTGAATGATGTCGTCCAGGATACCGAGCAGCATACATAGCACACGGCCGTGGGGCATTTTGATCACAATAGCCATACATCAACACGATATCGACCTTTTCCGCAATTGGTAACAGGTCCATTTTAACACGGGTAATGTATCACGAAGCAAATACCGTCCGCCCTGGCAGAATGTTACGTGATACCACGTACTAGTACGTTTGTGACTATTACAGTGCCGCCTATCACAAAGCGAAAAAAGTGGTCCAACTAAAACATTCATATTTCTTTACGTACTACACGAATATGTAATAAAAATGGGGGTTCCTATTTAAAAAAAACGTAGTTGATATCCGTTTGACCTATGGCAGCGCCATCTAGCGGGCCAACCATAGCGCCATCTGGTTTCTCCGTTCAAGTTAGACAAGTTTCGTTCTTTGTAGTTTTTTCGTTTGACGTGTATTTCGTGAGATATTTGACCCGGTCACGATCAATGGACCACCCTGTATGCAGACCAAAGTGAGAAATGAAAAGTTGTACCAACGCCTGGATTCGAATCCGGGTCTCCTGCTCATTAGGCAGATGTGCTAACCACTATTTCATTCTGGCACAGTGGCTTCGGACAACTTCAGGGACTACGCTAGCATGTCTCCCTCCTCAATTTCGAATTTCCATTCACAACTCACCCCACTTGATACTCCCCCTAAAATCAAACACCATTGCAAAGGCTCTCCAATTGTACTGGAATAGCACCTCAGCATCGAACGAAGTGGGAGATCCTGTCTCAAACCCAGATATAAGTAGAGGTTGAAAATATCGCTTCTGTTGTAAGTTACTTCATTTTCACACGCCCGGTTTTGGACTGTTATAAGCCCATCCTCACGTGTTGTAGCTGTGCTGTGGTCCCCGAGTGGTTTAATCAGATGAAACATTATAGATGTTTGAGACTTGAAAGGTCTTAGGAACCATATACTAGTAGTTTCATTTGCTCAAAGCACCTATACCTGGCGAGGACAACCACTGATCTCTTCAGTCCAGGAGCACACCACACTCAGCCTCTTACGGGAATCGTTGAAATGCCGCAAGTAACGAGGATAATGGGCAAAGGACATTACAGCAGTAGTGAGTGGAAAGTTGAGAATTTGTCTCTGACGGGAGGCGGGTTAAGATAGTCATTGTAGCTGCGATGACCACTGTGTCTGGATGGTCAGTGCATCTGCCTAGTAAGCAGGAGACACGGGTTAGAATCTCAGTCCAGCACAAATTTTCAACTTTCTCCATTGATTTAAATCAATGCCCACTGGCAGCTAATGTCTTTAATTCATTTATGTTTTGATTCATACTGGCTGCAGGATCAAAATGGTGTCTATTCTTCTCTACATGTCAGAAAGAACAGACGCCACATACTCTCCTGGAAATTGAAATAAGAACACCGTGAATTCATTGTCCCAGGAAGGGGAAACTTTATTGACACATTCCTGGGGTCAGATACATCACATGATCACACTGACAGAACCACAGGCACATAGACACAGGCAACAGAGCATGCACAATGTCGGCACTAGTACAGTGTATATCCACCTTTCGCAGCAATGCAGGCTGCTGTTCTCCCATGGAGACGATTGTAGAGATGCTGGATGTAGTCCTGTGGAACGGCTTGCCATGCCATTTCCATCTGACGCCTCAGTTGGACCAGCGTTCGTGCTGGACGTGCAGACCGCGTGAGACGACGCTTCATCCAGTCCCAAACATGCTCAATGGGGGACAGATCCGGAGATCTTGCTGGCCAGGGTAGTTGACTTACACCTTCTAGAGCACGTTGGGTGGCACGGGATACATGCGGACGTGCATTGTCCTGTTGGAACAGCAAGTTCCCTTGCCGGTCTAGGAATGGTAGAACGATGGGTTCGATGACGGTTTGGATGTACCGTGCACTATTCAGTGTCCCCTCGACGATCACCAGTGGTGTACGGCCAGTGTAGGAGATCGCTCCCCACACCATGATGCCGGGTGTTGGCCCTGTGTGCCTCGGTTGTATGCAGTCCTGATTGTGGCGCTCACCTGCACGGCGCCAAACACGCATACGACCATCATTGGCACCAAGGCAGCAGCGACTCTCATCGCTGAAGACGACACGTCTCCATTCGTCCCTCCATTCACGCCTGTCGCGACACCACTGGGGGCGGGCTGCACGATGTTGGGGCGTGAGCGGAAGACGGCCTAACGGTGTGCGGGACCGTAGCCCAGCTTCATGGAGACGGTTGCGAATGGTCCTCGCCGATACCCCAGGAGCAACAGTGTCCCTAAGTTGCTGGGAAGTGGCGGTGCGGTCCCCTACGGCACTGCGTAGGATCCTACGGTCTTGGCGTGCATCCGTGCGTCGCTGCGGTCCGGTCCCAGGTCGACGGGCACGTGCACCTTCCGCCGACCACTGGCGACAACATCGATGTACTGTGGAGACCTCACGCCCCACGTGTTGAGCAATTCGGCGGTACGTCCACCCGGCCTCCCGCATGCCCACTATACGCCCTCGCTCAAAGTCCGTCAACTGCACATACGGTTCACGTCCACGCTGTCGCGGCATGCTACCAGTGTTAAAGACTGCGATGGAGCTCCGTATGCCACGGCAAACTGGCTGACACTGAAGGCGGCGGTGCACAAATGCTGCGCAGCTAGCGCCATTCGACGGCCAACACCGCGGTTCCTGGTGTGTCCGCTGTGCCGTGCGTGTGATCATTGCTTGTACAGCCCTCTCGCAGTGTCCGGAGCAAGTATGGTGGGTCTGACACACCGGTGTCAATGTGTTCTTTTTTCCATTTCCAGGAGTGTATATGCAAGTACAATGCGGTGATCCAAAGCTTTAAAAAGACAGAAAGCGTCAACGATAGTCCTCGAAGTGGACGTCCCCCTGTGTCTCAAGCACATGTTGACAGACGGCAAGCTTCATTTCAGCGCAGCCCCCTGTAGTCAGTTCCTCGTGTATCACACGAATTGCAAGAAGCAATATCAACTGTCCATAAAGCGTGACATAAGTGGTTACGCCTTTTTGCGTACAGAATGCAAATGTCCCAAGCATTGCAGTGAAAAGATCGTCCTCTGCGGTATTCAGTCGCTTGTTCCATATGGTCTTCATAGATCCTGATCATGACTACCTGAAAAAGCGACTGTTTTCATATGAAGCAACATTCTACATTCTTGGACATTAGAATTTGGCGCTCCAAAAACCGACACAACACATGTGAACATATCCGTGGGACCCAGAAGATTAATGTTTGATGTTGTCTAACTCGCGTTTGGGTGATAGGCCCCTTTCTCTTTGCAAAGAAAACCATAACGGGAAATGTTTAGCTGAACACTTCCTGGTACCACAGATCGAAGAACTCCAGCCATCATCATCTCCCAGCATGATGGTGCACCCACACACTGGAGTTCGAAGGTGTGCGACATGCTGAATGGCACATTACATAAGAGGTGGATGGATCGTGGTGGTCTTATCGCATGTTCCCCAGGCTCTCCCGTTGTCGTGTCGTCAGATTTCTTTTTGTGGTGTTTCGTCAGATATCGTCTGTACACACCAACGACACTGCTACCCTTCGCGCACGAATCAATGAGGCTGTCAGAACTGTTGATGCTACGATACTTATCCGTACATGGAAAAAACTCAAATATTGCTTTGATATTCTACAAGCGGCGAGGGGGTACATATTGAAATCCTAGCATAGCAGAAGGAAAAAACTTCGAGAGCTGCTAAACGTTTTATAACGAATCACGAATCTATGATGTTTTCCAAATTAGGATTTTTTGAAATGATAGCGAACTTTATGTATTACTGTATTATCCTCTCCATGACATAAATTGTAAATCCAATCCGTTATTAACTGCACCATGAACTGAGAAGGTGACGTAACTCTGTCCAGCTTCAAGTTACGTTCAAAAATAAAACCGTCGTTTTTGTGTTTCTTTCTCTAACCATCCAGTTCCCAGGGGGATGCTTGTTTTTACAAAGAAAAAATTTTCTTGAGATGATAATTTCTTTAACTAAGAGAGAAATTGACGACGGCCTTAAGGATGTGAATTAGATGGGCTATGATGATGGTGGTCTTTAAAAACAGTAAAATCAAGGAAAAAGAGGCAATGTTAAGGCTTTTGTTTACAGTAAGCTGGAATTACAACGTTAAGTCCGGGTCTGGCCCAAATTTTCAGTTATCCTGATACATTCACACATCGCTGCTTTTTTTATGTTCGTGTGTTGTGACGGTACTGGGCTGTCTCTCAGACATTGTTTACACGAAACATGATTCACTAAGCGCCATGGAAATTGCGATACTATCGGGAAATATTTGGACTAGCATTTGCATTCGTAGTAATGGCATTGGACGACAACGTGGAGCCCCTCCCACCATCTTGTGTGGAGTTCAGGAACCTGACACTGTACATGGGTATCAGTCCATTGCAAGGTGTGGTCTGCACTGGTAAACATACGAGATGTGACAATAAAGTAATAAGACTGATTTTCTTTGCAGGATGTGGCAACCCTGTAGGCTTGCGTAGCTACAATATCTTTGACCTTGGTCTATAAGCTACTTCTAGTCCAAGTGGCACATCGATGCAACTGCTCAGTCGTGAGTTGTGCTGTAATAAGCTAACACGCGTTTGTGTCTCTCGTTATTCAAATGGAACCGCATAATATTGCGCAATGGTATGCCATTTCTTTTTGCGTTAAATTGGGTGAAAACGTGACGACAACTTATGGTAAGCTGCAGAAGGCTTTTGGAGAGGAGGTTGTATCAAGAGCTCAAGTTTTTCGTTGGCATAAAATGTTTAGTGAAGGCAGAACGAAAGTTGAAGATGAAGACCACAGTGGACGACCATCAGCCTCACGGTTTCCAAGGAAATTGTTGATGAAGAGTGGGTGCCTCTTGGACAAACAGTTAACCAATATTACTACAAAGAAATTTTAGAAAGACTTCATAAAAGAGTTCTTCGTGTTCGTGCCAACATTGCTGATAATTGGATTCTGCATCACGACAATGCGCCATCCCATACTGCTCTGTCAGCACAGCAATTTTTAACCTCAAAAGCCGGCCGGAGTGGCCGAGCGGTTCTAGGCGCTACAGTCTGGAACCGCGTGACCGCTACGGTCGCAGGTTCGAATCCTGCCTTGGGCATGGATGTGTGTGATGTCCTTAGGTTAGTTAGGTTTAAGTAGTTCTAAGTTCTAGGGGACTTATGACCTCAGCAGTTGAGTCCCATTTGAACCATTTTTTTTAACCTCAAAACAAATTTCAGTACTTCCACAGCCATCTTATTCACCAGATATCGCTCCGTGCGACTTTTTTCTATTTCCAAGACTCAAAATGCGGTCAAGGGACACCATTTTCAAACAACACAAGATGTCCAAAAGGCTGTGACGAGGGTCTTGGAGGATATTACAGAAGATGTGCTCCAGAAACGTTAACATCAATGGCAGAAGCGCTGGAAAAAGTATGTACAATCAGGAGGGAACTACTTTGAAGAAGACAACACTAAACTTGACTAAAACGGTAAGCAACATTTTTTTTCACATCAGTCTCATTACTTTATTGCCGCACCTCGTACGTGAAGTAGTTAATTAGCTGTGAGATCCATGGATTCATTTATTACGTGGTACTCTCAAAATTATAGGGGCTGATGAAATATCTGCACACGGTGCAATGGAGAGACCCGAGTATGAGATGGAGTGATTAATTGCAGAGTCGAATATGCAAATTTATCTTCGCTAGTCAGTAATTCTGTCATTGTTGTGATTGTTTTTGTGAACTTGTAACTAGTCTGTACAATTGTCCTAAAATTAAACTCCGTCTAAACAGACGTTGAAGGACCAACGGGCCGACAAACAACTGCGTCAACCTCAGCCCATAGGCATCACTGGATGCGGATATGGAGGGGCATGTGGTCAGCACAGGGCTGTCGGTGGCGCCCTGTTTTCGTGAAAGGAGCCGTTATTTATCAATGAACTAGCTCCTCAACTGGCCTCATGAGGGCTGAATGCACGCCACCCGCCAACAGCGCTCGGCAGACCTGGACGTTCACCCATCCAAGTGCTACACAAGCCCAACAGCGCTTAGCTTCAGTTATCTGACAGGACTCGGTGTCACCACTGCGGCAAGGCCGGTAGCCTGTGTAATTGTTTTAAATTGTCCTAAATGGCCCACGTTCTTAGGCGATATCTAGTGGTAAAGTGTAGCCTCGGCAGCAAGGTCAATGGAGACTGAGCTCAGGATCAGGTTGGGGAAAGATAGGGATGGAAATTTGCCGTTGGCGTTTGTCTTCAACCATTTTCGAGAACCACGGAAAGCCTAAATGTGGACAGTGGGACACGTATTCTAATTCCAGTTCTCCAAAACATGAGTCCAGGATTTTATTACTGCACCATCTGGCTTGGTCATCCTAAAACCGAAATATGTGATGCCAACACGCATGAGATACGATGAAGAACCACTCGAGAAGCTTCATGCATTATTTATTTTGGGCATCAGACTAATATACGTCATGAAGTGTATGTGCATTGTGTAATGGGACACCCTCCTCTAACATTACCTTTCTTTAATAGAAATAGGAGATACCAGGAATGTTTTCGAATCTTATACACGTGAACATTATCTCAGCTGTTTAACTAAATGAACTTCATTTCGTTTTGTATACAGTGTATTATATTTTAGGCTAAAATGTATAAACAGAAATTAATTTGTTATAATCGCTACGTCCTAACCCTGTATGTACAGTTAAAAATCACTCTTCTTTTAGATGTATTTGAAATTACGAAATATCTGTCACACTTAAAATTTATATTATTACTTGCACAATCGAACGCTGATTACTAAATTTATTTCTGGATTCACTTAAAAAATGATGATATACCTTGGTGAAGATTCTTCTTTTGTCAAGAAAGATCGTGAACTCTTTTGTTTTGTAAACTCTTTGGAATACAGTTAGTATGGCAGAACGAGTTTTAGGAGTGGTGGGCACGTCTCTGATGGAATTGGACGTGTTTTTATGTTTGGCAATAGCAATGTAAATTTCTGCTTTATGGCAGTGTAGATTGTAAAGTCAGTGTATGATAGGAGAATGTGACATAATAAAAAAACAAGTGCAATCATAAATCATGCAACAGGCTTACTTAAAGTTTATCTAGTAATCTGGAACCCCCGAGGTTAAAAAAAAATCAGCCTGCAGAATCTACCCCTAGACGTGGTGAACTGCAGCCGTCAACGAGAAAATGAAGATAAGTAAAAAAGTTATTTGTACGTCTTGCACCAGTTTTGATGAAGAGATTAAAAAATTTACTGGTGATGTGTGTGAGGGTAATATTGCAATGGGTAATCGAAAGTTTTAATTACCACTTCGACGAAACCGAGCTGTGACCATCAAAACAATGATGGAGTTAGCCATTCTCTACACATTCATCCTTCACTGCGAAAGATGTTTCCCATCGATGCCTCACTTGTGGGAGATCTTTGTTGTAGAAGTCTGCATTTTTGCAGTTCAGAAAATATCCCACCTCGAAAACAGTCTCGGTGTCACTATGAAATTGCCTGCAACAAAATGGTTTGCTCGTACAAAGGAAAGAGGAAGAAGTCAATGGGTGTTATGTCGGGAGAATACGGGTGAGGAGGTTTGAAACGTCCCCTTAGAAAAATTAATGAATTACTGTGCTGATAAACCTCTTACATTATTTGATTTTGAAACAGCTGAGCAGAACTGAACGTACTCAGACATTTCGCTCTTTGCCTATTCTGATCAACACTAAATTGACACACAATATTTTTAGCGCAACCCAATCTGACTTTCAATAATCCCTACAAAAGAATGGCCCTGACTAACAATAACCTGTACCTTTCATGAATCACTTACCTCACAAAAATCTTCATTACTCGAACTACTGCAATACAGCGAGCGCCAATACTGCCAGCTAAATAAAAAATTCTAACTACTGAAGTCGCTAACTACTGATAGGCATAGTTAGCAAATGAAAGATTTTGATAAAGAACAATGTATTTACGTTAATAGTGTTCAAAAATCGTAATATATATATATATATCAGTTCATGACATCCAGTCTTACAAATTTACTGTCTGTGATGGACACACATCCAGATCATCCGCTCTCAAAACTCCGCCATCTCTCTCCCCACATCCACCACTGCTCTGCTGGCGGCTCACCTCCAACTGCGCAACGCTACGTGCTGTTAACAGCCAACTGCTCAACGCTACAATGGCGAATATTCCAACAATGCAAACCAGCCACAGACTGCACACTGCACAGTCAGTGATTTTCATATAGGGCGCTACGTGGCGTTACCAACATAAAAACCTAAACAGCCTACTTACAGGTTTAGGAAAAATTTGATGGGGCGAAAAAGCAGCATGTGTGAATGTGTCCTGCGAAGAATGAGCTGAGGGGTTGTTGTGCAGCACAACATTAAAAGCACCCTCTTGGACAACCTCCCATGGCGCTACGCCTTGAATGTGTATCGATCTGATTATCGTGACTGTATAAATTAACTTTGTAAGTGAACCCTGAGATCTGGTCTCTTGAAGGTAGAGAGACAGCTGAGAGTGCAGCCATGGTCCATAATGGGGGAACTCTATGTTTAGTAGTTGTGAAAATTATGTTGCAGAAAGCACGATGTTGGCGCCACTGTCAGTATTACGATCAACAGACTGAGCATTCGGCCACCAACAGCGAGAATGTGGTTGGTTAAACTCGTCTCACAAGACGTGCTGCGAACGTGACGTCATTTTGACGTCACATGCAAAATCATCAATCGGTGCAGCGGACGTCATATTAATTTCAGCATATTTACATGTTTTCTTTTATTATAACTTGCAGCGTACCGTTTCAAAGCAACGGCGCACTGAAAATGTATTGCAAACACGGCACCATTATCATTAGTCGGTCAATAACGCGTTAATGTATAAGCCTTGAAGAGACACTTTGATAACCTAGACACGAGATTAAAATCATACGATCAAGCGCTAAGTAATGGATAATGTCGAGGTTTACGGAGTCGAAGAATTTAGGTTTGTATCCCGCTACATGTTATTATTGTTTTTCATCTTAGCATTGTTAACATCTTATGAATGTAGCACAAGTATTTCTTGCAATAATCAATGTTATCTACATTTCGGACTGATTAGAGAGCGAAGGATGAAATAAATATTTGGCGATGTCGAGTATTTGGTTAGTGAGAAGCCTAAGAGGACAGCTAAAATTGCTGTGACTCAAGCGAACTGCAATAATGTTCATACTCTCCGTTTTCACAAGTATTTGGCTCTTTATTTTTGCATATTTGGCGATTTCCGTGTGTATGTTTAGACATGAACCTAAGTGGACAGCTTAAATTGCTGTGAATAAAACAGCGAGAAACAACATTCACATTTCTCCTTGTCACAAAGTAGATAGCAATTACTGTGGTTGTCGCTATTGCGTGTGGCGTCAAAATGACGTTACCTTTGCAAAAAAATGTTGGAATATGAGTGTTAGCTGAATGTGGCAGGCATCAATGCGACAGCCGAAGATTACACTTTTACGAAATGTGGAAGAATAAAAAACAACGCTATGGTGGATTTGGTCATGTACTAATCTTTATAGCCCATGCCAGAATTGCGAATTTCTTCTTAGATGTTGTATTGAAACTGAAATCTAGTTGGGGATTTCAAGTGCTGCATTGTTATATTCGTTACAAGAAAATGTTCAGAATTCTGATGGAAATGATTAGTAGTTTGGACATGGGTGACTTCTGTTGAATGCTTACGAAGTGCGCTGTCGTGATCAGAACGCAACTTTACGTAGAAACATTCTTGATATTGAACTGAGAGCAGTTCACGCAAGTGACGGTTTACTTAATCGGTGGCAGTGCGATTATTTGTTGACTTCGGTGAAGCTTTGGCTTACTGTCATAGTTACGAATTTTTTCCCCTCAACTTTTTCTGATTGGTCAGATTTCAGTGAGACAAGTCATGGTTTACTAACGACTGGTAAAATCGTCATCGTTAGAGGATTTTTTATTAAAGACCCGTTTGTGTGACTTCTTCCTGAGTTGGTGACTACTGCTCGAAGCACTCAGGTTTCCTTAGGCCAGTCGTTAGATCGAATAGCTGGTCCCGAGGAACAAAAGAACCTCTAGGATAGGGGACCGCCACACAGCTTCTCCTGACCTTCGGTAGTATGCTCCTGTGACGGATTATCCCTTATAAGCATATCATCACGCCTTGGCAGTCCGAAAAACACTCAGGCGGTTTGCCACTTTCATCTTCGTTATTCAGACTTGTCTGACAACACTGGCAGCGTCCCTGACAGATAACCAATGTGTCACGTGATGGTGCATTGCCATGCACTTCCAACAACAAAGCACGGATTGTTGCAGCAGAGTTTTCCTTCAAATGCAGGAAACGAATTACCGCACGACATTCTACTTTACCAATGGGAAACGCCAATTTCTTTTGGAGCTTTTAGTAGAGTGCTGCGATATTGTGGCCCATGTATTACGGTGTGTACCTGGACTGCATGCATGTACCTGGAAACAAACAAAAAAATTAACTTCACAACTTAATTATTTTTAACTTTAGCACTACGCCGCGTACAGTATCTATGCGAAAAGTAAGAACACTTTCGAGACGAAAATTCCTCTCCCATTTGCCCAACGTTTTAGTCAGTAACTAACGTCAAAATGTTATGTGAATAGGAACGACCTTTGGAAACCGTCCTGTGGCCGTAACAGGCAGCCGCGTGTCCGCGTCAAAAGTGAGCTTACGCTAGGGTGACCAAACGTCCCGGAAAACCAGGATTATCCCGGTTTTCATCCTTGTGTGCCGGTGTCCCGAAAATTTGTTTCGGGACACTCAAAAGTCCCGGAATTCAGTTTTTAAATACATTTCGTGAAACTTTCTCTAATTTTTGGGATTTTGCTATATTAAAGGAAATACAACACAAGAAATTAATATATTTTATCTTATTTGTCTATAACCTCCATTGTCCCATACTAGTAATCACAGTAACAGTATTGATACACCCAGGCAATAATTTACTTTGAGCGCTACTTTGGCCAACAAGTAGTAAGTTGTATTATTGTAACAGAGCAATGAAACCGTCCGATTGTCGCGCCACTTACACACTCATTGTCAGAACAGTGTAGTAGTTGATGTTTTGTCAGACAAACTGCAATAGTTTTTTCTCATATTAGTGGTATTATTGCTGCAGTACTGTGAAACGCAATGCCGAAACGTGCCTGCAAGTTCAGTGACTGTTATTCCAAGAAATGGAATTTCATTAAGAAAGGTCGTTTTGATTGCGAAGCAGTGTTCCGTATGTAACTGTTTTATTAGTATAAGTCATGGTGAACGTTCCGACATAGTTGATCACATCAGGTCAAAGAAACACATTAACAGATACAGTGCACCGAGCTGCAGTAAATACCAAATGATTTTATGAAACATCAGTCAAGTGAAGAGACGGAAGTTCGAGCAGCCGAGGTTACACTAGCCTCCCACACGGTAAAACATCACCAAATTTATAGATCTAGTGATTGTACTAATAAGCTTAACAGCATTATGTTTGATGATACTTCCATTGCAAAAAAGTTTAGTTCAGCAAGAACTAAAGTGTCAGCCTTAGTGAAAGGAGTTATTGCTCCCCAGAGTGTAAAGGAAAGCCTTGAATACGTCAAAAAGTCTTCTCTCTACGGGATATCCATTCATGACAGCAATCATAAGGCCACTGAAATATTTCCGTTTGTTGTTCAGTTTTTAGATAATAATCAGGGAATTCAGACCAAAACATCTGACGAAATTTCAAGATTTTGTATGAATACTATCGAAATGCTTGATCTTGAGAAAAATAAATGTGTGGCATTTTGTGGAGACAACACCAACACAAACTTTGGTGGTTTAAAAAGACAAGGCAGATGCAACGTATTTACCAAATTAAAGGCAACATTGCATGGAAACATTGAAGGCATAGGGTGCCCTGCATATGTTTTACACAATAGCGTGCAGACATCTGCTGACAGTTTAAGCTGTGATGTTGAAACTATCGTCATGAAGGTATACTCACACTTTTACATATATACTGTTAGAACAGAGAGGCTTAACGAGTTCTGAGATTATGTGGGAACTGAATATATGAATGTAACGTGTCACTCGAAAACTCGCTGGTTATCCAGCAGTTGAAAGAGTAATCCGCCTGTTTGAACCGTTAAAAGATTTTTTCCTAAATGAAGACAAAGCCCCCAAAATATTGGTTCAGTTTTCCAGTAACCCTTTAAGCGAAACCTACTTATGGTTCATCCACAGTCAGCTTAGCACTTTGAAACACGGGATAAAGGAAATTGAGGGAAGCACGAAAAGTGTAATAGAGGTAAATGATGTTTTGAAAAATGCTCTGGAAACTGTTACTAAGAGGAGAGAACAGCAGTTCATTTCTTTTAATGTTAAATCTGCCCTTAAAGAGCAGAAGTATCAGAAGCAGCGGAAAAGAGTTTTAGAGAAGAAGTTAACAAGATTTATGACACTTGTGTAGAATATCTCAGCAAGTGGAGCGCCTCATATCTACCCTCATTGCCGGTGTTTGATTGGATGCTACTGAAGAGATTGCCAAAATGGGAAAGTGTTGAAGAGACAGTTTCTTATTTGAAGAGTAAAGAGACTGAAATCGATGATTCCATTCTCTTTGATCAGTTCGGCATATTTACAAATTTTGTTGAAGAAAGTCTTCACAAGTGGAATGATGAAAAAAAAAAAAAAAAACACCATTGGAATGTCATGAGAAGTGGGTGAGTTGTTTTTAAAAGCTGTGACTGTCTTCAGCATTACTCTGAGTTGATAATAACTGCAAGGTATTTATTTGCAATCCCAGCCCATAATGCCAATATGGAAAGAATATTTTCGTTCATGAATATCCAGTGGACTGATGAAAGAAACAGAATGGACGTGGACTCTCTTGAAGCAATCCTGCAGATCCTGTACAACTACAAAATGAATTGTGCCGAGTTTTATCACTGTGTCTCAAAGAACAAAGAAAGGATCAAGAAGGCTGGAGGCAGTGAAAAATACCCTTTTCTCCAAAGACAATCAATTCCATCTAGAAGTGCTCAGTAATATTAAAGCTCATGTTAATATTAATTGATTAAAAGTTGAATGGCTGTAAAATTTTGTAAAATCGTAATACATTTCTTTATTACTGTATACGTTTATTAAATGTCATTAATTATACAGATAATCTAGATTATATCAATCTTTTGTATCCTCTTACTAGTTATAATAATCAGGTTAACAAAATGTATCAACAAAACATTAATATTTAAAATTAAGAAACCTGGGTACATGTGGAATGAGATATCCATTGGCACCTGGGTGAATGTGTCCCGGTTTTCACCGAAAGTAATTTGGTCACCCTAGCTTACGCTCATGGGAAACCACAGCACCGCCACGAAAGTGCAGAGTAAGTGCGGGGTTTTTAAGGTTTCTACTCTGTTCCGCTTTGCTTCACGATTGGATCATTAAGTTCGTTTCGCGATCACGTTCTTCGTTTACAGGAAACATTTCTGAAAAGCTTTATAACGAGATCATTTTATGTATGAACTGGTTAGTTTCATGTTCATCTGTCTTGTCACTTATGAGCTAAACAAGTAACGAAAGCTTCGTAATTATTGTGAAAGTTTCTTATATATTTTAACTCGTGTTCGTAAATATCAAGTTGGTATTTGAGATTGATTTGCTAATAGGCTCCATTGTTCATTTCGTGCACTAAAGGTTCACAATACATGATTTTCATGATATGAATGGAGGAATTCTCTGTATCGACAAACGAGTCTTTTGCCGCATGTGCCATCAGTCATCCCTGTGATGGCCTGTCACGGCTAACATCATCACGAGGATTGGGTGATCTAATCTCAACTACGTCAGTACGTCGTTCAGGGTTAAAATGTCCACGATCGAGCCTCTCCTGATAATTTCTTTCGTAATACGTGTTACGATCCCGTGAACTATTTCTTGTTTGGTTGTAATGATAGTCATGTGATCTGAAATCAGTGTTCTCAGTTTCTCGATTTGAATTAAGTCTCGCCTTTCACGCCAATCACTCTTATTTCTTTCAATATACTGATCTCTGTTGGAACTTATTTGGTTCCTAAAACCACGACCTCTGTTTCCGTCTCTGAAACTGCTGCGATTGTATGGCTGATCTCTTGAATGCAAATTGTTTGAATAATAATGATCACGATTATTAGAGAACTGATTAATCCCTTTCATAATTGGTGTCCCGATGTAAGGAGTGTGTCAGAACTCTCCATTACATTGAAAACAATATAGCTAACTTCACACTATTCTTTGCATTGTGTAAGCACTCAGATATCGATAGTAACAATCTGAGGGCTAAACATGGGAGCGCGATTCTAAGCACTGTTGTGAGATGAGGTCTGTCTGCGAGCGTGGAAGTAGTAGTGTCGGTAGAGAGCTCGGAGACAGAAGACCTGTCATTCATACTAGCCTCACGTCGGTGATGGCAGATGTTACCATACTCAAGGCCTGATTTCATTTATACAGCCATGAGAGATTTAGATGGCTTAACTACGCTTGAAGATGGAATTCAAGGTAAGATTCGCAAGCATAGTGCAAAAGCAATTGCAGGGTTAGGCTCCTGATTGTTAGTCCGAGTTTGCAATAATCGCATGTTTCGGTTGTCAGTTAAAGAAGTCTCCTTATAATAATTATTCTCCACATGTAATTAATAAATAAATGCTGTGGTTATTAAATGTTGCCGGCCGAGCGGTTCTAGGCGCTTCAGTCTGGAACCGCGCGAACGCTACGGTCGCAGGTTGGAATCCTGCCTCGGTCAGGTATGTGTGTGATGTCCTTAGGTTAGTTAGGTTTAAGTAGTTCTAAGTTCCAGGGGACTGATGACCTCAGATATTGAGTCCCATAGTGCTCAGAGCCATTTGAACCATTTTTGTTATATGTTAATGTAACTTTTAAATTGAAATAATTGTTTATCTGGCACTCAGCCATTGGTCATTGCGAGGCATTTCACCATGATTAATACTTGGTCATGACGATTTATGAAGTTTTTAAATAGACTTAATTTATGATATCCCTTTTCACAAGTTATTTAGTAGTTAACAGGGCCCAAGCAAACTCCTTTTTATTATACTTATTCTTAGTAACAATAAACTTTAGCCGCTGCTGCTGCGAATTGCTGTAAACAAAATGCAAAAAGGCAGTCATCTAAAGAGGTGAGTGCAAAACTTAGGGCCTAAACAGAGACACTGACAAAGCACAACATGTTATGTACTCTAAAATAGTAAATTCCGTTGCACAAGTCAGATTCTGTGTCACTTGTAAATTCTTGTTCAAAAACGCAGTCAGATACTTTAGGTATTCATTGTTACAGGTTCATTTGTTCCTGCAGTTTTTCATATTCAAATACGCAGTCAGATAGCTTATCCAAATGATAAGTTTTTCATGTAACGATCTGTCGAGGGCTTAAAGGACAGTGAAACGGACACGTATACAGTGTTATGCAGGTTAGATACCGTTTACTGGTAGCTCAGGTTGCTTATAGAGTCCATGTTCACAGGTGAACGGTTGTAGGAACGTCACATGTTGGTTGCATATACGTTACACCGATTCGCAGAATACCCATCATCTGACCTGTTTCGTTGTGATTGGAAATTTTGTCTGTTCCCGTCTCTGAATTTATTGGACGAGTAAAATTCCTCACTGTCAAGCTCGAGTTTTTTGGACGAGTAAAATTCCTCACTGTCAAGCTCGAGTTTTTGCAGAAATTAAAAAGTGTCTTTACAGCGCCCTGCCAAAGTAATGTGTCACAAGCGAGTCGAAGTTTACTAATTCTTACTAATTCAGAGGGACTGTAACAGATTCGAGGAGAAAAGATTCTTGCGTATCGTGTGTTGCAGATAGTCTGCCGGACTAGGAAAGACTGGCTTTTCAAAGTTCTTTAGCATTATGATACTGTTTCTGACTCTTGTGTTGCTTCAGCCCAGTATGCTGATAAGAATGCGCGATAAAATTCTCCTTCCGTTTGGCATTCTTGTGTGATTTCTCTTATTCTTGTGGCCTGTTTAGATTCTAAATAGCCGTACATAAATTCAAGTTTATGACCAAGTGGCCATGATGGTGGGAGACAGTATTGGAATTGTTGTAGCCACGCTATGGGGTGCATGTCGTTGGCAGAATTTCGAAATACTTTAAACTTTCGAATTGTCAGAAAATGACTGTAATCAAATGAGGCATTATAATGAGTGGGCAAATTATTTTTCACTGCGTGAGGCATCCGCATTATTTTGTTTGCGTAACACAATGTGTTCCTGTATCAGTACACCTACATGGTACAAATCAGAAAGTTTGTCAGGACTATTGAAACGGAAACTATAGCTATGGGTATCCTTATATCCGTGACTTATTTTCCGTTCAATGCATGACAATCGGTCATCCAGTTTCCTTACGTCAGACTTGTGCTGTTGATTAACGGTCATCTGTCTCTGTTTAAAACGATGAGACTCTGCAAGGGAACAGGCTGAGTAACATCAGAATTTTTGTCTGCATTGTTAGTCAGTTCGGTCACGGTTACAGAACGTTCGTCTATCTCTTTTGAAGAATATTTTTTAGCTATGCGAGGGTACTACTCCTTTAGCCTTAAATGATGCGTATTGCTCTTGAGGAGCTTGTATCTGAGTTTCAAACTGACTATCCCACTGTTTTAACTATAAGATTTCGGCCGTTTCTGTGTGTTCAACTCCTATTACAAGGTTGAACTCCTCACGTACATCTTGCCTTGTCTGTTTCATCTCATCCCTGAAACGCTCAATCTCTTTCCTAACACTTTCTTTAACCTCTTCTTTAAGACTTTTGTTGTCTTCCTTCACCCTTTTAAACTCCGAAAATAGCATTAGCAAAAGGTTGCCTTTATCTTTAGCACTACTACTGTAAGGACGAGAGAATGGCTCAGTTTGATTAACAACTGTGCTGCAAAACCTTTATCCTGAACTACAGGAGCTGACTATTGTAACAAATTACATCCTACAGACTCACTGTCTAGAGAAACCCAACTGTACTTTCTTGTTCTATTTTTGCCATTGAAAAATTACCCTGAACAATCTTGTCAGACATTGTCCTATCTGACTCAGTTAAATCAGTACTGAGAGGATCCTTCTTCAAGTGTCCCCTCTCTGTCTACAGAATCACCAAAAGTTACATCAGCTACAGCTCTAGCTTTTGACCTATCTCTGGTAGCTTTTGCCATTTTAATGAGCTACAGTAATACAGCAAACAAAAAGGAAATCTCGCACACACTGAAGATCTACACTACACAAGTAACTGCTGAAAACACTTGCTTCAAGTATCAATGAAAACAGAAAAAGTTATCACCGACAGAGTTTACTCTATAAATGCAAGTTAAGCTTCTGATGGTAACACTGTTCAGTAAAATGGCTCTACTTCAGTAAAGGACACACAATAGTACACCCCATAAATAATCACTGTCCATCTGAGCAAATAATACTTACAGTTTCAGCAGACAAGAACACTTTAATGGGAAAATATCATCAACAAAAGAAAAAAAATTGTTCAAATGTGTGTGAAATCTTATGGGACTTAACTGCTAAGGTCATCAGTCCCTAAGCTTACACACTATTTAACCTAAATTATCCTAAGCACAAACACACACACACCCATGCCCGAGGGAGGACTTGAACCTCCGCCGGGACCAGCCGCACAGTCCATGACTGAAGCCCCTCAGACCGCTCGGCTAATCCAGCGCGGCCAACAAAAGAAAAGATCAATCTCAGAAACACTTATTCTACACACGTACATAACACGACAAATGCTCGAACACGGAAGTTGCACTACGCTCTGTAAAATACTTTTCACAAATTGGTGTTCAAGACTGCAGAAAATTCAAAACTCTACTCCTGCTCAAATAAACCTTAACTGCTCTTCAGATAATTTACCTAGCCCATACAAATCAAACTGCGTTGCTGTAATGGAATGCAGTGTATACTAACTGAAATTGTTGCGACACAAATCTTGAAATTAATTGTAAAGTCAAAGCCTATAATTGAATTTTTAATATGTATGTGGTTGTAAAACAAAACTTTGACTGCAAAATCAGTAGACTACCATGTAATGACGCATCCTGGCGAAACAGAACGACGGGTGAAAGTTTTTTATACCGTACACTTAAACTGGTGTTCGTAAGTGTCAAGTTGGTATCTTGAGAAATGTGAACAACGTATTTTTTATATCGAAAAATGTAAAGCACAGTGCAGGGTAAAGAACTATGTGAAACCTTATTTCTGAACGGAAATAGTGGAGCATACGCTACACGACGTGAAATCCAGATTGGTCGGAGCATCAAACAATTAGTCTGAGAGAAAGCAATCCGTTTTCGTTTAAATTTACATACATCTGACTGCAAAACAAAATGAATCAGTTTAAAATGTTGGCCATGAATATTGCTAATCTTTATCTTCATTCTTGCAAACAATCACTATACAACAACTATTAATGTAATTACAGAGCAAATGACTCTGATAAAACTGCTTGAAAACTCACAAGATAACACTTTACTGAACTCTTTTTGCTGGCATTCAAATGGTTCAAATGTATCTAAGCACTAAGGGACTTAACATCTGAGGTCAACATTCCCCTAGACTTAGAACTACTTAAACCTAACTAACCTAAGGACATCACACACATCCATGCTCGATGCAGGATTCGAACCTGCGACCGTAGCAGCCGCGTAGTTCCGCACTGAATTGTTGGCATTAAGCCCCTGAACTGACACTGAGATTATTTTCACAAATACGCTCTGCCAATCATTGTGCCTCATAGAGGATATGAACTTTGATGGTAACTAAATTTATTGGCCTACCTGTGCTCACGGAACGCACGTGTGCTCTGCGTCTTGTTGCTATTAGGAATAATGAATGATATGACTGTCAAAAATCAAATTTCATTTGCTGTACTTACGATGTGCAATGCACTACGGTATCTTACCAATTTTCATAAATGCTTCTCAGTACACAACGGCGATGTGCAATGCGAGTGTGCAAACACTTATGAAAGGAAATGAAAATGGAAAACTAATCTTAACTACCGTTAAATGAGAAGAAAGACTCCCAAGTTTAACTGTGTTTCGTTAAGCCTTAAGAGCAATACACCTTTTCATAAAGTTCTCACACCGAGACATGTTATCAAAATCTTTCTTAATAACTCTCCTTTGTACAACTGCCTCCCTTCACACTTATTTCAACTACAAGACAAGACCGTGTGCTTCATAACAAAATTCCTACAGCAAACTACAACCATGCGCTACCTTCTAACAATGAGAATATACACTGTTACAAATACAAAAAAGACTGGTTTATCTTAAAAGTTGGCTTTAATGATTCTCCCATTACTTTAATCTCAACTGTTCAATACCTTTCCTCAAAAATTATGATCACAGAATCCTTTTTAAATAATGCTGCCTCCACTACACAAGAATGCAACGTGTTATTGATAATGGGCTCACACTGCTACGTTCTTTATAAATCTGACTTGATACTGTAATCAGTGAAATAACATCATACAGCATCTCAAGCCTTGAAGTTTCGTTTCCTCTTCCCCGTCAGGGTGCTTCACTCATTTTTCAGGCTCTGTGTAATATGTTGTACAACATCATTCTCTTTAAAGTCTTACGAAGAATTTAATTATAAAATTATACGTAATCCTTCATTAATACTTAGCAGCTAAACTAAAAATCATTTATATTCTTGTAAAAACAAAATCCTGAACAAGGAGAGTGTGCAAAATTCCTATACTGACAAGGGACGCACATGCACAGTGGGTCGCCAATTTTGCTAGTCTTTCGCATGACTGTAGTACATATTTATATTTATTACTCTGAGCTCCGCAGCCACTGTCGAGAAATCAAATTTCCAAGTTTTACGAGCCTCTTTAATACATACGGCAGCGCTAGCCATCGAGCAGCGGGGCTAGCAGAACCAGCCAATAGCCAAGGAAAATTATAAGTCGACAGGTTTTTTTTCGCAAAACACTTGTATCCTTACGAACAGAATTGTGTTTCTTAAGAAAACATCAACAACAATAAAGATAATAGTAGTTGTGCGATAGTGGCTAGGTACAATAAAAAATGGTAACATAGTTGTGTTAGCTCTGCGAAGTATAAATTTAAAGGCAACCCAGAAATCTCCTGAAATGTTTACAGTCTCCTGAAATGTTTACAGAATGCTTCAACATTGTTGCAGGGTCAGAGATAAATAAAATCTTTTGAAGACTACATTATTCTTCTCTCCCTGGTCCGCATCAGATGGCAAGTCCGGTATTCGAACCGATTATTCACGTTGAAATACGCACAGAGCAGTCAAAAATTTCTGTTGTCAATTTTAAAGTCTGATGAGTATGTCGGAAATGGCATCCATAAAAATGCTTAGTCCAAGTCTGTAATATGTTTTCCATTCTTTTACAAACAGATCCTACACAAATTGTCAGACTGCCAATGATAACTTCTTAACACACAAATGAATGTGTCAATAAATAAATGTTCAATTAATCACGACTGCTTATTATACTTCGGTTATACCTCGCCATGAATGTACCACTATTATTATTAATAATATTTTTGTTGTTGTTCTTACCTGAAGAACCATCTTAGTATTTGGTGGAAGATTACAAAGACGAGAGTCGAACGCAGGACGGACAGATTCTAGTCTGCCGCCTTAGCCTTTGGTGCAAACTTCGTGCCATTGCTCGTCGATAGCGGTCTTTTATGGTACTCATCACGCTCGTAAGACTTTAATCATCGACGTCTCGAAAACAATTGAGATGCGCCCCGTACTAAAGCATAATTTATTTACATCAAACTATGTACTAGCACCCCTTTGCGTGTGCGCTCTGATTGTGAGTCTTCCACCTTTCGCTTGCGCAAGAGAAGCTCCATCTGTTTTTCTCGGAAAGACACCGCATGACAGCAGTGTCCCTATCGCCAGCACAGCGTACGGCAGAAGTGTTTACGTAAAGCAGCTTTCGGGGCTCATGTTTGTCACGGCTTCGTTTCCTGTTTGTACGTACCTACGTCATGGTCAAGTAAACACACACACACACCGTATCTGGAGTTTTGCTTTCTCCCTAGTGTGGAAGATTAAACTCTCGAAACTTTTCATGTCTACGTTCTATGCAAGGCACGTAACACTCACGGAATGCGTCCTGTGTAACTTGTGGGGTGCTTGCGTTACAACTGCCGTAGTTAAGGGGGAGGGGGGGGGGGGGTAGGACGTCAAACGGGCCGACTTGGAGCAGGAGAGGCATCACAGGACATTTTAATTTCCAGTGTCTATACTTTTACAAATAAATTCCTAAAACTTGGTCAGCATCACCAGGAAGGATTCAGGATTCACACTCATTGCAGTGAAAGTTTGAAAACATAACAAAATAATTTTTTTACGTGTGAAATTTCATCATTTTTTCACTTACTAATGGCTGCATTTGTTGCTATAGGCACACTTTTCTTCATAAGTTAGAGAGATTCTTCGACGAATTTTGCGCAACATACATACCATACTCACAGGTGTATGAAACTCTACAATTTATTTATTTATGAAAAAACGAATGAACTATTATGTTTTAAACTTCATGTTTAGGAAAAACACAAATTTTATAGTTAATTACCTCAATTTTACCACAGTTTTTAATAGATTTCGAAAATTGTAGAGTTCCATACACCTTTAAGTATGGTTTGTATGCTGTGCACAATTCATCGAAGAATCTCTCTTACTTATGAAGAAAAGTGCACCTATAGCAACAAATACTGCCATTAGTAAGTGAAAAAAAATGATGAAATTTCACATGTAAAAAAAATTGTTTCGTTATGTTTTCGAATTTCCACTGCTATGAGTGTGAATTCTGAATCCTTCCTGGTCATGCTGACAAAGTTTTATGAATTTTTTTGTAAAAGTATAGACAGTGGAAATTAAAATGTCCTGTGGTGCCTCTCCTGCTCCAAGTCGGTCCGTTTGACATCCTACCCCGCTTAACGTGCGGCGAGTATACAGTGCTCTGTTCACCAACCTTACTTCCATTTCAATTCCTTTTGACACTGACCTTGGACGCCGATAACCTCGATGTTGGGCGTCCCTAAACCACAAACACAACAACAATTAACAGTCACCACATATAAGTGAAAATGCCAGGAAAAAGAATGAAATCATACAATGTTTCGTAGTTGGATTAAACGGATATAGCGTGTTATGATGTAATGGCGCTACAAGAATTTTGAAGTGCGTAGTGGGATAGTAGTAAGAGAGGAGTCTCAATAGTAACGCAAGTAAATGAATATTAAATTTGTTTGTCATAATAGATGCTTATGGAAAAAATAAATAATGTAGTGTTTAAATATTAAAACACTGCATGAGTTACATTTTTTTTTTTTACATAGTACAACGCATACCTAGAATTTGTTCTCACTATCATGAAGAAATATTTACATTGATATTTTTGTGATGTTTGCATGTACGAGGGCTGTTCAAAAAATTTCCGTAACTTTGTCCACAAAATTTTTCTGCGCTTGTGTTTTTACTTTACTTTTTGTGCATGGTCTCCTTCGAAATACTCTCCTCCACAATTGATACATGCTCCCAACACCGTTTGCACTTCCACTTCCAGAAGCAATCTTGGTACGCCACTTGCTGGATCACGCGAATGTTCTTTCATATCGTCTATTATTGCAAATGTTCTTCCTTTCAAGGGGGTTTTCAGCTTTGGAAATATAAAAAGTCCGCAGGAGCCATATCTGTAGAGTACGGAAAATGAGGCACCACAGTGATTTCGTTTCTCGTGCAACAGTCACGCACCAACAGGGATGACTGTGTGGGTTCATTATCGTGATGAAAGAGCTATGAATTGTTTCGTCGCATTTTAGGCCATTTCCATCTCACATTTTCTCGGAGGCGTCACAACGCGTCCCGATAGTACCATTGATTAACAGTTTCTGCCCGTGGCACGAATTCATGATGAACTAAAACTTCATAGTCAAAGAAAACTACCAGCATGGCTTTGACGTTTGACAAGACCTGACAAGGTTTTTTGGTCTTGGAGAACCATTCCCGACCCATTATAAAGACTGCAACTTGGTCGCAACGTCAAAACTGTAGACCCATGTTTCATCATCAGTTATGATTCTCTTAAGGTACATCTCGTTCTCATTTACGCGATCCAAAAGTTCTTCACAGATTGCAAGGCGAAAGTCTTTCTGAGACGAACTTGGCGGCAACACGATGCACTCCGAGGTGCTGTGTCAGGATTTCATTACATCATCCAACTTCTTCATGTCGTATATTGCTGCACTCTCTTAGACTGTCAGTCTTCGATTGTCATGCACAATTTCTATGACGTTCCTGACATGAGCGTCATCGATGGAGGTCGAAGTGCGTCCTGAACAAGGGTCATGTTTAACTTCCGTCTGGCCATTTTTAAACCATATGAACCATTCTGACACTGAGTACTGTTTGGACACTCGTCGCCGTAAGGTCCTGCATCATTTGGTGTGTCTCTGTAAAGGTTTTCATGAGTTTCATCCAAAATTTAATGCAGATTTGTGCTCATCTAACTCTACCATCTCGAAATTCGCAAACTGTGCGACACAACGTTCTACTGAATACAGCACTGAACAATAACTGACAGATTTACAGCACTGAAACTTCTGGCACTTCACTCCAACACACCATTGGCGCGAAATTACGAATGTTCTGGAATTTTATGAACAGATCTCATATGTTGTCATGCCTCTCTTGCCCTGCGGTCGTCTGTCGTCTGTCTGTGGTTTTCGTGCAATTGGAAAATAAGAAAATATAAATCTTTTAATTATTTAATGTGCAAGTGTTAGAACGTAGTATTTTTCTGCTCTATCTACTTACAGGTAGCGAGTATTCTTATTGTTCAGTAATCCAGATAGAAGCAAAACATCACTCACACTGTTCGTTTATGTGAAATCAAAATCTGGTGCAAACATAGGACGACAGTGTGTACAAAGATATTACGAGAGTAAGGATTTCTGCACAGTGGAGGAGGCACAGTACGTATAAGTAAATAGACAAAAACCACTATTTTCTAACACTAGTGCGTAAAAAATGACAAGAGTTCTATTTTCAAATCTTCCAGTTACAGTAAAACCACAAAAAGACGAGATGCAGAACAACACACATCCAAACATCAAAAAATGCCTGTGTAAATATTTCTACTTGATAATGGAAAGAAATTCTCGAAACGCGTTGTGCTATGCATAAGAAACGTAATTGGTTAGGTGTTTCCGTATTTAAACCATAAATTATTTCTACTGCTTAGGAAGTACAGTAACATAACAACACAAGTATAATGGGTATTAAAATAAAATTTTCAACGTCCAAAGAAGCTTTCATGAATGACAGTAATTTGTTAACAATCACCTTAAGATAGACAAGAAATAAATCCACCAAGCCATTTATGTAGAGCATTTTAAGTTATAATTGTGATGGATGGACTCCGGGAAAACAAGAGAATAAAAAAATTCAAGCAATAGAGAAGGAATGCGAAGAAGAGCCACAAAAACTTCTTGGAATGAAGGAAAAAGTCTGTGAACAAACAATAAATCGAAGAGAAAATATGATACACGATACAGAGGAGAAAAATTAAATTGATTTGATACTTAATTCAGTAAAACATCCGAGAAGGAAATACCTTGAGAAAAAAGTCAATAGTCGGGCCCAGAATATTCGTACTACTAAGTGTTATCAGTGGAATGAGCTGCAGCAACCGAAACGAAATGGTACAGATGACAAGGAACAGAGAAAGATGGCTACGTCACAAGTTGTTACCGTTACTCACTGCTCTGAGTGCCGTAATTTGTGGAATGCATTGTCTTACGTTCTCCAGAACGATTTATGTCTCCAGCTACAAGTTATTACACACAAAAAAACAATCTCTTGTACTGCTGATGAAATAAATTTCCTTTACTTTACGTCTATGGTCACAATTTTTTGTTATCAGACTACTGGTTTCGGTTGTAATGACCGTCTTCAGACCTGTTTTACACAAATATGTCATAATGTACTGGAGCCATAGTGACATCGTCAAACGTTGAACACAAAATCAGCACCAGCATCGTCAAATATATGCTGGTGTTGATTTTGTGTGATGCCACTATGGCTCGAGTATATTAGGACACTCTGTTGGCTCTCACCTACATGGGGAGAAATGATAATCACGATAAAATAGAGAAATCAGGGCTCGCACAGAAAAATTCAAGTTCTCGTTTTTCCCGCGCGTCGTTCGAGAGTGGAACGGTACAGAGACAGCTTGAAGGTGGTTCATTGAACCATCTGCCAGGCACTTTACTGTGAATAGCAGAGTAATCACGTAGACGTAGACATGTTTTTGTAAAACAGATCTGAAAATGGTCATTATAGAACGAAACCGGTAGTCTGATGACAAAAAATTTTTGACCATAGACGTAAAGTAGGGGAAATTTATTCTATATTCTGGTCAGTTTTATTTGCGATCATGTCGCAGCTTGTGCAGCTGACGACAGATGTTCAGTTGTAAGGTTTCTGGATGCTCGGCGTTACGCTGTGCGTTTCCACGAAACACAAACACCGTAACCAATTAGATGATGTTGACAGGGTCACGGGAAGTCCTTTCTCGTCGACTGTGACGAGACACTTCGTGGGGAGTTTTTAAGACGGACCTTTAGCGTGAGGACGCCTTGAGATCCTCGGCTATTAGGCTAATTGTTGTCGCATTCTGTTTCGTGTCATCTTTATTACTGCCGTACAAATACACAGCGAGGAGGAACGGCGCCTTAATTTTGCTTCCTTGTGTACAATTTCTGTCAGCATTGTGACACATATTCTAATTCCATCAAATGTCACGTGTAGGAGTCATGTATAACTGGAGCTTCTATGCGAAATACCTGGCAATGTCCAGGCACGGGTAGACCTACGTGGATGGAGAAGAGGTGGGGGTCGCCATAAGAGTCATGACGCCGCTACAAAGAGCACTTTACTAGGGGTATTTACGTCAGTGGTCGTTAAACTGCGGCCCGCGGGCAGCAGTGGCCTGCGACTCTCAGCCGTATTTTGTAATAATACGTTTGTAGCAAATAACTGCAGAATCAGAAATGTCAGCTAACGTTAAGATCGTCTTAAGAGAGTATTTTCCTTGGTCAATAATAAGCGAAGCTACAGAGACAGTAATATTTGAAGATGTGCTTAATTTTAATTGATGCTGGTGAAAGTTCGCCGCTTATGTCAGCGGCAGAGTGATATGTAGCTTGTACAATGCGGGGTTAATACAAGTCGGGAGGGGGGAGTGATACTTTATTGCTTGTCTTCCAGTGCTGCCAACTCACGAGCGTGCAGAAGTAGCACCGGTCAGCTGCTACGGTATAAATGTCAAACAGAAGTAGCATGGATTCGTGAGTGAGGATTATAGAGACGGCAAACTTCATGTTTGCAGCAAGCTGTATGAAAGCAAACTAAGGCTGTCGTAATACACTCCTGGAAATTGAAATAAGAACACCGTGAATTCATTGTCCCAGGAAGGGGAAACTTTATTGACACATTCCTGGGGTCAGATACATCACATGATCACACTGACAGAACCACAGGCACATAGACACAGGCAACAGAGCATGCACAATGTCGGCACTAGTACAGTGTATATCCACCTTTCGCAGCAATGCTGGTTGCTGTTCTCCCATGGAGACGATTGTAGAGATGCTGGATGTAGTCCTGTGGAACGGCTTGCCGTGCCATTTCCACCTGGCGCCTCAGTTGGACCAGCGTTCGTGCTGGACGTGCAGACTGCGTGAGACGACGCTTCATCCAGTCCCAAACATGCTCAATGGGGGACAGATCCGGAGATCTTGCTGGCCAGGGTAGTTGACTTACACCTTCTAGAGCACGTTGGGTGGCACGGGATACATGCGGACGTGCATTGTCCTGTTGGAACAGCAAGTTCCCTTGCCGGTCTAGGAATGGTAGAACGATGGGTTCGATGACGGTTTGGATGTACCGTGCACTATTCAGTGTCCCCTCGACGATCACCAGTGGTGTACGGCCAGTGTAGGAGATCGCTCCCCACACCATGATGCCGGGTGTTGGCCCTGTGTGCCTCGGTCGTATGCAGTCCTGATTGTGGCGCTCACCTGTACGGCGCCAAACACGCATACGACCATCATTGGCACCAAGGCAGAAGCAACTCTCATCGCTGAAGACGACACGTCTCCATTCGTCCCTCCATTCACGCCTGTCGCGACACCACTGGAGGCGGGCTGCACGATGTTGGGGCGTGAGCGGAAGACGGCCTAACGGTGTGCGGGACCGTAGCCCAGCTTCATGGAGACGGTTGCGAATGGTCCTCGCCGATACCCCAGGAGCAACAGTGTCCCTAATTTGCTGGGAAGTGGCGGTGCGGTCCCCTACGGCACTGCGTAGGATCCTACGGTCTTGGCGTGCATCCGTGCGTCGCTGCGGTCCGGTCCCAGGTCGATGGGCACGTGCACCTTCCGCCGACCACTGGCGACAACATCGATGTACTGTGGAGACCTCACGCCCCACGTGTTGAGTAATTCGGCGGTACGTCCACCCGGCCTCCCACATGCCCACTATACGCCCTCGCTCAAAGTCCGTCAACTGCACATACGGTTCACGTCCACGCTGTCGCGGCATGCTACCAGTGTTAAAGACTGCGATGGAGCTCCGTATGCCACGGCAAACTGGCTGACACTGACGGCGGCGGTGCACAAATGCTGCGCAGCTAGCGCCATTTGACGGCCAACACCGCGGTTCCTGGTGTGTCCGCTGTGCCGTGCGTGTGATCATTGCTTGTACAGCCCTCTCGCAGTGTCCGGAGCAAGTATGGTGGGTCTGACACACCGGTGTCAATGTGTTCCTTTTTCCATTTCCAGGAGTGTAGCATGCAATGGCTAAAAGAAAAGTGACGTTCTAAACATGAAGTAAACATTTTTGGTCGCGTCTCATACTGCAATTACTGTTATTAATTATTGAAACAGACTACTCTATGTAGGTTACGAATTAATAGTAAGATCGGCAGGGGAAAATGTGGTAAGGTGGCCGGAAAAGTGGCCATTGGATATTTTCTGTCCTGAACAGTGCTATTGCCTGCCGAGAAGTGGTCATATCAGTTCTTAAATACATCACAATTGTTCTGAGTGAGATTGAGAAAGGAAGCTCGTCCCATAATTTTTTAGTAAATTTTTTTTTCTTTTTAAGTCGTCTGATGATAGTTAAGTCATGTATGCTATTCCGTTACTTTATTTGTGCGGAGAATAATAATTTTTTTAAATATTCATGTTTAGGTAACGTCATATGGCCTAAAAATGAAGTGCCTTGTTATTTATTTCATTTTGATAGTTTCTTCTATCGATCACTATTACTGATAAGGCGTCCGACCTGGAAAAGTCTTCACACTACACGTCGGGAGAAGTGGGCGAGGTGGCCACCCCAGTAATAGTAAATTCAAAAAAAAAAAAAAAAAAAAGGAAAGGCGCATAATGCAACAGATAAATCTGACTTTTAAATCCTTTAATATACGATGGTGTCATTCGCCTTTCTATCCCTCTGTAACAGTTATGAAATAAAGTTATATTATCTAAAACCGTCTCTGTTCTGTTGTGTTTGGCATAATAGAACAATTCGATTGAAAAGGATGCGCTGCAGCTGCTTGTATTCTTCCAGTTACTTGGGCATCAAGATCCTAGAAAATGTGCATGAAAATCAAAAAAACAAACATGGCCTTCTGTTGCGATGGCACTGACCACAGTACCCGCTTAGGAATGGAAAACTGGTCACTATGTAAGCCTTCAGAAGAAGGAATGCAGCCCCAGTAATTATTATTATCATTATTATTTTTATTTTTTTTTTTACTTTACATTTTTGTATCTGGAAACCAGGTCACAATCTGTAAACTCAGTATAGGGCCACGTCCAAGGCTTCTTTCTTGTCCAGTCATAAATCGTCGGGGTTGCGCCTGTAAGTTTAGGCAGGCGAGTAGATGCTCCATATCCTGCATAGCGCCACAGTTACACTTTTCATCCGTGGTTCCAAGTCCCCTCCTAATCGTATTGTCTTCACTGGGGCCACCCCTATCCTTACTCGGTTCAGAGTCCTCCATGTCTTCCAGTTTGTGCTGGATCCGCCGGACACTTCCCAGTGCAGGTGGGTAATCAGCTGGTGGTTCTTCTATTATCGTGGCTAAGAGCCTTTTACGGGATTTCAACCGCCCTGGTTTACACTCGCTGCCAAAAAGGGGATGCCGATCGTCAATTGTTCGTCTGAGCCTCTCTGTGAATCCATGTGATGCTCTCCGAGAGTTGGAATTCGCAAACCGGGCAGCTCTATATAGTTTTGGTAGGGAAGTAGGTTTCATGCATCCCGTTGTTAATGGACATGTTTCATAAAGACTTAAGTCGACCTTCTTTTCATGGGTTGAGCTAGACCATGCTCGGCAGGCATATTCGGCTCTAGAGAAGCATAAGGCCTGTGCGGTGGTTCTTAATATGGAAGGTTTAGCACCCCATTTGCTGTTAGCTAGTTTCCGCAGAATATTATTTCTGGCAGTTGCCTTTTGTCGCGTCTTTTCGCAATGGTAACTGTATGTCTACATCTACATCTACATCCATACTCCGCAAGCCATCTTATGGTGTGTGGCGGAGGGTACTTTGAGTACCTCTATCGGTTCTCCCTTCTATTCCAGTCTCGTATTGTTCGTGGAAAGAAAGATTGTCGGTATGCCTCTGTGTGGGCTCTAATTTCTCTGATTTTATCCTCATGGTCTCTTCGCGAGATATGCGTAGGAGGGAGCAATATACTGCTTGACTTCTCGTTGAAGGTATGTTCTCGACTGCGCGTCTCTCTTGCAGAGTTTATCCATCATCTCCGTAAAGCTTTCGCGATTACTAAATGATCCTGTAACGAAGCGCGCTGCTCTCCGTTGGGTCTTCTCTATCTCTTCTATCAACCCTATCTGTTACGAATCCCACACCGGTGAGCAGTATTCAAGCAGTGGGCGAACAAGTGTACTGTAACCTACTTTCTTTGTTTTCGGATTGCATTTCCTTAGGATTCCTTGGCAACAATATTTTATATTTTTACGAGTATTGTGTTCCAGATATTTCAGTTAACTTCCGGTGAACACACCATCGTAAGCACCAAGTGCCACAGACAAGACAAGAAATTCTAAAAAGTTACAGCTTCATACCACGCAGGGCATTTTTCAGCTGCGTTTCTGATTGTTAGTCCGAATGGAACGGTTTGCGACCTGACTGTCTGTAGAACATTCCAGCTGGCAACGACAAATCTGACACGCTCCGTGAGTCCGCAGGTAGAACCGACGAACAACAGGAAATTGTGGGAAGTCTCTACTGAGAAACAAAAAAATAAGAGGAAGACTGACTTAGCCAAACGGAGGCGTAAAGGACAGAAAGATACACCGTTCCACCCAAAGCCGCAGTCTGCAGACCTGTGCTCACAATATTAGAGATAACTGAAATAGTGATGATGGTGAGTGCAACTACCATTTAATGCCTTATAAATTATCAAGTTATTACAGTTGTGAAAGTTTGTGGCTGATGTAGTTTTTTAAATACACTCCTGGAAATTGAAATAAGAACACCGTGAATTCATTGTCCCAGGAAGGGGAAACTTTATTGACACATTCCTGGGGTCAGATACATCACATGATCACACTGACAGAACCACAGGCACATAGACACAGGCAACAGAGTATGCACAATGTGGGCACTAGTACAGTGTATATCCACCTTTCGCAGCAATGCAGGCTGCTATTCTCCCATGGAGACGATCGTAGAGATGCTGGATGTAGTCCTGTGGAACGGCTTGCCATGCCATTTCCACCTGGCGCCTCAGTTGGACCAGCGTTCGTGCTGGACGTGCAGACCGCGTGAGACGACGCTTCATCCAGTCCCAAACATGCTCAATGGGGGACAGATCCGGAGATCTTGCTGGCCAGGGTAGTTGACTTACACCTTCTAGAGCACGTTGGGTGGCACGGGATACATGCGGACGTGCATTGTCCTGTTGGAACAGCAAGTTCCCTTGCCGGTCTAGGAATGGTAGAACGATGGGTTCGATGACGGTTTGGATGTACCGTGCACTATTCAGTGTCCCCTCGACGATCACCAGTGGTGTACGGCCAGTGTAGGAGATCGCTCCCCACACCATGATGCCGGGTGTTGGCCCTGTGTGCCTCGGTCGTATGCAGTCCTCATTGTGGCGCTCACCTGCACGGCGCCAAACACGCATACGACCATCATTGGCACCAAGGCAGAAGCGACTCTCATCGCTGAAGACGACACGTCTCCATTCGTCCCTCCATTCACGCCTGTCGCGACACCACTGGAGGTGGGCTGCACGATGTTGGGGCGTGAGCAGAAGACGGCCTAACTGTGTGCGGGACCGTAGCCCAGCTTCATGGAGACGGTTGCGAATGGTCCTCGCCGATACCCCAGGAGCAACAGTGTCCCTAATTTGCTGGGAAGTGGCGGTGCGGTCCCCTACGGCACTGCGTAGGATCCTACGGTCGTGGCGTGCATCCGTGCGTCGCTGTGGTCCGGTCCCAGATCGACGGGCACTTGCACCTTCCGCCGACCACTGGCGACAACATCGATGTACTGTGGAGACCTCACGCCCCACGTGTTGAGCAATTCGGCGGTTCGTCCACCCGGCCTCCCGCATGCCCACTATACGCCCTCGCTCAAAGTCCGTCAACTGCACATACGGTTCACGTCCACGCTGTCGCGGCATGCTACCGGTGTTAAAGACTCCGATGGAGCTCCGTATGCCACGGCAAACTGGCTGACACTGACGGCGGCGGTGCACAAATGCTGCGCAGCTAGCGCCATTCGACGGCCAACACCGCGGTTCCTGGTGTGTCCACTGTGCCGTGCGTGTGATCATTGCTTGTACAGCCCTCTCGCAGAGTCCGGAGCAAGTATGGTGGGTCTGACACACCGGTGTCAATGTGTTCTTTTTTCCATTTCCAGGAGTGTATTTACATGACACAGATATTTCTAAAATTTTTGGGACGAATTCTCTTCAAGTGACGTATGTATCCGAATTAGAATTATACTGAACGATGTACTAAGCACTAATGTAAACAAATTATACAATATATTTTAATACAATAAAAATAGTATATTTAATGTATTGTTATTATCTTTTAAACTCTTAGGAATTTTGGGTGACGGCAAATTTGTTTGTTGGGATGGGGGGGGGGGGGGGTTACAGTAGTAACAAACGGGGACCCTCCTCCCTAGAACCGAACCCCAGACCCGCTCCTGGCTGTTCCATGATATATTTTAGAAGTGCGAAGTATTACTAGCATCCCAGCACTACCGTCCCGGGAAACTTAGGTGGTGTATGGTGACTGACAATTATTTTTATCCATGAGCCAGATTTTAGACTGTATGACAGATTTCATGTTTGCATATTATAACTCTATAACTGTTAGTCAAAACATCCACGGGTGTACTGCCGAACTACAGTGTCCAACGGGCACAATATTTCGGCGATCATACATGTCGCCATCATCAGGTGAACTGACGGACTGAGCTCCTGTGAACGTGCCGGCACGGAGATCCATACGCTATGGCTGCTCAGAGAGAACTGGGTTCGGTCGCGGCGGCGGCCGATTTAAATACCCTCCGCCCGCGGCGCGTTCCTTCCGCCGTCCGCGCCACGGTAGCGCGGTGGAACAGATTGCGACGGCGTCTGAGATGACGTCGGAGTGATGGCTCTGTCCGTCGTGGTCGTCACAACTATACGTTTGCTCGATTTACTCTTGATTAACCCAATCGCTGGTTCCCAAGCCTTGCTGAGATTATAGTCACAGTCACGGTTTATGAGGTCGTCATTGGTGCGAATTTCGATGGCCTCTCTAACAACACTGTCCCAGTATCTCAACGTCTGTATCAGAATCCTTGTGCGTGGATATTTTGATTATCAAATACGCCGGGAGAAACTCAAGAATCTATAACTCTTATTTATTCATAAATGAAAGGCTGATAGATGTGTCGCGAATGAAGTTGCTACCTGTAAATCATGTCGCTGTGCAAGTTAATAAATAATTTTATTTGATTTTATACTTCGACCTACTGCGCTCTTCATGCGTAAGTTTATGTAGAATTAACTTAGACTGCCAGACGATGATTCCCGAATTGCATTTCTGAGGATTCTGTTCCTAAGATTAGAGATTTTATGTTAAAGTATTTATATCAATGAATAAATAAATCTCTGGCTCGTTTAAAAAAATAAAGTCAATGTCCTCATCCTACTAAATTCCACATCCTTTCTAAAGATAACTTCTGAGCAAGACGAAGATACGCAAAATTGGTAATCGTCTCCACTATCTACACGAACAAATAGATATATCTGTTATAAACCACTCGCAGCCAAATATACTAACAATTTTGAATGAATCTGCAATCAGTTTTCAGTCTGTCGTGAGCCTCATTTCGCACTCGAAACCTCCAGAACAAATTATTAGTTGTTTATTTGTCCACGGAGGATTTCACATTGACGTGAGACACGTCAGTTTAATTGTAGCTTAATATAACAATAAAACGTAACAATGTTGGTTAATTCCAAAACTAATGTTTCACTGCGAACTCATATCTCATCAGGAATCAATGCACACGCTAGGCGCATATATCATGACGTCAGCTGACGTCAGGACTATGATGATACCTCTGTCTCGTCATTACATGCTTTGTGCGTTCCCGTTTGCCTGAAAAAAATGAGTTCAGCTCTGTATAGTGTGTGTGGTTTTTCTTTGTTGTTATTCCTTTCCCATATCCCAAAAGGGAGAGGATGGACTCGTAGCAGAACAGTACTCCGCCCTTTAGCCAACAGACTTAAAAAGATACAACAAAGAACTAAGGATTCTAAAAGGATTAACTACAGGCAGATTTTTTAAAATACATAAAAGGCGATTTTCATTGATGATATTTAAAATTACTCTCAGGGAAACGTTGTCTGACGTTTAAAAACAATGAGTTGCGAGAAGGTTAAAACAAGCAGTGGACTGTATTCCACTTCGCTGACGCTTGACGGATTCTGAAAACAAGGCGAAGTGCTAGGCGCTCGACGATTTGGGGAATTGATATAATGTTGGTACAGCAGAAATTCAGGCGACATTTGCATAGATCAGGACATGTCGGATCAAGTCTTTGTAGGTAAGGAAGATGATCGAGGTATTCAGTCCCCATATTTGGCAGTTTGCTCATTATTGGGCTTTCTCCTGGATCAGTAGTAGATGGCTAGTGTGATAAGATTCTAGATTTCATGTTGGATGGTTAATCTTTTACGTCGCCAAACGACTCGGACAATGAGTTTATTTCTGGTGATATTTGACGAAATGTGCACCGCACTCTTAGCTTGCTCTGAAGGAAAGAAAACCGACACGTGTTGTACAAGCAACAGATCTTACTCGATCTCAAGATCATCTCCAACGTCCACAGTTAACTGAACTCGCTCACTAACATTTAAATGCGCTGGAGCTCTACAATGGGGTGACAAAAGTCGTAGGATAGCGATGAGCACATATACAGATGGTGGTAGTATCTAGCACACAAGGTGTAAAAGGGCAGCGGATTGGCTGAGCTGTCATTTGTACTCATTCATGTGAAAAGGTTGCAACGTGATTATGGCACCTCGACGGGAATTAACAGACTTTTATGGCGTAATAGTAGTTGGAGCTAGATGAATGGGACATTGCATTTCGAAAATGGTTAGGGAATTCAATATTCCGAGAGCCACAGCATCAAGAGTGTGTGGAGAATACCAAATTTCAGGCATTACCTCTCATCACGGACAACGGAGTGGCCAACGGCCTTCACTTAACGACCGACAGCAGTGGCGTTTGTGCAGATTTGTCAGTGCCAACAGACAAGCAACCCCGCGTGAAATAACAGTATAAATCAATGTGGGACGTACGACGAACGTATCCGTTCGCGCGGTGCGTTGGGACCATGGCAGCAGACGACCGACGTAAGTGCCTTTGCTAACAGTACAACATCGCCTGCTCGTGACCATACCGGTTGAACCCTAGACGACTGGAAAACCTTGGCCTAGTCAGATGAGGCCCTATTTCAGTTGGTAAAAACTCATGGTAGGGTTTGAGTTCAAAATGGTTCAAATGGCTCTGAGCACTATGCGACTTAACTTCTGAGGTCATCAGTCGCCTAGAACTTAGAACTAATTAAACCTAACTAACCTAAGGACATCACACACATCCATGTCCGAGGCAGGATTCGAACCTGCGACCGCAGCTGTCACGCGGTTCCAGACTGAAGCGCCTTTAACCGCACGGCCACACCGGCCGGCTAGGGTTTGAGTACGGCGCACGAAGCCAGGGACACAAGTTGTCAACAAGCCACTGTACAATCTGGTGGTGGCTCCATAGTGGCTTGGGCTGTGGTTACATGTAATAGACCGGATCCTTTGGTTCAACTGAACTGATCATTGACTGGAAATTTATACGTTCGGCTACTTGGAGACTATTTGCAGCCGTTCATGGACTCCCCCCAACAACGACGGAAGTATTATAGATGACAGTGCGCTGTGTCACTGGACCACATTTGTTCGCGATTGGTTTGAAGACATTCTGGATAATTCGGAGGAATGACTGGCTGCCCAGATCGCCCGAAACGAATCTCATAGAACATTTATGTGACACAATCGACCGTGCCACGTCGAGTTGCTACACAACGCAGGACAAAAAGGCGTCCAATATGATATTAGGAGCTTTGTCGCCTCAGTGTTCTCGTGAAATTAATTTGTGTCCACAGCAACGGGTACTGTGTCCAGCAGTTCGTTTACAGGAAGTAATGGCGCGCAGTTGTTAGCACAATTTCCTTGAGAGTGGATTCCAACTATTCCAGTCCATATACTCAAAGAAAAGCTCTGTTGATGAAATCCACAGGACTCGCACATAAAGCCTCATAATCCCCGATTTAAGAGTTATGAATGATAATATAAATGGCCCACCTAAAAAGAACTTATCTGCGAGTAGCACGAGTGTTTGGAAGACAACGTGATACAAACTCCATACGGTCTGAGAAATGCTGCGATGCGAAGGCACGAACATTTTTGACGGGGGTACACGGAAAAGTAAAACTCACATATTCGAGATGGTTTAGTGACCGATATGTCAGTGTCTTGAAAGGAGGATATAAGATGAACAACAACAAAAGCAAAACAAGGATAATGGAATGTAGTCGAATTAAGTCGGGTGATGCTGAGGGAATTAGGTTAGGAAATGAGACACTTAAAGTACACTCCTGGAAATGGAAAAAAGAACACATTGACACCGGTGTGTCAGACCCACCATACTTGCTCCGGACACTGCGAGAGGGCTGTACAAGCAATGATCACACGCACGGCACAGCGGACACACCAGGAACCGCGGTGTTGGCCGTCGAATGGCGCTAGCTGCGCAGCATTTGTGCACCGCCGCCGTCAGTGTCAGCCAGTTTGCCGTGGCATACGGAGCTCCATCGCAGTCTGTAACACTGGTAGCATGCCGCGACAGCGTGGACGTGAACCGTATGTGCAATTGACGGACTTTGAGCGAGGGCGTATAGTGGGCATGCGGGAGGCCGGGTGGACGTACCGCCGAATTGCTCAACACGTGGGGCGTGAGGTCTCCACAGTACATCGATGTAGTCGCCAGTGGTCGGCGGAAGGTGCACGTGCCCGTCGACCTGGGACCGGACCGCAGCGACGCACGGATGCACGCCAAGACCGTAGGATCCTACGCAGTGCCGTAGGGGACCGCACCGCCACTTCCCAGCAAATTAGGGACACTGTTGCTCCTGGGGTATCGGCGAGGACCATTCGCAACCGTCTCCATGAAGCTGGGCTACGGTCCCGCACACCGTTAGGCCGTCTTCCTCTCACGCCCCAACATCGTGCAGCCCGCCTCCAGTGGTGTCGCGACAGGCGTGAATGGAGGGACGAATGGAGACGTGTCGTCTTCAGCGATGAGAGTCGCTTCTGCCTTGGTGCCAATGATGGTCGTATGCGTGTTTGGCGCCGTGCAGGTGAGCGCCACAATCAGGACTGCATACGACTGAGGCACACAGGGCCAACACCCGGCATCATGGTGTGGGGAGTGATCTCCTACACTGGCCGTACACCACTGGTGATCGTCGAGGGGACACTGAATAGTGCACGGTACATCCAAACCGTCATCGAACCCATCGTTCTACCATTCCTAGACCGGCAAGGGAACTTGCTGTTCCAACAGGACAATGCACGTCCGCATGTATCCCGTGCCACCCAACGTGCTCTAAAAGGTGTAAATCAACTACCCTGGCCAGCAAGATCTCCGGATCTGTCCCCCATTGAGCATGTTTGGGACTGGATGAAGCGTCGTCTCACGCGGTCTGCACGTCCAGCACGAACGCTGGTCCAACTGAGGCGCCAGGTGGAAACGGCATGGCAAGCCATTCCACAGGACTACATCCAGCATCTCTACGATCGTCTCCATGGGAGAATAGCAGCCTGCATTGCTGCGAAAGGTGGATATACACTGTACTAGTGCCGACATTGTGCATGCTCTGTTGCCTGTGTCTATGTGCCTGTGGTTCTGTCAGTGTGATCATGTGATGTATCTGACCCCAGGAATGTGTCAATAAAGTTTCCCCTTCCTGGGACAATGAATTCACGGTGTTCTTATTTCAATTTCCAGGAGTGTAGTAAAGGAGTTTTGCTGTTTGGGGAGCAAAATAACTGATGATGATCGAAGTAGAGAGGATATAAAATGTAGACTAGCAATGGCAAGGAAAGCGTTTCTGAAGAAGAGAAATTTGTTAACATCCAGTATAGATTTAAGTGTCAGGAAGTCGTTTCTGAAAGTATTTGTATGGAGTATAGCCATGTATGGAAGTGAAACATGGACGATAAATAGTATAGAAAAGAAGAGAAGAGAAGCTTTCGAAATGTGGTGCTACGGAAGAATGCTGAAGATTAGATGGGTAGATTACATAACTAATGAGGAGGTACTGAATAGGATTGGGGAGAAGAGAAGTTTGTGGCACAACTTAACCAGAAGAAGGGATCGGTTGGTAGGACATGTTCTGAGGCATCAAGAGATCACCAATTTAGTATCGGAGGGCAGCGTGGAGGGTTAAAATCGTAGAGGGAGACCAAGAGATGAATACACCAAGCAGATTCAGAATGATGTAGGTTGCAGTAGGTACTGGGAGATGAAGAAGCTTGCATAGGATAGGGTAGCATGGAGAGCTGCATCAAACCAGTCTCAGGACTGAAGACCTCAACAACAACAATGTCCGTCTATATCTTCAGTCTGCAAACCACTGTGTATTGCATAGTAGAGTGTACTTATTGTTTCTTCTTGTTCCAGTTATGTGTGGAGCGCGGGAAGAATGAGTGCGGAAATGCCTCTGTGAATGCTATAATTAGTCTAATAGGAAGCTGAAGAATAGTTTTAGATTCTTCATTTCTGGATCTGGGGGTCTATGTTCAAGCGTCGCCAGATCAACTTTTTCAGCGTCTCAGTAATGCTCTCCCACTGTCAAACAAACCTGTGACCATCCGTACTGCCTCCTTTATTCATGAACATTATCCCAGTTCTATTTGGTATGGATCCCTTACACTAACAACATTCTAGGATGTGTCGCACGAGCGTTTTCCAACCAATTTACGTTCAATTTTCTTTGTCAACTCACTGCATTTTTCTAATTTCCTGCGTCATGTACCTCATGCTTTACCTACAGCTCAGCTTATGTGATGATTCCATTCCATATTCGTACAAACTATTACATCCAGACAGTTGCATGAGTTGACTGATTCCAGTTTTGGATCATTTTTATTGCAGTAATACAATACGTATTTACGTTTTATGAAATGAATTTCTTTTTATATTGATGAACATTTGATCTGTACCTGTGATACAGTCTGCGTTAGCTTGAAAGTTACTAAACTCTCTGTCAACACATCCTCAAAAATCTGCGTCCTTACATGATTATACCAAACTTTCCATAATCGTCGTGTGCGCAACAGAGACTCTTTGTTTCTTCAAGGAGTTAAAAAATTCATTAAGTAGATACGACGAGCGCTATTTCCTTGCCCCTCACTTCTATGTAACCCACAATCATGACAGTGGGGTCAAATAGTTCGTAATCCATGCTGAATAGTGAGCCTCACTTAGCTGCTAATGCCCACCGAATGCTTTAAAGCAGAACAACAATTTACTATGAAATGCTTAGAGTTTGTTGGGTGCCATGACAAATGCGCCCTACTCCCGCGCATAACTCATAACCGACAAGTTAAAAAGGATATGTTCCTTAATAAAAGAACAAAAGTTGACCCATAAGATTACTTTACACAAAATAATTATTTTCTTATTTTTTTACTTTTATTTTTGTTTTTACAGTTACCACTTCTTATCTAAAAATTCGTCTATTGAGTAGGAGGAATTGCCATCAGAAATTCTTTGTTTTTAAATGTTGGTTTGCTATCTGTCAGACTTTTAATGCTATTTGGCAAATGACCAAAACTTTTTGTGACAGCATAATTCCTGTGAAAACGTCAGATTCAACCCAGAACAGTGAAGATCATCCTTTCTTCTGGTGTTGTAGCTATGCACTTCGCTGTTATTTTTGAACTGGGATGGGTTATTAATAACAAATTTCATAAGTGAATGTATGTATTATGTAGGTACTGTGAATATCCCGAGCTCCTTAAATAAATGTCTGCAAGGTGATCGTCGATGAGCTCCAGCTATTATTCTGATTACACGCTTTTGAGCAATAAATACTTTTTCTCTTGATGATGAATTACCACCAAAAAAGGTACCGTATGAAAGCATGAAAGCAGTGAATGAAAATAGGCCCATAGTAAGCTAATTTATTGATATGTTTATCACCAAAATTTGCAATAACCCTAACAGCATTAGTAGCTCAAACTAACCACTTCAGCAGATCATCATTGTGTTTCTTCAAGTTCAATTTCTCATGAATGTACACACCCAGGAATTTTAAATATTATGCTTTAGCAACAGACTTTTGTTCACATCTATATTAATTAGTGGTGTTATGCCATTTACTGTGCAGAACTCTATATACTGCGTTTTCTCAAAATTTAGTGAGATGAGAACCCATTTGCAGAGAACCATTTAATAATTTTCTAAAGGACATTACTTACAATTTCCTCGGCTGATTCTTGCTTTGTTGGGTGTGATTATTATACTTGTATCATCAGCAAAAAGAACTAGCTTTGCATCTTCATGACTTACAGTGTGACAAGTCATTAATATATATAAAGAACAATAAGGGACCCAAGACTGAACGCTATGGGACACCATTCTTAATACCTCCCCCGCTAGAGGACCTGCTGATTTTTGCAGACTATCTGTACTGTTAATTTCAATCTTCTGCATTCTTCCAGTTAAATATGAATAAAACCATTTGTGCATTGTTCCACTCATACCACAATACTTAAGTTTATCTACAAGAATTTAATGATTCACACAGTCAAAAGCCTTTTGAGAGATCACAAAACATCCAAATGGGTGACGTTCGGTTATTCAAAGCATTTAATATTTGATCAGTGAAAGCATATATAGCATTTTCTGTTGAAAAACCTTTCTGAAAACCATACTGACAGTTTGTTAACACTTCATTTTTACAAATATGTGATGCTACTCCTGAATACATTATTTTTCCAAGAATTTTGGATAAAGCTATCACAAGTGAAATTGGGCAGTAGTTGTTAGCGTCAGACTTATCCCCTTTTTTATGCAGTGGTTGAACAATAGCGCCTTTCAGTCAATATGGAAAAATGCCCTGTTTCAGGGAGCTCTAGTCCGTGAGACGAGTGATTAGTACTGACAGTTCCGGCGGGCAGACGGCACTGTTGCCGTACGTGGCTCACAGCACGCGGCGCCCTGTCTGCTACACGCATTCTCTAGCAGCAGAAATAAAAGCGAGACAAAATACAAGTCGTATTGGTACGCGTGAATTTATTTAAAGTTGATGCTTGAAATATATTAACTCGAAAACTGATAAGAGCTATTTAGTACAAGTATCTAAGATGCTGAAACATAATAAAGTTATTTGTTAAACTTCACAACTGAAATGAAAACTATTTTCGCAAGTTGTTGAACATTAGCAGTTTTGGTTTCCATTGTTAAGTATTAGCATTATTAATTTGTTCTACTACAAGCTACAGAATAATTGGTCAGTGTATTAAGAGTTATAATTTGAAGAAAGTACTCACAATACGATGATCTGGTTGTAGATCGATAGCAAACTCCCTCCTTACATTCCTGAATACGTTGTAGTTACTGTAATGGAAAAACACCACTACATCACTGTCAGAATCTGATTTGACATTGTCTTCCTCAGCACTACTCGAACTATCACTGCTCTCTCCCAGATGTATAATTAAATTTTCGATGCATTCTTCCACAACCCCTTCGGTTTTGGCCGCCTCTCTGATGGCACTTGCAGTGCTGTTACAATTTTAGCCCACATCTCGCTTGTCACTTTATTGATAGCTGCTGGAGGGAGAGTTTCCACTTCAGAGATCGTGAATTTTTTATTGTTTGCAGCAATGTAATTTTTTATCTGCGCCCACACTCCTTCAGTTGCATTGAAGTGACAGTGGTATGGAGGAAGCCGAACGATTTCACGCCCGTGCCTTTTAGCAATCTCGTCAATTACATATGTTGGAAATTGGGGTTTCTTTTGTGCCACAATTTCGAGCAGTTCCGCCTTCCTTAAATCTTCTCTGAAATCTACTTCTCGCCGTTTCAACCACTGAATGATATCGTCTTTTTTTGTTGCCAAGCTTGGTGCCTTATCGTGAACAACGGAATGATAAGGCGCATTGTCCATAACAATCACTGATGGACTTGTCAGATTCGTCATAAGCGATGTCTCGAACCATTCTTGAAATACTACACTGTTCATTTCTTCATGGTAATCTCCCGTCTTTTTTGACCGAAACATTTTCAAGCAGTTTGGCACAAAACCTTTCGATGTTCCTGCATGTAAGACAATAATACGCCCTCCTTTGCCAACAGGCACTGCCATTGTCCCCTCGGGCGTTCCATCATTCCAGCCTCTACGTAAAGAATGGCTGGCATTGACCCAAGTTTCATCTAACAACACTATACTTTCGAATTCCACACCCACGATCCTGCGCAGAAATCTGCACCGCCATGCAACTACATCTGTCCTTTCCATTAATATTTTGCGTCCGTTAAACAGTGAATAGCTGAAGCCTTTGTCTTTCAACACTGTACGCAATGAAAATTTGCTCCCTTTAAAAAGATCGTCTTTCTGAAGCGACACCTGTAATTTAGATAGAGTGGGATGTTCCCTTCTCTTATAATAGCTGTATATATGACGACGAATAGCGTCTTTCTGAAAATCGTCCAAAGCTGCCACCTGCTTATTTCTCGATCGCTTCTTTCCTGGTGTGTGCAGCTTTGTTGTGCCACTCTCGTCACAATCTACACTATTCTGTTCTTTCCCTATCTTTACAACAGTGTTCTTACTTATTTTCAATGCTGCTGCAGTTCTCTTCACAACCTGAACAACAGGAATTAAGGGCCCACCTTTGTCCTTTTCTTTCTCAAAGTGATCCCTCACAGTCAACTTCAGACAAACGACGAACGACCGCACCGCCTACACGCGAGACACTGGTAAGTTTCATAAGGGCGCGCGACCGGGTTTCAGAGCGGCAACGTGGCCCTTGCTACCCGCTCAAAGTCAGGCCGTCATTGGCTGCCTGCCTGCGGTCGCTAGGCAACGGAAAGACGCTACCGAGCTGTCAATACCAAAGACTCGTCTCCCAGACTATAGTACATAGTGGCTGAGAATCCTACTTATCTGTTGGCAACAAACTTTTAGTACTCTGTTAGTAATGCCATCAATTCCATGTGAGCTTTTACCTTTGATTGAACGTATTATTTTCCAAATTCCAGTAGGAGAGGTGGGTTGAATTTCAATTTTATCAAATTGCAAAAGTATTGCCTCTTCCATATACTGCCTTGCATTTTCTGATGAATAATTGTATCCTAAAATTAACAATTAAAAATGTTTTCTATTTCTGACTTTTTGTTAACAAACTTTTCATTGAATTTGGTCGAAATGCAATCTACCTGTGCTCTGGGTTTCCCGTTTCTCTTTTAACAATATTAGAAATTGTTTTAATTTTATTAACAGATGTGCTAATCTCAGATGTAATGCACATCTTCCGGACTTTTTAATAACTTTTCTTAATATAGCGCAGTACTCGTTGTTTCCATAATGTTTCACTGTTTCTGGACCATTATTCTTTCTAGCGATTAGATACATTTGCCTTTTCTGTTTACAAGATATTTTTGTTCCCTTAGTAGGCCATGGCTTTTTAGATAGTTTCTTAACAATTATATTTCACTGTCTTCTTATGGAAACTGTTTTCAAATATACTCACAAAGGTATCATGAAATAGGTTATATTTTAAATTAGCATCAGGATCCCTCCACACCTCATCCCAGTCTAAATGTTGCAAGCTTTCCTTAAAATTTTCAATTGTTAAATCGTTAATTGAACGCACTATTTTGCAGGACTGTTTTGCGTTACTGTATGGAGCTGTGTCATATGAGTGTATTGTAACGAGCTGTGCGTCATGATCATAGACCATTGTTAACAGGAAAAGCTTTCATTTGATTAAATTTATCTTGGTCTATATAAACATTATCTATCAGTGTGCTTCTTTCCTGTACCACCCGAGTTGGAAAATCCATAACTGACGTCAAATTGGAAGAACCAAGTAACACTTCAAGGTCAAGCTTTCTATCGAACTGTTTCAGAAAATCTACATTGAAATCCCCACAAATAATAATTTGCTTTTTCCTCTGCTTGACAGGTAGCACTATAAAAAATACAAGTTTTTCGAAAATAGCGGAAAATTTTCCAGTGGGCCCTATACACGGCTAAAATTATAAAAGTACCGTTATTTAGTTTAATTTCGCACGAACATGCATTTTTTAGTTTCTACATTTTTCACACTATGACAGATTTTAACATATATGGCAACTCCTACTCTTTCCATAGTTTCTCTACTTACACGCGCTGAAGGCTTATAGCCACCTACATTTACCTTTTTCATTTTCGTGACTATGTGATGTTCAGACAGGCATAGTACATCTATTCCACCCTCCGTTTCTAAATCTTCTAAGGAAACAAGGAGCTCATCTACTTTGTTCCTTAATCCCCTGATATTCTGATGCAATATACTAACATTATTTTTCACTGTGTTTTTATGAGAATCTTGAGATATACTAACATTATTTTTCACTGTACCTTTAGAAGTATCTTGTGATATTTTAAGATCTCTAGTACCTGCCTGTCTGAACTTTTGACTATCGTTCCTCATAGTCGCTCGATGAGGTGTATAGTACTAGAATGAGGGCACAAGTGTCCCATGGCAGCTAACTTGTCCAGCAAGTGGAGATGTACAGCAGTCAGATTCTTCTTCCTGCTATCTTAACTGGGGGGCACAGTAGCCAAGTTAAATAAGGCCAAATTTTGACGTTTATGGGGAAAAATTAGTAAGAAGTTGGATTTTTGCACACAGCTTCCTTATACATTTCTAAACAACATACGAGAACCCCTCACCGATCGGGCTGTGCCTTCGTCCACCATACTGGAAAATGGCGGCAAAAATAACCTTTCCGCATTTTTATGGAAAACGGTTTCAGATAAATGTCCTGCTGCATTGATAAATACCACTGCGAGACGTGGTGATCGAAAATGTGAAACTTTTAATAGCTCACTGGATTTGAAACTCTACGTTGATTACCAGAAATGTTATACTGGAGAAAGTACTACCAAGAAATGTTAGACACATCAAACTCCCACCGGTACGAGCAACATGCAACTGTTAATTTCACCAACCAAGGGTAAACTGAGATCTTCCGCAGAGTTAGTTATTCGAGAAAACTACCTGGAAAAAATAAGGAGGAAATATTTCAAAAGCAGGAAAAGAAACCAGTATAAAGACGACGGAAATTAACAAAAATTGAAAGATTCAGTAACTGCAGCAGCTAAGAAAAGAAACGATGAGTGGGGTAAAAGTATTAAGAAACGTCTCGATAACATCACTGACCTGGTTGCTGCAGATGGAATGTATCATCAGAACTGTTTTGCTGGATTTTTAAAGGGGCACACGGGTAGAAATAAACAGGCAAGTCGCCCTCCTGATGTTGAAGTAGGTTACCTGATGGATAGAATCTTCAGTATAACTAAAAACAGTGATAATTGTCTATTTGCAGTTACTGACTTGATTGAGCAGACTGGTGGTTATGTGCAAAATGAGAAACTGTGAGGACTCAAGAGAAATATAGTGAAGAGATCACAGTGGTAAATGCACGCAAAAAATCATCTAGTGCTTGTTTTAGAAACAACGGCTGTAAAATCTTAACAAATGTTCAGTATTAAGAAACAAAGTGACTCAGGAGAAAGACTTCGGAATGCCTTGGCAGCGGTTGCAAACGTACAATAGGACATAAGGTTCAGCTTCTACAAAACAGCTGAATATCTCCCAACAGACCACTTTTTGAAAGAAGCACGAATCGTGATTCCACACTCTTTGAATGCATTTTTAGAAAAGATGACAGTAAAAAAAAAGGCCAAGAGGAGCATGAAATCGTTTCAGCCACAAAATCACGATCATTCACACAATTAACACTTAATAAATTTTAATTAAACCTTTATTATGTGTCATTTCATGTTCTTTCTACATCAGTTACACTGACATCTGCAGTCAGAAATGGATCTCCCATCAATATACAGTCAGAAAAGTTTTATGAACAGTACACGGGGCCTTTTTTGTAGATAATTTTGTATTCCTCAATTTAATACTGAAGTCTTTTGCTCATAAATGCAACTGATTTCCGTAAAAATGCGAAAAGGTGATTTTTTGTCGCCGTTGTCCAATATGGTGGACGAAGCTCAAGGCCGATCGTTGAGAACTAAGTATTTTGTTTAGAAAGATATAAGGAGTGTGTGTAAAAAACCAGCTTATTATTGATTTTTTCCTCTAAAACTCCTAATCTGACTGGCCCACTGCGTCTATGTAGACACAGACTACTCCAGCTGTTACCGGCTGTTAGACTGCAACGACAAGCTGAACATACTCCCACACGTCACGCACATCTGGTCCGACTAGGAGACGGCGGATAATTGGCTGCTCCAAGAGGGGAGCAACTGCATTCCTCCACGCCTGCAGCAAACAGCAGACAGGTACTCGCATGAGGAGACATAAGTGTGGCACGGAAAATCAATTTCTCCACTTCGTTAAGCCTCACTGTTAACGCAAAGAGCACCGCGTTCCCACAAATGTTCGGACCTCCCTGGAGCTCCTAGGGTGATTTCTGTTTTACTGGTATCAAGTCAGAGGCGAAGGCTTGTCTCTGCGCTTAACGTTTTGTCTCCAACTGCTGAGGACATCCTCAGAGCCTATGGAGGCACAGTTTGACGATTTTCGAGCTGAACTGTTTATAGATAACAGGTAGCGCAACAATCAGGATATGACGTCATGCGACAGCTGTCAAAATCGCGAGGTCGCAACGACGTCTGTTATGGAGAGTAGGCGCCGTTTGTTTTGTTTCAGTCCTTCCTGTTTTCTGTTCAATTTGTTTTTGTGCTTTTGAATTTCTATGGAATCTGTACATTTTAGCACTGTAATGGTTGATCCTAGATAAACACTGGAGAAGAACTCTCGTTTACTTAGTTCTCGCTCCTTTGTGCGACGTTGCAGACATGCCTTTATACAACCGTATTTCCTGAGGCCGAAGAGAAAATTAAATTTAGTAGCTGCTCACCTGATCTGCGATCGCACACGGTTGGCGCAGCTTCGAGAGCACTTTCATCACATGCGACGCGACCTGGTCGCTGTGAACTGTAAGTCAATGGAGCTATACATTTGCATCAGTAATAAGTTACGTGTTTATATTTGGGATCGACTGTGTACCGTGGCGAACTATGGAAAAAGATTCTGCGATAGGAAAAACAGATTGGAGAAAAAATTCGATAGTCTGCTAAAGAAAGTGACATTCCTACCTGCAGTCATGGGTCGTACTGTTATTACTGCGTCCGACAAGAGTTTTGTCTCATTGTATGAACGAAATAGACGTGCTCGCCAAAGGAGAAAACTACGTTATTGCATGCGCTAGCATACCAAAAAAAGGAACTGTTGGTAATATGGAGACTGGAATCCGTCGTTTACCCAAACTAGCTATAGATAAAGTAGCATGGAATTAGCCATGTTACTGGTTAGGAGCAAACAATCTAGCAGGAAATTATAATAAGGAGAGAAGAAGATTTTGCGAGATTTAAAATCGAATGAAGAGATCCTTAATGTTATAGTCGTAATGAAGAAAGAAGGCAAGAAGAGAGCAATGAGGATGTCCGTTTGCGGGCGTTGCTGCAGCGTTGTGCTACATAGCGTGACTGTGACGTGGGTATACATGCTGATTCCTGTTAACGTCTAAAAATCCCCGAAGCGACATACATGACGCTGATACAAGCAATTTAATATAAGACACAATTGGCCGCAGATGTCGGGAAATACCCCAAAAGTGGATGATAAACGTTGGACATATGACGTCACCAGTTGACGTACCTCGCCGCACGTGCAGCAGTTGAGCCTATCGGTCTGTCACATCTCATCATCCAGTCGGCGTAGCGGTAGCGTTACCGCCTACCATGCAGAGGCCCTGGTTCGATTCCCGGCAATGGACTGGGTGTTGTTTGTCTTTCATCATCATTGACTCGCAGCCCGCCAATGTGGCGTCACCTAAAATGGACTTGCAATACGGCGGCCGAACTCCCCCGAATGGGACCTCCCGGCCAACAATGTCATACGATCATTTCATTTTTACCTGATCATCCCAACACAAGCCAAGTATTCACGTCGCTGTGTCCCAGGGCTTTACCGCATGGAGCTCAGGGTTCGAGTCTTGCGCCTGGCAGGCAATATCTCTTTGTGCTGGACGAGATAATTAGATGTTTACGTTAAGTAAGATTTATTATTTTACTTACTGGTCTCGCGGTCTCCGCTGGTTAACTGCAAAGTACTGTACAACAAAAACCTACCTATTGCGTCACAAGTAAATACGTATAAGTTCGGGAATTGCATCAGTAGCAGTAAATGAGCTAAGTGTTCTTTACTAAATGAAATCTGTAAAAAAAAGTGTCAAGGGGAAAGAAACACAAAATTAGAACAGCCTTTGCTTCGTTATAGCGAGGACCTTACGTTCCCTCTTAACGGCGAGGGCAGGATCCACAAACCCAATTGTTGCACGCGCTTCGATTTACGTTATCTGGTGAGGTCACTTGATCAACAAATGTCATCTACTTTCGGGGAATTTCCCGAAATTTGCGGCTCCATGTGTCTTATATTAAATTACTTGTCTGAGCGTCATCTATGTCGCTTCGTTTTTTTAAATGTTAATAACAATGACCCTGAACAAGCATCGACGTGTAAGCAAGGGATTAGTATGGCATTTGTGACTTACCGATGTACGTGCCGTTAATATGGAATCGGGAACTATTGTGATGTTATTACCAAATGCGTCCAAAAAGTGCCCACGTGCTGTTACTGTTTTCTTGGCTGCCGAAGACAAACAACGGTAGACATCCATCGGTGGGCGAAGAATGTGTATGGGGCAACATGTCTGTCGATAACCACCGTTCTGGGACGGTGCTCCTTCATGATAACGCACGTCACCATGTCGCAAAGTCCTCATTTCTCCTCATGCGACCATCACGCCTTCGGTCCCTTAAGTAAGGCCTTGACGGGCCGACGATTCTTGTCGGACGAGAATCTGCAGCAGGCAGTTACGGACTTCTTCAGGCAGCAGGACATGGTGTTTTACCAAACGGGTATCTTCAACCTGATGCATCAGTGGAATAACTGCCTCAATGCTCACGGCGACTTTGTTGGACTGGCGCACCAATTCTGGACTGTACAGCCTTCGAACGGAAAAATTTTGCTCGCCCATTATAGACTAATGAAAATACAGAGCGCTTAAAAGACAACCCACAACAATTTTGCCTAGAGTTGCTCCAACTGACGAGAAATGTCTTATAAAATCAGAATTGTTCCCACTAAGAACATGTGAAATTCGCCGATAGCGTAAAACCAATATTAGGGAAGTTGTCTGGAAGACGTAGATTTGTGGGAAAGGTTCTGGGAAACTGCAGTATATCTGCAGAAAAGGAAATAGCATACAGGCGTTAGAGCCTCTGATTCTAGACTATTGTTCCAATATTTGGAAACCTTATCAAGTAGGCATGACAAGAGAGACTGAAGGAATTCAGACACATACTGGTAGAATCCCAATAGGTATGAAAATGTTGATGCTCTGGGGAATCTCTGGAAAAATAGCGATGACGTTTGCACGGAGCACTATTGGGTGCGTTCAGACAACCGCTGTTCGAGAACGATGGTACGGCAACTCTGTTGCGTCCTCGTGTGCGCACCCTGAATCAAAGTAAGAGGCTTCAGAGCGCTTGTCGAGGCATAAGGACAGTAATTTTTCCATCGTCCTATACACAAAAGGAACACGGCATATAACCGCTAACACTGCGCCCTACAGCCGCTAACAGAGAATATGGGAAGATGTGCACGTAAACTGCCCGCATTCTAACCGGAAAATTAATCAAATGGTTCAAATGGCTCTGAGCACTATAGGACTTAACATCTGAGGTCATCAGTCCCCTAGAACTTAGAACTACTTAAACCTAACTAACCTAAGGACATCACACACATCCATGCCCGAGGCAGGATTCGAACCTGCGACCGTAGCAGTCGCGCGGTTCCAGACTGTAGCGCCTAGAACCGCTCGGCCACACTGGCCAGCGGAAAATTAATCCTCAGACAAACGATTTCACTTAGCCACAGGAATGTCAGGTAAACCCAGTTCGTCAGACATGAACCACTTCCACACACGTTTATTTGAAAGCAGCGCCATGTACCATGACTAACCACACCACGAAACATTTCTCTGATTCACACAACAGCTTTGACCTTTCACGTTCTTGTTGTGAGTGGCTCTCGGACGGCAATGCGAACATGGAAACAGTTCGAAGGATAGTGCTGCCACTGACATATGCATCTAAGCTGGCACGGAGGCCTGGTGTCACAGTCGACAAAATGGTTCAAATGGCTCTAAGCACTATGGGACTTAACATCTGAGGTCATCAGTCAAAAAAAATGGTTCAAATGGCTCTGGGCACTATGGGACTTAACATCTGTGGTCATCAGTCCCCTAGAACTTAGAACTACTTAAACCTAATTAACCTAAGGACATCACACACATCCATGCCAGAGGCAGGATTCGAACCTGCGACCATAACAGCAGCGCGGTTCCGGACTGAAGCGCCTTCAACCGCTCGCCCACAGCGGCCGGCACAGTCGAAAAGTATAGCAACGGTAGTGCAGCTACGGGCACCGTCTGCGATGTTTAGATTTCCGCTCGGACTACTTAGCCGCTTGACGTCACGTATTATCCTATCAGCGTCAACTGGACCCCCTTATAACGTCCTACTCTCAGCTTTCCCTCCCTCTTCGTGTCCAACAGTTAACCCACTACTCGAAAACAAGTTACCATCTCAATATCAGTTGTCTGAATCCTAATATTCAGTTTTCTTTTTACGAGTTGTGATAATTTTTTCACTTTTCAAGATTGATTGGGGTCTTTCGCCGCAACGTCCCGGATGGAGGCTCTCGGACAAGTTGGCTTAAGTGTAGCAGGCGAACAGGGAGAGGGCAGGCAGTGAGCAGGACATTGTAAGTGGGTCAAGTGGGCGCTGATGGGATAGTTAGTGACGTCACACAGTTAAGCAGGACAAGTGGAAATCTGGCTACAATACCAATTGTACTCTTAGCCACACTACCAAGGATGTCTGACGGTTGGCCTCTACAGCACATTTTAGAATTCGGTGGTCCTCAGAAGGTAATTCTATAGCCCTACCACAGGAAGGATTGGATTTAGAGGCCTCGCTGACGTTTCCACTTCGTAGTAACTTCGCCAATAGTGGACCAATGTTCACTCACCATAATTCTGAGGTTGTGGGATCCTCCAGTTATTCTCCGCTTGAAATCAGCTCTCTCAACTAAGTTTTTCTGATGGAACACAAATCTGAAATATTGTTCCCGCGTGCTTCACCTGACGGAGACTGGAGAGTGCTTTGATTCGTACCACGTATGGGCTGCAAATAACGATGAAGATTTTGTAAAGGCACGCTTTAGAGATAAAACAAACAATAAATCAAACTGATGATTAAAAGAAAATTGAATTTCATTTTAATCTGGCAAGAGTAACAGAATTCAGCACCTTCTGAAGTGAGTGGACAGTGAGCGGAAGTTACTAAGTACAAAATAATCAGCAAGTCTTAGCAAAAAGTGGATACAAAATTCAGAAAATGGGGGAGGCAATAAGAAAAAACAGGGAAAGAGTTTTGAATGTGTATCAACATGCCCCAAACAGCAGTAATGAAAACAACAGAGAGATACAAAGAAGAAACAGGGAAAGAAACTCGAACAAGTTAGCCATTTCACTTATGTATGCTTAATGCAAACTGACATTGTACCAGACATACAAGAAGAAGGATAGCATATCGAAATGACGCATTTAGAAAAGTACAAGGATTACAGGCAACAAGAGCGATAGGAATGGATGTATGAAATATGTGCAAAATGCTTTATTTGGAGCGTAGTTACAAATGGTTTAGAAACTTGGAAATTAAGGAACAAGGAGAAGAAATTATGATGACTTATCACAGAACTCCACAAGCTCAATAAATAGTCTTTTCAAACGATTAAGTATAAGAATCAGATGATGTTCTATTTCGATGCTACAGATACATCACAATCTTAGTAGGAAAACTTACACCCTAGAATAATAATCTCTTTCATTCACATTGTATTTCCAGTATGCACGATTACTGTTTTGGATGACTGAAGAAATGAAGAAACCAGGTTATTCATAATACTTTCAACCACTATGAGTGGTTTTTTTCCGGATTAGAGAAGCGAGTTAGCCTATAAGAATTTCATCTGGTGTTGGTTCTAGAACATCCGGCAGTGACCTCTTCAAAACATTTGGTATCTTCACAACTGGTTCACAATATGTATATATTCCCTACCGTCGTTAACCGATTATTTTGCGATCTGAGAAACAGCCTTTATAAAGACTTCAGGGGCTAAACGTCAGCGACAAACATAGCTACTGTCTGTTATAGCACTTGAAAAAGATGCCGGTCACCTACTGGTATTCAAGGCTGAATTATGAACTTTCAATGGAAAATCCCTTCTAGTTCGTAGAAGCGTATCAAGGCTGAATTAAAGAACTTTCTAATGGAAAGTCCCTTCTACTTCGTAGAGGCGTACGTTGACAGAAACTTACAATTATTATAACAGGTTACAACACTAGGATTGTATCACTGTAATGTCACATGAAGCTAAATCATTTCATCGTATTGCACCTAAGTAAAACGTACTTCCATGACTTCTTTCCACATCGTTTATATCTCTCGCCATGGAATGTAATTCATGTAATGCAATGTAACGTAATGCCATGTCATACAAATTACACCTTCAGAAATTCGAAGTAAGACGATGTAAGTTAATGAAAGACAGAAAGTCAGTTCTAGGGAGGAAGATAATTCGACAGGAAACGATGAACAGCACAACTGATCGTATGGATGAAAAAATATGCAATTATGTGCACTGGCATTTTTATTTCAATTCAGTTGGTCAGTACCTCCTTACCCCTGTCTCTGACCTCCTCCTCTGCCCCCCCCCCCTTTCTCTGTCCATTTGCTACTGCCCCCTCTCTGTCCGTCTTGTCCTCCCACTTTCTCTCTGTCCATACCTTGCTTTTTCCTTTCTATGTCCATCTCCTCTTCCCCCTCTCCCTGTCCGTCTCTTCCTCCTGCCTTTCTCTGTCCATTTCCTCCTCTCCCTCCCTCTGTTCGGCTCAGTGATATAATTTAATAGGTACATTCAGCGACATATGTGGATACTGTTTGCTAACTGTGTGCGATTCGAGTTAGTATCAAGGAAGTAATAAATTCCACATCATGCACGATGAGGCAGTTTTTGATGCATCTTCGTGTGTATGACGTCATTAATACTGAACTACGTGTCGTACAGTTGCAGGTTCATTTAGCGGCATAAGTGAACTCTAAACTAAACTCCATTCGAACAAGCTTCGGAAGGGGCAGTGGTCAGCACACCGCTCAGCCGACCACTGTCAGTTTTCGTGACCGGAATGTGTGAATACTATCTGCCAAAAGTGTCGCGAATACAGTTAGTAGTAAATAAGTAACAAATTAAAATGTCATGACTGATGCGAAAATGAACAGCGAAAATGTAGTAAGCGACAAACTTCTTCACTTTCATCATTATGTGGAGGGTGTGAGTGAGAAAAAATTTCGCATAGGTTTGAAATTATGTGTGAAGTCACTAAGCGCTCTCGTTCTCAAATATTGGATGAATAAAATATGGATATTTACGCGTCCTGGCCTACATTTCTTTTTCACTCCCGTCTCTTTAATAGGTAGGTGGTTCTTACCCCCCCCCCCCCCCCCCACACACACACACAGCGATTCTTCCCACACTGTAACTTAACATGTATACCAAGTTTAGTTCACTGGCTTCGGAGGAGATGTGGAACATACTTATATTTTTGTAATACCGGCATGTGAGAATATCGTTTCTCCCTGATCATTTTTGATGAACTAATGCCTATACAGTGTCCCAAACTATGCTGAAGTTATCTGCGAAACCCCCATGAATGCTCGCCTAATACTTTTGGAAATTACTGTGTTCAGAGACAGAGAGACACGACGGTTTTACGTATTTATTATTAGAATAGGAGTGATAATACCATAACAAAACGGGCAGAAATTTCCCATGCAAAAGATGCAATTACACGTGGAATATGAATGTAGACAACACATCCTGATTTAAGCAGGAAACAGACAGACAAGTAAAGTAAGTGAAATACGTTATTTCACCAGTACTATGAATAAACTGTTTTGGACCAGCTCATAACAGCGTAAAGGGCAGCCGGCCAGCTTGCGAAATAACCGGATCGAATCCGCGCGGCGGCTTAATCGCCGTGGCGCCTGTTGTTTTTAGGCAGTTTCCCACGATCGTTTAGGCAAGTGCTGGGCTGGTCCCGAAATTCGACCTCAGTAATTGCAATATACAAACAGTTAAAACGCGATCACAAGCAAAACAAAGTACACTCATGTTCAGAAAAGAAACAGAACACCTTGAAAGACTAGAGACAGGTCAGTCATAATTAAAGGACATGTACATCAGTATGTTCTGCAGAAATGATTAGCCTTTTAACGTGTCGACCCGCGGGTTCAGGGTCAACATATACATCGCGACGCGACACAACCTCTTGCTGTGACTCTAGTTGTCGCTATAAACCGAAGGTAATGGATCAGTGTCACTTGAGCAGATGAGCAGGATGCCACGCAACTTACGCGCGAACCGTACCACCAAATTAGTGAGTTTGAAAGAGGGCGCATTACTGACAGAGAATGTGATGCATCCATCCGGGAAATTGCTGTTCGTGTGGGACGAAGTGTTTCGGCAGTGAAATGAGTGTGTGCAGAATGGTTCATGGAAAATCGTAGAACACGATAAGATGGGTCAGCTGGCACCACCCAGATTCCCCCCCCCCCCTCCCACCCCCTTCCACAGAGGTGATTAACACTTCATCCCGAATGCCATTGCAGGACAGATCTGCGTTCTCCTCGGTTGTGGCGCAACGGTGGAACAGTGTAACACATCGTATACTATCAGGGCTGACAGTCTGTCGCAGTATATTACGTCATGGGATACGTGCGCGTCCTCCACTACTCCACCTACCTTTGATGAAAGTGCAGAAACATGCTAGACGGCAATGGTGTATGGAACGACGTCACTGGGGATAGGAATGACATCAGATAGTGTTCTCGGACGAATCAATGTTCTGTTTGTTTGAAAATCATGGCCACATTTTGATTCGCCGCAGACGGGGGGAGTGGCACCACAGTGACTGCATTAGCACAAGACATACAGCGCTAACTCCAGGCCTTATGGTGTAGGGTGCTATTGAGTACATCACAAATCACATCTGGTACGTGTCCAGGGCACAGTGGCCAGTGTGACCTACATAAATGACATTCTGCGACCAGTAGCCATCCGTTGAACAACTTGAGCCATTTGAACAGGGTCACGTCGTGGTTCTGCGGGAACTGCATGGATGTATCGACGGACTGCTGCACATGCGGGACACAATGTAACGGTGGTGTGTAGCCGCCTCCAGCAGTATACTGTGGAACATTCCCACACTTATAGACCTGGTTCTGGATGTCCACGTAGTATAAACGTACGTCAGGATCGATGCATTGTGCAAGCAGTGGCCGGCCGGGGTGGCCGAGCGGTTCTAGGCGCTACCGTGTGGAACCGCGCGACCGCTACGGTCGCAGGTTCGAATCCTGCCTCGGGCATGGATGTATGTGATGTCCTTAGGTTAGTTAGGTTTAAGTAGTTCTAAGTTCTAGGGGACTGATTACCTCAGAAGTTAAGTCCCAAAGTGCTCAGAGCCATTTGATCCATTTTTTTGCAAGCAGTGGTGGCTGACTGAACACCACCCAGGGTTGCACCTATTGCGTCGTCAGGAACCATTGGGAACCATCTGACTGCAGCAGGATTAAGAGGACATGTGCCTCTGACCAGGCTACCAGTGACACTATGACACCGCAAAGCACAGCTACTCTGCTGTCGTGAAAGAGTTCACTGGAGAGTGGAATGGCGCCCTATCGTTCTCAGTGATGAGAGTAGGTTCTGTCTGTTTGTGAGTGACGGACGTACACATGTATGGCGTAGTCCTGGTGGGCTGTCTGTTCCATTGTGTATCCACCCACGACACACAACTCCCACCCCAGGCTTCATGGTGGGATGGCCATCAGTTATAGCTCTCGGCCATACTTGTGGGTAAAGTGACTAGTGTCTGCTAGATTACACAGATTTTTCCCCTATGCTACAGCCATTTCTTCCACAAGAAGGTGATGTACTTTTTCAGCAGGATAATGCACGTCAGTATACGGCTGCTGCGACGCAACGTGGTCTACATCAACTGCCCTTGCCAGTAAGATCACCAGATCTCTCACCAGTTGAACACGTAGAAGCGCATTCGTACTCGTTCTCCAGAGTCGGCAAGAATCCATGCGAAATTGCAACAAAAGGTACACGATGATTGTAACAGTCTGTCACAGGATGTCATTCGCCACCTTTAAGATCGCTTTCATGCGAGAATAAGCGCCTGCGTTGCTGCCAAAGGAGAGTGCACTATATAGGGTGGTCCATTGATAGTGACCGGGACAAATATCTCACGAAATAAGCATCAAACGAAAAAACTACAAAGAACGAAACTCGTCTAGTTTTATGGGGGAAACTAGATGGCGTTAAGATTGGCCCGCTAGATGGCGCTGCCATAGGTCAAACGGATATCAACTGCGTTTTTAAAAAAATAGAAACCCCCATTTTTTATTACATTTTCGTGTAGTACGTAAAGAAATATGAATGTTTTAGTTGGACCACTTTTTTCGCTTTGTTATAGATGGCGCTGTAATAGTCACAAACGTATAAGTACATACTATCACGTAACACTCCGCCAGTGCAGACGGTATTTGCTTCGTGATATATTACCCGTGTTAAATGGACCGTCTACCAAGTGCGGAAAAGGTCGATATCGTGTTGATGTATGGCTATTGTGATCAAAATGCCCAACGGGCGTGTGCTATTTATGCTGCTCGGTATCCTGGACGACATCATCCAAGTGTCCGGACCGCTCGCCGGATAGTTAAAGTTATTTAAGGAAACAGGAAGCGTTCAGTCACATGTGAAACGTCAAGCACGACCTGCAACAAATGATGATGCCCAAGTAGGTATTTAAGCTGCTGTCGCGGCTAATCCGCACATCAGTAGCAGACAAATTGCGCGAGAATAGGGAATCTCAAAAACGTCGGTGTTGAGAATGCTACATCAACATCGATTGCACCTGTACCATATTTCTGTGCACCAGGAATTGCATGGGGACGACTTTGAACGTCGTGTACAGTTCTGCCACTGGACACAAGAGAAATTACGGGACGATGATAGATTTTTTGCACGCGTTCTATTTAGTGACGAAGCATCATTCACCAACAGCAGTAACGGAAACCGGCACAATATGCACTATTGGACAACGGAAAATTCACGATGGCTGCGACAAGTGGAACATCAGAGACCTTGGCGAGTTAATGTATGGTGCGGCATTATGGGAGGAAGGATAATTGGCCACCATTTTATCGGTGGCAATCTAAATGATGCAATGTATGCTGATTTCCTACGAAATGTCCTACCGATGTTATTAGAAGATGTTTCACTGCATGGCAGAACGGCGATGTACTGCCAACATGATGGATGTCCGGCACATAGCTCGCGTGCGGTTAAAGCGGTATTGAATAGCATATTTCATGACTGGTGGATTGGTCGCCGAAGCACCATACCACGGTCCACACGTTCACCGGATCTGACGTCCCCGGATTTTTTTCTGTGGGGAAAGTTGAAGAATATTTGCTACCGTGATCCACCGACAACGCCTGACAACATGCGTCAGAGCATTGTCAATGCATGTGCGAACATTACGGAAGGCGAACTACTCGCTGTTGAGTGGAATGTCGTTACACGTATTGCCAAATGCATTGAGGTTGACGGACATCATTTTGAGCATTTATTGCATTAATGTGGTATTTAGAGGTAATCACGCTGTAACAGCATGAGTTCTCAGAAATGATAAGTCCACAAAGGTACATGTAACAAATTGGACCAACCGAAATAAAATGTTCAAACGTACCTACGTTCTGTATTTTAATTTAAAAAACCTACCTGTTACCAACTGTTCGTTTAAAATTGTGAGCCATATGTTTGTGACTATTACAGCGCCATCTATCACAAAGCGGAAAAAGTAGTCCAACTAAAAACATTTATATTTCTTTACGTACTACACGAAGTAATAAAAAATGGGGGTTCCTATTAAAAAAAAAAAAACGCAGTTGATATCCGTTTGACCTATGTCAGCGCTATCTAGCTGGCCAACCATAGCGCCATCTGGTTTCTCCCTTCAAGCTACGACAAGTTTCGTTCTTTGTAGTTTTTTCGTTTGACGCTTATTTCGTGTCGTATTTGGCCCGGTCACGATCAATGGACCACCCTGCATATGGATGCAACTGTTTAGACACCCTTTACTGTAAAATAGGTGTTTCATTTGCTCTGATTTTATGATATACTCTTACAATGATGAAATACCTGTCGCTCTCACTAGTCAATAAAATGACCTTGTCCTTGAGGGTGTTACTTTTTTTCCGGCAATATATATATATATATATGTGTGTGTGTGTGTGTGTGTGTGTGTGTGTGTGTGTTCATCTCTAGCGCTTCATTCAATATACAAGAAATTGGTCACCCCGGGAGACATAATGCTAATTCCATGTACCACGGCATGTATGATTTAAATAACGAAAAACTGCACCAGTTACTTATTTTTTTCATGCTTAGCACAACGCGGTTCTAGAATTTATTCTCATTTTCTAGTGCATTGATTCACATGAATATTTTTTATGTTTGCATGTGCGCTTTTCTGCCTCTATTGCATTGTAGATGTCTTTTTGACTGCAGTCGGGAAATCGCACAAAATGAATCTCCGAGTATTTTTATGTGCTAATGTTAGAAATGGTACTTGTGTTTGTGTGCTTACAGATTTTGTGCCTCCTCCATTACACAGAATTTCACATACAAGAAAATTATCACTTACACTACACTGTATTTGTTTTAGTACTCAAAAGATGCTGCAAAGATATTACACAGTGCTCTTGGAGAGCATTATACATACAAAGTTACCAATTATAAAATGTAATTTTACAACTGATGACTAAGGAAATGTACATATTTATGAAAATTACTACCGTTATAATGTGCATGAGAAATATTTGAAAAAATTAACTGATTAACTATCTAGTGTGTCATCGACAATTTTTCTCCTTGCTTTTTGTGGTGTACAAAACGTTCAAGCTCCTTTAATAAATTCACTGTATGTGATTTTTGGAAGTGATGATCTTAAGACTTTCGTCTATGTTTTCAAATAGGTGTCCAGTGTCTTTTGTGGGTGTTGTTATTGCTGTTTTTGTAAACTCTGTTATTTGCGTAACAGCTGATGTATTCAGTGTACCTGATTTGAAAATTCCTGCTATTTTGCTTTATGTAGTAGCTTGAGCAAGTTTTACATGTTATTTTCTATCTTATGAGTCTGAGAATTTATCTTTTTTATTGTTTAAGGTGTGGACTTATTTCTGTTGTAGTTTGTTGTTTGTGGAGAAAGCTACCTTCACATTAAGTAACTTAAGTAAGTTTGCTATTTTTTGACAGATGTTACCTACGTAAGGTATGCTGATCATACACTTTTTTGTATTACTGGTTCCTTCTGAAGAACTATGAATTTCTTTCTTTTTTGTAATTTGTTACAGCATATGGTCTGTCATTGGGGTAGGGAAGTAATGGGTCACTGCAATTTGCTTAATGATGTCAAATCCTTTCTTTGTGTCCTCTTTGTTAATTGAGATTTTGTTTGTGCTGTGTACCATCTTTCTGTATACAGCTTTCTTGTGTACGTGGGTGACATGATATGGCAGGGACTGTGCTGCTGGAAGATGTCTTTTTTCTGTGTGTCTTGAAATTGTGCCTGTTGTTTTTGTTTTCTATGCACAGATCGAGAAAATTAATGTTATTATTTTTTGTATCCAGCTCTGAATATTATTTTCTTGTGCACATTATTAAACAATGTTTGTGATGTTATTGGTATCCCTTGTGTCACTTCTGAGTAAAATTAAGTTATTGTCCACGTATTTTTTAAGTACTCTACGTTTTTAATAAGGGTTCCTGGCTGCAAAATATTTTCAAAAGATGTTCAAATGTGTGTGAAATCTTATGGGCCTTAACTGCTAAGGTCATCAGTCCCTAAGCTTACACACGTTCGTTCACTGTTTAGTGAGGCCGCTAGTATTTATGTAACCCGAACACGAGAAACTGCAAGTTATAAACTTTATCCACTGTCTTTTGAACAGATCATACGTTACTGATGTATTTACAAACTTCATCTTGTGACACCAGTCACATGATTGCATATTACGGATTATTAAAATGATCTAGTTCATTATTCTTGCACAAAATTAGAATTCGAGCGATCGCCGCCAGACAACATGTCTGTCCACCATGACTGCCCCTTTCCGATCTGATTAATGCTTTAAAGAATTTGCATAAAACTGAAACACAATTGATCGTGTCAGACACATGTCTGTCTCCCACAACTACCCCTTACAATGTGATTGGCACTTTACTGAATTTACCTAAAAACTGTAACAAAACTGACTCACCAGACAACACCTCTGTATCCCATGACTACCCCTCCCGATTTGATCGATCTGATTTGGGAGCACCGCTACTTTGCTTCTGAGCTCAGTCTAGTCGGAGCTCCGAAGACACCCGAAGAGCCTCTTCTGCCTTTTCGTTTCGCCTTTGTTTTTAGTTTTGCATATAATTCTGACTTTCTAAATAAGTAGGCGATAGCTTACCATTTAGAGATACCTATTCCAGAATATTACGCAAGTTCAATGCGTCGTTTTTAAAATGTTAATGAAAGAAATTTAGTATTTTGGCGCACAGCCTCCGAACGTATCAACCAATCTCGTTGATAGACTACAATTTTGGCTGCCTTTCCCACGCGAAAGTTACTATCTGCCACTGGTGCTTCGCACCACTGATAACATCATATGTGTAATGCTGCAACCTCCACTGCTCTTGGGAAGGAATCTCGGAACTGGATATGATGATTGCTAAAGTCAGAAGTACCACAGCATGGACGTGCATTGGCTGAAGCAGCAGATCCTGTTGGGTTTGAAACTGTCATATACAAAGTGATGACTCTCGTCTCTGTTCCCTGTCAGTCAGAATCTTATTAGGACCAGTTCTCACAACGTATTACAAGGCTACGAGCGGTAAACTATTTGTTGCAGACTCTTTGGACAGTCCGCTTGATACACCAACAAATCGGGCAACTTCAATCACGGTATGTTCATGGGCACGTCCAAGCAAGACACGGCAGATCCTTTCCGCCATTCTGTCACATCTCAACGTCGACCCATGTTATTGCGCAGATTCCTGGCAACCTATCGGCACATACATACAACTTCCTAACCATGACTTACGTCAGCTGTGGAGGGTCATATGACCGCCTGGTACCAGTTGCAGACTCTCTACAACAGTTCGAAGCATCACTGTGCTCTGTTGATGGGGTGAGTTTTGTTTTGTCTGGTGAGCTTATCTAACTGTTGAAAGCATATGAGCAACAAGAACGTTAGCAGATGTTCATATTTTTAGATCACGAAATTAACGGGAGAGCGAGACGGAAACTTGTTGATCGGTCACAGCCCAGTTATATGCGAAAAAACAACCGTAGCCCGCAGGCTCACCTTCTCCATCTGATTGATGGATCATCCACAATAAATTAATGCTGTCAAGCGGTAATTATGTTCGTAATGTAGATAATAAAAACTCCGACTTTTGCAAATGAGTGTTTCTAAGTAAACATGTTTCACCTATTCATGTCAAACATCATCACTGGTCCATAATACATGGTGGTCCACTGATAGTGGCCGGGCCAAATATCTCACGACATAAGCATCAAACGAAAAAACTACAAAGAACGAAACTCGTTTAGCTTGAAGGGGGAAACCAGATGGCGCTATGGTTGGCTCGCTAGATGGCGCTGTCATAGGTCAAACGGATATCAACTGCATTTTTTTAAATAGGAACCCCCATTTTTATTACATATTCGTGTAGTACGTAAAGAAATATGAATGTTTTAGTTGGACCACTTTTTTCGCTTTGTGATAGATGGCGCTGTAACAGTCACAAACGTTTAAGTACGTGGTATCACGTAACATTCCGCCAGTGCGGGAGGGTTTTTGCTTCGTGATACATTACCCGTGTTAAAATGGACCGTTTACTAATTGCGGGAAAGGTCTATATCGTGTTGATGTATGGCTATTGTGATCAAAATGCCCAACGGTCGTATGCTATGTATGCTGCTCGGTATCCTGGACGACATTATCCAAGTGTCCGCACCGTTCGCCGGATAGTTACCTTATTTATGGAAACAGGAAGTGTTCAGCCACATGTGAAATATCAACCACGACTTGCAACAAATGATGATGCCCAAGTAGGTGTTTTAGCTGCTGTCGCGGCTAATCAGCACATCAGTAGCAGACAAATCGCACGAGAATCGGGAATCTCAAAAACGTCGGTGTTGATAATGATACATCAACATCGATTGCACCCGTACCATATTTCAATGCACCAAGAATTGCATGGCGACTACTTTGAACGTCGTGTACAGTTCTGCCACTGGACACAAGAGAAATTACGGGACGATGACAGGTTTTTTGCACGCGTTCTATTTAGCGACGAAGCGTCATTCACCAACAGCGGTAACGTAAACCGGCATAATATGCACTATTGGGCAACGGAAAATCCACGATGGCTGCGACAAGTGGAACATCAGGCACCTTGGCGGGTTAATGTATGGTGCGTCATTACGGGAGGAAGGATAATTGGCCCCCATTTTATCGATGGCAATCTAAATGGTGCAATGTATGCCTACGTAATGTTCTACTGATGTTACTACAAAATATTGCACTGCATGATAAGAATGGCGATGTACTTCCAACATGATGGATGTCCGGTACATAGCTCGCGTACGGTTAAAGCGGTATTGAATAACACATTTTGATGTGTCGGCAGCTGGGCCAACACCTTGTAGATCGAGATGGCTGAAAATGCACGCTAGACTAACGCAGACGGGCGTGAAGTAGTGGAACAGGCTACGTAATTAATGCTATGAAGAAAAGTACGTAGCTGGATTAATACTTATCTTTAATCAATCATTGTGGTACATCGCTCTTGACGATACACAGGAGACTTTAATTACAATCACTGTAAGGCTAATGGCGCCTTGCTAGTTCGTAGCCATTAACTTAGCTGAAGGCTATTCTGTCTCTCGGCTAATGAGAGAGAAAGGCTTCGTACATCTAGTCGCTAGCTAGGTCGTCCGTAAAACTGGGGCGAGTGCTTGTTCGTATCACGAGACCTGCCTTGTGGTGGCGCTAGGTCTGCGATCACACAGTGGCGACACGCGGGTCCGACATGTACTAAATGGACCGCGGCCGATTTAAACTACCACCTAGCAAGTGTGGTGTCTGGCGGTGACACCACACATTTCGTGACAGGTGGATTGGTCGCCGAAGCACCATATCATGACCCGCACGTTCACCGGATCTGACGTCCCCAGATTTCTTTCTGTGGGGAAAGCTGAAGGATATTTGCTATCGTGATCCACCGACAACGCCTGACAACATGCGTCAGAGTATTGTCAATGCATGTTCGAACATTACGGAAGGCGAACTACTCGCTGTTGAGTGGAATGTCGTTAAACGTATTGCTAAATGCATTGAGGTCGACGGACATCATTTTGAGTATTTATTGCATTAATTTGGTATTTACAAATAATCACGCTGTAACAGGTACATGTATCACATTGGAACAACTGAAATAAAATGTTCAAACGTACCTACGTTCTGCATTTTAATTTAAAAAACCTACCTGTTACCAACTGTTCGTCTAAAATTGTGAGCCATATGTTTGTGACTATTACAGCGCCATCTATCACAAAGCGAAAAAAGTGGTCCAACTAACACGTTCATATTTCTTTACGTACTACACGAATATGTAATAAAAATGGGGGTTCCTATTTAAAAAAAGCAGTTGATATCCGTTTGACCCATCTAGCGGGGCAACCATAGCGCCATCTGGTTTCCCCCTTCAAGCTAGACAAGTTTCGTTCTTTGTAGTTTCTTCAGAATTGTTCAAATGGCTCTGAGCACTATGGGACTTAGCATCTATGGTCATCAGTCCTTTAGAACTTAGAACTACTTAAACCTAACTAACCTAAGGACAGCACACAACACCCAGCCATCACGAGGCAGAGAAAATCCCTGACCCCGCCGGGAATCGAACCCGGGAACCCGGGCGTGGGAAGCGAGAACGCTACCGCACGACCACGAGATGCGGGCGTAGTTTCTTCGTTTGACGCTTATTTCGTGAGATATTTGGCCCGGTCACGATCAATGGACCACCCTGTATAAAGAAAACCGTTTAGTTATATGTATTTTATTTGTAGATATGTAGTGGTAATTGGCACTCATGTGAAGGATCATCAGTGATCCATAATATAAAGAAAACCGTTTAATTATACATATTTTGTTTGGATATATATATAGGTAAGCGGCACCATATTTAGGTAATTAATTCACACTGCCTACCAAAAAATACGTTCGGATGTTAAAGCAGCTTCAGACATGTACACACCATTGTGGTTCTGTGTGATAGGTAGAACGGCCACCAGGGTGCGTTAGTGTTCTTAGTGTTAGTGTCTTTACAAGACCTGGTATGATATAGAAGGGACATGAACAGCGTCACATGTTGAGTAACTTCGTGAAGGGCTCGAGGATGCCACATACTTTTGCGAGACAGCGTTATCAGCACCAGACAGAGTCTGAAAGAGGACCTCATTGTGCGCCTCCAATTGGTCAGCTGGTCGAATCGTGTAGTATCCTGATTTGTGGGGTATTTGGATGTGACAGTGAGCCGATGTTGAACTGCATGTTAACGTGAGTTGAACTGCATGTTAACGTGAGGCATACTCGTCGTCAAGGGTTGCGGTCGACCAAGCCTGTCGACAGTTATGAAAAACTGCTGTATTGTACACTAATCCGTAGTAACCTCTTAACGTATGCACCTGCCATACGAGAATAAGTAATGGAATCCCTGCAGTGTTCTGTAACATTCCACACCGCTGGAGACTAGCAGCAGCCGGGCTATGGAATTACCATCCCGTCCGTAGACGGCCATTAACACCACAACACAAACAGTTGTGTTTGGCATGGTGCCGTGACCCCAGCAAGAAGGTTTGCTGATGAATGGCATCGCAATGTATTCACCAGTGATTCAGGGTTCTGCACTATCCCGGATGACCATCATCGGCGTGTGTGGAGGCGACCTTTGGAGAGGTCCTATACTCCCAAATGTTTTGGAGAGACATTGCAGTGTTACTCCTAGTGGCACGGTGTGGAAAGCCATAGGGTATGATTCAGGCAACGGCTGGTAGTGACTGAGGGGACTGTGGTGGCAGAGGGGACGTCACGAACATCCTGCATCGTCATTTGTTACCTCTCATGCGACAGTATCATGGTGACATTTTTCAGCAGGACAATGTTCGTTCACACAAGGCACTGTCTGCTTCCTATTGAGGTACTCCAGCAAGGCCCCTACTCTTTTCCACACAGAACTCGTACTGAACCAGCGCAGATGCCCATTTCAGTGCCAGCAGCCAATATATAAGGACCAGTTACAGCAGTTATTGGCAAACTTGCCTCAGGAGGGAATGTAACGTGTCACCTTGGCTTATTGAATCAGTGCATAAGTGTATCCAGGCTAGAGCGGTGCAACGCCGTATTGATCTGCGGGCTCATAATGCAGAGTGCTTTGTAAATATGACTCAAGTTTGTAATCACCAAACATAACATATCCTCTCAATTCATTAAATTTCATTTCGTATCTGACTACCTTATTTGCAACTATACAGTTGTGAGTTATCACCTACTTTCATTTTTCTATTCTTTTCGTGGAAGTGAACGATAGATCAAATCTAAATATTTGTAAATAGTTAAATAATTGAAATACACTCTCAAGAATCACTATAGATCTCTTAAGAAAATATGAGTAACTAAAATATTTTCTTTGTGTTGTAGACCACCGATGACGACTAACCTGAATGGACAAAACATGTTTGGTTAGAAACAAAATAAACATCCAAATCCTAAAGTTAGATTTTTTTCCTTATGTGCGTTATAACATAACTGGAGAAGTAACTGAAGAAAAATGGCTGCAGTATTAAGAATATATTCTCTCTATAGACAACTAGTAATCCGGAATTGCTCCTCCTACTTTTCCTCTTCTCGTACCTGCCACCTTCTCTTCATGAGCATAACACTCCAACACAAAAAAAACTTCGCTCCACGAATGAATTATCCTAATGGAAGGAAATCGGTAGATGTGATGTACGTGTACAGACAAATAAATGACTACAAATTCAGAAAAATTAGGTGATTGGGATGTGATGTGCATGTACAGACAAATAAATGATTACAAATTCAGAAAAAATTGGGTGATTTATTTAAGAGAAGGAGCTTCACAGATGAAGCCAATAACGCGTTGGTCCACGTCTGGCCCTTACTCAATCAGTAATTCAGCTTGGTATTGATTAATAGAATTGTTGGATGTCCTCCTGAGTGATAGCGACCAAATTCTGTCCGCGCATTAGACTATCAAAATCCCGAGCTAGTTAGAGGGCACTGCCAATAACTCCCCAAGCGCACTCAGTTGGGGAGAGATCCGGCTTGCCCGAGGTAGGGTTTGGCAAGCATGAAGACAATCTATGGAAATTCTCGCCGTGTGTAGCGGGCAATATCTTGCTGAAATTTTAAGTCGAGGATGACTTGCAATGAAGGACAACAAAACGGGATGTAGAATATCGTCGACGTACTGCAGATGACAACCAAAAGTGTCCTCATATGAAATAAAATAGCACCCCAGACGATCACTCCCGGTTGTAGGGTTGTATGGAGGGCGACAGTCGGACTGGTACCCCATTGCTGTCTAAGGTGTCTCCAGACAAGTCTTCGGCAGTGATGAATCCCGCTGCGAATTGAGCCCCCATGACCAAAGAACACGTCTCTGAAGACGCCTCAGACAGTGGTGGGATTCCAACTGGACTGTCACTCCCCCTACCAGCCGACATCCAGGAGTGATGGTGTGGGCTGCCGTTCCTTTTCATAGCAGGAGTCTTACAACACAGCGATACGTTGACTATATTTCACGCCCCATTTTGTTCCCGTTTATGGCAACCGTCCAGGGCTTACATTGCAGCAAAACAATGTCCGCCCCCACATGGCGGGAGTTTCTACTTGTTGTGTTTGCCAGTCCCTACCTCGATCAGCAGGGTCGCTGGATCTCTCCCCAATTGGCAACCTTTGGAACATTATGGTCAGGGCCCTCCAATCATCCCAGCGTTTTGACGATTTAACAGACATAATTTTTCACTATATCTCTCAGGACATCCACCAACTATGTCAATCAATGCCAAGACGAATTACTGATTGCATAAGGGCCAGATGTTGACCAAATTGTTATTGACTTGCTGATTTTGTGAAACTCTTTGTCTTCAATAAATCATCCAATTTTTCTGACATTGTAATCATTTGTTTGTCTGTACATGCACATCACATCTACCGATTTCTGTCCCTTGAGGATAATCCCTTTGTGGTACTTCTTTTTGTTTTAGAATATATTTCCACTGGCCAGTATCCAGTTGGTTCCTGCCGCAGGGTTAACCCACGACGCCTGTGGCGTCTGTGGCGCTTATCTCTGACCGTGACCGCCAACTGGAAACTGCCAACACTTGCGTGTGACGCAGCTGTCTGCTGCTCTCTTATCGAACAAAACCGCCTTTCAGCCGTTGTGCGGTAATACGTCGAATATAATCTCCCCGAATGAATATTTCCTGCCAGATGTTTCTGCACACCAAGTCGCCTTCTGCGAGTGCTATGACTGGTGACAAAAGAATCGCCCAATTGGTTACAAAATGTCGCTATCTCCGGTGATTAAATAGCACTCGAGCATTAACATATTCTGAACTCAAACATAATTAGGTATCTGGAACAGAACAAACTCGTCGATGCTTGCAGAATGGATTCCTACAATATCGACCAGGTATCTGGAACAGAACAAACTCGTCGATGCTTGCAGAATGGATTCCTACAATATCGACCATGTTGAACCTAAATATCCCTTTTCATACACGAAATCCTGTAAGTCATGGATCAAAGTTATCAATCTTCTTTAACTCCCGAAAACCATTTGAGTGGTTCCTACACTTGCGTTTATTAACAAAAGCACTATTATACGGGTATAAAAATATGTGACTGGGCTTGAGAATTCCTTGGTAGGATGGACGCAGCATGCATCCTCGATGGATAGCCAAAACTGAAGTGGAAGTAATTTCAGACGACCACATTAAAATATGTTGCGATCCTTTTTGTTCATGTAATTTACTAACGATGTGGCAGACAATATTAACATTAACCTCAGCTATTTTTTGCAGACGATGCAGTTATCTGTAATAAGTTTATACATAGTGTGATTCCGTCATGATGCTACAAACTTTAAGGGATGATGGAGAAGGATAAATGTATCAGTTTGAGGTAAGGGATCCGTGTCTGGAAATGTCTGAGTCGAAAGTTATAAGCGAATATCGTGATGATATCTCTGACAGAGGACCCCTTCTACTGCAAGTTCTTTGCTTTCCATATTTTGTGAGGACGTAGTATGGACAAAAACAAGAAAAAATCTCGAAATACCTTGAGAGATATGAGCACTCATCCATCTCTTCTACTGAATGAGTGCTCATAGCTTTTGAGATAAGCATCTTACAGCCCACGTCGTTTCCAGACCAGAGTCCCTTACCTCAAATAGATACACTTACTCTTCTCCATCATCTCTGAAAGTTTGTAATAACATCACAGTATTACCCTGTATGCAGGATGATTCATGTGCTCCTATCACTGGGTTTTATGCAATCTGCAACCCCTTCAAATATCACATGCAAGATTTTCATATTATCTCGCTCGCTGCAAGCAAACTATTAGTCCTACAGAAAAAATGAACAGGACTTTTTGTAGACAATTTATTGTAGTTAAGGTTCGTTTTTCTTGAATAATTCGAAAACTATGGCCTCTAGCAAAAGCGCATCCCATTACAAAATTTAACTACATAAAATTTCCTACAGAATGGTCCTGTTCATTTTTTCTGTAGGGTTAATAGTTTGCATGTAGCGAGCGAGAGAATATGAAAATCTTGTGTGTGGTATTTGAAGGCTTTGCGGGCTGCATAAAACCCAGGGGTAGGGGCAGCTGAATCATTCTGTGCAAGTGTTTGTGGGTGAAGATGACAATATTGTCAAAAACTACCCAATGCCAGTCACTGGTTTTTGTATTAATGCTACCCTTGATTTACCCCTTGTGCAGTTCAACATTTGTATATTTAGAGAAAGCTTTTGATAATGTTGACTGGCATACACTCTTTGAAATTCAAAAGATAGTAGAGCTAAAATACAGGAAGCAAACTGTCTTTCACAACTTGTACAGAAACCAGACTGCAGTTACAAGAGTAGAAGGATATGGGAGAGAAACAGTAGTTGAGTGGAGAATGGTGCATAGTTGTAGCCCATCTTCAATTTGTACATTGAGTAAGCAGTGGGGAAAACCGAGGAGAAATTTTGAAAGGAAATTCAACACCAGGGGAATCAATAAAAACTTTGCCGAAGATACAATAATTATGTTGCAGATGGAAAAAAGGTTTGGAGCAGCAGTTGAATGGAATGGATAATGTCTTGAAAAGAGATTATAACGTGAACAACAAGAAACGAAAAACAAGGGTACTCTAATGCACTCGAATCAAATCAGGCGATGCTGAGGGTATTAGCTTAGGGAATAAGACACCAACAGTAGTAGATGAGGTTTGCTAACTGGGCAACAAAATAACTTTTTAAATGAACACATCGCCATTTGACTGTATTGTTGTTTATTTAAGGCCAGACCAGGTTTCGGCCTTCTATTCCATTTCAAGTGATTCAGTTTGTCAGGAACATATACTGCAGTACATAAACTCAGTCATTTAAAATTGGCATAAAAGACCGAAACCTGGGTCGTAATTAAGTAAACAACAGTACAGTCAAATCGTGGTGCGTTCATTTAAAAATTATTGTATGCCTGTTACTCTGCAAAAATAACTGACAAAAATTGCAGACTGGCAATACAAGGAAAACTATTTCTGAAACAAGAGGAATTTGTTAAAGACTAATATGAAAATAGGTGACATGAAGTCTTTTCTGAGGGTATTTGTCTTGAGCGTAGTTTTGTATAGAAGTGACATGTGGTTAAAAACAGTCTAGACCTAAAGTGATTACAAGCTTTTGAAATGTGCTGCTACAGAAGAGTGTTGAAGATTTGATGCGTTGATCAGTAACTAATGAGGAGGTACTGAATCAAATTGAGAAAAACGAAATTTATGGCACAACTAGACTGTTGATAGGAGACGTCCTGCAGTGTCAAGGGTTCATCAGTTTGGTAATGGAGGGAAAAGGAGGGTGGGTGTAAAAATGTTAGAAGATGACCTAGGACTGAGTGCAGTAAGCTGGCTTAAATGGATAGCAGCTGCTCAGAGGCGAGACATGCACAGGATAGACCAGTGCAAGGAGCTGTATCAAACCAGTCTTAGGACTCATTCTCGCATGCAATCGTCACAGCACATTTACTCTTCATTCATGGACGTATACTCATCGTGATGGAAATTAAAAAATCCACTGATTGAAAAATAAAACTGCAACACCAGGAAAGAGTTCTGCGACATAAACGAAAGTTGATATGCGTGTTTCTATATCCGAAAGGTGATGTCTATTTAAATTTCGCGCCAGTCACATAAGAGTGGTGCAAGCAGCTACAATGCAAATCATGTTTGCTTTAGTTACCTTTGAGACTGGGTGTTGAGTTGACGTTAGTCAAGAAATCCTTTAAGGCGACAAGGACGCTATTGTCACCACTTCACAGAGTCGTGTAATAGGGCTACGAGAAGGTGGATGCTCCTTCTACGACACTGCAGAAAGATTGGGTAAGAATGTAGCCATTGCATATTATTGCTGGCAGCGGTGGTCGCGGGAATGTACAGTCGCAACACATCTGGGTTCCCGACGGCCACGTGACACTACAGGGAAGACGCCCAGCGTGTTCGCCGTTTCGTTCTGGGGCGTCGTACTGCATCTGCTGCAACAATAACAACAGCGTTTGGCAACACAATGACACAATGAACTGTTACAAATCGATTACTTGAAGGACAGCTCCGAGCCAGACGCCCTGCAGCGTGCATTCCACTGACCCAAAACCACCACCTTTTGCGATTTCACTGTTGTCAAGCTAGAGCTGCCTGGAGGTCAGGGAGGAGGTCTGATGTGTTTTCTGATGAAATCTGCTTCGGTGCCGGTGATGGCCTTGTATTGGATAAAAGGAGGCCAGTGGAGAACCTGCAACGAACCTGTCTGCGTACTGCTGAACCTACCCCTGGAATTACAGCCTGGGGTACGATTTCGTATGACTGCTGGAGCACTCTCGTGATTATCCCACACACCCTGACTGCAAATTCGTACATCAATCTGGTGATTTGACCTGTTGTGCTGCCATTCATGGACAGCATTATGGGGGGTGTTTTCCAACTTGATAATGTTCGGCCGCATACCGCTCTTGTAACTCAGCATGCTCTATAGGGTGTCGACATGTTGCCTGTGGTGTCACCGCCAGACACCACACTTGCTACGTGGTAGCCTTTAAATCGGCCGCGGTCCGTTAGTATACGTCGGACCCGCGTGTCGCCACTGTCAGTGATTGCAGACCGAGCGCCACGACACGGCAGGTCTTGAGAGACTTCCTAGCACTCGCCTCAGTCGTAAAGCCGACTTTGCTAGCGAAGCTACACTGACCAATACGCTCTCATTTGCCGAGACGATAGTTAGCATAGCCTTCAGCTACGTCATTTGCTACGACCTAGCAAGGCGTCATAGCATTTGATATTGAGATTCTATTAATGTATCATCAAGAGCAATGTTCTACAATTATGGATTAAAGTTAAGTATTACAGCAACTGCGTCCGTTGTAATGTTATAGACCTCGCGCCAGCCTGCGTGAGCTTAAGCGCGTGCCTTTCGGCTTCCTCTCATAGTGACTTGGCTGTCTTGCCAAGTCACAACATTGCCTTCACGTGATCTGTCTCCAATCGAGCACACTGGGACATCATCGTACGACAACTCCAGCATCTTCCACAAACAGCATTAACTGTCTCTTTATTGACCGACCAAGTACAACAGGAATGGAACTCAGTCTCGCAAACTGACATCTGGCACCTGTGCAACACCATGCATGCACGTTTGCATGCAACATTCAGCTTTTACCCCGGTTATTAACGTAACAGAATTTCACAATTGCAATGGCGTATCTCGCGTTTACATTATCCTGTGATCGTGCAATGTTAATCATATCAATACGTTGCCTAGATAAATACACCACTGGCCACTAAAATTGCTGCACCACGAAGATGACGTGCTACAGACGCGAAATTTAACGGCCTGGAAGAAGATGCTGTGATATGCAAATGATTAGCTTTTCAGAGCATTCACACAAGGGTGGCGCCGGTGGCGACACATACAACGTGCTGACGTGAGGAAAGTTTCCAATCGATTTCTCATACAAAAATAGAAGTAGACCGGCGTTGCCTGGTGAAACATTGTTGTGATGCCCCGTGTAAGGAGGAGAAATGCGTACCACCACGTTTCCGACTTCGATAAAGGTCGGATTGTAGCCTATCGCGATTGCGGTTTATCGTATCGCGACATTGCTGCTCGCGTTGGTCGAGATCCAATGACTGTTTGCAGAATATGGAATCGATGGGTTCAGGAGGGTAATACGGAACGCCGTGGTGGATCCCAACGGCCTCGTATCACTAGCAGTCGAGATGACAGGCGTCTTATCCGCATGGCTGTAACGGATCGTGCAGCCACGTCTCGAGCACTGAGTCAGCAGATGGGGACGTTGGCAAGACAACAACCATCTACACGAACAGTTCGACGACGTTTGCAGCAGCACGGACTATCAGCTCGGAGACCATGGCTGCTGTTATCCTTGACGCTGCATCACAGGCAGGAGCGCCTGCGATGGTGTACTCAACGACGAACCTGGGTGCACGAATGGCAAAACGTCATTTTTTCGGATGAATCCAGGTTCTGTTTACAGCATCATGATGGTCGCATCCGTGTTTGGCGACATCGCGATGAACACACATTAGAAGAGAGTATTCGTCATCGCCATACTGGCGTATCACCCAGCGTGATGCTATGGGATGCCATTGGTTACACGTCTCGGTCACCTCTTGTTCACATTGACGGCACTTTGAACAGTGGACGTTACATTTCAGATGTGTTTTTACCCTTCATTCGATCCCTGCAAAACCCTACATTTCAGCAGGATAATGCACGACCACATGTTGCAGGTCCTGTACTGTCCTTTCTGGATACAGAAAATGTTCGACTGCTGCCCGGCCAGCACATTCTCCAGATCTCTTACCAAGTGAAAACGTCTGGTCAATGGTGTCCGAGCAACTGGCTCATCACAATACGCGAGTCACTACTCTTGATGAACTGTGGTATCGTGTTGAAGCTGCATGGGCAGCTGTACCTGTACACGCCATCCAAGCTCTGTTTGACTCAATGCCCAGGCGTATCAAGGCCGTTATTACGGCCAGAGGTGGTTGTTCTGGGTACTGATTTCTCAGGATCTATGAACCCAAATTGCGTGAAAATGTAATCACATGTGAGTTCTAGTATAATATATTTGTCCAATGAATACCCGTTTATCATTTGCATTGATGTAGCAGTTTTAATGGCCAGTTGTGTACATTCCCAAAATTTCATTACACTACGTTAATTAGTTTCTGGTATCGCGATTTTTTCCGTTGGTGTGTTTTAGTACGTTGGCTTCAGTAGTAATTATTAGTAGCTGAGAGTGCGATGCTGCAGTTGCGTATTCTACGAGGGCGTGCCGACAAGTAATGCCTACTAGTTATTTGTTCTGCTCTCCACATCGGCTGATGTATTACACGTCATGCATATTACTCGGTCAACTTTCCCGCGTCGATGACGCAAACTTCAACCCTCTGCCTCTAGAGGGCTCCAATTTATAAATGTGACATGGCGGTGTTCAACGTAACTGCTCGTATGTCTGTGCCTGAGAAACAGCGTACTGTAATCGAGTTTCTAAGCGCAGAAAAAGTGCCTCTAATTATTGAAATCCATAAGGGAATGAAAGTTGTGTATGGTGAGGATAGTATAGACATTAGTAAGTGCGACGTCGGGTTGTTCGTGCTGACCTCAATGTGTGAAGGGCTCGGAGTGGGCGACTGCGTACGGCAGCCGACGAAACTCTTCGGAATCGGCTTGATTAACTCATTACAGAAAATCGTCGGATAACACAAATACAGCTCTCAAGTGAGTGTGGCATATCAAGCGAGCGCGTACAAGGCATCATTCCACAACTATATGCTTGGTGGGTGCCCCGAATGCTCACTCTTGACGTGAAACAGAGGAATGTAGACACCTGTCAACAAATTCTTTTGTGTTTTGAGCGTGAGGGTGACGGGTTCGCTAAAAACATTACGACAGGTTACAAAATCTGGGTTCGCAGTTTTGATGTCGAAAACAAGAGAGCATCAACTGCGTTCCAACGTTTAAAACGTTCCAGACCATACCATCAGCAGGCAAAGACATGTGCACAGTATTCTGGGATGTTCAAGGTGTGGTGCATTTGGAGTTTATGCCTAAAGACACCATCATAAACCTTTCAAGGTACTGTGAGACACTCAGAAACCCTCACCTTCAGAATGACAAGAAGGTTGCGACATCTTCAACAGTCGGACGCCTTTGGTTCGCTGTCATCGACCATCTTCCATACAGTCCCGTCTGGGCCCCATCCGATTTTCATCTGTTTCCAAAACTTAAAGATCACTTTCGAGGACTTCACTTAGGTAGTGATGAAGCGGTGCAAGCAGAGTTGAGATTGTGGCTCCATCAACGAAATCAAACATTCAGCAGTGGCGGTGTCAACAAAATGGTTCCTCGTTGGGAGAAACGTGTTCGTCGCTAGAGTGACTTTGTTGACAAATAAATCTGTAGACATGAAGAACAAAGATGTAGAAAATTAATACAGTTTGTTTTGTTTCACACTGGATTATTAAATCCTCTTAAAATTTACGATTGCAGTAGGGTATAAAACTGAATATTTTGTGCTTAATTTTGTATGTAACATACCATTGGATATCTAATAATGGTAGTTAACTAATTTGTAACTTATGCAGGGTGACACAGAATAACAGGAATGTTTGAAATGAGTAGTGGCAGCCATGGGCAGGTGGCAGCACTGCGGGTTCGTGACAGTTGGCGAGTAAACAGTCCGCCATTTCAGTAATCATGGATCAGTGGAACGGACAACAGCGTGCGTTAGCCATAAAAATGTTTTATAAAAACAATGATAGTTTGGTAACGGCGCAGAGGGAATTTTGGCGTTTTTATAATTTAGGACGTCATGATGACGTTCCATCGAAATACGCGATAACAGGTTGGATTAATAACTCTGAAGAGACTGGATCTGCCCTCGAGAGGAAACCAACAAGAGGACCAAGAAGTGTGCGTTCTTCAGCTAACATTGATGTTGCACGCGAGTCTTTTCTTACGGAGCCCACGGCGTTCAATTCGTAAGCAAGCAGCAGTGGTTGGAATGTCCAGGGAGAGAGTTCGCAGAATTCTTCATCTTGATTTAAAATTTCATCCGTACAAACTACAGATGGTGCAACAACTGAAGGACAACGTTTACTGGTTACGATTAGGATTCTGTCAATAAGTGGTAACAAAAATAAACAATGACGATGAATTTCTGAACAAGTTGTGGATGTCAGACGAGGCACATTTTCATCTCACAGGTTATGTCAATAAACAGAACTACCGTTACTGGACAAACACAAATCCTGATGACGTTCATGAGCGCCCTTTACACGCTAGTAAAGTGACAGTATGGTGTGGTGTTTCATCAAATGGGATTATCGGTCCGTATTTTTTCGCAAATGAACAGGGAAACACAATAACTCTCAATGCCGATCGTCACGAGGAGATGTTACGAACTTTCGTTACACCTGCGTTGAACAACTTTCCAAACGATCAAGAAGCCTGGTTTCAACAGGACGGAGCGACATCACACACAACACGACAATCAATGGCATATGTGCGATAATTGTTTGGCAACCGTCTGATCTCACGATTCGGTAACATTCCCTGGCCCCCTAGATCGCCAGATTTATCCGTTTGTGATTTTTTCTTGTGGGGCTACCTCAAAAACAAAGTCTACACGACTCGACCAAGAACCCTGGATGAGTTAAAACAAAGAATTCGGGATGAAAATCACAGTATCCCAGTGAGATGTTGCAGCGGTCAATGAGGAATCTCAACAGCAGATTTCACAAATGTATTCGTACAGGAGGACGCCATCCAAAGAACGTAATTTTTTAAAAACGATAAATACCATCAATGTTTCGTAAATGGCAGAGTTGGGAGGTTTCATTTTCTATGAGTGCAATTTCTTTCTTTCATCACTTCTACTTTTATTAGATTGTAGAAATGTTCCCGGTTTTCTTTGTCGCCATGTACATTATGACTTCCTGTGAATAAATTTAGAGTAGTGCAATTTAACATTTCCCCTCCTTTAGTGTTCTAGGATTAAAATACCTTAAAAAATTCGGAGGAATTATTTTTCAGCACGTCCTTGGTTTATATAGCTATAAAGTGCAATGCAGCACAAAATATCTTTTGCAGCTGTATAAATTTTACTATTGAATTAAATTTCGCCGAACTACCGGAAATTTTCCAGTGATGAAGCTGCAGTCCGCACAGTCAGACTCACAACTGTGAGGGTACCCCCGCCTATTTACGTCGTCTCCTCCATCTGGCTGGACCCAGTCCACAACCAACAAGCACTCCATTGTCCCTGTCACGACTTCTGTTCACGTCAAGTTAACAGGACGGCTAACAGCGAGCGCGCCCACAACCCCGTCTTCATTGCGAGCGTACCGCAGTTCAGTGTCTCGTGAGCCCGTTTCAGAGTTACGCGCAGCACAACAGTAGGTTTCTAAATGACATTATCTGCCTATTTTTACATACATCATTATTCATTCAAACAGTTTTCTCACTCTTAATCTTATTACATTTAAAATTATTAACATTTACTCCGATGTGACAAAAATCATATGATAGCGATATGCATATACAGGGTGGTCCACTTATAGTGAACGGGCCAAATATCTCACGAAATAAGCATCAAACGAAAAAGCTACAAGCAACGAAACTCGTCTAGCTTGAAGGGGGAAACCAGATGGCGCTATGGTTGGCCCGCTAGATGGTGCTGCCATAGGTCAAACGGATATCAACTGCGTTTTTTTAAAATTAGGAACCCCCTTTTTTTATTACATACTCGTGTAGCACGTAAATAAATATGAATGTTTTAGTTAGATAACTTTTTTCTCTTTGTGATAGATGGAGCTGTAATAGTCACAAACGTAAAGTACGTGGTTTCACATAAAATTCCGCCAGGGCGGACGGTATTTGCTTCTTGATATGTTACCAGTGTTAAAATGGACGGTTTGCCAATTGCGGAAAAGGTCGATATCGTGTTGATGTATGGCTGTTGTGATCAAAATGCCCAACGGGCGTGTGCTATGTATGCTGCTCGGTATCCTGGACGACATCATCCAAGTGTCCGGACCGTTCGCCGGATAGTTACGTTATTTAAGGAAACAGGAAGTGTATGGTGCGGCATTATGGGAGGAAGGATACTTGGCCCCCATTTTATCGATGGCAATCTAAATGGTGCAATGTATGCTGATTTCCTACGTAATGTTCCAGCGTTGTTACTGCAAGATGTTTCACTGCGTGACAGAATGGCGATGTACTGCCAACATGATGGATGTCCGGCACATAGCTCGCGTGCGGTTAAAGCGGTATTGAATAACACATTTCATGACAGGTGGATTGGTCGTCGAAGCACCATACCATGACCCGCACATTCACCGGATCTGACGTCCCCGGATTTCTTTCTGTGGGGAAAGTTGAAGGATATTTGCTATCGTGATCCACCGACAACGCCTGACAACATACGTCAGCGCATTGTCAATGCATGTGCGAACATTACCGAAGGCTAACTACTCGCTGTTTAGAGGAACGTCGTTACACCTATTGCCAGATGCATTGAGGTTGACGGACATCATTTTGAGCATTTATTGCATTATTGTGGTATTTAGAGGTAATCACGCTGTAACAGCATGCGTTCTCAGAAATGATACGTTCACAAAGGTACATGTATCACATTGCAACAACCGAAATAAAATGTTCAAACGTAGCTACGTTCTGTATTTTAATTTAAAAAACCTACTTGTTACCAACTGTTCGTCTAAAATTGTGAGCCATATGTTTGTGACTATTACAGCGCCATCTATCACAAAGCGAAAAAAGTGGTCCAACTAAAACATTCATATTTCTTTATGTACTACACGAATATGTAATAAAAAATGGGGGTTCCTATTTAAAAAAACGCAGTTGATGTCTGTTTGATTTATGGCAGCGCCATCTAGCGGACCAACTATAGCGCCATCTGGTTTCCCCCTTCAAGCTAGACAAGTTTCGTTCTTTGTAGTTCTTTCGTTTGACGCTTATTTCGTGAGATACTTGGCCCGGTCACTATCAATAGACCACCCTGTATACTGATGGCAGTAGTATCGCGTACACAAGGTGTAAAAGAGTAGTGCATTGAAGAAGCTGTCTGATTCATGTGAAAAGGTGTCCGACGTGATTATGGCTGCACGACTGAGAGTAACAGACGTTGAACGCGGAATGGTAGTTGGGGCCAGACACGTGGGACATTCCATTTCTGACATTCTTAGGGAATTAAATATTCCGAGATCCTCAGCGTCAAGAATGTGTCGAGAGTCCAAAATTTCAGGCGTCACCTCTCACCACGGACAATTCAGTGACCGACGGCTTTCGCTTAACGACCGAGAGCAGCGGCGTGCGCCTAGAGTTGTCAGTGCTAAGAGACAAGTAGCACTGCGTGAAATAAACACGAAAAATAATGTAGGACGTACGAGGAACGTATTCATCAGGACAGCGTGGCGAAATATGACGTTAGTAGACTATGGCAACAGATGACGAACGCGATTCCCTTTCCTAACAGCTCGACATCGCCTGCAGCGCCTCTCCTGGGCTCGTGACCATATCGGTTGGACCCTGGACGACTGGAAAACCGTGGTCTAACATGACAGTCCCCGATTTCGGTTGGTAAGAGCTGATGGTAGAGTTCGGAAGTGGGGCAGATCACATGAAACCATGGACACAAGTTGTCAACGAGGCACTGTGCAAGATGGTGGTGGCTCCATAATAGTGTGGGCTGTGTTTACATCGAATGGACTCGGTCTTCTGGTTCAACTGAATCTCTCATGGGCTGGAATTGGTTATGTTCGGCTACCTGGAGACCATTTGCATCCATTCATGGACTTCATGTGGCCAAACAACGATGAAAATTTTATGGATTTCAACGCTCCATGTCACTGGGCCACAACTGTTCGTGATTGGTTTGAAGAACGTTCTGGACAGTTCTCATCTCAGTGTATAAGAACAATAGTAACCTATATCTCCCACAAGTAACTAATTACACACCAAAAAGCTGTTCATAAAGGGAAAACAGAAAGTATGAGAAATCTAAGCGGGTCACGTGTGAGAAGTTTAGAACTTTATGTTAATTATAAGATCAACAAGGACTCAACACATGTGTCCTCAGTCAGTCCCTTCTTGACATCAGTGTTTTCCACGTACTCCGTTCCACATCGATCCTCCAGAGAACCTCTTTTCTTTTCGTTTTTTGCCGTTCGATAGCATCACATCTCAAACTGTTCGTAACTCTTGTTTCCTGGTTTTCCCACAATCATTGAATTACTTCTATACAGTGATGTACTTGAATCGTACATTCTCAGAAATTTCTTCTTCAGCCTAAGGCCTGTGCTTGATGCTAGGAGATATATGTTAGAGAGGAGTTTGTTCTTTGTCTGTGCTAATCTGCTTCTTGTACCCTCCTTTCTTCGTCCATTATGCGTAATTTTGCGTCCAAGGCAGGAGAATTCCTTCATTTCTTCTACTTCTAGATCCCCAATTTTCATATTAAGTTTATCAACAATCTCCTTACTGCTGTTCCTCGTTAGGTTTCGTTCCCACTCCACGTACTGTTTTTATTTATCTGTTCATTCCCTACAATATGTCCTGCAATTCCTCCTCAGTTTCATTGACGATAGCAATGCATCAGCGAATCTTGGGATTTATCTTGAATTTTGATTCCACTCTTGAATCTTTATTTTCAGCGTTACTTCTTAGACGTACAGTTTGGACGGTAGTGAAAGAAGACCGCATCGCTGTCTTATACCCTTTCTTATATCATTTTTAATCCAAGGACTTCGTTCGTAGACTTCCGTTCTTATTGTTCCCTCTTGGTTTTTGTACGTATTATATATTACACTTCTCTTCCTGTAGCTCATGCCGTCCGCAGCTCGTGGTCTTGTGGTTAGCGTTGCTGCTATTGGATCACTGGCTCCCGGGTTCGATACCCGGCCGTGTTGGAAATCTTCTCCGCCCGAGGACTGGGTGTTTGTGTTGCCCTTATCATTTCATCATCATTCAGGAAATGTATGAAGGTAGTACCTGTTCCCGAAAGGACAGATACCATTGATGACTGTGCAGCTTCTCTAGAATGAAATGATAATTAAATTTACACCCTAGCTGCAAACTGGTGTTGTGTACTTCATTGGGGACATGTTGAAAATGTGTGCCCCGACCGGGACTCGAACCCGGGATCTCCTGCTTACATGGCAGACGCTCTATCCGTCATTCTAGAGAAGCTGCACGGTCATCAATGGTATCTGTCCTTTCAGGAACAGATACTACCTTCATACATAGTTAAAATACGGCTACCCGGCCATTGACCTTCTTGTGGGAACGCACACGCTATGCCCCAACTCATACGGGACTTGGTAGATTAATCTGCCACGAGTAATGAATGAGTGTGATGGACAAACATCTATTAGGCGCACTACGAATGTAGTAGTGTGGACATGTTGGGAATGTGGGTCTCACGGGGAGTGTGCAAGGGATAAGTCCCTGCAGTCACACTACCCTCTGTGCCTTCGATGCCTCAGATGGATAGAGCGTCCGCCATGTAAGCAGGAGATTCCGGGTTCGAATCCCGGTCGGGGCACACATATTCAACATTTCCCCAATGATGTATACAACACCTGTTTGCAGCTAGGGTGCCCATTTAATTATTATTTCATTCAGGAAATGGCGAGCCTGGAAAGTGAAGAGCTTGAGAATTCGTGCGGGCGCTGATAATCACGGCGTTGAGCGCCCCACAAACTCAAAAATCGTCATCATCTAGCTTATAACAATTTTTCTGAGAATTCCAAAGATCTTACACCACTTTACGTTGTCCAACGTTTTTTCTAGATCGACAAGTCTTACCCAAGTGTCTTGATTTTTCTTAAGTCTTGGTTTCAGATTCAAACGCAACATCATAACTGCCTCTCTGGTGCATTTACCTTTACAGCCGCATTAACGTGTATTAACAAAATGTAAAAGAGTATAATGAAACGACAACGAAGACAGACTCGAAAAAAAAAAATCCAAGACGATACTTCTTACCAATTTCGAAGGTATTAAGATTTGCAACGTACGCTTTTAAGCGATTCTGATCGCTGGACTAGCATTGTGTTGCTGTCTCAGATACATGGAATCAAGGCCATTCCACATTCTTAAGTAAACACTTGCAGCCACCTCCGAAGAGACAGATTCGTTTTCTCAACGGTACTGTTGGTTCTATAGTTACGTGCACAAATTTTCCATGGACACCATAATATGAAGGCTGTGTATGTATGCCAAGGTACAAGCGTATTTGCTATCAGTAGCTATCATTTCACAGACTGAATATGACATATGAAAAAAATTACTAAAGAAGGCGTGTCTGGCAGAAAACACCATGAGGAATGAATAGTAGCCCTAATATGGTAATGTGATGACTGGGTGTTGTGTGATGTCCTTAGGTTAGTTAGGTTTAAGTAGTTCTAAGTTCTAGGGGACTGATGACCATAGCTGTTAAGTCCCATAGTGCTCAGAGCCATTTGATCCTAATATGGTAACGTTTACATTCGAAAAATTAAACCCTGTCAACCGTTCAGGACAGTCCGCTCGTTGACATTACTTGATCTGTTGATGATTGAATCGTCACCCAGAACATTGCCCATTCCTAGTGGAATACTTTACATGCTCAGTTTTACATTACTGGATATTAGTGTTAGTTGCGTTGATAAACAATTAAAACTGCTATAATTAAACGAGACTCCAGGGCTCAATAGGATCCCTGCGAGATTCTATACGGAATATGCAGCTTAGTTAGTTCCAATTTTAACCATGATAATACCGCAGATACAGTGAACAAAAAAACTGTGGCCAATGATTGGAAGATAGCATAGGTCACACTCGTCAACGAGAAGGTAACAGAAGTGATCCATAAAACTAACGTCCCATCTCATTGACTTCCATCGGCTGTAGAATCCTATAACATATTCTGAGGTCAAACACAATGAGGCGTCTCAAACAAAATAGTCTCTTCCGTTCCAACGAGCATGAATTCCGAAAACACCGATCATGCTAATCTTAACGTGCGCTTTTCTCACATGATATCCTGAAGCCATGGATCAAGGCAATGGGCTTATGCAGTATTTATTTGCTTCTGAAATGTGTTTGGCTCGATACCACGTTAACGTGTATTAACAAAAGTACAATTATATATGGTGTCACACAAAATTTGTAACTGGGTTGACCCTTTATGATTACTGACCTGGCAGACAATATTAATAGTAACCTCAAACATTTTTTTGCAAATGATGCTGTTACGTATCATGAAGTACTATCTGGAAAAAGGTGTATAAATATCCGATCAGATCTTGATAAGATATCAAAGTGTTGTAACGATCCGCAGTTTGTACTAAATGCTTAGACATATGAAACTGTACATTTCACAGAAGGCAGGTAAGTACGAGGGGACTTCAAAAAGTAAGTTGCGCATTATGATGGCAGCCCAAGTAACTTTAATTGAATGCTGCACTGCAATTCGAAGTAACACAGGTACATAGCATTGGTTATCAATGTAGTTACCAAGTCTCTGTAAACAAACAGCCGGAACAAGGACTGATGATATTTTAGCAAATATTGGGAATTCGATATCTCGACATTTAATAATTTATTTGTCGGCTCTCGATTGTCGTAAAAAATATAGATATGTATATATGCCGAAGAAAGATATAGACGTAACTGGCTATAAAAATATCGGCTACACATTGTAAATACACTGCCTGTCTTAGAGTTGTATATTTATGCATTGATTCATTCTTAGATATTCTGTAAATAAACAATTTAACAGTCTGCCTATCCCCTCAAAGCAAGATCTGAAAGGAAAACGATATACGTTTACGCTTGGCGATAACCGCTTTGCTACCAATTGTAACTGCATGTAAGTAGCACAATAAAAGGTGTCTGATAGGTCCATCGTTCGGTTTCGTCACATACCGTATTTATCCGGAAAACTTCATGTCGACTTCCCTGTCTTTTCATTTCTGCAAACGCCAGCGACCTATCATGTGTAGTGTCAAAACAGCGTGGTGAAGCTAAATATGGCATTTTCTGTTGGCACCGCCGAGCACCGATTACGTCAGCATTTCCGCTCACACGTCTCCGCCCCCCCGCAACGACCGATCTCGTCATTTAGATTTTTGTTCATCATTTTGAGCAACTACATTTGAAGAATGTCGATGTGCAGAAATAGCACACTAGTCGTTCTTCACATCAGAATTCTTGTTACTACTTACTCACCGCCATTCCTCAGGGCAATCGGAGTTCTGCCTTTGCGTCACATCTTCTTGCTTCACAATGTCAACGAGAAACATTGGATATGATGAAAGCCCAAAAAGTAGTAAGACTCCTTCACATAGTGAAAGTAAAATTATGTCCTACTACAAATTCAAAAGAACCACTTCAAATTTTTTTCCGAAAATTGGGTAAAAATTATATTATAAAATAAAAATATCAGCATTCAGTATTGCCGTTTTGATATCGATATACGGGGGGAAAATATACCGCCGATATATGTTGAAACGGTCCTGTAGCCAGCTTTCATTAGTCCGGCAGCCCATTTGAACTAGTATTTCTCTTTCCTTCCTTGTTTCTCTTTTCCCATAATTATCACAGTGGTGTGATTGAATGAACGTGGTTGTGTGTCACGTTGCTAGACGGTGGCGTAGTCTGCTGCAGAAAGTCTGCGATAGTCGTACAGATTCAGCAGCAGTGGTACAGAATAGCCAACTCTCGTAGTGGTCAAGTTGGCAAAGAGGTTTTCGCTACTTGTGAGAAATCCACCTGCGTTAGGTTGGTGGCAGAAATGGCATCTTTGGGTTTTCCGGGCCACGCGGAGCGTGGAAGAGGCTGGAGAAGCGGGAGGCAGTCTGCCGCCGTTACGGGAACCGTCCACAGCGGTGCTCCAGTCGAAGAAGGGTGAGTTAGACTGACCGCGTGGCGCGCTGTTACTTGGCGAGGGGAGAGCTGTTAGCTTTTGGTCTCGCTTTTCAAATCTGGAAGATTGCTTTGCCTTGTCGCAGCAAGGAATGCAAAACTTTGGCAGATGTTTCATTTAGTAAATTTCTATAGCAGACTTGGATCCACCGGAAGAGCGACACACAAAGGTGTCGATAAGAAGTGAGCACTCGCTTCTGTATGAATGTCTGTTTCCCTTCAGCTGTGCCTGCATAAGCTTTCACCTTTCTAAATATTTAGAGCTTTGCCTTCTCGTAAATTTTCCTTGCTTTATGTGTCTTTCGTCCGTGGGCAGCCAACCACGTGGTAGAACATTATAGTTGTTGGGCTACCGGCATCACTAACTGTCCGATCGCATGTTTGTTTTAGATAATGTTAACATGATTGTGTGATGTGATATTCTTGGAATTTGGCACTATACCTAGAAGTTGTCTCCACAAACCACGTGTTATCAGGAATCGTGTACATGCCTCACATCCTTATCTTAGGAATAAATGATTTTATCTACAATTTTCTCTTGTGTTCCGACATTACGTTTTTGCACCTAAGCCACTCACCTCGTAGCTTTCCCGTTAGCACATACAATGCGTTTCCTTACGCACAGGTCCAGTGATTAGTTTCCCTTTATTTTAAGACAAATGCCTTAGATTAAGTCTTATTTTCAGGTGTGTTGTTGGGAGCTGATCTTCTGCACAGTGTTCATGCATTTTCTATTTTATTTTAAATGTTTGATTGTCGTGAACAGTGCACAGGGAATACTATTAATTACATCGTATCCCCTATGAGCGACATCACAACGTACGCATTTTTGTGAGTTTTTGGTCTGTGATCAAATTAATTTACTTTCCGACTCGACCAAACCTTTGATTAGTTGTATGGTTAGAGTCGGTGGCGACCCTAATCTTCTCACGTTAATTTCATAAGCAATAAGTATTTCCATTCCCAAAAATAACGTAATAACCCGTAGTAACAGGTTAGTTACAATGTCACCGTTTCGTGGAAAAAATATCTATATATCGCTGTTTTATTAACAGCTCTAGTCGGAACGTCTTACCCACAATTCAGTTCCTCGGAGATAGAAAACCGCTCCTTGATCACGGAGCCATTCGAGAACCGCTGTGTGCTGGCCGGGGTGGCCGAGCGGTTCTAGGAGCTACAGTCTGGAACGGCGCGACCGCTACGGTCGCTGGTTCGAATCCTGCCTCGGGCATGGATGTGTGTGATGTCCTTAGGTTAGTTAGGTTTAAGTAGTTCTAAGTTCTAAGGGACTGATGACCTCAGCTGTTAAGTTCTGTAGTGCTCAGAGCCATTAGATGACAATGCGCCATGTTACCGGGCGATTATTCATCGCAATTGGTTTAAAGAACACTGCACAATTCGAGAGAATGATTTGGCCATCCAGATCGCCCGACATGAGTCCCATCGAACATTTGAGAGATCAGATAGAGTAACGCTTTCGCAATTATTGACGGCTATAGAGGCTGCATGGCTCATTATTTCTGCAGGGGATTTTCAACAACTTAAGCCCATGTTACGTCGAGTAGCTGCACTGCGTTGGGCAAGAAGAGGTACGACACGATGTTAGGAGGTATCTCATGACTTGTGTTAAGTAAGTGTAAATGTACAACACCGAGGCAGCTGTTGCAAGAATTACTCCAGACACACTGATGAACGTTTGAGAGGAATTCGTCCATCGACTCGATGTGTTCCGTCTGACGACTGGTGCTCACATTGAACTCTTGTGAGAAAACTGTTTTAGCTGCTCTTTCATTTGGCGTATTATTTTATAACTATAATTTTAATGTATTAAATGCTGCAAAGCCTTAAAACCTCTATATTCGTTTTGAAATACCCGACGTACGAGGGTTATCCCAAAAGTAAGGTCTTTTTTCTTATAAGTACATACCTGTTTATTTCTATAATAGTTTACATCAGTTTACAGCTTGAACATTTAGCTATTTTTCGACATAATCACCATTTCTGTCGATGCATTTTTGTAGACGCTGTGGCAGTTTTTGTAAGCCCATGTCATACCTGCTCGCCGCCATGCTGTTCAGAAAGTTATGAACCTCTTCTTTCACCTCGTCGTCGGAGCTGAATCGCTGGGACCACAATTAACGCTCACAGGTATTGTGAGACTGAAAAAACTCAAACGGACAATTCAGAACCGGAGAAGAGGAATGCTGAGCAAGGGCGTACACATTCTTCATGACAACGCTCGCCCACATATCGCTCGGCAAACCGTTGCTCTCCTGCATCAGTTTCAGTGGAACATAATCACCCACCCGCCCTATTGTCCTGACTTGGTTCCCAGTGATTATCACCTTTCCCTAGGTTAAAAGAATATTTGGCCGGAAAGCGATTCAGCTCCGACGACGAGGTGAAAGAACAGCATGGCGGCGAGCTGGTATGACATGGGTATACAAAAACTGCCACAGCGTCTACAAAAATGTATCGACAGAAATGGTAATTATGTCGAAAAATAGTAGAAATAAACAGGTCTATGTACTTATAAAAAGAAATAGGAGACCTTACTTTTGGGATTACCCTTGTATGTTGCATATTAGGTGGAAGAGGTCTGTCATTATAGGTTTTACCAAGGATCTCAATAATTCTGAGGGATTGTGGTCTACAAGTGCGATTCATTGCATAGCCACGCAGCACGGCGCGGGAGTGTGGGACAACTGTAGGTCATCTTTGGATGGCGGTAGGTACGGCTGTTCCCCTTCCCTTCGCCTCCCCTCCCCTCCCCACCCCTCTTACGCTAACGTTGCAACATTCCGCCGCCCCTCCACTCCCGGACAGCTCCACAGCTGGCTTTATATTGCTGCGGACAGTTGACTAGTCGAGCGCTGCAGTTTCAGGCCACAGCAGAAGCAAGGAGCACCTAAGTCGCCCGGCACAAGCAGGTAAGTGTCTTACTAGTCTTTGACATCATTATAGTTAATCACAATAACGGCTTCGGAAACTTGACGTTCTTGTTAACCACCTACGCATCTCACGGCGACTCATTGCACAAACGTTGTAACGCTGTCAAAATGCAAAATGTTTTACCCTACAGTCGCTATCGTAATCGTAGGAGGGAACACATTACAGTCAAATCAAGCGAGTGCATGATTGCTTTGTAACTGAAATTCGATCGTGATCAATATTTCGTTTGTTGCGGCTCCAGCTTACATATGAAGTATTATACTTATGTGCTAACTGGAAATATGTGCGTTGCCGTACATAACGTATATTGTGGTCGTACTTAGCGGTGGTAGACCATTAGTTCAAATGCAGTCCATAAGTTTCACATGCAATGCATTCTTTGCTGTTGACTGCCTCTGTTTACGTAATTTCCGTTTTCATCTAACCCATTCGGAAGCTTATCACTTCGCATGCACTCGTAGCTGACGTTACACTGTCAATGGTGGCTGCGTTAAACGACCTACACGTATATTCCATTAACTAAACTAGAATTGTATACAAAATTTGAAACAACGTACTGAATAACTTTTCACTTCCCTGTAAACAAATACTAGGCTCTACGATATTCATACGTTGTTTCTAACTGCTCAGCAAAAGCAAGCAATGTAATATGTAAAATATACTTGGCTGAGCACAAGGGTAACAGCACCGAGATAAGCCTACAGGCAAAAATACAGACTTAAGACTACTCAATGTAGTAGAGAATTACATCGCTGTGCACAGACCACAGATAAAATCGTATATGCAACAATGAAAATGTTCGTCTGCTTTTTTTCGTGGTACACTTTCTACACTAAAATGCAAAATGATCCCACTGGACACACACTATTTGTCTGTATTGAAAGTTTGTTCTGAAATTCTATAAAAAAAATTTGTACATAACGTCAAAGCCTTGCGTTAGGGGCGGACTATTACATACCTCAAACGATTTTTAAGAATTTTTAACACCGTGCAGCCTTGTCAGCATCTGTGATACATGAACATGTAACACGTCAACATCAGCTGCAAATAGAAACCATACTTTACTCAGGTTTCAGCCAAAATAATTTGACCTTCTTCACAAGCGAGTGAGACTGAACTACTGCATGCCACAGTTTGTCCATGTCAAGTCATCATCATCAGTTATCTGCTATATTAGCAGGTCCTTTGCCTCTCCATTTTCTGCGATCCATTGCTTCCTTCTTAAGGCTGCTCTATGTTGTACCGTCAATCATGTCATCCAGTATCTGGAATCTCTTCCTTCCTCGCTTCCTTTTCTCTTCTACATAACCTTCTAAAACTGTTTTTATCAGTCCGTCATTCTTTTTAATATATGCCCAATTCAATTTCTTTTTCTTCTCTTTATTACATCTAGTAACTCTTTTCTCTCCCACTCTTTGCAATACCTCTTCATTTTTTTACTCTGTCTATCCAACTTGTTCTTTCCAGCCTCCGCCATCTCCAGATCTCAAGTCTCCAGCCTTTCTGTCTTTCTTCTTCATAGTCCATGTTTCAGCGCCATATAGAACAACACTCCACACAAGACATTTTATGAGTCTCTTCCTGAGTTCTCTGTCCAGACTGCTGCAGAAAAATCTCCTTTTCTTATAAATCGCCCCTTTTGCCATTGCTATCCTTGTTTTAATTTCTGTGGTGCACTTCCAGTCGGTGTCTATCCTGCTTCCAAGATACTTAAAATTTTGCTCCTGTTCTAGTATTTCTCCATTCAGCATAATTATTTCCTTATTTCCTCCTAGTGCCAATACTTTTGTTTTATTTGTGTTAATTTTCATTCCACATTTTTTTCCGTTAGTTTCAATGGTGTCCACCAAATCCTGTAATTCTTTTTCCCCTGTAGCTAGAAGGACCATGTCATCAGCAAACCTCAAACGCCCTACTCTTCTTCCTCCAATTTCTACACCTTTGTCATCTAATGAGCATTGGTCAATCATATTTTCCAAGTAGAGGTTGAAAAGAGTAGGTGATAGACAGCATCCTTTTCTTACTCCTTTTCCTAGTCCGATCCAGTTTGTCCTTTCTCCTCTCACTTTGATTGAAACTTCTTGATTAAGATATGAGTTTAAAAGTCTTCTGGTTTTCCAGTCCACTCTTTTCCCCTCATTATAGTCGCCAGCTTGTCCCAAACCACATTGTCATGTATAAGACTGTATCACCGTAATAACTAGTCATAATCTACATTACTTGGGCTGAAGAGAAACAGCAGGCCCCACTGCGCGGACGAGCTGCAGCTCTCGCGGCCTATCGACCTCGTCCGCGTAGTGGGGCCTGCTCTTTTTCTTCAGCCCAAGTAATGTAGATTATGACTAGTTATTACGGTGCTACAGTCTTACACTTGACATGGCCAAACTTTGGCATGCAGTAGTTTAGTGTCTCTCGCTTCTGAAGAAGGCCAAACTATTTTGGCTGAAACCTGGGTAAAGTTTGGTTTCTATTTGCAACTGAGGCTGGCGTGTTACATGTTCAAACGATTTTCATCCCAAGAAGGTATGATTTGATTCTGTGTGGGTGAAGGCTGTTGGCTTCATTTTGTATGATGGATAAAATTAGAGTTATTGCGAGATTTAATGTTCTGTAGACGATATGAGACGGGACGCAAACTAGGACTGCACGACGCTGGCTTATAAAAGTATAGCTACAGTTAAGTTAGGGATTGATTAAATGCTGCACTGATGTGATCAGTAATTACGTTCGTATTGTTAGACTTTCGGTTGTTAATCATACTGAAACCCTCGTTTTAGTTATTGACATTTCCTTATTAAAGCTGCTACGGGTTATTCCCGAAGTACCAGGTGATCGTGCTTGTTGGTTCGTACGGAAAAACTACTCGGTTTTTTTTGTAAAAAAACTGTTAGTAATGAAGTCCCTATTTTTAGTATGCCGGTTTTATAGGTTTTATCATATTTGCTAGTTGTCAACTATGTCAAGTTCAGTAAGCTAGATATATAGTTGACCACGGACTGCATAGACATGTACTCGGAAGAAAAATTCCTAGTGGGAGGGAAACCTCCATGATACACTGTTTCTGTAAAGAAATTTCGAAAGAAACAGATTACTGCGTAATAGGTGTAAAACAAAGCGTTGTACCATAAATGGAGATGCTGAGTGAAGCGCATTTGGCTGTGAAGAGAGCAGTGCGTGATGCCTTCAGGGACTACCGTACCAGAATATTGTCAACTGATTCTACAAAATACAAAGGAGTTCTCATAGTAAAGGCTGTTATTGGCACCAAAGTTAGTGTCCAATCCCTAGCGAATAAGACAGGAGCTGAAATTGAGGGTAGCAAAGCAAAAGCTGAAATGCTTAACTCAGTTTTAAAACGTTCCTTTACAAAGGAAAGCCCAGGAGGATTGCGCCAATGTAATCCTCGTACCACTGAAAAGATGAATGAAATAAGTACGTGACAGTGGTGGTCAGAAACAGCTCAAATCGTTAAAATTGAACAAAGCTGCAGGGCCTCACGGAATCTGCCAGATTCCACTGAATTTGCGGCTGAGTTAGCCCCTCTTCTAACTAAAATCTATCGTAGATCCCTGTAACAGGAAAAAGTGCTCAGTTCTTGGAAAAGGAACAGGTCGCACAGCGCTAAAAAAAGGCTAGTGGAATGATCCACAACTACTGTAAAATATCCTTGACATATATTTATTGTAGAATCTTAGAACATATTCTGAGCTCAAACATAATGAGGTACTTTGAACAGAATGACCTAAATGCCGACCAGCAAGGATTTCGCAAACCTCGATCATGTGAAACCCAACTCGCACTTTTCTCAACTGACATACTGCAAGATTTGGATCAAGGCAATCAGGTTGACAATGTATTTCTTGATTTCCTAAAAGCATTTGACTAGGTACCAAACCTACGCTTATCAAAAGCACGATCATATGGGGCATGAAGTGAAATTTGTTACTTGATCGAGAACTTTTTGACAGGGAGGGTTCAACATGTTATCTTGGATGGAGGATCGTCAGATGTACAAGTAACTTCGGGTGTCTTGCTGTTCATATTGTATCTTAATGACCCTGCAGACAATATTAATGGTAAAATCACATTTCTTTCAGATTATGCGTTTATCTATAACGAAGTACTATCCGAAAGCAGCTGCACAAATAGATTTTACGATTTCAAAGTGATGCAGAGATGGGGAGCTTGCTTTAAATGTTCAGATACGCAAAATTTTGCACTTCCCAAAAAGAAAACAACTTAATGTCCTGTGACTATAGTATCCATGAGTCAGTGTTGGAATCAACCAACTCATACAAATACCTGGTTGTAATGCTTTGTAGGGATATGAAATGGAATGAACACTTCGATTCAGGAATGAGTAAAGCAGGTGGTCAACTTCGGTTTACCGTTAGAATGCTGGGGAAATGGAATCAATCTACAAAGAAGATTGATTACAAGTCACTCGTGTGGTCTGTTGTAGAATATTGCTAACATATAGTACTAACAAGGGATATTGAACGTATGGAGAGAAGGGCAACACGAATGGTCACAGGTTTGTTTAATCCGTGGGAGATACTGAATTGGGAGACTTCTCAAGAGGGACGTAAATTATCCGGAGACAGTCTCTTTAAATGATTACTCTAGGAATATACAACCATCCACCTACATTTGGCCACCTGTTAAAATGTAAATGTCGTGTGGCTAGGGCCTCCCGTTGGGTAGACCGTTCGCCAAGTGCAAGTCGTTCGATTTGACGCCACTTCGGCGACTTGCGTGTCGATGGGGATGAAATGACGATTAGGACAACACAACACCCAGTCCCTGATCGGAGAAAATTTCCGACCCAGCCAGGAATCGAACCCTTCGGATTGACATTGTCACGCTGACCACTCAGCTACAGGGGGCGGACGGCCAGCTGGTGATCGTAAGGATAAGATTAGAATAACTACTGGACGCCTTTAATCATTATTCTCGCGCTCTATACGTGAATGGAACTGGAAGAAACCCTAACAACTGGTACAATGGAACGCACCCTCGGCCAGGCACCTCTCGGTGGTTTGCAGAGTATAGATGTAGAATATGAAATACATACATTCCCTGTATATGACGGTAGTGTCTGTTCCCGAAAGAACAGTTACCGTTGATGACCAAACAGCTTTGCTAGAAATGAAATAAGTGGACACCCTAGCTTCAAACAGGCGTTGATATACTTCATTGGGGACATGTTGAAAATGTGTGCCCCAACCAGGACTCGAACCCGGCATTTCCTGCTTACATGACATACGCTCTATCCATCTGAGCCACCGAGGGCGCAGAGGATAGTGCGCCTGCAGGGACATACCCTTGCACGCTCCCCGTGAGACCCATTCCCAACATGTCCACACCACACGCACACGCTATGCCCGAACTCGTACGGGACTTGGTAGGTTAATCTGCCACGAGTAGTGAGTATGATGGGCAAACATCTATTAGGCGCTCTACGAATGTAGTGGTGTGGACATGTTGGGAATGTGGTCTCACGGGGAGCGTGCAAAGGGATAAGTCCCTGCAGGCGCACTATCCTCTGTGCCTTCGGTGGCTCAGATGGATAGAGCGTCTGCTATGTAAGCGGGAGATCCCGGGTTCGAGTGCCGGTCGGGGCACACATTTTCAACATGTCCCCAATGAAGTATATCAACGCCTGTTTGCAGCTAGGGTGTCCATGTATCATTTCATAAATATTTTCCGGTAAACATACAGGCTGTCGTCGAGAAATTGGCTGACGGCCGGTTTCCTGTGGTGATCGGGAACATAAAGAGGAAAATGTTTTCTCGTATTTCAGTGCTCAAAACTCGCGGAAGTTGGTTTACAGCACTATCGAGACATGTGTTCGTAACAGGGATGGGTGGGGTGAAACTTACTTGAAACACTCTCATACTGCATACAAGCGTCCAGAGCAGTGGCGTGGCGATGCTGAAGTAAGTTTTCGGCGGCTTCTCATTATCCTCCATAAATAAGTGTGCAGAATATTTGTATAGGATCAACACGCTTGTCAGTGGTCTTTAACATAAAACTAACGATCGAAACTAACTCTAAGATTTATTAAAATCAGTTTTCAGTGAGTCGAATTTTTTCTGATGAAAAAAAAAGGAAAACAGTGTAGGGATATAGCGAACAATACTATAGCCCCCCCCCCTCTCCCCCGCTCCCCGCCTTAGACTCCCTCAAAACCAGGACTAATCAGGGAACCCGAACGTATGGCAGCCCTGCTACAGTGTCCAAGCTTGTCAAAACTATTCTTTATTTTTATTAGGGATGGTGTTTGGTGTTACCTTCAAATATTAGAAATTTTCGAGTCCTGGGAATATTCCTGTTTGGATAAGATTCTGCACAGCCGAAGTAGCAGCATACTAGGAGCCGCCAGGTTCTCATTGGTGTACGCCTCTATCTGGCAAATGCCAGTCACTGGTCGAAGCAAAATTCTCTGCACATCACCAAGATGAGGTAGAGAAATTTAAACATTTGCAAGTGCTATATTCACATCAAATGCAGCTCCAGAGCAAAAGAGCTTATGTAAGATTCAAATTACAGGGTGTCCGAAAAGTCTTGCCCTGATAGCATAAATTGATAACTCAGGCTAGATACAAATATGAAACTGGTGTCTAATTGTTTACAAACTTTCAGTTTTTTTTCACACATCAGTAAACTTCCACATGAGCACCCTTGGTAGCACGTAGCACATCTAGGCGATATTCAGATTCCGGCCACACATTAGCCAACATCACTGGAGGGATCGATTCAACGACTGTGGTTATCCTTTGCCGCAGGGTTTTAAGATCTGGCACACGTGTTCGGTAGACCTCGTCCTTGACATAACCCCATAAAAAGAACCAAAGAACCGTTGGCCCATCACGACCAGTCCATCGCCCAGGAAAGGTTCTATCGCGAGACACATCGGGGTGATACTGAAGCAGCTGAGGTACAGCAGAGGGTGGGCTTACTGGTAGTTCGGAGCTCCAACGTCAGGCGCCTAATGGGGCCCCTTAGGGATATGGCAGCAAGAGGGGAAGAAAACCAATGTGCACTCAGTGTGCATACCGGGGGGAGTCATTCCAGATGTGGAAAGGGTCCTTCCGGATGCCAGGAAGGGTACAGGGTGCACCCATCTGCAGGTGGTCGCTCATGTCGGCACCAATGATGTGTGTCGCTATGGATCGGAGGAAATCCTCTCAGGCTTCCGGCGGCTATCTGATTTGGTGAAGACTGCCAGTCTCGCTAGCGGGATGAAAGCAGAGCTCACCATCTGCAGCATCGTCGACAGGACTGACTGCGGACCTTTGGTACAGAGCCGAGTGGAGGGTCTGAATCAGAGGCTGAGACGGTTCTGCGACTGTATGGGCTGCAGATTCCTCGACTTGCGCCATAGGGTGGTGGGGTTTCGGGTTCCGCTGGATAGGTCAGGAGTCCACTACACGCAACAATCGGCTACACGGGTAGCAGGGGTTGTGTGGCGTGGGCTGGGCGGTTTTTTAGGTTAGATGGCCTTGGGCAAGTACAGAAAGGGCAACAGCCTCAACGGGTGCGGGGCAAAGACACGACATGCGGGGACCAAGCAGCAATCGGTATTGTAATTGTAAACTGTCGAAGCTGCGTTGGTAAAGTACTGAAACTTCAAGCGCTGATAGAAAGCACCGAAGCTGAAATCGTTATAGGTACAGAAAGCTGGCTGAAGCCAGAGATAAATTCTGCCGAAATTTTTACAAAGGTACAGACGGTGTTCAGAAAGGATAGATTGCATGCAACCGGTGGTGGAGTGTTCGTCGCTGTTAGTAGTAGTTTATCCTGTAGTGAAGTAGAAGCGGATAGTTCCTGTGAATTATTATGGGTGGAGGTTACACTCAACAACCGAGCTAGGTTAATAATTGGCTCCTTTTACCGACCTCCCGACTCAGTAGCATTAGTGGCAGAACAACTGAGAGAAAATTTGGAATACATTTCACATAAATTTTCTCAGCATATTATAGTCTTAGGTGGAGATTTCAATTTACCAGATATAGACTGGGACACTCAGATGTTTAGGACGGGTGGTAGGGACAGAGCATCGAGTGACATTATACTGAGTGCACTATCCGAAAATTACCTCGAGCAATTAAACAGAGAACCGACTCGTGGAGATAACATCTTGGACCTACTGATAACAAACAGACCCGAACTTTTCGACTCTGTATGTGCAGAACAGGGAATCACTGATCATAAGGCCGTTGCAGCATCACTGAATATGGAAGTTAATAGGAATATAAAAAAAGGAGGAAGGTTCATCTGTTTAGCAAGAGTAATAGAAGGCAGATTTCAGACTACGTAACAGATCAAAACGAAAATTTCTGTTCCGACACTGACAATGTTGAGTGTTTATGGAAAAAGTTCAAGGCAATCGTAATATGCGTTTTAGACAGGTACGTGCCGAGTAAAACTGTGAGGGACGGGAAAAACCCACAGTGGTACAACAACAAAGTTAGGAAACTACTGCGAAAGCAAAGAGTTTAAACGCAGCCAAAACCTCTCAGACAAACAGAAGCTAAACGATGTCAGTTAGCGTAAGGAGGGCTATGCGTGAAGCGTTCAGTGAATTCGAAAGTAAAATTCTATGTACCGACTTGACAGAAAATACTAGGAAGTTCTGGTCTTACGTTAAATCAGTAAGTGGCTCGAAACAGCATATCCACACTCCGGGATGATGATGGCATTGAAACAGAGGATGACATGCGTAAAGCTGAAATACTGAACACCTTTTTCCAAAGCTGTTTCACAGAGGAAGACCGCACTGCAGTTCCTTCTCTAAATCCTCGCACAAATGAAAAAATGGCTGACATTGAAATAAGTGTCCAAGGAATAGAAAAGCAACTGGAATCACTCAACAGAGGAAAGTCCACTGGACCTGACGGGATACCAATTCGATTCTACACAGAGTACGCGAAAGAACTTGCCCCTTCTAACAGCCGTGTACCGCAAGTCTCTAGAGGAACGGAAGGTTCCAAATGATTGGAAAAGAGCACAGGTAGTCCCAGTCTTCAAGAAGGGTCGTCGAGCAGATGAGCAAAACTATAGACCTATATCTCTGACGTCGATCTGTTGCAGAATTTTAGAACATGTTTTTTGCTCGCGTATCATGTTTTTGGAAACCCAGAATCTACTATGTAGGAATCAACATGGATTCCGGAAACAACGATCGTGTGAGACCCAACTCGCTTTATTTGCTCATGAGACCCAGAAAATATTAGATACAGGCTCCCAGGTAGATCTATTTTTCTTGACTTCCGGAAGGCGTTCGATACAGTTCCGCACTGTCGCCTGATAAACAAAGTAAGAGCCTACGGAATATCAGACCAGCTGTGTGGCTGAATTGAAGAGTTTTTAGCAAACAGAACACAGCATGTTGTTATCAATGGAGAGACGTCTACAGACGTTAAAGTAAGCTCTGGCGTGCCACAGGGGAGTGTAATGGGACCATTGCTTGTCACAATATATATAAATGACCTAGTAGATAGTGTCGGAAGTTCCATGCGGCTTTTCGCGGATGATGCTGTAGTATACAGAGAAGTTGCAGCATTAGAAAATTGTAGCGAAATGCAGGAAGATCTGCAGCGGATAGGCACTTGGTGCAGGGAGTGGCAACTGACCCTTAACATAGACAAATGTAATGTATTACGAATACATAGAAAGAAGGATCCTTTATTGTATGATAATATGATAGCGGAACAAACACCGGTAGCAGTTACTTCTGTAAAATATCTGGGAGTATGCGTGCGGAACGATTTGAAGTGGAATGATCATATAAAATTGTTGGTAAGGCGGGCACCAGGTTGAGATTCATTGGGAGAGTGCTTAGAAAATGTAGTCCATCAACAAAGGAGGTGGCTTACAAAACACTCGTTCGACCTATACTTGAGTATTGCTCATCAGTGTGGGATCCGTACCAGATCGGGTTGACGGAAGAGATAGAGAAGATCCAAAGAAGAGCGGCGCGTTTCGTCACAGGGTTATTTGGTAACCGTGATACCGTTACGGATTTGTTTAACAAACTCAAGTGGCAGACTCTGCAAGAGAGGCGCTCTGCATCGCGGTGTAGCTTGCTGTCCAGGTTTAGAGAGGGTGCGTTTCTGGATGAGGTATCGAATATATTGCTTCCCCCTACTTATACCTCCCGAGAAGATCACGAATGTAAAATCTGAGAGATTAGAGCGCGCCCGGAGGCTCTGACAGTCGTTCTTCCCGCGAACCGTACGTGATTGGAACAGGAAAGGGAGGTAATGACAGTGGCACGTAAAGTGCCCTCCGCCACACACCGTTGGGTGGCTTGCGGAGTATAAATCTAGATGTAGACAGCAAACAGTTGCAACATGTCCAGATACACTGCAGATGTGATGGTAGCCTCAGCGAAGAACGGTCCGATAATTCGATCGTGCAATAGCGCACTAAACATTCACCTTTGGACTGCCTCTGGTGCACTCCATGACCTCGCCAGGGGGTTGTGACCCCCAAATGCGCACATTATGGCGATTCACTACTCCACTGACAAAAAAGGTCGCTTCGTCGGAAAAGGCAATTCGTGTGAGAACCATCATCGTCCTCAATACGTGGTAGCATTTCGACCGCAAAGTCATATCGACGTGTACTGTCATTGGGCAACAAGGATTTGCACTTTATATGCACGAAACAATAAACGTTTGTGTAAAATATCATTGAGAGAGCTTTTTGGCATCTGTAATTCACGTGAGGCCCTGCGCACAGATTTCTTCGGACTTCGCAGAAAAGACTGCCTTACAGCTTCCACCCTGTCTGCTGAGGTTCTTGGTCGACCAGACCTCACAAGGTCAGCAACCGATCCTGTGTTCTTCAACTTCTCATACCAGGCTTTAATGCTGTTGACATCAGGTGGATTCCTTCCAGATGTTGTCTGGAAGTGTCTCTGCACTGTGGTTGGTGATCGTGTCTCATGGTACCACAGGACACACTATGCCTTCTCCTGATTGGTTAACATGGCTTCTTGGGCACTGCACCTCATCCACTACTTACGTACTGCGAACCTAAAACAGAAAAAAAACTCTGATAGTTGCAAACAATTCGACACAAGTTTCGTATTTGTATCTTACTTCTAGCCTGAGTTACAAATTTATGTAATCAGGGAAAGACTTTTCGGACACCCTGTATATCTGGAGAGAGGAACAGAGGGCGCTAACACGTTTAACGCGTCGACTGCCGTGTGCCTGGCCTCCCCTGGCAGTGAAACGTCAATCACTGGCTAGCGGAAGTCAACGGGTTAAGTATGAATGTTCGTAAATTTTTTTGTTGTCCTTCATTCCACTAAATTTGTCACCTCCGCAAATGCAAAATTCTGGGTAGATTTAAAACGCCTTTTGTCAAACAACACTCCAATGCTCGTTTAGGTAAGAATGATTTTGTGATGCGAAGTAGCGAGACGATTCAATTTGACGCGACTGAATTTACACTACTGGCCATTAAAATTGCTACGCCCCACGAATATAACGTGCTACAGACGTGACATTTAACCGACTGGAAGAATATGCTGTGGTATGCAAATGATTAGCTTTTCAGAGCGTTCACACAAGGTTGGCGCCGGTGGCGACACCCACAACGTGCTGGCACCAGGAATGTTTCCAACCGATTTCTCATACACAAACAGCAGCTGACCGGCGTTGCCTGGTGAAACGTTGTTGTGATGCCTCTTGTAAGGAATAGAAATGCGTACCAACACGTTTCCGACTTTGATGAAGGTCGGATTGTAGCCTATAGCGATTGCGGTCGATCGTATCGCGACATTGCTGCTCGCGTTGGTCGAGATCCAATGACTGTTAGCAGAATATGGAAGCAGTGGGTTCAGGAGGGTAATACGGAACGCCGTGCTAGATCCCAACGGCCTCGTATCACTAGCAGTCGAGATGACAGGCATGGCTGTAACGGATCGTGCAGTCATGTCTCGATCCCTGAGTCAACAGATGAGGGCGTTTGCAAGACAACAACCATCTGCACGAATAGTTCGACGACGTTTGCAGCAGCACGGACTATCAGCTCGGAGATCAAAACGTCATCTTTTCGGATGAATCCAGGTTCTATTTATAGCATCGTAATGGTCACATCCGTGTTTGGCGACATCGCGGTGAACGCACATTGGAAGCGTGTATTCGTCATCGCCATACTGGCGTATCACCCGGCGTGATGGTATGGGGTACCACTGGTTACACGCCTCGGTCACGTCTTGTTCGCATTGACGGCACTTTGAACAGTGGACGTTACATTTCAGATGTGGTTCTACTCTTCATTCGATCCCTGCAAAACCCTACATTTCAGCACGATAATGCACGTCCGCCTGTTGCAGGTCCTGTACGGCCCTTTCTGGATACAGAAAATGTTTGACTGCTGCCCTGGCCAGCACATTTTTCTGATCTATCACCAACTGAAAACGTCTGGTCAATGGTGGCCGAGCAACTGGCTCGTCACAATATACTAATCACTACTGTTGCTGAACTGTGGTATGGTGTTGAAGCTGCATGGGCAGCTGTACCTGTACACGCCATCCAAGCTCTGTTTCACCCAATGCCCAGGCGTATCAAGGCCGTTATTACGGCCAGAGGTGGTTATTCTGGGTACTGATTTCTCAGGATCAATGCACCCAAATTGCGTGGAAATGTAATCGTGTCAGTTCTAGTATAATATATTTGTCCAATGAAGACCCGTTTATCATCTGCATTTCTTTTTGGTGTAGCAATTTTAATGGCCAGTAGTGTAGTTATAAGTGCGATAACTTCTCGCCAAGAGCTGACTGAAGTGTGACTGAACAAGAACTAGAACATTTCATCGGTAATGGGAATGATAGGCTTGTGCAACACGCCACCACATAAGAGCACGCGAAGTACAGGGTGACAATTATTGAACTATATGGAAAAAAGTAAATTAGTTGCAAACTACGGCGTGCACACACTTTATTCAACATGTAAACGTCACTACAGACATTCGGATTTAAGTTATGACTTGTTTGATACACCTGCCCTGATTTGCGATAGTGTGGCGCAGACGAATAGCGAAGTTCTGAAGTCGTCGGAACATCGATGCAGTCGATGACCTCCTTAATGGCTGTTTTCAGCTCAGCAGTGGTTTTGAGATTATTGCTGTACACCTATTCTTTAATATAGCTTCCCAAAACGAATCCGGAGAATATTGCGACCAATCGAGCTCATGCCTATGGCCTCTGAGTACCTCAGAGCCGGAATGCAGTCTCCAAAGTGCTCTTCCAGGACATCACACTCACTCCTGCTTCGATGGGGTCTTGTCGAAATCAGGGTCACTTTGAGTAATTGGGATGAAATTATCTTCCAAAACTTCACGTACTGTTCGGTAGTCACCGTGCCATCAATAAATATCGCGCCGATTATTCACTGACTGGACATTGCACACCAGTCAGTCACCCGTCGAGGATGAAGAGACTTCTGGATTGCGAAATGCTGATTCCGAGCCCACCAAATGCGCCAATTTTGCTTGTTGATGAACTCATCCATATCCAAGTGGTGGGCTTCGTCGCTAAACCAAACGATACTAATTCCCATCACGCTCCGCGGCCAACCCTTCAGTTTGAACGTCCTAACGCAAACTGTTCAGATGTTATGACGATTTTATTTTCAAAGGCAAGCCTACGTTTCTAGCATTTGTAGACTTGGAGAAAGCGTTTGACAATGTTGATTGGAATACTCTTTCATATTCTGAAGGTGGCAGGGGTAAAATACAGGGAGCGAAAGGCTATTTACAATTTGTACAGAAACCAGATGGCAGCTACAAGAGTCAAGGGGGCATGAAATGGAAGCAGTGGTTGGGAAGGGAGTGAGACAGGGTTGTAGCCTCTCCCCGATGTTATTCAATCTGTATATTTAGCAAGCAGTAAGGGAAACAGAAGAAAAATTCGGAGTGGGTATTCAAATCCATGGAGAAGAAATAAAAACTTTGAGGTTCGCCGATGACATTGCAATTCTGTCAGACAGCAAAGGACTTGGAAGAGCAGTTGAATGGAATGGACAGTGTCTTGAAAGGAGGGTATAAGATGAACATCAACAAAAGCAAAACGAGGATAATGGAATGTAGTCGAATTAAATCGGATGATACTGAGGGAATTAGATTAGGAAATGAGACACTTAAAGTAGTAAAGGAGTTTTGCTATTTGGGGAGCAAAATAACTGATGGTCGAAGTAGAGAGGATATAAAATGTAGACTGGTAATGGCAAGGAAAGCGTTTCTGAAGAAGAGAAATTTGTTAACATCGAGTATAGATTTGTCAGGAAGTCGTTTCTGAAAGTATTTGTATGGAGTGTAGCCATGTATGGAAGTGAAACGTGGACTATAAATAGTTTAGGCAAGAAGAGAATAAAAGCTTTGGAAATGTGATGCTACAGAAGAATGCTGAAGTTTAGATGGGTAGATCACATAACTAATGCGGAGGTATTGAACAGAATTGGGGAGAAATTTGTGGACAACTTGACTAGAAGAAGGGATCGGTTGGTAGGACATATTAAGGCATCAAGGGATCACCAATTTAGTATTGGAGGGCAGCGTGGAGGGTAAAAATCATATAAGGAGACAGATGAATACACTAAACAGATTCATAAGGATGTAGGTTGCAGTAGGTACTGGGAGATGAAGCAGCTGGCACAGGGTAGAGTAGCATCAAACCAGTCTCAGGACTGAAGACAACAACAACATAGTTAAAAATTGTCACCCTGTATTTTGTATAAATGCGTGAAAAGTGACATAATTGACTTGTTTTCTTCTTAGAACACATTTTACTACAGAAAAGTCACCATAGTTTGTATCCAGATGAAAGTGCAATGGTTGTTTCATTAGGCAAATTTTAAAGATGAAGGAAAAATGGGTTCCTTTAGTCAGGGAAATTGTCGCACACGTAGTAACGCTATACAAATCTGTTAAAACGTGCTCAGTTTTGTAGGGTGTTTGTGCATTTTATTCAGTGACCCCTATACTATCTGAGTGGCGAACTCGGCTGTGTGAAGTGAACGTTCCGGCCAAAGATACTCATATTTCATTCCTTGCCTAGTTACAACATGGTTCCCACGAAATTTCGCAAGAAAAAAAATGATTCAAATGGCTCTGAGCACTATGGGACTCAACGTCTGAGGTCATCAGTCCCCTAGAACTTAGAACTACTTAAACCTAACTAACCTAAGGACATCACACACATCCATGCACGAGGCAGGATTCGAACCTGCGACCGTAGCGGTCGCACGGTTCCTGACTGTAGCGCCTAGAACTGCTCGGCCACACCGGCCGGCAAATTTCACAAGAATGCAAAATGAAATTACTTTCTGATTTTGCTCCCACATCATCCTATTCATTGTATATTGATATAAAGTTCAAAGCCATAAATAAGTAAAGAATTCATCACCCACAGACTGGTGGAAATTTTGACGAATTGAAAGATCGCGGCAAATGCAGATGACAATCTGCAGTCACGTCGACGTTCATGCTCTCAGATCAGAAATGTGCATCCAAGCAATAGAGCGATCACTGATTTTATTGAAGACTTAGAATATTCGGCTATCTTTGACTTTTAAATCTTCGGACGAAATGTATTCAAGACTATTGACGTTCACTTATATCGCATTCAGATGCTATTTTCGATTTCTTTTGCGCAATATCCGATATAGATATTGGATAGATCTCTGAATAGTTCCGAAATTAGTTACAAAAATGCTGAAACAATAGACTAATGCAACACAAAACAATCTGCATTTCTTTGAAAGACAAACGAAACATTTTCAAAGCTGTTGGTTATTTGTGAAACTTGAGGAAGCTATTGCGTGCGTCGAAGGATCTTATATTTGTAAAGTAACAGCGTCATTGAAGTGCTGTTCAGATTACTCGGACGAAATTACGTAAGTAAACGCACATTTTTCCAGGCATGTCCTTATATGGGATTTAGACGTTGGTTACTATTCTCATACTAACGGACTTGAATTTACACAATAGAATTTGGGTTTGTTATGTTGACTTTCAGCCTGAAGCACGTATTCAATTTGTGTGACTTGCATATACTGGATATGCGCGCGAGTTACAACAGGACATAAACGGTTACTAAAGGAAAATGTTCCGTAAATATAGAATCTAACATTTTCTCAAATGTTTATATCCAAGTGATATGATTAAGTTCATAAGATCGCACATTGCATTCATCGATAAAGCATTCTTTTCGGGGAAGTCGAAGCATACATACTCTGACGCTGTTGCGTTACATGCGATGATGTCCGATACCGCCCGTCGGCTTTGACCAATGACGTAATGTGTGATGTTATTTTGTTTGTGCCGCAGATTGCTGTCGATGAACGTTAAATGATTTCTATGGATTTCCTCGTTACGCTCGTATATTAAAAATTCGATGTACATTGTTTTGTTTTCGTCTCTTAATTTGTTTTCGGCATCTTTTGTTAATGAAAGTAGTCGTGATTTATAAGTAGACGTGATTTATAAGGTCTTTATTGCCCACGCTGTTCGTAATGGATGAGTCAGTTTTTACTGTGAAAATTCTGCTTCAGAAAATGGGTGACTGTAAATCAACTACAAATTTTTTGCAATCATCGAGCGCCATTGCGGGGAAAGAGAAGGATTTCAGTGTTGCAAGGCCATTTAGATGAATATTGTTGGAGGAAGAGTATTCCTATGGGTTATTGTTTATTTCTTGCATTTGTGAAAGTAGTCAGCAAAATGTGCAGGCCTAATTTCGTTAGTTAGGTGTTGGTGGGTCGTATACTTTTTTCTTGTTCTAAGATGCGTTTTTTATGTTACTGTATTGTGCGAGTGCTACTTTTTTGGTTTCTCTGGAGGCAGGTTTTTGTGTCGTTGTAATATTTTCTAATTATAATGGTGGGCCGAGGGGTATTGCTGTGTCTTTGCCGGAGGGTTTGTGATTGACTCGTGGTTTCATTTTTTTGATTATTTTAAAATTTTGCGTCTGATGGAGGGCGGGAAGAACTGATTTGAGTGGTACCTCATTCGTGTCTGGAGTTTGTGTTTATTATTTTTTCATTAGCTATTCTGGATTTTGCTTCTTTCGTAACAGTTTGACCTTCTAACATTATTACTTCTTATGTTCTTATTTCGTTCTTGTCAGCCTCGATCTTTGACTCCTTTGGAATTTCATATGCGGTATCTTTCTTTTTATGTAGCCACTATTATGTTTTCCTTTTTCATGTTTTTGCTACACTTGTCTTAATTTTACTGTCACTCCTGGTGTATCGATTTCACTGAGTGTTATTTGGAGCTACTGTAGTTGGTGTGACTTTCGTGTAGTATAGTTATCGGTTGCAAGGTTTGGTCTTTTCTGCATTTTATTTCTTTCCATGTGCAGTAATGTTGTAAAGATTTTCATTTTTTTAAAAGTATAGTAGTATTCTGTAGTTCAGTAACAAGATCATTTTTACCACGTTTCTGATATAAGATTTTTGCGCAACAAACAATAATATTGGAATCTGTAATTAGAAATGACCTCCTACATAGGTTGCTTCTAGTTACCGATTCCAACTGTTCGAGAATTCATTATTTAGATCGCTTTTGCAGTACGTGTGGAAAATATAATAGAACAGGCTCTGCTAACGGTATACTCCGGCTTCCACATCGCTGGCAACAGGTTCTACACAACGCTGTTCTATTATATTACATAATATATGCGCTCGTGATTGCTCTCATGTTCTTATTTATTTCAGTCATCTTAAACTTGTTCAAATGAAATTCGCGCGTAAATAATAGTGGCATTAAATGTATTATTTTATGGCATACTACATCCATTTGTTTACGTGTATAATCCGTTCCATTCATAGATTGTCCATTGCAGCATCTTTGCCTTACGTATGACATCATTGGTCAAAGCCAACGGGTGGTATCGGACACTAGAATTTATCTATTTTCTCGGAACTATGTGATGTACTCACTACAAAGATACGTGCTGCGTCTAGTACTGGGAAACTTACTTGATTATGCTATAGGGAGCGAACTCTCAAAACATTGGTTAGGATGCTTTTGGTAACCAGTTTTTTCACATAATGAAAATCATTCGAACACCGGACGCAACGATTAGAAACAAGTTTCAAGTCACCAGATCATTTTGTCCCCGTTTTCCTAGGTAACTTTTTGCAGATAATGTGTTTTCTTTACATCGGACATAGCATGTTTTCCCCATCCTTAGGTTAAGTAGTGTGTAAGCTTAGGGACTGATGACCTTAGCAGTTAAGTCCCTTAAGATTTCACACACATTTGAACATTTCTGAACATGTAATGGATCTTAACGAGTCATTGTAAACAGCTGCATCTGGCATTAAATGTCGAAACTGTTCATTCAACTTCCATTGAGTTCAGATCCTGAGATCCTGGGTATGCTCCTGAACCTTTTAGTTGGTTGTTTAAATGAAGTCTTCAAAAGTTGCTTGCATAGTAAATCGTTTTTCCCTGGATTTTCTTGCTGGACGTAACATGGCAAGAACCTAGGGAGTCATTACACAACTAAAAGTTTTCAAGGCCATACTCGGCTGCAGAACGAAAGTTCATTCTGGATACAATCCACTAGGCTACGGCTAAGCCGTTTTCCTGCCATAATTTTTTTTCCAGGAGTGCTATCGGTAGTCCTGCGTGTTGTGCAGGAGATCAGGTGTGTGCAGTTTGGAAGGTAGAAGAGTTGCTGGCGGAGGTGAGGATGGGTCGTGAGTCACACCTAGGTAGCTCAGTCGGTACAGCACTTGCCCGCGAAACGAGAAGGTACCAGGTGTTTTAATCTGAGAGTGAGTTTCAAATCGGCACTTTCTCCGCTGCAGAGTAAAAATTCATTCTGTTTATAAAACTAATTTCGTCGGACAGAGACGGTATGGTACTGATATTTCTTTACACACTTCGCGGCTACATAGCAGAAGCTATTTTGTAGCTACAGAAACAGTCTCCAAGAAACAGAATACTGTCAAGACCAACCTAGCACAAAGCTCATTTTGCGATTGTGTAAGCAGCTCAGTAGGTTTCTGTGCAAACAGCACACTGCCATACGGAACTTCTCAAGAACAAAACTGGTGTTCATGAAACGTATACCACCACATACGATCAATATAAATCACATTTTAGAGCCGAGCGTGTGACATCTACTGCTGCGCGAGGTTAACGAACACCAGATACACATTTTGCTCACTGCTGTCAACCCACAAAGTAAAGATTTTATATACATTCCTCGCTACAATATTGTCAAATCATTCTTAGATACCTGCATGATAATTTTGACACTTCCCAGAATTAGTTACTATAAAAAAATAGTATTATGAAATTGAGGATGAACAGGACAAGATAAATATAAATCACTTTTCACTATTATCCAAACGAACTTTATGCTGTTTCATCCTTTAAATAAGGATAATTTTGTTTCGGGGATCAAGTTTTCAGTCACGTTTTCATGTATGATACAGAAACCTCCTGACAGATTAAAACTGCATATTGCTCAGGGCAGTGGACCAAAACCTTTGCTTTTCAGTCAAATTCTCTACCGGTGTGATAGAGAGAACGAGAAAAAACAATTACTAACGCATGCTCATTCGATAGCCCTCAAAGTGCAGATAGCCTGAATGAGATTTTCACTCTGTAGCGGAGTGTGCGCTGATATGAAACTTCCTGGCAGATTAAAACTGTGTGCCGGACCGAGACTCGAACTCGGGACATATGCCTTTCGCGGGCAAGTGCTCTACCAAGTGAGCTACCCAAGCACGACTCACGCCCCGTCCTCAGCTTTACTTCTGCCAATATCTCGTCTCCTACCTTCCAAACTTTACAGAAGCTCTCCTGCGAACCTTGCAGAACTAGTCTCGATCCGGCACACAGTTTTAATCTGCCAGGAAGTTGGAGATAGCCTGTTCGAATTCTAAAAGTGAAAAAAAATTTTTCATGGCTACCATTTGTTGTGAAAGACTAGGAGACACGAGGATCTGAACCACTGATGACCTTACGTTAGGTCGTAAATGCTCTTAAATGTCGGAGAGAGAACAAATCACACCGTCAGTGACTCTCTGGCCATATCTTAAGGTACTCCTGAAGCATATTAGTGAGTAGGCTACGTGCCAGAACCTAGTTTCATGTTTTCCCTTCCCTCGGTCGTCGTCATTTTGACTCGGAACGCAGTGAGCAATTACCCACACTGATGCTTCACATGACTCCCGCAACTATGCTAACAAGATGTCATTGTACGTGAAGAAAGAAAATCTAACTATGCAGCTAAGCCTAGACCTCATGACCTACATGACAACAATGCCCATACGACATGGTAAATCCTTTGTTTCGCCTTTTTACAGTGTTAGTTACGTGATAGTAATTCATAATATTCAATAGAAATAAGTAAACACTGCAGGAATATATATTTCAGATACGTTTTTGTAAGCACACATTTGCGAAATTGTACTACCGGCGATGACTAAAATATTGAACAGATTTTGTCACACATCGGAACACTTCTAGGTATGAGATGCCAAGGGCTCAGGTATAAAAGATACGCAAAACTGACACAAAAATAAGATTGTTTAACAGTTAACCTGAAGAGATACGTGAATTCTCCAACCTTTGTATTCCTATCATCTATTTACGAGAAGCAGCATTTTCCTGGGCTGACAACCGTAAACGCACAATATTCCAGCAGGTTATTTCTGCATTGCAGCACCATAAGGAAACTACTACTACTACTACTACTATCGAACAGACGTCTGTGTGCACAGTTGCTGCCTACACGGCTCGCTCATGTTCAGCATTGGAATCTTTGCTGGTACTTTCCCTAGTTACTTAGAATCTCGAAGGTCAGCATGCTGCTGCTGAAGCAAATATCCAATTTCACCGAGGACTTAGGATATTTACTGATGCTGACTTACGAGGAGCAAATGAAACCTTTGTTATACATCATACTAAAACGACTGTGTAATAGCTGACACTAACAATAGGATAAAGTTTTGGTTTTACTTTGTCTTATAAGGAAGTTTGTATTATTTTTAATGTATTTTGTACAAAGAATGAATCGTAGGATATGAGGACAGACCCTCGAAATATATTGATAAATTTATTGAAACACTCATTACATATCTACATTTACATCCATACTCTGCAAGCCACCTGACGGTGTGTGACGGAGGGTACCTTGAGTACCTCTATCGGTTCTCCCTTCTATTCCACTCTCGTATTGTTCGTGGAAAAAGATTGTCGGTATGCCTCTGTGTGGTCTCTAATATCTCTGATTTTATTCTCATGGTCTCTTCGCGAGATATACGTAGGAGAGAGCAATATACTGCTTGACTCCTCGGTGAAGGTATGTTCTTGAAACTTCAACAAAAGCCTGTACCGAGCTACTGAGCGTCTTTCCTGCAGAGTCTTCCACTGGAGTTTAGCTACCATCTCCGTAACGCTTTCGCGATTACTAAATGATCCTGTAACGAAGCGCGCTGCTCTCCGTTGGATCGTCTCTCTCTCTTCTATCAACCCTATCTGGTACGGATCCCACACTGCTGAGCAGTATTCAAGCAGTGGGTGAACAAGCGTACTGTCACCTACTTCCTATGTTTTCGTATTGCATTTCCTTAGGATTCTTCCAATGAATCCCAGTCTGGCATCTGCTTTACCGACGACCAACCTTACTTGATCATTCCATTTTAAATCACTCCTAATGCCTACTCTCATATAATTTGTGGAATTAACTGCTTCCAGTTGCTGACCTGCTACAATGTAGCTAAATGATAAGGGATCTTCCTTTCTAAGTATTCGCAGCACGTTACACTTGTCCACATTGAGATTAAATTGCCATTCCCTGCACCATGCGTCAATTCGCTGCAGATCCTCCTGCATTTCAGTAAAATTTTCCATTGTTACAACCTCTCGATATGCCACAGCTTCATCGGCAAAAAGCCTCAGTGAACTTCCGATGTCATCCACAAGGTCATTTATGTATATTGTGAATAGCAACGGTCCTACGACACTCCCCTGCGGCACACCTGACATCGCTCTTACTTCGGGAGACTTCTCTCCATTGAGAATGACATGCTGTGTTCTGTTATCTAGGAACTCTTCAATCCAATCACACAGTTGGTCTGATAGTCCATATTCTGTTACTTTGTTCATTAACCACTGTGGTAACTGTATCGAACGCCTTGCGGAAGTCAAGAAACACTGCATCTACCTGGGAACCCGTGTCTATGGCCCTCTGAGTCTCGTTTATCTATTTTGCATACCAGATATCGAAATGAGTCTCTCTTAAAGGTTCTCTTTCTCAGATGTAACATTTAGTCCTCCAGCATGTCCACTTGTGTCGCTTCCTTTTTATTGATGCACATAACTAAACCTACAGCTAGCACATGTTCCATTACAGTTAGTACATAACCTAATATTTATTTATTTTCAGCGAACACTGCTGCCTCATCAATCTTTTGTATTGTACTAAATTTTGTACTTGACAAACAAGACTTCTACTTCCCTGTTTCCATTTCAGTGTAAAAATGAAAACCAGTGGTGACAATGACCATCCTTTCATCAGTTTCCTCGGTTTCGATTTTTTGTCTTACTCTGTTGGTACAAATTATTTTAAAAGTTTGCTCTGAAGAAAGTGGATCTCCAGATATCTCTGTTCACGATACCACAATGACTGAGAAGGAAAACAAGAAAACCATTTTAATTCATCACTCTCCCCCCCCCCCCATTATAAAACAACTGCCCATATTTTATAGCGTCAAAATAAGGTCCGAAATAAGCGCTTTCGAAATGCAGATGAAGTCTTATCTACTCCATATACACAACACACAACCGTTTCATAGTAGTTTATACAAGACAGCTGTGTGTGGTGCTGCAGTAGCGATGAAACAGTGTTCCGTGATTCATTGTCTTGAACTCTGATAGCGGAACTATCGTTTCCTGCGGAAAAACAGAGGAAAAAGTGTGAAATTTAAGTCAAATGGCTATCAAATCTGGGGTGCAACACAGCTCCAAACAGTAATAGTTTATCAGAATTACAAATTCTGCAATCTGACAACCTGAAGATGATTGCCTTTGGTCAGTCTTAGCCTGTTAAAGAGATATCCTAACAGGCAATTTGAGGATATTGGCGGATTTCCCACATTCATCTAGTCGAAAGTCTTTAAAGACTTACTCAAGGATTTGCCTTTGACCATTTCAACCCTCTTTCAACATGTTACAGTTTGGAGACTTCTAATCATCGTTATCCGTCGATAGTTTTTATATTTATTTTTTTCTCTGCATGCTTTCGTGTGTTTAGTCCATTCACTTTTATTCTTCTTTTGTAGTGCCATCAGTTCCACTGTAATTGACCACCTCTTCTCAGTTATTTCACAAAGGCTAATGTGGCACTGCTCCCTTTTTTATTATGGCATCAATGATTTCTGTGGAATTAAAGTAGTGAACTGGAAGAGTCCTAAATAACAATTGACTAATAGTGTATAAATTGCTCTAACAATTAACGTCCAACTTTCTACTATGCATATATCGCAATTTTAGGCACAAATGTTTAACATCTGTCTTATTTTCAGCTTGATCTAGAGATGGCACCAAAATATAAGTTAACTTACTTCCCTATAATGGCTCTGGGTGAGCCAATTCGTTTTCTTCTATCATATGGCAAAGCTGAATTTGAAGATGAAAGATGTGAGAACGAGAAATGGCCATCTGTGAAAGAATGTAAGTAAAAACACTTGTTTAAGCATATGGGATTAATAAATTTAATCCCTGATCTCATATAAAATTAGCAAAATAATTGCTCTCCAAAACAGTAAAACTTTGTATGAGACATTTTGTGCACTAAAAATAGTAAAGTGAGATGATATTGGGTAGGTGATACTGAAAAACAAAGAAAAAACCTGTTGTGTAAAAATGTAGTTTATGTAATATTGAAATCTGTTTCGGTGAGTTATTCTAATAGTGAGAAACAAGTAGTTGTAACTATTTAAAAATGTAGTTACAACCACATTTTCTTTTGTAACATGTACAAAGTCAATTTCTGTAAAAGGAGGGTACACATTGCAATATCTAATTTTTTTGTCCAGGATTTTGACATTTTTAAACTCTTTTGGCTTTAGTTAGGATTTCTGTAGGGTTCTGATACAGAGAAAGCTATTTAAACTTAGTGAGAATGTACTTAATTCGTTAAATAAATTAGAGGCTGCTGGCATTATCTGTAACCTGTCAAAAGCCTTTGACTGTGTGAGCCACAGCATTCTCTCAAGTAAATTATATTATAATGATGTCACCGACAATGCTGCAAAAGGGTTAAAGTCTTAGCTATCTAACAGGAAACAAAGGGCGTCATTGGGAAACACCTGTGCAGTAAGCAGTCAGTCTTAATCTGACTGGGAATTAATTATGTGTGATGGTCTTCAAGGTTCCATCTTCGGTCCATTGGTTTTTCATGTACATTAATGACCTCTCATCTACTACATTGCCAGATGTTAAGTTTGTTTTGTTTGCAGATGATACAAATATTTCAGAGTAGCAAGTCAAATACAGATTTAGAAATAACTTCTAATCAAATTTTGAATGACATTGAGTGGTTTTAAGCTAATTCACTGTCATTAAACTTTAAGACCCACTAAATGCAGGTCATGTTAAATTTCTGGGATTACAACTTGGTAATAAATTCAGTTGGGAAGGGCATACCACAGAATTGCTTAAGTGCCTAAACAAGTCTGTATTTGCCATTAGAATGTCAGATGTAGGAGACATAAATATAGAAAAACTTTGCTTATTTTCATTATATTATGTCATATGGGATCATGTTCGGGGACAACTCACCAAACTGAGCAAACATTTTTAGGTTGCAAAAGTGTGTGATGAGAATCATTTGTGGTGTAAATTCAAGATCATGTAGAAACCTGTCCAAGGAACTTTGTATTCTAACTGCTGCTTCTCATTATATTTTTTCCCTAATGAAATTTGTTGCAAGTAATACATCTTTATTTCCAACAGATAGCTCAAGACATATTATCAATACCAGGAATAAGAACAATCTACATACATACCTAAAATCACTTACCTTGGTCCAAAAAGGGTCCAATATTCAGGAACACACATTTTCAATAAATTTCCCATTAAAAGCTTGGTTTCAGATAAAACATAGTTTAAACAGAGTTTGAAAGAGTTTTGATAGTTTTCCTGGCTCTTTACTATTTGCTTTGTTTTATCATTACTCGCGTAACAACTAATATATGAGATAAAATACGTTGCTACGAAAAGAGCCCTGAAATACCTTTTAGTGATGCTGTGCTGTGACTTTCTTTGAATCATTAATTTTCAACAAAACAAAATAGATTATCTTCTTATTGTTCTGGATCTGGCTTTCTATTAAAGGAACATTTTTTCGTTACTGTAACTTGCCGTAAAGTTCAACATATCTTCCTTACTTTATAGTTATTGAAAGGGATAGTGAAAATTACTTCATTATCAATACTGATGTTACAGTACACAATGATTGTTCAACATCAAAATTTTGCAGTGGATTTTTGTTAACAGTAAAACATCAATAAGTACCATGACTAACACGAGAACATGAGACTATTGTCATAGAAAAAGATGTTTTTACTATTAGGTTTGCCAGACCAGAACTATGCACAGCAAGATTTCTTTTATGTCATGGAGGTAAATTATCTTTTTGCACTGTTAAAATTATTTTATCAGCAGCCCGTGTCAACCTGTAAAACACATAATAAAATCTGCTGCTCTGCTGTGCAATTCCGGAAGCTGAAAGAAATAATTTTGTTCACTATTACCTGCCCGCTTCTTTGTGGTATGATTGATTTCATTTAATGCAGTTTGAATGTGCCACGGCAGCGGCTCGTTCGTTCGTAGCGCAGCTCTGCACCACGAATAATATTTAAATAACTGAAAGTTTATTAAATGGATGGGATAAAATACCAGGCAAGCTTATTACAAATCATAATGCAAGGTTTCACTAAGTAACTCATTCAAAACATTTAAACAAATCAAGTTATTACACACCTTTCCCAAGCGATGTCTAATGGCGTCCCTCTCACAATCTTGACAAAAGAATGCTACGCAAGCGTACAATATAACGTCACAGGCTCTTCCTACTCACGTAACTACAAGAAGACTACAGAGAAATTAATGTTCGTTCTGTATTATTTATACTAGGCACATATTCTCATCTTTGTTTGATATTTAATAAGTATCGTCTGTGGCGGTTTCAGTACTTGCCGACACAGATATTACCTAAAATAAATAAAAAAGTACATAATTTTATACAAGAACAAAACATGACACACACAATGCTTTATCTTTATTACATAATGTCTTTTGCTAAGAGACGTTACAATAGGCAACTCCTCCTACTCCATGGATGAATATCTTAACAGGGACTGTTAAGCCAGCTTAAGTAAAAATATTTTAGATTTCAGTTTTGACAGCAGTTGGTCACAACACTCAAGATTAGGTATTTTGTGTATGATAAATTTATTAATAGTGCATAACAATGTTTCATTCTGACAGCATGTTAATTCTGTAAATATTAGCTGTTCCAGTTTACTGCATTGTATTCACCTATTTTGACAGTCTCCTGACAAGTGATCAGGGTAGTGAGTATTACATACAAATATTTTATGTTTCTGTGTTGTACTTTCGGACATATTCCACACACACGAGAATCATCGCATTTTTGGGTCTATGGAAGGAAAGCTGATTCTAATCTAGTCTCTTTTGTACATATATTTTTCAGGTGTGCAATAATTTTGACTTATTGTCTCACATCAGGTTTGAATTCCACTGTTCACACTCAAAAGTTTTATGTTTCATTACTAAATATTCAATAATATTAAAGAAAAATTTTTCTACAGTATTTGGGTGAAAGTGCCATACTCGGACACAGTTTTGATCTATAGAAAGCAAGAGTGCTTTCTTGTATCTGTTAAGATTGCAAAAGAAAGCTCTATCTTTCATACGGTAGAGATTTTGCTAACATTTTTTTCCTTTTAACTAGCAATGCCCTTCGGGCAGGTTCCAGTTCTTGAAATTGATGGGAAGAGGACATGGCAGTCTCTTGCTATATGCCGTTACTTAGGCAAGCAGATGGGCTTGGCTGGTGCTAATGATTGGGAAGATCTCCAGATTGATATGGCTATTGATACAGTAACAGACCTAAGACTGAGTAAGTTATGTTTCTTTACACTGAAGCCATTTGTTTTTGTATTTACATTTACATATGTAAGAAGGCTCCTGCCTGAAATACAAACACCAAAATGAGTAAATACAGTCAATTGTGCACCATTCAGTGGAGATTGTGTGTGATGGATAGATGCAAACAAGATGCCAAACACCATAGTTCAACCTCTGAAGTATCACACTTTAAATTGTCTAAAGACATAAATTTGCCCAGCAAAAATGACACTATGCAGTAATATGTGATTTTAAAGAAACATTTGAGCTGTGACTGAGATGATGATCAGTGAGTATGTTCTCCATTGTAAAAATAAATTGATACTCATTTTTCTAGTTTCATATTTTTAAGATAAAAATAACCAAGTATCTGCCAAAATTAATTTTATTTGATGTTGGTTTATTTCTGTAGAAATAGCAAATTATTCATATGAGACTGATGAAGCTGTGAAGGAGAAGAAAAAAGAACCCCTCTTCAATGAAACTCTACCATTTTTATTGCCAAGACTTGATAATCTCGTGAAGGAAAATGGAGGTTATCTGGCAAATGGCAAGGTGAGCTGAACAATATTGAAATTTGTGGAGTAGTGATACTGATTAAAGTGTGGTAATCTTAAAAATAGTAGTTATCTGCAGGTGCATTCAGACAGAGATGGTTGTCAACAATAACTCAGTCACATGCAGTTAAATTGCGAAGTCACAAAAACTGAAAAAGAAATCTATAACATATATGAAATTGTATAATACTTTCATCTGCATTCAGATCAAGAAACAGTAGTTCGCAATTTTAATACTACATAAAAAAAGTAATTTAACAAACTGAACTAAGGCTTTTACTATACTAAGGAGGGTATTTAGTATTTGTGACTAACTAGCTGTTGCACACATTGTTTTACAGAATTGCAAGAATTTTTCAAAATCATGATTTAAATTGCTAGGAATTATTAAGTTGATAAATTCTTTTGAAAGAATGTTGGGTAATATGTTGTACTTCATAGACTTGTTTCACAACTGACCACACGATTTTGATATAAGATATGTTATGCTGCAGTGTTAATGTGAAATCTTTGCTTTCAGCTCTCATGGGCAGATCTGTATTTCATAGCTATATTGGACTACCTGAACTTTATGGTTGGATTTGATCTAACAAAAGATCATTCAAACCTTGCTGCACTCAAGAATAAAGTACATGAAATACCGGCTATTAAAGAGTGGGTTGACAAGAGACCAAAATCTGACATGTGAATTCAGTCTGTTTTATTTAAAAGATATCTGTTCCTTGTTTATAATACTGAATTATTTGTTCATTAAATTTTTCTAGAATGTCTTATTAAAACTGTGATAAACACTTTTGTATTTGCAAAAAAAGTACAATAAAGTTTCTTACCAAATTGAATATCTTTTGTTCCTGGAAATGTTTCATATGTGTGAATTATGTTCAAAAGCTATGTGGAAACAGATCTGTACACTCACAAGCCACTGTCTTGACAGACTGAAAGATGATAAATAAGATTCATGACAATATCTGTTACTTCTTATCCTCCTGTTCTCAATGTTAATGAAGATCTTCAGAAAATTTATATGTAATCGTAATGACTCCCAGAGCAGCAGAAGTCTGCCAACCTTACTTTAGAGAAAATCAATTATTTTTGTATATAGTTAAGTTTTTTGTATTGGTAGTTTGTCTGCAGCTAATGAATGTGTGTACATAAGACAGTGAAATACAATGAATCATTAAAGTATGAAGAAATGTTAAAATCTGTTGTTGTGTGCTGTTTTGGAAGTCAATGCATTACAGGTTGTGCAGCTTCACAATAAGAGTGCCCAAGTTAGCAAGACAAACAGTATTTACACTTACATATGTTTAAAATACTGTGAATAATACATTTATATATTTTATCTTAATCCCAGGCTATTTTTTGAATTAGCAAGTTTCTCTTATCATGTCTCATATTTCTGCATCAGTTCTTCAAAGTATCAATGACGAAATGAAATGAGCGTTTGGTGTTATTGGCCGGGACTCCCCTTACTGGGCAGGTCTAGCCGCCTTGGAGGAGGTCTTATTACATTTGACCCCACATTGGGCGACCTGTGTGCTGGATGGGGATGAAATGATTATTAAAACCCAACACCCAGTCTCTGAGTGCAGAAAATCCCCAAACCAGCCACAAATGGAACCTGGGACCCTTAGGACGGCAGTCTGTAATGCTGACCATTCAGCTATTGGGGTGGACTAAAGTATCAATAATGAGGACCTGCTGCGTCCTGATGGCATTTGACTTAGCTTTTACTGGTATGTCATCTTCATATTTGAGCAATCTAGCATTAAAACTCCATTTCTGTTGGAACGGAAATATATTTGTGAGAAGACATATTGAGTACCAATCTGTCACACGAATCTTACATTACTTTCGATTTTATGTTTTCACTTTTCCTAATTATTTGCCAGGACAGGTTCTTTCACACTGGAGTTGGTTCTGGAATCTTTATTCATGGAGTGCTCCACATCAAAAACACAGCACTTTCCTGGATTATCTTAACACACTGATTAGGTTTGTAGACAGTATCTTGCTTTCTTTCAGCTCTATATGGGGAAAATCAGTCACAAGGCAAGTGTAAGTGCCATTATTTCATGGACATGGGCTACATGGGCTGCTGTCAATAAAAATGGTCCAACATGGGATACATACATTGATACCTATAATTCAGTGTCAAAGGGTAGATTTGTGCTGTTCTGGAATTAATGACTTTACTTGGTGTAAAGTGCTCCAGAAAAATAAGTGTAATGTATTTAAAATCATTCCAGAGCAGGAAGTGAAACACTGTGCTCTCTTCTATGGGTTGATGCTCTACAACTGTTGACTTACACACATGGGGAAATAGTGATGTCTAAGATAAATTTAGACAGCTGAACTCACTAATTCTTCCATTTAGTCAAATTGCCTTTGGAAACTTCCGAAAAGTACCTTTCCACTTAGCTTGCTCTGCCACTACTTTACTTACCTCTTGGCATGATACAACTGCAACAGTTCATAATGCTAGTCAGGGAACAACTTGCTGTGATCTCCCAATAAGCATCACTTTAAACAAACCAACAACACTACAAAGGTTTATGTAAGTTAACAAATTGCAATTACCATCATTTTCAGTTTTTGTGTAGTCAATGTAATATTTTAAAACAGTGAAAATTAATTTTGCAAATTGAAGTAATTCTAGAATATTTATTCATTAATTAGAAACTGCAAGTAAAAATAAAATTATAATAGTTGGTTTTCTGGCTATAGAAGTGTCTCAGCAGTACCTTCGAAAGCAAATCTAGAAAGACTTGTAAAATTCTGAAAATGTCTCGGGTTTTCAGCCGGGTAGTCGTCCAAAAGGTGCTATATTTCGGCAAGCCGACTTCTTCCCTTCTTCAGGCGTTCTTGTTGTCTGTCTGATGTCTGATGAAATGCCGACTTTATATAATCTCCACCCCTCTCCCGCAGCCTCCGTCTGGGCGCTTCCGAGCGGTCGGTGGTGGGGGAAGGGCGGCGTCCTACGACAAATCATGGGCTTGCGGAAATCGAGCGGATGTCCGTGTAGACTGTCGTTGTGTTTTAATCATACTCTAAGCTTGAGCCTAGGGTTTGCTTAACTGGAAACTGCTGTCTTTTTAGTTCGTCATGCAGCCAGATCTCCACTGCCTCTTTGAGGAGACAACCCCAGAAGGTATTTGATTGCTGTAACATCGTAGTTCTTGTCATGTCCATGTGAGAGGCGCTTCCCCCACCACCCAGCGCCACCCTCCACCCCCCCCCCCTCCACCGCCGCCGGCCGTGGACCGCTCAGAAGCGCCCTGAAGGAAACTGCGGGAGAGGGTTGGAGATTATACAAAGTCGGCATCCATCAGACACCAAGAACGCCTGAAGATGGGAAGAAGTTGGCTTGCCGAAATATTGCAGCTTTTGGACGACGCTACGCGGCTGAACACCCGAAAAATTTTCAAGATTTCTCTACGCCGGGAAAACCTCAAATCACATTAGTAAAATTTTGCTTTGAATATGACAAATTGAGCTTAATAGTACTATGCTTCTAAGAAACATGAAGACAGATACACACTGTAACTTCCTGTGTACTTAAACAATACATGCCTTCAATGGTATCAGCGATATGGAGGTTTCTACGTTTTTCTCACTCCTCGCCAGACTTAGTCTCAGACAACAGAATCGTTCATTGGCCTTACCTCTCTAACGCACCTGAATACCGTAAATCTGCATAGTAATTCGCCGCACAATTCGTGGATGTGTCAAGACCTAGTTTACACTATGGCTGTGCGGGTAGCCGACAATGTTTTAAGTTTGTGGTGCGATATCGTCTGATATACTTTTTGTAAGTCAGTTGTTCACTTAGAGTTTTAGCATCCCACACTTAATTTGCATCCATGGAATACTGGATGAATGGTTTACGACATTACACTACTACACTGCTTAATCTGACTCTAATTTAGATGTAGTTATTCCACACAGTCGCGGTCCTTAAACTTAGCCAGCATGGCAACAATGAATTCAGAAAAAGGTTTTTCCTACAGAAACTGCGAGACACATTGTAATTTATTCGAGAAATGACAGCCGTGTAGGTTAGGCGGAAACGTTAATTTTCCAATGCTCTATTGCTTACTATGCACCAATTATTCAGGCAGCAAAATTCCAAATATCTAGTGAACGATGGTACTTTATCTCCAGTTCTGAAAGTCCGTTGATTGTCGCTGGGTTGCCAAACACTTTCAGACAACATTTATATAGTCTATAACTTTCAAAGATAACACACGTAACGGCATGCTTCCGTTAGTCATTGTCTTGTGATGCGGCTAAAAATGTCAAATACTTGTTTCGAAGTGAAATGTCTATTGATTCAAATAACAAATTGGCAGTACTTTAATAACAGTGGTAGCAATAGTGCAGCAAACTGATTACTTGACTGTAACATATAGAACCTGTGTAATGACTAATTTCAGTTGTGTAGCAGCTGGTAATTTCCCTTTGCAGTTAACTGCAAATGTATTTACGATGAGAATTCTGTGTCTGCTCAGTACTAATGAGATAGGTGCTTTGCATACTGGATGGAGCAAATAGCCAGGTGTCTCCATTAAAACGTTGTTCCATTATCTGCTTGTTCTTGATGGAAACTTGGTGAGGCAGTATGCTAGCAAGGTGTTCGTAGCCACACAGCAGTGCACAGCTTGTGGAGCAGAACGATACAGGCAGAGCCGCTGCTCGTAACAAAGGAAGACAGCACCACACTAACTCCATTTAAGCAGTCAGAGGTATATTAACTAATGTCGTGCAAAGACGCTGAGACCGTGTGATGCCGCCTCATTCTCTGAAAACCTGTAACCATTCTGATTATACAATTGTCAGTCATCTACTAACGATGGTTACAATATAACTGCTGTTGGTTTGCCAAGAAACGTGAAAACCGGCTTGTAGATGAGAATTTATATTTTCAGTGTGCCTCGCTTCTTGCGTCTGATCTTAATAAATTCCCGGCAGTTTCACACTAACGGGCCCTTTTGGCTATGATATTATACGTATGGGAATTGTCTAAGCGTAATTGCTGGACAACTCGACTGCTGTGAGTAGTCCTCCATCCCAGGATGAGTATGACTCCGAAAGCGACGTTAATTTGATGTGTAGTCCATCTCTTGTCGACTTATTGAAAGGTGCCCGAATGATCTGAAAACTGTGTTGCCGCATGCATGAATTCCGTAAAGTGTTGTGGCAACTGTGAGTCAGTGCTAAAAGCACACATTTGCAAAAATGCTCACTGCAGTAAAGGGGGAGGAGGGGTTGCAGAACTCTCGATCTTTACATGCCCCAATACAATAATGAGTACACTAACACAAGGTTTATTCACAAGAAAAACTCGATGTCCGCAAACACGTAAACAAAAATTTGTGAGCCGTAATTATGCATGAAAGAAAAGAAATTCTTGAGTTTTATGTTTCCGATCAGGACTGCAATTAGTATCTGGTATCATATTGTGCTTGATGACCCTAAAATGTTTATTTTCTCACTTCATACTGAAACGTGCTGTGATACGAGAGAAGGAAAGGAATTGTATGCTTCTCAAAATGGCTCTGAGCACTATGGGACTCAACATCTTAGGTCATAAGTCCCCTAGAACTTAGAACTACTTAAACCTAACTAACCTAAGGACATCACACACACCCGTGCCCGAGGCAGGATTCGAACCTGCGACCGTAGCAGTCCTCCGGTTCCGGACTGCAGCGCCAGAACCGCACGGCCACCGCGGCCGGCTGTATGCTTCTCAGAAAAGCTGTCTACTTGCGTACTATTATCGAGTGCAGAAAAGCCGTTTAGTTTGTTTTGTGTGTGGGGGTAGGAAGAGAGTCGTGTCACTGGTTAATATTATGAAGACGTTAATATTCTGATGACTAATGACATGATACTGGTTCCACATGAGACTTCAGATTTGGTAAGAGATTCACTTTGGCTAGGTGAAGAATGTGCAGATAGTGTGTTGGCACACTGCGATCACAGCCAAGACGATGTGTTCCAGTTTGTATCTTAGCGTGTGCTGAAGTGTCAATTCTATCAGTCAACATAAACACAGTGGGCACTGTTTATGGCTGCACTTGTCACGAGTCACGATGTTCAGAGCACACTGTCTTTTCTAAGTATATTACAGATGTAAGACACTCTCCACGAATTTAATAATGCAATGTGCAGGATATGTTTGGGAGGGTAAATATTAATTTTGTTTCCGACGCATTAAAACAGTCCACAGTGATATTTAACACAATTTTTATTGTTGCTCGTCTTTTAATATCGCTCTCTCTCTCTCTCTCTCTCTCTCTCTCTCTCTCTCTCTCTCTCTCTCTCTCTCTCACACACACACACACACACACACACACACACACACACACACACACACACACAGAGCAGTTGTGTCCAGCGAGAGACATGTCCAACGTCTGCTCGACAACAGACATTTCTTTCCTCAGTTGCCGTCAACTAGGGAAGATTCAGTTTCCTGGCGGTACACGAACTGCATGATGGAAGCTGGAAGATAATACAGTTTAAGACGATGATCTGATATAAAGCAACGCTTGACTGATTATTACAGCGACTGCATGGCTTTTAGGAAAGCGTGTACTTCTTGTAGCCAACCCATCCACCATCACTGCTAAGGTTTTCTCCAAATCGTCTTGGAACTGATTCAAATAACTACCTTGAAAGTGATTCTTGATGGTTTATTTTTCACCGCGTGTTTTCCATATCCTCTCAAAAGTCGCTTTTTTTAAAAGAACGTATTTGTAATTTACACACTGCATTAAAGTTTTTTTAGTGTTGAAGAATTCAGGCTCAGTCAAAGCTGAGAGGTCATGAATTTTGATGAGTCTTAGGTGTGTTGTGGAGGAACTTGTCCTGAATACCTGTCTAGCAGCGTTTCATCCACCAGCTTCTAGTTGAAGTAGTTAGCATACCGTCTATACTAGTTCCGTGATCTCTGTGTTAAGCAACTGAGAGAAGTGCAGCGGCTACAGTTCGAGGTTATCATGCAGATGGTACAGGTTCAAATCCTGCCCATGTACTTTTTTCCAATTTAATCTTTACTGATTATCATTAAATAATATGTCATGCAAAATTATTAAATGTTTCAAATGGCTCTGAGCACTATGGGACTTAACATCTATGGTCATCAGTCGCAAAATTATTAAAAAATAGTCATTTTAGACGTAGTAATTTCGTTAATAAAACAATCATTACAGCAAAATTTCTTCAGATGTGTACTTCGTTTGTTACGGAATCTTATTAGTCACTATCGGTTGCTGTACTAGTACAGAATTAGTGATGTGATTTATCGCAGAAGCAACTGAAACACAAATTCGTAGAGTATCACGCACATTTAATGAAAGGTATTGCCTTCAAGGCGCAGAGATTTTTGAGAAGTGATATCGGGAAGAAGTTCATTTAAATTCCATAAATTGTTATTACTTACTGCGAAAGCATGGGCACTAAACTGGGACAGAATTGAAGGTTGTATTTTTATGGAATCTTCCCTCGAAACAATTTCTCTGTTAGTCTATAGGAAGTTGGTGGATTTTGAATTCTTTTTGTGAATCTCGTAACTTGCCTGCAAAAATAAATACCACAGGTTTGGCAAAGTGGAGTAGCTGTTCGAGGCATAATTTTTATAGTGAAAGTGCCTGCTTTCCTTTCATCTACAAAGATTTGATCTGAAAGTGGTGATCAGTCTGCCCTCCACATAAATCAAGCGAACATTATCCAAATATTTCGAATTGTAAATACATGCCACGTAAATAATACATGCTTGAAGTACATTTCTGGTACAAGTTTTATTAAAGAAATACTATGGCAAAAACCACTATTTTGGAATAATTTTGCATTTCATATACTGTTTAATGATTTTCTGTATGATGAAACTGAAAATAAAAGGACATTGACAGGACTTGAAGCCATACCATCTGCATGATGACCATGAACTATAGCCACTGCTTTACTCTCACTACCTTTCAACAAAGCTCGCGTTACTGGTGTAGGAGGTACGCAAAAACTTTAAAATCGGTTTCCTCGGAAACTAGGAGCCGTTGGATGGAAAGCCGCTAGCCATGTTCTCAGAATAGGTGCCTCTACAATATACGTAAGACTTATCAAAATTTCTGATTTACAGGTCTAATGGTCTCCTTGTGAGATACAGAAACCACTGGACAGTTCGAACTTCTGCATTTGTAACAATGCTGCCCAAATAAATCCCATTAATGGCATAACAGGCAGCAACCGCATAAGGGAAGTTGAGGAGTATGACTAATGACACCACTGTAAAAATTCTCATACATTACGTTTATGCAACGCTAATACCAGAATGAACATTGAATACCTGTCTCAGTGGTGCGAATATACACAGTGCCAGATCTGCAGACGACGTAACACCAACAATAATAAAAACAATAATCATAATCACAATAAAGGGATTATTGGAAAAAAGTGGACGCAATACAGTCTATATATGATTGGAAAATGAGTAGTTATGAGGAAATCTACAAAAATATAGACAAAATATCAGACATAATGGCAAAACGAGGATTAACCTTTGTTGGACATATCTACCAAATGAATATGAACAGGCTAAGGAAACAAATATTCCTTTACTTCTAGAAGAATAAATGAACATTAGCATGGATTAAGAAGTAAGCAAAGAACTAGAAACAAACAACACCAAAGAACTGGAACTAATGGAAATAAACATTTTTAAGAATAAAAGATTAAATTTAAAAGGCTTTCAAAGCAGAAGAAATAAGAAATTGGGAACAACACGGACAGAAGAAGGAAAAGAAAACATGGGAGAAAATGATGGGATACTTGAAAAAATTAGAAACAACAACAAAGTAAGAAGGGAACTGACGTTGTTACGCGATCCTAGTTGATAACTACAAAAATTGTAATAATAATAAATGATTATTTGAGAACTAAGAATAAACTTTTATGTTATTTGCTGTCTGTACCTGCAGGAAATAGACGTCACCTTGAGGATACAGTATCTTAACGCTGGCATTCTCCAGAACATTAACATAGGCTTCTGTGTTGAGAATAGCCTCAACCTACCACAGGGGTCCTGTTCCCCAAGTTAAGATATAGCCCCAAACGGCCACAGAACAGCGTCCACTTCCTTCTCTTTCCACAAGATACCTCAGACTAAACTGCTCTCATCGCAGACTGTACACGTAGTTATATCAACATCATTTGATGTTAATATAACCCCTCAAAAATTCAAAGATAACATTTATTGAACAAATGCAGCATCATAAAAATGTGACTACAAAAGAAGGGAAACCTATTTTACAAACACGTCAGATGTATTCGCAATTGCAAATGGTGACTACCATCAGCGGTAGAATAGAATGACGACAATTAAAATTTGTGCGGGACTGGCACTCACACCTGCATTGCCACTTATAGCAATTGGTCGCCTCACTATTTGGCTATCCTTGCACGACTCGTGGCCAGACCCAAACTTCCATATGTCGAATCCCAGTCCAGCACAAATTTTCATTGTTGTCATTCCATTCTACAGCTGACGATAGTCATTATTCGCAAGTGCAAATTCATCTGATGTATTTAGTAATGGCTGTGGTTGCCACAGTGCATCGTCATCAGAATAACTCTGGCACTACAATATTGTATCGATTTTATAAAGGCTGTTTTGCACTGAAATAACAAAGTCAGTTTTACATAAAAGGCTTGCATATATGATACTGTATACTATCAGTTTATTGATTGCTCACCTGAACTGGGACATTACTCATGAAAGAAAATATTTTTTTGTCAGAATAATTCGACTCTGCTTCAGTCAAAAGCAATGTATTCTTCCGAAAAAGCCATGTGGTTGATCTTCTGATACATAGTCAAACATTGCTTTATAGCAGCTCTTCAGCGTAAATATCCACTGTCTATCAAGTTCTTGCATTGCCAGGAAATAGAAATCTCTCCCATGGACCGTCAACTGAGGAACAGATGTGTGTGTAGGTTGCTGAGCAGACAGATGTCGGTCGTTACTCTGCTCTCACTTTTAAGGCCGGTTCTCACTCGGGATGCCGCGCAGCAGGACCTACGTTGCCATGGAAATGCCGGTAGCGGCGCGGCACAGCCGGCTTTGCGTTGTGGTTTGCCCATGCCTCGTGCCCCGCCGTAGGTCCGCGCCGTCAATCTCAGAACGCGTTGAGCGTGACGTCAGGGTCACAACCCCGCGCCATATGAACTTTCGCCAAAGCGCTGGCGCAGACGCGGCGGCAGCTATGAAATACTTATCATTCGATTTCAGGGAAACTACTCTGTGAAAAAATTTGATTCTTCTGCGTCTTACAGCCTGATATCTTCTCTCGATAAAGGACTGAATTTCTTTTCGTTATTCGTCGTGATTACTTGCTGTATCGTATTTATGTAAACCATTACACGAAATTTTAATGAGCGTGCAGAGGTAAAAGCACATTGCTTGGACTCTGCGTACAGTTCATTTTAGGTAATACATTACTGCGTATCAAATTTAGTCAACATATCGAAATTCTTTTTAAAGTTGAGAGCAGAACGATAGGTACCACCATTCTCGAGATATTGAATGATATGTCGGCGGTCGGGTTGTGTGGTGGCTGTGCGCGAGTCCCTCGTGATGCGGCCGATACTTCGCCCTACTCGTCATAAACCATGTAACTGTATCGGCCCCAAATTTCGTAAACAGTTCAAGAAATCGCTGTGCGGTTTTTTGCAAATGATAACTTGTAAAGAGTAATGTATTTCGTCGCATGATAAATATCCAAAATCTGTTTACCTACCGAGATGTGTAAGTAACCATAGTTTTTCTGAATGGATCAACGAATTTTTTTAAACAGCATTTAATAGCATGTGAAATGAGAATTACAGTGATATGGAAAATGTTAATATTTACAATATTCTATATTGACCTACAGAAGTTAAACTGAAACAAATTTGCTGATACGTCATAAGACGTAATTTGCCAAGTATCTACAGCTTTTGATTATTTCCTTTGTTAAGTAACAAACGCTTTTTTCTTGCTGCAGTGTACTTTATTTGTTCAAGATGCGTTTCGCCTTTTACTTTAAGCCATCTTCGGTGGACTCTAGAATGATTCAATTTTGTTTTCATATGTCATACTTGCAGATGACAAAACAGTTCAAATCTTATTTTTTTACGTGAATAAGTGATTACTTACAGTTAATAGAGTTTTTGGCGGACATCTGCGTTTCCTCTCATCTGGTTACCACATTTTTATGTTCGCTCCTTTTTTCTTCTGCCGCTGGCTATAAACATGTTACCGATAACTAATTTAAAGTTGTAACTACAATGTGTTCACTTCATGTCTCTTCCTGTTTGGTTTTTTATGTACATTTTGCCAACCTAACGAATTATATGCTGAAAACTAACGTTTGTTTATTTCTGTTCTCCTTATATCTATATGTATGTGTGGCTAGTCAGTGGGAGTTATAGAAAGTTGAAAATGAAGACAATAGTTGTCAAAGAGTGGTTGAAAGGTTTGGTGTTCAACTGATATAAGTTTTGGTTTAAAAGTTTTTTTGGAGGAGTTCATGTAAGAGTAAATGCACTGCTTACATTAATAGAAAAAATAGTAGAATAACATTTCAAAGGATGATTATTAGCAGAATACTAGCACCCAACCCCTTTGTCCTCACTCTTATATGAAACCCTCCATAAAATATTTAAACCAAAACACGAAAACTCTCAACTACACTCTGGCAGATATTACATCTGCATTCAACTTTCTACAATTCACCCTGACTAACTACACACGCACATAAACAGATATAAAGGGAACAGAATGAACAGACTTTAGTTTCCAGCATCTACTTCACTAGGTTGGAAACGTGTACATAAACAAAATAAGAAGAGACATAAATTGAACACACACTAGTTACGACCCTAAACCACTTTTTGGTAAAATATCCGCAGCTCATGACAGAAGAAGAATGGTGCTCCACACCAATTAGCGCAAAGAACATGAAAATTGTGAAGAAAAAAAGTTTGTAACATGAAAATGTGCATATGTCTAGTAAGTGATTTTATAGTGCAAGCTACAGCCTGCGACCAAATGAGAGGAAACGCAGATACCTGCCAAAAATTCAATTAACTGTAAGTAATTACTTTTTTGCGTAAAAAATAAGACATGAACTGTTCCATAATCTACAAATATCACAAAGATTCCACTAGAAGTATCTTAAAGTAAGAGGCAAAAAGCATCTAGAACAAGTAAAATACATCACAGAAACATAATCGCTTTTGTTATTTACAAAACGAATATTTCTGTGCTTGCTGCAGGTGATGGCCACGTAAATAACCTCTAATTAATTATTTCGTTTTGCCTTAAGTCATTTTGTTTATTTGCAATGTTTAGAATACTTTATAATTACATGTAATAACACCAGATTGCCAATTACTCTTTCCAGCATGTCTTTACAGTCAGGATGTATAGCCTTTGATAACTCGATTTCTTTTACTGAAAGATTTTACATCCCTGATCGAATCTTTGGGTCAAACAACTTTGCGTAAAGTTGTTGTTGTTGTGGTCTTCAGTCCTGAGACTGGTTTGATGCAGCTCTCCATGCCACTCTATCCTGTGCAAGCTTTTTCATCTCCCAGTACCTACTGCAACCTACATCCTTCTGAATCTGCTTAGTGTATTCATCTCTTGGTCTCCCTCTACGATTTTTACCCTCCACGCTGCCCTCCAATACTAAATTGGTGATCCCTTGATGCCTCAGAACATGTCCTACCAACCGATCCCTTCTTCTGGTCAAGTTGTGCCACAAACTTCTCTTCTCCCCAATCCTATTCAATACTTCCTCATTAGTTATGTGATCTACCCATCTAATCTTCAGCATTCTTCTGTAGCACCACATTTCGAAAGCTTCTATTCTCTTCTTGTCCAAACTATTTATCGTCCATGTTTCACTTCCATACATGGCTACACTCCATACGAATACTTTCAGAAATGACTTCCTGACACTTAAATCAATACTGGATGTTAACAAATTTCTCTTCTTCAGAAACGCTTTCCTTGCCATTGCCAGCCTACATTTTATATCCTCTCTACTTCGACCATCATCAGTTATTTTGCTCCCCAAATAGCAAAACTCCTTTACTACTTTAAGTGCCTCATTTCCTAATCTAATTCCCTCAGCATCACCCAACTTAATTAGACTACATTCCATTATCCTTGTTTTGCGTAAAGTACCAAATATAATATTATATGAATCGTTTTCAATATCCATAAAGTCTCACTGATCCCAGTCTTGCAAATAGTTCTGAAGGACCTGTCATAATAACTGGTTTCACAGTTATCACTTTAGGCGTTTTAATCCGATTGCCGATTCGATATTTGGTTGCCAAAGTACTTTATTTACTTTTTGATTAACCTGCTTTCCCTGACACAAGAGGTAATTAAAAATAGTTAGCGCATCATTTAATGTGTGTGAGATTGGTCACATGATATCTGAAATCAGCGGAAAAGCGTCCACTGCACAAAAAACGTATGGCACCACACGTAAAACTGCCTTACAATACGTTTCCCACCGATGACTTCTACACAGGTTGAGAACTACCAGTGCATCGAAAGTCATGGATAAAACGTAACTAGTCATTGGTTGTTGTTTCGTGAAGGAACACCTTTCTTACGGAAAATGATACAAAAGGCAGAGTGGCCAAAACAGTAATTAAACTTTATCATTTGCTGACAGTGGCCATAAGAAAACTGTATTCAAGTTGTAACTTTTCCTTAACATAAGGCTGTTTGCAGGCACTAACAGATGCATAAACTAATACATCACAAGTATATGTGCTAGAGGCTATATTAAACAAATATTCTGGTAATAAATAAGCAACTGACTAGCCTAATGAAAAGTGATGTTATTTACTGTTGGACTGCATTAACAAGAAATACAATTCGTCTGTGTGTTGATACAGTGCTCCACAGCAGTCTATCCTGTGTAGGCCTCTTCATCTCTACATAACTACTGCATCCTACATCCATTCTAATCTGCTTACCATTGGCTAGGCTTGGTCTCTCTCTACAATCTAGCCTCCATTACCAAAGTCAACTAACTCCTCTTGTAAACAAGTTATGCCATAATTTCCTCTTCCTCCTCTATGTAATTCTGTACCTCCTCTTTAGTTATACGATCTTCGTATCTAATCTTCAGTATTCTTATTTATCACCACGTTTTGAAAGTGCCATTGTCTTTTTGACAGAACTGTTCATTCCGCAGGTTTCACTTACATACAAGGCTACACTCAACACAAATACCTTTGTGAAACACTATTCAACCATTAAAATTTATATTCGATGTGTCCGCCTCCTTAGCCCAGTCGGCTATCGGCCTTGATACCATGTGGACGGGCTCGGCGCGCCGAGCAGCGCTCCACAGCTGTTGTTTGTTTACTCGCTAGTGGGCGGTTGCGTCGTTGCATTGCCTTATAGTACTGGTACCAACCCGACATAGCATTCTCATATCTACAAGCTACAATCGAACTAACGTTCAACGCATCATACCCGAGACTGAAGGCCCATGTAATCGAACAGTTTCTTCGAGACATCATGCACATAGAACCGCAAGAACTCATAGGCATTCATTTGTCTATTGTATCTAGCACAGTGTACCTCAAACTGATTGACGAAGCAACCAGCAACAGACTACTCCAACAATCTGCAAACAGCTTTTGTTTCTGCCACACAGACAGTAATGTGAGCGTGGTAGCAGTTGGCCATGCTGGTCTGGGGCTGTGTACTGTGCGCATCTTTGAACTACCGTTCGAAGTTAATGTCAACCTTGTCGTTGATGCGCTGCAGCCATGTGACACAGTTCTGAGCCACACAGAGGAGAAATGGAATACATTTGAAACGTAGCCTGTCATTAATGGGGTACGACAAGTGTGCATAGAACTTAAGAAGCATGTTCCATCATATGTTTTAGTTGGTGGCTGTGACGTAATTGTTATATATGATGGCCACTGAGGACCTGCTCAGGCTGCGGCCAGGAGGGCCATGTTAGAACTGAGTGTCTGCAGCATGGCCTCATTGAGGTGTCTTGCAATGAACTTCCCCCAACGATCAACGATGACCTCTCTCCTACTAACGTATGTGGGGGTGGTACGACATGATGTGACAGATGATCAAAACCTGCTATCACCTCAAGCCGCTGCGAGCTCCATTGGAGAGTTAGCGACGCTACCGCCGCCGACGACGACGTCACAGCAGCCAAACGGTCTAGAGGTTCCTGCAGCCTCTGCCCACCACGACGTCGCGGGCACCCAGCCGTCATCAGGACGAAGGGATTCTCAATGACTGAGACCGTGTCTAGCCCCACCCTCCAATGGATGTCTCGGACCCGCAAGCCAAAATCACCCAAGCAAGCAACACAAGAAGAGGCGATTGTCACCTGAAGAATGGGACAGGGATGTGAGAATGGTGGAAGACATTGACTCCGTTGATCTGCCTACAGTTGCAATGGATTCCAGCAGCCTCATTCACCAGAACGTGCCTAACGATAAGGAATACTCTCCTACATCTGGTGGCCCTGAAAACGAGGTGCATCGGGTCGACTCCCAAAATGTGGGCTCCTGTGAACGTAAACAGCCACCACTGACTTCCCAATCCTATCTTGGTGATAGGGCAGACGACATGGAGGCTGATGATGCACAGCACACATCTATACCTCCTACAGAGCCCATCGCTGGGATTGAGCCTAGAGGGCTCTGCCAGTCAGGGGATCATACGGCACAGTAATTTACATCATGCTGCTGGATGGCTGTGTGGTGTGAGCTCACCATGGACTTGCACACTGCCTCCACCACTTAATATGTCTCAATCACACCATTTGGGAACAGTCAATGTCAATAATGTCCACTCCACTGTCAAGACCTGCATGTTACACGACATGACCAGAGTGGCAGACTTGGACATTGCTCTTCTCCAGGAGGTCCGTCCTGAGCTGCATTTAGACTTACATGACTACCCACCTACAGCCTACCCTCTGGTGATGGCGCAGGAGGAACGGCCATCCTTCTCTGAGATGGTATGGAAGTGACAGACGTGACATACTTGCTGAACGGGCGAGGCATCGTTCTCACACTTGGCGCAGTCCACCTCATTAAGGTGTATGCTCCCACCTTTACTTCGCACTGTGGTGACAGGCATGTCTTCTATTCGGAGGAGGTAGCCCTACTTTTGCAAGGAAATCTGGACCATTACATAGTGGGCAGCGACTTTAACAGTGCTTTGCGGGCCAAGGACCAGATATGGCATTACATCCCATGCCCGGTTCTACAAGCACTGGTACGTGACCTCGCGCTTCACGACACATGGCTGTTATATCCTGGGAACCATCGCGGATATACGCACTTTACCGGACACTCAATCAGTCGTCTGGTTCGGATATACGTCTTGCATGCCCTCCGCACAGCAACCCGTGATGCAGAACTCTGTCCAATGGCCTTCACGGATCATCTCGCTTATATCTGCAATATCACCTTACCCCGACAACTCACAACACGCAGCAGAGGCCCGTGGACGCTGAATGTTACCCTCCTTCACGAGGAAGTGTGCTGGCAAGCAGTTACTGACACGTGGCGTTGTTGTTTCAGGCGCCTGCCCATGTATGCTTCCTCGTTTCTGTGGTGGCTGGGATGTGTCAAACCTGCAGTCCGGAAGACCCTGATGGCCTATGGGCGTGACAGATTGAACTGGCAAACGATGACATCGGAATTTTACTATACAGCGTTACGTGAGCTGGCGACGCAACCGCCATCTCCCGAACGTCAGATGCCTGTGCAACTCATCAAAGCTCATCTACTTCGCATCAGGGCAGAGCAGCAAAAGGTACCCGCATCCGTGTGCAAGTGCAAGACTGCATCCGCAACTAAACGGCATCAGTATATCACATTGTTCATGAGAGGCGCCACTGCGAACGTCAGCTCATTACGGCAGTAAACACGGAGGAGAGCGGCCGCGCAGTGACGCAAATGAACATGGCGCACACGTTCGCCTGACACTATGGTACCTTGTACATGGAGGATACGCGAAATGTACATGATTATGACGAGCTGTTGCACGATTTTCGCGCCCCTAGGGACGTGGTACCGGATGATACTCTGCTGTTGCCCATTACATCCGACGAGCTGTTATGGGTCTTGGCGTGTGGAGCACTAAACAAATTGCCTGGGCCAGACGGTTGGCCCCTGGAATTCTACCGCAGTTTTTATGACTTTATGGGTGACAAGTGGCTCCAAATGTTTCAAGACCTGATCTGCCCTGATTTCACTGTCCCCACAGAATCCACAGACGGCATCTTGATCCCAGTATCGAAACCAAATGGTGGTTGTAGGTGGCAGGACTTTCACCCACTCACATTCCTCAACAACAACTACAAGATCTCCGCTCGTATCCTCTGCATGCGTCTCCACACCGCTATCGGGAAAGCCGTCTACACCGATCAGACAAGTTTAGGTGGTGTCAGCAACATTCTACAGCGTTAGGAGCATACCACGACGTAATTGCTTTTATGGCAGCCTGCAAAATATGAGGTGCCCTTGTCGCCGTCGATTTTGATCACTCGTTCGACCGCGTCGACCACAGCTTCCTACACGCAGTTTTGGAACACATGGGCCTCTCTCCAGAGTCTGCACAGGTTGTCCTTTGACTGGTCCATGGAGCACGCTCTCGCGTTGTGGTCGACAGTTACCAGTCTGGTCACATTGTTGTTGGATGGTCAGTGCGACAAGTGTGCCACTTGTCGGTTATAATATTTGCGGCAGTGCTTGAACCATCTTTACATGGTCTACGGCAGTGATTAACAGGCATTTCCCTGACGGACGTGACATTTTGTTGTGGTGCATTCGCAGATGATGTGGTGTTCCTGACCAGAACAGAGAATGAGATGCGTATGGCAATTCAGTGGCTACACCAGTATGGGGCAGTCGCTGGGAACATCATCAACGTGAAGAAGAGAAAATACATGGATGTCGGAGGGGGCTTTCCCACGCAATGGCGGTACCCTTTGAGAAGTTGCCCGCACTCAAATGTTGAGGAGTGCTGTTCTATAGCCATGTTCGCCACACGGCAGCAACTACATACCGCCGGCTCCTACACCAGAAACATGCTCTGATACGAGACACCAAATTGTGTTGCATTGATATGCTCATCAGAACACGTTATGTCAACACCTATCTTGTCTCCAAACTGAACTATTTTGCGCATGTCCTTCCCTTGCCGATTGCGATGGCCATCAGATTTCAAGCAGCATATGGACATTTCATGAGCGCCGACCCTGTTTTTAAAGTCCGATATGTCATCCTGACACTGCTGCAGTGGGCGGGCGGTATTGGTTTAATTCATGTCTATAACCGTGCAAGATCGCTTTATCTCAACACCATGCTTTGCACGTGGACCTCTGCCCACGCACGCTGATGGGCACCCTGATAGCTGAAGTGGCACCACACTCTCTGCATCCCCCAGTTTCTGTAGGACACATTTCACCGGCACTCGCCCCCACCAGAGAGTTCTTTATTGACCTCAGCTACTGACGGTCAGACCTTCTGACGACATAGATACTCAGCATGAAAGACTATTATCGCCTCTATCAAGAGCAGGGAAGGACATGCGCAAAATAGTTCAGTTTGGAGACAAGATAGGTGTTGACATAACGTGTTCTGATGAGCATATCCATGCAACAAAGACATCCTGAACATGCCTGGAACATGGTGTGGCAAGCGGTACACACGCCTTTTCTACCTAAGACGTTGCGTTCATTGTGGTACGTGGTTGTGAATGGGAAGTCCGTTACTCGTCAGAGGCTACATTCCATTCATCTGACAGACGATCCCTTGTGTCCGACATACTCAGTCATTGTTGTTGTTGTTTGGTTGGGGAAGGAGACCAGACAGCGAGATCATCGGTCTCATCGGATTAGGGAAGGACGGGGAAGGAAGTCGGCCGTGCCCTTTGAAAGGAACCATCCCGGCATTTGCCTGGAGCGATTTAGGGAAATCATGGAAAACCTAAACCAGGATGGCCGGACGCGGGATTAAACCGTCGTCCTCCCGAATGCGAGTCCAGTGTCTAACCACTGCGCCACCTCGCTCGGTACTCAGTCATTGACTCGGATGCACACAGCCTGACTTGTGCCACGACCAGTGAGTGCTGAATACTGATGTAGCGCATGCTGGCATTATTCTTGCAGCGATTGCTGGAGTCTATCTCCCCTGATGATATATTGCGCCCTGACAGTGTATACTTTCCATCGTCCAGGATGAACGCCATTAACTGGCTAAAAGGCATGGTCCTTTTCTACATATTTTGCGATGCTCACAAAGGCATGCTCGACATTTGGTCCCTACTGATGATGACACATGCAGCTTTCAGCCGCCACCTGAAGTACAGAAAGTGTTTCGAAAATTATTTAGGTTCATTATTTGTGTATCCTCCCGCTCACTGGTGTGTTCCGGGTATGAGACACTGAAAATTAAGAAGAATCCTCCAGCATATTGATCCTCTACGGATCAGAGAAGACGAGAAGACGACTCAGATACTCGGATATGGTAACATTTTTAATGAAACAAAAATTAATCCATAAATACAATTTAAAAAATAAAAATAAAAAATGAATTTAAAAATTGTAAAAATTGAACAAATAAATAAATAAAACAACATCGACAATCCCACTACATCCTCTCCCTGATCCTTCGATCCTAGAAAACGTTGCTTGGGCATGGCGGTGGGATGGCCAGGCCTCGGGTGTCGACCCCTGCCCTACCCATCGGCAAGTCACCCAATGTTCCGTCGACTGAAATAAGGTCACCCAATGTGCCATCGATCGAAATGAAGACACGTAATTGGTGGCCGAACTTCCCCGGATGGTGCCTCCCTGCCAACGATGCCATACACTCGTTTTATTTTTCTATTTTTTTATATATTCAATGTGAACAAATTTTCTTTTGCGGAAACGCTTTTCGTGCTATTGACAGTTTGTATTTTATACCCTTTCTACTTCTGCCTTTTCAATTACTGCTTCCCTCATAAGTCACTGAAGTCTTAGAACTGCAGTTTGGTTTCTGTACAAGTTGTAGATAATCTTGTGTCCCTGTGTTTTATCACTGACACCTACAGAGCTTCAAAGAGTGTTTTTCAGTAAATATTGTCAAAACCTTTCTGTAACTATGCAAATGCTATAAACGCAGGCTTGCCTTTCTTCAGTCTGTCTACTTAGCTTAGTGGTAGGATCAGTATTGTCTCTTGTGTTCAGGCATTTCACAGGAATCTAACATTGTGCTCATGTTAGTTAGTATAGCCCCTCCCCATCTCCTCTCCACATGTCCCTTCCACCTTCTAGTCTTCCCAAATGAGACAGCTGCTTCTCCGTTGATCAAAGTTTTCTTTCTTCTTTCTTATTTAATGTCGGCTATTGCGATTTTGGACTCTCTGTCATCGTCATTTTTAGACATCTGCTTTATTTGCTGCATTTTATATTTTCTCCTGTCAATTAAATTAAATATATCATGTTTTATTCAAGGATTTCTACTGTACCTTTTTCCCATTTACATCTTCTGCTGCTTTCGCCACTTCTTCTCTCAAAGATATCCATTCGTATTCTAATGGATTCCTTCCTCTGTTTCAGTCAGTCGTTGCCTAATGGTACCTTTAAGATTATGGAAAAACTTTGCGCCTTAACTTATTCAGGTTCTATGTTCTTAATCTGCTACCGTTTACTGTCACGTTAGTTGCGAACTGCAGTTCATAACCAATAAATTATCCTCGGTATGCGTCTGCACCGGCAAATGGCTTACATTTTAAAATCTGGTTTCGAAAACTCTGTTCCAAATATGTATTATTCTTTCATGATTCTTAAGCAAAGTGTTGGCGATGATTACATTATGGTCTGTGCGGAATTCTCTCAGGTGGCTTCCCCTTTCGTCCCTTCCCCCAAGCCTATGTTTTCTTACTATTTTCTCTTCGTATACTTGGAACTATATTCCAGTCTCTCATCACATTTTAAACGTTTGTCTCGCTTAACTATCTGAGTAGCCACTTTTATCGTACACATTGTTTCAATCTGTTCATCATCAGTGGTGTAGGTAGGCATGTAAACTTGTATCACTGTGGTATGAGTGTTAGCGTTATGTTTATCTTGGTAATGATAATGTTAATGGCAGTTTAGAGATGGAGCTGAGTGTTGTGATACTACTTCATTGGTAATTTCAATAGCTAACACTCACACAGTGGTTAAAATATATAATCTTAACATAGAAAGTATTGAGGATCACTGTCAGACATTTTTAATTATAAATAAATGACTGTCAGATAACAGGTTTGTACTACCATTATAGTAAACTGCGTTTAGGTACTGCAATTTGCAATACTAAAAGCTTTTATGGAAGTAACAATAAGTTTCTACTCTGGGGCGATCGGGTTTCTAAATGAGGTAGTCAACAATCGTGGGTGGTAATCATAAAATTTATTTATGGTGAAATAAGAAAACATGAATAATGAAATATGTGAAAGTTTACACCAAAAAGAAAATTAAAAATTGGTATGTCTTCACCCAACTTCATCTTTCCTTTATGTAGGTTCACAGTACAGTTAATCAAATGCACCAGGTGTCTCGGTGGGGCCCACCCCATACCTCAGTGGCAGTCTATCATTGGCTACTGCTAGCATCTGCCGCTTCGAGATGGGAACACCAGTTCTGCGACCCGCCACATCAAGAGGAAAGGCCCGTTCCCACTACAGTGCTGCAGCACGGCATGTGGCAACGGCAGTGGCAAGCATTTTCCGCTTTGACGCCATGGCTTGCGGAATTGGCGTTCACATCTGGAAGTGGCAGACACTAGCGGTAGCAAATGACGGACAGCCACTGAGGTATGGGGCAGGACCCACTGAAACGCCTGGTGCATTTGATTAATGCTAGAGGCTACATTAAACAAATTTTCTGGCAATAAACGCCCAACTGACCTATCTAACGAAGAATGATGTTAAAAAGGCAAAGGTCCCGAGTTCAAGTTTCGGTCCGGCACACAGTTTTAATCTGCCAGGAAGTTTCATATCAGCGCACACTCCGCTGCAGAGTGAAAATCTCATTCAAGAATGATCTTATTTGCTTTTGGGCTGCATTAACAAGAAATACAATTCGTCTGTGTGTTGATACAGTGTTCTACAGTAGTCTATCCTCTGCAGGCCTCTTCATCTCTGCGTAACAGCTGCATCCTACATCCATTCTAATCTGCTTACCGTTGGTAACCCTTGGTCTCACTCTACCATTTAGCCTCCATTACCAAACTGACGATTGTTTAACGTCTCATAATATGTCCTGTCAACTAACCCCTCTTGTAGTCAAGTTGAGCCATAATTTCCTCTTCCTCCTCTATTTAATTCCGTACCTCTTCTGTAGTTACACACTCCTCGTATCTAATCTTCAGCAATGTATTTGTGTATACATCTCTATTAGTCTCTGGAAACAGTCTTATGTTAGGGAAAAGTTACAACATGAATGCAGTATTCTTATGGCGACTGTCAGCAAATGACGACGTTTAATTACTGTTATGGTCACTCTCCCTTTTGTAGTATTTTCCATAAGTCATGTATTCCTTCATGAAATAACAACCATTGACTGGTTATGTGTTAATGACTTTAAAATGCGCTGGCAGTTCTCAAACTGTGTAGGTGCCATCAGTGGCAAATGTATTGTAATGCACTTTTACATGTGCTGGCATACGTTTTTAGGGCAGTGGAGGGTTTTCTGCTGACTTCAGATATCATGTGACCATTCTCAGGCATATTATAGGATGCACGAACGTCGTAAGAAACTACTTTCAATTACCGTTTTTGTCAGGGAAAGCAAGTTAAACAAAAAATAAATACAGTATTTTGGCAACCAAATATGGAATCGGCAATTGGATTATAATGCCTAAAGTGGTAATTGTGACAGCAATTATTATGACTGGTCTATAAAGAATATTGTAAATATTAACGTGTTCCATGTCACTGTAATTCTCATTCCACATGCTATTAAATGCCGTTTAAAAAAATTTATCTATTCATTCTGAAAAACTGTACTTACTTTCATATCTCAGTAGATAAATAGATTTTGGATATTTATCATGCGAGGAAATACATGGCTTTTTACAAGTTATCATTTGCAAAAAAATACGTTTCGATTTCTTGAACCGTTTACGAAATTTGCAGTCGATACAATCACATGGTATGCAACGAGCAGGACGAAGTATCGATCGCATCGCAAGCAACCCGTGCGCTCTCACCGCACAGCCCATCTGCCGACATATCATTCAATATCTCGAGAACGGTGATACCTATTGTTCTGCTCTCAGCTTTAAAAACAATTTAGATTGGTTGACTGGATTTCATACGCAATAGTGTATTACTTAAAATGAACTGTACACAAAGTCCACACAATTCGCTTTTACCTCTGCACACTCATTAAAATTTCGTGTAATAGTTTACGTAAAAGCGATACAGCAAGTAACCACGACGAATAACGAAAAGAAATTCGGCCCTTTATCGAGAGAAGATATCAGGCTATAATATACACAAGAATCAAATTTTTCCATCGAATAGTTTCCTTGAAATCAGATAATAATCATTTCATAGCTGCCACCGCGTCCGCGTCAGCAGTTCGCCGGAAGTTCGTGTGGCCAGGGGTTCCGTACCTGGCGTCACGCTCAGCGCGTTCTGTGATTGGTGGCGCGGACCTGGAGCGTGGCATGTGGCAGCGGCAGCGGTTCGAGATGGGCAAACCGAGACGCAGACCCTGCTGTGCCGCGTCGTTGATGGCGTTTCCATGGCAACCACACCACTGACGCGCGGTTTTGACGCGCAGCAGCCCTAGTGGGAACCGGCCTTATAAAACGCTTGCCGCTGCCGTTGCCGCGCGTTGGGCTGACGACTATAGTGGGAATCGGTCCTATAGTGGGAATCGACCTTTACGCCGCATGAGGCCAGTGACGACATCTCTCCACTAACGCCTCGTTGTCACTTTTGGTATGCCGTTTCTCTTACCCACTTGGGCAGGCATTAACTCCCGACCTCTATCAGTGAGACAATTCGAACTCTAGCCTCGTGATTCCAGTGTGCTGCCATGATGAATGAAACAAATGTGGTGTAATGCACTGATTACATTCTGTGGGTTTAGAGTGCCTGCGGCAACGTTATCAACATCCTCACTTAAACAGAAGACCATTTACTGCTGACAGGAGGAACATAAATTTATTCAATACAAATTAATGGTTTATCAGGTATTTAACAAGAAGGAAAATAGCCCAGGTACAATATTGCATAAATAAATATTATGAGGCAAAATTACTGAGACAATACAAATGACTGTAAATATCACTGTGAAGTATTTTATTGCAGTGGGAAGCTACAAAATTAATATCTACCCAACCTGTGCCCTCCACATTACGCCTATTAAATTCCTGAGGGCTGTATTACGTCTGTAATATATTTAGGAAAGATAGCGCGCTGTGGATATCGAGACTCGCGACAAGTGCAGCGATAAACAATACCCAATTTGTTTGTATTGGCTCACCGACTGACACTTCACACACGCTCATATACAAACAGGAACACATCATTTTGGCTGTGAACGCAGTGTGCCGACATCACTATAGCACATTTTTCGCCTAGCCAAAGTGTAACTCTATTCCCAAATTCGATGAAGCATGTGGAACCAGTATCATGTCATTAGTCATCAGAATATACTCGCAGAGTAAGATGAGGTAACATCAGAATTTAGTAACACACACAAAGAAAGAGCTTTTCTGCATTCGATAGTAGTATGCAAGTAAAAAGTTTTCTGTGAAGCATACAATTTATTACCTTCTCTCGTATCACAGGATTTATTTTAGTATGAAGGCACAAAATAAACATTTTAGGGTCGTCAAGCTTAATATGATACCATATTCTAATTGCAGTCCTGACTGGAAACATTAGGAAACCCAAGAGTTTCTTTTCTTTCATGCGTAGCTATCGCTCACTAAATCTTATTTATGTATTTGCGGACATCGAGTTTTTCTTGTGAACGAAGCTTGTGTTAGTGTACTCATTATGGTATGGGGGCATGTAAGGATCGAGAGTACCGCACCCGCCTCCACCCCCCCCCCCCACCCCCCCCTGCCCTTTACTGCACTGAGCATTTTTGCAAATGTGTGGTGCATTCAACACTGACTCACAGTCGTCACAACACTTTACAGAATTCATGCACGTGGCACCTCAGTTGTCAAATCATCCGGACAGCTTTCAGTAAGTCTACAAGAGATGGACTGCAAATCAAATTAACGTCACTTTCTGAGTCATACTCATCCTGGGATGGAGTACTACTAACAGCAGTCGAGTGGTCCAGTAATTACGCTTAGACAGTTCCCATATGTATAATATCATAGCCAAAAGAGCCCGTTAGTGTGAAACTGCCGGGAATTTATAAAGATCAGATGCAAGAATCTAGGCACACTGAAAACGTAAATTCTCATCTCTAAGGCGCTTTTCATGTTTCTTGGATAGCATCAGCAGCAGTTATGTTGTAAGGATCGCTAACAGATGACAGTGACAGCTGTGCAATCAGACTGGTACGGGTGCTCAAAGAATGAAGTGGCATCATGCGGTGTCAACGGCTTTGCATGACATACGTGTTGGTGCACTTAATCTAGCGCTGACTACTTAAATATATTTACTGTGGTGTTGTCTTCCCTTCTTATGACCAGCAGCTCTTATAAGGCTCTGCTCATATAATCCTACTCCACAAGGTATGTATGCACTGCAGTGTGACTACGAACGCCTTCACTGCTACACCACCCCATATTTCCAACAGGAACAAGTAGGCAATGAAACCAAAAACGCTTAACGTTCGAAGGGAAACACGTCAATCTACTCAGGCCAATACGCGAAGCACCTGTCTGATTAGTACTAAGCAGACACAGAATTAATTCTCATAGAAAATATGTTAATTCTGCAGATAACTGCTTAGGCGAGTTACCGTCTGCTATGCAACTGAAATTACAGTCATTACGCAGGTTCCATAAGTTACAGATGCTTAAGTAGTAAGTTTGTTGCAGTATTGCTTCCACTGTTATAAAAGCACGACCCATTAGCTGTTTGAATCAATAGACGTTTCACTTCGAAACTCATATACTTCAGATGTTTTAGCCACATCATAAGACAATGCCTAAAGGAAGGATGCCACTGAACTCCCATTACAGAAACAGTCGTATATAAAATGCTGTCTGAAAAGTGCTTGACAACCCAGCGACAAACGAAGGACTTACAGGACTGGAGCTGAATTACCGTCGTTCACTACATGTTCGTTTGGAATTCTGCTGCCAGAATATTTCGTGCATAATAAGCAATAGAGCATTGGAAAATTAACGTTTTCACCTAGCTTACAAGGTGTCAGATTAAGCAGTGCAGTAGTGTAATGTCATAAACCACTCATCTAGTGTGTAATGGATGCAGAAGAAGTTTGGGATGCCATAAATGTAGGTGAACAACTGGCTTCCAAAAAGTGTATTACACGATGTCGCACCACAACAACTGAAGAAACATTTTCCGCAATCCGTGCACGTCATGGTTTCAATCACGACAAATACGAGCCGCAGCTCCACGCCAACAGAAGACACTGCTGGCAATTGATTTCTGGCCACTCACTGGCACTGTTTCTCCTCAAATACTCCCAACTGCCACTCCAGCGGCGAACAGTGAACAAACCAGTTGTGTGCTAAGACAACTTATCGTTAAGTAGCACTCTCCAGTATGAGTAACAGTCTGGTCATGGGCAAGTAAACACAGACCGTTTCGAAGTCCAGAATGAGTAAATATCTTATTCATTCGTGTTGTTTTGGGCACATGTGATCTAGGGGTAGCGTTTTCATTCATAATCAAAGCATCTTCGGTTCCGGGTTGGAATCCCGCCGCCGCTTAAATTTCGATTAACATTCGACTTCCGGCATAAGAAGTCACTCCTCACACCACCAGTGGCCTTGTCAAAGAGGGCGGAGGAATGGACAGAGGTTCAGGGCACTCTCTTGCCCGAGGGGTGGGAAACTGCCCCTAAAGGCGGAAGAATCAGCAATTATCAACAGCATGATGATGCAGAATGCAATGGAAACCACTGCATTAAAGACACACAGCGTGTATCCACAGGACATGTGATGATTTCTCCATTGGCAGAAGATTCCGGAATAGTCCCCCCATTCGGATCTCCGGGAGGGAACTGCCAATGGGGAGATTACCATGAGAAAAAAGACTGATTAATCAACGGAAGGATAGCATTCTACGAGTGGGGGCGTGGAATGTCAGAAGCTTCAACGTGGTAGTGAAACTACAAAATTTGAAAAGGGAAATGCAAAGGCTCAATCTAGATATAGTAGGGGTCAGTGAAGTGAAGTGGAAAGAAGGATTTCTTGTCAGATGAGTATAGGGTAATCTCAACAGCAGGAGAAAATGGTAAAAAGGGAGTAGGATTCGTTATAAATAGGAACGTAGGGCAGAGAGAGTGTTACTGTGAACAGTTCAGCGATAGGGTTATTCTTATCAGAATCGACAGCAAACCAACACCAACAACGATAGTTCAGGTACACATGCCGATGTCACAATCTGGAGATGAAGAGATAGAGAAAGTGTTTGAGGATATTGAAAGGGTAATAGAATATGTAATGGGAAATGAAAATATTATAGTCATGGGGGCTGTAGGGAAGGAGTAGAAGAAAAGGCTACAGGAGAATATGGGCTTGGAACAAGGAATGAGAGAGGAAAAAGAATAATTGAGTTATGTAACAAGTTTCAGCTAGTAATACAGAATACTCTGTTCAAGAATCACAAGAGGAGGAGGTATACTTGGAAAAGGCCGGGTGATACGGGAAGATTTCAGTTAGATTACATCATGGTCAGACAGAGATTCCGAAATCAGATACTGAATTGTAAGGCGTACCCAGGAGCAGACATAGACTCAGATCACAATATGGTAGTGATGAAGAGTAGACTGCAAAGAAGTGGGATACGGAAGTACTAAGGAATGACGAGGTATGGCTGAAGTTCTCTAAGGCTATAGATGCAGCCATAAGGAATAGCTCAGTAGGCAGTGCAGTTGAAGAGGAATGGACATCTCTAAAAAGGGCCATCACAGAAGTTGGGAAGGAAAACGTGGGTACAAAGAAGGTAAATGCGAAAAAAACCATGGGTAACAGATGAATATTTCAACTGATAGATGAAAGGAGGAAGTACAAAAATTTTCCGGGAAACTCAGGAATAGAGAAATGCAAGTCGCCGAGGAATGAAATAAATAGGCATTGCAGGAAAGCTGAGACGAAGTGTCTGTAGGAAAAATGTGAAGACATCGAATCAGAAATGACTGTAAGAAGAACAGCCTCGGCGCATAGGAAAGTCGAAACAACCTTAGGTGACATTAAAAGCAAGCGTGATAAAATTAAGAATGCATCGGGAATTCCACTGTTAAATGCAGAGGAGAGAGCGGATAGGTGGAAAGAATACATCGAAATCCTCTATGAGGGTGAAGATTTGTCTCATTTGATAGAAGAAGAAACAGGAGTCGATTTAGAAGAGATAGGAGATCCAGTATTAGAATCATAATTTAAAAGGGTTTTGGAGGACTTAAGATCAAATAAGGCAGAAGGTATAGATAACATTAAAATTCCATCAGAATTTGTAAAATCATTGGGGGAAGTGACAACAAAACGACTATTCACGTTCGTGTGTGTAATATTTGAGTCTGGTGACATACCATCTGACTTTCGGAAAAGCATCATCCACACAATTCCGAAGACGGCAAGAGCTGACAAATGAGAGAATTATCGCACAATCAGCTTAACAGCTCATGCATCGAACTTGCTTACAAGAATAATATACAGAAAAATTGAAGATGCGCTAAATGACGATCAGTTGCCTTTAGGAAAGATAAAGGTACGAGACAAGCAATTCTGACGTAGCGTTTAATAATGGAAGCAAGACTAAAGAAAAATCAAGATACGTTCATAGGTTTTCTCGAGCTGGAAAAAGCGTTCGACAATGTAAACTGGTGCACGATGTCCGAAATTCTGAGAAAAGTAGGTGTAAGGTATAGGGAGGTACGGGTCCTACACAGTATGTACAACAGCCAAGAGGGAATAATAAGAGTGGTCGACCAAGAACGAAGTGCTCGTATTAAAAACGGTGTAAGACAAGGATGTAGTCTTTCACCTCTAGTGTTCAATCTGTACATCGAGAGAGCAATGATGGAAATAAAAGAAAGGTTCACGAGTGGAATTAAAATTCAGGGTGAAAGGATATCAATGATACGATTCGCTGATGACATCGCTATCCTGAGTGAAAGTGAAGAAGAATTACATGATCTGCTGAACGGAATGAACAGTCTAATGAGTACAGAGTGTGGACTGAGAATAAATCGAGGAAAGACGAAGGTAATGAGATAGTAGTAGAAATGAGAACAGCGAGAAACTTAACATCAGGACTGATGGTCACAGATGAAGTTAAGGAATTCTGCTACCTAGGCAGTAAAATATAACCAGTGACGGCCGGAGCAAGATGGACATCAAAAGCACACTAGCAATGGCAAAACAGCAATGGCAAGAAGGCTACTAATGTCAAACATCGGTCTTAATTTTATTTCTGAGAATGTACGTATGGAGTACAGCATTGTATGGTAGTGAAACATGGACTGTGGGAAAACCGGAAGAGAAGAGAATCGAAGCATTTGAGATGTGTTGCTACAGTCAAATGTTGAAAATTAGGTGGACTGATAAGGTAAGGAACGAGGAGGTTCTGCGCAGAATCGCAGAGGAAAGGAATGTGTGGAAAACACTGAAAAGGAGAAGGGACAGGATGGTAGGACTTCTGTTAAGACATGAGGGAATGACTTCCATGGTACTAGAGGGAGCTGCAGAGGGCAAAAACTGTAGAAGAAAACGGAGATTGGAATACATCCAGCAAATAATTGAGGACGTAGGTTGCAAGGGCTACTCTGAGATGAAGAGGTTGGCACAGGAGAGGAATTCGTGGCGGGCCGCATCAAACCACGCTAATTTTAGAGTACTTTCTGTTTTATTAAAATAGTCTTTCTTCGTAAGGTTACTAGGGTAATAAGTTAAATTACAGTTCTTAGGCGTTGGGAACAAATACCAGCTGCGATAGACACGGTCCTGGGGAGGGTTTTGTAGTGCACAACATCCTTATTGTGCCAGCAGCTGCAAAATATTATATTAACAATGTCCTTTGCTCGAGGAGATGTCTTTCCTTATGGCTCAGTCATCAATTTCCTCTTACGAAGTTAACATAAAGGCGTCATAACTAGACACCAGTAACAATACCACTTGGAAATTCTCAAAGAGCGAAATGATGACGTTTAAGTTAAATGCAGTAATTTAATCCCTTTGATTTTTGTCTTTTTCAGTTACAGCCTGTTGTACTCCTGCACGCGACTTCTGAACTTTGTCTATTGAATGCAAATGGCGTACTGTGGCTAAATGTTTGTAAGTCATCAGATATGTCAGTTATAGAGACTTCCTGAATGCAGGAAATGAGTCATGACAGAAACAACGACGTTTCTTGAAACAGTAAAATCCTTTGCTGACGTGTTTTGCCCAAAAGAACTTGCTCCACACAAAGTACAAGTCTTCTGAGCTGCTTTGCTTCCTTCGCACCTCTGTTAAACCCAGGGAGTCATTGTGCTGACGGAAAAATAATAGTAAATGAAAATACATATATACATAGGGTAATAATAATAATAATAATAATATTAATAATAATAATAATAATAATGAGGAATGAGATAGAGAGGAAAGGGCTCATAATTCTTGTATTACAGCTTGTGAGTCTTTTTTTTATTATCTCTGGAGGTGACTAATCTCTACTGATACTTCATGATGATCGAAATTTCATTAAGGCATACGGAACATGAGTGACAGGTCCATCTGATGGTTAGCAAGCCTGGGTGGGTGGTGAAGGCAGGCGATTGCAACGCCAAGGAAACTGGAACCACTATTTTTTACAGTTGGGGTTGGGTCATACATTATGCTCATTAAGATAATTACGGTAAAGCAGCTATGTTGCATGATAAATTGTAGCGGTAGAGGTAAAGGTGACTGTCGTACCCACAGAAAACAGCCAAGTCTTGTAGAAAAATAGTAACAAAACGAAAATAACATCAAGTCTTAGGGAGTAGCAAGGAAAAGGCACAGAGCAACTAATGGCTCAGCTAGATACCAGCACGTCGGGTGGCCATGTACAGCGATAACGCTATAAGCTATGAATACAGAGTGACCAAAGGCCATTACAGAGTATCCTTGACAGGCATAGCTCCAAGTATACTCAGTACACATACCGATGATAACATTGAGGCCACCATTTCCTGGCTTGACAGAAAGTGTGGGAGGAGAAGGACAGAGAGAGAGAGAGAGAGAGAGGGTCTTTCATAGGGACACCTGGACGTCATGAAATGCCAGTGGCAGGCTCAGTATGCATTGTGTGGCCGTAGAGGAAGAGACGCCTCTCTCCCTCTACCCAGCCTCTGGAAAACTACTGAAGAGCAGTGCACAATTAGAGCCACTGAGGTGGCGAGAGGCCTTCGGCGTCACGTTACATCAGGGACAGGCGCGCTAAAAGTGGAAAGCTAAACAAAAGTCGGAGGCAGGACGCCACGAGGAAGAAAGTCAGGGCAGTAGCAGAAGTCAGTGAAATAAGTGAAATAATAGGCAAATAGCTGGGGAACACTATGTGTCATACAGTGGGAGTGGGCTCAATTACACTACTGGCAATTAAAATTGCTACACCACGAAGATGACTGCTACAGACGCTAAATTTAACCGACAGGAAGAAGATGCTGTGATATGCAAATGATTAACTTTTCAGAGCATTCACACAAGGTTGGTGCCGGGGGCGGCACCTACAACGTGCTGACATGAGGAAAGTTTCCAACCGATTTCTCATTAACGAACAGCAGTTGACCGGCGTTGCCCGGTGAAACGTTGTTGTGATGCCTCGTGTAAGGAGGAGAAATGCGTAACATCACGTTTCCGACTTTGATAAAGGTCGGATTGTAGCCTATCGCGACTGCGGTTTATCGTATAGCGACATTGCTGCTCGCGTTGGTCGAGATCCAATGACTGTTAGCAGAATATGGAATCGGTGGATTCAGAAGGGTAATACGGAACGCAGTACTGGATTCCAATGGCGTCGTATCACTAGCAGTCGAGATGGCAGATATCTTACCCGCATGGCTGTAACGGATCGTGCAACCACGTCTCGAGCACTGAGTCAACAGATGGGGACGTTTGCAAGACAACAACCATCTGAACGAACAGTTCGACAACGTTTGCAGCAGCATGGACTATCCACTCGGTGACCATCGCTGCAGTTGCTCTTGACGCTGCATCACAAACAGCAGCGACATCGCGGTGAACGCACATTGGAAGCGTGTATTCGTCATCGCCATACTGGCGTATCACCCGGCGTGATGTTATGGGGTGCCGTTGGTTACACATCTAGGTCACCTCTTGTTCACATTGACGGCACTTTGAACAGTGGACGTTACATTTCAGATGTGTTACGACCCGTGGCTCTACCCTTCATTCGATCACTGCGAAACCCTGGATACAGAAAATGTTCGACTGCTGCCCTGGCCAGCACATTCTCCAGATCTCTCACCAATTGAAAACGTCTGGGCAATGGTGGCCGAGCAACCGGCTCGTCACAATACGCCAGCCACTACTCTTGATGAACTGTGGTATCGTGTCGAAGCTGCATGGGCAGCTGTACCTGTACACGCCATCCAGGCTCTGTTTGACTCAATGTCCAGGCGTATCAAGGCCGTTATTACGGCCAGAGGTGGTTGTTCTGGGTACTGATTTCCCAGGATGTATCCAACCAAATTTCGTGAAAATGTAATCACATGTCAGTTCTAGTATAATATATTTGTCCAATGAATACCCGTTTATCATCTGCATTTCTTCTTGGTGTCATAATTTTAATGGCCAGTAGTGTAATACTGACTGTCTCATTTCAAAACAGATGGAACGGTGCTGGCGAGTCACTGTCTCTGTACTAAGACTTTTCGTGCGTACAACTTCTTCTTTTCTGAATAAATTTAGAAGTTGTAAAACTTTTCTCGTCACTTTCCAATCCTTAACTTTTGTAATAAAGGATTTAAAATTATAGTCAGGTCAAGACTCCCCTCAAATAGGGCAGCTGGCTAATTGCCTTCTCATATACCTTGGTGCCCAATCTCATGCATGATATGTGACATAAAGAAATAATTTTTGCTACTGGGTTGGGGTAGGAAAAAGGTTTTTACAAAGGCATTTGGTAGCTAATCTACTAACTCAGGTTGCTACAGCGACTGTGGAAAAAGGCAGGAAGTTGTGGTGATTCACAGCTTTCAGCCTTGTAGAATTCTGTGCCACAACAGCAGAGTTCGAAATGGAGTCGCATCTGGTAGTGGGCAGTGGTTGCAGAGGTGGTATCAAGGCAAGTGATGGGGTCGGCAGAGCCAAGGAATGACAAGGGAGACGCATTGCAGACACAGCCACAAGGGTGTGCCTGAGTAGTTGAAGATCAAGAGGTTGAATCAAGGGTGAACGACGGGGTCAACACAGCCAAGCAGGGAAAAGGCCGACACACTGCAGATTGCAGGCACAAAGGCGTTCCTGGCAGCCAGAGGCCCACGATTTCGAGGTTATGGGGCATGGTCTCAGTAGCAGCAGGAACAGAGAAAGTGACGAGGTCGACACAGTGCAGAAGACTTGCCTCAGAACACCATAATAAGGCAGTACATACCTGAAGCAACTTGTAACAGTTGTAAGTGTAATCCTAAATTGTTAACTGTAAGGTATTAAATTGGCTCTCCAACCGAATTAATTTTGGCAATACGTTGTAATGTACATTCACGAGAGGCATGGTGTATTGAGGGAAATCTTTTGATGGTAACATAAGGGATGTAAGGAAATTTACTAAAAACGTAAGGTCCGTTTTTGAATTACTGTAACCAGTTTATATTTGTTAATCTGTTTAAATTTATTAAAGCAAACATTATGGATGAAGCCCGATCGAAACTGCAAGTACGCAAGGGAACAGGCATCTGGAAAGAAGTAAAGTGCGTTTGGGCAGAGAACAGTAGACTATTATGCTTGCAGAATATTTCAGGCGAGACAAGGCCATGGGGTACCAATCTCGTTATGAACAGATAAGATTCACGAAATGCAGAGACACTTTTGGGAACTGTAAACATGTCTGCAAGTAGAGAGAACCAGAAATGTGCTATAGAGCTGGTAGATTTTTCGGAAAAGCGTATTTTATGCAAGGGTTAAATAACTGTAGAATTCAAACGATAGTTAAAAGTCATGGTGATAAAACCGGGTTAGCTGCAGTGACGGCATTAGCAGTGCAGGAAGAATGTACACTGTCATCAATGAGAAACTGGGAAGTAGCCCCAGAAAAAGGATTCAGTGTGCAAACGGATCGGTAAGATCATCTAAGGACAGTAAAGGCTTGAGATATTTTACGTATGGCTTGTGAGGCATATAAACTGAGGCGCCAAAGAAACTGTTATAGGCATGTGTATTCAAGTACAGAGATATGTAAACAGGCAGAATATGGCGCTGTGGTCGGCAACACCTATATGAGACAACAAGTGCAGGGTGCAGTTGCTAGATCTGTTGCTGCTGCTACAATGGCAGGTTATCAAGATTTAAGTGACTTTGAACGTGGTGTTATAGTCGGCTCACGATCAATGGGACACAGCATCACCGAGGTAGCGATAGATTAGATTAGATTAGATTAATACTTGGTGATCTTCCCATACGACCGTTTCACGAGTGTACCGTGAATATTAGGAATCCAGTAAAACATTAAGTCTCCAAAATCACTGCAGCTGGATAAAGACCATGTAAGAATGAGACCAATGACAACGGAAGAGAATCGTTCAACGTGACAGAAGTGCAACCCTTCCACAGATTGCTGCAGATTTCAATGCTGGGCCATCAACAAATGTCAGCGTGCGAACCATTCAACGAAACATCAACGATACGGTCTTTCAGAGCCGAAGCCTACTCGTGTACCCTTGATGACTGCATGACATAAAGCTTTACGCCTCGCCTGGGCCTGTCAACACTGGCATTGGACCATTGATGACTGGAAACTGTTGCCTCTTAGGTCGAGTCTCGTCTCAGATTGTATCGAGTGGATGGACGTGTACGGGTATGGAGACAACCTCACGAATCCATGGACCCTGCATGTCAGCAGGGGACTGTTCAAGCTGGTGAAGGCTCGGGAATGGTGTGGGACGTGTGCAGTTGGACTGATATGGGACCCCTGATACGTGTAGATACGACTCTGTCAGGTGGCACATACGTAAGCATCCTGTCTGACTACCTGCATCCGTTAATGTCCTTTGTGTATTCCGACGGACGTGGGCAATTCTAGCAGGACAATGCGACACCTCATACGCCCAGAATTGTTCCAAGAAAACTCTTCTGAGTTTAAACACTTCTGCTGGCTACCAAACTCCCCAGAACACTATCGAGCACATCTGGGATGCCTTCCAACGTGCTGTTCAGAAGAGACTTCTACCCCCTCGTACGCTTACGGATTTGTGGCAGCCCTGCAGGATTCATGGAGTCAGTTCCCTCAAGCATTACTTCAAACATTAGTCGAGTCCATGCCACGTCGTGTTGCGGCACTTCTGCGTGCTCGCTTGGGCACCACACGATTTTAGAGAGGTGTAACAGTTTCTTTAGCCCCTGAGTGTAGCAAGTAAATGTAGGAGAAATAGGGTGGTAGGAAGGATACGTGCTATGATGGCAAAACTGTTCACAAATTTTTGCAATGGCTGCGACAAACCAGGTCGTACAGGTGCAGAATGTGTGGTTTGGACGACGAAAGTGACGAAAATAAATCCCAGCACGTAAAAATGGAATTGTAAAGAGGTCAATGATCGCATTCACTGTACGAATGTAAACAGCCAAAGTGTAATCTACTGGGTAACTGTGGTGTACTGTGCTCCAGAGTAATAGGCATGACTCGTTTCAAATGTAAACGAAACGGACACTACAAAAAGGAATTATTATGAAGGACCTTGCACACATGGAGGAAGGGTAGAGTGCCAGTGCGAAGCAACACAGGGAAAGTAGTTCAGGGAAACAGAAAGTGATATTATTGCATTAAGAAAGACCATAGTGTGGGTGATAGACTGTGCTACAGAAAAGATATGCTATAAAATTTGTCATACAAAATAATTTGCTATGCGAAGACATTTCAATGTAATTATGATTATTACACTACAAATAATGAGTAATGTCAGTGACTAATTGACAAATGTTATGAAAATTCAGGGACTGTGTATTTGAAACGTAAAGAACTGAATTCATTTTTCTTAAAGAAACAAATGACTTTTGAAAGAAGTGTAGGTTTCGTCCTCTAATAACTTACTTCTGTTTGAGCCTTGGATGTACTAAGAGGTAATACTGCCAAAATCACGTATTATATGTTTTTATGAAATAATAATGCTTTCATCCATAAATACTGATGTTTGCCAATTATTATAGCAAACCTGTTGACATCTTTATATTGAGTTTGTTTGATGAATTTATCTGTTTCAGAGTCATGTAAAGGGAAATAGCACCCACAGTATCTGAAAACAAAGTCACCGATTGCTCATCATGCCATGTCGTTTAAGTGGTTTATTCTTCACAAGTCAAACCTACAGATCTGTTCTTATAAAGTCCAGTCGAATATTTTTACTACTTTTTACGTTGAAGTCACAATTCTATTTTATGGTCATTGAGCTTCAAACAGTGATGATGCTTCTAACAACCCTACCACAACAAAGGTCAAAATTTAATAATGATTGTGGTGTTGCTCACGTTGCTAAATACTGCATTTTCGGGCAACAACAAAGTTATCATGTGGCAGGTGTCATTAGAGCACAGTTAATAAAGTCATTTCATGTAATGATGAATAAAGTAGGCACTCATCTTTTCGTATTTACCACGCTAGTCTCGCTGTAAAATCATGGCTCAATCGTCGAAAATCTAGGTGGTGATGATTCCAAGCTCGGATGCAAAGAGGCCTAGGTTTTATTATGCGATATTCAAAAGTTTTATAAATGTGTTTCACAAACCATTCTTGAAGATTAAACCTTTGAAAGTTAGCACAATGCCGATGTAAAAAAGTAATCAGCACTCCGAATTTAAGTTCACTTCCTTTTTATTGCTTTTGCTGCAATATCACGTAAAACACAAAACATACTTGAAAACATCTTCCTCACTGTTAAAGTTCACATTTTATAAGCTGACCACAATACGCGTCTTTTCAACATGACGTCCAAGACTTGACTTTCTAAAGGTCCGACTCTAACTAATTACTTACGCGCCCAAAAATCAGAGTTACAAGTACGACAAAGATCATAGTGACAAAAGACGAAATACACATAAGAATAATATCATTGCAATATAAACATATCGATGTATCAAAGTACCTCTGCATTAATGAAATCAAATCTGAATGTTGTCTGAGAAATATGTTAACTACTTTACAGAAACACAGTAGAATATTACTGGTATCGAGAGGTTCAGGTGAGATGCCGTAATGGTTACGTAATTCAAGTACCATTACATGCTCAGTAGCAATTGATACATCGAAAGAATAGAAATGTGGTGGTAAAAAGGTCCAAAACAATAACGAGTGTAAAAGAATTAAATAAATATTTTTGGTTGTTAAGTTACTAACCACATGCACAACAGTGATTCTAAAAGAGTTAAATAGATATTTGAGTGTGGTGAGCTACTAACCACATCGTACCATCGCGTTCGTGATGTGCCTTTTTCGAGAAAAACTCATGTTTACACACAGCATATTTTTATTAAACTAAATATGTCTCTCACTTTCATCTGCCTGTAAGGAAAGATACATCGCAGCTGATGACACACAACTGGACATTCTTATGAAAATGTTAAAACCCGTGTAGGTATGCGTGTTACATGTAGGTACGCGTGTTGTTGCATGTATATGCCAATGCGATGTCTAATAAGGAAAATAATATATAAATAATCATAAGGAGAAAGCGGAAATAAAATAAGGAGGAACTATTGCATTTATTTGGAGGAAACTAATATTACCTTACAATAGTACTCTGGTCTTCAGAACAAAATTACAAGGTAAGGACGCCCTGTTTTTATCTCTTGCTGTCAGATGTCTTTAATCTTGACATTCCGCAGTGGACATATCATATCCTATTATAACTTTTTCAATTTGCAATTTCAAGAATTCAGTGATAATACCGAAGTGGCCGTGCGGTTAAAGGCGCTGCAGTCTGGAACCGCAAGACCGCTACGGTCGCAGGTTCGAATCCTGCCTCGGGCATGGATGTTTGTGATGTCCTTAGGTTAGTTAGGTTTAACTAGTTCTAAGTTCTAGGGGACTAATGACCTCAGCAGTTGAGTCCCATAGTGCTCAGAGCCATCAGTGATAATAATTGTTGGGTCCTCAGGGATCGAGGTAATATGACGGCCACTATCGCATTCCGCTTAGCTAAAATGTTGGCATGATGTTTTCTGGTATTACTCGCGTTCCTCTTCTCAGAAGTTCAGGAAGAATTTCTGTGTTGCTAGCTGCATTATTTGTATGCACACAATCGAAGTGAAGCGAATAATATAAATTTCTAAAATTATTAACTTTTTTATGACTAACATTGACAAAGTAGGAAACGTGGATCACATAGACAACATACAAGGTCGGGGAAATCTTGAAGACGGCAATATTTCGGAACCGAGCGCCGAAAATATGGATACAGCCACCACTGGGACAGAAATGAAAGTACGTCCGCTCCTAATCAAAACAATTCAGCAAACGGCTGCAATAGCAGATGCGTTTGTAATGTTATATCTGAAATTAGAAGATATTATGAAGGAAAATTTTGATCGCATTGAGCGAGATCTTGACACGAAATTTAATGCGGGTGACGAAAATTTGCCACGAAGTTTACACGTACAGAGGAAAGAGAACTTCAATGAAGTTGCAAAAGAAGAATCAGAACAAATTAAACTAACGCTCGACCAGGTCGTGAAACAGCAATCCAATCAGATCAGCTCGAATTTCGCAGGAATATATTCCGAAATTACAGCGTTAAAAGATACATATAGGTATTACCGGATGTGATGCAACAGTTATCGAATGTTTGGGCGCGCAAAAATACGGCGCAAACCCCAATGGAAACAGCGGTACAACTGCTCACAATTCAGTTTCAGAATTAAGTTGTGGAGAAAGAGGGTAAGACGAGAGAGGGTTTTGATGAACTGCGCAAGGACTTTTGTGAATGACCTTCCGTCCTCGTTGAGGACGCAAGAGACGCAGATCAATGTATCACTCTGACTTAATTACCTGCTACTGCACTTAGTGTGAGTCAGGAAGCGGTGCACAACAGCAGCGCCTCTAACGATTTGGTAAAATGCGAAGTAACACAAATTAATTCTCTACCGTCGGGTGTCACCACAGTGGTGTCGTGAGTATATATCGCGCAGTGGCCGACGACAGCACTTTAGTATCTTTTGCATTCAGTTGGTGTTTTGTTTAGGTATCAATACGTTACACACGTCAACAAGTTTTTTGTTTTTATAAATACTTGTGCCCTTTCACGAAAGAGATGATACGATTATTTACTACGGAAGCATTTCCTACACGGCTAAGATCATAAACTGTTCCCGTGCCACCACAGTTAAAATATACCGCACATGGCAAAATGGAATTATCCAGAACTGGCGCCGAGGTCCGTAAATAACAGGGGTGAATGACGGCTGTGGAGACGCGTAAGGGAAAATCGGCGTGCAGCTATTGAGCAGCTGGCCGCCACGATGAACCAACGGTGTTTCCTCAACGATCTTTCAGCGAACGTTGCTGTGTAAGAGCCCCACGCAGGCGCCTGGTGATGCACAAACGCTGACAGCTATTCGTCATCGACGAAGGCTGGAACTTCTTGGACTTGAACCCAATCGAAAAATCTTGGACTTGAACCCAATCGAAAATCTGTGACACAAGCAGAATCGGGCTGTTCGCGCCATGGATTCTCAGCCAAGAAACCTAGCGCAGTTGGCAACAGCCCTGGAGTTGGCATGGCTCTTCATCTGTCTTGATACCTTCCAGAACCTTATAGACTCTCTTCCTGCATGGCTCACAGCTTCTATGTTGCAAAAAGTAGTTATTCATGCTTTTGACGTGTGGGCACGATAATGCGACTGGACAGTTCATTGGAACTCACATCCTTACACTAAATTACACAAGAAAAATATTCATGAAATGAAGAAGCTTCAACTATTTGTGAGCCTATATATAACACAAATCATGTAGCATTGCAGTTATAGCCATTATCCACACTTGTTATCCTTTTGTGCTGTAAAATCATTATGTTTAACAAAATGTGTATATTTATGTTGGTAACTTATACATCCATTCGTGTCGTATACCCATTCTGTCATATTAGACTACAAGGCACTACAAAGTTGCATCCCTGTCCTTGTAAATATCTGTAATTACAATTATATCACACCATACAAGACACAAGGCTCATTAAATGCTTGTGAGGTTACAACCCTTTTATCTTTTCCGAGTCGCGGTATGCTAATAGGTTACAATCCGGCGTGAGGAATTCTTATCTCTCTTCATCGACCACTATACATCAATTTCCACGTCTTATTCTTTTTCGTCTTTATGGGAAGTTTAGGATGGGTTCTGAAGAGTACCTTGTCCCTCTGTACCTTTCTTTTCCGAGCACTCTCAGTCAGTTCAATCATGGTCTGTCCAGATTTTTCCCTTCCGTGATTCATCCTCAAACTGTTGTTCTGGCAGTGGGTTTCACCAATCATTGCTCTAGCATTTGTCAAAGAATATTTCAGCTGGTGTTCGTTTTGTAGATATGTGAGATAGTTTGTCGACTATTTCTCCAAATGGTGCTATGTATCCTATCCACTTTGTTTGTTTGTTTGGTGTGTACGTACGTATAAACCTACTGAATGCCCTAAATATTCCCCCTATTGGGCTACTTTCCAGATGAAATTTAGAGATCAAAATTTGTTTTATTGCATTTTTCTGCCAAAGTGTGGGATGTAGTCGTTTGCAGTTGTTTTGACAATGGGAGCAGCTATCGCTTGTTTTGTTTTGAACCATCTGGTGTTATTGTCGCGAATACTCCCCATACTACATGTCTCAACGATATATCCAGTGTTTAGCGTCGTCTTAAGTTAGGTACACTTCAGAATTTGACTCTTGTTCCACTGTCTCTGAAAATTCTACAAACCTTCAGGTAGTTTAGACAAAGCACCAGCTATAATGTTATGATTGCTGTTTAGGTGTAATTTTGGTTGGTTGGTTGATTTGGGGGAGGGGAACAAACAGCGAGGTCATCGGTCCCATCGAATTAGGGAAGGAAGTCAGCCATGCCCTTTCAAAGGAAGCACCTCGGCATTTGCCTGAAGTAATTTGGGGAAATCACGGAAAACCTAAATCAGGAAGGCCGGACGCGGATTTGAACCGTCGTGCTTACGAATGAGACTCCAGTGTGCTAACCACTGCGCCCCCTCGATCGATATTGTAATTTTGAGAAATTGTGGTCCTACAATGACAACAACCATCTAGTTAACCGTGGGTGTAATAATTTACAACTGAGCAGGAAGCTTAAATTCTTGCAATCACAGTATACTTTTATTTGTTTTCCATATCTACACTCCTGGAAATGGAAAAAAGAACACATTGACACCGGTGTGTCAGACCCACCATACTTGCTCCGGACACTGCGAGAGGGCTGTACAAGCAATGATCACACGCACGGCACAGCGGACACACCAGGAACCGCGGTGTTGGCCGTCGAATGGCGCTAGCTGCGCAGCATTTGTGCACCGCCGCCGTCAGTGTCAGCCAGTTTGCCGTGGCATACGGAGCTCCATCGCAGTCTTTAACACTGGTAGCATGCCGCGACAGCGTGGACGTGAAACGTATGTGCAGTTGACGGACTTTGAGCGAGGGCGTATAGTGGGCATGCGGGAGGCCGGGTGGACGTACCGCCGAATTGCTCAACACGTGGGGCGTGAGGTCTCCACAGTACATCGATGTTGTCGCCAGTGGTCGGCGGAAGGTGCACGTGCCCGTCGACCTGGGACCGGATCGCAGCGACGCACGGATGCACGCCAAGACCGTAGGATCCTATGCAGTGCCGTAGGGGACCGCACCGCCACTTCCCAGCAAATTAGGGACACTGTTGCTCCTGGGGTATCGGCGAGGACCATTCGCAACCGTCTCCATGAAGCTGGGCTACGGTCCCGCACACCGTTAGGCCGTCTTCCGCTCACGCCCCAACATCGTGCAGCCCGCCTCCAGTGGTGTCGCGACAGGCGTGAATGGAGGGACGAATGGAGACGTGTCGTCTTCAGCGATGAGAGTCGCTTCTGCCTTGGTGCCAATGATGGTTGTATGCGTGTTTGGCGCCGTGCAGGTGAGCGCCACAATCAGGACTGCATACGACCGAAGCACACAAGGCCAACACCCGGCATCATGGTGCGGGGAGCGATCTCTCACACTGGCCGTACACCACTGGTGATCGTCGAGGGGACACTGAATAGTGCACGGTACATCCAAACCGTCATCGAACCCATCGTTCTACCATTCCTAGACCGGCAAGGGAACTTGCTGTTCGAACAGGACAATGCACGTCCGCATGTATCCCGTGCCACCCAACGTGCTCTAGAAGGTGTACGTCAACTACCCTGGCCAGCAAGATCTCCGGATCTGTCCCCCATTGAGCATGTTTGGGACTGGGTGAAGCGTCGTCTCACGCGGTCTGCACGTCCAGCACGAACGCTGGTCCAACTGAGGCGCCAGGTGGAAATGGCATGGCAAGCCGTTCCACAGGACTACATCCAGCATCTCTACGATCGTCTCCATGGGAGAATAGCAGCCTGCATTGCTGCGAAAGGTGGATATACACTGTACTAGTGCCGACATTGTGCATGCTCTGTTGCCTGTGTCTATGTGCCTGTGGTTCTGTCAGTGTGATCATGTGATGTATCTGACCCCAGGAACGTGTCAATAAAGTTTCCCCTTCCTGGGACAATGAATTCACGGTGTTCTTATTTCAATTTCCAGGAGTGTATAATAATGATGTTTTTTTAAAGTCTAGACCAAAGCTAGAGCCCCTGACTCTGTGGCTGAATATGAACTTTCTCATCCTGTTAACGACCTGCTGGTAATTCCCGTTATGCATAGTTCATATATTCCACTTTGTTTTGGAACCTGAAATAAATGTGATCCAGGCGCTGAACAAGAGGCGTCATTAGCAAAGAAAAAGTTTTTGCTCATGTTCAGGTGGTTTAGTATTTTTGAATGGACTAAGGCATCCTTATTTTTGTCGACTGCTACCTCACAAACCTCTATCAGCGGAGTATTCCTTCTTAATAATTTTACTGAATCACCATTGTTCAGTAGTTGCTGTGACACAAATCTTCTAAAGAATGAGGCGAGGCCTAAAAAAGCTCTCAGTTCGCTATTGTTGGTGGCCAGAAGTTCTTAATGGATTTGACCTTTTCTTGATATGATATGTCCCGGAAATTTGAACTGGTCTCTTCCAAACTCAGATTTCTCTAAATTAACTATTACTCCAGAGAGCAAACATTTATGTAGTTGCTTGTCTATTAGCTCCATCCGCTCCTCCAATGTAAATACAACTATTAATAAATCGTCTATATAGAGTGTCACTTTGTCCAGCATGTTATCCAGTGCTGTAATAAAAACTCCAGAACCTAGGTTTAGGCCAAAAGCGAGTACCCTAAACTGATAACCTCTACCTCCAAAAAGAAAAGCTTCATATTTTCTACAATTTCATGATAAGATGATCTGCCAGTATGGGGCCCTAATATCGACACCAGTTAAGTAATGGACCTGCTTCTTAAGCATCTCAGATCCCATTCATAGAGGTATAATAATAATATTAATAATAATAATAAATAATACGCAAAATTAAGTGATTTTCCAACCACCAGTATAGGAAAATAGAGGACCACTAAAGGGTGAAAGCGATGTATCAGTTACCCCCCCCCCAGCCTAACATTTTTCTTATTTCTTTCTTTACAGCTACGAGTTTTGTCCACAGGATGACGTAAGTAGACGAGCAGTAGATCTTTGAGGGACTACCTCCATGTTGTATTGGTAGCTCTTAATGATATTTAGTTTATCAGGAAAGATATTCATATATTTCATTAATAGGTATTTCATTAATGAAGTAAGTAGACGAACAGTAGATCTTTGAGGGACTACCTCCATGTTGTATTGATAGCTCTTAATGATATCTGGTTTATCAGGAAAGATATTTATATATTTCATTAATAGGTTGGACAATTTGGCTTGCTGTATAGAATCGAGGCATTGCAACTTGTCACTTTACTTTGAATGCATTTCAAGTTAGATTCTATATTCTTATTAATAGAGTATGATTTTGATATAACAGTGAGACTGTATGACATTTATGTATGTAATCTTTCTGTACAATTTTTATCCTGTTACCGCCATACCAAGCTCTACTTTTGAACTGGTCCACAGCGACTTCCTCATCATCAACTGTCAAAACCCATTTACCACTTGAAAGGTCAATAACATTGTTTCTATCACGAATAAATCCTAAGCCAAACATACAGCTCACAGTTAAGCCTTGAAAGATTAGGAATGTATACTTTGTTAGCTATGTTCAATTCAACGTGCACCCGCCATTAGCGTTTTCGTGCCAATAGCTCCCAAAATGTTACCGTTCTGCCCCCACGAAGTAGGTGTAAATTGGTCTCACAGATCTTATTAAAAAAATTGCTCGCCATAATGTTTACCGTAATACCTGTGTCTGCTACTGTAATAATAGTGGGAACTCCTACCACCATTGTATTAACAGCCTCCTAGACAATATTCTCGTTTGCTCCTTAGATACATCAATGTTGTTGCATAATTCGCTCCAGATGTTCACATCATCGTTATACCTCAGCGTATCTATGCTGCAGTTACATCTACTGCCTCACTCGAATCCACGACATGCATCAGAGGGCTAAGTACAGTCGTGTTTAGTTTGTCAACTCTCCCAGGGTTGATGGAGCATGACCTTCCGTCACCTCCACTACTGTTACAGCTGATTTTGCTGTGGCGACCAGTTTTGATTTGCTGGTTGTGAACAGTTCTGCCTATCCTCTATGTTTGTGTTATTTACATGGTATGGTCCTTTGTTGTTTGGCATTTAATGCCACCATTACTGTATCCGTTTTACCAGTTGTGGTTACTGCTCCCCTGTTGATGTTGTCATATCATGGGCTGAGCCAATGGTCGCTTCGACACTTTCTGCTAAAATGTGAAGTACCTTTTTGATGTTGTGGTCTGTTTACTGGTAGAGTTTCAGTGTGTGGCTGCACGCCATTGCCACACTCTTGCTGTGATTGTTGTGCCTGCCACTGGCCACTGCCTGCTACCCAGTGCCATTGCCAAAGCTGCGTTTTAATTCTTCACATATCAAGTCCAACGAATCAGGAAAGTACATAAATTTCTCTAAATTCGCCCCTGCGAGTGGATTAGTTTTTCCTTTCTGTGTGCCGGCAACTTCGTTTTTAATAGTTTGATAACGTTCTTGTAAGACATGGTTTCGCCGCACTATCTCGTTTTCTTTAGATACCGCTCGAAGTACTTTCTTAAACTGCCCTGTAATATGTTACAGGGCTCAAGAATGTACATTTCTTTCCGAAGTCGCATGCGGTATTGATACTGACCAGTATTTATTTGGGAAAGCTCTTTCAAATTCCGTCTGAGTTCGTCATTTTTCGGCTGATTCATAACCAAAAGGGCAGCATCCCCTTGTAAGTAAGCTACAACAAATTTAATCTTTTGTTTATCGTTCCACGTTTGGGATAGCATGCCCTTAAACTGTCTTACGGGCACGACTAGACGTTGTGACTTTTTCTCTTGGAAAAATACCTAACACTGCCTATGTTTTGGGAGGCGCTCTTCTAACAGTATAGCGGACAATGTCAGTCCTGCTCCTACCTGAATGAATCAACTCTATCAATAGGGACTGATCGGTTCCGTCTTCTCTCTGTACTGTCGTTCGCAGGTCGTAGTCTAGTGGCTAGCGCTGCTGTCCCTGGATTGCGGGGTCCCGGGTTCGATTCCGGCCGGGTTCGGGATTTTCTCTCCCTGGGGACTGGGTGTTTGTGTTGTCCTCATCGTTTCATCATCATCATCATCATCATTGGCGACAATGGCAAGATTGGACCGTCTAAAAATTGGGACTTTGTACGGGCGCTGATGACCGTGCAGTTGAGCGCCCCACAAACCAAACATCCTCATCATCTCTGTACTGTCGGTCATATAAATGTGCATTTCTGAATGTGTCATTCCCATGTGTGCTTAATGGTGAAGTTGTGTGCAAGGCACCTTTCACCACTGCTATCTCCTGCTGTAGGTCGTTGACCTGATCATCCACTTGTTCGTGGCACTGCGACATATCAAGCCTTAACTCCATACTAAAACTTTCCCGTCCGCACGTCTCGTACAAATTCATTCGTGTGGCAGCGGCAGCCCTAATTCGGATTACTGGCTTGGCGCCGGCCGTTCTTGACATTATCGGGAGATTATAAATTGTTACGTTTTATTCATCTCATCGTTAGTTCTCATAAGTTCTCAAAGCTGTTCCCTTACTTTCGTGAAATTTCGAAGATATAAATACGTAAATAAATACAAAATTTGTTTATTTCATATATTTGTTTATTTACATTGTTCCGGCCGGTGTGGCCGGGCGGTTCTAGGCGCTTCAGTCTGGAACCGCGAGACCGCTACGGTCGCAGGTTCGAATCCTGCCTCGGGCATGGATGTGTGTGATGTCCTTAGGTTAGTTAGGTTTAAGTAGTTCTAAGTTCTAGGGGACTGATCACCACAGATGTTAAGTCCCATAGTGCTCAGAGCCATTTGAACCATTTTATTTGCATTGTCTTTGGTACTTATTATTTCTCTTTCATATGATATGCAGCAAAACAGTCTCCAAGATGTAACGCAACTCTACAAGATTTGCACATTAAGTTTGTTGTTCTTTTTTATTTTTTTAAAACTTGCATGGCAGTTTCTCCTTTTTTGTTTATTCGTGTCGGAAATATGTAGGCCTTTAAGTTGGTGTTGTTTTATGTGACCGGAAAGTCTGTCAACCGGATCATGAGACGTACATGATGTAGTGGCAACCACCAAGTTTTGCTTGGCGCACTGCGAGAACAGATAGCTGCTCAATTGTGTCCCTTTCACGACAGGCATAATACGGAACGAGTCCTTAAGTTCTGTCGAATAGTTTAGTTTGGTCCAGTAGCGGATTCAGTGGGGGAGGGGGGGGGCTAAGAGTCTCAAACCCCCTCCCCCCCCCCCAAAAAAAAAGAAAGCATCTGGGTCCCCCCATGACAAATCTCAAATTAAACTTGATATTATCCTACAGTTTTAGTACTTTACTACCTACAGTACAATTTTCATCACTTGTTATGTAATCCATTTAAAGCAGGTGTAGCATGTTTTCAAATTTTATATTTCTCTAAGAAGGTGCTTATATGGCTAGTTTTTAAATCGCGCGCCAACTCGTTCGGAACGCAGTTACACACACCACTGCCGTCACCACACGCGCCCGATACGAGTGTGCGGTGTAAAGGCGCTACAGTCTGGAACCGCGCGACCGCTACGGTCGCAGGTTCCAACCCTGCCTCGGGCATGGATGTGTGTGATGTCCTTAGGTTAGTTAGGTTTAAGGAGTTCCAAGTTCTAGGGGACTGATGACGTTAGAAGTTAAGTCCCATAGTGCTCAGAACCATTTTTTTGTGCGGTTTGCGAATGCGCGCGCCCCACCGCTGTACACATAGAGCATTGTTATATGGTTTGTCCAATCAGACACAAGAGAATGCGCTGTTCAAGTGGTTTTTAACTGTAATCGAGGGGTGCTTTTGTTTGTATTTGTCAGATTTTCAAAACAAGATATCGAAACTTAGACAAGGAGATCTTAGTTTTTTTTTACTGAAAAGGAAGAAAGAAAAGGTAGAATCGTGAGAAAACGAACCAGTATTACCTGGAAACAATGTCGGTGACTTATCATTGTCAACTCAACGTTCAGCAGGTACATCTTTCTGATTATTTTGTATGTGCTTAATGAAATTTATTCAAATACAATTAGTCGAGTTTTTTACTTCTCATCGTGTTGAGTTCGTTGATCATTCGGTCGGTGTGGTGTGGGTGGCTGTGGACTGGACTCTGGATCAGTATTGCGAAGTTAATCATTTTTCCTACTAAATTTGGTGGTTTTGAGTACCTGTCTACTGTGTAGATTTTGCATCTACTGGCTGGCGTGAATTATGGTGGACTTTAAAAAGATTGAGTTGGTTCATGGTGAAATAAATTTTTTAAATCACTTGATCCATTCTGCATACAGCAAACAGCCCTATTTAATTTGCTTAAGTCTAGTAGCTCTTAAATTTATATTACATAAACACTTATAATACACGGTATTTTGTCTTCGTTTCCGTGTTGTTTTGTGGCCGTATTGATGTGCACCCATTTTGTTATGCACTCTAGTGTTAATAAACCTGCAATTGCATGCACAGTGCATATCTGTAGTGCCGATGGTAATGTGGTGTTTCTTAAATGAGTTGCTGTTGCTTTAGTGCTAAACATATGTAAAGTAAAGGGACCGTATACAACAAATTTCGTGCAGACTCGCTATGCGATGGTAAATTTTCAGGCTGGCTAGAAAGAATTCAAGGCAATGACACAAGAGCATATTGTAAATTTTGCCATTATATTTTGTTAGCGTGTTCTGCGCAATAATAAGCCATAGTGACGTAAGAAAAACACACAGGGCAGCGACAGCACCATTGTCAGTATTGGAACAAGGCGGGTATGGCCCCAAAGTACCGTTATCCAAGATGGCGGCGATGACGTCATCGAAGATGGCGGCCGTGACCTCATTCAATATGGCGGATTTTGACGGGAAGTTTGAATTTTGGCGGGGTTAGTGCCACGGCCACCTCGCCCAAATAGAGTTCGCAAATTTCAAATTCCAACAGGATAATGCATTACACCTAGGAAAATGGCGGGAAAAATGAACTCGTCTTTATTATTTAACCAATTTCAAGCACATGTGTACACCACAGGGTCTGGACTCCAACTGGCTTAGTTCATATCGACGCCGCCAGAGAGCACCACCGAGATGTCATCCAAGATGGTGGATTTTGGCGGGAAGATACGACACTTGGGCTACCTCCACTAATCTAACCCCCTCCCCCCCAGAAAATGGCGGGAAGTTCAAATTCCAGTACGATAATGGTGGGAAAAAAGGACTTGTCTTCAGTATTTAACCAATTTCAAGCAGGTGTGTTCTCCACTGGGTCTGGACTCAAACTGGTTTAGTTCATATCGGTACCAACAGAGGGTGCTCTCCTGACGTCAGCTGATGACGCAAGTACCGTCATTCAAGATGGCTGCACCCAGTGTATTCACTGCGAGCTCCAGAATCCAGCTGGCTTAGTTCATATCAGTGCTCTTCTGACGTCAGATCATGATGCAAATACCGGTATTCAAGACGACGGCACCCAGTGTGTTCACCGCGAGTATAATAGCCCAACTGACTTAGTTCATATTGTGCCCACCAGAGGGCGCTTCCGTGAAGTCGCGTGATGACACGAGATCGTCTGCTCTCTCCCTCTCCTGCGTGCGCGTTATAAACGGACATGCGCCACACCACTGGCCTGCGGGCGACCGAGCGCTTACATCACACATCCTCAGCCGCCACCTCCATACACGCAACAGACATAGTCTTGTGTAAATATGCTAACTAAAGTAGCATCCACGACGTACATCTAACCTATCAATTACCTAAGTACTTAATTCCATATCAATTTTTATCATATTCAATAATTCAACTTACAATTTTAATGTTCAATGATCAAATGAATTTTACTGTAGCAGACAGATTCGCGGAAGGTGACTCGTTTAGAGATGTGAGAGTGCGTTAAATATGATTGACTTATGGGTGTGAGCCTATGCAAGTATGTGTTTGATTGGACATAATTTCTAATATATAGCGTAAGGCTAGAGATCTGAGACGTTAGTGTATATTTTTCTTGTTAGGACCTCAATCAGCACATCATCTGCTACTACTGTCTCGCATCGTGTATAACTCAGCTGATACATCGCGGAATGTCTGATATGGCCTCAAGACAGAATGCGTTGCAAAAACTAATGAACTATTAAGTTGCGTGCAGTGTGATGGAGTCGCAAATAGCGCTTGCATACGACGTTCCTTAGCCGAATGACTTTCAAAGTTCATTGCGATTATTGCGATGTTTCATTGTGGGCTCTTAATGCACACATTTCTACGATCACCGTCACGGTATTCATCCGGAAAACACCACCTCATGCAGAGATAATGTCGTACCTCGATTTCGACATGAATACTTGGGTGCACCAGTAGAACGATGAGCGCTTGTGAGAGTAACATGCAGTAGTTGTTGGGATTGGGGTTTTTTTCTTTAACATGCGCTCGATTATGTCTATGACACGGTGGTATGACTCGCAGGAAGAACGTAAGAGACAAGCACACCCACCGTTGATTTTCGGTCAGTATAATTTAGTGCCATATGCATCCAGTTATTGACGAGGTATTATATTTAGTATTAGTGCTGGGTGATATGTTCGCATTTGAGCATCAGGTTTATAAAGTGTATCTGTTTGTGTGCTGTTGTAGGGAGGGTATGGGCTTGACTTGGAGTACTGTGATAGCGAAGGGAAGAGTATGTCTAGTGGTAAGGAAGGTACAGGTATTTCCAGAGCCACAGCGTTCAACAGACTGTATTTCCAATACTTCGCTCATTGCCGAATACCGTTCAGTTGAGACCGTGATCGTAAGATTTAATTGTATGTATAATGATAGGAGATACATGTGAGGGGTTTTCTAGAATGTGTTCGTATACGCACAGTCTGTGGTGGTATTGATTCGCGTTCCTATGTCAAAGCTAGCGGCCTTCCGAATGCACAGGCCTGTTGGGGTGTAGGAATGTATCATAGTCAACTTTACTATCTTCTAGACGACAAAATAGCGAACTACACTACCGGCCATTAAAATTGCTACACCACGAAGAAGACGTGCTACAGACGCGAAATTTAACCGACAGGAAGAAGATGCTGTGATATGCAAATGATTAGCTTTTCAGAGCATTCACACAAGGCTGGCGCCGGTGGCGACACCTACAACGTGCTGACATAAGGAAAGTTTCCAACCGATTTCTCATACAGAAACAGCAATTGACCATCGTTGCCTAGTGACACGTTGTTGTGATGGCTCGTGTAAGGAGGAGAAATGCGTACCATCACGTTTCCTACTTTGATAAAGGTCGGAGTGTAGCCTATCGCGATTGCGGTTTATCGTATCGCGACATTCCTGCTCGCGTTGGTCGAGATCCAATGACTGTTAGCAGAATATGGAATCGGTGGATTCAGAAGGGTAATACGGAACGCAGTACTGGATCCCAACGGCGTCGTATCACTAGCAGTCGAGATGGCAGGTATCTTACCCGCATGGCTGTAACGGATCGTGCAACCACGTCTCGAGCACTGAGTCAACAGATGGGGACGTTTGCAAGACAACAACCATCTGAACGAACAGTTCGACAACGTTTGCAGCAGCATGGACTATCCACTCGGTGACCATCGCTGCAGTTGCTCTTGACGCTGCATCACAAACAGCAGCGACATCGCGGTGAACGCACATTGGAAGCGTGTATTCGTCATCGCCATACTGGCGTATCACCCGGCGTGATGGTATGGGGTGCCGTTGGTTACACATCTAGGTCACCTCTTGTTCACATTGACGGCACTTTGAACAGTGGACGTTACATTTCAGATGTGTTACGACCCGTGGCTCTACCCTTCATTCGATCCCTGCGAAACCATACATTTCAGCAGGATAATGCATGACCGCATGCTGCGAGTCCTGTACGGGCCTTTCTGGATACAGAAAATGTTCGGCTGCTGCCCTGGCCAGCACATCCTCCAGATCTCTCACCAACTGGAAACGTCTGGTCACTGGTGGCCGAGCAACTGGCTCGTCACAATACGCCAGTCACTCCTCTTGATGAACTGTGGTATCATATTGATGCTGCATGGGCAGCTGTACCTGTACGCGCCATCAAAGCTCTGTTTGACTCAATGCCCAGGCGTATCAAAGCCGTTATTACGGCCAGAGGTGGTTGTTCTGCGTACTGATTTCTCACGATATATGTACCCAAATTTCGTGAAAATGTAATCACATGTCAGTTCTAGTATAATATATTTGTCCAACGAATACCCGTTTATCATCTGCATTTCTTCTTGGTGTAGCAATTTTAATGGCCAGTAGTGTAATAATTAGTATATGCTGGACGGCTTTCATGATCAGGTATAACTTTGAGAAGATGGAGGGTTTGCGGTGGAGCGTTATTCCCTTCCATGTAAATTGTTCGGTTGACTGCTTCTGTACATTTGGTGACATAATTTAGTTGAGGGAATATCGATTGTGGTGTGTTGGACACACGCTTTCCTGTTCTCTAGAGATGTGGGAAAGACCGTAGTTGGTTTGTAAACAATATTGATCATGTGGAATATGTTACATCACCGACTTCAGTATTCAAGAGTGCAAGTATAATTTACACTGTTTCTAGTAAGTGAATGGTTTACAGCATGCTGCACCTCGCTAAAGTTTCGTGTTTGTGGAGAAATAATGTACAGTCTACATCTAGTGCATTATGTCGTGTTAGCGATCGGGAAGCTACTGCTGTGTGCTTGATATCGATAAGTACCGTGAAAATTGTGTAATATTATGGCGGAAATATGGTTATTTTAATCGAGGAGTATGGTGATGTCTGTAGAAATGCGAGCAAGAAAGCGGAAACAGTAACGCTTTTGTGCCAGATTGAAACGAGCCTGAATTTGCACATCAGTTCTGAGAGAGTGACTTCGGTTCGCTGATGTAAAGGGGATGATTTGGCGGGGGATATGAATTGCATGTTTACTAGATCAAGACAGTACTCGGTGATATATTCCCTGGTTTGACACTCCAATATTCTTGCAAGTATCGTATGTATTTGATGACCAGTAGACAACATTGTGATGTTTATTTTTCGGTGCGAAATGGTGATCAGTGTAAAATAGTTTATTACCACTGAGTGTAGCGTCTGTAGAACGAAATAACAGGTTGGGGGGTGTATAGATTGAGGGAACTGTCGGTGTAATTTAGCAATCTTTGCAAAATAGCGACAGAAAGCCCAGAAAGAAAATGCTCGATTGATTTTGGTGGGATGTAGGAGCGGTGAGAACATTTGTGTATGTTAAGTGCAGGAAGGGTATCACATTATGTCCGGGAGGAAGACTGGTAAACAGGTTCTGTTAGGGCGGGCATTTTGATGCATACAAGCCGAGACAACAAGAACGTGGGCCTTAACTATTTCTGGGGCACTATAAAATTACAGAGAGCTGGACTTGACTGATATATTTTTTCACAAAGCCATGTGACGTAAGAATAACACTGAGAATGTTTTAGATGGCGATGTGCCAGTCAAGCTGGAGCGGGTACGTGCGGTTGAAAGCGTGTGTCAACACAATCTGTGTTATTCTGCCTTCAATGGTAAAGACAAGTGGCACCTGGAGATGCCTCGAATATGTGACTGGCGTGAATGTGCTTTGGAATGCTATGACAGTATCACGGTGACTGTATAGAGGTATGCAACTTTCACCAGTGTTCGACGACGCCGGCTCGGTGTCTGTGGGCTGTGCAACATGGCCCCAGGCAGATCAGGGTGGATCTATTGTATCATTGTGATAGATGTACTCTATCGTTAAATACGTTGTTTGAAAATAAATAGAGTGCGCTCCAGACTGAGTCGTTTTCCCACTATTTTCCCTTACCATCTTGGTTTACGTCATGAAAGGGGCGATAGCGTCCTCTGCTGGTGGTACTGAGTATACTCAGTACCACCAGCAGAGTACAGTTATCCATGATGGCGGCAAACCATGTGTTCCCCACGAGGTCTAATACGTATTAGACCTCGTGGGGAACACATGGTTTGCCGCCATCATGGATAACTGTACTTGCGTCATCAGATGGTGTCACGGAGGCGTCCTCTGGCGGCGACGAAATGTACTAAGACAGTTGGGGTCTGGAGCTTGTATTGAACCCACTAGGTGGCGCCATCTTAGATTACGGTACTTACGTCATCACCTGATAGCACTACAGCATCCTCTAGTGGCCTGGACATGAACTAAGTCAGTTGGGCTATGGACTCAGTGGCGAATACAATAGGTGGTGGTGCTGCCTCTAATTCTTTAAATAAAGGCTGGTGCATGATTTCGACAGTTGACGAATAGCAGGTAGAGTTGTGGGGCGGCGGATGTAAGTTTGTAAAAATAGTAAATCTACTGTTGTATCCTTGTTTGAATGTTGTAACATTTCTGGCTTTTAGAATGTTGTTATTGCTGTCTTTTGCCGTTCTCAACACTGGCTCTCTATTTACTCCGTGACCCCCAGAAAGTGATTTAATAAAACTTGGAGCCAGTAAATAGATATCCTAGTGCCCACTTTACCTGAGAATGTTCTTATAGCTGCAGCTTATAGCTCTGAGGAATTAGGAGATTGTCCGGGATTTCTAATCAAAAACGGTTTTCCAAAATAGTTGAGTATATTCTGAAATTCACTAATAAAAACCACAAGTATCCCTACAACCTAACTAACAGAACAGTTCAGAGTCTAATGCGCTGATGCAACTATAAATGTCCGAATCAAATGTTAAAAAGAATGCTCGCCATAATTTGATGAAAATACTTCATCAAACGCCACGCTAAATATTTGGTAGAATGTCTGTCCCGCGACGGCACGTGAAAAATTACGACAATACGCAAACTGAAGCTAGATAATGAAAATCATTCCAGAATTAACACTTCACATGAAATGTTTTCATGGTTCCGCATATCTCTAGTAACTTAATACGGCACCCGAGGCTGTTTGTAGCAGATACACTGATGCGACGCGACTACCGACACAGCTGGCGTGTCATTCAGCGTCTGGAGAGAACTGGGGCCTTGCCTCCTCGCGCAGTGTTCTTATATATAAAGCCGCGGTGCGGACGGCTGAGGGAACGCCTGATTAAATCCGCTCTCCCGACTAGCCGCTGGGCTAGTAACGCACCACTACAAGTTACATAATAATTTATAGCTTCTTTGGCTGATGGCCGAAGAAGCTCTTAATTTAAACGTGCATTCAGCACGCAGGTAAGTATTGATAATAAAATTTTGACGTGGCTAAGTTAAATACTTTGAGCGAGAGAATTAATTAAATTACACTGCACGCAGCAGATGAGCTCTGAACTGCCCCTTTTGAGATCCGCTATCGCTATAATTTTATAGGTATTAAAAAGAAACTTTACACATTTTCATAATCATAGCGGACCTCCAACCTATTTAAATCTAAACATCCTAGCCTTATTTACTAGCCTACTTAATCTATCTTGCTTCCTTCAGTTTTGAGATGAAAACCAGAAAATCATGAATTTTCACTTAAGTCTTAATTTGTGAAATCCAAAGTACTGTTTTTATTAAATCATTATGAAAGATGAATCTAAATATAAATTTTGAAGTCTCTAGCTCTTTTCTGTTGCGCCAATGATTTTTCCAGAAAAACGTCCAAATCTCGGAAATGGCTGAAGTTATCGAACTGATATTTAACACACATTAATTTAGTATTATTTCTGACATGCTAGAAAAGTTTTAGTTCATTTGCTTGATTTTTAAGGTATTGCGCAACATTTATGACGTCAGAGCTAGTTACAGCAGACTGGCTGGCACACAACGGAAACTGATGTGAATTTACTACAGCGTGAGTAGGCTGCTTCCCTACAGAGTCTTTTAGATGGATTATTATTTTGATAATTTACGAGTTGTTTGGCTATCTGGACATAAATGCTTGGCATTATCTACAAGTGGTTTGCATGTCTGTAGGTTGTGCAATGTATTATTTTTGACAGTTTACAATTAGCAAGCGTGTGTGTAGAGTGTTATAGATGAGTTATGTAGGAGTAGTTTGCAGGTCTGTATGATGTGGAGCACGTCTGAGCGTGTGTTCTGTGATACATTTACTTCATCGCTAAATAAATTTCTCCCAAATAAATAAAGTACATTCCATCCTCTCTCCATCAGCCTAGTGTGGGCTGAGTCCTTTTACCAGCAACCCCCAAAAGAAGAGGTTCCGCCCTGGAGGCTTAGGTTAGTGGTGGTGAGCTTTGTTTGCAACAATTTTCTTAGGTTGGTGGCGAAAGGACAAGTGACCTTTCTTTACTGCCGGAATTCAAACTCGGCAGTGGTTCCTAGGAAGAGGTGGCGGTCTGGACCTTGAAAAGGTAGTTGAAAGTATAGTGAACACCTTTTCATACCTATATGAAGTCGAATCACGCAGCCAATAGCCGTACAGCATTCTAGGGGTGGGGGTGGGGGGGTGTTAGGTCATGAATGAATACCGCGCTGATAGTGGGAAAATGTCGAACTTCTCATTTGATCATTGAATATTGAAATTGTAAGCTGAATTATTGAATATGATTAAAATTGAAATGGAATTAAGTACTTAGGTAATTGATAGGTTAGATGTGCAATGTAAGTTTTACTTTAGTTAGCATATTTACAGAAGACTACGTCTGGTGTGTGTATGGAGGCTGTGTGGCTGGTCCCAGCGGAGGTTCGAGTCCTCCCTCGGGCATGGGTGTGTGCGTTTGTCCTTAGGATAATTTAGGTTAAGTAGTGTGTAAGCTTAGGGACTGATGACCTTAGCAGTTAAGTCCCATAAGATTTCACACACATTTTTGTGTATGGAGGTGGCAGCCAAGGGGGTGTGATGTAAGCGCTCAGATGCCTGCGGGCCGGTGGCGTGGCACGTGTTCGGTTATAATGCACACGCATGAGAGAGAGCAGACGATCTTGTGTCATCACGCGACTTCACGGTAGCGCCCTCTAGTGGGCACAATATGAACTAAGTCAGTTGGACTATGGAACACGTGGTGAACACACTGGGTGCAGTCATCTTGAATACCGGTACTTGCGTCATGATCTGACGTCAGGAGTGTGCCCTCCGGTGGCACCGATATGAACTAAGCTAGTTGGGTTCTGGAGCTCGCAGTGAACACACTGGGTGCAGCCAACTTGAATGACGGTACTTGCGTCATCAGTTGACGTCAGGAGAGCACCCTCTGGTGGCACCAATATGAACTAAGCCAGTTGGAGTCCAGACCCAGTGGAGAACGCACCTGCTTGATATTGGTTAAATAATAAAGACAAGTCATTTTTTCTCTCCATTATCGTACTGGAATTTGAACTTCCCGCCATTTTCTGGGGGGGAGGGGGTTAGGTTAGTGGAGGCAGCCCAAGTGTTGTATCTTCCCTCCAAAACCCACCGTCTTGGATGACGTCACGGTGGCGCTCTCTGGTGGCGACGATATGAACTAAGCCAGTTGGAGTCTAGTCCCCGTGGTGGACACATGTGCTTGAAATTGGTTAAATAATAAACACAAGTCAATTTTTTCCGCCATTTTCCTAGGTGTGACGCATTATCTTTATGGAATTTGAAATTGGCGCCATTTTTCTGGTTGAGAGGGGCGTGGCACTTTCCCGCCAAAATTCAAACTTCCCGCCAAAATCCGCCATATTAAATGACGCCACGGCCGCCATCTTGGTTGACGTAATCGCCGCCATCTTGGATAACGGTACTTTGGGGCCATACCCCCCCTTGTTCCAATACTATTGTCATCAAACAAAAATACCTTTCAAAACCGTGAAAGAGTGTTCAGAAGTGAATCAAGCTGTGGGTTCCCTTGTATTATTTGTTTCCACCCACTGTCCGATCATGTCAAGTCATCACTTAACTGATTTGTGCAAGAGTAAGGTCACAGACAGTAATATAACCAGAAAACTTAAAATACGTAGAACAAAATATAGTGCACCTATAAAACATGTAATAAGTCGGTATGTTGTGCAAAATTCACCGAGGTATAGCTGGCTGTTGGGTCAAGCCTTCCTACAACCTGTCGAAGTCACTGAAGAATTTGCAAAGCGTTATCCGAGGAGACTCGCTAGCGTTAAATGAGCAAAATAAAATTATGTGTGCTTTTCAAAATATTAGTGTTTGCCTTCACAAAGCCTACGCTCAGTTGGGTCAAGCCCCTCCCAAAACAAAATCCTGGATCCACCGCTGGTTTGGTCTCCTTGTAGTGTCTATAGTATTCGGAATGTTTCATGCCGACTGTCTTCTCTCTTCCGTTGCTGCTAATATTAGCTGTCTCACAGTAGCGGTTGTTTGGGAACTGGGCAAAGGTATTTCAAAATAACGAGTGCTGATAAAGCCTTTGCTGACCCATCGAGGTCATCCCTCACACCACCGAGAAGTGTAAGGAATTCTAGGGAAAGGGTAATTCGCAGTGGGGCGAGAAAAATAATTATTAGGATGACAGAGTGCTGCAGACTCATGATTGTCGCATTGCCACAATCATAACAATATGCAATGGTGGGAGTGATTAATTCATTTAATAATGAAAGTAACTGTATTTATGAATGAAATAATTTATCCATGGTGAAGTTTGATGTGGCCAACACAGTAACTTGTTCGATACTGCAACCATGGACTGCAAGTTTCTTACAACATAATGCTTCATGGTCATTCATAATTAATAATTGTCTCAAATGCCATTTCCTTAAACTCTTTGAACTAGAACTGCATTACAACAGCCTTACCTTAATTTCGCAATTTTTTATATAAATAATGCGCTTTTAGCGAATCCTTTTTAGTTTTGTGCGTAAAATATAACTATCTTACTCGCTGGTGCGTGCCAGGCGCACAGACATCCGTGGATGACCAGCACTGGTCGTGAAATTTTCCTAACCATCCATCCCCTCTCTTCATCCTTCGTCCTGTAGGCGCCGTGCAAACTATTTTCGCACGCCTCGTTCCGTGCCTTCTTTCCGTAACCAAATGGTACGACACTTGTGTCGCTCTTAAAGTTTGTAAATAAACATTGAGTTAATCCACAGTGTTGTCAAGCGTTAATGGATTTCTGGTCATATCCAAATGTTCAGAATCAGAAGAAAACAGTGAAATGTATTTCACGACTGACGGATTTTTCCGACGGAAACTCTTACGGATATTACCTGATCGTGTCGTGCTTTTGTTTCGCAGTTGATTTGCCTACGGACGTTTTTCTTTTATGATGGTAGCCACGCTGAAATTGTGCCTTGTGTGCTGTGTATGTGATCACAACTTGTCCATAGAATTCGGAAGGTTTCGTGTCATTCTCAGTGTTTACGAACCTATTCCACGTAACTCCGACTGGCGCTGCAACAGCACGCAGGAAGTGCATTGTATGTTACTATAATTTGCCATGATGACCTATTTAGGTACCGCGACAGGGTATCAAAACATTATAAATAACATCCGCAACCAGACAGTTTTTAATAATATTTTACTGAAAATGCATACCTTTCTGTTGTCAATGAAATATTATTGAAAAAAGAAACTGGGAGAGGAAACTACCTACCAGAGCTACTTATTATTTGACCTCGAGCTGTTCGTGTTTAAAAGAATTTCATTTCATGTTCTTTGCTACAGATGAGTAGCACATGTGAACATGATCGTCATTGTTCATGAAGTCTTGCTAATTCTGAGCGTCATTTCAATTGCAGCGATCCAGCAGATTCATGACAGAAGCTTCCAGCAAGGTTAATGGAACTTGAAAATTATCGTTGACAATACTGTCAGCCCATGGGGGCATAAGAATCCACGCCCAGAAGGAAAACGCGTTTCCATTGTTGTGCGCTTTACGTTATCGCAGAGCTTTCAGGTGATATGTCAGTGAGGTGTTAGCATACCTGGGTCTCGTGTTTTGTGTAAAGCACACTGCTTGTTTTCAAAGCGCTAGAAGTGAATCTTATATGCAAAATACAATCGAATAAAATGGACAGATTTCTGAAACACAAGCATGCGTCGAAGAACCCGACTTGGAAGTGAAAAAACGCCAAGTGCAAGTAAAAAAACAAAACAGCGGCCTACTCGTAAGACAATGAAAGCTACTTAAGCTATGGTTTCACTTGGACTGAGAGTGAAGGTTATCCTTTCCCACTATGCTTAGTATGTGGGTATAAAATGGCAAATGAATCCCTGCTTCCTAGTAAACTGAGCAAACATTTTAAAACAATGCATTCACATTTGCAAAGTAAACCTGTAAGCTATTTGAAGAGATTGTCTCAACAGCAAACAAGGACAGCAAATTCTTTTAAAACTGTAATGTCTGTTTCTGATAGAACTCTGATCGCTTCCTACCAAGTCTCTGAACTAATAGCAAAGAGTATGAAAGCTCATACTATAGGTGAGCCACTTATTGTGCTTGCTTGCAAAAAAATCGTATGACGATGCTAGGAAGTGAAGCAGCTTTTAAAATAAGCAAGATTCCTTTGTCGAATGATACATACAGTTCACAGGCGTATTACAGAAATGTCTACTGATATTGAGAAAAATGTATGCAGTGATAAAACAGGCATTCAAACTTTGCATTGCAAGATGATGAATCAACAGATATTACCAACCAATCGCACAATCGCAGCTCTTAGCATTTGTCCGTTTCATTAATCAAGATCAAATAGTAAATCAGTTTCTTTTTTGCAAAGAATTAAATGTGTCTACTTAAAGGTGACGACGTTTACAACATTTTAAATGTTTATCTTAATAAGTGGCAGTTAACATGGAAGTCGTGTGTAGGCATTTGTACAGACGGCGCCCCTTCAGTGGTAGGCTGTGTTAAGGTCCTTATTCCTTTTGTAAAAAGAAGTTATTGTAATTCATTGCTTTCTTCATAGGGAGGCCTTAATAGCAAAAACATTGGGAGAAAAACTGAGAGAAGTCTTAAGAGCAAGTTGTTCAGATGGTAAATTTTATTAAAACAAGACCTGTCAAAACCCGTTTACTCGAAAAACTTTGTATCGATATGGAGTCAGAACACAGACGGTTGCTTTTACACACAGAAGTCAGGTGGTCGTCCAGTGGAAAGTATCTGCCCGTGTGCATGAGCTATAACAAGAACTTCTCGTGTTTTTCGAAGAAATGAAACATTTCCATTTTTTGGAGTGAATTTTGAATTGCCAGATTGCAGTATTTGTCCAATATATTTCAGCAATTCAATACTTTGAACACTAGCATGCAGGGTAAAAAAAGAAATATCCTCACATCCACCGACAAAATTAAAACGTTTCACAGAAAACTACAAATATGGAAAAGAAAAGATGTTCAAGGTAACTTGGAAATGTTTCCGTTGGTAAGGAGCACGTGCATAAAAGAAATACTCCCAATAATAATAGATCATTTAATAAGTTTAGAAGAGAAACTCAGTTCATATTTTCCGTCCCCCAACACTGAACAGTACTTGGATTCGAAACTCATTTTCTGAAACTTCAGGTGATTTCGGCTTAACATTAACAGAAGAAGAAGAAATGGCAGCTAAATCTACTGATCGTGGACTGATGATTGAACATAAGGAATTTTCTCTTGAAGCCTTTTGGATTCCTATAAAAGAAAAATATGTTTGATATTTAAAAAGGCTTTGAACATTTTACTTCAGTTTTCGATGTCATATTTATGTGAATTAGGATTTTCTGCCCTCTCCACAATTAAATGTAAAAAGAGAGGGACTCTTCAACGTATTGACGAGGAAATGAGAGTTTGTCTTTCAAATGTATCTCCAAACAGAAATCGCGAGGACACGTAAGGCTCATGTTTCTTGTAACACTAGGAAGAGTAGATGTAAGGTACGTTTCATTTGTATTGTATTGTTACTTTTCTCTGTAATTTGAATTAATCGTTAGTTTTATTGCGCTATTTCACTCCAATAATTTTCACTTTTTTTGGCTGACAATCGTGCTTCATGAGTCTATCACATTTTTTATACAAAAGTTATTTGTTCATATTGTGATGATGTTTGTTTTTTTATTCATATAAGTTGTATTTTCTGTGTCTGGTCGTAGAATTCAAAATAAAATGACTTAATTGCTGTTTTATCACAGTATTTATTTCCTGTGTTGAGTATTGCAAAATATTGGCGTGGCCTGCCCGCTCTCCCTATTTGAATCCCATAGAGCTGTCTGGGATGCACTAGGGAGACGGGTGCATCACGGCAACATCCACCAACCACTCTCCAAGACCTGAGAGCTATTTGTTCGAAAGCTGTGCCTTTAACGACGTAAGTATTGTAACCTATAGCTATACTAGTGGCAAAAAAATAGTAGTACACCACAGAAAAAGAAGGAGAAATATGGTAAAAACGTCCGGAATACAAAATTGTCCTTATGTTTCGGAAATAAAGTGGTCGTGCGACCTCCAGACCAAATGAGAGGAAACGCAGATCACAGAAAACTATCCCACTGAAGATGCCTTAGAGCAAGAAAAAGGCGAAACGGGTCTGGGAAAAATAAATTAAGTTTCAGAAAGAAAAGGTGGTTTTATTTACAAAACAAGTATTTCTGTTATGAGATTTTCACTCTGCTGCGAAGTGTGCGCTGATATGAAACTTCCTGGCAGATTAAAACTGTGTGCCGGACCGAGACTCGAACTCGGGACCTTTGCCTTTCGCGGGCAAGTGCTCTACCAACTGAGTTGGTAAGGTCCCGAGTTTGGGTCTCGGTCCGGCACACAGTTTTAATCTGCCAGGAAGTTTCAAGTATTTCTGTGCTTGCTGCAGAGGATGGCCACGCAAACGAACTTGAAACATATGCTTTAATACCACTAGTTAATGAACCTAAAAATCCAAAAGGAAAGGCACTGACAAAAACGCGATGAAATTCTTTGCAATAATATAAATGAACTTTAAATTCTGAAGAAATATTTCGAAACATCAAGAAAACCTACGCAAAAGTTATTTTTTGTTATATTGTAAGTAAAAAAAACCTAACATTATTTTTTGTCTTTTTACCATTTGAGCACCCCTTTCGTGATTTTTTCATATCATATAAATGTAATTGCTACTGAAAATCTGGCAATCAAAAAGTATCGTAAATGGGGGAGTCTTGAGGTTTTTAAGATTCACTTTTCCTCAACCCCACTCCCAAATGCGTGAACGAACCAATATACACTCCTTGAAATGGAAAAAAGAACACATTGACACCGGTGTGTCAGACCCACCATACTTGCTCCGGACACTGCGAGAGGGCTGTACAAGCAATGATCACACGCACGGCACAGCGGACACACCAGGAACCGCGGTGTTGGCCGTCGAATGGCGCTAGCTGCGCAGCATTTGTGCACCGCCGCCGTCAGTGTCAGCCAGTTTGCCGTGGCATATGGAGCTCCATCGCAGTCTTTAACACTGGTAGCATGCCGCGACAGCGTGGACATGAACCGTATGTGCAGTTGACGGACTTTGAGCGAGGGCGTATAGTGGGCATGCGGGAGGCCGGGTGGACGTACCGCCGAATTGCTCAACACGTGGGGCGTGAGGTCTCCACAGTACATCGATGTTGTCGCCAGTGGTCGGCGGAAGGTGCACGTGCCCGTCGACCTGGGACCGGACCGCAGCGACGCACGGATGCACGCCAAGACCGTAGGATCCTACGCAGTGCCGTAGGGGACCGCACCGCCACTTCCCAGCAAATTAGGGACACTGTTGCTCCTGGGGTATCGGCGAGGACCATTCGCAACCGTCTCCATGAAGCTGGGCTACGGTCCCGCACACCGTTAGGCCGTCTTCCGCTCACGACCCAACATCGTGCAGCCCGCCTCCAGTGGTGTCGCGACAGGCGTGAATGGAGGGATGAATGGAGACGTGTCGTCTTCAGCGATGAGAGTCGCTTCTGCCTTGGTGCCAGTGATGGTCGTATGCGTGTTTGGCGCCGTGCAGGTGAGCGCCACAATCAGGACTGCATACGACCGAGGCACACAGGGCCAACACCCGGCATCATGGTGTGGGGAGCGATCTCCTACACTGGCCGTACACCACTGGTGATCGTCGAGGGGACACTGAATAGTGCACGGTACATCCAAACCGTCATCGAACCCATCGTTCTACCATTCCTAGACCGGCAAGGGAACTTGCTGTTCCAACAGGACAATGCACGTCCGCATGTATCCCGTGCCACCCAACGTGCTCTAGAAGGTGTAAGTCAACTACCCTGGCCAGCAAGATCTCCGGATCTGTTCCCCATTGAGCATGTTTGGGACTGGATGAAGCGTCGTCTCACGCGGTCTGCACGTCCAGCACGAACGCTGGTCCAACTGAGGCGCCAGGTGGAAATGGCATGGCAAGCCGTTCCACAGGACTACATCCAGCATCTCTAAGATCGTCTCCATGGGAGAATAGCAGCCTGCATTGCTGCGAAAGGTGGATATACACTGTACTAGTGCCGACATTGTGCATGCTCTGTTGCCTGTGTCTATGTGCCTGTGGTTCTGTCAGTGTGATCATGTGATGTATCTGACCCCAGGAACGTGTCAATAAAGTTTCCCCTTCCTGGGACAATGAATTCACGGTTTTCTTATTTCAATTTCCAGGAGTATATATATATATATATATATATATATATATATATATATATATATATATATATGGACCAAATTTCCTGAGCATGTCGTTAAACGGTCAAGCTTTTGTACAAAAGAGTCATATTTTGTCAGTTTGCAAGTATGTCAAAACGGGACTGTAAAATGTATATTATGAAAAGATTTTTATTATGTGAAGAAATTTCAATTACTAATGATTGTTATACTATGAATACCGTATAATGTCTCATTAATTAACGAATGTTAATGAAAATTCAGAGACAGGATATATGAATCGTAAGAAGAGGTCGCTGTAAGAAAACTAAGTTCATTTTTGTAGAAGAAACAAATGACTTTTGAAGGAAGCGTAGACTTTCTCCTCTAAAATGACACTTTCGTGCCGCGCGGGATTAGCCGAGCGGTCTAGGGCGCTGGAGTCATGGACTGTGCGGCTGGTCCCGGCGGAGGTTCGAGTCCTCCCTCGGGCATGGGTGTGTGTGTGTGTTTGTCCTTAGGATAAGCTTAGGGACTGATGACCTTAGCAGTTAAGTCCCATAAGATTTCACACACATTTGAACATTTTTTTGACACTTCCGTTTCATCCTTCGATGTACTGAGAGGTAATATTGCTGAAATTCCCTATTACGTATTTTTATAAAATAATGACACTTTCTTTCGTAAATGTTAAGGTACCTAATTATTTTGACATTATCATATTCGTTCAAAGGTGTGTGAATTCCTAAGGGACCTAATTGCTGAGGTTATCAGTCCATAGATTTACACACTACTTTAAACTAACTTAAACTAACTTATGCCAGGAATAACACACACACACACACACACACACACACACGCACACACACACAGCGTGCACACCCATGCCCGAGGGAGGACTCGAACCTCCGACGGGAGAGGCCGGGCAATCCGTCACATAGCGCCTCAAACCGCGCGGCCACTCCGCGAGGCTTCATCATATTGAATTTGTTTAATGAATTTATCTATTTCAGGTAGATGTATCGGGAAATTGTACTCTTATTGTTTGAAGACAAAGCGACTATCGCTCATCGTATCGTGTCGTTTAAGTGTTTTATTCTTCACAAGTCGAACCTGCAGACCTATTCTTATGAAGTCCGATCGACTGTTCGATACCACTTTTCATCTGGAAATCAGAATAGTAAAAATTTCTCGCAGATCAAAACTGGATGCAGTACTGAGACTCGAAGTCTGGCGGTTCTTCACCTTTCGTGGGAAAATGCTCCACCAACTGAGATGATGAAGTACGACTCAGCACCACTTCTCCCTCCCCCCCCCCCCCTACCTCACAGATTTACTTCCATTCTGGAAACATCCCCCCAGACTCTGGCTAAGCCATGTCTCCGCAATATCCTTTCTTCCAGCATCACTTCTCTTGCAAGTTTCGCAGGAAAGCTTCAGTGAAGTTTGGAAGATGGGAGACGACGTGCTGGCGGACTTAAAGTTGTGAGGATGGGTGGTGAGTCGTGCTTGGATAGCTCAGACGATAGATCACTTGCCCGCGAAAGGCAAAGGTCCTGAGTCGGAGTCTTGGTCCGGCAAACAGTTTTAATCTACCAGGAAGTTTCATATCAGCCCACACTCCGCCACGGAGTGAAAATTCGTTATGACCAACATAGTACTGTATTTTGTGGCTAACGTTTCTTCAAACAGTAATGACGCTCGTAACCACCCGGGTATGATACATCGAAAGAATATAGCACGCATGATAAGAAAGTCAAGAACAATAGTGATTCAATGTTCTAAAACAATTAAATACTCTAATAGAAGAAAAAATCGCAACGTCAAGAAAGAGTTGTCCGACATAAGTGAAAGTTGTGTTTTTTACATCTGAAAGGGGAAATCTACTCAAATTTTGCACCAGTACCATAAGAGTGGCACTAGCAGCCCACTATGAGGATACAAATCAGGACTGCTTTAAATACCCGCTGAAATGATCCAAGGGTTAGTTACCTTTGAGATTGGACGTGGTGAGCTGGTGTTAGGAATGCTTTTAAGGCGACAAAGGCTCCTAAATCAACACCTCTCTGAGTTTGGACTTGGTCGTGTAATAGACTACGAGAAACTGAATTTTCCTTCTGCGATACTGCAGAACGACTTGGCAAGAATTTAGTCACTGTACGTGATTGCCATCACAACAGACCCCAAACCGCCGCCATTTGCGACTTCAGTGGTGTCAAGCAAGAGCTCATTGGAGGGCAGGGAGGAGGCATGTTGTGTTTCCTGATGAAAGCTTGTAATGTTGTTGCTTTAATTTGTTCTGAAAGCGGTGCTGATATTCAAGACCATAAAAGTGGGTTAAAAGCTGTGAGCTATCTGAGGAAGTTAACCTTGCATTACTGCGCAACTGTTTCACCAGTTATCCAGTCTAGCTTACCAAATTCCCAACCAGACTAACATTAATTATGATCTTTTAGTACTCATCTTACGATAACCGTTGATATATATATATATATATATATATATATATATATATATATATATATATATAAAGACAATTTAAATAAAAAGAAATAAATCACTTTATATTTGGACATTTATTTTAGCATTGATCATTATCCGTTATAATTTCAGCATATCAAACTTGATTCATAACTAAACTGGTGCCTTATTTAGGATTGTGTAAATGTGAGTTTGTAATCTTACGGAACACATCAAATAGGGAGCCAAGATTGGGAGACTACATACAACACTGCACTCATAAAATAACACACGAAGAACATTGAAACATATGCAAGAGGAAATTAACCACAACCAACCGATTCAATTTTCACCCAAAGAAGTTATGTTCGTAGCGCAATCCTGTCCGTCATGAAATTCCCACACACTGGTATACTAAATTCATACTAACTCTCTGTGAAATCTTCCCGGAAAGAATAGCTGAGGGCTACTTTGATGCTTACACCACATGCTTCACGTGGTCAACTTGGTTTACATAAAGAGTGTAACTAGACAATAATTTTGATAATTAAAATAAATTACATCGAAACGCAATTTATAAAAAAAAACTTTGAACTGGTTACTATCGTCTTACTCTTAACCTGATGGGTCAAACAGTTGTATAAGCACGTAGTACTGGTCTCACAAAGTACACCCCATGTGGGTTGAACATAAAGAAAAGTTGCTATATTGAAAAATATTGTCAAGACAAGACGTTATAATCTCACGCACATTCGCATTTAAGATTGATGATCTTAGTTAGAGTTACTGATCAACACGTGGTTCCACTTCACTCACAAAGTAGTGACAAAGCAACTACCAGAAAATATTCCGAACTTCACACTCGAATTATACTGCGTTGCAATTTAAGATAACATTAGATATTTTAGAGCTAAACCTGAAATAAAGGTGATTAAATTTTCAGTTAGGCTGAACTTAAGAAATCCATTGACCTATGGACTTAGCAGACACGCACTTAGCCGGAGATCTTACCACTTCAGACGCTCGCCGTGGACAGACTGACCTGGTCTCCTACCGAGCGTGGTTAACAGATACAAACGGAAGTGACCAGAGAGGCAGCTTCCTATACCAACATGACAAGGTACGGACAGGACCATACTAAGAATAGAAACCTCTCTGCTTTTAGAAAGCGTAGCTACCTGTTCCAACGTTGGTCCTACTGTTCTCTAGCAGACAGGCTTGTCTGCTACCATCAAGAATGCAACCAGAAATACACTTGCTCATTCATCCTCTCACACAGAAAGGAAGGGGGATGACAGTATCTTATCATATACAGTACATAAAAGAAAGCGGATGTGAGTTCTGTATGAGACTATGTGACATGAATTACATATAAACTGTGTTTTAAAGTGTAGTAGTGTGACAGATCGTTCTTGTTTATGTGTAAAAGTAACACGTTTCACTGCTCAGTCTCCTCCCAGATAGAAACACCACAGTAAATTTAGAAGAGGAATTTATGCCGTAAATGACAACAGATTTAAGAAATTTACATGAAAGAAATCCAACAGAGAGCTTTCATAACCCCAACGCTCCGGGAAAAGACTGTGCAGGGAATTTTCTGGCCATGCTAGGACATTACCAAGCAGGCTCCTCACACCCAACTTAAACCAAAAATGTAAAGAAAAGGCAAAAGGTCACCAGCTACTTGCTAAAACACAATAATATCAACACATCTTTAGAATTTATCAATTTCAAAGAGAAAAAAACAATCTGTGACACCTATTTAAAAGATAGTGCAGACCTAATTCGATCAGCAAGTAAAAACAATGGTCCCTGTGTCATCAATATGAAAACAATTTCTGGTTGTTACCCTTCTGGAGTTCACCAGTATTTGCTCACTGCAAGAGCCAACTGGTCACAGGAAAATTTATGACTGTTTATTAACAAGTAAAATTTATGAAAATAGCAAGGGTGCCACAGCAATTAAAAAAAATATGAAAATAACATCAGTATTATAAAGCAGAACATTACAATGCACAATCCGCTAAAGCAAAAAAAAAAAGATAAGAGAAAAAAACATGTTTTACAAAGTGGTTATCGCAAAAAAATTCTATATCTTATAAAACTAACAATTTGTAGAATTAAAATAAATTTGTGGCACTAATTTAATCACTCTACTATATTTCAGTTAGTTAGCAAACAATGATCACTGTGTCATTATACTGAAACTACAATTAATTATGTGATTGTTACCCTTAAGGGGTTCCTCACTATAAATATGGCCCATGCAAAGTCTAATCGATCACAGTCCAATGAGTATGAATAGCTATCTGACTGATAAACGAAGCAATACCACAGGAATGAATTTACGAAACAAAATACCACAAATCTAATACAACTCATAAAAACATACATTGAGAAATAAAACAGCTCTGAACTTACAATAGTCAACGTCCAAAAAAAACACCAATAAATAAAACACCTGCAAAATACAAGAGTCAATGTAATAAAAAAAATGCCAATAAATCGAACCCCTGCAAAATACACGATCAAAGTTTCTCTGAAAGAACACACGTATATGCATTGGACAAAGAACCGTATAATCACTGTTCACTGGCACACTCAGTAGTTCCACTGTTCCGAGGCACAATATAAGAGGGGGGGGGGGGGGGGGGTTCGTCGCCGCAGCTGTCAGTAGGGATTTTTGTCCATCTGTTGCGTGCAATCCCGCCGTCTCTGCCCTCATGAAGTTTCTCTTAGTGACCCGTGTCATGTACATCTCGATTTGGTTCCTGTTTGCGTTGTCAAATTCGTGCGGTATCCTCGTTTGACACACCAGGTTGATATTCCTGGGCAAGGATGACACTTAATGGCTCTTATCTGTGCCACCCTTAGCAACCAGAGAACACCGAACCATGATTTACTGTCGCTTACAATGGGCTTCTGCCAAGAAATGTTGATAGTCGTCGTTGACGTCTGCAACTTTCTCTGGACAGTACCTGTCAAAAGGCTCCACGCCCCTTTATCCCCTGTCTTCTGTCGTTTCACCGCGGCCGTCTCATCACGGTCGCGTGCGTGTGGTGCGTTGCCAGCAGATGGATTTCCGCGCGGTGGAGCGCTCAGCCATCTCAGGTCATCGCCTCCGGGAAGGGTCGCACTGATGTGGCCGGCCATTAGGCCGGTATTACACTATCAAACTTCTTTGTCAAAGATTTGATCAAAGATGTGATCCGATATTTCGACAAATATATTTGACAAAGATCTTTGACGTAGTGCTAGACGGGGTATTACAGTGTCATCAAAGTTTTCGTCAAAGTTCAAGATGGCTGACAAATACAAATTGTTATTTACCGCAGCAGCTGCTGCTTGTGCCACAATTGCTGTGTGTGCACATGTGATACAGAAGCGGGGAAAAAAAAGGAAACGTACCTGGGTGAAGCCGTGGGTTTCACGACGAGACGAAAAAAGCATTCAGCAAAACTTGTTACGTGAGCTAATAGTGGAAGACGTCAAGTCATGCATCAATTTCTTGCGAATGGATGCGCATACTTTTCAGTGTGTTCTCAGTGAAGTGATTCCTCATATCTCAAAACACAATACTCACCTAAGAACTGCTATATCTGCAGAAGACAGGCTCACTGTAACACTTCGATTCCTTGCTACAGGAGAAAGTTACTCTAGCTTACAGTACAGCACTCGAATTCCACAATGCACATTAAGTAAAATAATACCTGAAACGTATGAAGCAATTTATAAAGCACTAAAGGACCATTGTCTGAAGGTAAATAAATGTTCGATACACTTTATGTTCATGAAGAAAAATTGTTATTATTTTATTTTATTTACATAGCAAATTTCAATTGATGTGTGATACCACAAAATTAATAGAGATGTATGAAGTGCATGAGACGCTTTACAATGTGAGGCACCCTGATTATGAAAATAGATTACGAAGATTGGAGAGATACAAAAATTATATACATACATATTTATAGAATTGAATCCTCTTCCTCTATTCCAGCCTGCTGCAAGGCAGCCTGGATATACCCAGAGGTGGACGGTTGTGCTTGTTGTGCACGGGCTGTCGCATGCAGCAAATCCCACATGTCCATTGATTTCCGCTCCAGACAGTGCATTGTGGCAGTGGTGTATTCCCTGCCACCCACTTTTTCCATTTCACGCAGCTCTGCTGCGATGTGGGCGCCAAGGGTACTGTAGCGCTCTTCATGGACAGGCATGGTTCTGGCAGCATCAGCCATAGCCTTAAGTGTCCTGCTGGCCTCCACCATGGGTCTGTTGCCACGTCTGGTGTGACTTTCCTCCTTTTAGTGGGAGGCCGCTCTTGACGCTGTGGCTGTGGCTGTGCCTCGCTACATGCGACAGGCTCTTGCATCTCATGCTATAAAATAAGAGATAAAAGCCATTAGTTATGTACTTCCTCGCACTTATATAAATCTTATTTATTTACAGGTACCCACAAGCAGAGGAGAGTGGGAGCAAATTGCAGAGGATTTCGAGAAGAAGTGGAACTGTTATAACACTATAGGAGCAATGGACGGAAAGCACATTCGTATTAAATGTCCACAAGCTAGTGGATCTCACTTCTTCAATTATAAATCCTTCAACAGTATCATTTTATTTGCAATGGTAGATGCTTCCTACAAATTTTTGTATGTAGATGTAGTAACTAATGGGCGTGTTGGTGATGCTGGAGTGTTTTCAAACAGCAAACTACGTGAGTGTCTCATTGACTGATCTATGCTCAACATTCCTGAAGGCAAGAAGCTTGGGAACACAAACATTACAACTCCAATGGTAGTACTGGCAGATGACGCTTTTCCTCTGAGTTATAACATTATGAAGCCATACCCCTTAAAAGGAATCACAAAAGAAGAAAAGGTTTTCAATAACCGACTGTCACGAGGGAGAAGATTAGTGGAGAGCAGCTTTGGCATTCTTACAAGTTGTTTCAGGATTTTTCTTACTACCATTAATCTGCCTCCTGAAAAAGTTAGCACAATTACGCTGGCTGCCTGCACATTGCACAACTTGTTAACTGAGAGAAGAAAACACTTGTACACTCGTCAGGAAACAGTGTCTGCCGTAGTAGGAGACTGCACTTATCTTGAGACACAAAGCACTGAGGACCTACAGCGAATGGAACCAATAGCTTGCCAAGCTGCTCCTGGACGTCCAGTACACGGGAGAGCAGTTAGGGAATACATTTTACAATGGCGCTAGGAAAGTGTCCAGGCAAAATAATCACATTTAGTTACGTAAAATGTAAACAAGTGTACATACCCCAAACATTTCTTCGAATGTCGGTGTGGCACGTTCACTTTCACTTTCCGTGCTTTCTATATTGCACACACTCTCGTCCGCCTCTGTTGCCTGGTCGAGAAATTTGAGCATTTGGAACCGTACACTTGTGGTGTATATGCCGCCTGTGCACTGGCTCCACTTTTGGTTTTATGCATCTGCAATATTAGTAATGAAAATAATTTAAACTACTTATAGGTTATGTAAACATTATTGTATGCTTCAAGTCGCTGCAGTGAACAAATTAATGCTAATCATTTGTATGACATGTAGGCTTTACTTGCATAAATAAATATAAATGAATATGTCAATACGTACTTTTGCTTTCTCGTACGAGTAGCTAGTGCGGAGGCCATTTATCTTCCTCTTGATATCCTCAGTCGTACATCCAGGCTGTATGTCACGGCTAATAATCTCTGCTATATTTTTGTAACTCTCCAATCTTCTTAATCTATTTTTATAATCAGGGTGCCTCACATTCTAAAGCGCCTCATCTGCTTCCAATTAATTTTGTGGTAGACGCCACACACCAATTGTATTTTGCAGCCATGTTTACATACACTAAAGATGACAGAACGCTCCAGCGATGCTGGCGCTCCACGTGGTAACATATCGCATTGCAGTGAACAGAAGACAAGCGATTTCTTTGATCAAATCTACGGCCTCGCCCTAGATTTGATCAAATATCGGACGACATTTGTCAAAGTTCCCTATTACACCATCAAATATCTTTGACAAAGATATTGGACAAAGAAATTTGATAGTGTAATACCGGCCTTAGCTCCGGGTGCAAGGGAAAGTGTTTGCCCCGCAGCCCTTCTTTTGTTGTCGACCGCGCTCCCGAAGTGGCCCGGTTGACCGTGAGTCCTGTTGGGAAACCCGCCTGTTTACATCTAGTCCTCCTCCTCGCTGCTCCCGCTGTCTCGTAAGAGTTTAGCCGGTTCGCTTTCACGTTCTCAACTGCATTCACAGAAATTGTTCATCATAGTTATGTGATTACAAAATTTCATACATAATACCATTTAGTACGGTCTTTCACAATTTTTGAGAACCAAAGTAAGACTTATTTTTTTAAATAAATAAGTTAGATGAATCGACAATATAAAAATAAAAGTTAAATGACTTGACAATATAAAAAATAAAAGTGAAATGACTTGGCAGTATAAAAATAAAAATTAAATGAACTGACAATATAATATCTAAATCCACATCACTAATGTGGCTCACTTGGGTTTTAATAAATGAAATGCTACTTATTAATTCACTAAAACGAATAGGATTATGCCTTGTGCAAGTATAGGTCAGGACAGCATAGGGTTCACATGTTATTTACACATACACACATGCACACCTGTTGTCTATACAACAAACTAACTACCCATAAACATATATTACTCAAAATTCTACTTCAATCCACTACTAGTTAATCCAACAAGCTACTTCAATGCTACATCAACACAGTGTTTGTACCACTACAACATTGTTCTAATTCGTCCTCTTCTTGACGCTTGCGGCATATGTATTGTCACATGATAAATATGGAGAAACTTTCCTTAAACATACGTAAAAAGAACAATGGTTATTTACACGCCAAAACATTTATACCAATTGACACACCTGATAAGAGACTCGCAATTATACATTTATCATACTCACATGTTTATACATAAAACAGTAAGACAATTTCATCTAAAATTACGTTATCACAAGAATTAATAACATAGATGACTCTGAGAATGGTAAAAATATTTTCATCATACAGGTTATACTACATTTTCTTACCTATTTTGCTGCAATTTCGTTCCTTCTTTAAGTTACCATTCGCTTCCAAATCAGTTATTTCGCCTGTGGTGGTTATTCTGAATTCATTTCTCATGAATGGCAAAATTGTGGTCTCCTCTATCCTGTAAAACAGTTTCATCTTAACATATTGAACTTACAACAGACACAAAAGATCCGAATCCTCCTGTAGTTTAAATGACAAATGTTTTGCTTCATCCTTGTTACATTAAACCAAGCTTTCCTTCAGTCCCATAATCAAAATTATTTAATATTCCTCTACCTTCAAGAGGGACATTTCTGCAGTTCAACTCATATACGCTGCAGTGCATCCCGCACCAGCGAAAACAGTAAGCTTTAATGCTCACAGCATCAGCAAAACACATAAACGTCACTTTTCTAGGACAAGTATTAAAGCAGAATAATTTTTCAGGCTCTGGTTCAACATCAGTCAAGACTACAAAAAGGATCCATATTTCTGTTCCATTCTCCATTTGTTGAAAAACTGCTCGTATTTGACTACCACAATACTATTTCAGGGCCACGTAAATAACACAAACCACAACTCTTCTTTCACCTTGAAGGGAATCAATCTACTTACGAAATCCACAGACAGCACTTTACGTACTCAGCTATAAAGAACAAAAAAGATATATCATCAATATTAACATATTATCGCATATTGGGAAGCCAATGGTTAAACAATCGTATTATTGCATCCTGTTTTCAAGATTCTAAACGTACTCATTCCTTTCTCAGAGTTCTCCTATCTTAAAATATTCATACAGCACGCATACTGTAGTAAGAGATCCTCATTTATACTGACAGATATAGTATAGTAATAGATAGATAGTGGCACTGAAAGCAGAAAATCGGAAACAAGGCTACTGACAGCTGGAGACCTGGGTTTGCCAGACCCATAATACCCACAGATCGGATATTCCTCTGAGTTTTGCATTAATTCAACACAGATCTTGCTTCTCTCAGGAGCGACTCTTTTCAATTTACACAAAAAAACCATAAACAGCATTTCCCTCGTTCACAAAGAAACCTTTTATCTTCACATTTGAACCAACCTAAATCCTAATTGCAAAAGGAAAGAAAAAAAACTAAAAACATCACTTCAATCAATCACATAGAAACATCTTTATCATTATTTTTACCAACATATTATTCAAAATGCATATGTCACAAATGTAAACTAATCATTTCTTTCTCCTCACCGTCCTCTCTACTCCTTGCTGTCCTCTCTATACGCCCTATGTAGTCATTTGCCATGTCACTCATTTGTTCCGATTGGGCGCCTTCTGCGCTGATCATTTGTCATTGACGATTTTGTTCATTTCCATTTGCTGGATTATGTCTAGGGTTGGCCAGCCGAATTCCAATATCATGTGGTGCTCCGCCTACAATCCTATTCCCACCGTGTTCATCGTAGTATCGATTCTTGTTGCCATACCTGTTGCGTTCACGATCTTGTCCCCGTCCTCGATCATTTCCGTTGTTCCACCTGTGTTCGCGACTGTTACCCCAGTTTGTATACGGCCGGTCCCGATTATTGTTCCGTTCGCGTCGCGACGACCAGTCACGCCGTTGATTAGTACTACGGCCACGACTGCGGTCACGCTGCAGTGCCCCGTAATAACTTTGTGCCTGATTAGGCGGGCATTCTCCTGTATTGTATTCCAACTCTTGGAGAAGTGTCTTAAACGTTTCCACGTCCTCTTTGCATCGTCCCGCAAGAATGACGTGTCGCAAGTGCATCGGCAATTTGGTGATGCATATCCTAATTAGTTGCACAGGCCCGTATGGGTCGTATAAAAATTGATTTGCCTGCAGCATGTGGTCGAATAGGCGTGCTGGCCTGCCGAAACCAGACTGGTTCAAATTTGGCAGCATAATTATGCCATGCTTGACCCTACCTTGTGCCGCTTCCGACCAATAGGCGGACAGAAAGGCTTGTCGAAACCCCCGAGTGGAGTTGCAGTGACGCGCTGCCGACCTCATGCGAATCGCTGGTTCGCCTTCCAAATAGCCACACATATATTCTATCTTATGTGAACTTGCCCAGTCGGGGGGAAGACAGAACTCAAATTGCTCGAGCCATGCTCGTGGATGTATTCCTTTCTGCGAATTTCGAAATATCTCAAACTTTCTCACCGTAAGGAAATGTTTGAAATCAAATCCCCGCATTTCCTCCCGGCGAGGCCCTTGAATGTTTCTATTTTTCTCATGTCTGCCCCTCAAAATACATTCTTCCCTGTCGTCAAAATCTCCTTCGTGGCCGGAGTCCCTCTCTGCACTGTGTGTACAGCTATTTTTAGTGCTATTGGCGAGTTCGGAATCACACCCAATGCGGCTTTCCAGATGCGCCACGCGTTCTTGTAATTCGCCTGTTACAGCTTTGTGCCGCCTGTTCATTTCGAACTGTCCCTTCTGAAATCTAAGAAGCGAATGCACTTCTTCGGTCTCTGCGACCGCTACCTGTGTAGTATTGTTATTGCTCTCCATCACCTTCATCGTGCCTACGATGTCCACTAATGCCGCAATCTTATTATGTATTTGTCAGTTGTCCTCCGCCCCAGTCTGCTTCAATTGTTCTACTTGCTGTTCGAGTGCGTGAATCGCATGACCGTTGTCCTCTACTGTGTTGCTAACGGACGCGGGACAATGCGTTTCCGCCTCCTGGACCCTCGAAAGTACCTGCTGGAGTTCTCTTTGGCATTCTTCTCTCAGCGCTTGGAAGTTCCTAAGTAGCTGTTCCTCGCTCTCTTTCGATTCCGCATCGCGCCTCCGCTTGCCCTGTTCTAAGGCTTGCAGACGATCATCGATTTGTTCAAATGTATGGCCTAATTCTTTCATAATACCACTTTTTATTTCACTTGCCAGATTGTTTATTCTTTGTGAGATATCATCGGACACTCTCTGCATCGACTTGTCGACTTTATTTGTCTGCTGGATTAGTTTTTCGTCTATTTGTTCGCCTAGCTCGCGGATCGATTTTTCAGTTTTCTGCGTCATTTGTTCGCCTAGCTCGCGGATCGATTTTTTAGATTTCCGCGTCATTTGATCGCCTAGCTCTAGGATCGATTTTTCAGATGTTTGCGTCATTTGATCGCCTAGCTCTAGGATCGATTTTTCAGATTTCTCAGCGTTTTCTTTATTTTGTTGTAATAAGGCTTTCATGAGTTCTGCCAGATCAATTTGGTTAGTTGGAGGCAAATTAATTTCTGGCTCTGATTTGAGCGCGTTCGTCCTGTTTTGCATTTTCTCTGAAGTATTCCACAATGCATTTTCGGAACCGTCCGACGCGTTAATATTCGAAATCAAATTATCGCCTTGGTCCATGATGCTTAAGTTGTTGGACCGCCTACTTTTAGCTTGGTTACATGTCTGCATTAGTTCAATTTATACCCGGTACGCAACACACTAATTAGAATAAATGTATCGCCCAAAAATTACGACAGTCACAGGAAAGGTACCCAAACTAGTACGCACTTTTCCACACGCAAAAAAAATTTATATCTTTGATCGAAGTCAGTGCAATTTACAAGCGAGAAAAAAAACACATACATATAAAACACACAAATACAGAAAACAAAACAAGGCAAACAACACAACGCCGCTCAACAACGCCGTGAATCTTTTGAAAGTCTGCTCAGAAACAACGCAGAAGTTGTTTGAGCGCTGCAGAGAAAAAATTAAGGTTATACAACGCTCGCAATATAACGTTTCAGAGATTCCAGAGTCTAGCGGAATCACGGAACAGGGTCGCCATGTGTAATGTTGTTGCTTTAATTTGTTCTGAAAGCAGTGCTGATATTCGAGACCATAAAAGTGGGTTAAAAGCTGTGAGCTATCTGAGGAAGTGAACCTTGCATTACTGCGCAACTGTTTCACCAGGTATCCAGTCTAGCTTACCAAATTCCCAACCAGACTAACATTAATTATGATCTTTTAGTACTCATCTTACGATAACCGGTGATTTTATATATATATATATATATATATATATATATAAAGACAATTTAAATAAAAAGAAATAAATCACTTTATATTTGGACATTTATTTTAACATTGATCATTGTTCAGTTATAATTTTATAATTTCATCATATCAAACTTGATTCATAACTAAACTGGTGCCTTATTTAGGATTGTGTAAATGTGAGTTTGTAATCTTACGGAACACATCAAATAGGGAGCCAAGATTGGGAGACTACATACAACACTGCACTCACAAAATAACACACGAAGAACGTTGAAACATATGCAAGAGGAAATTAACCACAACCAACCGAGTCAATTTTCACCCAAAGAAGTTATGTTCGTAGTGCAATCCTGTCCGTCATGAAATTCCCACACACTGGTATACTAAATTCATACTAACTCTCTGTGAAATCTTCCCGGAAAGAATAGGTGAGGGCTACTTTGATGCTTACACCACATGCTTCACGTGGTCAACTTGGTTTACACAAAGAGTGTAACTCCACAATAATTTTGATAATTAAAATAAATTACATCGAAACGCAATTTATAAAAAAAAAACCTTGAACTGGTTACTATCGTCTTACTCTTAACCTGATGGGTCAAACAATTGTATAAGCACGTGGTACTGGTCTCACAAAGTACAACCCATGTGGGTTGAACATAAAAAAAAGTTGCTATATTGAAAAATATTGTCAAGACAAGACGTTATAATCTCACGCACATTCGCATTTAAGATTGATGATCTTAGTTAGAGTTACTGATCAACACGTGGATCCACTTTACTCACAAAGTAGTGACAAAGCAACTACCAGAAAAAATTCTGAACTTCACACTCGAATTATACTGCGTTGCAATTTAAGATAACATTAGATATTTTAGAGCTAAACCTGAAATAAAGGTGATTAAATTTTCAGTTAGGCTGAACTTAAGAAATCCATTGACCTACGGACTTAGCAGACACGCGCTTCGCTGGAGATCTTACCACTTCAGACGCTCGCCGTGGGCAGACTGACCTGGTCTCCTACCGAGCGTGCTTAACAGATACAAACGGAAGTGACCAGAGAGGCAGCTTCCTATACCAACATGACAAGCGATGGACAGGACCATACTAAGAATAGAAACCTCTCTGCTTTTAGAAAGCGTAGCTACCTGTTCCGACGTTGGTCCTACTGTTCTCTAGCAGACAGGCTTGTCTGCTACCACCAAGCATGCAACTAGAAATACATTTGTTCATTCATCCTCTCACTCAGAAGGGAAGAGGGATGACAGTATCTTATCAGATACAGTACATAAAAGAAAGCGGATGTAGGTTTCCGTATGAGACTATGTGACATGAATTACACATAAACTGTGTTTTAAAGTGTAATAGTGTGACAGATAGTTCTTGTTTATGTGTAAAAGTAACACGTTTCACTGCTCAGTCTCCTCCCAGATAGTCAGAAACACCACAGTAAATTTAGAAGAGGAATTTATGCCGTAAATGACTACAGATTTAAGAAATTAGCATGAAAGGAATCCAACAGAGACCTTTCAAGCTGGTTCCACCTCGTTGCCAATGGTGGCCGTGTGCCGGTTAGGAGGAGGCCAGTTGAGGGCCTGTAGCCAATCTGCCTGCGATTTAGACACACTGGACCTACGCCATAAATTATGTGCTGGAATGCGATTGCGTATGACAGCAGGGACATTCTCGTGGCTATCCCAAGCACACTGACAGCAAATCTGTACGTCCGTCTGGTGATTCGATTTGTTGTGGTGCTATTCATGAACGGCATTCGAGGGGGCGTATTCCAAGAGGATAACGCTCGCCCACATACCGCTGTTGCAACCCAACATGCTGTACAGAGTGCCGACATGTCTTCTTGCCCAGCTCGATCACCAGATCTGTCTCCAGTCGAGCACAAATGGAACATCATCGGACGAAAACTCCGGCGTGATCCACAACCAGCATCAACTGTCTCTATATTGATAAATCAATGCAACAGGTACGGAACTCCATGCCAGAAACTGACATCCGGCACCTGTACAACACAATGCATGCACGTTTGCATGTTTGCATTCCAAATTCGCGGTTATACCGGTTATTAATGTGCCAGCATTTCACATTTGGAATGGATTATCTCGCGCTTACATTAACCTGTGATCTTAAAATGTTAATCAGTTGAATATGTTACCTAGACAAATGCATTCCCGAAATTTCATTACCATACATTAATTTTTTTTTGGGTTCTGTGAGTGTTTTTCTGTCAGTGTATATACTGGTGTCTGTTAAGTTATTAACCACATCACACCATCGCATTTGTAATGTTCTTTCCAGAAGCAAACTCATATCCAGTGAAACACGTATGTAACATAGCAGCGATGGCGAGGCATTGTAGCATCTGTGACCAGAGAGTATGCGCTTGACCGCGCGAGTGTTGCGAGCGGTTCTCAGTCAGTAGCAGTCAGTCTGTCGTTGCGAGTCTGTCAGTCTGTCGTTGCGAGTCCGTCAGTTCAGTCGTTGCGAGTCTGTAGCTCTGTCTAGTTGAGAGCAGTACTCAGTCTGTAGTCGTCATGCAGAGCGGTCGGTCAGTAATAGCAGCCCAGTGCGGTTGTGTGATGTAGGCGGTCGGCAACACTGGTCAAGATGAGGAATAAGGTATACTGTTAATTAATATAATCATTAGATAATGAAAAATTTTATTTATTGTAATTATTCTCCAACAAGTCTCCCAATAATAATTTTTTATTTCAAAAGCATTTTCTCAAAAATTTAATTTTTTATTGAACTCAAGATTTCGTTGCACTTCCCATTTCATTCCACTTCTTTTGAAGAAAAACTCCACTATAATCACAAAAAAAAGAGAATATTATTATTTGCAATGCAGTTCCTCCAAGCGGTGCGCAACAACAAGAGCAGATATGTGACATCCATTTATTCTGAGGTAAGACTTTAATTCTGATTGTTTTACACAGGGCCAAAGACCGATATTTCGGTTTAATTAAATTTTCTTATCACTGAATGGACTTTGATTTTTCATGAGGAATTTATATTTGAGTCAGATTGCGAATTTCACAATTTTTGTTGCCATTGTCATTACATTTATTTTCTTTAAAAAATTGCGGTGGGGAGGTTACACTTGGCGACACCCATTCCAGGATCGTATTTCGTTGAGAGTCTTTTGAGCAACAGTCAGATATCTGCTCTTATTTGCTTAAGTATAATTAGGATTTGGCGCTACGCTTTTATTAATCTTGCGACTTTCTCTCTACAGGTCAACGGCAATTTGTTGCTTTGTTGTATTTGTGTGTTGCTTTTGCATTGTGTTGATTTGTTTTGTGAAAAATTTTGACTATTGTAAAAATGCCGCGAAAGACTGTGAATAGTGTATCGCGAAGTATTGTGAATGAAATTACCGACTTAAACAACGAGACCGATAGTAATTGTGATACGCAACGTAATGGTGACAATCCTGCGTTCACTAACAATCAGTGCATTCCAACCACTAATGATGACTTTTGTCTTAATGATGAACAAACGAACTCAATTGTCTCGTCTGTTAATTTGACGACAATTGATGACGCGGGACGCTCTATAGTAATGAGCGCTGCCGAGCTTAACACACCCGATTTAGAAAATCCAAGTAATGTACAGACAAATTTGTCTAATGAAAATGAACAGGATACACAAAGTACGACGGATTTATTTAATTCCGAAATAGTGAGTGACAGTGTAGGTCCGACTGATAATCCTTTTTGTAAATTGCAGAATGACCAAATGGTCACACAAAGCGCGACAATTCGAGGTACACAATCAAACAGCACAGATAATGGAGTAGGTAATGTTACTTTGGATCAATTTATAGCAATAATGCTACAGTTTAAGAACGAACAGAACGAAAAACAAGACAACCTTAGTGAGCAGAATAAACAGTTAAATAAAAAACTTGACAATAATAACGAAAATCTCAAACAACTTAGGGAAGATAACAAACAACAAAATGAAAACCTCAAGCAACTTAGTGAACAGGTCAGACAACAAAATGAAAAATTTGACGACAATTCGAGGCAGCTTAGTGAACAAATTAAAGCTGTTGCCGCGCAGTGTCATGACACTAAGGAACAGTTGCGCGTGGAAATTGAGGCTTGTTCACAAAAAAATAGCGAAGAAATAAAGTCTGTTGCGCAAGAATTAAGGGAAATGCAAACAGCCGCGACAGATACACTCAGAGACGAAATTAGCGGAGTCGCTAAACAATGCTCTGAAAAAGCTGCACAATTACGGGACGAGTTTAGAGCAATGACGGTAGAACTTTCGCGCACTATGGACGCAAAGATAGACACGAAATTCGAACAGCAGAACACTCAGATTAACGAGCGCTTTAATCAGCACATACAGAACAGTGATACGCGTTTCCGCAGATTTATTCAAGATCAAAACAAAGTAAAACGACAAGTCATGGAAACAATCACTGCACAGAGACAAGAGGACAAACGTAAAATATTCGCGAAAGCGAAGACGTATGTAGACAATAATATTACTACAGTGTCCGACAAAATTAATACCATAGAACAATTGAACGCGGAATTACGGGATGAAATTTCTGACCTTAAATCAAAAACAGATACACACACAGTAAATATTCAAACAGTGACAAATAGGTTCGAACAATTAGATCTAACACAGGATTGTGATGTTATCAAAGGTGATGTTAAAAAACTGGGCGAAACTACGCGCAAGTTGCAAAAACAGATTAATGCGTCTGATTCTAAAACCGATGATCAGGTTAAAATACTGACTGAAAAATGTGATGAATTGGCCAGTCGTATTGATGCTATCGAAAATACTAATGACAATAAATCAGACGATACTGCACCGGTTTCATTTATCCAAACGCCTGAATTTCAAAATTTACAGCAGACTATTAATGAGATCGATTCATCTAACAACACGTTACGTAGGAAGTTATCAAATTTACAACAAGAAGTAACAGAAATGAAAAACACTTCTGTTAATAATACGTCACAGAATCCGCCACTTTGCGAGCATTTGTCAGAGTCACGCAGCGCATATCATGTGAGCAATTTACAGAGACTACGAGACGTAAAATCCGAAAAGCCACGCGACTTAAAATCTGAAAAGCTACGTAACTTGAAGTACGAAATGACACAGACGAACAGATTCACATACAAACCTGAACGTGTTCTCAAATTCGGTGACGAGAACATAGATTATGAGCAATTTTTATCCGCAAGAAAATGTAAGGAATTTAATAATGGCAGAACACAGATACACGATTTGCACTGTATACGACAATTTATTTTTGTACTTTCACCGCTATTGCCTGTAATGCAGAAGCTAGCTTTGAACCTGAGGCGACAATTTGCTATTGTATTTTCATCAGCATTACGTTTTATGCAGAAACTGGAATTTGCAAGAATACAGCGATTTACTTTTGGAATTTTACCGCTATTGCTTGCAACACAAAAGCTAAAAATTATTTGCAGTGCGTAATTGACCTCAGGGGATTCATTACGCTTTAATGAATATGTGCCGTAGCGAGCATAGGGCCCCGAGCTGTAGTAGTGCTGTTTCATCTTTAGTTTTCTGCACTGCTGCCTTTTCTTCTACTATCCTTTATATCTATCAAAATTGCTCTTTAACTATTGCTCTACCTAGAATTAAGAAAAATGACAAAGAAAACCCGATGTGACAAATCTTTACCGAATGTGACAATTTTCATTAGGCACTCCAGAATCACGAGAACTTAAATAACAGATAAAAATCGTAATCATCAGTATGTGTAAAATTAACAGCAAACGCATTTTTTGGTAACAATAGACGTTTTCCACCACAATAGCATGAAAGTCAGCCGCTTAGCATACGTAACCAACAATGCAGTCTACAAGGTCAACCAAACTTTAATGTTTCGCCGCGTGCACGTATAGTCCCAGCTCCAACAAATAGTAACGCATGGCAGCAAAGAAATAACCACGTACAGACAACACTCTATTTCAACTCGTATCGCAATGCGCCGTATAGAAATTACTATCATGACAGACGTAAAAAAAAAAAAAAAAAAAAAAAAAAAAAAAAAAAAAAAAAAAATGATGAGCACAATTTTCAGCGTACATTTAATAACAGTCGATCTTATGAGCAGCAACAACTCGTAGTAGTGTATGGACACGCATGTTACGAGCTAGAAACATTTCTCCGATCTATATATCCAAGTACCACGCTTCTTCGAACCCTTGTGAAAGATTAATGAAGGAAATTGGTAAACTGTGTAGAATATACTGCCACAAAAGACATATTGATTGGGATACACACATACTCTCATTCCAAGATGTAATTAATTCCATTCCAAATGAATCCACTATGCTATCTCCGACTGTTATACTGAAAAACGTTGAACCACCGAACAAAATTAAAGAATTAATAGAATTTCCCAAAAGTCGTCGCCTACGACACCACGAAATAATTGACATTGCGCTGAACAACATCAAACGTGCCGCAGAGCGCCGGAGAAGACAGCAAAAACAGGTTTGTACACGCCGCGTCTTTCACGTTGGACAGAAGATACTAGTGCGTACACACTATTTATCCAGCAAATTAAAAGGTAAGTGCAGTAAATTTGAACTTCTATACGCAGGTCCATATCGGATTCGCAGCATCCCTCACCCCAATGTTGTACACGTCGAAACTTTGAGAACCAGAAAATCGAAAGGCAATCACCATATCTCAAACATTAAACCGTTTATTGAGTGAAAACACTGTATGATTCAACACACTATGATGCCATTTACTAATGCAATTAATTCACCTGACTAATTACTGATGATTATCGTATTTTTCTTGGCAAGTGCCCGGCAAGGTAAGGTTAGCAGGTCACTCTTCTTGTCGTTACACATCAGACCGTGCATATTTTTCCAGATGAATTTACACATTTATGACTATTTCTGCAATTATATTTATGTGACTACTTATTGATGATTATCGTATTTTTTCTTGGCAAGTGCCCGGCAAGGTAAGGTTAGCAGGTCGCTTTTCTTGTCGTTACACATCAGACCGTGCACATTTTCCATTTTTTTGTGTATATGATTGTACTCCAGTTTTGTTTGTATGTATTGTGAAATAGTTAAGTTATAACACACACCAGTCGACTTTGACATTTTTTTTGCCTTATGACATCTCAACATCGTGACTGTTTCACATTTTTTTTTTGCTACTGCATTGTATTATTCTGTGTATATTTTTGTTTTTTGAACACTGTCAACGTCTTTAACATATTACGTTTTCTGTCATGTTATGCTGTATGGTTAATTGTGTCACCATAAACCAGTCATTATCTAGGGGGTATATGATTTAAATGCAGGACATTAATCTTTGTTCATCAATTTCAGAAAGGAATGATGATTCTAAGAAATAAATTTAACATAAATGGGAATTTCACCTACGGAATAAACGAAAGGAGATGCAATAACTTTATGAGGAAGAGTAAATGGATCAGGATTAACAAACATTAACAAGAATATACTATACTCATCACAGAATAGCAGTCTTAACTAATTTTTTCTTTCAGAATACAAGGTGATTGATGCAGGCTGTCAGAGAGAACTACACATCTTAGTTTTAGTGATGAAATATGCTAGAGATAAGGAATAGTTATGAAATGAGTAATGAAGTGATTTTTTGCAGATGATAATGAATACTGATGAATAATGATGAAGGATATGGTATTATGAATAATGAAGTTTTTCTTTACAGGTGATGATAATAGTGAAGTTATGATGATATGGATAATGAAGTTTTCTTTACAGATGAGGATAATGTTGAAGTTATGTATTTATGCTACGTAGTTATTTAAGTATTTGTTGCAGTTTGTTTTGACAGCAGGTGTTATATTGCATAGTAGGATGACGGAAAGTTTTGAAAAGGACAGCTATGGAACATATTTTATACACATTTCACTACCTGTTAATTCGAAGTTCACTACTTTTCAGCATAGTGTGCGTTTCTTCTTTCAGGTCAATAATCCATTTTGTAATTTTTCCAGGAGAAGTTTTTCATGATACTTACTAAACCTGTTACTTATTATACCTGTTCTAGTACTTGCATTTTTATATTTTTTACCCATTTGTGTTTATCGTTTATAAATGTGATCACATGTACTGCCTTGTTACATAATCTTGCTACAGCTGACTCATGACGAATGACGTTACCTATCCTCATTTGCAGCAATAGGTCAAAAGCAAAAAGTATTATGCCTCAGCAATTAATTATCGATCCGAACGCAATGCATTGCTACCAAAAAAATGTATTACCAGTCCCACATAATGTCACTAGTTTATGATAATTCTGAATAATACTGATCAACTCTGAATAGCATGTCACTTGAGTAATGACCTCTTAATGAGACTATATTCAAAATAATGCTTTGTCACTAGCTAATAACTGCCACTGTCTATTATAATGATACTACGTATAATGCCTGTGATTATTAATGATTTGCCTGTAATTAACTGATTTTAATAATGACTTTGTAATGGTCTGAATACTACTGAAGGAGGAACACTGTTTATTGTAATGTTACCACTTATAATGCTTGTGATTACTAATGATTTGACTGTAATTAACTGATTTTAATAATGCCTTTGTAATGATCTGAATACTACTGAATGAGGAACACTGTTTATTGTAATGAGTACTTGTAATGCCCATGATTATTAATGCTATGACTGTAATTAACTGATTTTTAATAATGACTTCGTAATAATCTGAATAATACTGAATGATGATTATATTCAATACTTGCTGGCCACTGAGTGCCAATAATTAATGTCACTCCACGAATTGTGATTAATTATGCCATTGATTAGCTCTTGTTTCCAATGTTGATACTTTGTTATTTGAAATGAATGTGACTGTTTAATAATGCTTTGTAATTAGGAGAAGGCTAATAATTCTTAATATATTGGAATTTCAAATGATTAATTAACGATGCCATACTTTGTTGTTGGAAATGAATGTGACTGTTTCATAATGCTTTGTAATTAGGAAAAGACTAATGATTCTTAATAGATTGGAATGACACATAATTAATTAACTATGGTACTGTTTAATAATGCTTTGTAATTAATTAAGGCTAATAATTCTTACTATATTGAAATGACAAATGATCAATTAATTAACTGTAATTAGACAAATGATTAATTAACGACAAATGATTAATTAACTGTAATTAGACAAATGATTAATTAACTGTAATTAGACAAATGATTAATTAACGACAAATGATTAATTAACTGTAATTAGGAAAAGGCTAATGATTATTGGAATGACAAATGATTAATTAACTGTAATTAGGAGAAGGTTAATGATTCTTGATTATACTCTGTAACTGAAAAGAATGCGATTATTTCATAATGCTTTGTAACCAGGAAAAGAAGGCTACTGATTCTATGTAAAACAATTAATGAACATTTTTCTGTAATACTACATACTTGGTACAGAAATGTTCAATAACTGGGCTATGAATGCCACAAACTACTAATTAAGTCTGTAATTGTCAATATTATGTGACATAATGTCCTTCTCCTCATAAGCTAACTACCCTGAATTACTGCAATGTCCATTTGTCCTGTTTATCCTAGTGATCATGGAGCACTATCTTTGGTTTTGCACTAATTCTACGTTGGTGTGCCTTGTAAGAGTGTGGTGTTGACACGACATGCTGTCCACCACCATGAGCGATGAAGACATTATTATGGTCCCACTGTTTGGTGTACCTAATGTACTGCCAAAATGAAAACATGGAACATTACTACGACAGTTCAGTGTCTTTGCTACACTGATAAATTCTGATGGGAAAAGAACTTCAAGTTGTGTCACTTGGTGTTGTACTTCTGTGGAAAGATATGGACTTTCAGAGCAGCTGTGTGCAATCTAAAGTGCTACAACCATGATGCAATCCTTCCCTTTCCTATCCTGATTCTTGTCACATAAAGAAAAAATTTTTTTGGTAACATCATTTATGTTCATAGGTTATACATTTTTCGATTCGCTGAACTCCAATGCGAGTACACTTATGTCACTTGTCAACATAATATTTTTTTGCCAGTCTGTTTATTTGTTCTGAATATGCTAAAGAATTTTTTCAGTGCCTGTGCACTTTATCTGTCAAATAATTTGTATATACTTTTCTGATTTGCTACTATGTTTTGTACTCACATTTTGTCTTTGTCTGATATATTTTGTACTTAGTGCGTGTGCACAACATTTAAATACTCTGTAAGTTGTAGAATTTTGTTAATTAAAGAAAAATTTTGCCGCGCTTGGCAAGTCCAAATGACTCACCATCGCTGCCAAATTTTTGCCCCCCCAGTGGAGGGTTATGAAACACGTATGTAACATAGCAGCGATGGCGAGGCATTGTAGCATCTGTGACCAGAGAGTATGCGCTTGACCGCGCGAGTGTTGCGAGCGGTTCTCAGTCAGTAGCAGTCAGTCTGTCGTTGCGAGTCTGTCAGTCTGTCGTTGCGAGTCCGTCAGTTCAGTCGTTGCGAGTCTGTAGCTCTGTCTAGTTGAGAGCAGTACTCAGTCTGTAGTCGTCATGCAGAGCGGTCGGTCAGTAATAGCAGCCCAGTGCGGTTGTGTGATGTAGGCGGTCGGCAACACTGGTCAAGATGAGGAATAAGGTATACTGTTAATTAATATAATCATTAGATAATGAAAAATTTTATTTATTGTAATTATTCTCCAACAAGTCTCCCAATAATAATTTTTTATTTCAAAAGCATTTTCTCAAAAATTTAATTTTTTATTGAACTCAAGATTTCGTTGCACTTCCCATTTCATTCCACTTCTTTTGAAGAAAAACTCCACTATAATCACAAAAAAAAGAGAATATTATTATTTGCAATGCAGTTCCTCCAAGCGGTGCGCAACAACAAGAGCAGATATGTGACATCCATTTATTCTGAGATAAGACTTTAATTCTGATTGTTTTACACAGGGCCAAAGACCGATATTTCGGTTTAATTAAATTTTCTTATCACTGAATGGACTTTGATTTTTCATGAGGAATTTATATTTGAGTCAGATTGCGAATTTCACAATTTTTGTTGCCATTGTCATTACATTTATTTTCTTTAAAAAATTGCGGTGGGGAGGTTACACCAGGCATAGCATATTTTTATTAAATCAATATTTCTCTCACTTTTTTCTGCCAGTAAGGAATGATACGTTGTGGCTAGTAGAATGGTTCAAATGGCTCTGAGCACTATGGGACTTAACAGCTATGGTCATCAGTCCCCTAGAACTTAGAACTACTTAAACCTAACTAACTTAAGGACATCACACAACATGTGGCTAGTAGAGTTAAGGGACAAATTAAAGCTGTTGGTAGATATTGGCCACAATTTTGCTTGTTAAAGAGAAAGAGAATTCCTGTAAATTGTACATTTGGACAGATAAAGCAAGATGCCTTCAACTGAAGATTGGTGGAAGTACACCTAAGTTTGGAAGGTGCCGGAGACGTAGAACACGAGTTTCAACTGTGTGGGTCAGGACTAGTCACCCCATACAATGGGTTGATCGGCAGACATTTTCTACCCCAACATAGGGCTAAGTTAGACTAAGTGCGAAAAGTATTAAGATTACAAGGGCAACACATATCCCTAAGAGTGGAGGACGAACCGAAAGAATACGTGTTAGTGGCCGATCAGGCGTCTGATGGGGAAATCGAACCAAGCGAGATGAGATAAAGCAGTTGAACGTGGACGGCAAAGTACCGCAAGATAATGAATGTGAAATGGTTACCCCAAAACGGAAATTGTACCCAGATTGTACATAGCAGAGTCTGCAGTAAGATTAGCAAAAGGCTGGTGCATAGTAAGTGAAATAAATTTATCAGAGGACAAATTACAATTAAAAACGGTCAGCTTAATGACGGAATATTCGGCACGACTAGCAAATGTGCGTGAAATAAAATGCAGAAGGGAAGCCACATAGAAGATAGTAAATCGTGCTAGCGCTTAGTGAAAACAGTTTAGAGTGGATCTCTTAAATGCATATTATGATGTTTTTTATCCTTCTGGTCCAACAGTGAAATCCTAGCAAGAACTTCCCTAATCAACCTTTTGACGTCAGTATTCCATGTCAGTGTAGAAAACTCGAACGGGGATTATCGTAGCCTTAGTCACTGTTTAGTTACTAAGCATGGCTGCTGCTGAAAAAGCCTTTCTGGGATGCATTTATCCAGACTGAACTGCTTTATTGCTCCTCCAATCTGTGGTCTCTGTTGTTCATGTCTTCTAACATGGCTGTCATGTTGGTGCTCTTCTTTTTATTTGTTGATGGTAGTTCTTACTTGCTGGCGCAATAGGTGTGTAGAAAATGGGGTCAGTGAGTATGGGTGCACTGGTACTGCAGGTGCCCACATCCATCATTAACTGCCAACTGACTCAGTTGCAGCGTATATATGGATCGTGATAACCCCTTCAGGATCAACTCGGGCCTGAGGATGGCTCACTGAAGCGTCGAAACTGGTAGCTACACTATAAATGAGGTCATAAGGACGACTATGGGCGTTTCATTTTCTTACAATAGTGACCGACCATGGTCCCCAAGACCTCGAGTCAAAAGGATGGACATACCAATAACAGTAGATCAGGTGTATATGCGAACGTCACAAGGAGAGGATGAAGAGATACAAAAGGTATGATACTGAACGAGTAATTCAGTATGTAAAGGGAGAGGAAAATCTAATAGTGTTGGAAGACTGGAATGCCGTTTAAGGGGAAGGAGTAGAAGAAGGGTTGCGATATAAAATGGTCTTGGGACTACGAATGAGAGAGGACAAAGACTAATTCAGTTTTACAATAAACTAAAACTACTAATAGCGAATACTCTGTTCAAGAATCACAAGAGGAGGAGGTATACTTGGAAAATACCGGGAGGCGCGGGAAGATTTCAATTGGATTACATCATGGTCAGGCAGTTATTCAGAAATAAGATATTGGATTTTAAGGCGCGTCCAGGAGCAGATACAGGTTAGATCACAAATTACTGATGACGAAGAGTAAACTGAAGTTTAAGAGATTCGCCCGGAAGAATCATTGTGTAAGGGAAAGTGATACTGAAGTATTAAGGAACGCTGAGATGCGCTTGAAGATTGCTGAAAATGTAGATACTGCGATGAAGACAATAATAAGCAGTTCAGTTGAAGAGGGATGGACGTATCTAAAAGAGAAGTCACAGAAACTGGACGTAAGAACATATATACAAAGATGGTAGCTGTGAAGAACCCTTGGACAACAGAAGAAATACTCCAACTGATCGACGAAAGCAGCAGGAACACAAATGTTCAAGGAATGACGGGAATCGAAAAATATAAATCACTTAGGAATGAAATAAATAGGAAGTGCTGAGAAACCAAGAAGACATAAATGCAGGAAGAATGTGAAGAAATCAAAGAAGAAATGGTCGCGGAAGGCTTGATTTATCGTATAGAAAAGTCAAAATAACCTTCTGTGAAATTAAAAGCAACGGCCTCAATATTAAGTGAGTAAAGGGAATTCCAGTGTTAAACGCAGAGAGAGAGAGACAGGTGGAAAGAGTACACTGAAGACCACTACGAGGGGGAGGAACCGTCCGATGACGAGATAGAAGATGAAAGGCGAGTCATTATGGAAGATATGTGTGATGGGGTATTAGAGTCAGAATTTAACATAGCCATGGAAGATTAGTCAGCAAATAAGGCAGAAGGAATGGACAGCATTGCTTGGGAATTTCTAAAGCCATTGGGTAAAACCTGTGGGAGAAGTGGCAACCAAACGGCTATATGAACTGGTGAGTGAAAAACATAAGAGTGATGTAAAACCATCAGACTTTCGGAAAAATATTATACAAACAATCCCGAAGACAGAAAAGGCAGATGAGTGCGAGAAATTACTCACAATGCGTCCGAATTACCGATGAGAATAATACACAGAAGAATGAATAAGAAAATGTGGGATCTGTTAGATGGCGATGTTTGGTTGTAATAAATATAAAGGAAATAGAGAGGAAGTTCTGACGTTGCAGTTGATAGTGGAAGGAATATGCAAAAAAAATTAATATAGGTTCATGGGATTTGTCGACCTATAAGAAACATTCCACAATGTAAAATGGTGCAAGATGCTATAAATTCTGAGAAAAATAGAAGTAAGCTATAGGGAAAGACAGGCAATATACAGTCCGTGCAAGAACCAAGGTCCGGACCCGTGCTGCTGCTACGGTCACAGGTTCGAATCCTGCCTCGGGCATGGATGTGTGTGATGTCCTTAGGTTAGTTAGGTTTAAGTAGTTCTATGTTCTAGGGGACTGATGACCTCAGAAGTTAAGTCCCACAGTGCTCAGAGCCATTTGAACCATTTTTCGTACAGGCCGACATAGTCTGTTGACTGACAGAGACCGCCGATAATGAAGAGGGTCGTAATTTGTAATAGGCAGACATCTATCCGGGCCATCACACGGGAATTCCAAACTACATCAGGATCCACTGTAAGTACTATGACAGCTAGGCGGTAGGTGAGAAAACTTGGATTTCCTGGTCGAGCGGCTGCTCATAAGCCACACATCACGCCGGTAAATGCCAAACGACGCCTCGCTTGGTGTAAGGAGCGTAAACATTGGACGACTGAACAGTGGAAAAGCGTTGTGTGGAATGACGAATTACGGTACACAAGGTGGCGATCCGATGGCAGGGTGTGCGAATGCCCAGTGAACGTCATGTGCCAGCGTGTGTACTGCCAACAGTTAAATTCGGAGGCTGTGGTGTTACGGTGTGGTCTTGTTTTTCATGGAGGGAGCTTGCAGCCCTTGTTTTTTTGCGTGGCAGTATCATAGCACACGCCTACATTGATGTTTTAAGCACCATCTTGCTTCCCACTGTCGAAGAGCAATTTGGGGATGGCGATTACATCTTTCGACACGATCGAGCACCGGTTCATAATGCACGGCCTGTGGCAAAGTGGTTACACGACAATAACATCCCTACAGCGGACTGGCCTGCACAGAGTCATGACCTGAAGCCTATAGATCACCTTTGGGATGTTTCGGAACGCCGACTTCGTGCCCGACCTGATCGACCGACATCAACACCTCTCCTCTGTGCCGCACTCCGTGAAGGATGGGCTGCCATTCCCCAAGAAACCTTCCAGCACCTGACTGAACGTATGCCTGCGGGAATGGAAGCTGTCATTATGGCTAAGGGTGGACCAACACCACATTGAATTCCAGCATTACCGATGGAGGGCGCCACGAACTTGTAAGTCATTTTCTGGCTGGTTTCCGGATACTTTTGATCACATAGTGTATTGCATGGGGGCTTAATTAAGTACAATGCAAATAATTTTAATTTTAGTCGCTGTCTGTCCGGTTACGCAGTCTCGTAACCGGTTGGCCCTGACTAGTATTAGTACGCAATCTGACTGCATAGAATAACAACAAAGAATGAAAGGAAATTTCCGTTAACACAATTAATTAATTAAGTCCCCAGCAACTATAAAAGCTACGAAACAAAAACTACGAAACAACAAAGCACAAGTGTAACTGTTCTGTTTGTGGAAGTGTGATTCAACGTACACATCTGGCACGGTTCTTACTCAATAAGACAAGGTATTTTAAGCACCATTTACACTGAAGTAATTAAAAAAAACAGAAATACTATAATTGCACATAGAAACCAGAATTACACTCTAATACATGAACACAAGCCAGATGCTTTGTTGACTGAACCTGTGACCAAGAGACATTGTTAGTTAGGAAATTTGAAATTAAAAAAATGTTTTTTTTTACCTTCATATATATTGACGAAAAATACACTCTGATCATTACAACATCCCCATTCGAACAGCATCGGCTGTCTACCCCATCAGAACAACTGCACACGACATGCTCACAACTAGTACTGCTATCGACATCCTCTCAACAAGCACTGACTACGGCAACCTCAGAACCACCACTTCCGACAGCAACTTCTGAACAAACATTGCCAGTGGAGGCGGCGGAACAAAACTCTTTGGCGCAATCTCTGGCGCTGTGACTCAGTGTAGCCACCTTTCATATGCCCCTCCTCCACGGGCTAGAATTTGATGGTATTTTTGCCAGCATTGGTGGTGAAAATACCACCAAATTCGTCCAAAAAAATACAGACAAAAATAAAACATAATATTAATAAGTAAATATCACATAACTAGATAAATTTTGGCTTTACACTGACCCTTCAATAACCTAATATATAAAATACAGTAAGGAATACAAATGCTTGCATACATGTGATTGTACATAATAGTTTACACAAGTATCATGTGATTAAACAATTCAATCAATAGCGTCAGCAATGACGAATATGTGTAGGTAAGAGTCTCATAATATTTCATAAACAGTAAATACACAAAAAATCAGTTTATACAAATATTCACATAAAATCTTGTCTATAGTTCAATAAACAAGTAGCACTCCTCAGAGTAATTGACAGTTCCAACGCAGCACCCAGCAATGGTCAACAGCTGCAAATAGCAGTCTCATAACATTTCATCAGCAGTATTTAAACAGCTCCAACAGTGGCACCCACCAATGGCGAGCAGGCGCAGACACCAGCTAGTGACATTATGTCAGTAGAAGCGGTTCCATTAGTGACACTCAGCAATGTTGAGCAGGTGCAGACAGCAACAAGTGACATCATTTCAGTAGAAGCAGTTCCATCAGTAGCACCCAGCATTGTTGAACAGGTGCAGACACCCACAAGTGACATCATCAGTAGAATCAGTTCCATCAGTGGCACCCAGCAATGTTGAACAGGTGCAGACAGCAATAAGTGACATTATTTCAGTAGAAGCAGTTCCATCAGTGGCACTCACCAATGTTGAACAGGTGCAGACACCAAAAGTGACATCATCTCAGTAGAAGCATTTTGGTTACCTTGTCCATCATTAAATAAAAGAAATGCATACATGACTTCTAACAGCCTTTAGTTTGAATAACTCTCAGTAAGTAAGTACGAGTACGGAGTGTGAATGATCGTAACATTTCACAGTGTGTACACCACTTCAAGAATCATGGCAAAACAGAAGCAAACATGTGGAGCATTTCTTGTGTCAAGTGTCACTTGATATTTCAATTGGTCACGAAGAATGCAGTGTAACAACTGTCAATGGTCTAAACCTAGTGTTGGTATGTCATGTCGCTAGCTTCCTTCCTATTAGCATAAATTTATACAGCTTCCATAAAACCTCCAGCTCATGTGACTTCAATGAAGTTTCTTGTACCAACGTCGTTCGAAGAATTATAGCAGTTCATTTTCTTATCTTAAAAATATAAGGCACTGAGCGTAAGCAAAACATGCAATAGAGAGTAAATATACCAGTAGAGAACAGAATGTCAACAAGTGGATGCAGCACAATCCCTACAACGAGGCTCTGCCTAGCAAACAATCTATAATTAATACCATAGTGTAACCTAAACTCTAGGTTCGTACACAGTATATCAGCATGTCTATATACCAAATTAAAGAGTAGTTATGACAACAAAATAGAAATGTGAAAATATGCAATCCATACGCAAAGCAGCAAATATATATCTTACATAATAAACAGGTCATTAGCATCATATCAGCATAAGCAAATAAATGTTCACATGTAATCTTAATAAGTAAACATGAAGGCGCAAGCAGATAAATCACAAAGTATAACTTACATACATAACCACAGTCGGCACAATTAATCAGGTGACAATTATAATTTAAATAAATAAGCACATCAGGCACCTATTAAAAAAAGTGACATCAGTGAAAAAGCATAGCAGCCAAGCAATGCATAATATACACAAGTAACAACCCTGTTCATTAATCAACCATTGTCAAAATCAGTTATTGTACGCAAGCACGTCGCTTCACAAGTAAATTCATGGATCATGAAATTTAGCACAAAGTATGAATCACGTAATCGCGAGCAGCAAATTACGTCTAAAGTACGTACCTAAGTGGAAATATGTTACCTGAAAAATAAACTCAATTAATAGTTACCTTTTTAGTTTATTACTTTCTTCTTCGAAATTACATTCTTCTGGAAATTTTCTCGATAGCAAGTCCTCTTAACGTCGGACACACACAGAATTTACCTGAAGGTCTTAAATATTTTATACAATCGTATCCTGAAAAATACTGAACGTTAATAACATAATTTATCAAGTCACTATAGCTTTATACTGAATTTATTCGGAGAAATTAGACTGTGTATTTGTTTACGGCTGTCAGTGCATTCGCACTGAGCGCTCAATCAGCTGTAGGTACGCGTGGCGTAGGAAGTAATTGTTTGCGATCAACGACTGCCTTGTGCGGCGCGCGGACTTCACTGTTGCTTTGAGTATGTGCCGCCGCCAGAACACGGCGCGGTATCCTTGCATTCTCCGTGTGTTTACGTATAACTGTTAGTTTCTCAAATGTATGTCATTCCACAAAAATTTTAACGTTCGAAATATGATGTATTCCCTTAGAGCGTCGAGATTTAAGAGTTTCTACTTCGACAGTGTTATCATGAATAATTTTGCGAACTCTATATTGACCGTTATAAAGCAGAAAAAAATTTGCGACACAAACCCTTTCCTTTGTGAGACAAACGATGAGACTTAATTAACACCTTTTGACCAACTGACACGGTTTTTAAACGACCAGGACGTTTAGCTGATTTCTCTCTTCTAGCAGCCGCAGATGCAATATTTTGTAGAGCCAGGTTGACAACTTCAGAATGCCGCAGTTTCCGTGAAGGCGGAAAAGGAACGATTTCAGAAATGCGATTTGTCGGTGCTTTATTTTTTAATATCAATATAGGCAGTAAAGAAGTTGAATCATTAGGGAGTTCATTCAGAATGTTTTGAAAAATATGAAGATACTGATCCCAAGTTCTGTGATTCTGATGACAATAAAGTCGACACAATTTATTGATTTCCTTCATCCATCTCTCTGAAGCGTTAGATTGAGGGTGGAAAAGTGAAATGAAAATTGGTTTAATCTTACGACGCCATAGAGTACGAAGCCAAATTTTAGAGCGAAACTGTGATCCATTATGTGATATAACCTTATCAACATGTCCCACTTCTTTAAGAAAATGTTTGATGAAAGCATTAGATACTGAACGAGCTGTTGCTTTGCGTAAAGGTGTAAAACACACATATTTTGATGTCAATTCCACTGCTACCAAAATGTACGCAAAACCATTAGTAGAACGAACCATTGGACCGAACAAATCGACTGCAGCGATCTCCTTTAATTTCGCTGGAATGATAGGAAACAACGGTGCTCTGTGAGAAACTGCTGGCGGCTTAGCCTTTTGACATAATTTGCATTTGGCAAGAACAGATCGAATACGTTTTTTCCATATTACTGAAGTAGCAATTTTCTCGTAATTTATGAAAGCATTTTCTGGGACCAAAGTGTGCATAACTGAAATGTGTATACCAAATCAATTTATTAACCCACTCATAAGGAATGCAAACTAACCAGAGTTGTCGACCGATTTTCGTTTAAAAAGAATATCATTGCGAACTAAATAATACTGTCTAATCGCTACGCTTTCCTTTCTCCTCCACTTCTCCTTTATGTCCTTGCAGATTGGATCCTTATTTTGCTCCTTAGCGATGTCCTGGAGCGAAGACGAAATAAAATTTTCAAACGCAACACCTTAAATATACATCAAACAATAATTGTTTTCTTTGCAGTCCTCTTCAGCACTTTGTTTCAGACCTATAGGTGCACGTGATAACGCATCAGCAATAATATTTGAAGAACCCTGTATGTAAACAATACTAAAATCAAATTCCTGTAGATACAGCGCCCATCGTGACAATCTTCCATGAGTTAATTTTGTTTACATAAGAAATTCCAGAGCTCGATGATCGGTGTAAACCTTAGTATGTCACCCATACAAAAATGACCGAAATTTTGTGAAAGCCCAAACAACAGCCAAAGCTTCAAGTTCCGTAATCGAATAATTCTTTTCTGATTTAGAGAGAACACGACTTCCAAATGCAATAGTTTTCTGTACTACAACGCCGTTTTCTTATACCTCTTGAAATAAAAGTGCACCTAGGCCTTTGTATGATGAGTCCGTCGCCAAACAAAAATCTGTAGATAAATCCGGATGTGAAAGAAGTGGAGCAGCAACTAAAGCATCACGAAGTTGTTCAAATTCTGATTGAGCTTCCTCATCCCAACACCAATTACAATTCTTTCCAGATAGTTCACATAAACGAGGTGTGGCCAAATTGTCCAATCTAACAAAGTGTCTAAGAAAATTACAGACACCAAGGAAACTACGAATATCACGTTTTGTAGTAGGAACAGCATAATTACGAATAGCGTCTAGTTTCTCTGGATCAGGAAGAATACCTTGTGTAGAAATAATATGACCAAGAAATTTCACCTGAGAACGACCAAATTACGATTTTTCCAAGTCCACTGTAATGCCAACTCTTGCAAAAATACGTAATAATGAATCCAAAATTCTGTTATGCTCACTCCAAGAACGTTTAGCAATAAGAATATCGTCAACATATGAAGTAATATTGTCACGAAGATAAACAGGTAAAATTTCGTTTAAACTACGAATGAATGCTGCTGAAGATACAGTAAGTCCAAACGGTAATTTCCGAAATTGGTAACAGTTGCCAAAGGCTAAAAAGGCAGTGTGTTTTCTACAATCAGGGTGGAGTTCTATTTGCCAAAAACTTGCGCGCATATTAATCGTGGATAAATTTTAATTCCATGGAAATATTGAAGAAGTTCATCTAAATTTTGTGGACGGTCAGTTTCAGGAATGATGATATTATTTATCTGTCTGGAATCCAGAACCAAACGAACTGACCCATCTTTTTTAAGAACGACATGTAATGGGCTGGTATAAGGACTGACTGCTGGCTCAATAATGCCTTGATCTAACATGTATTGAAGTTCACTCTTAACCTTGTCTCTGTAAGCCAAAGGAATAGCGTACGTTTTTCCTCGAAATGGTGTGTGTTCTTTTACTTCAAATAAATATTGTAAGCCTTGTATAGTTCCTGTGTGATGACTAAATACTGTAGCATGTGAAGTCAAAATTTGGTGTAGTTCTTCTCTTGCAACGTCATCTGGCACTTCAGCTTTCTTAACCTTTTCATTAGTTAATTCTTCGCTATTAATTATATCATCCATCGCGTCTCTGTATCTATTGTCGTTGTCATGAATGAACACATTGTCGTCATAATGCTCAGCGAAAACATCAGAAGTAAGAAACCTTAAACATTTTGTGTCTGATTCAGATTTCGTTAAACACTCGAAAAACTTCAAACATATCGGCATTCCGGCAACAGTCAAATTCACACTTTCTTCTTTAAAGTTTAAAATTGCCTTATGTATGTTAAGAAACTCCATACCTAATATAATTTGTGTATTGAGTAATGGAACAATAACAAAATTAGCAGAAAATTCGTATCGTTGACAAATGAAATTTAGGTTGGTCTGTTGTTTGACTTCCACACTTTTTCCAGAAATAGCTCCTCGAATTGTAGTTTTAGAAACAGGTAACACAGGACAAGCAATAGTTCTTACACATATACTAAAAACTGATTCACTAATAACATTCAATGGGTTCCCAGAATCTAAAACCGCAGTGAACGTATTCTTACCCACACATACTTCAATAACAGGATGTAAATATGCGTCTACATTATTTTCCTTTTCGTCTAGCAAAATGTCTCTCATGTCTTCCAGCCGTACGTAGTGTAAAGTCGTAGTGTCATTACTTTCTGAACCGTCTATATTGCTGCCAGAAGCCGAAGCTACAAGTCATTGTCGATTGCTTGCGTCACGTCTTTGATTATTCGCGTCATTTCGCGGATCAATTTCTACGATTTGCACTTGTCTCTCGGAATTTCTGTCACGGGGAGGATGCCAATTAGGTCCCTCCTGTCTGTTAGATGTAAATTCTTGATTGTGTCTGTTATTAAAATTTCTATTTTCCTGTCTATCTGCATGACTACTTCTTGTGTAATTTCGACTGTCACTTCTGAAATTATTGTTATATCTACTACCCTGGTTATTTCTGTAGTAAGAATTCCTGTTATTGTATGAATAATTTCTGTCTTGATGATACCGATTACTGTTTCCGTATGATGGATCATTCCGGTAGGAATTTCCGTTATTATAATTGTCTGTGTAATTTCTGTTAGAACGTCTGTTATTGTCATAAGGCTGGTATCTATTGTCCTGTCTGTTTCGTCTGTCATTCTCAAAATTACCGCTATAACGTCCATTCCGATCATTATCCCTTCTGTCTGAAAATCTATTGTGATTACCGTTACTAAAAAAATTACAAGAAGTCCCGTCATCGTTGCCATACTCAAGTTCTTGTAGCAAAGTCTTAAAAGTCTCAATGTCGTCTTTACATCTTCCGGCTAAAGCAATTTGTCTTATGGATTGTGGCAGCTTAGTTTAACAAATGCGAATTAATTCAGTCGGGCTATAAGGGCTGGAAAGGAACTGATTCTTTCGAATCATGTCTTCAAAGTATTCTGCTGGCGTGCGGAACTCAGACTGTTTAAAATTAAGCTGCATAATAAGACTGTGTTTGACTCTGTCTTGCGTGTTTTCGGACCAATATACCGATAGAAATGCATGTAAAAAATCATTTAAATTATTACAATCTCTAATAAGTGCGCGCATCCGCGTCGCCGGTTCGTTTTCTAAATATCCACACATAAATTCCAGTTTGTGGCTTAGTGGCCAATTTGGTGGAAGTGCGTAAATAAATTGATCTAACCATGAACATGGATGTATGTCGTTCTTAGAATTGCGAAAGATCTTACATTTCCGAACAGTTAAAAAGTGTTTATAGTCAAAGTTTTCGCCTCGTGGCAACAAAGACCTACCGCGTCTGTCCCTGTCCCAATGTCGATTATTGTCAAGTTCGCGCGCCTGGGGCTCTCTTGTTGCATCTCGTAAATGAAATAAATTATTTTCTTCAAAGCCTTCTGCTATCTGTGATTCTAAATTTCCTCTGCTGTCTTTTCCTACGATTTCGCCTTCAATTTGTTTGACTTGCTTTCGTAATGCCTCAAATTCCCTTTTAACGCGTTCATTAAATTTTCCCTGATTTTCAACATGTTTATTTTTGTTCTGGTACTCTTCGGTTTCTACAAATGGCAATGGAGCTGTATCATCTGAATCTCTGTCCCCATGTAAACTAAGATTTGTCAATTTATCCGAAATCTCCTCAACTCTTTCCGATAAGTCACCTATTTTTTCTTTCTGTTTATTTACGTCTTCCGTAAGTGTCGCGACTCGGGTTTCAGTATTGACACATTTAGTAGTTAACTGTTCATACTGTTGTGTTAGGTTATTTAATCTGTCATTTGGTACGGATTCCTCGATTCTTTCAAATATTTCTTTCTTATCGTGTGCACTTTGTAAATTTAACTCTGAAAATTTTTGTACTATCACGCGATCTCTTTCTTCCTGTTCTCTATCCTGTTCCTTTTGCCTTATTTCTATTGAAATTAATCTATTATTGTGAGCATTCAAAATCGGTTGTACTTCTTCTCTAATTTCCTTCTTTAATTCATATTTCATGTTTTTAAAACATGTCCCTATTCGTGAGTCTAACCGTGTTTCCATTGTTCTCATATCAGTTTCTAACCATGTTGCCAATGTTCCCATCTCTGTTTGTAATTCAGATCGTAACTGTAATCCCAATGAGTCTAACCGTGGTTCCATTGTTCCCATCTCAGTTTTAATTGTTCCTATTTGTGAGTCTAACTGTGATCCCACTGTTTTTAATTCAGATCCCAAATTTACTATTGCACTCATCAACTGCTCCACATTGACTGGTTAGAAATTCTTTTCGCCCATAACATTTCCGCGAAACCAGCTTCGTCATATCTGTAAAGCTCTCTGTGTTCAATACTATTCCAGAATCTTCTGTCGTTAATCTCGTATTCTGAAAATTTTTTGATTGTGAAAAGTTTTGAAAGGATTCCGGACTTATTTCCCGACTTATTAAATTGTTTTCAACTTCATTATTCATCATACTGTTCTCCTGTGATGGCGAGTTCGCCATGTCAACAATTTCGTCATTCTGACTATCCATCATTTTTGCCTTTTTCATAGATCGCGTAATCATTTACAAAACATACAAAACTCGTCACTATACGAAAATTACACACAATGACACTTTATCTCCAACAATACCATTCACACGAAATGCTTTCCGACAAACACGATTAACGAACAATTGAAATCTTCATAATTGCACAAAATTGTCAAACCCGTATACAAGACATCAAAAATTAAATTCTGCAAAAATACTATTAGAAGAATGACAAGACAACTACAAATGTTCAATTACAAAATCTACAGATGCAATATAGACTACAATTACTAAACTACAAATTACTACAACAATACTACTGTCTGCTATTTTTACTATCAAAAGAATTCCAAGGGATGATCCGAAGCAGCGGTCGCCACGTGCATGGGGGCTTAATTAAATACAACGCAAATAATTTTAATTTTAGTCGCTGTCTGTCCGGTTACGCAGTCTCGTAACCGGTTGGCCCTGACTAGTATTAGTACGCAATCTGACTGCATAGAATAACAACAAAGAATGAAAGGAAATTTCCGTTAACACAATTAATTAATTAAGTCCCCAGCAACTATAAAAGCTACGAAACAAAAACTACGAAACAACAAAGCACTAGTGTAACAGTTCTGTGTGTGGAAGTGTGATTCAACGTACACATCTGGCACGGTTCTTACTCAATAAGACAAGGTATTTTAAGCACCATTTACACTGAAGTAATTAAAAAAACAGAAATACTATAATTGCACATAGAAACCAGAATTACACTCTAATACATGAACGGAAGCCAGATACTTTGTTGACTGAACCTGTGACCAAGAGACATTGTTAGTTAGGAAATCTGAAATAAAAAAAATGTTTTTTTTACCTTCATATATATTGACAAAAAATACATTCTGATCATTACAACATCCCCATTCGAACAGCATCGGCTGTCTACCCCATCAGAACAACTGCACACGACATGCTCACAACTAGTACTGCTATCGACATCCTCTCAACAAGCACCGACTACGGCAAACTCAGAACCACCACTTCCGACAGCAACTTCTGTACAAGCATTGCCAGTGGAGGCGGCGGAATAAAACTCTTTGGCGCAATCTCTGGCGCTGTGACTCAGTGTAGCCACCTTTCAGTATGTCGCAGCCTAAAAAATGGTTCAAATGGCTCTGAGCACTATGGGACTTAACTTCTGAGGTCATCAGTCCCCTAGAACTTAGAACTACTTAAACCTAACTAACCTAAGGACATCACACACATCCATGCCCGAGGCAGGATTCGAACCTGCGACCGTAGTGGTCGCGCGGTTCCAGACTGTAGCGCCTAGAACCGCTTGACCACCACGGCCGGAGTGGCCTAAAAAAACCAGAAGTTTTAACTTTAGTGATAACGGCCACGAAAGCCTGCAGACTTACATAAGAGAGGAGTTCGTGGCCAGACAGATCAGATCAATCAGAATACTTATGACGGAAAAATGCTTTACTAGCTTGAGTCTTTGAGGTTGTACTTGGATCTCTCCTACCATCACGTGAGTGACGTGGTCGCCCGCTTCGTACATCGCCAGGAATGTAGGTGTCATCTTTGTGCAATTTCAGTGTGGTTAGTATCAGCTAGATGCTCCATCAGGGCGATATTGTCAGAGAATATATCCACCTTTGCGTCTGCCTCGGGGATGACGCTGGCCTGCAGCACTGGAATACGGAAAGTCTCAAGGTCGAAGCGCCATGTCTCCTTCCATACTCTGGTAACATTAAGCGTGGCTAAAAGCGATGCTACAGTGTAAAATCTATTTGGGAAATGCTGTTAATATTTCTCGCAGTTACGCTACTGTCATCTCTACTGTCTATCACAGCCCCAAGGTGAGAGTCCAGTACAGATCCTGTTGTTCACCTGGCTCTCCCCTCCCCCTTCCACAGGCGGCTGCGTAACGCCGCCCCACCACTCTCCGATAGCGGCAAAGCGCACTTTGTACTACGAAGGACATTCGAGCGGCGGAACTGCAGGCAAGCAGAGGACACAGGAGCGCCGAAGGAAGCCAACCGAGACAAGCAGGTTAGTGCTTAACTCCATTTTCACGTAACTTTAATCGTGATAATGGATTTTAAAAGTTTCCATTCGTGTTAACCCCGTACAAGTGCGAGAGCGTTTCAATGCACAGTTTGTGCACTTCACTCACACATTTAGCTAGCGTCTTTATCCCACAGTGCTCATAGGACATAAAAAGTTACAGTCACTGACGTTCAATCAGGATCAATATTTTGCTTGTTGTGCCTCCACCTAATATATTCAAAAAATACTCGGGAGCACCAGGCGGAAACATATCTGTTGCCCTAGGTATCGTATTGTCAGGATATTGAGCGGTCGAAGACTGTTAGCTGAAATGAAGTCTGCGTATTTCATATCTAATGTATTTTTGCTTCGGACTGGTTGGCGCCATCCACATTTACGTAGTTTTCGTTTCGACATGCCCTCTGATATTAATCACATGGGCTGCGCTCGTATATGAAATCACATGACGGAGGTGGGAGCAACTGTCAAGGATCATTATGCATATACACACCTTCGACTTACAAAATAGAAGACAAATAAAAGTTTGAAACCACAATATGCTGAAGAACTTGTTACTTTTGTGTAAACAACATGTGAAGGCTCTACAACATTATTGCTTGGCTTCGAATTGCCATACAGGGGCAAACAGTGGAACATTTAAAATAAGCCTGTTGAGCAGTAACTTAACTATAGTGGAACAAGAGTAAATACCAAAATACAGAATTATCCGAATACTTCCTACACTTAATGTATAAAATTACGTTCCTAGTTGCAGCTTTAGTGATACAAGTACCACGTATGAACGTGCTACAAAGACTCTAGATCAAATACTACCTTATGTCTTCTTATTCCTCCTGAAACGTTTCTCCTTGTGCAGGTCGTTCAACGTGCTATATGTAACAAAGGAAATATTCATTTGTACTCTTTGTATACTGAAAAGCAAAAGGAACGCATTGGATACCCTTTTTTCGCTCTATATTAAAACTTTGTTCTAAAGTTTTATAAAAATGTTACAGCTTTGTTTGCTTGTATAAAATTTCAAACTCTTGCGATAGCGACGGACAGCTGTTGACTGTCTCATACAACACTTCTTGTCCCTACACAAGGGTGGTTTGATTTCATGTGAGTTCAGCTGGGAAGCTGTGTAAAGTTACTGAGTTAATGTACGGAAGATTTAACATCACGTAGACGATATCAGAAATGGAACACAAACTCAGACTAGACGAGAATGGAGCAGATAACGGCCTTTCACCTTAACTATTGCTGGAGGTAGTGTATTCTCTGTGGAGGTACTCGAGGACGACAAGTAATATACCAATATGATCATTATTAACGTTCATTGTATTACATTTTCGTCTGTTAGTCACAATGAAGCACTCGTTTTCGTTACTGTCATTACCTCGTCTCTCATGCTATGCGTCATTTCGGAGCACAACGTGATTGTAGTTCTGACGTGTTCTTCAACTGAGAAATGGCTGTTTCCAGTTACGATCCCCTTGTGACTTCCACTGCATAAGTGATATTACGACAGTTTGCTTGTTGGCGCACAGAAACCGATTGTGGTTGACTAACCGTTAGATATAACCTGTAACTAAGCTGTTATGCCAGAGTGTATTTTAATACCGAGATCATTATGATCCATGTTTACAGATAATTGCTAACAAGTTTCAAATGGTTCAAATGGCTCTGAGCACTATGGGACTCAACTGCTGAGGTCATTAGTTAAAAAAAAAAAGGTTCAGATGGCTCTGAGCACTATGGGACTCAACTTCTGAGGTCATTAGTCCCCTAGAACTTAGAACTAGTTAAACCTAACTAACCTAAGGACATTACAAACATCCATGCCCGAGGCAGGATTCTAACCTGCGACCATAGCGGTCTTGCGGTTCCAGACTGCAGCGCCTTTAACCGCACGGCCACTTCGGCCGGCGCTAACAAGTTTAATTAGTAATTCGTGCCTCCAGAGTCAACACTTGAAAATGTTTGCTAATGTGTCCTACACCTTGTCCCATAGCCGAAGTAGCTAAGCATGCCTGTGCAGGGGTAAGCCAGTTTGAATCCCCTTCGTGACCGAGCGAGGTGGCGCAGTCGTTACCACACTGAACTGGCATTCGGGAGGACGACGATTCAATCCCGCGTCCGGCCATCCTGATTTAGGTTTTCCGTGATTTCCCCAAATCACTCCAGGCAAATGCCGGGATGGTTCCTCTGAAAGGGCACGGCCGACTTCCTTCCCTAATCCGATGAGACCGATGACCACGCTGTCTGGTCTCCTTCCCCAAACCAACCAACCAACCTCTCATTAAGTGAGGGTTTGTGACACTGCTGGTGATACGTCCGTCGGGTGGGGAAGTTAAGCACGGAGACCTCCCTTGGTTCTATTCTGGAGGAGTATGCTGTGTGATGGCACTGTCTTTCACCTTCACCCTTCTCTCGTCGTCATCATAATCATCATCATCATCTTCGTCATCATCATACAGCACAAACAGGACACTATACTATCACGCGTCTGTACTACTGACCTACGCTGTACAATCACACATAAGATAAACTCTCAAATAACCGCAAGCAAAGGGACCAGTTGGTGTGCAAGGAGGAAGAACATCCTTACCGACAGGCATCTGTACCCAACAATACCATACAACCTACACCATATGACTGCACGACATATGTGGTGTGTGCATTTCCAAGAACGCCTTCAGTCAGAGCCATTCGTGTTTTTTGTATTAAATGCCTTTAGCTCCATGTGGCTCTATTATCAGTTGCATAACCTCTGATCGAAAAGTTTCCATTTTTCGGCGTCGCAGCAGCTTAAATGCAATGTAATGCGACTTATGCAGGCATATAAGCACCTATGTTTCAAAATGGCCCTGAGCACTATGGAACTTAACTTCTAAGGTGATCAGTCCCCTAGAACTTAGAACTACTTAAACCTCACTAACCTAAGGACATCACACACATCCATGCCCGAGGCGGGATTCGAACCTGCGACCGTAGCGGTCGCGCTGTTCCAGACTGTAGCGTCTAGAATCGCTCGGTCACCACGGCCGGCTATAAGCACTTATATTTTAATATATTATTATTAGTTAAATAATAATATTCTTTATTTATTTATTATGATAAATAAATATTCTTTTTGTGCACTTTTATTTTAATTATTGGTTTAATTCTTGGTTTTAGCTGGTTTGGCTTACCTTAGTTCCTTATTTCCTTTTATCTTTATTCTCCTCAAAACCTGGAAAATGTAAATAATTCGTTTTAAATACCACAGGAGAGCTAGAGGTGTATTCCGCAGCGGAGATTTCGCGAAAATTACTCGTCGTTATCTGCTCCAAATGGTTCAAAAGGCTCTGAGCACTATGGGACAACATCTGAGGTCATCTATCCCCTAGAACTTAGACTACTTAAACCTAACTGACCTAAGGACGTCACACACATCCATGCCCGAGGCAGGATTCGAACCTGCGACCGTAGCGAAAACAAAGAGTAAAATAGATAGAATGCACCTATATGATGCCCGAAGGAAGACTAATGTGACAAGTAGTGAACTACAAACCACACGTAGATGACATGTGGGAATACCATAGACAAGATGACTATACTGTGATTGGAACAGGCGAGGGGCTTACTGCCTGAAGTTTAAATGAAGAAGAAGAAGAATTGTAACCTAAGGATTCGTAATGGCGAAGATAATGCGTGAGGTGAATACATTGTTTTACCGTGATTGGCAAAAAAATTCTAGATGTTTGAACGAATTAAGGCCGCAGGTTTTTAACGTTTCGTTGATGACAAGATCATTAAAGACGAAGTAATGACAACGGCATAACAGATGGAGTACATTACACAGTTTCACAAGGATGGAGAGAAATAGGTGATATCCTATGTAAAGTTACCACCCCACCACCCGAAATAGTGATTTAGTGAAACCATAGCAAACATAAAACTGTGTGGTCGGATGACGTTTTTCTATCACACTTGACGTACGCAGGAAAGTTCAGTATCACAGTGAGGCGTTGAGCGGTGGAACAAACAGCAATTGCGAGTTGCGGACTGCTAAGTTTCCGAAGTGAACGGCCGGTTAGATCTGAGTTCAAAACACAGCAAGTTCATTGGGTCGTTTGAATAAAACGGGCAATGTACTTTATTCTTGGAATTTCGGAGAACATGCTCAGGTTCACATGAATAAAGCAAGTCGGAGGATATACATCACCTGAGAATGTTCTGAACTTGAGTACAAGTTCGGAAGTTGTTGCTCAACGAGAAGAATATGTCTCCGATTTCGTAAGAATAATACTAGAGAAATTTCTCAAAGCGGTTTCTGAAGTGAGCTCTGCAGCATACTTCGAGCTGAGCAAGTTTGGGTGAGGTTAAGTTTTATCGAGTTTTTTTACTAAAAATGGCAGAATTTCTGTTGCTCAGAATGCAAAAAGGATGTACGTAGCTCGAAGAAATATTGAAGAGAGAAGCCGTAGAAGTTTATACAGTATAAAGTCTTTTTCTGATGACCTCAGAAGTTAAGTCGCATAGTGCTCAGAGCCATATTTGAACTCTTTGTTTTACTAATTCGTTTACTGAATAAAATACCAGCTTAGTTCTGATTCCTACAAGTCTTATCTGATTTCTTAGATTGCAGCCCTTAGTGCATCACATATTATTATTTCGTCTTGCTTTCGAATTATCCGCGACTGTGCGTCGTATGACGAAACGGGTGTAGCCATTGTTTTACAATGTTTTACTTTTATTTCTTTCTGCATTTTTTTGCTTTACGTTCTTTATATTGTACCACATATCATCTGAGTTCTATTTAATTTATTCTGCATGTCATTTTCAAAGTGGTAGCCTAAATTACAACTTAAAATGAGAACTTTTTTCTAAAAATGACTCTTTTGCAGTACGTTGGAGCGTATAAGGTCTTTTCCTTTAAAAGACTTTCAAATGTGTGTGAATGCCTAAGGGACCAAAGGGCTGAGGTCATCGATTCCTAGACTTACACACTACTTACATTAAGTTTTGCTAACAACAACACGCACGCCCATGCCCGAGGGAGGGCTCGAACCTCCGGCGGCAGTAGCCGCGCAATCCGTGACATGGCGCCTCTAACCGCGCGACTACTCCGCGCGGATTGAAAGACGTAATCGTAGTGTGTGTCAGATATTAAAATTGTAGACAGTGCATGTGTGCTCTGTAATCTGCTATTGCTGGTTGAGGAAAACTAGAAAATGTAATGGATGCTGACTTGAAGGAATGTCCAGCGGCATTTAGCATTAAATTGCAGAACTTATTCATCATTCAGCTTGAAAGCAGCAGCAGTTGCACTCCTCCCTGTCCCCACCCTCACCAGCAGGTATTCAGAGTACCCTCTTCCAATTCTTAGACGTATATTCAAAGAAAGTCCTAAAAACTTACTTGCGTAATGTTCCGTTACGATCTCGTGACAACCTTCGACTGACGGAGGTACTAAGTTTGATGGTGATATCCCATTACATATTGGGTCGCCTCCATAGCCGATATCATGTGGTAGAACCGAAACGCAATGGAGACCCTTGCACCAAGCCAAGTAGGTACAGAAAGCTGGCTGAAGCCAGAGATAAATCTGCCGAAATTTTTACAAAGGTACAGACGGTGTTTAGAAAGGATAGATTGCATGCAACCGGTGGTGGAGTGTTCGTCGCTGTTAGTAGTAGTTTATCCTGTAGTGAAGTAGAGGTGGGTAGTTCCTGTGAATTATTATGGGTGAAGGTTACACTCAACAACCGAGCTAGGTTAATAATTGGCTCCTTTTACCGACCTCCCGACTCAGCAGCATTAGTGGCAGAACAACTGAGAGAAAATTTGGAATACATTTCACATAAATTTTCTCAGCATGTTATAGTCTTAGGTGGAGATTTCAATTTACCAGGTTTAGACTGGGACACTCAGATGTTTAGGACGGGTGGTAGGGACAGAGCATCGAGTGACATTATACTGAGTGCACTATCCGAAAATTACCTCGAGCAATGAAACAGAGAACTGACTCGTGGAGATAACATCTTGGACCTACTGATAACAAAGAGACCCGAACTTTTCGACTCTGTATGTGCAAAACAGGGAATCAGTGATCATAAGGCCGTTGCAGCATCCCTGAATATGGAAGGTAATAGGAATATAAAAAAAGGGAGGAAGGTTTATCTGTTTAGCAACAGAAATAGAAGGCAGATTTCAGACTACGTAACAGATCAAAACGAAAATTTCTGTTCCGACACTGACAATGTTGAGTGTTTATGGAAAAAGTTCAAGGCAATCGTAAAATGCGTTTTAGACAGGTACGTGCCGAGTAAAACTGTGAGGGACGGGAAAAACCCACCGTGGTACAACAACAAAGTTAGGAAATTACTGCGAAAGCAAAGAGAGCTTCACTCCAAGTTTAAACGCAGCCAAAACCTCTCAGACAAACAGAAGCTAAACGATGTCAAAGTTAGCGTAAGGAGGGCTATGCGTGAAGCGTTCAGTGAATTCGAAAGTAAAATTCTATGTATCGACTTGACAGAAAATCCTCGGAACTTCTGGTCTTACGTTAAATCAGTAAGTGGCTCGAAACAGCATATCCAGACACTCCGGGATGATGATGGCATTGAAACAGAGGATGACACGCGTAAAGCTGAAATACTAAACACCTTTTTCCAAAGCTGTTTCACAGAGGAAGACCGCACTGCAGTTCCTTCTCTAAATCCTCGCACAAACGAAAAAATGGCTGACATCGAAATAAGTGTCCAAGGAATAGAAAAGCAACTGGAATCACTCAACAGAGGAAAGTCTACTGGACCTGACGGGATACCAATTCGATTCTACACAGAGTACGCGAAAGAACTTGCCCCCCTTCTAACAGCCGTGTACCGCAAGTCTCTAGAGGAACGAAAGGTTCCAAATGATTGGAAAACAGCACAGGTAGTCCCAGTCTTCAAGAAGGGTCGTCGAGCAGATGCGCAAAACTATAGACCTATATCTCTGACGTCGATCTGTTGTAGAATTTTAGAACATGTTTTTTGCTCGAGTATCATGTCGTTTTTGGAAACCCAGAATCTACTGTGTAGGAATCAACATGGATTCCGGAAACAGCGATCGTGTGAGACCCAACTCGCTTTATTTGTTCATGAGACCCAGAAAATACTAGATACAGGCTCCCAGGTAGATGCTATTTTTCTTGACTTCCAGAGGGCGTTCGATACAGTTCCGCACTGTCGTCTGATAAACAAAGTAAGAGCCTACGGAATACCAGACCAGCTGTGTGGCTGGATTGAAGAGTTTTTAGCAAACAGAACACAGCATGTTGTTATCAATGGAGAGACGTCTACAGACGTTAAAGTAACCTCTGGCGTGCTACAGGGGAGTGTTATGGGACCATTGCTTTTCACAATATATATAAATGACCTAGTAGATAGTGTCGGAAGTTCCATGCAGCTTTTCGCGGATGATGCTGTAGTATACAGGGAAGTTGCAGCATTAGAAAATTGTAGCGAAATGCAGGAAGATCTGCAGCGGATAGGCACTTGGTGCAGGGAGTGGCAACTGACCCTTAACATAGACAAATGTAATGTATTGCGAATACATAGAAAGAAGGATCCTTTATTGTATGATTATATGATAGCGGAACAAACACTGGCAGCAGTTACTTCCGTAAAATATCTGGGAGTATGCGTGCGGAACGATTTGAAGTGGAATGATCATATAAAATTGTTGGTAAGGCGGGTACCAGGTTGAGATTCATTGGGAGAGTCCTTAGAAAATGTAGTCCATACACAAAGGAGGTGGCTTACAAAACACTCGTTCGACCTATACTTGAGTATTGCTCATCAGTGTGGGATCCGTACCAGATCGGTTTGACGGAGGAGATAGAGAAGATCCAAAGAAGAGCGGCGCGTTTCGTCACAGGGTTATTTGGTAACCGTGATAGCGTTACGGAGATGTTTAACAAACTCAAGTGGCAGACTCTGCAAGAGAGGCGCTCTGCATCGCGGTGTAGCTTGCTCGCCAGGTTTCGAGAGGGTGCGTTTCTGGATGAGGTATCGAAAATATATTGCTTCCCCCTACTTATACCTCCCGAGGAGATCACGAATCTAAAATTAGAGAGATTAGAGCGCGCACGGAGGCTTTCAGACAGTCGTTCTTCCCGCGAATCATACGCGACTGGAACAGGAAAGGGAGGTAACGACAGTGGCACGTAAAGTGCCCTCTGCCACACACCGTTGGGTGGCTTGCTGAGTATAAATGTAGATGTAGATGTAGAAGCAATTACGCGACCCCTGCCAGCAAAATTCAGACACTAGAAAATAGACTTTTGCACAAACGGCAATTAGCCGTGGAACTGGACAGTAAAGAAACGCATGCAAGAATCGTGCAGCACCACATACGATTGTAACACACTTTTTGAAGTCGTCTTAGTGACATTTCCCGAACGACAGGTATAACTCTTGAAACTGTGTATGTTTCTTGCGCACCATTACCGGCCAAGACATCTAGGATTTTGTTATACACCTCTCAATATAACACAGTTAGATGATGAATCGTTTCCAGCACAAATGTCAGTAAATCTTTTAGAACTATTCACATATATGAAGTAACAAGTAAGTGCGACGGTTTACAGATGTAGTTACTAGTCTCATGAACACAACGAAGAGGGGACGATCAGTATAAATTTTATCTGTTCATTATTATTTAATTAATGCGTACTCCATTATTTCTTTAAAGGGATGTAATTCAGTTCTATTACATTTAAAAATTTCATTCTGAAGTATGATAAAATAGAAAGCAAAGAGGTCTCTAACAGACTAGACATCGCACACACCAATATTCGGGGATTAAATCGTAAATCTATCCTCCGTTGCTGGAGCGACGGCAAGTTGGTGATCAATTGGTCAGATCTCGCCTCGCCCACAGCTTTATTCGACAGGAGTAGGCTATGTCCCACCACCTGGATCCAACCTCTCCCTTCCTAGTTTGGTCATCACTTCAAAATTCACTCAACAGCAAACTGCTCTCATCAGGTATTTGACACGACTCCCCCATTATGTCAATGAGAGATGCCGCCTTATACGAAGGAAGAAAACCTTCCTAATTAGGCAGATTAACTTAGACCACGTGACCTCCCAGCCAACAATTTCAAACAACAACTTTATTTAGGACATAATTTCATTTGTTTGCAATAATAGTTAATTAGTATTTCCTCGTGGCATTTAGTCTGAAACCGAGGGGGCACAGTGGTTAGCACACTGAACTCGCATTCGGGAGGACGGCAGTTCAAACCTGCGTCCGGCCATCCAGATTTACACTTTTCGGTGATTTCCCTAAATCGCTCCAGGCAAATGTCGGGATGGTTCCTTAACCTTGCGCTCTGTCTGTAATGACCTCGGGACGTTAAACCCAGTCTTCCTTCCTTCCTTCCATTCAGTTTGAATAAGTAAACACTGCAAGAATGTGTGTGGCAGATATTTGTCTTTGTAATGCTTAGCTTAATTACAACTTTAAAGTGAATTTGTTGCTCTCGTGGAGAAATAACAACACTTATGACAGCTTTCGTCGTACAACTGAACATTTCTTAGCATGAAGTAAGCTAATTCGTCGCATACTGACAATACAACGCACGGAATAAAAGTCCTTAATTTTTTTCGTATATATACACACTGTGATACACGATTTATAATGTTAATTACAACTGAAATAGATGAGTCCTCTCCAGTATAATAGCTTACTGTTCTTTGTTAATACTGATGATGACCAGTACGAGAAGCATCCTTGAACGACACTGACTTTATACGATTGCCTGAAATCTAAGCCATTGGAGATTTGGATCGCTATTAAACAGCAGTAACAATTCATTTAAATAATTTCACATTTCTAGCTCACAGCCTACGCTACACTTGCATCTTAGTTGTCAATTTTATCTCGTACTGATATTGTCTGTACATGTGCATCTTTCCTTTCATGCAGTATAATAGCTCATAAACTGTGACGTCCACAAAGAGACAGACCCTCCCTCAATACCCCATAATTTCCTATTCAAGCAAGACTTACTTAATATCCGCGTGTTGCACATCTGAGCTTGTCTTAACTAGCAGAGGTGTGCAATAATAGATAAATATCACTACGAGCTAATACCCAATTCTTCAGTCACAATTGTTTCTTACATAAACCTGTGATTTTCAGCTTGAACTGGAGATGGCACCGAAATACAAGTTAACTTACTTCCCTATAATGGGTCTGGCTGAGCCAATACGTTTCCTGCTCTCATACGGAAAGATTGAATTCGAAGATGAACGATGTGATAAAGACAAATGGCAATCTTTGAAAGAATGTAAGTAAAAACTTTTATCTTTCAACGTCTTGGCTTGAGTCTATTCTTCTCTTATCTGGTGCAGAATGAGGAAACTAATTGGTCTTTAAAAATGCTGAAATTGAGTTCACTGCAAACAGAGGAGCAAGATAGTACTGCATACCTAAGAGAGTATTTTGCTAAATTCAGTAATTACAAACTCTGTGTAATAGAAGTGGTGGTGGTGGTGGTGGTAGTAGTAGTAGTAGTAGTAGTAGTAGCAATAGTAATAATAGTAGCGCACAAAATGATGCTTAAATAATTTACTACATAAATTAATTTCCTTATCGTTTTGATTGCAGTCAGTGAAAATAGAAATAAGTCGAAATATTACACAAAAGTGATACTGAAAAAAAAAGAAACGAGTGTGTTGCATGCTGGACGACTCTGCTAAATTTGGGCAAACTACAGGAAACGGCACGTAAGAGGATAAGGAGTAAAAAAGGTCAAATGTACGTATGGCTGGAAGTGCATTTCAAGGAGGTACACCCACTTGCTGGTGGAGTTAAAAGATTTTCGCCAGTGCCCCATTATCAGCACCAAACAGGCAGCCTACCATCAGGGAAGGGGCTAAGCCACGAGATCGCGTGGAACATCCTCCACGATATTTGCCGCTATCTGAGTCTTCTCAAACGAGTGCAGGCCTTATTACCTAAGGATGGTTTTCTCGCTGGTTCGTTACACCAGTCACCACGGTGGTGCGATTTCTGTCATACACCCTAGTCGACGATGAGGCTACCTTTACGAGAGGCGGTATCGTTAACGTTTACATTTACCTGTGAGCTGAGGAGAATTCCCATGGTATGGTAGTAGCGAATCGCCAGCAGCGGTTCAGCTTCGGTGTGTGGGCGGGGATTACTGACGCCCACAACGCCTCACAGTCGAGGCACATCTGCACATCTTACGTCCCCAGCTGAAAGTCATTCTTTGCTGATACGAAGAGAAATGTGGCTACTAAATGATGGTGTTCCAACTCACTGACCTCTTGGGTGTAGTGTAATACACTAGTACACACAGTACCTTCCCGCTTCCCTCGTGTGTTCTTAAGTGTGCTTTCAATCATTGAAACCTACTCTGTCAAAGACTTTTCATCTTCACCTTCAAATTAGTGTACCTCTGTTGGAGCACAGTTTTGCTCCTTATGATATCAGGAATAGTATCATGCAGTTTGCCCCCTTTTAGGAAAACTACCCTGTACATAGCTTGTAAGTTCTTATTCAGAGAATTTTCACTTCAAATGAGATGACATGACATGACAGTGAGATTATAACAACGAACTGTGCTATTTTGATACGGTTATCTACCTTGAAGTGATGAATGAAAATTTGTACAAAAGTTGGGTTCGAACCCAGGTCTCCTTCTCACTAAGCAGATGTGCTAAACACTACATCATCCTGGCACAATGGTTTTGCAAAATGGCTCTGAACACTATGGGACTTAACATCTGAGGTCATCAGTCCCCTAGAACTCAGAACTACTTAACTAACCTAAGGACATCACACACATCCATGCCCGATTCAGGATTCTAACCTGCGACCGTTGTGGTCGCGCAGTTCCAGACTGAAGCGCCTAGAACCGCTCGGCCACACTGGCCGGCACATTGGTTTTGCACAACTGCATGGATTCCTCTAATACGGCTCCCTCCTCAACCAAACTTTACAGTCACAGATTAGCCCTCTTGGTATTACACTTAAACTCTGCAGTTCTGCTCGAGTTTGGGGGTTATACTAGGTGGGCTGAGGTGTGAATGCGAACTTAGTTTGAGGAGGGAGATGCGCTGAAGTAGTCCGTGCAGTTGTGCAAAGCCATTGTGCCAGGGCAGCATAGTGGTTAGCGTACCAGCGTAGTGAGCGGGAGACCCGGGTTCGGATCCCGACCTTAGAACAAATTTTCATTCGTAGCTTCAGTCTGCCTGTATACATCATAGGAGTTTGAAGAAGGACTCTGGAATAATATAGTTACATTTATTGTCTGCACGTTTTCTTTTGTAAGACACAACAGATTACCTTATTACAACGAAGCTATACAATGCAAAATTTGCAAGGTTTTCTTCTTGCCAGAGACCTTGACATTTTTTATTTTATTGACATGAGCACATAAACCAGCGAGCCTTAACTTTATGACCACGTACTTAATAGCGTGTTTGTCTAACTCTGAAACGCAACACTGTAGCGGTTCTGCGTGATATGGATTCGACCAGTCCATGGTACGTTTCTGGAGGAATGTTGTAGCAGATGTCTACGCACAGGTCACGCAATTATCATAAATTAAGGGCTAGTGGTTAATGGTAGCGGAGCTGATGCTCTATAATGTCCCAGATGTGTTCCATTGGGTACAGGTCAGGCAAATCTGTTGGTCAAGACGTAAATGCTCGTCAAACCAGTGTAGCAATAATTCTGGCCCAGTGACATTGCTGGAAGATGCCATCAGGAGAGATCAAGCGTGAAGAGATGCTTGTGGTTCACAATACCGTTCACTTAGTCGACAGCTCTCATGGTACCTTCCGATACTACCACAGTTCCCTTGGAATCCAAAGTGAATGCCCACCAAAGCATAACACTGGCCCCACAGGCCTGCGTCTGTGGTAGGGTGCCTGTTTCGAGCAGCCGTTCTCCTGGTTGACGCCGTATCTGGACACAGTCATCTACCTGATCTAAGAAGTAATATGATTCATCCCTACAGACGAACTTTTCCATTGATCCATTGTCCAATCTCAATTATTCTATTCCCACTGCAGTGGTAACTGACAGTGTCATAATGTCAGTGTAGTAATGCATAGGAGTCGCCCGTTTTGGAGCACCATGTTCAACAACAGGCACTAAAGGGTGTCCTCCAAAACACTTGTACCTGTTTCAGCATTGTCCTCAGTCTTCAAATCCGCCACAAATCGCCGCGGCTCCTGGTTTACACAATGGGCAAGCCTCCGTCTCCATACTCTGTAGCGAGGCCACTTTGTCCAACACCAAGTCGCTTACTCGTGGACTCACCATCATTCAATTAGTTTCCATAGATGATCTACACAGTAGCACCTGAACAGCCAACCATTTCACCATTTCTGAGAAGACGTTTAGAGGCGCAAGTCCATAGCGATCTGCCCTTTGTCAAAGTCACCTATGCCTGTGGATTTCCCCATTGTCACTACAATAATTCCTCATTCGTCTCTCCTGCGTATATATTTACTGTACTGCGTCAGGAGTTCGTAACGTCACAAGGCGACATTCAATTTCGCGATGGGTATGGGTCATAATGTTTTAGCTCGTCATGCCAAATTTTAGATGCTGCAACAAATAATTCACTTGACCAGACAGTATTTTTCTGAAGCACAATGATTTTGACTACTGCTGTTGTGGTGTCTCTCATATGAACAATGTCAGGTTAGAGTTCCACTGCTCACACTTAAGTTAGGCGATTTTCTCCAGTAAGAATACTAAAGTAAAACTTTAGCACATTACCTTTAGTTGATACTCGCACCATATTCAGAAATTACCTTGTTATACAAAAAGAAGGATTAACTCCTGGATGTGTCACGATTACAAAAGAAAGCTGCGCCATACTTCTACTAGAAATGTTGCTAATATTTTTTTTTCTTTGTCAAGCAATGCCTTTCGGGCAAGTTCCAGTTCTTGAAATTGATGGGAAGAAGATATGCCAGTCTATTGCTATTTGCCGTTACTTAGGCAAGCAAGTGGGCCTGTCTGGGGCTAACGACTGGGAAAATCTCCAGATTGATATGGCTGTTGATACAGTATCAGACATACGAATGAGTAAGTTTAATGTTTACATTCACTGAAAGGTTTTGCGTTTCTTTATTTACATTTCACTACATGATATGGAAAATCGCCACTTTCAACCGATATTAAGCACAGGTAAACATAAATAAAAAATGTAACATCATAGTTCTGTTTTTGGAGTACCTTATTTGAAATTGTCTGAAGACATACATTTGTCAAATATAAAGTATACGTCACAGCTAAGCTCTAATTTTAAAGAAGTGTTTGAGTAATAAATGGGATGATGTACATCTAAAATATCCTCGTTTGTACTGAGATATTATTTTTTAAACTAGTTTAATAATTTTTAAGTTAATAATTGCAAAGTATCTGTGCACATATTATTTTAATATTTACTTCTGCTTGTAGAAATAGTAAGTCCTGCATATGAGACAGATGAAGCCTTAAAGGAAAAGAAGAAAGCAGCAGTCATAAATGAAAGCTTACCGTTTTTGTTGCCAAGACTTGACAAGTTGGTGAAGGAAAATGGAGGTTTTCTAGCAAATGGCAAGGTAAGCTGAAACAAATTGAAATTTATAAGCTATGGATACTGAAATAAGTTGAGATATCCTTTTAAATAATGCAGTTGCCTCGTAATTGGCACTGCTAAAATATGTGATGATGAAAATTATTGTATTTGGTAGTTTATCCACACACAGTGGACTCGATTATTTGCAAAAGAAATGGCAACATTTTTGTAGCATGTTTTAACTTATTTTAATACTTATACTTTGTAAGGTAGATAGCAGTACTGACACTATGTTGACAATGTATGTGATTGTTCATAAACGCATCACGCTAGGGACCTAAAATTCTATAGTGCTTATTATATGTTTTCAGAATTGTCGGAAATTTATTTTGAAAGAGTGATTATAGATGTTGTAGACTGACTTAGTACACATCAATTTTATTCACATTATTAAGAACTGAGGAATTTTCTGTTTGTATGCTAATGTGAAGGACTTGGTTTCAGCTCTCGTGGGCAGACCTCTATTTTGTAGCTCTGCTCGACTTCCTCAAGTTCATGATTGGGTTTGACATAACAAAAGATTATTCAAACCTTTCTGCACTTAAAAATACCGTACTTGAAATACCAGCTATTAAAGAGTGGATTACCAAGAGACCGAAAACTGAGAGATGAATGCAGTGTCTCAGTTTTATGTTAAATATATGTTTGCTTACAAATTTGAATTGTTCTGCACTGAAGCATTCATTATGTATTGTAAAACTCTGATACCCCATTGTAAGTGCCAGAAGATATAATAAATTTTCTTCTAAAAACGATATGTCAATACCTTTTTATTTATGAGACTCAGTCGAAAACATAGCACTGGAGAGTTTTCAAACGTATGGGTGAAGTTTTGGAAATGTGTGGACTGTTTCTGGTTCACCCACAAACTACATTCTTGTTCGACACACAAAACCCTGAAGTTCTGTAGTTACACTTCATTTATACTAGTATCTATTTCTCCACAAATCTTTCGGGTTGTAGACTTCATTATGTTGGTTCATTTTAGAACATGACACAGTCTACAAGTCAGAGTTTTATGGAAATTCTGTCGTGGGAGGTCTACCAACTTGCTCATATCATGGAGAGATAGTGGTGGATGTATGGAATCCAGTAAATGTGTATTAGTCTGAAATGTATGTGCGAGTGGATGTAGGTCAAAAATTCCTTCTATGAAATGTGAACTTGTATAGTCCATCTCATTAGAAGGTTAGTGAAATTCTAATTTTCATATTTAGAACTAAAGTACTGTAAACAAATATTCTCTAGGGTATGGAACTTATGAATCATAATTTTGTAGTGTAACGGATATTTCAATAGAAAGAAATCTGTAATAACTCTTTCAAAGTGATATTGTATTAAAATGTACTCATTCAGTCCTAGGTAACAAGAATTTTGAAACATGATATAACTTTGATTTTTTACGTTAGTCATTCTACAAAGTTTGTGTAGCTGGCGAAATACAGATGCTTTTGCTTTCAAACAGAAAAAGCCTTTCGTTGGGGAGTTCAAGTCTTCAAGATTCATTCAGTGTCATATAACACTACCTGAAATAGCTGTTGTTACTGGAGTATCTACATATAGCTGTGCCCAAGACTTGGGTATGAGTGGAATTTATTTTTGACTTATAAAGCTTCATTGTACACAGTTTCTGAAGTAGTATGACTGGGGACATGAACAAAAAGCCACAAAGAGTTGACCATGCAAAAAGCTGACTCTAAGATCCATGCCCGCAACACATACTATCTGGCATTGTGCTTAGTTTGTGGTCTGAGCATAACATAAGCTCACCAGGAAATGTGCATATTTAAAATAAAATGGTAAATTACCATGAATAAGTCATATTCATGGAATAAAAACTAGCTCGCCTGCGCTACTTTCCTGAAAAATTTCCCCTTGTATGGTGGTACATTGGAAAGATGTAACTTTAATTCTCCATGAGGAAAGAGTTCTAATGCATGAAACTCTCGATCAGAGTTACGTTACATCTAGCTTTTGGAAGGAGTTTCCAAAGAGCAAGTTGAAGCCTATTCTAAATCTACATCTACATCTACATCCATACTCCGCAAGCCACCTGACGGTGTGTGGCGGAGGGTACCCTGAGTACCTCTATCGGTTCTCTCTTGTATTCCAGTCTCGTATTGTTCGTGGAAAGAAGGATTGTCGGTATGCTTCTGTGTGGGCTCTAATCTCTCTGATTTTATCCTCATGGTCTCTTCGCGAGATATACGTAGGAGGGAGCAATATACTGCTTGACTCTTCGGTGAAGGTATGTTCTCGAAACTTTAACAAAAGCCCGTACTGAGATACTGAGCGTCTCTCCCGCAGAGTCTTCCACTGGAGTTTATCTATCATCTCCGTAACGCTTTCGCGATTACTAAATGATCCTGTAACGAAGCGCGCTGCTCTCCGTTGGATCTTCTCTATCTCTTCTATCAACCCTTTCTGGTACAGATCCCACACTGCTGAGCAGTATTCATGCAGTGGGCGAACAAGCGTACTGTAACCTACTTCCTTTGATTTCGGATTGCATTTCCTTAGGATTCTTCCAATGAATCTCAGTCTGGCATCTGCTTTACCGCCGATCAACTTTATATGATCAGTCCATTTTAAATCACTCCTAATGCGTACTCCCAGATAATTTATGGAATTAACTGCTTCCAGTTGCTGACCTGCTATTTTGTAGCTAGATGATAAGAGATCTATCTTTCTATGTATTCGCAGCACATTACACTTGTCTACGTTGAGATTCAATTGCCATTCTCTGCTCCATGCGTCTATTCGCTGCAGATCCTCCTGCATTTCAGTACAATTTTCCATTGTTACAACCTCTCGATACACCACAGCATCATCTGCAAAAAGCCTCAGTGAACTTCTGATGTCATCCACCAGGTCATTTATGTATATTGTGAATAGCAAGGAACTACAGTGCAGTCTTCCTCTGTGAAACAGCTTTGGAAAAAGACATTTAGTATTTCGGCCTTTAGTCTGTCATCCTCTGTTTCAATACCATTTTGGTCACAGAGTGTCTGGACATTTTGTTTTGATCCACCTACCGCTTTGACATAAGACCAAAATTTCTTAGGATTCTCTGCCAAGTCAGTACATAGAACTTTACTTTCGAATTCATTGAACGCCTCTCGCATAGCCCTCCTCACATTACATTTCGCTTCGCGCAATTTTTGTTTGTCTGCAAGGCTTTGGCTATGTTTATGTTTGCTGTGAAGTTCCCTTTGCTTCCGCAGTCGTTTTCTAACTCGGTTGTTGTACCACGGTTGGCTCTTTTGCATCTCTTACGATCTTGCTTGGCACATACTCATCTAACGCATATTGTACGATGGTTTTGAACTTTGTCCACTGATCCTCAACACTACCTGTACTTGAGACAAAACTTTTGTGTTGAGCTGTCAGGTACTCTGTAATCTGCTTTTTGTCACTTTTGCTAAATAGAAAAATCTTCCTACCTTTTTTAGTATTTCTATTTACGGCTGAAATCATCGATGCCGTATCCGCTTTATGATCACTGATTCCCTGTTCTGCATTAACTGTTTCAAATAGTTCGAGTCTGTTTGTCACCAGAAGGTCTAATATGTTATCGCCACGAGTCGGTTCTCTGTTTAACTGCTCAAGGTAGTTTTCAGATAAAGCACTTAAAAAAATTTCACTGGATTCTTTGTCCCTGCCACCCGTTATGAACGTTTGAGTCTCCCAATCTATATCCGGCAAATTAAAATCTCCACCCAGAACTATAACATGGTGGCGAAGTATACTCGAAATAAGCAGATAATTTTAGATAAAATTTTAAATTACGATATCTTTTTTCTCCATGATCCAGTTTTACTGGCATAAAGTTTGTATTTTGCCCCTAGTTATGCTCATGTTACCTGTGAAACCTTCATGAAAATCTCGTCTAGTAGTTTTGGATTTTAGTGAATTCAACCAGACGAACAAGACTGTTTACAGTTTTATTATTAGTATACATAGGGTGGGGAAAAATTGTCACGAAATTTTAACCCTGGATAGCTGATGCCAGTAGGAACCAAAATTACTAATGTTGTGTAGGTCGACAACGCACCATTTTTAAACTATGGAAACTTGGCACCACGCACTGCGATGGCCTCTGATGTGAGGTGGAGACAAACAGCAAGACCTATCAGACATCACATTTGGGCAGTGATGGAGTGAGGGACATTTGTATGTGTGAACCGACAACAATAGCTCTGCAGGTCAACCAATGAACGGCAACAGGGCAATCCACGCCCAATCGGAGTGCGTGGCGCCAGGTTTCCATAGTTTAAAAATGGTGCATTGGCGACCTACACAACATTAGTAATTTTGGTTCCTGCTGGCATCAGCTATCCAGGGTTAAAATTTCGTGACACAATTTTTCTCCACCCTGTATAGATTTGAAATATACAAATTGTCATATAACACAACAAATAGTTTAATAGCCATACATAAAGAGCTATTCAAGCTGGATTACATTTCTTCTGTGATTTAATTCAAAACATTTAAATGGTTTTGAAAAATACTAGTAATAGATATGTGATAAAGCCAATGAAATGCTTTACTTGTAAACAGTCATGTGGCATGGATTCTAGGTGCAGTCCTTCAAATTGGATACCACCTTGGCAGGTTAAAAATCTATTCTTCTGCTTACTTATTCAAAAGGCCTCATGAGGCTGAGAGGACCATATTCCAGAAGACCTGCCATATGCAGCAGATCTTCGGACATCTGCTAGTAGATAGCAGTACTAAGCATCAGATGAGAGTTGATCCAACAACTAGAGATAATCGAAGAATTGTGAACTATACGAATCTTAAAAAAAATACTGTTATGATTATTTAACAGTAAACTTTATATAAACAACAGAAAATTGTAATTTCAAGCTTAAAAAATATAATGAATCAATGTACTTAGCAGTCTTCCTTGGTACGATGGGTACCTATAGGGAAAACATCTAGGAGACAAGACGTTTGTGAGAACCCTATATCTTCTCTCGTCAATATATTCGTCATTCTTTGTAACATTTGGTCATAAACGTAACAATCTACTTTATTGCAGATTGTATATTCTGTTTCTACAGCTACCGCTGGTTTAGCTGAGTCCAGCAATACAGAATAATTGTTGGCCATTGACAGTGTTTTGAGTAGTAGTGACTGTTGTTGCTTGGCATGGGCACTGACCATGGCAGTTGATTCAGTGTGAGGTGGGCAGTTGAGTTCACATGATGTGCATGCTGCTACTGCTCTAATGTGCTTGCTAGTTTGCTTTTGGTTGAAATTATTTGTGCCATATTCTGATTGCTTTTAAGGTTTCAGTGTGGCTGTTCTTAAGCAAATTCACCATAACCTGATTCTTCAGATGATCAGTAAACAAAAAAATGCGTCATTAACTTCTTGGAGGGATCATGTTATATGTGGTGACCATGCCGGGACATAGTTTTGTTCGAGTCTTCCCTTGTGCATGGGTGTGTGTGTTTGTCCTTAGGATAATTTAGGTTAAGTAGTGTGTAAGCTTAGGGACTGATGACCTTAGCAGTTAAGTCCCATAAGATTTCACACACATTTTTTAATATAGTTTTGTGGAACAATCTTCAGATACAGAGCCTAACTGCCACTGTCAAGGTATGGTGAGTGATTTGAATTTTCAGCAGTGCCTCCATTATTCAATCAACATTGCACAGGGAAAAGGAACTGTTAGTTTGATTACAAATCACATGTACAGTGTACTTAATAGAATAAAACGACAAGTCAAACTGAGGGTCATAGTGTAATACACGAACAGGGGAGTGTTAATCAAGATTAATTAACAGAATTCAGATTGTAGTTGCAGCATAAAATGAAAAATTATGTTTGGGTATAAGGACTGAACTGTATGAGACAGGAAAAGACAATAATCATGTTGCAAATGTAGGCAGGGGTCATAACATATTGCAATTATTGTAAGCACTGAAAGCCAATCATCAAAAAATAATTGCAAATAATGGAAAATTGGTCGCAAATTTGAACAAAAAGCTTAATAAAATTGACAAAACCCTTGATGATCATAAGAAAAATTTGAACAAAAAACTTGATGAACATAGTCAAAAGTTGAATAATACGTTGGATCAAAAGGTGATACATATTTGTAACGAGATGCAGAGCCAGTTCAATAAATTTATGAGGCATTTGCTGAAAAGCGCAATGTGCAACAATCTGAATTCATACGCGAGGCCAATACACATTGTCAGCAGATAGAAGCAGATGTAGTTAAAAATACAGATCCTAGTATATTCACAGTAGGAAATTGTAAAGTAGCTCTACTGGACAGTGCAATATTGAATAATAAGGTAGTTCATGTTGAAGATGCATACAAACGAAAAAAATACGTTGTTAAAGTAGTATTGGGTCTGCAACAACAATGTTCTGATTTAGAATAAAAAGTATGGGAACTGGAAGAAGCTACGAAGACTGTGAAAATTTACTACATGCTGCATGATAAGAATGCAATCAAATAAGAAATAGACACTCTAAAACATGAAAATCGTAGTGCAAGTTGTTGTACAAACATTGTAGTCTATAACATGCTCAGGCAAGGACAGTTTAAGGAGTCTGAGCCAAGCAGACAATTACATCCAGTTGATTTCATGAGTCTGAAAAGAGAAATATTTGTGTAGAACACTTAAGTGCAGGGGCAGGGACATGGGGAAACAGTGTGTCCGATCAGTACACTACATTTGCAGATTTCGAAAGTGTGTTTCTGTACAATTATTGGTCGTGAAAGAATCAATGAAGTAGCAAAGAAAAATCATTTTCAGTACACAACTCACAATTAGTATCATCACAAAGGGTCAATGCGTTAAGGTTCTTCATAAGCACTGAGGACAGAATAGTTATTTAGACACCCTTCATTAGCGATGAGGATCAGAGTGGAATTTAGATAAAGCACTGTCTGTGAAAAGGAAGAAAATAGTAAACTTCGCAGTCATTTAATGATTTGACGAGCTGTTACGAGTTGCTGGTCATTTAGAAGAGACAGATAATGAAGCAAAACAGGGTGAATCCGAGCACGCCACAATACGTCTCGTACGAACGTAATGATGATCGTTTTCGAAATGATATGAGAGATAAAATGGTTCTGAGGACCAACATGGGCTACAAGACAGAAGATAGATACTGATCACGTACCCACGTGAACGAGGGAACTCTTAACTAAAGTTAGTTTCGGACAAGATGTAAGTAGGCTGTTTATGTTTTCTTATTGGCAACGTTACGTAGCGCTCTGTATGAAAATCACTGGCTGTGCTGTGTGCAGTCTGTGGCTAGTTAGCATTGTTGTCTGCCATTGTAGTGTTGGGCAGCTGGATGTGAACAGCGCGTAGCGTTGCGCAGTTGGAGGTGAGCCGCCAGCAGTGGTGGATGTGGGGAGAGAGATGGCGGAGTTTTGAAATTTGTAAGACTGGATGTCATGAACTGCTATATATATTATGACTATTAAGGTAAATACATCATTTGTTGTCTATCAAAATCTTTCATTTGCTAACTATGCCTATCTGTAGTTAGTGCCTTCCGTAGTTTGAATCTTTTATTTAGCTGGCAGTAGTGGCGCTCGCTGTATTGCAGTAGTTCGAGTAACCAAGATTTTTGTGAGGTAAGCGATTTGTGAAACGCATAGGTTAATGTTAGTCAGGGCCATTCTTTTTGTAGGGATTTTTGAAAGTCAGATTGCGTTGCGCTAAAAAATATTGTGTGGCAGTTTAAGCACAGTCTTGTATAATTGTTCTAAAGGGACGTTTCATATGTCGACCCTTAGCCAAGGATACCTCACTGGAATCTTCTGATTTTTCTTGTAGTTTGTGTAATTATTGTAGCTTTTGTTTATTACTAGCGCGTAATTATAAAGAGAATTTCCTTTGTAGTTGTAGTTTTTCATTGTTGTACACAGTTGTGGCATGCATGTAGATTTGCACCAAGAATTTCGCAGCTGCGCTTGCAATTAACTAGACATCATTTTCAGTGCTATGTTGATGTGTTTACTTATTTTGCTCTTCAAAAAAATGGTTCAAATGGCTCTGAGCACTATGTGACTCAACTGCTGTGGTCATTAGTCCCCTAGAACTTAGAACTGGTTAAACCTAACTAACCTAAGGACATCACAAACATCCATGCCCGAGGCAGGATTCGAACCTGCGACCGTAGCGGTCTTGCGGTTCCAGACTGCTTTTGCTCTTCAAATTGTGCTTTTCTGTGTTGTCGTGTGACAATAATGGCGTGTGAAAAACGTAACACTAGGATCCAAAGTAAACTGAGAAATAATAGTGACGACGAGCGTAGCTTATCAGCACCACTGTGTAGTGAATTAACAGACATTCGAAGTAGTAATTTGGTAACTGTGCATAGGGAAATGGAGCGGGCGGCAAACAATGGCGTAGGCAGTGAAACAATTAGTGAACAGGGAAGCATTATCGATCGATCAGTCGGCAATAGCTCGCCTCAGGAATCCGAAATGACAGGGCACAATTTTGCAAATACTATAGATTCAAGTTTTGCGTCCTCACCGTTTTCTCAAATAAGTCAAGACACATTTTCTGCTTGTCAAAATGTGAATGTTGCCAGTGCAAATACACTCCCGAAAAGCGTAGAGGAACAGATTCCAGACACTAATGCATTGTTATTACAGCTAATGCAACAAATAGAACAAAATCAGTGACAAACACAGCAAAAGCTTCAAAAGTTAGACACAATGGAACAAAATCTTCAAAAGTTAGACACAATGGAACAACACCAGAGACAAACACAGCAACAGTTACACGCAATGGAACAAAATCTTCACACCACGCTTGAACAAACACTTGAAGATTTAACTTATGAGTTACATAAAATGGAATCGAAATGTCAAAAAGTCTGTGACGACGTAAAAACACAAATTTGTGAACCTATTTTTTCGCGGCATGAAAATGCATTACAGAATCACAAAGCAGCCATAAAAGAACTGCAAATTATTGTTCATGAAAATCATGAGACCTTGCAAGCTAAAATTGACTCAGTTGCATCTACCGATTCGGTTACGCAACTTGCAAAAACTCAGGAAAACTTAAAGGACACAGTAGAAAGACACATGGAGGAAATTAGTTCATTATCAGAGAAAGTAGTTGAACTTTCGGATCAGATAAATAATTTATCTACGAAGGTAGATGATAATCTGAATGACACAAAACCGGTAGTCTTTAATGACACAGAAGAGTGCGAACAAATTAGGAAATTCAAACAAAATCAGAATCAAATTAATACGCAACACCAAATAGAAATCCGGGAAGTACAAGATCACCTGACACAAGTAATAAAAAAATTACATATTTCAGAGGGCACTCGCGCTCCAACACGGGAAGAGAGACTTAGAAATACGGAACAACCACAAAATAATAACACAGGACACTTCGGAAATTATGAAAGAAATTGGCAAGGCACACCGAATTTTGAGATGGAACCTCCGAAAGACGTAACAATGACCGACATGTGACTCGCCGACATGATGATTTTGACTATAAGCTGTTCATTACTACACGTAAATTCAAAACATTTAAGAATTCTGGCAACGACATTCATCCACAAGCATGGCTCCATCAATTCTCTCATTGTTTTCCTCCCAACTGGTCATTAGAGCACAGATTAGAATTTATGTGTGGCTATTTAGAGAATGAACCAGCTGTAAGAATGTGATCGGTCATTCACGATTGTCACAGTGAAGGAGAATTTTATCATGCCTTCCTCTCAGCATATTGGTCTCAAGCTACACAAGACCGAGTAAAACATAGCATCAAGATGATGAAACACTTTGAACAATATGAATTTTACAGTCTTGTCAAATATTTTGAAGACATGTTGCATAAGAATCAATATCTTTCAAACCCATACAGCCATTCAGAACTCATCCGCATTTGCTTAATGAAATTGCCTGAACATTTAAGAAATATTATTTTGGCAGGGCGTTGCAAAGACGACATTGAAGCTTTTCAGGGACTCTTACAAGAATTAGAAATTGACACAGACAGTCGCGGGATGCGAAAACAGGAAAACGATCACTGCAGGTCACATCCGTCACAATTCCGTGATGACAGAAACAATAACTGGACACGACAAGTCTATTCTTACAATGCAAATCGTGACCAAAACAGACACCACCCATATGACAACCACTGGCAGAGTAGTAATAGTTACAGAGAAAGATTGCATTTCCGTAGTAATGAATATGACAGAGATTACCATAGAAACAGACAATATGGGAAGAAAAACAATTATTATCAAGGGAGACAGAATAATTTCAGACGCAACAGTTCAGCGCGCAGTTACGATTCAGTGAGAAATTCTCCACCACGTGACCGGCAAGAAAGAAACTATGGAATCTACCGACATGCCGACAGACGATATAATCGTAACGACAGACCTGAATTGCATCAGAACTGGCGGGATTCAGACAGAGCAGGGCACTCTCGACAAGGTGAATTTGTAGAAGTTAGGTCTCCTAATCCTAACGATGCGCGCCAACAAAGAGACAGACAATGACCCGCACCGCAAGCAGCCATGTGCGCCGGCTGGCTCAGTGAAAAATAACATAGACGCTAACCTTGAGAAAAATTTTAGTATTCCTTACCGACGTATACCGCATGAAAATTGCTTTGAAGTTGACACTCTGCGCACCAGACAGAGTAAAGGTTTGTATCACATTTCATATGTAAAACCGTTTATTGAGAGATAATCTGTTTTTTAATTTAGTCTTTACTATAAAATTTTTCACTTCACATTACTAGTACTCTTTGTCACACTTAGAAACTGTTAACATGCAACTATGTTCTAAAGTTAACTATCCAGTCAAGAACCTAGGGAAATTATTTAGAGAAGTAATTACAAATGCATTGTTATAGTGAACAGAGGACACAGTGTTACTGTGTGTGTTCATTCTTGCTTGTTAGTTGCATGATTACGTAACGACTCTAAGGCTTACATACTTAGTACATATACTACTAATGAGATTTTCATGCAACATTTTGGTTTACTTGAAAGGACATTCTTTATTTGAAGTACTTTCTGTGGGATTAAAGATGACTTAGCATTTGGTTTCTTTGATAGCTACACGATTATATCACGACGCTACTAATATGTGACACAGTTTACATTGTTGCTTTTGCGGTGTATCTGTTTTATATCTGCACAGTTTTTCTGAATTCTTCTGGAAAGTTAAACATGTTTTAGTAGTAACATTTGTGGTATAGCTACAATGAGACAGCCTTTTTCGTAGCACAACAATACGTTACATTATAGTACTTTCTTGATCATGGTAAGGTACGTAATAACTACGATATCTATACGCAAAGCATTTCACTTTCGTTTATGATGAGGTAAGTACATTGACTTCAGCAGAAGTTTACTTACAGAAGACGATAACTACGACACTTCCACAGAATTATCTTACAGCAAGACGCAAATTTAGCGCTACAGGACACGCATTTGAGTGATTAATTTTGTACTTAAACCATTTATTTTTCAAGATTTTTGAATTACAAAGAAAGTTTTCCATGATACATTTCATTCCATTGCTGTAATCTGTAACAGCTGAGGGTATAATTACATTAATCGTCAGGTGGGTACATGCCTACTTTGTGTACCATGTGTTAGGCAAGCACAAGGAGCCCTAGCTAATATGGTATTTGCTTATACAACTTTACACATCGGTACCATATTCCTCTAACACATAAATTACACAGCTATATGATCATTTAACTGTGAGATAAACTTTTTTATTACATCAGTGACACATGTTTACACAATTACACAGTTGGATAATTTCACACTTATGAAATTGTATTTTGTCTGTACTTTGTGAACTGTTCATATTTTTTCGGAACCATTGTGATACTATGAGAGCTTTAAATGATGTATTTGGTAAGGGATCACGATTTTTAAAGTATGATTGAGGTAGATGACACTACTGAAATGAGCAGAGAATTTTTTTAGGTTTTGACATTATAGCTGAAAGCTACGACGTTTTTGAGATTTCGCTGAGTTTTTATGATGTCATTATTATGATGACAATGTGTATTATGCTGTTGAGGTATGCTTATGATCAATAAGATGATGCTACCGTAAATGAGGAATTTGATAATGCTACGTATTTATTTTGATGAAATATTGAAGAAGTGTCATACGTGTATGAATAATGAGTAGTGGTTAGGGACCCTGATTTGTGGAAACCAAGAATTGTACTTTAAGAGTTATGAAATGTGTGTAAATGCGCAAATGTATCACAATGCCGACGAAAACTTTTTGAACACTGTTATATTCATAGGATTTTGTTTCTACCCATTTGCAACGCAAATTCTCGACCGGTGAAATTTTTTATATGAGACTGTCACTGTAATGCAAACTGGTGTCGTAAATATTTCAGTAAGAAAGTTAAGTGACCACCTTCAGGTAATGAGTCGTGGGCACCTTGCTGCGTGACAGTCGCCTGGAAAATAGGCATTAGTGTGTGCCTTTCAGAGACACAGGTGGAAAAAGAAAAAAGGGCCATCATCCTCGCTATTGACATTCCTTTGTAGAAAGCATCGCAAATACGACACGCTCAAACTTGAAAACATATGATAACACTGTGGAGCTCTTAATTTATGATATTTACTGAAATGCCTAATGAAATGACGAGAAATATTTTTATGTCTATACACCTGATTATGACTACTGTCTTTCCAGATGAGAGATTTTTTTACTACCTTATGAAATGCCATATGGCTAATGAATGATGTTTCATGCCTTCCTTTGTACATATTTGCTCATTTTCTTTAATATCTAGTTTCTAGCTGCACTGCAGCATTGGTTACTATAACATTTAATAAATGTACTAATATCACTATTTTCTGTCTACAGACCCAGTAAAGAATACGTTTAGGATGTGCTTTCTTAGAAAAGAGAGCACAAATAGACATTTCCCTTCAGAGGAATTGGATAAATAATTTTTTAATGACTTGGTAACTTTCTTGCAGAGTAAGTTTTTGTGATGCATCACTCTAGTGTTAAGATGTGACATAGATATTAAAAATGGCCATTTTTAGTGTAATAATTTTTTCTGCTTGAGCTTTGTCATGTTTAGATATAAGTTATTGCATCTGCTGCTGCTGTTTGCCAGGCATAGTGCTACTGAATTTCCCTTTGTATTACCCTGTTAACCCAGTTTTACTACTGATTTATTTTTCTTGTTGCTGCACATTGCCTTATATTAGTTGTAATATTGCTGCTTGCTTTGCCAATTTGCATCTTTTTTGTCCTTGTGGTTTGTGTTAATTTGTTATGTGCTGCTGCATTGCCTCGTCCATTGGTATATATATCTGAGCTCAGTAGATTTCAGTTAGCGTAAGAGGGGGTAGACTATATAAGAAACTATGATGAATTGGAAGAAATGCATTGAGAAGCTATAAGAAAATGGTTTGGCCAAAAAAGTAGTGTACAGTGGAGAAAAACTATTTTTGAAAGAGGATGTGAACAGAATACAGAAAGCATGCTTGGATAGGATTTTTTTGGTGGAAACAAATGTTGAAATAAGAGGAAAGCTCTACAGAATGAAGTTTTGGGTTGGAATGCAGTACCAAATGTCACACTGAAAACAAACCCTGTCCTGTACTTCTGTGTTATTATGCTATGTGAATTTGTGTTTTTCCTGTCTTTATGTGTTTAGCTAATAAGAGTTATGTTGTAGAATTTTTCTAATAATACGTTATTTACTTTGTAGAGATGTTTAGACATTATGAATTCTGTTCTGTTTCAATGCTCAAGTGTGAAATTAATGTTTCGAAAACTATTCTCATTATTTTATATATTTACTTATGTCATAATTGCTGTAACACTGATGTATATGTTTATTTCCATTCTTTTGTAAAACCCCTATTACTACAAATGTTATCTGTATTATTATGTTTTCAATGATGTATTTTGTACCGTTGTTATTGGATTCTTATGTTATAAAATTGTAATTGATACCAGTTCATCATATTATTAACTTGTAAGTTACATTTCACTGCACACGTTTCTGTTGGTCATAGTATATGGACAATATGTGAGAAGTAGGGACTGTTAGTGTTTGCATGTGTGTTAATAATTCAGCAAGGGACTGGATGAAAGCATTGCTGGTTCTAAGGACAATTCCAAAAACTTTGTGAGTGCACAAGTGGTGGTTATGGACTTGCTATATTATCCGCAAGACTCTTCAATGGTGATTGTGCACCTGCACAGTCACAACAGATGGCTGCTGGCCATTTCTACAAGGACTACAGTGGGTCTACACCTTTCCTGACTCACCAGTTCCATTATTTCTACAAGGACTGCAGTGGGTCTGCAACTCTGGTGGCCCACCAATACCGTAATCTCTACCAGGACTACAGTGGGTCTGCTCTGTGATGACCTGCCTACCAATACTCTTCAAAATTTCGACTTACTCTGCTGTGGGTTTGTTCTGTTGTGGACCAATACCTGTCTGCATGTCAAGAGTCAGCACTGTCTTTCCGTTGGAAGGACAACACTACTTCTTCAAGATTGTATGGAAATCCACTACTTCTATGTGCATTGTCTTTTGCTGCTCAGACTTTGAGAAAAACACTGCAATGTTACTGTGATGAATGATCAGGACTGTCTTTATGGACTGTGAGAAAATTTTAGCTTTTGACCAACATTGGATCAATAAGTGGGTGCATTTGATATCTTTGTTATTGTAATTATGAAAAATTTTATCAAATCATTATTGGCCATTGCCCAAAACAATTTGTAAATTTTTTTGTGGGGTGCATGGGGGCTATGTAAGTAGGCTGTTTATGTTTTCTTATTGGCAACGTTACGTAGCGCTCTGTATGAAAATCACTGGCTGTGCTGTGTGCAGTCTGTGGCTAGTTTGCATTGTTGTCTGCCATTGTAGTGTTGGGCAGCTGGATGTGAACAGTGCGTAGCGTTGCGCAGTTGGAGGTGAGCCGCCAGCAGTGGTGGATGTGGGGAGAGAGATGACGGAGTTTTGAAATTTGTAAGACTGGATGTCATGAACTGCTATATATATTATGACTATTAAGGTAAATACATCATTTGTTCTCTATCAAAATTTTTCATTTGCTAACTATGCCTATCAGTAGTTAGTGCCTTCCGCAGTTTGAATCTTTTATTTAGCTGGCAGTAGTGGCGCTCGCTGTATTGCAGTAGTTCGAGTAACCAAGATTTTTGTGAGGTAAGCAATTTGTGAAACGCATAGGTTAATGTTAGTCAGGGCCATTCTTTTTGTAGGGATTTTTGAAAGTCAGATTGCGTTGCGCTAAAAAATATTGTGTGGCAGTTTAAGCACAGACTTGTATAATTGTTCTAAGGGGACGTTTCAAAGAGAGCATCTTAGAGCATTGTCTGCGAACATAAATAACTTTTAAACACGCACTCAGGTATTATATGTATACACAGCGTTATTTTTTCCTCCATGTACAAACTCTAGGGACTGATCGATGAGAGGATATGAAACAAAAATGTCTAATGAACTTACGTCCATTCTAGCGAACATTTATTCAATCATACATTGTTACAGACACTGCGGCCTAATATGCGCTGTACCATACAGCTACAGTTACAGTATGTGTTGACAATGGTTTAAATGTGCCTCATTGCATGTGTGTACATGCCATAGCATGTTTCGTCTCATACGTTCACATCGGCAGGCTGCATCTGAACAGTGTCAAAGGCAGCATGAATACGTTGCTCCAATGTCTCCACATCTGGATGGGTTCTGCATACACGATGGTTTTGAGATGGCCCCATAAACAGGAATCGCACAGGTTGAGATCCAGTGAACGAGCAGACCATGCAACTGGACCACTCGTCCGATCCACCAACAAGGAAAGACACGATCAAGATGCGTCCGAACGTTAACGGCGAAGTGGTCTGGAGCAGCATCATGTAGCAGCCACATAATCCCTCGAATCATCAATGGCACTCCTTCCAGCAGGGGGAGGCAAAGCCACCCACAAGAAACGCCACATAATCCCTCAAATCATCAATGGCACTCCTTCCAGCAGGGGGAGGCAAAGTCACCCACAAGAAAAGCCGACAGTTCCGGCCTATTTGGCGACGTTGAAGGAAGACTGGTCCCAAAATACAGTCACAAATTATCGCCGCCCACACATTCCGGCTGCACTGATGCTGAAGATTCGCTATCGCTATAGCATGGGGGTTCTGCATACTATCCCTCAGATGACTCTTATGAAAGCTGAAGATGTCACACTGTGTAAAGACGGCCTCATCTATGAATAGGACGGAGGCACAAATCCCGTAGTCGTTGTCGCCTGGTGAAGAAACCAGTGACAAAACTGCTCCCGATGTGAAAAGTTTGTCTCTAGTGAGCCCTGCACACGCTGTAGGTGATAAAGGTAGTAACAACAGTAATGGAGAGTGTTCCCCATGGACGTCCGGTTTGCCCTGTACTGGAGGGCCAACTACCTGATACTGACACAGTGGACACCTTCCACACTGTAATCACATTTTCCCCCAAGTCTGGTGTCTTAACATTTCAGGTACGTTCTTCATGATTTCCTGCTTCCTGAAACGACCCTGTCTCAGGCAAACGGCGAAACACTGTTGCAAACATTGAAAGCTCTAGTTGTTGTCGGTGGGGATAGGCCTCCTGATATAATCTTGCTGCCCACCACATATTCCATTTGCCTTTCTGTAAGTAAACACCATGTCGGCAAGCTTCTGTCAGTAAACACCATGTAGGAAAGCTTTCGATCCTAATTTGGAACCATTGTGTAAAACGCTGTATCACATCCGTTACGAGTTGAATCAGTAACAGAAGTGGACTGGACACAACATTATCAATTACTATGGCAGAAGAGGGTTCTAGGGCATGACATATGAGGAACAGTACCACCCTCTAGGAGGAAACATACTGCATACTGTAATTGTGACTGCATGGTACAGTGTGTATTAGTCCGCAGTCTCTGTAACAATGATTGAATAAATGGTATCTAGCATGAAAACCATACATTTCCAGACATAACTTCATTAGACCTTTTTTGTTCCATATCCTCTCACTGATCAATCCCTAGAGTTTTGATACTGTGGAAAAAAAGTCACCATACACTTCCACCCATCTTCCTGCAAATCATTCATCATGAAGCCATAGTTTTTAATCTTCAAAGAGTGGTGATGATATGCTTGTGACCTTATTGTCATTGCCTGGCAAATGAGAATGCTTACTCATTCCTTCACCATTAGCATTAGCACACTCAGACTAATGCTTCATACTGATGCAGTAGTAGCCATCAATGAAGATCGAACTGAAGTAGACAGGAGCTGTTCTGTATGGGTTAATTATAGGGAGTGTTAGCACTCCTGGTCCAACATGTTGGGAGGTTAATGCTGGTTAGGCAACTGCCAGCTTGTGCATACCCTTGTGATCGGAAGTCAGCTCAGGGATGAATATGTAATAAGCAAACAATATTATGCCGATGCCTACCCCAACGTGTTGTTAGAATAACGATGACAACACGAGCACATATGTGTTTATAGAAAACTATATAATATTTCACCACCACCACCACTTAGCAGGAAATAACAAACTATTCTTCTTCTTCTCCTTGTCCTGGTTTCCAGTATCATTGCAATACATGTCAGATACTACGAGGTCCTGGTGACGAGGGTGTTTCGTACACTCAGCTTTGGTGATGACTGTGCATTTACAGTAGCACACAGGGAACCATATAGCAACAAATGAAAATTACGCACAACCCTTTTTTGTTTCGTATATTTATAAACTCTTACATATAGCAGGGTATATGAATACACTTTAGTAAGATCGTGGTTCTGTGCCTACACTTGGCACAGTTGGTTCATACACTACTACTGACATCAATGTGCGACACGAACCATGAGCGAGGGTTTCTTCTGATGGGAGAAGAGTTTCACGCGCCGTCTCCAGCAGACTCCTCCACATCATCTCGTAGCGCCGATAGATACGTGGCCACCAGCTTTCTCGACTGTCTAGAGCGTGCTGGATTGCATAACTGGCATACATAACATTTTTAAAAGTGTTCTGCTATATTTGGGTGCACTCTCTTGTTAAACAGTTGAACTGTTCACGGGAGGTCCCCTTCTGTGACCATATGATAACCCACTATCATAGAGAGAGTGAGCGTTTCTATGAAATAAAGGGGAAATCTCCGCTGAAGCACTACATCGACGAACCCACTAATCCAGGGGTAATTTTTCATCGATGTCACTACATCCAGGATTTTCGAATACTACCACCGGATGGAGCACATGATGTGACATCATTTCCAAGCTGAAAAGTTTACAGTTGCTCTTATTTAAACTGAAGCTGACATTAAACAGCATCATTTGTATATCAGGCGGCTACTGTAAGAAAAAAGAAGAAAATTACTTAAACTTATATTTTTGCGACTAATTATTATTCATTATAATGAGTGTTAATACTTACGTTGCAAGTGTCTTGCAGCAGGAAATGTTGCTATATGTCTCGACGTGATTACTCTTTGAGAGCTCTCACATGACTAAGTGAATAATTTATTGATAGCTGCTCATATACATACATCAAAAAAATTAACCTGTACAGAACGTTGGAATAGAGATCAACGTAAACACCAGTTCCTGCCTTTTTATTGCTCATGAAAGCCACACATTGCATGTTGTACCACCATACAGCGAGACCTTCAGAGGTGGTGGTCCAAATTTCTGTACACACCGGTACCTCCAATACCTAGTACGACGTCCTCTTGCATTGATGCATGCCTGTATTCAACGTGGTATACTATCCGTAAGTTCAGCAAGGCACTGTTAGTCCACATTGTCCCATTCCTCAACGGCGATTCGGCGTAGATCCTTCAGAGTGGGTGGTGGGTCACGTATTCCTTAAACAGCCTTTTTCCATCTATCCCAGGCATGTTTGACAGGGTTCATGTCTGGAGAACATGCTGGCCACTATAGTCGAACGATGTCGTTATCATGAAGGAAGTCATTCACAAGATGTGCACGATGGGGGCGCAAATTGTTGTCCATAAAGACGAATGCCTTGCCAATATTTTGCCGATATGGTTGCACTATCGGTCGGAGGAAGGCATTCACGTATCGTACAGCCGTTACGGCGCCCTCCATGACCACCAGCGCTGTACGTCGGCCCCACATAATGCCACCCCAAAACAGCAAGGAACCTCCACCTTGCTGCACTCGCTAGACAGTGTGTCTAAGGCGTTCTGCCTCACTGGTTTGCCTCCAAACACGTCTCTGACGATTGTGTGGTTGAAGGCATTTGCGACACTCATCGATGAAATGAACGTGATGCCAATCCTTAGCGGTCCATTCGGCATGTTGTTGGGCCCATCTGTACCGTGCTGCATGGTGTCGTGGTTGCAAAGATAGACCTCGCCATGGACGTCGGGAGTCAAGTTGCGCTTCATGCAACCTATTGCGCACAGTTTGAGCCTTAACACGACGTCCTGTGGCTGCACGAAAAGCATTATTCAACATGGTGGTGTTGCTCTCAGTGTTCCTCCGAGCCAAAATCCGTAAGTGGTGGTCATCCACTGCAGTAGTAGCCCTTGCGCGGCCTGAGCGAGGCATGTCATAGACAGTTCCTGTCTCTCTGTATCTCCTCCATGTCAGAACAAAATCGCTTTGGTTCACTCCGAGACGCCTGGATACTTCCCTTGTTGAGAGCCCTTCCTGGCACAAACTAATAATGCTGACGCGATCGAACCACGGTATTGACCGTCTTGGCATGGATGAGCTACAGACAACGCGAGCCGTGTATCTCCTTCCTGGTGGAATGACTGGAACTTTTCGGCTGTCGGACCCCCTCTGTCTAATAGGCGTTGCTCATGCATGGTTGTTTACATCTTTTTACGGGTTTAATGACATTCAAAAATGGTTCAAATGGCTCTGAGCACTATGGGACTCAACTGCTGTGGTCTTAAGTCCCCTAGAACTTAGAACTACTTAAACCTAACTAACCTAAGGACAGCACACAACACCCAGCCATCACGAGGCAGAGAAAATCCCTGACCCCGCCGGGAATCGAACCCGGGAATTAATGACATTCCTGAACAGTCAAAGGGACTGTGACTGTGGTACAGTATCCAAAGTCAACGTGTCAGTCTTCAGGAGTTCTGGGAACCAGGGTGACGCAAAACGTTTTTTAATGCGTGTATATAATGTTTTGCAGCAGCAGTGAGTAGATGCAAGTTTTGCATATTGCATATTTGGTATTCAGTATAAGAGAATAAATACGAACCCTGAGCTAACTCATGCAAAAACCAGCAAGATGTGTAATCCCTTACGCTATATTCTGTAAATGCAGAGCGACCGCTCTCTTTGTAAACTTGTGTGAGGTTCAAAAAATGGCTCTGACCACTATGGGACTTAAATTCTGAGGTCATCAGTCCCCTAGAACTTAGAACTACTTAAACCTAACTAACCTAAGGATATCACAAAGATCCATGCCCGAGGCAGGATTCGAACCTTCGACCGTAGCGGTCGTGCGGTTCCAAACTCTGGCGCCTAGAACCGCTCGGCCACTCCAGCCGGCCTTGTGTAATGGAAAGTGTATGTATATTGCACGTTATGACTACTGATGCATGTGTTCGTACATCGAATACTGTCATCAACTCTCTCTTATGGAAGTTTAGTGACTGCACAACTGTGGTGTATTCAGGAAGCCTGTTTATTACAGATGTCGTCGATATTCTGGAAATAATCGAAACCGAATATTATACAGTACTTCGCGTAGAGGACTACGGTTTCAATGAAAAGCAACCCGTTATTTCTTATTACATATACGAGTGGCTGAAATAAAAAAAAAGCATGAAGTGCTGTTATACATGTGTAGGAAAGATGGCACAGTTTTATGCTGTTGACTATTACACTGGTGAGCCAAAACATTATGACCACCTGGTTAATAGTTTGTTTGACCGTCTTTGCAACGAAATACAGCACTGATTCTGCGTGTCAGGGATCTGACAGTTTGTTGCTAGGTTTATGGAGGTATGTGGCATTAGATGTCTACGCCTATGTCACGTAACATGTAATTCTCGTAAATAGCGGGCCGTTGATTTGCTTACGCGGTGATGACGCCCGATAGTAACCCGGATGGGTTCCATAGTAGTTACATTAGGCGAATTTTGTCGCAAACACATCAGTGTGAATTCACTATAATGCTCCTCAAACTACTGTAGCACGGTTCAAGCTCCGAGACATAGACAATTTTACTGCTCAAAGTTGACATCGCCATCGGGGAAGACATAAAGCATGACAGGATGCAGATGGTTCGCAGCTGTCAGTGTGTCTTTGATTATTACCACAGGTCTTATGCATGCGCAGGTCAATGTCGCCCATCGTATAATACTGCTCGCACCAGCCTGTGTCCTCGGCGCGCAGAACATTTCGAGTCGCAATTCACCTTGATGACGCCGTTTGTGGAGACGACCAACGATCTAGTGTAGTAATAAAGTCATTCACCTGTAGAGCCGACACGATTCTGTTGATCAACAGTTGAATGCCAATGGTCTTGTGCCCACTGAAATCGTACTTGATAATGTCGTTGGGTCAAAATGTGAACATGTAGGGGTGGTCTGCTGCGGAGCTCCTTGTTTAACAATGTATCATAACGATATGCTCCAAAATGCATTAGTATTGAGCTCTTTCGGCAGAGATGCCACAGATCACCATCTATCCTACTTTACAGAGCAGACAAACCTCTGAACACCATGTTCTGTGAAGAGTCGTAGACGTCCAACCATTAGCACCTAGCGGTAGTTTCACCGTCTACCTCTTTCCATAGATGCACATGACAGTAGCATGTGAGCAATCGACCAGCTTCGTCGTTTTCGATTTACTCGTTTACAGGCTCTACGTAATAATAATTTGCTTGTTGTCAAAGTTGCTTTTCTCAGTGGATTTCCCCATTTGCAGCCCATTTCTTTACTAGGGTGGCTCTCCCTCCGTGTCTGCTCCGCTTACTTACTTTTGTTACCATGTCATGTGCCCGCAACGCCACCAGGCGGCAGCCAACGTCGCAGTGGGCAAAGGTCATAATATTTTGGCTTATCAGTGCGTTTGTTTCCTACGCAACTTATGCAGCTGTTGTGATTCTTGAGTTTCTCCCGGCGTATTTGATAATCAAGATTCAACGTGCTCTCCGCCCAACCACTGCAGCACAATCTGTTGAGATGGATGAAGTCACGAGGGAGGAGGTAGGCACTGCATTTATTCCATACACAGGCGCACTCTCGGAGAAAATCGCCCGCATTCTGAAGAAACACCGGGTCGGAACTGTGTTTTGTCCACCAAATAAAACTCGTGCACTGGTGGGGAGCGCCAAAGATGACCTCGGTTTGAGGAAGGCCGGCGTGTACCAGATTCCGTGTCAATGTGGCAAGTCGTATATTGGTCAGACGATGCGTACCGTCGAGGATCGATGCCGTGAACACCAGAGGCACACTCGACTGATGTATCCGAGCAAGTCGGCGGTCGCTGAACATTGTTTGTCGGAAAATCACGCCATGGAGTATGACCGCACGAGGATTCTGGTACAGACGTCGAGATACTGGGACAGCGTTGTTAGAGAGGCCATCGAAATTCGCACCAATGACGACCTCATAAACCGTGACTGTGGCTATAATCTTAGCAAGGCTTGGGAACCAGCGATCGGGTTAATCAAGAGTAAATCGAGCAGACGTATAGTTGTGACGACCACGGCGGACAGAGCCATCACACCGACGTCATCTCAGACGCCGTCGCAATCTGTTCCACCACGCGACCGTGGCGCTGGGCGCGGACGGCGGAGGGAGTGCGCCGCGGGCGGAGGGTATTTAAATTGGCCGCCGCCGCGACCGAACCCAGTTCCCTCTGAGCAGCCATAGCGTACGGATCTCCGTGCCGGCACGTTCACAGGAGCTCAGTCCGTCAGTTCACCTGATGATGGCGACATGTTTGATCGCCGAAATATTGTGCCCGTTGGACACTATAGACCGGCAGCATACCCGTGGATATCTTGATATACAGCTGTTATTTGATATTTTACACAGATCTAACTGGCTGTTTATGAATGATGGGTTTCTTTCTAAGCATGAGCTCTGCAATAAGCATTATGATGTGAATGCATGATGTTAGATTGACGGTCCTCCCGCTATTGAACTGCACTGTGATGGTTGTAAAAAGGAAGAATAGCTAAATAATTGATTTTTTTCAGGCACTATTATTTCTTTCTAAAAATAATAATAATATGTGCAACCATCAAAGCATGTTATGTTGTTTTGCTGTTAAGGAATCAAGCACCTTACTCACTAAGTCAAGGTGGCTATGTCTTTTGCTTTACTTTATACTGAAATCTGAATAATGAGGATGGGGATATGGTGCAAAATTAAGAACAACTTTTTGGAAATTTTTCTTCATAACAATCATTCAGTCCAGCAATATTTAGCAAATAATTGCTTTCTACATGTCTTAAATTTAGCGTGTATAGTATTCAAACCTACAGGTGGAACAACACATATATTTGTAGGTATATCGTCTGAATTCAGCTTCTACAGACTTGATACTTATAGGGTCTACACTTCTACACTTTGGCACTGGATGAATACAGGCATTTATTCACTGTTCTTATTGCTTCATATTTATACCATTCTTGTGGATAAAAACACCAACAGCTCACTCTGACTGTTGATAACACAGCAAAAGTCAGTCAAATTCACATCAATGGAATTTTTTATGTAAAACAGCATGTTCCCTAAAGTTAATTAAACAATGTTTTTTTGTACTTTGAATGGTGGCATATATACATTTGTACAAGAGTGAAATAACGTCATCTTTTCAACAATAATTTTTTTTAAAAAACTTTTTCTGGTTTAAAGATAACTATATACATTTTTAAAATTAATACTAATACTAATACTAATAAAAAAAGTATCTATATGCACTGTGTTTCCCATTGACTCATTTATGTCTGATATTTTTTACAGTTCAAGACGAATCGATTCCACAGACCGAACGCGAGGAGAGGGGCAGGTGTAATTGTTTAATACACACCATACAAAAATGCACGGAAGTATGATTTTTAACACAAATCTACGTTTTTTTAATTGGAACCACGTTAGTTTTGTTAGTACATCTGAACATATGAACAAATACGTAATCAGTGCCGTTTGTTGCATTGTAAAATGTTAATTACATCCGGAGATATTGTAACCTAAAGTTGACGCTTGAAACCTCCGACGTTCAGTTGCGTGTTGTAACAAACACGGGCCACGGTCGGCGAGCAGCATCTGCACGGACATGTTTACTATGACAACCGCGTTTACGAGTGTGGCTGTAGTGCACTGTTGTGGTTTGGTCTAGCTGTCGCAGTGTCCGCATGTAGCGCTTGCTGCTATTGTTATTCTGCATTCGTCTCCGCACGCAGACCAACTGTAGTACACCGTGTTACCAGACGTCTGTGATAGTGTAGTGTTGTAGGAACTGTGACCATGGTGTATTCGAACTCTGAAAAGGCGGAGATGATACTCATCTATGGCGAGTGTCGACGAAATGCAGCTGAAGCCTGCAGGGTGTATGCAGAACGGTACCCGGACAGAGAGCATCCAACGTGCCGCACATTGCAAAACATCTACCGCCAACTGTATACAACAGGTATGGTCGTAGCACGCAAACGGGTCCGTAACAGGCCCGTCACAGGAGAATCGGGTGCAGTCGGTGTGTTAGCTGCTGTTGCCATGAACCCACACATGAGTACACGGGACATTGCGAGAGCCGCTGGATTGAGTCAAAGCAGTGTCATGCGCATACTGTATCGTCACCGCTTTCACCCGTTTCATGTGTCGCTACATCAGCAATTACATGGTGATGACTTTAATCATCGAGTGCAATTCTGTCAATGGGCATTAACAGAGAATGCGTTGCAGTTCTACCTGTTTACCGATGAAGCGGGTTTCACAAACGCCGGGGCAGTGAATCTACGGACATGCATTACTGGTCCGTGGACAATCCTCGCTGGCCCAGACAGGTAGAGCGACAGCGACCGTGGACTGTAAATGTATGGTGCGCAATCATTGGCGACCACCTCATTGGTCCTCACCTCATTGCAGGAGCCCAAACAGCTGCAACATACATCGCGTTTCTACAGAATGATCTGCCAACGTTGCTCGAAAATGTCCCACTGGAAACGCGTCGACGTATGTGGTATCAGCATGGTGCCTACAACCCCAGAGGATATAAAACAACGTATTGTGGCAGACTGCGGCGACATTACACCAGATGTACTGCGGCGTGTACGACATTCATTACGTCAGAGATTGCAATTGTGTGCATCAAACGATGGTCACCACATTGAACATCTATTGGCCTGACATGTCGGGACACACTCTATTCCACTCCGTAATTGAAAACGGAAACCACGAGTGTACGTGTACCTAACCCCTCATGCTAATGTACATGTGCGTCAGTGAAAAAGACCAATAAAAAGGTGTTAGCATGTGGACGTAATGTGCTGTTCCAGTCTCTTCTGTACCGAAGGTCCATCACCGTTCCCTTTGGATCCCTACGTAATTCGGTGCTCTCCAATACACACGATGGAACAGCGGAGGAGTGGTACTCAAGCGTCAACTTTAGGTTACAATATCTCCGGATGTAATTAACATTTTACAATGCAACAAACGGCACTGATTACGTATTTGTTTATATGTTCAGATGTGCTAACAAAACTAACGGGGTTCCTTTTAAAAAAACGTGGGTTTATGTTAAAAACATACTTCCGTGCATTTTTTGTATGGTTTGTATTAACCAATTACACTAGCCCCTCTCCTCACGTTCGGTCTGTGGAATCGATTCGTCAGTATTTGATGTGGTTTACGAAATATATCCAGCGGTAATGTTAGGTGACTCACCCTGTATTTACTGTGGTGTTCTCTTCCCTTCTTATGACCAGCAGCTCTTATAAGGCTCTGCTCACATAATCCTACTCCACAAGGTATGTATGCACTGCAGTGTGACTACGAACGCCTTCACTGCTACACCACCCCACGTTTCCAACAGGAACAAGTAGGGAATGAAACCAAAAACGCTTAACGTTCGACGGGGAAACACGTCAATCTACTCAGTCCCATACGCGAAGCACCTGACTGATTGGTACTAAGCAGACACGGAATTAATTCTTATGGTAAATATATTAATTCTGCAGATAACTGCTTATGCGAATTACCGTCTGCTACGCAACTGAAATTACAGTCATTACACAAGTTCCATAAATTACAGTTGCTTAAGTAATAAGTTTGTTGAAGCATTGCTTCCACTGTTATCAAAGTACTACCCATTAGCTATTTGAATCAATAGACGTTTCAATTCGAAACTCATACACTTCAGACGTTTTAGCCGCATCATAAGACGATGGCTAAAGGAAGGATGCCACTGAACTTCCGTTACAGAAACGGTCCTGTATAAAATGCTGCGTGAAAAGTGTTTGGCAACCCAGTGACAAACGATGGACTTACAGGACTGGAGCTGAATTACCGTCGTTCACTACATGTTCGGCCGGCCGGGGTGGCCGAGGGCTGCTAGGCGCTACAGTCTGGAACCGCGAGACCGCTACGGTCGCAGATTCGAATCCTGCCTTGGGCATGGATGTGTGTGATGTCCTTAGTTTAAGTAGTTCTAAGTTCTACGGGACTGATGACCTCAGAAGTTATGTCCCATAGTGGTCAGAGCCATTTTTGAACTACATGTTCGTTTGGAATTCTGCTGCCTGAATAATTCGTGCATAATAAGCAATAGAGCATTGGAAAATTAACGTTTTCGCCTAGCTTATAAGGTGGTCATTTTAGGACTAAATTACAATGTTTCTCGCAATTTACTGAGTGGAAAACATCATTTTTTCTGCATTTATTGTTGCCATGCTGGCTAAGTTTAAGGACTGCGACTGTGTGGAATAATTACGTCCAAATCAGTGTCAGATTAAGTTGTGCAGTAGTGTAACGTCATAAACCACTCATCCAGTGTGTCATGGATGCAGAAGAAATTTGGGATGCCATAAATGTAGGTGAACTACTGACTTACAAAAAGTGTCTTACACGATGTCGCACCACAACAACTGCAGAAACATTATCCGCAATCCGCACACGTCATGGTTTCAATCGCGACGGATACGAGCCGCAGCTCCACGCCAACAGAAGGCCCCGCTGGCAGTCGATTTCTGGCCACTCACTGGCACTGTTTCTCCACGAATACTCCCAACAGCCACTCCAGCGGCGAACAGTGAACAAAACAGTTCTATGCTAAGATAATTTATCATTAAGTAGCACTCTTCAGTATGCGTAACCGCTTGGTCATGGGCGATACATAATTGAAATCGGTTGCAAAATGTTAAATTAAACTGCTGCTGAAATGAGGACTACTTTGGATAACGGTTACAGTCTCGCTGAGGACCAGTTTTTTAGCCGTTTCGTGACAGAGCTACAGGCAGTCAGATCCAAAATCAGTATGTAAATTATAGATACGAAATGCCAAATTTGCATACTGCTTCGAAAGTAAACACAGACCGTTTCGAAGTTCAGAATGAGTAATATCTTATTCATTCGTGTTGTTATGGGCACCTGTGGTCTAGGGGTAGCGTCTTTCATTCATAATCAAAGCATCTTCGGTTCCGGGTTGGAATCCCGCTGCTGCTTAAATTTTGATTAACAATCAGCATTGGCAGCCGAAGAGTACCGGCATAAGGAGTCACCCCAGAGTAATCTCAACAGCAGCAGAAAATGGTATAACGGGAGTAGGATTAGTTATGAATAGGAACGTAGGGCAGAGAGTATGTTGCTGTGAACAGTTCAGTGATGGGGTTATTCTTATCAGAATCGATAGCAAGCGAATACCGACAACGATAGTTCAGGTACACATGACGACGTCGCAAGCTGAAGATGAAGAGATAGAGAAAGAGCATGAGGATATTGAAAGGGTAATACAGTAAGTAAAGGCATATGAAAATCTAATACTCATGGAAGACTGGAATGCAATTGTAGGGGAAGGAGTAGAAGAAAAGGTCACAGGAGAATATGGGCTTGGGACAGGGAATGAGAGAGGAGAAAGACAGTTCTGTAGCAAGTATCAGCAAGTAATAGCGAATACTCTGTTCAAGAATCACGAGAGGAGGGGGTATACCTGGAAAAGGCCGGGTGATACGGGAAGTTTTCAGTTAGATTACATCATGGTCAGACAGAAATTCCGAAATCAGATACTGGATTGTAAGGTGTACCCAGGAGCAGGCATTTACTCAGATCACAATATAGAAGCGATGAAGAGTAGGCTGAAGCTTACGACATTAGTCAGGATCAACACGTAAAGAAGTTGGATACGGAAGTACTAAGGAATGAGGAGATACGGTTGAAGTTCTCTAAGTCTATAGATACAGCAATAAGGAATAGCCCAGTAGACAGTACAGTTGAAGAGAAATGGGCATCTCTGAGAAGGACCATCATAGAAGTTTGGAAGGAAAACATAGCTACAAAGAAGATAACTGCGAAGAAACCATGGGAAAGAAATTGATCGATGAAAGAAGGAAATACAAAAATGTTCCGGGAAACTCAGGAATAGAGAAATATAAGTCGCTGAGGAATGAAATAAATAAGTAGTGCAGGGAAGCTAAGACGAAATGGCTGCAGGAAAAATGAGAAGACATCGAAACATAAATGTTTGTAGGGAGGACAGACTCGGCGTTCAGGAAAGTCAAAAGAACCTTAGGTGACATTAAAAGCAAGGGTGATAACATTAAGAGTGCAACGGTAATTCCGCTGTTAAATGCAGAGGAGAGAGCGGATAGGTGGAAAGAATACATTGAAAGCCTCTATGAGGGGGAAGATTTGTCTAATGTGATAGAAGTAGAAACAGGAGTCGATTTAGAAGAGATAGGAGATCCAGTATTAAAATCAGAATTTAAAAGAGCTTTGGAGGACTTAAGATCAAATAAGGCAGGTGGTATAGATAAAATTCCAACAGAATTTCTAAAATCATTGGGGGAAGTCGCAACAAAACGACTATTCACGTTGGTGTGTAGAATGTTTGAGTCAGGTGACATACCATCTGACTTACGGAAAAGCATCATCCATACAATTCTGAAGACGGCAAGAGCTGACAAATGCGAGAATTGCCGCACAATCAGCTTAACAGCTCATGCATCCAAGTTGCTTACAAGAATAATATACAGAAAAATTGAGGATGCGCTAGATGACGATCAGTTTGGCCTTTGGAAAAGTAAAGGCAGGAGAGAGGCAATTCTGACGTTGTGTTTAATAACGGAAGCAAGGCTAAGGAAAAATCAAGACACTTCCATAGGATATGTCGACCTGGGAAAACCGTTCGACAACGTAAAATTGTGCAAGATGTTCGAAATTCTGAGAAAAGTAGGGGTAAGCTATAGGGAGGGACGGGTCATATACAATATGTACAACAGCCAAGAGGGACTAATAAGAGTGGACGACCAGGAACGAAGTGCTCGTATTAAAAAGGGTGTAGGACAAGGATGCAGTCTTTCACCACTACTATTCAATCTGTACATCGAGGAAGCAGTGATGGAAATAAAAGAAAGGTTCAGGAGTGGAATTAAAATTCAAGGTGAAAGGATATCAATGATACGATTTCCTGATGACATTGCTATCATGAGTGAAAGTGAAGAAGAATTATACGATCTGCAGAACGGAATAAATAGTCTAATGAATAAAGAGTGTGGACTAAGAATAAATCGAAGAAAGACGAAAGTAATGAGATAGTAGTAGAAATGAGAACAGCGAGAAACTTGACATCAGGATTGATGGTCACAAATTAGATGAAGTTAAGGAATTTTCCTACCTAGGCAGTAAAATATAACGAGTGACGCACGGAGCAAGGAGGACATCAAAAGCAGACTAGCTCTGGCAAAAAACCGATGGCAAGAAGACATCTAGTATCAAACATCGACCTTAATTTGAGGAAGAAATTTCTGAGAATGTACGTCTAGAGTACAGCATTCTATGTTAGTGAAACATGGATGTGGGAGAACCGGAAGAGAGGAGAATCAAAGCATTTGAGATGTGGTTCTGCAGATGAATGCTGAAATTTAGGTGGACTGATAAGGTAAGGAACGAGGAGGTTCTGCGCAGACCCGCAGAGGAAAGGAATGTGTGGAAAACATTGAAACGGAGAAGGGACAGGGTGGTAGGACTACTGTTGAGACATGAGGGAATGACTTCCATGGTACTAGATGGAGCTGTGCAGGACAAAAACTGTAGATGAAGACGGAGATTGGAATACATCCAGGAAATAATTGAGGACGTGGATTGCAAGTGCTACTCTGAGATGAAGAGGTTAACACAGGAGAGGAATTCTTGGCGGGCCGCATCAAACCACGCTCATGTTACAGTACTTTCTGTTTTATTAAAACAGACTTTCTTCGTAAGGTTACTATGGTAATAAGTTAAATTACAGTTCTTAGGCGTTGGGAACAAATACCAGCTGCGATAGATACGGCCCTGGGGAGGGTTTTGTAGTGCACAACATCCTTATTGTGTCAGCAGCTGCAAAATATTATATTAACAATGCCCTTTGCTCGAGAATATGTCTTTTCTTATCGCTCAGCCATTAATTTCCTCTTACGAAGTTAACATAAAGGCGTCATAACTAGACACCAGTAACAATACTGCTTGGGAATTCTCAAAGAGCGAAATGATGACGTTCAAGTTAAATACAGTAATTTAATCCCTTTGATTTTTGTCGCTTTCAGTTAGAGTCTATTGTGCTCCTGCACCCGACTTCTGAACGTTGTGCATTGAATGCAAATGGTGCACTGTGGCTAAATGTTTGTGGGTCATCGCATATGTCAGTTATAGAGACTTCCCGAATGCAGGGAATGAGTCATGACAGAAACAACGACGTTTCTTGAAACAGTAAAATCCTTTGCTGACGTGTTTTGCCCAAAAGCACTCGCTCCACACAAAGTACAAGTCTTCTGAGCTGCTTTGCTTCCTTCGCACCTCTGTTAAACCCAGGGAGTCGTTGTGCTGACGGAAAAATAATAGTAAATGAAAATACATACATACATCGGATAATAGTAATAATAATAATAATAATAATAATAATAATAATAATAATGAGCAATGAGAGAGAGAGAGGAAAGGGCTAATAATTCTTGTATTACAGAGGGTGAGTCTTTTTTTTATTATGTCTGAATGTGACTAATCTCTACTGATACTTCATGATTATCGAAATTTCATTAAGGCATACTGAACATGAGTGACAGGTCCATCTGATGGTTAGCAAGCCTGGGTGGGTGGTGAAGGCAGGCGACTGCAACGCCACGGAAACTGGAACCACTATTTTTTAGAGTTGGGGTTGGGTCATACATTATGCTCATTAAGATAATTACGGTAAAGCTGCTATGTTGCATAATAAACTGTAGCGGTAGAGGTAAAGGTGACTGTCGTACCCACAGAAAACAGTCAAGTCTTGTAGAAAAATAGTAACAAAAGCAAAATAACATCAAGTCTTAGAAGTCTTAGGGAGCAGCAAGGAAAAGTCACAGAGCAACCAATGGGTCAGCCAGATACCAGCATGTCTTGTGACCATGTAAAGCGATAACGCTATAAGCTATGAATACAGAGTGACCAAAGGCCATTGCAGAGTATCGTTGACAGGTATAACTCCAAGTATACTCAGTACGCATACCGATGATAACATTGAGGCCACCATTTCCTGGCTTGACAGAAAGTGTGGGAGAAGGACAGAGAGAGAGAGAGAGGGGGGGTCTTTCATAGGGACACCTGGACGTCATGAAATGCCAGTGGCAGGCTCAGTATGCATTGTGTGACCGTAGAGGAAAGGACGCCTCTCTGACTCGACCCAGCCTCTGGAAAACTACTGAAGAGCAGTGCACAATTAGAGCCACTGGGTGCCGAGAGGCCTTCGGCGTCACGTTACATCAGGGACAGGTGCGGTAAAAGTGAAAGCTAAACAGAACTCGGAGGCGGGACGCTACGAGGAAGAAAGTCAGGGCAGTATGAGAAGTCAGTGAAATCAGGGGTGTCAGAGAGACAGAGAGAAACAGGAGAGTAGCCAGGCAGGGCTAGGCAGATGTAGCTGCAGTAGTATCAGAGTATCTAATGAAACAATAGGCATATAGCTGGGGAACACTGTGCGTCGTACAGTGTGAGTGGGCTCAATTAATACTGACTGTCTCATTTCAAAACAGATCGAACGGTGCTGGCCAGTCACTGTCTCTGCACTAAGACTTGGCCTCTTCGTGCGTACAACTCCTTCAAGCAAGTACAGCAAGAGCTGAACTTTTCTGAATAAATTTAGAAGATGCAAAACTTTTCTAGTCACTTTCTAATCCTTACCGTTTGTAATAAAGGATTTCAAATTATAGTCAGGTCAAGACTCCTCTCAAATAGGGCAGCTGGCTAATTGCCTTCTCATATACCTTGGTGCCCAATCTCACGCATGAGATGTGACAGAAGGAAATAATTTTTGCTGCCAGGTTTGGGGTAACAAAAAGGTTTTTACAAATGTATTTCGCAGCTAATCTACACTACTGGCCATTAACATTGCTACACCACGAAGATGACGTGCTACAGTCGTGAAATTAACCGACAGGAAGAAGATGCTGTGATATGCAAATGATTAGCTTTTCAGAGCATTCACATAAGGTTGGCGCCGGTGGCGACACCTACAACGTGCTGACATGAGGAAAGTTTTCAACCGATTTCTCATACACAAACAGCAGTTGACCGGCGTTGCCTAGTGAAACGTTGTTGTGATGGCTCGTGTACGGAGGAGAAATGCGTACCACCACGTTTCCGACTTTGATAAAGATCGAATCGTAGCCTATCGCGATTGCGGTTTACCGTATCGCAACATTGCTGCTCGGGTTGGTCGAGATCCAATGACTGTTAGCAGAATATGGAATCGGTGGGTTCAGGAGGGTAATACGGAACGCCGTGCTAGATCCCAACGGCCTCGTATCACTAGCAGTCGAGATGACAGGCATCTTATCCGCATGGCTGTAACGGATCGTGCAGCCACGTCTCGATCCCTGACTCAACAGATGAGGACGTTTGGAAGACAACCACCATCTCCACGAACAGTTCGACGATGTTTGTAGCAGTATGGACTATCAACTCGGAGACCTTGGCTGCGGTTACCCTTGACGCTGCATCACAGACAGCAGCGCCTGCGATGGTGTGCTCAACGACGAACCTGGGTGCACGAATGGCCAAACGTCATTTTTTCGGATGAATCCAGATTCTGTTTACAGCATCATGATGGTCGCATCCGTGTTGGGCGACATCGTGATGAACGCACATTGGAAGCGTGTATTCGTCATCGCCATACTGCCGTATCACCCGGCGTGATGGTATGGGGTGCGACTGGTTACACGTGTAAGTAGGCTGTTTATGTTTTCTTATTGGCAACGTTACGTAGCGCTCAATATGAAAATCACTGGCTGTGCTGTGTGCAGTCTGTGGCTAGTTTGCATTGTTGTCTGCCATTGTAGTGTTGGGCAGCGGCAGCTGGATGTGAACAGCGCGTAGCGTTGCGCAGTTGGAGGTGAGCCGCCAGCAGTGGTGGATGTGGGGAGAGAGATGGCGGAGATTTGCAATTTGTCATGAACTGATATATATATTATGACTTGTGATGATATTAAGGTAAATACATTGTTTGTTCTCTATTAATATCTTTCATTTGCTAACTATCCCTATCAGTAGTTAGTGCCTTCAGTAGTTTGAATCTTTTATTTAGCTGGCAGTAGTGGCGCTCGCTGTATTGCAGTAGCTTGAGCAGCGAAGATTTTTGTGAGGTAAGTGATTTGTGAAAGGTATAGGTTAATGTTAGTCAGGGCCCATTCTTTTGTACGAATTATTGAAAGTCAGATTGCGTTGCGCTAACAAAATATTGTGTGTCAGGTTAAGCACAGTCCTGCAGAAATGTTCAAAGGGGAAGTTTCATATGTCGACCCTTAGCCGAGGATACCTCACTGGAATCTTCTGATTTTTTCTTGTAGTTTGTGTAATTGGTGTAGCTATTGTTTATTGGTAGCGCGTAATCATAGAGAGAATTTCCTTTGTAGTTGTAGTTTTTCATTGTTGTACAGTAAAACAGTTGTGGCATGCATGTAGATTTGCACCAAGTATTTCGCAGCTGCGCTTGCAATTAACTAGATATTATTTTCAGTGCTATGTTAATGTGTTCTCTTATTTTTGATCTTCAAATTGTGTTTTTCTGTGTTGTCGTGTGAAATACTGTGACAATAATGGCGTGTGAAAAACGTAATACTAGGCTCCAAAGTAAACTGAGAAATGACAGTGAAAATGAAAGCAGTGTGTTAGCGCCACCGAGTAATGAATTAGCTGATGTTCAAAGTAGTAATTTGGTAACTGTTCATAGGGAAATGGAGCAGGCGGCAAACAATGGCGTGGACAGTGAAACAATTAGTGAAGAGGGACGCATTATCGATCGATCGGTCGGCAACAGCTTGCCTCAGGAATCGGGAATGTCAGGACACAATTTTGCGAATACTGTAGACTCAGGTTTTGGGTTCTCGCCGTTTTCTCAAATAAGTCAAGACACATTTTCTGCATGTCAAAATGTCAATGTTGCCGGTGCAAATTCACTGCCGAAAAGCACTGAGGAACATGTTTCAGACACCAGTGCATCGTTATTACAGTTAATGCAACAAATGGGACAAAAGCTACAAAAGTTAGACACAACACTTGAACAAAATCAGAAACAAATGGGACAAAATCTTAAAAAGTTAGACACAGTGGAACAAAATCTTAAAAAGTTAGACACAATGGAACAACACCAGAGAACAAACAATGTATTTACCTTAATATCATCACAAGTCATAATATATATATCAGTTCATGACAAATTACAAATCTCCGCCATCTCTCTCCCCACATCCACCACTGCTGGCGGCTCACCTCCAACTGCGCAACGCTACGCGCTGTTCACATCCAGCTGCCGCTGCCCAACACTACAATGGCAGACAACAATGCAAACTAGCCACAGACTGCACACAGCACAGCCAGTGATTTTCATATTGAGCGCTACGTAACGTTGCCAATAAGAAAACATAAACAGCCTACTTACATAGAGAAAACATAAACAGCCTGAGAAAACATAAACAGCCTACTTACACACGTCTCGGTCACTTCTTGTTCGCAGTAACGGCTCTTTGAACAGTGGACGTTACATTTCAGTTATGTTACGACCCGTGGCTCTACCCTTCATTCGATCCCTGCGAAACCCTACATTTCAGCAGGATAATGCACGACCTCATGTTGCAGGTCCTTTACGGGCCTTTCTGGTTACCGCAAATGTCCGACTGCTGCCCTGGCCAGCACATTCTCCAGATCTCTCACCAATTGAAAACGCCTGGTCAATGGTGGTCGAGTAACTGGCTCACCACAATACGCCAGTCCCTACTCGTGATGAACTGTGGTATCGTGTTGAAGCTGCGTGGGCAGCTGTACCTGTACACGCCATCCGAGCTCTGTTTGACTCAATGCCCAGGCGTATCAAGGCCGTTATTACGGCCAGAGGTGGTTGTTCTGGGTACTGATTTCTCAGGATCCATGCACCTAAATTGCGTGAAAATGTAATCACATGTCAGCTCTAGTATAATATATTTGTTCAATGAATATCCGTTGATCATCTGCATTTCTTCTTGGTGTAGCAGTTTTAATGGCCAGTAGTGTAATGCTGACTGTGTCATTTCAAAACAGATGGAAAGGTGCTGGCCAGTCACTGTTTCTGTACTAAGACTTGGCCTCTTCATGCCTACAACTCCTTCAAGCAAGTACAGCAAGAGCTGAACTTTTCTGAACAAATTTAGAAGTTGCAGAACTTTTCTAGTCACTTTCCAATCCTTACCTTTTGTAATAAAGGATTTAAAATTATAGTCAGGTCAAGATTCCTCTCAAATAAGGCAGCTGGCTAATTGCCTTCTCATAAACCTTGTTGTCCAATCTCACGCTTGAGATGTGACAAAAGGAAATAATTTTTTCTGCCAGGTGTGGGGTAATAAAAAGGTTTTTACAAATGCATTTGGAAGGTAACCTATTGACTCAGATTGCTGCAGCGACTGTGGAAAAATGCAGGAAGTTTTGGTGAACCATAACTTTCAGCCTAGTAGAAATTCAATGCAAGGACAACAGAATTGAAAATGGAGTCGCATCTGGTAGTGGGCAGTGGTAGCAGAGGTGGTATCAAGGACAAGTGATGGGTTCGGGGCAGCCAAGGAATGTCAAGGGAGATGCATTGCAGATCACAGCCTGAGTATCAGAAGGTCTTGAAGATGAATCAAGGGCGAGTGACGCAGTCAACACAGCCAAGCAGGGAATGGCCGACACATCGCAGATTGCAGGCACAAGGGCGTTCCTGGCAGCCAGAGGTCCACGATTTCCAGACTGTGGGGCGTGGTCTCAGCAGCAGCGGGAACAGAGCAAGTGACAAGGTCGACACAGTGCAAAGCACCACAATAAGGCAGTACGTACCTGAAACAACTTGTAAACAGTTGTAACCGTAATTCTAAGTTTTTAACTGTAACGTATTTAAAATGGCTCTCCAACCGAAGTAAGTTCAGCAATAAATTATAATGTATGTTCCAGGGACGCATGGTGTATTGAGGGAAATCATCTGATGGTAACATGAGGGACGTAAGGGAATTTGCTAAAACTATAGGTTATCTGTTTGAATTACTGTAACCTGTTTAAATTTGTTACCCTGTTTAAATTTGTTAAAGCAAACGATATGGATGAAGCCAGATCGAAACTGCAAGTATACAAGGTTGGTTCAAATGGCTCTGAGCACTATGGGACTCAACTGCTGAGGTCAGTGGTCCCCTAGAACTTAGAACTAGTTAAACCTAACTAACCTAAGGACATCACAAACATCCATGCCCGAGGCAGGATTCGAACCTGCGACCGTAGCGGTCTTGCGGTTCCAGACTGCAGTGCCTTTAACCGCACGGCCACTTCGGCCGGCTCAAGTATAGAAGGGAACAGGTATGTGGAAAGAAGTAAAGCGTGTTTGGCAAGAGGGCGGTAGACTATTATGCTTGCAGAATATTTCAGCTAAGACAAGGCCATGAGGAACCAGTCTCATTATGAACAGATAAGATAGACAAAATGCAGAGGTGCCATAGAGATGGTAGACTCTTTAGAAAGAGCGTGTTTTATGCAAGGATGAAATAACAGTAGAATTCAAATGATAGTTAAAAGTCATGGCGATGGAACTGTGTTAGAAGCAGGGCGATGGCGTTAGCAGTGCATGAAGAATGTACACTGTCGTCAATGAGAGAATGGGGAACAGCTCCAGAAAAACGTGCAAATGAATCGATAAGATCATCTAAGAAAAGTTAAGACTTGAAGTGTTTGACCTCTGGCTTGTGAGAGCATACAACAAGTAAACGTAGAGAAACAGGGTGGTAGGAAGTATATGTGCTATGATGGCAAAACGGTTCACAAATTTTTGCAATGTCTGCGACTAACCAGGTCGTACAGGTGCAGAATGTATGGCATGGGCGACAAAAGTGACGAAAATAGATCCCAACACGTAAAAACGGAATTATAGAGAGGTCAATGATCGCATTCACTGTATGAATAAAGACAGCCACAGCGTAATCTACTGGGTAACTGTGGTGTACTGTGTTCCAGAGTAATAGGCACGACCCGTTTCAAATGTAAACGAAGCGGGCACTACACCAAGGATTGTCATGAAGGACCTTGGCACACATCGAGGAAGGGTAGAGTGCCAATGTCAAGCAATACAGAGAAAGTAGTTTAGGGAAAGAAAAAAGTGACATTATCGTATTATGAAAGACTGTAGTGTGGGTAATAGACTGTGCTACAGAAAATGATGTACTATAAAATGTACTTACAAAAAATTTTACTGTGCGAAGAAATTTCAATGTAGTAATGATTATTATACTACAAGAAATGAGTAATGTCAATGACTAATTGACAAATGTTAGTGAACATTCAGTATATGAATCTAAAGAGAGGCCTCTGTAAGAAAAGTACATTCATTTTTCTAAAAGGAAAAAATGACTTTTGAAGGAAGTGTAGGTATCGACCTCTAATAACTTACCCCGTTTGAGCCTTCGATGTACTAAGAGACAATATTGCCAAAATCCAGTATTATACATTTTTATGAAATAATAATGCTTTCATGCATAAATATTGGTGTTTGCCAAACCTTTTGACATCGTCATACTGAATTTATTTAATTAATTTATCTGTTTCAGAGAGATGTGAAGGGAAATTCCACCCACACTATTTGAAAATAATGTCACCGATTGCTCATCGTGTCATGTCGTTTAAGTGTTTTATTCTTCATAATCAAACCTACAGACCTGTTCTTATAAAGTCCAATCGAATATCTGTTACCACTTTTTACGTTGAAGCCACAATTATATTTTATGAACATTGAGCTTTAAACAGCAATGATGCTCACTAATCACCAGGGCTTAAAACATCAAAAGAATAAACATGTGGTGGTAAAAAGCTCCAAAACAACAGTCAGTCTGAAAGACTTAAATAGATGTTTTTGGGTTTTAAGTTACTAATCCCATTCACAACAGTGTTTCTAAAAGGTCAAATTGATATTTGAGTGTGGTGAGCTACTAACCACATCGTACCATCGCGTTTCTAATGTGTCTTTTTCGAGAAAAACTCATATTTACACACAGTGTGTTTTTATTAAATTAAATATTTCTTTCACTTTTATCTGCCAGTAAGAAAAGATACATTACAACTGATGACACACAACTGGACATTCATGTGGAAATATTAAAACTCATGTACGTATGCGCAATACAAATAATCTCTTTGTCGCAAGTAGTACGCTAATACGATGTCTAGTAAGGAAAAGAATATATAAACAATCATAAAGAGAAAGCAGATATAAAATAAGGAATAAGCATTTGCATTTATTTGGAGGAGGCTAATATTATCTTGCAAAAGTACTCTGGTATTCACAATAAAATTACGAGGTAAGAACGTCCTACTTTTATCTTGACATTCCGCAGTGGACATATCACATCCTATTACAAATTTGTCACTTTACAATTTCACGAATTTCAGTTAAAGTGACTGTTGTGTCCTCAGGGATCGTGGTAATATGATGGCCGCTGTAGCATTCCCCTTAGATAAAATGTTCGCATGATATGGTCTTGTATTGTAACGTCGCGTTTCTCTTCTCAGAAGTTCAGGAAGAATTTTCCGTGTTGCTAACTGCATTGTTTGTATATATACAAATCCAATTGAAGTGAGTAACGTAATTTTCGAAAATTATTAACTGTTTTATGACGAACATTGGCAAAGTAGGGAATGTGGATCACACAGACAAAATACAAGGTCGGGGAAATCTTGAAGACGGCAATATTGCGGAACCGAACACCGAAAATATAGATTCAGCCGCCACTGGAACAGAAGTGCAAGTACATCCGCTCCTAATCAAAACAGTTCAGCGAACATCTGCAATAGCAGATGCGTTTGTAATGTTATATCAGAAATTAGAAGATATTACGAAGGAAAATTTTGATCGCATTGGGCAAGATCTTGACACAAAATTAAATGCTCGTGAGGAAAATTTGACGCGAAACTTATACGTACAGAGGAAAGAAAACTTTAACGAATTTGCAAAGGAAGAATCAGAACAAATTAAACCAACTCTCGACCAGGTCGTGAAACAGCAATCCAGTCAAATCAACGGGTATTTCGCAGGAATATGTTCCGAAACTACAGCATTAAAAGATGCATATAGGTGTATCGGACGTGATATAACAATTATTGAATGATGTGGGCGCGCTAAAATACGGCACAAACCCCAATGGAAACATCGATACAACAGCTCACAACTTAATTTCAGATCTTAGTTGTGGAACAAGAGGGTAAGATGAGAGAGAGTTTTGATGAACAACGCAAGGAATTTGCGAATGACTTTCCGTCCTCGTTGAGGACGCAAGAGACGCAGGTCAGTTAATCACTCAGCACTGAATTACCTCCTACTGCACAAAGTGTGAGTCAGGAAGCGGTGCACAACTGCAGCGCCTCTAGTGATTTAGTAAAATGCGGAGTAACACAAATTAATATGGAGTTATAGCTTGATACACCGCAGTGGCATGAACAAGTGGATGTTCAGGTCAACGACATTCAGCAGGAGATAGCAGTGGTGAAAGGTGCCATGCACGCAACGTCACCAGTAAGCACACATGGGAATGACACATTCAGAAATGCACATTTATATGGCCGATAGTATAGAGAGGAGACGGAACCGGTCAGTCCCTATTCAGAGACTTCATTCAGTCAGGCAGGAGCAAGACCGACATCGTTCGCTATACTGTTGGAAGAGCGGCTTCTTGCAGCTTACATACAAGGAGATGCTGCCCTTTGGGCTATGAAAACCGCCGAAAAATGGCAAATTTAGAATTACAAAGAGCTTTCTCAAATAAATTCTGGTCAGTATCCATACCGCACGTGACTTTGGAAAGAAATGTAGATTCCTGAGCCCTATAACATATTAAAGGGCAAATTAAGAAATTACCTAGAACGGTGTCTAATGAAAACGAGATGCTGGGACGAATCCATGTCTTACAATGACGTTATCAAACTATTAAAATCTAAATTGCTGCCACACATAAAGGAAAAACTAATCCACGCGCAGGGGGTGAGTTTAGAGCAATTTATGTTCGTTCCTGATTCGCTGGACATGATATGTGAAGAATTAAAGTGCAGCTTTGGCAATGGCGCTAGGCAGCAGGCAGTGGCCAGTGGCAGGTACAACAATCACAGCAAGAGTGTGGCAATGGCGTGCAGCCACATACCGAAACTCTGCCAGTAAACAGACCACAACACCAAAACGGTACTTCACATTTTAGCAGAAAGTGGAGAAGCGGCCATTGGGTGAACCCACAATATGACAACACCAACTGGGGAGCAGTAACCACAACTTGTAAAACAGATACAGTAAAGGTGGCATTACATGCCAAACAGCATAGGACCACACCATGTAAACAACATAAACATAGAGGATAGGCAGAGGCCTAATCCCAATAGTAATCAGAACTGCTCACAACCAGCAAATCAAAACTCGCCGCCACCGCAAAATCAGCTGTAATAGTAGTGGAGGTGACGGTAGATCATGCTCCACCAACCATGAGAGGTTTGACAAACTAAACACGACTGTACTTAGCCCTCTGACGCATGTCATGGGTTGGAGTGAGGCAGTAGATGTAACCGCAGCATAGATACGCTGAGGTATAACGATAGTATGAACATCCAGAGCAAATAATGCAACAACATTGATGTGTGCAAAGAGCAAACGAGGATATTGTCCAAGACGCTGTTAGCACAATGGTGGTAGGAGTTCCTACTGTTATTGCTGTAGCAGACACAGGTATTACGGTAAACATTATAGCTACCGATTTTTTTGATAAGATCTGTTTTTCAAATGGCTCTGAGCACTATGGGACTTAACATCTGAGGTCATCAGTCCCCTAGAACTTAGAACTACTTAAACCTAACTAACCTAAGGACATCACACACATCCATGCCCGAGGCAGGATTCGAACCCGCCACCATAGCGGTCGCGCGGTTCCAGATTGAAGCGCCTAGAACCGCTCGGCCACTCCGGTCGGCGATAAGATCTGTGAGACCAATTTATACCTACTTCGTGGGTGCAGAGCTGCAATATTTTGGAAGCTACTGCAACGAAAACGCTAATAGCAGGTGCACGTTGAATTGAACATAGGTAATGGTGCAACATGGTGCACATTCCTAATCGTTCAAGGCTTAACTGTGAGCTGTATGTTTGGCTTAGAATTTATTCGTGATAGAAACAGTGTTACTGACCTTTCAAGTGGTAAATGGGTTTTGACAATTGATGAGGAAGTCGCTGTGGACCTGGTCAAAAGTAGAGATTTGTATGGCAGATACTGCTAGGGTAACAGGGTAAAAATTGTACAGAGAGATTGCATACATAAATGACATATAGTGACACAATTATAATGAATCAAAATCATACTCTAATAACAAGAATGTGGAATCTAACGTGAACTGCATTCAAAGTAAAGTGACAAGTTGCAATGCCTCGATGGTACACAGCAAGCCAAATTGGCCAACCTATTAATGAAATATATGAATATCTTTCCTCATAAACCAGGGTAGTCCCTCAAAGATCTACTGCTCGTCTACGTACCTTGTCCTGTGGACAAAACTCGGAGCCGTAAGGAAAGAAATAGAAAAATGTTAGGCTGGGGGAGTAACTGAAACATCGCTTTTCCCCTTTAGTGGTCTTCTGTTTTCCTCTACTGGTGGTTGGAAAATAACTTAAATTTGCGTATAATTACTGTTATTATTATTGTTGTTATTATTATACCTCTATGAATGAGATCTGAAATGCTTAAGGTGCAGATCCAGTACTTAACTGGTGTCGATATTAGGGCCCTGTACTGGCAGATCGTCTTATCATGGAATTCTAGAAAATATAAAGCTTTTCTTTTTGGAGGCAGAGGTTATAAATTTATGATACTCCCCTTTGGTCTAAACCTAAGTTTTGGATTTTTATTACAGCACTGGATACCATGCTGGACAAAATGATACTCTATATAGATGATTCATTAATAGCTGTTTTTACATCAGAGGAGCTGTTGGAGCTGGTAGATAAGCAACTACATAAATGTTTGCTCTCTGGAGTAACAGTTAATCTAGAGATATCTGAGTATGAAAGAGACCAGTTCAAATTTCTGGGACATATCATGTCAAGAAAAGGCGTCTGAATAAGGCCAAATCCATTAAGAACTATCAGCCACCAACGATACCGATCTGAGAGCTTTTCTTGGTCTCGCCTCATTCTTTAGAAGATTTGTGTCACAACAACTACAGAACAATGGTGATTTAGTAAAATTATTAAGAAGGAATCCTCCAAGGATAGATGACTGTGAGGTAGCAGTCGACAAAATTAAGGATGCCTTAGTCCATTCAAAAATACGAAACCACGTGGAAATGAGCAAAATATTTTGCATTGCTAATGACGGCTCATGTTCAGGTCTTAGATCATATTTATTTCAGATTCTAAAAGAAAGTGCAACATATGAAGTATGCGTAACAGAAATTACCGGCAGGTCGTTAGCAGAATGAGAAAGTTCATACGCAGCCACAAAGTTAGAGGCTCTAGCTGTGGTCTAGGCTTTAAAAAAACTTTATTGTTACAGATATGGAAAACAAATAAAAGTATACAGTGATTGCAAGAATTTAAGCTCTCTACTCAGTTGTAAATTGTTACACCCACGTTTAGCTAGATGGTTGTTGTCATTGCAGGAGCACAATTTCTCAAAATTACAGCACCCATCGAGAGGGCGCAGTGGTTAGCACACTGGAGTCGCATTCGTAAGGACGACGGTTCAAACCCGCTTCCGGCCATCCTGATTTAGGTTTTCCGTGATTTCCCTAAATCGCTTCAGGCAAATGCCGGGGTGGGTCCTTTGAAAGGGCACGGTCGGCTTCCTTCCCTAATCCGATGGGACCGATGATCTCGCTGTTTGATCCCCTCCCCCAAAACAACCAACCAACCAAAATTACACCTTAACAGCAAGAATAACATTATAGCTAGTGCTTTGTCTAGACTATCTGAAGCTTTGTAGAATTTTCAGAGATAGTGGAACAAGAGTCAAATTCTAAAGTGTACCTAACTGAAGACGCTAAACACAGATGATATTGTTGAGATATGTGTCGTAATAAGGGGAGTATTCACGAAAATGGCACCAGGTGGTTCAAAATAAAACGAGCACAGCACAAAACACATAAGAAACACACGCTAGAGGAGTTGTCAAATACTCAGTAGCCGTGCATGATTTGTTTTCAAACTACGTCAGAAAGTACGCAACAAGTCAGCGATAGCTGCTCCTATAGTCAAAGCAGTTGCAAACGACCATATCCCATGCTTTGGCATGCCGAGAGCACTTTTATCTGACAGTGTATCCAACTTTACACACAAAACATTGAAAGCTTTCTTACTGAAAATTGGAATAAAACAAATTTTGATATCTAAATTTCATCTGGAAAATAGCCAAACAGGGAGAATATTTAGGGCATTCTATAGGAGCAAAGGCCTTGGACGAGCAGTTGAACGGAATGGACAGTGTCTTGAAAGGAGGATATAAGATGACCATCAACAAAAGCAAAACGAGGATAATGGAATGTAGTCGAATTAAGTCAGGTGATGCTGAGGGAATTAGATTAGGAAATGAGACACTTAAAGTAGTAAAAGAGTTTTGCTATTTGGGGAGCAAAATAACTGATGATGGTCGAAGTAGAGAGGATATAAAATGTAGACTGGCAATGGCAAGGAAAGCGTTTCTGAAGAAGAGGAATCTGTTATCGTCGAGTATAGATTTAAGTGTCAGGAAGTCGTTTCTGAAAGTATTTGAGTATTTGTATGGAGTGTAGCCATATATGGAAGTGAAACATGGACGATAAATAGTTTGGACAAGAAGAGAATAGAAGCTTTTGAAATGCGGTGCTACAGAAGAATGCTGAAGATTAGATGGGTAGATCACATAACTAATGAGGTGGTATTGAATAGAATTGGGGAGCACAGGAGTTTGTGGCACAACTTGACTAGAAGAAGGAATCGGTTGGTAGGACATGTTCTGAGGCATCAAGGGATCACCAATTTAGTATTGGAGGGCAGCGTGGAGGGTAAAAGTCGTAGAGGGAGACCAAGAGATGAATACACTGAGCAGGTTCAGAAGGATGTAGGCTGCAGTACGTACTGGGAGATGAAGCAGCTTGCACAGGATAGAGTAGCATAGAGAGCTGCATCAAACCAGTCTGTGGACTGAAGACCACAACAACAAACATGGGTTTATACGTACATACACACCAAACAAACAAACGAAGTGGCTAGGATACGTAGCTTCATTTGCAGAAATAATCGACAAACATATCTCACATACATAAAAAACGAACACCAGTTGAAATATTCTTCGAATGCGAGAGCAATGAATGATTAAACCCACTGCCAGAATAACAGTTCGAGGATGAATCATGGGAGGAAAAAATCTGGGGAGACCATGATTTCACTGACTGAGAGTGCTCGGAAAGTAAGAAAACACGGAGGGAAAGGTACTCTTCAGAACCTATCGTAAACTTCCCATAAAGACGAAAAAGAAATAGAGGTGGCAATTGATGTATAGTGGTCCATTAAGAGAGATAAGTATTCCTCACACCGGATGTTACCTAATAGCATACTGAGACTCGGAAAAGATAAAAGGGTTGTATCCTCACAAGCATTTAATGAGCTTTGTATCTTGTACAGTGTGATATAATTGTAATTATAGATATTTACAAGAACAGAGATGAAACTTTGTAGTATATTTTAGTCTAATACGTAAGAATGGGTATATAACGTGAATGGGTATATAACGTGAATGGGTATATAAGTTACCAACGTAAATGCACACAGTTTGTTAAACATAATGATTTTACGGTACAAAAACATAACAAATGTGGATAATGGCTATATACGCAGTGCTACATGATTTGTGTTGTATACTGGCTCACAGGTAGTTGCAGTTTCTGCATTGCATGAATGTACACTCCTGGAAATTGAAATAAGAACACCGTGAATTCATTGTCCCAGGAAGGGGAAACTTTATTGACACATTCCTGGGGTCAGATACATCACATGATCACACTGACAGAACCACAGGCACATAGACACAGGCAACAGAGCATGCACAATGTCGGCACTAGTACAGTGTATATCCACCTTTCGCAGCAATGCAGGCTGCTGTTCTCCCATGGAGACGATCGTAGAGATGTTGTATGTAGTCCTGTGGAACGGCTTGCCATGCCATTTCCACCTGGCGCCTCAGTTGGACCAGCGTTCGTGCTGGACGTGCAGACCGCGTGAGACGACGCTTCATCCTGTCCCAAACATGCTCAATGGGGGACAGATCCGGAGATCTTGCTGGCCAGGGTAGTTGACTTACACCTTCTAGAGCACGTTGGGTGGCACGGGATACATGCGGACGTGCATTGTCCTGTTGGAACAGCAAGTTCCCTTGCCGGTCTAGGAATGGTAGAACGATGGGTTCGATGACGGTTTGGATGTACCGTGCACTATTCAGTGTCCCCTCGACGATCACCAATGGTGTACGGCCAGTGTAGGAGATCGTTCCCCACACCATGATGCCGGGTGTTGGCCCTGTGTGCCTCGGTCGTATGCAGTCCTGATTGTGGCGCTCACCTGCACGGCGCCAAACACGTACACGACCATCATTGGCACCAAGGCAGAAGCGACTCTCATCACTGAAGACGACACGTCTCCATTCGTCCCTCTATTCACGCCTGTCGCGACACCACTGGAGGCGGGCTGCACGATGTTGGGGCGTGAGCGGAAGACGGCCTAACGGTGTGCGGGACCGTAGCCCAGCTTCATGGAGACGGTTGCGAATGGTCCTCGCCGATACCCCAGGAGCAACAGTGTCCCTAATTTGCTGGGAAGTGGCGATGCGGTCCCCTACGGCACTGATTAGGATCCTACGGTCTTGGCGTGCATCCGTGCGTCGCTGCGGTCCGGTCCCAGGTCGACGGGCACGTGCACCTTCCGCCGACCACTGGCGACAACATCGATGTACTGTGGAGACCTCACGCCCCACGTGTTGAGCAATTCGGCGGTACGTCCACCCGGCCTCCAGCATGCCCACTATACGCCCTCGCTCAAAGTCCGTCAGCTGCACATACGGTTCACGTCCACGCTGTCGCGGCATGCTACCAGTGTTAAAGACTGCGATGGAGCTCCGTATGCCACGGCAAACTGGCTGACACTGACGGCGGCGGTGCACAAATGCTGCGCAGCTAGCGCCATTCGACGGCCAACACCGCGGTTCCTGGTGTGTCCGCTGTGCCGTGCGTGTGATCATTGCTTGTACAGCCCTCTCGCAGTGTCCGGAGCAAGTATGGTGGGTCTGACACACCGGTGTCAATGTGTTCTTTTTTCCATTTCCAGGAGTGTATTTCCTGTATAATTTAGTGTAAGGATATGACAGAACGAACGGTCCAGTCTCATTATCGCACCCACACGTCAAAAGCATGAATAACTAACTACTTCTTGCAACATAGACCGCTATGAGCCATGCAGGAAGAGAGTCTATAAGGTTCTGGAAGGCACCAAGACGGATGAGGAGCCATGGCAACTCCATCGCTGTTGCCAACTGCGCTAGGTTTCTTGGCTGAGAAGCCATGGCGCGAACGGCCCGGTCCTGCTTGTTTCACAGATTTTCGGTTGGGTTCAAGTCCAAGAAGTTCCAGCCTTCGTCGATAGTGAATAGCTGTCAGCGTTTGTGCGTGATCAGGCGCCTGCGTGGAGGCTCTTACACAGGAACGTTCGCAGAGCGATCGTTGAGGAAACACTATTAGTTCATCTTAGCGGCCAGTTGTTCAATAGCTGCTTACGCTTCTTCATAGCTGTTATTCGCCCCTGTTATTTATGGTCCGTGGCGCACCACAGTTGCCTTCGCGCCAGTTCTGGATAATGCCATTTTGCCATGCATGGTATATTTTAACTATGGCGGCACACGAACAGTTTACGATCCTAGTCACGTAGGAAATGCTTCCATCCTTGGCAGAGAAGCCTATGATCATGCCCTTCTGGCTGTCAGATAAATCGTTCCGTTTCCGCCTTACGACAACGACTGCACAGTTTCCGCTGCCCCTGACGTGTTTTATACACTGGTGTTCAAAATTATAAAGCAACAAACGGAAATTTTACAAGGCTGCGTTTATTTTGCGACAAAACAGTATAAACAGGTGACAGCAAAGTGGAAACAATGCAAACAATACAGAAGGTAAACAACTGCAACATGCATAACAGTAGACGAAAATGCTCTTCGCTTTTTCCAACTGAACAGATTTGCTCATATAGACTGACCACTGGCTGATATGGTCACTACGGGGTGTGACCGCCTGTAGTAGTAATAAAGGCCTGACAATGACTGAGCGTGCTGTGAATACCGTCATCGACGTCATGTTGAGGCAATAACGCCCATTTTTCTTGCGGAGCTGCTCTCGAGTCTTGGAGAGAGTGGCTGGTCGATGTTGACGTGATAAAACCCGTCTCCCTAGTGCAGTGATTCTGAAAGTGTGCGCCAGGGCGCACCAGTGCGCCCTAGAACATTTACGTGTACGCCCTGTTTTAGGAAAACATGTGGCCAAATATAAAAGAACAGGTAGCTACTCAATTTTATCCGTTTCACGACAGGCATAATACGAAACTAGTCCTTAAGTTTTGTCGAGTAGTTGAGTTTGGCGGTTCAGTAGCGGATTCAGGGGGGGGAGGGCTAAGAGGTTCAACACCCCCCCCCTAAAAAAAGCATCTGGGTCCACCGATGACAAATCTCAAATTAAACTTGATATTATCCTACTGTCTTAGTACTATACTTTTTGGATAACATGGTTGTGGAGATGAAGCAGCGATTAGTATGATTAATCAATTATTCAAAAACAGTCTTGGTCGCATTTATTATTATTGTACCGCCAACCGGTTTCAACCCGACGTACGAGTCATCTTCTGGGCGTTTACACCATTGGTCGACTGCTGGTGGTGTCACTCCTGTCTACATAACGGCAGCAGTCATAGTTTCCTGCCGTTATGTAGACAGGAGTGACACCACCAGCAGTCGACCAATGGTGTAAACGCCCAGAAGATGACCCCTACGTCGGCGGTACAATAATAATAAATGCGATCAAGACTGTTTTTGAATAATTGATTAGTACTGTACTACCTACAGTACGATTTTCATCACTTGTTACGTAATCCATTTAAAGTAGGTGTAGTATGTTTTCAAATTTTACATTTCTCTAAGAAGATGCTTATGTGACTAGTTTTTAAATCGCGCGCCACACGTTCGGAACGCAGTTACACACACCGCTGCCATCGCCACCTGCCCGCCCGATACGAGTGTATGGTTTGCGAATGCGCGCACCGCGCTGCACTACACATAGGGTCTTGTGGTATGGTTTGTCGAATCAGACACAATAGAATGCGCTGTTCAAGTGGTTTTTAACTGTAATCGAGGGGTGCTTTTGTTTGTATTTGTCAGATTTTCAAAAAAAGACATCGAAACTTAGACAAGGAGATTTTAGTTTTTTTTACTGAAAGGGAAGAAAGAAAAGGTAGAATCGAGAGAGAACGAACTAGTATTACCTGGAAACAATGTCGGTGACTTATCATTGTCGACTCAACGTTCAGCAGGTACATCTTTCTTATTATTTTGTATATACTTAATGAAATTCATTCAAATACAATTAGTCGAGTTTTTTACTTCTCATTGTGTTGAGTTCGTTGATCATTCGGTCGGTGTGGTGTGGGTGGCTGTGGACTGGACTCTGGATCAGTATTGCGAAGTTAGTCATTTTTCCCACTAAATTTGGTGGTTTGAGTATCTGTCTACTGTGTAGATTTTCCATCTACTGGCTAGTGTGAATTATGGTGGACTTAAAAAAGATTGCGTTGGTTTATGGTAAAATAATTTTTTAAAATCACTTGATCCATTCTATACACAGCAAACAGCCCTATTTAATTTGCTAAAGTCTAGTAGCTCTTAAATTTATATCACCTAAACATTTATAATACACGGTATTTTGTCTTCGTTTCCGTGTTGTTTTGTGGCCGTATTGTTATGCACCCGTTTTGTTATGCGCTCTAGTATTAATAAATCTCCAGTTGCGTGCACAGTGCATATCTGTAGTGCCGATGGTAATGTGGTGTTTCTTAAATGAGTTGCTGTTGGTTTGGTGCTAAACATATGTAAAGTAAAGGGACAGTATACCCAGACATTTCGTACAGGATCGGCTACGCGATAGTAAATTTGCAGGCTGGGTAGAAAGAATACAAGGCGATGACACAAGAGCATATTGTAAATTTTGCCGTAATATTTTGTTAGCGTGTTCTGCACAATAAGCCACAGTGACGTAAATAAACCATAGGGCAGTGGCAGCACCATTGTCAACAAACAAAAATACCTTTAAAAACCGTGAAAGAGTACTCAGAAGTGAATTAAGCTGAGGGTTCCCTTGCATTATTTGTTTCCACCCATTGTCCAATCATGTCATGTCACCATTTAACTGATTTGTGCAAGAGTAAATTCACAGACAGTAATATAACGAGAAAACTTAAAATACGTAGAACAAAATGTAGTGCAGCTATAAAACGTGTAATAAGGCGATATTTTGTGGAAAATTCACCGAGATATATCTGGCTGTTGGGTCAAGCCTTCCTACAACCTGTCGAAGTCATTGATGAATTTACAAAGCGTTATCCGAGGAGACTCGCTAGCGTTTAATGAGCAAAATAAAATTATGTGTGCTTTTCAAAATATTAGTGTTTACCTTCACAAAGCCTACGCTCAGTTGGGTCAAGCCCCTCCCAAAACAAAACCCTGGATCCGCCACTGGTTTGGTCTCCCTGTAGTGTCGACAGTATTCGGCAAGTTTCATGCCGACTGTCTTCTCTCTTCCGTTGCTGCTAATATTAGCTGTCTAACAGTAGCGGTTGTTTGGGAACTGGGCAAAGATATTTCAAAATAACGAGTGATGATGAAGCCACTGCTGGCCCATCGAGGTCATCCCTCACACCACCGAGAAGTGTAAGGAATTCTAGGGAGAGGGTAATTCGCAGTGGGGCGAGAAAAATAATTATTATGATGGCAGAATGCTGCTGTCTGATAATTGTCGTATATCAACAGTCATAACAATATGCAGTGGTGGGAGTGATTAGTTCATTTAATAGTGAACGTAACTGTATTTATGAATGAAATAATTTATCCATGGTGAAGTTTGATGTGGCCAACACCATGGACTGCAAGTTTCTTACAACATAATGCTTCATGGTCATTCATAATTAATAGATATGTTAGATATGTTGTAAAAAACTTTCAGTTAATGACTGCAACCATGGACTGCAAGTTTCTTACAACATAATGCTTCATGGTCATTCATAATTAATAATTGTCTCAAATGCCATTTCCTTCAACTCCTTGAACTAGACCTGCATTACAACAGCCTCACCTTAATTTCACAATTTTTGATAGCAATAATGCTCTTTTATTGATAGCAATAATGCTCTTTTAGCAAATCCCTTTTAGTTTTGTGCGTAAAATGTAACTATTTTAGTCGCTGGTCGGTACAAGGCGCACAGGCATTGTAGGTGACCATCATTGTTAGTGAAATTTTCCTAACCATCCATCCCCTCTCCCCATCCTTCGTCCTGTAGACGCCGTGCAAACTATTTTCGCACGCCTTTTCCCGTGCCTTCTTTCCGTAACCAAACGGTACGACACTTGCATCGTTCTTAAAATTTGTAAATAAATGTTGAGTTAATCGTGCTCTCATGCGTTAATGGATTTCTGGTCATATCCAAATGTTCAGATCCAGAAGAAAACGGTGACAAAATATTTGACGATTGAAGTATTTTTTCGACGGAAACTCTTACGGATATTATCTGATCTTGTCATGCTTTTGTTTCCCAGTTGATTTGCCTATGGACGTTTTCCTTTTATGATGGTAGCCACGTTGTAATTGTGTCTTGTGCGCTATGAATGTGATCACAACTTGTCCATAGAATTCGGAAGGGTTCGTGTTGTTCTCAGTGATTACGAACCTATTCCACGTAACTCCGACTGGCGCTGCAACAGCACGTAGGAAGTGAATTACATATTACTATAATTGGCCATTATGACCTATTTAGGTACCGTGACAGGGTATCAAAACATTATAAATAACATCCGCAACCAAACAGTTTTTAATAATATTTTACTGAAAATGCGTACCTTTCTGTTGTCAATAAAGTATTGAAAAAAGAAACTGGGAGAGGAAATTATCTACGAGAGCTGCTCATTGTTTGACCTGGAGCTGTCTGTGGTTAAAAGAATTTATTTCATGTTCTTTGCTACAGATGAGTCGCACGTGTGAACATGATCGTCATTGTTCATGAAGCCTTGCTAATTCTGAGCGTCATTTCAACTGCAGCGATCTAGCAGATCCATGACAGAAACTTCCAGCAAGGTTGATGGAACTTGAAAATTATCGTTGACTACACTGTTAGCCCATGGAGGCATAACAATCCAGGCCCAGAAGGAAAACGCGTTTCTATTGTTGTGCGCTTTACGTTATCGCAGAGCTTTCAGGTGATACGTCAGTGAGGTTTTAGCAGACCTGGGTCTCGTGTTTTGTGTACAGTAGGATGACCAAACGTCCCGGAAAACCGGGATTGTCCCGGTTTTCATCCCTGTGCTCCGGTGTCCCGAAAATTTGTGTCAGAACAGTGTGGTAGTTGTTTTGTCAGACAAACTGCAATAGTTTTTTCTCATATTAGTGGTATTGTTGCTGCAGTACTGTGAAACGCAATGCCGAAACGTGCCTGCAAGTTCAGTGACTGTTATTCCAAGGAATGGAATTTCATTAAGAAAGGTCGTTTTGATTACGAAGCAGAGTGTTCCGTATGTAACTGTTTTATTAGTATAAGTAGTGGTGGACGTTCCGACATAGTTGATCACATGAGGTCAAAGAAACACATTAACAGATACAGTGCACCGAGCTGCAGTAAAACTCTACAAAATTATTTCGTGAAACATCAGCCAAGTGAAGAGACGGAAGTTCGAGCAGCCGAGCTTACACTAGCCTACCACACGGTAAAACATCACCGAACTTATAGATCTATTGGTTTTACTAATAAGCTAACAGCATTTTGTTTGGTGATTCTTCCATTCAAAAAAGTTTAGTTCAGCAAGAACTAAAGTGTCAGTCTTAGTGAAAGGAGTTATTGCTCCCCAGAGTGTAAAGAAAAGCCTTGAATACATCAAAAAGTCTTCTTTCTACGCGATATCCACTGATGCCAGCAATCATAAGGCCACTAAAATATTTCCGTTTGTCGTTCAGTTTTTCGATATTAATCAGGCAATTCAGACCAAACTTTTGAAGGTGAGTTCCCTACCTAATGAAACATCTGACGAAATGTCAAGATTTTGTGTGAATACTATCGAAATGTTTGATCTCGAGAAAAATAAGTGTGTGGCATTTTGTGGAGACAACACCAACACAAACTTTGGTGGTTTAAAAAGACAAGGCAAATGCAACGTATTCACCAATTTAAAGGCAACACTGCATGAAAACATTGAAGGCATAGGGTGCCCTGCACATGTTTTACGCTGTAGCGTGCAGACATATGCTGACAGTTTAAGCTGTGATGTTGAAACTATAGTCATGAAGGTATACTCTCACTTTTTTACATATCTACTGTTAGAATAGAGAGGCTTAAGGAGTTCTGTGATTATGCGGGAACTAAGTATACGAATGTTATGTGTCACTCGAAAACTCGCTGGTTATCCAGCAGTTGAAAGAGTAATCCGCCTGTTTGGACCGTTAAAAGATTTTTTCCTAAATGAAGACAAAGCCCCCAAAATATTGGTTCAGTTTTTCAGTAACCCTTTAAGTGAAGCCTACTTATGGTTCATTCACAGTCAGCTTAGCACTTTGCAGCATGGGATAAAGGAAATTGAGGGAAGCACGAAAAGTGTAATAGAGGTAAATGATGTTTTGAAAAATACTCTGGAAACTGTTACTAAGAGAAGAGAACAGCAGTTCATTTCTTTTAATGTTAAATCTGTCCTTAAAAGAGCAGAAGTATCAGAAGCAGCGGAAAGGAGTTTTAGAGAAGAAGTTAACAAGATTTATGACAGTTGTGTAGAATATCTCAGCAAGTGGAGCGCCTCATATTTACCCTCATCGCCGGTGTTTGACTGGATGTTACTGAAGAGAGTGCCAAAATGGGAAAGTGTTGAAGAGACGGTTTCTTATTTGAAGAGTAAAGAGATTGAAATCGATAATTCCATTCTCTTTGATCAGTTCGGCATACTGACAAATTTTGTTGAAGAAAGTCTTCACAAGTGGAACGATGAAAAAAAAAACCACCATTAGAGTGTCATGAGAAGTGGGTGAGTTTTTTTAAAAGCTGTGACAGTCTTCAGCATTACTCTGAGTTGGTAATAATTGCAAGGTATTTATTTGCGATCCCAGCCCATAATGCCAATGTGGAAAGAATATTTTCGTTCATGAATATCCAGTGGACTGATGAACTGACGAAAGAAACAGCATGGAGGTGGACTCTCTTGAAGCAATCCTGCAGATAATGTACAGCTACAAAATGGATTGTGCCGAGTTTTATCACTGTGTCAGACCTATTTGAACCATTTTGAGTTACTTATTTTGCTTGCTTGCAAAAAAAAAAAAAAAAAAAAAAAAAAAAAAAAAAAAAAAAAAAAAAAAAAAAAAAAAAAAAAGGTATGACGATGCTAGGAACTGAAGCAGCTTTGAAAATAAGCAAGATTCCTTTGTCGAATGATAAGTTCACAGGCGTTTTATAGAAATGTCTACTGGTATTGAGAAAAATGTATTCAGTGATAAAACTCAAGAATTGAAACTATGCATTGCGAGTTGATAAATCAACAGTTCTTGCCAACCAATCGTAGCTCTTAGCATTTGTCCGTTTCATTAATCAAGATGAAATAGTAAATCAATTTCTTTTTGCAAAGAATAAATGTGCCTACTTAAAGGTGAGGACGTTCCCAACATTTTAAGTGATTATCTTAATAACTGGCAGTTAAGATGGAAGTCGTGTGTAGGTATTTTTACGGACGGCACCCATTCAGTGGTAGGCTGTGTTGTTAAGGACCTTATTCCTTTTGTAAAAAAAAAAAAAAAAAAAAAAAAAAAAAAAAAAAAAAAAAAAAAAAAAAAAAAAGAAACACGAAATGCAGATGCTATTGTAATTCACTGCTTTCTTCATAGGGAGGCCTTAATAGCAAAAACATTGGGAGAAAAATTGAGAGAAGTCTTAAGAGCAAGTTGTTCAGACGATTGCTTTTACACACAGAAGTCAGGTGGTTGTCCAGTGGAAAGTACCTGTCCGTGTGCATGAGCTATAACAAGAACTTCTCGTGTTTTTCGAAGAAATGAAACGTTTACATTTTTGCATCCTTCTTTGGAGTGAATTGCAGTATTTGTCCGATATATTTCAGCAATTCAATATTTTGAACACTAGCATGCAGGGAAAAGAAGAAAATATCCTCACATCCACCGACAAAATTAAAGCATTTCACAGAAAACTACAAATATGGAAAAGAATAGTTGTTCAAGGTCAATTGGAAATGTTTCCGTTAGCAAGGAGAACGTGCATAAATGAAATACTCCCAATAATAATAGATCATTTAATAAGTTTAGGAGAGAAACTCAATTCATATTTTCCGTCCTTCAACACTGAACAGTACTTGGATTCGAAACTCATTTACTGAAACTTCAGGTGATTTCGGCTTAACATTAACAGAAGAAGAACCGGCAGCTATATCTACTGATCGAGGACTGATGATTGAACATAAGGAATTTTCTCTTAAAGCCTTTTCGATTCCTATAAAAGAAAAATATGTGTTGATATTTAAAAAGGCTTTGAACATTTTACTTCAATTTTTGACGTCATATTTATGTGAATTAGGACATTTTGCCCTCTCCACAATTAAATGTAAAAAGAGAGGAACTCTTCAATGTATTGACGAGGAAATGAGAGTTTGTCTTTCAAATGTATCTCCAAACATTGAAGAACTCGCGAGGACACGTAAGGCTCATGTTTCTTGTAACACTAGAAAGAGTAGATGTAAGGCACGTTTCATTTGTATTGCATTATTACTTTTCTCTGTAATTTGAATTAATCGTTAGTTTTATTGCACTATTTCACTTCAATACTTTTCACTTAATAGTTTCTCTTGCCTTTCGTCCTGGCAGGGCAGAAGGCAACGCGGTGCTCGGCCGTCGCATTTGGCTGACAATAGTGCCTCATGAATCTCTCACATTTTTTATACAAAAATTATTTGTTCATATTGTGATAATGTTTGTTTTTTATTCATATAAGTTGTATTTTCTGTAGTCTGGACGTAGAATTCAAAATAAAATGACTTAATTGCTGTTTTATCACAGTATTTATTTCCTGTGTTGAGTATTGTAAAATATTCCTCAGAAATGTGTATATAGTGCGCCCACAATTACTTGGGGCCTTTTAAATGCGCCCAAAGCTCAAAACGTTTGAGAACCGCTGCCCTAGTGCATCCCAGACGAGCTCTTTGAGATTCAAATAGGGAGAGCGAGGAAGCCACGCCATGTGCACAGCATCATCCGTTTCCAAGAAATCATCGACCACTCGTGTTGTTTGAGGTCAAGCATTGCCGTCCGTCAATACGAAGAGCTTCTGTGAGGTTTGGGAGGTAGGAGACGAAGTACTGGCAGAACTGAAGCTGGGAGAACTTGTCGCGTGTCATGCTTGTGTATGAACTAAATTCTAAAGAAATATTTCCAAACATCAAGAAAACCTAAGCAAAAGTTAATTTTTGTTATCTTGTAAGTAAAAAAAACCTAATATATTTTTTTTTACCAGTTGAGCACCCCTTTCATGATTTTTTCATATCATATAAATGTAATTGCTATTGAAACACCCTGTATATATGGACCATACTTCCTGAGCAAGTCGTTAAACGCTCAAGCTTTTGTACAAAAGAGTCATATTTTGTCAGTTTGTAAGTATGTCAAAACGGGACAGTAAAATGTATATTATGAAAAGATTTTAATTACGTGAAGAAATTTCAATTACTAATGATTGTTATACTATGAATAGCGTATAATGTTTGATTCATTAACGAATGTTAATGAAAATTCAGAGACAGGGTATATGAATCGTAAGAACCGGCCGCTGTAAGGAAACTAAGTTCATTTTTGTAGAAGAAACAAATGACTTTTGAAGAAAGCGTAGACTTCCTCATCTAAAATGACACTTCCGTTTCATTCTTCGATGTACTGAGAGGTAACATTGCTGAAATTCCCCATTACGCGTTTTTATAAAATAATAATACTTTCCTACGTAAATGTCGAAGGCAGCTAATTGTTTTGACATTATCATATTGGTTCAAAGATGTGTGAATTCCTAAGAGACCACACTGCCGAAGTCATCGGTCCCTAGACTTACACACTACTTTAAACTAATTTAAACTAACCTATGGTAGAAATAGCACACACACACACACACACACACACACACACGCATGCCCGAGGGAGGACTCGAACCTCCGACGGGAGGGGCGGCACAATCCGTGACATGGCGCCTCAAACCACGCGACCACTACGCGCGGCATCATCATATTGAATTTGTATAATGAATTTATCTATTTCAGGTACATGTATCGGGAAACTGTACACTTATTGTTTGAAGACAAAGCGACTATCGCTCATCGCATCGTGTCGCTTAAGTGTTTTATTCTTCACAAGTCGAACCTGCAGATCTGTTTTATGAAGTCCGATTGACTGTTCGATACCACTTTTCTTGTGGAAATCAGCACAGTAAAAGTTTCTGGCAGATCAAAACTGGATGCAGTCTTGAGACTCGAACTCTGGCGGTTCTTCACCTTTCGTGGGAAAATGCTCTACCAACTGAGCTGACAAAGTACGACTCAGCACCCCTACCCCCCCCCCCCCCTCCCTCACAGATTTACTTCCATTCTGGAAACATCCCCCCAGACTCTGGCTAAGCCATGTCTCCTTTCTTTCTACAGTACTTCTCTTGCAACAGGTACAGAACTCCATCCCAGAAACTGACATCCGGCACCTGTACAACACAATGCATGCACGTTTGCACGTTTACATTCCAATTTCGTGGTAACACCGGTTATTAATGTGCCAGCACTTCACGTTTGCAATGTATTATCTCGCTCTTACATTAACCTGTGATCTTGCAATGTTAATCAGTTGAGTATATTACCTAGACAAGTGCATTCCCGAAATTTCATTACCCTACATTAATTATTTTTTGGGTTCTGTGATTGATTTTCTGTCAATGTATATACTGATGTCTGTTAAGTTATTAACCACATCACGCCATCGCATTTTAATGATCTTTCCCGAAGCAAACTCATATTCAGGCATAGCATACTTTCATTAAATCAATATTTCTCTCACTTTTATCTGCCAGTAAGGAAAGATATGTTGCGGCTACTACAGTTAAGGAAGAAATTAAAGCTGTTAGTAGATATAGGGGCATAATTTTTCTTGTTAAAGAGAAAGAGAATTCCTGTAAATTGTAAATTTAGACATATAAAGCAAGATGGCTTCAACTGAAGATTGGTGGAAGTACACCTAAGTCTGGAAGATGCCGAAGACGTAGAACACGAGTTTAAAGTGGGTGGGTCAGGACTAGTCATCCCATGCAATGGGTTGGTCGGCAGACATTTTCTACCGCAACAAATGGCTAAGTTAGACTAAGCGCGAAAAGTATTAAGATTACAAGGGCAACACATATCCCTAAGAGTGGAGGACGAACCGAAAGTATACGTGTTCGAGGACGATCAGGCGTCTGATGGGGATATCGGACTAAGCGAGATAAGATAAAGCGGTTGAACATGGACGGTAAAGTATCGCGAGATAATGAATGTGTGTCTTCAGTAAGATTGCAAAAAGGCTGGTTCACAGTAAGTGAAATAAATTTGTCAGAGAGCAAATTACAATTGAAAACGGTCAGCTTGATGACGGAATAATCGGCACGACTAGCAAATGCGCGTGAAATAAAATGCAGTAGGGAAGCCACATAGAAGACAGTAAATCATGCTAGCGCTTAGTGAAAACAGTTTAGAGTGGATCTCTTAAATGCATATTATGGTGTTTTTTATCCTTCTGGTCCAACAGTGAAATCCTAGCAAGAACTTCCCTAATCAACCGTTTGACGTCAGTATTCCATTTCAGTGTAGAAAACTCGAACGGGGATTATCGTAGCCTTCGTCACTGTTTAGTTACTAAGCATGGCTGCTGCTGAAAAAGCCTTTCTGGGATGCATTTACCCAGACTGAACTGCTTTATTGCTCCTCCAGTCTGTGGTCTCTGTTATTCATGTCTTCTAACATGGCTGTCATGTTGGTGCTCTTCTTTTTATTTGTTGATGGTAGTTCTTACTTGCTGGCGCAATAGGTGTGTAGAAAATGGGGTCAGTGAGTATGGGTGCACTGGTACTGCAGGTGCCAACTTCAATCATTAACTGCCAACTGACTCAGTTGCAGCGTATATATGGATCGTGATAACTCCGTCAGGATCAACTAAGGCCTGAGGATGGCTCACTGAAGCGCCGAAACTGGTAGCTACACAATAAATGAGATCATAAGGACGGCTGTAAGCGTTTCATTTTCTTACAGTAGTGACCGGCCATGGTTCCCAAGACCTCCAGTCAAAAGGATGGACATGCCAACAACAGTAGTTCAGGTATACATGCGAACGTCACAAGGAGAGGATGAAGAGATAGAGAAGGTATGATACTGAACGAGTAATTCAATACGGTATGTAAATGGAGAGGAAAAATCTAATAGTCTTGGAAGACTGGAATGCCGTTTTAGGGGAAGGAGTAGAAGAAGGGTTGCGAGAGAATATGGTCTTGGGACTACGAATGAGAGAGGACAAAGACTAATTCAGTTTTACAATAAACTAAAACTACTAATAGCGAATACTCTGTTCAAGAATCACAAGAGGAGGAGGTATACTTGGAAAATACCGGGAGGCGCGGGAAGATTTCAGTTGGATTACATCATGGTCAGGCAGTTATTCAGAAATAACATACTGCATTTTAAAGCGCGTCCAGGAGTAGATACTGCGATGAATACAATAATAAGCAGTTCAGTTGAAGAGGGATGGACATATCTAAAAGAGAAGTCACAGAAACAGGACGTAAGAACATATGTACAAAGAAGGTAACTGCGAAGAACCCTCGGACAACAGAACAAATACTCCAACTGATCGACGAAAGAAGCAAGTACTCAAATGTTCAAGGAAATACGGGAATCCAAAAATATAAATCACTTAGGAATGAAATAAATAGGAAGCGCAGAGAAACCAAGAAGAAATAGACGCAGGAAGAATGTGAAGATATCAAAGAAGAAATGGTCGCGGAAGGCTTGATTTATTGTACAGAAAAGTCAAAATTGCCTTCTGTGAAATTAAAAGCAACGGCCTCAATATTAAGTGAGTAAAGGGAATTCCAGTGTTAAACGCAGAGAGAGAGACAGGTGGAAAGAGTACACTGAAGACCACTACGAGGGGGAGGAACTGTCCGATGACGAGATAGAAGAAGAAAGGCGAGTCATTATGGAAGATATGTGTGATGGGGTATTAGAGTCAGAGCTTAACATGCCTATGGAAGATTTATTAGTAAATAAGAGAGAAGGAATGGACAGCACTGCTTGGGAATTTCTAAAACCATTGGGTAAAACCAATGGGACAAGTGGCAACCAAACAGCTATATGAACTGGTGAGTGAAAAACATAAGAGTGGTGTAAAACCATCAGACTTTCGGAAAAATATTATACAAACAATCCCGAAGACAGCAAAGGCAGATGAGTGCGAGAAATTACTCACAATTCGTCCGAATAACCGATAAGAATAATACACAGAAGAATGAAAAAGAAAATGTGGGATCTGTTAGATGACGATGTTTGGCTGTAATAAATGTTAAGGAAACAGAGAGGAAGTTCTGACGTTGCAATTGATAGTGGAAGAAATATTGAAGAAAAATTAATACAGGTTCATGGGATTTGTCGACCTATAAAAAACATTCGAGAATGTAAAATGGTGCAAGATGTTCTAAATTCTGAGAAAAATAGAAGTAAGAACAGGTAATATACAGTCCGTGCAAGAACCAAGATCCGGATGCGTGCTGCTGCTACTGTCACAGGTTCGAATCCCGCCTCGGGCATGGATATGTGTCATGTCCTTAGGTTAGTAAGATTTAAGTAGTTCTAAGTTTAGGGGACTGATAACCTCAGATGTTAAGTCCCATAGTGTTTACAGTCATTTGGACCATTTTTAAAGAACCAAGAGGGACAAACGGAATTGACGACCAAGGATAAAGTAGCCGGATTAAAAAAGGTGTAAGACAGGGATGAAGTCTTTTGCCCTGCTGCGCAATCTATGCATCGAAGAAGCAATGACAGAAATGAAGTCGAGGTTGAAGAGTGGGATTAAAATTCACAGTGAAAGGATTCAGTGATAAGATTCGCTGACTAAATTGCTATCCTGAGTGAAACTGAAGAAGAATTACAGCGTGCACTGAACGGAAAGAACAGATGAATGAGTACAGAATATGGAGTGGGAGTAAACCGAAGAAAGAGCAAAGAACGACGAGTAGCAGAAGTGAGAATGGGGATAATCTTAACATCCAAACTTGTAACAATGCACCACATGAAGTGCTGGTATTCTGTTGTCATGACAGCAAAATAACATGTCATACTCGACGCAAGGAGGACATATAAAAGATACTAGGACAGGCAAAGAGGGCATTTTTGTCCAAGAAATTCTGCCAGTGTCAATAACGGCCTTAATTTGAGAGGGCAGTTGTTGAAAATGTACGTTTGGAGTGTAGCATTGTATGGTAGTGAAATGAAATGATCGTATGGCATTGATGGGCTCGAGTCCCCACCTGTGAAAGTTCGGCTGCCGAGCTGCAAGCCTCTCCAGCTGAAGCCGATGATGATAAAGACAACACAACATCAATCCCAGAGTGTAGAAAATTTCCGACCCGCCCGAGAATCGAACCCAGGTTCACTGGACAGTGAGAAGCGCTGACCACTCATCTACAGGAGTATAATGGACTAAGGGAAAACTGGAGAAGAGGAGGACTGGAGTATTTGAAATGTGATATTGTAGAAGGATACTGACAATTAGATGGACTGATAAGGTAAGTAATGAGGAGACTCTCCATAGAATGGGCAGAGAAAAGAAACATACGTAAAACACCGATAAGAAATAGAGGTAGGACAGTATTAAGTGTGTTAAGACATCAGGGAATGACTTCCATAGTACTAGACGGAGGCAACGAGAGTAAAAACTGTAAGTAGAGACGAGAGACGGATACTAGAATGCAACCAACAAATAATTGAAGAAGTACCGGTAGGCTGCAAGTGCTACTCTCAAATGAAGAGATTGGCACAAGAGAGAATTTAAAGTTAAAATCGTCGGGGTTTTTAGGCTGCGTCATATTTCCTTCTAAAATAATCAACGTTTCGACGCCGCTTCTGGGAGTTTCTGAAGAAGATCCCAGCAGGGGGACCGAAACGTCGATTATTTTAGAAGGAAAGCATCTGGACACCCCCAAAAACATACGTTTTTAAATCAGGCGCATTGTGCTGCCACCTGCTGCCAAGTACTCCATATCTGCGACCTCAGTAGTCATCAGACATCGTGAAAGAGCAGAATGGGGTGCTCCGCGAAACTCGCGGACTTCGAACGTGATCAGGTGACCGGGTGTCATTTGTGTCACACGTCTGTACGCGAGATTTCCACACTCCTAAACATCCCTACGTCCACTGTTTCCGATGTGATAGTCAAGTTGAAACGTGAAGGGGCAAAAGCACAAAAGGGTACAGGCCGACATAGTCTGTTGACTGACAGATGCCGCCGATTATGAAGAGAGCCCTAATTTGTAATAGGCAGACATCTATCCGGACAATCACACAGGAATTCCAAACCGCATCAGGATCCACTGCAAGTACTATGAGAGTTCGGATAGAGGTGAGAAAATTTGCATTTCATGGTCGACCAGCTGCTTATAAGCCACACATGACGCCGGTAAAGGCCAAACGACGCCTCGTTTGTTGTAAAGAGCTTAAACATTGCACGATTGAGCAGTGGAAAAGCGTTGTGTGGAGCGAGAATTACGATACACAAGGTGGCGATCCGATGGCAGGATATGCGTAAGGCGAATGCCCGGTGAACGTCATCTGACAGCGTGTGTACTGTCAACAGTAAAATTCGGAGGCTGTGGTGTTATGTAGTGGTTGTGTTTTGCATGGAGGGTGCTTGCACCCTTTGTTTTGTGTGGCACTATCACAGCACAGGCCTACATTGATGTTTTAAGCACTTTCCTGCTTCCCACTGTTGAAGAGCGATTCAGGAATGGCGATTGCATCTTTCGACACGATCGAGCACCGGTTCATAATGCATGGCCTGTGGCGGCCTGGTTACACGACAATAACATCCCTGTACCGGACTGGCCTGCATAGAGTCCTGACCTGAATCCTATACAACACATCTGGGATGTTTTGGAACGCTGACTTCGTGCCAGGCCTCACCGACGGACATCGACACCTCTCCTCTGTGCCGCACTCCATTCCCCAAGAAACCTTCCAGCACCTGATTGAACGTATGCCTGCGGGAGTGGAAGCTGTCATTATGGCTGAGGGTGGGCCAACACCATATTGAATTCCAGCATTACCGATGGAGAGCGCCATGAACTTGTAAGTCATTTTCAGGCAGGTTTCCGGATACTTTTAATCACATAGTGTATGTCGCGGCCTGAAAAAACCAGAAGTTTTAACTTTAGTGATAACGGCCACGAAAGGCTGCAGACTTACATAAGAGAGGAGTTCATGGCCAGACAGATCAAATCAGTCAGAATACTTATGACGGAAAAATGTTTTCCTGGCGTGAGTCGTTGAGGATGTACCGGGTGCTCAAAAAGTCAATATAAATTTGAAAACTGAATAAACTACGGAATAATGTAGATAGAGAGGTAAAAATTGACACACATGCTTGGAATGATGTGGGGTTTTATTAGAACAAAAAAAAAAAGACAAAGTTCACAAAATGTCCGACAGATGGCACTGGACAGCAAAACGTAAGTGACTGCGCATCGAACGGGTAAAGGTCCGTTGACAAATACACCTGTGGGGAGAATGATTTGGAAGTTCGAAGGCACGGGTCGTTTAGACGATAGACCCCGTAGTGGCCGACCGACCACAAGGCGTAATGCTGCTGAGACAGTTCAGGAAGAAATGGAGACTGTAGCGGGTTCGTCTATGCACGGAGAAGTCAGCGCTCGTGCAGTCGCACGTCACACCGGCATTTCATACACTATTGTTTGGTTGGAACTTAGGCGTACCCTCCGATGCTATCCGTAAGAAATCCATCGGCATCATGAACTGTTACCTGGCGATTTAGTGAAGCGGAGGGAGTTTGCGGTGTGGGCGTTTCAAAAGATGGCAGAAGATGACGATTGGTTGAGTAACGTGTTGTGGACCGACGAAGCTAATCTCACGCTGCGAGGGTCTGTCAACGCCCACAACTGCAGAATTTGGGCTACCGAAAATCCTAGAACTGTCGTGGAAACTTGTAACACTCCGGTTTAATCTTCTGACTTATCCCGCTCGATCGGGATCTGATAGCAGCCCAAATAGATAATAATTAATGTGACCGTGTACCTAATGGGGCTGGCAATCGGATTGGACTGCTACGGAGTCGTTACATTCCATTTTGTCCTTCTCGAATGCTGCAATAATGAATGTCTGGTGTCAAGAAGAACAGCAACACAGCTTCATTAATCAACAACCTATATTTATCACCAAAAACACAACGTAAGGAGACAGCCACTGCCTTCGTCGTACAGAATTAATAACGGCTAATCACAGCACAGGCCTCTTCGTTATTTATTATCGTCACACGTAATTTCAATCACTGTAATCCAACACTGCAATCCAACACTGCAATGCAGATGATGCCGGCGCGGTAGACGCGTAATTACAATATCGGCACAAAAATGTCACTGAATCACACTAGTAAATATACTTTTACACTTTCCCGTATATTTCTAACACAAAGGGGTTAAACCGCGGCGATGGCCACTCCCTTTGTCGATAATTTCTATCAATTGCTGGCTTCTGCTCAGCTCTGCCCGCCTCGCGGGAACCTACCACACGCACTGACTTGACTCAACTCTCGCTCTCGCGACCCGACACACTAATCGACAGTTGCCCTGTCGACCTGTGTGAGTGCAAACCTAGCAGTAAGGGCCTGCGGACCCCTTACATCCCCGCCCTCGAAAACTTCTTTAGAGCCGCAGGCGAAAAAGAATCGGCAAGGGAATGAAACACTGCTACATTTGATCAAACACACAGTGTAAATAATTAATGAAATTACAATTCATCAAATAATCCCTCGATTCCGGTAGTGGGCTGCCTCCACAATAATTTTTACAAAAGGCTATACATCTCATAAACATGGCATTGTCCAAATTACAATTTTTATATCAACCAGCAATAGTCCTCTCTAGTCCAATATTGAATGAAACACACAACATATACACTCAAAAATTATTACTTAAACACAGGACATATGAATTACTATACTACAAATTAGTTATTACAGGTTTTATACTCATTCTTAGATAATCTTCGACATGAAATATGCAATTCTAATTGTAATACATCACAAAACACAATGTAAATAAACCTTTCCCTTTTTCAAATGTCCATTTCACAGCTAATGTCCTAAATATATCTTAGCAGGTTTATTCGGGTCCTGGTAACCCTCACTCTTGACCGGACCTCATCTGGAGTGTCATTCAGTTTTTCGGTTCCTCCTCCTCTTCCTCTGTAATCAGACGAATGATTAAAATGAATCCTTGGGTCATTACTTCCCTCTCGGTTTCGATCATTAGCTTGATTGTGTCCCTGTGATCGAACAGATTCCAACTGTTCCAGTATCTCCATCAAGGCCTCCCTATTTTTAATTAGGCTCCCAGATACAGTTCCTTGCATCTTCTGATTCAGTCTTCTTTTTATTGCAGATATCATTACGTCATCACTCAGGGGTTGTTCCAAGGTCTCGTTCAATTCTCACAAATGCTCGGCAAACTCTTTCGGCGTTCCTCTCCATGTAGTAAGTGACTTGCGGTGTAGTAGGTCCTCAAGTGCTGCACATTGATGACCTTTGGACCAGTAGTTTTTCAAGAATCCTCCTTCAAACTGATCATAATTAGTAGTCCCTTTCTTCTTCTTGATTTCACAAGTGAAGGCCTCACCTTCTATTGCAACCCACTGGTTATCTTCTCCTCGTTGCACGGCTACAGCATTTCTCAGATGGAAAGGCAATGGGTTTTGCTTATCTCCCATCTCCTTAACCGCATCGTTGCATTGTTTCTGCATCTGCGTCACCTCGGTGATCCTTTCTCCCAATTCGGTTTTAGTTTCTTCAACATTGTCTTCTATCTTCTTTGTTAACTTTCCTTCCATCTTCTCCACGTCTTCCTGGACCTGGTCTATATTTTTCTGTAGCTTACTCTCTCTCTCGTCGACGTTCATCTTCAGTCGTTTTGGTAACTCCTGCATTTCCTTCTTCAGATTACATTCCATCTTTGTGTACGATGTTCTGATTTCTTGTAAACCTTTCTCTGATGATGCGTTAGTTTCTTGTAAATCCTTTAGTGATTGTCTTGTTTCTTGTAAACCCTTCTCTAATGATGCGTTAGTTCCTTGTAAACCTTTCTCTAATGATGCGTCAGTTTCTTGTAAACCCTTCTCTAATGATGAGTTAGTTTATTGTAAGCTTTTCTCTAATGATTCACAGAATTTTTCTTCCCTTTCTCGTAAATCTTCCTTTAGTGATGCGTAGCTTTCTTTTAGCAAGGCTGCCAACATCAACCGTATATCTGCACCCTCTGAAACTGGCTTATTTCTCATCGTTTGTCCTGGTGTCTCGGGATAACTAGTTGAATGTGCTACTGGGCTATCTAATGACACTCTATAATCACTGATACCCGAATCATCTCGATCTTCCTGTCCAATCCCTTTCCTTTCAACTACTGCCTCACAATCCTGCTTATCTTCCGTAGACATGTTTGTTTATTTTTAATGCACAGGTAGGTAACACAAAATAACCTCTAGTAACCCAAAACACTCCTAATTACCATGAAACTAATCAAACAGTACCTGAAGTATTATTCAATTAATCCCTAAATTGATACAATATGCAAGAGCATCGAACACAACAACTCTCAAAAACCTAATAATTTCCAATAACAACTTCCACATACACAGTTTATGTAAAAATGTTTTAAACAAGATAATCACAACACTCATAAAATCTATAAATGTAAAATCCCCAAAAACAATTAGCGTATCTGTATAATTACCATTTAGACAGTGCAGTGTGCATAAATAAGTATGCTATATTTCAGAGTATGCTTCGCAAATTTTTCGGAAATTACTACAATTGGGCACTTGTCCTAATGCAGATATCAGTTAAAAATTGTTTATTTATCACGAAGACTGCACACCGCAATTTAATGTTATGTCAACCACTCGTCTTCACTCACCAACTGACGTTACCGCGAGTCACGATGTTTTGACGTTTGAGCTGGAGCTGCGTGAGGTTGCGCTGCTGTTGCAAATCGTCGTAGTTCTCCGTCGGCCACTCCGTGACGCTGCAGGCATGCGTAGTTTGTAGTTTGGCTGCTAGGTGTCGGGACTGCGCTTGGTGTCTCGAAGACGCGTCGCTCAGCCGGCCGCTCCGTGGTGGGATGTCGTGTGAAATCACCTCGCGGATCGAAGCTCTTTGGTGCAACTGCTACACAGGTCTGCGTGACGTCACTCAATAATTGCGTCGCCACAGTACATTGTCGTCCGCATAGCAGTTTATGGGTCCACACGAAGCTGTCCGATTTTCACTATTCAAAAAGCAATTTCAGTCAAAATATTATCACTAAAGACTTCTTTAAAACTTTCGTGACGAATTCTTGGCTCGTTTTGGTCGTAATAATGTTCACATGTGTCTTTATTTGGTGTTCACTTTTCACAGTTTTTCGTGTGGATTTACGCATTTGCACATTATAACACAGTTTATTGATACTATTATTCTCATCTAAAATGGCAAGAAAAAAGTTTAGTCACAATCGTAAGATATTATTACTTCGTATTGTTCAAAAATGCACTGTTCCTTGTCGCGATTTTACAGTTCCTACTCTGTCTCGATCCAAATTGAAAAAAAACACTTTCTTGCGTTAAGCAAGGTAAAATTATCTATTGCTCTTTACTACTCATCCGAAAATTGCACTAGTCCTTTCACGGTAAGCCAAGGGTGTAACACTCCAGTTTAATCTTATGACTTATCCCGCTCGATCGGGATCTGATAGCAGCCCAAATAGATAATAATTAATGTGACCGTGTATCTAATGGGGCTGGCAATCGGATTGGACTGCTACGGAGTCGTTACATTCCATTTTGTCCTTCTCGAATGCTGCAATAATGAATGTCTGGTGCCAAGAAGAACAGCAACACAGCTTCATTAATCAACAACCTATATTTATCACCAAAAACACAACGTAAGGAGACAGCCACTGCCTTCGTCGTACAGAATTAATAACGGCTAATCACAGCACAGGCCTCTTCGTTATTTATTATCGTCACACGTAATTTCAATCACTGTAATCCAACACTGCAATCCAGATGATGCCGGCGCGGTAGATGCGTAATTACAATATCGGCACAAAAATGTCACTGAATCACACTAGTAAATATACTTTTACACTTTCCCGTATATTTCTAACACAAAGGGGTTAAACCGCGGCGATGGCCACTCCCTTTGTCGATAATTTCTATCAATTGCTGGCTTCTGCTCAGCTCTGCCCGCCTCGCGGGAACCTACCACACGCACTGACTTGACTCAACTCTCGCTCTCGCGACCCGACACACTAATCGACAGTTGCCCTGTCGACCTGTGTGAGTGCAAACCTAGTAGTAAGGGCCTGCGGACCCCTTACAAACTCCATTGCACGACGAGAAAGTCACGGTATGGGTTGGATTTACCACGTCTACCGTTATCGGGCCTTTTTTCTATGAGGAAATGCATGATTATGGTTTTGTAACTGCTACTGTGATGGGTGAGAGGTACGCTGATATGTTGCAGAATCACATCATCCCCAGTCTGGCTGATAAACACCTGCTGGAACATACGATGTTTATGCAGGATGGCACTCCATCCCATATTGCTAGACGCGTGAAAGATCTCTTGCATGTGTCGTTTGGTGATGATCGTGTGCTCAGCCGCCACTTTCGTCATGCTTGGCCTCCCAGGTCCCCAGACCTCAGTCCATGCGATTATTGGCTTTGGGGTTACCTGAAGTCGCAAGTGTATCATGATCGACCAACATTTCTAGGGATGCGGAAAGACAATATCCGACTCCAATGCCTCACCATAACTCCGGACATGCTTTACAGTGCTGTTCACAACATTATTCCTCGACCACAGCTATATTTGATGAATGATGGTGGACATATTGAGCATTTCCTGTAAAGAACCTCATCTTTGCTTTGTCTTCTTTGTTATGCTAATTATTGTTATTCTGATCAGATGAAGCGCCATCTGTCGGACATTTTCTGAACTTATGTATTTTTTTGGTTCTAATAAAACCCCATGTCATTTCAAGCAATTGTGTCAATTTGTACCTCTCTATCTACATTACTCCGTGATTTATTCAGTTTTCAAATTTATACCGACTTTTTGAACACGCGGTACTTGGATCTCTTCTACCATCACGTGAGTGACGTGGTCGACCGCTTCGTGCATTTTCTGGTAAAGTAGGTGTCATCTTTGTGCAATTTCAGTGTGATTAGTATCAGCTAGATGCTCCATCAGGACGATATTGTCAGAGAATATATCCACCTTTGCGTCTGCCTCGCGAATGACGGTGGCCTGCAGCACAAGAATACGGAAATTCTCGAGGTCGAAGCGCCATGTCTCCTTCCATACTCTAGTAACAATAAGCGTAGCTAAAAGCGATGCTACAGTGTAAAATCTATTTGGGAAATGCTGTTAATATTTTTCGCATTTACGCACTGTCATCACTAGTGTCTATCACAGCCCCAAGGTAAGAGTCCAGTACAGATACGGTTGTTCACCTGGCTCTCCCCTCTCCCTTCCACAGGCGGCTGCGTATCGTCGCCCCACCACTCTCCGATAGCGGCAAAGCGCGCTTTGACTACGTAGGACATTCGAGCGGCGGAACTGCAGGCCAGCAGAAGACACAGGAGCACCGAAGGAAGCCAACCGACACAAGCAGGTTAGTGCTTAACTACACGTTGATGTAACTTTAATCATGATAATGGATTTTAAAAGTTTCCATTCGTGTTAACCCCGTACACGTGCCAGAGCGTTTCAATGCACAGTTTGTGCACTTCACTCACACATTTAGCAAGCGTCTTTATCCCACAGTGCTCACAGGACATAAAAAGTTACAGTCACTGACGTCCAATCAGGATCAATATTTTGCTTGTTGTGCCTCCACCTAATATATTCAAAAAATGCTCAGGAGTACCAGGCGGAAACATATCTGTTGCCCTAGGAAATGTATTGTGAGCGTATTGAGCGGTCGAAGACTTAGCTGAAATGAAGTCTGCGTATTTCATATTCAATGTAGTTTTGCTTCGGACTGGTTGGTGCCATCCACATTTACGTAGTTTTCGTTTCGACATACCCTCTGATATTAATCACATGTGCTGCGCTCGTATATGAAATTACATGACGAAGGTGGGAACAATTGTCAAGGATCATTATGCAAATACACACCTCCGACTTACAAAATAGACAACATATAAAAGTTTGAAACCACAATATGCTTAAGAACTTGTTACTTTTGTGTAAACAACATATGAAGGCTCTACAACGTTATTGCTTGGCTTCGAATTGCCATACGGGAGCAAACAGTGGAACGATTAAAATGAGCCTGTTGAGCACTAACTTAACTGTAGTGGAACAAGAGTAAATACCAAAAAACAGAATTATCCGAATACTTCCTACACGTAATGTATAAAATTACGTTCCTAGTTGCAGCTTTAGTGATACAAGTACCACGTATGAACGTGCTACAAAGACTCTAGATCAAATGCTACATTATGACTTCTTATTCCTCCTAAAATGTTTCTCCTTATGCAGGTCGTTCAGCGTGCTGTATGTAACTAACGAAATATTCGTTTGTACTCTTTGTATACCGAAAAGCAAAAGGATCGCACTGGATACACTTTTTTCGCTCTATATTAAAACTTTGCTCTAAAGCATTATAAAAATGTTACAGCTTTCTTTACTTGTATAAAGTTTCAAACTCTTGCGATAGCGACGGACAGCTGTTGGCTGTCTCATACAACACTTCTTGTCCCTACACAAGAGTAGTTTGATTTCATGTGTGTGAAGCGTACTGAGTTCAGCTGAGAAGTTACGTAAAGCTATTGAGTTAATGTAAGGAAGATTTAACGTCCCGTAGACGATATCAGAGATGGAACACAAACTCAGACTAGACGAGAATGGAGCAGAAAACGGCCTTTCACCGCAACTATTGCTGGAGGTAGTGTAATCTCTGTGGAGGTACTCGAGGACGACAAGTAATATACCAATATGATCATTATTAATGTTCATTTTATTACATTTTCGTCTGTTAATCATACTGAAGCAATCGTTTTCGTTGCTGTCATTACCTCGTCTCTCATACTATGCATCATCTCGAAGCACAACGTGATTATAGCTCTGACGTGTTCTACAAGTGAGAAAAAGCTGTTTCCTGTTACGATCCCCTTGTGACTTCCACTGCGTAAGCGATATTACGACAGTTTGCTTGTTCGTGCACAGAAACCGATTGTGGTTGACTAACCGTTAGATATAACCTGTAACTAAGCTGATATGCCAGAGTGTATTTTAATACCGAGATCATTATGATCCATGTTTACAGATAATTACTAACAAGTTTAATTAGTAATTCGTGCCTCCAGAGTCAACACGTGAAAATGTTTGCTAATGTGTCCTACACCCTGTCCCATAGCCGAAGTAGCTAAGCATGCCTGTGCGGAGGTAAGCCAGTTTGAATCCCCGTCGTGACCGAGCGAGATGGCGCAGTGGTTAGCACACTGGACTCGGATTCGGGAGGATGACGGTTCAATCCTGCGTCTGGCCATACTGATTTAGGCTTTCCGTGATTTCCCTGAATCGCTAGAGGCAAATTCCGGCATGGTTCCTTTGAAAGGGAACGGCCGACTTCTTTCCCCAACCTACCCTAATCCGATGAGACCGATGACCTTGCTGTCTGGTCTCCTCCCCCAAACAACCCCAACCTCCCCGTGGTGGATGAAATTTTCACTGTCAGAATTTGGCGGACAAGAGGAGGGGAGGTGGCGGCGTAAAGTTCCTGATAACCGGTCTTGGCTCCAATTTTCTGGTTTAAATACCAAACCACTCGGCAGTGTCTCATTAAGTGAGGGTTTGTGACGCTGCTGGTGATAAGTCAGTTAGGTGGGAAAGTTAAGCACAGATACCTCCCTTGGTTCTTTTCTGGAGGAATATGCTATGTGCTGGCACCGTCTTTCACCTTCACCCTTCTCTCGTCGTCACCATAATCATCATCATCATCTTCATCCTCATCATACAGCACAAACAGGACACTATACTATCACGCGTCTGTTCTACTGACCTACGCTGTACAATCACACAAAAGATAAACTCTCAAATAACCGCAAGCAAAGGGACCAGTTGGTGTGCACGGGGAAGAACATCCTTGCCGACAGGCATCTGTACCCAACCTGAGGGATATCCCACCCAACAATACCATACAACCTACACCATATGACTGCACGACATATGTGGTGTGTGCATTGCCAAGAACGCCTTCAGTCAGAGCCATTCGTGTTTTTTGTATTAAATGCCTTTAGCTCCATGTGGCTCTATTATCAGTTGCATAACCTCTGATCGAAAAGTTTCCATTTGACGGCGTTGCAGCAGCGTAAATGCAATGTAATGCGACTCATGCGAGTATATAAGCACCTATACTTTAATATATCATTATTAGTTAGTTAATTAATAATATTCTGTATCTATTTGTTATTATAAATAAATTTTTTTTTGGCTCTTTTTTTAATCATTGGTTTTTTATTGATTTTAGCTGGTTTAGCTTAGGCCCTTATATTCTTTTATCTTTATTCTCCTGAAAACATGGAAAATATAAATACCACAGGAGAGCAAGAGGTGTATTCCGTAGCGGAGATTTCGCTAATATTCCTCGTCGTTATCTGCTCCAAATGGTTCAAATGGCTCTGAGCACTATGGGACCTAATATCTGAGGTCATCAGTCCCCTAGAACGTAGAACTAGTTAAACCTAACTAACCTAAGGACATCACACACATCCATGCCGAGAAGGATTTGAACCTGGGACCGTAGCAGTCGCGCGGTTCCGGACTGAGGCGCCTAGAACCGCTCGGTCACATCGGCCGGCGTTATCTGCTCCACCTGAAATCTCTAAAACCTTTACTTAGTACGCAGATCGTTCGGCACAAATGTGTACTATGTTGTTTGGTGAGTCTGGATGATAGGTCCAACAATTTAGCAAGTTAAAGTTTATTAATTCGCAGATAATTTCTCGACAGATTATGAGCTTGAAAAATGCAGGCTCGCGCTATCGTTCCAAACTTCACCTCGGAGCGATCCACGTCTGGTAAATCTGCACCGTGATAATTAACTTATTGCGGTATGGAAATATAAATACTTTGAATACTTGATGTTAGTTATTGCATTTTACTTTGTGCAAAAAACTATTTGAACATTTACTATACACCGTAATGGCGTCTCAAAACAATATAATCTCTCTCCTCCTCTCACGCTTCCGATCTCTTCATTTCATTCACGAACAGTCCCTACGGCAAAATCTTTGGTTCGGTAAGACACAGAGATGCGTCCGTAGCACGGAACGTCCGATTTTCGCAGCCGGTACATGCCGTTCACCACAATATCAATTCGTCGCATCCAAATCAGAGTTCTGCATACATTAATACACTATGTTATGTAGGTAGGCAATGGAATAGCGTGGCGTTCGTATCTTTCCCACGTGCCGTGCGTGCGGCAAATGCCGATACGTGAAATAAGGCGACATTATTATCAAATACGTCGAAAGCGGACGTACTAGCTGTTGATCCTGCTTGGCTGCCGAAGGACATATGCCGGTAGACATCCCTCGGAGAATGAATCTGTATTGGGTATCAAGTTCCGTGCTGGTCGCGCTTCGACAGAAGTTGCAAATGTAACGCAGAAGTTACGCCAACTGAAGAGGAATACACTCGAGGACCCGCTCTGTAGTTCTTATCACTCCTCATGCGACTATCGCGCCTTCGGTTCCGTAAAAAGGTCCTTAAAGTATACATGATTCCTGTCGCACTAGGATGCGCAGTAGGCAGTTACGGACGTCTCGATGGTGGGCTGATTGCTTCAGTGCTCAAGGCGAATTTGCCTCATTGGCATCCGATTTTGGACTGTACGTCCCTCGAATGGAAACTTTTTGGACGCCTCTTATTTTTTGAATGTTACATTATAACAGAGTAATTGCTTTTTAACCCATTATTCTATTATCTGAACAAGGACAGAAACTTTCACCAACAACCTACTTAGTAAATCTTTATTATCTCTATTAAAGATATAAAATATTTTTCAGGGTTCAGAACCAAGTAATCCGGTTCTCGTCAGATCACCGAAGTTAAGTACTGTCAGGCGGGGTTAGCACTAGGATGGGTGACCATCCGGTCTGCCGAGCGCTTTTGCCAACCAGGTTGCGCTCAGCCGTTCTGAGGCAAACTCAGGAATTACTTGATTGAGGAGTAACAGCTCCGGTCTCGCAAACTTACATACGGTCGGGAGAGCTGTGTGCTGGCCACATGCCTTCCATATTCGCGTCCAGTGACGCCTTTGAGCTGAGAATGACTCGGCGGCCGATCGGTACCGTTGGGCCTGAATAGCCTGTTCGGCCGGAGTTTCATTTAATTTTAGAACCAAGTAATAAGTTTTGAAGGACAACAGTTTCACCTCTGACCGTCAGTTTCACTTCAAAATGAACATAATTGTTATGTCGATAAATAGGCTACTATGTGAAAACTCTTACTGCAGGCAGGCTCAAATACAACGGAGGTGTTTCATGGTGATAGGATTTCTTGCAATTTCCACCCGTGTTTTATGAAATTGTGAAACTGTAAGCAGAACTTAGTTGTGACTAGTTCGTAGTTTCTCGCGTACTGCTTGCTGTCGTGCCACGTGGATCAAATGACATGTGACTGACAATGCATCGCTCGATGTTATATCGATATATGCAGCGTACTGGGAAATCTCGGTCCTGCTCGAAGAGGAGTACTATTTCACCAGCCCTACATTTTCAATAACAAGCTATTTGTGAAATATGTGAAAGCTGTTGTAAGCGTGGTAAGATTTGGGATTTTAGGCAACTACTTTCCTTTCGTGCTGTTCAGTTGACTCGGCTACAGTTTATAAGCGGTCTTTTGATTAAGAACAATATTATCAGGCTTATTTTAACACTGGGGCTCAGTATTAAATTCTATCACATGTCAAATAACCGATAATAGGATCTGTGGACTATGTGAAGGGACGTTAAACTGAACACACTACTGGCCATTAAAACTGCTACACCAAGAAGAAATGCAGATGATAAATGGGTATTCATTGGTCAAATATATTATACTAGAATTGACATGTGATTACGATTTCACGCAATCTGGGTGCATACATCCTGAGAAATCAGTATCCAGAACAACCACCTCTGGCCGTAATAACGGCCTTGATACGCCTGGGCATTGAATCAAACAGAGCTTGGATGGCGTGTACAGGTACAGCTGCCCATGCAGCTTCAACACGATACCACAGTTCATCAAGATTAGTGACTGGCGTATTGTGACGAGCCAGTTGCTCGGCCACCATTGACCAGGCGTTTTCAATTGGTGAGAGATCTGGAGAATGTGCTGGCCAGGGCAGCAGTCGAACATTTTCTGTATCCAGAAAGGCCCGTACGGGACCTGCAACATGCGGTCGTGTATTATCCTGCTGAAATATACGGTTTTGCAGCGATCGAATGAAGGGTAGAGCCACGGGTCGTAACACATCTGAAATGCAACGTTCACTGTTCAAAGGGCCGTCAATGCGAACAAGAGGGACCGAGACGTGTAACCAATGGCACCCACACCATCACGCCGGGTGATACGCCAGTATGGCGATGACGAATACACGCTTCCAATGTGCGTTCACCGCGATGTCGCCAAACACGGATGCGACCATTATGATGCTGTAAACAGAACCTGGATTCATCCGAAAAAATGACGTTTTGTCATTCGTGCACCCAGGTTCCTCGTTGAGTACATCATCGTAGGCGCTCCTGTCTGTGATGCAACGTCAAGGGTACCCGCGTCCATGGTCTCCGAGCTGATAGTCCATGCTACTGCTAACGTCGTCGAACTGTTCGTGCAGATGGTGGTTGTCTTGCAAACGTCCCCATCTGCTGACTCAGGGATCGAGACGTGGCTGCACGATCCGTTACAGCCATGCGGATAAGACGCCTGTCATCTCGACTGCTAGTGATACGAGGCCGTTGGGATCCAGCACGGCGTTCCGTATTACCCTCCTGAACCCACCGATTCCATATTCTGCTAACAGTCATTGGATCTCGACCAACGCGAGCAGCAATGTGCCGATACGATAAACCGCAATCGCGATAGGCTACAATCCGACCTTTATCAAAGTAGGATATAATTCGCATTCCTCCTTCTTACATGAGGCATCACAACAACGTCTCACCAAGCAACGCCGGCTAACTGCTGTTTGTGTATTTGAAATCGGTTGGAAACTTTCCTCATGTCAGCACGTTGGAGGTATCGCCACCGGCGCCAACCTTGTGTGAATGCTCTGAAAAGCTAATCATTTGCATATCACAGCATCGTCTTCCTGTCGGTTAAATTTCGCGTCTGTAGCACGTCATCTTCGTGGTGTAGCAATTTTAATGGCCAGTAGTGTATAACAACGGGACTGGACATTTAGCCTGTGAAAATAAAAGTGTGCGAAGTTTGCACGATTTTATCGAAGTATAATAATGGACATGGTCTTTGTTGTAATATCTTTGAGTGACGAACTACAAAAATCACTGTCATGTTGGTTGCCGTAATTGCTGAGAGTAATTGTAGGATCAACCCTCCTTTTCCCTCTATACAAGACGCAATCATTCATGATCATTTAATTATTATTGAACGTTGTTAATAAAAAAGTGAAAGTGATTTCTATAATTACTTGTTATTAGTAACTAATAAATAACACCCAAAGACGTTATTAACTATCGTGTCATAGGTAACGCAGCAACAAATGAAGGGTGATCAACTGGGCAAAAAGTTATCATTAATTATTATGAAAATCCGAGATTTAGCCACCGTTACAGTAAAGATGTTTGTGGCTGCTGCATCTGAGGTACGGATATAACGAACAGTAAGGTATATACAGTGGATAACAATATAAACAGCGTACGTCAGAGAAGTCGAGGAAGGAGGGCGGCTACAAGTACCCAAGTAAATGCGCTTGAGATTTTTCCTGTACACAAATCGCTGCTTCACGAAACTAAATCATAATTTAAAATCTCACAGTTGGTCAGTTGATCTGTTTGGATCCGAATGATAGGTTTAAACGCTGTTCTGATCACATCAGGAATTACTTAATAGATCAGTCTCTACCGGGAAACCGTCAACGATAGGCTCTCTTAAGCCCTGAGGCTTTTGCGTTTTATATAATGAAGGAAATAACTTTCTCAGAGACGATGAAGTGTTCTAATTACGAAGATGCGTGCTTCATAGAAATTTTCTGCATTTTTGTTTAGTATCTGAAAACATCCTTCATTTTGATATGCAGAGTGCTCTCTGAAAAGATTTCTATAAAACGCGTCTTGGTAGTCACTGCCGCTTTTGACCAGATGCAAATCATTTGAGCATAGGTCTCAAACTCTGAAGGAATAAGATTAGATCATCTCTTGTATTTGATAGTGACTCGGACTCCCTGGTAAGCAGCATTATCAATATCGCGTCTGAGGTAACGCGATCATCCAGCAGCTACGGTCCGTCACGGCTCCATAGATGGCGCAAGCCAGTTCGTTGGGTGCCCCGTGTTTCGCAATTCTGCCTTTAAACGTGCGCACGCGGTCACGTCTTGCACTTGCCTGTTTTCCTTTGAAGCCTTCAGACAGCGCCGTTTGACGCAGTGCTCGACTGTTGCTTGTTTAGGACTTCTCTCTTACGGTATCCATTCTTGACCGATCTTGCACGCTTACAATGTGCCGTACGAGTAACAAAGAGAACTTTCTCCACGGAACGTTCTCTGAGAATGTTCTCAATTTCGTATGACTAAAAATTTCGATGCATATTTTCTGACAAGGGAGTTCTTTCTCACTGCCTCCTTTCTTCCTTGAAGAGGTTCTCGGTAAGCATTGTCGTGCCGCATCCGGCAGAGAACTTACGCGTAGTCGCTCAAACACGAAGATATTCAGTGAACAGATATGAAACTGGCATCAGTGTGTTCTAGAGGAGTTACACTGCATTTCGATTTTAGTTTTACGTGCGACAACAAATTGTTTCGAAAAGTAAGGGGCACCTCACGAAATGCGTTTTCTGACGACTTTATCGAAATTTCGACACGCGAGAAACTTTTTAGTTTCGTAGTTATTTGAACACATTACGCAAGCGAAATCATAAGGTACGTTAAATTTTCATCTTCTCCAATCTGGGACTGCCAGTGTTTTATAACACGAGATAGTGTGTGTGTGTGTGTGTGTGCGATCGCGCGTGTGGTGCATACGGGCGCTCAACGACGAGGTTATCACCTCGCAGGAAATAATGTGGAAAAAATCAGTGACGTGTGTTCCTACACTCTAAGACAACGGCAAAGTATTAAAGATGCTATACAACAAACTAAATTCCAAGTGAAACAACAAAAAAGTTAAAAGGAAGCCAGAGGAAAATGTCACTGACTGTCCAATAACACGAGAAAATGTTAGTTAAATAAGTCGCATAGTAGTCTACGCGAGCGACGAACACTTACGCGGTCGCCCTTGCGGTGCTGCTACGAGAAACAGGTAGCTAGGTTCGTAATAAACCAGTTATTAATTTTTCTGATCTACCTGCTTATTTGTAACACAACAAAATATAAGATTTACGCTGGGACTAAACATGGCGAAGAACATCTCAAAGTTTGGGTGATATAGTTGTCTGACGTAAACCTAAAGTCTTTTCCAACACTAGTCTGAAAACCTGTGTCTCTTCAACAGCACAAAGAGTCTTCATTTTCGCTTCGTTTCAAAGCTCACTCCTCTTTTTTCATGCTTTTAGGGGAGGAATTCGTTACCGAAATAATGATTTCATTGTTAAACCTGTATAAACTTCAACAGCTTCTCTCTTTAATATTTCTTCGAGTAACGTACATCCTTTATGCCTTCTGAGCAACAGAAATTCTGCCATTTTTAGTAAAAAACTCGGTAAAACTTAAACTCACCGAAACTTACTCAGCTCGAAGCATGCTGCAGAGCTCACTTCAGAAACCGCTTTTGAGAAATTTCTCTAGTGTTATTCTTACGAAATCGGAGATATCTTCTTCGCGTTGAGCAACATCTACCGTAGTTGTACTCAAGCTGAGAACATTCTCAAGTGTAGTATATCCTCCGACTTGCTTTATTCGTGTGAACCGGAGTATGTTAGCCAGCCCTTCTCTTCGGAAACTTAGCAGTCCCCGACAACTCACAACTGCTATTTGTTCCACCGGTCAACGCCCCACTCTGATACTGAACTTTCCTGCTTACGTCAAGTGTGATAGAAAAACGTCATCCCACCACACAGATTTATGTTCGCTGTGGTTTCACTAAATCACTATTTCGGGTGGTGGGGTGGTAACTTTACGTAGGATATCACCTATTTCTCTCCACCCTTGTCAAACTATGTAATTTACTCCATCTGTTTTGCCGTTGACAGTACTTCGTCTGTAATGATCTTGTCGTCAACGAAACGTTAAAAATCAACGGCCTTAATTCGTTCAAATATCTAGAATTTTTGTTTGCCAATCACGGTACAACAATGTATTCACCTCCCGCATTATCTTCGCCATTACGATTCCTTAGGCTACAATTCTTCTTCTTCTTCATTTAAACTTCAGGGAGTAGGCCCCTCGCCTGTTGCATTCACAGTGTAGTCGTCTTGTCTATGGTACTCCCATATCTTCTATACGCGTGGTTTGTAGTTCAGTGCTCGTTACGTTAGTTTCCTTCTGGCATCATATAGGTGCATTCTATCTATTTTACTCGTTGTTTTATTAATTCGTTTACTGAATAAGTTCAAAGCTTAGTTCTGATGTCTACAGCTCTTATCTGATCTCTGAGATTGGAGCCCTTAGTGCATTTCATATTATTATTTCGTCTTGCTTTCGAATTATCCGCGAATGTGCGTCGTATGACGAAACGGATGTAGCCATTGTTTTGCAATGTTTTACTTTTATTTCTTTCGGCATATTTTTGCTTTATGTTCTTTGTATTGTACCACATATCATCTGAGTTCTGTTTAATTTATTCTGTATGTCATTTTCAAAGTGGTAGCCTAAATTACAACTTAAAATGAGAACTTTTTCTAAAAATGACTCTTTTGCTGTACGTTGGAGTGTATAAGGTCTTTTCCTTTAAATGACTTTCAAATGTGTGTGAATACCTAAGGGACCAAACGGCTGAGGTCATTGGTCCCTAGACTTAAACACTATTTACACTAACTTTTTCTAAGAACAACACACACGCCCATGCCCGAGGGAGGACTCGAACCTCCGGCGGCAGTGGCCGCGCAATCCGTGACATGGCGCCTCTAACCGCGCGACTACTCGCGCGGATTGAAAGACGTAATCGTAGTGTGTGTCAAATATTAAAATTGTAGACAGTGCATGTGTGCTCTGGAGTCTGCTATTGCTGGTTGAGGAAAACTAGAAAATGTAATGGATGCTGACTTGAAGGAATGTCCAGCGGCATTTAGCATTAAATTGCAGAAATTATTCATCATCCAGCTTGAAAGCAGCAGCAGTTGCTCTCCTCCCAGTCCCCACCCTCACCAGCAGGTATTCAGAGTACCCTCTTCCAACTCTTAGACGTATATTCAAAGAAAGTCCTAAAAACCTACTTGCGTAATGTTCCGTTACGATCTCGTGACAACCTTCCTCTGACGGAGGTACTAAGTTTGATACTGATATCCCATTACATATTGGGTCGCCTCCATAGCCGATATCATGTGGTAGAACCGAAAGTGGCAATGGAGACCCTTGCGCCAAGCAATTACGCGACCCCTGCCAGCAAAATTCAGACACTAGAACATAGACTTTTGCACAAACGGCAATTAGCCGTGGAAATGGACAGTAAAGAAACGCACGCAAGAATCGTGCAGCACCACATACGATTGTAACACACTTTTTGAAGTCGTCTTAGTGACATTTCCCGAACGACAGGTATAACACTTGAAACTGTGTATGTTTCTTGCGCACCATTACCGGCCAAGACATCTAGGATTTTGTTATACACCTCTCAATATAACACATTTAGATGATGAATCGTTTCCAGCGCAAATGTCAGTAAATCTTAGAGAACTATTCACATATATGAAGTAACAAGTAAGTGCGACGGTTTACAGATGTAGTCACTAGTCTCATGAACACAACGAAGAGGGGACGATCAGTATAAATTTTATCTGTTCATCATTATTTAATTAATGCATACTCCATTATTTCTTTAAAGGGAAGTAATTCAGTTCTATTACATTTAAAAAATTCATTCTGAAGTATGATAGAAAGCAAAGAGGTCTGTAACAGACTAGACATCGCACACACCAATATTCGGGGATTAAACCGTAAATCTATCCTCCGTTGCTGGAGCGACGGCAAGTTGGTGATCAATTGGTCAGATCTCGCCTCACCCACAGCTTTATTCGACAGGAGTAGGCTACATCCCACCACCTGGATCCACCCTCTCCCTTCCTAGTTTGGTCATCACTTCAAAATTCACTCAACAGCAAACTGCTCTCATCAGGTATTTGACACGACTCCCCCATTATGTGAGTGAGAGATGCCGCCTTATACGAAGTAAGAAAACCTTCCTAATTATGCAGCTAAACGTAGACCACGTGACCTCCGAGCCAAGAATGCAAAACAACAACTTTATTTAGGACATAATTTCATTTGTTTGCAATAATAGTTAACGAGTATTTCCTCGTAACATTTAGTCTGAAACCGAGGGGGCACAGTGGTTAGCACACTGAACTCGCATTCGGGAGGACGCCAGTTCAAACGTGCGTCCGGCCATCCAGATTTACACTTTTCGGTGATTTCCCTAAATCGCTCCAGGCAAATGTCGGGATGGTTCCTTAACCTTGCGCTCTGTCTCTAATGACCTCGGGACGTTAAACCCAGTCTTCCTTCCTTGCTTCCATTCAGTTTGAATAAGTAAACACTGCAAGAATGTGTGTGGCAGATATTTGTCTTTGTAATGCTTAGCTTAATTACAACTTTAAAGTGAATTTGTTGCTCTCGTGGAGGACTAACAACCCTTATCACAGCTTTCGTCATACAACTGAACATTTCTTAGCATGAAGTAAGCTAGTTCGTCGCATACTGACAGTCCAACGCACGGAATAAAAGTCCTTAATTTTTTTTTATATACACACTGTGATACACGATTTATAATGTTAATTACAACTGAAATAAATGAGTCCTCTCCGGTATATTAGCTTACTGTTCTTTATTAATTCTGATGACCAGTACGAGAAGCATCCATTAATGACACTGACTTTATACGATTGCCTGAAATCCGACCCATTGGAGATTTGGATCGCTATTAAACAGCAGTAACAAGTCATTCAAACAATTTCACATTTATGGCTCACAGCCTACGCTACACTTACATCTTAGCGTCAATTTTGTCTCGTACTGATATTGTCTGCGCATGTGCATCTTTCCTTTCATGCAGTATAATAGCTCATAAACTGTGACGTCCACAAAGAGACAGACCTTCCCTCAATACCCCATAATTTCCTATTCAAGTAAGACTTACTTACTATCCATATGTTGCACATCTGAGCTTGTCTTAACTAACAGAGGTGTGCAATAATAAATGTCACTACGAACTAATACCTAATCCTACAGGCACAATTGTTCATTTCATAAACCTCTGATTTTCAGCTTGAACTGGAGATGGCACCGAAATACAAGTTAACTTACTTCCCTGGAATGGGTGTGGCTGAGCCAATACGTTTCCTGCTCTCTTACGGAAAGATTGAATTCGAAGATGAACGATGTGATAAAGACAAATGGCCATCTTTGAAAGAATGTAAGTAAAAACTTTTATCTTTCAATGTCTTGGCTTGAGACTATTCTTCTCTTCTCTTCTCTTATCTGGCGCAGAATGAGGAAACTAATTGGTCTTTAAAATTACTGAAATTGAGTGCACTGCAAACATAGGAGCAAGATAGTGCTGCGTACCTAGGAGTGTATTTTGCTAAATTCAGTAATTACAAACTCTGTGTAATAGAAGTGGTGGTGGTGGTGGTAGTAGTAGTAGTAGTAGTAGTAGTAGTAGTAGTAGTAATAGTAATAGTAGTAGCGCACAAAAGATGCTTAAATAATTTACTACATTAATTAATTTCCTTATCGTTTCGATTTCAGTCAGTGAAAATAGAAATAAGTCGAAATATTACACAAAAGTGATACTGAAAAACAAAGAAACAAGTGTGTTGCATACTGGACGACTCTGCAAAATTTGGGCAAACTACAGGAAACGGCACGTAAGAGGATAAGGAGTAAAAAAGGTCAAATGTACATATGGCTGGAAGTGCATTTCAAGGAGGTACACCCACTTGCTGGTGGAGACAAAAGATCTTCGCCAGTGCCCCATTATCAGCACCCAACAGGCAGCCTACCATCAGGGAAGGGGCTAAGCCACGAGATCGCGTGGAACATCCTCCACGATATTTGCCGCTATCTGTATCTTCTCAAACGAGTGCAGGCCTTATTACCTAAGGATGGTTTTCTCGCTGGTTCGTTACACCAGTCACCACGGTGGTGCGATTTCTGTCACACACCCTAGTCGACGATGAGGCTACCTTTACGAGAGGCGGTATCGTTAACGTTTACATTTACCTGTGAGCTGAGGAGAATTCCCATGGTATGGTAGTAGCGAATCACCAGCAGCGGTTCAGCTTCGGTGTGTGGGCGGGGATTACTGACGCCCACAACGCCTCACAGTCGAGGCACATCTGCACATCTTACGTCCCCAGCTGAAAGTCATTCTTTGCTGATACGAAGAGAAATGTGGCTACTAAATGATGGTGTTCCAGCTCACTGACCTCTTGGGTGTAGTGTAATACACTAGTACACACAGTACCTTCCCGCTTCCCTCGTGTGTTCTTAAGTGTGCTTTCAATCATTGAAACTGTCAAAGACTTTTCATCTTCACCTTCAAATTAGTGTACCTCTGTTGGAGCTCAGTTTTGTTCCTTATGATATCAGGGATAGTCTCATGCAGTTTGTCCCCTTTTAAGAAAACCACCCTGTACATAGCTTGTAAGTTCTTATTCAGAGAATTTTCGCTTCAAATGACATGACATGACATGACATGACTGTGAGATTATAACAACCAACTATGCTATTTTGATACGGTTATCTGCCTTGAAGTGATGAATGAAAATGTGTACAAAAGTTGGGTTCGAACCCAGGTCTCCTTCTCACTAAGCAGATGTGCTAAACACTACATCATCCTGGCACAATGGTTTTGCAAAATGGCTCTGAGCACTATGGGACTTAACATCTGAGGTCATCAGTCCCCTAGAACTCAGAACTACTTAAACTTAACTAACCTAAGGACATCACACACATCCATGCCCGATTCAGGATTCGAACCTGCGACCGTAGCGGTCGCGCAGTTCCAGACTGAAGCGCCTAGGACCGCTCGGCCACACTGGCCGGCACATTGGTTTTGCACAACTGCATGGATTCCTCTAATACGGCTCCCTCCTCAACCAAACTTTACAGTCACAGATTAGCCCTCTTGATATTACACTTAAACTCTGCAGTTCTGCTCGAGTTTAGGTGTAATACCAAGTGGGCTGAGGTGTGAATGAGAACTTAGTTTGAGGAGGGAGATGCGCTGAAGTAGTCCTTGCAGTTGTGCAAAGCCATTGTGCCAGGGCAGCATAGTGGTTAGCGTACCAGCGTAGTGAACGGGAGACCCGGGTTCGGATCCCGACCTTAGAACAAATTTTCATTCGTAGCTTCAGTCTGCCTGTATACATCATAGGAGTTTGAAGCAGGACTCTGGAATAATATAGTTACATTTATTTTCTGCACGTTTTCTTTTGTAAGACACACCAGATTACCTTATTACAACGAAGCTATACAATGCAAAATTTGCAAAGTTTTCTTCTTGCCAGAGACCTTGACATTTTTTATTTTATTGACATGAGCACATAAACCAGCGAGCCTTAACTTTATGACCACGTACTTAATAGAGTGTTTGTCTAACTTTGAAACGCAATACTGTAGCGGTTCTGCGTGACATGGATTCGACCAGTCCATGGTACGTTTCTGGACGAATGTAGTAGCAGATGTCTACGCACAGGTCACGCAATTATCATAAATTAAGGGCTGGTGGTTAATGGTAGCGGAGCTGATGCTCTATAATGTCCCAGATGTGTTCCATTGGGTACAGGTCAGGCAAATCTGTTGGTCAAGACGTAAATGCTCGTCAAACCAGTGTAGCAATAATTCTGGCCCAGTGACATTGCTGGAAGATGCCATCAGGAGAGATCAAGCGTGAAGAGATGCTTGTGGTTCACAATAACGTTCACTTAGTCGACAGCTCTCACGGTACCTTCCGATACTACCACAGTTCCCTTGGAAGCCAAAGTGAATACCCACCAAAGCATAACACTGGCCCCACAGGTCTGCGTCTGTTGTAGGGTGCCTGTTTCGAGCAGCCGTTCTCCTGGTTGACGCCGTATCTGGACACAGTCATCTACCTGACCTAAGAGGTAATATGATTCATCCCTACAACGAACTTTTCCATTGATCCATTGTCCAATCTCAATTATTCTATTCCCACTGCAGTGGTAACTGACAGTGTCATAATGTCAGTGTAGTAATTCATAGGAGACGCCCGTTTTGGAGCACCATGTTCAACAACAGGCACTAAAGGGTGTCCTCCAAAACACTTGTACCTGGTTCGACATTGTCCTCAGTCGTCAAATCCATCACAAATCGCCGCGTCTCCTGGTTTACACAATGGACAAGCCTCCGTCTCCATACTCTGTTGTGAGGCCACTTTGTCCAACACCAAGTCGCCTACTCGTGAACTCTCCATCATTCAATTAGTTTCCATAGATGCTCTACACAGTAGCACCTGAACAGCCAACCATTTCGCCATTTCTGAGAAGACGTTTAGAGGCGCAAGGCCATAGCGATCTGCCCTTTGTCAAAGTCACCAATGCCTGTGGATTTCCCCATTGTCACTACAATTATTCCTCATTCGTCTCTCCTGCGTATATATTTACTGTACTGCGTCAGGAGTTCGTAACGTCACAAGGCGACATTCAGTTTCGCGATGGGTATGGGTCATAATGTTTTAGCTCGTCATGGTAAATTTTAGATGCTACGACAAATAATTCACTTGAGCAGACAGTATTTTTCTGAAGCACAATGATTTTGACTACTGCTGTTGTGGTGTCTCATATGAACAATGTCAGGTTTGAGTTCCACTGCTCACACTTAAGTTTGGCGATTTTCTCCACTAAGAATACTAAAGTAAAACTTTAGCACATTACCTTTTGTTGATACTCGCACCATATTCAGAAATTACTTTGTTATACAAAAAGAAGGATTAACTCCTGGATGTGTCACGATTACAAAAGAAAGCTGCGCCATACTTCTACTAGAAATGTTGCTAATATATTTTTCTTCTTTGTCAAGCAATGCCTTTTGGGCAAGTTCCAGTTCTTGAAATTGATGGGAAGAAGGTCTGGCAGTCTATTGCTATTTGCCGTTACTTAGGCAAGCAAGTGGGCCTGTCTGGGGCTAACGACTGGGAAAATCTCCAGATTGATATGGCTGTTGATACAGTATCAGACATACGAATGAGTAAGTTTAATGTTTACATTCACTGAAAGGTTTTGCGTTTCTTTATTTACATTTCACTACATGATATGGAAAATCGCCACTTTCAACCGATATTAAGCACAGGTAAACATAAGTAAAAAATGTAACATCATAGTTCTGTTTTTGGAGTACCTTATTTGAAATTGTCTGAAGACATACATTTGTCAAATATAAAGTATACGTCACAGCTACGCTGTAATTTTAAAGAAGTGTTTGAGTAATAAATGGGATGATGCTCATCTAAAATATCCTCGTTTGTACTGAGATATTATTTTTTAAACTAGTTTAATAATTTTTAAGTTAAAAATCGCAAAGTATATGTGCATATATCATTTTAATATTTACTTCTGCTTGTAGAAATAGTAAGTCCTGCATATGAGACAGATGAAGCCTTAAAGGAAAAGAAGAAAGCAGCAGTCATAAATGAAAGCTTACCGTTTTTGTTGCCAAGACTTGACAAGTTGGTGAAGGAAAATGGAGGTTTTCTAGCAAATGGCAAGGTAAGCTGAAAGAAATTGAAATTTATAAGCTATGGATACTGAAATAAGTTGAGATATCCTTTGAAATAATGCAGTTGCCTGGTAACTGGCACTGTTAAAATATGTGATGATGAAAATTATTGTATTTGCTAGTTTATCCACACACAGTGGACTCGATTATTCGCAAAAGAAATGCCAACATTTTTGTAGCATGTTTTAACGTATTTTAATACTTTTACTTTTTAAGGTAGATAGCAATACTGACACTATGTTGACAATGTATGTGATTGTTCATAAACGCATCACATTAGGGACCAAACATTCTATAGTGCTTATTATATGTTTTCAGAATTGTAGAAACTTTATATTGAAAGAGTGATTATAGATGTTGTAGACTGACTTAGTACACATCAATTTTGTACACATTAATAGGAACTGAGGAATTTTCTGTTTGTATGCTAATGTGAAGGACTCGGTTTCAGCTCTCGTGGGCAGACCTCTATTTTGTAGCACTGCTCGACCTCCTCAAGTTCGTGATTGGGTTTGACATAACAAAAGATTATTCAAACCTTTCTGCACTTAAAAATACCGTACTTGAAATACCAGCTATTAAAGAGTGGATTGCCAAGAGACCGAAAACTGAGAGCTGAATGCAGTGTATCTGTTTTATGTTAAATATGTGTTTGCTTACAAATTTGAATTGTTCTGCACTGAAGCATTCATTCTGTATTGTAAAACTGTGATACCCCATTGTAAGTGCAAGAAGATATAATAAATTTTCTTCTAAAAAACGATATGTCAATACCTTTTTATTTATGTGACTCAGCCGAAAACATAACACTGGAGAGTTTTCAAATGTATGGCTTAAGTTTGGGAAATGTGTGGACTGTTTCTGGTTCACCCACAAACTACATTCTTGCTGGACACATAAAACCCTGAAGTTCTGTAGTTACACTTCATTTATACTAGTATCTATTTCTCCACAAATCTTTTGGGTTGTAGACTTCATCATATTGGTGCGTTTTAGAACATGACACAGTCTACAAGTCAGAGTTTTATGGAAATTCTGTCGTGGGAGGTCTACCAACTTGCTCATATCATGGAGAGATAGTGGTGGATGTATGGAATCCAATAAATGTGTATTAGTCTGAAATGTATGTGCGAGTGGATGTAGGTCAAAAATTCCTTCTATGAAATGTGAACTTGTATATTCCATCTCATTAGAAGGTAAGTGAAATTTTAATTTTCATATTTAGAACTTAAGTACTGTAAACAAATATTCTCTAGGGTATGGAACTTATGATCATAATTTTGTAGTGTAACGGATATTTCAACAGAAAGAAATCTGTAATAACTCTTTCAAAGTGATATTGTATTAAAACGTACCACTCATTCAGTATTAGGTAACACGAATTTTGAAACGTGACGTATCTTTGATTTTTTAAGTTAGTCGTTCTACTAAGTTTGTGTAGCTGGCGGAATACAGATGCTTTTGCTTTCAAACAGAAAAAGCCTTTTGTTGGGGAATTCAGGTCTTCAAGATTCATTCAGTGTCATATAACACTACCTTAAATAGCTGTTGTTACTGGAGTATCTAGATATAAGCTGTGCCCAAGACTTGGGTATGAGTGGAATTTATTTTTGACTTATAAAGCTTCATTGTACACAGTTTTTGAAGTAGTATGGCTGGGGACATGAACAAAAAGCCACAAAGAGTTGACCATGCAAAAAGCTGACTCTAAGATCCATGCCCGCAACACATACTATCTGGCATTGCGCTTAGTTTGTCATCTAAGCATAACATAAGCTCACCAGGAAATGTACATGTTTAAAATAAAATGGTAAATTATGATGAATAATTCGGATTCATGGAATAAAAACTAGCTCGTCTGTGCTACTTTCCTTAAAAATTTCCCCTTGTATGGTGGTACGTTGGAAAGATGTAACTTTAATTCTCTATGAGGAGAGAGTTCTAATGCATGAAACTCTCGATCAGAGTTACGTTACATCCAGCTTTTGGAAGGAGTTTCCAAAGAGCAAGTTGAAGCCTGATGTTCACGTTTCTCATTGGATTCTTGAGCTCACAGAGTCCGCAGTATTTTAGTTACTGTAGTGTATTCAGAGTGACTCAATCAGTTTCTAAACGTTTTTATTCGCAACAAAAAAGGAATGAAAATGTCATGAGTGGGCACACAAATCATAAATCAAAGGATATAAATAAAACCTAACGAAAGAAGCAAAGCTATTTCGTTGCGTTTTTAATATGCCATGTGAAATCAGAAACTCTATACATCCTAGCCAAATATTCACTCTTAGTTGCTGTTTGTAAAGTAGTATCCTGTCACCTAATTCTGTCACTGATGTAAACTTGACTAAGTAAAACTAACAACACCATCTATTGGTCCTTCGGTCTCCTATATAACTAACAGCACCATCTGTTGGTTCTTTGGTGTACTACAAAACTAATACTGCCATCTATTGCTTCTTTGGTGTACTACATCGTGATGATTAAACATCTGAACTACTAACTCGAGCAGATAATTTTAGATAAAATTTTAAATTACGATATCTCTTTTCTCCATGATCCAGTTTTAATGGCATAAAGTTTGTTTCTTGCCCCAAGTTATGCTCATGTTACCTGTGAAACCTTCATGAAAATCTCGTCTAGTAGTTTTGGATTTTAGTGAATGCAACCAGACGAACAACACTGTTTACAGTTTTATTATTAGTAAACATAGGGTGGAGAAAAATTGTCACGAAATATTAACCCTGGATAGCTGATGCCAGTAGGAACCAAAATTACTAATGTTGTGTAAGTCGACAGCGCACCATTTTTCAACTATGGAAACTTGGCACCATGGACTCTGATGGCCTCTGATGTGAGGTGGAGACAAACAGCAAGCCCTATGAGACATCACTTTTGGGCAGTGACGGGGTTAGGGACATTTGTATGTGTGAACCGACAACAATAGCTCTGCAAGTCAACCAATGAACGGCAACAGGGCAATCTCACAACCAATCGGAGTGCGTGGCGCCAAGTTTCCGTAGTTTAAAAATGGTGCATTGGCGACCTACACGACATTTGTAATTTTGGTTCCTGCTGGCTTCAGCTATCCAGGGTTAAAATTTCTTGACACAATTTTTCTCCACCCTGTATAGATTTGAAGTATACAAATAGTCATATAACACAACAAATAATATAATAGCCATACATAAAGTGCTATTCAAGCTGGATTACATTTGTTTTGTGATTTAATTCAAAATATTTAAATGGTTTTCAAAATTACTGGTAATAGATATGTGATAAAGCCAATGAAATGCTTTACTTGTAAACATTCATTTGGCACGGATTCTAGGTGCAGTCCTTCAAATTCGATACCACCTTGGCAGGTTAAAAATCTATTCTTCTGCTTACTTATTCAAAAGGCCTCATGAGGCTGAGAGGACCATATTCCAGAAGACCTGCCATATGCAGCAGATCTTCGGACATCTGCTAGTAGATAGCAGTACTAACCATCAGATGAGAGTTGATCCAACAACTAGAGATAATTGAAGAACTGTGAACTATATGAATCTTTAAAAAAAATACTGTTATGATTATTTAACAGTAAACTTTATATAAACAACAGAAAATTTTAATTTCAAGCTTAAAAAATCTAATGATGCGATATACTTAGCAGTCTTCCTTGGTATGATGGGTATCTATAGGGAAAACATCTAGGAGACAAGACGTTTGTGAGTACCCTATATCTTCTCTCGTCAATATATTCGTCATTCTTTGTAACATTTGGTCATAAACGTAACAATATACTTTATTGCAGATTATATATTCTGTTTCTACAGCTACTGCTGGTTTAGGTGACTCCAGCAATACAGAATAATTGTTGGTCATTGACAGTGTTTTGAGTAGTAGTGAATGTTGTTGCTTGGCATGGGCACTGACCATCGCAGTTGATTCAGTGTGAGGTGGGCAGTTGAGTTCAGATGATGTGCATGCTGCTACTGCTCCAATGTGCTTGCTAGTTTGCTTTTGGTTGTAATTATTTGTGCCATATTCTGATTGCTTTTAAGGTTTCAGTGTGGCTGTTCTTAAGCAAATTCACCATAACCTGATTCTTCAGATGATCAGAAAACAAAATACATGCGTCATTAACTTCTTGGAGGGATCATGTTATATGTGGTGACCATGCCAGGACATAGTTTTGTTCGAGTCTTCCCTGGTGCATGGGTGTGTGTGTTTGTCCTTAGGATAATTTAGGTTAAGTAGTGTGTAAGTTTAGGGACTGATGACCTTAGCAGTTAAGTCCCATAAGATTTCACACACATTTTTGAATACAGTTTTGTGAAACAATCTTCAGATCCAGAGCCTAATTGCCACTGTCAAGGTATGGTGAGTGATTTGAATTTTCAGCAGTGCCTCCATTCTGCAATCAACATCGCACAGGGAAAAGGAACTGTTAGTTTGATTATAAATCACATGTACAGTGTACTTAATAGAATAAAACCGACAAGTCAAACTGAGGGTCATAGTGTAATAAATGGACAGGGGAGTGTTAATCTGGACAGTGTTTCTGTGGATCTCATTAATGAATCAAGATTAATTAACAGAATTCAGATTGTAGTTGCAGCATAAAATGAAAAATTATGTTTGGGCATAAGGACTGAATTGCATGAGACAGGAAAAGACAATAATCATGTTGCAAATGTAGGCAAGGGTCACAACATATTGCAATTATTGTAAGCACTGAAAGCCAATCATCAAAAAATAATTGCAAATAATGGAAAATTGGTCGCAAATTTGAACAAAAAGCTTAATAAAATTGACAAAACCCTTGATGATCATAAGAAGAATTTGAATAAAAAACTTGATGAACACAGTCAAAAGTTGAATAATACATTGGATCAAAATGTGATACATATTTGTAACGAGATGCAGGGCCAGTTCAATAAATTTATGAGGCATTTGCTGAAAAGCGCAATGTGCAACAATCTGAATTCATACGCGAGGCCAATACACATTGTCAGCAGATAGAAGCAGATGTAATTAAAAATACAGATCCTAGTAAATTCACAGTAGGAAATTGTAAAGTAGCTCAACTGGACAGTGCAATATTGAATAACAAGGTAGTTCATGCTAAAGATGCATACAAACAAAAAAAAATACGTTGTTAAAGTAGTATTGGGTATGCAACAACAACGTTCTGATTTAGAATAAAAAGTACGGGAACTGGAAGAAGCTACGAAGACTGTGAAAATTTACTACATGCTGCATGATAAGAATGCAATCAAATAAGAAATAGACACTCTAAAGCATGAAAATCGTAGTGCAGGTTGTTGTACAAACATTATAGTCTATAACATGCTCAGGCAAGGACAGTTTAAGGAGTCTGAGCCAAGCAGACAATTACAACCAGTTGATTTCATGAGTCTGAAAAGAGAAATATTTGTGTAGAACACTTAAGGGCAGGGGCAGGAACATGGGGAAACAGTGTGTCCGATCAGTACACTACATTTGGAGATTTCGAAAGTGTGTTTCTGTACAATTATTGGTCGTGAAGGAATCAACGAAATATCAAAGAAAAATTATTTTTAGTACACAATTCACAATTAGTGTCATCACAAAGGGTCAATGCGTTAAGGTTCTTCATAAGCACTGAGGACAGAATAGTTATCTAGACACCCTTCATTAACGATGATGATCAGAGTGGAATTTTGATAAAGCAATGTCTGTGAAAAGTAAGAAAATAGTAAGCTTCGCAGTCATTTGATGATTTGACGTGCTGTTACGAGTTGCTGGTCATTTAGAAGAGACGGATAATGAAGCAACACAGGGTGAATCCGAGCACGCCACAATACGTCTCGTACGAACGTAATGATGATCGTTTTCGAAATGATATGAGAGATAAAATGGTTCTGAGGACCAACACGGGCTGCAAGACAGAAGATAGATACTGATCACGTACCCACGAGAACGAGGGAACTCTAACTAAAGTTTGTTTCGGACAAGAGAGCATCTTAGAGCATTGTCTGCGAACATAAATAACTTTTTACACATGCACTCAGGTATTATATGTATACACAGCGTTATTTTTTCCTCTATGTATAAACTCTAGGGACTGATCGATGAGAGGATTTGAAACAAAAATGTCTAATGAACTTACGTCCATTGTAGAGAAGATTTATTCAATCATACATTGTTACAGACACTGCGGCCTAATATGCGCTGTACCATACAGCTACAGTTACAGTATGTGTTGACAATGGTTTAAATGTGCCTCATTGCATGTGTGTACATGCCATAGCATGTTTCGTCTCATACGTTCACATCGGCAGGCTGCATCTGAACAGTGTCAAAGGCAGCATGAATACGTTGCTCCAATGTCTCCACATCTGGACGGGTTCTGCATACACGATGGTTTTGAGATTGCTCCATAACCAGGAATCGCACAGGTTGAGATCTAGTGAACGAGCAGACCATGCAACTGGACCACTCGTCCGATCCACCAACAAGGAAAGACACGATCAAGATGCGTCCGAACGTTAACGGCGAAGTGGGCTGGAGCAGCATCATGTAGCAGCCACATAATCCCTCGAATCATCAATGGCACTCCTTCCAGCAGGGGGAGGCAAAGCCACCCACAAGAAACGCCACATAATCCCTCAAATCATCAATGGCACTCCTTCCAGCAGGGGGAGGCAAAGTCACCCACAAGAAAAGCCGACAGTTCCGGCCTATTTGGCGACGTTGAAGGAAGACTGGTCCCAAAATACAGTCACAAATTATCGCCGCCCACACATTCCGGCTGCACTGATGCTGAAGATTCGCTATCGCTATAGCATGGGGGTTCTGCATACTATCCCTCAGATGACTCTTATGAAAGCTGAAGATGTCACACTGTGTAAAGACGGCCTCATCTATGAATAGGACGGAGGCACAAATCCCGTAGTCGTTGTTGCCTGGTGAAGAAACCAGTGACAAAACTGCTCCCGATGTGAAAAGTTTGTCGCTAGTGAGCCCTGCACACGCTGTAAGTGATAAAGGTAGTAACAACAGTAATGGAGAATGTTCCCCATGGACGTCTGATTTGCCCTGTACTGGGGGGCCAACTACCTGATACTGACACAGTGGACACCTTCCACACTGTAATCACATTTTCCCCCAAGTCTTTTGTCTGAACATTTCAGGTACGTTCTTCATGATTTCCTGCTTCCTGTAACGACCCTGTCTCAGGAAAACGGCGAAACAATGTTGCAAACATTGAAAGCTGTAGTTGTTGTCGGCGGGGATAGGCCTCCTGATATAATCTTGCTGCCCACCACATATTCCATTTGCCTTTCTGTAAGTAAACACCATGTCGGCAAGCTTCTGTCAGTAAACACCATGTTGGAAAGCTTTCGATCCTAATTTGGAAGCATTGTGTGAAAGCTGTATCACATCCGTTACGAGTTGAATCAGTAACAGAAGTGGACTGGACACAACATTATCAATTACTATGGCAGAAGAGGGTTCTAGGGCATGACATATGAGGGACAGTACCTCCCTCTAGGAGGAAACATACTGCATACTGTAATTGTGACTGCATGGTACAGTGTGTATTAGTCTGCAGTCTCTGTAACAATGATTGAATAAATGGTATCTAGCATGAAAACCATACATTTCCAGACATAACTTCATTAGACCTTTCTTGTTCCATATCCTCTCACTGATCAATCCCTAGAGTTTTGATACTGTGGAAAAAAAGTCACCATACACTTCCACCCATCTTCCTGCAAATCATTCATCATGAAGCCAAAGTTTTTAATCTTCATAGAGTGGTGATGATATGCTTGTGACCTTATTGTCATTGCCTGGCAAATGAGAGTGCTTAATCATTCCTTCACCATTAGCATTAGCACACTCAGACTAATGCTTCATACTGATGCAGTTGTAGCCATCAACGAAGATCGAACTGAAGTAGAGAGGAGCTGTTCTGTATGGGTTAATTATAGGGAGTGTTAGCACTCCTGGTCCAACAATGTGGGAGAATAATGCTGGTGAGGCAACTGGCAGCTTGTGCATAGCCTTGTGATCGGAAGTCAGCTCAGGGATAAATATGTAATAAGCAAACAATATTATGCCGATGCCTATCCCAACGTGTTGTTAGGATAACGATGATAACACGAGCACATATGTGTTTATAGAAAACTATATAATATTTCACCACCACCACCACTTAGCATGAAATAACAAACTATTCTTCTTCTTCTTCTTGTCCTGGTTTCCAGTATCATTGCAATACATGTCAGATACTACGAGGTCCTGGTGACGAGGGTGTTTCGTACACTCAGCTTTGGTGATGACTGTGCATTTACAGTAGCACACAGGGAACCATATAGCAAAAAATGAAAATTACGTACAACCCTTCTTTGTTTCGTATATTTATAAACTCTTACATATAGCAGGGTATATGAATACACTTTAGTAAGAACGTGCTTCTGTGCCTACACTTGGCACAGTTGGTTCATACACTACTGCTGACATCAATGTGCGACACGAACCTTGAGCGAGGGTTTCTTCTGATGGGAGAAGAGTTTCACGCGCCATCTCCAGCAGACTCCTCCACATTATCTCGTAGCGCCGATAGATACGTGGCCACCAGCTTTCTCGACAGTCTAGAGCGTGCTGGATTGCATAACTGGCATACATTACATTTTTAAAAGTGTTCTCCTATATTTGGGTGCACTCTCTTGTTAAACAGTTGAACTGTTCACGGGAGGTCCCCTTCTGTGACCATATGATAACCCACTATCACAGAGAGAGTTAGCGTTTCTATGAAATAAAGGGGAAATCTCCGCTGAAGCACTACATCGACGAACCCACTAATCCAGGGGTAATTTTTCTTCGATGTCACTACATCCAGGATTTTCGAACACTACCACCGGATAGAGCTCATGATGTGACGTCATTTCCAAGCTGAAAAGTTTACAGTTGCTCTTGTTTAAACTGAAGCTGATATTAAACAGCATCATTTGTACATCAGGCGGCTACTGTAAGAAAAAAGAAGAAAATTACTTAAACTTATATTTTTGCGACTAATTATTATCCATTATAATGAGTTCTAATACTTACGTTGCAAGTCTCTTGCAGCAGGAAATGTTGCTATATGTCTCGACGTGATTACTTTTTGAGAGCTATCACATGACTAGGTGAATAATTTATTGATAGCTGTTCGTATACACACATCAAAAAAATTTTTGCATCACCTCGGTTCCACCACCTTGCTGCACTCGCTGGACAGTGTGTCTAAGGCGTTCTGCCTTACTGGTTTGGCTCCAAACACGTCTCTAACGATTGTGTGGTTGAAGGCATCTGCGACACTCATCGATAAAATGAACGTCATGCCAATCCTTAGCGGTCCATTCGGCATGTTGTTGGGCCCATCTGTACCGTGCTGCATGGTGTCGTGGTTGCAAAGATAGACCTCGCCATGGACGTCGGGAGTCAAGTTGCGCATCATGCAACCTATTGCGCACAGTTTGAGCCCTAACACGACGTCTTGTGGCTGCACGAAAAGCATTATTCAACATGATGGTGTTGCTCTCAGTGTTCCTCCGAGCCAAAATCCGTGAGTGGTGGTCATCCACTGCAGTAGTAGCCCTTGCGCGGCCTGAGCGAGGCATGTCATCGACAGTTCCTGTCTCTCTGTATCTCCTCCATGTCCGAACAAAATCGCTATGGTTCACTCCGAGACGCCTGGATACTTCCCTTGTTGAGAGCCCTTCCTGGCACAAACTAACAATGCTGACACGATCGAACCACGTATTGACCGTCTTGGCATGGTTGAGCTACAGACAACGCGAGCCGTGTATCTCCTTCCTGGTGGAATGACTGGAACTTTTCATCTGTCGGACCCCCTCTGCCTAATAGGCGTTGCTCATGCATGGTTGTTTACATCTTTTTACGGGTTTAGTGACATCCCTAAACAGTCAAAGGGACTGTGTCTGTGGTACAGTATCCACAGTCAACGTGTCAGTCTTCAGGAGTTCTGGGAACCAGGGTGACGCAAAACGTTTTTTAATGCGTGTATATAATGTTTTTCAGCAGCAGTGAGTAGATGCAAGTTTTGCACATTGCATATTTGGTTTTCAGTATAAGAGAATAAATACGAACCCTGAGCTAACTCATGCAAAAATCAGCAAGATGTATAATCCCTGACGCTATATTCTGTAAATGCAGAGCGACCGCTCTCTTTGTAAACTTGTGTGAGGTTCAAAAAATGGCTCTGACCACTATGGGACTTAAATTCTGAGGTCGTCAGTCCCCTAGAACTTAGAACTACTTAAACCTAACTAACCTAAGGATATCACAAAGATCCATGCACGAGGCAGTATTCGAACCTTCGACCGTAGCGGTCGTGCGGTTCCAGACTGTAGCGCCTAGAACCGCTCGGCCACTCCAGCCGGCCTTGTGTGATGGAAAGTGAATGTATATTGCACGTTATGACTACTGATGCATGTGTTCGTACATCAAATACTGTCATCAACTGTCTCTTACGGATGTTTAGTGACTGCACAACTCTGGTGTATTCAGGAAGCCTGTTTATTACAGATGTCGTCGATATTCCGGAAATAATCGAAACCGAATATTATACAGCACTTCGCCTAGAGGACTACGGTTTCAATGAAAAGCAACCCGTTATTTCTTATTACATATACGAGTGGCTGAAATAAAAAAAAACATGAAGTGCTGTTATACATGTGTAGGAAAGATGGCACAGTTTTATGCTGTTGACTATTACACTGGTGAGCCAAAACATTATGACCACCTGGTTAATACTTTGTTTGACCGTCTTTGCAACGAAATACAGCACTGATTCTGCGTGTCAGGGATCTGACAGTTTGTTGCTAGGTTTATGGAGGTATGTGGCATTAGATGTCTACGCCTAGGTCACGTAACATGTAATTCTCGTAAATAGCGGGCCGTTGATTTGCTTACGCGGTGATGACGCCCGATAGTAACCCAGATGGGTTCCATAGTAGTTACATTAGGCGAATTTCGTCGCAAACACATCAGTGTGAATTCACTATAACGCTCCTCAAACCACTGTAGCACGGCTCTTGCTCCGAGACATAGACAATTTTACTGCTCAAAGTTGACATCGCCATCGGGGAAGACATAAAGCATGACAGGATGCGGATGGTTCGCAGCTGTCAGTGTGTCTTTGATTATTACCACAGGTCTTATGCATGCGCAGGTCAATGTCGCCCATCGTATAATACTGCTCGCACCAGCCTGTGTCCTCGGCGCGCAGAACATTTCGAGTCGCAATTCACCTCGATGACGCCGTTTGTGGAGACGACCAACGATCTAGTGTAGTAATAAAGTCATTCACCTGTAGAGCCGACACGCTTCCGTTGATCAACAGTAGAATGCCAATGGTCTTGTGCCCACTGAAATCGTAACTGATAATGTCGTTGGGTCAAAATGTGAACATGAAGTGTGGACTGCTGCGGAGCTCCTTGTTTAACAATGTATCATAACGATATGCTCCAAAATGCATTAGTATTGTGCTCTTTCTGCAGAGATGCCACAGATAACCATCTATCCTACTTTACAGAGCAGACAAACCTCTGAACCCCATGTTCTGTGAAGTCGTAGACGTCCAACCATTAGCACCTAGCGGTAGTTTCACCGTCTACCTCTTTCCATAGATGCACACAACAGTAGCATGTGAGCAATCGACCAGCTTCGTCGTTTTCGATTTACTCGTTTACAGGCTCTACGTAATAATAATCTGCCCATTGTCAAAGTTGCTTTTCTCAGTTGATTTCCCCATTTGCAGCCCATTTCTTTACTACGGTGGCTCTCCCTCCGTGTCTGCTCCGCTTACTTACTTTTGTTACCATGTCATGTGCCCGCAACGCCACCAGGCGGCAGCCAACGTCGCAGTGGGCAAAGGTCATAATATTTTGGCTTATCAGTGCGTTTGTTTCCTACGCAACTTATGCAGCTGTTATTTGATATTTTACACAGATCTAACTGGCTGTTTACAAATGATGGGTTTCTTTCTAAGCATGAGCTGTGCAATAAGCATTATGATGTGACTGCATGATGTTAGATTGACGGTCCTCCCGCTATTGAACTGCACTGTGATGGTTGTAAAAAGGAAGAATAGCTAAATAATTGATTTTTTTCAGGTACTATCATTTCTTTATAAAAATAATAGTAATATGTGCAACCATCAAAGCATGTTATGTTGTTTTGCTGTTAAGGAATCAAGCACCTTACTCACTAAGCCAAGGTGGCTATGTCTTTTGCTTTACTTTATACTGAAATCTGAATAATGAGGATGGGGATATGGTGCAAAATTAAGAACAACTTTGTGGAAATTTTTCTTATGTTTACATATATATATATATATATATATATATATATATATATATATATCATAACAATCATTCAGTCCAGCAATATTTAGCAAATAATTGCTTTCTACATGTCTTAAATTTAGCGTGTGTAGTATTCAAACCTACAGGTGCAACAACACATATATTTGTAGGTATATCGTCTGAATTCAGCTTCTACAGACTTGATACTTATAGGATCTACACTTCAACACTTTGGCACTGGATGAATACAGGCATTTATTCACTGTCCTTATTGCTTCATATTTATACCATTCTTGTGGATAAAAACACCAACAGATCACTCTGACTGTTGATAACACACAGCAAAAGTCAGTCAAATTCACATCAATGGAATTTTTTATGTAAAATAGCCTGTTCCCTAAAGTTAATTAAACAATGTTTTTTTGTACTTTGAATAGTGGCATATATACATTTGTACAAGAGTGAAGTAACATCTTCTTTTCAACAATAATTTTTTTTACTTTTACAATAACTTTTTCTGGTTTAAAGATAACTATATACATTTTTAAAATTAATACTAATACTAATACTAATAGAAAAAAGTATCTATATGCACTGTGTTTCCCATTGACTCATTTGTGTCTGATATTTTTTACAGTTCAAATTGCTTTATATGTACAGATTTTTCCATAATATAATACAATATTTAGAACTCACACACACACATACATATACACCAAATATATATATATATATATATATATATATATATATATATCAGGGTGAGTCAGCTAACGTTACCGCTGGATATATTTCGTAAACCACATCAAATACTGACTAACCGATTCCACAGACCGAACGTGAGGAGAGGGGCTAGTGCAACTGTTTAATACAAACCATACAAAAATGCACGGAAGTATGTTTTTTAACACAAACCTACGTTTTTTAAAATGGAACCACCTTAGTTTTGTTAGCACATCTGAACATATGAACAAATACGTAATCAGTGCCATTTGTTGCATTGTAAAATGTTAATTACATCCGGAGATATTGTAACCTAAAGTTGACACTTGAAACCTCCGACGTTCAGTTGCGTGTTGTAACAAACACGGGCCACGGTCGGCGAGCAGCATCTGCACGGACATGTTTACGATGACAACCGTGTTTACGAGTGTGGCTGTAGTGCACTGTTGTGGTTTGGTCTAGCTGTCGCAGTGTCCGCATGTAGCGCTTGCTGCTATTGTTAAGGCCGGTTCCCACTAGGGCTGCCGCGCGTCAAAACCGCGCGTCAGCGGCGTGGTTGCCATGGAAACGGCGTCAGCGGCAAGGCGCGGCGCGCTCTGCGTCGCGGTTTGCCCATGTCGAACCGCTTCCGCTGCTGCGTGCCGCGCTCCAGGTGCGCGCCGCCAATCACAGAACGCGCTGAGCGTGACGTCAGGTGTGGAATCCCGGGCCACACGAACTTCCGCCGAACCGCTGGTGCGGACGCGGCGGCAGCTATGCAATACTTATCATCCGATTCCAAGGAAACTATTCGGTAGAAAAATTTGATTCTTGGGTATGTTACAGCCTGATATCTTCTCTCGATAAAGAACCGATTATTTTTCCGTTATTCGTGGTGGTTACTTGCTGTATCGCATTTACGTAAACCTTTACACGAAATTTTAATGAGTGTGCAGAGGTAAAAACGCATTGCGTGGACTTTGCGTACAGTTCATTTTAGGTAATACATTATTGCGTATGAAATTTAGTCAACATATCGAAATTGTTTTTAAAGCTGAGAGCAGATCGATAGCTATCACCGTTCTCGAGATATTGAATGATATGTCGGCGGATGGGCTGTGCGGTGACCGCGCCCAGGTCTCTCGCGACGCGACCGATACTCTATCCTGCTCGTCGTAAACCATGTGGTTGTATCAACCGCAAATTTCGTAAACGTTTCAAGAAATCGAAATGCGTTTTTTTGCAAACGATAACTTGTGAAAAGTCATGTATTTCGTCACGTGATAAATATCCTAAATCTGTTTATCTACCGAGATATGAAAGTAAGTACAGTTTTTCAGAAAGGATAGATGAATTTTTTTAAATGGCATTTAATAGCATGTCGAATGAGAAGTTAAACTGAAACTAATTTGCTGGTATGTCATAAGATGTAATTTACTAAATATGTAGAGCTATTGATTATTTCCTTTCTTTTTTCTTTATCCAGTGTACTTTACTGATTCAAGACGCGTTTCCCCTTTTACTTTAAGGCATCTTCGGTGGAATCTAGAATGATTCGGTTTTGTTTTGATATGTGATACTTGCAGATTATAAAACAGTTCACATCTTTTTTTACGTGAATGACTGATTACTTACAGTGAATCGAGTTTTTGGTGGACATATACGTTTCCCCTCACCTGGTCACATGCTGGAGGTTGAACTAAAACTTAGATTATGGAACATAAGCACATTTTCATGTTCACTCTTTTTTCTTCTGTCACTAGCAGTAGACGTTTTACCGAAAACTCTGATTTGAAGTCGTAACTACAGTGTGTTCACATCATGTCCCTTCCTGTCTGCTTTGTTTATGTACATGTTGTCAAACTGCAGAATTATATGCTGAAAACTAATGTTTGTTTATTTTTGTTCTCCTTATATCTGTATATGTGTGTGGCTAGCCAGTGATAGTTATAGAAAGTTGAAAGTGAATCCAGTAGTTGTCAGACAGTGGTTGAAAGATTTGGTGTTGAGCTGATTTCAGTTTTGGTTTAAATGTTTTGTGGAGGAGTGCATGGAAGAGTAAATTCACTGCTTACATTAATAGACAAAATAGTAGAATAGTATTTCAACAGACGATTATTATCAGAATAGTATCACCCAACCCCTTTGTCCTCACTCTTCGACGCCCCATAATACGTCCTGTCAGCTAACCCCTATTGTTGTCAAAGTTGTGCCGTAATTTCCTTTTCCTCCTCTATTTAATTCCGTACCTCTTCTTTAGTCACACGATCCTCATATCTAATGTTCAGTATTCTCATGAATCACCACGTTTTCAAAGCGTCCATTGTCTTCTTAACAGAACTGTTCATCGTCCACGTTTCACTTACATACAAGGCTGCACTCCACACAAATACCTTTGTCAAAAAGTATCCAACCATTAGAATTTATATTCGGCGTGAACAAATTTTCTTTTTCAGAACGCTTTTCTTGCTATTGACAGTCTTCAGTCAGGTTTGCGTCTGCACCAGGAAATGCCTTACACTTTAAAATCTGGTTTTGAAAACTGTTCCAAATATATATTATTCTTTCGTGATTCTTAAGCAAGGTGCTGGCGATGATTACATTATGCTCTGTGGGAAGTTGTATCAGGTGGCTTACACTTTCATCCCTTCCACCTAGCCTTTGCGTTCTTACTGTTTTCGTGTACCTGCTACCGTATCACATTTTAAATTTTTGTCTTGCTTAACTAGCTGAATAATCTCTTTTGTCGTACATTGTTTCAATGTCTTAGGAGATACTGAACAATCGTGAACGGTAGTCATGAAATCTCTTTATGGTGAAATGAGAAAACATGAATAATGAAATATGTGAAAGAGTACATTGTACAGAAAATGAAAAATTGGTATGTCATCACTCAACTTCGTCTTTCCTTCATGTAGGTGTAAGATATAGTTAATCAAACGCACCGCGCGTTCCAGTGGGTCCTGCCCCGTACCTCAGTGGCTGTCCGTCATTGGCTACCGCTAGCGTCTGCCGCTTCCAGATGGGAACGCCAATTCCGCGAGCCGCCGCGTCAACGCGGAAAACGCTTGCCGCTGCCGTTGCCGCACGCCGCGCTCTAGTGGGAACCGGCCTTTATTCTGCATTCGTCTCCGCACGCAGACCAACTGTAGTACACCGTGTTACCGGACGTCTGTGATAGTGTAGTGTTGTAGGAACTGTGACCATGGTGTATTCGAACTGTGAAAAGGCGGAGATGATACTCATCTATGGCGAGTGTCGACGAAATGCAGCTGAAGCCTGCAGGGTGTATGCAGAACGGTACCCGGACTGAGAGCATCCAACGTGCCGCACATTGCAAAACATCTACCGCCAACTGTATGCAACAGGTATGGTCGTAGCACGCAAACGGGTCCGTAACAGGCCCGTCACAGGAGAAGCGGGTGCAGTTGGTGTGTTAGCTGCTGTTGCCATGAACCCACACATGAGTACACGGGACATTGCGAGAGCCGGTGGATTGAGTCAAAGCAGTGTCATGCGCATACTGTATCGTCACCGCTTTCACCCGTTTCATGTGTCGCTACATCAGCAATTACATGGTGATGACTTTAATCATCGAGTGCAATTCTGTCAATGGGCATTAACGGAGAATGCGTTGCAGTTCTACCTGTTTACCGATGAAGCGGGTTTCACAAACCACGGGGCAGTGAATCTACGGAACATGCATTACTGGTCCGTGGACAATCCTCGCTGGCTCAGACAGGTAGAGAGACAGCGACCGTGGACTGTAAATGTATGGTGCGCAATCATTGGCGACCACCTCATTGGTCCTCACCTCATTGCAGGGGCCCAAACAGCTGCAACATACATCGCGTTTCTACAGAATGATCTGCCAACGTTGCTCGAAAATGTCCCACTAGAAATGCGTGGACGTATGTGGTATCAGCATGATGGTGCACCTGCACATACCGCAATTAACACTAGGCTGACTCTTGACAGGATGTTCGATGGGCGTTTCATAGAACGTGGAAGACGCATAAATTGGCCAGCCCGTTCTGATCTCACACCTCTGGACTTCTTTCTGTGGGGTACGTTAAAGGAGAATGTGTTGTAACCTCCCCCCCGTAATTTTTAAAAGGAAAAAAGACAATATTATTTAATACAAATGGGAGCCGAGTGTAACCTCCCCACAATGAAATCTACTGACAATGACAATTAAACAAAAATTAGCAAACGTAACCTCCCTAGCAATTAAATCTAATGGCAACAAAAATGTGAAATACGCAATCTGACTCAAATATAAATTCTTCACAAAATTTAAAGTCCGTTCAGTGACAAGAAAATACAATTAAACCGAAACATCGGTCTTTGGCCCTGTGTAAAAAAATCAGAGTTAAAGTCTTACCTCAGAATAAATGGATGTCACATTTCTGCTCTTATCTTTCTGCACGGCTTGGAGGAACTGCATTGCAAATAATAATATTCTCTTTTTTTGTGATTTTAGTGAAATTTTTCTTCAGAAGAAGTGGAATGAAATGGGAAGTGCAACGAAATCTTTAGTTCAATAAAAAATTAAATTTTTTGAAAAAATGCTTTTGAAATAAAAATTATTATTGGGGGACTTGTTGGAGAATAATTACAATAAATAAAATTTTTCATGATCTAATGATTACATTAATTAACAGTATACCTTATTCACTATCTTGACCAGTGTTGCCGACCGCCTACATGCTTTTGAAATAAAAATTATTATTGGGGGACTTGTTGGAGAATAATTACAATAAATAAAATTTTTCATGATCTAATGATTACATTAATTAACAGTATACCTTATTCACTATCTTGACCAGTGTTGCCGACCGCCTACATCACCCGCACTGGACTGCTATCACTGACCGACCGCTCTGCATGACGACTATTAGCGTACTGCACTGCACGACTAGAGTACTGCTCTCAACTAGACAGAGCTACAGACTCGCAACGACTGACTGACAGACTGAGAACCGCTCGCAACACTCGCGCGGTCAAGCGCATACTCTCTGGTCACAGATGCTACAATGCCTCGCCATCGCTGCTGCGTTACATACGTGTTTCATAACCCTCCACTGGGGGGGCAAAAATTTGGCAGCGATGGTGAGTCATTTGGACTTGCCAATCGCGGCAAAATTTTTTAATTAATTAATAAACTTCTACAATTTACAGAATATTTAGATGTAGTACATAAAGTAAATGTTGTGCACACGCACTAAGTACAAGATATATCAGACAAAGACAAAATGTGAGTACAAAACATAGTAACAAATCAGAAAAATGTATATACAAATTATTTGACAGATAACAAAATGCAGAGGCACTGAAAAAATTCATTGGCATATTTAGAACAAATAAACAGACTGGCAAAAAATATTATGTTGACAAGTGACATGAGTGTACTCGCACTGGAGTTGAGAACATATCAGTAAATGATGAAATGTATATACAATTAGTAACAAATGACATAAGTGCACACGCATTGAAGTATTGAATATACAGAATAGTACAAATCATATTGAAAAATGAGAAAAGTGCACAGGCACTGAAGTTCAGTAGAAAACATATTAACACCTAACATAAGTGCACATGTACTGTAGTTCAGAACATATCATTACAATAAAAAATGTATATACAATATAAAAGACAAGAGTGTACTTATACTGTACTTCAGAACAAATCAAAAAAAATGTCTTTAGTATTTTCGCAATAAATAAACATAATGGCAAAAAAATCATGTCCAAAGTGCACACGCACTGGAGAAATGTCTTTAGCATTTTCACAACAAATAAACATAATGGCAAAAAATCATGTCAACCAGTGACATAAGTGTACTCGCACTGGAGTTCAACAAATCGAAAAATGTATAACCTATGAACATAAATGATGTTACCAAAAAAAATTTTTTTTTTTTTTTTTTTTTATGTGACAAGAATCAGGATAGGAAAGGGAAGGATTGCATCATGGTTGTAGCACTTTAGATTGCACACAGCTGGTCTGAAAGTCCATATCTTTCCACAGAAGTGCAACACCAAGTGACACAACTTGAAGTTCTTTTCCCATCAGAATTTATCAGCGTACCCAAGACACTGAATTGTCGTAGTAATATTCCATGTTTTCATTTTGGCAGTACATTAGGTACACCAAACAGTGGGACCATAATAATGTCTTCATCGCTCACGGTGGTGGACAGCATGTCGTGTCAACACCACGCTCTTACAAGGCACACCCACGTAGAATTAGTGCAAAACCAAAGATAGTGCTCCATGATCACTAGGACAAACAGGACAAATGGACATTGCAGTAATTCAGGGTAGTCAGCTTATGAGGTGAAGGACATCAAGTCACATAATATTGACAATTACAGTCTTCATGAGTAGTTTGTGGCATTCATAGCCTAGTTATTGAACATTTCTGTACCAAGTATGTAGTATTACAGAAAAATGTTCATTAATTGTTTTACATAGAATCAGTAGCCTTCTTTTCCTGGTTACAAAACATTATGAAATAATCGCATTCTTTTCAGTTACAGAGTGTAATTAAGAATCATTAACCTTCTCCTAATTACAGTTAATTAATCATTTGTCGTTAATTAATCATTTGTCTAATTACAGTTAATTAATCATTTGTCGTTAATTAATCATTTGTCATTCCAATAGTAAGAATTATTAGTCTTCTCCTAATTACAAAGCATTATTAAACAGTACCATAGTTAATTAATTATGTGTCATTCCAATCTATTAAGAATCACTAGCTGGCATCATGGGTAATCGTATTACAATAAACAGTGGCGGTCCTTGGCCAGTTACAAAGTATATTTAGTATGACAGAATAATGTTCATCAGAAGTCTTAGTTGAAAAGGAGAGTCAATTATTGGCCTAGCATTAACATAATACATTGAGTGATACAAATTATTGGCACTCATTGGCCATTAACCAAAACATGAAAACTCAACATGGAAAAAAAAGGGCTAATTAATGGCATAATTAATAACAATTCTTCAAGTGACATTAATTATTGGCACTCAGTGGCCAGCAAGTATTGAATAGAATCATCTTTCAGTGTTATTCAGATTATTACGAAGTCATTATTAAAAATCAGTTAATTACAGTCATAGCATTAATAATCACAGGCATTATAAGTAGTCTCATTACAATAAACAGTGTTTCTCCTTCAGTAGTATTCAGATCATTACAAAGTCATTATTAAAATCAGTTAATTAGTCATAGCATTAGTAATCATAGGCATTATAAGTAGTCTCATTACAATAAACAGTGGCAGTTATTAACTAGTGACAAAGCATTATTTTAAATATATACTTTTTTTTTGTCTCATTAAGAAGTCATTACTCAAGCGACATACTATTCAGAGCTAATCAGTATTATTCAGAATTATCATAAACTAGTGACATTATGTGGGACTGGTAATACATTTCTTTTTTTTTTTTTTGTTAGCAATGCATTGCGTTGGGATCGATAATTGATTGCTGAGGCATAACACTATTTGTTTTTGACCTATTGCTGCAAATGAGGATAGGTAACGTCATTCGTCATGAGTCAGCTGTACCAAGGTTATGTAACAAGGCAGTATATGTGATCACATTTATAAATGATTAACACAAATGGGTAAAAAATAAAAATGCAACTACTAGAACAGGTATAATAAGTAACAGGTTTAGCAAGTATCATGAAAAGCTTCTCTTGAAAAAATACAAAATGGATTATTGACCTGAAAGAAGAAACGCATTAGTATGCTGAAAAGTAGTGAACTTCGAATTAACAGGTAGTGAAATGTGTATAAAAATGTGTTCAATAGCTGTCCTTTCCAAAACTTTCTGTCATCCTACTATGCAATGTAACACCTGCTGTCAAAACAAACTGCAACAAATACTTAAATAACTACGTAGCATAAATACATAACTTCAACATTATCCTCATCTGTAAAGAAAAAACTTCATTATTCATTATCCATATTATCATAACTTCATTATTATCATCACCTGTAAAGAAAAACTTCATTATTCGTAACAGCATATCCTTCATCATTATTCATCAGCATTCATTATCATCTGCAAAAATCACTTCATTACTCATTATACAACTATTCCTTATCTCTAGCATATTTCATCACTAAAACTAAGATGTGTAGTTCTGTCTGACAGCCTGCATCAATTACCTTGTATTCTGAAAGAAAAAATTAGTTAAGACTGCTATTCTATGATGAGTATAGTATATTCTTGTTAATGCTTGTTAATCCTGATCCATTTACTCTTCCTCATAAAGTTATTGCATCTTCTTTCGTTTATTCCGTAAGTGAAATTCCCATTTCTGTTGAATTTATTTCTTACACGCATCATTTCTTTCTGAAATTCATGAACAAAGATTAATGTCTTGCATTTAAATCCTATACCCACTAAATACTGACTGGTTTATGGTGACACAATTAAGCATACAGCATAACATGACAGAAAACGTAACGTGTCAAAGACATTGACAGTGTTCAGATGCAAAAATGTACAGAGAATATCACAAAGCAGCAGCAAAAAAAAAAATGTAAAACAGTCACAATGTTGAGATGTCATAAGGCAAAAAAAATGTCAAAGTTAACTGGTGTGTGTTATATCCTAACTATTTCACAGTGCATACTAACAAAACTGGAATACAATAGTACATAAAAAGACAAATGTGACGTTCGTTGTGTTCAGCTTGTATGTAGTGTAGTTAATAGAGGCGAGAATTAAAGACTTTAATGAAAAAAAAATGTAATGAAATTAACATGTCATTAGCTAACATTGCATAATTAGTCATAAAATACGTAAGTGTGTCTGAAAAAATATGCACGGTCTGATGTGTAACGACAAGAAGAGCGACCTGCTAACCTTACCTTGCCGGGCACTTGCCAAGAAAAAAATACGATAATCATCAGTAATTAGTCAGGTGAATATAATTGCATTAGTAAATGGCATCATAGTCTGTTGAATCATACAGTGGTTTCACTCAATAAACGGTTTAATGTTTGAGATGTGGTGATTGCCTTTCGATTTTCTAGTTCTCAAAGTTTCGACGTGTACAACATTGGGGTGAGGGATGCTGCGAATCCGATATGGACCTGCGTATAGAAGTTCAAATTTACTGCACTTACCTTTTAATTTGCTGGATAAATAGTGTGTACGTACTAGTATCTTCTGTCCAACGTGAAAGTCACGGCGTGTACAAACCTGTTTTTGCTGTCTTCTCCGGCGCTCTGCGGCACGTTTGATGTTGTTCAGCGCAATGTCAATTATTTCGTGGTGTCGTAATCGACGAGATGTAGGAAATGTTATTAATTCTTTAATTTTGTTAGGTGGTTCAGCATTTTTCAGTATAACAGACGGAGATAGCATAGTGGATTCATTTGGAATGGAATTAATTACATCTTGGAATGAGAATATGTGTGTGTCCCAATCAATATGTCTTTTGTGGCAGTATATTCTACACAGTTTACCAATTTCTTTCATTAATCTTTCACAGGGGTTCGAAGAAGCATGGTACTTGGATATATAGATCGGAGAAATGTTTCTGGCTCGTAACATGCGTGTCCATACGCTACTACGAAATTGAGATCCATTGTCAGAAATTACTTTCATTACATGCCCTACATGAGATAGAAAATGTTTTACAAATGCTTTCGAAACAGTTTTAGCAGTAGCTTTGCGTAATGGAGTGAAAGTAACAAATTTTGAAGTGAGCTCAACAGCAACAAAGATGTAGCAAAAACCTCTGTTAGTTCTCGGAATCGGACCAAAAATATCTACTGCGGCCATGTGTCTTAATTTAACAGGTATAATGGGATATAAAGGAGGAATATGTGAAGTGGTGTCTGATTTAGCTTTCTGGCAAATATTACAAGACGCTAAAACTCGTCGTATACGTTTCTCCATGTTAGTAAAATAACAGTTCTGTCTCAGTATAAGAAAACATTTTCTTGCTCCGTAATGTGCGTAACTTAAATGAGTGTACCAGATTAATTTGTTAACCAGTTCGTCAGGAATGCATAATAACCAGCTGTTGCTGTCAGGATGAGAGCGGCGAAACAAAATGTCATTGCGTACAGTGTAATGGTTTCTAATCGTAACATTATTCCTATCTTGCCAAAGGTGTTTAATTTCTTTCCACACGTTGTCTTTATTTTGTTCTCGTGCTATGTCCTGTAATGATGATGAAATAAAGTTTTCAAATGCAACTTGTTGAATGTACATGACACTGAAATTTGCTTTGCAGAAGTGGGTTGCTACGTCTTGCTGATTGTTGCCGAGAGAACGCGATAGTGCGTCTGCTATAACATTTTGTGTGCCGGGAATGTGAACTATTGTAAAATTAAATTCCTGTAAATAAAGTTTCCATCTGCTCAATCTGTCGTGAGTGAATTTAGCCGAAAGTAAAAATTGTATCGCTCTGTGGTCTGTGTAAACGGTGGTATGTCTGCCATAAAGAAAGTGCCGAAATCTCGTAAAAGCCCATACAACACATAATGTTTCCAGTTCTGTAACGGAATAATTTCGTTCAGCGGGTGACAAAATGCGACTTGCAAATGCGATGTTTTTAATTACTGTAGAACCATCTTCTTCAATTTCCTGGAAAGTATGTACGCCTAAGGCGGTGTTGGAACTGTCGGTGGCAATGGAAAAATTTCTAGTAAGATCTGGGTGCGATAAAAGTGGAGCATTCAACAAAGCATGTTTCAAATAACATTCTCGTGAACAAAATTCTGCGTGTCAAAAGTAAAGTTTGCGTTACTGTAATATGCTATCTGTGCTGTATCTGGTTAAAATTCTATCGTACGTGTTATTATTTACGGGAGAATGTTGTGGCATATCTACTATACGAACTGTTCTGTTATTTCTTACTGACGTGTTACGCTATGGATGACACCTATTGTCTGTTTCATTCATCATTATTCGTTGTTGCTGATGTTGTTGCTGCTCATAAGACCGACTGTTATTAAATGTAAGCTGAAAATTGTGCTCATCATTTTTACGTCTGTCATGATAGTAATTTCTATACGGCGCATTGCGATACGAGTTGAAATAGGGTGTTGTCTGTACGTAGTTATTTCTTTGCTGCCATGCGTTACTATTTGTTGGGGCTGGGACTACACGTGCACGCGGCGAAACATTAAAGTTTGGTTGGCCTTGTAGACTACATTGTTGGTTAGGTATGCTAAGCGGCTGACTTTCATGCTATTGTGGTGAAAAACATCTATTGTTACAAAAATGTGGTTCCTGTTACTAATAATTTTACACATACTGATGATTGCGATTTTATCTGTTATTAAAATTACGGCGGTAGTTGTCATTACGGGAGTGCCTACTGAAAATTGTCACATTCGGTAAAAGTTTGTCACATCGGATATTCATTACATGTTTCTTAATAGTAGATAGAGCAATAGTTAAAGAGCAGTTTTGATAGATATAAAGGATAGTAGAAGAAAAGGCAGCAGTGCAGAAAACTAAAGATGAAACAGCACTATTCCAGCTCGGGGCCCTATGCTCGCTACGGCACATATTCATTAAAGCGTAATGAATCCCCTGAGGTCTTTTACGCACTGCAAATAAATTTTAGCTTGTGCGTTGCACGCAATAGCGGTAAAAATTCAAAAGTAAATCGCTCTATTCTTGCTAATTCCAGTTTCTGCATAATACGTAATGCTGATGAAAATACAAAAATAAATTGTCGCATCTGGTTCAAAGCTAGCTTCTGCATTACAGGTAATAGCGGTGAATGTACAAAGATAAATTGTCGTATATAGTGCAAAGCGTGTACCTGTACGCTGTCATTATTAAATTCCTTACATTTTCTTACAAATGCAAATTGCTCGAAATCTACGTTCTCGTCATTGAATTTGAAAACACGTTCAGGTTTGTGTGTGAATCTGTTCGTCTGTGTCATTTCGGATTTCAAGTTGCGTAGCTTTTCAGACTTTAAGTCGCGTGGCTTTCCGGATTTTAAGTCGCGTAGTTGCTGTAAATTACTCAAATTATACGCACTGCGTAAGTCTGACAAATGCTCGCAACGTGGCGGGTTCTGTGACGTATTGGTGACTGAAATAATTGTTAATTCTGTTACTTTACTACTTTCGTCAATTTGGTTGTTCTGACGTTCACTTTTATTATTGACTTCCGCATTCAGAGTGTGTGAAACTTCCAGTGACTCGAAATTAAACTCGTCGTGTATCTGTACTGCATTTTTAGGGCGTTGTTCATTGACTGCATTAATTTCGTGTATCTGTGTTTCGTTTGCTGAACATTGTTCAGTGACTGCATTAGTCTTGTCTTTATGTGATTCTGTTGTACCTACACGTGTGCTACTTGATTCTTGTGCAACAGTGCCAACTTTTTCATTACTGTTATTAGCACAAGTCTTGGTATTCACACGTAATTGTTCTTTAATGTCCTGGCATTGCACGGTAACAGCTGTATTCTGTTCACTAACTTGTCTGTTCCGTTCGTTAAGGTTGTCTTCTTTTTCGTTCGTCAGTTTGAAACTTTTATCAATCATTTCGCTAAGTTGTTTGTGCCGTTCATCAAGTCTTTCATTAAGTTGTTTGGTAAGGTCGCTCTTAAACTGTAGCATTATTGCCATAAATTGATTCAAATCAAAGGTAGCAGTTGCATTCTCAGTGCTCTGTGATGGAGTACATGCAATTGTCACGCTCTGTGTGACCATTTGGTCATTCCGTAATTTGCAAAAAGATTTGTCAGTCGAACGTACACTGTCAGTCATTATTTCGGAATTAGATAGATCCATCCTACGTTCAGTACACTGACCATTTTCACTCGAAACATTTGTCTGTACGTTACTTGAATTTTCTAAATCGGGTGTGTTAAGTTCGGCAGCGCTCATTACAATAGATCGCTCCGCGTCATCAATTGTCGTCAAATTAACAGAAGAGACAATTGAGTTCGTTTGTTCATCATCAGGGTAAAAGTCATCACTAGTGGTTGGAATGCACTGATTGTTAGTGAACGCAGGATTGTCATCATTACGCTGCGTATCACAATTACTATCGGTCACGTTGTTTAAGTCGGTAATTTCATTCATAATACTTCGCGATATACTATTCACGGTCTTTCGCGGCATTTTTGCAATAGTCACAATTATTCAAAAAATAAATAAGCACAATGCAAAAGCAACACACAAATACAACAGAGCAACGAATTGCCGTTGACCTGTAGAAATAAAGTCACAAGTTAATAAAAGCGTTGCGCCAAATCCAAATTATATCTAAGCAAATAAGAGCAGATATCTGACTGTTGTTCAAAAGACTCTCAACGAAATACGATCCTGGACTGGGTGTCGCCAAGTGTAACCTCCCCACCGTAATTTTTAAAAGGAAAAAAGACAATATTATTTAATACAAATGGGAGCCGAGTGTAACCTCCCCACAATGAAATCTACTGACAATGACAATTAAACAAAAATTAGCAAACGTAACCTCCCTAGCAATTAAATCTAATGGCAACAAAAATGTGAAATACGCAATCTGACTCAAATATAAATTCTTCACAAAATTTAAAGTCCGTTCAGTGACAAGAAAATACAATTAAACCGAAACATCGGTCTTTGGCCCTGTGTAAAACAATCAGAGTTGAAGTCTTACCTCAGAATAAATGGATGTCACATTTCTGCTCTTATCTTTCTGCACGGCTTGGAGGAACTGCATTGCAAATAATAATATTCTCTTTTTTTGTGATTTTAGTGAAATTTTTCTTCAGAAGAAGTGGAATGAAATGGGAAGTGCAACGAAATCTTTAGTTCAATAAAAAATTAAATTTTTTGAAAAAATGCTTTTGAAATAAAAATTATTATTGGGGGACTTGTTGGAGAATAATTACAATAAATAAAATTTTTCATGATCTAATGATTACATTAATTAACAGTATACCTTATTCACTATCTTGACCAGTGTTGCCGACCGCCTACATCACCCGCACTGGACTGCTATCACTGACCGACCGCTCTGCATGACGACTATTAGCGTACTGCACTGCACGACTAGAGTACTGCTCTCAACTAGACAGAGCTACAGACTCGCAACGACTGACTGACAGACTGAGAACCGCTCGCAACACTCGCGCGGTCAAGCGCATAGTCTCTGGTCACAGATGCTACAATGCCTCGCCATCGCTGCTGCGTTACATACGTGTTTCAGTGTACCGTGATGTGCCTACAACCCCAGAGGATATAAAACAACGTATTGTGGCAGCCTGCGGCGACATTACACCAGATGAACTGCGGCGTGTACGACATTCATTACGTCAGAGATTGCAATTGTGTGCAGCAAATGATGGTCACCACATTGAACATCTATTGGCCTGACATGTCGGGACACACTCTATTCCACTCCGTAATTGAAAACGGAAACCACGAGTGTACGTGTACCTAACCCCTCATGGTAATGTACATGTGCGTCAGTGAAAAAGACCAATAAAAAGGTGTTAGCATGTGGACGTAATGTGCCGAAGGTCCATCACCGTTCCCTTTGGATCCCTACGTAATTCGGTGCTCTCCGATACACACGATCGAACAGCGGAGGAGTGGTACTCAAGCGTCAACTTTAGGTTACAATATCTCTGGATGTAATTAACATTTTACAATGCAACAAACGGCACTGATTACGTATTTGTTTATATGTTCAGATGTGCTAACAAAACTAACGGGATTCCATTTAAAATAAACGTAGGTTTATGTTAAAAACATACTTCCGTGCATTTTTTTAGGGTTTGTATTAACCAATTACACTAGCCCCTCTCCTCACGTTCGGTCTGTGGAATCGATTCGTCAGTATTTGATGTGGTTTACGAAATATATCCAGCGGTAATGTTAGGTGACTCACCCTGTATTTACTGTGGTGTTGTCTTCCCTTCTTATGACCAGCAGCTCGTATAAGGCTCTGCTCATATAATCCTACAATCCTACTCCACAAGGTATGTATGCACTGCAGTGTGACTACGAACGCCTTCACTGCTACACCACCCCACGTTTCCAACAGGAACTAGTAGGGAATGAAACCAAAAACCCTTAACGTTCGACGGGGAAACACGTCAATCTACTCAGTCCCATATGCGAAGCACCTGACTGATTGGTACTAAGCAGACACAGAATTAATTCTTATGGTAAATATATTAATTCTGCAGATAACTGCTTATGCGAATTACCGTCTGCTACGCAACTGAAATTACAGTCATTACACAAGTTCCAATAAGTTACAGTTGCTTAAGTAATAAGTTTGTTGCAGCATTGCTTCCACTGTTATCAAAGTACTACCCATTAGCTATTTGAATCAATAGACGTTTCACTTCGAAACTCATACACTTCAGACGTTTCAGCCGCATCATAAGACAATGGCTAAAGGAAGGATGCCACTGAACTTCCATTACAGAAACAATCCTGTATAAAATGCTGCGTGAAAAGTGTTTGGCAACCCAGTGACAAACGATGGACTTACAGGACTGGAGCTGAATTACCGTCGTTCACTACATGTTCGGCCGGCCGGGGTGGCCGAGCGGTGCTAGGCGCTACAGTCTGGAACCGCGAGACCGCTACGGTCGCAGATTCGAATCCTGCCTTGGGCATGGATGTGTGTGATGTCCTTAGTTTAAGTAGTTCTAAGTTCTAGGGGACTGATGACCTCAGAAGTTATGTCCCATAGTGGTCAGAGCCATTTTTGAACTACATGTTCGTTTGGAATTCTGCTGCCTGAATAATTCGTGCATAATAAGCAATAGACCATTGGAAAATTAACGTTTTCACCTAGCTTACAAGGTGGTCATTTTACAACTAAATTACAATGTGTCTCGCAATTTACTGAATGAAAAACATCATTTTTTCTGCATTCATTGTTGTCATGCTGGCTAAGTTTAAGGACTGCGACTGTGTGGAATAATTACGTCCAAATCAGAGTCAGATTAAGTTGTGCAGTAGTGTAACGTCATAAACCACTCATCCAGTGTGTCATGGATGCAGAAGAAGTTTGGGATGCCATAAATGTAGGTGAACTACTGATTTACAAGAAGTGTCATACACGATGTCGCACCACAACAACTGCAGAAACATTATCCACAATCCGCACACGTCATGGTTTCAATCGCGACAGATACGAGCCGCAGCTCCACGCCAACAGAAGGCCCCGCTGGCAGTCGATTTCTGGCCACTCACTGGCACTGTTTCTCCACGAATACTCCCAACAGCCACTCCAGCGGCGAACAGTGAACAAAACAGTTCTATGCTAAGATAATTTATCATTAAGTAGCACTCTTCAGTATGCGTAACCGCCTGGTCATGGGCGATACATAATTGAAATCGGTTGCAAAATGTTAAATTAAACTGCTGCTGAAATGAGGACTGCTTTGGATAACGGTTACAGTCTCGCTGAGGACCAGTTTTTTAGCCGTTTCGTGACAGAGCTACAGGCAGTCAGATCCAAAATCAGTATGTAAATTATAGATATGAAATGCAAAATTTGCATACTGCTTCGAAAGTAAACACAGACCGTTTCGAAGTTCAGAATGAGTAATATCTTATTCATTCGTGTTGTTATGGGCACCTGTGGTCTAGGGGTAGCGTCTTTCATTCATAATCAAAGCATCTTCGGTTCTGGGTTGGAATCCCGCTGCTGCTTAAATTTTGATTAACAATCAGCATTGGCAGCCGAAGACTACCGGCATAAGGAGTCACCCCTCACACCACCAGTGGCCTTGTCAAAGAGGGCGGAGGAGCGGACAGAGATTCAGGGCAATCTCTTGCCCGAGGGGTGGGAAACTGCCTCTAAAGGCGGAATAATCAGCAATTATCAACAGCATGAGGATGCAGAAGGCAATGGAAACCACTGCATTAAAGACAAATAACGTCTATCCACATGACATGTGATGATTTCTCCATTGGCAAAAGATTCCGGAATAGTCCCCCATTCGGATCTCCGGGAGGGGACTGCCAATGGGGAGGTTACCATGAGGAAAAGACTGATTAATCAACGGAAGGATAGCATTCTACGAGTGGGGGCATGGAATGTCAGAAGCTTGAACGTGGTAGCGAAAATACAAAATTTGAAAAGGGAAATGCAAAGGCTCAATCTAGATATAGTAGGGGTCAGTGAAGTGATGTGGAAAGAGGACAAGGAGTTCTGGTCAGATGAGTATAGGGTAATCTCAACAGCAGCAGAAAATGGTATAACGGGAGTAGGATTAGTTATGAATAGAAACGTAGGGCAGAGAGTATGTCGCTGTGAACAGTTCAGTGATGGGGTTATTCTTATCAGAATCGATAGCAAGCGAATACCGACAACGATAGTTCAGGTACACATGACGACGTCGCAAGCTGAAGATGAAGAGATAGAGAAAGTGCATGAGGATATTGAAAAGGTAATACAGTAAGTAAAGGGATATGAAAATCTAATACTCCTGGAAGACTGGAATGCAATTGTAGGGGAAGGAGTAGAAGAAAAGGTCACAGGAGAATATGGGCTTGGGACAGGGAATGAGAGAGGAGAAAGACAGTTCTGTAGCAAGTATCAGCAAGTAATAGCGAATACTCTGTTCAAGAATCACGAGAGGAGGGGGTATACCTGGAAAAGGCCGGGTGATACGGGAAGTTTTCAGTTAGATTACATCATGGTCAGACAGAAATTCCGAAATCAGATACTGGATTGTAAGGTGTACCCAGGAGCAGGCATTTACTCAGATCACAATATAGAAGCGATGAAGAGTAGGCTGAAGCTTACGACATTAGTCAGGATCAACACGTAAAGAAGTTGGATACGGAAGTACTAAGGAATGAGGAGATACGGTTGAAGTTTTCTAAATCTATAGATACAGCAATAAGGAATAGCCCAGTAGACAGTACAGTTGAAGAGAAATGGGCATCTCTGAGAAGGACCATCATAGAAGTTTGGAAGGAAAACATAGCTACAAAGAAGATAACTGCGAAGAAACCATGGGAAAGAAATACTTCAATTGATCGATGAAAGAAGGAAATACAAAAATGTTCCGGGAAACTCAGAAATAGAGAAATATAAGTCGCTGAGGAATGAAATAAATAAGTAGTGCAGGGAAGCTAAGACGAAATGGCTGCAGGAAAAATGAGAAGACATCGAAACAGAAATGTTTGTAGGGAGGACAGACTCGGCGTTCAGGAAAGTCAAAAGAGCCTTAGGTGACATTAAAAGCAAGGGTGATAACATTAAGAGTGCAATGGTAATTCCGCTGTTAAATGCAGAGGAGAGAGCGGATAGGTGGAAAGAATACATTGAAAGCCTCTATGAGGGGGAAGATTTGTCTAATGTGATAGAAGTAGAAACAGGAGTCGATTTAGAAGAGATAGGAGATCCAGAATTAAAATCAGAATTTAAAAGAGCTTTGGAGGACTTAAGATCAAATAAGGCAGGTGGTATAGATAACATTCCAACAGAATTTCTAAAACCATTGGGGGAAGTCGCAACAAAACGACTATTCACGTTGGTGTGTAGAATGTTTGAGTCAGGTGACATACCATCTGACTTACGGAAAAGCATCATCCATACAATTCTGAAGACGGCAAGAGCTGACAAATGCGAGAATTGCCGCACAATCAGCTTAACAGCTCATGCATCCAAGTTGCTTACAAGAATAATATACAGAAAAATTGAGGATGCGCTAGATGACGATCAGTTTGGCCTTTGGAAAAGTAAAGGCAGGGGAGAGGCAATTCTGACGTTGTGTTTAATAACGGAAGCAAGGCTAAGGAAAAATCAAGACACTTCCATAGGATATGTCGATCTGGGAAAACCGTTCGACAACGTAAAATTGTGCAAGATGTTCGAAATTCTGAGAAAAGTAGGGGTAAGCTATAGGGAGGGACGGGTCATATACAATATGTACAACAGCCAAGAGGGAGTAATAAGAGTGGACGACCAGGAACGAAGTGCTCGTATAAAAAAGGGTGTAGGACAAGGATGCAGTATTTCACCCCTACTGTTCAATCTGTACATCGAGGAAGCAGTGATGGAAATAAAAGAAAGGTTCAGGAGTGGAATTAAAATTCAAGGTGAAACGATATCAATGATACGATTTCCTGATGACATTGCTATCCTGAGTGAAAGTGAAGAAGAATTATACGATCTGCAGAACGGAATAAATAGTCTAATGAATAAAGAGTGTGGACTAAGAATAAATCGAAGAAAGACGAAAGTAATGAGATAGTAGTAGAAATGAGAACAGCGAGAAACTTGACATCAGGATTGATGGTCACAAATTAGATGAAGTTAAGGAATTCTGCTACCTAGGCAGTAAAATATAACGAGTGACGGACGGAGCAAGGAGAAAATCAAAAGCAGACTAGCTCTGGCAAAAAAGCAATGGCAAGAAGACATCTAGTATCAAACATCGACCTTAATTTGAGGAAGAAATTTCTGAGAATGTACGTCTAGAGTACAGCATTCTATTTTAGTGAAACATGGATGTGGGAAAACCGGAAGAGAGGAGAATCAAAGCATTTGAGATGTGGTTCTGCTGATGAATGCTGAAAATTAGGTGGACTGATAAGGTAAGGAACGAGGAGGTTCTGCGCAGAACCGCAGAGGAAAGGAATGTGTGGAAAACACTGAAAAGGAGAAGGGACAGGGTGGTAGGACTTCTGTTGAGGTATGAGGGAATGACTTGCATGGTACTAGATGGAGCTGTGCAGGACAAAAACTGTAGATGAAGACGGAGATTGGAATACATCCAGCAAATAATTGAGGACGTAGATTGCAAGTGCTACTCTGAGATGAAGAGGTTAACACAGGAGAGGAATTCTTGGCGGGCCGCATCAAACCACGCTCATGTTACAGTGCTTTCTGTTTTATTAAAACAGACTTTCTTCGTAAGGTTACTATGGTAATAAGTTAAATTACAGTTCTTAGGCGTTGGGAACAAATACCAGCTGCGATAGACACGGCCCTGGGGAGGGTTTTTTAGTGCACAACATCCTTATTGTGCCAGCAGCTGCAAAATATTATGTTCACAATGCCCTTTGCTCAAGAAGATGTCTTTTCTTATCGCTCAGCCATTAATTTCCTCTTACGAAGTTAACATAAAGGCGTCATAACTAGACACCAGTAACAATACTGCTTGGGAATTCTCAAAGAGCGAAATGATGACGTTCATGTTAAATACAGTAATTTAATCCCTTTGATTTTTGTCGCTTTCAGTTAGAGCCTGTTGTACTCCTGCACCCGACTTCTGAACGTTGTCCATTGAATGCAAATGGCGCACTGTGGCTAAATGTTTGTGGGTCATCGCATATGTCAGTTATAGAGGCTTCCTGAATGCAGGAAATGAGTCATGACAGAAACAACGACGTTTCTTGAAACAGTAAAATCCTTTGCTGACGTGTTTTGCCCAAAAGCACTCGCTCCACACAAAGTACAAGTCTTCTGAGCTGCTTTGCTTCCTTCGCACCTCTGTTAAACCCAGGGAGTCGTTGTGCTGACGGAAAAATAATAGTAAATGAAAATACATACATACATCGGATAATAGTAATAATAATAATAATAATAATGAGCAATGAGAGAGAGAGAGGAAAGGGCTAATAATTCTTGTATTACAGAGGGTGAGTCTTTTTTTTATTATGTCTGGATGTGACTAATCTCTACTGATACTACATGATGATCGAAATTTCATTAAGGAATACGGAACATGAGTGACAGGTCCATCTGATGGTTAGCAAGCCTGGGTGGGTGGTGAAGGCAGGTGACTGCAACGCCATGGAAACTGGAACCACTATTTTTTAGAGTTGGGGTTGGGTCATACATTATGCTCATTAAGATAATTACGGTAAAGCTGCTATGTTGCATAATAAACTGTAGCGGTAGAGGTGAAGGTGACTGTCGTACCCACAGAAAACAGCCAAGTCTTGTAGAAAAATAGTAACAAAAGCAAAATAACATCAAGTCTTAGAAGTCTTAGGGAGCAGCAAGGAAAAGTCACAGAGCAACCAAAGTGTCAGCCAGATACCAGCATGTCAGGTGGCCATGTAGAGCGATAACGCTATAAGCTATGAATACAGAGTAACCAAAGGACATTCCAGAGTATCCTTGATACACATAACTACAAGTATACTCAGTACCCAGTGAGGCCAGCATTTCCTGGCTGGACAGAAAGTGCGGGATGAGAAGGACGGAGAGAGAGAGGGTCTTTCATAGGGACACCTCACCTGTACGTCATGAAAAGCCAACGGAGGCTTAGTATGCAGTGTGTGACCGTCGAGGGAGAGACACCTCTCTCCCTCTACCCAGCCTCTGGAAAACTACTGAAGAGCCACTGAGGTGCCGAGAGGCCTTCGGCGTCACGTTACATCAGGGACAGGTGCGGTAAAAGTGGAAAGCTAAACAAAACTCGGAGGCGGGACGCTACGAGGAAGAAAGTCAGGGCAGTAGGAGAAGTCAGTGAAATCATCGGTGTCAGAGAGACAGAGAGAAACAGGAGAGTAGCCAGGCAGGGCTAGGCAGATGTAGCTGCAGTAGTATCAGAGCATTTAATGAAACAATAGGCATATAGCTGGGGAACACTGTGCGTCGTACAGTGTGAGTGGGCTCAATTAATACTCACTGTCTCATTTCAAAACAGATGGAACGGTGCTGGCCAGTCACTGTCTCTGCACTAAGACTTGGCCTCTTCGTGCGTACAACTCCTTCAAGCAAGTACAGCAAGAGCTGAACTTTTCTGAATAAATTTAGAAGATGTAAAACTTTTCTAGTCACTTTCCAATCCTTACCGTTTGTAATAAAGGATTTAAAATTAAAGTCAGGTCAAGACTCCTCTCAAATAGGGCAGCCGGCTATTTGCCTTCTCATATACCTTGGTGCCCAATCTCACGCATGAGGTTTGACAGAAGGAAATAATTTTTGCTGCCAGGTGTGGGGTAAGAAAAAGGTTTTTACAAAGGTATTTGGTAGCTAATCTACACTACTGGCCATTAACATTGCTACACCACGAAGATGACGTGCTACAGACGTGAAATTAACCGACAGGAAGAAGATGCTGTGATATGCAAATGATTAGCTTTTCAGAGCATTCACACAAGGTTGGCGCCGGTGGCGACACCTACAACGTGCTAACATGAGGAAAGCTTTCAACCGTTTTGTCATACACAAACAGCAGTTGACCGGCGTTGCCTGGTGAAACGTTGTTGTGATGGCTCGTGTACGGAGGACAAATGCGCACTATCACGTTTCCTACTTTGATAAAGGACGAATTGTAGCCTATCGCGATTGCGGTTTATCGTATCGCGACATTGCTGCTCGGGTTGGTCGAGATCCAATGACTGTTAGCAGAATATGGAATCGGTGGGTTCACGGGGTAATACGGAACGCCGCGCTGGATCCCAACGGCCTCGTATCACTAGCAGTCGAGATGACAGGCATCTTATCCGCATGGCTGTAACGGATCGTGCAGCCACGTCTCGAGCCCTGACTCAATAGATGGGGACGTTTGCAAGACAACCACCATCTGCACGGACAGTTCGACGATGTTTGCAGCAGTATGGACTATCAGCTCGGAGACCATGGCTGCGGTTACCCTTGACGCTGCATCACAGACAGGAGCGCCTGCGATGGTGTGCTCAACGACGAACCTGGGTGCACGAATGGCCAAACGTCATTTTTTCGGATGAATACAGGTTCTGTTTACAGCATCATGATGTCGCATCCGTGTTTGGCGACATCGTGGTGAACGCACATTGGAAGCGTGTATTCGTCATCGCCATACTGGCGCATCACCAGGCGTGATGGTATGGGGTGCGACTGGTTACACGTCTCGATCACTTCTCGTTCGCATTGACGGCACTTTGAACAGTGGACGTTACATTTCAGATATGTTACGACCCGTGGCTCTATCCTTCATTCGATCCCTGCGAAACCCTACATTTCAGCAGGATAATGCACGACCTCATGTTGCAGGTCCTTGACGGGCCTTTCTGGTTACCGAAAATGTTCGACTGCTGCCCTGGCCAGCACATTCTCCAGACCTGTCACCCATTGAAAACGCCTGGTCAATGGTGGCCGAGTAACTGGCTCACCACAATACGCCAGTCCCTACTCTTGATGAACTGTGGTATCGTGTTGAAGCTGCGTGGGCAGCTGTACCTGTACACGCCATCCGAGCTCTGTTTGACTCAATGCCCAGGCGTATCAAGGCCGTTATTACGGCCAGAGGTGGTTGTTCAAATGGTTCAAATGGCTCTGAGCACTATGGGACTTAACATCTGAGGTCATCAGTCCCCTAGAACTTAGAACTACTTAAACCTAGCTAACCTAAGGACATCACACACATCCATGCCCGAGGCAGTATTCGAACCTGCGACAGTAGCAGTCGTGCGGTTCCGGACTACAGCGCCTAGAACCGCATGGCCACCGCGGCCGGCAGAGGTGGTTGTTCTGGGTACTGATTTCTCAGGATCTATGCACCTAAATTGCGTAAAAATGTAATCACATGTCAGCTCTAGTATAATATATTTGTCCAATGAATATGCGTTGATCATCTGCATTTCTTCTTGGTGTAGCAATTTTAATGGCCAGTAGTGTAATACTGACTGTGTCATTTCAAAACAGATGGAAAGGTGCTGGCCAGTCACTGTCTCTGTACTAAGACTTGGCTTCTTCGTGCGTACAACTCCTTCAAGCAAGTACAGCAAGAGCTGAACTTTTCTGAACAAATTTAGAAGTTGCAAAACTTTTCTAGTCACTTTCCAATCCTTAACTTTTGTAATAAAGGATTTAAAATTATAGTCAGGTCAAGATTCCTCTCAAATAGGGCAGTTGGCTAAGTGCCTTCTCATAAACCTTTTTGTCCAATCTCACGCTTGAGATGTGACAAAAGGATATAATTTTTGCTGCCAGGTCTGGGGTAATAAAAAGGTTTTTACAAAGGCATTTGGAAGGTAACCTATTGACTCAGATTGCTGCAGTGACTGTGGAAAAATGCAGGAAGTTTTGGTGAACCATAACTTTCAGCCTAGTAGAAATTCAATGCAAGGACAACAGAATTGAAAATGGAGTCGCATCTGGTAGTGGGCAGTGGTAGCAGAGGTGGTATCAAGGACAAGTGATGGGTTCGGCGCAGCCAAGGAATGTCAAGGGAGATGCATTGCAGATCACAGCCTGAGTATCAGAAGGTCTTGAAGTTGAATCAAGGGCGAGTGATGCAGTCAACACAGCCAAGCAGGGAACGGCCGACACACCGCAGATTGCAGGCACAACGGCGTTCCTGGCAGCCAGAGGTCCACGATTTCCAGACTGTGGGGCATGGTCTCAGCAGCAGCGGGAACAGAGCAAGTGGCAAGGTCGACACAGTGCAAAGCTCCACAATAAGGCAGTACGTACCTGAAACAACTTGTAAACAGTTGTAACCGTAATTCTAAGTTGTTAACTGTAAGGTATTTAAAATGGCTCCCCAACCGAAGTAAGTTCAGCAATAAATTATAATGTATGTTCAAGGGACGCATGGTGTATTGAGGGAAATCATCTGATAGTAACATGAGGGACGTAAGGGAATTTGCTAAAACTATAGGTTATCTGTTTGAATTACTGTAACCCGTATAAATTTGTTACCCTGTTTAAATTTGTCAAAGCAAACAATATGGATGAAGCCAGATCGAAACTGCAAGTATACAAGGGAACAGGTATGTGGAAAGAAGTAAAGCGTGTTTGGCAAGAGGGCGGTAGACTATTATGCTTGCAGAATATTTCAGCTGAGACAAGGCCATGGGGAACCATTCTCATTATGAACAGATAAGATAGACAAAATGCTGAGAGACTTTTGGGAAACTGTAAACGTGGTTACGAGTAGAGAGAACCAGGAAGGTGCCATAGAGATGGTAGACTCTTTAGAAAGAGTGTGTTTTATGCAAGGATGAAATAACAGTAGAATTCAAATGATAGTTAAAAGTCATGGCGATGGAACTGGGTTAGAAGCAGGGCGATGGCGTTAGCAGTGCATGAAGAATGTACACTGTCGTCAATGAGAGAATGGGGAACAGCTCCAGAAAATCGTGCAAATGAATCGATAAGATCATCTAAGAAAAGGTAAGACTTGAGGTGTTTGACCTGTGGCTTGTGAGGGCATACAGCAAGCAAACGTAGAGAAACAGGGTGGTAGGAAGGATATGTGCTATGATGGCAAAACGGTTCACAAATTTTTGCAATGTCTGCGACTAACCAGGTCGTACAGGTGCAGAATGTATGGCATGGGCGACAAAAGTGACGAAAATAGATCCCAACACGTAAAAACGGAATTATAGAGAGGTCAATGATCGCATTCACTGTATGAATAAAGACAGCCACAGCGTAATCTACTGGGTAACTGTGTTGTATTGTGTTCCAGAGTAATAGGCACGACCCGTTTCAAATGTAAACGAAGCGGGCACTACACTAAGGATTGTCATGAAGGACCTTGGCACGCATCGAGGAAGGGTAGAGTGCCAATGTCAAGCAATACAGAGAAAGTAGTTCAGGGAAAGAAAAAAGTGACATTATCGTATTATGAAAGACTGTAGTGTGGGTAGTAGACTGTGCTACAGAAAATGATGTACTATAAAATGTACTTACAAAAAATTTTAATGTGCGAAGAACTTTCAATGTAGTACTGATTATTATACTACAAGTAATGAGTAATGTCAATGACTAATTGACAAATGTTAGTGAACATTCAGTATATGAAACTAAAGAGAGGCCTCTGTAAGAAAACTACATTCATATTTCTAAAAGGAAAAAATGACTTTTGAAGGAAGTGTAGGTATCGTCCTCTAATAACTTACCCTGTTTGAGACTTCGAAGTACTAAGAGACAATATTGCCAAAATCCAGTATTATACGTTTTTATGAAATAATAATGCTTTCATGCATAAATATTGGTGTTTGCCAAACCTTTTGACATCGTCATACTGAATTTGTTTAATTAATTTATCTGTTTCAGAGAGATGTGAAGGGAAATTCTACCCACACTATTTGAAAATAATGTCACCGATTGCTCATCGTGTCATGTCATTTAAGTGTTTTATTCTTCATAATCGAACCTACAGACCTGTTCTTATAAAGTCCAATCGAATATCTGTTACCACTTTTTACGTTGAAGTCACAATTCTATTTTATGAACATTGAGCTTTAAACAGCAATGATGCTCACTAATCACCAGGGCTTAAAACATCAAAAGAATAAACATGTGGTGGTAAAAAGCTCCATAACAACAGTGAGTCTGAAAGACTTAAATAGATGTTTTTGGGTATTAAGTTACTAACCACATTCACAACAGTGATTCTAAAAGGTCAAATTGATATTTGAGTGTGGTGAGCTACTAACCACATCGTACCATCGCGTTTCTAATGTGTCTTTTTCGAGAAAAACTCATATTTACACACAGCGTGTTTTTATTAAATTAAATATTTCTTTCACTTTTATCTGCCAGTAAGAAAAGATACATTACAACTGATGACACACAACTGGACATTCATGTGGAAATATTAAAACTCATGTACGTATGCGCACTACAAATAATCTCTTCGTCGCATGTAGTACGCTTATACGATGTCTAGTAAGGAAAAGAATATATAAACAATCATAAAGAGAAAGCAAATATAATATAAGGAATAAGCATTTGCATTTATTTGGAGGAGGCTAATATTATCTTGCAAAAGTACTCTGGTATTCACAATAAAATTACGAGGTAAGAACGTCCTACTTTTATCTTGACATTCCGCAGTGGACATATCACATCCTATTACAAATTTGTCACTTTACAATTTCACGAATTTCAGTTAAAGTGACTGTTGTGTCCTCAGGGATCGTGGTAATATGATGGCCGCTGTAGCATTCCCCTTAGATAAAATGTTCGCATGATATGGTCTTGTATTGTAACGTCGCGTTTCTCTTCTCAGAAGTCCAGGAAGAATTTTCCGTGTTGCTAACTGCATTGTTTGTATATATACAAATCCAGTTGAAGTGAGTAACGTAATTTTCGAAAATTATTAACTGTTTTATGACGAACATTGGCAAAGTAGGGAATGTGGATCACACAGACAAAATACAAGGTCGGGGAAATCTTGAAGACGGCAATATTGCGGAACCGAACACCGAAAATACAGATTCAGCCGCCACTGGAACAGAAGTGCAAGTACATACGCTCCTAATCCAAACAATTCAGCGAACATCTGCAATAGCAGATGCGTTTGTAATGTTATATCATAAATTAGAAGATATTATGAAGGAAAAATTTGATCGCATTGGGCAAGATCTTGACACAAAATTAAATGCTCGTGAGGAAAATTTGCCGCAAAACTTATACGTACAGAGGAAAGAAAACTTTAACGAATTTGCAAAGGAAGAATGAGAACAAATTAAACCAACTCTCGACCAGGTCGTGAAACAGCAATCCAATCAAATCAACGGGTATTTCGCAGGAATATGTTCCGAAACTACAGCATTAAAAGATGCATATAGGTGTATCGGACGTGATACAACACTTATTGAATGATGTGGGCGCGCTAAAATACGGCGCAAACCCCAATGGAAACATCGATAAAATAGCTCACAACTTAATTTCAGATCTCAGTTGTGGAACAAGAGGGTAAGATGAGAGAGAGTTTTGATGAACAACGCAAGGAATTTGCGAATGACTTTCCGTCCTCGTTGAGGACGCAAGAGATGCAGATCAGTTAATCACTCAGCACTGAATTACCTCCTACTGCACAAAGTGTGAGTCAGGAAGCGGTGCACAACTGCAGCGCCTCTAGTGATTTAGTAAAAAGCGGAGTAACACAAATTAACATGTAGTTATAGCTTGATACACCGCAGTGGCATGAACAAGTGGATGTTCAGGTCAACGACATTCAGCAGGAGATAGCAGTGGTGAAAGGTGCCATGGGAATGACACATTCAGAAAAGCACATTTATATGGCCGACAGTACAGAGAGGAGACGGAACCGGTCAGTCCCTATTCAGAGACTTCATTCAGTCAGGCAGGAGCAAGACCGACATTGTTCGCTACACTGTTGGAAGAGCGGCTTCTTGCAGCTTACATACAAGGAGATGCTGGCCTTTGGGCTATGAAAACCGCCGAAAAATGGCAAATTTAGAATTACAAAGAGCTTTCTCAAATAAATTCTGGTCAGTATCCATACCGCATGTGACTTCGGAAAGAAATGTAGATTCCTAAGACCTATAACATATTAAAGGGCAATTTAAGAATTTATTTAGAACGGTGTCTAAAGAAAACGAGATACTGGGACGAATCCATGTCTTACAATGACGTTATCAAACTATTAAAATCTAAATTGCTGCCACACACAAAGGAAAAACTAATCCACGCACAGGGGGTGAGTTTAGAGCAATTTATGTTCGTTCCTGATTCGCTGGACATGATATGTGAAGAATTAAAGTGCAGCTTTGGCAATGGCGCTAGGCAGCAGGCAGTGGCCAGTGGCAGGTACAACAATCACAGCAAGAGTGTGGCAATGGCGTGCAGCCACATACCGAAACTCTACCAGTAAACAGACCACAACACCAAAACGGTACTTCACATTTTAGCAGAAAGTGGAGAAGCGGCCATTGGTTGAACCCACAATATGACAACACCAACTGGGGAGCAGTAACCACAACTTGTAAAACAGATACAGTAAAAGTGGCATTACATGCCAAACAGCATAGGACCACACCATGTAAACAACATAAACATAGAGGATAGGCAGAGGCCTAATCCCAATAGTAATCAGAACTGCTCACAACCAGCAAATCAAAACTCGCCGCCACCGCAAAATCAGCTGTAATAGTAGTGGAGGTGACGGTAGATCATGCTCCACCAACCATGAGAGGTTTGACAAACTAAACACGACTGTACTTAGCCCTCTGACGCATGTCATGGGTTGGAGTGAGGCAGTAGGTATAGTAGCACAGATACGCCGAGGTATAACGATAGTATGAACATCCATAGCAAATAATGCAACAACATTGATGTGTGCAAAGAGCAAACGAGGATATTGTCCAAGACGCTGTTAGCACAATGGTGGTAGGAGTTCCTACTGTTATTGCTGTAGCAGACACGGGTATTACGGTAAACATTATAGCTAGCAATTTTTTTGATAAGATCTGTTTTTCAAATGGCTCTGAGCTCTATGGGACTTAACATCTGAGGTCATCAGTCCCCTAGAACTTAGAACTATTTAAACCTAACTAACCTAAGGACATCACACACATCCATGCCCGAGGCAGGATTCGAACCCGCCACCATAGCGGTCGCGCGGTTCCAGATTGAAGCGCCTAGAACCGCTCGGCCACTCCGGTCGGTGATAAGATCTGTGAGACCAATTTATACCTACTTCGTGGGTGCAGAGCTGCAATATTTTGGAAGCTACTGGCACGAAAACGCTAATAGCAGGTGCACGTTGAATTGAACATAGGTAATGGTGCAACATGGTGCACATTCCTAATCGTTCAAGGCTTAACTGTGAGCTGTATGTTTGGCTTAGAATTTATTCGTGATAGAAACAGTGTTACTGACCTTTCAAGTGGTAAATGGGTTTTGACAATTGATGAGGAAGTCGCTGTGGACCTGGTCAAAAGTAGAGATTTGTATGGCAGATACTGCTAGGGTAACAGGGTAAAAATTGTACAGAGAGATTGCATACATAAATGACATATAGTGACACAATTATAATGAATCAAAATCATACTCTAATAACAAGAATGTGGAATCTAACGTGAACTGCATTCAAAGTAAAGTGACAAGTTGCAATGCCTCGATGGTACACAGCAAGCCAAATTGGCCAACCTATTAATGAAATATATGAATATCTTTCCTCATAAACCAGGGTAGTCCCTCAAAGATCTACTGCTCGTCTACTTACCTTATCCTGTGGACAAAACTCGGAGCCGTAAGGAAAGAAATAGAAAAATGTTAGGCTGGGGGGGTAACTGAAACATCGCTTTCCCCCTTTAGTGGTCCTCTTGTTTTCCTCTACTGGTGGTTGGAAAATAACTTAATTTTTGGTATAATTACTATTATTATTATTGTTGTTATTATTATACCTCTATGAATGAGATCTGAAATGCTTAAGGACTGTGAGGTAGCAGTCGACAAAATTAAGGATGCCTTAGTCCATTCAAAAATACGAAACACGTGGAAATAAGCAAAATATTTTGCATTGGTAATGACGGCTCATGTTCAGGTCTTAGATCATATTTATTTCAGATTCTAAAAGAAAGTGGAACATATGAAGTATGCGTAACAGAAATTACCGGCAGGTCGTTAGCAGAATGAGAAAGTTCATACGCAGCCACAAAGTTAGAGGCTCTAGCTGTGGTCTAGGCTTTAAAAAAACTTTATTGTTACAGATATGGAAAACAAATAAAAGTATACAGTGATTGCAAGAATTTAAGCTCTCTACTCAGTTGTAAATTGTTACACCCACGTTTAGCTAGATGGTTGTTGTCATTGCAGGAGCACAATTTCTCAAAATTACAGCACCCATCGAGAGGGCGCAGTGGTTAGCACACTGGAGTCGCATTCGTAAGGACGACGGTTCAAACCCGCTTCCGGCCATCCTGATTTAGGTTTTCCGTGATTTCCCTAAATCACTTCAGGCAAATGCCGGGGTGGGTCCTTTGAAAGGGCACGGTCGGCTTCCTTCCCTAATCCGATGGGACCGATGATCTCGCTGTTTGATCCCCTCCCCCAAAACAACCAACCAACCAAAATTACACCTTAACAGCAAGGATAACATTATAGCTGGTGCTTTGTCTAGACTATCTGAAGCTTTGTAGAATTTTCAGAGATAGTGGAACAAGAGTCAAATTCTAAAGTGCACCTAACTGAAGACGCTAAACACAGATGATATTGTTGAGACATGTGTCGTAATATGGGGAGTATTCACGAAAATGGCACCAGGTGGCTCAAAATAAAACGAACACAGCACAAAACACATAAGAACCACACGCTAGAGGAGGTGTCAAATACTCAGTAGCCGTGCATGATTTGTTTTCAAACTACGTCAGAAAGTACGCAACAAGTCAGCGATAGCTGCTCCCATAGTCAAAACAGTTGCAAACGACCACATCCCATGCTTTGGCATGCCGAGAGCACTTTTATCTGACAGTGTATCCAACTTTACACACAAAACATTGAAAGCTTTCTTACTGAAAATGGGAATAAAACAAATTTTGATATCTAAATTTCATCTGGAAAGTAGCCAAACAGGGAGAATATTTAGGGCATTCTATAGGAGCAAAGGCCTTGGAAGAGCAGTTGAACGGAATGGACAGTGTCTTGAAAGGAGGATATAAGATGACCATCAACAAAAGCAAAACGAGGATAATGGAATGTAGTCGAATTAAGTCAGGTGATGCTGAGGGAATTAGATTAGGAAATGAGACACTTAAAGTAGTAAAAGAGTTTTGCTATTTGGGAAGCAAAATAACTGATGATGGTCGAAGTAGAGAGGATATAAAATGTAGACTGGCAATGGCAAGGAAAGCGTTTCTGAAGAAGAGGAATCTGTTATCGTCGAGTATAGATTTAAGTGTCAGGAAGTCGTTTCTGAAAGTATTTGAGTATTTGTATGGAGTGAAGCCATATATGGAAGTGAAACATGGACGATAAATAGTTTGGACAAGAAGAGAATAGAAGCTTTTGAAATGCGGTGCTACAGAAGAATGCTGAAGATTAGATGGGTAGATCACATAACTAATGAGGTGGTATTGAATAGAATTGGGGAGCACAGGAGTTTGTGGCACAACTTGACTAGAAGAAGGAATCGGTTGGTAGGACATGTTCTGAGGCATCAAGGGATCACCAATTTAGCATTGGAGGGCAGCGTGGAGGGTAAAAATCGTAGAGGGAGACCAAGAGATGAATACACTGAGCAGGTTCAGAAGGATGTAGGCTGCAGTACGTACTGGGAGATGAAGCAGCTTGCACAGGATAGAGTGGCATAGAGAGCTGCATCAAATCAGTCTCAGGACTGAAGACCACAACAACAAACATAGGTTTATACGTACATACACACCAAACAAACAAACAAAGTGGCTAGGATACGTAGCTTCATTTGAAGAAATAATCGACAAACTATCTCACATACATTAAAAACGAACACCAGTTGAAATAGTCTTCGAATGCGAGAGCAATGAATGGTTAAACCACGAACGGTCCAGTCTCATTATCGCACCCACACGTCAAAAGCATGAATAACTAACTACTTCTTGCAACATAGACCGCTATGAGCCATGCGGGAAGAGAGTCTATAAGGTTCTGGAAGGCACCAAGACGGATGAGGAGAAATGCCAACTCCAGCGCTGTTGCCAACTGCGCTAGGTTTCTTGGCTGAGAAGCCATGGCGCGAACAGCCCGGTGCTGCTTGTTTCACAGATTTTCGGTTGGGTTCAAGTCCAAGAAGTTCCAGCCTTCGTCGATAGTGAATAGCTGTCAGCGTTTGTGCGTGATCAGGCGCCTGCGTGGAGGCTCTTACACAGGAACGTTCGCAGAGCGATCGTTGAGGAAACACTATTAGTTCATCTTAGCGGCCAGTTGTTCAATAGCTGCTTACGCTTCTTCATAGCTGTTATTCGCCCCTGTTATTTATGGTCCGTGGCGCACCACAGTTGCCTTCGCGCCAGTTCTGGATAATGCCATTTTGCCATGCGTGGTATATTTTAACTATGGCGGCACACGAACAGTTTACGATCTTAGTCACGTAGGAAATGCTTCCATCCTTGGCAGAGAAGCCAATGATCATGCCCTTCTGGCTGTCAGACAAATCGTTCCGTTTCCGCCTTACGACAACGACTGCACAGTTTCCGCTACCCCTGACGTGTTTTATACACTGGTGTTCAAAATTTTAAAGCAAGAAAAAGAAATTTTACAAGGCTGCGTTTATTTTGCGACAAAACAGTATAAACAGGTGATAGCAAAGTGGAAACAATGCAAACAATACAGAAGGTAAACGACTGCAACATGCATAACAGTAGACGAAATTGCTCTTCGCTTTTTCCAACTGAACAGATTTGCTCATATAGACTGACCACTGGCTGATGTGGTCACTACGGGGTGTGACCGCCTGTAGTAGTAATAAAGGCCTGACAGTGACTGAGCGTGCTGTGAATACCGTCATCGACGTCATGTTGAGGCAATAACGCCCATTTTTCTTGCGGAGCTGCTCTCGAGTCTTGGAGAGAGTGGCTGGTCGATGTTGACGTGATAAAACTCGTCTCCCTAGTGCAGTGATTCTGAAAGTGTGCGCCAGGGCGCACCAGTGCGCCCTAGAACATTTACGTGTACGCCCTGTTTTAGGAAAACATATGGCCGAATATAAAAGAACAGGTCGCTACTCAATTTTATCCGTTTCACGACAGCCATAATACGAAACTAGTCCTTAAGTTTTGTCGAGTAGTTGAGTTTGGTGGTCCAGTAGCGGATTCAGGGGGGGGGGGGGGGGGGGGCTAAGAGATTCAACGCCCCTTCCCCCTAAATAAAAGCATCTGGGTCCACCGATGACAAATCTCAAATTAAACTTGATATTATCCTACTGTCTTAGTACTATACTTTTTGGATAACATGGTTGTGGAGATGAAGCAGTGATTAGTATGATTAATCAATTATTCAAAAACAGTCTTGGTCGCATTTATTATTATTGTACCGCCAACCGGTTTCAACCCGACGTAGGGGTCATCTTCTGGGCGTTTACACCATTGGTCGACTGCTGGTGGTGTCACTCCTGTCTACATAACGGCAGCAGTCATAGTTTCCTGCCGTTATGTAGACAGGAGTGACACCACCAGCAGTCGACCAATGGTGTAAACGCCCAGAAGATGACCCCTACGTCGGCGGTATAATAATAATAAATGCGATCAAGACTGTTTTTGAATAATTGATTAGTACTGTACTACCTACAGTACGATTTTCATCACTTGTTACGTAATCCATTTAAAGTAGGTGTAGTATGTTTTCAAATTTTACGTTTCTCTAAGAAGGTGCTTATGTGACTAGTTTTTAAATCGCGCGCCACACGTTCGGAACGCAGCTACATACACACACACCACTGCCATCGCCACCTGCCCGCCCGATACAAGTGTATGGTTTGCGAATGCGCGCACCGCGCTGCACTACACATAGGGTCTTGTGGTATGGTTTGTCGAATCAGACACAATAGAATGCGCTGTTCAAGTGGTTTTTAATTGTAATCGAGAGGTGCTTTTGTTTGTATTTGTCAGATTTTCAAAAAAAGACATCGAAATTTAGACAAGGAGATTTTAGTTTTTTTTACTGAAAGGGAAGAAAGAAAAGGTAGACTCGAGAGAGAACGAACTAGTATTACCTGGAAACAATGTCGGTGACTTATCATTGTCGACTCAACGTTCAGCAGGTACATCTTTCTTATTATTTTGTATGTACTTAATGAAATTCATTCAAATACAATTAGTCAAGTTTTTTACTTCTCATTGTGATGAGTTCGTTGATCATTCGGTCGGTGTGGTGTGGGTGGCTGTGGACTGGACTCTGGATCAGTATTGCGAAGTTAGTCATTTTTCCCACTAAATTTGGTGGTTTGAGTATCTGTCTACTGTGTAGATTTTCCATCTACTGGCTAGTGTGATTTATGGTGGACTTAAAAAAGATTGGGTTGGTTTATGGTCAAATAATTTTTTAAAATCACTTGATCCATTCTACACACAGCAAACAGCCCTATTTAATTTGCTAAAGTCTAGTAGCTCTTAAATTTATATCACCTAAACATTTATAATACACGGTATTTTGTCTTTGTTTCCGTGTTGTTTTGTGGCCGTATTGTTATGCACCCGTTTTGTTATGCGCTCTAGTATTAATAAATCTGCAGTTGCGTGCACAGTGCATATCTGTAGTGCCGATGGTAATGTGGTGTTTCTTAAATGAGTTGCTGTTGTTTTTGTGCTAAACATATGTAAAGTAAAGGGACAGTATACCCAGACATTTCGTACAGGATCGGCTACGCGATAGTAAATTTGCAGGCTGGATAGAAAGAATACAAGGCGATGACACAAGAGCATATTGTAAATTTTGCCGTAATATTTTGTTAGCGTGTTCTGCACAATAAGCCACAGTGACGTAAATAAACCATAGGGCAGTGGCAGCACCATTGTCAACAAACAAAAATATCTTTAAAAACCGTGAAAGAATACTCAGAAGTGAATTAAGCTGAGGGTTCCCTTGCATTATTTGTTTCCACCCATTGTCCAATCATGTCATGTCACCATTTAACTGATTTGTGCAAGAGTAAATTCACAGACAGTAATATAACTAGAAAACTTAAAATACGTAGAACAAAATGTAGTGCAGCTATAAAACGTGTAATAAGGCGATATTTTGTGGAAAACTCATCGAGGTATATCTGGCTGTTGGGTCAAGCCTTCCTACAACCTGTCGAAGTCATTGATGAATTTACAAAGCGTTATCCGAGGAGACTCGCTAGCGTTTAATGAGCAAAATAAAATTATGTGTGCTTTTCAAAATATTAGTGTTTAGCTTCACAAAGCCAACGCTCAGTTGGGTCAAGCCCCTCCCAAAACAAAATCCTGGATCCGCCACTGGTTTGGTCTCCCTGTAGTGTCGACAGTATTCGGCAAGTTTCATGCCGACTGTCTTCTCTCTTCCGTTGCTGCTAATATTAGCTGTCTAACAGTAGCGGTTGTTTGGGAACTGGGCAAAGATATTTCAAAATAACGAGTGATGATAAAGCCATTGCTGGCCCATCGAGGTCATGCCTCACACCACCGAGAAGTGTAAGGAATTCTAGGGAAAGTGTAATTCGCAGTGGGGCGAGAAAAATAATTATTATGATGGCAGAATACTGCTGTCTGATAATTGTCGCATTGCTACAATCATAACAATATGCAGTGGTGGGAGTGATAAATTCATTTAATAATGAACGTAACTGTATTTATGAATGAAATAATTTATCCATGGTGAAGTTTGATGTGGCCAACACAGTAACTTGTTAGATATGTTGTAAAAAACTTGCAGTCAAAGACTGCAACCATGGACTGCAGGTTTCTTACAACATAAAGCTTCATGGTCATTCATAATTAATAATTGTCTCAAATGCCATTTCCTTCAACTCCTTGAACTAGAACTGCATCACAACAGCCTCACCTTAATTTCACAATTTTTGATAGCAATAATGCTCTTTTATTGATAGCAATAATGCTCTTTTAGCAAATCCCTTTTAGTTTTGTGCGTAAAATGTAACTATTTTAGTCGCTGGTCGGTACAAGGCGCACAGGCATTGTAGGTGACCATCATTGTTAGTGAAATTTTCCTAACCATCCATCCCCTCTCTCCATCCTTCGTCCTGTAGGCGCCGTGCAAACTATTTTCGCACGCCTCTTTCCGTGCCTTCTTTCCGTAACCAAACGGTACGACACTTGCGTCGTTCTTAAAGTTTGTAAATAAATATTGAGTGAATCGTGCTCTCATGCGTTAATGGATTTCTGGTCATATCCAAATGTTCAGATCCAGAAGAAAACGGTGACAAAATATTTGATGATTGACGTATTTTTTTCGACAGAAACTCTTACGGATATTATCTGATCTTGTCATGCTTTTGTTTCCCAGTTGATTTGCCTATGGACGTTTTCCTTTTATGATGGTAGCCACGTTGTAATTGTGTCTTGTGCGCTATGCATGTGATCACAACTTGTCCATAGAATTCGGAAGGGTTCGTGTCGTTCTCAGTGTTTACGAACCTATTCCACGTAACTCCGACTGGCGCTGCAACAGCACGTAGGAAGTGAATTACATATTACTATAATTGGCCATTATGACCTATTTAGGTACCGCGACAGTGTATCAAAACATTATAAATAACATCCGCAACCAAACAGTTTTTAATAATATTTTACTGAAAATGCGTACCTTTCTGTTGTCAATAAAATATTGAAAAAAGAAACTGGGAGAGGAAATTATCTACGAGAGCTGCTCATTGTTTGACCTGGAGCTGTCTGTGTTTAAAAGAATTTATTTCATGTTCTTTGCTACAGATGAGTCGCACGTGTGAACATGATCGTCATTGTTCATGAAGCCTTGCTAATTCTGAGCGTCATTTCAATTGCAGCGATCTAGCAGATCCATGACAGAAACTTCCAGCAAGGTTGATGGAACTTGAAAATTATCGTTTGCTACACTGTTAGCCCATGGAGGCATAACAATCCAGGCCCAGAAGGAAAACGCGTTTCCATTGTTGTGCGCTTTACGTTATCGCAGAGCTTTCAGGTGATACGTCAGTGAGGTTTTAGCATACCTGGGTCTCGTGTTTTGTGTACAGTAGGATGACCAAACGTCCCGGAAAACCGTGATTGTCCCGGTTTTCATCCCTGTGCTCCGGTGTCCCGAAAATTTGTGTCAGAACAGTGTGGTAGTTGTTTTGTCAGACAAACTGCAATAGTTTTTTCTCATATTAGTGGTATTGTTGCTGCAGTACTGTGAAACGCAATGCCGAAACGTGCCTGCAAGTTCAGTGACTGTTATTCCAAGGAATGGAATTTCATTAAGAAAGGTCGTTTTGATTACGAAGCAGAGTGTTCCGTATGTAACTGTTTTATTAGTATAAGTAGTGGTGGACGTTCCGACATAGTTGATCACATCAGGTCAAAGAAACACATTAACAGATACAGTGTACCGAGCTGCAGTAAAACTCTACAAAATTATTTCGTGAAACATCAGTCAAGCGAAGAGACGGAAGTTCGAGCAGCCGAGCTTACACTAGCCTACCACACGGTAAAACATCACCAAACTTATAGATCTAGTGATTGTACTAATAAGCTTAAGAGCATTTTGTTTGATGATTCTTCCACTGCAAAAAAGTTTAGTTCAGCAAGAACTAAAGTGTCAGTCTTAGTGAAAGGAGTTATTGCTCCCCAGAGTGTAAAGAAAAGCCTTGAATACATCAAAAAGTCTTCTTTCTACGCGATATCCACTGATGCCAGCAATCATAAGGCCACTAAAATATTTCCGTTTGTCGTTCAGTTTTTCGATATTAATCAGGCAATTCAGACCAAACTTTTGAAGGTGAGTTCCCTACCTAATGAAACATCTGACGAAATGTCAAGATTTTGTGTGAATACTATCGAAATGTTTGAGCTCGAGAAAAATAACTGTGTGGCATTTTGTGGAGACAACACCAACACAAACTTTGGTGGTTTAAAAAGACAAGGCAAATGCAACGTATTTACCAAATTAAAGGCAACACTGCATGAAAACATTGAAGGTATATGGTGCCCTGCACATGTTTTACACTATAGCGTGCAGACATATGCTGACAGTTTAAGCTGTGATGTTGAAACTATCGTCATGAAGGTATACTCACACTTTTACATATATACTGTTAGAACAGAGAGGCTTAAGGAGTTCTGTGATTATGTGGGAACTAAGTATATGAATGTAATGTGTCACTCGAAAACTCGCTGGTTATCCAGCAGTTGAAAGAGTAATCCGCCTGTTTGGACCGTTAAAAGATTTTTTCCTAAATGGAGACAAAGCCCCCAAAATATTGGTTCAGGTTTTCAGTAACCCTTTAAGTGAAGCCTACTTATGGTTCATTCACAGTCAGCTTAGCACTTTGCAGCATGGGATAAAGGAAATGGAGGGAAGCACGAAAATTGTAATAGAGGTAAATGATGTTTTGAAAAATACTCTGGAAACTGTTACTAAGAGGAGAGAACAGCAGTTCATTTCTTTTAATGTTAAATCTGTCCTTAAAAGAGCAGAAGTATCAGAAGCAGCGGAAAGGAGTTTTAGAGTAGAAGTTAACAAGATTTATGACACTTGTGTAGAATATCTCAGCAAGTGGAGCGCCTCATATTTACCCTCATCGCTGGTGTTTGACTGGATGTTACTGAAGAGTGTGCCAAAATGGGAAAGTGTTGAAGAGACAGTTTCTTATTTGAAGAGTAAAGAGATTGAAATCGATGATTCCATTCTCTTTGATCAGTTCGGCATACTGACAAATTTTGTTGAAGAAAGTCTTCACAAGTGGAACGATGAAAAAAAAACCGCCATTGGAGTGTCATGAGAAGTGGGTGAGTTTTTTTAAAAGCTGTGACAGTCTTCAGCATTACTCTGAGTTGGTAATAATTGCAAGGTATTTATTTGCAATCCCAGCCCATAATGCCAATGTGGAAAGAATATTTTCGTTCATGAATATCCAGTGGACTGATGAACTGACGAAAAAAAGGGCATGGAGGTGGACTCTCTTGAAGCAATCCTGCAGATCCTGTACAGCTACAAAATGGATTGTGCCGAGTTTTATCACTGTGTCTCAAAGAACAAAGACATGATCAAGAAGGCTGGAGGCAGTGAAAAATACCCTTTTCTCCAAGGACAGTCAATTCCGTCTACAAGTGCTCAGTAATATTAAAGCTCGTGTTAATATTAATTGATTAAAAGTTGAATGTAAAATCGTAATACATTTCTATAATACTGTATGCGTTTAATGTGTCATTAATTATACAGATAATCTAGATTATATAAATCTTTTGTATCCTCTTATTAGTTATAATAATCTGGTTAACGAAATGTATCAACAAAACAGTAATCGACTATTTAAAATTAAGAAACCTGGGTACATGTGGAATGAGGTGTCCATTGGCACCCAGGTGAATGTGTCCCGGTTTTCACCGAAAATAATTTGGTCACCCTAGTGTGCAGCGCACAGCTTGTTTTCAAAGCGTTAGAAGTGAATCTTATATGCAAAATACAGTCAAATAAAATGGACAGATTTCTGAAAAACAAGCATGCCTTCGAAGAATCCGATTCTGGAAGTGAAAAAACGCTAAGTGCTATTAAAAAAACAAAACAGCGGCCTACTATTAAGTACAATGAAAGCTACTTAAGCTATGGTTTCACTAGGACTGGGAGTAAAGGTTATCATTTCCCACTATGCTTAGTATGCGGGTATAAAATGGCAAATGAATCTCTGCTTCCTAGTAAACTGAGCAAACATTTTAAAACAATGCATTCACATTTGCAAAATAAACCTGTAAGCTATTTCAAGAGATTGTCTCAACAGCAAACAAGTGCAGCAAATTCCTTTAAAACTGTAATGTCTGTTTCTGATAAAACTCTCATCGCTTCCTATCAAGTCTCTGAACTAATAGCAAAGAGTATGAAAGCTCATACTATAGGTGAGTCACTTAGTGGCCGAGCGATTCTAGGTGCTTCAGCCTGGAACCGCGCGACTGCTACAGTCGCAGGTTCGAATCCTGCCTCGGGCATGGATATGTGTAATGTCCTTAGGTTAGTTAGGTTCAAGTACTTCTATGGTCTAGGGGACTGTGACTGTGACCTCAGATGTTAAGTCCCATAGTACTCAGACCTATTTGAACCATTTTGAGTTACTTATTTTGCTTGCTTGCAAAAAAAAAAAAAAAAAAAAAAGTTATGACGATGCTAGGAAGTGAAGCAGCTTTGAAAATAAGCAAGATCCCTTTGTCGAATGATACAGTTCACAGGCGTTTTATAAAAATGTCTACTGGTATTGAGAAAAATGTATTCAGTGATAAAACTCAAGAATTGAAACTTTGCATTGCGAGTTGATAAATCAACAGTTCTTGCCAACCAATCGTAGCTCTTAGCATTTGTCCGTTTCATTAATCAAGATGAAATAGTAAATCAATTTCTTTTTGCAAAGAATAAATGTGCCTACTTAAAGGTGAGGACGTTTCCAACATTTTAAGTGATTATCTTAATAACTGGCAGTTAAGATGGAAGTCGTGTGTAGGTATTTTTACGGACGGCACCCATTCAGTGGTAGGCTGTGTTGTTAAGGACCTTATTCCTTTTGTTAAAAAAAACAAAAAAAACAAAAAAAAAAAAAAAAAACACGAAATGCAGATGCTATTGTAATTCATTGCTTTCTTCATAGGGAGGCCTTAATAGCAAAAACATTGGGAGAAAAATTGAGAGAAGTCTTAAGAGCAAGTTGTTCAGACGATTGCTTTTACACACAGAAGTCAGGTGGTTGTCCAGTGGAAAGTACCTGTCCGTGTGCATGAGCTATAACAAGAACTTCTCGTGTTTTTCGAAGAAATGAAGCATTTACATTTTTGCATCCATCTTTGGAGTGAATTGCAGTATTTGTCCGATATATTTCAGCAATTCAATATTTTGAACACTAGCATGTAGGGGAAAGAAGAAAATATCCTCACATCCACCGACAAAATTAAAGCATTTCACAGAAAACTACAAATATGGAAAAGAAAAGTTGTTCAAGGTCAATTGGAAATGTTTCCGTTGGCAAGGAGAACGTGCATAAATGAAATACTCCCAATAATAATAGATCATTTAATAAGTTTAGGAGAGAAACTCAGTTCATGTTTTCCGTCCTTCAACACTGAACAGTGCTTGGATTCGAAACTCATTTACTGAAACTTCAGGTGATTTCGGAAGAAGAACTGACAGCTATATCTACTGATCGTGGACTGATGATTGAACATAAGGAATTTTCTCTTAAAGCCTTTTGGATTCCTATAAAAGAATAATATGCGTTGATATTTAAAAAGGCTTTGAACATTTTACTTCAATTTTCGACGTCATAATTATGTGAATTAGGACTTTTTGCCCTCTCCACAATTAAATGTAAAAAGAGAGGAACTCTTCAATGTATTGACGAGGAAATGAGAGTTTGTCTTTCAAATGTATCTCCAAACCTTGAAGAACTCGCGAGGACACATAAGGCTCATGTTTCTTGTAACACTAGAAAGGGTAGATGTAACGTACGTTTCATTTGTATTGCATTATTACTTTTCTCTGTAATTTGAATTAATCGTTAGTTTTATTGCACTATTTCACTTCAATACTTATCACTTAATAGTTTCTCTTGCCTTTCGTCCTGGCAGGGCAGAAGGCAACGCGGTACTCGGCCGTCGCATTTGGCTGACAATCGTGCCTCATGAATCTCTCACATTTTTTATATAAAAAATATTTGTTCATATTGTGATAATGTTTGTTTTTTATTCATATAAGTTGTATTTTCTGTAGTCTGGACGTAGAATTCAAAATAAAATTACTTAATTGCTATTTTATCATAGTATTTATTTCCTGTGTTGAGTATTGTAAAATATTCCTCAGAAATGTGTATATAGTGCGCCCACAATTACTTGGGGCCTTTTAAATGATCCCGAAGCTCACAATGTTTGAGAACCACTGCCCTAGTGCATCCCAGACGAGCTCTTTGAGATTCAAATAGGGAGAGCGAGCAGGCCACGCCATGTGCACAGTATCATCCGTTTCTAAGAAGTCATCCACCACTCGTGTTGTTTGAGGTCAAGCATTGCCGTCCGTCAATACGAAGAGCTTCTGTGAGGTTTGGGAGGTAGGAGACGAAGTACTGGCAGAACTGAAGCTGGGAGGACTTGTCGCGTGTCATGCTTGGGTATGAACTAAATTCTAAAGAAATATTTCGAAACATCAAGAAAACCTAAGCAAAAGTTAATATTTGTTATCTTGTAAGTAAAAAAAAAACCTAATATAATTTTTTTTACCAGTTGAGCACCCCTTTCATGATTTTGTCATATCATATAAATGTAATTGCTATTGAAAATCTTGCAATCAAAAAGTATCGTAAATGGGGGAGTATGGAGGTTTCTAAGATTCACTTTTGCTCAACCCCTCTCCCAAATGCGTGAACGAACCAATATATATATGGACCATACTTCCTGAGCAAGTCGTTAAACGCTCAAGCTTTTGTACAAAAGAGTCATATTTTGTATGTCAAAACGGGACAGTAATATGTATATAATGAAAAGACTTTTATTATGTGAAGAAATTTCAATTACTAATGATTGTTATACTATGAATAGCGTATAATGTTTGATTAATTAACGAATGTTAATGAAAATTCAGAGACAGGGTATATGAATCGTAAGAAGCGGCCGCTGTAAGGAAACTAAGTTCATTTTTGTAGAAGAAACAAATGACTTTTGAAGAAAGCGTAGACTTCCTCATCTAAAATGACACTTCTGTTTCATTCTTCGATGTACTGAGAGGTAACATTGCTGAAATTCCCTATTACGCATTTTTATAAAATAATAATACTTCCCTACGTAAATGTCGAAGGCAGCTAATTGTTTTGACATTATCATATTGGTTCAAAGGTGTGTGAATTCCTAAGAGACCAAACTGCTGAAGTCATCGGTTCCTTGACTTACACACTACTTTAAGCTAACTTAAACTTATGGTAGGAACAGCACACACACACACACACACACACACACACACACACACACACACACACACACACACACACCCATGCCCGAGGGAGGACTCGAACCTCCGACGGGAGGGGCGGCGCAATCCGTGACATGGCGCCTCAAACCGCGCGGCCACTCCGCGTGGCATCATCATATTGAATTTGTATAATGAATTTATCTATTTCAGGTACATGTATCGGGAAACTGTACACTTATTGTTTGAAGACAAAGCGACTATCGCTCATCGCATCGTGTCGCTTAAGTGTTTTATTCTTCACAAGTCGAACCTGCAGATCTGTTTTATGAAGTCCGATTGACTGTTCGATACCACTTTTCTTGTGAAAATCAGCACAGTAAAAGTTTCTGGCAGATCAAAACTGGATGCAGTCTTGAGACTCGAACTCTGGCGGTTCTTCACCTTTCGTGGGAAAATGCTCTACCAACTGAGCTGACGAAGTACGACTCAGCACCCCTAACCCCCCCCCCCCCCCTCCCTCACAGATTTACTTCCATTCTGGAAACATCCCCCCAGACTCTGGCTAAGCCATGTCTCCTTTCTTTCTACAGTACTTCTCTTGCAAGTTTCGCAGGAGAGCTTCAGTGAAGTTTGGAAGGTAGGAGGCAAGGTACTGGCGGACGCGAAGTTGCGAGGATGGGTGGTAAGTCGTGCTTGGATAGCTCACTCGTTAGATCACTTGCCCGCAAAAGGCAAAGGTCCCGAGTCGGAGTCTTGGTCCGGCAAACAATTTTAATCTACCAGGAAGTTTCATATCAGTCAACACTCCGCCGCAGAGTGAAAATTCGTTCTGATCACCGTAGTACTGTATTTTGTGGCTAACGAGCCTTCAAACAGTAGTGACGCTCAGTAACCACCCTGGTATGATACATCGAAAGAATATAGCACACGATGATAAAAACGTCCAGAACAATCGAGATTCAATATTCTAAAACAGTTAAATACACTAATAGAAGAAAAAATCGCAACGTCAAAAATGGTTCAAATGGCTCTGAGCACTATGGGCTTAATATCGGAGGTCATCAGTCCCCTAGAACTTAGAACTACTTAAACCTAACTAAGGACATCACACACATCCATGCTTGAGGCAGGATTCGAACCTGCGACCGACGCGCGGTTCCGGACTGAAGCGCCTAGAACCGCTCGGCCATCCCGGCCGGCTCGCAACGTCAAGAAAGAGTTGTGCGACATAAGTGAAGGTTGGTAGACGTGATTTTTACATCTGAAAGATTATGTCTATTCAGATTTTGCACCAGTCCCATAAGAGGGGCATTAGTACCGCCACTATGAGGATACAAATGAGGACTGCTTTAAATACTCGCTGTAATGAGCTGAGCGTTAGTTACCTTTGAGATTGGACGTCGTGAGCTGATGTTCGTCAGGAATGCATTTAAGGCGACAAAGGCTCCTATATCAACACCTCTCTGAGTTTGGACGAGGTCGTGTAATAGAGCTATGAGAAATTGGATTTTCCTTCTGCGATAATGCAGAACGACTTGGCAAGAATTTTGCCACTGTACATGATTGCTGGCCGCCCACCACTACTGACCCCAAACCGCCGCCATTTGCGACTTCAGTGGTGTCACGCAAGAGGTCATTGGAGGGAGGGTGGAGGTCTGTTGTGTTTTCTGGTGAAAGCTCGTTCTGCCTCGGTGCCAATGATGGCCATGTGTTGGTTAGTAGGAGGCCAGTTAAGGGCCTGCAGCCAATCTGCGTGCGAGTTAGACACACTGGACCTACACCAGAAGTTATGTGCTGGTATGCGATTGCGTATCACAGCAGGAACATTCTCGTGGCTATCCCAAGCACCCTGACAGCAAATCTGTATGTCAATTTGGTGACTCGATCTGTTGTGTTGTTATTCATGAACAGCAATTCAGGGGGCGTTTTCCAAGGGGATAACGCTCGCCCACATACCGCTGTTGCAACCCAACATGCTGTACAGAGTGCCGACATGTCTTCTTGCCCAGCTCAGATCTGTCTCCAGTCGAGCACAAATGTAACATCATCGGACTAAGACTCCAGCGTGATCCACAACCAGCATCAACTGTCTCTATACTGACCAACCAATGCAACAGGTACGGAACTCCATCCCAGAAACTGACATCCGGCACCTTTACAACACAATGCATGCACGTTTGCATGTTTACATTCCAATTTCGTGGTTACACCGGTTATTAATGTGCCAGCATTTCACATTTGCAATGGATTATCTCGCTCTTACATTAACCTGTGATCTTGCAATGTTAACCAGTTGAGTATATTACCTAGACAAGTGCATTCCCGAAATTTCATTACCCTACATTAATTATTTTTTGGGTTCTGTGCTTGATTTTCTGTCAATGAATATACTGGTGTCTGTTAAGTTATTAACCACATCACGCCATCGCATTTTAATGACCTTCCCCGAAGCAAACTCATATTCAGGCATAGCATACTTTCATTAAATCAATATTTCTCTCACTTTTATCTGCCAGTAAGGAAAGATATGTTGCGGCTACTAGAGTTAAGGAAGAAATTAAAGCTGTTAGTAGATATAGGGGCATAATTTTTCTTGTTAAAGAGAAAGAGAATTCCTGTAAATTGTACATTTAGACACATAAAGCAAGATGACTTCAACTGAAGATTGGTGGAAGTACACCTAAGTCTGGAAGATACCGGAGACGTAGAACACGAGTTTAAAGTGTGTGGGTCAGGACTATTCATGCCATGCAATGGGTTGGTCGGCAGACATTTTCTACCGCAACAAAGGGCTAAGTTAGACTAAGCGCGAAAAGTATTAAGATTACAAGGGCAACACATATCCCTAGGAGTGGAGGACGAACCGAAAGTATACGTGTTCGAGGACGATCAGGCGTCTGATGGGGATATCGGACGAAGCGAGATAAGATAAAGCGGTTGAACATGGACGGTAAAGTATCGCGAGATAATGAATGTGTGTCTTCAGTAAGGTTGCAAAGAGGCTGGTGCACAGTAAGTGAAATAAATTTGTCAGAGGGCAAATTGCAATTAAAAACGGTCAGCTTGATGCCGGATAATCGGCACGACTAGCAAATGCGCGTGAAATAAAATGTAGTAAGGAAGCCACATAGAAGACAGTAAATTATGCTAGCGCTTAGTGAAAACAGTTTAGAGTGGATCTCTTAAATGCATATTATGATGTTTTTTATTCTTCTGGTCCAACAGTGAAATCCTAGCAAGAACTTCTCTAATCAACAGTTTGACGTCAGTATTCCATGTCAGCGAAGAAAACTCGAACAGGGATTATCGTAGCCTTCGTCACTGTTTAGTTACTAAGCGTGGCTGCTGCTGAAAAAGCCTTTCTGGGATGCATTTACCCACACTGAACTGCTTTATTGCTCCTCCAGTCTGTGGTCTCTGTTATTCATGTCTTCTAACATGGCTGTCATGTTGGTGCTCTTCTTTTTATTTGTTGATGGTAGTTCTTACTTGCTGGCGCAATAGGTGTGTAGAAAATGGGGTCAGTGAGTACGGGTGCATTGGTACTGCAGGTGCCCACATCCATCATTAACTGCCAACTGACTCAGTTGCAGCGTATATATAGATCGTGATAACCCCTTTAGCATCAACTAAGGCCTGAGGATGGCTCACTGAAGCGCCGAAACTGGTAGCTACACGATAAATTAGATCATAAGGACGGCTGTAAGCGTTTCATTTTCTTACAGTAGTGACCGGCCATGGTTCCAAAGACCTCCAGTCAAAAGGATGGACATACCAACAACAGTAGTTCAGGTATACATGCGAACGTCACAAGGAGAGGATGAAGAGATAGAGAAGGTACGATACTGAACGAGTAATTCAGTACGGTATGTAAATGGAGAGAAAAATCTTATAGTCTTGGAAGACTGGAATGCCGTTTTAGGGGAAGGAGTAGAAGAAGGGTTGCGAGATAATATGGTCTTGGGACTACGAATGAGAGAGGACAAAGACTAATTCAGTTTTACAATAAACTAAAACTACTAATAGCGAATACTCTGTTCAAGAATCACAAGAGGAGGAGGTATACTTGGAAAATACCGGGAGGCGCGGGAAGATTTCAGTTGGATTACATCATGGTCAGGCAGTTATTCAGAAATGAGATACTGTATTTTAAGGCGCGTCCAGGAGCAGATACAGGTTAGATCACAAATTACTGATGACGAAGAGTAAACTGAAGTTTAAGAGATTCGCCCAGAAGAATCATTGTGTATGGGAAAGTGTTAAGGAACGTTGAGATGCGCTTGAAGATTGCTGAAAATGTAGATACTGCGACGAATACAATAATAAGCAGTTCAGTTGAAGAGGGATGGACATATCTAAAAGAGAAGTCACAGAAACTGGACGTAAGAACATATGTACAAAGAAGGTAACTGCGAAGAACCCTCGTACAACAGAAGAAATACTCCAACGGATCGACGAAAGAAGCAAGCACTCAAATGTTCAAGGAAATACGGGAATCCAAAAATATAAATCACTTAGGGATGAAATAAATAGGAAGCGCAGAGAAACCAAGAAGAAATAGATGCAGGAAGAATGTGAAGAAATCATAGAAGAAATGGTCGCGGAAGGCTTGATTTATCGTATAGAAAAATCAAAATAACCTTCTGTGAAATTATAAGCAACGGCCTCAATATTAAGTGAGTAATGTGAATTCCAGTGTTAAACGCAGAGAGAGAGAGACAGATGGAAAGAGTACAATGAAGACCACTACGTGGGGGAGGAACCGTCCGATGACGAGATAGAAGAAGAAAGGCGAGTCATTATGGAAGATATGTGTGATGGGGTATTAGAGTCAGAATTTAACATAGCCATGGAAGATTTGTTAGCAAATAAGACAGAAGGAATGGACAGCATTACTTGGGAATTTCTAAAACCATTGGGTAAAGCCAATGGGACAAGTGGCAACCAAACGGCTATATGAACTGGTGTGTGAAAAACATAAGAGTGGTGTAAAACCATCAGACTTTCGGAAAAATATTATACAAACAATCCCGAAGACAGCAAAGGCAGATGAGTGCGAGAAATTACTCACAATGCGTCCGAATTACCGATAAGAATAATACACAGAAGAATGAAAAAGAAAATGTGGGATCTGTTAGTTGACGATGTTTGGCTGTAATAAATGTAAAGGAAACAGAGAAGAAGTTCTGACGTTGCAATTGATAGTGGAAGGAATATTCAAGAAAAATTAATACAGGTTCATGGGATTTGTCGACCTATAAAAAACATTCGACAATGTAAAATGGTGCAAGATGTTCTAAATTCTGAGAAAAATAGAAGTAAGCTATAGGGAAAGACAGGTAATCTACAGTCCGTGCGAGAACCAAGATCCGGACCCGTGCTGCTGCTATTGTCACAGTTTCGAATCCCGCCTCGGGCATGGATGTGTGTGATGTCCTTAGGTTAGTACGATTTAAGTAGTTCTAAGTTTAGGGGACTGATAACCTCAGATGTTAAGTCCCATAGTGTTTACAGTCATTTGAACCATTTTTAAAGAACCAAGAGGGACAAAAGGAATTGACGACCAAGGACAAAGTAGCCGGATTAAAAAAGGTGTAAGACAGGGATGAAGTCTTTTGCTCTCCTGCGCAATCTATGCATCGAAGAAGCAGTGACGGAAATGAAATCGAGGTTGTAGAGTGGGATTAAAATTCACAGTGAAAGGATTCAGTGATAAGATTCGCTGACTACATTGCTATCCTGAGTGAAAGTGAAGAAGAATTACAGCGTGCACTGAATGGAAAGAACAGATGAATGAGCACAGAATATGGAGTGGGAGTAAACCGAAGAAAGAGTAAAGAACGACGAGTAGCAGAAGTGAGAATGGGGATAATCTTAACATCCAAACTTGGAACAATGCACCACATGAAGTGATGGTATTCTGTTGTCATGACAGCAAAATAACATGTCATACTCGAAGCAAGGAGGACACAAAAAGATACTAGGACAGGCAAAGAGAGCATTTTTGTCCAAGAAATTCTGCCAATGTCAATAACGGCCTTAATTTGAGAGGGCAGTTTTTGAAAATGTACGTTTGGAGTGTAGCATTGTATGGTAGTGAAATGAACTGATCGTATGGCATTGATGGCCTCGAGTCCCCACCTATGAAAGTTCGGCTGCCGAGCTGCAAACCTCTCCAGCTGAAGCCGATGATAATAAAGACAACACAACATCAGTCCCAGAGTATAGAAAATTTCCGACCCGCCCGAGAATCGAACCCAGGTTCACTGGACAGTGAGAAACGCTGACCACTCATCTACAGGGATATAATGGACTAAGGGAAAACTGGAGAAGAGGAGGACTGGAATATATGAAATGTGATATTGTAGAAGGATACTGACAATTAGATGGACTGATAAGGTAAGTAATGAGGAGACTCTCCATAGAATGGGCAGAGAAAAGAACATACGTAAAACACTGATAAGAAATAGAGGTAGGACAGTATTAAGTGTGTTAAGACATCAGGGAATGACTTCCATAGTACTAGACGGAGGTAACGAGAGTAAAAACTGTAAGTAGAGACGAGAGACGGATACTAGAATGCAACCAACAAATAATTGAAGAAGTACCGGTAGGCTGCAAGTGCTACTCTCAAATGAAGAGATTGGCACAAGAGAGAAATTAGAGTTAAAATCGTCGGGGTTTTTAGGCTGTGTCATATTTCCTTCTAAAATAATCAACGTTTCGACACCTCTTCTGGGAGTTTCTGAAGAAGATCCCAGCAGAGGGACCGAAACGTCGATTATTTTAGAAGGAAATACACTATGTGATCAAAAGTATCTGGTCACCCCCAAAAACATACGTTTTTAAATCAGGCGCATTGTGCTGCTACCTGCTGCCAAGTACTCCATATCAGCGACCTCAGTAGTCATCAGACATCGTGAGAGAGCAGAATGGGGTGCTCCGCGTAACACATGGACTTCGAACGTGGTCAGGTGACCGGGTGTCATTTGCATCACAAGTCTGTACGCGAGATTGCCACACTCCTGAACATCCCTACGTTCACTGTTTCCGATGTGATAGTCAAGTTGAAACGTGAAGGGGCAAAAGCACAAAAGGGTACAGGCCGACATAAGTCTGTTGACTGACAGATGCCGCCGATTATGAAGAGAGCCCTAATTTGTAATAGGCAGACATCTATCCGGACCATCACACAGGAATTCCAAACTGCATCAGGATCCACTGCAAGTACTATGAGAGTTCGGATAGAGGTGAGAAAACTTGCATTTCATGGTCGGGCAGCTGCTCATAAGCCACACATCACGCCGGTAAAGGCCAAAAGACGTCTCGCTTGTTGTAAAGAGCTTAAACATTGCACGATTGAGCAGTGGAAAAGCGTTGTGTGGAGCGAAGAATTATGGTACACAAGGTGGCGATCCGATGGCAGGGTGTGCGTAAGGCGAATGCCCAGTGAACGTCATCTGACAGCGTGTGTACTGTCAACAGTAAAATTCGGAGGCTGTGGTGTTATGGTGTGGTTGTGTTTTGCATGGAGGGTGCTTGCACCCCTTGTTTTGTGTGGCACTATCACAGCACAGGCCTACATTGATGTTTTAAGCACTTTCTTGCTTCCCACTGTTGAAGAGCGATTCAGGGATGGCGATTGCATCTTTCGACACGATCGAGCACCGGTTCATAATGCACGGCCTGTGACGGAGTGGTTACACGACAATAACTTCCCTGTACCGGACTGGCCTGCATAGAGTCCTGACCTGAATCCTATACAACACATCTGGGATGTTTTGGAACGCTGACTTCGTGCCAGGCCTCACCGACGGACATCGACACCTCTCCTCTGTGCCGCACTCCATTCCCAAAGAAACCTTCCAGCACCTGATTGAACGTATGGCTGCGGGAGTGGAAGCTGTCATTATGGCTGAAGGTGGGCCAACACCATATTTAATTCCAGCATTACCGATGGAGAGCGCTATGAACTTGTAAGTCATTTTCAGGCAGGTTTCCGGATACTTTTGATCACATAGTGTATGTCGCGGCCTGAAAAAAACCAGAAGTTTTAACTTTAGTGATAACGGCCCGAAAGGCTGCAGACTTACATAAGAAAGGAGTTCATGGCCAGACAGATCAAATCAGTCAGAATACTTATGACGGAAAAATGTTTTCCTGGCGTGTGCCGTTGAGGATGTACCGGGTGATCAAAAAGTCAGTATAAATTTGAAAACTGAATAAACCACGGAATAATGTAGATAGAGAGGTAAAAATTGACACACATGCTTGGAATGACGTGGGGTTTTATTAGAACAAAAAAAAGACAAAGTTCACAAAATGTCCAACAGATGGCACTGGACAGCAAAACGTCAGTGACTGCGCATCAAATGGGTAAAGGTCCGTTGACAAATACAGCTGTGGCGGGAATGATTTGGAAGTTCGAAGTTACGGGTTGTTTAGACGATAGACCCCGTAGTGGCCGACCGAGCACAAGGCGTAATGCTGCTGAGACAGTTCAGGAAGAAATGGAGACTGTAGAGGGTTCGTCTATGCACGGGGAAGTCAGCGCTCGTGCAGTCGCACGTCACACCGGCATTCCATACACTATTGTTTGGTTGGAACTTAGGCGTACCCTCTGATGCCATCCATAAGAAATCCATTGGCATCATGAACTGTTACCTGGCGATTTAGTGAAGCGGAGGGCGTTTGCGGTGTGGGCGTTTCAAAAGATGGCAGAAGATGACGATTGGTTGAGTAACGTGTTGTGGACCGACGAAGCTCATCTCACGCTGCGAGGTTCTGTCAACGCCCACAACTGCAGAATTTGGGCTACCGAAAATCCTAGAACTGTCGTGGAAACTCCATTGCACGACGAGAAAGTCACGGTATGGGTTTGATTTACCACATCTACCGTTATCGGGCCTTTTTTCTACGAGGAAATGCATGATTATGGTTTTGTAACTGCTACTGTGATGGGTGAGAGGTACGCCGATATGTTACAGAATCGCATCATCCCCAGTCTGGCTGATAAACAACTGCTGGAACGTACGATGTTTATGCAGGATGGCACTGCATCCCATATTGCTAGACGCGTGAAAGATCTCTTGCATGCGTCGTTTGGTGATGATCGTGTGCCTAGCCGCCACTTTCGTCATGCTTGGCCTCCCAGGTCCCCAGACCTCAGTCCATGCGATTATTGGCTTTGGGGTTACCTGAAGTCGCAAGTGTATCATGATCGGCCAACATTTCTAGGGATGCGGAAAGACAACATCCGACTCCAATGCCTCACCATAACTCCGGACATGCTTTACAGTGCTGTTCACAACATTATTCCTCGACTACAGCTATTGTTGATGAATGATGGTGGACATATTGAACATTTCCTGTAAAGAACCTCATCTTTGCTTTGTCTTCTTTGTTATACTAATTATTGCTATTCTGATCAGATGAAGCGCCATCTGTCGGACATTTTCTGAACTTATGTATTTTTTCGGTTCTAAAAAACCCCATGTCATTTCAAGCATGTGTGTCAATTTGTACCTCTCTATCTACATTACTCCGTGATTTATTCAGTTTTCGAATTTATACCGACTTTTTGAACACGCGGTACTTGGATCTCTTCTACCATCACGTGAGCGACGTGGTCGACCGCTTCGTGCATTTCCTGGTAAAGTAGGTGTCATCTTTGTGCAATTTCAATGTGATTAGTATCAGCTAGATGCTCCATCAGGACGATATTGTCAGAGAATATATCCACCTTTGCGTCTGCCTCGTGAATGATGGTGGCCTGCAGCACAAGAATACGGAAATTCTCGAGGTCGAAGCGCCATGTCTCCTTCCATACTCTAGTAACAATAAGCGTAGCTAAAAGCGATGCTACAGTGTAAAATCTATTTGGGAAATGCTGTTAATACTTTTCGCGTTTACGGTACTGTCATCACTAGTGTCTATCACAGCCCCAAGGTAAGAGTCCAGTACAGATACGGTTGTTCACCTGGCTCTCCCCTCCCCCTTCCACAGGCGGCTGCGTATCGTCGCCCCACCACTCTCCGATAGCGGCAAAGCGCGCTTTGTACTACGTAGGACATTCGAGCGGCGGAACTGCAGGCAAGCAGAAGACACAGCAGCACTGCAGGAAGCCAACCGACACAAGCAGGTTAGTGCTTAACTACACTTTCATGTAACTTTAATCATAATAACGGATTTTAAAAGTTTCCATTCGTGTTAACCCCATACACGTGCCAGAGCGTTTCAGTGCACAGTTTGTGCACTTCACTCAGTCATTTAGCAAGCGTCTTTATCCCACAGTGCTCACAGGATATAAGAAGTTACAGTCACTGACGTCCAATCAGGATCAATATTTTGCTTGTTGTGCCTCCACCTAATATGTTCAAAAAATGCTCATGAGCACCAGGCGGAAACATATCTGTTGCCCTAGGAAACGTATTGTGAGCGTTTTGAGCGGTCGAAGACTGTTAGCTGAAATGAAGTCTGCGTATTTCATATTCAATGTAGTTTTGCTTCGGACTGGTTGGTGCCATCCATATTTACGTAGTTTTCGTTTCGACATACCCTCTGATATTAATCACATGTGCTGCGCTCGTATATGAAATTACATGACGAAGGTGGGAGCAATTGTCAAGGATCATTATGCAAATACACACCTCCGACTTACAAAATAGACGACATAAAAAGGTTTGAAACCACAATATGCTGAAGAACATGTTACTTTTGTGTAAACAACATATGAAGGCTCTACAACGTTATTGCTTGGCTTCGAATTGCCATACGGGAGCAAACAGTGGAACATTTAAAATGAGCCTGTTGAGCACTAACTTAACTGTAGTGGAACAAGAGTAAATACCAAAACACAGAATTATCCGAATACTTCCTACACTTAATGTATAAAATTGCGTTCCTAGTTGCAGCTTTGGTGATACAAGTACCACGTATGAACGCGCTACAAAGACTCTAGATCAAATGCTACCTTATGTCTTCTTATTCCTCCTGAAACGTTTCTCCTTATGCAGGTCGTTCAGCGTGCTATATGTAACTAAGGAAATATTCGTTTGTACTCTTTGCATCCTGAAAAGCAAAAGGATCGCACTGGATACACTTTTTTCGCTCTATAGTAAAACTTTGCTCTAAAGTATTATAAAAATGTTACAGCTTTCTTTACTTGTATAATGTTTCAAACAGCTGTTGGCTGTCTCATACAACACTTCTTGTCCCTACACAAGGATGGTTTGATTTCATGTGTGGACCGTACTGAGTTCAGCTGGGAAGTTACACAAAGCTATTGAGTTAATGTAAGGAAGATTTAACGTCCCGTAGACGATATCAGAGATGGAACACAAACTCAGACTAGACGAGAATCGAGCAGAAAACGGCCTTTCACCGCAACTATTGCTGGAGGTAGTGTATTCTCTGTGGAGGTACTCGAGGACGACAAGTAATATACCAATATGATCATTATTAACGTTCATTTTATTACATTTTCGTCTGTTAGTCATACTGAAGCACTCGTTTTCGTTGCTGTCATTACCTTGTCTCTCATGCTATGCATCATCTCGAAGCACAGCATGAGTATAGCTCTGACGTGTTCTACAACTGAGAAAAAGCTGTTTCCTGTTACGGTCCCCTTGTGACTTCCACTGCATAAGTGATATTACGACAGTTTGCTTGTTCGGACACAGAAACCGATTGTGGTTGACTAACCGTTAGATATAACCTGTAACTAAGCTGATATGCCAAAGTGTATTTTAATACCGAGATCATTATGATCCATGTTTACAGATAATTGCTAACAAGTTTAATTAGTAATTCGTGCCTCCAGAGTCAACACGTGAAAATGTTTGCTAATGTGTCCTAGATCTTGTCCCATAGCCGAAGTAGCTAAGCATCCCTGTGCAGGGGTAAGCCAGTTTGAATCCCCTTCATGACCGAGCGAGGTGGCGCAGTCGTTACCACACTGGACTCGCATTCGGGAGGACGACGGTTCAATCCCGCGTCCGGCCATCCTGATTTAGGTTTTCCGTGATTTCCCCGAATAGCTCCAGGCAAATGCCGGTATGGTTCCTTTGAAAGGGCACGGCTGACCTCTTTCCCCAACCTTCCCTAATCCGATGAGACCGATGACCTCGCTGTCTGGTCTCCTCCCCTAATCAACCCCAACCTCCCCGTGGTGGATGGAATTTTCACTGTCAGAATTTGGCGGGCAAGAGGAGGGGAGGTGGCGGCGTAAAGTTCCTGATAACTGGTCTTGGATCCAATCTTCTGGTTTAAATACCAAACCTCTCTGCAGTGTCTCATTAAGTGAGGGTTTGTGACGCTGCTGGTGATACGTCAGTCGGGTGGGAAAGTTACGCACAGAAACCTCCCTTGGTTCTATTCTGGAGGAGTATGCTATGTGCTGGCACCGTCTTTCACCTTCACCCTTCTCTTGTCGTCATCATAATCATCATCATCATCATCGTCATCATCATACAGCACAAACAGGACACTATGCTATCATGCGTCTGTTCTACTGACCTACGCTGTACAATCACACGTAAGATAAACTCTCAAATAACCGCAAGTAAAGGGACCAGTTGGTGTGCAAGGGGGAAGAACATCCTTGCCGACAGGCATCTGTACCCAACCTGAGGGATATCCCACCCAACAATACCATACAACCTACACCATATGACTGCACGACATATGTGGTGTGTGCATTGCCAAGAACGCCTTCTGTCAGAGCCATTCGTGTTTTTTGTATAAAATGCCTTTAGCTCCATGTGGCTCTATTATCAGTTGCATAACCTCTGATCGAAAAGTTTCCATTTGACGGCGTCGCAGCAGCGTAAATGCAATGTAATGCGACCCATGCGAGTATATAAGCACCTATACTTTAATATATCATTATTAGTTAGTTAATTAATAATATTCTGTATTTATTTATTATTATAAATCAATATTCTTTTTGTGTGCTCTTTTTTTAATTATTGGTTTTTTATTGGTTTTAGCTGGTTTAGCTTAGGCCCTTATATCCTTTTATCTTTATTTTCCTGAAAACAAGGAAAATATAAATAATTCGTTTTAAATACCGAAGGTGAGCAAGAGGTGTATTCCGTAGCGGAGATTTTGCTAATATTCCTCGTCGTTATCTGCTCCAAATGGTTCAAATGGTTCTGAGCACTATGGGACATAATATCTGTCATCAGTCCTCTAGAATGTAGAACTAGTTAAACCTAACTAACCTAAGGACATCACACACATCCATGCCGAGGCAGGATTTGAACCTGCGACCGTAGCAGTCGCGCGGTTCCGGACTGCGCGCTTAGAACCGCGAGACCACTGCGGCCGGCAGTTCGTAGTTTCTCGCGTATTGCTTTCTGTCGTGCCACGTGGATCAAGTGACATGTGACTGATAATGCATCGCTCGATGTTATATCGATATATGCAGCGTACTGGGAAATCTCGGTCCTGCTCGAAGAGGAGTACTATTTCACCAGCCCTGCATTTTCAATAACAAGCTATTTGAGAAAAACGTGGAAGCTGTCGTAAGCGTGGTAAGATCTGGGATTTTAAAGCAACTACTTTCTTTTCGTGCTGTTCAGTTGACTCGGCTACAGTTTATAAGCGCTCTTTTAATTAAGAACAATATTATCAGGCTTATTTTCATATTGGGGAGAGGTGATAGATAATATCAGTAATAGTTAATAGCATTAGAAAGGTTTTAATTAAAATTATCGCTACATAATCTCTCATCAGAATAACGCCCGCAGCAAAGCAGCGCTTCCGGGAAATCAAAGAGCGTTTAACGCGGCCACTTTTGTTTCTAAATTCTACTATATAAATCATGCGCGGGTATTGTTAGCTCTCTTGTCTCGCTTTCTGCGCTCTGAATATGTCTATGTAGATGCGGCGTGCGATATAGAGAGCATTTCTGTGTGATATGCTACGGAAGGAATCAGGCCACTTTTGTTAAACAGCAAGAAAATTGACTAGTTAATTCATACGGCACAGACTTTTGCCGTAAGGTCATGGACTAAGAACATCAGAGGAATTTTGTGCGCGAGAAAAGATGGGGCTCAGTAATAAATTCTATCAAATGTCGAATAACCGATAATAGGATCTGTGGACTATGTGAAGGGACGTTAAACTGAATACACTAATGGCCATTAAAACTGCTACACCAAGAAGAAATGCAGATGATAAATGGGTATTCATCGGTCAAATATATTATACTAGAACTGACATGTAATTACGTTTTCACGCAATCTGGGTGCATAGATCCTGAGAAATCAGTATCCAGAACAACCACCTCTGGCCGTAATAACGGCCTTGATACGCCTGGGCATTGAGTCAAACAGAGCTCGGATGGCGTGTACAGGTACACCTGCCCACGCAGCTCCAACACGATACCATCAAGATTAGTGACTGGCGTATTGTGACGAGCCAGTTGCTCAGCCACCATTGATCAGACGTTTTCAACTGGTGAGAGATCTGGAGAAAGTGCTGGCCAGGGCAGCAGTCGAACATTTTCTGTATCCAGAAAGGCCCGTACAGGACCTGCAACATGCGGTCGTGCATTATGCTGCTGAAATATAGGGTTTTGCAGGGATCGAATGAAGGGCAGAGCCACGGGTCGTAACACATCTGAAATGAAACGTTCACTGTTCAAAGGTCCGTCAATGCGAACAAGAGGGACCGAGACGTGTAACCAATGGCACCCACACCATCACGCCGGGTGATACGCCAGTATGGCGATAACGAATACACGCTTCCAATATGCGTTCACCGCGATGTCGCCAAACACGGATGCGACCCTCATGATGCTGTAAACAGAACCTGGATTCATCCGAAAAAATGACGTTTTGCCATTCGTGCACCAGGTTCGTCGTGGAGTACACCATCGCAGGCGCTCCTGCCTGTGATGCAGCGTCAAGGGTAACCGCAGCCATGGTCCCCGAGCTGATAGTGCATGCTGCTGCAAACGTCGTCGAACTGTTTGTGCAGATGGTTGTTGTCTTGCAAACGTCCCCATCTGCTGACTCAGGGATCGAGACGTGGCTGCACGTTCCGTTACAGCCATGCTGATAAGATGCCTGTCATCTCGACTGCTAATGATACGAGGCCGTTGGGATCCAGCACGACGTTCCGTATTACCCTCCTGAACCCACCGATTCCATATTCTGCTAACAGTCATTGGATCTCGACCAACGCGAGCAGCAATGTGCCGATACGATAAACCGCAATCGCGATAGGCTACAATCCGACCTTTATCAAATTCTGATATAATTCGCATTTCTCCTCCTTACACGAGGCATCACAACAACGTTTCACTAGGCAACGCCGGTCAACTGCTGTTTGCGTATGAGAAATCGGTTGGAAACTTTCCTCATGTCAGCACGTTGTAGGTGTCGCCACCGGCGCCAACCTTGTGTGAATGCTCTGAAAAGCTAATCATTTGCATATCACAGCATCGTCTTCCTGTTGGTTAAATTTCACGTCTGTAGCACGTCATCTTCGTGGTGTAGCAATTTTAATGGCCAGTAGTGTATAACAACGACACTGGACATTTAGCTTGTGAAAATAAAAGTGTGCGAAGTTTGAACGATTTTATCGAAGTATAATAATGGACATAGTCTTTGTTGTAATATCTTTGAGTGACGAACTACAAAAATCACTGTCATGATAGTTGCCGTAATTGCTGAGAGTAATTGCAGGATCAACCCTCCTTTTCCCTCTATACAAGACGCAATCATTCATGATCATTTAATTATTATTGAACGTTGTTAATAAAAAAGCGAAAGTGATTTCTATAATTACGTGTTATTAGTAACTAGTAAATAACACCCAAAGACGTTATTAACTATCGTGTCTTCGGTAACACAGCAACAAATGAAGGGTGATCGACTGAGCAAAAAGTTGTCATTAATTATTATGAAAATCCGAGATTTAGCCACCGTTACAGTAATGATGTTTGTGGCTGCTGCATCTGAGGTACGGATATAAGGAACAGTAAGGCATATACAGTGGATAACAACATAAACATCGTACGTCAGAGAAGTCGAGGACGGAGGGCGGCTACAAGTACCTAAGTAAATGCGCTTGAGATTTTTCCTGTACACAAATCGCTGCCTCACGAAACTAAATCATAATTTAAAATCTCACAGTTGGTCAGTTGATCTGTTTAGATCCGAATGATAGGTTTAAACGCTGTTCTGATCACATCAGGAATTACTTAATAAATCAGTCTCTACCGGGAAACCGTCAACGATAGGCTCTCTTAAGCCCTGAGGCTTTTCCGTTTTATATAATGAAGGAAATAACTTCTTAGACACAATGAAGTGTTCTAATTACGAAGATGCGTGCTTCATAGAAATTTTCTGCAGTTTTGTTTAGTATCTGAAAACATCCTTCATTTTGATATGCAGAGTGCTCTCTGAAAAGATTTCTATAAAGCGCGTCTTGGTAGTCACTGCCGCTTTTGACCAGATGCAAATCATTCGAGCATAGGTCTCAAACTCTGAAGGAATAAGATCATCTCTTGTATTTGATAGTGACTCGGACTCCCTGGTATGGAAATGTCGTGTGGCTAGGGCCTCCCGTCGGGTAGACCGTTCGCCTGGTGCAGGTCTTTCGATTTGACGCCACTTCGGCGACCTGCGCGTCGATGGTAAGCAGCATTATCAATATCGCGTCTGAGGTAACGCGATCATCCAGCAGCTACGGTCCGTCACGGCTCCATAGATGGCGCAAGCCAGTTCGTTGGGTGCCCCGTGTTTTGCAGTTCTGCCTTTAAACGTGCGCGCGCGGTCACGTCTTGCACTAGCCTGTTTTCCTTTGAAGCCTTCAGACAGCGCCGTTTGACGCAGTGCTCGACTGTTGCTTGTTTAGGACTTCTCTCTTACGGTATCTATTCTTGACCGATCTTGCACGCTTACAATGTGCCGTACGAGTAACAAAGAGAACTTTCTCAACAGAACGTTCTCTGAGAATGTTCTCAATTTCGTATGACTAAAAATTTCGAAGCATGTTTTCTGACAAGGGAGCTCTCTCTCACTGCCTCCTTTCTTCCTTGAAGAGGTTCTCGGTATGCATTTTCGTGCCGCATCCGGCAGAGAACATACCCGTAATCTTACATTTCATTCAACTCGCTCAAACACGAAAATATTCAGTGAACAGATATGAAACTGGCATCAGTGTGTTCTAGAGGAGTTACACTGCATTTCGATTTTAGTTTTACGTGCGACAACAAATTATTTCGAAAAGTAAGGGGCAGCTCACGAAATGCGTTTTCTGACGACTTTATCGAAATTTCGACACGCGAGAAACTTTTTAATTTCGTAGTTATTTGAACACATTACGCAAACTAAATCATAAGGTACATTAAATATTCATCTTCTCCAATCTGGGACTGCCAGAGTTTTATAACACGAGATAGTGAGTGTGTGTGTGCGTGTGTGTGTGTGTGTGTGTGGGGTGCATACGGGCGCTCGACGGCGAGGTCATCACCTCGCAGGAAACGAATGTGGAAAAAATCAGTGGAGTGTGATCATACACTCTCAGACAACGCCAAAGTATTAAAGATGCTATACAACAGAATAAAATACAAGTGAAACAAGAAAGAAGTTAAAAGGAAGCCAGAGGAAAATGTCAGTGACTGGCCAATAACACGAGACAATGTTAGTTAAATATGTCGCATAGTAGTCTACACGAGCGACGAACACTTACGCGGTCGCCGTTGCGGTGTTGCTACGAGAAACAGGTAGCTAGGTTCGTAATAAACCAGTTATTAATTTTTGTGTTCTACCTGCTTATTTGTAACACAACAAAATATAAGATTTACGCTGGGACTAAACATGGTGAAGAACACCTCAGAGTTTGAGTGATATAGTTGTCTGTCGTATACCTAAAGTCTTTTCCTACACTAGTCTGAAAATCTGTCTCTTCAACAGCACAAAAATGTCTTCATTTTCACTTCGTTTCAAAGCTCGCTCCTCTTTTTTCATGCTTTTAGGGAAGGAATTCGTCACCGAAATAATGATTTCATTGTTAAACCTGTATAAACTACAACAGCTTCTCTCTTCGATATTTCTTCGAGTTACGTACATCCATTATGCCTTCTGAGCAACAGAAATTCTGCAATTTTTAGTAAAAAACTCGGTAAAACTTAAACTCACCGAAACTTACTCAGCTCGAAGTATGCTGCAGAGCTCACTTCAGAAACCGCTCTTGAGAAATTTCTCTAGTATTATTCTTACGAAATCGGAGATATGTTCTTCGCGTTGAGCAACATCTTCTGTAGTTGTACTCAACCTGAGAACATTCTCAAGTGAAGTATATCCTCCGACTTGTTTTATTCGTGTGAACCGGAGTATGTTCTCCGAAACTCACCTGAGTATGTTCTTCGAAACTCACCTGAGTATGTTCTCCGAAACTCTAATCATAAAGTACATTCTCCGTTTCATTCAAACGACCCAATGAACTTGCTGTGTTTTGAAATCAGCTCTAGCCAGCCGTTCTCTTCGGAAACTTAGCAATCCCCGACAAATCGCAACTGCTATTTGTTCCACCGGTCAACGCCTCACTCTGATACTGAACGTTCCTGCTTACGTCAAGTGTGATAGAAGAACGTCATCCTACCACACAGTTATATGTTTGCTGTGGTTTCACTAAATCACTATTTCGGGTGGTGGGGTGGTAACTTTACGTAGGATATCACCCATTTCTCTCCACCCTTGTCTAACTATGTAATTTACTCCATCTGTTTTGCCGTTGACATTACTTCGTCTTGTCGTCAACTAAACGTTAAAAGTCTACGGCCTTAATTCGTTCAAATATCTAGAAGTTTTGTTTGCCAATCACGGTACAACAATGTATTCACCTGCCTCATTATCTTCGCCATTACGATTCCTTAGGCTACAATTCTTCTTCTTCTTCATTTAAAGTTCAGGGAGTAGGCCCCTCGCCTGTTCCAATCACAGTGTAGTCGTCTTGTCTATGGTACTCCCATATCTTATATACGCGTGGTTTGTAGTTCACTGCTCGTTACGTTAGTGTTCCTTCTGCCATCATATAGGTGCATTCTATCTATTTTACTCTTTGTTTTATTAATTCGTTTACTGAATAAGTTCCCAGCTTAGTTCTGATGTCTACAGGTCTTATCTGATCTCTGAGATTGGAGCCCTTAGTGCATTTCATATTATTATTTCGTCTTGCTTTCGAATTGTCCGCGACTGTGCGTCGTATGACGAAACGGGTGTAGCCATTGTTTTACAATGTTTTATTTTTATTTCTTTCTGCATTTTTTTGCTTTATGTTCTTTGTATTGTACCACATATCAACTGAGTTCTGTTTAATTTATTCTGTATGTCATTTTCAAAGTGGTAGCCTAAATTACAACTTAAAATGAGAACTTTTTCTAAAAATGACTCTTTTGCAGTACGTTGGAGCGTATAAGGTCTTTTCCATTAAAAGACTTTCAAATGTGTGTGAATACCTAAGGGACCAAACGGCTGAGGTCATCGGTCCCTAGACTTAGACACTGCTTACACTAACTTTTGCTAAGAACAACACACACGCCCATGCCCGAGGGAGGGCTCGAACCTCCGGCGGCATTGGCCGCGCAATCCGTGACATGGCGCCTCTAACCGCGCGACTACTCCGCGCAGATTGAAAGACGTAATCGTAGTGTGTGTCAAATATTACAATTGTAGACAGTGCATGTGTGCTCTTGAGTCTGCTATTGCTGGTTGAGGAAAACTAGAAAATGTAATGGATGCTGACTTCAAGGAATGTCCAGCGGCATTTAGCATTAAATTGCAAAACTTATGCATCATTCAGCTTGAAAGCAGCAGCAGTTGCACTCCTCCCAATCCCCACCCTTACCAGCAAGTATTCAGAGTACCCTCTTCCAACTCTTAGGCGTATATTCAAAGAAAGTCCTAAAAACCTACTTGCGTAATGTTTCGTTACGATCTCGTGACAACCTTCGACTGACGGAGGTACTAAGTTTGATACTGATATCCCATTACATATTGGGTCGCCTCCATAGCCGATATCATGTGGTAGAACCGAAACTGGCAATGGAGAACCTTGCGCCAAGCAATTACGCGACCCCTGCCAGCAAAATTCAGACACTAGAACATAGACTTTTGCACAAACGCCAATGAACCGTGGAACTGGACAGTAAAGAAGCGCACGCAAGAATCGTGCAGCACCACATACGATTGTAACACACATTTTGAAGTCGACTAAGTGACATTTCCCGAACGACAAGTGTAACACTTGAAACTGTGAATGTTTCTTGCGCACCATTACCGGCCAAGACATCTAGGATTTTGTTATACACCTCTCAATATAACACAGTTAGATGATGAATCGTTTCCAGCACAAATGTCAGTAAATCTTACAGAACTATTCACATATATGAAGTAACAAGTAAGTGCGACGGTTTACAGATGTAGTGACTAGTCTCATGAACACAACGAAGAGGGGACGATCAGTATAAATTTTATCTGTTCATTATTATTTAATTAATGCGTACTCCGTTATTTCTTTAAAGGGACGTAATTCAGTTCTATTACATTTAAAAATTTCATTCTGAATTATGATGAAATAGAAAGCAAAGAGGTCTGTAACAGACTAGACATTGCACACACCAATATTCGGGGATTAAATCGTAAATGTATCCTCCGTTGCTGGAGCGATGGCAAGTTGGTGATCAATTGGTCAGATCTCGCCTCACCCACAGCTTTATTCGACAGGAGTAGGCTATGTCCCACCACCTGGATCCACCCTCTCCCTTCCTAGTTTGGTCATGACTTCACTTCAAAATTCACTCAACAGCAAACTGCGCTCATCAGGTACTTGACACGACTCCCCCATTATGTGAGTGAGAGATGCCGCCTTATACGAAGAAAGAAAACCTTCCTAATTAGGCAGCTAAACGTAGACCACGTGACCTCCCAGCCAACAATGCCAAACAACAACTTTGTTTAGGACATAATTTCATTTGTCTGCAATAATAGTTAACGAGTATTTCCTCGTAGCATTTAGTCTGAAATCGAGGGGGCACAGTGGTTAGCACACTGAACTCGCATTCGGTAGGACGGCAGTTCAAACCTGCGTCCGGCCATCCAGATTTACACTTTTCGGTGATTTCCCTAAATCGCTCCAGGCAAATGTCGGGATGGTTCCTTAACCTTGTGCTCTGTCTCTAATGACATCGGGACGTTAAACCCAGTCTTCCTTCCTTCCTTCCATTCAGTTTGAATAAGTAAACACTGCAAGAATGTGTGTGGCAGATATTTGTCTTTGTAATGCTTAGCTTAATTACAACTTTAAAGTGAATTTGTTGCTCTCGTGGATGACTAACAACACTTATCACAGCTTTCGTCATACAACTGAACATTTCTTAGCATGAAGTAAGTTAGTTCGTCGCATACTGACAATACAACGCACGGAATAAAAGTCTTTAATTTTTTTTATATACACACTGTGATACACGATTTATAATGTTAATTACAACTGAAATAAATGAGTCCTCTCCGGTATGTTAGCTTACTGTTCTTTATTAATACTGATGACCAGTACGAGAAGCATCCATGAATGACACTGACTTTATACGATTGCCTGAAATCCGACCCATTGGAGATTTGGATCGCTATTAAACAGCAGTAACAAGTCATTCAAACTATTTCACATTTATGGCTCACAGCCTACGCTACACTTACATCTTAGCGTCAATTTTGTCTCGTACTGATATTGTCTGCGCATGTGCATCTTTCCTTTCATGCAATATAATAGCTCATAAACTGTGACGTCCACAAAGAGACAGACCTTCCCTCAATACCCCATAATTTCCTATTCAAGTAAGACTTACTTACTATCCATATGTTGCACATCTGAGCTTGTCTTAACTAACAGAGGTGAGCAATAATAAATGTCACTACGAACTAATACCTAATCCTACAGGCACAATTGTTCATTTCATAAACCTCTGATTTTCAGCTTGAACTGGAGATGGCACCGAAATACAAGTTAACTTACTTCCCTGGAAAGGGTGTGGCTGAGCCAATACGTTTCTTGCTCTCATACGGAAAGATTGAATTCGAAGATGAACGATGTGATAAAGACAAATGGCCATCTTTGAAAGAATGTAAGTAAAAACTTATATCTTTCAATGTCTTGGCTTGAGACTATTCTTCTCTTCTCTTATCTGGCGCAGAATGAGGAAACTAATTGGTCTTTAAAAATACTGAAATTGAGTGCACTGCAAACATAGGAGCAATATAGTGCTGCATACCTAGGAGTGTATTTTGCTAATTCAGTAATTACAAACTCTGTGTAATAGAAGTGGTGGTGGTGGTGGTGGTGGTGGTAGTAGTAGTAGTAGTAGTAGTAGTAGTAATAGTAATAGTAGTAGCGCACAAAATGATGCTTAAATAATATACTACATAAATTAATTTCCTTATCGTTTCGATTGCAGTCAGTGAAAATAGAAATAAGTCGAAATATTACACAAAAGTGATACTGAGAAACAAAGAAACAAGTGTGTTGCATACTGGACGACTGTGCTAAATTGGGGCAAACTACAGGAAACGGCACATAAGAGGATAAGGAGTAAAAAAGGTCAAATGTACATATGGCTGGAAGTGCATTTCAAGGAGGTACACCCACTTGCTGGTGGAGATAAAAGATCTTCGCCAGTGCCCCATTATCAGCACCAAACAGGCAGCCTACCATCAGGGAAGGGGCTAAGCCACGAGATCGCGTGGAACATCCTCCACGATATTTGCCGCTATCTGTATCTTCTCAAACGAGTGCAGGCCTTATTACTTAAGGATGGTTTTCTCGCTGGTTCGTTACACCAGTCACCACGGTGTTGCGATTTCTGTCATACACCCTAGTCGACGATGAGGCTACCTTTACGAGAGACGGTATTGTTAATGTTTATATTTACCTGTGAGGTGAGGAGAATTCCCATGGTATGGTAGTAGCGAATCGTCAGCAGCGGTTCTGCTTCGGTGTGCGGGCGGGGATTACTGGCGCCCACCACGTGGGACCAAGTCATTCTTCCACAACGCCTCACAGTCGAGGCACATCTGCACATCTTACGTCCCCAGCTGAAAGTCATTCTTTCTTGATACGAAGAGAAATGTGGCTACTAAATGATGGTGTTCCAGCTCACTGACCTCTTGGGTGTAGTGTAATACACTAGTACACACAGTACCTTCCCGCTTCCCTCGTGTGCTCTTATGTGTGCTTTCAATCATTGAAACCTACTCTGTCAAAGACTTTTCATCTTCACCTTCAAGTTGGTGTACCTCTCTTGGAGCACAGTTTTGCTTCTTATGATATCAGGGATAGTTTCATGCAGTTTGTCCCCTTTTAGGAAAACCACCCTGTACATAGCTTGTAAGATCTTATTTAGAGAATTTTCACTTCAAATGACATGACATGACATGACATGACAGTGAGATTATAACAACGAACTGTGCTATTTTTACACGGTTATCTGCCCTGAAGTGATGAATGAAAATTTGTACAAAAGTTGGGTTCGAACCCAGGTCTCCTTCTCACTAAGCAGATGTGCTAAACACTACATCATCCTGGCACAATGGTTTTGCAAAATGACTCTGAGCACTATGGGACTTAACTTCTGAGCTCATCAGTCCCCTTGAACTCAGAATTACTTAAACCTAACTAACCTAAGGACATCACACACATCCATGCCCGATTCAGGATTCGAACCTGCGACCGTAGCGCTCGCGCAGTTACAGACTGAAGCGCCTAGAACCGCTCGGCCGCACTGGCCGGCACATTGGTTTTGCACAACTGCATGGATTCCTCTAATACGGCTCCCTCCTCAACCAAACTTTACAGTCACAGATTAGCCCTCTTGGTATTACACTTAAACTCTGCAGTTCTGCTCTAGTTTGGGGGTTATACTAGGTGGGCTCAGGTGTGAATGGGAACTTACTTTGAGGAAGGAGATGCGCTGAAGTAGTCCGTGCAGTTGGGCAAAGCATAGTGGTTAGCGTACCAGCGTAGTGAGCGGGAGACCCGGGTTCGGATCCCGAACTTAGAACAAATTTTCATTCGTAGCTTCAGTCTGCCTGTATACATCATAGGAGTTTGAAGAAGGACTCTGGAATAATATAGTTACATTTATTGTCTGCACGTTTTCTTTTGTAAGACACACCAGATTACCATATTACAACGAAGCTATACAATGCAAAATTTGCAAGGTTTTCTTCTTGCCAGAGACCTTGACATTTTTTATTTTATTGACATGAGCACATAAACCAGCGAGCCTTAACTTTATGACCACGTACTTCATAGCGTGTTTGTCTAACTCTGAAACGCAATACTGTAGCGGTTCTGCGTGACATGGATTCGACCAGTCCATGGTACGTTTCTGGAGGAATGTAATAGCAGATGTCTACGCACAGGTCACGCAAGAATCATAAATTAAGGGCTGGTGGTTAATGGTAGCGGAGCTGATGCTCTATAATGTCCCAGATGTGTTCCATTGGGTACAGGTCAGGCAAATCTGTTGGTCAAGACGTAAATGCTCGTCAAACCAGTGTAGCAATAATTCTGGCCCAGTGACATTGCTGGAAGATGCCATCAGGAGAGATCAAGCGTGAAGAGATGCTTGTGGTTCACAATAACGTTCATTTAGTCGACAGCTCTCATGGTACCTTCTGATACTACCACAGTTCCCTTGGAAGCCAAAGTGAAGGCCCACCAAAGCATAACACTGGCCCCACAGGCCTGCGTCTGTGGTAGGGTGCCTGTTTCGAGCAGCCGTTCTCCTGGTTGACGCCGTATCTGGACACAGTCATCTACCTGATCTAAGAAGTAATATGATTCATCCCTACAGACGAACTTTTCCATTGATCCATTGTCCAATCGCAATGATTCTATTCCCACTGCAGTGGTAACTGAGAGTGTCATAATGTGAATGTAGTAATGCATAGGAGTCGCCCGTTTTGGAGCATCATGTTCAACAACAGGCACTAAAGGGTGTCCTCGAAAGCACTTGTACCTGGTTCGGCATGATCCTCAGTCTTCAAATCCGCCACAAATCGCCGCGTCTCCTGCTTTACACAATGGGCAAGCCTCCGTCTCCATACTCTGTTGTGAGGCCACTTTGTCCAACACCAAGTTGCCTACTCGTGGACTCACCATCATTCAATTAGTTTCCATAGATGCTCTACACAGTACCACCTGAACAGCCAACCATTTCGCCATTTCTGAGAAGACGTTTACAGGCGCAAGGCCATAGCGATCTGCCCTTTGTCAAAGTCACCAATGCCTGTGGATTTCCCCATTGTCACTACAATAATTCCTCATTCGTCTCTCCTGCGTATATATTTACTGTACTGCGTCAGGAGTTCGTAACGTCACAAGGCGACATTCAATTTCGCGATGGGTATGGGTCATAATGTTTTAGCTCGTCATGGTACATTTTAGATGCTGCGACAAATAATTTACATGAGCAGACAGTATTTTTCTGAAGCACAATGATTTTGACTACTGCTGTTGTGGTGTCTCATATGAACAATGTCAGGTTTGAGTTACACTGCTCACACTTAAGTTTGGCGATTTTCTCCACTAAGAATACTAAAGTAAAACTTTAGCACATTACCTTTTGTTGATACTCGCACCATATTCAGAAATTACTTTGTTATACAAAAAGAAGGATTAACACCTGGATGTGTCAGGATTACAAAAGAACGCAGCGCCATACTTCTACTAGAAATGTTGCTAATATTTTTTTTTCTTTGTCAAGCAATGCCTTTTGGGCAAATTCCAGTTCTTGAAATTGATGGGAAGAAGGTCTGGCAGTCTATTGCTATTTGCCGTTACTTAGGCAAGCAAGTGGGCCTGTCTGGGGCTAACGACTGGGAAAATCTCCAGATTGATATGGCTGTTGATACAGTATCAGACATACGAATGAGTAAGTTTAATGGTTACATTCACTGAAAGATTTTGCGTTTCTTTATTTACATTTCACTACATGATATGGAAAATCGCCACTAACAACCGATATTAATCACAGGTAAACATAAATAAAAAATGTAACATCATAGCTCAGTTTTTGGAGTACCTTATTTGAAATTGTCTGAAGACATACATTTGTCAAATATAAAGTATACGTCACAGCTAAGCTGTAATTTTAAAGAAGTGTTTGAGTAATAAATGGTATGATGCTCATCTAAAATATCCTCGTTTGTACTGAGATATTATTTTTAAACTAGTTTTATAATTTTTAAGTTAAAAATTGCGAAGTATCTGTGCATCTATCATTTTAATATTTACTTCTGCTTGTAGAAATAGTAAGTCCTGCATATGAGACAGATGAAGCCTTAAAGGAAAAGAAGAAAGCAGCAGTCATAAATGAAAGCTTACCGTTTTTGTTGCCAAGACTTGACAAGTTGGTGAAGGAAAATGGAGGTTTTCTAGCAAATGGCAAGGTAAGCTGAAACAAATTGAAATGTATAAGCTATGGATACTGAAATAAGTTGAGATATCCTTTTAAATAATGCAGTTTCCTGGTAATTGGCACTGTTAAAATATGTGATGACGAAAATTATTGTATTTGGTAGTTTATCCACACACAGTGGACTCAATTATTCGCAAAAGAAATGGCAACATTTTTGTAGCATGTTTTAACTTATTTTAATACTTTTACTTTTTAAGGTAGATAGCAATACTGACACTATGTTGCCAATGTATGTGATTGTTCATAAACGCATCACTCTAGGGACCTAAAATTCTATAGTGCTTATTATATGTTTTCAGAATTGTCGAAAATTTATTTTGAAAGAGTGATTGTAGATGTTGTAGACTGACTTAGTACACATCAATTTTGTACACATTATTAAGAACTGAGGAATTTTCTGTTTGTATGCTAATGTGAAGGACTCGGTTTCAGCTCTCATGGGCAGACCTCTATTTTGTAGCACTGCTCGACGTCCTCAAGTTCGTGATTGGGTTTGACATAACAAAAGATTATTCAAACCTTTCTGCACTTAAAAATACCGTACTTGAAATACCAGCTATTAAAGAGTGGATTGCCAAGAGACCGAAAACTGAGACCTGAATGCAGTGTCTCAGTTTTATGTTAAATATGTGTTTGCTTACAAATTTTAATTGTTCTGCACTGAAGCATTCATTATGTATTGTAAAACTGTGATACCCCATTGTAAGTGCAAGAAGATATAATAAATTTTCTTCTGAAAAACGATATGTCAATACCTTTTTATTTATGTGACTCAGTCGAAAACATAGCACTGGAGAGTTTTCAAATGTATGGGATAAGTTTGGGAAATGTGCGTACTGTTTCTGGTTCACCCACAAACTACATTCTTGCTCGACACACAAAACCCTGAAGTTCTGTAGTTACACTTCATTTATACTAGTATCTATTTCTCCACAAATCTTTTGGGTTGTAGACTTCATCATATTGATGCATTTTAGAACATGACACAGTCTACAAGTCAGAGTTTTATGGAAATTCTGTCGTGGGAGGTCTACCAACTTGCTCATATCATGGAGGGATAGTGGTGGATGTATGGAATCCAATAAATGTGTATTAGTCTGAAATGTATGTGCGAGTGGATGTAGGTCAAAAATTCCTTCTATGAAATGTGAACTTGTATAGTCCATCTCATTAGAAGGTAAGTGAAATTTTAATTTTCATATTTAGAACTAAAGTACTGTAAACAAATATTCTCTAGGGTATGGAACTTATGAATCATAATTTTGTAGTGTAACGGATATTTCAACAGAAAGAAATCTGTAATAACTCTTTCAAAGTGATATTGTATTAAAACGTACCACTCATTCAGTACTAGGTAACACGAATTTTGAAACATGATATAACTATGATTTTTTACGTTAGTCGTTCTACAAAGTTTGTGTAGCTGGCGGAATACAGATGCTTTTGCTTCAAACAAAAAAGCTTTTTGTTGGGGAGTTCAGGTCTTCAAGATTCATTCAGTGTCATATAACACTACCTGAAATAGCTGTTGTTACTGGAGTATCTACATATAGCTGTGCCCAAGACGTGGGTATGAGTGGAATTTATTTTTGACTTATAAAGCTTCATTGTACACAGTTTCTGAAGTAGTATGACTGGGGACATGAACAAAAAGCCAGAAAGAGTTGGCCATGCAAAAAGCTGACTCTGAGATCCATGCCCGCGACACATACTATCTGGCATTGTGCTTAGTTTGTGGTCTGAGCATAACATAAGCTCACCAGAAAATGTACATGTTTAAAATAAAATGGTAAATTATGATGAAATATTCGGATTCATGGAATAAAAACTAGCTCGTCTGTGCTACTTTCCTTAAAAATTTCCCCTTCTATGGTGGTACGTTGGAAAAATGTAACTTTAATTCTCTATGAGGAAAGAGTTCTAATGCACGAAACTCTCGATCAGAGTTACGTTACATCTAGCTTTTGGAAGTAGTTTCCAAAGAGCAAGTTGAAGCCTGATGTTCACGTTTCTCATTGGATTCTTGAGCTGACAGAGTCCGCAGTATTTTAGTCACTGTAGTGTATTCAGAGTGACTCAATCAGTTTCTAACGTTTTTATTCGCAACAAAAAAGGAATGAAAATGTCATGAGTGGGCACACAAATCACAAATCAAAGGATATAAATAAAACCTAACGAAAGAAGCGAAGCAATTTCGTTGAGTTTTTAATATGCCAATTGAAATCAGTAACTCCATACATCCTAGCCAAATATTCACTCTTAGTTCCTGTTTGCAAAGTAGTATCCTGTCACTTAATTCTGTCACTGATGTAAACTTGACTGAGTTAAGTAAAACTATCAACACCATCTATTGGTCCTTCGGTCTCCTATAAAACTAACAGCACCATCTGTTGCTTCTTTGGTGTACTACAAAACTAATACTGCCATCTATTGGTTCTTTGGTGTACTACATCGTGATGATTAAACATCTGAACTACTAAGTCGAGCAGATAATTTTAGATAAAATTTTAAATTACGATATCTTTTTTCTCCATGATCCAGTTTTAATGGCATAAAGTTTTTATGTTGCCCCTAGTTATGCTCATGTTACCTGTGAAACCTTCATGAAAATCTCGTCTAGTAGTTTTAGATTTTAGTGAATTCAACCATCCGAACAAGACTGTTTACAGTTTTATTATTAGTAAACATAGGGTGGAGAAAAATTGTCATGAAATATTAACCCTGGATAGCTGATGCCAGTAGGAACCAAAATTACTAATGTTGTGTAGGTCGACAACGCACCATTTTTCAACTATGGAAACTTGGCACCAAGGACTCTGATGGCCTCTGATGTGAGGTGGAAACAAACAGCAAGACCTATCAGACATCACATTTGGGCAGTGACGGGGTTAGGGACATTTGTATGTGTGAACCGACAACAATAGCTCTGCAGGTCAACCAATGAACGGCAACAGGGCAATCCCACGACCAATCGGAGTGCGTGGCGCCAAGTTTCCGTAGTTTAAAAATGATGCATTGGCGACCTACACAACATTCGTAATTTTGGTTCCTGCTGGCATCAGGTATCCAGGGTTAAAATTTTGTGACACAATTTTTCTCCACCCTGTATAGATTTGAAGTATACAAATAGTCATATAACACAACAAATAATTTAATAGCCATACATAAAGAGCTATTCAAGCTTGTTTACATTTCTTCTGTGATTTAATTCAAAATATTTAAATGGTTTTTAAAAATACTGGTAATAGATATGTGACAAAGCCAATGAAATGCTTTGTTTGTAAACATTCATGTGGCACGGATTCTAGGTGTAGTCCTTCAAATTGGATTCAAAAGCCCTCATGAGGCTGAGAGGACCATATTCCAGAAGACCTGCCATATGCAGCAGATCTTCGGACATCTGCTAGTAGATAGCAGTACTAACCATCAGATGAGAGTTGATCGAACAACTAGAGATAATTGAAGAATTGTGAACTATACGAATCTTAAAAAAATTACTGTTATGATTATTTAACAGTAAACTTTATATAAACAACAGAAAATTTTAATTTCAAGCTTAAAAAATCTAATGATGCAATGTACTTAGCAGTCTTCCTTGGTATGATGGGTACCTATAGGGAAAACATCATGGAGACAAGGCGTTTGTGAGTACCCTATATCTTCTCTCGTCGATATATTCGCCATTCTTTGTAACATTTGGTCATAAACGTAACAATCTACTTTATTGCAGATTGTATTTAACTGTTTCTACAGCTACCGCTGGTTTAGCTGAGTCCAGCAATACTGAATAATTGTTGGCCATTGACAGTGCTTTGAGTAGTAGTGACTGTTGTTGCTTGGCATGGGCACTGACCATGTGGTGACCATGCCAGGACGTAGTTTTGTTCGAGTCCTCCCTTGGGCATGGGTGTGTGTGTTTGTCCTTAGGATAATTTAGGTTAAGTAGTGTGTAAGCTTAGGGACTGATGACCTTAGCAGTTAAGTCCCATAAGATTTCACACCCATTTTTGAATGTAGTTTTGTGGAAAAATCTTCAGATCCAGAACCTAATTGCCACTGTCAAGGTATGGTGAGTGATTTGAATTTTCAGCAGTGCCTCCATTATGCAATCAACATTGCACAGGGAAAAGGAACTGTTAGTTTGATTATAAATCACATGTACAGTGTACTTAATAGAATAAAACCGACAAGTCAAACTGAGGGTCATAGTGTAATAAATGAACAGGCCAGTGTTAATCTGGACAGTGTTTCTGTGGATCTCATTAATGAATCAAGATTAATTAACATAATTCAGATTGTAGTTGCAGCATAAAATGAAAAATTAGATTTGGGCATGAGGACTGAATTGCATGAGACAGGAAAAGACAATAATCATGTTGCAAATGTAGCCAAGGGTCATAACATATTGCAATTATTATAAGCACTGAAAATCAATCATCAAAAAATAATTGCAAATAATTGAAAGTTGGTCGCAAATTTGAACAAAAAGCTCAATAAAATCGATAAAACCCTTGATGATCATAAGAAAAATTTGAACAAAAAACTTGATGAACATAGTCAAAAGTTGAATTATACGTTGGATCAAAAGGTGATACATATTTGTAACGAGATGCAGGGCCAGTTCAATAAATTTATGAGGCATTTGCTGAAAAGCGCAATGTGCAACAATCTGAATTCAAACATAAGGCCAATACACATTGTCAACAGATAGAAGCAGATGTAGTTAAAAATACAGATCCTAGTAAATTCATAGTAGGAAATTGTAAAGTAGCTCAACTGGACAGTGCAATATTGAATAACAAGGTAGTTCATGCTAAAGATGCATACAAACAAAAAAAATACGTTATTAAAGTAGTATTGAGTCTGCAACAACAATGTTCTGATTTAGAATAAAAAGTACGGGAACTGGAAGAAGCTACGAAGACTGTGAAAATTTACTACATGCTGCATGATAAGAATACAATCAAATAAGAAATAGACACTCTAAAGCCTGAAAATCGTAGTGCAGGTTGTTGTACAAACATTATAGTCTATAACATGCTCAGGCAAGGACAGTTTAAGGAGTCTGAGCCAAGCAGACAATTACATCCAGTTGATTTCATGAGTCTGAAAAGACAAATATTTGCGTGGAACACTTAAGTGCAGGGGCAGGAACATGGGGAAACAGTGTGTCCGATCAGTACACCACATTTGCAGATTTCGAAAGTGTGCTTCTGTACAATTATTGGTCATGAGAGAAACAATGAAGTATCAAAGAAAAATCATTTTTAGTACACAACTCACAATTAGTGTCGTCACAAAGGGTCAATGCGTTAAGGTTCTTCGTAAGCACTGAGGTCAGAATAGTTATCTGGACACCCCCATTAGCGATGATGATCAGGGTGGAATTTTGATAAAGCACTGTCTGTGAAAAGTAAGAAAATAGTAAGCTTCGCAGTCATTTGATGATTTGACGAGCTGTTACGAGTTGCTGGTCATTTAGAAGAGACGGATAATGAAGCAACACAGGGTGAATCCGAGCACGGCACAATAAGTCTCGTACGAACGTAATGATGATCGTTTTCGAAATGATATGAGAGAGAAAATGGTTCTTAGGACCAGCACGGGCCACAAGACAGTAAATAGATACTGATCACGTACACCACGAGAACGAGGGAACTCTGATTAACTAAAGTTAGTTTCGGACGAGGGAGCATCTTATGAGTATTGTCTGCAAACATAAATAACTTTTTAAACACGCACTCAGGTATTATATGTATACACAGCGTTATTTTTTCCTCAATGTACAAACTCTACGGACTGATCGATGAAAGGATATGGAACAAAAATGTCTAATGAACTTACGTCCGGAGGTTGCCATGCTAGAGAACACTTATTCAATCATACATTGTTACAGACACTGCGGCCTAATATGAGCTGTACCATACGGCTACAGTTACAGTATGTGTTGACAATGGTTTCCATGTTCCTCAATGCATGTGTGTGTACATGCCGTAGCATGTTTCGTCTCATGCGTTCACATCGGCCAGGCTGCATCCGAACAGTCTCAAAGGCAGCAGGAATACTTTGCTCCAGTGTCTCCACATCTGGATGGGTTCTGTATACACGATGCTTTTGAGATGGCCCCATAAACAGGAACCGCACAGGTTGAGATCCAGTGAACGAGCAGACCATGCAACTGGACTCACGCGTCCGATCCATCAACAAGAAAAGACACGATCGAGATGCGTCCGAACGTTAACGGCGAAGTGGGCTGGAGCAGCATCATGTAGCAGCCACATAATCCCTCGAATCATCGATGGCACTCTTTCCAGCAGGGGAGATAAAGTCACCCACAAGAAACGCCGACAGTTCCGGCCTGTTAGGCGACGTTGAGGGAATACTGGTCCCAAAATACAGTCACCAATTATCCCCGCCCACACATTCCGGCTGCAGAAGATTCGCTGTCGCCATACCGTGGGGGTTCTGCATACTATCCCTCAGATGACTCTTATGAAAGCTGAAGATATCACTGTGTGTTAAGACGGCCTCATCTGTGGATAGAACGGAGGCACAAATCCCATAATAGTTGTTGCCTGGTGAAGAAACCAGTGACATAACTGCTCCCGATGTGAAAAGTTAGTCGCTAACGAGCCCTGCACACGCTGTAAGTGAAAAAAGGTAGTAACAATAGTCATGGAGAATGTTCCTCATGGACGTCTGGCTTGCCCTGTACTGGTGGGCCAACTACCTGGTACTGACACAATGGACACCTTCCACACTGTTAATCACATTTTCGCCCAAGTCTGGTGTCTGAACATTTCAGGTACGTTCTTCATGATTTCCTGCTTCTTGAAACGACCCTGTCTCAGGCAAACGGCGAAACGCTGTTGCAAACATTGAAAGCTGTGGTTGTTGTCTGTGGGGGTAGGTCTCCTGATATAATCTTGCTGCTCACCACATATTGCCATTTGCCTTTCTGTAAGTAAACACCATGTCGGCAAGTTTCTGTAAGTAAACACCATGTCGGAAAGCTCTCGATCCTAATATAGAAGCATTGTGTAAAATGCTGTATCACATCCGCTACGAGTTGAATCAGCAACAGAAGTGGACCGGACACAACATTATCAATCACCATGGCAGAAGAGGGTTCTAGGGCATGACATATGAGGAACAGTACCACCCTCTAGGAGGAAACATACTGCATACTGTAATTGTGACTGCATGGTACAGTGTGTATTAGTCTTTAGTCTCTGTAACAATGATTGAATAAACGGTATCTAGCATGAAAACCATACATTTCCAGACATAACATCATTAGACCTTTTTTGTTCCATATCCTCTCACTGATCAATCCCTAGAGTTTGCATACTGTGTAAGAAAAGTCACCATACACTTCCACCCATCTTCTGGCAAATCATTCATCATGAAGCCATAGTTTTTAATCTTCAAAGAGTGGTGATGATATGCTTGTGACCTTATTGTCATTGCCTGGCAAATGAGAGTGCTTACTCATTCCTTCACCACTAGCATTAGCACACTCAGACTGATGCTTCATACTGATGCAGTAGTAGCCATCAATGATGATCGAACTGAAGTAGACAGGAGCTGTTCTGCGCCATCATGTTGGGAGAATAATGCTGGTGAGGCAACTGCCAGCTTGTGCATAGCCTTGTGATCGGAAGTCAGCTCAGGGATAAATGTGTAATAAGCAAATAATATTATGCCGATGTCTATCCCAACGTGTTGATGATAGTGCAACTGCCATCTTGTGCATAACATGAGCATATATGTGTTTATAGAAAACTATGTAATATTTCACCACCACCACTTAGCTGTGTATGTGAATGAAAGTCTTCATATGTAGTACACATATTTAACATCATGTTATGTAATATTATGTTGACAGGTCATTAGGCTTTTTTCCATGTTTGTGCAAAAACATACAATATTTCACTGCCTCTGATTGGTTGTGCACATTGTCGTGCTCGACAAGTTTATGGATATATAATACTACGCCAGAAGACGTGTATTTCTTTATGTGGAACCAATAGTATGCTGACATAAAGCTGCCAGCATATGTCTTGTGTCACTTTCTGATATATGACACACTACAAGTGTCCATACTTGACAGAGTGTTTGTGTGATTGGCGCAGATAGCCACAATAGCTCGAAAGCTGGAGGCATGCACCAAAGCAGTGCACAATGAAGCATGTTATTCATAGAAATACTTTTTTGAATACGAAGATAGTTAGCTGCATAAATAAGTACATAGTTTTAAAACACAATGTCATTTTTTGATAATGCGACTTAGAAGTATTTGTACAGTATCTGAAGCACACGCATAAGCACTGTTGTCATCACCATACAATTGCTTGAGTCTTCAAATTGATGGAGACTTGTGCTCTTCAAGATTTTGAACTGATTTGTTTCTGAAGATTTCACACAGCCACAGCACTTTTTATGGCCTTTAACGTTAACTACACTGTGTGTGTGATTATAGTTTCTGAGTGATGCCACCATATTTTCATGTGAAATTCCCTCAGCATCCTATCACTTCGCATGCTGAAACTACGTCAACCACGCAATGGTAAGTCGAGTCCTAGCATGCTGTATTGCACTAAACAGTTTGGGTGAAGTGACGACTGTGGAATACTTTGTTAATGCTTATCCAGCGTTGGAGTATCAACTGAATGCAACATCCTTAACACAAATTGTCCAATCATAAAACCCCTTAATATCCAAAATGATATTGCACTCTGAGGTGTCATCGTGAAACACTACCACATGTGATAGAATACCTCTACATTTGTACCACACATGGCATGATTCATGTGAGAGTTGAGCAGTTTACAAGACACTCACGTAACAATAATGTATATCCTGGGGTGCCTGGATGTAAGTTTTGTGATGATTCAAATTCAGTATATATGTCTACAATTCAAGTTTTCACTGCCTCATTTTGTTTCGAACAATCCGTCACCACTAAGGATGCCAGTTGTTTAAACTTCTGTGGGCTGTGCAAGCATCTGAACCCATTATCAGTCCCATAGTAAGAAAGCTAAAAGTCTGCAAACATGTCATAAAATAGACAATACATGTCTCTATACCTGTCAAGCTGCAAGTTATCGTATAAAAAAAGACTCGAAATTCAGGAACACTCCTGCATTGGTTAGCGTACAGTTATCAGACATGTTTGAATTCTTTTTCAGTTTCCCCTTCCTATCTGCTTGGGCAGTCAGAATAATAAACCTAATTTGTCTAGTTGAACTGCTGTCTTAATTGTCCACAAGTGTCCGGATGTTGTCGGTAGGATCTGATGCTTGACAGGTTCCCTGAACAGAAAGTTGATCGCAGCTTAACAAGTGTATTAAACATACGTAAAGGTTCAGACGCTCTTTGTTTGATACAGTTATATGAATTGTACGGAGTATTCCCATACCAATTTACTCATCACAATTTCGTTTTCTTCTTCTTTTGCTTCTTCAATTTACAGGTTATTATCTGTAGTACTCTGAATCACAATCGGCTGCATTTATTATCTACAGTGAACCCCATTAAGATTTGGAACAGAACATACACTAAAGTGGCTGCGTTATGTATACACATTCAGATTGTCAATATTGTATGATCCAGGGGGTATTTCCACAACTTTGGCACTTTCTAAGAATTTTTTTTACCTAGGTGATATTAGGTATGCTGTTGTCGATCAGTGCAATACTCCACTCACCCTTGCTTCGAACTGTCACGGAGAAGTAGTTCACTCTTGATACAGACGAACGTTATTTTGAAGTAAGGATGTACAACATCACATCTAAGCCTCAACTGATGTGGTGATGTGCATGCTGTTTGTTTTTACCCAATCGTTAGGAGAAACATGCCTGCAGAGAGATGAATTGAAGTCTTCGTAGTGTCGGAAATTTTCTTTGTAAACTACTGTTGCAGTTCTCCCTGTGCTTTTAAATTGCCATACAAGTCAAAGTAGTAGAAGTCACCTCAGTTTTCCTTAACATACACAACCAAGTAGTCCCGTATCCTCCTGAAACATATAAATTGCTGACCTCACATTCTTTGGATTTCTACATAATCTTCGGTAGTCTATTCTGCATAAACACTCCACGAAATCTTGGGAGTTTGACTCTTCTGACGAATTTAAGCAGATCTGCATTTGTACATTCTTTTCTGTTCAGGCTACGGCAGCTGCGCCTTCTGTTAAGAAGCCAGTCGCTGATAGTCTCACTAGAAGAGGAATTAGAAAAAGAATAATTCTACCAGATGCCTTAGGTAATGGCAGAAGCCTAGGTGTTTAAGACATATTCTTACTCCTTTATGCTTCAAGGCATTTTTATCCACTGCTACTGCAGTGGTTTTTTTAAAATGTACCGCAGATTTTTTCTTGTGCTTATTTAGCAAGCGATCAGCTACGTTCATAATCTGTTGGAAATTCATCCCAGAATCCAATTTAACTTTGGCACACAGTGCTTTATCAATTGCGAAATCTGCAGTACATTGTCCTGTGCCTGTTTCCTTTCTTAGATGAATTTGTTTGGCTTTAGCAGATAAAATATGCAATATGACGATCTTAACTTGCAGCGTACACAACACCGTGCTCCTTGCAAGTGTTGCCTAGTATATTAATACCCTCATCACCATAAGCCAGATGCTTTTTCAGCTTCACTCGACGTCCACAGTTGTTGTATCCAAGGATAAGCAAATCAACTGGCAACTTATCAAGAATACCATCGCCAACTCTGTTGATGCCCTCCCTAGTATTCATGTCAATCTACTGTTTGAGGTATGGGTTTCCTGTTGAATACCATATCGTGAGCGTTCACCCATCCGTTGTGCTTTGATGAAAATCTGAGCTACTTAACTTAAGCCTTGTTCCCTCATTATCTTATTATGTGCACTATCACGAACATGTCTGGTTCAGAGCTCTTTTGTAATTCTTATGCTGCTCCAGAAGCTCTATAATGAACTAAGATTATCGAGTCTCTATTACAAAATAGAGAATTTTATGTTGTCCTCAATGGAAAAAAGAGCAGATGGAGAAACCAGAAAAATGGTCTGGCCGAAGGAAGCGTACACCAACGACCAACCGATGCCTAAACATATAAAACATTTTCTATATTCGGATGACATGGCAATTACAGCACAGAAGAGAACCTTTGAGGATGTAGAACAGAAGCTGGAGAAAGCTCTTAGAGAAATGTTAGAGTATTGTAAAAACAACTTTCTTAAGCCAAATCCGTCCAAAACTCAAGCCAGCGCCTTCCACCTTCGATCCTGGCAAACTAACCGTAAACTTAACGTCTCTTGAAATAATATCACACTGGAGCATACTGACAAACCAAATTACCTGGGCGTGGTGCTCGATAAATCTCTGACATACAGGTACCACTACGAAAAGACGCAACAAGAGGTAACTGCCAGAAATTGTATTCTGCGGAAATTAGCTAACAGCAAATGGGGTGCTAAACTTTCCATAGTAAGAACCACTGCACAAGCTTTATGCTTCTCTACAGCCAAATATGGCTGCGCAGTATGGTCCAGATCAAGACCATGCAAAGAAGGTCGACTTAAGTCTTAATGAAACATGTCGATTAAGAACGGGATGCATGAAACGTACTTCCCTATCAAAACTACGTAGAGCTGCCGCGTTTGCGAATCCCAACTCTCGGAGAACATCACATGAATTCACAGAGAGGCTCAGACAAATAATTAACGATCGACGTCCCCTTTCTGGCAGTAAGTGTAAACCCAGGCGGTTGAAATCTCGTAAAAGGCTCTTAGCCACGATAACAGAAGAACCACCAGCTGATTACCCACCTGCGCTGGAAGTGCCCGGCGAATTCAGCACAAACTGGAAGACATGGAGGACACTGCACCGAATAAGGACAGGGGTGGCCCTAATGAAGACAAATATGATTAGATGGGCTCCTGGAACCACGAATGGTTGTGGCGCTGGGCAGGATATGGAGCATCTGCTCGCCTGGCCAAACTGCCCTTATAGGTGCAACCCCGACAATTTATGGCTATGAAAGAAGCCCTGGACGTGGCTCTATACTGGACTGAAAGATTGTGACCTCGTTTCCGGACACTAAAAAGAAAGAAAGAAGCTTACGTGTAAAAACTGTCCCTTAAGATTGTTCTTGGGTTTGTGTGTTGCATTTAGGGAACTCTAAATATCTCCATTTACCGTGTCAGGTAGGTAAGACGTCCCAAACGCAGTTTTATATTTCGAAATGTGCTCTCAATCACCGACAATGAATTTATGTTTGCACGGATCCACCATATTAATACACATATGTGCGGTAATTAGAAGCTCATTATTATGAACCTCAGTTGGTCTCATTTCTATTGCGCTGTGAGCAGTCTGATTACACTGCTCAGTTGTTTGCAGGAGAATGCCTAGGCATTCATATGAACCTCGAAGATTAAATCTCATCCATATATGACTTTTTATCATCTTGGATTGATTGACTATTCCATCCATTCTTGGTACAATATTTTATATATTATGAGTGAAAGACACACAGCACTGATGTAATATTCTACAATATTTAGCATATTTATATTGTAGAATATTACACCATTGTTCTGTGTGTTTCACTTATAATTTTATTATCTTACTCAAACATTCCACAATATTTGATTTCATGTGAGAGAATGCTGAGTAATGTTATATTCTGTATCGTTCCAATCCTGACTTCAAATACCTATTGCAACATTCGCCTCCACGTTCGGTTGTCATGACAATGGTTTGTACCCATCTGAAGTGATTGTGACACACCTGCGCAACTTCCTTCCTAGTCTTTGGTTTCATAGGCAGAGGCCATACAAATTTGGAATATGTATTTATGACCATTAAAATATATTTCAAGCCATTATTTTCATTGAATATTGTTTCATATCTAAGAGATCCGCCTGCTATAAATCATCCAAATCTTCTATTCTCACGAATCTATGTGGAAATTTTTTGTGCAGAGGTTTGTTGAGTTAATGAATTACTCCGTAATTACTCAGTAATGTGTCTCTTTAAAAGCTCTGAAATGACTGATGTGACTTCCCTCGTGTGAGCTGCATTCCCTTCGGCATCTGAAGCTTTAAGCAGTCATAGTCGCTAAAATCGTAGGTGGAGTGTTCAATCTTTTATGCTGAATGCCATTAACCTCATTCGCTCTTTGAGCAGCAATTAACACGGGTCCTAATAATGTTCTTGTGTTTACTACTGTTTGAGACATTTATTCATCCATTTGGCGTGTTGGTTCGCCGATGTGCGTTAATCATACATAATATGTGAGCATACGTTTTTATCTCTTTTGGAAAATACTTGCTTGGGTTCAAAATTTTTAAGAGTAGTAGGTTAATTAAACCTGGAGTTCTTTCAGATTACTTATTACCACTCTCCACTTCATACTCAGTTAAATGTATAGGGTGCTCACCTAACATATATTGTTTATCCCTTCTGATGCCATACGTCCCGTCTAACTCATCATCACTGTGATGGTTAACGAAATTGGTAATAGCGATGCTTCATTTTCTTTTCTACCTCTTCTGCTTCCATCCTTAGCGCGTGAGAGCGTTCTGAGGCATCCAGTTACTGGTTTAAACATTTCCTAGAAAGAATAATCTTGTTGTAGCTGTCCTAACACGAGCAGTCATAATTCATGGTGAACAGCCTTCCGTGCCTCTATAAGTTTATGTTTTGTCGGCATGCCGTTGTATACTAAATTGGTTTGGAGATAGTGGACAAGTAGTATATATTCTGAGACTACTTGTGGTTACTGGAAGCTACATTCATATCTGTAGCCCTGATAAAACTAGGCATTTGTTTGGTACAGTACCTATGAAACATAAATTCCTCTGAGTTTCATCTAATCGACCATCACTTAAATTCCTAATGGCTTACACATTACTGAAAAAAAAAATACGTATTTGATTTGGCTTTCCACTACAACCACGTTAAGTATGAATACGGTCTTTGGATTCACTTTCACAAGTGGTGGAAGATTGTAAGTAGGCTGTTTATGTTTTCCCTATGTAAGTAGGCTGTTTATGTTTTCTCTATGTAAGTAGGCTGTTTAGGTTTTTTTATTGGTAACGCCACCTCTGTATGAAAATCACTGGCTGTGCTGTGTGCAGTCTGTGGCTGCTTTGCATTGTTGTAATACTCGCCATTGTAGTGTTAGGCAGCTGGCTGTGAACAGCGCGTAGCGTTGCGCAGTTGGAGGTGAGCCGCCAGCAGTGGTGGATGTGGGGAGAGAGATGGCGGAGTTTTGAAATTTGTCATGAACTGCTATATTTATATATGATGATATCAAGGTAAATACATTGTTTGTTCTCTATTAATATCTTTCATTTGCTAACTATCCCTATCAGTAGTTAGTGCCTTCCATAGTTTGAATCTTTTATTTAGCTGGCAGTAGTGGCGCTCGCTGTATTGCAGTAGCTTGAGCAGCGAAGATTTTTGTGAGGTAAGTGATTTGTGAAAGGTATAGTTTAATGTTAGTCAGGGCCATTCTTTTGTAGGGAATTTTGGAAGTCAGATTGCGTTGCGCTAACAAAATATTGTGTGTCAGTTTAAGCACAGTCTTGTAGAAATTGTTAATAAGGGGACGTTTCATATGCCTTTTCCGTAGCACAACAATACGTTACTGTACAGTACTTTCTTCATCACGGCAATAAGCGTAATAACTAAGACATTTATACGCAAAGCATTTCACTTTTGTGTATTATGAGGTAAGTACATTGACTTCTGCAGAATTTAGCTTTCGGAGGACGATAACTACGACACTTCCACACAGATTATGTTGCAACAAGACGCACATTTGGCGCTACAGTACACGCATTTGAGTGATTAATTTTGTACTTAAAACATTTATTTTTAAAGATTTTTTGAATTACAAAGAAAGTTTTCCGTGATACATTTCATTCCATTGCTGTAATGTGTAACACCTGAGGGTATAATTACATTAATCCTCATGGGGGTACACGCTTACTTTGTGTACCATGTGTGTGGCAACCACAAGGAACCCTAGCTAATATGGTATTTGCTTATACAACTTTACACATCGGTACTATATTTCTCTAACACATAAATTACACAGCTATCTGATCATTTAACTGAGAGATAAACATTTTTTTACTACATCAGTGACACATGTTTACGCAATACACAGTTGGGTAACTTCACACTTATGAAACTGTATTTTGTCTGTACTTTGTAAACTGTTCATATTTTTTCGGAATCATTGTGATACTATGAGAGCTTTGAATGATGTATTTGGTAAGGGAGCATGATTTTAAAGTACGTTTGAGGTAGATGACACTATTGAAATGAGCAGAGAATTTTTTTTAGGTTTTGAAATTATTGGAGGAAGCTACGACGATTTTGAGATTTGACTGAGGTGTTATGATGTTATTATTACGACGACGATGTGTACTATGCTGTTGAGATATGTTTATGATCAATAAGATGTTGCTACCGTATATGAGGAATAAGAAGTATGTTGGAAACCAAGAATCGTACTTTAAGAGTTATGAAATGTGCTTAAATGCGTGACTGTATCACAATGCTGACGAATATTTTATTTGGACACTTATATTTATAGGATTTTCTTTCTACAGATTTGCAACGCTAATTCTTGACCTGTGAAATATTTTTATGTGAGACTGTCACTGTAGCGGAAACTGCTGTCGTAAATATTTCCGTAAGAAAGTTAAGTGACCACCTGCACGTAATGCGTCGTGGGCACCCAGCTGTGTCGGATGCCTGGAGAGAGGGCCATTGGCGCGTGCCTTTCAGAGCACAGGAAGGAAAAAAAAAGGAGGCCATTATCCTGGCCATTGTCATTCCTTTAGAGAAAGCATCGCAAATACGACACGCTAATTACTTGGAAACATATCGTACTTTCTGATATTTACTGAAATGCCTAATGAAATGACAAGAAATAGTTTGTCTACACACCTGACTACGACTACTGTCTTTCTAGATGAGAGATTTTTTTACTACTTATGAAATACCACATGACTATTGAACGATGTTCTTACGCTTTGCTTTGTACATAGTTGCTTATTTCATTTGATATCTAGTTTCTAGCTGCACTGCAGCATTGGTTAAAATAAAATTTTATAGATGTACTAATATAAATATTTTCTGTCTACAGATCGAGTATATAATAATTTTTTTCAAAAAAATGAGGGAGCACAAAGCGACATTTACCTTCACAGGAACTGCATTCATAATTTTCTTTTCAAGTACTTGGTAATTTCTTTTGTAGAATAAATTGTGATGCATCACTCTAGTGTTAAGATGTGACATAGGTATTAGACATGGCCATTTTTAGTGTAATAATTTTTTCTGCTTGAGCTATGTCATGTTTTGATATAAGTTATTACATTTGCTGCTGCTAGCTTTGCCAATCTGTATTTTCTGTCATTGCTGCTTGTGTTAATTGTTTTGTGCTGCTACATTGCCTCGTCCCTTAGTTTAGCATCTGAGCTCAGTAGATTTAAGTTAGCTTAAGATGGGGTAGGCTATATGAGAGAACGAGATGTGATGAATTGGAAGAAATGCATTGAGAAGCTATAAGAAAATGGTTTGGCCAAAAAAAGTATTTTGAAAGAGGATATGAGCAAAAAAGTAGGATTTAGGGACAACAGGTTTACGTAGGATTTTCTTGGAAATAAATAATGAGGTAAGAAATATGTGAACATATAAATACAGAAAGCATGCTTTGATAGGATTTTTTTGGTGGAAACAAATTTTGAAATAAGACGAAAGATCTATGGAATGAAGTTTTAGGTTGGACTGCAGTACCAAATGTTACACTGAAAACAAACCCTGCCCTTTCCTTTTTGTGTTATCCCACTATATGTTTGTGTACCCTTGTGTATTTGTTTTCTTCCTGTCTCTGTGTACTGTTTCATAGAACTTTTTTCTCTTCTAATACTAAGTTACATTCACTATGATGAGGAATACTGTTATCCTCAAATACAATTGGCATTAATAATGTGTTATTTACTTTGTAAAGATGTTTAGACATTATTTATTCTGTTTTGTGTTAATGCTCATGTGTGAAGTTGATGTTTCGAAAGTTATTCGATCTTTTATGTATGTACTCATGTCATAATTCCTGTAACACTGATGTATATGTCTATTTCTATTCTTTTGTAAAGCCTGTACTACAAATGTTATCTGTATTATTATGTTCTTTAATGATGTATTTTGTACCTTTGTAATCGTATTTTCATGTTGTAAATTTATAAAATAGTAATTGACACCAGTTCATCTTATTATTAACTTGTAAGTTACATTTCACTGCACACGTTTCTGTTGGTCATAGTATATGGACAATATGTGAGAAGTAGGGACTGTTAGTGTTTGCACGTGTGTTAATAATTCAGCAAGGGACTGGATAACAGCATTGCTGGTTCTAAGGACAATTCCAAAAACTTTGTGAGTGCACAAGTGGTGGTTTATGGACTTGCTATATTCTCCGCAAGACTCTTCGATGGTGAATGTGCACCTGCACAATTGCAACAGATGGCTGCTGGCCATCTCTACAAGGACTACAGTGGGTCTGCACCTCTGGTGGCCCACCAATACCATTATCTCTACAAGGACTACAGTGGGTCTGCACCTCTGGTGGCCCACCAATGCCATTATCTCTACAAGGACTACAGTGGGTCTACATCTTTGATGATCCATCAATACCATTATTTCTACAAGGATTGCAGTGGGTCTGCACCTCTGGTGGCCCACCAATATCGTAATCTCTACCAGGACTACGGTGGGTCTGCTCTGTGATGACCTACCTACCAATATTCATCAAAACTTCGACTGACTCTGCAGTGGGTTTGCTCTGTTGTGACCCAATACTTGTCTGCATGTCGAGAGTCAGCACTGTCTTTCCGTTGGAAGGACAACACTACTTCTTCAAGACTGCATGGAAATCCACTACTTCCGTGTGCATTTTCTTCTACTGCTCAGACTTTGAGAAAAACACTATATTTACCGTAATGAATGATCAGGACTGTCTTTATGGACTGTGACAAAATTTTAGCTTTTGACCAACGTTGTATCAATAAGTGTGTGCATTTGATATCTTTGTTATTGTAATGATGAAAAATTTTTTCAAATCTGTATTGGGCACTGCCCAAACCAATTTGTAAAATTTTTTGTGGGGTGCATGGGGGCTATGTAAGTAGGCTGTTTATGTTTTCCCTATGTAAGTAGGCTGTTTATGTTTTCTCTATGTAAGTAGGCTGTTTAGGTTTTTTTTATTGGTAACGCCACCTCTGTATGAAAATCACTGGCTGTGCTGTGTGCAGTCTGTGGTGCTTTGCATTGTTGTAATACTCGCCATTGTAGTGTTAGGCAGCTGGCTGTGAACAGCGCGTAGCGTTGCGCAGTTGGAGGTGAGCCGCCAGCAGTGGTGGATGTGGGGAGAGAGATGGCGGAGTTTTGAAATTTGTCATGAACTGCTATATTTATATATGATGATATCAAGGTATATACATTGTTTGTTCTCTATTAATATCTTTCATTTGCTAACTATCCCTATCAGTAGTTAGTGCCTTCCATAGTTTGAATCTTTTATTTAGCTGGCAGTAGTGGCGCTCGCTGTATTGCAGTAGCTTGAGCAGCGAAGATTTTTGTGAGGTAAGTGATTTGTGAAAGGTATAGTTTAATGTTAGTCAGGGCCATTCTTTTGTAGGGAATTTTGGAAGTCAGATTGCGTTGCGCTAACAAAATATTGTGTGTCAGTTTAAGCACAGTCTTGTAGAAATTGTTAAAAAGGGGACGTTTCAAGATCACTGCTTATGCTGAATGTCTGGTAGAATATTACATCAATGCCGTGAAAAATCTCCTACAATACTAGTATTTGGGCTGAAATAGTTTTTCTCGGAAATGTACGTATCTGGTGGAAGCAGATCGCCTCAGGATGTATTAACAGTGACAGAAAAAGTTTAGTCTTCTCGCAGTCTGATAATTCAGCAATCAAACCACGTACATTAGCAGGAAGTAACAAACTGTTCTTCATCTTCTTGTCCTGGTTTCCAGTATCATTACAATACAAGTCAGATACTACAAGGCCATGGTGACGAGGGTGTTTCGTACACTCAGCTTTGGTGATGACTCTGCATTTACAGTAGCATACAGAGAACCATATAGCAAAAAATGAAAAATACGCACAACAAAAAATGGTTCAAATGGCTATGAGCACTATGAGACTTAACATCTTAGGTCATCAGTCCCCTAGAACTAACAACTACTTAAACCTAACTAACCTAAGGACATCACATACATCCATGCCCGAGGCAGGATTCGAACCTGCGACCGTAGCAGCCCCGCGGTTCCGGACTGCAGCGCTAGAACCGCACGGCCACCGCGGCCGGCATACGCACAACACTTTTTTGTTTTGTATATTTATAAACTCCTACATATGGCAGGGTATATGAAGAGACTTAAGTAAGATCGTGATTCTGTGCCTACACCTGGCACAGATGGTTCATTCACTACTACGGACATCAGTGTGCGACACGAATAATCGTGAGCGCTGCTGTCAGCGTTCCTCCGAGCCATAATCCGTAGGTAGCGGTCATCCACTGCAGTAGCAGCCTTTGAGCGGCCTGAGCGAGGCATGTAATCGACAGTTCCTGTCTCTCTGTATCTGCTCCATGTCCGAACAACATCGCTTTGGTTCACTCCGAGACGTCTAGACAGTTCCCTTGTTGAGATCCGTTCCTGGCACAAAGTAACAATGGGGACACGATCGAACCGCCGTATTAACCGTCTAAGCGTGGTTGAACTACAGACAACACGAGCCGTTTACTTCCTTCCTGGTGGAATGACTGGAACTGTTCGGATGTCGGACCCCTCCGTGTAATAGGCGTTGCTCATGCATGGTTGTTTACATCTTTGGGTGGGTTTAGTGACATCCCTGAACAGTCAAAGGGGCTGTGTCTAATATCAAGTCAAGGTCTATCTTCAGGCCGTGCAATACTTCTTTTGATGTGTGTATACAGGGTGATTCAAAAAGAATACCACAACTTTAAAAATGTGTATTTAATGAAAGAAACATAATATAACCTTCTGTTATACATCATTACAAGGAGTATTTAAAAAGTTTTTTTTTCACTCAAAAACAAGTTCAGAGATGTTCAATATGGCCCCCTCCAGACACACGAGCAATATCAACCCGATACTCCAACTCGTTCCACACTCTCTGTAGCATATCAGGCGTAACAGTTTGGATAGCTGCTGTTATTTCTCGTTTCAAAGCATCAGTGGTGGCTGGGAGAGGTGGCCGAAACACCATATCCTTAACATACCCCCATAAGAAAAAATCGCAGGGGGTAAGATCAGGGCATCTTGGAGGCCAGTGATGAAGTGCTCTGTCACGGGCTGCCTGGCGGCCGATCCATCGCCTCGGGTAGTTGACGCTCAGGTAGTTGCGGACAGATAAGTGCCAATGTGGTGGCGCTCCATCCTGGTGAAATATGAATTGTTGTGCTTCTTGTTCGAGCTGAGGGAACAGCCAATTCTCTAACATCTCCAGATACTGTAGTCCAGTTACAGTAGCACCTTCGAAGAAAAAGGGACCAAAAACTTTATTGGCTGAAATGGCGAACAAATGTACAACTAAATGAAACTTTATAGCTCCCTTACTTCGCCGACAGATAGTGCTTAGCTCTGCCTTTTGTCGTTGCAGAGTTTTAAATTCCTAAAGTTGTGGTATTCTTTTTGAATCACCCTGTATAATGTTTTTCAGCAGCAGTTGATGCAAGTTTCGCATATTGCATATTTGGTGTTCAGTACAAAAGAATAAATACGTACTCTGAGCTGCACTCATGCAAAATGAGCAAGGTGTATGATCCTTGATGCTAAATTCTATAAATGCAGAGCGACCGTTCTCTTTGTAAACTTATGTGAGGGAAAGTGAATGTATATTGCACTTTATGACTACTGGTGCATCTGCTCGTACTTTGAATACGGTCATTATCTCTCTCTTAAGGAAGTTTAGTGACTGCACAACTCTGGTGCATTCAGGAAGGCTGTTTATTACAGATGTCGTCGATATTCTGGAAATAATCGTAGCCGAATATTATACAGAACTTCGCCTGGAGGACTACGGTTTCAATGAAAAGCAACCTGTTACTTCTTGCTGCATATACGAGTGGCTGAAATAAAAAAAAAACTTATAAAGTGCTGTTATACGTGTGTAGGAAAGATGACATAGTTTTATGCTGTTGACTATTGCAGTGGTGAGCCAAAACATTATAACCACCTGTTTAATAGTTTGTTTGTCAGTCTTTGGAACGAAATACACCTCTGATTCTGCGTATCAGGGATCGGGCAGTTTGTTGCTAGGTTTGTGGAAGTATGTGGCATTAGATGTCTACGCACAGGTCATGTTATTCGCGTAAATAACGGGCCGCTGATTTACGTACGCGGCCGATAGAAATCCAGATGGGTTCCATAGTATTTACATTAGGCGAATTTTGTCGCAAACACATCAATGTGAATTCACTATAATGCTCCTCAAATCACTGTAGCACGGTTCTAGCCCCGAGACATAGACAATTGTTCGGTTCAAAGTAGACATCGCCGTCGGGGAAGGCATATAGCATGATAGGATGCAGGTGGTTCGCAGCTGTCAGTGTGTCTTTGATTATTACCACAGATCTTACGCATGCGCAGGACAATGTCTCCCATCGTGTAATACAGCTCTCACTAACCTCTGTCCGTGGCGTGCAGAACGTTTCGAGCCACAATTCACTTCGATGACGCCGTTTGTGGAGACGACCAACGATCTAGTGTAGGCAAAAAGTCATTCACCTGAAGAGCCGACACGCTTCCGTTGATCAACCGTCGAATGCCAATGGTCCCGTGCCCACTGAAATCGTAACTGATAATGTGGTTGGGTCAAAATGTAAACATGTAGGGATGGTCTGCTGCAGAGCTCTATTTTAACAATGTATGATAACGATATGCTCCAAAATGCATTAGTATTGTGTTCTTTAGGCACAGATACCACTGATCACCATCTATCCTACTTTACAGAGCAGACAAGCCTCTGAACCCACTGTCCTGTGAAGAGAGCAATCGGCCAGCTTCACCGTTTTTGAGATACTCGTTCACAGGTTCTGCATAATAATAATAATCTGCCCTTTGTCAAAGATGCTTTTCTCAATGGATTTCCCCATTTGCAGCCCATTTCTTTGCTAGGGTGGCTCTCCCTCCGTGTCTGCTCCGCTTACTTGCTTTTGTTACCATGTCACGTGCCCGAAATGCCACCAGGCGGCAGCCAACGTCGCCGTGAGGAAAGGTCATAATGTTTTGGCTTATCAGTGTGTATGTTTCCTAAGCAACTTATACATTTCTTATTTGATGTTTTACACAGATCTAACTGGCTGTTTAAAAACGATGGGTTTCTTCCTAAGCACGAGCTCTGCTATAAACGCTATGATGTGAATGCATGATGCTAGAGTGATGGTCTTCCCTCTATTGAACTGCACTGTGACGGTTCTAAAAAGGAAGAATAGATAAATAAATGATTTTTTTCAGACACTATCATTTCTTTACAAAAATAATAATATGTGCAACCATCAAAGCATGTTAAGTTATTTGCTGTTTAGGAATCAAGCACCTTACTCACAAAGTAGAGGTGGCTATGTCTTTTGCTTTACTCTATACTGAAACTTGAATAATGAGGATGGGGATATGGTGCAAAAATAAGAAAAAATTTTTTGAAATATTTTCTTTTACTTACATATATACATCACTACAATCATTCAGTCCAGCTATATTTAGCAAATAATTGCATTCTACATGTCTTAAATTTAGCGTGTATAGTATTCAATCCTACAGGTGCAACAACACATATATTTGTAGGTGCATCGACCATGAATTCAGGTTCTTCAGACTTGATACTTATAGGACCTACACTTCTACACTTTGCCACTGGGTGAATAAAGGCATGTTGTTATTGCTTCATATTTATACTATTCTTGTGGATACAAACACTAACAATTCAGTCTGACTGTTTATAACACACAGCAAAACTCTGAAAATTCACAACGATCGAATTATGTAAAACTGCATGTTCCCTGAAGTTAATTAAACAGTCATTTTTTGTTCTTTGAATGATGACTTATATACATTTGTACAAGAGTGAAATAACAACTTCTTTGCAACAATTTTCAAAGACTTTTACAATTTACATTTTTTGTGATGACTATATATATTTTTGAAATTAATTCTGTCATGTACAGACACACTAATACTAATACTAATACTAAAAATATCTACATGCACTGTGTTTCCCATGTTTCCCATTAACTCATTACTGATTTTTTTAATAGTTGAAATTGCTTTATGTATACAGTTTTCTTTCCATAATGTAATACGATGCAGACACACACACACACACACACACACACACACACACACACACACACATATATATATATATATATATATATATATATATATATATATATATATATATATACAAAGTGTGCAGTCATCTTGGACATGTGCATAGTACACACAACCTATATACACACATAGTGTGCAGTCAGTCACACACAAACATACCTACAACAAATGGTTCATCCATTAAACTATGTAAACACCCACTATTTAGAAATAAATGCACATCCATACACTCAGTCACCTTAGTGAATAGTGTGAGAATGTGAGGGTCCCTATCACATCTTCATAGATGACCCAAGTATTGTCATGGCACAAAGAGCTTATTTTCAGCTGCAGTGCAGAAAGTAATTCATGGCCTTGCAATCGAAAGTCTTCTTACTGCACCATAAGCAGAGTACTGCCAACGCCCTTCAGGCACTTCTTGTAACCTTTGATAATGAAAGCCTTTGAGGCCACATGATGTATATCCTTAGCCTAGATTAGGTGGCATCTGTATCTATGTTGTAAGCACACATTTTAAATCTGCACCCTTTCAACTCATCTTTGATTAGGCTGATAACCTTCTTATTTTGAGTTATGCTGTAAGAACTGTAGGCAGCATATCCAGATGTGCCGAATGCACCTGGATTGAACCCAATTACTTCATTTGAATCACAGTTTTTCTCTCGTAGATGAACCTATCTGCATCCGTATAAAGTAATTTGTATCTTCGAAAGTGAGCTTTGCAAATTCATGGTGAAATCGATACATGTTGAGTCTGGGGAGGCCTAGAATACGTATACCAAGATGATGAAGTTTGTAAACTGCACCAAAAGCTTACCCATCCTTAAAGCAACTAGTCCTTCATTGAAAATTGTGGCTCGCTTAGAATATGGCCTGGTGATATCATCTTGTGCCATAACACTCCTCCCAAAGGTAAACTACACACATGCTCATAAATTAAGGATAATGATGATACATGGTGAAACAACGCTCTGGTGGGCGGTTTGCGGGTTTAAATCACCTCCAGGTATGATCATGTGGTGCATTTGACCTGTGGTCGTCGCACATTGGCGCTGGAAGCAGTCCACATACGCAGAGGTGTGTTGGTGCATGTCAGAGTACGGTGCAGCGAGTAAGTATGCAGACGTTTTCAGATGTGCTAATGGTGACTGGGTGTTGAAAATGGCTCAAAGAACACATATTGATGACGTTATGAGGGGTAGAATACTAGGGCGACTGGAGGCTGGTCAAACACAGTAGGTTGTAACACGGACCCTCTGTGTGCCACAAAGTGTGATCTCAAGATTATGGCAACGATTCCAGCAGACAGGAAACGTGTCCAGGCGCTACGGTACGGGACGGCGCAGCCATTGGAACAGTTGTCTCCAGATACTCAGTCTACAGACGACTGAACAGACTTGGTTTATCTGCCTGGAGCCCTGCAAGGTGCATTCCACCGACCCCTGGTCACAGGAGAGCCTGTAAAGCCTGGTGTCAAGAACACAGTACATGGTCATTGGAACAGTGGTCCCAGGTTATGTTCACGGACGAGTCCAGGTATAGTCTTATCAGTGATTCTCGCTGGGTTTTCATCTGGTGTGAACCAGGAACCAGATACCATCCCCTTAATGTCCTTGAAAGGGACCTGTATGGAGGTCGTGGTTTGATGATGTGGGGTGGGATTATGATTGGTGCACGTACACCACTGCATGTCTTTGACAGAGGAACTGTAACAGGTCAGGTGTATCAGGACGTCATTTTGCACCAATATGTCCGCCTTTTCAGGGGTGCAGAGGGTCCCACCCTCCTCCTGATGGATGATAATCCACGGCCCCACTGAGCTGCCATCGTGGAGGAGTACCTTGAAACAGAAGCTATCAGGTGAATGGAGTGGCGTGCCTGTTCTCCAGACCGAAACTCCATCCAGCACATCTGGGATGCCCTCGGTCGATGTAGCGCTGCATGTCTTCAAACCCCTAGGACACTTCAGGAGGTCCGCCAGGCACTGGTGCAAGAATGGGAGGCTATACCCCAGCAGATGCTCGACCACCTGATCGAGAGTATGCCAACTTGTTGTACAGCCTGTGTATGTGTGCATGGTTATCATATCCCATATTGATGTTTGGGTACATGCGCAGGAAACAGTGGCGTTTTGTAGCATATGTGTTTTGAGACGGTTTTCTCAACTTATCACCAATATCATGCACTTACAGATCTGTGTCGTGTGTGTTCCCTATGTGCCTATGCTATTAGCGCCAGTTTTGAATAGTGTCATGTTGTGTGGCATCACATTCTGTAATTATCCTTAATTTATGAGCATGAGTGTATATGGATTTCGATGCAGTATCTAACTTTTCCATGGTTTTGCTGAAAAATAAATATTCATAACTTTTAGAAATGCTTTTCGAACTCAAACATAGCTAGAGCCATCTTTTAGGTATTTACATCAATGTACTCTTTCCACCAGAATGACTGCTACGTGGAGATAGTGTGGGTGACTCTAATAAGTCTCATCCCAAACTGAAACATTGCTGGATGTTTCTGTTGTGCAGAATGTATCTCTGCTTATCTGCTTATTCTGCAGTGTCATCTACAGTTTGGAAATGGAACCACTGTGTGGGACTAGGCGCTTCAGATACAGCAGCGAGTCAGTGTCCACATAAGGCAAATGAGTAACATATGCCAGGTATGTCTCCAACATGTCTCATTCATTAGAATCCACAGCCATGTATTAGATATTTTCCTCCAGCCTGGGAATTTTCTTTTTTCGTGGCCATCAGAACCCACCAATCGGCAGAGGTTGTTGCATTGGGTCCCCTTAGTGATTGTTTACATCGAAGTAAAGGATGTAACTCAAATCATCAGGTGACCTATACTCCTTCTCACCCATTCACAAGTTGCTCACCTTTGCGTACCTATGTACAAACCAGCCATGTCCCATGTGAGCCCACATTCGAAAAAGAGCAACATGTTAACATCAGTCAACAGCTCGATTCTGGCACATGTGCTTTGTTTTTTCAACATTCTGTCCCACGAAACCCATGGTATCGTGCTGTAGAAGGAAGGATCCATAGTGCACGTGTACACGCATACATTCTGGAATTTCGCAAAAATGTCTGTGAGCAGACGTATGCCAGTGTCCATGTACAATCTTATATATTCCCCTAAATCAGAGATGTTGAGCTCCTGCCAAACACTCACTGCATGCCCATACTCCATGCCCATACTCCCTCCTTTGAATCCAAGTATTTATAAGGAAAGATACCTTTCTTTGCGACAAGCTAAAACATTACGTCATCAGAGTATGTAGCTCTGGCGACATGTTTACTCTCCTGATGCATTGTCTCAGAAAGTTTATGAAAAGATCCATACATGGAACATAATAAATCCAGGAAGTGGAGCGTTATTCTTGGCGTGATTCGCTTGGACACCAAAAGGTGGTTTTCTACACTGTCAAGTGTGGCAATGGTCTTATTACCTCTAAAGCAAAAATCACCCAAATGATCAACAGTAAAGTGATTATCAAACCCCCTCAGATTATGGAGGAAGATGAGTGTTTGTCTTGGTAGTTGGTACTTCAAGTTTCTTGCGTTATGAACTGCCCAGCAGAACTTGCACACTAGTTGACTTTTGTCTCTATGTGGAGTTTCCGCTTCTCTGTTCAGACCCAACACACACATATGACTATCAACTGCCTGGTCGTATAAGACATCATTCTCTGACGACTTGGTTATGGGAATCTGGTTCGATAAATCTCTTCTATATCCGTTGCAAGTTTTTCATGTTCAAAGAGAACCATCTCGAAGGATTATCCCTGTTGTATGAATCGAAATATGTGGTTAGACTCATATGAGTGACGTTACAGTCATACGAGCATACAACATCATACACCTCTGCGTAAGATACATGACATTCTGTGAAGGTGGTATGAGAGGCAGTGGGGCCATCTTCACAACGTGCCTCAGGAGCTGGTAAGCACACAGAGTCAGTGTATAAACCAAGGGTAACGCTTCTAGTGGTTCTTAGACGTTATAAACTTGTTTGTCTTGGTAGGCACTTCCACACATACTGGTTCCTTGTTAGAGTAATCAGTCACATACTTTTCTAAATAATTTCTGTTAGTAAATGATTGATACACAAAAATGCCTTGTAATATATCGTTTCGACAGTTGAGGGGAAAACAGGTGGAACTTGTTTTTAATCCAGATCTAGTGTTGCTTCTCGCTGTTTTAGGCTTGCAGCAAAGCTACCTGTTTGGGGCGCTGATCAGCTCTTTTGGATAAACAGAGGGGTCCGATCACTTTAAGCATTACATCTTATCATCTTCTGGCTCACTTTTATCTATCCTAAGACCATAAACGTGAATTAATTAATCAAGGTTCTGCTCTCCAATACTGGTATGTCCTGAAGTTTTATGAGGAATATGATGCTTTTGAAGTGCCTATATACCCGCAGTGTTTCAGGTAACTTCTGTTGCAAGCCAAAAGTGACCATGAAAAGTAATATTCAGCCCTCTTGGCAACACTCTAGACATTAATACAGGGTTTTTAGTAGGAATACTTGTTGGAAGAGGGATGAAACTGGGATCCCCCATCAACTGGGTAAAAACCATACAATGACACATTGGTGTGTGGTAAGCAGCTAAGTGCATTACCACCTCTTCTTTCCTGCATTCTGGAAAAATGGCCAAGTATGAGACTCTTGGTAAAAATTCTGAACCACTCTGCAGTTGACTCACCCATTGATATCAGGCCGTTTTTCCTCAAATTTTCGAATATACTCATTTATTCTGCATCACTGCCTTCCTTTAGAGGTGCAAGAGCTCGCAGTATACAACAGACTTGAAGCTAATGATGTGATACTGCAGATTGTTGATGATTCCGGGCAGCCCCCTTTCCAAAATGGTTTTGTCTGTGTGATCTTCTAAGATCCTGTCCCCCTAAAGCACCAGCAACCACAGAGTAGTCCAATGAGTCTTCATGATTTACCTGGTGAGAGTGGGCTGGTGGGCTGCTGATGATGGACCAACGTCTGTGTGAACTAGGATGTAATGGACTGGCCTGATGAGAGCACCTTCGCAGTTACAGGGTCAAGGGGTCCACTCACTGTGTCAGCATCACTGTTGATGGACATGCTTGCGACGAATGCATCATAGTTGACTGTCCCAACTGGGGCAATAAATTTATCATTATCAGGTCTAGCTGTGGTGCTGTTATTGGCTCAAACCCGCCTCTGGACGGTTTGAATACTCCTGTAAAGGAAGGAGATACATTGATAAGTATCCAGTGTAACATAAATTAGACATATGCATATATAAACTATTTCTGATACTTGCTTTGAAGTTGATCTACGATGGTATAGCCAATAATGCATTTCAGTCACTCAACATTATCATCATTCAGAATAATAATGCATTACAAGTGCATCTACAAAACAAGAAAATGCATCATAAGCACTGTAGGAAAATGAAAAACTATCTATAGAAAAAGAAGTGATATTATTTATGTATCTCCCCCTCAGTGACACGTCATTCCCCTCATACTTTTGTTAGAAAATGGTGTCATGGTGTGATCGTAGATCTACATGATACTCATAACACCCATTCATGCAGTTTCGTTGAAAAAACAGGTCTATGGGGGTGGAAGCATTACATCAGACATTTAGTTTTAAAAAATCATTCAAACACATTTACATACACATACATATACAGATATAAATATGTGTATGTACTTTCACATTTGTGACCAGTTAGCAGTTCTGGTGCAGTCGGCCCAAATCGCTCACTCTATTCCCGCAAATCATTCATTAGGAAAACCATTGCTTCATCATCAAGTAACAGTGATGGTATGTTGCTTTGTGCAACATAAAAAAATCCTCTGATTGTGACTACATACACACTGAACAAGCATATAAATTGGTTCAGATATATACCTGCAGCCTCATCATTATCACATGAAAAACGAGTGTGCTTACTTGCTCCATCACCACTAGAACTGTCAGACTGGCACCTTATAACTCATGCTGTAGCTGTCAATGATGATCAAACTGAAGTAGACAGGAGCTGTCGAGGGCAGCTTATTTATTGTCGCTGGTGGGAGTGCACCCACATCTAGTTTTCACCAATCAGGACACATTATCTCAACTGCCAGCATGCTTGTTGCAACTTGCAGTTAGAATAATGGTGATCATATAACTACCAGCATCCCTTTACATTGGACCTGGTCAGCATAGAGACTGATAGTATCTGAGAAAGCCACTGGCCTTGGCGCATACACACATCATGGCACACCACTTTTTATATCTGATGCACACTGGAGATGCACATGTGCCACAGGCCACAAGGGACACCAATTTTGACATCCGATGCAAGCTGGAATCCGATGCAAGCTGGAATGAAAGCTGCATCTCGAATCAGATAATCAGATAACTGACAGATGTCAACCAGTGCATGTGGTCCACAGCTCATATGGTTAACTATGGGAAGCTGACTGGCTGCATACTGTTAGGATAGACCTACACTTTCGAATAATTGAAATAATTGATGACATGTGTTCCTAATGTCCCTGTTGTCTGGAAGAAAACATCGTTTCCGAAGAACAAATTAAATCCCAAAACCGTGTAGAGTCAGTTATAACTGAATTATTATTGCGTGACTACTTCTACGTAATAACGACTGAAGGAATTTTGACAAATGATAAAAACTGCAAAGTGGTTAGTGAAATTTCAGATAATGAAGTTAAATATTTTTTAGCTTATATTGCAGTGGTTATAGAAAATGGTCGCTAGCTCATGGTGTGTGCAGACAACATTTTATAGTTGTTAATCAACTTGAATAGTATATATGTGATAATTAAAGCAGCACAATCAGGTGGGAATGGGTGCAATAACACTGACTCCCGATCAGATTCAAAGCCATAGTTAGCAACTCAAAATAAATCTTATCGTGAAATCAGTAAATCAAATTGCAGCTAAGCATATGCACTTGAGTGCTAATCGTTTGGCACTCAGTTTGTGTAATAAATAGCTTCACACAGTCTACCATAATGCCTGCTGCTAATATTTCTGCTGTTGTAATTGTTCTTAAATAAATATTTTCTGCTACACAAAATGTCTAATTAGCAAGTGACTTTTATTAAATAACTAATGATTAACTTTTGCTTCACGTATTTTGGAAGTGAGAGTAGAAATTATTGGTCACACAAAGAAATTAATATTCTGACCTAAAGAAATCTTTAAAAGGTCACTGAAATGAATTTTTCATAGTCACTGACAATTGATACTCGTTTAAGCGAAGATTTCGCTGAGCAACAAAATCCATTTTTTTTAAACTATCAGTCTTAATTATTTTTTAAAGTTTTGATAACTTTCACTTATTTTTAATAAACTATCAGTATTAAATTAGCTCAGCAATGTTAGTCTTCTTATCATCAAGAGTTTTAATTATGGCAGAGTAGAAACCTACTTGATAATTGTTCTGGTTTTAGCACTTGTAACAAAGCATTAACTGAAGTGAGTAATAAGTCACAAAATGAAACTATTATACTAGCTAGCCTTGATACACTTCTAAATATTACAAATGGTCTAATCTTACTTCAGTGAGTGGCTGCTAGTGCTACATAAGTTAAAAATCGCCGACAATGCACGACGACAGGCTCTTCTTAGCGTCGCCTTGCAATAAACAATTTTGGGCCTAGAGTGCTCTTCTTTCATATTAATTCCTTTTGATGCGTTTTGCACTGTGCTCAATTAACACCACAGTAATATCTGGCCATGACATACAGTTTTTCCGTTTCGATACATTATAATGTGCCTCACTAAATGCCGCTAGCAGCCACTACGCCTGAGCGCTACTGTCGGACTCTACTGGACAAGAGCTGGCGCCAGACAACTGCACTAAGCGTGTCCGTGGACAGCAACAATGTTCCTTACTTCAAATATAATCTTTGACTGGTCATAATAGCAAATCGCCCTGATTAGACGGTGTTTACTACATGTTTTACATAATTCTTTTTTAGATATTGCATTTAAATTGCATAATCATATTCATTGATAGGAAAATATTTATAAAATAGTGACAACATATATTACATAAAAAATGATTCCATTACTCAAAATTACAACGTTAATACTGCGAAAATTCTTATGTTAGACACTGTGTTGTTGTGTTACACAGTGTGCCAGCGCAATATCATTGGCATACTGGTTATTTTCTGGTCCACATATGGCGTCCGATTCGACCAGTAGGCAGATCACATATTAATGTTCAGATATTTTGTTCATATGTGGCAGTATGACATGTAAAAATATCACATTTCTCCACATTCTTTGCACTAAATTGACATTTTGTGATTATCTAACTGGATGTGTGCACCATTATCTTTTCGCTGATTATTAAAGTGTGAAAATACTAACCATTATTTCATCTAAATAAGTAAACTGTATCCTAAACGTAGTGGCCCTAACATAAAGCCTAGGGAAGATGTTTGTACACGTGAATATCTGTTCATTCACTATAAAGTGCTGTAGTTATGCTTATCACGTGTACTTCGGTGTAATCACAAACATTCCATTTGAACCCCTCATATCACCGTGTGTTGTTACCCTATTGCAGATACAGTGAGAGTATTTTTGATAGAATTAAGTGCTAGAAACTGTAGTTCTATACACACATACACAACAACATAGGGATGAGAGCTGCTGACATACATCCATAGAGAAATGCTTGCATTATCTATCTGCAGACTGTTTACCGCCAAGAGTGAAAGGTGGTGGGAATTTGAAGATGATTTGGTGCAGGATGGAAATTAGAAAATTCTCGTCCCTAACACAGTGCTAGTCTGTTAAAACAGTACAACCTCATTTCAATTTGTTCCTGGTGGACAATATTGTTTTCTTTAAACATTCTTGCAAAGAAGTTATTTTATAATGTAAAAAGCTTGTGCTACACTGTTCATTCATTTCTAAAACCAATTACTGCACTCTCTATGAACAGACATCAGGATCATGGTGATGATGTTTATTGCCATTTAAAAAACATTTGTGTGTGTGTGTGTGTGTTTGTGTGTGTGCATGTCATTTATTGTTTATAAATGTTCTTTCTTGTGTCCAGTAATCCGAAAACATCTTCACTCATTATATGTTTGTATTTCTTATGACAGACAAGAACAATGCAGACTGTTCCATTACTTTTTTTGTCATGCTGAGTACCCACCTCTCGGATCACAGTTTATTCACTTATAAAAGGGGATAGAAAATAACTCAAGAGGTCTTGTGCCTTTCTTTTAAGGGATTAGAAAAGTACATTTTATTATTATTATTACAGGATTAATCAATACAAAGATTAGTTAATTACAACATCTTGTGTTCCTGTAATTCTCCGCCAAGTCTCTTTATCCAGCGCATCTTCTTTGTCGATGCTGCTATGTTCCATTAATCCATTTATGTGGTCTGTCAAGGACATCGTGGTCTTTCGCGCTTATGTCTGCTGACTGGTTTCCATTCATAAACCTTCTCTGGTCACCGATGATCTGGCATTCTCATCATATGTCCGTCCCATTTTAATGATTTTCTTTCAATTCTATCACTATATCATTTGCCTTCATTCTAGCTCTTACTTCATCATTAATTTTCCTTTCGATTCTTGATATTCTGGCACTCCAACGCAAATAATTCATTTCCACAACTATTAGTCTTCTTTTGAGATCCACATTTCATATCCATAGTTCTAATCCATAGCATAGCACTGATTCAACCATTATCTTACCTACTCTTTTCTTATTGCTGTTGGAAATATTCTTATCCCACCAAAAAGCATTCATACACCCTAACACCTTTGTGCTTTGCTGTATTCTATATTTTACTTCTGTATGGCCCAATCCATTTTGATCAATATGTGTCCCAAGCTATATAAATTTCTCTACCTGTACCATAACTGCTTTGTCATTGATGTGTACTTCAAATTTAGCATCACTATTCGCCACCAGATACTCTGTTTTTGTTAGACTCATTTGTAGTCCCCATCTGTTGCATTCCTGATATAATCGTCGTATAATGGACCCAAGGTCATTATCATTTTGTGCTATAATAGCTTGATTGTCAGCAAAAATTAATGAAAATATCTGTACATCATTGACGTGATTCCCATTCCTCTGCAGCTGTTCTTTCAATTTCGGAGAGCCACTTCTATATATAAATTGTACAAGAGGGCTGACATATTGCAACCTTGTTGCAAACCTTTAGTGACATTAACAGGTCCTGATAACTTTGAACCTCGTTTAATCTGTAACACATTATCCCACAGCTTAGATAGAGGGACTGTATCGTAAGCTTTTGCTAAATCTACAAAGTCAATGTGTAGCTCCTTACCTTCAGCTATAAATTTCTCCATTAGTTGTTGTAAAATAAATAATTTATCTGTACATGATCTGTTCTGCCTAAACCCGCTCTGGTCTTCCCCAGTGCATTTTCCTACCTCAAAGATGATATATTGCTCAGGGGCTAGGTGGCTATTGCCTATGTGGACTAAGAATGATTACTTTCTTGCAAAAAAGGTAAGAAATCACAGAGGCTTTCTTCGAGCTCTTACTGCATTGGCCTTTCCCATCATTAGATGGGACACTGATACTTGAAATGTTATCAGATTTACGAGATTTTACAGAACAGCTGCTGTAGCGAACTATCTTTGTGGAGTGAGCAACGAAACCTAACGCAATGACTTTGTGTCTTTTTTGTGTGCTCTCTATTGTCCTTAAAGTCATCGAACTTTTATCTACGTAACGACAACTGTAGGAGATACTACAGTTAAGAGAAGGTAATCAGGAGGTCCACGTTGGTTTCTCTTAGGAGATAGGGAAGTCTGGCTACTAAAATACGACGCACAAGGTGTGAGTGCTTCCTTATTTGGATGGCTAATGGTTCAAATGGCTCTGAGCACTATGGGACTTAAATGCTGAGGTCATCAGTCCCCTAGAACTTAGAACTACTTAAACCTAACTAATCTAAGGACATCACACACATCCATGCCCGACGCAGGATTCGAACCTGCGACCGTAGCGGTCGAGCGGTTCCAGACTGTAGCTCCTAGAACTGCTCGGCCACTCTGGCCGGCCCTTCTTTGTATGCAGACTGTGTATTGTGTTGGGATAAAATCCTAGCGCAGCAGTGCATATACTTCTGAAGATGAAATGAACACATTCCGAAATCGTTGGATCATTAAATACATTTCATTTGTGGCAGAGGTGTTGTATTGACAACACTCTTGTATTCGCAGAAATGAACTGCACCCTCAGCATGAAAAAAGCCTTATTGGAAAGGATTACTTCTGTCCATGGCACATATAAAGGGAGAAGATTCTTATGCACTTACTTCTAGCTTCTCTTGCTGCTGATTTATTCAAGTAACGCTGATTATACTGTAAGGGAGCCCTTGGAAAGAGAAGCATATTAATACGACGGCGGGATCATTACAGAGAGTAAATCTAACCTTGAACTGGTCGGAAACTTAATGCAAAACCGACCGTTTTCGTTTCGAAGGAACAATCCCTGGATTATCCTTAAACAATTTACAGAAACGATAGGAAGCCTGAAGCAGAATTTTTGCTGGACGAGAATTTGAACCCTGCTCCCCTAAACTATTTCAAAGTGTCAACAATTGCGTCGTAGCTTCAGCAGCTGAGCTGTGTGTAAGTACTGAAGGTAAATATATAAATGCTTTTTTATATCAGTGCCACGTCAGTATTGCGTCGTTACGGATTTTACATTTTCGCCGTCACGTGTGTGGCAGGTGATAGTAGGCAGGTCTCATTCGTCAGCCCTATTTTTCGAGTGTTTGTTAATCGATATCGCCGGATAAGAAACGTTTTCTGTTTACAGTAAAGTGAAATCGTTCACCGCCTTAGTGGAACACCTATCTAATCGGTGCTGGTGAACAAACTGAATGAAATGATGTATTTCCCTCAGAACAGATCGCCCAGTGGATTCAGGATAACACGCTCGAATAAACTTAGCGTTCATTGTCAGTCTTATAATCAGCTTTATGGGGATAGCAAAAGGATGATCATTGCATTTGTCGTAGATCTTACATATGCGCCATTTTTTGTGCTTTTATGGACAGTGTACAACCAACTACACACTTCATGGACGAAATCAAAGTTTCAAAAAACAGGTACAAGAGTTCATTGTGTACTTCCATAAAGAGTAGAGAAATGTCACGTGAACGCACTGTGGCTTAGCATGAATTGGACATACTGAGCCATGGTGACTTCCGCGAGGACGCGCTCGCTATCCTACTGGCGCCACTGCTGCGCGCCTTCCATTGTTTCTCGCCCTCGTCGTATCATCTTTGGTTGCCGATGTGTTCCCTCTGGGACTTTGTGGTGGGGAGTGGTGTGTGGCACACGGAACTGGACGGATGTGCCTGGGTACTCGACGTCTTGGCGAGTGCAGCAGGTTGAAACTGTTGACCGTTGGACCATGGGGGCTGCGTTTTCCTGCAGCGTTGACCATTGCTACCAGCGAATTTAGAGGGAAAGGAGCGGCTCTCATCGCATTCAACCTGGTTACGAAGTGCATCAGTTAATTGTGGTGTGCTAAATAGGCAGAGATGTATTCAACAACCTGTTAGCAGCTACGAGCAGGAGGGAAGTATTATTCTGTGCTTACCTGGAGTCCTAAAGCTATTGGCCTCCTTAAGACTTAATCGAAATTGTGTATGAAGACCGATCAATAAATATTGTACTTAAAGGCTGTCGATTCTGCCCCGGTGTGAGCTGGGCAGGAATCCGGTTTCTTTATGCATTTCAATTAGCCCTTTTGGGACTGTTTCTGTCAATCTGGAAGCTTCTGTAAACACCAAACTATTATTTTGCATTGTTAATCTCGTACTTGAAATCACTGCTTGTTGTCATTGAGCATTTGATACTACTGATTGTAATTTCTATTTGTTGTAGACCTTATGGCCATCCATGGGGCGAATTATTGGTTTTGGCCTGTAACTAAAGTTGTGTACGCTCAGCCTAAAGGCACGCAAGTGTCGGTCATGTGTGTGTGTATGTGTGTGTGTGTGTGTGTGTGTGTGTGTGTGTGTGTGTGTGTGTATGTGTGTGTATTTGCCCACACACTTACTCCCTGCTGAGGAGCCCTTCAGGTTATACTTGTAAACTTTAACTGCCCTTCTGTCATTTGGTGCATATCCAAATTACAGTATCTATCAGCCCCTAAGAGACCCCAGAAAAGGTATGCCTTGACTTCTTTAATCTTGTTTGTATTATTACGTAATTATTCTTTTAAATCACAATCTCTTAAATTACATTGTTTCTTAATATTGCTAGGAAGGTTATCTTGCAATTTTTATGAGCGGGCTGTTCCTATACCAAAGTTTTAATAGCTGGTTTCTTTTAAAACGATCTTTAATTACCCATTTAAGTATTGCTGTGTAATATTATGTTTAATGCAAATGTCCTTATGCACTGTGATCATCATCATCATCATCATTTAAGACTGATTATGCCTTTCAACGTTCAGTCTGGAGCATAGTCCCCCTTATAAAATTCCTCCATGATCCCCTATTCAGTGCTAACATTGGTGCCTCTTCTGATGTTAAGCCTATTACTTCAAAATCCTTCTTAACCGAATCCAGGTACCTTCTCCTTGGTCTACCCCGACTCCTCCTACCCTCTACTGCTGAACCCATGAGTCTCTTGGATAACCTTGCTTCTCCCGTGCTTGTAACATGACCCCACTATCTAAGCCTGTTCGCCCTGACTGCTACTTCTATAGGGTTCATTCCCAGTTTTCCTTTGATTTCATCTTTCGACCAACTTTGTTGTATGGTAGCGAAAGCTGGGTGGATTCAGGTTACCTTATCAATAAGGTTTAGGTTACGGATATAAAAGTAGCTAGGATGATTGCAGGTACTAGTAGATGGGAACAATGGCAGGAGCGTGTCCACAATGCACTGTGATATTAAATTAAAAACCTTATTTTTATGAATTTGGCAGAAATCTTGGTAACTGTTTCTTTCGACCGCTACTTGCCGTTGTCGCCACCTATTGGCAAACGGCGGAAGCAAAGTTGTACACCTTGTATTAGTTGGCTTGTGATAGGATTGTTATTAAATAAAAAATATGTTTGGGACTGATAAATGACACATCAAAATGGGCCTCTCTACCATGCATTCTCCTTAAATTAATCCCATTCATTGTTCTGGGTCTCAATTACGATGTACATCACATAATGTGGTTGAAATAATAGGAAGAGGGGCACCTACCCTCCCAGTGGTGTCTGAAGACAGGCAAAGAGGACTGTCCACTGCTGCGCATGACCTGCCTGCCAGTTCTGATACGCTACCTTCTGTAGGCAGGACACGAACTGTTAATTCATACTGATCCCTCTTAAGATGTGAAAAATTTGGGCACCTCCTGGAATCCATGATAGGTAATGACTTCCTCAAAACAACGAAAAGTGTTAATGTAATAACTCAAAGAATGACAAATGTATTTGTACAAAACTCAAAGGAATGACAAATGATGTCAAAGGATATCACAATGCATAAAGATGTTTGCATTATACATAAAGTTACAAATGGTTCTCATAGAACATGTCAACTGTACAGTACAATGGTGGCCCGATTACTAACAGTTAATTAATTAAATAAACCTGTGGCGGCACACTGTCTGCATGACTAGCATCACAACTGTGGGCTAGTCACACAACATGACTTGGATATAAGTTCAACAAACGTTAACTAAACCATTAAAATGAACAAACCTCCACTGGAAGAGTAAGCTCGAGGTCTACTCCAAGGCAAGAAACTAAACACAAGTACATATAATGTTGGTATTCAATGTCCATTAGCCATCTTACCACTAGGAGGTACACAATCGTTAAAATTTTCCTTACTAGGGAGCGTAACGCAGATGACGACACTTTGTCATAAGACAAAGTTATTCTGCTACCATAAATACAAGATATGGGCAAGCATGCCAAAACGCTACCCAAACATAAAAACCGAAGCAAACAGTAATACTTCACTGATTGGCCACAAGGCTGTTACACATAAATCATGCCAAGTACTTAAATGAAGTACCAGGTTCCTAAAACACCATTAAAATGATAATAACAATTAAATACTTATTTTTTTAAAGAAATCAAGAAACTCAGTGCTCAGTTTTTTCAAAGGATCGAAAGGCACTTTGACAATGTGTAAAACTTGTTAGTACTACAGTTCCATACCTATTACATCAGGTATTATTGAAACAAACGTAAATAGGAATTTTGTTTATTTATATTTATTTTACACATCTAGTAGGACCAAAATGAGTAGCAAATCTCAAAGGTCTTGGAACGTGTCAGAGCATGAAATTATAGCATAAAAGTAATACCATTTAGAATAAAATGTTTATGAACCCAAAATAGACAGCCGGCCGAAGTGGCTGTGCGGTTAAAGGCGCTGCAGTCTGGAACCGCAAGACCGCTACGGTCGCAGGTTCGAATCCTGCCTCAGGCATGGATGTTTGTGATGTCCTTAGGTTAGTTAGGTTTAACTAGTTCTAAGTTCTAGGGGACTAATGACCGCAGCAGTTGAGTCCCATAGTGCTCAGAGCCATTTTGAGCCCAAAATAGACAAGTCATAAGTTTAACTAAACGCAATCAACAATATAACACAGGAGTCAGCTTAATTTTTCAAGTAACTCCTCGCCATAACAGGAGTGACTCATGAGGAAACTCTTCAGTTTTGATTTGCCTGTGGAGGGGGTGTTGGGGATGCTGATTGCAGCTGAAGTCACGGCTCGAGCTGGTAACTGTGTTGGATTACGAGCTCGTGACTGGCTGCAACATCAAATAGCTGACACCCCATGTAGCCCTTTCAGTCCACCACAGGCCCCAGGCGCACGTGCGTGTCCTGTCACAGGTGCTCTGTATGTAGGCAGACCTGTATACAGTCTAAGTACGCCACTCGGGACACAGGAGTTTTAGCTTACTTCGATGCCTGCACTCATGCAAGATTCTTGCTGGACTGCTCCCGCTGATGGTGCAGGACAGGTACATGCTGTGGAAGCTGTCGATTGCATTCTTGGTCAATGTCATCATCAAGGCCTTTAGCCTTCAGCACACAGGACGAGTTAGCTAACACTGACGTGGCAGTCTACGAGTGTGTTCACTTCCTGTTGTTTCATGTTGAGGAGCTATTTCATCACGTGAAACACAAAATAAGTTCTGAGATATTTCAGCAACGTGACATGTAAAGTGCCAATGGCTTTACCACAGTGGTAACACTGGTTCCCATCAGATCACTGAAGTTAAGCGCTGTCGGTCTTGGCTAGTATTTTTATGGGTCATCGCCCGGGTCTGCCGAGTGCTGTTGGCAAGCGGGGTGCACTCAGCCTTGGTGAGGCCATTTGAGGAGTTACTTGACTCAGGAGTAGCGGCACCGATCACGAAAACTGGCAACGGCCAAGAGAGCAGTGTGCTCACCACATGCTGCTCTGTATCTGCACCCTATGACGCCTAAGGGCTGAGGATGATACAGCGGCCGGTCGGTACCGTTGAGCCTTCAGGCCTGTTTGGACCGTGTTCGTGTTTGTCTTTGTCACGTAAAGTAGAACCAATAGGAAGCAAAAATGCTACCCACGTCACAAACAGAAAGCTTGAGGCCTGCAAACAGCAAGATGTTCAAAAAATGGTTCAAATGGCTCTGAGCACTATGGGACTCAACTGCTGAGGTCATTAGTCCCCTAGAACTTAGAACTAGTTAAACCTAACTAACCTAAGGACATCACAAACATCCATGCCCGAGGCAGGATTCGAACCTGCGACCGTAGCGGTCTTGCGGTTCCAGACTGCAGCGCCTTTAACCGCACGGCCACTTCGGCCGGCACAGCAAGATGTCATACTGCATTTGTCAGAGTTCAGTAGAAGCACATACTCGACGGATTTTATATCATATCTTACACCCCATGCATATATGCTGTTTCTAAGCACCAGCACACCGCCAGCCGGTGTGGCCGAGAGGTTCTAGGCGCTTCAGTCTGGAGCCGCGCGACCGGTACGGTCGCAGCTTCGAATCCTGCCTCAGGCATAGGTGTGTGTCATGTCCATAGGTTAGTGAGGTTTAAGTAGTTCTAAGTTCTAGCGGACTGATGACCTCAAATGTCAAGTCCCATAGTGCTCAGAGCCATTTGAACCAGCACACCTAATGTATCGAGAACGAGTCGTTATTGCTAGGATTTGTCATAATAAAACTGGGCAAACGTCATATTGGCGATTAAGGAATTTTCTAATTTAGTTATTATTGCATTATAACTCGATTGTTATCAGTTTAAGGCAACGGAACATTAAAGATTCCTAGCAAATGTATCGTTCCTATTAGGATTTTTATGATCAAATGTAAATTAATAACATATCAGCGATTAAAGCATATAGAAGAGTATAAGATAAAATCCAAAGTCTGTTAGAATGTAGCCGCAGCCTAGCGCAGTATGTAGAGACAGCCTATTACAGTTCGCATTAGGTCGGTGTAGTGTTTGAAGTCTGCTGTACTTCCTTTTTTTGCGGCTTCGCGTTTTCCTTCTTCAGAAGGCTGTAACAAAGAATGTGCCACAGAGAAGTACAAGTCACTTATAAATATTAAAAAGTGACAACGAAATTAATAGGAATACTTTCTGTTATACTTAATGTTACGTAATTATAAGTGCGTTCTTTGGCAGGATAGAGTTTGCTCGATTTGGTCAAATTTTATAAGCTATGTCTTTACTGACTGGACTTGTGTGTTTCCTTTTTCTCTTATTGCATTTTCATGGATACTGAAGTTTTTATTTATGTATTAGCATATGAGCAAGGGAAGAAATGCGCTAACACAGGAATTTTACACGTGTCCGTTTTCACGAACAAACTGTATTGTTTGCGAGCCAAATGAAGCTGACAGCTGCGCTGGAGAGCACTGAGAACGCAAAATCACGTTAACCAGCTCGTCCTGTGTGCCGACGGCTTTACACGTATGAGGCTTAAACGACGTGAGTATCCACTCGGCCTCTACGTTGGAGGCTGACAGTACTTAGGTCATCAGCGCCGTTGTGGTAACAAAAAGCCTTGAGCAACAGTGGACACTGGGGACTATCGTCAAATACCAGTGTGGGTGGAGCTCACTCGACCAGAAAGATTCTACAGAGAGCAAGAACGGTAGGACGGGTGATTACTGGAGATATCCGTGCTACGAGTACAAAGAGAAGTTCGAGAGAGTGTCCACCACCAAGAAACTCAAATCTCACTGAAATGCAGCACGCACATTCAGTGCCATCATCGATACCAAGACAATATATGTGCCGCTCAGCTAATACCTTCATGCAAGTAATCCTTACACATTTTGGTACGTGACAGCGTAGTGTTGGGCTGATGCCTTACACATTTCATTGTTATTGTCCTAATTTATAGAAATCCGTATGATGATTGTACTAATTCATAGGTATCTGTATGATGATGCGATTGATTGCGATAGATCGAGCCACTGACACTCATCTAATTTCGCATTTTCTACCTATCTATTTTGGTATTACAGGATCATTTAGTAACCGCGAAAGCGTTACGCAGATGATAGATAAACTCCAGTGGAAGACTCTGCAGGAGAGACACTCAGTAGCTCGGTACGGGCTTTTGCTGAATTTTCGAGAACATACCTTCACCGAGGAGTCAAGCAGTATATTGCTCCCTCCTACGTATATCTCGCGAAGAAACCATGAGGATAAAATCAGAGAGATTAGAGCCCACACAGAGGCATACCGACAATCCTTCTTTCCATGAACAATACGAGACTGGAATAGAAGGGGGAACCGATAGAGGTACTCAAGGTACCCTCCGCCACACACCGTCGGGTGGCTTGCGGAGTATGGATGTAGATGTAGATGTAGATGTAGATGTAGGTGCATGTTTAATGATTTGCACAACTCTGCAGAGGAGTGGATGAGCCGCGTTGCAGACAGTGTAGAAAGCCACTGAGGGCGGCGAGCATGTTCCTTGTGGGATGGAGCGACTTCCAAGGATGACCGTCTGGAACAGTGGTCCTGTTCGCTATTCAGCAAGTAGAATTTGCCAGCCACGCTGCGTTGTCCACTGCTGCGCCGAGCGGGGGTGGGGGTGGGGGGGGGGCGTGTGATCTGAGGTCTTTAGAACTGGAGTCCCCGCCCTGTGCGACTTGTGCAGCAGTTATGAACAGTTCTTTTCTCATACCGTGTGGAGACTTGGTGTCATCCTGATGCCATTCCAGGTGGACAACAAATTCTATCTCTTGCAATGTGAGCAGGCAGCTCATTTGGTGATTTTAAAAAAAGTCTGTGAGGTGAGAGTTCCTAACTTCGGCTCTCAAAATATCTTACGTGGGAAGACACCTCATCGGGGCAGTAAAAAAATTATATGCCAGGTAGGGTAATGGATTGCCACCTCTTAAAATTTCAGTGCTTAATACCGACGATGTCTTTCCATTGGTGGAGGAACATTTGTGCAGACCTTTTGCGGGAAAAGCTAGAACTGAGGAAAAAATGTGATAATTTTGGAAGGTACTTCTCACAGAATGGGGTTGAAGACACTTGTTTGGAGAGCAGTGGAGCTGCATTTCGAGAATCAGCTCATCATTTCTAACTGAGCAGTACAGTTCTTATAATTCTGAGTCGTCAGTTCTGGTGAGAATACCTAACAATGTAGGCATCACGGGAGGAGAATGATTAGGTGTTTTTGATCGTTTCTTTTAAGCTTGATTAGATAACCATTTTGATATTTTGGAATTTCAAATCAAACACCTTTCAGCCGTCTAAATTTCCAAATCGTTATTTTATTTGGCTACCAGTTTCGAAAGTATGTTACGCCACCTTCAGGTCCCCTGACCGAAGTGTAGGAGGATTCCCAGCATTCAGCATTCAGTGTCTGGTATCCGTAATTTTTTGAGACAGCGATCACTTTGAACATCACCTGTCGATTGTTAGACAAACATTCAAACCCAGTCTTTGACTGATCTTCGGAAATCATAATGTTATGTTACGTGAAACTGCAGCAAACTACAAATAGATTCTTGCTGAGCAGAATAAGAATAATTTCGAAGATTTCCAAAGCTTATTGCAAGAGGTAAGGTATGCGAGCTGCGGTCAAGGGGATGGTCGTGCTCATGAAGTTAAACTGTTTTCTTCTTTTAATCTGAGACCAAAGGCAAATGGAAAGTGTGATTGCGAGCAACTTCAACCGCAAGAAGGATCGACATAGCAGTAACAGCAGGGGGCACCGAGAAGATCTCCCAAACCGAAATGGGCCGGTAATTTTCGGAGGTAGTGAAGTGGTTGGAATGTTCTCAAGGAATGGCAGCATTTAATTGCCTTTGCTGTTGCAGTACTCAGTGAACTGTATGTGGTGGCTATAATTCTGTTTTAGCTCATTTTCTCTTTGTATGCCTCTAATGGTAACATGTTTCTTTCCTTTCCTCTTCAGAGTGTGTTTGTAACTGATGATATGAAGTAACAAAACAGTATGTTGATCTATGTGGATGTCTTGGTGTACCGTTGTCATGCCTGTGAGGTTGATCTGTTAATAGCTTAAGGAGTATGTCTATTTATGGATCAGTGTGTGAATCCGTGTGTGTAAAATGTTGTTTAATGGAGGAGTGTGTCTATGGGACTGTGTGTGTGTGTGTGTGTGTGTGTGTGTGTGTGTTAATTACCTAATTAATATTGCGCATGTAATTTGACAGGAGGATTGTCTGGTATATTTCCTTTTATCTTATGTCAGTGGAAGAATTTTTGGTGAATGTTGTGTGATTTCTCTGTTTGTCATTGCCATGATCATGTACTTTTTATCTTTCTTCTCTCTTCCCAGGCACCTGTTCCTGCTATTGTCTTGTTAGTTATAATTTGTGTGTGGTTAGTTAGGTAAAGTGTTCATAAAACAATTTCTGGCTTGTGTTAGCTGTAGGTTTGTCAAACGATATACCTCTCTTGCTTACATGTTACTGACTATCTCTAATGACAGGAATTTTTCATGTTGTGAGAGGTAAGGTTTGCTTTTGGCATCGAGTTTTCTCTTCTTACTGGAATGAGTCTTTTGTGTGATCAGTTTGCTTTATTAATGATCTCCGTGACAAGTAAGTTGGAAATATACGTATTAGGTGCTTTATTAGATCGTCGAAGGATGTAGTTTTCCTGCATTTCCTGCCCTATGCATCCTTACGGTGTTTTCTATTAATTTTGTGTCTGCTGTTTAGATCAGCTGGAGTGGGACGATGTTTTATTGAAGAGTGCTCTTTCCTCTTATACTGGCAAGCCAGGTAAGCAAGTCATAGGTCGAGGGAACTGAAGGAGAATCGGCGACGTTCGCGGTGTTTACTTGTGGTAGTTTGGTGCCGAATGGAGATTTTATTTACAGACTTCACGAGAGTGGCGAAGGTCCGCTGGCATTTTGTTGTTTTGTCAAAGCAGTCAGGGGAGACATGGGATTTGTGTCCATCGAGTCACTGCGATTATGGTGAAACTTTTTCTAAATATTGTACAGTTTGCCAGGCTTTTCTTCGTGGTGCTCTTGGATGAAAGACAGAGTTGTTGTTTCATCGTCATTGTTTAAGGAGTGGAGAGAGTTTATATTATGACAACGTCCCTGTTGCATGCACGTTTCGAATCGATATTTTGTTAATGTCCACGCCTGCTGCGCGTCTAGATCCTAGATTATATAAGAATTCTCATTTTTTGTGCTTTTGTTTAGCAGCTCAGAATGAGCGGGGACATCTGAGAGTTGCAGGCAACGTTCTTGCCATGCAGGGATATGAAAGGGTCGTCGAGAACAAGATAATTTGGAAACCAATCGAAGAATAGGCGCCTAACGGCCAGCAGCTTGAACGAAGCAGTGACTTGTATTGAACAAATCCACATATATTTGTAAGTAGCCTTATTTCGACAGCCTTCACGCCAGTGAGTAATGAAGTCACTGAAGGACCAATCTTACGATCGGAAGGATATTGAGTAGTACGTGGCTGGAGTACAGATGGAAAACCAATCCTAAGCAAAGAAGGGAAAGCTGAAAGATGGAAGGAGTACACGGAGGATCTGTACAAGGAGACGCACTTGAGGGCAGTATTATAGAATTATAAAGGAAGACGCACATGAAGGTGAGATGGGAGATATGATATTGCGAGAAGAAATCGCCAGAGCACTGAGAGACCCAAGTCGAAACAAGGCGCCAGGAGTAGACGGCTTTCCCTGATAGCCTTGGGAGAGCCAGCCATGACAAAAATCCTCCACCTCGTGAGCAAGCTGTTTGAAGCACAACGTTGTGTTTTGGCTGATTATTTTTTTTACCGATGCATTCATTGACTGGCATTGTTCCAGACTGAACTACAATGACACTGCCGTCAGATACAATGGGTTACTCTGAGGGGAAGAAAGGAGTGTGAGTGGGACAAGGGAGGACGAACGACAAAAACAAGAGATAACTCAATGAACGTATGTGTGGAGAAGTTTCAAGAAGGACAGTCAAGAAAGAAGCTTGAGAACAGGGAAATGGAAGGAAGCAATGCGTGCAGCTGGCGAACATCTGCATCTAAAATCTCATCTACATGTGTGCCTCGCAATCCACCTTACGGTGTGTGGCGGAGGGTAGCACTATCATTTCCCCTTTTCCTGTTCCAGTCGCGTATGGTTCGCAGAAAGAATGGTTGCTGGTAAGCCTCTGTGTGGGCTCAAATCTCTCTAATTTTACCCTCATGATCTTTTCTCGAGATATGTATAGCAGAAAGCAATATATTGGTTGGCTCTTCTAGGAATTTATGCTCTCGGAACTTTAACAGTAGACCATACCATGATACAAAACGCCCTTCTTGCAGCGTGTACCACAGGAGTGCCTTGGTAAATGAACCTGTGAAGAAACCTGCCGCTCCTCCATCAATTCTATATGATATACGTACCAGATGGACCATCAGTAATGAAGTATCAGTCCAACGAGTGTTTTGCAAGCTACTTCCTGTGTTAATGGGTTGCATTTCCTGAGGATTCTTCCAGTGAATCTCAGTCGGGCACCTGCCTTATCTGCGCTTAATTTTATGTGGTCTTTACGCTTCAGATACCCCATATGCACAATTGGAGATGTTTTAAGGAATTATCTGCTTCCAGTGATTGTTTTGCATTTATACAACAAAGAGCCTCTGTATATGTATTCCCAGTAGGTTAGATTTATTTATGTTGAGGGTCATTTGCAACGCCCTGTCTAAGGTTAGGATGAAGAAAGGTTTATGTTCCTGCTGATACACTGAATAACAAACTAAATGTTTCCCTTATTGAATGAATAACCTGCTTGTAATTCAAACATTTTTTGTGACCAGTTACATGAATAAATGGACTAAGGTACTATTTGCAAAGCCCAACAAGCTATCGGTCATATCATTGTTGTTACAACTCTTCTACTCATTATTAATGGAACTGTATATACACAGATGTGACACATGAATTAGTGATACTATGCTACTTTTTCTTTTCTTTTAAAATATAAAAATAAATATATTGATTCATAATGAATAAGCTAATCTTTACTGAAGCTTGTTTCATATTCGTTAATTAACATCTTTTTTACCATTTGATGGATATTTTCTAACCAAGTAGTCTTGATGAACATATAGGTTGCTATTGATATTTTATTCGGTTTTATTCATTAAACAGTGCACACGCCAGGATACAGAGCGACATGCACACTGATAGGCAGGAGGCTAAAGTCGACTGTTAGCAACAGCTGGGACAGCCCAGCACAGCAGGGTGTGTCGCCACAAAGGAGGTGAGGGCAGCCACTAGCTGTCAACAAAGAGGAAGAGATTGGCCACACTAAGGAAGCGTCCACTCTCACTTTTCCAATGTCACGTCGTCTGAGTGAGACGTGGTGACACAGGTATAGCCGACCTTGCAGGTATTGCGGGGTAGCTACATTCTCAGGAAGGTGAGTGGCTGAGGGGTGAGACTGGATGGCAGGCCAATGAGGCCCAGGAAGAAGCGACTGACAAAATTAACGCTTTATTTCCAAACTGTATGTTGGTTTTGCGGTGCAGTGGGAAGGTGATCACACCATTGCCCCCAGAAGTCGGTTGAGAGTTGGTCAGCCAGCAGCAAGTGTCAATCCAGCTGGCTGCAGCAAGTGCTGTTTTCCGGCTTTGATGATGTCTGCACTCGGCGTTGGACCTGTGGCTATGTTGCGTGAGCCACAGCACTGACATCATCAGTATTTTCTGGAAGCTTGTAAAGGTAGACCCTCTCTGATGAATGACCTCAACCAGGCGGCCAATGTGAGTGGCAAGTGATGCACCCACTACATCATCAGGAGGTGGCTGCTACACCCGGGCTGTGACCCACTGCGCTGGTCGTTGTGGCCGAGCGGTTCTAGGCGCTTCAGTCTGGAACCGCGCGACCGCTACGGTCGCAGGTTCGAGTCCTACCTTGGGTATGGATGTGTGTGATGTCTTTAGGTTAGTTAGGTTTAAGTAGTTCTAAGTTCTAGGGGACTAATGACCTCAAGTCCCATAGTGCTCAGAGCCATTTTTTTGTGACCTGCTGCCTCCTGGCAGGAGTCCAGCTGCTGCTGGAGTAACTGGCAGGCCTGCTGCTTTATGGTGTCAAGTCCAGTGGGCGGACTTAATGCAAGAAGCAAAGACCCAGTGGAGACTTGAATCTGCGGCTGATGGCTCCAAGACATCCTCTCGACTGGCATGCTGTCAACACTGTCTTCCCACTCTCATGTATGGATGATTAAGGTCAAGGTAAAATATTTTTCAACGCTTGATTTGGTTAGAGGATACTATCAGGTGTTATTATGAGGCTTCCAGGGGACAAAGACAACAAAGTTTGAAGGTACAGGTTGATAAATGCAAATATTTAAGGGAAGAGTTCAAATATCTGGGATATGTCTTAACTGGAGAAGGGTTAAAATCAGACCTAAACAAGCTAAAAGCAGTGGTGGAATATCCCCAGCCCAGAACAACAAAACCGTTAAAGAATTTTCTCAAGTGAATAGTGTGTTGTAGGTACTTCCTTAGCGACTTTAGTATAGTGGAAAAACCACTACACGATTTGCTGTAAAATGGTATTAAGTACGAATGTGGCACCAAGAAGAGAATTTGTTCCAAGTGCTTAAAGGGAAGCTACTACAATATCCAGATTTTTTAGGTATGTTTATAATCTCAACTGACGCTAGGCAGGAGATGGTCTGCGCAGTTCGTAGCCAAGAGAAGGTAGCTAAGGATTACACATGCATCCAGAACTCTGAACAATGCTGAGCAAAATTATAACACAACTGAGACAGAGCTACAGGTCATAGTTTGGGAGGTCAAACATTTCAGATCATATGCGTCTGAAAGTAAGTTTACTATTTGTACAGATCACAACCATCACAGTGGGTCAGAAATATTAATGATCCATCCTCATGTACAATGAAGTTCAGATTGAAATTAGAAGAGTATGACTATGAATTGTATGCAAAAGGCCATTGTCAAGGATAAGGGACGTACAGTCAGCTGATATCGAAACTGGGGCAAACGAAAGTAAAGGAAATCCAGTAGCCAAGGAAGACGAACAGCAGGAGTCTACTGCTGAAGAAAAGGCAAAAATTTTGCGTTAATTCCATGAAGCACGCATAGGTAGTTGAATTAGGAAATACCGAACGTGGTCCGTTATGAAGAAAGATATTGGGGACTATGTCAGAAAACGTGTTAGCAGAAAAAAAAACAATTTAAAATAAGATTAAAATGCTGTTGCTTATAACACCAACACAAGAATGGGATGTTACAAAGATCTGATATTGACATTGGCGGTCCCCTGATGGTAACAAATAGAAATAATAAATACTTACTAATATTTCAGGATGCTCTAACGAATTTCATTGTAGCCGAACTGACAGAACAGCAAGACGCAGATACGCCGAACTGACAGAAGAGCAAGACGCAGATACAGTGGCTCAGTCCTAACGGAAGGAATAATTCTGAAATTTGGGGTAACCTCAGAAACACTCACTGGCAATAGTAGCATTTTTTTGAGTGTACAGATTTTTTTAGGACTGTTAGCGTACAGACCTCCTGTTACAACCCCCAATCGAATGGAGCACTGGAAAAATCACACTGAACTACAACAGAAAACCTGTAACACTGTACCAATAGGGCTCAATGAAATTGAGACTAATGGCTTCAATTCGCGGTATCTGTGTACAATACCATTACCAAACCCCGTAGCGCTACGAATCATATAATACACGAGTTATTTCTCGGTAGAGCCTACAACCTGCCAGGTATACTTCAAAGAGATTCTGCAGGTGTTATCTATAATTACGATGATGATGTAGACGAACTAAAGAGGAAATAAGACAGATGCACCAGTGTGCAAGAGATGTAATAAGCACTATAAAAAGAAGATTAAAAAATATTATGATAGAGACCAGAATACAAAAGATTTTAAAACAGGTGATCAAGTTCTGTTGAACGATTAAAGCATCTAAAGGGGCAGAAGCCATAAGCTAGACACGCAGAGGCATGGACAGTACATTGTATTAAGGACAAAAGGTCCAAATGTTGTCATTCGTTTAAAGAGAAATAAATTTTTAACCGTGCATTCTGGCAGGTTAAAGGAGTTCTATAAAAACAGAACTTTTTGTTGAATTTCAGATGAGGACACTGACGGGAGCATTGGACCTGGCGAGCTGTATTGCAGTAGTGTACATCCTAGGACAATTTCGATATCTTAACATAGAGAAGTTTCCTTCATCGTTGGGCTTATATTATGATAGAAGTGGCAAGAAACAAATCTACAGTGTGACGTGAAAAATTCTCAGTTATGATAATCTGGAAGAAATTAGGGGAAACCTGATGATACAGTAAGACTTGCACATTTATCTGTAGGATATTGTAAAAAGAAGTTAACAAGCTTGGGAGTAAGCGATTGAGAGTGTACAGCTGTAGAATAAACGTCAAGGTGGCACGAGAAAACGATTAGGAATTCATAAGGTGTAACTGGATAAGTAACAAGATGTGAGTCACGTAGGAAATAAAGTGTCTTAAATTTCATGGGTGAAATTAGTAAAATATTGTTTGGGACACTGATGAACAGGACGCCTCCTATTTCAAATCAAGATTGATAGATTGAAAAAGAAACACTGCTTAGGATGACGAAAGAGCAAGTAACAGCAGTAAAAACAACGTTGGCAAGTTTCAAACATACAGTAGCTAGTCTTACGCAAAGCGAAGAAATGACAGTTAAAAACATGGAAAAGCTCCATAAGTAAATCAATGAATATGCTAACAGCACTGATCAGAGGATAGAGAACTTACCTTTGATCACTATTGATAATGAATAGTTAATATAGATGGTACCGACATAAAATGAATTAAACGCATCTCGTGGTCGTGCGGTAGCGTTTTCGCTTCCGACGTCCGGGTTCCCGGGTTCGATTCCCGGCGGGGTCAGGGATTTTCTCTGCCTCGTGATGGCTGGGTGTTGTGTGATGTCCTTAGGTTAGTTAGGTTTAAGTAGTTCTAAGTTCTGGGGGACTGATGACCATAGATGTTAAGTCCCATAGTGTTCAGAGCCACTAAACTGAGTTAGAAAGGGAATATGAGACGTTAATTTCGGCCATGCTAAATGCACAGAAAGAAATACTCGAACATCAGAAAATTAATCCAGTGCATATAGTTAAATACTTGCATTTAACTTAGAATAATACTAAAAACGTGTTCACAGTTACTCTCACAGAAAAGAGCGGATACGATTTATTACGCATAACTAATGTTGATGCTTTTATGGCAGGCTATATAATAAGTTAAGCACTGAATGCTCCATTAGTGGAAAAATGAACTGTTTAATTGGTACGAGTGTTCTCTCCCCCCCCCCCCCCCTTCCACAGCCGATTGAAGTCAAAGTTTATTCATGTACACACAACCAGAGGAAGGTTATTTGTTGCCTGATTAATCCAAGCGGCACTATACAAAACTGATTAACGAACAACTGTTTTGTCAAGAAATAGATCACATGCGCAAATGTAGGCGGAAGTTTGTTTGAACGTCCACGTATGATCACGAAGTCTGTGAAGCTAGGATGTTACAACCTGTAATGAAAATTCCATAGGATTATATTAAGAAGTTTGCGACATTACGCGATAGCACTTGGACTCCATTGAGTGAGGACCAATAGCTATTCGTTGCTCTGAAATAGGAAGGCTTGGCAATTTTGTATAATGACAACAAGAACATGCCAACGGACGTACTAGTCAAAGGCACAGGGAAACTAATCTTTCATGGAAAATATACAGGGTATGAAGCACAGACATTCATATAGTCTGAACAAACAATAATAATTAATGTGACCAGTGAAGATGTAGAACCAGCTTTAAACGTGGAAAATGACTGCTGTATAATAAACCAGGATAAGAGGATTATATAAAGTTAGATAGGCCGTTGGAACATGTAATACGACATTTAGATGACCTTAAAGTAGCAGGTCACAAAATAGCTTTCCAAGAGCAGCACAGTTTCTCAGAAATACACTGCATCATTATTCGTTATGGTCTTACCTAGGAGTTGTTATGCTTACTAGTATGTTAATATGTTGTCTGTGCACATACTGCAAGTGTTTTAGAGATTGTATGTGGAAAAGCATGAGCAGTAATTGTTCTGGTAGAATGTGGGTGAGAACGACCAGAGCAAACTCGTGTGAAGGGTCGAAGATGACACGCATTCGTAGTAGAAGGTCCCTTCTGTCAAATAGAGGAAATAGTGAAGAGCATGACGAAAGCTTCATTAAAGCAAAGACAAAGATAATGCAAGATACTGGATTGGTTGGTTGGTTGGTTTGGGGAAGGAGACCAGACAGCGAGGTCATCGGTCTCATCGGATTAGGGAAGGACGGGGAAGAAAGTCGGCCGTGCCCTTTGAAAGGAACCATCCCGGCATTTGCCTGGAGTGATTTAGGGAAATCACGGAAAACCTAAATCAGGATGGCCGGACGCGGGATTGAACCGTCGTCCTCCCGAATGCGATGCAAGATACTGGAAAACACAATATCGTAGTATTGCGAATCCCACAAGGAAAATGTAAAGAAGAATCTCTAAGGATCTGTGTTCTTTTTCAGGTATATTATTGTAATCATGTTATGTCTCGATGTAATTATGTACATGTAATGTAAAGAAAAAATAAGGAAATAAATATTGCTGTATATATGAACATGTAACGTGAAAAAAAGAGAAAAAAAATTTTGCTGTGTATACGTATCTGTGATGTGAAAAACAAAAACTTTTAACGAATGATTTATACTGATGCTTGTATGTATCTACGTATTTGTAAAGTGCAGTGAAAAGTGAAACAATGTTTTATGCTGAATATGTCCGAAAGAACAGAAACCATTTGTGAGATTCAGTAGCTGTATATATTGAATGAAAGAGAAATTTTTCAGTTCTCAGCTGCATATAGGCATTGCATTACCGTATTTTACGGATTATAAGACGCTACAGACTATAAGACGCACTTTAATTCTTAAACAGTTTTTTTGCAAAATGTAAGATTTTTACCATTTTTATTATTACATTGCAAAGCTTGACTTCAAAAAATTCTTGCTTTATAAAACCGAACTGACCTTTAAAGTCGCTGAAAATTGTCGTCTGGACTTCCTTCTTCTTCTTCTTCTTCCTCTTCGTCGTCATAAAATAAGACGGTCTTCGTTGCCATGAAGATAGTTACTTACGCCGCACTTCTTGAAACATTTCATAATAATATCTTCTCTCGCTCTAGCCAACGACTGTTTTATTCACTGACATACTTTTTTGATTGTAGGTCGTTTTAAAGCTCCCTTCGGCGAGAATTCGTGTTGGGTTTCATCCATTTGTTCCATTCCTCTCATATTCATTTTCAGTGGTTTATTTACCGAGACGTCAAGAAGTTGCAATTGTGAAGTAAGTCCTCCAGAAATAACAGAAAGCTCTGTATTTCCAATTCTCAATTTTTCTTTCACATAATTTTTAGATGACTGCTAAACTGATCTAGGACAAGAAGAGAACTCTTCTTAAAAAAAACACGTTTCCTTCTCTCCCTCACTTAGTTAATCCATAATTTCATACCAACCTCGTCCATCCAACCCTTGTCATGTGAGTGAACAACAACACATGGTGGTATATCAGAAGGTTTTGGCACTGTTTTGCGCTTGAAAATAGTCCTTCGATTGAGTTTAGTACCGTCAGCACAATACTAAAAGACAGCATCGTAGTGCACTTTTTATGTGCACTTGTTTTTATAGTTACAGTTATAGCACCTTGCATGGCAACAGTTCTGTTACTCGGCACGTCAAATGTCAGAGGAGTTTCATCCATATTCGCTCTTTGGCGTAGTTTCACACTGGATTTCTTTCGATATTGAATAATAAAGCGATGGAACGATTTTCTGAGATATTTTGGGTTTGTTTCGCATGCTAAGTCCATGACGCTTCATAAACCTATTGCACCAACCAACTACACTGTTCAAGCCTGTTGAGTTCCACTGCAGCGCTAGCTTATTAGCGTGTATATGAATCATTTTTGTATTCACTGCAATGCCATTTTGGAGGTGTCCTCGAGTCCATTTGAATACATCATCTTCTGTTTTTGTCCAGTTTGCACTCAGTCCTCTACAGGGTGTTACAAAAAGGTACGGCCAAACTTTCAGGAAACATTCCTCACAAACAAAGAAAGAAAATATGTTATGTGGACATGTGTCCGGAAACGCTTACTTTCCATGTCAGAGCTCATTTTATTACTTCACTTCAAATCACATTAATCATGGAATGGAAACACACAGCAATAGAACGTACCAGCGTGACTTCAAACATTTTGTTACAGGAAATGTTAGCGAGGATACATGCATCCACCCTCCGTTGCATGGCATCCCTGATGCGCTGATGCAGCCCTGGAGAATGGCGTATTGCACCACAGCCGTCCACAATACGAGCACGAAGAGTCTCTACATTTGGTACCGGGGATGCGTAGACAGGAGCTTTCAAATGCCCCCATAAATGAAAGTCAAGAGGGTTGAGGTCAGGAGAGCGTGAAGGCCATGGAATTGGTCCGCCTCTACCAATCCATCGGTCACCGAATCTGTTGTTGAGAAGTGTACGAACACTTCGACTGAAATGTGCAGGAGCTCCATCGTGCATGAACCACATGATGTGTCGTACTTGTAAAGGCACATGTTCTAGCAGCACAGGTAGAGTATCCCGTATGAAATCATGATAACGTGCTCCATTGAGCGTAGGTGGAAGAACATGGGGCCCAATCAAGACATCACCAACAATGCCTGCCCAAACGTTCACAGAAAATCTGTGTTGATGACGTGATTGCACAGTTGCGTGCGGATTCTCGTCAGCCCACACATTTTGATTGTGAAAATTTATCATTTGATCACCTTGGAATGAAGCCTCATCCGTAAAGAGAACATTTGCACTGAAATGAGGATTGACACATTATTGGATGAACCATTCGCAGAAGTGCACCCGTGGAGGCCAATCAGCTGCTGATAGTGCCTGCACACGCTGTACATGGTACGGAAACAACTGGTTCTCCCGTAGCACTCTCCATACATTGACGTGGTCATCGTTACCTTGTACAGCAGCAACTTCTCTGACGCTGACATTAGGGTTATCGTCAACTGCACGAAGAATTGCCTCGTCCATTGCAGGTGTCCTCGTCGTTCTAGGTCTTCCCCAGTCGCGAGTCATGGGCTGGAATGTTCCGTGCTCCCTAAGAAGCCGATCAATTGCTTCGACCGTCTTCCTGTCGGGACACCTTCGTTCTGGAAATCTGTCTCGATACAAACGTACCGCGCCACGGCTATTGCCCCGTGCTAATCCATACATCAAATGGGCATCTGCCAACTCCGCATTTGTAAACATTGCACTGACTGCAAAACCACATTCGTGATGAACACTAACCGGTTGATGCTACGTACTGATGTGCTTGATGCTAGCACTGTAGAGCAATGAGTCGCATGTCAACACAAGCACGGAAGTCAACATTACCTTCCTTCAATTGGGCCAACTGACGGTGAACCGAGGAAGTACAGTACATAATGACGAAACTGAAATGAGCTCTAACATGGAAATTAAGCGTTTCCGGACACATGTCCACATAACATCTTTTCTTTATTTGTGTGTGAGGAATGTTTCCTGAAAGTTTGGCTGTACCTTTTTGTAACACGCTGTATTTGTATAGTCTTTCTTTTTTTTCCAGTTCTCCTTCACTAGCCCGCCAATCGCGAATGGGTTTTTCTGTTGGCGGAGGGCCAAAATGCCGCTCAGCTGCTCTGTTTCCATGTTCTTCTGCATATGCTATTACTTTCAATGTATAGTCAGCAACATATGAATACCTTTTATTTTTTCCATTACGAAACTACCTACTAACAGAAATATTGTGCTGTTACTGATAACACAAATCACTTTCAGTTCAAGTTCACTGTGCACCGTAGACTTCAATGACGCATCATAGGCTAAACAGTGTTCTGGCTTTGAGATGACGAGGTAATAAAGAGACAGTGTTGGCAAGCTTGTGAATCCCCGTGCATCGGTGCACTGCTGCTGCCAGTTGAATCCAGTGTTGCCAGGCAGAAATAGGTTTCACCAGCATCTAATATATAGCCATATTTAAGACTGGTGAGAATTTTAAACCAAACACTGGACATTTTATATTAATTTCGAGTATAGGACGCACCTGAATTTTGGAGGCAATATATCGAAGAAGAAAGTGCGTCTTAAAGTCCGCAAAATACGGTAGATGCAATGGCGAGATCAGAAAATTCGTGCCGGACCAGGAATCGAACCCGCATGCTCCGCTTCTCCAGAACGGTTCCCTGGAACGCCTTTTCTTTATCTCCCTCTCATGGGGAGAGTGCAAGGGATGTGCCCTCGGTGGCTCAGATGGACGCCGGCACGGTAGCTCAGTGTGTTCGGTCAGAGGGACGCCGGCACGGTAATTCAGGGTGTTCGGTCAGAGGGTTAGCTGCCCTCTGTAACAAAAAAACTGAGTTAACCGATCAACAACGAACTTAAACGGGTGTCTTACGACGTCCGCCCCGAGCACATGTAACGAACGGAAGTGAACAAAATGCCGGCACGGTAGCTCAGCGTGTTCGGTCAGAGAGCCGGTTGGGCTCTGTAATAAAAAACTGAGCGGAAGAATGAAGCACCGAACTTCAACAGGATGTTTTGCGACGTCCGCAACGACCAAACACAACAATCAGTAACGAAAAAAAAAGGGGTTAGCTGCCCTCTGTAATAAAAGAAACTGAGTTACTGAATCAACGACGAACTGAAACGTGTGTCTTGCGACGTCCGCCCCGAGCAGATGCAACGAACTAAAATGAACAAAATGAAATTTCTTTAAAAAAATGGATAGAGCGTCTGCCATGTAAGCAGGAGATCCCAGGTTCGAGTCTCGGTCGGGGCACACATTTTCAACATGTCCCCAATGAAGTACATCAATGTCTGTTTGCAGCTAGGGTGTCCATTTAATTATCATTTTATTTCTAGCAAAGCTGCATGGTCATCAACGGTAACTGTTCTTTCGGGAACAGATACTACCGTCGTAAAAAAAAAAAAAAAAAAAAAAAAAAAAAAAATTGTATTGTTCGTTGAATTTGTTCGGGTTCAAAAATGGTTCAAATGACTCTGAGCACTATGGGATTTAACATCTGTGGTCATCAGTCCCCTAGAACTTAGAACTACTTAAACCTAACTAACCTAAGGACATCACACACATCCATGCCCGAGGCAGGATTCGAACCTGCGACCGTAGCGGTCACGGGGTTCCAGACTGAAGCGCCTAGAACCGCACGGCCACATCGGCCGGCGAATTTGTTCGGGGCGGATGTCCGATGACACCCGTTCAGGTTCTTCGTTGATTTATCCACTCAGTTTTTTGTTTTTATTTTATTTGTGTATTAATTTTTTTTTTTACTACAGAGGGCAGCTAACCCTCTGAACGAACACGCTGAGCTATCGTGCCGGCTAAACGCCTCGGCCATCCAAGCACACCTCCAGTCCAGCCCCGTTTTCCACGTGCCCCACACTACAGATGTAGTGTTGTGTGTCGTCCACCCATTATCCCCTACTTCCTGACAGCTATTCAGCTGAGTCCCTCAAGGGTTGGGAAGAGCGAGTACATCAGCACAGAAGATGTACATTCGCCGTAAAGGCGCATATATGTACATATTTACACTGCTAAACTGAAACTACTGCCTACCGTGGCGTTAGATACCGCCTGACGGCGTTGCGGGCACGTGACGCGGTTACAAAAGTTTGTAAGCGGAGCAGTCCCGGACGGGCTGCAAAGAGAGAAATCCATTGATATGAGCGACTTTGAGAAAGGCCAGATTATTATTACGCAGATCCTGTGAACGGGTATCTCGAAAACGGCGAAGCTGGGCGAATATACACGAGCTACTGTCGTGAGGATCTATGGAAAGAGGTAGGGCAGTGAAACTACCACTAGGCGCTAAACGGTTCAACGACCACGAATCTTCACAGAACGTGAGGTTCGGAGCCTTGTCTGCTCACTAAGTAGGACAGATGGTGCTCTGCGACATCTCTGCCGAAAGGCAACAGTGCTGGTGCAGATACAAGTGTTTCGGAGCACACCGTTCATCGTACACTGCCGAACACGGAGCTCCACAGCAGACCACCCCTACGTGTTTACATGTTGGCCCAACGACATCTCAATTACAATTGCAGAAGGCACGGGACAATCAGGATTCGACCTTCGACCAAAGGAAAGATGTCGGCTCTTCGGGAATCATATTTTTGCTGCCCTACGTCGATAGTTGTCTGTGACTCTAACGTGCAGCGCGCTACGGACGCAGGTTGGTGGGAGCAGTATTATGCTATGGGAGAGATTCTCCTGCGCTTATAGAGACCTGTGGTAGCAATCCTCAAAAATGGTTCAAATGGCTCTGAGCACTATGGGACTTAACTTCTGAGGTCATCAGTCCCCTAGAACTTAGAACTACTTAAACCTAACTAACCTAAGGACGTCCGCAGCTCGTGGTGGTGCGGTAGCGTTCTCGCTTCCCACGCCCGGGTTCCCGGGTTCGATTCCCGGCGGGGTCAGGGATTTTCTCTGCCTCGTGATGACTGGGTGTTGTGTGATGTCCTTAGGTTAGTTAGGTATAAGTAGTTCTAAGTTCTAGGGGACTGATGACCATAGATGTTAAGTCCCATAGTGCTCAGAGCCATTTAACCTAAGGACATCACACACATCCATGCCCGAGGCAGGATTCGAACCTGCGACCGTAGCGGTCGCGCGGTTCCAGACTGTAGCGCCTAGAACCGCTCCCCAGCAATCCTCCCAAGACACCCTGACAGCTGCAAACCACCTGTATCCCTTCATGCTTGATGTCTTCCCTGCCTGGTATGTCATTTTTCAGAAGTATAACTGTCCGTGTGTCAAAGCCAGAAGCGTGCTACAGTTGTTTGATGAGCGTTATAGAGAACTCGCGTTGACGTCTCGGCGAACAAATTAGCATGATGTAAATTCTATGGAGCCCATTTGGGTTGCTGTTCGATGCCATCACCTCGTAGGTAAATCATCAGCCCATTATTTATGCGATTTACAAGATCTATACGTAGACACCTAATGCCACCTATTTCCACAGACCTACCAACAAACTGTCGGATCCCTGATAGGCAGAATCAGTTATGTATGTGGTTCCAAAGACGGACTAACAAGCTACTAAGCAGGTGGTCATAATGTAATTCTTCAGGCTTTCCAGGCGATCTAATGACATCTTGGGTTGTTAGGTGTTCTGCCGGTTATCAGCGTCGTTTTTGCACGATATTTTGGTAACGTAGGTTGTTACCTTTATCAGATGCGACCTGAGACTACTCCTCGAGTGGACCTGGTCCAGTATTTGTGCCTGTGGCCTTCCCCCTTCACCAGGCGCTCCCTCTGCGGTCCGCGCCCGCTCGCTGCGATCTTCTGGAGCATTGCCGTTCCCTTTTCCGTCCGCTGCAGTCCTGGTTGTTCTCTTTGCGGTCCGCGCCCGCCAGACACACTCCTGGGTGTTCCATCTTCGGTCTGATGCGTTCCGAATCCCGTCTGTGGTACCAAGCATTCTCCCTGTGGTCCTCTCCTACCCACTGGAGCGTTGCCGTTCCATTTTCGGTCCACTGCGGTTCTAGATGTTCCCTCTCCAGTCCGCATCCGTCAGACCCGACGCTGGGCGTTCCATCTTCGGTCTGGTGCGCCTGGAACTCTGTGTGGGGATCGTTCTCCATGTCCACGCCTTCAGTTCTTCTACTTGTGGAGTGCTGCAGCTGTCCTCGTTGCTTCTTCAACAATTTCAGAGCAGGATCCCAGGCTCTACTTAGCTGGTACCCCGTGTCAAAGTTCATGAGATTATCGGACACTTTTATCTCTACTGACTCCCTTATAACACTGTCCCAAAATCTGGGCGTCTGTGCTAGAAACTTGGTTTCTTCATACTTCATGGCATGATCTAGCTCTAGACAGTGTTCAGCAATGACTGATTTTGTTGCCTGTCTTAATTGGGTGTGACTATGATGTTCCTTGCACCTGCTACCCACTGTTCTGGTCGTCTGACCAATGTAGGTCGTGCCACATTGGCAAGGTATATTATAAATCCCTGGTTTCCATAAACCCAGGTCGTCTTTAACATTTCCCACCAGTCCCCCGATCTTGCCGGATGGACAGAAAACACACTTAATATTGTGTTTACGGAGGATCCTACTAATTCTGGCAGAAATAGAACCAGCATAGAGCAAATACGCCACCTTCTTTGCTTCATCTTGCTCTGCTTCTGGAACTTGTGGTTTAGTGGCTGGTTGGAGTGCCATCTTAATTTGTTTTGGTGTATATCCATTTTTGTGGAACACTGTTTTGAGATGCTCTATTTCTGTCGGTAGACTTTCTTGGTCTGAAAGGGCACGTGCTCTGTGGACCAATGTCTTAAGAGCACCATTCTTCTGTGCAGGGTGGTGAGGTGGTGACAGCTGTTGGCCTGCAGATATAAATCAGTGTGTGTGGGTTTTCGATACACACTGTGGCCAATTGATCCATCTGATTTCCTTTTGACTAGTACATCCAGAAACGGCAGCTGGCCATTCTTCTCCTGTTCTATGGTGAACTTGATATTCGGGTGTCACGAGTTAAGATGTTCCAGAAACACATTGAGACTGTCCTTCCCATGAGGTCAGACCACGAAGGTGTCATCCACATACCTGAAGAAGCATGTGAATTTATATCTGGCTGTCTCTAATGCCTTCTCCTCAAATCTCTCCATGAACATGTTGGCAACCACAGAAGACAGTGGGCTACCCATAGCTACACCTTCAGTTTGCTCGTAATATTCGTTCCCATACAGGAAATACGTGGATGTCAGTGTGTGCCTGAACAGGTCCAGCAGAGCACCGTCAAATTTTTCTGCAGTCAGGTCTAGCGAGTCTCTCAGTGGGACCCTAGTGAACAGTGATACCACATCAAAACTAACCATGATGTCGGAATCTGTGATGTGTAGTTGCTTGAGGCGTTGCAGGAAGTCTTTTGAGTTTCGGATGTGGTGAACACATTTCCCCACATACGGAGACGGCAGATTTTTCAGATACGTAGGTGCCCAATATTACTGACAATTGAGTGTAGAGGGCACGCCCTCCTTGTGTATTTTAGGCAGACCGTACAGTCTGGGTGGCACTGGCGCTTTTGCCCAAAGTTGTCTGATGATCTTCTCAGGACAGCCTCGGTCTTCTTGTCCATCTTGTCAGTGGGGTCACACTCCAAAGTTCTACATGCTGGGTCCTCCAGAAATTGACGTACTTTCTCATCATACTCCACCCGCTGTAAAATGATTGTAGAATTCCCTTTGTCTGCTGGCAGTACTACAATACCGTTGTCTTCCCAGAGCTTCTTCATAGCAAGCCTCTCCTCAGATGTGATGTTCGATTTTAGAGGCCCGGCGTTGGTGAGTGCCCTGCAAGTTTCTCGACGGACTTCCTCCGCCACATTGGGTGGGAGTGTGGCTGCAACCTGCTCTACTGCACTGACGAAACCTGAAATCGGCACATTTCTGGGGTCGTTGCGGAGTTGAGACCCTTGATGAGTACCTTTACGGCTATATCATCAAGCTGTGTGCCTCTTAGATTCGTCACAGTACGAGTCTCCTGCATCTGCTGCACTTTCTTACTCATGCGGTCTAACTTTGCAGACTGGCAAGATGAGGCATTCCTTCTGGCACACTCCGCCAGAGACCAGGAGTTTACTGTTTACAAAGTAGTTAACATTGTATTTTGCTTACATAAACACTTGTACGAAAAAATTACTCCCTCTCCCCCGAAAATTTGAAATACCGTACCAGATGCCAAACTGCCTAGCAACGCCACTGCTTTTATCTACGTCAGACATTAAGTCAGTAACACGCTATCTTCAGCGGAGTGTGTCTGATAAAGAAAAGCAGGGCGTGCCGTATGCGTCATTCTTAAATCTTGGAATGGTGGCACTTGGTGAGGCGCTATCGTGACACACCCAGGAACATCTTCAAAAGTCTGCAGTTTACCGTTACGATGTGTACCTGTCGCATTCTTGTCTTTCACAGAGGAATCGCTCAAGCATTTGCTTTTATCGATTTAGGGAACCCACGGAAAAGGTGAATCTGAATGTCCGGAGAGGAATTTTGATCCTAGTCTTCCCGAATGCAAGTCCAGTATCTTAGTGCACCAACTAGCTCAGTAATCAGAGAAATTTTCGAAGCTGAACACGTGCGACGTTATAATGAATGGACGTGAGACGTAAGCAATGGCGAAACATCAGAAATATAATTTGGTAACATTTGAAAAAAAATGGTACTTTGTCAGGACACTAATGATCAAATTGACGAAAGCTAGACGTAGAAGTGGTATTAGGCTGAGCAGGTGAACAAAGACGTACAAGGAATATCGCTTTCGTGAAAAAATAATTCGAGCTTGGTAGGAAGTATGTTAAGTCATCCAGTAATAGTTTATTTCCAACTGTGAAAGCATCTTAGTATAAAAATTATGGGGGAAATATAAAACAGACAGGAGCGAGACGGTGCGCACGGCTTGCAGCTTGGTGGTTAGTGTCGCTGGTTCTAGATCGCACGGTCCGAGTTTCGATTCCTGGGTGGGTAGGAAATTTTCTCTACCAGGGGACTGGGTGTTTGTGTTGTCCTAATCATTTCATGTAATGTTCATCACAAAGACGCTCAAGTAGCCGAAGTGGCATCAAATAGGCCGGTAGTTGATCAAATATTCATCATATTTTTTTGACAAATATCTTTGACGTGGCACAGTAAGGGGTATTAAACTGTCACCGAATATTTCGTCATAGTTGCCCCAAATGTAGTAACAGAAGAACCGCATAACGTCAACTGAGAAATTGCTGTTGTCAAAGCAGTTCGTTTAATAGATCCTGCCACTAAACGAGGCAGTGATTTTTCCAACACGGATACGAAACGTTAACTAAACTAATATCGCTCCTCATGTCAATGTTAACAGATAGTAACAAAATCTGAGTGCAGTATAATGTACACAGTTCACAGTAATCCTTTAACATGAGTAATGAATTCTGACCTGATGTGTGTTAGTTCAAAAGGGACTGATTATGAGTACATCCACGTGTTTTCCAAGTGCTGTTCAAATGTGTGTGAAATCTTATGGGACTTAACTGCTAAGGTCATCAGTTCCTAAACTTACACACTGCTTAACCTAAATTATCCTAAGGACAAACACACACACCCATGCCCGAGGGAGGACTCGAACCTCTGCCGGGACCAGCCGCACAGTCCATGACTGCAGCGCCTCAGACCGCTCGGCTAATCAGGCGCGGCTTTCCAGGTACTTTCTGACGCTTTATGCTGATCGTCTTGCGAATTTCTTAACGAATTACACACTTATTTTAGTACACCCAAAACCAGACCGACTTTTTTTATTCTTGAACATTAGCTGCTCTTTATTCTTATAAAAGACCTCTTGGCCTTGTCCTTGCTTCTATGCTTTGCAAATACCGATTACGTTTCTCTTTCCCAGCTGCAACATTTATACCTCTAGCGCCTGTGACGCTTTCTTCTTTACGTGTACAAGTCCTGCGGCAAGCATTTAGCACAAAAATTAATTCGTTTTCAGGTATCACTGCTGCGCCATTAGTGAACCGTATTGTGCTAATTTCCTGTCCTTGGTTCAAATGGCTCTAAGCACTATGGGACTTAACATCTATGGTCATCAGTCTCCTAGAACTTAGAACTACTTAAACCTAACTAACCTAAGGACATCACACAACACCCAGTCATCAAGAGGCAGATCCTGTCCTTGATCAACAACAATAGTTCTTTAATTCCCTTTCAGTTAGCAAATATACATCAGCGGTGACAATAAACTTGGGTTACATCTATCCTGTTTTTTACTCCTTACACAGCTCTGTCAATGAAAACTATCTAAGTTGGTTTTAAAGAAAGGAAGAGGATTTCCAACTCCCTCCCTAAATAGGAAAAATATTTCGTTTCACCCCAGATTATTTAAAGGCCTTTCCATATTTATAGTGCGACAATAAGCTCCGAAATACGACCTCCTCCGCATTTTGGATGCTTTTCTCCACTCCATATCCACAGCGCACAATGATTTCACAGTGTGTTTATATATGCCAGCCGCTTGGAGTAAACAGAAGACATCACTTTCTTTGATCATATCTAAGACGAAGCCCTAGATCTGAACAAATAAATTTTAGAGAAGGCAATGTTGGACAAAAGTGCCCTATTACACTTGAAACGTCCCCTTAGAAAAATTATGAATGAATGTGCTAGTAAACTTCTACGTTATTTGATACATAGAAAGCTGCGTAAAACTGAACGTACTCAGACAGTTCTCTCTTTACTTATTCTGCTCAACACTAAACTGACACACAATATTTTTTAGCGCAACGCAATCTGGCTTTCAATAATCCCTACAAAAGAATGGCCCTGACTAACAATAACCTATAACTTTCATGAATCACTTACCTCGCAAAAATCTTTGTTACTCGAAGTACTGCAATACAGCGAGCGCCAATACTGCCAGCTAAATAAAAGATTCTAACCACTGAAGGCATTAACTACGGATAGGCATAGTTAGCAAATGGAAGATTTTGATAGAGAACAAACAATGTACACTCCTGGAAATGGAAAAAAGAACACATTGACACCGGTGTGTCAGACCCACCATACTTGCTCCGGACACTGCGAGAGGGCTGTACAAGCAATGATCACACGCACGGCACAGCGGACACACCAGGAACCGCGGTGTTGGCCGTCGAATGGCGCTAGCTGCGCAGCATTTGTGCACCGCCGCCGTCAGTGTCAGCCAGTTTGCCGTGGCATACGGAGCTCCATCGCAGTCTTTAACACTGGTAGCATGCCGCGACAGCGTGGACGTGAACTATATGTGCAGTTGACGGACTTTGAGCGAGGGCGTATAGTTGGCATGCGGGAGGCCGGGTGGACGTACCGCCGAATTGCTCAACACGTGGGGCGTGAGGTCTCCACAGTACATCGATGTTGTCGCCAGTGGTTGGCGGAAGGTGCACGTGCCCGTCGACCTGGGACCGGACCGCAGCGACGCGCGGATGCACGCCAAGACCGTAGGATCCTACGCAGTGCCGTAGGGGACCGCAACGCCACTTCCCAGCAAATTAGGGACACTGTTGCTTCTGGGGTATCGGCGAGGACCATTCGCAACCGTCTCCATGAAGCTGGGCTATGGTCCCGCACACCGTTAGGCTGTCTTCCGCTCACGCCCCAACATCGTGCAGCCCGCCTCCAGTGGTGTCGCGACAGGCGTGAATGGAGGGACGAATGGAGACGTGTCGTCTTCAGCGATGAGAGTCGCTTCTGCCTTGGTGCCAATGATGGTCGTATGCGTGTTTGGCGCCGTGCAGGTGAGCGCCACAATCAGGACTGCATACGACCAAGGCACACAGGGCCAACACCCGGCATCATGGTGTGGGGAGCGATCTCCTACACTGGCCGTACACCACTGGTGATCGTCGAGGGGACACTGAATAGTGCACGGTACATCCAAACCGTCATCGAACCCATCGTTCTACCATTCCTAGACCGGCAAGGGAACTTGCTGTTCCAACAGGACAATGCACGTCCGCATGTATCCCGTGCCACCCAACGTGCTCTAGAAGGTGTAAGTCAACTACCCTGGCCAGCAAGATCTCCGGATCTGTCCCCCATTGAGCATGTTTGGGACTGGATGAAGCGTCGTCTCACGCGGTCTGCACGTCCAGCACGAACGCTGGTCCAACTGAGGCGCCAGGTGGAAATGGCATGGCAAGCCGTTCCACAGGACTACATCCAGCATCTCTACGATCGTCTCCATAGGAGAATAGCAGCCTGCATTGCTGCGAAAGGTGGATATACACTGTACTAGTGCCGACATTGTGCATGCTCTGTTGCCTGTGTCTATGTGCCTGTGGTTCTGTCAGTGTGATCATGTGATGTATCTGACCCCAGGAATGTGTCAATAAAGTTTCCCCTTCCTGGGACAATGAATTCACGGTGTTCTTATTTCAATTTCCAGGAGTGTATTTACCTTAATAGCGTTCAAAAGTTATCATATATATATCTATCAATTCACGACATCCATTTTTACAGATTTCCTTTTTCTGGCAGACACATGTCCAGATCGTCCGCTTATAGCAACCTCTCAAACCTCTGGAATCTCTCTCTCCACATGCACCACTGGTGGCGGCTCACCTCCAACTGCGCAACGCTACGCGCTTGTCACATCCAACTGCCCAAAACTACAACAGAGAATATTCCAACAATGCCAACCAGCCACAGACTGCACACAGCACAGCCAGTGATTTTCATACAGAGCGCTACGTGGCGTTACCAACATAAAAACCTAAACAGCCTACTTACACACGACGTTCAACGTCTTTGACGAAGCACCTTTGTCAAATAAATTTGATAGTATAATATTGGCCGTAGACAGACTTGACCAGGCGACCGAACTACCCCCTCCCGGAGTCTCCCGACGAATAATACCATACAGTTACATCATTATATCCAGAGCGTGACACATATGCTTTACTACAACAGAAAAACTTGTTACTGTGTCAGACAAATAGTTTGACTGTTACTAAAAGCTACCATAACTCAACATTCCCGCTGAAGCAACGCAATGAGAAAGAGCGAGGCGGAAATATGGCATTGAAACTGGAGGAGGACTGAACCAACAAGATCAGCAGGGCCGGGAAAGACATGAATTCTCTGTATCGCAAATGTCCGATGTGGAGAGTTTTGCTAAAATTAAAAAACAGTAATTGAAAGCCGGTTCTAGATTGTTATGTAAGGTATTTACGGATCTATCTCGCCACGAACAAGTATTTCGAGTGTTTACTGGACTTAAGCCTACTTCAGATAGTGTGAGAGGCTTTCCGCTGTAGCATGTCACTATGTGACTCTTGGGGATCCTGTCCAATCTTATCTTAAATCTTTAAATTACTTACAAACAATTAACTACCGAGAGTTCTTTTGAGAATATCGAATACTGAACACTGTCGTAGTCGGTCGCAGCTCCACTTGGAAAAGAAGGAGCTAATATAGCCCACACCTGAACGTTATCCAAATGTATGAAACCCATATCATGCCTGATTTCGACTGTATGTCACGGTCTTAAATCACTTTCAAGTTGCTAGCGATAACAGAGTCGTAAGATGCATAGTGTAAATAGATACAAGGATAGAAAGAAACAGACTCATCAGGCAGAAAGTTAAATATGTAGATTGTTAAAATTTATCTAAAGGTAGAGAGATACACTAGATTAAATTAAGCACCAAGTTCTACATCTTAGAAAATAAAGTTATGCAAAACTAGACAAAAAGGTCCTACATTTGATAAGAGTACTTATGGAAATAGCACAAGACGATTCAGAAACATTGATGGTTGATCGTGAGAATAATGACACTGTAGAATTATGATCAAATGAGATCTAAAAAGCGACTTGACGTATGAAAAAAGCAAAGGCATCGAAACAACACGGTGTCTAAATAAAATGGTTAAATTTCGAGGGATGCTATACAAAAGGAAGTTGCACATTTGTTTATAGAATATCCGCAGAGGACTTTACTTCTCCAAACATGGAACAATTCTGTTGGCAACCTCTTTCATGAGAGAAAGAGAAAGAGAAGACATAAAAAAGCTACAGACCAATTATCGTCATACAAACAATGTACTAGCTATTCTCTAAACTTATCATCAGTTGCATAGAAAAAAACAATAAATTTTAACTAAGCGAAGAAAAAGACTGGCATCAGAAATGTATACGGGACGACAAACCACTTGTAACTCGCAAACGAAGTTAGAGAATCTAGCAATGAAAATGCATGACCAAATTGTTTGGAAATCATATACGTAAAAAAAAATTCAAGTTAATGTTTTACTTACAGCTCTTGCGAAACAAGACAGTGGTTCAAATGATCTTAGTATACTCAATAATATAGGCGTCAGGGCGACAGCATCCGTGAAATTCACCAGGATAGTGAGAAGTTCAGAACTGAAAGAGGAGGTTCCTTACCACAGATGTATAGGAAAATTTCAGATCCTTAAGCTAAAAAAACTAAGAAGGAATACGTGTTAGTGGAAAATATTTCAACAAGGTTTGGTGATGTGGTTGTATTTTTCCATTAGTGCAGATAAACATAAAAAAACGAATGGGTGAATTTAATAGAATAAGCAGGTATGATAATCAGTTACAATAAGAGTACAAGTATGAATAAATGACATATCTAAAATGAAGCAGTACAAATTAATAAGGAAGTTATAGAAGCAGTTGATGAGTTTTTAATTATCACAGTCACACAAGTGTATCTGAGCTCCGTTTCTCGTTGCCATGAGCGATACTGCCTCAAATTTTCCCTCCTTACTAACATCCCGCGACGCAGGTGCAGAGTTCGTGTAACAACTTCAACAGTTGTTGCTTACTGAGTATCTAATACCCTGTACACCTGCCTAACTTCTAAAGGACCTACTTTAGGCAGTGATCGTACATACAGGGTGTTTCATTCAAACTTTGGCACGTAAATCTCGATCCATTAGTCGTAACAAAGTCACTAGGGTCACGTAGAAGTGTGTCTGGCATGTTTATGCATCCTTATTAACCACTAGTACGAAGATATCAACTATATGTCATCAAACGGAATGTTGCTTCCTTGAGTTTCCACAATAGCAGTTGACAAGGAGAGAAATTCAGCTATGTAAGTATTTACCAGAGTTGCCAAGAAATTCGACAGTTATAAATATGTCTCAAATTGTGATTCTTCTGTTGTTTTTGTGGCGTGTTAATGGTCAAATGTTTATGGCATCTCACTGGTCATATTACCACTTAAGTAAGAGAGACTTAACAAGTTATTTACTGTACCACAGAAGAATGAAGTGCAACGGAATTAGGAATGCTAAAACTTGTTTACAGATTTTTTTCACTAAACATTTATATTATTTAACTCTACATGTATTAGGTGCAATTGATTTTACAAACTAGAAATTAACTGGCATGGGTAGTACATTTATGGGGCTTCTGACCCACAGTATATTGGGTGACGAGAGGAGAAGTGTGTGTGTGTGGGGGGGGGGGGGGGGGATTTGTGCCTACACTCACAGACAGATATACATAAAAGCACACACATTATGCTGTTCTAATTACATTTTTATCTCCCTATTAATCTACATGTCTGTCCTAGGAAATAAGCCAGTCAGGGAGCCCCTAAGTCCAAGGACACAAATCTTGCGCTGACAATTACAGCACAATATTTTACTGGCCATTAAAACGAAATTTCCTAGATTTCCTTGATTTCGTGTAGGTTCACTAATTTATACTAACTCACACACACCAAACACATTTATCCTCTACCTTCCCTCACCTTCTAATCTCTCTCTATCTCTATCTCTATCTCTATCTCTATCTCTCTCTCTCCCCTTCCCCCTCTCTCTCTCCCTTCCCCTACCCCCATCGCCCTTTGCAACCCCCCTTTACACACACACACACACACTCACACACACACACACACACACACATACACACACACACACACAAATACTAATCCATTATTAAAAAGACAATCGAAAAAAAAAGTTTCACAGGTTTGAAACGCTTACAGCCTACACGAAAACAGACCATCAGACATAAACACTGTAATACTGTGCTGTGTGACAACTCACATAACTTCAGTTCGATTTACAAAAGCGAAGTGAAGTGTAAAAAAGCAAACGCATGTCAAGAAATACTGCACAAAGTCAAAAACTGCAAAGTGTACATATGAAACGAAGTCTTTCGATATCAACCACTGCTAACATGGAGGGAAGAAGCAGGGTCCAGAGAATATATAAACAAGAGGCAGAAACACCGTGAGTAATTTGCACTCCAACTTTATAAACAAAACGCTGTTTCTAATCTAAAACAACCAAAAATGTATAAACATTTGTATCCAATTTGCAGAGTAACCATGGAAGATGCTTTTTAAATTCTGGTGTAAAATTCTCTTTAATTAAATTGTAATAAGCTTAAGACCGAAGAGCCAGTAATAACAGTTTCATTATAAGTGCAAGTAGCCGATAGATTCCTTTTCAGATGCAGATCTAATTCTGACTTTGTCTATTTTCCTGAGTTATTTGCGTGTACTGATCACGTTAAAATGTCAACACAGACCAAATCAGCTGACTGTGCGATATGTATGAACTTTTTACTAATAACTACAGACATGTGAAGGAGAAATGACATCCACTAATAATGAAGTACAAGTTTTAGGAACTTTCACCTATTTATCAGATTGTCACCTCTGGCTTCCAGCTATTCCGATATCTAACGAAATAGCATCATCCTGTTTTGTGCCTTTGTCCGGCATCGGTGCAGTGTCGGCTAGTTTAAAGGATGGACGGATGCCCTTTCTGTTACCACCTAATTATTCCCCAGGACGGAGTATGTGCACCGGACTGTGTGTGTAGTATTATTCATGTGAAATTGAGCGAAAGTTTTCTATGTTTGCAACATTATGCAAATATTGCGTTTCCTATTATTTTCCTTTCCTTCGTCTCCTTAAAAGGAGCGAAGTGTGTATATGTTTTCAATAGTTGGCATGATTTCAAAAAAGAAGTAAAAATGGTCAAAGGGAAATAAAAATTAAAAATAGAAAGTATGTTGATACACACAGTGGTTACGGTTACTACAAGCCACACCACAAGTTGGGAAACGGGGCCAAATTTCTATTAGTTTACTGTCGAGTTGAGATTTTCAAAAATGTTTTATTCGTGTCTTACAGAAACTAGCAGTACGGCAATAAACAGCCTTTTAAACACGCCGCTAACGGCAATCAAGTAATTTATAGCAATACAACAATTTAAAATTTTTTTTGAAAAAAACAGAAACTAGCAATACGGTAATAAACAACATTTTAAACACGCCGCTAACGGCAATCAAGAAATTTATAGCAATACAACAGTAAAAAAATTAAAGAAAACACAGAAGCTAGCAGTACGGCAATAAACTACCTTTTAAAACACGCCGCTAACGCCAATCAAAGTAATTTATAGCAATACAACAATTTAAAAAAATTAAAGAACATTAGTAAACAGGCTACTAAAGTAAATACAGAAATTTGTTAATAAAGTACAGTGAGGTAGTGAAGCTACCAACACCGCCATTAAAAAAATCAAAGGCCTCAGCAAACATACGATTAATGGCAATAAAGGAATGGAGGAATTTAAAAAGTTTTTAAACAAAAGTGTCCTGGAATATCATCAGAACAGAACAGATATGACGGACCCGTGTAAGGCGGCCACAAATCTCCAACTCAAGGATGCTCAGGCTAGACAGAATACTGACCACTTTAAATACGCCCGTAAACACAATTGCCACTCTCAGGCTGGTCACTGCACCGACTTTTAGCCAGCGAAAACTTGTAATAAGATGGCTTAACTTGCTGACAGAATTAGAGCTAACCTCGTGCAAGGAAACATTACAGCACACAGTCCTGAATGAGCGACCACATGATCAACCAACAAGATGCATGAATTTACTCATAACCCACGACAGAACCGCGAAACAATTAAACTGCCAAAACTACACCTTCCATCGGACAGTAACGAGAGGAGGAGAAAAGATCACTGTCTTCAATTACACCGGTGCCAGGGACAGGAAACCCGGTCGCCGGAGGCCACATGGCAGAAGAGACGCTGGTTACACAAAATTATTACTTAATGATTAAACCTTCCACGAACTTAACTTGCAATTATGCTCGAACAGGCAGTACACGACCTCCGATGGCAAGAATCCACACCTCCGACCGCGCACGCGTCGCCAGCGTACCCAACACGCCACGTTTACGCGACAACACGCTCTGTCTCCGGAGTTTTTTTTGTTTTTTTTTTTGCCTTTGAGTGTGTACTCAATTTAGCCATCGGCAACACATAGTGACAATGTACACATAATTGAATAAACAAATACAGAAATGCATATTTACAAGAATAAAAAGCTTAACTGTTACAGTTTTGTACATACTGTTTTAAAAATTGTATTGAATTGAATTGGAAAATAATTAAAAGTGTCTTGGCTTACAATTCACACCATTTCTGAAATATCTTCATCAGCAAGACATATTTATAATTGACGTACACCATTAAAACCTACAGATTGTGACCAGTACTCTTGACGAAGTTAACGATCACTTTATATAGACGATCGTCTTTAGTACACAAAAGAGAAGAAGCTGATTGAGGAAGATGGTAGCCCATACTCAGCAATGTCTTCAAAAAGACCAACCCTTCACGGTCAAATTTGGGGCACATAAATAAGATGTGGTTGACATCAGCTTCCGACTCAGGATCACACTCATATGCAGGTGAACTGTAAACGTTGATCCGATGTAGATGTTGTGGGAAAGAGGCATGATTGAAGCGGAGTCTTATGGTGGTAGAAATCGTGGATCTGTCCAGATGTGCCCTCATGAACCACGGCTGTGAAGGAATCCGAGATTGTAGCACTGCGTAATAACCGCCCTTTGTCTGTTGAGAAACGTTCCACGTTTCCTGCCATTGTTGTCTTGCGTGATCCTTGACTGCACGTAAGTAGTCTGTATTAGGAAGGTGCAGATCCAGGACGGTGCCTAACCTTGCCGCTTGTTTGGCTAATGCATCAACTTCATCATTACAGAGGATACCAGAGTGGGAAGGTACCCACAACAAATGGATCGTCCGGCCCGTGCGTGTGCTGCGAATATGTTCCGATATCACATTCAAGATGTAACTGTTGGTCGTTTTGTTCCATCGACTGCACTGAATGTTTTTAAGAACGCTTTGCGAGTCAGATACTATCCATATCTTGGGGAAGGAAGTGCTAGAGACAAACTTAAGTGCTTCCAAAACTGCCACTGTCTCCGCCGTAAAAATAGAAGTGCTCGTAGGCAGTTTGAAGGTTTTGCGGATCTGGATCTGAGGGCAGAAAAAAGCGCATCCTGTACACTCTTCTTGCGGAATTTTGGAGCCATCGATATATACACAGAGAAAACCCGGCCATTGTGCTTGAACGAGACGATTGAAGCCAACGTTGACACTAGTACTGTCCAGCCAGGTCGTACTTAAATAATGGACTGGGATCTGGGAGCAGAGCGTTTGAAGATCATATTCAAAAACAGGTAGATGCGCTGAACTCCGTATAGCATGTATGACAGGTGACCAAGTTCAAAGTTGGCACAAACGGCTGGCACTTTATTCCTTCTGTGGGATGCAATCCACAGTCGATAAATGCAGTCTCTACTTTGATAGACGGAACTGTCCATAATGGCCATGCCTTGAATGTAGAATTTGTCCGATAACATTTGACGCCTAATGCTCAAGAGCATCTCCCCTGCTTCTATTAAAAGGGCGTTGGTGGGCGTCAATCGCATGGCTCCAAGACAGGTACGAATGGCTCTATATTGAAGAGTATCTAATTTGGAGAGATGAATCTTTGACGCAGTGTGGTAGAATTGACAGCCATAGTCTAATCGAGATCGAATTATCCCTCGGTACATGGTGAGTAAAACACTCTGGTGCGCTCCCCACCAGACACGAGTGAGTGATCTGATTACATTTAAACCTTCTTCACACATGGTAACGGTGGATCGGATGTGGGGCGCCCAGCTTAACCGAGAGTCAAAAATCATCCCCAGAAATCGAACGTGAGATTTTATTTGGAAGGTGTACTTGCCACAGGTAATGTGATCTTCAGTGCGAGCCGTCGTCGACTTGGAGAAGGGAACGACTGCTGATTTCTCAGCCGAGATCTCCAGCCCATTGATAGAGAGCCACTCATCGATGTGTGCGATGGTTGTGGTTAATGCCGTTTTGGCCTGAAGATATGAAGCAGCAGTAGAATGAACACATATATCATCAGCATACAGTAGGATTTTTGTGGGGGGAGTAAGTATGCGTTCTAGGTCGTGCGTATATAGAGTATACAGGAGAGGACTTAAAATTGCACCTTGCGGCAAGCCCTGGGAGACATAAAAAGGTCCGATCATGGTACCTTTGAAACGGACGTAGATCGTTCTTTGAGTCATCAGGGTGCTGATACCGTAGATCATCTGTGAAGGAATTCCGAATACTGCCAGCTTGTCCAAGAGTATCGGTATTTGTACGTGATCATATGCACCCTTAACGTCAAGAAAAGCTGCCACTACTGTCTCTTTCGTTTGAAAGGCTGACGTGATATCCATATTAAGCAAAAACAGGTTATCCATGGTCCCTTTGCCTTTTCTGAAGCCGTATTGATTCCGAGGCAACAAATTACATTTTCAAGCCACCATTCTATTCTAGTCTCCTTTTTACCATTCGTTCCAGTGTTTTTGCAACACACGACTACAAGGCAATAGGTCTATAATTAGTACCGACATTTGGATCTTTACCACGTTTGAGAATTGGAATTATTACTTGCCTCGTCCATGTTGATATGAGGTCTTTCTTCATCCAGTACTGATTCAAAATGTTCAAGAGAAAGTCTTTCGCTTCTATAGGCAGGTGTACAAGCATAGAGTAATGTATATGATCAATGCCAGGGCAACTGTCGCTCGATACTTTAATAGCTTCGTTGAGTTCTTCTATAGAGAAAGGACGAAGGAGAACATGATAGTGGTCTTCTTCAGCAGGGAACCGATGGTTTAAAAATGGCACCGTGGGAGGAGCGATTGTATCTATGAATTCCTCTAACCAGGCCGTGGTAGCAGGAGGGGAGGAAGACAGTCTTCTTGTTCTAAAAGCTTTTACTTTATGCCAGATGCTTGCCATACTGGTTTCATTATTTAGGGACAGGCAAAATTGTTTCCAACTGTCCTTCTTGGTTTTCTTCAGGAATTTGGTAACTCGCGCATTCACTTTTTGTACAGCCAAGAAGTTGTCCAATGAAGGATTCTGACGGTAGGTTTTCAAGGCGAGTCGTCGCTTCCCAACTTCCCGAGAGCACTCAGAATTCCACCAAGGAGGAGAACGGTGCTTCATTACTTTATACTCTTTTTTCTTAGGGATGCTGATGCCAGCTGCGACGTTCATAGCATTGAGTAAAACTGGGGATGCATCTTCGTCCCGTAAGTCACGTCTCGTATTTGCGAGTGCCCGCCGAACCGTTTCCTTATAAGAGGCCGAATTGGCTTCCTTGATTTTCCGCGTACTATTAGAGTAACAGATGTACGTAGTATCGACGTTGATGTTAATGTGAAACTCTATTGGGAGATGATCGGATCCCATTGAATCCTTTTTAACGCACCAATTAGATATTTCAGTAAAGCAGGGGGTGCAAAGAGTTACATCAACTGCGGAGGGTTTACGGAGAGGTGAAGTTATCATAGTAGGAGAGCCATCGTTGAGTATCACTGGGTTATTATCTTCGATAACGCTTATCAAGGTCCTGCCGTTCCTGTCTGTCACGTCTCCTCCCCACGCTACATGGTGGGCATTCACGTCTCCAGCTACGATAAAGGGAGGACGAAGCTGACTTATTAATTGTCTCCAGTCATCTTCCATGATACTGTGGTGGGAAGCGTTATACAACGAGACAACTGTAAAGGTTTTGTGGGCAGTTCGTATCTCCACAGCAACTAATTCAAGGTTGGTGACAGGTACGTGTAACGGGTGTGGTCGATGCGGCAGCGAAGTTTTTACCAGTATAGCTACGCCGCCCCATCCATCGAGACGGTCTTCCCTTACCATAGAATAATTTTGAAAGCGAACAGTTCGTTCGAATTTGAACCAAGTTTCACATAACAGAACGATATCAGGCTGACTTACGAACAGTTCTCGTTGCAAGCTTTCTCTTTTAGAATTAGCCGATCTCGCATTCCACTGCAATACTTTTAAAGCCGCCATAATTTAGGGAGAGAGAGATTGAAATATGCCAGAACGAGGTGCCGGATATCGGAATTGTTCATAGCACTATTTTGTCTCATGTTTTGCATGACAATATCAATCACATTTATTATCTTATCTATAAGTTCAGCATGACCTTGAGGCTGTCGTTGATTCGGCGCTTGTGGGGTTACTAATCTGTGAGCAGCAGGCTGGTATGGATTTTGGCTGATAGGAGTGAATGAATGTTGCATGGGATATAACAGGCTGCGGTACTGAGACCACTCACGAACGTTACTTTGGTTGTTTACTTGCGCCTGCCGCCGGGGAGGCCGGTAAGCGACGTGTGTCTGCTGGGGCACAGTTGCACACTGAGTTGCATCCCCACTTCCGCGTTGTTGACTCTGCATGCCTGCGGCGGGCAGCGGCGGGAAGAGTTGTGGGTTTTGAAAGTCCGGAGAGCTCAAATTTGTTGGAGCAAGAATGATCGGAGCCGGCAAGTGATGTTGTTGAACCCCGGTGACGGATGCATAGGTTGGCATACGAGCAATAGACAGCGCATCCCTGAAGTCAATGTTGTTGAACGTAGCTAATTCTTGAGCTCGTCGCCGTATATGGTATTCCGGGCAGGAACGGTCCGTGGATGCGTGTTGTCCCCCGCAATGAGCGCAAATAGTGATAGGTGAGACACAGGATTCAACATTATGTGGACCACTACATTTAATGCATCTCATCTGAGACCGACATTGTTTGCTGATGTGCCCGTAACGAAGACAATTAAGGCACTGCCTGACAGTTGGTACATAAGGGTCTATGGGACATCTTGTTCCGTGAATAGACACGGCTTCCGGTAAGGTTTGAGAGTTGAAGGTTAACAAACAGGTCTGCAAGTTAACGATTTGGTCTTTACCATATCTCTTCGTAAACCTCCGAAGCCTACAACAGGGAAGGGAGATTGTACGACTTCCAAAATCTCCGCTTCTTCAAGGTTGGTGTCTACTTTCCTGATTACTCCCAGCTTATGGACAACAAAGGAAGGACTGTAAACTTCTATGTTTTTTGACTTTAATACCTCACTGGTAACTAGGAAATTAGCCTTGTCTGGGGTTTTCAGCTCCACCTTAACTTTTGTTTTTCCTGCTGAAGAGATGTTAAGGGTAGAATTCTTCACTTCTGGCAAGGAAATATGCAATAATTTCCCTATTGCCATAGGGTGCAAGCGGCCTAAGTTTTTGTCCAAACATTCCATGTAAACAACGAATGGTCCCCTATCTGTACGTTTGTAAAAGTTGAGAGACCTCGGAGTAGGTGCAGGTCCCACAGGAGGGGTGTTAGTTGCAGCATGTTGGTTAGGAGTGAGCCCAGAAGCAGTTGCTATAGGGGGGTCAGCTACATTTGAAACGGCAGTTACAGGTAAGAGTTGATTAGCGTCTGCTATGAAGGTTTTGGAATTTCTTAAATCCAGACTGACCTCACTTTGTCGCTTGTTTCTCGTAGCGGAGAAGCTGGGGGAATCCTGTTCCGATATATCCATATGCCCTTCTGCCGGCTGTATTCCAGATTCTCCCTTAACAACTGCTAACGAGTGGCTGATCACAGCCGTCGTGTTTTCCAATGTAATTCCTGGAGGAGCTGGTAAGGGTGCTGCATCTGGATGTAGCCGCTGGGCAGATGGTTGTTGTTGATGTTGACCCATAGGGGCGTCGAAGTCCCCACCCCCTTCTCCATACACCCCACCATACATGGCGGGGCTTGCTGTCACCGATAGTAATGTCAGGTATTAATGTGCCTAACAGAAAACCGTACCAAACGAAAGCTGTTACGCGCGTGCACTAGTAGGTAAACACAAGCGTCACACGGAAGAGCGACCGCGTAGCACGTCTTAACACTTCCGCGTCTGCAAGCGAACTGGGTCTCCGGAGTTCACGTCTTCTCTGCAACGTTGACGGGTAGTGACCAGAGGTGTACAAATTCCCCTTGCAGCCTGCTTGCCCCTAGCTCCTCTGCAACCATTCATGCAGGTCAGCCTGCCGCGACGTAAACACAAGAGTGCGCGTGTACTGAGGCATAGTGGGCAATGCGGGCGATACGGGCTCCCGCAAGCCCGGGCTACCTGGGTTCCCGCAAGCCTGCCAAGCTTCACGGGACCCGCTCAGCTTGCTGCGCCTGACAACAGGTTGCGCTTGCGCTGTCAAGCTACCGTGACTAGAGTAGCCAGGTAGTTAGCCCGCAGTTCATTTATCGCAAAGGTGGAGGCAGCACAATGAATAGGTCGAACTTAAGTGAGATTGAAAAAAAATTGACAACTGGCGAATACATGCTGGTAACGAAACAGAGCACAAGTGCCGCATGGGAAACGTTTTCGTGTGTTTATGAGGCCGCTTCAAATAAATCGGTAGGTGTGTCTCAATGCAAACTATGTAAAAAGCTCTTAAGTACTTATTCGGGAACCTCGAGTATGTTACGACATGTGTGCAAATTTGACAAGCAGTTCCCTCACTCCGTAAATATCTTGAAAGAGGACAAAGATTTAGTGGCCGAAAAGTGCGTCGAAATGTGTGCTAAGGACCTGAGACCATTTAGCAGTATAGAGGGAGAAGGATTTCTTAATTTAGGGCAGACACTGATCGACATAGGTAAAAAATATGGCTCAGTTGATATTAAAAATGTTATGCCTTCCCGAGTGACAGTAGCTAGGAAAGTTCAAACCTTAGCTGATAAAGTGCGCAGCAAAATGCTCCCAGATATAGCGCATGCGATTCGTTCTCGTATATGTGCCAGTACAATTGATCTATGGACAGACAATTACAAAGGGGTGCATTACATGTCCGGGACAATGCATTACATAAATTCAGACTGGCGTTTGAATAAATATGTACTGATGTGCTCTGCGTTTCCTGACTGCCCAAAAACTGGCTCGAATATTCGAAACGAGTTGGAAGATGGCTTAGAAACTATGGGTGTTTCTCGTGAAGACATTGCCAAAATTACGTTTGTCACAGACCAGGGCAGTAACGTTGTCAAAGCTCTCGAAGTATATCAGCGTCTTCCATGCATGGCTCATAGTATAAACACAGTCTTGAAACATGTTCTGAGCGAACAGTTTTTGAAAGAAAAAGTTCCAAATATATTAGCCATTCTTAATACAGTGCGGGCTACGGTTTCGTACCTCAAGAGAAGAGGTCTCTGTGTGAGACTGAACTCATCTTTAAAGCAGTGGGTTTCAACTCGTTGGAATAGTTATTTTGACATGCTTGTATCAGTCCATTCTCAGATTGATTCAGTGAAGGCTGTTTTACATAATGAAGGTGCCTCTGATAAAATGCTGGGTTATGACCACCCTGTAACTGGCCAGCTTATAGAATTTCTTAAGCCGTTTAAAGAAGCCACAGTTGATCTAGAGAGTGACAAGGATCCAACCCTACATTTAGTTCTACCGTGGTTTTATGCCTTAAAAACTCACTGTACCGTACGGGATAACGATGAAGAGGTTTGTAATTTTATTCCATCTGAATATTATAGAACCACTTGTGAAATATGTATGTTGAGAAAATGTATTTTCAGGACATGAAACCTTTGAAACAAGCCGCTGATGCCTTCCTAGAACAGAAAATGTGCGTTAGTATGTTGCATAAAATTGCAACGTTTATGGTAGCTAACTACCGCACATTAAGAAAGTTAACCGAGGATGAAAAAATTGAAGTTTACCAAGCAGCACGACAGATGTGTGCTGAAGGTAAGCTCCTAAGATAATGCATATATTCTTCATCTACATGTACATGGTTACTCTGTAAGACACACGCAAGTGCTTAGTTGAGGGTTCATCGAACCACTTTCAACTTATTTGTCTCCTTTTCTCGAATTTCGCGCGGGATAGAACACCTACAGCTCTCCGTCTCAGCGCTGCTTTTTTGTATTTTATTCTGATGATCATTTCTTCCAATGTATATGGGACTCAACAATATCTCTTCGAATTCGGAGGTGTAAGTTGGTGATCGAAATTTCATATATAGATCGCGCCACGTCAAAAAACGCCATTGTTGTAATGATTACCACCCCAACTTTTGTGTAATTTCCGCGACACTCTTTCCCCTGTTTTACGATAATACCAAACCAGCTGCCCTTATTTAGACTCTTTCGACCTCTTCCGTCAATAGTAAGGCTCTCCAACTTCGCAGCAATGCTCCAAAAGAGTGTTTTGTCATTAAAACGCCTACAGTATTTTCTGTGTGTCCATTCCTATTTAAATAGGTCGTAATTGTAATCAGAGGTATTAAGTAGAATCTACAGCCTTTAGATTTGACTGGTTGATCTTGTAAACGAAGTTTAACGGACTTAGTTTAGTACACACGGGGATAACCTCGTTCTTGTCATTATTTATTGCCAACTGCTAATTTTCACACTAAAAATATATACCTTATTTAAATCGTCCTGCAGTTAGTTTTGATCTTCTGGTGACTTTACAGGACGATAAATGATAGCATCATCTAAAACCTATTATAATTTCAACTATGTGTAGTACGATCTTCACATTATTCTGCAAATATTAATTGGAACCTGTACAGTTTCAGTACAAGTGCCCAATCACAGCAACCAAGAAACAAATCCAGGGCCGTACAAAATGGCGAAATTTGAGGACTGGGCAGAAGAGCCTCCTCTCCTACATGATGAAGTCAGCAGATACTTGCAAGAACACTGTGTGAACGAGGGAGATATTCTACAGTGGTGGAAAAATAACTCCCAACGACTTCCTCGACTTGCGTGTGTGGCAAGAAAAATATTAAATATACCAGCCACTAGTGCGTCTAGTGAGAGAATTTTTAGTTGCGCTGGAAACCTAATTAGCGAAAAACGATCACGTCTTAATGCAGACAGACTTAACGATCTCGTCATAATTAATTCAAACACTAATCAGCAGACACATTGAAAATACAGTAGAACATTAAACGGGAAACTATGAGTTTGAGCGCAAATTTACTAATTAAGAGTGCAGATTTCTTTCTTGTGCTTTCTGGGCGTCAATTTCTGAGATAGAAATTTTGTAATGCATACAGTTCATTTTTATTTTAGACTAAACTTTTTGATTTCAATCCTCCCAAGTGACATTAATTATTGTTTGTAAACCATTTTCTGTTACTTGGGTTTGCAAAAGTAGCCAAATATTTTTAGGAGTATCTGGTTTGGCCTAAATAATACTTTCAGGGGAACTGAAGGAAAATTTGTAAAGATTTTATGTTGAAAAGTGTTCTGCAAAATAAAATATTCATTTGTGGAGTAAGGCAATACACATTATGAGTTTAAATTACAATTTATTTTGTTGAGTTCCACACACATTGCAAAATGTAATTTTATTCTTGTATTTCTATATTAAGGGGAATCCCACATGCAGAGTCAAGATGCTGAAGACCTAGACACTACAAATACTCCTAAAATGAAGAGCGTCTTTTTCCATGAATGTATTGTAATAGGAATATAATGGAAACTCTGAGCCACTCTCCACAGCGTCTATATCTGCGTCATGAGGATTCAGACTCGTCGTTTAGGTCTGTGTTATGAGGGTCTAGAGTCGTCGTTTAGATTTGCATCATGCAAGTAAACACTCGTCGTCTTAGTCTGCATCATGATGGTCGAAATATGGTCCCTCATGATGCAGACCTATACTACAAGTGTGGACTCTCATGACGCAATCGTAGGAGCCGCGAAAAATGGCTCAGGGTCGCCATTGTATTCCCAGTACTATAGTTTTTAGGCGAACTGGATACGAAACAAGTCCTTCGATTTTGTTAAAATGTATTTTGGCAATTTAGAATGATTTTGCCAACATCGAATGAATTCACAGAGCCAGTAAAATACATCCTGGAAACGTAGTTAAATATTTATATAATTGGTGTCATACTTGGCTGAAACATACTAAAGTTAAAGAATCTAGACTTCCAAAATCTTAATTTGGTTCTCATTGCAGTACAGTGGTTAATAGGGGCGTAGATAATTTATTCTTCTGGGGAGGTGACCAATCTTCTTTTTGGGGGGTGGAGGTTCACTTCTTTAGTACAAATATCCATCCGTTTCGGTGTTGAAAAGTGCAGCACAGACTGCGTTGCGTTGCCTGGGCATTTATTTATTCCATACTCTCGTAGTCTATCTTCCCTCCCGTATTTTCTCTCTATCCATTTAGTCCTCTCCCACTATCTCTTTGATCACCTCCCCCCCCCCCCCTCCCCATCCCTTCGCCGGCCGAAGTCGCCAAGCAGTTCTAGGCGCTACAGTCTGCAACCGCGCGATCGCTACGGTTGCAGGTTCGAATCCTGCCTCGGGCATGGATGTGTGTGATGTCCTTAGGTTAGTTAGGTTTAAGTAGTTCTAAGTTCTAGGGGACTGATGACCTCAGAAGTTAAGTCCCATATTGCTCAGGGCCATTTGAACCATTTTTGAACCCATCCCTTGGCCCATCTCCCCCCCCCCCCCACCCTCTATCCTTCTCCTCGTCCTCTCGCTGTTGGATTCCGCCACCTCAGTTCATCTCCTCTTCACCTATCTATGAAAACTCATATATATCTGTCAACTTTTGTGGTGATCAGTGAATCAGTGTCAAAGTTTATTGCCAGGTAGCATTTATTGTAATACTTTTTGATACGCAGCATTGATAGTTTTGTTTTCTGGTGCGTAAACAAATGAAGTTGAAGGTGTCCCGACAGGGGAATATGCGACATACAAATAGCCATGTGAAAAACATGATTTTCAAGATTGATGCCACAAACATATAACAACTGCCCTTGCGATTTATCTATCGACATGGCAGATGTAAGCTGCACTGGAAATTATGACCGTTTAAAGTCGAATGGCATGTCGGTCGGAATCTTAGTGATACTGGAATCAAACTGTCCTCACCTTTGTACTTTCCTTCTAAAATTGTGGCTTCGATTACGTTGTTCTTTAACTTCTTCCCCGCAAGCCGGGTGCCATTACAAAGACGTGGCTGGTTTACCTTTCGCAACATGATTGCCAATCCGACTTAATTACAGATTGGGAGGCGGTAATCCGGGGAAATCCAGCGAATTTAAAAATTCCGTAGGATAGTTGACTACATCATCTTGGTTAGTAACGGAATAAACCGACTTGTATGTCAGCAATTCGCCAGGTGTCGTATTTTGAATCTGAAAATTCATTTCGTTAACATCAAGGTTTTTTGCAGCCAATATAACACGTTCACTCAACCAAAAATGGTTTGCAACTGTTAAACGACATTTGCTGTGCGCGAATTGTCCAACACGATGACTGTGAATGTGTCAGACAGCTCTCAAATTTCAAAAAGATCATAGACATTTCGTTTAAAAGAAATGTATATATATATATATATATATATATATATATATATATATATATATATATATATATATATATATATATATATATATATATATACTCATAGACAAATACATATATATACATATACATGCACATGTAAATATTCAAAAACCTTCTCCATGGAAACATGCGTACATAGTGAACTTTCATGGTAACCCGCAAACGATGTCAAAATCTTTTGTAAGGTACTCTCTTCAATGTACTGTCCGAAATATTATGTAGACAGTGATGTTCCTCTTGATGGTCAAGTGTGCAAAATTTCTTCAAGATCGGAATAAAATTGTAGGTTGGTGTAGAAGTGTGTAAGTAAAGTATCCTCCGCCATGCACCATTCAGAATTTTAAGCAGACAGCGCCCTTCATCCTGCTTTGAATATCAAGTGTGCCAAATTTCATCAAGATCGGAATAAATACGTACAATTTGTCGAATTCCGTTATGTAAAGGAACCTCTGCCATGCACCATATGAAATTTTGTGTAGACTGTGACCTTCCTCTTGGTTTCAAGGTATAGTGTGCAAAATTTCATCAAGATTGTATGCAATACAAACACACGGACACAATGAAAACGCACTTTCAGTTTTTGTCAAATTTTCCAATTTTTCGGTCGATTTTCGAAAAATTTTATTTCATAAAAACCTTGTCCTGAGAATTACGAACACAGCAAAAAAAATTTAGCCGAACTGGTCCAGGCGTTCTCGAGTTTTACGCTTATCAACACATTTGGCAATTAATTTTTATTTATATCGATAAGAAGCCCGAAATATGCGCGTAAAGGAAGAATATACAAATAAAACCAATATTTTTTTTACCTGAAATTAATGCATATATATAATGTTGGGGTTTGTCTTTTGGTGCTCAGGTAAAATAAAAACTTTTGATTAACGTTCATAATACGACAATGACGCGCGCAGACTAAACGGCTGCGTAGCGCAGCTCAGCAGTAATATGAGCAGGCAAGCAAGTTTCCCGCAGCCTGCCCGGGTTGGGTTCTGCTTGGCTTGGCTGGGAGTGAAGCAGCCTGCCCGTTCTGTTGACAACGAGCGGCGGCCTGCCCGCCTGGCCACTGGGCAAGCATGGGCGGGTTAAAAGCGGGACATGTACACCTCTAGTAGTGACCGCTCCTTCATGTTAGGTGTGTCCTTTTAAACTCCAGTGTTGAAACGGAGGACTTAAAGAAGCTTGTTAACGTCCCACCGGGGCGAAATGAACAGCAACTAGTCATGGGGCGATTCTGTATACAACCAACACGCGGGGAGCTCTTCCGTCAACTCGGCCAGCTCGTTACACACAACCGACATACATCACGTGGCGACTCGGTACAACCGACCACGCCTGGTCCGCGCTGGCGAACCACACTGCCCCCCCGTGTCCACCACACTCTCTCTGCGAACGCAACGCCCCTCCTTCCGCGCCACCACACGAGGTTACAACCGGTCAAAAATCTCACTTCCTCCATAGCAGTTTCCCGGAAGCAAAAACATAAATATCGATAGCAGAGGGAAAAGAAACCAAGCAGCCACTTAATGACAGACAACATATCAAACAAACATGTCGGGGGAAGAAAAGGAAAACCAATGCAATCTAAACACAAGGTGTAGTACGAGTCGATACATGGTTCATATGTAAAGACAAAATAAAATCTGAATTTCTCGTGTCGCTTTGTAGCATCTTTCTCTATCGCGGCTTCATACTTTGAATGAAGCGGAAGTATCTTCTGTCACTTAACAAAAAAACACGGATCTCTATTTCCCCAAATCGCCGGGCAGATCCGGCCAGCCGCGAGCGCACCTGCCCGTCCCGAAGCGGCGCTTGAACACGCCCTGCTATCCGGGCGGATAGACACATAAAGAAATCTGATGCTGGAAAACGTTTTAGTACAGTTAAGACAGTATGAGAGTTCATAATAGGTATTTTGGAAATCCTGTATCACTCTTGTGAGTTTTAATTGACTCAAAGTGGAAAGGCACATCAAACTCCTTAAGGGGAGGTTTGCTATCTTTGGCCCGAAAAAAACATGTTATTTGAGATTTTTTTTCTCGGTATGTGTTACAGATATCAATGTCAAAATGTGTACTGATATTTCCTCTACAAACTGGAATTTTTTCGACCGTAAATGTCGAAGAGCAAAGGCGGAAGTGCCGTCGGAACGAAACAAAATTTCGATGTAGACCTCCACGCGCGGTATGTCACAGGTCAGCCGGCTCGTCTGAAATCAAAATTGAGTTGACGTTAGCGAAGTATATAAGATTATTTAGGAGTTATACCTCACTTAAGTTATTTGGACCATAGGAAACAAAACGGCAGCGATTTGAAAAAAAAGGGTTTTTTCATCGATTTTTCGACTTCGTCACCAAGTAAAAATATTTATAATTGATGGATCGGAATAAAAGTGGTACAACTCCTAGACAATTTAGTTAGCTTCGTCGGAAACATGGAATCATGCCAATCGGTTCAGTAGATTTGAAGTTACCATACCGCGCGATAAAAAAAAAAAGGTCATTTCGAGAAAAACGCGTTTGAAGTTTTGACTACATATAAATGCCATATTATCCAACGTACGTTCAATCTGCTGGTCCGGGTCCATAAACTAGTCCTTCCTCTTCCTCATAAAGGGCGTTCAGCTCGATCTGGGCCATCCTGCGCTGCTCCAGAGCCGCTCGTACGGCCGGTAGCAATCGGTTTTTGGCCGCTTGAATCCGGTGGTCGTCCGAATTCTTGGCGAACTGCGTCGAATAGAGACCCAGGGTGACGTCCATCGTTGTCATGGTCTTCGGAATTGCTGAATACCCTTCGTTGAAGCTGCTCACTGCCAGGAAAGTCGCAATCTCCACAGTCTCCGCACCAGAATGCAAAAAATGCTTGGGGGCTGACTTGCAAACACACGCGTTCAAACGTTCATTTGAATTTTTTGTGTTTCCTCCCAGGCACCGGTGCAATAACCCGTCCTCCGAAAGAAAAAAACTGGTGCGTGAAAAAGGCCGATTTCAGACAGGTGCATCTTTTTGTTCAACCGCGAATCAAACATTTCCGTTCCGTATTGGGAAAAACCGTTTCAGGGGTGGATTCTAAACACTTTCATGGATCCAAAAATGCAATTTTAAAAAATCGATTTTTTTAACCAAAAGATAGTAAACCTCCCCTTAAGGGGGGTAGGACGTCAAATGAGCCGACTTGGAGCAGGAGATGCACCACAGGACATTTTAATTTCCACCGTCTATACTTTTACAAATAAATTCATAAAACTTTAACAGCATGACCAGGAAGGATTCAGGATTCATACTCACAGCAGTGGAAGCTCAAAAACGTAACAAAACACTTTTTTTTACATGTGAAATTTCATCATTTTTTCACTTACTGCTGGCTGCATTGTTTGCTATAGGTACACTGCTATGAGTGTGAGCCCTCAATCCTTCCTGGTCAGGGTGACAAAGTTTTATGAATTTATTTGTAAAAGTATAGAGAGTAGAAATTAAAATGTCCTGTGGTGATTCTCCTGCTCCAAATCGGCCCGTTTGACGTCCTATCCCCCTTAAGTGCAACAGCAAAGAGGCTGGAACATTCAGTGAGAAACTAATATTTACCTAGTCTTACAACTGAGTGAGGTAAGTTCACAGTTTCTTTCGTGTTTCCTGATATTTTTCTCACATTTTGCGAATCATGTTTGTATAACGATGTTACAATATTTAAGCTTAGTGCCAGTCGTTGGTGCTGCACGAACTGCAGCTTCCTCGCACAGTGAGCAGCTGCGGTTGTTTACTCTCCAATTGTGAGGCTTTGCCTCCTCCCACCGCACTAACCGCCCCATTTGCCAGCTGCACAGTGTGGCAACATCCCGCCCGCTGACTCGCCGCTCTTGACCAAGAGTGCTCTTTGGAGTCGACAATTGAGCGTAGCGCGCCGCAAGGTCACCGGAAGAGCTGAAAGTTTTTTTGTTGTGTCGGGTGCTGAACGCTCGGGCGCTATAGTACATACTCATTCAAATACACAACTGTAGCGTAATACAGAAAAGTATTCCGATTTAGATCACTATGCATCTCAAGGGAGACGCTATCCGTTTTAATGTGTAGTCACTGCATAATACACCAAAAACAGCGCACTAAAGCTAAGTAATTCACATACATGTCTCCTATGTCACAGAGATTCAACCACGATAGCGATACTTAAGCGACTAAAATGAAATCGTAGAAGATCGCCTTCCTCAGATATTTGCCGTAAATTGCTTATTAACATCACTCACTTTGTTTGTTTTACATACTGTCATACTGTTTTGTGTTCTTATTATTTTATTGTGTCATTAGTAGGTTGGAGCATTTCACAAGCCAGCGTGCTGTCGTATTTATGTCACATTTTCGCCCCGGGATCAAATGGCTCTGAGCACTATGGGACTTAACTTCTGAGGTCATCAGTCCCCTATAACTTAGAACTACTTAAACGTAACTAACCTAAGGACATCACACACATCCATGCCCGAGGCAGGATTCGAACCTGCGACCGTAGCGGTCGCGCGGTTCCAAACTGAAGCACCTAGAACCGCTCGGCCACACCGACCGGTGTATTATAACATATTAATATGGTATCTTTATTATTTTCTCCTTGAACCCATGGCTATTGGAAATGATCTGTGTGGTATGTGTTTTATTTAATCCTGAGTTTTCCTTTATGATCAGAAGCCTCTGTTTCACGAACACTCCCTGTCTTGCATGAAATCCATTCTCTTAGACTGGCTGTGGACTAAGGAGAATTTTCTGCTATCTCCAAGCTTAGAAACCTAGGGCTGAACCGTTGGAATGTGCAGGACAGTAGCAGGGGGAGCAATCGAAGAACAAGGAGAGAGATGGTGACAGCAGCCCTCTCTTTCTCGGCGAACATGATTTGGGGCACGCCGAGTTCGTGGGCGTGTGTTTCCAGTGGTTGCTGGAAGTCCGCGTTAGAAGTTTCGAGATCTTTGAAGAGAGTATGTCCGTTAAAAAGGGAGGACGATGAACCATAGGATGAGCTTCGGACGCGAGCCGATTGGGTCGTCGTGTTGCACACGGAAACTAGAGCAGTGACTGGCCGAAAGTTGCGCCAAAAAGTGGATTATCTCATGCGTGTAGTGTGAGCGAAAGGGCAGCTGAATACTGCACGTGGTACAGGCTGGACACGTTGGAGATGCTGTAGGCCGATGGGGACACGTTACACAGCTGTACCACGAGGCAATATTGCTGTGACGCAATGCAACTGCTTGCTGGTGTACCATTAGTTATGTCGCGATGAGTGCTTCTTAGTAATCACAATTCTTTGTACCAAATTCATTCCTAACTGCTGAAGCCTTTGCCACATGTGTCGTAAGCTAAATTCCTTAGACCACACGGTTTTAGGTCGCGTAGTTTGCTCGTTCTCTCGTTTCATTGACTGTTATTGGCATCAGTTTTTCTCTCGCCCGGCTCTTGTCTTGTGCAAATTGGTCAACGAAGTTTTAAGTTTATCAGCATCACGAGTTTCTGTGGATGAGTAATAACAATTTTCTCTCTTGTTCTTTCCTCTCGGCAATGCCTATCTCTGTTGAAGCATGCTGGTGCTGGATCACGCACAAGCTTATAAAGTCCTTCGGCCTGTTCCCATAGAGGCACCCCCCCCCCCCCCCATGCCGATAACATTGTCAAGTCTGGATTTCGTAAGAGACAATAGCATGTAGAAACTTGGTTAGTGAGCAGGGTAGTGCAATGGCTAGCACACTGGACTCGCATTCGGGAGGACAGCGGTTGAAACCTGCCTCCGGCCCTCCTAATTTAGGTTTCCCGTGATTTTCCTAAATCGCTTAAGGCAAATACTGGGATGGTTCCTCCAACCTCCCATAATTCGAGCTTCTGCTCCGTCTCCAATGAACGGGATGTTAAACACTATTTCCGTGCTTCTCAGCTTTGTTGCTATGCAATTACACTACTGGCCATTATAATTGCTACACCAAGAAGAAATGCAGATGATAAACGGTTATTCATTGGACAAATATATTATACTAGAACTGACATGTGTTTACATTTTCAAGCAATTTGGGTGCATAGATCCTGAGAAATCAGTACCCAGAACAACCACTTCTGGCCGTAATAACGGCCTTAATATGCCTGGGCATTGAGTAAAACAGAGCTTGGACGGCGTGTACAGGTACAGCTGCCCATGCAGCTTCAACACGATACCACAGCTCATCAGGAGTAGTGACTGGTCTATTGTGACGAGATAGTTGCTCGGCGACCATTTATCAGACGTTTTCAGTTGGTGAGAGATCTACATCTACATCTACATCTATACTCCGCGAGCCACCTTACGGTGTGTGGCGGAGGGTACTTATTGTACCACTATCTGATCCCCCCTTCCCTGTTCCATTCACGAATTGTGCGTGGGAAGAACGACTGCTTGTAAGTCTCCGTATTTGCTCTAATTTCTCGGATCTTTTCGTTGTGATCATTACGCAAGATATATGTGGGCGGTAGTAATATGTTGCCCATCTCTTCCCGGAATGTGCTCTCTCGTAATTTCGATAATAAACCTCTCCGTATTGCGTAACGCCTTTCTTGAAGTGTCCGCCACTGGAGCTTGTTCAGCATCTCCGTAACGCTCTCGCGCTGACTAAATGTCCCCATGACGAATCGCGCTGCTTTTCGCTGGATCATGTCTATCTCTTCTATTAACCCAACCTGGTAGGGTCCCATACTGATGAGCAATACTCAAGAATCGGACGAACAAGCGTTTTGTAAGCTACTTCTTTCGTCGATGAGTCACATTTTCTTAGAATTCTTCCTATGAATCTCAACCTGGCGCCTGCTTTTCCCACTATTTGTTTTATGTGATCATTCCACTTCAGATCGCTCCGGATAGTAACTCCTAAGTATTTTACGGTCGTTACCGCTTCCAATGATTTACCACCTATGGCATAATCGTACTGGAATGGATTTCTGCCCCTATGTATGCGCATTATATTACATTTATCTACGTTTAGGGAAAGCTGCCAGCTGTCGCACCATGCATTAATCCTCTGCAGGTCCTCCTGGAGTACGTACGAGTCTTCTGATGTTGCTACTTTCTTGTAGACAACCGTGTCATCTGCAAATAGCCTCACGGAGCTACCGATGTTGTCAACTAAGTCATTTATGTATATTGTAAACAATAAAGGTCCTATCACGCTTCCCTGCGGTACTCCCGAAATTACCTCTACATCTGCAGATTTTGAACCGTTAAGAATGACATGTTGTGTTCTTTCTTCTAGGAAATCCTGAATCCAATCACAAACCTGGTGAATGTGCTGGCCAGGGCAGCAGTCGAACATTTTCTGTATCCAGAAAGGCCCGTACAGGACCTGCAACATGCGGTCGTGCATTATCCTGCTGAAATGCAGGGTTTAGGAGGGATCGAATGAAGGGTAGAGCCACAGGTCGTAACAGATCTGAAATGTAACGTCCACTGTTCAAAGTGCCGTCCATGCGAACAAGAGGTGACCGAGACGTGTAACCAATGGCACCCCATACCATCACGCTGGGTGATACGCCAGTATGGCTATAGCGAATACAAAAATGGTTCAAATGGCTCTGAGTACTATGGGACTCAACTTCTGAGGTCATTAGTCCCCTAGAACTTAGAACTAGTTAAACCTAACTAACCTAAGGACATCACACACATCTATGCCGAGGCAGGATTCGAACCTGCGACCGTAGCGGTCTCGCGGTTCCAGACTGCAGCGCCTAGAACCGCACGGCTGACGAATACACGCTTCCAATGTGCGTTCACCGCGATGTCGCCAAACACGGATGTGACCATCATTATGCTGTAAACAGAACCTGGATTCATCCGAAAAAATGACGTTTTGCCATTCGTGCACTCAGGTTCGTCGTTGAGTACACCATCGCAGGCGCTCCTGCCTGTGATGCAGCGTCAAGGGTAACCGCAGCCACGGGCTCCGAGCCGATAGTCTATGCTGCTGCAAACGTCGTCGAACTGTTCGTGCAGATAGTTGTGGTCTTCAAACGTCCCCATCTGTTGACTCGGGGATCGAGACGTGGCTGCGCGATCCGTTACAGCCATGCGGATAAGATGCCTGTCATCTCTACTGCTAGTGAGACGAGGCCGTTGGGATCCACCACGGCGTTCCGTATTACCCCCCTGAACCCACCGATTCCATATTCTGCTAACAGTCATTGGATCTCGACCAACGCGACCAGCAATGTCGCGATACGATAAACCTCATTCGCGATAGGCTACAATCGGACCTTTATCAAAGTCGGAAACGTGTTGGTACGCATTTCTCTTCCTTACACGAGGCATCACAACAACGTTTCACCAGGTAACGCCGGTCAACTGCTGTTTGTGTATGAGAAATCGGTTGGAAACTTTCCTCATGTCAGCACGTTGTAGGTGTCGCCACCGGCGCCAACCTTGTGTGAATGCTCTGAAAAACTAATCATTTGGATATCACAGCATCTTCTTCCTGTCGGTTAAATTTCGCGTCTGTAGCACGTCATCTTCGTGGTGTAGCAATTTTAATGGCCAGTTGTGTAACTTCATTCATGTATAAGCAACTGCAATAACTCCCAAAGCTTAAATTAAACCTTCCACTTCGACCTTTCTGGATCACTTTCAGTTGCACCACGCAATAGATTAAGAATTATATGAGATATTGCTCGAGTTGGTTTCGTGTAGATAATACCATACCATGGTGCTTGGTTCCATTGCGCCAGGATAAAAAATAGTTTTACATACTTTCAGGTCATAAATTACTCCTACTTTAATTCACCACGGTGTGGCCATTGCAATTATGTAACACGACTCCATCATCAGTGGACGCTACAGAAAAAGCAATAGCGATTGTTAGTTCCTATATTCAAGTCCCATTTTTGCCTATTCTTAACCAAAATCACAGATTAAGATCACTAGTCTACCGTCACATCACTCCATACTATGACACAGAGAAACATAGTCTGCGCCTTATACAGTGACTACAGTATCATCGAGTCACATTTGGAATCGGTCAACTCATACAAATACCGGAGAGTAACAGTACGTAGGGATATGATAAGGAACGACCTCAGAGACTCAGTCGTAAGTAAAACAGGCAGCAGAGTATGGTTCATTGGTAGAATACTAGTAAAGTGCAGTCACTCCACAGAAGAAACTGCATAAAAACAATTGTGCGAGCCGTCCTGGAGTATTGCTCATTTGTGCGGGAGGCGTACCATATAGGACTAACAGGTAACATTGAACGCATACAAAGAAGGACAGCTCGGATGGTCACAGGTTTGTTTGATTCAGGGGAGAGTGTCGCAGAGATGCTGAAAGAACTGAACCGACAAACGCTTGAGATAGACTCAAACCATCTTGCATGCCTGCTCACTAAGTTTCTAGAATAAGCTTGAAATGACGAATGTAGGAATATATCTCTAGCGCCTGTCGCGAAGACAATAATGGACTAATTACAACGTGCCGGGAGGAGTTACAGCTGTCGTTCTTCCCGCGTTCCATGCATGAATGGAATGGAAAAAGCCCTAATGATTAGTACACTTGGAAGTACCCTCTGCCATGCACTCTACAGTGGTTTCTAGGACTATGCGTGCAAGTACGTGACGTCTCTTTATGTTCAGATGGTTGGGCTGATATTACTTGGGCTATGTTTATAATCCAGCAGTGAGGCTGCATAGATTAGAAACTCTGTAGGATGTGTTGGTTGCAAAGAGTGATTACATAGACGTGTGCAACACCTTTTTTGGCATGTGACTTTATTTTTCAGGTTTGCACTCGTTTATAGAAATGTAAGAATTATATCTTGCAACTTTTCAATGCCCTTGGGCTTAGCGTGGAATTTACGCCATTGTGCATGTAAAATCACGAATATTCTTTATGCGATAACTAGCTGAGGGTCCAGCATTTGTTTTAAGATTAAACATGCATTTACTGTACTTTGTGTGTCAATAAGAGCTTCTATCCTTCTTACACCCTCCATCAACAGTAAATAAGAAGATCTTCATTTCATAAATTAAAAACACGGATGTGAATGCCGGGAGACCTCTCTCCAAGCAAAGCTTGCAATAAAATACATAAAACAAAACAATTTAATACTACAGGATCGTATGCTATTAACTCATGAAGACGACATGACTCATCTGATTATTTATTTTCTCTAAATGTGCAGTTTGACCTTTACGCTGATTGTTATGAATGTTAATACTGTAGCCAAAATTATATGTAATAGCTATTTACTTCTGCCTCGTTCGACCGCTGACCAGAAACTGTTTTGCAATCCTTGTTCGTATGTCAGCTACTGTTAGTGACATATGAACACGAAGATCTATCAACATATTTCTGCTCATGGCAGCATCCTTATTCACACACACACACACACACACACACACACACAGAGAGATATATATATATATATATACACACTCCTGGAAATTGAAATAAGAACACCGTGAATTCATTGTCCCAGGAAGGGGAAACTTTATTGACACATTCCTGGGGCCAGATACATCACATGATCACACTGACAGAACCACAGGCACATAGACACAGGCAACAGAGCATGCACAATGTCGGCACTAGTACAGTGTATATCCACCTTTCGCAGCAATGCAGGCTGCTATTCTCCCATGGAGACGATCGTAGAGATGCTGGATATAGTCCTGTGGAACGGCTTGCCATGCCATTTCCAACTGGCGCCTCAGTTGGACCAGCATTCGTGCTGGACGTGCAGACCGCGTGAGACGACGCTTCATCCAGTCCCAAACATGCTCAATGGGGGACAGATCCGGAGATCTTGCTGGCCAGGGTAGTTGACTTACACCTTCTAGAGCACATTGGGTGACACGGGATACATGCGGACGTGCATTGTCCTGTTGGAACAGCAAGTTCCCTTGCCGGTCTAGGAATGGTAGAACGATGGGTTCGATGACGGTTTGGATGTACCGTGCACTATTCAGTGTCCCCTCGACGATCACCAGTGGTGTACGGCCAGTGTAGGAGATCGCTCCCCACACCATGATGCCGGGTGTTGGCCCTGTGTGCCTCAGTCATATGCAGTCCTGATTGTGGCGCTCACCTGCACGACGCCAAACACGCATACGACCATCATTGGCACCAAGGCAGAAGCGACTCGCAACGCTGAAGACGACACGTCTCCATTCGTCCCTCCATTCACGCCTGTCGCGACACCACTGGAGGCGGGCTGCACGATGTTGGGGCGTGAGCGGAAGACGGCCTAACGGTGTGCGGGACCGTAGCCCAGCTTCATGGAGACGGTTGCGAATGGTCCTCGCCGATACCCCAGGAGCAACAGTGTCCCTAATTTGCTGGGAAGTGGCGGTGCGGTCCCCTACGGCACTGCGTAGGATCCTACGGTCTTGGCGTGCATCCGTGCGTCGCTGCGGTCCCGTCCCAGGTCGACGGGCACGTGCACCTTCCGCCGACCACTGGCGAGAACATCGATGTACTGTGGAGACCTCACGCCCCACGTGTTGAGCAATTCGGCGGTACGTCCACCCGGCCTCCCGCATGCCCACTATACGCCCTCGCTCAAAGTCCATCAACTGCACGTACGGTTCACGTCCACGCTGTCGCGGCATGCTACCAGTGTTAAAGACTGCGATGGAGCTCCGTATGCCACGGCAAAGTGGCTGACACTGACGGCGGCGGTGCACAAATGCTGCGCAGCTAGCGCCATTCGACGGCCAACACCGCGGTTCCTGGTGTGTCCGCTGTGCCGTGCGTGTGATCATTGCTTGTACAGCCCTCTCGCAGTGTCCGGAGCAAGTATGGTGGGTCTGACACACCGGTGTCAATGTGTTCTTTTTTCCATTTCCAGGAGTGTATATATATATATATATATATGACGCTCTCAGATCCGATTTTCGCAAGCCTATTTTCCATTATCGTTTCTGGTTGGTCATCTAAAGACATCAAAATCGCTTTTGAAAATGCATTTCCAACTGCCAGCTATCCCCTTCCACCACCGACATTCACTTCGATATAGACACTAAACAGTTTTTTGAAGAATGTTTCAGTTGTCAGGTTCCTGGTCTTGGCGGAACTAGTGTCAAGAAATGAGGGAAGTAGCGCCTCTTTTGGTAAACGTGCGAACTAGATGGAAGGAAAGTGAGTGTAGTAACAGAGCCGTCTGTAGTGTAGCCCGACTTCCAGCTAAGGCTGGAATGCTATAATTTTGTTGCTCACTAGCAGCAGTAAGCTTTCGGCCAACAAGGCCATCATCGGAAACGGACACATAGGCACACATACATGTTGTCTATTTCCGATGAAGGCCTTGTTGGCCGAAAGCAAACATTCTGACAGTCTTTTTGTTGTTCCCATCTGCGACTCAGCATCTCGGCTATATAGTGAGTAGCAACTATCATTTTCTTAATACTGTCAAAATTTGTAGAAATGGATGTACTTTGTTCGCTTCCATTTCATTTCATTACAGTCATAGATACGCACAATCTTGAATAATATTCACTACACATCTTGACACCTTTGTAAGCAGGAAGGAACTGTGCACCCGAGCAACTTATATAAAATGGCGTCATGGAAATTGACTACTGTTGTTGTTTTAAAAGGCACGGGAAAAATCTTGTAGTTGTTGGCGGAAAAACGGACTGCTTCTGACGAATGATATAAACATGATGAAAGTTCTTGTATTAGAAGGTACAGAATTGGGGGAAGCAGAGCCCTTAAAAGGGTTACGTACTGAAGGAGAATTTTGCTGATGTAAGTCACTGATGTGCCTAGCCTTCGACTGTCTAGTAGTCAAAGAGGTTTGCATGCATCTTTGCTGACTGACGGTCTTCACCAACTGATAAATTTTGTTCATTCAGCAGCTGCAATGGACTGCTTGTAGGTGGTACTTGGTGGATACAAAATGCGTGATATGTTTGTAGCTCAGTGCATCTACAGCTCTGACCATATGGACGACCCTGGGGCAACTGACAATGCCAGCTGCTCGCACCATGACGGAGAACACGCCCTGTTTACCAGAGCTGACGACATAACCCCTCAGTCAAAGTTCGAGGGAGAACTGCAGTGCATTCATTCTCATCAAACCATTAAAAAGGGTTGATAAGAACCAGCTGATACCACATAACTGGCACACAGCATGGTACTACTAAAATAAAATACTACTGTTTTACTCAATATAACAAATTATGTTTGTAAAAAAAGTAACTTGGTAAACTCATAAAAGTGTTTTATTTAACAAATTATATCAAATTTTAAGTTGTCTATGTGGGGTACTTGTATCATTCTCTGTGAAATTTTCTTCAGATTTGTTTGAAAAATCTCTCTCACTTTTGTGTAAAGCATTCCAGAAAAAAAGGACAAGCAGTGCATCTTCACACAACCCAGAACCATTTTATGACTCTAGCACACAGTTCAGAAATTTAGCAGCTGTATTTGTTCTTGTAGTATTATTGCCCCCCATAAACCATGGACATTGTCGTCAGTGGGGTGGCTAGCATGCCTCAGTGATACAGATATCTGCACCACAGATAGAACCACAAAGGTGGGGTATTTGTTGAGAGGCCGGATAGATGTGTGGTTCGTGAATAGGGGCAGCTGCCTTTTCAATAGTTGCAGGGACAGAAGTCTGGATTATTGACTCATCTGGCCTGGTAATAACAACCAAAATGGCCTTGATGTCCTCGTACCATGAATGGCAGAAAGCAAGGGGAAACTACAGCCATAATTTTTCCTGAGGACATGCAGCTCTCCTGTATGGTTAAATGATGATGGCGTCCTCTTGGGTAAAATATTCTGGGGGTAAAATAGTCCCCAATTTGGATCTGGAGGCAGGGACTACTCAGAAGAACGTCTTCATAAGGATCAATAAAACGCATTCTACCGATTTGAACATGCAATGTTAGATCCCTTAACTGGGCAGGTAGGTTACAAAATTTGAAAAGGGAAATGGATAGGTTGAAGTTAGATATAGTGGCACGAGGAACATAACATCTGGTGAGGTAAATACATGATCAGAAATACGAAGTAAAATGGGGGTACTGCAGGAGTGGTTTTAATAATGAATAAGAAAATAGGAATGCAGATAAGCTGTTATGAGCAGCATAGTAAATGCATGATTGTAGCCAAGATAGACACAAAGCCTACACCTACCACAGCAGTACAAGATTACATGCCAACTAGCTACGCAGATGATGAAGAAATTGAAGAAATGTATGATGAGATAAAAGAAATTATTCACGTAGTTAAAGGAAACGAAAATTTAATTGTAATGGGGACTGGAATTCGTGAGTAGGTAAATCACGAGAAGGAAAAATAGTGGGTGAGTATGGACTGGTGAAAAGGAATGAAAGAGGAAGCTGCTAGGTAGAGTTTTGCACTTTAATCATCGCTAACACTTGGTTTAAAATTCATAAAATAAGTCTGTATACATGGAAGAGACCTGGGGCCACTGGAAGATTTCTGATTGATTGTATAATGGTTAGACAGAGATTTAGGAACCAGATCTTAAACTGTAAGACATTCCTAGGAGTCTCTGACCACAATTTATTTGTTATGACCTGTAGATTAACACTGAAGAAATTGAAAAAAAAAATAGGAAATTAAAGAGGTGGGACTTGGATACATTGAAAGAACCAGAGGTTGTTGGCAGATTCAGAGGGAGCCTCAGGCAATAATTGATTACAACAGGGGAAAGGAATACAGTGGAAGACGAATGGATAGCATGAAGAGATGAAATAGTGAAGGCAGCAGAGAATCAAAAACGTAAAAGACAAGGCCTAGTAGGATTCCTTGGATAACACAAGAGTTATTGAATTTAATTGATGAAAGTAGAAAATTTTAAAATGCAGCAAATGAAACAGACGAAAGGGAATACAAACGTCTAAAAAATGGGATTGACAGGAAGTGCAAAATTGCTAATCAGGAATGGCTAGAGGACAAATGTAGGGATTCAGAAGCATATTTTACTAGAAGAAAGATAAATACTTCCTACAGGAAAATTAAAGAGGACTCTGGGGAAAAGAGAAGCAGCTGTATGAATGTCAAGAGCTCAGATCGTAAACAAGCCCTAAGCAACAAAGGGAAAGCCAGAAGATAGAAGGAGTCTATAGAGAATCTGTACAAGGGAGATGAACTGAAAGCCATGTTATAGAGAGGGGAATCAACGTAGATGAAGATACGGTACTGTGAGAAGCTCTGAAAGATCTAATTCGAAACAAGGACCTAGGAGTAGACGACATTCTGTCAGAATTACTGGTAGCCTTGGGAGACCCAGCTATGACAAAATTCTTCCATCTGGTGTGCAAGATTAATGAGACAAGTGAAATACCTTCACATTTCAAGAATAATGTGGTAATTCCAATTCCAAGGAAATCGGTTGCTGACAGGTGTGAAAATTACCGAACTATCAGTTTAATAAGTCATGGTTGCAAGATACTAACACGAATTATTTACAGAAGAATGGAAAAACTGGTAGAAACAGACCACTGGGAATATCAATTTGGATTCTGAAGAAATGCAGAACATGCAAGGCAATACTGACCCTATGACTTATCTTACAAGATAAGTCAAGGAAATGTAAACCTGCATTTATAGCATTTGTAGACTTAGAGAAAGCTTTTGACAATGTCGACTGGAACACTCTCCTTGAAATTCTGAAGGTAGCAGGGGTAAAATACAGGGAGCGAAAGGTTTTTTACAACTTGTACAGGAACCAGATAGCAGTAATAAGAGTCGAGGAGCATAAAGGGAAATAGTAGTTGAGGAGGGAGTGAGACACGGTTGTAGCCTATCCCCAATGTTATTCCATATGTGTATTGAACAAGCAGTAAAGAAAACAAAAGAAAAATTTCGAATAGGGATTAAAGTTCAAGGAGAAGAAGTAAAAGCTTTGAGGTTTTACTGATGACGTTGTAATTCTGTGAGAGATATAAGAGAGACATCAACAACAGCAAAACGAGGATTATGGAATGAAGTCTAATTAAATCAGGGAATTAGATTATGAAATGAAACATTTAAAGTAGTAGATGAGTTTTGCTATTTGGGCAGCAAAATAAGTGATGATGGACGAAATAGAGAGGATATAAAATGTAGACTGGCAATGGCAAGAAAAGCACTTCTGATGAAGAGAAATCTGTTTAACATCAAATATAGACTTTATAGACTTTAATGTTATGATAATTTTCTGAAGATATTTGTATGGAGTGTAGTCACATCTGGAAGTGAAACAAGGGCAATACATGGTTTAGATAAAAAGAGAATAGAAACTTTCGAAATGTAGTGCTACAGAATAATGCTGAAAATTAGGTGGGTCAATCAAGTAACTAATGAGGAAGAACTGAATAGAACTGTGGAGACAAGAAATTTGTGGCACAGCTTGACCAAAAGACGGGATTGGTTGATAGGACACATTCTGAGAAATCAAGGGATCACCAATTTAGTATTTGAGAGACGTTCAGGGGTAAAAAACGTAGAGGGAGACCAAGAGATGAATACAGTAAGTAGATTCAGAAAGTTGTGTGTTGCAATAGTTATTCAAGGATGAAGAGGCTCACACAGGGTAGAGGAGTATGGAGAACTGCATGAAACTAGTTTTCTGACTGAAATCCACAGCAATATTATTGATTAAACTGTTTTTTTTTCATTTCCAACAATTATCAAGTGGTAACATGATACCAACAGTTAAAAGATAACTTAAAGCATTAACCCACCAATACAATGTTTCACTCCATATCAGCCACATTTATATAGAATATGAAGCTGTGTCATACATTAAAGAACTAATCATACAATTTACAATAAATTTGTCTACCATTGGTATGTATTAATATTTCAAACACAATGAAGGATCCTGAAACTGTCATAAGGTCTCAGGAAAATGTTATAGTAGCAGAAATATTAATACCGCTATAGTTGGTTCATGGAAAAATTTGACTGACATATTAGACATATCATAACTATATCAAATTAAACAAAAAATCGAAAAGTTTCACAGAATGATAAAAGAGACATAGTTTTTAACAATCAAAAGTCATTAGTTTCACACAGAGTTTGTTTCTATAGCTTAGTGGCCAGTGTAGATGTCTGCCATGTGACTCACGTTCGATTCCCAGTATGTCACGGATTTTTCTTTGGCAGGATGACAGGAGCAGGGTGCACTCAGCCTTGTGATACTAATTGAGGGGCTACTTGATGGAGAGGTAGCAGCTCCAAGGCCTAAAGGCCGACAATGGCCAGAAAAGCTATGTGCTGACCCCACATCCCTCCATACCGCATCCGCATGACACCACATAGTAGAGGATGACGCAGCAGTCGAGTGACATCGCATGGTTTTCAGAGCCCATTCACACAGATTTTCTTACTTTTTATCGCTACTTTTCGTACATCACCAAAAATACCACATATTCAGAAACAAATACATTTAAAAATAATTTTATGCGCAAAACACAATATGTAAACACTAATAGCCAATTCTGTGTACAAAGAAGTACTATCTTTAAATAGGATGTACCAGTACTGTATTATACTGACTGGAACTGGGGACCTAGAAACGATGGAGAGGCTTTGTTCCCGCCGTAGCCCTCAGTGGTTCACAATCCCACAACAGGGTGCAGCAGTTCACTCACCCCACCGCTGTCCCACACCAAACGCAGGGTTATTGTGTGGTTCGGCCCCCAGTGCCCCCCCCCCCCCCCCAGGAACGTCTCACACTAGACGTGTGTAACCCCAATGTTTGCATGGTAGAGTAATGATGGTGTACGCGTACATGAAGAAAGTGTTTGCACAGCAATTGCCGACATAGTGTTACTGAGGCAGAATAAGGGGAACCAGCCCACATTCGCAGAGGCAGATGGAAAACCACATTGAAACCATCCACAGACTGACCAACACATCGGACCTCAACACTAATCTGACGTGCAGTTTCGTGCCGGGGACCGGTATTCCTTCACGCCAGGGAAGCAGCGCACTAGACTGTATGGCTAACTGGGTAGGCGAATGTACCAGTACACAGTTATAAAAATATTGTCAACTTTTCTTCACCACATATACAGAATTCTCTTTATTCTTGTCGCTACTCTTCGTCTTACTATCTTCCTTCAAAGCATGTAAAATTTCACAGCTGTCCGAATCTTAAATGAAACATGGTGTAAGAACCACAGGACAGAAATACAAAATTCCATTGTGTTGTTTCTTTGTTTTATGATCTCAATAGGCGGTTTAATATTTTTAAGGTTCTAATTTATTCTTTAATACACATTAAAAGCTGAACTTCAACAACTTCAATACCATTTCAATCCATCAATAACATTTCAATACACTTCTGAATAGTGATTATTATGTTGTTTACAAGTTTGATGTACAAAACACTCCAAAGGACTCTTCTCAGCTGAAGAATTCTTCGATCTTGTGTTAGAATGAATGTGAATGAATGTTCAACATAGTACCACTTTTATTTTTTATGTACATGTTCTTACAAAATGGCTCTGAGCACTATGGGACTCAACTGCTGTGGTCATAAGTCCCCTAGAACTTAGAACTACTTAAACCTAACTAACCTAAGGACATCACACACATCCATGCCCGAGGCAGGATTCGAACCTGCGACCGTAGCGGTCGTGCGGTTCCAGACTGTAGCGCCTTTAAGCGCTCGGCCACTCCGGCCGGCACGTTCTTACAAATATGTACAATAAACAGTGGAAAAACGCTGCTGTAAGAGCGCAAAAAAGGCAAATATGTTCCTCTTTAAAAGACTCTGATAGAAAACTGGGGAACCAGTTGCCTCAATCCTCATTCCACCATCCTCACTGAAAATGTTGGCTGCAAACAGTTTTGTGCTCTTTTAACACAGAACATTCCAAATCCTTTTACATGCTCTCTCTTTGTAGTTAATCCTTCAGACTCACCATCTCTCTCACTTATCACTGTCTGTATAAGCATATCCCTCTCCAACTGTCCCCTTTTGCTCCAATTGATCCCCACTGTCACCGTCTCCTCTCTCACTTACCCTGCCTCTTTCTATCTTTGTTTCCCATTGTCTCCGCCATGTCTCAGCAGTTAAAATATTCTGGGGGATCCCAGTTATTTTTTCCCCTCTACCCACTTGTTTAAAATTTCGGTCCAAAATGCTCCCTCCCCTATACGTATATGTTCGCCATTCTGGGAGGGTCCAAACCCCCTCCCCTCCAAGCCTATGTATGGTCTCCACTCACCTGCATTTTTCATTTCCACTATCTCCTCTCTCTTTTGCTCCCACTGCTCCCATCTCTACCCATCTCTCTTTGTCTTTTAATATCATTCTCCCTCAGAAAAAGCCATCTATATTTACTCTCTCTTTGGTGCCCACTACCATTGTCCTCACCCATCTCTCTTTCTCTTTCACTGTCACTTTCTCACTCCAACCATTAATGTCTCTTCTCTCTTTCTCTCTCACTCACACTAACTCCTCTCTGTGCCACTGTGACTGTCTCTCTACGACTCTCTTTCAGCACAAAAAAGTGTGAACACGTTCACATGACAAAATTTTTGGTGAAGGTGGAATGAGGATTGAGGTTGGTGGTTCCTCATGTTCCTGTCAGATTCTTTTAAAGAGGAACATATTCGTCTTTTTTGTGCCCTGACAGGAGCATTTTCCGCTGGTTCTCTTCTTTTCCTTGCTGCTTACATAAAATAATGCTGTAGAAGAGTAAATTTTTGACAGTTTAATTATATACTTCGACAAATCTATATACTTTGACACATGTAAATAACAAGTATGCATAATACAAAGTTAACACAAAATAGGTTGCTTTACGTTTTCTCTCGATACTTTGCTTATCAGTGACAGTTTATAGAAAACTCTTAGCTTATGGTTCATATCTTAAAAGAGTAAAAATTGTATTAGAAAAGCTTTAGTGAGTATGCATTCTTTCCTGTTTCACATAATGCTTGGCAGTCATTTTCCTCCCCTGCCATCTATCCATTTCTTCCTTCCCTCTCTCTGTCCATCTCCTGCTCCCTCTTCTTCCTGTTCCTCTACACCTTCCACCTTCCTCCTGCATCCCATCTCCTCCTCTTTCTCTGTCCTCCTCTACCGCTCTCTCTGATTATCAACTCCTCCCCCTCTCTCTGTCCTTCACCTTCTCTTGCCTCCATCTCCTCTGCACCCACTCTCTGTCCACTTTATCCTCCTCCACATTCTGTCTATCCATTTCTTCCTGTCCTTTCTCCATCTCTCTCCTTCTTACTACTTCTGTCCAACTCATCCCCACCTCCCCATCTGTCTCTCTCTCTCTCTGCCTATCCCCTCCCCCCTTCTCTCCATCCATTACCTCCTATCTCTGATCATCTCCTTCTCCTTCCTCTCCCTCTCCTGCTTCTCTGCCACTTCTTTCTTTCAGTCTCCTCTTCCCCTACTACATGTCCACCTGCTCCTTCCACTCTCTCTATCTCCTCCTACCCCCTCTCTTGGTCAATCTCTTCCACCCCTCTCTTTGTCCACCTCTCCATCTCCCCTACTGACCAAGGCAGTTCAGTGGTTAGCACACTGGATGCACATAAAGGAGGATGACATTTCAAACCCACTTCTGGCTATCCAGAATTAGGTTTTCCATGATTTCACTAAATCGCCCCAGGCAAATTCCAGAATGGTTCCTTCGAAAAAGGCATAGCCAATTTCCTTCCCCCATCCCTGACACAATCCAAGTTTGTGCTCCATCTCTAATTATCTCGGTGCTGACAGGATGTTAAACCCACTTTTCTTTCCTTTTTTTTCGACCCCACTCTCTCTGACCTTCTCTTCCATCCCCTCTTTCCTTTCAACCCACCCACTACCCCTTTACACCTTCCACCTGCCTCCTGCACTTCTTCCTCACACATCCACTCTCTGTCCATCGCCTCCTCCTCCTCTCAATATCTTCTTCTTCCCATCCTTCTACCCATCCCCTCCTCAGACTTCTCTCTATCCATCTCCTCTGCGCCCTCTCTCTGTCCATCTCATCCTCCTCCATTATCGATCTCTGCCCCCTCCTTTCTTTCATCTCTAGGTTCTCAATCTCTCTGTCCATCTCATTCTTCCCTCTCTCTCTGCCCATGCTTTCCTCCCTCTTCTCTTTGCCCATCACACCTCTGTCTGTTCATCTTCTGCCCTCTCCCATCCATCCCCTCCTCTCCCATGCTCTCTGTCTGCCTCAGCCTACTATCTCTGGTCATCTCCTCTTCCCCCCTCTGTACATCCTCTCCTCTCTCTGTTTACCCATCTCCTACTAACCCTCTCCTTGTTCACCTCAAGCTCCTCCTCTCTTACAGTCGATCTTCTCCCCTATTGTTTTTGCTCAGCTGTCACCATCCACACATTGTAGTCCCTGCAAGGCATGCCAATGCTACCCACACAACATACATGTTAAGCACAGCATCCTAAATGTCATCGTCGAAAATCCACTCATTCCTGTATTTATCTTATTATGGGAGATAGGAGACTATAATCCCACAGTGCTGATTCTCATACAGTAAGATAAGTGTATCAAATTTAATTGAAACCAAAGAAGTAGTTTAGGATATATAAGGTCATGATTAGCTGTATATAATTAAACAAGATGATGCAGTTGTAGGACTGTCCTTATTTACCAGACAAATCCTGTTCTGATCATCCAGATTAGTTTTTCCATGGTTTCTCAAAATCGCTTGAACTATTTGAAAGGTGCATGGCAATTGCCTTCTCCATCCTGTCCTACTCAGAACTTAGAATCCATCTCTAATGACACGATCATGTGTGGGATGTAAAACTTTAATTTTACTTCCTTCCTTGCATCATAATACATTTCTGCAGTACATCTAGACTTACAATTTTGGACATGTTTGTTGTTAGGAATACACATGTAAATTACTTGAGTACATCTTACTTACATGATTGTCCCACGTCATGTACCTATCAACAACAGTATATAAGAATTTATAATTTATAATTGAATTTGTATACTGCAGACAGACATCATTAGACATAATGTTCATTTCCTTATAAAAGCATGTCCACTTTTTTGTAGCAATAGAAAGAAATTATTTACACTCAGATAAATGTGTTTGATATCATTTTCTTGCAGCTCTTCTCCTAATTCATTACTTGCTATAGGAAATATGTCATCTGAATACATAGCTATACTGTAACTAATTGCTGTCATTTTCAATATGTATTAGCGAGCTGAGCTTTTTTGTTAAGTTTTCAGTCTGGAAGCGAGTCTAATGATCAGTGGATGGATCCAGTTATATGTTTATGCCCAACAATTATACTGAGTCCTGCCCAAATGTTGTCTTGTGCTTCTTTAGCTTATCTTGATCGACTTAAGTTTATTGTTTACTCTAATCAAATATCACTGTCATTTACCATTACCCTATGCTTTTGAAATACACTTTAGTTCACCCTAAAAATATCACTGCTAACGATTTCTGATACAGAAGCTTACTGTAACCAGTATTATCTGAGTTACACTGGTTTTTTGTATGCTTCAAACGCTGGATCCCTGTCGCGAATGCTTTGGCAGTTGATCATCAGGATTTTAAAAGTATGATTTTTGAGGAGCGATGTTTCTTTGTTTCTTACACTAATACTTCGGGATCACTAGGGTCACCACATTTATCGTCCGCCCCAGTAGCTGAGTGGTCAGCGTGACGGATTGCCGTCCTCTGGGCCCGGGTTCGATTCCCGGCTGGGTCGGAGATTTTCTCCGCTCAGGGACTGGGTGTTGTGTTGTGTTCATCATCATTTCATCCCCATCCGGCGTGCAGGTCGCCCAATGTGGCGCCGAATGTAATAAGACCTGCGCTATGGCGGCCGGACCTGCCCCGCGAGGGGCCTCCCGGCCAATGACGCCAAACGCTCATCATCATCATCACCACATTTATCGTTATCCGGACGACGTTGAGAGCAGCCTAATCAAAAAAAAAAAAAAAAAAGCCTTGTGTGAACACCACATATTGCAGTCTCTGGTGTGTAGTGCATTCCTGACACATTTTGGGGCACTCAACAGTTCTCAACTCTGTGGTGCAAGTACGTAAATTCTCGGTCCAGGTTGCTCTTGTCTCCAGTCCACAGAGAACCACTTACACACATTCAGTTCTGAGAACAATGCTGCAGAGTGTGAGTTTCGTTGAAATTCCATAAGCAAGGCTGGCCTTCTGACTCTTCTCTACTGGTCACTAGAATGACCCAAGTACGACCTTGAAGCCCAGGTGTCAGGCTTGCTCGTCCCAACATCATCCTCACTCTACAGTTGATAGAAACCTGTTCCCTCAATAACTGCTGGAACTGCCTTTCAACATGTTGAATGGAGTCCACAGGTGTGCACTCTGAATTCACATAGTCCTCCTTTCTATACCCTGCTGCTATTTGCCTATATGGTACCATTAGTCGCCATATGATTAACTGTCAACTGCTTTTTACAGTTAGTCTTGACTTCGAACACACTTGGCTGGCCACGAGGTGAAGTGTTCATACATACTCAGTTTAAGTGGGAGTTAGTACCTGATACATGTTTGAAAGAGTTCTCCCTGGTCGCTGCCTTCCCTATACAGGAACCCATAGGTCTGCCACTGACTTGTCACTCATCATCAAGGTGATATGTAGTTACAGGTGCTGTGAGAGGAGCCAGTATCCATGGGTGAGGACACTAATTAAGGAGCCTTTGGTATCTTTGTCACATGTCTCTGTGGTTCATTAACATACCCATTTACATCAGCTTCCATTTCCTTCCCAGCAGTTAGGGCAATTTCTAATGGCTTTCCAATAGCAACCAACTCATCCCTTGCCTTAGAAAACATGCACACTAGGGCTCGTAAATATTTTTAGGACTGTGAACAAATAACTTGAAATTAACCTAGCAGATTTTCATTTTAATGTCTGGACCTGTTATTTTACAAGAATTACAAGTTTCTTCTGTCAACTGAAGCTGCAACACCCAATTACCTATGTGTTCAGATGCATATTCTGTTATAGTTATCATTCCATGTCACATTTTTGACAGTGTGAAATAAGAGCTCAATGGGCGAAAAGCCTTGCAGCCAATTTATCGCTATGTGCAACCAAATTTATGTGATGACTTATCTCTGACCATGTCAGTACATTTGAACCTAGCATTATAAAATATAGCTACAATAGCATTCTCAGCAATACCATATTGCAGTTATTCAAGGAACATATGTACTTTGTGTATAAATTATAAGTTAAACCTAGTGATCATAGCAAAACAATGATTTTTCTACACAAAGCAGCGAATTTGCTTTGAATAATGAGTTTATAAGTTTGTAACACATGTAACTGTATCGTAATCATTTCCATTGTCCCAAATTTTAAGTACTTTTATAATCGCAATATGTGTGAATTTTTGAGACACTCTATATAGGTAATTACAGGCCTCTACTGTGTCAATACGAAGGCGAATGAAACATGATGTGAAGTACACTTATTTGAAAGTATTATTTACTAAAATGAATGTGACATATCGAGATGACTTTTTTTTTGCCTTTTGAGGCGGTATGCGAATCATCTGTATTGAAAGAAAGTAAGAAGGAAAGAAGAAAGTTACACAACTCATTAGCGAGAAATTATTTCTCGTTGTAGTTACAGGCATCAGTTACGACACTGGAAATGAGAAAGGTAAGTATGTAAGTAGCCACGTTAGGCTTATAATCTAACAGGTGATTAATAACGAATATAAACAATATTTGTGCACTTTGGACATGTTATCGAGAACCCGCTTGTTCTCACAACGCTGAGTGAATAAGCAGCGAAAATGTCAGAAACTTACCTACTGTCTTTCGAAGTTAAGCAAGCAGAATACCGATAAATGATTCGTAGTGATGTGATATGTATACTGGCGCCTAAAGAGTTAACACTTGTTTTCTGATACATAGACCAGCAACGCCATGAATGATGGTGTTATTGTGCACTACATTTAGAAATACGGTGTAATGTGAGTAAATTTCAACTTTACAAACGGATGTTTCCATAATAATTGGATCGTGCTACGGACGCAGAGTAACCTCTCTGGGAGAGTAGCGTCTCTGACAGAAACTTCGAGAGGAAGGCCAATAACTTGCTTAAATTCAAGGTTATTAGCTCTGTACTTTCAGTGCTTGACAGTCTGTCGTCGAGTGGGTTTGTGTGGAGTGGTTGGTTCGCAGTGTTGTAGTAAGTGTGTTAGATTATCTGTTAAGTTGTTATAGGTGTTTATTCGTATTGTGATTGCATTTGGTTACTATATTGCCTGTTTAGGTACACGTTTAGTTTGTCTTTTGTGAAAGACACTGGTACGTTCTCCTGCTCTTTGTTAACTTTCAATGAGATGTGCAGATCTGTCGATCATTAAAATAAGTGGCTTGTTGGCTGTTCTGTCAGATACAGTGTTGGTGGTGGTTAGCGAGTTATTTGAAACCAGGTACTTGGGATCTGACACAAGCGGTTGAAAGTGTATCGCCACAGTTGATATTGTTGTGTGGCTTGAGGCGCATCGCGGGAAACAGCTATTGTAGTAAATTTCGATATACTTTTGTCCTAATTATTAAATTAGCTTTGAAAAGATGCAAGTCTTCTGATTTGCGGTTTACTATAAACAAATGTGAAACATGCTTAGTAACAATTAATTGTGAAAAGCTTTGCCGAACACGCAATTCAAGATAATAAGCGCGGATGAGAAATTTCTATCGCGACTTTGAAATTGTCTTTTGGTAACGAGATCATCCGAAGAAAGGATGTTTGTTAATAGAAAAATTATTTCTTATAGCTGCTAACAAAGTCTCTTCGTAGTGTTAATGCCTATTGATGCAAAACTTAATTTACAAATAGCTTCTACCAAATGCTCAACAAATAAACCGTCCGACACTTTTAGCTGCGTTAAAACGGATAAGTAATTCATGTACTGGTGATGTGTGGAGTGTTAACTGCTAAATAACAAGTTTTAGTGCCATTAACTGATTAAATTTTGTTGCAGATGGCGCCAAAATATAAGTTAACTTATTTCCCTGTCAAGGCTTTGGGAGAACCTATCCGCTTTCTGTTATCATATGGTGATATTGAGTTTGAAGATGATCGTTTCGAAAGAGAGAAGTGGCCCTCAATTAAACCATGTAAGTAGTAGCGCATTTATTTGTTGGCTCTTACAAAAAAGTTTACCAATTGTGGACTATATTATTCTTAAAGCGTGAAGTGTAAAAACACCACACATGGTTCAGCCACTTGGTTTGTAGGAATGCAAATGTTTTACAGCAAGCAAGATAGCTAAATGAGGGTGAGAAATTGTATCTAATGTGACTGCGCATTGCGTATCGTATTGACGATGTACGAAGGGCTCTTGTGATTAGATTAGATTAGATTTACTGGAAATGGAAATAAAGATATGATAACCGTTGTTATTTCATGAGGTCTGAGAACCGTGCAGTTTTAATGTTTATGTATAATTTGCGTTTAAATTAATTTTTGTGATAACATTCGTGTCTTTGGCTGCGAAATCCATTTTTATATTACTGTTTTGAATAAAAATAGACCATTTGAATCGGATGTGTTCATAAGCTACAGGGATGTGTTCATCTTCAGAATATTGGGACTTGCCAGACATCTAAAGGTACAACAAAATAAAGGAGAAACTTTGCTTTTCAGTGTTCCTCCAAACTCGAGCAATTCTTATTGGGGTGGTGATGGTCACAGTGCTGGGATTCATTGGGAGTAAAAACATTTGTGCAAGTAATACTATATTGTTTCTATTTTTATCTAGCAACACCATTTGGACAAGTCCCTGTCCTTGAATTTGATGGAAAGAAGGCACATCAGTCAATTGCTATTTGCCGGTATTTGGGAAAGCAGTTGAAATTGGCTGGTGATAATGATTGGGAAGCTCTTCAGATAGATATGGCTGCTGACTGCTTAACAGATTTAAGAATGAGTATGTATCTTTCAATTTGTTCTTGTTCCTATATTTTTAATTTCAACATAAACTTTGTAAGACTAAGGTGTAAGATACATGTATGTTCCTAAGGTTGTTGCATCCAACTTTCCTGCTGTGATAATTTGTTACCCTCTGTTAAGAGAAAATTAAATTGTGTAAGGTACAATTTCTACATGCAAAATACTGCAAATAGCAAGACAATGATAAGAGACATAGTACATGGATTTGGGGGGGGGGGGAGGAGGAGGAGGAGGAGGTTATCAATGTCGTGTGTTTACATGACATTGCACTTTCCTGGCTGTTCGCTAAATACAGGTGACCTGCTGTAAGAGTTAATGTAATGTCAGCAATAAAAGTTGTGTTAGGAACTGTAGCCCAAACAAAAGTTAAATGTAAGGTCATTAAACATCCAAAAATCATGTGTATGGTGGATCTGGGAATGAGTTGATACGTTGTCCCCTCTCCTGTGTTGTTAATAGTAGATATTAAATGTATGTAATTTGCACCAGATTTATCTCCGGATTAGTCAGGGGGGTTGGTAAATGGTCGGTGATATGACAGGAATGATCAAATGCGTGAAAGTCCAAGAAATGTTGCTGCTAAAATGCTATGAGCACATCTTTCCCACTACAGTGGGACATCACTTACTGTTTAAAAGTGCTTGTAGTGTGTAAAGTATGCATTTTAGATCCCAAGTTTATTAGAGCTTTATGTGCCCATTGAACATTAATGTTCCTCTTTGCATAGGACAACCTGTATGATACAGTATGTTCACTATGGACTGAACAAAGATTGCTGGCTATATTGCAGATCGGTTCTAATGACTTCTTTTTTCTTTTCATGTTTGTTATTCATTGGTGTTGCAACTTGCATCAGCTTCTCTTCAAATCTCAAGTACAAATAACTCTGAAACTAAGTTTTTGTTCATTTCTGAATTGTAGCTTGCGTGCTGTTTCTGAAATAACTGCTCCATAACTTGGAGAGAATAATAGCTTCCGAGACAGTTTTTATTTTAATACAGAACTGTGTTAGCTCTACTGTGGAGATTTAGTGGATCTACATAGATTCCAGAGCTTCTGCTTTGAGTAAACACATACACTTCTCAAACAGCTAGACACCAGATTACCACAACCAGTACAAACACAAATATACTTTGTTCACTGCTTATTTTGTGTATAGTGTTAATTGTTAAATTACCAGTCTGTTGTATTGATGATACCTTTTTAACAAAAGGTTTAAGCGGAATAATTAAACATAGTTAAAGTATTTATCAGCTTTGATGTGACTTGTGTGTTAACAGAAACAAAAGATTAAGACATCAGTTTCAGAAAACATTTTGAATTTCAGAGCTGGGAAGCTTTTTCTACGAATCTGATGAAGCTGTAAAAGAGAAAAAGAAAGCACCAATCATCAATGAATTTCTGCCGTTCTTTTTGCCAAGACTTGATAACCTGGTTAAGGAGAATGGAGGCTATCTGGCAAATGGAAAGGTAAGCAGGACTGGTATTGTTAAACAGTTCATTGTAAGTGAATAGTTAACCTATATACATTTGAAAGGGGGGGAGGGGGTGACGAAATAGTTAATTTCAAAGGTTTAAAATGCAATAGTGCAGGACGAAATGCATCATAGCTGAGTAACTTTTCTTTCGTCCTGAATTATTAAGATCAATATGGAGCGATAAAAATTTAATGTGGAGGAAAAATCACTGCTTTAAGGCACGCACTGTTGTAAGCCAGAGTGTTCTTTGATAGTATACTACATTGTGGTCCAAAAACGCATGGCAATCTCTCATTGAGGATTAGTACATTCAGGAGATAAAATATGATCAGCCAGGAAATAAATGTCATAAGATATTGGAGATGGACATCAGTTACCATGTACTTTAATAATAATACTCCCTATGAAATTGCCCTAGCAGTCCTACAGTCCTGTGTGAAGACACTGTGATGTGACGGCAGTCTCTATGGACCATGGCTGAACTAGAATTACTGTTCTTTATGGTGGGCCCTACAGACTGCTCCGGCCAACATTGTACAACTTCTTTAGCACTTCACCACTGTGGTAAAGTGGGTTCCTGTAGGAACAAGTCGTGCACTGTTGGAAATGTATTGACTGCTTATTCTCCTGTGTGTACTGTTTGGCATTGGTGTATTAGGTTGTTAAGCATCCATGCATTTAAAGTAAGGTTTGGCAAAGGGCAGTGGTGTTGGAATTCATTGGTTGTATGAATCACTTTCTCCTCCAAAAGGGAAAATATTTTGTTGATACCAGCCTACATAGGGGTGATCACCTCGATAAAATAAGGGAAATCGGGGCTTGTATGGAAAGAGATAGGTGTTCATTTTTCCACACGCTATAAGAGATGGGAATAGTAAAGAATTGCAAAGGTGGTTCGATGAACCGTCTGCCAGGCAAGTAAACGTAATTTGCAGAGTATCGACATAGGTGTATGATACCCAGACCACTGGTGCCCTCGCAGAGAGAAATTTCCGGAAGTGAGCCACTGCTTATAGGAGCAGGGTAGTTCACATCTTTACCTGGAACGAGGGCAGCCATGGCGCACCACACGTAGCTGAGGAAGTTAGTTGTTGCAGTTGCAGAACGGAATCAGCAGTCTGCACTGGGTCATCAGGTGGACGTCAATCAAAACACTGTCTGGTGTGTATCTGAACAGGTGTGTGTATCGCCTGCAGTGGAGTGAGGCACTAGCCCCAGAGGATTTTCCTAGAAGATGTTAATTTTTGTCAGTGGTTTAGCCAACAATGCAGCATGAGGCTTCATTTTCCAGCAGTAATGGTCTCTGACAGACAACATTCATGCTTGATTGTATCCAGAATTTCCACAATCAGCATGAGTGAGCATACATCAATAAACATGCAGCTAGCCCGTCAAGAAAGGTTTGCCACAAATGTCTGGGCAGGGATTCAGGATCATCACTACTTTTTGAATTTGTGGGTGTAAAGGCAGTCCTTGTGCCGAAGGTTGACACCTGTGCATTTCACTAAACTGTGTTGGTAGATGTACTTATGCACAATGGTGCCTATGCCTGTTCTAGTGTTCTTGTCTGCCAACACCTGACTTAACTTTAAACTAATTGCTGCATAAGGGTGGACCAATTGCTTGGCCTGCACCTGCCTCAAATGCTTTAGACATTTTCCTGTGGGGCCACTTAAAGATGTCAATGTATACCACATTTGTGGAGTATGAAGCACCTCTTCTTGCAAGAATGCAGGTGGGCAGTCAAATATGAGAATTTTTGAATCTGTTTAGGCCTCATTGTGGCACCTTGCAGAAGCCAGACTGGCAAAGGGGGCAAGCACTTCAAATGCACCTTATCAGGAAGTGAACTGCAAAAAATGGTTCAAATGGCTCTGAGCACTATGCGACAACTTCTGAGGTCATCAGTCGCCTAGAACTTAGAACTAATTAAACCTAACTAACCTAAGGACATCACACACATCCATGCCCGAGGCAGGATTCGAACCTGCGACTGTAGTGGCCGCCCGGCTCCAGACTAGAGCCTAGAACCGCACGGCCACTCCGGCCGGCGAAGTGAACTGCATGTGTCACACTAGTTTCTCATTTGCTAGTTGACTGATTTCTGTGTCGGATATCTCAATTATATATTTCTCAATCCATGTTCATATGACTCTTTATCTCCTGCATGTGCGGAACCTAGCCGTGAGATAGTTGTACACTTTGGACACTACTATCAGTGGTGGTTAAACTCCGGATGTAATGTCGCATTATTACAAATGCAGATATTACTCCCTATAGCCAATGTAACTGAACTATCGTGCTAGAAATTGTGATACATAGAGGTTTTTCCAGGCTCTTGAGCTAAAATATTTTTTCAATGTGACAGTGTCTCCTGACAAACTACATAAAGCTGTATTATCAGGCACAAAAAGCATTTAAAGTATTCTGTGTATCTTGAATCTTTTCAAGGAGAGCTTAAGTAAATGTGTGAAAGGTGTCCATACCTTCAGCTTTTGAAACAGTAAAAACTTGGTGTACATGATGTGTTAAAATAATTAATTAGTAATAAGGTCAAGAGTAAGATATCTGAAAGTGCACTGAATATCACTTAGTATTACAAGGAAAAACTGTTTACTTATAGGCAGTTGGTGAGACTTTTTAAATTAGTTGCTCGTGGTCACCCTGCCCTCCCCCAAATTTGTGTGCTGCTTACGATGTTGCATAATACTTGCCCAGGAAATGGGGGTTCATTAGAGGATTCAAGATGAGCCTCTGTCTTCAGGGGGGGAAAAAAGACAAAATACAATTTGAACATTCACTGTCGGTTATAAATATTGGTATACTGTTGTCCTAAACTTTAGAAAGTTTCTTTTAGAGGAGAAAGACAAATTGGCAATTTTGTGCTATTTTGTAAAAGTTGTCCAATTTGACTATTAAATTTGGTACTAGACTGCCCTGCTTGGTGTTAAATTTGTACTCATTGCTCAGACTCCCATCAATCATCTAAAATGCTTACCATTACTGAATTTGTGCTGTCTAGTATGTTAAGTTAAATATTTTTTGTGCTACTTTTGCCTTTCTCTAAATACTAGTCTCATAATGGTAATTTCAGTGTTAATATCAGCTATTGCAATTAAATAGGTAACTGAAAATTTTTGGTTTCAGCTCTCATGGGCAGATTTCTATTTTGCTGGAATATTAGACTACGTTAATCATATGGCTGGCTTTGACATCACTAAAGATCATGCTAACCTTGCTGCACTCAAGAACAAGGTCCTTGAACTACCAGCTGTTAAGGCCTGGATTGCCAAGAGGCCAGACTCAGAAGTGTGAAAGATGAAATTGGAGATGATCTATCATGTTTGTGTGTCTGTCACAATATATATATTTTTCATGTCAATCTGTTTGTGTGTATGTTGAGTATAATACTGCAGTGATTCAATTTTTATTTTCTTGTGGAAGAAGTCCAGCAATAAATGTTTCAAAAAAGTTTCCTTATTTTATTCATAACTGTATTTAACCTCACAAGGATAAGGCACTTCTAGGTGTAGCCTTAATTGGAGTGTGGTTTGGCTCGCACATTGGCACATAAGCCATAAAATAAAGATGTCAATAGAGGAAGGTGTTCCAAATTATAGTAAGGTACCCTTCTAAAGACATGTCACATAATACAATGTTAACATGAGCAAAGTAGGCTCCTTTTTGAATTTAGATGATGCTGTGGTAGACTAGGTTGCTTAGATTATGTACAGCATACAAGTGGTGTAATGTAAGTGATGACTTTATTCCCAAATATCTTAAAGCCACTGGCAATATCTAGTTGACCATCCAATATGCAAAATTTAATTGGCTTGTGACCAAGCAGCTGGAAAAAAAACTGCTGTATATCTATTAACCTAATCGTGTATTGTGTTAAGCAAACTCTAAACCCATCTGCCTATATTGTCTTTGGTTCTCAGGAACAAAAGAGCAAAGTAAGACACAATGGAAAATACTCTCTGTACTACATTGCAACTGGCACATTAATTACTTAAGTTTTCTAGAAATTCTTTGAGTCTATGTGGCTCTGCATTAAGAGGCAAAATTACTCAAAGAATTTGAGGGAGAAAACTGTAGTTGACACAACCTTTTTTTTTTTTCAGCCACATTATCAGTGTCCCATGACAATGCCCAGGCAGTGATGTACCTGAGTGTCAGCCACCCTATTAAGTTAAAATAGTTCCCAAAAAACTTCTATCTTCTGTAAGGGATAGAATGAAAAGCAAACACAGGACACTATTGACCCATGAAATATTTCCATTGATAGTAACTACCGAATACATTAAGACACTTATGACAATGTGAGACAGTCTTAACATGTGTGGTGATTAGTTTTGAATGGAACCATTCTGTGGCCCTTTTGTGTTAGAGGGGTATGTGGGTTTTGTCTACTGCCCATCATACCTTTCGTACTACATTTCGATGCTGCCATGTTCTACAGAATTGTTTCAAAATTCGCCTATGTAGTGAGTGAGAAATTAAATTGACCTCGTTTAAGATAGTCCTTCTTCCTTTGAACTGAACACAAATCTCTTCATTGACTCTGCACGAAGTGCCATTTTTAGCAGCCATTGTTTCATGCCATCTTTCAGAAGTATAAAACCAGTACATAAGAGGACTAACTGGTGGTTGGGATTCAAAGTGAATACAGAAGTATATGGGAAATTATACTTTAATGTATGAACATCACAAGTCATTTGTAACAAAACTTGCGCTACCATTTCCAGGCACTGTGGCCAGAGCCTACCTCTCTTGGGATTATGGCAAGTTTTGGTTCAGACTATAGACATAAAAGCCACATAATTTGAGGAGCCAAGGGTTGAGTGACTTTAGAAAACTGAAAGAAGTCGTAGGGCATGTTCTCAAATTCTATTTTCTGTTGAAGCCCCAGTTACGTGGCAGTCAATAAGAGAAATTTGGCTAAGTGTAGATTACCACTAGTCATGGCTACCGAACGTGGGAGAAATTTCATTTGCCTAACAGAGGTCATTTCCCAACAGACTGTCATTAAAATATGAACGTAGTGTATATGACCTTCATTTTATAACACTTCATTGTTTAACTGTACAGATGCTTTTGCTGTGCTAAAAATAGGTGGATCATAGTGCCTTTCTATTTTTATATCAATTTGATAAAGTAGAACATTTGATTACTTGTGCACCATACAACCTCAAAATAATGTTTTGCATTTTATGAAGAAATTGAATGGGTAGAATTAATTGAAATTTTTATACTTAAACGCTTGATGTTAGAGTATTTAAACTTACTTTGATTTGCACATGTGCAGTCTGGTAAGAACGAAAAAGGTATTAAATGTGTTGGCAGACCTATGTATTAAATGCTTTTATAATCTGATTTAAACTAGTTGTCACTAGACAGGTAGCAGGCTGGATGACTTCTGCCACCAATAAACCAATGGGAGCATACTGGACTCAACTGTGTTGGCACTTAAGCTGTGGTGTGCTACCTAAAGTGTTGTGATGGTGGTTCGTGATCCTTGAATACTTGAAAATTGGGACTCTTACGTGGCCTTGGAAAAAAAACTAGTAAATTCAAATGAAGTTCCAGAATTCAGAACTTTCTTCTCCTATTAACTGTAACGTAGTAATTAATGAACTATTTTCTTATTAAAACGAGAACAAATAATTTTTATTCAAGTTTTTGTTGCTCTCTATCTTGTAATGCAACTTTGATTCACAAAATCCGGATGACCTTGATATTGATGACAGGGCATGTGGCAGGGGCTGTACCATGTAAATTGCGGCATCGATAGCTACGATGTCACAACATAGGTGCGCCCTGCAAAGTTGGCACTATGACACTGACGAAAGTGCCCTCTAGACGGCGCTGTGCAGCTCAAAGAGCGCCGCTCCGGATTCTGCCCATTTGATGCCAAGCAGACGACCAAGCAACATTGTTTCTATTTCACAGTGGGCGAGCCATTACTTGTAACTTTGTAACTTGATGTACAGCTTCACACCTACGTGCTCATCTCGGCCAAAGTTAAGTACATAGTAAAACCGCTTTCAATTGCAGTGCCAAGTATTCTACCTCACCTGCTCCTCCTAGCTTCCTACATTCGGCCTACCCTTCAAGTTTCAGGAGCAGACCAACACACTGCCTATCCAGGCGGGATACTGAATAAATAGTTGGACTTCCCTGTATCTCATTAACACACGTGTGCTGTTATTCTGTATACGTGCAAATATTATAAATAGCATTTTTATAGTGTACACTGATGCAATAAGTTAAAAGAGCTAACAAAATAACAGTTCTGTTGTGTTAGATGCCATGTTGGTATGACTGAATGAAAGTTCAGTTGTTGGTATACAACGTGATTTCTTATGTTGGTATACGATGCGATTTCTTATAGTTCAGATGTACAATGAAACGTTAAACATTTTTGTGATAATCATGCAAAATGTAAGGCACATCTGTATATCAAGCTTCTTTAAGAATTCTCGATTCTGTGGGTCGAGAAGAAATGTTAAGCTGTACGATGTGTATGTGATGCAATACTCCAACAAACATTTCCTCTATGGGGGGCCAGCAGCTCTTACTAACCACACACATTCTGAGAAACACAAGAAAATAGAAGATGACAGGAAAATATACCTTGCCTATGAATATGTTTTTGAAGGGTGACAGTCACAAAGTGAAGGAGAGGGTGGAATCCACCTGCAGGAATTCAGAAAAAGGTAGGTTCCGAAAACAGTGTACTGTTGAACATATAACATTATAATTCTATTATGTCAGTAAATGAAAATACTTTTCTTAACAAACAAATCTGCTGCAACTAGCTGGGGCTCATGTAAAGGAGCTAAATAGGGCCGTAGGTGCTCGAAATTATGAAAGGTAAGGTATTCAAATGAGTAACAGTAGAACAGGCAAATTCAATATTGTTTAGTTTAGATTAGATTAGTTTTTCGTTCCATAGATCCGTGCTGAGGAGATCCTCGTGGATGTGGAACATGTCAATTTATTTATTAATTTTATTTATTTATTTTTTTTAAAGCTGAAATAACAATACTAATAGTATGAATATATACAATACATCATTTGTCTCTATTAAAAAATTCGTCAATGGAGCAGGAGGAGTTGGCCACTAGTAAGTCTTTCAGGCTCCTTTTAAACTGATCTTTATTTGTAACTAAATTTTTTATGTTTACTGGCAAATTATTGAAGATTAGTGTTCCTGAGTAGTGGACCCCTTTTTGAACTAATGTAAGTGATTTTAAGTCCTTGTGCAGATCATTTTTGTTCCTGGTATTGTATGTATGAACTGAGCTGTTTGTTGGAAAAAGAGAGATATTATTTAGGACAAATTTGTCAACATAAGCAAAAAAGAAACACAACACTTTTTAAAGTAAAGCACAAAAATCACCTTAAAGCATGTGACCTTTGTTTATGACAGTAAAAACAGCTTTTCTTAAAAAAAAAAATCTAAACACACTGGTTTCATAAATTCAACTGTGGAATCTTTATGAAGTGTCCACAAGTTGCTCTTTGCCATCTATATAAATATTAAATTGCAAAACTTTATGAAAGGAAGTATGTGCGATAAGTGTAATGTAGAGTTTTTGTTTTTAGTAAGCACTAAGATTGCATGTGGCCCTTTTTCTGCAGGTTCTAAAATATTCTGTCGTGGAAACTGAAATGCCATTCATGTTACCAATCTCATTTCTGCTTTAGGTTCACTCTGGACTGATATTCAGATGCAAGGACTCCTTTCATGGCATTAAGGTGGTTACTGCAGTGGTCCCCATTAAGAATAGTGGGTTGTTTCTGTAGAAAATGGGGTAGTAATCTCTGCTATGTATGGAACACTGCTCAGTAGCCAGTGGCTTTCTAGAGAAAAGACTGTCAGCAGTAAATAATGTAAGCGACAAAATTCGTAAAAGAGCAGTAAATTTTTGCGTGTATATTGTGACAAGGCACAATCAATTGATTAGCTAGTGACTCGTCCTCTGGTTAAGAGAACAGTATGCTGCTGTGACAACTGTGAAACTACAAGTGCTATGTCTAACCTCCTATGATAGTGAAAGTAGTTTTATAAAACTGACTTAATCCCTTCACTGTTAAGCTAGGGTTTCTTACTGACCGGGTAGGAGGATTGTGCGGGGAAGGCGAATGGTATACTTTGAGAGAATTTCGGGAAAGTGTGGTCCATATATAAAGGAGATTGCATGTAGGACACTACTTTCATCTATTCTTTTTTCCTAAAGTCTTTGGGACCTGTACTACGTTAGAGTAAACAAAGATATTGAAGCTATTCAGAGGGAGGCTGCTAGATAGGTTACTGGTGGGTGCGGACAGCAAGATTGTTACAGAGATAATGCTTTAGGAACCCAAATGGGTATCAGTGGGAAGATGACATTATTTTCAAGAAATGATATTGAGAAAATTCAGAGAACCAGTATTTGAAACCAACTGCAGAATGACTCTACTGCTGCCAATATACATTTCATGTAAGAACCATGAAGATAAGATGCGAGAAATTAGGGCATGTAGATGGTCATCTTTCCACCAGTCCATTTCGAGTGGAACAGGAAAGGAAATGACTTAGTAGTGTTACAGGGTACCCTCTGCCACATGCGGTACAGTGGCTTGCAGAGTATGTAAATAGATGAAGACTTTACTCCTCTAGATCTATTTAGTATAATTCACATTCCACAGTATTTTATTTTCCATTTCGGAATTAATTATTAAGATTCTTTGTTTCAACTGACTAATTTTAATCATTATCAAAAGGGTGTTAATGATAATTCCCTCAAATGCCCTGAAGCCAACAAAAATAGAACAATTCACCTGCCTGGTAGTGCATCTGGCCAATGTTATTATGTCATGTAAGGGACCCTGTATCATTCTCAGCCATTTTGTATCCGCTGCTGGGTAAAGGCCTCCAGAGTTCTCCATGTATTATGAACTACAGCTGTGTATATCCATTTCACTCTTTGTTTTCTAATGTCTTGTACTCACCTTCCATTGTGTCATCTCATGTCTCTTTGGAATTCAGCAAAGTACTTCTTTCATTCTAATATGAACCTTTCATCTGGCTACATGTTTTTTCCACCTTCTCTTACTTGCTGTCACAAAGTTACGTCCCACATACAGAGATTTGTTACCAGTCACTCGTAGTAATTTTCTTCAAACTTTTTCTCCATTGCTTTTAGTGTACTGGACACGCATTTAGGAAGACCGCAGTTGCTGAAATCCCTGTACAGAGCTCCAGATTTGTATTTTCTGTTGTTTCCCAAATTTATTGAAGGAAATGCCAGGTTAGTTCCTAAGGTGCGGTTGTTCCCCATCCTTTGCCCCATCCGAGCTTGTGCTCCATCTTTAATGACATCATTATTGAACAGAACATTAAGTCTTAAATTTCTTTTCTATATTGCTTGCTAAACAACACTCAGATTTTGACTGGATTTCATGTTATACATATTATAGAAACCAGATAGTAGAAACTGACTAAACTTTTCTTTTCATACCTGTCAGAAATTTGGTTTTGTTAATGCAGCAGACTTTACAAAAGCACTGAAAGCTATTTTACTTTTGTTGCTTCTACTGTTAATCCAGTGATTTTTAAATATAAAAATTCCTCAGATTCAATGTTACGTGATCTATTTCTTTTTTGATAGGTTGGTTACACATTATTTTAGTGTGTCCAGTTTTCGGGCCTTCTTTTGTACATAGATTCTACTAGTTGTTGGGATTTGTAGGTACCAGAGCCAAACACCATAAACGAGGCAGATGCTTCACATATGTTCCCTTCCCTTTTTCCAACTTCAGGAATCTAAAAACACTCTAGGGCTGCTGAGAGTAGTTTGGTGATCTGGTATCCCCTTTCTTTGATCCCTCTTGAATATTTTTTCATTATATTGTTGTTTATTCAAAGCTTTTGCATTGATGTTTATATTCTTTATTACACGAGTACGCATTGTTTCAGTGCCTTGTTTCTCAGTTGCTATTTGTTGTACAGAGTTAGTTGAAATCATATCACAAAGAATCCTAAGCTGAGTGGTAACTCTGATATTTTATTCCTTCTACAATTTCATTCATGACTTGCAAATGGTCCCCTCCACTAGGGTCACTTCTGAACCCTACTTATCTATTATCTGATTAATATCAATTTGTTCTGTGAAGTTAGTGGCAATTTTAGTTAATATTACTTTTACATCAGTTTCACTCACTTCTACTGCTGCTATACTTGCAGGTGCCTTTCTTGCTTCATACACGTCTGGCCATCCGAACATTCCTTCATGAACTAGTTGTTCCGATTCATCTCTTGAACTATTCGAACATTAAAAGGAATCTTCAAATGCTTGTATAATTTTTTTCTGGTTACCTATCTTCTTAACTAATGAAATTTGTGCCTATCCCACTTAAATTTTTCTTAATCTCCATTTATTTTCCTTAACAAATTTCCATTGTACATTCCCACTTATGAAAGCCATTTCTGAATAGTTTCATTGTATTTTGTTCCTATTATTATTTGCATGAAACTCCTGCATTCTCTTTAATAGTTACCTAGTTTTATTTGAGATTTATACTTTCACATCTGCAAAATTGTTCATTCGGCAGTGTAACTCCTGTCCTTATATAATGGCCCTTTTCTCGTTATCAGTGAAATAACCATATTTTAAGATGATGAACCTAATGCTGAATTTGATTCTGTACACCATTGTGTTCTTACATAAATTTTCATTTACTACACTTCTGATTTTGTCCCTTTTGCTCTGGATTTTAATAATGAATAATTTATTGAGTAGTGTTTGATAAGAGTGTAATCAGTTTCAGTTGTTTCATTTGGTCTGTGAAAGTTCATTTTCTATGTGTTCTTCAGGAAAATTGTTGATGATGAAAGCAATCTTTACAAATTTTTCTTATGCATTACTTTCATGTTTTATCATATCCAAAATTTTTCACTGAAAAGTGATTCTTTAGTTTTTGTTCAACTTGTACATTAAAATTCTCCCCTACCATGTTACAAAACTTGTCATTTATCAATTTCGGTAAATCTTCCTAGGCATCCTCCACCTCTTAATCAAATTGTATTATGGACTTAAATGATTTTGATTGAGTGTTTTTTTTTAATCAGAATGAAAAATGCTCCTATAATAGCACTAAAAAATATATGAATATGTCCTTGGTAGAGTCGGGGATGTTAAAGAAGGAAACTTGCTTTTTGACTAATTTGGCATCTTCAAACATTTAAGTCAAAACATCTTCACATTTGTGCTTTGGTATTTGTTAGTATTAGCAGCCAGGCCATATAACATATGCATCATGGCGTTATGTTCTTCAGCCATATTGTTTTTTAACCCTGGTACATCTTATGGATTTGCAACACAGGATCAGGGACTTAGCCTATAAATCACAAGCTGCAGGTGTGCCAATATTTTGTAGCTAAGAACTCATAGTGCTGGGGAAGTAGGGTTAACACAAGTATGTCAAGATGTTTGACTGAAATGTATTTGAAACTGCCAGGTAAGTTAAAAAAAATAGTTCCCTTTTAAATCCCCAGCTCTGCCTGGGAAATATTTGCCTTTCTGTGTGCTATAACATTTTTCATTCTGATTCCCAGCTCTTACTGTGCCGTAATTTTGGCATTGAAACTGTTTAGTATAACATAAAGTTTCCTTAGAGCACACGAGCTTCACTAACACAAGACCACATGCCCACAGGAGGTTTCTCTTTTTATTTCTTTCACACTTTCATTTTATTATTTTTCATATTCTTTACTCTTCGATTTTATTTTTTCTTCATTGCTATATTCATTTTATAGGTACACACATTTCATTTGTACCCACATGAGACTGTCTATGCAAACAATGGAAAATAAGCAGAAATATTTAACATAGTGCATGAAATAACAGCGAACATAAATATGTGAGTAAACAAAATATTAAATAGTGTGCTAAGTTGATGATAATAATGTAGGTAAGAAGTTCATATTACATGGATAAACTTAATGTATGACATAGATGAACTTACTTAAAAGCTTACTATATTGGAAGCTGAATGATTTGCCCAGCTAATAATTTAACTGTTATCAAGTGTGTATCTGGTCATCATCTCCAATCTCAAATTCTTGTCATGGCTTATTTAAAGTATGAAAAAATAAAAATTGAGAAACAGTCGCCAGAAAAATTCGTGAATAATTTTGGGCATAAATTGTTCCAACCACCAATCCCATTTAAGTATGAGTATGATTGCCTGAAATAAGCAGAACTGCAAAACAACATATGCATGATAAAATACTAACAACTTTCAATCCTGTATGACAGTTGATAAACTTAAGCTTGTTCTGTCTGAAATAAATTGTCTAGAAGATACCATTGTAGTTATTGAAGAAAGTGCAGTAAAACATTTTCTGTTGGTTAGAAATAAGGTGTCCTTTTCTCTGACAATTATTGTTTTTTTTTTTTTCTTAGCAATTTTTGGATTTGTTTGATTTTCTGTGTGGTCATTGATCATTTGATCAAATCTTTTGTACAGGGCCGGGAATAATTGTGCTTTAGTACATGTACTGTTTCGTACATTCGAAGATTTTTCAGTGATTTTTAGTCACGGGTGAATAAAATCTTTTAACATATTAACAACAAACTGATAATCAACTGCAGTTACAAGTTTTTTTAATTATATCCAATTACAACACTTAAAATGCAACACATTTTTTACGTATCACATTTTCATGGGCAAATGGATGATTTTTTATTTTTAGTAAAACCCGAATGATGCAAGTTTTTTGCAGACGCTTCTTATAATTACCATAAGAAAATTGGCATGTGTGATTGTTTAAATCTGGAATTTATGTGCAGCTTCAGACCACTACATCGTAGCAATGTATGCGGATAAAGCTTTCACAAAACAAGACAAACATTAACACTTTCACTGCGGCATCGGTGCAGGTGCGCAACTCTCCAGTGCGGCCCAGCAACGTGTGTGTGTGGGTTGGTAACACTCTGAAAGGAAAGGTACCGCTCGGAGCCGACGCTCCTAAGACACCTGAGTCACAGGCCGACGTCAAGACCTTGTAAGATCTGTAGGATCAGGTTCTATACTGACTTAGTGATAACGCCTACACTTAGAGGTTTCCATTTACAGATCCTAGATCCCTCTTGTATTTTCGCTCGGCAATATGTTGACTGCGTTATCGTTCCTTTCGTCACCTACAAGTTGCAACAATTCATCTGTTACCAATAATCTGAAGAAATCCATAGGAGAATTGCCAGCAGGATGAATTTGCAGAAATTCTTCCTTCGTAAATGGGTGATACTGCATATTATGTGGTTCTTTATGCCAGGACTCACCTGGATTATCTCCATGTGACATGTCGGGCTCTTTTTCATCGTCGATTTCCACATAATCGTCGTGATTCGTATCGTCAGATTCGGAACTGTCACGAAACAGATTCGACAGCTGTGCTTCCACACTATCATCACTCTGCAATTCTTTTGAAGCCTCTAAATGACAATCTCGGTGGTATGCCTCGTCCACACTACACAGAAAATCACTGTTGTCTAGTACACTAAGTAACTGTTCCTCTGTCAATTTAACACTTTTCCTGCTCCTTTTCACATTGGAAGGTCCAGGTGTTGGTTCATTAGCTGCCATTACCAACAATATACATTCGATAACTGACCACACAAAACAAAAGTTTACACGCTTTGATGCTATTTTTTTATAGCTTAGACGCTGCAACTAAACTGAGTAATCCGACAGTGAGCGCTGACACTTATAAGCATCAGCCGCACTGGCTTGTGGCTTGTTTTGACGCTTATAATCGTCAGCCACAGCAAAAGTGTTAATTACATGTATTAGTCTACCTTCTTACAAAATTTGAACCGATTCATGCTGGTTTAAAGTATAGGAGTGATGTGCTCCAAGAGCCTCACAGAAAAATGTTTATTATTATTTATTTATTTATGTAAACGAAGTAAGATTTTTCAGACATTTAAAACTTATCTTAGTCAAAGAGCCACTACACCAGTAGACAAAATCTGAACCATCAGTCTCACTCCGGACTAGTTACTTAACTCATAGGTGACTGTGCTTGCATGTAAAATCTGACTGGTGCATGTTCTACTGTAACCATTAGTTTTGCAAAAGGAATAAATCAATTCAAATAATTTGCCTGGGTGGCAGCTCTGGTTTGTCATTCAAACCCTACTTAATTTCTGCATCACAGCTACGGTAAGACAGATCTTTGAATTGCTATATAAATAGCTGCTGGCCTAGGCTAAACCAAAAATACTCTACCCCATTACTAGCTGAAATAAGGAACCAAACACCAACACCTGCCCACCACCACCCGCCACAACTGAGATTCTGTGCATAGCCTTTCCATACACATTTGTTACAACACTTCTGCGCTGTAATGATTGTAAATAATAATATTATTCCATATTATCTTCCATTAGTATGTGTATTGCTTTATTCTCTTGTTTTAGGAGTTTTGATTTTAACTCCTCTTCCATCATAAAGGGCTTCTTTGCTAAACATTTTTCCTCAGTGCTAGTGTTTGAAGTTTTGTACCTCCACTATTTACAACATGAATCCGGCTCCACCAAGAAGGTTATATTCCTATGGCTCACTATTCTGCACTTGGTGAATACTAAGGTTGGGCTTCATATTGATAGACTGATATGAGACTACGTATCTTTATTATAAGCACCATCTTCCATAATATAAGGAAGCACTGAATTTGAAGTATTTGCAGACTAAACTGTGGCAGTGATACAAACTTGTGATTTGCATGGCGCACCAATACGAGACTTCAGTCATCATGTAACACCTACTTTTGGCAGAAATCTGAAATAATAAGTTTTGACCGATTATTTCCTATGTGCATAATGGGCACACATTGATGCCATTCCACATAGCCAGATCATTGAGAGGTTGGAGGTAGTCATTCTCAGTTTTAGATGGGCCGGGGTAAAATGCCATCGTTGAATATTTCACACCTGCTGAGAAAATTCTAGGGAGAAAAAGAACATCATCAGTAAGGTCATCTGCATGTTACTGCTCAGTTTCAGATCGGTGTCCTACCTTAAGTGCTCGCACACCCAATCAAGACATAAATATCCTGGCAAGAGACCTGCAGCAGCCTGTGGGTCACATCACAAGTTAGCCTATCATTGTCTTCAAGTGGTTCACTTGTGAACTTGGTGAGTCTCCATATCCATTCCCCCCAGACACTATATGGCATGGAAAATATGGTGTCATCTTCGCCGTGAGTAGATGCAGGAACATTTTGGTGTGGAGTGTGGTGATAGTGGTCCATTAATTTGCTTCAACCCGAGGATACATTAAAACTGTGTCATTGTTTTGGGTGGGTTGGTTGGTTGTTTTGTGGGGGATGAAGGGACCAGACTACAAAGGCCTCCGATACCATTGTTTTGGGAAATGGGACCAATATGGTGTTGGTTAGTGCTCTTTTCTGGTGTGGGATCATATAATGAGCACACAAACTAATAAAATCTTTTCCTTGATTACTATATTATGAAAATGATAGCTGCTACTCACCAAACAGTGGAGATGCTGAGTTACAGATAGGCACAACAAAAAGAATGTCAGAAAGTGAGCTTTTGGCTATCAAGGCCTTCAATGGAAATAATTAACATGCACACACTCGTGCAAATGCAACTCTCACACACTAGACCACAGACTCTGGCTGTTGAGGCCGGACTGCGAGCAGTAGTGCATGATGGGAGAAGTAACCAGGTGGTTGCAGAAAGGAGGAGGCTGGGGTGGGGAGGAGGAGGCATAGCATGTTAGGGCTCGAGATGGTAAAGTGCTGCTTGTGGGAGCATACAAGGACAAGGAGGAGAGAGGATACAGCTCAGCAATGGGGTGATCCAGCTGTTTCTTGGCCACAGTTTGTCCATGGCCATTCGTGCAGACAGATGGCTTGTTGGTTGTGATGCCCACGTAGAATGGAGTGTAGTGGTTGCAGCTTAGCTTGTAGATCACATGACTGGTTTCATGGGCATCCCTGCCTTTAATGGGATAAGTGATGCATCACCTATACAATTTAAAATGCTTAGCTGTAACACCACCACAGAGTAGCATACCTACAGATAGCACTTATCCAGTGGTTTGAAGTCTGATACACAGTATGGAGAGCTGCTTTGCTTCCTCTTTTGTAATGAAAGGATGATTTTAAAAACCACTTCATGGACATGAGCGTAAATTACTGGGTCCCTGTCCCTTATATAAGGGAATTTGTTGTTTATAAGTGAATGGTTGCCTTGACTGTAACGTATGTTTTACATTCTATATGCGTTTCTTCTGTGTGTTAATGAGCACCCAAGTCTTACAGATTTTTTACAAAATTACTGCACAATTTTTCGAATCTTCTTTGTGATGAGTGTTGTACTTGATGTACAATATTAACTAACTTTTAAGTATTTTAAATTGTTGGCTGTAATTTTGTTAAACTACTGAAGGAGTAATCATGTTGTAGGTCTGCTGCTATCTTGAGCTGGGTTTTGATTTGTGTCTAGTCATATTGTTTTTCCTTTCCTAATGTTACTGTAATTTGATTTGATGCAATATGGATTTTATGCTTTTGTTAACTGTTGATGAAAGACCAGGAGACTGTCAAACCCAGTGTCGAGACATGGTCTGTTTCTCTTAAAAAATTCCTTGATGCTGTTTACATGTATGCTTGTATGTGATGCACAGTTTTCTCCCTCCCACTCTGTTGGATAAGTTGCAACATGAAATGTAAATATTTGTGGGCTGTGCAAGATTTTGGTGCTGGCACTAAATCATGCCTCCCCAATGCTTTTAAACATATACCAGTCTGTTACTGTAGGATTGAAATTTTTCAGTTATTATTCATTTGGTTGTATGTTTACTATTTTTTAATTTCTCATGCTAAATTAAAATAACTCAGTTATTTTTATAATTTACATCTATGTTTTCCTACTTCTGCTCCTAGTATCTTGATGTTACCACTTCTGCTATTGTTTCTTCTACATATATACTCGACAAGTTGTCTTATGGTGTTAGCAAAGGGCACTTAGTGTACTGCAGTCACTTTTCCCTCTTCATGCTATAGTCTAAGAGTGGTTTGCAGGAGGAACAATCACTGTTAAGCCTCCATGTGAGCTCAAATCTCTAATTTTACCTTCTTGGACTTTCTGTGAGATTTACTTAAAATGAAGCAGTATATTGCTTGACTGTAAAGAGAACACTTACTCTTGAAACTTAAGCAGTAACCCAGACGTTGTTGCAGAATGTCTCTCTTGCAACATCTGCCACTTTAGTTGGCTGAGACTCTCAGCGATATCTTCATGCTTACTAAATGAACGTGTAACAAAACATGTTGCTCTTCTTTGGATCTTCTCCATTTCCTCTATCAGTCCTATCTGGTGCAGATCACTAAGCAATATTAAAGTATTGGTTTAAGAAGTGATTGTAAGCTGTGGCCTTTGTGGATAGACTAAATTTACTGAAGATTTTTCCAGTGAATCTGTCTGGCATCTGCCTTACCTGCAATTACTTTCATGAGATCATCCCACTGTAAATTGCTCCGTATGCATGCTCTTAGACATTCTATGGATGTGACTGCTTCCAATGATTGTTCTGCGGTCATAAAATCACACAGTAATAGGTCTTTCTGGCTATTTATGTGGAACACATTATATTTATGTTGAGGGTCAGTTGCTAATCCCTGCCAAAGTGTCTATCCACTGCAGGTCTCCCTGCATTGTGCTACAATTTTCTGACATTGTAACTTTTCCAAACTTTTCCATATGCAACAGTATCATCTGTGAAAAGCATCATGGAGTTTTCGATGTTCTGCTCCAGATCAATTGTATAAATTATAAAAAGGAATGGTCCTATAACAGTCCCTTGGGTAAAACTGAAGTTGCTTTACATTGTGAATGACATGTTGTGTTCTGTTTGTTAATCCAACCACATGGCTAGTCTGATTTTGTGTGTGTCTCTAGTAGTTCATTAAGTGGCAATGTGAACTGTGTTGAATGCCTCCTAGACGTCCTGGATAACTTCAGTCCGGATGCCAGTCTCTGTGGCTTTCTGGGTCTCATGAACAAACAGAGCAGTGAGCTGTGTTTTGCGCAAATCTTTTCGGAATCTATATTGAATACTACAGAAATTGGCAATACCCAGAAGTATCATAATACACAAGCATAAAACTTGCTCCAAACTTCTAGAACAGACCAGTGTTGGAGATGTGGGGCCATTGTTTTATGTCTGTCTTTGATTACCCTTCTTAAAAATGGGAGTGACCTCCGCATTTTTCCAGTCATAAGGAACACTTCGCTATTCCAGTGAGTGCTACTAGAGGAGGAGCTAATTCTTTCATATGATGTGTATAGAATCATATAGGTATCCCATCAGATCAGTAGCCTTTCTCTGTTTGGTGATGCCACAAGGCACTTGGGAGGGATCTGAAGTATAAGCCAGGACACTGGTGCATTCGGTCGAGAATTTCACATCACTGTCTCTCCTTCACAGGCTTTCCAAACATAGATGATAAAAATTCCTCCCATCACCATAATTAGAATCTGCTGTCTCTTGAATCAAATGTCACTGTGCAGGTGTGCATTAGCAGACTAGGCAGTGGAGGCAGGTAGCTGTTTTGTGTCCTAGCTGCATTTCAGCTTTCTCATTGGAGACCAGTTTTCAATAAGGCTGCTTCTTTTTTTTTCTTTTCCTTTTTTTTTTTTCTCTCCGGCCAAGCAACTAATTTAGTTGAAAGGATCTGAGAGTCCCATGTCAGAAAATTTGTTTTGGTACTCTGGGAATCAAGTCGTGAGACTCCGTGTCGGTTGTGAACAATGCTAAACACTGAGAATACAGCAGACATTTGAAGGTAGTGTTTATTCCCATGTTTGAGCCTTATTTGTTTCAGTTTCTCCTGAAACTACGAAGTTAACATTCTTTTACTGTTGTAGTTAGGCCATGTATAACATGTAGCTAGTAAGTTAATGAAAAAACAATTATATATGACATGCAGCTAAAAAGCTAATAAAAAGCAGTCAAGTCGATGTGTGGTATGAACACTAGAGTGCTCTGCGAGGTGTTGTAATGGAGAGGAGAATTCGAACTAGGGTGCAACTTGGATGTTTCATATACACAAAGGATTGTCAGGGGTGGAAACTCACATTAAGTGCCAGGAGAAAACTTCAGGCCTTTGCGAATCCATTCCGGTTCTCTAAGAGTTTGAAGTATCACGCACACAGCCACTAAGTTCACCATTTGATAAGAGTAGCAGGAGAAAACAATGTGGTTGTATTTACAGGGACTGGACAAAAATATGGAATCACCTCGAGAAATGCATACTTGTAGCCGCTAGCCAAGCCTACAGGTTGTGCTGTTATATTTGACAACGAGCAACACCTGTGCAATGTCAATATGTTGTAAGTGTCAGTAGTGATCAGACCAGAGTTCTGTGTGTCTGCGAGTGCATTATGTCGGAGCTAAGTTAATTCGAATGTAGGCAAATTGTTGGTGATAGCCAATGTAGCCGTAGTGTTTTCATGTTGCACCGTATCGAAGATTTATACTGCATACAGCGAAAACTGAGAAACATCATCCGCTAAGTTACAATGCGGACGAAGTAAACAGAATTGTGACGAAAAATGAGAGGACGACAGCTGCAAGAATCATTGCAGAACTGAATGTCGCGCTCGTGAACCCTTTCAGCACCAAAACACATGGGGCTCCATATGCAGGACGAGCTGGAATTCTAAAATTTCTCCACCAGTTATGCAAGTGCCCGTAAAAGGAAAACGTGGTGCAAAAAGCCACAAAACCTGGACTGCGGAACAATGGAAGAATGTTATTTGGTCGGATGACTCTTGTTTCAGAGTTCCCGTGGCGGAGATCGGTGATGACATGGGCATCCATATGGTAGTATTTCATGGGTTCCAGGGTAATCTCGAAGGTCACATTACTGCCAAGGACTGTAACCCTTTTGACTGATCAGGTCCATCCCATGGTACAATGTTTGTTCCCCAATGGTCATGCTGTGTTCCAAGATGAAAGGCCTGCTGTTCATACAGCTCGCATCATCCAGGACTGGTTTTGTGAACACAAGGATGAATTGTCGCATCTTCCCTGGCCACCAGACACCGGGTCTCAATGTTACTGACGCTTTGTGCTCTACTTTGGAGAGCAGGCCGCGTTATCGCTGTCCACCTCTATCATCGTTACCTGAACTTCCCACCCTTTTTCATGAAGAATGATGTGTGTCCCTTGAAAACCATATAGGACATGTATTTGTGCGCTGCGAAACGACTGGAAGCTGTTTTGAATGCTAACGGTTTTTTTACACTTTATTAGGCATCCTAATGCGTTGTGTTTTTGGTCTTTTCATACTATTATCCACCCCTTGTACTAGACCTCTTGTTAGGTGGTATGAGCGAAACACTTCGGTGCCACTGGTTACAGCTACGGGTGTGAACGATGGTGTTGTTGAAATCAGTGCTCTGATGTTGCTGTATTCATTACACAACGACGTGCAATAATGTGAGACATAATAGGGTACGCCTGCAGTATAGGATGTTCCCGTTGCGCAACACCGCCCCACCCACTCGACGTCAGTAACAGGCGCTATATAGCCGCCGGGTTCACGAATGCGCTGTCCAGTGTCGTTGGAAGCCTCGCTCGACTGAGATCGCAAAACGCTCACCCGGCAGTGGACGAACTTTGCGCTCAAAATCGGAAAGAATCCCTTGGTTTCCGAAGTGACTACCTTCCGCTCGAATTTCGCAAGAAATTAAAGCTACTATAAGGTAAGAGGAACTGACATACTAAAATTTTTCCTATACTGATGGTGTGTTTGGAGCGGTTGCAGGATATAAATTGTATAGATTGACATGTGACCTCAACTACTACGTACTACCACTACTAGCATCTCATCGACAGCGGCGTGTGACAGCATCAACCATTCTTGTACCCATGGGGATTGTATCCCTAACTGTTAATACGGAAACAATAGGATTTTCTTCGTGTTATCTGTCGTATTATTGTCCTGCGTAATAAGTTTTAAATAGAGCGGAAAATGTCAACAAATTAGCATGTTGCCAAAAATAAATTTTTGTCGCACTTATTTTCCATCATGAAACGGAGACGGTCCCGTGTTTAACACAAAAATGAGCTCACCTTTGATTGTGCCATCAGGCTCACAAAATAAGTTCAATTTTTGTTTTCCGGTTTCTATATTTTGCTGTGTTTCAAAAAGAAAAAAAAACAGAGGGCACAATTATGGAGATAATCCTGATGCGTTCAAGTGTAGGCAGCAGATCGGGTCACCATTTGGCTGGCGTTAATCACAGCTTTTCAGTTGTCATGAATACAGGCAGACTGAACAAACGTGAAGGTTGAAGGATCAAAATTTTCAAGTAAATAAAAACCGCAAATGAACATGGAACTTCTGGGGAGAATAATTTTACAGTGTTGAATTGGAAAATATTTTATTCAGTAAGTGATTAGCAAAGTGAAAGAAATCGCAAAAACATATGCCTGTAAAACCTGCTCAGGTTTTCATGCATCTTTTAGATGTTCTGTATCCGGGGAGGAAAAATTTGATCTCGCCCGTGATTCAAGTTAAATAGAGTACTGTCTGTCATATAATTTGTCTGAGGAAGATATGTGTTCTTAATAATCGTGCACAATACACGTTGACAATCTCTTTAACAAGAACAGAAATATATATTGAATACATATGTGACGTCGCATCACGTATCTCGGTAGAAAAGTATTCATTTAACTGATGTTAACACTCTGTTGCAGGACTTTTTTTTTTGTTAGGAAACCAGTTTCAGTGTAATATTGTCTGCGGCAAAATGCTATGTAAGAGGCTGAACATAGAAATTTTGATTTATTCTATGTTTCGGCAACAAACAGATGATATTGATTAATTATTAATCGTTCAGTTAGACACATGGGAAAATAATCTGTGCTACCATTTTACGCCCCTTAAAAGTATAACCAAATGTGATCTAACTGGCACTCTTTCGACTTCTTTCACGGTTGTTCACGGACATTCGACCTTTAGCATAGAATACCGATTTTCAATAGTTTCTGTCTACATTATGACACCAATCACAGGGTATCCCTATGCAGCCAGTGTGTGTGCGTTTTGCCAAACGGCAACACCACACATTTACGAGTAGTTTCCTTAACATTATACTTAAGTGTATGGTCTGTTGCCAACTTGCAACATCATGCATTGGCGTAGCGTCGCATTCCAGTGCTAACACTAAATTTACCGCCCCACCCCCCTCCCCAATTTTCACAATTAAGAAAAATATCTCAGCTCTGCCACTATTTCAGATGGATTCAAAATAAACGCGTTTATTTAATTAAAATTTTATTCTGTGTCTCTTTAGCGACGCGAACTCTTTTAATACATTCGCTAAGGCTAATGAGTACCTCTCATTCGGTTTCCAAACTGTTAAACTGAACGTGGACATCGCAGATCTTAAATAATTTCTAATCCGTTTCTATTTAGAGAAGCTTTTCTCGCAACTGGCATTACTTACGGCAGTTGTGGGGAATATTCTCAGCATTGTAACTATATTAGGTAGCCCTCCTTCACGTTTGGATTCAAAAACAATCTTTTAATAAACAGCAGTAGGCTGCCGGAACAATAAGTTATTTCTTACACCTTGTTGAAGCTACGAAAGTCCTTAGATACATGTACTCAAGCTTTAAATCTTCTGTCAAAATCTTGAGGAGCTTGGTCGAGGTTGCATTCCTCATCTGCGACGCCCAGTAGTAGTGCAGGCCTTAAGTATTTTTTGGCCGAAGTCTGGAGCGGCTTGAACCTTTCTCTAATTCCAGCAGTGGAGGTTCAGTAAAATTCCTCTCGTTCTTCTTCCAATGGCTCTGAGCACTATGGGACTTAACATCTGAGGTCATCAGTCCCCTAGAACTTAGAACTACTTAAACCTAACTAACTCAAGGACACCTCACACATCCACGCCCGAGGCAGGATGCGAACCTGCGACCGTAACGGTCGCGCGGTTCCAGACTGAAGCGCCTAGAACCGCTCGGCCACATCGGCCGGCGTTCTTCTTCCAATTCTGTCTGTAAGGCGAGTATTTTCTGAGCACATTCACTTCACACATCACAGGTTGCCAAAGACCCAAGAAACACACAAACGAAAATGACTGCATTGCAACTAGCAAATTTCCTGCTTCCGTTCATGCGTTCAAGCTTCTCTAGCGCTGTCAAAATCTCTTTGTAATGATTCCATGTCATGTGTTCCATCGCGTGTCCTGCACCCTCTTCATACTTGTCTGCACCGAAAGCGTAACAACCTTCCTATGTGCCGAAGAAAGTAGCTGAATTCACCTACACCTCCACCGAAGCTACATGTAAGCAAGCTGGGTTCAGAGAGTGTGGTATGAGCAGGGAACAAATTTATTCGTTGTTGCACTCCTGTCTGTCTTCTGACCTTTGTAACAGCATTATCACAAGGTTGCCTTTTACAGTTCGTTATGTCGAGTCCGTCATTGTCGAGTTTACTTACTCTAATTAATGTGTTCGGCTGTTTTGTTTTTCGTGTCAATAAAATCTGTAAAAGATTCCACTATTCGTACTTACCGATTTTCAATCATCACGTATTGTGATCTTTGTGGGAATTATCCGGGGTACTGTCGAATATCAGGAAATAATGCTTGGCCTCTCGAACCTGACCTAGTCTATAATTTTTTGGCGAACTTTCTTCACTACAATTTCCATAAACTCGTTTTTAATTTCTGGTGGTATATGATAAGTGAAACCTTATTAAATGTTCTCGGAGAATAGGATCGTACTTCGACAGTAGATGCAACAGCTCTAAAAAGTTGGCTCCATGGGCACAGGTGCCGCTTTCCCTGTGGTAACGTAGAGCTAAATTTTGTTTTGCTAAGAATGTTATTATGTCAAACGTTCTGGTTATCATTTCATGACATTTTTTAAATTTCTTTTGCCACGACGTCTTGGCTCTTTTTTATCAGTTGACTGCCCTTTCTCAAATATTGATTCCAACTCCTTCCATTTGCAAAATTTTTTTATGTAGCACTTCATCCATGGCTGGTGACTGTGGGGTTCAATTTCCACAGTGTATTGAAATAGTCAGTGAGGTAAACTTCGCGGTCTAAGGCGCTGCAGTCGTGGACTGTGCGGCTGGTGCCTGCGGAGGTTCGGGTCCTCCCTCGGGCATGGGTGTGTGTGTGTTTGTCCTTAGGATAATTTAGGTTAAGTAGTGTGTAAGCTTAGGGACTGATGACCTTAGCAGTTAAGTCCCTAGGATTTCACACACATTTGAACAGGTAAAACTTGGATGTGTTCGGTGAGTTTGCGTTTTCAAACAAACGACAGCAAAAGCAAAACAATGGTGCTTTAGAACGAGAATAAGCCACCCTAGTGCATAACGCGATATGTTTTCAAAAACCTTTCCAATCCTTATCTCACCCCCCTTAGAAGTCGAATTTCGAACAATCCCTTCTTAAATGATGCCTACAGTATGCGATCAACACCCTCACCAGATTTCAAGTTTCTGTCGTTATCGGTTTGGGCTGGGCGATGACGATTCAGTCAGTCGGGATAATGTCATTCAAAGGTCTGTGTAAAGAATGTAGATTGCGATACTCTTACCCATCTTACAAGTTAGTTGTCATGAAAATGCTAATCATTTCCATATTAATACACGTATTACACTATATGCAAACTTGACATTTGTTGCATGCCGCATTCATCATGGTCTTGCCATTTCAATGGTCAGCAGCATATATAACGAAAAGACGGCTGTTGCGGCAAAGCAGACTTTGCGAGGCACATCTGACTGTCCTTTCTGTTTATAAATAAAGTTTACAAAGACGTGTAGTGTAGTTGAATTCATACGCTCCGAATGCAGGACGTAACACGAAAGTGAGAATTGCTCCTGCCAGTAATAATCGTTGTTCAGGCTTCCTTGAAATTTACCAGTTGCTTTTAATGGTTACTAGTTTGTTTACCGCAGTTACTTAAATTTGTCTCTGAAGAGCCCGTCGTCGGCTTCGTAGCTGTATCGACTGTTTCAGCATCGCATAGCAGAAGCTTGATCGCAGCCGGTCGTATTGTGAGCCCAGGGCGCGTTACTTCTCCCTCTCCCTCGTGCCCCTTCTCTCCCTCCGTCCCGCTCTCTCTCTCTCTCTCTCTCTCTCTCTCTCACTCTCACTCTGACTCAGCTTTCTACGCATCTTCCTTTTTTCTTCGGCAGTCAGCAAGGCCGAGAAAAACGTGCCTGTCATAATAACCGGCTTGCCGGGCTCGATTGAGGGCTACACAGCGTTGGCTTCTTGGCGCGCTGTGCAACCAACCGTGTTGGTCAGAAAACCCGCGGGAGACCATTCTGTTGGGTAGCGCATATGACTGTGAAACATTCTCATATTAAGTTACTGTTGCTGATAGTTCTACTCAGTACCTCATATAATACAGCTGGATGCAAATTATTTGATGCAGAAGGAAACGGTAGATGACGTGCTGGGAGAGTGTGTTTTTAACAAAAGAGATATAAAAAACAATCTATAGTTACAATATTTGCCAAATGAGATGGGATACTTTGAACGTTTAGGTACAAGGGCTGTATAATTAGAGCATGAATGAAACTATGATGCGTCTCATAGTCTTTCACGTTTTTTATTATCGCATATACGAAAAGAGCCGCGAAATATCTGTTAATAATGCCGTGCTTTGAATTTCTTTATCATCATTACCTTTTAACAAAGCAAAATATATATATTGAGATCTTATTGTTCTGTATCTGGCCTACAATTAAAGGAACGTTTTTTCGTGACTGTAACTCATTCTAAAAATCAACATATCTTCCCTTCTTTATAGTTATTGAAAATTGAAATTACTTGGTTATGAACACTGATGTTACAGTTCGTATGATCGTTCAACAACAAAATTTTGCAGTGGATTTTGTTTCTCGGTAAAACACCATTCAATACCACGACTAGCACAAGAACATGAGACTCTTATTAAAAAAAATACGTTTTCACTATAAAGTTTGCCAGACCAGAACGGAGCACAGCAAGATTCCTATTAGATTTTGACGGTACATTAACTTATTTGTACTGTGAGTTATATACTATCAGCAGCCCGCGTCAACCTGCAACACATCATAAAATCTGTTGATCTGCACTGCAAGTCTGGAAGCTAGAAGAAATAATATTATTTTACTGTTACTTTACCGCTTCCTTGCGGTATGATAGACTATATTGGAAGTCGTTTGAATACGCCGCGGCAGCGGCTTTTTCGTTCGCCACGCAGCTCAGCACCACAGATAATATTTATATAACTGAAAAATGTCTCAACAGGATGGGATAATAGGCAAGCAAGCTTTAACAATTAATAATGCAAGTTTTCATTTACATAACTCTATTAAAACATTTAAAAATTTCACTTTTTTACACACCTTTATGAATTCACACGTAATGGCGTACATCTCTTAGTCTCGACAAAAGAATGCTACACTAGCGTTCGCTACTACGACACAGGATATCTTACTCGTTCGACTCCCAGATGAAGAAGACAAAGAAATTGCTATTCGTCACGTATTATATACTAGTTACTTATTTTAATCTTTGTTCGACATTTATCGTCTGTGGCGGTTTCATTACTCGCCGACGCAGATATTCTCAAAAATAAATAATAAAAAAAATACATAATTTTATACAATAACACAATATGATACATATAATTTTCTCGTTACTACATAATATGTTGTTTTTGTTTCTTACTCGACGTTACAAGTCGCAAGGCTTGCTTTATTTTCTCACTGATCAAACACCATACCCTGCACATTGTAAACCGCCCATATTATTTTAGTGCTTTTATTAATGAAAATAATTAATTAAAACTTGGTTTAGTCTAGCTAGTTACGAAATTAGACAACAGGTATTAATAATTAGCCAGATATTGATGGCGGACTTACTCCCAACGTATATGTGCCAACAAATGAAGTGCTGACCGTGAGACTAAGATGTTTGCCCTTTTGTCTCACATTTTTATGTGGTTCTGTCCCTTCCAAAATAATTTTATTAATAATGAAGAGGTTTTTAATATGTGAACACTTTTGTACGATGCAGTTATTTTATTGTAAAGGGATTCAAGGAAAACATACCTATTAGTTCAGATTTCATTCACACTACAATTGCAGTCGCTCATTTATCACACGCTTGTGTGACTGTACCACTAGGAACCTGCTCAGCAAGCTTGCTCCGGATCTACTGACAATATTCCGCAACATCGCAGAACTTACTCATTTTTTTTACGAGCTCCCTGCACCGGCCCTGCTGACTTGGTCTTAGGCCTGCTCGGGCTTGAATTACTCACTCTTTGCGCCAAAATATTTCCAGGCGTGACTTTCTCCCTTCTAGAACGATGGGGCAGCGATGTACTGTAGTTGTGCTGTAGCAAAAGTGCTGAAAGGTAGATTCGATCCTTCAAGTATAGGGTCGATAGCTGTACCCTTTCTACACCAGTGTGAAACAGGAAAAATGTGATAAAGAGGGTGACTAAACACCTCTGGCACACGTGAAGGTAATTTATCAGCATCTGTGGGAGCATGCGAGCCAAAGCTAACTGATAATGGTTGGTTGGTTATTTTGGGGAAGGAGACCAGACAGCGAGGTCATCGGTCTCATCGGATTAGGGAAGGACGGGGAAGGAAGTCGGCCGTGCCCTTTCAAAGGAACCATCCCGGCATTTGCCTGGAGTGATTTAGAGAAATCACGGAAAACCTAAATCAGGATGGCCGGACGCGGGATTGAACCGTCGTCCTCCCGAATGCGAGTCCAGTGTCTAACCACTGCGCCACCTCGCTCGGTAACTGATAATGGAACGAGTCAGTACCTAGTTCATATATGAAGACCACAGGGAAAGAAGGGGTTTAGTCCATTACATCGATTTTCCAGGAGAGCAATTTTAAAGGTTAAAACGTTACAGTATCATTGGTTACCGAAAGATGCTTTTGTAATTTATGTGGCAGTGGGTGTGTGGCACTTTCCAGCCACCTTGGGTAGCGGTACTTGCGTCATCAGCGAACGTCACGGCAGTCATCTTGAATGATGTCAATCGCGTCACACTGCGACGTCTTGGATCACTGTACTTTGGGATGATGTCCTTGTTGTCTGCGAGAGGCAGTGGATCAGAGCGTCTTACTATCAGCTTAGAACCTGAGAAAGACCTCGAAGTCGTGGCAGAAAAACAAAATGTTTTGCAGTGTACAGATCATATTAGAGCAGAAAAAATAATCAGTAAACACTTCCGGGTTAAGTTGCCGTGGTCGATCTATAGAACTTCTTCTCCCTGACGTTTCGTTCTCAACTACTGAGGACATCTTCCGAGGTGAGTCGACGACTGGCTGCCAGGAAGGAAAGGATGGGGCCCCTCCACGCCCGCACCAACGTGGTGACCAACACAAAAGTTCTACTGTCACCTCCGTATGCATGTTAGTTTTGAATCAGGCGTCACAGGATGCAGGCTGTGATGTTATCCATGCGTCTGGGTAAGACTACTCATTAACATGGTCCATCAGGAGATAGAAGTGGTCGAAAACGATCGAAGGGTAGCGGTTGTAAGAGCAGAGGGAAAAAAGTGCCAAGGCCAGCGCCAAGGCAAAAAAAAACCTTTGCGACAGTAGGAGGGGTAGTAAGGGCAGTAGCGGCTTGCTATCTGCGACAGTGCATGCAAGGTGTGGTTGTGTTAGTTCGAGGTATCGTGCATCATTACCTTTGTCGTTGTTGGAGCTTGTTGCGGCGCTTCCTGCAGTTGCTGCGTCCCTGCAACAGTTCAAGGTCGTTGTGGATTAATGGGCGATCGGTCATAGATCGGGTCACGGACTGTGTAGGGGTGTGTGTGTGGCTGGTTTGCGTGCTGTGTACAGTACGGTTTCCCTGCGGTTGCCTGTTTTTCGGCTAGTCGCACATCTGGGTTTCCAGTAATAACTGTGTTGCAGGGGCTCGCCAGTACTGTCGTGTTAGCGTTCTATAGACCATAGATGTTCAGTTCCTAGCCAGTAATGTCTTTGGTCTGTTATACTTCCATCTATGGTTGTGGTCGTAGTTACCCAGAGAAAGGATAAACGGGTTGCGCGAGTGTCTCGTGTTATTGTACAGTCGTGTGGAGAGTTTTTGGAATACCTGCAAGATAGTATCTAGCCGGTATTCCCGGTGAAGGTCCGCGATGCGTGTGTAGCGCGGAGCGTAGCTTATGATTTTGAGTACTTTGTTCTGTATGAGCTGCAGACGGCGCAGGCGAGTTGGCGCAGCGTATCCCCAGACAGGGGCTGCGTACGTCATCAGGGGTCTAATAAGTGTCATGTACATGGACCTAGACACCCTCCTGTTTAGTGTGCTACGCCTGTTAAGCATAGGGTAGAGTTGTTAGAGCCTCGCGTTAGCTTTGTTGGTCACGTGTTGAATGTGGTCCCCCCAGAGTAGTTTCCTGTCCAGCCGGACACCGAGGTATTTGACCTTGGCTGCCAGGAGCTGGGGCCGCCGCTTATATAGAGGTCGTAGGGGGCGCCACTCACGCGTCACGTGGCGTCGATGTGCAGCTATCTCTGGCTGTCGTCTGTTCTCTCGATTGCAGGCAATCGATTGTCACGTGATTGATGCAACGTCGACCGCCATATCTTATCCGATTTTAATCCTTCTTCTTTACGATTAAAATTGTATTGATGTCTGTGGATTTCAATTGCCTCTCTATACATACGTGTATAATAGTGCGACGTCCTCGCTAGCACGCTTGTTTCACCAAATTTTATTTAGTGATCTCCATCCTTAAAAACATGTTCCGCTACTGCCGATTTGTCGATATGTCCCAAGCGACAGTTTCTTTTGTGCTCCGTCAACCGTGTATTGATGCTTCTTTTTGTAGTTCCTATGTAAACCCTGCCACAACTACACGGAATTTTATATACCCCTGGGTTGGCTAGGGGGTGACGAGCATCTTTTGTTGATCTTAGGCATTCACTAATTTTCTTAGTAGGTCTAAAAATGATCTCTACCTGAAACTTGGCTAGTACTTTTCCAATTCGATCCGTGATATTATGGATGAACGGCAGAAATACTTTTCAAGCTGATGGTTGTTGCTGTCTCCTATTTTTAGGCATTTTTCTATTTGGGTGAAGTGCTCGGTTAATCTCGTTTTTCGTAAAACCATTTTTCGCAAAGGCCATTCGTAAACGATTTAGTTCTTCCTGTAAGTAGCCTGGTGGCGCCCCTACGATCTCTATATAAGCGGCGGCCCCAACAGCTCCTAGCAGCCAGTCGTCGACTCACCTCGGAAGATATTCTCCGTAGTTGAGAACGAAACGTCAGGGAGAAGAAGTTCTACAGATCGACCACGGCAACTTAGCCCGGAAGTGTTTACTAATAAAGACGCCGGCCGTGAAAGCCTACATGGAAAGAAAAAATAATGTTTCAAACAACGAGACAGGGTCACATGGAGCGTCTCTTGCGGCTTACAGTATGGTCTGTGGGGTATACGGTCATCCTCCTACAGTACAGGTGATGGAACTTTAAACTGGTCTGTGAAGTTGATCAATAACTGTATATTTAATAGGATCGTCACGTGCTCAATGCCAGCATGCATGCGGTATTTGTTTTCTACATACGGGAGGAGGGAGAGGCAGTAAAAATCTTATCTGGTTATCTATCAGATGAAGTTAGTTGAGCTTTTATAGGTCATAATTTTTCTCTGATGGATGGTACAGAATAACGAAGATAGCGCGTTGGGGAGATAGATGTCAATGGACATGGATCTGTAGTATGTGTATGTAGTTTAGAGAAGCACCACAATGTAGTAGCAAAACCCACGTCCTTCCCCCAGTTCCCGTACTGTCTTTTATACTACTTCATGTTGCAGGAGCAGGCCTCATTTCCATAGAATGGTCAAAACACAGCTCTGTCACAGCAACTCAGCTTCGTCTGTTTCTGCACGAATTGCAGGAGGTGATAGATGTAGTATCCTCTGACCCCTACTCAGTTCCGACGTACAATGGAACAATCATGTGCGCAAAGGTGCGGGGATGGTAGCATAGTGTCTGAGGAGGCATTTGCAGGATGCATGGGGGCTACCTAAAATTATTCGGTAATTTTACTGTAGGAGATAGATTAGAGGAAGGTGGATCGTTTGGAGACATAAGAGTGCCAGAAATACGATTGAGTAGTGGTTGTAATCGTTAAAGGACACATTGCAGTTATGTGCTTGAATGGAAAGACTTGATTCCAAATCCCAGACAGCATTTCTAGTGGATAGCGTGGCATCAGAGACCTGAAAAGCTTGTGTACATGTCTTATGACCTCAATCATCACATCATCTACTACTGTTTGTGATCCTTCTCAATCAACCATTGCCTGTAGCCCAGTGGATATATCACCGACCCTCTGACATTGCGTCGAGATAGAATGCGTTACAAATACTATAGAATTATCTAGCTGGGGCTGTGTGAGGGAGTTGCAAATACCGCTTACCTACCACGTTCCTTAGCCGAATCACCTTCAAAATGCGGTAATTTTATCACAAGGTTTCAATGTGGGCTAAGTGTTGGTCTGATAATACACATTCCTACCGTCACCGTCTCGGTATTTGTCTGGAAAAAACCACCTCATTCAGAGATTATGTCGTACCTCAATTTATAAAGCCAGTATAGCTTTTAACATGGACACTTGTATGGATCTGTAGAACCAAGACCGCTTGTGACATTAACATACAGTAGTTGCTGCAATCAGGTTTTTTTAACATCTGACCGATTACGTCTCTCTTTCTACGACACAGTGGTAGCACTCACAAGAAAAAACCTATGAGACATGCCAACCCATCATTGATTTTCGGTCAGTATTATTGTGCATCATGTGGAATCATTTATTGGTCAAGTGTTATACTTAGTAGTAGTAGGGGATACGTGATAGGATTGCCTTGAGCATCAGGCTTATAATGTATGTGTTTGTGTTCCAACAAGTGCAAAAGGGAATGACTATGTCCAGTCGTAAGGAAGGTATGGATTTGACATCGAGTACTGGGATAGCAAAGGGAAGAGTATGTCAAGTCATAAGAATGGTAAATATATTTCTATTTCCAGAGCCACAGCTGTATTTCCGATACTTCACTCATTGTCGAATGTCGCTCAACTGAGACCTCAATCGTATCATTTAGTTGTAAGCACATGGATAAAATATATATGTAACCAGTTTCCTAGGGTGATGATTCTAACTGTGCATGGTTGCCGTGCAGTGCTGGTGACATGTGTGGGGATGATTTACGTTTCCCATTAACGGTAGAAGCCCTCCGAATGGAGAGACCTGTTGGAGTGCAGGAATGTAGACGTCTTAACCGGATTGTCCTCGACTGAATAGCGAACTAATTCTTAGCATGTGTTGGATAGCTTTCGTGATCACATGGAAATTTGACTAGATTCAATACGGACATGTGTTTGTGCTGGACCATTTTACCATCCTATATGAATTGTTCAGTTGACTGCTTCTTCACATTTTACGTCTTTATTTAGTTGAGAGAACATCAATTGTGTAGTGTGCATCTAGCATGTGGAAGACACATTTGCCGGTTCTGTAGACGTGAGAAACACCTTAGTTGATCTTGTAAACTATAGGGATGATTTGGAATCTGTTACATCACCAACATCGGTATTCGAGGGTGGAAATATCAGTTTCCTCTATTTGTTTCGAGTTCTCACATAAAGGTCCCCGTAGACGGAATAAGGGCTAAAGTTTCAGGTTTGTAAAGAAATAATTTCCAGTCTATATCTTCGGAATTAGGTTGTGCGAGCGATCGGTAGGCTACTGCTGTGTGATTGATATCGAGAAGTACCGCGAAAATAGTAAAATATTAAGGCGAACCATGCAAAAATACATGTGTTCTTGTAATCCCACAGTCTGGAGATGGGTGTAGAAAAGCAAGCAAGCAATCAGGTCCGGACCAGAAACAGTAAAGTATTTGTGACAAGGGGAAGCGAGTCCGAATTTGTAGAACAGTTCTGGGCGTGACTTTGGTCCACTGAGGGTGAGCTGGTCATGCTCCTGTCCTCGGTGGGAGAGCAGTGTAATTGAGTAGGAGGCTTTCCATATTGGATGATATATAGGGTACACGATGATATATTGATGGGTCGCAGGTCGATTTCACGTTCTAATATTCAAGCTCTTGCGCTCAGTGGGTGGGCGTTGTAATTGAGTAAGAGTCTTTCCATATTTGACGATATATAGGGCTCGTTAGAGGATTTAATTGTTGGTGCAATATGGTGCCTGTATAAAATAGTTTTTTGCCGCTGAAAGCCTTGTCTGCAGAAAGAAGAAACAAGGCTGACAGTGCTTCCACATCGATGGCATCAGTAATTCGGCGGGTAAATTCGATAAGAGCCAATCATAATGCTAGATTCATTCACAAGACAGCCTTTGTGCTGGGATGTAGGAGTGTCTACAAACAGATTTGAACAAGATGGAGGCAAGGTATGTATGGAAAGTTCTGAGAAAGCAAGTGTTCAAAGACAAGTTTAAGCATACCATCCATCTCTGGTGGGGATGCTGTCACTCATCTGCACTGTAGCATTAGGACATCTCCAGACCTGTAGCTGTAGGATACCGAAAATTCGTGACATTTTTTTCTCTTCTGTATGGCAGTGCTTCGATTTCTGTTTGCGTAATTGTTCTGAAATGCCCCATCTGTGCTTAGACAGTGATCTATTTCCAAACAAGGAGAATGCTCTTATGATTAAGGGTGTTTTCGCAAGTGTGCACAGGCTTTTAGCTGTGTGAACGTTTAACGTTTCTGACAGGTGTATTGACAGCAGGATGAGCATTCCACCATGAGGCGTGACCCACGCTGGGTATGCAGGTACGGCTAGACACGTCACGCATGATCTGTTAGAATTGCTAGGGAGAAAACAGCGTATGCTATTCTGGAACTGATTTCTGCAGCATCACTCGGCAATTGGCTCTTCGCCAGACTGCAGGTAGGGGGAGGGTTGACGTCAGCAGTGTCGAACACATGCAAGCACAGCCCACCTTGGAGCGTCTGCACTTTGAAAATAGGTCTTCGCCCCTGTCCAATCGCATCATCAATGACGCCTAGGTGATCACATATTTCGAGAGGAATTTCCCAGGTGCCAAGTATGAAGCGGATGCCGCCACCTCATGCTTGAGGGACCCAAATGTGCACCTGTGCTTGGCTTGGCAGTTAACAGCGACGTCACTTCGTGGGGGTTGCCGCTAGCCCCCTCTGCGGTCCAGTGGACAGGGGGAGGTGGGCAGTGCCTGTGTATGTTCTTTGCGTGTCTGTTGCATTATTTTGTGAGCAGGTCTGTAGGCTGTGCTGTGCACTATTTGGACAGTTTACGAGTACTGAGCTTGTCTACACATCAGATGGAATGGAAAACAGCGCTTTCTGGTGGCAGTACTGTGTACTAGGTCAGTTGGACTCTAGACCTCGTGGTGGAGACACGGGATTGTGGTAGTGGCTCAAATTGTTTAAATAAAGACTGGTGCATGATTTCAACAGCTGATGATTAGCAAGCCTGGTTGCAGAGTCTTTTAGGGTTTGCATGTCTGTAGGCTGTGTGGCGTGACCCCAAGCATGTCAGAGCACGTGTTTTGTATCAGTGTAATAAATATACTCCTAAATAAATTATTCCAAAATAAATAAAGTACTCTCCTTCCCCTCTCCAACAGCCTGGCACTATTCAAGTCCTTTTTCCATGAATCTGTAGGAGGTGGCGGTTGGATGACTTAGGTTAGTGGGGGTATCCCAAGTGACCTATCTTCCCGTGCATATCTTAGGTTAGTAGAGATAACCTTGGTGTGATGCATTATCCTGTTGAAATTTGAACTTCCCGCCATTTTCTGGTGGAGGAGAGGGGTGAGGAGGAGAGTGGGGGTTAGGTTAATGGAGGTAGCCCAAGTGTCCTTTCTTTCGCGCCATTTTCTTAGGTTAATAGAGGTAGCCCAGTTGATCTATCTTCCCGCCAAAATTCAAACTTGGCGCCAGTTCCTAGGATACCTTTCTTCCCCCCATTTCTTAGGTTAGTAGAGGTTACATTGTCCTGATGGAACTTGAACTTCCCACCAGGTGTGGGAGAGGGGGGGGGGGGCGTGGCAGGGGGTGTGGCACTTTCCACCATCTTGGATAACGGTACTTTGGGCCAGAAACTGCCTTGGGGTTGGGTGACATCACGGCCATAATCTTGGATGACGTCATCAACTGACGCCAGTTGATGACGTCACCGCTGCCATCTAGGATAACAGTACTTTGGTGCAGAACTGACCTTGCCCCAATACTTACATTGATCCTGCAATATTAATCACTTGAAAATGTTATATAGTCAAATGTATTCCAAAACTTCATTACATTAATTAATTTTTGTTGTTGTGATTTTTCTTCTCAGTGTATGTGTTTTGTATGAATTTCTGTGTCTTCATCATTACTGCCTGAAAAAACCTTATGTGACGGGGGGAAACCAGTAACATTTCTGAATTTACCGTATCAAAAAACATTAAAACCAACTAAAAATATCGAGAAAAAATTGCGAAGTATAGATTGCTAGACCTGTGTTATTTGAGTTTTCTGTTTATCTTAGTGGAGGAACTTCCAGTAGTTCGCCGAATGAGGAAATGTGTTCGACATGGGTACAATTAAGCCTCGCTCACTCGAAGCGCTATTGCATACAACATTCCTTGGAACATTCTAGTGGAAACTGCCAATATGCAGGGGATCGACAATAAATTAGAAAGAGTGTGTTAAAAACAGTGGTGTGGTTAACACCAGCATTGTATGGAATAACTAAGAAAGTGAGCTATTAAACTGCTGGACAAGGGAAAAAACAAAGATAAAATTACGAGAGCTAGAAGCACTATTATTCTTCATAATAAAAAGTTAAATAGAGAGAGATCGGCACTAAAGTAGCGGAAGAGTGATGGAAACAGTGGTCTTGTTTGTGATTCACACCGGAATTATCGAGGGTCGTGCAAAAACAAACATTAAACTGGCTGACGAGGGAAAGAAAGGCATAAAGATAAGATTATGAGAGGTTGCAAGTTATACCAGCAGATAGAAACGTGCATGTCATTCAAAGTAAAAAGAGACTCCGGAAGAAATGAAAAGCACTAAGTGTACTTCGTGAACCTAGTAAGAATTTGGTATTACCGTGTTAGCTTTTGTCATTTGCCTGGCAATGTCTGAGACGTTTTATTACTGATTTACATTTCAATTCTAAGCACATTCGTTCAAAAATCGTAACTGATAATATCGTTAAGGGTCTAGTTTATATTTATTCTCACTACCAATTAATAAAATGTGTCAAGTAAGTTGCAGCTTATCACTGACAGCTACTAAGTCCCATAAATGTTGAAGCACGTGACACGCTACCGGAATTCTTATTTCACGTGGTTGTCAACCATTCGACTGGTCGTTTTAGGGAAAACTGATAAATACTCCCCCTTAATTTTTTCTGATGTAATTCAGTCCCCAAGCCGGGGTCAGTCAGTAATCCAACTGTCGAAAAAAGTTTCCAACTGGCAATAGATAACTTGCCAACCATTCACGTGGGATCATACTCATAACGCCAATTTTCCGAGTTCAAAAGTGTGTAACGCGAGGCCCGTTCAGGAGCTGGCAAACCAACTACTGCTTCTCAGAATATTTCTACTTATTGAGATTTATCATGAACAATATCTCTTTCTCTGCGCAAGAGCTCTCTTCATGGAATCAATAGTAGAAACGCGAATAATCTATATGAAGACTAATAATCATTTAATTTCGTCCATAAATGTGTCCGTTATTCAGGACCACACATTTTCTGTGGCTTCGTAACAATCGTAAAAAACTTAGCTACTAATAATGTACAGTTTAAGAGGTGCCTAGGGATATATTGGTGGACAACTCTTTCTGCCCCATTGATGTATTTCTTAGAAGAACCAGTTGATGTGTAATATTATTAGTAATGTCATATAATGTGTTACATAAATTATAACTTCTGCACATCTTCAGTGCAATAATGCAAGCTGTGTATGTAAGTGTTGTAAACCAAGTACATTTATTTGTGGGAAAGTACATACGTCCAAAAATGTACAATTCCACAGGAAACTTCAGCCAGAAACGGTTATTATCAGTTCCTCACAGCTCGACGACTACGAGGTTTGACAAAAAGAAGAGAGACAGAGAGGACTGCTTGCATTACCATTAGTAAGCAATTATTTTTAGCGCTGTACACTGATGACCATTAAAACTGCAACACTATGAAGGCGGCATCCAAATTGCCATGAACTGATGCTCGGATGTGCAAATCATTAGCATTTCATCACAACTGCACAAAGCAGATATGAGTAACGTCACATATACTCCGTATGTAAGAGAACATTACACAGCGGGTTCCTTATTCAGAAATCGCTTCTGAATATTAGCTGTATGTGAGACGATCGTATTGTATCTCATTTAGGATGGAGAAACGTGTTGGAATACGACAGCGGCAGGGTCGTCATCAATGAGGACGTGGTTTATGTTCACGTTGATCGTGACCCCGCGAATATGAAATCGATGGGTTCAGGAGCACAGGATCGCACAGTTGAGGCACGTTACTTGAGCTAGCAAATGGGCTTGTTTTACAGTAAGACAAACATCGACAAGGACAGAGCGCCGACGTATGAAGCACTACTGTCAGCACAGCTAAATATTGACATCGTGATCTGACGTCAGCTTGCATGCAATCGTCTAGTCATGGGCCCTGCAGATTTAATAGTCAACGTCTGAGCTTCCTTCCAGTCTGCGGGATGATGCGTTATAAGGAAAAACGATAGATGTAGACGTCATATTTTTTTCCTCCAGCAAACTGTTAACGAAAAATAACAACGTAACGCCCAACTACATGTCAGTGTGTTTCCCGCAGCACGAGGAGAAACGGTTCTTCCTTTACCTATTACCCGTTTGTCCAGCTGGTGACTGACTGGACAGATGTCAATTAATTCAACTCGTTCACTATTCCTTTAGCATCTCTCAATGTTAACAATAAAATTAATATAATTTAATGAAAAGCCGTTGTTAATAAGAACTTTATGAAGTCCACGACCGCATTCGGCATTTATATCACATCATTTTCAAGTGTATCTGAAATTGCCATTGTTAATGCATAATACGATGGATATATAAATATTTTACATAACAGGAAAACTACAGAAATAAATAAAAAAACAGAAATAAAACTTTCGTTGTACTATAGAGAAGCAAGGTCAAATGATAAAAACAGTAAAAGCTGCATGAATTGAAAAAGTTATATGCCCAAAGACATCTTTTTTCTTGATTATAAAATCTGTACAATTTGATACATTGAAAGTATTAGCATGCTATAGCTTTTAGAAAAGTTGTATTCTGACTGTTAAAATATCAAAATGCATGCTTTACCAACAAAAGACTAAAACTTTTTTTTTTTAGATTTAATTAAAGTGTAGTATAGTCGGAGTGGACGTGATGTCGAAGTGAGTGGAATGTTATGTCCTCTAGCGTGCTAAAGTTGAACCATAGGGGACAGTAGAGAGCTCTGGCGTAGATTGGACGCACCGCAGACTGCTTACAAAAGCATATTCGTAAACATTTTCGAAGTAGCGCAGCATCTGTAAAGGACGTTGCCAGAACCGGTTTTTCTTGTGTGTATTGCTCTTCAAGCGTGTTTTTCTGTGGTTTTTCCAGGTGGGTATAAATTTCTATTTCTTTATATATGTCCATAAAGTACCCCTTCTTCGTTGTATGACGGATTACCAGATCGTTTCCGATGTTGTGCACAGTGTAACTATCTTGTGTGAAGTGAGCTGCGTAGGTGCATTTACTTCTTAGGTTCATTTCGTTTTAATTCTGTGTGTTACTTGTATTGCATTTTAAATTTCCTCCTCTTTTGTTTGATGTAGGTAGCCTTGCAATCAGGGCACAAAATTTTGTGTGTGCCACAGTTTTGATATTAGTCTTGCGTTGCGTTACTGCCATATATTGAAAGTCGTAAAAATGTAGGCTGAGATGTATATGCGATGTTTACATGGTTTTTAAAACCTATTCAGTTTACATGAGACCTGCCCATTGAAAGGAAACAGTACGAATTATTTGTTATGTCGTACCCCGTTTTGTGTTTGTTGATTCCTTTTAGATGAAATGAAATTATAAATTTCATCATCGACCACGCTATGATAGCCGTCATTCCTGGATATATTTCGCAACCAGCGAAGTTCCTTTTTTACTTCATTAGTATGTAGTGGCAGTTTAACCCTTAGTCATTTTTTTTTTGTCACAGTCCTAGGTGGCAGCCTAACACACTGGTGTATTTAAATAGCCATAAAAATTGTATTTAACAGTTTCAGTGAAAAAAGTAGCCTACAGCTTTTATGCAAAAGGTTAGATTAATACCACACAAAATATATATTCAAATAAATTTTAAAAATTATTTTTACGAAAAAACGCATTTAAACAGAAATCTGCTCAAAATGAACACAGTTATTACATGCTAATGTTAATATTATGAAAACTCAAATACGTTGCACTCCAAACTTTACTTTTTGCTATATCTTTTTTATTTTGTATTATACATGTAATAATAAAACAGAAAAATCCCATAAAACATTCAAAAAATTAAAATTTCACTTGTACTTTTTAAATTTTTAGTTTTCTTACAGAGATTTGTTTGCGCTCCCAGGACATTTTTGAAGAGATTAGAGTCAGATTGGTTTCTTGCAACAAAGGCGTGTTTCTCTTCGTTTCTGGGCGACAGGTGGGGCATGTTTTGCGTTTTTCCAATCGTTCTATAACGAATTCCGTTCTCTACACCCAAAACACTGTGAATGGGATACCGAACAAGGTGCCGCAGTGGTGAGCACGCTGGACTCGCATTCCGGAGGATGACGGATCAAACCCTCGTCCGCCCATCCTCGTTAAGTTTCCCGTGATTTCCTTAAATCGCACCAGGCAAATGTTGATGATTCCTTTGAAAGGACACGGCCAACTTCTTTCCCCATCCTTCCCTAAGCTCTACGGTGAATGGATGCACGAAGTGCACGGGGTAGGTGATAGTTATTGACTCGCATTTTGTGTGTGGTGCCACCAAGGAGTTAGCAAAAATTAAAGCTGCATACCTGAGTGTCGTCTTTGTAGGAATTATGAAGGACAAACGCTTTCACCCCACTTATGTCCAACATGCGGAAAAATGCAATTGCCCAACGTTGGAAGAGGCTTAGACGACAAGCCTTATTTGTTTCGACCATATATACCTCTAGAAAAACCTTTACTAAAGATTCAGTCTCTACACCACTGTCTTCATTACGTGCTTCATTCAAGGCATTCACAGGTGAGAAAACAAATTCGTCTTCACTTCCGCACTGTTCCTACCCTGAATTATGTTCGCTTTCAGTTTGGTTGTCGCTATCTGATCCAACATCACTTCCTAAACTGTCCACAGGGTTTTTTTTTTTTTTTTTTTTTTTTTTTTAAACGTACCCTTGAAGTCAGGTTCTATAACACGAACAGTAGACGAAGAGCTGGCTACTGAATCTATAACGCAAAGTCGCACTTGCGATCTGAGAGACCACTAACACGAAAGAACAGTAATAGTACAGGTCGACGTCACATTCTAGTCGCTACTGACGAAGGAAACCACCGCAGCTTCAGGAAAGAACTGGAAAACGCTGTATCTCTTACCTCACCCCCATGCAGTAGCAGCAGAGTAACAATGATTTATGGCAGTGGAAATAAAAAGTTAATGCTTTTTTTCCCGCTGGTGCTTGCCAATAAAAATTATGCATTTTGTTAAAGACATTTACACACTGATCAAATTCTTGTTGTTGTTGTTGTTGTGGTGGTGGTGGTGGTGGTGGTGGTGGTGATTGGATTGTCGGACGCTCAACTGCGCGGTCATAACGCCCGTACCAATTTTTACACAGTCCATTTTCTTTTCACAATCCAATCTAGTCTCTCTCACAAATGGTGGTGATGAAATCACGAGAACACACCCAGTCCCTGGGTAGAGAAAATCCCCAACCTGGCCTGGAATCGAACCCGGAACCCCCGTGATCCAGACGCAGCAACGCTAGCCCCTTGACCACGAGCTGCGGACATATTCTCGTTGTGAGCCACAGAATATGACGGAATATGTTATCAACGTAACGTTTGTAGTACACTAAGCAGGCGTCAGTTTTTAAATCCACTTGACTTCTGTTGTTTCTGCTATTTGTCGTTGCTTCCCTATAGCGCAGAGAAGTATAGATTGTTTCTGAACTTAAACTGTACCTATCTTAGCATCTTTTAACAACGGTAGTTTCAGACACATTTGAAAAAGGCCTAGAATAAAGGTCTCATTAGCAACTGGCGCCACTGTTCATTAATTTAACATACAATTGTGCCATCATCGCCCTTCGTACATGGAGAAACTAATAATGAAATGACTTCTTACAAACAAGGGAAGCATACACACAACAGGTAATAGATTTTGCTGTCTCAAGATTGTAGTACGTACCTAGATGTAACAAAAGATGCTGCTCTAATAATAAGCTTTTCAAGCACTTTCAAGAAATCGAGATTCAAAGTTTTTCGAGCAGTTGCATACCGTACGAGAGCGCTTACCACCGAGCAGTGGCAGACCACAAATCTGTCCTAATGAAGTTCAGGTCTCGTTATTTTTTGTTCTAATCTTCCACCAAACGCTTGGGTGCCTGCTGTTCATTCGAAGTTGAAACTACTGGTAACGGCTCCAGTTACAAAATGCGTTAGCAGTATATTTGGCATGAACAGAAATGAAAGATCGTCCAGAGTGGTTATGAGCTGTTGACTCGTACCTCGATCACTGGTATCGAAATGAAGCGATCTTTAACACAGTGGGTAAGAAAGCAGGCGGCTCTGGCCCATTCCACGAATAGGGGACACAGCTGTTTCCTCTTCAAAAGTAGTACAAATACAGTGTCCATTATTCAAAGCAGGTATAGTCCGCTATGACTTCACTGTGATACGCAGATAAATGTAAAGGTAAATACTCATCACCATTCTTTAGTATACCATGCTTCGACTCTGCCATTTCATTATTATTATTATTGTTGTTGTTGTTTTTTGAAGTAACGTGATTCGTTGTAACTTACAATGATACCAGTCTCTGATGGAAGGTAAAAAAATTAATGCTGAAACGGCCAGACTTGTAGAGTTTTGCTTAGGCCGGTGCTCCGGTAATGTGTTAAGTAGTCTCGTAAAACGGAACCTCGAGACGTCACAAACCCTTGAGAAGCTGGTCGTACTAAAGCAGCAGCGTTTGTTTCAACTAAGTATGTCCAGGTACTGCAGTCCTTACGACACATGAGTGAAAATTTGGATGGGGCCCCTCCACGCCCGCACCAACGTTATGACCAAACCAAAAGTTCTACTGTCACTTCCGTATAACATGTTAGTTTTCAAATCGTGAGTCACAGGATGCGGGCTGTGATGTTGTCCATGCGTCTGGGTAGGATTACTCATTGACATGGTCCATCAGGAGACAGAAAGTGGACGAAAGCGATCGAAGGGTAGCGGTTTGTAAGGGCAGAGGGAAAAAAGTGCCAAGGCAAGCTCCAAGGCAAAAAAACCTCTGCGACAGTAGGACGGGTAGTAAGCGCAGTAGCGGCTTGCTAGCTGCAACAGTGCATGCAATGTGTGGATATGTTAGTGCGAGGTATCGTGCGTCGTTATCTTTGTCGTTGCGGGTGCTCGTTGTAGGGCCTGCTGCAGCTGCTGCGTTCCTGTAATAGTTCAAGGTCGTCATACGTTAGTGGGCGATCGGTCATAGATCAGCTCACAGTGCAGGGGGGGGGGGGGGGCTGGTTTGCGTGCTGTGTACAGTACGGTTTCCCTGCAATTGCCTGTTTTTCGGCGGGTAGAGCATCTTGGGTTGCCAGTGGTAGCTGTGTTGCAGGGGCTCGCCAGCACTGTCGTGTTAGCGTGCTATGGACCGTAGATGTTTAGTTTCTTGCTAATAGTGTCTTTGGTCTATTATGTTTCCATCTATGGTTGTGGTCGTAGTTACCCAGAGAGAAGATAAACCGGTTACGCGAGTGTCTCGTGTTTCTGTACAATCGTTTGGAGAGTTTTTGGAATACCTGCAAGATGATATCTAGTCGATATTCCCGGTGAAGATCCGCGGTGCGTGTATAGCGCGGAGCGTTGCTTATGATTCTGAGTACTTTGTTCTGTATGAGCTGCAGAGGGCGCAGGCGTGTGGGCGCAGCGTATCACCAGACGGGAGCAGCATACGTCATCAGAGGTCTGATAAGTGTGGTGTACATGGACCTGGACACCCTTCTATTCAGTGTGCTACACCTGTTAAGCATAGGGTAGAGTTGCGTTTGCTTTGTTGGTCACGTGTTGAATGTGGTCCCCCCAGAACATTTTCCGGTCCAGCCAGACACGAAACGTATTGGGCGTGCATGTAGTGTTGTTGGGTTGCAGTGGTGATGTTTGCGCAGTAGTTTCGGTCTTCTAGTGAACAGAACGGCTTCGCACTTGTCGACGTTTATTCTAACACGCCATTTCACCATCAAGGCAGTTCGCTCCCCTCCATAAATCTGGAGTTCTGGATTTTTATTCATTATAGAATTGTAATACACTTCCAGAAGCGATTTCCTGTGATTCTGCGAAACCACTCGTTTAGCCTGTTATAGCATTGCGTGGCCAGTAGCAGTGTGACAGTACTGTGGCTTTAGCAGTTACTGTATAACTTATGTTTTGTTGCAACAATGCCCATGGACAATTATACCATTTTCTCGTTGCGGCTTACACCTTCCCCCTTCCCACTTCCTCCCCGGCCACTTGTAAATTTTTGCGGACACCCATACTCACTCCCGCCTCCTTCGCATTTGTCTTTCTCAACATTTTTCAGTCTTTCTTTACTTTACTCATAGCGTATCCTTCCTCTTCTCTAACTGCTGTTAATTCTGTCACATTTTCATTACAAAACAATGTGCTACTTCTTTACTGGTGACTGCTGTTCCTAAAGTAATCTTAAATTTTAGCAGCACTACTCATCGAAGCCCTTCGAGGATGTAGGTCGTTTTGTACGTGGCAAATTGTTATGGAAACGGTCACAACAGAGAAAATATCGATAGTGAATTCAGCGTAACGGATGAGCTGAATAAGATGTCTTCTCGCAGCACCCGGCAGATAAACACACCTAAATTTCGATTAGGGGATGTGGAGAGGAAAACTAAGATTTTTTTCCCTTATTCATTGCTGTGTATTTAGGAAAACTTAAGTCGTACAGAAATAAATGTCCTACAGTAAGCAGGGTGTACAAAATGATGGATAACAGTGTACCTTCTTAGTTTTCATAATATATTGGCCAGTTTATTTGCGACTTTGACTGTATGAGATTATTAGCACTGATTTGTGGATGTAATAAACCAGTATCCTGAGGTATCATAAATTTGGTAATGGAGGGAACTGTAGAAGAAAGGGAGGTAGAGGAGGGGGGTTATTAGAATAGCAGAGGAAGGCCACTAAAGTTAACCAGGTTCAAAAGAATGTAGGTTGCAGTGGTTAAGCAGAGATGAGGCCTGCACAGGATAGACTAGCGTGGTGAGCTGCATCAAACCAGTCTTCAGGCTTAAGACCTCAACAAACTTTTGCGCGGAAGTATACGAAGAGATCCATTGCTCTTCGAGTAAGCTACTGGCAAAAACAACTGTAAGACATCTAGTAGTAAGGAGCCAGAGCGTCCTAAAATGGAATGACCGCATGAAACTGATTATAGGAGATGATGCCAGGATTGGATCCAGTGGAAAAATCTAAAAGAAATGTAATTTGTAGATGATCAACGAAGTACAGTGATAAATGTTACAAGAGACGCAGTGTGTGTCACGGAGTTGTTTACTGTCGATATTCCGAGAGCGTACATACAAGGAATAGGCAGGCAACGTATTATTTCCTCCCATATACGTCTTGCGAAAAGATCACGACGAGCAAATCAAAGATATTAGATGTCATACGGAGGTTTATCGACAGTTAGTCTTCCCATACACTATTTGCGAATCTATTAGTGAAGGGAGACAGAGAATAGTGGTACAAAAGGTGTACCCTCCGCCACATGTCGTAGGGTGACTTGCGGAGTATAGATGTAGATGTACAGGCATATAAAGAGTAATACGTATGTTTTCCTCGCTCCATAAGGGATGGACGAGGCCAAAATGTCGCTGTTATTCACACAGAGTACCCTCTGCCATGCAGGGTAATACTGTGATGTTATTACAAAGTTCCAGAGATGATGGAGAAGAGTAAGTCTATAAATTTGAGGTAAGGGACTCTGGTCCGGAAACGACGTGGGCTGTAAGATGCTTATCTCAAAAGCTATGAGCACTCATTCAGTAGAAGAGATGGACGAGTGCTGATCTCTCTTTAAGGTGCGTACTTTAGAGAACATGCCTACTGGACATTTTTTTCTAGTTTTTGACCATACTACGTCCTCACAAAATACGGAAAGCAAAGAAATTTAAGTAGAAGGGGTCCTCTGTCAGAGATATCTTCACGATATTCGCTTATAACTTTCGACTCAGTCGTTTCCAGACAGATCCCTTACCTCAAATTGATACATTTATCCTTCTCCATCATCCCTTAAAGTTTGTAACATAATGACGGAATCACCCTATATATAAACTTATTATAGATAACTGCATCGTCTGCAAAAAAATCTGAGGTTTATATTAATATTGTCTGCCACATAGTTAGTATATTACACGAACAAAAAGGATCTCAACATATTTTAATATGGTCGTCTGAAATTACTTCCACTTCAGTTTTGGGTGTCCGTCGAGGATGCATGCTGCGTCCATCCTACCAAGGAATTCTCAGCCCAGTCACTTTTTTTATGCCCCATATAATAGTGCTTTTGCTAATAAACGCAAGTGTAGGAACGAGTCAAATGATTTTCGGGAGTCAAGAAGTGGTGTATCTGATTGATAGCCTTGATCCATGACTTACAGGATTTCGTGTATGAAAAGCGCTATTTAGGTTCAACATGGTCGATATTGTAGGAATCCATTCTGCAAGCATCGACGAGTTTGTTCTGTTCGAGATACCTAATTATGTTTGAATTCAGAATATGTTAATGCTCAAGTGCTATTTAATCACCGGAGGTAACTACATTTTGTAATCAATTGGGCGATTCTTTTGTCACCAGTCATAGCACTCGCAGAAGGCGACTTGGTGTGCAGAAACATCTGGCAGGAAATATTCATTCGGGGAGATTATATTCGACGTATTACCGCACAACGATTGAAAGGCGGCTTTGTTCGATAAGAGTGCAGCAGACTGTTGACAGTTTCCAGTTGGCGGTCACGGTCAGAGATACGCGCCACAGGCGTCGTGGGTTAACCCTGCGGCAGGAACCAACTGGATGTTGGCCAGTGGAAATATATTCTAAAACAAAAAGAAGACGTACCACAAAGTGATTATCCTTAAGGGACAGAAATCCGTAGATGTAATGTACATGTACAGACTAACAAATGATTATAATGTCAGAAAAATTGGATGCTTGATTGAAGACAAGCCGCGCGGGATTAGCCGAGCGGTCTTAGGCGCTGCAGTCATGGACTGTGCGGCTGATCCCGGCGGAGGTTCGAGTCCTCCCTTGGGCATGGGTGTGTTTGTTTGTCCTTTGGATAATTTAGGTTAAGTAATGTGTAAGCTTAGGGACTGATGACCTTAGCAGTTAAGTCCCATAAGATTTCACACACATTTGAACATATTGAATGATGTGAATTGGCAGGAGCCAATTCACGGAGTATGGAGGAAGCCGAAAGGCACGCGTTTAAGCTCACGCAAACTGGCGTGAGGTCTGGAACAGTTAAAGGAGTTGAGTCTAATAAATAAAGTACGAAGCTCTTGGAATACTTAACTTTAATCCACAATTGGAGAACATCGCTCTTGTTGATACATAATGATAATCTCAATATAAACTGGTCATGGCGCCTTGCTAGGTCGTAGCAAATGACGTAGCTGAAGGCTATGCTAACTATCGTCTCGGCAAATGAGAGCGTATTTGTCAGTGTAGCATCGCTAGCAAAGTCGGCTGTACAACTGGGGCGAGTACTAGGAAGTCTCTCTAGACCTGCCGTGTGGTGGCGCTCGGTCTGCAATCACTGACAGTGGCGACACGCGGGTCCGACGTATACTAGCGGACCGCGGCCGATTTAAAGGCTACCACCTAGCAAGTGTGGTGTCTGGCGGTGACACCACATTGAAGACTCACAAAATCAGGAAGTCAATAACGCTTTGGTCCACATCTGGCCGTTATGCAAACAGTAATTCGCCTTGTCATTGATTGACGGAGTTGGTGGATGTCCTGAGAACTATAGTGCAAAATTATCTGTTAAATCGTCAAAATGCTGAGATGATTGGAGGGCCCTGTCCATAATGTTCCAAACGTTGCCTATTGGGGAGAGATCCAGCGACCCTGCTGATCGAGGTAGGGACTGGCAAACACGACAACAAGTAGAAACTCCCTCCATGTGCGAGAGGACATTATCTTGCTGCAATTTAAGCCCAGTACGGTTGCCATAAATGGGATCAAAATGGGGCGTGGAACATGATCGACGTAACGCTGTGTTGTAAGAATGAAACAGAATGGCAGCCCACACCATCACTCCTGGATGTCGGCTGGTAGGGCGAGTGAAAGTCCGGTTGGAATCCCACCACTGTCTGAGGCGTCTTCAGAAACGTGTTCTTTGGTCATCGGGGATCAGTTCGCAGCGGGATTCATCACTGCCGAAGACGTGTCTGGAGACACCTTAGACAGCAGTTGGGTACCAGTCCGACTGTCGCGCTCCATACAACCCGACAACCAGGAGTGATCGTCTGGGGTGCTATTTTATTTCATAAGAGGACATTTTAGGTTGTCATTCGCGGTACGTCGACGATATTCTACATCCCGTTTTGTTGTCCTTCATGGCAAGTCATCCTCGACTTACCCCCCAGAGGATCCACAACTCTTTTTGTGGATACGTGCGTAGCGAGCACGGGACCCCGACCTAATGAGGCCCTCCTTCCTTTCCGGGCTGCATGCCTTCCCTTTCCGCATCCTTTCCTATCTCTGATCTTCGCCCCCCCCCCCCCCCCTCCCCTCACCACTGGCTCTTTACTTCCCTTTCTCCCCCTCTGGGAGTATTGTTTGTGCCTATGTCCGGAGATGGACGCTCGTAAATGTAACACATTCTTTGCCTTCTTTGCTTGTATGTCTTCATCCTTCCTTTGTCCTTCTCTTTTTCTTACCTCTTCTCTTTACCCTTTTCTCTGCTGCGGCGTTTGAGACCTCTCTTCTTTCCTTTCCCTTTCTTTGTTTTTCCCTTTCTCTTTCTTCCTCCCTGTGCGTGTCTGAAGGCCGACCCACGCATTTCCATGCGTAGCCGGTGACGGGGTAACGCGTAATTCCCCGCCCCGGGTAGATAGGTAGGACACGTACGTACCCCCAGGTTACGGCCAGGCCCAGGGAGGGGTGATTACCCGAGCTGATACCTTCCGAAAGTGCCGACTGGTCCCTCCGTCCGTTTGTCGGGAGGTGTGACCTGAGGTGTGAACAATCACCTAAGGCGGGAGTGCCCTCAGAGAGGGCCCCCACAAGGGAGGAGCGCGCCATCGGAGACGCCGGTAATCATGGGGGATTCTTCCGCAATGGTTTCCTCACCTTCCACTGTGTCTGCTCACAAGCGCAAGTTCGCTGAGTCTCAGCCACAGACAGTTCTTCCTTCGTTGCCACAGTTCCTTGTTGTTTCTCGGTCTGACGAAGGTCACGACTTCTCCACGGTCAACCCTTTCATTATTCAGAAAGGTGTCGACGCAATTGCAGGTCCTGTAAAGTCTTGTTCCAGATTACGGAATGGCACCTTGTTGTTAGAAACAGTCAGTGCCCTCCAGGCACAAAAATTGCTGCATTCTTCACTGCTCCACACCTTCCCTGTCCGGGTTGAAGTGCACCGCACTTTAAATTCCTCACAGGGAGTCGTTTATACACGCTCCCTCGATGGATTGTCCGATGAAGAAATTCAGCACTACCTGTCTGACCAGGGCGTAATGGCTGTTCATAGAGTTATGAAAAGGGTTGATACGAACATCATTCCAACCCGCACTGTCTTCTTGACATTTGACAAAGTTCAACTCCCATCGAAAATCAAAGCAGGCTATGAGATAATTTCCGTTCGCCCTTATGTCCCAAAGCCTACGCGTTGCTATCGGTGTCAAAGGTTCAATCGCACCAGCCAGTCCTGTTCCAATCCGGCCAAATGTGTTACGTGTGGCAAAGATGCCCATGAGGGTGCTTGTCCACCTCCATCCCCTCACTGCATCAACTGTATGGGTGACCACGCTGCTTCCTCTCGAGATTATCCCATTTTTAAATGACGAAAAGCTCATCCAGGAAATAAGAGTGAAGGAAAAGGTGTCGACCTTTGCTGCTCGAAAATTATTCGCCAGTCGACAGCCCACCGTGCCTCAGACAGGAAAATACAGCACTGTCCTTGCTTCTCCTCGGCCAACAAAGGAGGCGGCCACGCAGACTTGCGACCTCACCTTTAGTGCCACGGTCGTCAGATCGGCCAGCGCAAAGATCGCCCGTTCAACCTCACCACTTTGGCCTGCCCACTCTATGGCTCACTCTTCATCGGGTTCTGCTAAATCTCGAGCTCAAAAGTCAGACACCAAGACTTCGAAAAAAAGAGCATACTCGTGAAGATTTTTTACGTACCCCAACTTCACAACCATCGGTTCCTCCTTCATCTAAACATCATATTTCCAAGAAGGCTAATAAGAAACCCAGTTCCTCTCCTTCTCCGCCCAGGCGTGCCTCATCTACAGCACCACCTGGCGGAAATCGCCCTCGTCCGTCCTCTGTGTCGCCGAGGCGCACTGCTGGCGGCCGATCAACCGGCCGATCGCTGGTGGCAGGAGCTGCTCCTGAACAACCTATGGATCAGGATCTTCTGCCTTCGGCTGAATGCCATTCCGTGCTGTCGGTCGCAAGCTCTGAGCAGTCGTTGACGGCAACCTTGGTCACATTCCTCCATTTTCTGTTCACCCTATGTCGATTATCCACTGGAATATCCGCGGCATTCGAGCCAATCGGGATGAATTGTCGATCCTCTTACGATCCTACTCGCCGGTCATCTTCTGTCTTCAGGAAACAAAGCTGCGTCCCCATGACCGATTTGTTCTCCCCCATTTTCAGTCTGTCCGATTTGATCTCCCCTCTGTTGAAGGCACTCCAGCCCATGGAGGACTCATGATTCTTCTCCATGATACTCTCCATTATCACCCAATCCACTTAAACACTTCCTTCCAAGCTGTCGCTGTCCGTCTCTCCCTTTCTGGATATACCTTTTCTCTTTGTACTGTATACATTCCATCGTCCACACCAATGGCACGAGCTGATCTCCTTCATCTTCTTGGTCAGCTTTCACCCCCGTATTTGCTGGTTGGGGACTTCAATGCCTACCACCCGCTTTGGGGATCTCCACATCCTTGTTCACGTGGCTCACTATTGCTAGACGTCTTCCACCAAGCGGATCTAGTTTGCCTCAGCACTGGGGTCCCTACATTTTTGTCTGCCTCCACGGCAAATTTCTCTCATTTGGACCTTTCGGTCGGTACTGTTCCGCTAGCTCGGCGCTTCGAATGGTTCGCCCTTGATGATACACACTCGAGTGACCACTTTCCATGTGTCCTTAGACTGCAGCCTCAACTGCCATATATGCGCCCGCGGCGCTGGAAGTTTGCCCAAGCCGATTGGACACTTTTTTCGTCTCTAGCAACATTAGAGACCGTCACTTTCCTAGCGTCGACGATGAGGTCACATATCTTACCGACGTTATTCTTACAGCTGCGGACCGTTCAATACCACGCACCTCCGAATTGCCCCGGCGCCCCCCAGTTCCTTGGTGGAACGAGGCATGCCGTGACGCAATACGTGAGCGGCGCCGTGCTCTTCGCGTTTTCCGCCACCATCCTACTTTGGCCAACTGTATCCGCTATAAGCAGTTCCGTGCGCGATGCCGTCGCGTCATCCGCGATAGCAAGAAGGCAAGCTGGAGATTCTTTACTAGCTCATTTAACAACTTCACTCCCTCCTCAGAAGTTTGGAGTCTACTTCGACGGTTATCTGGCGCGCCTAGTTTCTCCCCGGTGTCTGGGCTCACTGTCGCTCGTGATACGTTAGTGGACCCCGTCGCAATTTCTAACTCCTTGGGTCAACACTTTGCTGAGATTTCGAGCTCTTCAAATTACCCGCCAGCGTTTCTCCCGAAGAAACGTGCAGCGGAAGTGCAACCTCTTGCTTTCTCCTCTCAAAATCACGAAAGCTATAATACTGTTTTCTCCATGCGGGAACTCCAACATGCACTCTATTCTTCTCGCTCCTCCGCCCCAGAACCGGATGGTATCCACATCCAAATGTTGCTGCATTTATCAGCCCATAGTCTGCGTTACCTCCTTCGCATTTATAATCGAATTTGGACCGACAGTACTTTTCCCAGACGATGGCGGGAAGCAATCGTCGTTCCTGTTCCGAAACCTGGAAAGGACAAACATCTCCCCGATAGCTATCGCCCCATTTCTCTCACGAGTAGTGTATGTAAGGTTTTGGAGCGTATGGTGAATTGCCGTTTAGCTTGGTGGCTGGAGTCCCGCAGTCTTTTAACACCTGCCCAATGCGGTTTCCGAAAGCATCGTTCTGCAGTTGACCATCTTGTTTCTCTCTCCACTTATATCATGAACAATTTTCTCCGGAAACGCCAAACAGTAGCAATATTTTTTGATCTGGAGAGAGCATACGATACCTGTTGGAGGACAGGCATCCTTCGCACACTGTTCTCTTGGGGTTTTCGAGGTCGGCTGCCCCTTTTTCTTCGCGAACTTATGGCAGAGCGCACGTTTAGAGTGCGGGTGAACACTACTCTCTCCCGTACTTTCTCCCAAGAAAACGGGGTACCTCAGGGCTCCGTGCTGAGTGTTGTACTGTTTGCCATTGCCATAAATCCAATTATGGATTGTCTCCTTCCTGATGTCTCGGGCTCCCTCTTTGTGGACGATTTTGCGATCTTCTACAGCTCTCAACGGACCAGCCTTCTTGAACGACGTCTTCAAGGATGTCTCGATCGCCTCTACTCTTGGAGCATCGAAACCGGCTTCCGTTTTTCTCCCAGTAAGACCGTTTGTGTTAATTTTTGGCGACGTCAGGAGTTTCTTCCACCCTCCTTACATCTAGGACCTGTCAACCTTCCGTTTTCGGACGTCGCTAAATTCTTGGGTCTTATGTTTGACAGAAAACTGTGCTGGTCCTCCCACGTTTCCTATCTTTCGGCTCGCTGTCTGCGATCCCTCAACACCCTCCGTGTCCTGAATGGTACCTCCTGGGGAGCGGACCGAGTGGTCCTTCTCCGCCTCTATCGTGCCTTAGTGCGCTCGAAATTGGACTATGGAAGCATAGTTTACTCCTCTGCTCGGCCGTCTATTCTTCGGCGTCTCGACTCTATCCACCACCGTGGATTACGTTTAGTGCCTGGAGCTTTTTACACCAGCCCTGTGGAAAGCCTTTATGCTGAGACTGCTGAACCTCCGCTGTCCAGTCGGCGAGCAGTCCTTCTGAGTCGTTATGCTAGCCATCTGTCTTTCATGCCTGCTAATCCAGCCCATGACATTTTTTTCGACGCCTCCTTTGATGTAGGGTATGCAGGCCGCCCCTCCTCCCTACTACCACCGGGAGTCCGCTTCCGTCAACTGCTCCATTCTCTTTCCTTCCGCTTTCCTAAAACCTTCTTGACAACTTGGGGTACAGCTCCGCCTTGGCTCCGTCCCCAGATCTGCCTGCTGCGTGACCTTTGTCAATTTCCCAAGGATAGTACCCCTTCACTTGTTTATCGTCGGGCGTTTGCTGCTCTATGTGCACAAATGAAGGAAGCCACATTTATTTGCACTGATGGCTCGAAAACATCGTTAGGTGTAGGGAGTGCCTATATTGTTGGCGACACCCCAAATCAATTTCGGCTTCCCGACCAGTGTTCGGTTTATACTGCGGAGCTTTACGCTGTTCTCCAGGCTGTCCACTACATCCGCCGCCATCAGCGGATACAGTACGTTATCTGCTCAGATTCTCTCAGCTCTCTCCTCAGTCTCCAAGCTCTTTGCCCTGTCCACCCTCTGGTCCACCGGATTCAGGACTGTCTGCGCCTGCTCCACCTGGGGGGCGTCTCGGTGGCGTTCCTCTGGATCCCGGGACACGTTGGTATCTGTGGAAATGAGGCGGCCGATATAGCGGCCAAGGTTGCAGTCTATCTTCTTCGGCCAGCTATTCAATCGATTCCCTTCACCGATCTACGGAGCGTTTTATGTCGTCGAGTTGTTCTTTTATGCCACGCACATCGGTGCTTGGACCTCTTCCTCCCGAACGCGTCGTCGGGAGGAGGTAATTTTAACTAGACTCCGGATAGGGCACTGTCTTTTTAGCCATCGACATCTTTTAAGCGGCGATCCTCCCCCACTCTGTCCCCACTGCTCTCAGCTGTGGACGGTAAGACACCTTTTAATTGAGTGCACCTATTTTACTCCGTTACGCGCCCGTCTACAGCTGTCGCCTGATATATCGTCCATTTTAGCAGATGACACACGCTCGGCCGATCGCGTTCTCGAGTTTATTAGTGCCAGTGAAATGACGTCAGTCATTTGAAGCTTTTTTTTGGGGATAACCAACCCCTTTCTGTAGTGGATTTTTAAGCCTTCCTTCTGCTTTTAGTTTCTCCAATTTTTTGAGTTTCGTTCCCATTTCTGCTGGTTTCCATTTTCGGTTTTTACTGTTTCCTAAGTCACGGACCGGGTGCTAATGACCATAGCAGTTTTGCGCCCTAAAACCAAAACAAAACAAAACAAAAAAAATCCTCGACTTACATTTCAGCAAGATAATGCCCGCTTCACACGGCGAGAATTTCCATTGATTGTCTTCATGCTTGCCAAACCCAACCTTGGGCAAGCCGGATCTCTCCCCAACTGAGTGCGCTTGGGGAATTATTGGCAGGGCCCTCTAACGAGCTAGGGATTTCGACAGTCTAACGCCCGGACGGAATTTGGGCGCTATCACTCAGGAGGACATCCAACAATTCTATCAATCAATACCAAGCTGAATTACTGCTTGCGTAAGGGCCAGACGTGGACCAACACGTTATTGGCTTGCTCTATCTGTGAAGCTCCTTCTCTTAAATAAATCACCCAATTTTTCTGAATTTGTAATCATTTATTTGTCCGTACATTAACATCACGTCTACTGATTTCCTTCCATTAGGATAATTCATTCGTGGAGCGAAGGTTTCTTTTTCTTTCTTTTGTATTAGAGCGTTATGCTCATGAAGAGAATGTGGCAGGCACGAGAAGAGGAAAAGTAGGAGGTGCAATTCCGAATTACTACACTACTGGCCATTAAAATCGCTACACCACGAAGATGACGTGCTACAGACGCGAAATTTAACCAACAGGAAGATGATGCTGTGATATGCAAATGATCAGCTTTTCAGAGCATTCACACAAGGTTGACGCTGGTGGTGACACCTACAACGTGCTGACATGGGGAAAGTTTCCAACCGATTTCTCATACACAAACAGCAGTTGACCGGCGTTGCCTTGTGAAACGTTGTTGTGATGCCTCGTGTAAGGAGGAGAAATGCGTACCATCACGTTTCCGGCTTTGATAAAGGTAGGATTGTAGCCTATCGCGATTGCGGTTTATCGTATCGCGACATTGCTGCTCGCGTTGGTCGAGATCCAATGACTGTTAGCAGACTATGGAATCTGTGGTTTCAGGAGGGTAATACGGAACGCCGTGCTGGATCCCAACGGCCTCGTATCACTAGTAGTCGTCGAGATGACAGGCATCTTATTCGCATGGCTGTAACGGATCGTGCAGCCACGTCTTGATCCCTGAGTCAACAGATGGGGACGTTGGCAAGACAACCATCCGCACGAACAGTTCGACGACGTTTGCAGCAGCATGTACCATCAGTTCGGAGACCATGGTTGCGGTTACCCTTGACGCTGCACCACAGATAGGAGCGCCTGCGATGGTGTACTCAACGACGAACCTCGCTGCATGAATGACAAAACGTTATTTTTTCGGATGAATCCAGGTTCTGTTTATAGCATCATGATGGTCGCATCCGTGTGTGGCGACATCGCGGTGAACGCACATTGGAAGCGTGTATTCGTCATCGCCATACTGGCGTATCATCCGGCGTGATGGTATGGGGTGCCATTGGTTACACGCCTCTGTCACCCCTTGTTCGCATTGACGGCGCTTTGAACAGTGGACGTTACATTTCAGATGTATTACGACCCGTGGCTCTACCCTTTATTCGATCCCTGAGAAGCCCTACATTTCAGCAGGATAATGCACGACCGCATGTTGAAGGCCCTGTACGGGCCTTTCTGGATACATAAAATGTTAGACTGGTGCCCTGGCCAGCACATTCTCCAGATCTCTCACCAATTGAAAACGTCTGGTCAATTGTGGCCGAGCAACTGGCTCGTCACAGTACGCCAATCACTACTCTTGATGAACTGTGGTATCGTGTTGAAGCTGCAAGGGCAGCTGTACCTGTACACGCCATCCAAGCTCTGTTTGGCTCAATCAGGGAATAAAACTGTATAGTAAATCGCCAAAGGAAATGAAAAATATTACTAAAATATTTCTCTTTAAGAAGGTTGCTAAAACATTCTCCATAAGTAATGCATATTCATAATTAAAGATTACCTACAGGGGTCAGAGTAGTGGGTACTAATGAAACGGGACAACTACAACACCCTCTGGCACTTCAGTACGACATCACGGTTTACTGTTTTCACAAGGAAATCGTGTTAAAAATGTAAAATGCATGATAGGAATGTCTTGTCATTCTCATGAGTTCGTCTCACTCATCGGGAAGGGGGGCAGCTGATTCAGTTGTTCAAGTAGACTGAGAAGCATAGTAGAAAGTTTGCAGACACGGGACCTGCTTTGTGAACAGACTGTAGTTGATGCAAGAGCCATAACAGGACCTTCACAGTCCAGGAGTCTTCAACGCGTGTCCGTAGTGTGTTCGGCGTCGTAGACCGCTACTGTATTTTATGTTAAGACTTATCTGAAACAGACTGTGTGTAAATTATGGAACATTGTACAATAGGAAGCAACCGAATGGGGCAGTGTGTCTGTTCAGACAATGACCTCATATTTGGGAGGATGGAGTTGCTTGTCCGGCCATCCTGATTTGCATATTCCGTGTGGCTGTTCTGAATCACTAAGGCAAATTCCGGGAAGGCTCCTTAATCGAAATCACGGCCGACCACCTCTCTTATCCTCTTAAAGCATGTTAAATATTCAGTATATTTTGCATGGTTTGAGCTGTTGTTTTGCGTTGAATTACCTCGACAGTTCCTGTATCATAGTGAGATGATCCTTGACTAAATAATGACGATGATGATAATAATAAATATAAGATAATAATGTCCTTTTCAAGAAAGTTGCAAATGTATTAAGATGCCGAATGACAACGGTTAAGGTGGCGTTGAAGTGACAGCGATGGAGTAATTTACCGACATTACACTGCACAAAAATAACAACTGCAGCGGAATTAATAGTCGACATTTCGTGCAGGCGTTGCAAAATGCTGTTTTCACGCGGCTTAATAATATTGTCGGATATTGAGAGCATCAAAATGTAATAATCGCAAAATCCAGGTTGTTGTTGTTGTTGTTGTGGTCTTCAGTCCTGAGACTGGTTTGATGCAGCTCTCCATGCTACTCTATCCTGTGCAAGCTTCTTCATCTCCCAGTACCTACTGCAACCTACATCCTTCTGAATCTGCTTAGTGTATTCATCTCTTGGTCTCCCCCTATGATTCTTACCATCCACGCTGCCCTCCTATACTAAATTGGTGATCCCTTGATGCCTCAGAACATGTCTTACCAACCAATCCCTTCTTCTAGTCAAGTTGTGCCACAAACTTCTCTTCTCCCCAATCCTATTCAGTACCTCCTCATTAGTTATGTGATCTACCCATCTAATCTTCAGCATTCTTCTGTAGCATCACATTTCGAAAGCTTCTATTCTCTTCTTGTCCAAACTATTTACCGTCCATGTTTCACTTCCATACATGGCTACACTCCATACAAATACTTTCAGAAATGACTTCCTGACACTTAAATCAATACTGGATGTTAACAAATTTCTCTTCTTCAGAAACGCTTTCCTTGCCATTGCCAGTCTACATTTTATATCCTCTCTACTTCGTCCATCATCAGTTATTTTGCTCCCCAAATAGCAAAACTCCTTTACTACCTTAAGTGTCTCATTTCCTAATCTAATTCCCACAGCATCACCCGACTTAACTCGACTACATTCCATTATCCTCGTTTTGCTTTTGCTGATGTTCATCTTATATCCTCCCTTCAAGACACCATCCATTCCGTTCAACTGCTCTTCCAAGTCCTTTGCTGTCTCTGCCAGAATTACAATGTCATCGGCGAACCTCAAAGTTTTTATTTCTTCTCCATGGATTTTAATACCTACTCCAAATTTTTCTATTGTTTCCTTTACTGCTTGCTCAATATAGAGATTGAATAACATCTGGGAGAGGCTACAACCCTGTCTTACTCCCTTCCCAACCACTGCTTCCCTTTCATGTCCCTCAACTCTTATAACTGCCATCTGGTTTCTGTACAAGTTGTAAATAGCCTTTCGCTCCCTGTATTTTACCCCTGCCACCTTTAGAATTTGAAAGAGAGTATTCCAGTCAACATTGTCAAAAGCATTTCTCTAAGTCTACAAATGCTAGAAACGTAGGTTTGCCTTTCCTTAATCTTTCTTCTAAGATAAGTCGTAAGGTCAGTATTGCCTCACGTGTTCCAGTATTTCTACGGAATCCAAACTGATCTTCCCCGAGGTCGGCTTCTACTAGTTTTTCCATTCGTCTGTAAAGAATTCGTGTTAGTATTTTGCAGCTGTGACTTATTAAACTGATTGTTCGGTAATTTTCACATCTGTCAACACCTGCTTTCTTTGGGATTGGAATTATTATATTCTTCTTGAAGTCTGAGGGTATTTCGCCTGTTTCATACATCTTGCTCACCAGATGGTAGAGTTTTGTCGTCAAATTTGAAAATCCAGGTATTGAAGTAAATATTATTCTTTTATCACGCGTTGCTTCAAGTTTTTGGTGGCTGTTTATATGCAAACCTCAGTTAATCATTCGTCACTTGCATTAGGTTTGACACTTTTCGTCCAATAAAAGTAAAAGCCGAACGACTTGTGACGCTAAATGACAAGTTAGGCTAATGAAGGATAAATTAAACGACACATAACGGCGATTCTAAAAAGGTGATGGTGGAAGTTTTACTGTATGAGTGTTTGCTTAAATGAAATGGCAACAGTCTTCGATATTAGCGGGGTTGAGTTCTTCACATGGTCATCCTGATTCAGTTTTTCCTGCCCCCACTGTTACATCTCCCCTCTCTAAAACACGTGAGGTGATTTTTGGAATAGTGCCTTAAACAAGGCCACGACTGATTTTGTTCTGCATCTCTGTTCCGTAAGCCGCCAAATGGTGTGTTACTTCATGTTCGGGGTGGCCGAGCGGTTCTAGGCGCTACAGTTTGGAACTGCGTGACCACTACGGTCGCAGGTTAGAATCCTGCCTCGGGCATGGATGTGTGTGATGTCCTTAGGTTAGTTATGTTTAACTAGTTCTAAGTTCTAGGGGACTGATGACCTCAGAAGTTAAGTCCTATAGTGCTCAGAGCCATTTGAACTTCATGTTCGATTGTCCCTCCCCAATTTCCTGCCCAAGTCTCACGAATGGTGGCTCGAATCTCTCTAGTCTTACCGTCACGGTATTTTCACGAGATAAAAGTTTTAGAAAGCAGTTGGCTGACTCTTCTAAGAACGTATGTCCTCAGAGTTTCAATAGTAAACTACACCGTGATCCACAAACCCTCTATCGTACTTTCTGCCACTGGAGTTGCCTCGTGACGCTTTCATACTTACAAACTAACCCTGGACGAAGGGTTCTGCGATTATTTGTATCCTCCCTAGTTCACCTGTCACTTCTTCCTGGTAAGGATCTCAGACTTAGAACAAATACAGGATGCTTGTAATTAAAGTTCCAGTTTCAAAATGCTGCAAAAAACGAATGTCGTCAAATTTGAAAAGAATGCTATCGAAGAAGGGGAAAACGTTGTAGCAACAAAAAAAGTTTATCTAAAACCATGCTATTGTATGACGCTGTAAGTGGCAGACTATGCAAAATAAAAGACGCAGGGTACACGACTGCCCCTCAATTTGCGTCTGAAACGCTCGGCATGAAATGTCTCAGTGCAGGATCCTGCGCTATTGGTAAAGCTATTTTACAAGAACGGCTACTGTGCATCCAGTAGCTGTGCAGAAATTGCAGACACTCAAGGGGATGAGAAAAGGTGTTGGTCCGATGTCTGCCAAAGGTCTGGAGAAGATGGTTGAGAAATTCGAATAGACTTTTTCTTTTAAAGTGGAATATGGCAGAGGGTGGTAAACAATTGATCCGATTCAGTAGATGATGTGACCACAGCATCGCTGGAGAGGTCGAGTGGTGGTGTGCAAACTTGCAGTGCACGGGGAATTGCTCGAACTGTGGACATGCATGAGACCATGGTGCATAAAATTCTACAAAACGTCCTGCATTGCTGTCCATACAAAAGTACCCATGTTCATGAGTTGCTTCATGCTGTCCTGCCACTAAGACAAACATTTGCTTTAGAATTTTTCGCTCGTCTGGAATTAGACAGTGAATGGCTTTGGATCATTCTGTGGACAGATGAAGCATATTTCCATCTCCAACGACCTGTCAGTAAACAGAATTGCATAATATGGGCAACGGAAAATCTGCTTGTACATCAACCGGTACCGCCTCATTATGAAAGGGTAATTGTGTGGTGCGGGTTGACGGCATTGCTGATCGTAGGGTCATGTTTTTTCGAGAAGGTGGGTCCTGCGAGTCCTGTTACCTTTACCGTCACTGGTAATCGTTGTGAGAGCCTTTTTGCGCACCAACGTCATTCTATCCCTTCAACAGCACTGACGCGCGAGTAACATCATGTTTATGCAAGATGGCGCTCCTCTGCACATTGCACAGCTAATGAAGCGGCTGCTGCAGAGACATTATGGAAATGCTAGAATCATCAGCTGTCTTTTCCCTAGAGCATGGCCGTCCAGATGACCTGACCTTAATCAGCGTGACTTCTGGCCGTGGGGTTATCAGAAAGATGGTGTGCTCTGTGTCCTGATTACAAACGTAGCTGAATTGAGGTGATGCATTGCGCAACACATACTGAACGTGAGCCCTGAGACATTCCAAGTTGTTGTGGAATGTGCTGTCTCTTGATTTCAATTTGTGGCAGAAAATGGTGGTCAGGATGTTGAATGTGCCTTGCGCCAGTCTCACGATAGAAACCGATTTGCTTGTTGTTTTTTGTGTCTTTTTGACTACAGGACTGTTAAAAACCTTTCTCACTGTACCTTTTTGTGCCATTTTTGGCCGCAGGACAATTAAGACCTCGTTTTTCCCATTCGATGTGGTACGACCTTGTGTGGTGGGTGGACTTACCAAACGAACAGTGCCACAACTATTGAACACCAAACCTGAGCGATCAGGCACATTGAATAATACGGTTGCTTTAATGTGCAACTCCTACCATGGGCTTGGTATTGCAATTCATCTATCATTTGTAACCAACTACATAATGACGCTTACAGCACCATCTAGTGGGAAAATTTTCGTTTTTTGCCACATCGTTTCCCTCATTTTTTATAATACTACAGTCAAATTCGTCGTCATTTTAAGAATTTTTGCAATAAATCTCAACCATTTCTGCTATTAGTGTGATGTGGTCACTCAAATTTAAATCATTCCACGCGCATACTTCTAGATATATAATGGATCACGACTGTTTCCAGTGATTGTGTGGCAGTTGTGCAGTCAAACAATAATGGGTCTTTCTGCCTATTTTTACGCAATCCATTACATCAGTTTATGTTGAGAGTCAATCTGCTGTAGGTCTTCAAACAGTTCTCGGCATGTTTCTAGCATTCGACTACTCCACACACACACACACACACACACACACACACACACACACACACACAAACAAACAAACAAACAAAACCATCGTCGTCATTCCCGAATGTGGAGATTCTGTCACTATCCATTAGATCATTTATGTACAATGTTTCAGACTTATTGTACAGACACTTCGTCTCTGAAAACCTCAGTTTGCTTGTATATGCATATGTTTCCAACTCATACTATCATCACTGGAGTAGATTATAATGATTTAACAATTGACTTGACTGGGATAGTAACAGTTTTGTAAGTAGTTGGCGAAACAAGACACCCTGTGAAACATTGCTAAATGCCTTCTCTGAAAACTACATAAAACATATTGCAGAACCAATTCATTATGGAAATACATTAGGTCTAAATCCAATAAATAGTCCTGACTTACCTGAGGATGTCAACACTGGAATTGATCTGTGACTATGTGGCAGTTGTAGCAAAAATGTTTGCCAAAGTACAAAGGGCAACTAAAATAAGTAGAAAGATTTAGATGTTTAGTATAGTAGATACTAAGGCAGTGATATCATATCTAAAGAAGGAACATGAGACATTTAGCTTTGGCAGGAGCATATAGAAAGATCATGAAAAGTAGTTTAGGAAATCCTTCAGCTATAAAGAAATGTTAAGCTTTTACTTCCTTTATCCATGTCAAGATCAAACTGTTTAAGACTCAAACATCAGTTGATTAGATCTATAGAAGGAAAAGCACTAGATGTGAGCAAGCATTGCAGTGAAGACTATGACAGAATTACACACTGGAAATGTCTACATAACACACTTCATGTGAATGAAAAATATAATATATTCTGTCACATAAACATAGACTGTGAAAAGAATTGTTCTTAAAATGGATTTGTACAAGTAGATTAGATGATCCTAAATCCCACAAATATAATCACAATATCGTAGAGAATAAGCATTAAGGGACTTCACTGATTCTAGTGTTAAATCATATTACAAACTTAAGGAAAATCATCATAGAATCAAAATGCATGTGATTTCAAACAGAGAAGGAAAATCATGCAGTAACATCCTGTTGGCAATCATGCCATTAAAGTGGGGAAGAACAGGGAACAAAATCAGCTGTGTCCTTTCAGAGGAACCACCTTGCTTTCATCTTGAGAAACTTAAGGAAATCACAAAAAACCTAAATCTCGTTGGCTGGGTGGAGATTTGAATTGCCATCCTGAATACAAGTCAGTGTTTTACCACTGAATATATTTTTGAGAAAAATGAGCTTCTTCAGCAACAATAAAACCTGTTTGGAACATGGTAAAAAAATGAGGCACAAAAAATATTCAGTGCAATAAGTAAATTTCTTTAAACAGATTGAAGGTGACCCAAAACCTGTAGAAATTTTCGGTAATATTTTCATGAAAGCAGCAGATAATTTCAGTCTGAATAATTTCTTAGTGGATAGATTACAATTACCATAAAAATATTCCAAAACATGTTAAAGAAAGTCTAGGTCAATACACAGCTCTGTGTAGTTATCCATGTCATGTCTAAGAATGTGACTGAGCCAGTACCTGACAAATAAGGACATTGAGTCACTGCATGATGACATTTTATCCTTCCTTTTACTAATCATCTCATATTTAAGTAAAATGTCACAATTTGTTTTCCATTCTTTAATGTATTCACAACAACTCGCGCCATAACACACTTCTAACTTACATCATTTCAGCATAAAATGTGACATACTACTTACAAAGATCAACTGGTATACAGATACAAAAGATCACAGTTATAGATTACAAAATACATTGATTTTATACTTCCAGAGAGTTTCATATATATAATTAAATACTTCTTGTTAATTGTTTTCAGAATAATTTTTACAAATAGGAATAATGAGAATAGTTTTAAAATATGATTACAGTTTCAAATTAAGTTGGAGGTAAATCTTGTGTCGATTCCATATATCATTTCTATATCTGAAAAATGTAAGAGTGAGTTACGTTATTAGGTTTACAATTTTGATTCCATTGGATCATGTCGTGAATTTAATGTGAGTACCATGTTCTGTGATATTTTAGAGACATAGTAGCACTGAGCAGTTCCCTTACAACTTAAAAGTGACCAATTTCTTTGTTATAATTCTATAAGGGGAACAAGCTACCACTCACCTATAGATGATGTGTACAAATGTACAAGGGGCAGTCATAAAGTTTTAAGTATCACCTCTGAAAAATGTTGCTACATAAATAAATTTCTGCTGGCTTGCAGGTGTACAATTTTCATCCTGGTACATATTCATATTGCAGCATTGCTCTACCATAGCATGTCACCAGAGGAGCAAAAACAAAATGGTACATACCACTTATTAAGTACAGATCATGTGGACATTTTTATTCTGCATTTTGATGGGGAACAGTGCTGCAAAAATCCATGCTGAGTTGGAAAAAGTGTATGGCAACAATGCACTATCATACGACACAGTCACTAGGTAGTACAGGCAGGACAAAGAAGGAAGTAAGTGGAAAAAGGCATAGACCCAACTATCACTGGGCAAGGTGAACAAAGTGTTACCATTGTGTGCAGCTAATAGACAGGAGCCGTGGCAAGGGGGGAGGAGGGGGTTATGGGAGTCCCCCCCCCCCCCCCCCAATGGAGTATCATATTACACTGGATAAAATGACTTCAGAAATCAGCGAATATATTACTTCAACAGATTCAATCATTTGTAAAAAAGAAATGTATAGCAATATAGGTTGCAATGTATTTCAAACACATTTTAACGAAAGGATAAAAGTGGCAAATAGCTTACTATCTAAACCAATAAATATCATTTAACTTAAAATGGGTGTCTTATTATTTATTAATATGCACTGGATGTATTTTAATGTATGAGTACCACTTACAATAATCAAGAAAGCTAAAGATGCCAGATATGCCTACCAACACTTAAATTGCTGACCCCAGACAAAAACTTCAAAATAAGTGGACATCTGGGTCAAATTGTGTTATTTCCTGGGCACACACATTCTGTAGATACGTTTTAACCCTGAACTCCAAAACAGTTATCAAAAACTACTATAAGCAAATCCAAATTTTACCAGTTTGTCAGTGGAGGACCCCGACTCTCCTTTTGTTAAGCAATATTCCATTCCCCCAACCCCCTCTCTTCCCCCCCCCCCCCCCCACCATTAGCCCCCCCCCCCCCACCATTAGCCGGCCCCCCCTTGACCGACTTCTAGAACCGCCCCTGCTAATAGATGATTCTTATAATGGGTAAACTGTTACCGGAACATGCTATCAGAACCAGCTGATGAGGTATGAGATGCTCTCAAGACAAAGTGCTGCAGGAAGCTGTCCAAGGGGGGTATTTTTGTTCCATGGCAACACCCCAGTTCATTCTGCACAGGACCCAGTCATACATGCTGCTTGTTTGGGCTGTAATATTCTGCCTCATTCCCCCATATTCTCCTGACACTGAACCCAGTGATTTTTTTCAGCTTTCCTCAGATGAAGAAACTGTTCCATGAGAGGCATTTCCTGAATGACAAAGAGGTGATTTGCAAAGTGGAACATTTTCTGAACAGCCATATTACTGACTTATACAAGCAAGGTCTCCAGAAAGTCATCTATTGTTGGTGTTGCATTGAAAGATGAATATGTAAAGAAGGGCTAATGCTGTCACCTACAATTATTTCCCTTAAGACCATACTGTTGTCACCACTTACAACACAGCACAAATTTGACAGTGTGGGCCTGGAAATGACTGTGTCTATTACTTGAAGAAGTACATCTGTATAATTGCCTGTTGGTGAATAGTAGCTTGTTCTGTTTTTGAAAATGTAACAAAAAATAGTCACTTTTGACCCAAAGGACACACTGACAGTTATCTAACTGTCAGTGTGTCTACAATCTACAATTAAAAGATAGCATATGTCAGTCAGAGGTTGTCCAGAAACATGTAGATATGTCTAGTATTTGAAGTAGTACATTTGTAAAATCATCTAAGGTGAGTGGTAGCCAGTTCTCTTATAATTACTTCCATCCTGGTTTTCCATTGACATTAAATTTTTGTTTGTGATTAGATGTAGATAAAAAGTAAAAATAGAGACAAACAAACGTAATTACATCTAAAAACACTAAAATCTGTCAAATATATAAAAACAATATGCAAGTCTTTGACATTGGTATTGTATAGTTCATTAAATAAACATTATCCAGATGATCCCCAAAACAAAGAAATGTTTTCCTTTACAAAACATCTGCACTTTGTCATGGAAAAAAAGAGATGATAGTAATTAGCAATACAACATTGAAGTTTGTGCAAATTTAATGGGGTGTTTACCTTTTAACCATTTGTAACATACTTGTAATAACTGCTACAGTTTGCCAGAACCAACAACAAACAGCTTCTTTGTGGGACTGCTAAAGAGCACTCAGTGTACTTAATTTGTTTAAAAGTTATTGCAACAACAAAATGGTTGCAAATCGTCACAATTGATTCTTCTATAACTTCACACATCTGCTTCACGTAAATGGTACTGAACATAGCCTTGAAATTCTGACAGTGTGAAGAGCACAAAACGTTGTCTATCAAATACAGATATCTTGTTTACATTACTGCTAATTTCTGTTTTAACCTGTCTTAAATTTTTTCCCAAACTTGAGCTACCTTAACATTTTGCAGCCCTCCACTGAAAGCCTCTTAAACTTTAATGTTTTTGCATTTTGAATTCAGAATTGTGCACAGTTTATTTTAGTTCTTTGGGAAAGATTTGTGAAAAATTTCATTCAGATAGCAGCTCATCAGGTGGGGACCAGTGGTCCATTTGATGTGGAATGACTCAATAAGATTAAATGCTCATATAATTTCACATGAAATTGTTTCTAGTGGACACAACCAATGAAAGATTCTCCTAAATTTTAAGTACAGTTTTCTTAAGATCAACAGAATTTATCACATTATTTTCCCCTAATGTGCTGAGCAGTTTATTTTATTACCAAAACTGTTGGACTGGAAATGCTCTATGTACAACATACCGTCTTGTGTTTCTCTCGCTGTTTGGTATGTAACTTTCCTTGCAGTATTTACGCAATTGATTTTTATTAGTGTTAGCATTTATAACAACAATGATTCATCCCAGTTAATAATACAAAAAGCTTCAAAATAATTGTTACCAATGGTTTGCTTAAATGGTTGTGTAATTGTAAGTATTGTTGAAGATTCATCTGTTAACAATAGCCACATAATACAGGAAAATACCTTTTACTATTTTTTCCAGACTAAGGTCACACAGATGGTGTCATTACGAATGTTAACATTTTAGGAAGTCGTCATCAGATGATCTGAATTTGAGTAGATGCACCAAATAGCTGCTTATAGTAAGTAATCTTTATTCACAACAGTCTGGAAACACATAAAAAAAGGTATTTTCCTGTATGATGTGGCTATTGTTAACAGACGAATTTTCTACAAATCTTAAGATTTTAAACCAATTAAAAATTACCTGAAGCAGACCATTAGTAACAATTATTTTGAAACCTTTTGTACGAGGGCCGTTCAGAAAGTAACCTCCGGTTGATTTAAAAAAATACACCAAGTTAAATAAAAATATTTTAATATATACATCTTACAACTACATCTTTGCACTATTTTTCTACATACTCTCCATAGCGATTGAGGCACTTATCGTATCTCTTCACAAGCTTTGAAATTCCTTCTGCATAAAAATCGCCCGCTTGTGCCTGGAGCCAGCCTGTGACCGCATCTTTGAACTCTTCGTCGTCATCAAACCGCTGTGACCCGAGCCATTTCTTCAAATGCATGAAGAGGTGATAATCACTTGGCGCCAGGTCTGGGCTGTAAGGTGGATAGTTGATAACGTCCCACTTGAAGGACTCAAGAAGGGCCGTTGTTCTGCGAGCAGAGTGAGGACGGGCGTTATCGTGCAAAAAAACGATACCGGAAGTCAGCATACCACGGCGTTTGTTCTGTATAGCCCGTCGTAACTTTTTTATTGTTTCACAGTACACGTCTTGATTAATGGTCGTACCACGTTCCATGAATTCAAACACCACCACCCCTTTGGCATCCCAAAACACCGTTGCCATCAGTTTTCTGGCAGAAAAATCTTGCGAGGCTTTTCTTGGTTTGGCAGGCGAATTTGAATGTGCCCACATCTTTGATTGTTCTTTTGTCTCAGGGTTCACATACTTAATCCAGGTTTCGTCACCGGTCACGATTCTGTTTAACAATGGTTCTCCTTTGTCCTCATAACGTGACAGAAAGTCTAATGCAGAGGCCATTCTTTGAGTTTTGTGGTGGTCGGTAAGAATTTTGGGCACCCATCGTGCACAGAACTTACGGTAACCCAATCTTGCTGTCACTATCTCGTACAAGAGAGTCTTAGAAATCTGTGGAAAACCAGTAGACAACTCCGACATTGAGAAACGTCGATTTTCACGAACTTTTGCATCAACTGTCTGAACGAGTTCGTCAGTCACCAATGATGGTCTACCACTCCTCTCTTCATCATGAACGTTTTCTCGTCCACTTTTAAATAAACGTACCCATTCACGGACAACTCCTTCACTCATAACTCTTGGTCCGTACACGGCACAAAGCTCACGATGAATAGCTGCTGCAGAATATCCTTTGGCTGTAAAAAACCTTATGACAGCACGCACTTCACATTTGGCGGAGTTTTCTATTGCAGCACACATTTCAAACTGCCACAAAAACTAAACTAGCGCAGGTACGACGTTCACTCGACCACGGCTTGATGCCGACTGACCTGTTGAGTGCGTGAACGCACAGATGGCGTCGCTACTCCCCCCACAACCCGCACTGTGACCAATCGGAGGTTACTTTCTGAACCGCCCTCGTATTATTAACAGGTCTGAAAGAAGAAAATTTGATCAGAATGTAACTCTTGAAAAGGATGTGTACAGTAACTTGACAAAAGTGCAAGTTTTGGTGTGAAAATAATCTGATAATGACTTTCTGATGATTTTTTTTTTTTTTTTTTTTTTTTTTTTTACAATATGGTCACCATGTTCCTCTTAGGGAGTGTGTCAAGTTTACATAAGTGAAATATATTTTCACTTAGCTACAGGTATGAAAAGATTGTTATTGTACAGTGTCCTCCAGAAAAATGTATACACACTTTAAGGAATGAGAAATATTGCTTATGTGTTTATTTTACATTTAATAATTGATCACACATGTTGTACAAACTTCAGTTTAGCACATGGCTACTTTAAAAGTTCAAAATATTCTCCCTTGATTGCGGTACACATAACAGAATGTCGAGCAGTCACCACAACTACGTCAGTCAATGTTACACTGGAGATCGGTGCACATGTAACTGTAATCGCCTGGCGATGTTCCTCCAGCATGCATGACTTACATTGATAGACATTATCTTTCACAGTTCCCCACAAGTAAAAGTCCATAGGTGTTAGGTGTGGCAACCATGAAGGGAACTCTTTGTCCAATTTTATGCCCCAGAAAAATGTCATCCAGGAAAGCTCATACAGCTAGGTGGTAGTGCAATGGTGCCGCATCCTGTTGGTCGAAGACCTCTTGATCAGCTCCATAAAGCACACATGCGCACGTATACCTGGCAAAATTGATGTGCGTAACATATCCAGGTACATTTCTCCTCTGACAATAGCATCAAAGAAAAATGGTTGTACTAAGCCTCTAGATGATAGTCCACACCACACATGAGCCCCTGATAGATTGACCACTTTATCCACATAAATGTGCGGATATTCCGGTGCCCAGTACACAATGTTACGCCAATTCATGGTTCCATTAAGTTTAAATTGTTCCTCGTCACTCTACACTACCTTCATCACAAATTGTTTGTCATCAGTTACCATTTGCTGATCATTCACAAAACTGCATTCGGCGATCAGGATTGTCATCATTAATCTCGCGCAGTAATCGTGGAATGTAAACTTTCCACTTGGAAGCTTTCAGAATTCTTCGTACAGTTGTACTGTTAACCCCCACTTCATGTGCACATTACGTAGCAGAATTCTGTGGAGAATTAACAAACTTTTCCAACACGAAAGCTAACGAAGCAGGACTTGTAGCTGTATGCTGTCCTCCTGATCTTCCTTTGTGAATATCACAAATTGTTCCATGCAATTCAAACTTGTCAATGATGTGTTTAATTGTTAGGCAGGTTGGTGGTTCTGCTTCAAACTCCCACCTCCACTGACATTGCACTTCAATGGCATTATCAAACTTGAAAAACCACTTTACAATACATTTTCATTGCTCGAAAGTCAAGTGTGCTCCAGCCACTTTGTTTGTTCAAAACTGAGATGAAAGAACTGCTGTTGAGGCAAAGACCATACAACAACACACTCGTAACCCAGATTGAACGACAATATCGATATCTCAATAGAGCCTGACAAAGAGTGTATACATTTTTTTGGCTGACTCTGTAGAATGTATACTATCCATTAATGTAAGTAATGTGTCAGTCTGAATAATTTAAAAAAAGATATTCTAAACATTGGAAACATTTATCCTGGAAGGCACTGAAGCTAATAAATATCAGTAGTTTTTACATATTTTGTCAGTGCTTGTGGTACTTTGAATTTATTTTTTCATTAAAACAGTGAGGAAGGTAGTAGACAGAGATATATGAATTAGAACCATTGATGTGGCCACACTAGAAGTAAATAATAATAAATAATATATTTTTATTTATATTAAATGTGCTCATATATTTCAATTTTTAAATTTTTAATATAAATTACTTCCAGATGGCACCAAAATGTAAATTAACTTACTTCGCTCTTATGGGGCTTGGTGAACCAATACGTTTTCTTTTGTCCTATGGGAAGATGGACTTTGAGGATATTCGTTATGAATTTGAGCAGTGGCCACCAGTGAAAACATGTAAGTATGGTGTCTGGATTAGTGTATACTTCATTTAAAACATTTCTTTTCTGTATCAGTATAGTTGTAGAAATTGAATACAAGCAATTTAATCAAAGATATCTAAATAAATTTGGTATGCTGAAAGGTGATTTTGTATCAAACGGTAGTATATGTAGGAAAAGAGAACTAACTCATGAACCAGGGAACTTATCAAGCAGATTACCATCTAACAAAAATATTGAATTCATAATGTTATGTTGTGTATGATCTGACAAAGTATATTTGTATTTTAGGGGAACCTTGCTAGTTCTTGTAATTTACTTGTGCAGCTAATCTGAGTTTATAACACCTTCATAGACACATGAGTAAAATCATACTGTATTTAACAGTAGAGTAGTGAATTTAATCTAATAATATTATTTTCTTTGTTTTTTCTCTCTCCTTCTCTGTTTGTTTCTACTGAAGCTAACATGGTATGTCACACTGGAGGTGTCCAGTAATACAATTCACAATAATCTTTAATATTGATGCAAATTAACACATTTTAAGTGAAAGATTGTAGTATAAAATGATAGACAGCTCAGGGATCATCAGTATTTGCATTTGACTTGTAGTACCACATTCTAATCCTGGGTGTGCTTACAAACTGTTTTCATTTCAGTGCATAGTTATTGTGAAATGGTATGTACTTTAATTCCTCTTGTTGTCTCTCATGTGAGGTATTGAGTTATCTAAACCATTTAGCAGGTACCTGTAATCTGTATGTGCTTATCTTGACTTACTAAGTTGATGATGCCTCATATTTAACTTGAGATTTTTTTCCCTCAGGATGGTATTTAAATTCATGCAATTCACTGCAAATTTAATAGATACTAACACCATTTATGAATGAAGGGTGCCAAAATTATCAAGACTTTTTTAGGTTATATACACTGAGATTAGGCCACTGGCTATAAATGAGACAACAGATGAATAAATAGACTACAAAACCACTCTGGAAAAAATACAGTAGTGATGGAGCTTACTTTGGAGAAATTCAAGTCATTTACCAAATATCTGGATTTGTCTTGTGGCATTTCTGCTATTTGTGTTTCTATAAGACATGTTATACTTTTATTTCAGTTATGTATGGCTCTATCAAACACGTTTGACTGTCATATCTCTAACTGGATATCACCACTGCATTTCTTATTGGAGACATAGACAAAGAAACAGTCATGGAGCAGCCATATTTGTTGACCAATGTGATTGGATTCTGGGTATACACACTGTAAATCTAAAAAGTCAATTATGTACACAATTAGGCATGTAACAATGGTTAATTTAAGTTAAATGCAACTTTAAAATCAATATTATTGGAATTATAAAACTCAGACCCATGTCTGTATAGCCAATCAAAGACAACAGCCAGTCTTCATATTCATGTACATAGGTAACATAATAAATAATATAGAAATCAGGAATGAGATATACACATGCTTTTGTGTAAAGGTCCTAGGAACCAGAAGGTACTGCCAAGCTACAGAGGCCAATTAACCTGAAAATAAAATACAAATAATGGCAAATTTGTTATGTCTGAGAAAATGTACACCAATTCAGCATACAAGAAAGAAAGCTGACAAGGACACTACTGTAATTGGAAGTAATTTGCGTACATAAACAGCCACTTGAGAACACAAAACTCATGATTAATTCAGAGAATTTGTTTAATATCAATTCTACATTTCTGTCAGTTTTTGAACCAAAACAAGTTACACAATTGCCTTATCAAGCTACAATAACATTAATCATAATGCTCTTTGGCAAATGGCTGACTCCTGATGTGTATTGGAGGAACCATAGAGAAGAAAATCATCTACTTCTCCAGTTTTACAGATGCGGATTGGGGAAATTCTGGCACAAGGTAGAAAATCATGCTGTTTGTGGAATTCTGGTACTAGTGCAAAATTATATACAGGCTACAACTTCATATCCTGATGGGTGATATGATAGTTCTCAGTATGCACAAATCTATTGCTCTTTCACTGACTGAAGTCAAGTACAGCTGTCTCATTGAAGCAGTGAAGGAAGTAATTTAACTGCCAGTTTTCATGAAAGTACCAAATCTGAAGAAACTATCATACTTCATCTTATAATAACAATGAATATTCTGGAAAACTGTCGTGCAACTCATATTTTCACATGAAAATCAAGCACATTCAAATAAGGTTTCACTTTAAAAATATTACTTTTCTGTAGTGTTCTGACATTGGAATATTTGTCAACAAAAGATACAATAGTAAACATACCAGTGAAGCCTCTTCCACCAGCCAGACATGACAAGTGTATTAAATGACTTTGTATTCAAGTGTCTTGGATTAAAGTTTGATTTCTTTTAGTATAATAAGCTACATAACTTAAGATGCAATATAAAATGTAAATTGTTACAGCCATGTGTTATCATTGGTCACCATAAATGTTGCTGTAGAGCGTTAGCCCAGTCTTTATTTTTCAGTATTGTACAGTAAAATTGAAATAAATTGTTAAATGACTACATGCTGTGTCCATGAATCATCCCCTTTCAAATATTATTGAATAACTGAGATGCTGAGCCATTGATAGGCACATACAAAACTCTGAGAACTTTGCTAACTTTTGGTCAAATCCTTCTTCAGAGATATAGAGTATACATCTACACCTGCACCTGTACTTTACAAGCCTCCTTGTATTGTGTGGTGGAGAGTGCCTCTGGTACCATTATCTTCCTCTCTGTTCCAGTTGCAAATAGTGTATGGGAAGAACAACTGTCTATAAACTCTCTTATAAGCCTGTAGAGCTATATTGTGCATTGTGCCGGCACTGCAACTCAGGTGGGAGGGAGGGGGGGGGAGAGGATGTAGGAAAAGACACAATTGGATGATAAGACAGATATAACAGATGCTGTGCTCAAGGCAGAGGGCACAAGGAATAGCACAGAAGGGTAAAAATGAGGTTACAAATTTGGTAAAAACGTCCTTGATGTGGTTTGTGTGTGTGTAGTCAGATGATGGTGTAGCATAGTTGGTTCAGACTCTGCAACATCTGCTATGGATGAAAAGTCCCTCTCAAGAGTGGCAGTCTCTGCTGCAGTTTGGGCACTTGAAATGTGAAGGACTTCCACCAGAGGCCACCCTCTCCTTCCATCTTGCTCTCTTCCTGATGTCTTCTTGTATGTATTCGTTCTCTGCAAGCTCAACCCCATTGCACACAGCATGTTTCCACTTGACACGGTCACCAGTATTTTTTCAGTATTCGCTCAGGATCCACGAGCCTGACATGTCCCAGCCACCTTAGACATTGGTGGTTTAGGAGTGCATGAATGCTGGTTGTGCTTGCGAGCCATTATACTTTGGTGTTGGGTACTCTATCCTTCCAAGAGATCTGAAGGATCCTTCGGAGATAATGGAGATGGAAGCTGTTCAGTCGAGATTCGTGTTTAGCAAGAGTTTTCCATGTCTCACAGCTATACAAAAGGGTGCTGATAACCCAAGCATTATCTGCTTTCAATTTAGTTTTTAATGTGAGTAGTCCATTCTTCCATATTCTGTTTTTCAATCTACTCATTACAGCCGATGCTTTTGCAATTCTTTTGGTAATCTCAGTGTCCACAGACAAGTTGCTACATATTGTAGATCCCAAGTAGGTAAAATCATCAACTACCTGCAGAGGATTGCTGTCAGTGCTGATGGATGGAAGGTTGGTGGTGCTGTGTGCCATGATCTTTAGTCTTTTGGAGGCTGATGATGGTAAGACCAAGCTTCCCACACGCATGTGATAACTTATACTGCAGCTCTTCCTCTGAGTTTTTCTACCAGAGCTGCATCGTCTGCTTACAACAACTTCCGAATAACAATTGTATTGACTTTGGTCTTGGCCTTGAGACAGGCAATATTGAAGAGATTTCCATCAGACCTTGTTTGTAAATACACTCCCTCCTCACAGTCTCGAAAATCAAATCTCAGCAGAAGGGAAAAGAAAATGCCAAACAGAGTAGGAACTAGCACACACCCCTGCTTTACACCGCTATTTACAGGGAATGATTCTGTTGTTTTGCCATTGAAACAGACTGTTGCTTGCATTTTCTCATGGAAAGAGACAGTTAGTTATTATAGTAGTTTAGGTGGGCAACTAATCTTCTGCAGCAACTTGAAGAGCCCGGTTCTGCTCACTAAACCAAATACTTTGACGAGGTCAACAAAATCAATATACAGTGGTCTCTGCTGCTCAAAGCACTTCTCTTGCAGTTGTAGAGAAAAAATCGTACCCACGGTTGATCGGCCAGGTCTGAAGCCACATTGGGATTCTTGGTAAATTCTAGATGCTATGAATTGCAATTGCATTTGGATGACTCGTACATAAGCCTTCCCAGCTACAGTGAAATGCCTTGGTAATTGTTGCAATCACTTCTATCTTCTTTCTGTTTATACAAAGTAACAATCTTTGAATTTTGCATACTTAGTGGGCACAGCCTTCTTCCCAGATGGTTGTGAGAAGTGAATATAGGTGCTGTAGAAGGGCAGGGTTGTTATACTTAATAATCTCTGCAGGGATCCCATCTTCACTTGGGGCCTTTCCATTAGCTAGGCAGTCTATCGCTCTGCCAAGTTCTTAGATAGTGAGCATTGCATCGAGCTCTTCCATAACTGGCATTTGTTTGATGGCATCAAGTCCATCCTTCCTTACTTCATTTTCGGCTGTACACAGCTCAAGGTAGTGTTCAACCCAGCACTCCATGTGCTTGCCTTCATCAGTAATAACTTCTCCTGTCTTCGTCTTCAGAGGGGCTGCTTTTTGGACAGTTGGACCAACCGCTTTCTTAATACCATCGTACGTTGCCTTAATGTCCCCATAATTGGCAGCTTTCTGTATATCTGCACATAAATTTCGCCTAGATGTTTGTTGCGCCCTGTTCTTTGCTTCACTCCAGTCATCCAAAGTTCTTCAATTTGGGTTTCTTGTATAAGAAAGCAGGGCTTCCCATTTTGCCTCAATGACTGTTTCCATCTCTTCCAAATTTTGCTCATGCTAGTCCTTGTATCTATTCTTTTTCATTCCATAGGCCAATACTGGTGAGTTGTAGAGAATCAGAAAGTTGTGCCCATTTTTTATCAATATTCATTTCTGTTTGTGCATTTCTTGATAAAGCACTTTCAAAACTACTGGCAAATTCTTGTTTTCATTGAAAGCTATGAACATGATATGTGTTGATCTGTGGTTGACCTCTCTGTTTAGCATGGTGATATTTCTTAGGCGTGAGCCTCAGTCTGCTTGCCACCAGAGCATGGTCAGTGTTGCAGTCAGCACTATGATAGCTTTGTTTCAGTAGGACATTTTTTTTAGATCTGAACGCCAAGCTAAGACAAGATCAAATTGGTGCCAGTAATGAGAGAGGGGATGTCACCAGGTCACCTTGTGTTGATCTTTAAGTTGGAAATATGTGTTTTTGATACACAGGCCATGAAAGCAGCGTACTTCCAGCACTCCCTGGCCATTATCATTTATTTTTCCCACTCCGTCATGACCCAGACAAGTCAGCCACATGTCATTAGCTGACCCAACTCGAGGATTAAAGTCGCCTAGAATATATAGTGACTCTGAGCCAGGCACTTCGGTTATTCTGTCACTGAGTAAATCGTAAAACAGATCCTTCTCTTCTATGCTGGATGATAAGGTGGGAGCATACACATTAATGATGGTGATGGTTCCACTTGAAGAGCATACTTATAAAGTAAGAATCTGCTCTGTTCTACCAGATTGTAGCACAATACTGTTCAGGAGGGCCGTTTTTAACTGCAGTTCCTACACTTTGAAGTCTGGGCTCATCTTGTGACTTCTCCTGCCAGAAGAATGTATAATTAGCTTCTCTAATAGAGGCCATGTCTGGTAGCCGCATCTCCTGTAGTCACACATTGCCCTAATTCGAGCAGTGGAGCTCTCTATCAATAACTGCAGTCTTACAAATGAAATCAACCTCTTGGGAATCATTGATGTCTCTTAGGCACATGGTCCTGACATTCCAGGTGGCAATATGGAATGGCGGTTTCTTTATTATTTCCTTTTTGTTTCTTGTAGGTGTACTTTATCTACCTCCACACACTTTATGAAGCAGGGAGATGACTTAAGAATTATTTTATGACTAAATTTAGAAAAAAATGTTGACAGAAAAACAGTTTTTCATTTTTGCAAGAACTTGTGTTGTCTCACTTTGAGGTGTCACATGTGTTCAAGGATTCAAGTTATAGCAGCAATATGAATAGCTATTCTGCATCAGAATTCATCATTCATGTTTTCTTTTTATCTTTGTATTTGATTACTGGAGAAATAAATCTCTATATATAAGGATTTCAAAGTGAACTCACCAGTACAATTAATTTCATTTATGTGATTTCTCTTTTGTTTATGTGCAAAAGATGAATTATTGTTTCCAATTTTGAAGCTACACCATATGGAAAGCTTCCCCTTCTTGAAATTGATGGAAAGAAGATGCATCAATCCACTGCTATATGCCGCTATTTAGGCAAGAAGCTGGGGCTGGCAGGTGAAAATGATTGGGAATCTGCTGAGATTGATATGGCTGTTGATACGATAACAGACTTGAGATTGAGTAAGTTTTGTGTTTATTAATATTTGAAATACGGTTTATGAAATAATTAATTTCATTCTAGATGTATAATGTACTAGCACAGTGTTTGACAAACAGAATCCACATGTTATGGATTGAAACCTACTATTTGGCTGCTCATTATTGTAGATCTAGTATGAGAAAAGGTGGAGTTGCAGTTTCTTTATAGAAATAATGAAGTATATAAATCTCTAGATTTAAGTGAATACTGTGCTAAACAGTGCTTGGATGTGTGTGGCAGAGAGGTAATTGAATGTAATGCAACAGTTGTTGTTGTGTCAATTTACAGTGTTCCTGCTGGAACTTCATTGTTTTTCTCTTTTCCGTTGCTGTCTAGGAAAACTAATTCATTCATTGTAATGAGCTACTTTCATTTGAACTTCTTAACAGACAATAGAAACAGAATAGACCTTGTACACCTGATGTGCTATTACAACTTAGTGTCAGTGGTAAAACTCTCAAACTAGAGCACCAGCCAATTCCAGTACTTCAGTAGACAACATGTTTATACACAAGGATGGATATAATAATTTAACAGTGAAAAATATTATAGATGTCCTCTTTGACCATGATGGATAGTTTCTCATCATAAAAAGTAAAAGAAAAGTAAATTTCATGTGAAAAATCTGGAGGATTATCATCAAACGAACCATGGAACACTTTAATCATCAGCTACAGCTTGTGGTCTGGTTTCCTGTGTGTGCTACTGTTGATGTTAATTCCATATTTAATATATTTGTTAATGAGATTACAAGTGTATTTGAAGAAATATTTCCTAAAAATTTAGTGGAAACCTTTTTAAATCAGGTTGTAGGCCTTGGATTACTATGAGTGTCAAAATTTCTTGTAGAACAAGAGAGGAGCTTTACGCAGAATGCCAAGAAATCAAATAATCCAAACAAGATTATGCATTATAAACTGTACAGTACAATTCTTAACAAGACTATATATAAATAAAAGATCATGTTTTTGAAGGCAGGAATTGATAATTCAAACAATAAAGTAAAAACTATCTGAAATTTCGTATAGAAGGAAACAGAAAAGTGCAGGTTTTAGAGACAGAAAAAAATAAATAAAAAATGTAGATAATCTCATTGTGTCCAAATGCAGGTGCTGATGTTCCCAAAAAAATCTTTTTAGTAGTAACAGAACAAATAGGGTTATGAGGCTCCATAAATCAAGCCAGTAATTTTCTGCAAGCCAGTGTATATAGCACAGTACAACAGAATGAGGTAACAGGCACTACACAGGAAATTGAAAGAATCATTAAGTCTGTGAAAAGTAAAAATTCTACAGGAGTTTGCAACATATTTAATAATTATTAAGATACTGGTATAGCCATGTAAGTAAAATCCTTTTCCACATTTTTGATGCATCAGTTACGCAAAGAATAGTTCCTGAAAGGCTTTAAATAAGTTGTACAACCACTGTATAAAAAGAGAGAGAGGGGAGATCATGCTAATTATCAGTCAAGCTCTCTGCCCTCTAGTTTTTCTGAGGGTTTGGAGGAACTAATGTGTGCCAGAAGTATTAAGCATGTTAGTGACCACAATATCATCAGAAAAAGTCAATTTGGATTTCAGAGAGGGTGATAAATAGAAGATGCAACATTTGCATTTTCTGTCAATGTTTTGGAGTCCATCAATAAAATAATGAAAATGTCTGGAATACTTTGCAACCCAACAAAAAGGTTTGATTGTGTCAGACACCTAATACTGTTACACAAAGAATAGAAATCAGAAAGCAGGTATCTCACCATCATCAGAGTGGGGTATCATTACGTGTGGAGTTTTTCAGGGCTCAGTTTTGGGCTCTCTACTTTTTATTATTTTTATTAAGCTGAGGCCTGAAGCTGAGGGCTACACTGGAAGCAGTGTAGCTACTTGGAGGGTCTCATGTGCCAGGCAGGTCTCAACAGATGAAGCTGATGAAGTATGTCCTGTGATGTCCCATCTTTTCCCATGTCATTTTCCACAGTACTTTTCCCCAACACCTTAGGACCCAGTGGCGAAGCAAATGGAAGAGGAACACTTCACAGCTGAGATTCCAAACTGGCATGTCAAATGAATTGGGTGTAAAGATGCTGCTCATGGCAGTTCACTGCAGTTCTGGTTTGTGAAATAACCTGTCTGATACCCATGTGCGTGATGTATGGTTTACAAAATCATAGTGAGTGGGTAACTTCCTTGTAATCTGAGATCCACCTTAAACTACCAGGTGAATGGCAGTTTCTCCTGTCATTCTCTTTAAAGTTCAATGGTGATGGGATAAGGATGACTGTGACAATGGTAGATATCTTAATATAAAATGTAATAGTACCATTTACATAATACCATAGGATGATACCACAACAAATCTGCATGACTGACTTGTTCTGTATCCTATGATATGTTCACAATGTGGACCACAGAAACAAAAAATGATGGATAAATAAGTAAATAATAGAATGGAATACCAAATAACATGACTAGTTGTCCACTTAGATCTTCACACTATCAGGCCAGAGCATATTTTTCACCTTGAACATCTTCGTTAAATAGGGTGCTGATGGTCTTTACATGTCCAACAGACACAATAATGAAACAATATTGTTGTATTGTGATTCACTAGCTTTACATTATAAGAGGCAGTCAAATGAAACTGATACAAATGGGGAAAAAAGGATGTAAACTGTTAACTACCTCTGGAATAATCATTGTAGCTGTTAAAACATTTATCCCACTGTGAGATGGTCAATGCCTTCATGGAAAAATGTTTGCAGTTGCCTGCAGAACCATGATTGTACCAGGCATGCATCTCTTTGTCTGATGCATATTGATGGCCATGAATGCCTCTCATTAGGGTTCCAGAAATATGGAAATCACATGGGGAAAGATCAGGATTGTATGGAGGCTTTGTAAGAGTTTTCCAGCAGAACTTTTGCACTGTAGTCAAATTAACAGGCACGGCAGCTCCAGGAAAGCATAATGACTTTTTCTTGTTAACTGCTAGGGCCCACTGGTCACAGATTTTCTGGAACACAGAACCCAAATTACTGCACAGCACTGTGTGGGAACTTTGTGAAAATTGTTGCATTGTAGTGCATCATCAAATCCAAACACCCAGGAAAGTTGACAATAGCATCATCATTCTACCTGCATACATTTTATTTATTTAGCCTGAGAATTTATGACAGTACATTGTACTCTGGACCATTTTTTAATCATGGCATATATTTCTTGAAATTTTTTATGCCCATCGCTTTAGAAAAAGGTAATATTGGAAAATATTTTATTACTCTATACATTTCACAAAAACAGTTGACTGACAAACTATTGCTGCAGTTTTGTTTTTCTGGATACTCCCTTACTGTGTAGATGCAGTGCTTGATCAAGTAATTCTTCTCCGTTGATTTGAAATTCTGTCTGTTCATTATTATTGCATGTTGGTATGCATTATACAGTTTGATCCCAGGATGGAATTAACCATTCTGTAATAGGATTGTATTGTCTGTTGTATGTGTACATCATTTGTGTCTCGTATGGTAGATTTAATGATTGTCACCCCAAGTCATATATTACACACCTGTGACACTCTTTCACCTATTTTCTGATAATACAAAATGAGCTGCCCTTCTTCAGACTTTCTTGATGTTGTTCTTCAATCCGATCTGGTAGATCCCATACCACACAGCAATACTCTAGCAGAGGACAGCCAAGTATAATGTAGGCAGTTCCTTTAGTAGACCTGTTCAAGTGTTCTGCCAATCAAACATAGTTTTTGATTTGTCTTCCCCACAATGTTCTCTCTGATTATTCCAGTTTAAGTTTCTTGTAATTATAATTCCTAGATATTTAGCTGCATTTGCAGTCTTTAGATTTATGTGATTTATTATGTAACCAAAATTTACCAGAGTCCTTTCAGTACTTATATTGATGACCTTAGGATAATTAGGGCCACTTTTTGATGCATGGATATGTCTTGTCTAAATAATTTTGCAATCAGTTTTAAACTTATGATGATTTTACTAGATGGTAAACGACAGAATCATCTGAAAACAATCTAATATGGCTGCTCAGATTGTCTCCTAAATCATTTATATAGATCAGAAATACCAAGAGCTTATAACACTTCCTTGTGGAGTGCCAGATATCATTTCTGCTTTACTTGATGACTTGTTATCAGTTACTACGAACTGTGAAATTCCTGACAGGAAATTGTGGATCTAGTCACATAACTGAGGTGATACTCCTTAGGTTCGCAATTTGATTAGAAGCCATTTAAGAGAAAAGATATCGAAAGCCTTTTGGAAATCGAGAAACATGGAATCAATTTGAGAACCCCTGTCAACAGCACCCTTTACTTCGTGTGAGTAAAGAGCTAGTCGTATTTCACACGAACAATATTATCTGAATCCATTCTGTCTATTTGTCAATAGGCTATTTCCTTTGAAGTAAATCTTTATGTCTGAACACAGGATATGTTCCTAATTTATGCACACACTATATTTACATGATGTGTGTGACTAGATTTAGATGGAAATCAGGGGGGAAATTTACAGTTATTAGTAGGCGACCAGTGATAGAAAGTGGAGTTAGGTCCAGCTCACTGTGTTAGAACTCTGCAAGTGTTTATTTAAAGATTTTTATTTTTGTTCCTCACAGCTCAACTTATAAAAAGAAACATAGTCAATCCTTTAAGTTGTATTTGTTTCTGTGTACTACATTAGTATTAGGTTGTTAGCACTTCCTGGACAATAATAGTACTGAATTTTTATCGAGTTTTTAATACATCATGTATCTGAATAAAATTACTTAAAAATATAACTTCTGGGACTAATTACATGCATTTAAAAAAAATCGTAATTTCACTGGCAGTAATAAATATTGAGTTACGTGTTTACAAATCTGTGTTTTCACATTTATGTTCTAAATAACAAACTTATTTTTCCTATTTTGATGCAGAGTTAAGTGACTATTACTGGGAACCTGATGAAGCTATTAAGCAGAAGAAGAAAGAAACTGTGTTTAATGAAACACTACCCTTCTATCTTGAAAGGCTTAATGAACAGGTGAAGGAAAATGGAGGATATCTTGCAGCAGGCAAGGTAAGTAACATTACGTGCTCTACAGAGAGAGTAACAATTCTAGCCAAGTGACAAACCCAAGGTTGTGGTAAAGCTAAATACTAAAAACAAATCTGCTCTCTTAGAAATCCTAGCCCTGCAGTACCATGGAGGAGTACCTGCAGAATTAAGAAAGTGGGAATAATTCTATAAATAGTCAGTTTTAAATCAGCCCTTAACATTTCCTGAATAGTGGAGTTTGGGATATGCACTCTCAAGGAAAGGTATTATCTCTGGTTTAGGGCACAGTATGGTACACTATTTTAGCAGCTCAGATGTAATAAATACAAAATATATTATTCAGTTCACAGGGAAATTCCATCTTGTATGTGATATTACTCAAGTATCATCCATGATTATTGTTGCCTACTCATTTGTTAAGTGTTTAATGACTTTCTGCACTATAGTGCAGTATTAAAAATGTCTATTACTATGAAACTGATGAAGCTGAGAAAGAGACCCACATGGTTATTGGTTATTTTAAACTGAATGTGGTCCATTGGAATACACAAGAGATTCCAGAAACGTACTCCAAAGAAAAAACATAGTGGAAAAACTTCTAAGGAGTACCGTCCACAACACACCTACACTTTAATATGAACTTTCTCACCTGTCCATTCAACTGATGATATTTATTTGTAAATCACTGGAAATCAACAATAATGGCTTATGATTGGAACAACTGATAAAATATTTCTATCTACCTGCTCACACCCCGGAGAGAAAGAAATAAATTCACAATTGATGGTATTCATGACATGGTTGTCTCTTTGTTGTATTCTGTTCTTTTTTATATATAATCATACAGTTGACTGTGTTTGTTTTCATGCAGAATTCATATAAAACTGTGGAAGCTATTGTTGTTTTGTTGTAATTTCTAAATACCATGTTGGATCTTCATAATACATTAATGGTGCTGAAAACTATTTATGTATTTCTCATATTTCATCTATAAATAGCAAACCTGGCAATATGTACCATTGCTAAATATGTGTGAGAATTGGATACATGTTCAAATCTCCTTCTCTTCCCCCTCTGCGTCCATATCCCCTGCTCCTTGCCCACAACCTCCCTCTCCCCTCGCCATCTCCCTCTGTCTGTCCATCACAATCTTCCCCCCTCTCCCCCTCACCGCACCTTCTCTCTCTCTCTCTCTCTCTCTCTCTCTCTCTCTCTCTCTCTCTCTCTCTCTCTCTCTACCCATCTCCTCCTTCCCCCTCTCAATGCTCATTCCCCCCTCCCCCCTCTTTACCCATATCCTCATCCTCATCCTCCTCCTCCTCCCTCTGTCTGTACATCACCATCTCTACCCACTCCCATGTGTCTGTCCACCACATCTTCCTCTTGCTCTCTGTCCACATCCTCCTTACCCCACTCTGTGTCCATTTCCTTCTCTCCCCCCCTTTCTCTGACATTGAGCCTTGTTCATTGTTATAGGAAACAAAACTTTGATTGGGAATTGAAGTCACTCAAATTGAATGGGTAGATCGATTGGGATCATTGAACGTTGGTAGATGCCTCTCCAGTTACTGGATCAGTGAGAATGATAGCTTCAGTGACAGTAGTTTGCACAGATTTAATCAGTGAATGCATAGGATTACAAAGTGTCAGATAATTCAGATTATGTTACAGTATTCTAATCATAAGCCAATAAGCCATAAATACAGATTTCGTGTGTTCTGTGAAAACTGACTGTGAGGAAGAGAACAAAACATCACAGTGTTGTGTATACAATTTTTATTTAAAATTATATGCAAGGTAAAAGGATATATATGGCAGAAACAATTTGTCTACTGATTTAAATGCCGTGCTAACACAGTTAAAACTGTCTGCAAGAAATGTTTATTATTTTTGATAGCAATGTCAAATGATGTCTTGTCTTTGTATAGTATTACAGAACTGCAGGTAACAGTTTTCTACGTGTATTTGGTAAGTCATAATCTGTATAAATAATTTCTCAGAAGTCCAGTTAATTAAAAATGTAATATAATTTTAAATGTAATATGACTGCAAGGTACAGTCCAGTAAGTTTGTAGTGAATAGGGGGCCTATATTCCATCAAGTGATGGTAATAGCTTACGTGGTTTTTATTTTATTCATTTATTTATTTTTTTAATATGACTAACATACAAAATCCAAGTTTCTGACCTCACCAGCCCCCTGGATCACTTTTGAGTATCCCAAAACTGCAAAATTTTTCCACTTTTTCAGTTTTTCCTACTTTGAACAAGAAGGAAGACGTTTCTGTCAATGATGTTTTTAAACTAGATTTAATTTGCTACAATTTGAGACCAAAATTGACTCAGAAGACCTAATAGTTTCTGATATAGAGCTTTTCAAAATGTGCCAAATTTTCCAAACTTGAAAATTTTAAGCTAATTTTCATGTTTCGTCATAGTCATTTGTCTAAGACAGTCAATAACCTGTGTGAAATGATTGAGTGAAGTAAAAATATATCCAATTTGATACTTTGAAAGCAGAGAATACATAGATATAGGAATAATAACACATAGTGAGAGATGGGAACCTACTGATGGTTTCTGCGAACTTAATATTATAAGTGAATTGATGAAAGAAGCAGAAGTATAAATTACATCATTGTGAATTACTAGAGATGAATCTGATAAAAAGAGACTGTGTGACTGATTTTTGAAGTACCCTCCATTCCATAAAATGGGGTTGATAATGTTCTTAAGCAATGGAGATATAGGAGAGAAAAGTGTCAAAAGATAATAGGAAGTGGCAAAAGATAATAGGAAAAAAAAAGCGCTTTGAAGGTTTTGGTGGAAAACTTCCAAAACGTCAAATTTGGGTCTAAAATCAAAGTCTCTCTCTTTTCTCTTCCACGTGTACTGTTAGTGTTGACAGTAGACAAGTGACCTCTGACCCACTCACCCTGTTCCACAGGGTATGCATTTTGAAAAAGTCGGATGAAGAACTGGAGAACTTCTACATGTATGAACTGTAACCATTCTTGATGTTTGTACTCACTCAAGAGGGGATGAGGAAGGGCAATAAATCCTCTTATCCTTGAGGAAACAACCACTCCCATTGTTTCCCAAGGAAATTTTTTATCTACTAATAAAAACAAATTAAGGTTCATTCAACTGCTGAAGGTGAAATTTGAAGCCAAACACATTGAGGTTATTCAGGCTGAAGAAGGTGCTGACACATTAATCATCACGACCACTATCAGAAAGGACTCTTAATTTTCATGTCATGCTTATTGCAGGAGTGGATGAAGACTTGTAAGTCATTCTCACTGATCTTGGTGGTCCACACAAGGTACTATATATATTCAGAAGTGTGGAAGAGGCGAAATGCCAGATGCCTTCTACTTAACCACCCCAACATTCAGTCACCTCATGCCTTCAGTGACTGTGTTTTCATTGCATGCTTCTCTGGCCAGGGGAAACTGTAGTTGTTTCACATACTAAAGAAACATGTAGACCTTAAAGAGACAGCTGCAGTTTTTTTCTAATCCAGCTGTGACAACTGCTGAAGTAGCTGGATCAGAGGAGAAACTCCTCATTGAGCTGTGCAATGGGGAAAGGTCCAGTCAAATCCTCAACAATCTGTGCTACCTGCTCTTCACACGGGCTGCTTACAAGACCAGTTTTGACATGGTGAGACTTCCTCCCATGCAAGATGCTACAGAGCTACATTCGTTTCGCACATAACACCAGGAGCAGCAGTGACTGGGTTACAAAAACAAACTGCTCGAAATGGGATGAGTTGCTACAGTCCAAAGCCTTTTGACAAAGATGGTGTCGAGGGGAAAAAGCCCCCTCAAACCTGCTAAATGTGATTTCCTGCAGAAATGCTTGCAGCTATAGGAAAGCCTGCAGTAGACAACCTGCAAAAAGCAGCCAGAAATTATGGTAGACATAAATTTCAAAACCCAAGACTTGGACAAGTTCAATGAAGATGCTGAGATGTATAGGCTGCTCAGACAAGTCGAGGAAAAATATCAGGTATTGATATCATTATTTCTATCAATTAATACTTACCAACATGTGGGTTGCCTTTGTATTAGGACTTTTTGATAAGGTTATACCTTGAGATAATCAACAAATACATATTTACATTCCATTTACGGACATTCAGGACAATGAAAATGGCACTGAACAAGGCAGATTATCAGATTTGCTTAGCCCTGGTCCTTTGAAGAGGAGGAAACACCTTTAATTCACATTTTGTGTACACTATCATTCACATCATTTACACTTTTTGCATTCACCTCATGTAAATGTTTGTTAAATAAACTTTTTATGTACACTTTTTTTCTACAATTTCAGTCACCTTGTTGTGAACAGTGACCTCCCACCAAACATCAGCTTCTCCAAATGCCAATCAAAATGTTAAATTGAATAATTATTTACTTTGCTGAAACATTTCGGACAGGTTATTGAAGATAGAAAGACTACAGCATGTGATGATACATGAAAATTAGCTTAAAATTTCCAAGTTTGGAAAATCTGCCAGACTTTGAAAAATTGTATCTCAGATAATATAAGCTCTTCCAAGCCCATTTTAATCTCAAATTGCAACAAATTCAGCCTAGTTTAAAAATGTATAGAATGATTTTTGTTGCTTCTTCATGGTCAAAATGGCAAAAAAGGTGCAAAACTTGAATTTTGCATCTGTCACACTCCACACTAGAAAGAAAAAAGAAACCTACCACCACCATTTGATGCAACAGTGTACTAGGTTACTGGAATAATGTTTTTTGAAGAGCTTTGTATTCAGGACTTTTATTACTAAGTGTCAGGTAGTTTCTCAACAAATTGGAAGCTCATGTGAAATGATATGTTCCAGAACAGTTCAGTATTGTGTGTGTTGTGTGAAAGTTTTATTCAGTCTGGTATTATCTTAGTGAGCACCATAGTTTCCTTACATTATAGTTGCCTTACTGTACATCATCTTCCCATTAATTTTGGAAAATAATGTCATTAGTGTATATTTTGTGCTTCTATTTCTCATAAAACCAAACTGCTCCTCAGTCAAGTCCACTTCCATTATCTTTTTCAGTCTTTTTGTCTTGCACCTTAACTTAACTGTGGTGGCATGTTCAATTAGGCTAATTATCCTGTGTTCAAGACATTCTTTTATTTCCTGTTTCTCTGGTATTAGCATCATTAGTACTGTCAAAAAGTTCTCTGACCATTCACAACTCTCATGTATTTTGTTGCATAGCCTCAGTATTTCTCTTATTGCTTCTTGGTTCAAATTAAGTATTTCTCCTGATCTCACATCTGTACTTGTTGCCTTCCTATTTTTCATTTAAACTGCACTAGCTAGTGGTTCTTTCTTAACATCATCCACATCATTCAAGGATTCGAACTGTAGATTTGTTGGTTTGTGATCTGTGTCATATTGCAATTTTAAATACTCTTCCCATGTCTGGAGGACTTTCTTGTGACATTTGTACATTACATTTTTGTCTTTCAATAGTAGCGTCTAAAAAAGTTTGGATTTCAAGCTCAAGCCTACTCTTTACTCACTTCAACAGTAAATAATGTCTTCCCTTTCTCCCCATTTAATGAGTTGTACTACAATTCTCTTTTAGCCACTTTTTTCTAGCTTGTTCTGAGCATTTTTTATCTTTATTGTTCTTGAGTTTGAATTTTCTTTTCTTCTTCTTCTTCTTCTTCTAGGTAGTCATTTCTTGTGCAACCCAAGATTTTTTTTTTCACATGTCATATACATTTATGTTCTCTTTTAATGGTGCCTTCTATTGGCATACTTCAATACTCATTGACGTTATGAGGTAGTTATTTGTCTTTAAGTGTACCAATAAGTCCAAGTGATAGTGGTGATGATATACACTGCCTGACAGAAAAGTGAAGCACCCAGAAAGAGAGGAGGAAACAAAGTGAAACTTCACAGGTTGAGAGGGTATGTGATGTTATTGTAGTAATTACAAAATCAAGTAAATTTCCCAAGAACTTGCAGTATGAACCCACTTATGAGAATGGCATTGCACACCCTGTACCTGTATGCATGCACTGATTTAATTGGGAAGAATGTCATAAAGCCATTGTATTCCCTTCTGGGCCAAGCTGGCCTACAACTGTTGTAACTGGCCCATGCTATCCTGCATACTGGCACTAGGATGCATTTGACATATGAGCTGGTCCTGCAACTGTGCTACCACGAACAGATCTGGGGATTTTGCTGGCCACAGAATAATCTCCATATCAGACAAGCAGTTCATAAAGACATGTGGTACGTGTCAACAAGGATTGTCCTGTTGAAAAATGGCACCATGTTACTGTCAGATGTGAGGCAACAGATGAGGACACAGAATGTCTGTGGTGTACCACTGTGTCGTCAGAGTACCCTCAGGCACTACCAGCCATGACGTGAAGTCATACCCAATGGTGCAGGATGACATAGTGCATTGCAGGGAGTCTATTACTTGTACTCGGATGGCAGCACAGATGTGAAGAGGTTATGCAATGCATGGTGCACAATATTTCAATCCTCCTGTGTGGTGGTCAGATGTGGCCAATGGAACCTTGACAGTGTGAATGCCTGCCCTCAACTTCTCATTCTGTCTAACACTGGCTCACTGTCATATCCAAGTGCCCCACAAGTTTGGATATTGCATGATTCAACCGGTTGGCCAAATGTAAATCCCCCTTTCAGTGTCTGTCAGATGCTGATAATGATGTCTCACATGGGTATGTGGCAGACCAAAGAAATTATACATCATAAACTGATGTCACTTGAAAATAAGAATGACATACTGTCTTGCTCACATTAGGAGTTCAGAAGGGCAAAATCAACACAGACAGCAATTTGTGAATGACTCAGCAGTGTGTTAAATCTAATGTATGATAAACAATTAAAGAATATATGCTTTTAAATTGGAAGAAGCTATTACTGTGGATGATAACAAATATCTTCTCATAAGAACAGATAATGGTGATATCTGAAATTTCTATAAAAAATACTTCAATTAACTCTTTTATTAAAGCAAAATTGATTTCAGTAAGGTATTCTGATCAAAAGTAGAAAAAAATCACTGAAATATAGCCAAGTGAATGCAGTCACTTTGGTGTGTCCCTAGGATTGGCTAATCCTGCTATACATTTATCATCTGAGAGCAAATGTAAATGAAAAGATTGTTTTATTTGTTGGGGATATGATAGTTCTAGTAAATGACGAGAAACTATAGTGTTGTGTAATGTCTTTCATGAAGCAAATCAGTATATGGACACCAGTATATGGACACTGCTTTGCCAGTTCATTTCATGGGACATTATGTTCTATGCACCACTACAGAAACAATTTTGAGTACTTGCTACCCAACATTCTGTAATGGAATAATGATGTAGAGAATTTGTGGCATCACACAGTGCACTTGCAACACAAAACAGTGCCATTACGTAGTGAATGGAGGTAAAAGTAAGGGAATCATACAAACATCCTTTCAAAGTGCTTAATAACTTTCCATAACATATATTTAAATTAGAAAACACTTTTGTTTTTAAAATCAACTCTGACTGATAAAGACAGTTGGGTTTCAGATATAATGCAGGCAAATCCATGCACTACAGACATCATTTTCCAAAATTTATGCGAGGTGATGTATCCTTCATAAATCACAGTTTGAAATTCAGAAGACATGCTGAACTGAGAATGCTCTCTACACTTTTCACGATCATCAAATAACAAATCAACACTGGGATTGGTATGTTCTGTGACCTATCTAGAGCATTTGACCATGTGAATCATAATACTCCCCTAAAAATATTGAGGTTTTATGGAACTGACAGTTTAGCCAATAAATGGATAATGTCACATCAAAATAAAAGCATGCAGAAAGTCGTGCTTAATAATTCAATCAAAGTAAACAATGGAAAATCTTCTGAATGGGGAGAGATCAATTTTTGGGTTCCATAAGGCTCGATCTTGGATCCACTATTGTGTCATATATATAAAGGAACTTCCATCATATATGCAACAAGCAAAATCACTTCTTTTTGCAGATGGCACTAGTATTATAAAAAGCACAATCTTACAGACAGAAATAGAAGAAATAATAATGGAGTCAATTGGTTGTAGGAAAGGCAGATTTCAACAGTGGCAAGGTCATAGGTGTAGGTGATGTTAGTGTAGAGGGAGGTGGCACAGAACAGGAGTGAGTGGGGTGCCAGGTGGTAAAGGAAGAGGAACAGCCCACTAAACATTTCCTGTACTGACACTCCATAGGTCTTGTTCCTTTAGAGTCCACACACAATACCGTAGCTGGTAGATGCATAGGTGGCAGGGAGAGCAGTAGTGATGGGGATTGTGGGAAGGCACTGTAGGGGAAATGCCAACTGTTGGAGAGGAACTGCCATTTGAAACTGAAGCCTACACTCATATTTTTTTGTAAATATTAAGTGGGCCCTCTCCACGCCCACACTTGCATGGTGACCATTCAAAAAATATGTCACCTCCGCTTTGGTTAGTATCTAAAAAGAATTCTGCCGAAAATGCAACAGTTTATTTTAGCCTGGCATGTTATTCATTTGCAACCTTCAGAGAAGCGTCATGAGTGGCAAATTTTGAGTAAAAGCAATGTTTTTTGTCTTGTTACCATGTTAAAATTTGCTTTTTTTTTCAAAGCACAGTGGACTTTAAACAGTGTCACTTAATTAACATGTTGTGCAGAAGCAATTGCAAGAGAATTCTGAAACAGTGGTTTATGAAGTTCATTGAGTGAGGAACTGAAGAAAGAATTGAAGAAGCACTTGAAATGAAAACACAAAGGACCTGCTACCACAGAAGAAAATGGATGCAGATAATAAGCTCCATTTGAGGTTACTACTGAAGGCCATTGTCAACCACTGTGTATGTCAATGCCTCGGTGTGAAAGACTATATTAGGCATGGGTTCACAATCTCCTCCTGCAATACCTTTCTGAATGAATGCAAAACAAATGGTGAAAAACATAGAGCTTCCAGATGGAATGCACTCGTGTCACTGGCTAAGACTTATGTGTATTCCGCTATAATAATTACATTTTGGCTATTTTATGTATCGTGCTGGAGTTGAGAAATGTTGTGTAACAGTAATCACCAATGTGAAGGAAGCTTTCTTTGGGGATTCATGCTTAAAAGCAAACTGAAGTATTAAGAGAAATTGGTGATGTATGTGTCTATTAAAAACAAAAAGTGAATGCTATTCACTTGAATGCATCCATAATCCCATCACACAGATGTTAGTCCATACAATGAGAAGGCAGCTTGGATACACATCAGTGAAACTATCTTCTGCGCCTCATTATTAAAGTAATTTGTGAAAATAGTTTTCGTTCAGCTAACAACCAGTTCTGTATGTATTTTCTTACTTAAAATGCATGCAACATATTTCAGAAAAATGATATAGATAAAAGTATTTAACTGGATAGATAAAAAATCTATTTACCAAGCGGCAGCAGAACACACACGTAAAAGACTGTTGAGATTAGCAAGCTTTCGAAGCCAGTGGCTCCTTCTTCAGGCAGAAGGGTTGAAGGGGAAGGAAGTAGGGTAAAGGAAACAGACTTGAGAGTTCTAGGAAAAGGAGTAGATTTTGGGAAAGTCACCCAGAACTGCAGGTCATGGGAGACGTACCGTACGGGGTGAGAGGGAAAGACTGATTGTTGGGGACTGCATTGGATGAGATTTGGAAACCTGAGAGCTTAAAGATGGGGCGTGCACAAGTTAATTAGAGTGAGAAGCTAAGTGCAATGAACATAACAGAGGTGGGAGGGGGTGGTGAAAAATAGGCAGGAAAGACGATGAAAGATGTAGGAAATTAAAATGGTGTGAAGCAAAGAGTAGTTACAGTGAAGAAAAGCTGAGACAGAAGAAACCAATGTAAATTAAGGCCAGGATAGGACCACCTGAAATTTGATTGGTTCTCTTCCCAATCCCAATCCCATTCCACTTCTCTTGATCTTGATCTTGTCCTCACCGAAGGCCAGCTACACATTTCTGCCCACATTAAACCTACCAACAAACAACAGTACTTACATCCCATCCTTTCCATGTCAAATGTTCCCTCCCATACAGCCTTGGCATCTGAGGCAAATGTATTTGTTCGGATGCAGACTCTTTACAGCAACACACCACCATTCTCACCTCAGCCTTCATTGCACATAATTATCCCACCAGCCTAGTTAAAAAGCAGATTTCCAGGCCATCACATCCAATCCTGGTACTGCTGATAACTCCACAAAACAGCTTTGGAGCACGCCATTGGTGACTTAGTATTATCCTGGTCTGGAATGTGTTAATCAGCTACTTTGACAGGGCCATGATTTCCTAAAATTATGCCCTGAAATGAGATCCATTCTGTCTGAGATTTTGCCCACCACATCTAGAATAGCGTCTTGTCGCCCTCCCAATTTCCGCAATATTCTTATCAGACCCTATGCTCCCTCTGCACTCATCTCCCTTCCCTACAGCTCCTATCCATGTTACCATACCCACTGCAATACTTGCCCCATGCACCCTCCTACCACCATCTATAATAGCCCTTTAACTGGCAAAACATATACTATCAAAGGGAGAGGCACCTGCAAAACGACATGTCATATACCAGCTGTTATGTAAACACTGATCAGCCTTCTACATTGGCATAGCTACCACCAAATTATCAATTAGAATGAATGGGCATAGGCAGAGGATGTATACTGGCAATTTGCAATATCCTGTTGCAGAGCATGCTCTACGACATGACACATGTGACCTCGGTGGCTGTTTCACCACACACGCCATCTTGATTCTTCCCCCAGACAACAGTTTCTTAGAACTCCACTGGTGGGAACTAGCACAACAACATGTCCATGGTTCTTTCCACCCACCTGACCTTAATCTACATTAGTTTCTTCCGTCTCAGCATGTCCTCACTGTAACTACTCTTTGCTTCACTTCGTTTTAATTTCATACGCTTTTCATTGTCTTTTCCATTTATTTTTCACCACCCCCTCACACCTCTGTTATGCACTTAGCTTCTCACTCATATTAACTTGTGTATGATGTTTCAGTAGTAATCTCTGTCTTGCATATTACCTTGTTTTCTACCTTTAAGCTCTCAGGTTTTCAAATCTTATCTGATGCAGTCCCCAACAATCAATCTTTCCTTCTCATCCCATATGGTAAGTCTCCCATGACCTGCGGTTTTGGGTGATTTTCCCAAAATCTACCCCTTTTCCTATACCTCTCCACCCTTTTCCTTCACCTTTCTTCTTTCCCCTTCAACCGACCTGCCTGAAGAAGGAGCCACTGGCTCCAAAACTTGCTAATCACAACGATATTTTATGTGTTTGCTCTGCCGCCACTCAGTGAGTAGATTTGTTATCTATCCAGTTAAATAATTTTATCAATAATTGATTGTTTTCATTGTGATATAGGTATAAGTGTAATACATGAGGATGCAGAACTGTGTGTTTGTGTCAGATTCATCTTTCATGCTGAAATTAAGCAGTAAGGCACTTACATGTAAAAATCCTAGCAGTTGATTCAATGATAGATCTTTCAAGAACCTTACACATGACCATACTTAATCTCACTAGATTTTCCAGGGATAATGTAAAGATTTTCGGATTGTCTTTATACATTTTAAAGTAGTGTGATAAGTTGCTATGACACATTTCTGTACTTCACATTATTCATATTCATAATACTGATTCTCTTAAAACTCATATTAAAAGAACAACCATTATGCTGCTGTATGTTTCAACTTCCAGAAGTGTTACTTTCAGTGAACCCCGGTTGTATTTTTTAATAGTTTACCCTATTTTCCCCAACCCTAAAACTTTTCTTATGTCTTCGATTGCCTATTAGTACTTTTGTTAGTAATTGTGCATGAATCATAGAATATGATGCTAGTGCCAGCTAAATACATACAGTGGAAGTCTATCGTCTTCAATGTTCAGTAGTAAGTGACAAATTTTGTAGAAGTAATGCTGCTAAGTTCAATTTATTCATGCCAATTGTAGCTCATATAGACATTTCATTACTCAAAAAATTTAACTTAGTTCTAGCTAAGTACAGTGCCTACAAAGATGCATGCCTATTGTCAGTTTTATATATCATTCCAACTGCAGCTCATATAGACTTTCCATTGCTCAAAAAATTTAACTTAGTTCTAGCTAAGTACAAGCAAAGATGTATGCCCATTGTCTGTTAATACGAGGGGTGTTTGAAAAGTCCGTGCAAAAATAAAAACTACTTACATGTTTGGGGTAAACCTTTTTTATTTTTCAATATAGTCTCCTTTTAGACTTATATGCTTCATCCAATGCTGTTCTAATTTTTTGATCCCTTCCGAATAATAGGAATTGTCTAATTCTGGAAAATAGCTATTAGTTGCTGCAATCACCTCCTAGTTTGAATAAAATCTTTGTCCTGCCAGCCATTTCTTCAAATTGGGGACGGGGACCATATAGTAGTCCAAGGGAGCCAAATCTGGAGAATAGGGGAGATGTGAAACGAGTTGGAGTCCTATTTCCATTAATTTTGCAACCACAATTGCTGAGGTGTGTGCTGGTGCATTTTCATGATGGAAAAGGACTTTGTTGTGGTCCAATTGCCGGCATTTTTCTTGCAGCTCGGTTTTCAGATGGTCCAGTAATGATGAATAATATGTACCTCTAATAGTTTTACCCTTTTCCAGATAGTCAATGAGGATTATCCCTTGCAAATCCCAAAAGACAGTCACCATAACCTTTCCAGCCGAAGGAACGGTCTTCAACTTTTTTGGTGCAGATTCTCCCTTGGTAGCCCATTGTTTGGATTGTTGTTTGGTCTCAGGAGTGTAGTAATGTATCCATGTTTCATCCACAGTGATGAAACGACGCTTAAAGTCCTGCGGATTCTTCCTGAACAGCTGCAAACGATCATTGCAACACTTCACACGATTCCGTTTTTGGTCAAGTGTGAGCAATCGCGGAACCCATCTTGCGGATAGCTTTCTCATGTCCAAATGTTTATGCAAAATGTTATGTACCCATTCATTCGAGACACCCACGGCACTAGCAATCTCACGCACATTTACTCTTCTGTCATCCATCACCATATCATGGATTTTATCAATGATTTCTGCAGTCATAACCTCCACAGGGAATCCAGAACATTCAGCATCACTTGTGCCCATATGGCCACTCCAAAAATTTTGAAACCACTTATAAACCGTTCTAACTGAAGGTGCAGAGTCACCGTAATGTTTATCAAGCTTCTCTTTAGTCTCCTGAGGCTTTTTGCCGTTCACAAAGTAATGTTTAATCACCACAAGAAATTCTTTTTCGTCCATTTTTTGACAATCACTCAACTTTCTTGATTCACGTGAATGACAGACACAAAGAAATAGAAAAATACGGCTGAAACTTGGTGTGTTCTTTCCAAAGATGCTACTAACTAAATATGACGTCGATACGCATCGGTGGTGCCATCTCGCGGATTTTGCATGGATGTTTTAAACACCCCTCATATATACCAAATGCTAGTTGCAAAATAATGGATTATATTTAAATATTTTTAGATGTCAGGTAGCTCTGTATAAATGAAGTTAAAAGGAAATGCAGCTGTTAATTGTTTAAGAAATTTCTGGAATATTGGGACACAGATATTAATATGAAAAGTAAAAACTATAGTATTGACATATTCATTTTACTTCACTTCAATCCTGTTGTAATTAATATGAAATCTGAAATATCACTTAATATGTATTTTCATTTTCTCTTTTGTTTTAGCTGACTTGGGGAGACATTTTCTTTGCTGCACTGTGTGATTACATGAATTGTGTGGCTCAGTTTGATATTACAAAAGATTATCCAAATCTAGCATCTCTTAAGAAGAAGACAAGTGAACTGCCAGCCATAAAAGAATGGATCAGCAAGAGACCAGTGACAAACCTTTGAGGCCACAATTGTTTCATAATGTTGAAGAAAATATAGAGAATGAATTATATTTTTAAATAATTGAACTTACATTGATTTAAATATGTAATTTTTTCTTGCTGTTTTATAACAGAAAAATAAGCTCCTGCAACAAAGTTGCATGTTTATATTAATTGTGTATCTTTACAATATATGCTAAAAACTGTTTCTCTTGTTTTGTTTCAAAAATATCACTTACATTGTTGTAAAAACAGAGCACAGGTCCCTTGTTCTTAAACTCCTGTCCTGTGGGGGGGCTGGTATGCCAAAAACAAAACTCTGGAATATGTGTCTTCTATATTTGGTGTAGTTATATATTGGAAGAACAAGATGCTAGATCTGTAACAGTACAATAAACGAAAGTAAGACACAGAATGGCACATGAAGCACTGACTGATTTATTTTACATTTTGTGCTAGTACTATTTGCATGTAAACTTTTATAACTTGAAAATAAGATTTGGCAAGTCTTTTAGTTTATTATGTGAAAGGGACTGGCATCAGAGGGCTTACAACTGAACTACAATTGAAGTTCATGTTGTTGTTTAAACAAAGTAAGAATATAATTGTTTTACAGAGCTGCTGCTTAATATCCATGCCAGCAGACATTGAGATGGATGCAGAGAATCTGTTGTGATTATTGCAAACGGATAGTACACTTTACTCTCACAGAGGGTGTGTGTGAAGTGTGTCATGGGCAGAGCCACTGACCCAGGTGTTTATCTGCCTGCAGCAATAGGTCTGACCCAGTAGTTCTAACAATTCTTCCAATGCCCATGGATCAAGACTGAGCCTCATCCAGTGCTCTGTTTCCATTCTCCACTCTCCTGTGGATTGGCTTGCATGTAAAAATTTATTCCCTTTTCAGGGGTTTCAGTTCCCAGGCTTGTAGTCAAGGCATTATAATCTAGCTTAGTTACATCTGTGCTGACGGTGATGGTTTCATGGCATTATCACTCAATGTAGATACTAAGTGATGCCTACTGCACTTCAACACTGTGATCTGAGCTCCCACTAACAATATCAATCATAAATTGTCCCTAATGTTTGAAAAATAATGTAACAGTCATAGAGCAAATGTAATAATACTGTTCTCAAATCTGGTAATCATCTTATGAGAGATTCAACTTAACACAAGAAAGAAGAGCTTCATCTCATTTATCATAACAACACTACTATATTTTTCAGTATTTGATGTGAAAATAAGATTGTGAAATTTTACAGCCTGGTGGAAAATGTGGTCTGTATGGATTATGACAGTATGATATAGGTAGTGACTGTTCTTCATGTAAGGCTCATCATGAAGTTGCATTAAATAAATATTTAAAATGTTCATTTATATATGTGTGAATGCTCAATGATGAACAATAAGCTGGACAGGATAGAAATACGTAAGATGGGTTAGAAAAATAATGAATCCAATACAAACTATAGATGATTGAAAAATGAGAAATGATGAAATCTATAATAATGTGTAGGAAAAAAGTAATGCAAAAGTAAAGATTAAATGTTGTATGACACCTCTGCTGAGTGACAGGCTAATGAAACAAACATCCCTGAAAAGGAAATTGGCAGTAGTGTGGATTGCAGAAATAAGAAAATAACTACAAAGAATCAGTATCAAAGAAACTGAAATAACAGAAAGAAACATTTAAAAAATAAAATATTGAATCTGGAAGGCTTTCAAAGCAGAAGAAAAAGAAACTGGAATGATATGGGGAGAAGATGAAGGCACAAGAAAAATAGGAAACAAAAACTAAACAGTAGGAACTGAAGTCATTACATGCTCCTAGTTGGTCAAAACAAAAATCGAAGAGACAAATTAAGCAACTGATCATACAGAAATAATCTGAAAATTAACTGAAAAAGTCATGATCTTTCATATAAGAAAGGAAAGTATTGCCCCAAATGTAAAAATTCATGGTTGTTGAGTTTCTCATATTAGAAACCAAATTTATAAGCTTGTAGATCCAAACTCAAATGACATATGTGTATTACCTGCATACAATGTACACACTACACACACTAAACATACATCATTTCACCTGTCATCAGGAGTATGATAATGTCCACATGCCTCTATTAAATGTTTCTGTACACTGAAGTGACAAAAGTCATGGGAAAATAATATGCACATATGCGAATGGTTGTGGTATCACTTATACAATGTATAAAAGGATAGTGCACTGGTGGAGATGTCATTTGTACTCCAGTCGTTCATGTGAAAAGGTTGATGGTGTGATTATGGCTGCACGATGGGGATTAACAGACTTGGAGTGCAGATTGGTCATTGGAGGTAGACGCATGGGACATTCCATTTCAGAAATTTTTAAGGAATTAAATATTCTGAGATCCACAGGGTCAAGAATAACAAATTTCAGCCCTTACCTCTCACCATGGGCATCACAGTGGCCAGTGGCCTTCACTTAATAATTGAGAGCAGCGGTGTTTGTGTAGAGTTGTCAGTGCTAACAGACAATCAGCTCTGCATGAAATAGCTGCAGAAATCAATGTGGGACATACAAAGTCAGGACAGTGAAGTGAAACTTGGCATTAATGGGCTATAGCAGCAGATGACCAACACGAATGCCTTTGCTAACAGCCTGATATTGCCTGTAGCACCTCTCCTGGTCTCATGATTGTATTGTTTGATCCATAGTCTACTGGAAGATGGTGGCCTGGTCTGATGAGTCCCAATTTCAGTTGGTGATAGCTGGTGGTAGGGTGGCACAGACCCCACAAAGCCGTGGACCTAACTTGTGAACAAGGTAGTATGCTAGCTGGTGGTGGCTCCATAACAGTGTGGGCTGTGTTTACTTGGAATGGACTGGGTCCTCCGGTCCAACTGAACCAACCATTGACTGTAAATGATTATATTCAGCTACTTGGAGATCATTTGCACCCATTCATGGAGTTCATGTTATTAAACATGTCACCAGGCCACAATTCTTGGCAATTGGTTTGAAGAATATTCTGGACAATTTGAGTGAATGTTTTGGCCACCCAGATCGCTCAACATGAATCCCACTAAATATTTATAGGATTTAATCAAGAGGTCAGTTCATGTGCAAAATCCGGCACCAGCAACACTTTCAAATTTGTGGATGGCTATAAAGGTGGTATGGGTCAGTATTTCTACAGGGGAGAAAGTCTGGCTGGATATTTGATGGCGTCCCAAAACTTTTGTCACCTCAGTGTATGGTACCATTTGTGTGAAAAACTGAGTTAGGATGCCTTCAGATTGAAGGAAACATTTGTCACAGAAAGATGAAAGAAGATTAGCATTTTCCCATTATTATAAATGTTACTATGCAAGTATGTTGTGGCATGACAGAGCTGTTTTATTTTATAATTTTTATCAATATTAACATTTTTACCATCACCTAAATTGTATATTAGCACTCACCAGATGTCTTAGGACATAATAGGCAAAATAAATACAGAAAATGTCCTCACTTGCATCATTCAGTTTGTTTCCTACCACTTCCCTGATTAATAATACCGGGATGAGAAGCTGTATTGCCAGAGCCAGAGGCAACTACAATTACCTAGAGTGAGTACACTTGTTGATGGTATGCTCCAAATGTTATGCTTTTAGCCTGTTTATTCTATAAAAAACTGCATACTTGATTGGATAGTGCCATTTGTCCTTTTGTAATACCATCATGCTGTCTCACTGGACCACACTACATCAGGACAGTTTTCAATGAATAGTAGTTAAGATTTCAGATTATTCAACTTATTTTCATTTTGTACTTCATACTAGTCATGTTAGTAACTTCAATTGTTCAATAAGTGACTATTTCTGCGGTTGTACGTAGGTATTGCTCATAAACTCATCTGCGTATTTCATTTTAGTCAGTTCTCTACAACTGAGACACCTATTTATTGCAAAGGTTTCATATGACTAATTTTTTATTTTGCACTCAAAATCTTTTATACTCTACTGCCAGCCATTTCGGTGACCCTTAACTGTCAAATACCCAATAACATATTGTAAAGTAAAAGTGAAGTTCTGCATTCTGGCCCTGAGGGGCCAGTCAGGCCTACTGACTGTCATGTCATCCTCAGCCATTGGCATCATCAGATGCAGTATGGAGAGACATGTGGTCAGCAGGCTACTGTCCCTGTTGTCATTGGATTCCTTGACCTTGGAACCACCAGTAATCAGCTGAGCAGCTCTTCAGGTGGCCTCATAAGGCTGAGGGCACCCTGCACCAGTCTTTCCACAAATGAAAAATCTCTTGCAGTTCTGGGAATCGAACCTGGGTTCTCTGCATGGCAGTCATTAGCACTGACCACTCAGCTGTGGAGGTGGACATAAAATGCTATCCATGTTCACATTCTTTTTTCCCCCCATGTACCCTTCCAAATTTTGGCCGAACTTCACGAGTCATCTACAAGAGAAGTACAATGCTGTTTATGTTCACTCACCCATCTTTAAAAGTGGACACACAGTCTTCTCATAAACTATCACCACTACTACCCACAACAAAGAGTTCAATGACAACATGGTATTCCAGTTGTCCTATTTGAATGTAAAGCCCAGAAAAATACTCATAAAAATGTCATATAAACAAATCTGTTCTGCAAGTCAAATTGATATCTTCTGGGCTAGCAGTGTAACCCATATTAACACACAGTCAGTACAATACTGAAAAGAGGAAACACCCAGCAAATTCATGTTGTTAAAAGTATCTAATGAAACACTGTGTTGAATCACTACCACATAGTTTTCAGAACCTACATGTGATATAAAGACAAATCTTTGGGGGAAAATGTGAGTGATCATAACAATGTGCAAACAGGTAGATAATAATGATCAAATAGCAAATTTCCTGGTATTGGCTGTCATTAATAAGGTGTGATGTTACTGACCTGTTTTACGCCTTCTCTGTCTCAAGGATGTGCACCAGTCTAATATTTCTCTGATGATTATTAAGTTATAAAAGCAGTTACAAATGATGCAATGTATCACAGTCAATTTTACTTTCAAATTTCATTCATATTTATTGTTACTGTACACCTCAGATGATCAGCTTGCTGATAGTATGAAATAGATTCCACAACACAGATCAGTAAGTTATACATACTATAAATGGCCTGAAAAATTCTTATTTGTTAAACATATCTAAAAACAAAGATGATGAGACTTACCGAACAAAAGCGCTGGCAGGTCGATAGGCACACAAACGAACACAAACATACACACAAAATTCTAGGTTTCGCAACCAACGGTTGCTTCGTCAGGAAAGAGGGAAGGAGAGGGAAGACGAAAGGATGTGGGTTTTAAGGGAGAGGGTAAGGAGTCATTCCAATCCCGGGAGCGGAAAGACTTACCTTAGGGGGAAAAAAGGACGGGTATACACTCGAGCGCGAGCGCGCGCGCGCGCGCGCGCACACATATCCATCTGCACATACACAGACACAGACACAAGCAGACATTTGTAAAGCCAAAGAGTTTCGGCAGAGATGGCAGTCGAGGCGGAAGTAAAGAGGCAAAGATGTTGTTGAAAGACAGGTGAGGTATGAGCGGCAGCAACTTGAAATTAGCGGAGGTTGAGGCCTGGTGGATAACGAGAAGAGAGGATATACTGAACGGCAAGTTCCCATCTCCGGAGTTCTGACAGGTTGGTGTTAGTGGGAAGTATCCAGATAACCCGGACGGTGTAACACTGTGCCAAGATGTGCTGGCCGTTCACCAAGGCATGTTTAGCCACAGGGTGATCCTCATTACCAACAAACACTGTCTGCCTGTGTCCATTCATGCGAATGGACAGTTTGTTTCTGGTCATTCCCACATAGAAAGCTTCACAGTGTAGGCAGGTTAGTTGGTAAATCACGTGGGTGCTTTCACACGTGGCTCTGCCTTTGATCCTGTACACCTTCCGGGTTACAGGACTGGAGTAGGTGGTGGTGGGAGGGTGCATGGGACAGGTTTTACACCGGGGGCGGTTACGAGGGTAGGAGCCAGAGGGCAGGGAAGGTGGTTTGGAGATTTCATAGGGATGAACTAAGAGGTTATGAAGGTTAGGTGGATGGCAGAAAGACACGCTTGGTGGAGTGGGGAGGATTTCATGAAGGATGGATCTCATTTCAGGGCAGGATTTGAGGAAGGTGTATCCCTGCTGGAGAGCCACATTCAGAGTCTGATCCAGTACCGGAAAGTATCCTGTCACAAGTGGGGCACTTTTGTGGTTCTTCTGTGGGAGGTTCTGGGTTTGAGGGGATGAGGATGTGGCTCTGGTTATTTGCTTCTGTACCAGGTCTGGAGGGTAGTTGCGAGATGTGAAAGCTGTTTTCAGGTTGTTGGTGTAATGGTTCAGGGATTCCGAACTGGAGCAGATTCGTTTGCCACAAAGACCTAGGCTGTAGGGAAGGGACCATTTGATGTGGAATGGGTGGCAGCTGTCATAATGGAGGTACTGTTGTTTGTTGGTGGGTTTGATGTGGACGGACGTGTGAAGCTGGCCATTGGACAGATGGAGGTCAACGTCAAGGAAAGTGGCATGGAATTTGGAGTAGGACCAGGTGAATCTGATGGAACCAAAGGCGTTGAGGTTGGAGAGGAAATTCTGGAGTTCTTCTTCACTGTGAGTTCAGATCATGAAGATGTCATCAATAAATCTGTACCAAACTTTGGGTTGGCAGGCCTGGGTAACGAAGAAGGCTTCCTCTAAGCGACCCATAAATAAGTTGGCATACGAGGGGGCCATCCTGGTACCCATGGCTGTTCCCTTTAATTGTTGGTATGTCTGGCCTTCAAAAGTGAAGAAGTTGTGGGTCAGGATGAAGCTGGCTAAGGTAATGATGAAAGAGGTTTTAGGTAGGGTGGCAGGTGATCGGCGTGATAGGAAGTGCTCCATCGCAGCGAGGCCCTGGACATGTGGAATATTAGTGTATAAAGAAGTGGCATCAATGGTTACAAGGATGGTTTCCAGGGGTAACAGACTGGGTAAGGATTCCAGGGGTTCGAGAAACTGGTTGGTGTCTTTGATGAAGGATGGGAGACTGCATGTAATGGGTTGAAGGTGTTGATCTACGTAGGCAGAAATACGTTCTGTGGGGGCTTGGTAACCAGCTACAATGGGACGGCCAGGATGATTGGGTTTGTGAATTTTAGGAAGAAGGTAGGAGGTAGGGGTGCGGGGTGTCGGTGGGGTCAGGAGTTGATGGAGTCAGGTGAAAGGATTTGTAGGGGGCCTAAGGTTCTGAGGATTCCTTGAAGCTCCGCCTGGACATCAGGAATGGGATTACCTTGGCAAACTTTGTATGTGTTGTTGTCTGAAAGCTGACGTAGTCCCTCAGCCACATACTCCCGACGATCAAGTACCACGGTTGTGGAACCCTTGTCCGCCGGAAGAATGACGATGGAACGGTCAGCCTTCAGATCACGGATCGCTTGGGCTTCAGCAGTGGTGATGTTGGGAATAGGATTAAGGTTTTTTAAGGAGGATTGAGAGGCAAGGCTGGAAGTCAGAAATTCCTAGAAGGTTTGGAGAGGGTGATTTTGAGGAAGAGGAGATGGGTCCCGCTGTGACGGAGGATGGAACTGTTCCAGGCAGGGTTCAATTCGGATAATGTCTTGGGGAGTTGGATCATTAGGAGTAGGATTAGGATCATTTTTCTTCGTGGCTAAGTGATATTTCCAGCAGAGAGTACAAGTGTAGGACAGTAAATCTTTGACGAGGGCTGTTTGGTTGAATCTGGGAGTGGGGCTGAAGGTGAGGCCTTTGGATAGGACAGAGGTTTCGAATTGGGAGAGAGGTTTGGAGGAAATGTTAACTACTGAATTAGGGTGTTGTGGTTCCAGATTGTATTGATTGGAATTTTGAGGTTTTAGGGGGAGTGGGGCTGGAAGTGGGAGATTGAGTAGATGGGAGAGACTGGGTCTGTGTGCAATGAGAGGAGGTTGAGGTTTCCTGGAAAGGTTGTGAAGGGTGAGTGAGTTGCCTTTCCGGAGGTGGGAAACCAGGAGATTGGATAGTTTTTTAAGGTGGAGGGTGGCATGCTGTTCTAATTTGCGGTTGGCCTGTAGGAGGATGCTCTGAACAGCCGGTGTGGATGTGGGAGAGGAAAGATTGAGGACTTTTATTAAGGATAGGAGTTGACGGGTGCGTTCATTGGCTGAGTTGATGTGTAGGTGAAGGATTAGGTGGGTGAGGCCCTCTCCAAACCTTCCAGGAATTTCTGACTTCCAGCCTTGCCTCTCAATCCTTCTTAAAAAAACCTTAATCCTACTCCCAACATCACCACTGCTGAAGCCCAAGCTATCCGTGATCTGAAGGCTGACCCTTCCATCATCATTCCATCAGGATCACCCTGTGGCTAAACATGCCTTGGTGCACGGCCAGCACATCTTGGCACAGTGTTACACCATCCGGGTTATCTGGATACTTCCCATTAACACCAACCTGTCAGAACTCCGGAGATGGGAACTTGCCGTTCAGTATATCCTCTCTTCTTGTTATCTGCCAGGCCTCAACCTCCGCTAATTTAAAGTTGCCGCCGCTCATACCTCACCTGTCTTTCAACAACATCTTTGCCTCTTTACTTCCGCCTCGACTGACATCTCTGCCGAAACTCTTTGCCTTTACAAATGTCTGCTTGTGTCTGTGTATGTGCGGATGGATATGTGTGTGTGTGCGCGAGTGTATACCCGTCCATTTTTCCCCCTAAGGTAAGTCTTTCCGCTCCCGGGATTGGAATGACTCCTTACCCTCTCCCTTAAAACCCACATCCTTTCGTCTTTCCCTCTCCTTCCCTCTTTCCTGACGAAGCAACCATTGGTTGCGAAAGCTAGAATTTTGTGTGTATGTTTGTGTTTGTTTGTGTGTCTATCGACCTGCCAGCGCTTTTGTTCGGTAAGTCTCATCATCTTTGTTTTTAGATATATTTTTCCCACGTGGAATGTTTCCCTCTATTATATTCATATCATTAATTTGAACCCAACAATTACGTTTGTTATTGTATTTGTTAAACACATAGACCTGACACAAAAGTTTCCTGCCAAACTCTAAGGCTACTGTTTTGTGTGTGATACCTATTTATAGATGTGTATATTACAGAAATTACAAAGTAGTAAAATACACGACTATTAGATACTCCCACTTTGCTCTGTTACATCACCTCTCACCTCCAACCCCAACCCCCACCCCAAAATCCTATACCAACCCCACAAAAAACTGGATTAAACTGATAGATATTGAAAGTACATTACTGGATGAGATGATGTGGAAAAAAAAAATCACAAAATACACAGTGTAGTCAAAACATAATAAATCACAAGCTGTCACAAACCATTAAATATAATTCAGTTTTGAAAAGTATAAATAACAGTTATACATTACAGATTTTCATAAATTAAATTTTACAAATATGAAATCATCAGTAACAAGTTTGTACATTGATATGCAACTTATTGTAAAAAAAAATTTGAATTCTTGGAAATATTTGTCCATTTCACTGATTTTTCACAAGAAATTTATGGAAACACTTTTACAGTTGCCTTTAATGTGGCATTACTACTTTTTTCATTTCTCGTCTTTATTTCACATATGTGATTCTTCAACATTTTTGTGTGGTTCAACTTACTAATTCCTCCCTTATACTGTCCAAATACTTTGTTCACTTCTTCCACTAAGACAATTTCTCAGCTCAACTCCCAACATCCACTAGTTCTTTCTACTACTCTTACCAACACTCAGTGTTCATTTGCTCATCACTAAGTATTCTACATTCTGTATCAAAAAAGTTAAGTTTCAATTAAGTGGATATAAACTGTATTGGAAGATACAAATAATCTCAGAATTAAATCAAATTATTAATTTTTAAAATCCAGCTACTTTTGAATTTTTTGAAATCTGTTGTTAATTTCTGTCAGGTAATTATTTATTCCATATTCAGTTATTTTGATTCCGCATGAACATACTTTCCAAAGCAATCCAATACTTGCATGGTGATGCAATTAGCCAAACATTAAGATCAGGCAAAAGTGTGAAATATCTTTGCATTTCTTGTTGATGAGTCCTTTGGGGCATTCCATACTTCTCTGCCAGTGTCTTCTCGCTGTGTTCCATAATGTATATCCTCTATTGCTGGTCATCTGTATTCTGTTAGTAAATTAACAAAGTATGTGTCACTAATATTGTTCACACTTCTTCTCACAAGTAGTGACCCTAACCAGTGCCATGTCAGGCGACAAACACATCAGAAGCAAGGATCTTGTGTCTGCTGCTGTGAATGCCACCTCTTGAGGGCAGCTGTTGTGTACCTCAGAGGAAGTAACTACTGTTCCACCGGCAATGATAAATTTCAGACAAGTGCCAGGCACTTCGTGTGACTTGGGTCTCATGGACAATTCGCCAGGAAGAACCATGAGGATAATTTTGTTGCCCCATCATACATGCTACAACAACCAGACCTATATTTCCAGCTCCTAGAACTTTCAGTTTCCACCTGTGGTATCAGTCATGACAACCTTTAGTTTGTTCTTACAATTGGAGCATTAGACTCCAACACTTCGGGGTTGTTGTCTGATATTGTGCATAACATGCTACAAGTGTGGAAATATGTGCACCTTACAGACAATGTGCTTCATCAAGTGTGTAAACTGACAGATCTTCAAATCCAACAAGTCTTGACAGATGAAATTATTGCTGACAAATGACCTTCTGTATTCTGGCATCATTTCTGGCCACTAATGTCTGAATCTGAAGTATTAGAGGCAATACTGAAACAACTGTCAGTTAATCAGTTGCCTCTTGTTGTCAAAAGTGCTTAGGTTTCCAGTCACACTTCAAATTTGTAATTGCAGTTGCCCACTGCTGATCAAATATATAATATATTGTTACATGATAACACAATTTGTGCTCCACAAACTGGAAATGGCATCACAAATTTATTACAGGGGGCATTGCTAGAGGGGAGGAGCATTCTGTGACTTCAGCACTCTCCAGTGACAATCTCAGCAAGGTCCAGTAAGCCCCAGCAGTCCATTGCTTGCCAGAGGATGAATCACTCATTGTGACATCAGAAAGTACTTAAGACAGTGTTGGTATCATTCCCACTTTGGATGGCTGGCTGGAAAATGTATCCATCAATGCAACTACCCAAACAAGAACAGCATTTCATGCATAGACATGACTGACTGCTGTGATGTAATATGCCTACACCCTACCATGACAAGAAATTATGTATTAGCTAATGTCAACAATGTGAACACTCATTTGCAAGAAGATGGATTTTTTGCACTGTTAACAGTTTTATTACTCGACACTGCTGGTACATCCAGCATTCTACCAGTGAAATTTGAAGACCAATCTTCCATTGCCTTCTGGCTCACCACTGACTCCCGACAGTTACCCTGTTCCACACAACCAGTATTTTGCAGCTGCATAATGAAGTGCTCAGCTGTTGAGCATTCTCGATTTCCAAAAAGCATATAACTAGATTCGGGATACTGTAAAGACAGCAGTGATCACACCATTTGGCCTCTCTGAAACGTCAGAATGCCATTTTGTCTTAAAAAAGCAGCCAAACATGGCAGTGTTTCATCGATGAAGGGCTTTGTGGCCAACCCTTCTGTTTTGCTTATCTGGAAGACGTGTTGTTTCTCAAATTCCACTGTGGAACATGACAAACATCTACATATTATTTCTGATAGACTTTCACATTACATGTTGAAAACTAACAAAGGAAAATATGTGCTCGTGCAGGAAGAGGTGGACTTTGTTGGACATAATGTTACCTCTTGCACATACAGCCCTTACAAAATAAGAGGGACTTGATTCAGACTGAGTTTCCTCCAGAGAACGTCCCTCGTCAACTCTAGCTTAAGGGATGTAGTGATTCTAGCGCATCCTATTCCCTTCGTGCCTGTACCTATTGTAGTTGATGCAAGCCAAACAACAACAGCAATTAATTAGTACATAGCAGCCACTTGTATTATTTTCCAGAAAATTGTTGGAGTCACAATCAGAATGAAGCACCTATGACAGAGAACTTATTGGTTAAATATTCATTATTTCATTCTATTTTTTAAAGAACTCTCTTGGACTGTACTGTGTCACCATTATATCACTCAAAATAGGAGACAGTTTTAACTTGAGTATAATAACTTTTCATAAGTCTTCATAACATACCCAAAACCACACAGATGTTTTCTTGCAACAAATGCTATCTGTCTTACACAATCATATTTTGATATTAACAAATATTTGTTACGCCATTTGTCTCTACTTATTACTACATTATTTTAATTACAATTAGCTGTCTATTGAGGTGCAGTCACAGAAAGTAACTAATGCAGACGGAATGTCTAACAAGTGACTGATAGCTGCTATGCTCCACAATACTTAGACCCATGTTGTTGTTGTTGTTGTTGTTGTGGTCATCAGTCGTGAGACTGGTTTGATGCAGCTCCCCATGCTACTCTATCCTGTGCAAGCTTCTTCATCTCCCAGTACCTACTGCAGCCAACATCCTTCTGAATCTGCTTAGTGTATTCATCTCTTGGTCTCCTTCTATGATTTTTACCCTCCACGCTGCCCTCCAATACTAAATTGATGATCCCTTGATGCCTCAGAACGTGCCCTACCAACTGATCCCTTCTTCTAGTCAAGTTGTGCCACAAACTTCTCTTCTCCCCAATCCTATTCAACACCTCCTCATTAGTTATGTGATCTACCCATGTAATCTTCAGCATTCCTCTGTATCACCACATTTCAAAAGCTTCTATTCTCTTCTTGTCTAAACTATTTATCGTCCATGTTTCACTTCCATACATGGCTACACTCCATACAAATACTTTCAGAAATGACTTCCTGACACTTCAATCAGTACTCAATGTTAACAAATTTCTCTTCTTCAGAAACGCTTTCCTGGCCATTGCCAGTCTACATTTTATATCCTCTCTACTTCGACCATCACCAGTTATTTTGCTCCCCAAATAGCAAAACTCCTTTACTACTTTAAGTGTCTCATTTCCTAATCTAATTCCAACAGCATAACCCGACTTAATTCAACTACATTCCATTATCCTCATTTTGCTTTTGTTGATGTTCATCTTATACCCTCCTTTCGAGAAACTGTCCATTTTGTTCAACTGCTTTTCCAAGTCCTTTGCTGTCTCTGACACAATTACAATGTCATCGGCGAAGCTCAAAGTTTTTATTTCTTCTCCATGGATTTTAATACCTACTCTGAACTTTTCTTTCGTTTCTTTTACTGCTTGCTCAATATACAGATTGAATAGCATCAGAGAGAGGCTACAACCCTGTCTCACTCCCTTCCCAACCACTGCTTCCCTTTCATGTCCCTCGACTCTTGTAACTGCCATCTGGTTTCTGTACAAATTGTAAATAGTGTTTCGCTCCCTGTATTTTACCCCTGCCACCTTCAGAATTTGAAAGAGAGTATTCCAGTCAACATTGTCAAAAGCTTTCTCTAAGTCTACAAATGCTAGAAACGTAGGTTTGCCTTTCCTTAATCTTTCTTCTAAGATTTCTACGGAATCCAAACTGATCTTCCCTGAGGTTGGCTTCTACCAGTTTTTCCATTTGTCTGTAAAGAATTCGCGTTAGTATTTTGCAGCTGTGACTTATTAAACTGATAGTTCAGTAATTTTCACATCTGTCAACACCTGCTTTCTTTGGGATTGGAATTATTATATTCTTCTTGAAGTCTGAGGGAATTTCGCCTGTCTCATACGTCTTGCTCACCAGATGGTAAAGTTTTGTCTGGACTGGCTCTCCCAAGTCTGTCAGTAGTTCTAATGGAATGTTGTCTACTCCCGGGGCCTTGTTTCGACATAGGTCTTTCACTGCTCTGTCAAACTCTTCACGCAGTGTCATATCTCCAATTTCATCTTCATCTACCTCCTCTTCCATTTCTATAATATTGTCCTCAAGAACATCGCCCTTGTGTAGACCCTCTATATACTCCTTCCACCTTTCTGCTTTCCCTTCTTTGCTTAGAACTGGGTTTCCATCTGAGCTCTTGATATTCATGCAAGTGGTTCTCTTTTCTCCAAAGGTCTCTTTAATTTTCCTATAGGCAGTATCTATCTTACCCATCATGAAATAAGCCTCTACATCCTTACATTTGTCCTCTAGCTACCCCCGCTTAGCCATTTTGCACTTCCTGTCGATCTCATTTTTGAGACATTTGTATTCCTTTTTGCCTGCTTCACTTGTTGCATTTTTTTATTTTCTCCTTTCATCAATTAAATTCAGTATCTCTTCTGTTACCCAAGGATTTCTACTAGCCCTCGTCTTTTTACCTAAATGATCCTCTGCTGCCTTCACTATTTCATTCCTCAAAGCTACCCATTCTTCTCCTACTGTATTTCTTTCCACCATTCCTATCAATTGTTCCCTTATGCTCTCCCTGAAACTCTGTACAACCTCTGGTTCTTTCATTTTATCCCGGTCCCATCTCCTTCAATTCCCACCTTTTTGCAGTTTCTTCAGTTTTAATCTACAGTTCATAACCAATAGATTGTGGTCAGAGTCCACATCTGCCCCTGGAAATGTCTTACAATTTAAAATGTGGTTCCCAGTCTTACCATTATATAATTTATCTGAAACCTGTCAGTATCTCCAGGGTTCTTCCATGTATACAACCTTCTTTCATGATTCTTGAACCAAGTGTTAGCTGTGATTAAGTTACGCTCTGTGCAAAATTCTACCAGACGGCTTCCTCTTTCATTTCTTAGCCCCAATCCATATTCACCTACTACGTTTCCTTCTCTTCATTTTCCTGCTGTCGAATTCCAGTCACCCATGGCTATTAAATTTTCATCTCCCTTCAATACCTAAATAATTTATTTTATCTGATCATACATTTCATCAACTTCTTCATCATCTGCAGAGCTAGTTCGCATATAAACTTGTACTACTGTAGCAGACGTGGGCTTCGTGTCTATCTTGGCCACAATAATGCGTTCATTATGCTGTTTGTAGTAGCTTATCCGCACTCCTATTTTTTTATTCATTATTAAACCTACTCCTGCATTACCCCTATTTGATTTTGTATTTATAACCCTGTAATCACCTGACCAAAAGTCTTGTTCCTCCTGCCACCGAACTTCACTAATTCCTACTATATCTAACTTTAACCTATCCATTTCCCTTTTTAAATTTTCTAACCTACCTGCCCGATTAAGGGATCTGACATTCCACACTCCGATCCGTAGAATGCCAGTTTTCTTTCTCCTGATAACGATGTCCTCTTGAGCTGTCCCCGCCCGGAGATCCGAATGGAGGACTATTTTACCTCCGGAATATTTTACCCAAGAGGACACCATCATCATTTAATCATACAGTAAAGCTGCATGGCCTCGGGAAAAATTACGACTGTAGTTTCCCCTTGCATTCAGCTGTTCGCAGTACCAAAACAGCAAGGCCATTTCGGTTGGTGTTACAGGGCCAGATCAGTCAATCATCCAGACTGTTGCCCCCGCAACTACCGAAAAGGCTGCTGCCCCTCTTCAGCAACCACACGTTTGTCTGGCCTCTCAACAGGTACCCTTCCGTTGTGGTTGCACGCACGGTACGGCTATCTGTATCGCTGAGGCATGCAAGCCTCCCCACCAAAGGCAAGGACCATGGTTCATGGGGGGGGGGGGGGGGGGACTTAGACCACTCTATAGCATGTTGGGCATGTTCAGGGATAAGTGAGTGGTGTTGACACACTGTTGTTCCCAGGACAAATGCTGTTAACAGTTACAAATAACTTTTATTGATTCTGATACATTATGTAGTGGGGTAGGCATGCCTCTCCTTGTTGACCCTGACTGGGGCTCATGAATGGGTGGTGACTTCCACTTGGTGCTGCTGAGCTCGTGCTTCATGCTGCTGAGTCTGGCAGCCTTTGTAGGCCACGGCCTTTTATGTTAGCGATGCTTCTTGTTGTACTGTAATGGTGTCCCAGTAGGGAGATGGCCCTTATGCCTTGTATGCAGCTGTGGCATCAGCCTGTGAAGTCTACTGTGTGCAATGTGCAACCCCCTCTTGTCTGAGAGAAGCTGGCAGGTAGCTGGCAGCGTTGCACCAATTCCCATTAGAAACCCAATGTCAGTGACAGCAGGCATGGAAAGCAGGATGATCACACAAAGACCTGTGAAGGACTTAATGCAGACAACAGGCACAGCTCGATTTCGAACCCTTGGCGGCATCTGGCAGAGCCCAGTCATCTCACTGGCCAGCAGTGCCCTGGCATCGAGGTGGTACTGTTTACTTCCAGCATTGGCTACTGATTCCTGCCTTAAAATCCGGACTTATTTATATGACTCTAGTGTCCACTTGTTTCACTAAAACCCAGTGCTTATTCATGATACCATAACAAGAGGCTTGCCCTGGTGTGGTCATCACTCCCCTTACTGTGTGGTTACTCAGCTATCCTCACTGTGCAGTCAGCTGGCATGTCCATATTTTTGATCAATATGTCATACTGGCTGCTATCGACTCATGGCTATTAACACAATGCCCTGTGGCACTCTCATGTTAGCTTTCTCTTGCTTTTGTTAAAACCAATAATGTTCTGAACAAAGGCTGGGTCACGGCACTACATTGCCCTTCTGTGTTGGAGAAGACCCAGTCCCTGGGGACTTACCCTGGCCCAGTTCTATGCTTAATCCATGAAACTAGTACCCAATACTAACTCTGCTATTCTTAACTACAATGCAAATTACTGTGCTAAACCCAGATTTCATAAATCTGTCTTTCATCTCTCACTCAGGGTATCCCATTTGAAGAAACCTGGACGCACTCCTTTTATGAATATATGAGAGCTAGGCAGAACAAAATCAGAGTTGCCATGGTGCTAGGAGCTGCGATGCTCAAGGTCTCAGTTACCTGTTGTGTACAATACACGTATTGTTCTACATGCTGCAACAATTGCGCTGTAGTGATCCACCTGCCCTATACTGCTATCATCCTGCTTAATGAATTCCCTAGATTGCCAGCAAGGAAAGCAAGGTTTTTTTTGGACGTTATCTCTAGAGGTTGGCCTGGCCAGTACGGCTGTGGCTATGTGACATTTAGTAGAGTAACTCCATACAGTAGCTGCAAAATGAGATGAGGCTCCTGTAACATCACATATAGTCATGTTGATCAACAGTCGACTACCTTACAATTCTAAATATACAGCCCCCATGAGTTTCCCTTGCTCATAGCAACTAGCGGTCACCACTATATCATTGTACAGTGGGTATATCCAATGTAAACTGGCTTCTAAAATGTGGTTCCGGTTTGATCAGATCTTTTTGGCAAGGACATTCCGGTGTTTTATCCCTGAAGAGTTGCATGATGCATGTGCTCCTACATGTCACAGTTCAGCTCACCCTCACTCATCATCGCTTGTTGATACCTATCTTCCATTAATGGCAGCATCTTCTCTTCTCTTACTTGCATAAATTTCCCAACTTCTTCTAACTTTACTGGATAAGTATGCACCACCAAACCTAGCAGCCTTATTCTTCAGCCTTTCTGATGTATGGCAACTTGAGGACAGTGACCAATATCACCTCCCCTCCCCCAAGCAGCCTGCCATCTCTGAACAGCATGTCTCAATTCACTTACGAGAAGACCTTCTCTAACACAAGCATGTAACTTTATCCAAAACGGCATTAGTACCCAAAAGAAAAATATGCAGAAATTGCAAAAATCACACAAGATACCAATTAATTACTTGACCTCAATAGATAATGAGATTGAGGTTTCTGAACCTCTCTATCCTGTCATTCATCTGTCCACTTCTTCCTTTACTTCTCTCTCCTCACTTTTATCAGTACTGCTTATGGAATTGCTTCTGGCTCACCCTTGTATAGTCATAGATGCCTAACATGCACAATTATTGTTATCTTCATCGGCAGCTGCAGCTTCACATTTACCGGTGATGTAGTTTCAATTACTTGGTTCAGTCCCTGGTACTGTTTTACAGACTTCTTTGCCTTTCCCTTGATGGGGTCATCCATTGAGCCAGTTTATATTAAGGTAACGATTTCACTCACTTGATCACCTCTTCCTGCATCTCCCACACATTGTATTTGCTCACTGAACACCTCTGTACTTTCCTTAGCGTTTTAGCAAACTCCCACACTGCCTTTCCTTTCCTTCCACCTTTCTGTTTAATAATACCGAATGGTGATGGCTTCTTTTTTCCCAACCACCATGAGTGGCAACAGCTGTATACTAGTGTGTACTTTGGAGTTGTGTGCACTCATCATGAAGGATAGGTACATATCTCAGTCTGAATGGTATGAGCTCAATTAATAACTAAGCATCTTCCCAATTGTTCGGTGCTCTCATTCCATTCTTTCATCAGCTTGTGGATGAAGTCGACTGGTTCTCAGTTGTTTCACGTTTAGCAATGGACAAAACTCGTTCATCATGTCTGACATGAAGTTCATCACTTGCTACACAATTATTGTCTAAAGGTGCCCAGACTTCAGTATCCACCTATTGATCAACACTTTTTCGATCATCACTGCCTTTCGGTCTGGCATCGGTACCATATTGATGTAACAAGAAAAATTGACTATTACAATCAACATAAAATGACTACCTATTGATGTTCGGTTGAATGGGTATAACACGCCCGCCCCAGTGAAACTCAACAGTTCCATTGCTTCTTACAGCCTCTGTAACAGTACTAGCTTCTAACTCAAATTTCCTCACTGCACACAATCCAAACAATACCTGACGTATCGATCAATGCCATCTTTCTTTCCCTTCCACCAGTACTTTCCAGTCACTCTGTGATTCGTCTCCTGGTATCCCCCACGGCCCTATAAAATGTGATCAAGCATCACACATAACACTTCTAGTTACAGCTTGGCTGCCACTGCTATAAGTGGTCCTAATCTCGTCTCTCTACATAATAATCTGTTTTGTATGTTAAACCACTGTTGCTCACCATACTGCTCACACTCTTCGTCGGTGCTCTGCACTGCTTGCCATTCCCCATGATCGTTACCTAGTACCTGTGTTACAGTTATTTGCTGATTTGTCCGTCTGCACTTTCTTCCTTGGTTTGTGGGTTACTTCAGACTCAAATCCTCTAAGATTATTTGCTGATTTGTCCGTCTGCACTTTCTTCCTTGGTTTGTGGGTTACTTCAGACTCAAATCCTCTAAGATTCAATGCTCACCTTGTCAGTTGGCTGGGTGGGTTCTTCAAACCTAGTAACTACTTCAGAGCAGTGAGGTCCATCACTATCTTGAACTTACTTGCTTACAGGTAACACCAGAAGTATGTCGCTCCACACATCAAGCTAATTATTACCCCCTCTCTGCTTAGAACAATTCTTTTCCACCACGTTTAATGCACAGAGAAATTCATGACTTCACCTGCCAGCAAACACTTGCTAAACATTTGCATCTGGCTGTATCAGAAAACAGATGAAGATGGATGCTCTGGACTGAGAGCTACTCTACTACTAGCTCTACCAGTGGTCCATCTTCTTCGTATAGTCAGGATGACTGGTCTCCTTAGAAGATATAACTCGAATGAAATGCAAGTAAAGAATGATAACGAGGCAAGGTGAATTCACAGTTTTATCTCGGTTTCCAAAGAATGTCAAAATTCCCAGGCCCGCATGCTAAGAATCCATTACCGCTGATAGCCCAAAGCCTGCAGCTACTAAGAGAAGTGGAAGAGACTGTTGCAACTGCCTCCAGCTGGCACCTGTTGCACATGGTGGAGAGAACTATCAACGAAGTAATCAAGATGAAACAAGAAGTGGCTGCTTGTCGTTAGCTGCCATCTTATGGATTTTAATTAATGAATTAGTGACTAAAGCAATCAAAAGAAAATTTGGATACGGTGACTCCTTTACCAGAGCATATTACTGACAGTTCTCCTGGCTCAGTCCCACGAAAGTAAACATGTAAAATTTTACTATACAGTTTCAATGAAACTAAAATACATTAACATACCAAAATGCAAGTTAGATGACTACAATCATTAATTTTATTAATTATATGGCACTATTATCCAAGGGAAACCTCTTGATATTTGATGTGCTCCAAAGGGAACTCGTTAAACCCTGATGGTAGCTAATACTGTGGGGAGGAATGCAGCGACGACATACGTACATTTGGAGCACAACATTGTATGGTAGCGAAACATGAGGGACTGTGGGAAAATCGGAACAGAAGAGAATCGAAGCATTTGAGATGTGTTGCTATGGACACATGTTGAAAATTAGATACACTGATCAGGTGAGGAAGGAGGAGGTTCTGCGCAGAATTGGAGAGGAAAGGAATATGTGGAAAATAAATATGATGATGGTATCTGTTCTTTCGGTTAAGGCTCACTGGCCATTTGACCATCTACTGTGAGGATGCACACACATTACCCGAACTCTTACGGGAATCGGTAAAGCAACGAGTAATTAGTGTAATGGGCAGCGGCACTACGAATATAGGGCGGGACAATAAGTTGGGAACGTGGGTCTCACGGGAGGCGAGCCAGAGATTAGTCCCTGCAGTCGCACTATCCTCTGTGTCCTCAGTGGCTCAGAGCATCTGCCATGTAAACAGGAGATCCTGGGATCGAGTCACGGCTGAGGCACACATTTTCAATTGTTCCCATTGATGTATATCAACTCCCGTATGCAGCTAAGGGTATTCATTTCATTGTACTGATTTAATTGTAATTTCATATGTGGAAAACACTGACAAGAAGTAGTGACCTGACTGTAGGACATCTGTTAACACATCAGGGAATAACTTCAATGGTACTAGAGGGAGATGTAGAGTGTAAACACCGTATAGGAAGACAGAGATTGGAGTACATCCAGCAAATAACTGAAGACGTAGATTGCTACTCTGGGATGAAGAGGTTGGCACAGGAGAGGAATTTGTGGTGGACTACATCAAACGAGTCACAAGACTGATGACTCAAAAAAGTGGTCTTCCGAAGACAGGCTGACTGTCACTCTATTGGACGTACTTCCTTTGTCATCAAATCAGCCTGCTCTAGACTGATGAGGTTCTGGATGACAAACCATTCTGGCGGTAAGGAGTTAAAGGTAGATGAGCAACTGGAGGTTGGGGCACATTTTTGTACCTGAGAAGGGAAATGTCACGTGCATGTGCATGAACCAGCTGTTGTCATTGGCATGGAACACTTCAGTTACACCAGTTTAATCCAGCTTCTTCGGCTGAGGAAGTAAATGAAGGCAGCAGTGGAGTTGGATTCTCCAATCTTCATTGAGTAAGAAAAATGCTGTCTGCAACTGTAAATCTCTTATTCAAATCGCATCCGTACCCACAAGTACGTTATCCACGCCCAAATCTGCAGATGTAAAAATTTTGTAAACCACTTTAAACCTCCAGCGGCCAATCATCATTACATAATAGTACAATGTAGCCAGCACATCCTTGATGGTTTCGTCGAAATTTCTCACAATGGTAGTCAAGGGATTTTGGGGTTTCAGCAAAAATATCACCATGTACAACTTCTCAAAGTATAAAACTCTTTACTGACGATATTGATGCATTAGTTTTTTGCCAAAGCGACTTCATTATTTGTGATAGCATCAAGAATTTTGACAGTTCAGTTAGTGTTAAAAAAATACTATTTTTCCAGTGTCACACCCCTCTTTCAAAATATTTAGAGTCCCATCTTGAGAATATACTGCTTTACACTAAAGCAAGCCACTATATCTTTGATTTTCACCTTGGCATCAAACATAGCCAAATTTCTGTCAAATCGTCGTTTTCAATTTTGAGTCCGGCATTAGTGCCACCCTGCTTCAGCTTACTCTTACACCTTAAATTTGTGTCCACTATAACATACTCGTGTGCAAAACTTAAGGGCGAAATTAGTTTTGACATTGTCCTTGCATAAAGTTAAGCACCGGCATGCCGGTAAGGAACGTTAGAGCATAGAGGGCTGTGAAGAAGACGTCAGCCAATAGCACGCTGACCGACCCCTCTCTAGGACGACAACGAGGCAGCAGAGACCTCTAAGCGAAGAGAACATAAACACCGCACTGCCTGGCCGCCCACTTCCAGAGCGGCATCAAGAATAGGCACTTGTATAGCAGCGACTTAGGAACTGTATTACTTCTCATGTATTACGAATTGTACGTACTGAAGAGATTGCTTATGTTGCATGTTGCCCTTTGCTTGCGGCACATCATTGTAAATTTCTTAAAGTTAGGTATTGCCATTTATTTTCTCTAAATAAAATTCATTAATAGATTTGCTTGAATTGTTGTCTAGCGATCTGAGAAAGCAGATTTACTAGGCACCCCATGTTTGACGAGTATGCAGGATATAACACACAATGTGTCAGTGCGAAGTAACATAGCTACAAGGGTTGAATGAAAAGTAATGCCTTCACCTTCATTAATTGGGTTTGGATGGGAATATTTTAATAAATCTAACGCAGGAATAATCCTTAGAATGTGATCTTTAATAACCAATATTCACTTTTCCACATAATCACCAGCCAATAGGATACATTTCTGCCAACAATGAACAAGTTTTCTGAAGCTGTCACGGAAGAAGTCGACACACTGTTTCCGCAACCACAGTCTTACAGTTCCCTCAACATCTTCATCAGAAGCATAATGATGTCCCTGCCAATCATCTTTCATTATCAGGAACAGAAGAAAGTCAGACGCTGCTAAATCTGGACTTTATGGAGGATGACATACGATGATGAGATTCGGTCTCTGAAGTTCTGCTGTGGTGGCACATGAAGTGTGTGGTTTGGCATTGTCATGCTGCAGGAAAACATTTCCCTTTCCCTTTCGAACCCTTGTTAGCCGTCGTTTCAGAGATCGTGGAGTTGTGATATAATGCTCTGAATTTATTGTTGTTCCACGATCAAAGAAATCAACATGGATAACACCATCTGTGTCCCAGAACACTGTGGCCATGAATTTTCCAGCTGAGGGCTGCGTTTTGAATTTCTTTTTCTGGGGCGAGTCTTTGTGTCGATATTCCATAGACTGACATTTCATTCTCTGATGAATCTCCTTTGGGGTGACACCTTCTCCTGTCAAGAATTCAATGATTGCACGTTGCTTAAATCACATTGACCGACCGTCTGCGCAGGGTTCCATACTTTACACTGTGACAACACAACCGTTCAATGCTGAGTCTTCCCACCCATGGGGGTGAAAGCTATATGGGCGAAGAAGCAACAAGCCACGTAGATCCATTCCAGACCACTAGAGGTGCTAGGGGTCAAATGAAGCTGGAATTGACCAATGAGAGCTGTCTAAACTCCAATGGTGGTGGTTTGGAAATATTCCATCATCTTGCCCTGCACTGAAGTCTGTGGTCCTCGGTTACAGTCGTCTATGTATTTGTTTTATATTTATTTACCACTCATCTTCATTATAAACAGATTTTTTACTTTAAATTCATAAAGTTCACCGTGGAATTGAAGAGATTTCCTGCTTAAAAATGTCCACAATTAATTGTAAGGTAAGACATTTAATTTTTCATTAAATAAACTCGTAGCCTATAAATTAAATGTATTCTCTTCTATCGTGAATTAAGCAGTGTGGTTTCCGTTTCTTTATTTAAATAACTTTGATATGTCTGTAGTAGTTTTATTTAATCAAGACTTTTATGTTTTTTTTCAGAATATTCAACACAACAGATTGACGTCGAAATACTCCTGCAAGTTTCCCGGCTGTTCACCTGGCTATTACGGGGGTTCAATGGAGGAAATTTGCAACAAGCATTTCTACAGGTTTCCAAAACAACATCAAGAGTTGCTTCTAAAGTGGAAGAGTGTTTGTAAATTGTCACCAGATGTGAACTGTGCTTCTTATTTTGTTTGTGAAGATCATTTTTTCGAAGAAGATTTTATGAATAAAAGTGGGCATAGGCCAAACAGGGGTGTGTTTCCAAAACATGTGACAGGTGTTCCTCGTGAAAAATGGTTTAAAGCTTTATAACAGTTAAAAGAAAAAAAATTTTGTGTGCTTGAGAAATAAATAAAAAGTAAGTTTTGTTTTCATTTCACTGTTTTTATCCACCATTCCTGCTTTTGGTACTTGATATTGATGTTTGCTTTTTTGTGTTGAAGCATTTACAGTAGTAAGATGTAGGAACCTTTTTAAGAAATTAATGGTCAGTAGCGCAAGTTTGCTGAGCAGTTACTCAGAACTTACTAGTCCTGAAACATAGTTGTAACAAATTTTAGAATTCTTCATTAATTAATACTGTGATAAATATTTCTTAATTGAACCTCTTTAACTGCTGCTTATTCTCTTAATAATAGGCTTTTTTTTCTCCATTGATCCAGCAGCTTGTACGAGGTAAAAATTATGACATTATTCAGGAATATTTGTAGTCTAGTTTAGCTGCTACAATGTTATTTTTCTTTTGCTTCAATTATTTACAATACAAACTTGTTTCGACTTACTGTGTTTCGAGTGTTGCATCTAGGCTGGAGCTTTTTTACATGTTGATAGGTAACAATATAAGCACGTCAATTTAAAAATGTATTTTTGACGTTTGCGCCTGACAGTCGCTGCTCCTATCATGTTTTCCTGTCTGTCAGACACAAACGTCAAAAGTAGACTGAAAATATTAGTGAATAGGTTTCTCTCTGTTGTAGTACAGTGTGCTATAGCTGAGTTTCAATTATTTTATTATGATGCCAGCCAAAATAATTACATAGCACGCCCAGAAAAATAAGCTAATAGAATTAAAAGAAAAATAAAAACCTACAACGTAAGTAAATTGGGGGGGGGGGGGGGGGGGATGCAACCTGCAATTTCTCATATTTTAGTTCATCTCCATACCACTTGAGGCACTGCTGTCGGTCTGTGTTTCCCACTTTTAACACGGGAGTTGTGGAGTTGCGTTCCTCTTTTTTCTTGTTTTGTGTTCCCGCCAACTGGAGCTGTAGAGAAGAGGATACGGAACAAGCAAGTATCTGCCACATATCAATGCTGCCAACTGTTGAAGAGTTAGGAAGGTGGAGGCATTACTTTTCAGTCAACCCTTGTAGATAACACTTGCACCACACATAGAAGGCAGTGCAACAGTGTAGTACAGAACATTACTGAAATAAACACCCAATGAGATGAACAGAATTGACACTTATTTTCAAAGACAATAATTACGCTGAAGTCACCTCAATTTGTGAAGATCTCCTGGACATTTGCCTACAAAAGGCGAAACACAGTATGCGTGAGAACTACGGACAGCAATGCATGTTCTGCAACTTGCTCACATGCCAGCCACAAGCTGGTAAGGAGTTCTTGAGGTAGGGCTCTCCACTCTCCACCAGGATGGTTGACAGGTGTTGGATGGTCGTTAGTGCATGTGGGCGTGCTACAATACGTCTCCCTAGCGGCATATCACATGTCCTAAGGGGACTGAAATCGGGGGAATGGGCAGGCCAGTGCATTCGCCGAATATCCTCTCATTCCAAGAGCTCCTCCATGTTTGCTGTTCGATGTCATTGTGCAATGTCATCCATAAATCCAGATCTACTAAGGAGATTGCCTACACTACGCTTGTTCGTCCTCTTTTAGCATATTGCTGGTCGTAGGTTGTGTTCCAAAAATGAACAGCATAGAGACAGAAGTGATGACACTTTCTGCAGGACCTGACCATCGTCTTGCAAGACAATGTTCAAGCATGTACAGTGCAAGCTGTTACTAATTTGTTTGACTGATGGAGCTCCTAAGTGCTATATCACAAAAAATGGTTCATAAATTGGTTCAAATGGCTCTGAGCACTATGGGACTTAACATCGAGGTCATCAGTCCCCTAGACTTAGAACTACACTCCTGGAAATGGAAAAAAGAACACATTGACACCGGTGTGTCAGACCCACCATACTTGCTCCGGACACTGCGAGAGGGCTGTACAAGCAATGATCACACGCACGGCACAGCGGACACACCAGGAGCCGCGGTGTTGGCCGTCGAATGGCGCTAGCTGCGCAGCATTTGTGCACCGCCGCCGTCAGTGTCAGCCAGTTTGCCGTGGCATACGGAGCTCCATCGCAGTCTTTAACACTGGTAGCATGCCGCGACAGCGTGGACGTGAACCGTATGTGCAGTTGACGGACTTTGAGCGAGGGCGCATAGTGGGCATGCGGGAGGCCGGCTGGACGTACCGCCGAATTGCTCAACACGTGGGGCGTGAGGTCTCCACAGTACATCGATGTTGTCGCCAGTGGTCGGCGGAAGGTGCACGTGCCCGTCGACCTGGGACCGGACCGCAGCGACGCACGGATGCACGCCAAGACCGTAGGATCCTACGCAGTGCCGTAGGGGACCGCACCGCCACTTCCCAGCAAATTAGGGACACTGTTGCTCCTGGGGTATCGGCGAGGACCATTCGCAACCGTCTCCATGAAGCTGGGCTACGGTCCCGCACACCGTTAGGCCGTCTTCCGCTCACGCCCCAACATCGTGCAGCCCGCCTCCAGTGGTGTCGCGACAGGCGTGAATGGAGGGACGAATGGAGACGTGTCGTCTTCAGCGATGAGAGTCGCTTCTGCCTTGGTGCCAATGATGGTCGTATGCGTGTTTGGCGCCGTGCAGGTGAGCGCCACAATCAGGACTGCATACGACCGAGGCACGCAGGGCCAACACCCGGCATCATGGTGTGGGGAGCGATCTCCTACACTGGCTGTACACCACTGGTGATCGTCGAGGGGACACTGAATAGTGCACGGTACATCCAAACCGTCATCGAACCCATCGTTCTACCATTCCTAGACCGGCAAGGGAACTTGCTGTTCCAACAGGACAATGCACGTCCGCATGTATCCCGTGCCACCCAACGTGCTCTAGAAGGTGTAAGTCAACTACCCTGGCCAGCAAGATCTCCGGATCTGTCCCCCATTGAGCATGTTTGGGACTGGATGAAGCGTTGTCTCACGCGGTCTGCACGTCCAGCACGAACACTGGTCCAACTGAGGCGCCAGGTGGAAATGGCATGGCAAGCCGTTCCACAGGACTACATCCAGCATCTCTACGATCGTCTCCATGGGAGAATAGCAGACTGCATTGCTGCGAAAGGTGGATATACACTGTACTAGTGCCGACATTGTGCATGCTCTGTTGCCTGTGTCTATGTGCCTGTGGTTCTGTCAGTGTGATCATGTGATGTATCTGACCCCAGGAATGTGTCAATAAAGTTTCCCCTTCCTGGGACAATGAATTCACGGTGTTCTTATTTCAATTTCCAGGAGTGTACTTAAGCCTAACTAACCTAAGGACATCACACACATCCATGCCCGAGGCAGGATTCGAACCTGCGAACGTAGCGGTCGCGCGGTTCCACACTGAATGCTATACCACCTACTGCACTCCCCTGACTTAAGCCCTCGTGTGTTCAACTCGATTTCTAAACTGAAGGAAACGCTTCACGGCATTCGCTTCAGAACTGCTACAAATTCGTCAGGCAATAGGCCGCATTGCTCGAATTGTTAACACAACTGGCACTGCTAGAGTATTCTACGGCTTCCACATCACTGGCAACGGGCTATACACAATGCTGGTGACTACTTTGTAGGTCAGTAAAAATTTGAAACACGTATCTGTTTTGTACTAGTTGTAAATAAATAGTTGCCACTATTAAAGTTCCAACCCTCGTAGATGTAGACGAAAATGAAGTCAGAGACGAATACCCGAGTGCACACCTAAAAAGACAAACAGGGGGATACATTACAGTGTCACAGTAAAGTTGACTGCTAAGTGTACCATGTTCAAAAATTTGGACGTCAGTATGCACATGGAACATTATGCTTCTCCACACCATAACGCCTGGACTACAAAACGATCATGTCTGGCATGATTGGACGTACCTATAGACGCTGAAAGCCAGGAAAACGCAATGCACCCAGGACCATTGTCGAACATGATCGTTTTTTATGGTCCAGGTGTTATGGTGTGAGGAGGCATAATGCTGCATGGGTGTACTGACCTCTAAATCTTTGAACACAGTACAGTCACCAGTCAATGTCGTTGTGAGACTGTACTCCTTCCCCATTTTCGTCTTTGTAGGGGTGCATTCAGCGCTGACTTCATCTTTATGGCTGACAATGCGCGACTGCATTGAACAGTGCAGATGGATGAGCTCTTGGAAGCAGAGGATATTTGGCGAATGCACTGACCTGCCCGTTCCCTCAACTAAAATACCATCGAGCTGGTGTGGGATGCATTGGACAGAAGTACTGCAGCACGTTTACATGTACCAACGACCATTCAGCAATTGTCAACGGCACTGATGCAAGAATTTAACGCCCTACCACAAGAACTCCTTACGGGCATCGTGGCCAGCGTGAGAGCACGTGATAGAGCATGTGTTGTCGTCCGTGGTGATGACAAACTCTATTAAGAATCGCGTCCCATGAGTTGTAGGCTAATATCCAGGGGACCTTCATAAATAGCGGTTAGTTCAGTGTAATTATTGTCCTTTAATAAAAATGTCATTTCCATTCGTCTCATTCGTATCAAATTCCTTTTAGTTACGCTCTTTACTATATTGTAGCAGTTCCTTCTATCCATAGTTCGAGTTTCATCGAGCTATGTCACTTAGCATTGATACATCATGCGAAAGTTACTTTCGTCCTTAAGTTTTGCACCCCTGCGTATTATTAACCCACTCTCAATGAAGCGTTGCCGCGCGGGATTAGCCGAGCGGTCTGGGGCGCTGCAGTCGTGGACTGTGCGGCTGGTCCCAGCGGAGGTTCGAGTCCTCCCTCGGGCATGGGTGTGTGTGTTTGTCCTTAGGATAATTTAGGTTAAGCAGTGTGTAAGCTTAGACTGACGACCTTAGCGGTTAAGTCCCATAAGATTTCACACACATTTGAACATTCAGTGAAGTGTTAACTGAAGATGGCAGAAACTTCACAATTCGTACATCTCAGATAACCAGCTACCAGGTTTGTAATCCATTAGACAGTTTACAGACTGCACGAAAAATGAGGTCTCGACGGTATACTGTGAACAGATGGAGGCAAAGCGCCAGTAACTGAAAGGTAAGGATGGAAATGAACTTCCAGAGAGTATGAGACTCGCAAACATTCCAAAAATGCTTACAGACTGCCAGTTTTCAGCTATGACCAAGGTGCGATGCCACTTCATGGAATCACAATCTTTGATCGCATGTAATGCAAATAGATGAAAATTGTAATATTGAGATTGTCCTTTAACTTTTCACTACAAATCAGTTACTATTGTGGCAGATTTTTATCCGTGAAATGATTATAACTGCTGATATCCGCCAACTATACACTGACGGAAAAAATAGCAACACCAAAAAATGATTAATGTAGACTAATGAAATTTTGGGAATACATTTGCGTAGGTGACAAATTTAAGTGATTAACATTGCAAGATCACAGGTTAATATAAGTGTGAGATACGACATTGAAAATGTGAATTGCTGGTACAGTAATAACCGGTGTAACTGCCAGTACGCTGAACACAAGTATGCCAACGAGCCTGCATTGTGTTGTATAGAAGCCAGATGTCAATTTGTGGGATGGAGTTCCATGCCTGTTGGACAATACTCCGATGATGTCCCACATTTACTGGATTGGAGACATGTATGGTAACCGAGCAGGCAAGGCAACATGTCGACACTCTATACAGCATGTTGGGTTACAACAGCAGTATGTGGGCGAGCGATATCCTGTTGGAAAACACTCTCTGGAATGCTGTTCATGAATGGCAGCACAATAGGTCGAATCACCAGACTTTTACATTCAGAGTGCGTGGGATAGTCATGGGAGTGCTCCTGCTGTCATACGAAATCGCTCGCTAGACCATAGCTCCAGCTGGAGGTCCAGTGTGTTTAGCATAGACAAGCTGGATGCAGGTCCCCAACTGGCCTCCTCACACTGCCATCACTGAAGCAGAACCAGCTTTCCTCAGAAAACACAACAGACCCCCATGCTGTGCCCCAATGAGTTCTCACTTGACACCACTGAAGTTGCAAATGGTGGTGGTTTGAGGTCAGTGGACTAAACGCTAAGGGGCATCTGGCAGGTCATCTGAGCTGTCTTTGAAGCAACCGATTTGTAACAGTTCATTGGATCACTCTGGTGCCAACTGCTGCTCAGATTGCTGCCACAGATGCAGTACGATGCGACAGAGCCATATGTCAAAACACGATGGTCTTCCCTCTCAGTAAGACCACGTGGTCGTCTGTAGGCCATCTTCTTGCGACTGTACATTCTTGTGACCGTCACTGCCAGCAGTCGTGTGTAGTGGCTGCATTTCTACCAAGTGTTTCTGCAGCGTCGCAGAAGTAACATCCAGCTTCTCGTAGTCCTGTTACACGACCTCGTTCAAGCTGAGTGATTTGTTGATAATCGCGTCTTTGTCGCCTTAAAAGCATTCCTGATTAATATCAACTTACCACGTACAATCTCAAAGGTAACTAACGCTCACGACCATTACAATGTGTATTTAAAGTAAAACTGATTTGCATCCTCATATTGGCGCTACTAGAGCCACTTTAATGCTACTGGCGCGAAACTTGATTATATGTCATCTTTCATCTGTAGAAACACGCTTACCAATTCATGTTTATATCTTGCGATTTTTTTGCGTCAGTGTATACCTGGCAGACCTCTATCAATGGACACAGCTTGCGATGCATTTTAAGATTGTCGATAATCATCGGCGCTCCCACACACGCACTGGTGTCTGCTTTATGACAGGCCACCAGTTCAAGACAGCAGTCTTCCGGTAACTGGGGATTTGGTGCGGGGACAGGGTTGTATAACCTGGAAGATCCTAATTACAAATCTGACCGTAGGTGGCAAGTGTATAACCTCAGTTTTGCTTGAGGATTGGCTTTAAAACAACGCATTTACTGCTCTGGCAGCCCTATTTACAAGCCACTCTGCTCGCCCTGAATAGGGAAGGAGCTATAAAAGAAGTTCCAGCCATAGTCGGCCTTAGGCAAGTGGAAACTCGAGGAAAGGTGAAACAGCGTTCCGAGCTGTAAGGCTGGGAAACGAATACCTCCTGCCCTGCACTCTCCGACATGATCGTGCCTCAAGCGTCGAATTCATCCCCTGCTAAGACATGATTCGGACTTGTCTTCAGAACTGCAATGGTGTATCCCAGGCGTCGTGACAAATTAAGGGCGGAAGGGTGAAGTACAACTCTACCTAAATAAAAGTTGACTATAGATTCACTTAAATATGTGTATTTTGATAAAGACCTACTAATACATTAATGATGAAACTCACACAATTGAACAAAGTAAAAAGACACTCAAACAGTTGGAAAAACCGTCTGAGCACGACATAATTATTACTGGACTTAGAGACGTCGCTCGATCACTGAAGGAAAACCACACACATAAGAAGTCAGAGAACATGTCCAAAATAAAGAAATAAGACACGTAATTTAGGGCGAGAGAGGCAGAGACAGAGAGAGAGAAAGATGGATAGAGAGAGGTCTAATCTAATGACAGCACCTTCAGTAGAATGTCACAGAGATTACCCGAGTGGTGACAAGGAAGCGTCGTTCCGTTCGTCCAGATGCGATCGTAATTGCGAGTTGCCATCATATTTCCGGTCGATCTGATTGTCGCTACTAGTGTTAAATGTTTCTTCGACGAACTGGCAATCTTTTATCGACTTTCTGGTGCCTATAGCCCTCATGTCAGTTAAACTGCCTCAACATGGCACCTAAGTGATAGGACCATATGGTTTGTAAACTGTCTATACTGGTCACAGAAATGAGTCTTGACGGCAGAAGAGCTTGGGTCCCAGTGAGGCAGAGCTTTTTATGTGTGGTTTATTTAAAACTCTGGATATTGAAGAAAATGGTCGTCTGCACAGAGGGCATTACTTTCTATATCCAACCTAACTGTGCTCATCTGCATAATTTTGGGCAAACTGCTTAGTTACGTTAAGTTACCAGACAATGACTTTTTACAACGTTCGTATTTTCTGCTTTGGATCCTCTCTGGCGTATTCATGACTGTTCGTACTTTGTTCAAAGGGCTCTATTACATCGTAAAAATGTGAAACAATGTGTGCTATAAGCGTGAAAAATCTGGAAATATATGAATAAATGGTAAAAATGTGGAAAAACTGAAAACAAGAGTATTTACATATGTGTTTTGGGATGGTGATTGGTTTCAAATACCAGCACATTGGTTCTCTCTATAGACTCCCTCCTTGAGTAGTAATAGAGAAAGGTGAGCTTCAATCTTATTGGTCCAGGGAAAAGGGGTGGGAGGAGGGATGAATGGATGGGATGTGTAACCTGAAACTCAAGGTCATTTGTGTCTAGAAACGGTACATCGGAAGATCGTGGAGAGGGGGGGGGGGGGGGGAGCGAGTGGGAGAGGGGAAATGGGTGACCTTGGATATAAGTCGCACAATTGTATAACATGATACCGAAATTCCTAATTAGGTGCATGGGCAGGCCTGGTAGGAGAGAAGATAGGGGAGAACTTGAATATACATCATTCAACTGCCTCAGCTGCAAATTGATACCCTCTCTCAACGTCAATCGTAACTTGATACCGGAAGTGACGTCATTGAAGGTCAAGGTCGTCTCATACTGGCAGTTAATATCTACTGGAGACCCCAAACATGGGCCAAGTGCTGATAAAGCAGGGGTTCCCTGTTTTCCCAACCAGTGCGCTATGAACTGCTCTTTCTTTATGTCATATTTCACACCAGAATAGCCGGCCGGTATTACCGAGCGGTTCTAGGCGCTGCAGTCTGGAACCGCGCGACCGTTACGGTCGCAGGTTCGAATCCTGCCTCGGGCATGGATGTGTGTGATGTCCTTAGGTTAGTTAGGTTTAAGTAGTTCTAGGGGACTGATGACCTCAGATGTTAAGTTCCATAGTGCTCAGAGCCATTTGAACCATTTGAACACCAGAGTTGATTTTCAGTAAGAAAGATTGATCTCGTTGTATTATTAGGAAAAGAACGAGCAATCTGTTCAGACGCCTTTCCTCTGAAAGTAAAACATGTGTATGTGTGTTCTACAATGGTCGACAACTCATACACAATATTTTGGAAATATGATCTGCAACACAATTAAAGGCTCACTTTTTCCAAATCCCGTAATTGTGCCTCTTTGTGACGTCGAATTTTGAAATTTGTTTCAAACGTGCCTACAATCTTCCTCTGTATTGCTGAAAAAGTGTGGGACCCTGCAACGTCAACCTTGAGGTTGACGACTCTTAAAACAGCAAGGTGTCGACGGGTGTGAAAAAGAGGCGAGAGCTCAGAAGTTCATGTGAGGTGTAAGGTGAGTTAATCATCTCACACTGGCATCAGATTACAGCGCTATTCTGCACAACGCCACTGTGGACGTGTCATACGATGGATAGGACGTCACCCCCTTTATTACCCTTATTTCACCCCTTCTTTTGACACCTCTGCAATGGTAGACAGAAACGCAATGCCCAAAGTTGAAATCAAGCGGTCTACTTATGGGTGACCGAGAAAAATATTTCAGACACGCTACTGGTCAGAATCAACAGAAAAGGCCTCAGGAGCGGCATAAAGGGCGTCGATGAAACCATCCCTTCTGTTGAGATATTGCCAAACGGTTGTCAATGAAGAACTTCAGACATGAAGGACCAGTGAAGAACAAGGATGGGGTGATGCTTACAACTCAACAGGCACAGCTACAGAGATGGGAGGAGCACTTCAAGGAACTGTTGAATTGTGAAGACAACCAAGAGGAACAGGTAAGAGATGTTCCAGAGGAAGCCGAAGAAGATCAAGATATAAATTTGCAGTGCCCCACAATGGACGAAATTAGGATATCCTTGAAAACACTAAAAAATACAAAGGCTCCAGGCCTGGACAACATAGCACCGGAGCTCTTAAAAGCCGATATTGAAAGTACTGTTAAAATGCTCCATCCTTTGCTGAAGCATATTTGGCTTGAAGAGAAATCTCCAAAGCAGTGGAAAAATGGTTTGGTGGTAAAGCTCCCAAAAAAGGGAAATTTGTCAGACTGTAACAACTGGCGTGGTATTACATTGTTGTCAGTGCCCAGTAAGGTCCTCACCAGAATTATTTTAATCAGAATTAAAGAATCCCTTGAAAAGCGACTGCTTAAAGAACAGGCCGGTTTTAGGGCACAACGCAGTTGTGTTGATCTTATTAACACTCTTAGGACCATTTTAGAGCAAAGCAAAGAATTCCGAGCAACCATGTACCTGGCATTCATTGATTTTCAAAAGGCCTTCGATTCCGTGAAACATAAAGGTCTCTGGCAGCTGTTGCGAAAGTATGGCTTACCACAGAAGATCTTAAACATCATAAAAGATCTAAATGATGTCTACAAATGCTGCGTACTCCACAAGGGAAATATGACAGAGCCCATAAAAGTAACAACTGGAGTCTGGCAGGATTGCATTTTGTTACCAACACTTTTTCTACTTGTTCTAGACTGTTATGAGAAGAGTCACAGCAGGCAGGAGACGAGGAATCCAGTGGGGGATCCATGAACGTCTGGAGGATTTGGACTTTGCAGACGACATAGTTTTATTAGCTCCAAGGCTGACTGATATACAAGCTGGCCTCAAGATAAATACGGGCAAAACAAAGGAAATAAGAGTAAATTCAGGGAACATGGAGGTGCCACTGTTAATAGGTTTGCAGCGAGTGGAGACTGTCAACTCATTCCTGTATCTGGGTATGATAGTGGCGGAAGATGGTGGAGCTGGAGATGACGTGAAAAACCGCATTTAAAAGGCAAATGCTGCGTTCATACAATTGTATCCAATATCGAAAAATAGAAATATTACGTACAAGAAAAAAAAAATCCGTATTTTTAATACAAATGTGAAGGCTGTCCTTCTGTACGCCAGTGAAAGCTGGAAAATGGATAAAAATATAACAGCCCAGTTACAAAGCTTCATAAATAGATGTCTTCGACGCATCATGAACATCTGGTGGCCAGAAAGAATATGTAATGAGGAGCTCTGGCGAATAACAAACCAGATACCTATAGAAGACCAGATACGAGAGAGTAAGTGGGGCTGGTTGGGGCACACCTTGAGAAAACCAGATGGAGCCATCGAGAAAAAAAGCGTGGGAATGGAATCCCCAGGGAACAAGGAAGAGAGGAAGACCAAGGGGCACATGGAAGAGGACAGTGGAAGGAGAAGCAAAAAGAGTTGGCAGGACCTGGGCAGAATTGAGGCAAATGGCCAAAGACAGAGACAGATGGCGAGTTCTCCTGGATGCTCTATGCCCCCATAGGGGAATTAAGTCAAGTAAGTCTTTTGAGATGTTCATTCCCACACATTTTGCCTTCGAAAACGACAATTCGCAACGCAGCGAGCAAAAGGCCGACATTCTTGACAACTTTTGACACTGTTGACACGTCCAGACGTTTCAGTCCTTCTCCATGGACATATTAGGCCTGCAGCCCCAGTGAACGTGGAACGTAGCACGACTGCAATTTTTGCTCTGGGTGGAACCAGTAGGGGCTGATCAAAATATTTCATCGAAATCTGAATGTGGTCTGAAGCAGCAAAGGTGTTTACACTTCTTCAACCCTCCCATAGCCTCCTGTGACGTAATCACTGGAGCTGGTGACGTTGACACACGTGTGAATAGAATGGCAAACATGCCCCCTCCTGCCGCCACCCCTCTCCCCCCAGTTCGGCAACATTTTGGTGCCACCTGTGCACCTACGTTGGGTACTTTAAAAATGTACCTGTAAAGAGACAGCTCATGATGGATTACTAGGCACCTGCAGGCACATAACCCCTTGAAACTCCTTGGATTTCGCATGCGTGCGAGTAAGTGCCACTGAACTGAAGTATGTCAAGGGGTTGCATGCCTGCAGGCACCTAGGAATCCGTCACGGGTTGTCTCTGTACAAGTACTTTTTAAGTGGTCAACAAAGGTGCATGGGTGGCACTGAGGGTGTTTCTGAACTGGGGGTCATAGAGGCAACCTTTGCCGTTTTATTTTCTCGCATGAGTCAGTGCTACATCCTCCTATAATTACGCCACAGTAGAGCGCAAAACAGGAGGATAGAGTAAGGTCAAACACTCTTTACTGCTTCAGAAAACGTTCAAAATTCATCAAATGATGTTGAATGGTCCCTAGTGGTTCCAACCTGTACACCAGAATAATAATTTCAGACGGGATACACTCCGAAGGGATGTGATCATGCTAAAGAGTTTACAGACTCACACTGTCCTTAGAGAAGGGTGAAATTGTCCATGGAATGTCTGCAGCGTCAAAGGTTGTCAAGATCGTCGGCCTGTTGTTCATCGCACTGCGAACTGTCGTTTTCGGCCGCGAAATGTGTGGGAGTCATCGCCCCAAGATTTCGACACTGGGTGTTCCGGTTCTGAACTGCATTGCAGAGGTGTCAAAACCAGGGGAGAAATGTGGGTAAAGAGGGGTGTGACGACCTTCTCATGGTGCGACAAGTTCACGGGGAAGGAACGTTGGGCAGACTTGTGGTGAAATTTGATGCCAATGTGACATCATTAACCTACCTTACACCTCACATGAACTTTTGAGCTCCAGCCTTCTTTTCTTATGTGTCGATACCTTGCTGTATGGAGCATCGCCACACTTTTGCACCATTACAGAGGAATGTTGTAGGTAACTTTGCGCGAAATTTCAAACCTCTACGTCGCAATGGGAGACAATTACAGGATTTCAAAAAAGTGACCGTTTAACTGTGATGTGCAGTGTAGTTGATGCAAGTGAACAGATAGATACTGTCTCCCTAAATTTCCAACGCTGTACCATGAGGGGCGTTCAAAAAGAAAGGAGCCGCGGTCTGGAATGAGCAAACCGCTGACAGGAGGGTAATATCGTGGTGTGTGTAACGAAGTGTGGTTCTGCCGAGGGCGTTGAAGTTCACAGCCCGTCGCTAGAGGGCAGGCGTGCACGTCATGTGACTATACAGAGCTAGCAGCAGCACGCATCAATCGTCCATCGCTGCCAGTCGCATTGCAAACAGTGACGTGGAAGCGTCAACAGATGGGTAAAGAGCTGTTGTTCGGTTTCTGACAGCGGAAGGAGTAAGAGGAACGGACATTCATCGACTAATGTCACAAGTGTATGGTGTACACTGCATGTCCCTTGCAAGGGTCAAGGCGTGGCGCAAGCGCTACAGGGAAGGACGGGTGTCGTTAGACGATGATGCACAGTCTGGAGCACCACACTGCATTACCGATGACGTCGTCCAGCTGGTGGATGCACTCATTACCCAGGACCGCCGAGTGACAGTGTAAGCCATAACCGCCGTCGTCGGATTGAGTGTCGGAAGTGTTCACACCATCATGAAGGAACGACTGCACATGTGCAAAGTGTGTGCACAATGGGTGCTCCACAGTCTTCAACCACACCAGGAAGCACGTCGAATGGCCCACTGTCTTGCTCATCTGCCCAGGAAGGGAATGCGTTCCTGGCACAAGTGGTGGCTGGAGAGGATTCATGGTGTCATCACTTCGAACCAGAATCTAAACGACAAAGTATTCAGTGGAAGCATCTAGGGTCACCAGCACCAAAAACAGCCAAAGCCGTCCACACGAGTGAAGTTTATGCTGACGTTCTTCTTTGACCAAGATGGCCCCCTTCTGATTCACTTACTGCAGTACGGGACAACAGTGAATGCCCAAGCGTTACTCGCAAAACTTGACCACCCTTTGCCAAGCGATCAAATCAAAACAACCAGGCAATCTCACCCGTGGGGTCATTCTGCTCCACGACAATGCAAAGACTCATACGGCCAACACAATCGCGGCACACCTGCAGAAATTCAAATGGATGGTTCTCGGCCACCCTCCATACAGTCCAGACCTCCCTCACTGTGATTACACCATTTTTGGTCCCCTTAAAAAGGCTCTGAGGGGCAAACGATTCGCCTCGGACGAGGCCGTCCAGCTGTACATGCAGAACTGGTTAACATCGCAGCCCTGGGAATTTTATGAGGAAGCCATTCACCACATTGTGTCACAGTGCGACAAGTGTCTCAACAGCCAGGGTCAATAATTCTAACATACAGTTACTGGTTTCTGTAATTATGCCTTCGGCTTGTTTGTTATTGAACGCCTCTTATACGTTGTCCACTAGACCAAAACACAGTCATACGTTCTGTGTTTGCAGATATGCGACTGGCTCAAAGAATTTTTGATTAACAGATATGTTATATTGGACATCTATGTTGAAGAGGAACTAAATGAACATTACGTTCTGTTTGACGGAGAAGGTAAGCAGCAATCTACGTCAGTTCGCTGATGACGCTGTGGTGTACTGGAAGGGGTTGCCGTTGACCGACTGTAGGGCGCAAAATGACTTAGACAAAAATTCTAGTTGGTGTGACGAATAGCAGCTTGCCTCAAATGTATAAGAATGCAAGTTAATGCACTTGTTTAGGAACAACGATGTCGTAACGTTCGAATACAATATTAGCAGTGTCCGACTTGCACAGTCACGTCAATTTAATGTCAGTCGTAACGTTGCAAAGCGATATGAAATGCAACGAGCACGTAAGGGAGGTAGTAGGAAAGATGAATGGCCGCCTTCAGTTTATAGGGAGATTTTAGAAAAGTGTAGCTGATCTGTAAAGGAGACCGCGTTAGAACACTAGTGCGACCGACCTTTGAGCACTGCTCGAGTGTCTGGGATCACCACCACACTGAATTAAAGGAAGACATCAAAGAAACTCCGAGGCGTGCTGCTAGATTTGTTACCAGTATGTTCGATCAACACGCCACACATTGTGAGCTCAAATGAGAATCCCTCGAGGGATTATTGATAAAATTTAGGAAATCGGCGTCTGAAGCTGAGTGCAGAACGATTCTACTGCCGCCAACGTACGTTTAGCGTAAGAGTCACGAAGATAAGACAGGGAAATTATGGCTTGTACGGAGGCATGTAGATAGTCATTTTTCGCTCGCTCTGTTTGCGAGTGGAACAGGAAAGAATAAGACTAGTGGTGGCACAACGTGCCCTCCACCATGCACCGTGGGCGGCTTGTATGTAGATGTAGATTTCCTGTCTGAGGAAGCGTAATGGGGACCCTACAGTTTTCAATACGCAACAACGATCTAGTAGATAGCGTTTAGCAGCAACGTGAGATTGTACTCTGACGATGCTATGTCTGCGGGAAAGTATCGTCGTTCAACGGTTATAACAACATGCAGGACGACTTTGTCAGTATTTTCACTTCGTGCGACATCTCCTCACTGTAAATATGCTTAAATACAAGATAAGGCTCACAACTAAGAGATGAAGCCGACAGCGTCTGATTACAATATTAACGATAGACTTGTGGAGTCTGGCGCGTTCATTCATTTGCCGTGTTCTGCAGATGCTGTTAAGAATGGCAGCGTTGAGGGGTGTGGAACGAATCAAGGTACACATAAAAAAAGATAAGCAACTATTAGAAACTTAATCTGTTCACTGTCTTATCAATAAACTATCACTTCACTACTCAATACTTTGTGTACGTACACTAGCTAAATGTAACCTACTACGCTCCTCTGCAAAACTTAAGAACAGGGTATTTGAAGTAACAGAACGTATTAATAATGCGGCGGAAATAAGTGAAAATGTGGAAGCATGTTGGGAGCGATCTTCCAGTCGTTCACAGGAAACTGTGCGTCATAAGGTGTTAGGTCAGCGCGACTATAGCTCCAAATGGTGCTGGCCCCACAACACGAAGCATTTAAAGGGAGCGAGAAAAGACAGTGTATGTCAATCGGCGAGCAGGTATGGCCCAGATACAACAGTTGGATGGCTTCGCTCGGGGAGCAACCATCGGGAAACTGGAAGAGGGACCAAGTGTGACGAGTGTAGTCCAGGTGTTTGGTATTGCACAGTGTACCAAACTACAAGCAATACTGCCTGAAGGAGAGGAAGTAGTCGACCACGGTAAAGATGACCTCTACATTGTGCACCGAGCAAAAAGGGAGCCATGTCAAAAGGGGGTTGCATTTTCAAAAACATTTAAAAGAAACGCAAGATATGCAGTGTCAGGTTCCACGGTGGTGCAACGATTGCGTGGGGGTGATCAGTTTACCTGACGATCAGTACGTTGTGTTCTATTGACGTCGTGGCACTGTTTGCGAAGGTGGGAACACGTAATGCACTCAGGAACATAGTACAACGTGATGGTTTTGGTTGGTTGGTTGGTTTTTTTGGGGGAGGAGACCAAACAGCCAGGTCATCGGTCTCATCGGATTAGGGAAGGACAGGGAAGGAAGTCGGCCGTGCCCTTTCAAAGGAACCATCCCAGCATTTGCCTGGAGCGATTTAGGGAAATGACGGAAAACCTAAATCAGGATGGCCGGACGCGGGATTGAACCGTCGTCCTCCCGAATGCGAGTCCAGTGTGCTAACCACTGCGCCACCTTGCTCAGTGATCGTTTTGGTGGTCCGGGCGTTATGGTGTGGGGACGAATAACGTTGCTTGGGGGAATTGACCTCCAAACCTTTGAACACGGTACACTCACCGATCATTGTTATTCTGACGTTCTACTCCATCCCCTTGTGTGGCTTTCTAGGTCTACAATCGACTCTTTATGGATGGCACTACGCGACCGCATCGAACAGCAAAGGAGGAGGAGATCTTGGAAAGTGAGGATATTCCACGAACGGACTGGCCTGACCGTTTCCCGGACTTACGAGAGGCGTTTGAAAAGTGCGTGCAAAGTCCGAGAGATGGCACCACCGGCGCGTATCGAGGTCATGTTTAGTTAGTAGCATCTTTGGAAAGAACGCTCACCAAGTTTCAGCCATATTGGTCTATTTATTTATGTTTGGCATTCGTGTGAATCAAGGAAGTCGAGTGATTGTCAAAAAATCGACGAAAAAGAATTTCGTGTGGTGATTAAACATTGCTTTATGAAAGACAAAACGCATCAGGAGACTAAAAAGAAGCTTGATAAACATTATGGTGACTCTGCACCTTCGATTAGAACAGTTTGTAAGTAGTTTCAAAATTTTCGGAGTGGCCATATTGGCTCAAGTGATGCTGAACGTTCTGGACGCCCTGCGGAAGTTACGACTCCAGAAATCATTGATGAAATCCACGATATGGTGATGGATGACAGAGGAGTTAAGGTGCGTGAGATTGCAAGTGCTGTGGGCATCTCGAATGAATGGGTACATAATATTTAGCATAAGCATTTGGACATGAGAAAGCTATCTGCAAGATGGGTTCCGCCATTGCTCAGACTTGAACAAATTATGTAAAGTGTTGCAAGGATGGTTTTCAGCTGTTCAGGAATAATCCCCAGGACTTTAAGCGTCGTTTCGTCACTGTGGATGAAACATAGATACATTACTATACTTCTGAGACCAAACAACAAGCTAAACAATGTGTTACCAAGGGAGAATCTGCACCAAAAAAGGCGAAGACCATTCCTTCGGCCGGAAAGGTTATGGCGACTGTCTTTTGGGTTTCGCAAGGGATAATCCTCATCGACTATATGGAAAAGGGTAAAACTATTACAGGTGAATATTATTCATCGTTATTGGACCGTTTGAAAACCGAACTGCAAGAAAAACGCCGGCGATTGGACCCCAAGAAAGTCCTTTTCCACCACAACAGCACACATCTCAGCAGTTGTGGTCGCAAAATTAATGGAAATAGGATTCCAACTCTTTTCACATCCCCCCTATTCTCCAGACGTGGCTCCCTCGGACAACTATTTGTTCCCCAATTTGAAGAAATGGCTGGTGGGACAAAGATTTATTCTCACGACTAGGTGATTGCAGCAACTAATAGCTATTTTGCAAACTTGGACAATTCCTATTATTCGGAAGGATCAACAAATTAGAACAGCGTTGGATGAAGTGTTTAAGTCTGAAAGGAGACTATGTCGAGAAATAAAAAAAAGGTTTACCCCAGACACGTAAGTAGTTTTTATTTTTTCGACGACTTTTCAAACGCCCCTCGCAAATCCGTTTGGACGCGTGTGGGATGCGTTGGCGAGACGTAATGCAGCACGCCCTCATGCACCAACGACCATCTGACAATTGTCAATCACCCTGGTGGAGAGTGGAACACCCTGCCACAAGAACTCCTTATCACCTTGTGACCAGTATGGGAGAGCGTTGCAGAGGATGCAGGGCCGTCCGTGGTAATCACAAACACTATTAAGAACCATGTCCCGCCGTTAAGGGGCTCCGGAACGCCCTATACTTGCAATGTTAAAATAATGCTTATAAATTACATCTTTCCTCACAAAGTATTTGAGGTAGGAAGTTGAACTTTTTACAGATTATTTATTGGAATATGGGCTACAACTTAACACAGGGATTTTACAAAATTTTAGTTCTGTTATTAAAGATGATTTTTTTTTCAGTTGTAATGAAAATTCACAACTTTTTTTGCAATTTTTTATTTATATATTCAAAAATATACAGTTTTTTGGAAAAAGGCTGTGTTAAATTATGCAGAAGGTACTGTGTAACATTTACTGAAAGTTTGAAACAATTACGTTTGGAAGATCCTTAGAAAACATGTAATTAGTATGAGAAAATAAAACTTTTGGGAATCGAGCGACAAAGATTGGATTAACTTTTTAGTGCATTCCAGGTTCATAGGATGGATTATCTTCATCCTCTGCAAACTCCTCCTCCAGCTTCCTCTTGTTCCTCCTCCTGTTTACTATTGCTTGTATTTCTAGACTCTTTACAGCCCTGTCTGCAGCCCGAAGGCGTTCCTTGTCTAAAGCAAGCATCGCTCGTTGTTGTGTTCGTAGATTTTGCTACCATTTTCTTCAGTTGCAGTTACTGCAACACTGTTCCAAAAGGTGGTCATGTATGAACACTTATCACATTTCAGTTGTATTTCACTAGCAAGTCCTACGTGCTTTATTATGGAGAGTTCCAGACCAACTTCACTACAATGAATACATCTTACACAGTTTGAAAAAATTCCTTTGAGAACCGACATATCAAATATTTCATTCACATCCGATTCGCCCATAAAACATTCATAGTTTTCACTCATTGAACCAAGCTTCTTCTGTGAAGTATTTTCTTTCATACTTTGACTGCTATGGGCAGGTGTACTTGAGAGGTTAGGTTCACTCACTTGGTTATCGTCTTATTGTTTACAGTAATAACACATACCTTTGGCGTTCCAACATTTCTCCTTTCCTTAAAAGCCTTCAGAGGATTTCTAATAACTTTACTTTTACTCATTATTATACTTCAACAAAACAGAGACTCAAGAAACAGAATTAATTACGAATATTTTCGAGATAACGACAGAGTAAATAAACATGAAACAATCGACAATCACACCAGCGATATATATTGAACCATCACAGGTTAGCCACAACACATAGTTTATCTCACATCACTAAAATGTACCTGATGAACACGGACGTTAATAATAACACCATTTGACAGCAGTTTAACAGCGCCACAGTGGGTCACGCCCATGTAGAACACATTTCAAAAAAAATTTAAAAATAGTTGTAGTCTTCGGAATTGAATAAATTATATATCTATTAAAAGGTAATAGACTGCAGATTCAGAAAACGCAAAAAAGTAAAAATTAAACTTTTCATGATTTTGAGCCTTTCCGGAGCCCCTTAATAGGCTCATGTCCTGGGAAGCCGCGCGGAGTGGCTGTGCGGTTAGAGGCGCCATTTCACGGATTGCGCGGCCCCTCCGAAGGTTCGAGTCCTCCCTCGGGCGAGAACGATGACCTCAGCAGTTTGGTCCCTTACGAATTCGTACGGATTTGAACAATTTTTTTTTTTTTTTTTTTTTTTGTCCTAGGAACCATCATAAATCGCGGTGAGTTCAGTGTAACTACTTAACTACTGTCTTCGCATAAAAGTGTCACTTCTGTTCGTCTCATTGAGTACTTCATTCAGTTACCTTCTGTACTGTATTATAGAAGTTCTTCCTGTGTATGGCCTATCATCGAGCTATGTTACTTGACAGCGACACATCATGAAAAAAGTTACTATCATCGTTAAGTTCTGCATATGTGTGTAAACTATAATCTACGAAATTAGTATGAAAGCAGCTACTATGACAAAATCTCCTGTCTTCTCAATTATATTAGTTCGATTAAGAATTTAGGGATTAATATTGTTTGCATATACGGGGTGAATATTACGAAGCGCTATGAAACCGTACGAATATACCGGGTGATCAAAAAGTCAGTATAAATTTGAAAACTTAATAAACCACGGAACAATGTAGATAGAGAGCTAAAAATTGACACACATGCTTGGAATGACATGGGGCTCTATTAGAACCAAAAAAAAAAAAAAAATATAAAAAAAAATTGCTAGACGCATGAAAGATTTCTTGCGCGCGTCGTTTGCTGATGATCGTGTGCTCAGCCGCCACTTTCGTCATGCTTGGCCTCGCAGGTCCCCAGACCTCAGTCTGTGCGATTATTGCCTTTGGGGTTACCTGAAGTCGCAAGTGTATTGTGATCGACCGACATGTCTAGGGGTGCCTCACCATAACTCCGGACATGTTTTACAGTGCTGTTTACAACATTATTCCTCGACTACAGCTATTGTTGAGGAATGATGGTCGACATATTGAGCATTTCCAGTAAAGAACGTCATCTTTGCTTTGTCTTACTTTGTTATGCTAATTATTGCTATTCTGATCAGATGAAGCGCCATCTGTCGGAAATTTTTTGAACTTTTGTATTTTTTTCGTTCTAATAAAACCCCATCTCATTCCAAGCAAGTGTGTCAATTTGTACCTCTCTATCTACATTATTCAGTGATTTATTCAGTTTTCAAATTTATACTGACTTTTTGATCACCCAGTATTAAATCATATAGATATACCTCTGCATGATTATTCTGAAATTCACAATTAAGTGCCTTCCAGAGGGTTCATCGAACCACCTTCAAGCTATTTATCTTTCGTTCCTCTCTCGAATCGCCCGCGGGAAAAAACGAACACTTAAGTCTTTCCATACGAACTCTGATTTCTCTTACTTTTTACGATGGTCATCTTTTCCTTTGTAGGTTGGCAACAGTACAAAATTTTCACATTCAAAAGAGAAAGTTGGTAACTGAAATCTCGTGAAAAGATCTCTCCGCAACGAAAAACGCCTTAGTTTTAACGCTGGGCACCCCAACTCACTCATCTAACCCGTGACGCTGTCTCCCCTATTTCTGCCCTTTATTGAACTCTTTCAAGGTCCTCCGAAAATCCCATCTGGTGAGGATCCCATACCACTCAACAGGACTCTAGCAGACGGGGGACACTCGTAATGTAGGCAGTCTCTTTAGTTGATCTGCTGCATTTCTAAGTGTTTTGCTAATAAATTGCAGTCTTTGGTTCACTTTCCCCCCAACATTAGTAGCGTGGAAAGCTACTGCGAGGCTTAGAAATGTTTTAAGAGTTCTGGATAGGTCCAGTTCAATTCGAAAAGGAAGTCCACTTATCGCAGGAATTCAGAGATTCACCATTAGGTCCTTAATGACTTGCTGTAACTGTAGACTATACGAAAGTGTAACGGACAATGTCGGGGAACCTAATAGAAATCTTTTGAAGGAAGATGAGGTTCTTCTAGGGAAACACACATAGGTGATTTAGAGAATCATTGTTATAGGCAGACCACCCACCAGGACAACCGAGCGTTTTAGCTCGCAGCTTCCTTGTTTAGGGTAGGCACGACGGCTTCAGATCTAGTCCATCCGGCGCACAATAGGCCAGAATCCTGAAAACCTGGCCACATTTTCAAAAGCTGCTGCTAAATGGCCAAAAACGGCTATAATGGGGTTTCTGATCCTTCTGGTAATAATTTTTATACCAAAATTGAAAAATTCAAAATGGTGGTTCTAATAGGTCGAAAAGAATATTGAATAATTTATTGAAGTGAACAAAAATGTTTTCGGTGAACTTTATAATTTTAATGGTAAACTTTATTACAATACTGCTTCTATTACTATATTCACACTACTGGCCATTAAAATTGCTACACCAAGAAGAAATGCAGATGATAAATGGCCGGCTGGGTCGGAGATTTTCTCCGCTCGGGGACTGGGTGTTGTGTTGTCCTAATCATCATCATTTCATCCCCATCGACGCGCAGGTCGCCGAAGTGGCGTCAAATCGAAAGACCTGCACCAGGCGAACGGTCTACCCGACGGGAGGCCATCGTCACACGACATTTCATTTTTCATTGGACAAATATATTATACTAGAACTGACATGTAATTATATTTTCACGCAATTTGGGTGCATTGATCCTGAGAAATCAGTACCCAGAACAACCATCTCCGGCCGTAATAATGGCCTTGATACGCCTGGGCATTGAGTCAAACAGAGCTTGGATGGCATGTACAGGTACAGCTGCCCATGCAGCTTCAACACGATACCACAGTTCATCAAGAGTAGTTACTGGCATATTGTGACGAGCCAGTTGCTCGGCCACCATTGACCAGACGTTTTCAATTGGTGAGAGATCTGGAGAATGTGCTGGCCAGGGCAGCAGTCGAGCGTTTCCTGTATCCAGAAAGGCACGTACAGGACCTGCAACATGCGGTCGTGCATTATCCTGTTGAAATGTAGGCTTTCGCAGGGATCGAATGAAGGGTAGAGCCACGGGTCGTAACACATCTGAAATGTAACGTCCACTGTTCAAAGAGCAGTCAATGCGAACAAGAGGTGACCGAGACGTGTAAACAATGGCATCCCATACCATCATGCTGGTTGATACGCCAGTATGACAATGACGAATACACGCTTCAAATGTGCATTCACTGTGATGTTGCCAAACACGGATGCAACCATCATGATGCTGTAACCAGAACCTGGATTCATCTGAAAAAATGACGTTTTGCCATTTGTGCATCCAGGTTCGTCGTTGAGTACACCATCGCAGGCGCTCCTGTCTGTGATGCAGCGTAAAGGGTAACCGCAGCGATGGTCTCCGAGCTGATAGTCCATGCTGCTGCAAACGTCATCTAACTGTTCGTGCAGATGGTTGTTGTCTTCCAAACTTCCCTATCTGTTGACTTAGGGATCAAGACGTGGCTGCACGATCCGTTACAGCCACGCGGATAAGATGACTCGTCATCTCGACTTCTAGTGATACGAGGCCGTTGGGATCCAGCACGGCGTTCCGTATTACCCTCCTGAACCCACCGATTCCATATTCTGTTAACAGTAATTGGATCTCGACCAACGCGAGCAGCAATGTCGCGATACGATAAACCGCAATCGCGATAGTCTACAATCCGACCTTTATCAAAATTGGAATTGTGATGGTATGCATTTCTCCCCATTACACGAGGCATCACCAGGTAACGCCGATCAACTGCTGTTTGTGTATGAGAAATCGGTTGGAAACTTTCCTCATGTCAGCACGTTGTAGGGGTCGCAACCGGCGCCAACCATGTGTGAATGCTCTGAATAGCTAATCATTAGCATATCACAGCATCTTCTTCGTGTCGGTTAAATTTCAAGTCTGTAGCACGTCATCTTCGTGGTGTAGCAATTTTAATGGCTAATAGTGTATATCAACTCGTGTAAGAATTTAGGGGTTAATATCGTTTGCATATATGGGGTGAAGATTCCGAAGCACTATGAAGCCGTACGAACATATTAAATCATCTAGATCTATCTCTTCATGATTATTCTGAAATTCACAATTAAGTGCCTTGCAGAGGGTTCATTGAACCACCTTCAAGCTATTTATCTTTCGTTCCTCTCTCGAGCCGCCCGCGGGAAAAAACGAGCACTTCAGTTCTTCCATACGATCTCTGATTTCTCTTACTTTGTTACGATGATCATCTTTTCCTTTGTAGGTTGGCGACAATAAAATATTTTCACATTCAGAAGAGAAAGATGGTAATTGAAATTTCGTGAAAAGATCTCTTCGCCACGAAAAGCGCCTTTGTTTTAACGCTGGGCACCCCAACTTACTCACCTAAGCCGTGACGCTCTCTCCTCTATTTCTGCCCTTTATTGAACTCTTTCGAGGTCCTCCGAAAATCCTATCTGGTGAGGATCCTATACCACTCAACAGGACTCTATCAGACGGGGGACACTCGTAATGTAGTCGGTCTCTTTAGTTGATCTGCTGCATCTTCCAAGTGTTTCGCTAATAAATCGCAGTCTTTGGTTCACTTTCACCACAACATTAGTAGCGTGGAAAGCGACTGCGAGGCTTAGAAATGTTTGAAGAGTTCTGGGTAGGTGCAGTTCATCCGAAAAGGAAGTCCCCTTATCGCAGGAATTCAGAGATTCACCATCAGGACCTTAATGACTTGCTGGAACTGCAGACTGTTCGAAAGTGTAACGGACAATGTCGGTGAATCTAATAGAAATCTTTCGAAAGAAGACGAGGTTTTTCAAAGGGAACACAGATGGGTACATTTAGTGAATCACTATTATAGGCAGACCACCCACCAGGATAACTGCGCGTTTTACCTCGCCGCTTCCTGGTTTAGGGTAGGCACGACGGCTCCATATCTAATCCACCCGGCGCGCAATGGGCCAGAATCCTGAAATCCTTGCCACATTTTCAAAAGCTGCTCTTAAATGGCCAAAAACGGGTATGATGGGGATTCTGATCCTTCAGGTAATAATTTTTATATTGTAACCTCCCCGCAATAAATTTTAAAGTCAATGATTATAAAAAAATGTGTGCCAAATGTTGTCTTCCCACAAAAGTGAATAATAAAAATGAGTCAAGCGTAACCTCCTTGCAAAATTAACGTTAAGGAATGAAGATTGATCACAAACCCACACAATAATACTGATTAAATAATGAACCACATAGGAAATGTAACTTCCTAACAGAAATAATAATGTCTGGTAAATTTTTTTAAGGGCAACATCGCTGACCTTCGGCCCTGTGAAATAATTAAACCTGATAAATTCTTACCTCAGTAAAACTGCATCTATATCTGCTCTTATTTTTCGGCACAGCTCCGTGCAATGCTGGCCTACATTCAATTTTGATTCATGGAGGGAATGCATAGGAAATATTCTTTAAATTGAAATGAATCTCTTTCTTTAAATGAGTTACTTTATAAAAGGTTATTATTGGGGCATCATTTTTTGAACAAATTAATTACAATTAACATACGTTATTAGCTGAGCGCAATGCTGCTTCATTACCTTCAACAATAATACACATCGTCCACCACAATCCTGACCAGATTCCGAAGAACAGCACGCCGTCGACGCATGCCGACGCCCGCTCAGTACAACCGTCCACTCGCTACATGCAACTGCTCCAGACTGCTACTACTATCCAACTGAGTACTCTCTCTGCCCACTCGCCACACACTACTACCGACTGACTACTACTGCAGACAGAGTGCAACTCGCAACTGAACACTCGCGCGGTCAAGCGCAGACTAGCAACGATAAATAACTCTCTGGTCAGAGATTCTGTCATGCCTCGCCATCGCTGGTAATGAATACATACGTGTTTCATAACCCTCCACTGAGGGGGCAAAAATTTGGCAGCGATGGTGAGTCATTTGGACTTGCCATGAGCAACAAATTTTTCTTAACTAACTAACTTTACAATCACAGAATATACAGATACATAGGTGTAGAACATGAAGTAAATATAGTGCACATGCACTGAGTACAGAACATATCAGGTAATGACAAAATATATGTACAATGAGTACAGAACATATCAGCAAATCACAAAAAATGTATATGCAATGAGTAGAAATCAGGTTAACAAAATGACAAAAGTGCACATGCACTGTAGTTCAGAACATATTTGCAAATCACAAAAATGCATAGACCATAAATACAAATCGTGATAACAAAATGATTTTTTTTATTATGTCACAAGAATTAGGATAGGAAAGGGAAGGATTGCGTCATGGTTGTAGCACTTTAGGTTGCGAGCAGCTGCACTGAAAGTCCATATCTTTCTACAGAAGCACAACACCAAGTGAGGCAATTTAAAGTTCTTTTCCCAGAAGTATTAATCAGCGTAGCCAAGACACTGAAATGCCGTAGTAATATTCCATGTTATCCTTATGGTAGTACATTAGGTACACCAAACAGTGGGACCATAATAGCATCTTCATCGCTCATGGTGGTGGACAGCATGTCGTGTCAACACCACGTTCTTGTCTGTTACAACAACGTAGAATTAGTGCAAAAACCAACTATAGTGCTCCATGATCATGAGGATATACAGGACAAACGGATATTGCAGTAATTCCAGGTAATTAGGTTAGAAGGTGAAGGACATTAACTTACATACTAGTCTTCATTGAGAATTACACTAGTAATGGGTGGCACTCATTGCCCAGTTATTGAACATTTCTGTACCATGTATGTAGTTTTACAGAATAATGTTCATGAGTAACTTTACAGAGAACATTGGCACTCATTGCCTAATTACAAACCATCAGAAGTCATCATAGTATTACAGAATAATGTTTACATAATAATATTCATTAATTGTTTTTACAGAGAACATTGGCACTCATTGCCTAATTGCAAACCATCAGAAGTCATCATAGTATTACAGAATAATGCACATAATTAATCTAATTAAAGTAATCATTAGCATTCTTTTTTTGCTAGCAATGCATTGCGTTAGGAATGGGGGAAGGAAAATATTTACTTTTAAATTATTGCTGCAAATGAAGATGTGTACCGTCATTCGTCTTGAGTCAGCTGTAGCAAGATTATGAAACAAGTAGAGTATATGTAATCACATTCATAAATGACATAGGTTTAATGAACAACTGCTTATAGCACATTAATTTCATAAATAATTTCTCCTGCAAAATATACAAAAATGGATTATTAAACTGAAAGAAGAAACGCATTTTATGCTGAAAAGTAGTGAACTTCGAATTAACAGGTAGTGAAATGTGTATAAAAAATATGTGTGTTCCCTAGCTGTCCTTTCCAAAACCTTCAGTCATCCTACTATGCAATATAATACATACTGTCAAAACGAACTGTAACAAATACTTAAATAACTACATAGCATAAATACTTAAACTTCAACATCATCCTCATCTGTAAAGAAAAAAACTTCATTATCCATCACTTCATTATCCATATTATCATAACTCCATTATTATCATCACCTGTAAAGAAAAAACTTCATTATTCATAGTAACATATTCTTCATCATTATTCATCATCATTCATTACCATCCGCAAAAAAGTCACTTCATTATACAATTATTCCTTATTTCTATCATATTTTATCACTAAAACTAAGATGTGAAGTTCTGTCTGACAGCCTGCATCAATCGCTTCGTATTCTGAAAGAAAAAATTAGTTAAAACTGCTATTCTACGATGTGTATAGTATATTCTTGTTAATGCTTGTTAATCCTGATCCATTTACTCTTCCTCATAAGGTTTTTGCATCTTCTTTCGTTTATTCCGTAGATGAAATTCCATTTCTGTTTAATTTATTTCCTTTACACGTTATTTCTTTCTGAAAATGATGAACAAAGATTAATGTCTTGTATTTAAATCATATACCTATTAAATAAAAACTGGTTTATAGTAACATAATTGAGCATACAGCATACCATGACAGAAAACGTAATCTGTCAAAAATATAGATAGTGTTGAGAGGCAAAAATGTACCCAGTGTATCACAATGTAGCAGCAAAAAAAATGTAAAAATAGTCACGATGTTGAGATATCATAAGGCAAAAAATGTCAAAGTCAACTGGTGTTTGCTATATCTTAACTATTTCATAATGCATATAAACAAAACAAGAAGACAATCATACATACATAAAAAAAATGATGACAAGAAATATGACCTTCTTTGTGTTTAGCTTGTATGTTGTGTAGTTAATAGAGGCGAGAATTAAAGACTTTAATGGGGAGAGAATTTAATAAAATTAATATGTCACTAGGCAAAATTGCATAATTATTCATAAGATACGTAAGTTTATCTGGAAAAATACGCACGGTCTGATGTGTAACGACAAGAAGAGCGACCTGCTAACCTTACCTTGCCGGGCACTTGCCAAGAAAAATACGACAATCATCAGTAAGTAGTCATATAAATATAATTGCATAAGTGGTCATAAAAATTAGCAAATGGCATTACAGCATGTTAAATCATAAAGTATCTTCATTCAATAAAAGGTTTGATATTCGATATGTGGTGGTTTCCTTTGGATTTTCTGGTTCTCAAAGTTTCGACGTGTACTACATTGGGGTGAGGAATGCTGCGAATCCGATATGGACCTGCGTATAGAAGTTCAAATTTACTGCACCTACCTTTTATTTTGTTGGATAAATTAGTGTGTACGTACTAATATCTTCTGTCCAACGTGAAAGTCACGGCGTATACAAACCTGTTTTTGTTGTCTTCTACGGCGCTCTGCGGCACGTTTGATGTTGTTCACCGCAATGTCAATTATTTCATGGTGTCGTAGTCGACGAGATGTAGGAAAGGTTAGTAATTCTTTAATTTTGTTAGGTGGTTCGACATTTTTCAGTATAACAGATGGAGATAGCATAGTGGATTCATTTGGTATGGAATTAATTACATCCTGGAATGAGTGTATGTGTGTGTCCCAATCAATATGTCTTTTATGGCAGTATATTCTACACAGTTTACCAATTTCTTTCATTAATCGTTCACAAGGGTTCGAGGAAGCATGGTACCTGGATATATAGCTCGGAGAAATGTTTCTAGCTCGTAACATACGTGTCCATATAGCAGATCGAAACTGTGATCCATTGTCGGAAATTACTTTCAACACATGCCCTACATGGAATATAAAATGTTTTACAAATGCTTTCGAAACAGTTTTAGCAGTAGCTTTGCGTAACGGGGTGAAGGTAACAAATTTCGAAGCGAGTTCAACAGCGACGAAGATGTAGCAAGAACCTCTATTAGTTCTGGGAATCGGACCAAAAATGTCTACAGCGGCCATATGTCTCAATTTAACAGGTACAATGGGATATAATGGAGGAATATGTGAAGTTGTGTCTGACTCAGCTTTCTGGCAGATTTTACATGACGCTAAAACTCGTCGTATACTTTTCTCCATGTTGGCGAAATAACAGTTCTGTCTCAGTATAAGAAAACATTTTCTAGCTCCGTAATGTGCGTAACTTAAATGAGTATACCAGATTAATTTGTTAACAAGTTCATCAGGAATGCATAGTAACCAATTGTTGCTGTCAGGATGAGAGCGGCGAAACAGAATGTCATTGCGTACAGTGTAATGGTTTCTAATCGTAACATTATTCCTATCTTGCCAGAGGTGTTTAATCTCTTTCCATACGTTGTCTTTATTCTGCTCTTGTGCTATGTCTTGTAATGACGACGAAATGAAATTTTCAAATGCAACTTGTTGAATGTACATGACGCTGAAATTTGCATTGCAGAAGTTGGTTGCGATGTCTTGCTGATTGTTGTCGAGAGAACGAGATAGTGCGTCTGCTAAAACATTTTGTGTGCCGGGAATGTGAACTATTGTAAAATTAAATTCCTGTAGATAAAGTTTCCATCTGCTTAATCTATCGTGTGTAAATTTAGCCGAAAGTAAAAATTGTATCGCTCTGTGGTCTGTGTAAACGGTGGTATGTCTTCCAAAAAGACACGGTGCATTGCGATAGGGATTGAAATAGTGTGTTTTCTGTACGTACTGATTTCCTTGCTGCTGTGCGATGCTATTTGTTGGAGCTGAGACTATACGTGCACGCGGCGAAACATTAAAGCTTGGTTGACCTTGTAGACTGCATTGTTTGTTAGGTATGCTAACCGGCTGGTTTTGATGCTGTTGCGGAGAAAAACCTCTATTATTACCAAAATGTGGTTCCTGTTGCTGATAATTTTACACATACTAATGATTAAAAATTTTTTGATATTAAAATTACGCTGGTAGTTGTCATTTCGAGAGTGTCTAGAGAGAACTGTCACTTTCGGTAAAATTTGTCATATCGGGTTTTCTTGACTCATTTCTTAATCCTAGGTAGAGCAATAGTTAAAGAGCTGTTTTGATAGATATAAAGGATAGTAGAAAAGAAGGCAGCAGTGCAGAAAACTAAAGATGAAACAGCATTACTACAGCTCGGGGCCCTGTGCACACTACGGCACATACTCATTAAAGCGTAATGAATCCCCTGAGGTCAATTACGCGCTACAAATAAATTTCAGCTTTTGCGTTGCAGGCAATGCCGGAGAAAATTCAAAAATAAATTGCTGTATCCATGCTAATTGTAGTTTCTGTATTACACGCAATGCTGGTGAAAGTACAAAAATAAATTGTCGTATCCAGTTCAAAGTGTGTACCTGTGCTCTGTCATTATTAAATTCCTTACATTTTTTTACAGATACAAATTGCTTATAATCAACGTTCTCATCACAGAATGTGTGAACAGGTTCACGATTACATAAGAATCTGTTTGTCTGTATCTTTTCGGATTTTAACTCCCGTAGCTTTTCAGATTTTAAGTCGCGTAGCTTCTGTAAATTGCTTAAGTTTCACTGGCTGTACGAGTGTGAGAAATGTTCGGAATGGCGCGTATGCTGTGCTGTGTTATTGAGTGAAACATTTTTCATTTCTGTTACTTTAATACGTTCGTCACTGTGGCTGATCTGTTGTTCAAATTTCTTATCGACTTCAGTATTCAGAGTGCGTGAAAGTTCCGGTGACTTTAAATTAAACTCGTCGCGTATCTGTGTTGCGATTTTAGGACATTGTTCAGCGACTGCACTAATTTCATCTCTATGTGATTCTGTTGTGCCTGTATGTCTATTACCTAATTCTTGTGCAACATATCTAGTGTTTTCACTACTATTACTAGCACAAGCCTTAATTTCGTCACCTAATTGTCCCTTAGTATCATGACATTGCGTGGCAATGGCTGTAATCTGTTCACTAAGCTGTTTATTCCGTTCACTAAGTTGTTTGATTTTTTCATTAATGTTGTCTTGTCCTTCATTCGACTGTTTGTAACTTTCATTAATTAGTTTAAGTTGTTTGAAACGGTTTTCCGCTTTTTCATTCATTAGTAGTAATACTGCCACAAGCCGATCCCAGCCAAAATTATCGGCCCTATTCTCTGTGCTGTTTGATGGCGTACCTGCAATTGTCACATTTTCTGTAACCATTTGGTCATTCTGTAATTTTTGAAAAGGTTTCCCAATCGGATGTGTATTGTTAGTCACTACCTCGGCATCAAATAAATCTGCCGTACTTTGAGTACACTGTTCATTTTCATTAGAAAAATTTGTCTGTTCATTAAGTAAATTTTGTAATCGGGCGTGTCAAGCTGGGCAGCGCTCATTACAACAGAACGCCCCGCGTCATCAATTGTTGTTAAATTAACAGAGGACACAATTGAATTCGTTTGTTCAACGTTAAGATAAAAATCATTATTAATGGTCGGTACGCAATGATTGTCAGTAAACGGAGGATTGTCATCATTACACTGTGTGTCACAAGTACTATCGTTCAAATTATTAGAATCGGCTATTTCATTCATTACACATCGCGATGTACTGTTAACAGTTTTTCGCGGCATTTTTCTCAAAACAAATTAATCACAAATGAAATAAGCACAATGCAAAAAGCAACAAACACAAATAGAACAAAGAGCAACAAATTGCCGATGATCCGTGGAAGAAAGATTGACAAATTAGAAAATGCGTTGCGCCAAATACTAATTATTTTTAAGTAAATAAGAACAGATATCTGACTACTTATCAGAAGATTCACAAAGAAATACGATCCTGGTCCGGATGTCGCCAAGTGTAACCTCCCCGCAATAAATTTAAAAGTCAATGATTATAAAAAATGCGTGCCAAATGTTGTCTTCCCACAAAAGCGAATAATAAAAATGAGTCAAGCGTAACCTCCTTGCAAAATTAACGTTAAGGAACGAAGATTGATCACAAACCCACACAATAATACTGATTAAATAATGAACCACATAGGAAATGTAACTTCCTAACAGAAATAATAATGTCAGGTAAATCTTTTTTAAGGGCAGCATCGCTGACCTTCGGCCCTGTGAAATAATTAAACCTGATAAATTCTTACCTCAGTAAAACTGCATCTGTATCTGCTCTTATTTTTCGGCACAGCTCCGTGCAATGCTGGCCTACATTAATTTTGATTCATGGAGGGAATGCATAGGAAATATTCTTTAAATTGAAATTGACCTTTTTCTTTAAATGAGTTACTTTATAAAAGGTTATTATTGGGGCATCATTTTTTGAACAAATTAATTACAATTAACAGACGTTATTAGCTGAGCACAACGCTGCTTCATTACCTTCAACAATAATACACATCGTCCACCACAATCCTGACCAGATTCCGAAGAACAGCACGCCGTCGACGCATGCCGACGCCCGCTTAGTACAACCGTCCACTCGCTACATGCAACTGCTCCAGACTGCTACTACTATCCAACTGAGTACTCTCTCTGCCCACTCGCCACACACTACTACCGACTGACTACTACTGCAGACAGAGTGCAACTCGCAACTGAACACTCGCGCGGTCAAGCGCAGACTAGCAACGATAAATAACTCTCTGGTCAGAGATTCTGTCATGCCTCGCCATCGCTGGTAATGAATACATACGTGTTTCAATATAAATACTGAAAAATTCGAAATGGTGGTTCTAGTAGGGCGAAAAGAATATGGAAAAATTTATTGAAGTGGACAAAAATGTTTTCAGCGAACTTTATAATTTTAATGGTAAACTTTATTACAATACTGCTTTTATTGCTGCCATGGGACAGCGATATGGACTTATATATATGGCGAAGGCATCGCGTACACGATGTGTAAAAAGTCAGTGCATTTGGCGGAGCTGTCATTTGCACTCACGTGATACATGTGAAAAGGTTTCCGACGTGATAATGGAATTAACAGATTTTGAACGTGAAATGGTAGTTGGAGCTAGACGCTTGGGACATTCCGTTTCAGAAATCGTTAGGGAATTGAACATTCCGGTATCCACATTGTCGAGAGTGTGCCGAGAATACCAAAATTCAGGCATTACGGTGCCGGCACACAGAAGCCGACGGCTTTCACTTAACGACCGAGAGCAGTGGCGTTTGCGTAGAGTTTCCAGTGCTAACGCTGTGTGAAATAACAGCAGAAATTAATGTGGAGCTTACGACGAACATATCAGTTAGGACAGTGTGGCGAAATCTGGTGTTAACGGGCTATATCAGCAGAGGACCGACGCGAGTGCGTCTGCTAACAGCACTTCCTCTTCTGGGTTAATCATATCGGTCGGACCCTAGACGACTGGAAAAACGTAACACGTTGTGTATCAATGATGGCATCGCCAGAGATACACGAGGTCTTAGTCCTGCTGCAAACAGACGGTTGCCAGTGGTACTTGGTGACACAGCAGAAGCAAAACGTGCCCGGATTTCTCCCCTGGGCGATGTTCGATAGGCCACTGCTGCTCGCACAATGTGTTGATCTTGACGTGCGTGTCTACTACACGGACGTCCAGAACAAAGTCTACAGGTGTGAGAGTGTGCAAGTTCTCTTTAAATAAATAATATTAATATACAAGGTGGTCCATTGATCGTCACCGGGCCAAATATCTCACGAAATAAGCGTCACACGAAAAAACTACAAAGAACAAAACTTGTCTAGCTTGATGGGGGAAACCAGATGGCGCTATGGTTGGCCCGCTAGATGGCGCTGCTATACGTCAAACGGATGTCAACTGCGTTTTCTAAAATAGGAACCCCCATTTTTTATTATATATTCGTGTAGTACATAAAGAAATATGAATGTTTTAGTTGAACCACTGTTTTCGCTTTGTGATAGATGGCGCTGTAATAGTCACAAACATATGGCTCACAATTTTAGACGGACAGTTGGCAACACGTAGATTTTTTAAATTAAAATACAGAACGTAGGTCCGTTTGAACATTTTATTTCGGTTGTTCCAATGTGATACGTATACCTTTGTTAACTTATCATTTCTGAGAACGCATGCTGTTACAGCGCGATTACCTGTAAATACCACATTAATGCAATAAATGCTCAAAATGATGTCCGTCAACTTCAATGCATTTGGCAACACGTGTAACGACATTCCTCTCAACAGCGAGTAGTTCGCCTTCCCTAATGTTCGCACATGCATTGACAATGCGCTGACGCATGTTGACAGGCGTTGTCGATTGATCACGATAGCAAATATCCTTCAACTTTCCCCACAGAGACAAATCCGGGGACGTCAGATCCGGTGCACGTGCTGGCCATGTTATTGTGCTTCGACGACCAATTCATCTGTCATGAAATATGCTATTCAATACCGCTTCAACCGCACGCGAGCTACGTGCCGGACATCCATCATGTTGGAAGTACATTGCCATTCTGTCATGCAGTGAAACATCTTGTAGTAACATCGGTAGAACACTACGTAGGAAATCAGCATATATTGCACCATTTAGATTGTCATCGATAAAATGGGGGCCAATTATCCTTCCTCCCAAAATGCCGCCCGCATCTCGTGGTCGTGCGGTAGCGTTCTCGCTTCCCACGCCCGGGTTCGATTCCCGGAGGGGTCAGGGATTTTCTCTGCCTCGCGATGGCTGGGTGTTGTGTGATGTCCTTAGGTTAGTTAGGTTTAAGTAGTTCTAAGTTCTAGGGGACTGATGACCATAGATGTTAAGTCCCATAGTGCTCAGAGCCATTTGAACCATTTGAACCCAAAATGCCGCACCATACATTAACGGGCCAAGGTCGCTGAGATTCCACTTGTTACAGCCATCGTGGATTTTCAGTTGCCTAATAGTGCATATTATGCCGATTTACGTTACCGCTGTTGGTGAATGACGCTTCGTCGCTAAATATAACGCGTGCAAAACATCTGTCATTGTCCCGTAATTTCTCTTGTGCCCAGTGGCACAAGTATACACGACGTTCAAAGTCGTCGGCATGCAATTCCTGGTGCATAGAAATATGGTACGGGTGCAGTCGATGTTGATGTAACATTCTCAACACCGACGTTTTTGAGATTCCCGATTGTCGCGCAATTTGTCTGCTACTGACGTGCGGATAAGCCGCGACAGCAGCTAAGACACCTACTTGGGCATCATCATTTGTTGCAGGTCGTGGTTGACGTTTCACATGTGGCTGAACACTTCCTGTTTCCTTAAATAACGTAACTATCCGGCGAACGGTCCGGACACTTGGATGATGTCGTCCAGGATACCGAGCAGCATACATAGCACACGCCTGTTGGGCATTTTGATCACAATAGCCACACATCAACACGATATCGACCTTTTCCGCAATTGGTATAAACGGTCCATTTTAACACGGGTAATGTATCACGAAGCAAATACTGTCCCCACTGGCGGAATGTTCCGTGGCACCACGTTTGTGACTATTACAGCGCCATCTATCACAGAGCGAAAAAAGTGGTCCAACTAAAACATTTATATTTCTTTACGTACTACACGAAAATGTAACAAAAATGGGAGTTCCTATTTTTTAAAAAACGCAGTTGATATCCGCTTGACCTATTGCAGCGCCATCTAGTGGGCCAACCATAGCGCCATCTGGTTTCCCCCTTCAAGCTAGACGAGTTTTATTCTTTGTACTTTTTTCGTTTGATGCTTATTTCGTGAGATATTTGGCCCGGTCACTATCAGTGGACCACCCTGTATAATGAAAGTTCTTTTTTAAATAATTGTTATTAGTGAAAGTTCTATCTAATATAATTAAAAATATGACTGAAGTACTGTTTCTGATAGTAAGCTCTGAGCTGTAATAATAAATGAACTGTCGCAATGAAACTTGACTGTCGTAATGTGAAAGCAAAGCTGCACTGTAATAATATTTGATTGTCGTAATGAAAATTGAAGTATTCCATACTGCAAAAGTTATCAATCTGACTGCAAGAATTTTGAACAGTACAAACTACCTGAATAATGAACTTTAACATAAAACCTAGAGTAATTGGTTTTGCAACATTGATCACAAAACTATCTCTGAATGACATAAGTTGGCCCTGATTGAATAAAAATTAAAATCAAAATATTTTGTCCTTTACTCTACGCAAATCTGGATAACGTATTGTAGTACTGCTTTGTCTTGCGCGCCTGTGTGCTAAAGCTGCAAATTAGTGAATCTACACAGAGACACTCGAGATGTGCAGTGACTTCTCTGTTAATTGCAAATCGAGCTGTTTTTCGAACACACTTGGTTCCATGATCCCCTAAAAATTGTAAGGGAAAGGGTGGTAAAAAAATGAAATAGGCACATAAATGACAAAACTAAGTTTTTTGCACTGTGTGAAAAAGTGCTCAAGGCAGATTTTAAATTTAATGAACTTCTTAACATCCAAACAGTACACTTTCCTATCTCTTAAATCTAGCAACTCTCAAAACAATAACCAAGTTAGTCCGTTGACGCAACAATAGTGAAAAAAGTAACATCATAATATTTACCTGACATTTCAGTAGACTTCTTCCTTCACAAATCAGTTTCCGTTGCAGTCTTGATATAATCATATTGATTGAACAAATTGATGAATTGGGACTTTAGCTTTGAAACATAATACTGCCATTGCTTCCTCACTCTGCCACAGCTTAACATCGTCTGCCCCATTGCGCCCTCTCGCACATCAGAGATACTAACTTAAGTTCTGCGATACAGCTTTACAACATATGGCTGCTCGCTCACAATCGATTCAGATACCAAAATTACATGACACCTATCAAGTACGTGCTTGACAGGTTCCCGGGAATTACGCCGGATAATATTGTGCGGTTTCTACAATATTATCCGGCGTAATTTCCGGGAACCTATCAAGCAGATGCAGCTCCGGGAAAGCCTCAAACAGCACACCTGACAAGTAGTCCACAGACATCAGCTGAAAGCAGCGATAAAATACGGATATATTGTTGTCAACTTGTGCATCAATCTGTCGATACCTCCATCCAGCTTCCCGCAGGCCCATAATACGATCTAATTCAAATTGCTTGTCTGTGGGGCATGGTTGTACCCTAGAGCGAAACTGCCTGCAAAGTCAACACAGAGGACGCACAGACACTCCTCCCGAGCACCACCTGATCACCAATGACCGTGACAAATGAATCACTAACAGCGCAGCCCCACATATTTTACTCTTGTACTACTGAACACAATCCTTGAAGGGCATATTTTTTGACTGTCTATTAACATCATAAAATGACTTTTTATTGAGCACATGTAACAAGCTAAGAAAAAAAGTACGATAGTTGAAATGACTTTCATCTGTAGACAATAGTGATGATGATGATGTCCCATACTCCAAGGAGCGTAGGGGACGATGCGGAGGACCCGCACCGCTGTACGAGGCAAGGTCCTAGCGGAGGTGGTTTGCCATAGCCTTCCTCCGACCGTTTTGGTGATGAATGATAGTGATGAAGACGACACAACAACACCCAGTCATCTCAAGGCAGGGAAAAATCCCCGACCCCACTGGGAATCGAACAGGGGACCCTGTGCGCGAGAAGCGAGAATTCTACCGCAAGACCGTGAGCTGCGGACATGACAACATTAACAAGAACATTAACACCAGTAATAAATTCTCTGTATCTCTGCAATTAAAAACACCGAACGAGCCTGGGGGTTGGTTAAAACGCTGTCCTCATAATCTAGGGGAACGCAGTTCAAGTGCCTATCAGTTTATTCTCATTCTTTACTTGAAATCACAGTGTCTGTTCCCTAGACAGAACAGACATCACGTAAATCCAGTAGCTGTGGAACACTATATGTAAATTAAAGGGAGATCGCTGCTATCAGCGGCAGTGGGACATCAAGCGTAATCAGCGGCGACGGACGAAAATCTGTACCGGACCGGGATTCGAACCCGGGACCTCCTGCTTACTCGGCAGGTGCGGTAACCATTGCGCCATCCACGACACAGCGGTAGCTCAACTGCGCGGACTACCTCGGTACGCCTTAAAGCCAATCCACACTTCCATGGAGCGTGAACTATACACAGTCCTTGTCCATTATACTCCTGTTCGCTACTCAGAGATTCCCACAGGAGGTCGCTCGAATACAATGGGCAAGAACTGCGGATAGGTGGCGCTCGATGGGAGCGTGGATCGGCCTCGAGGAGTAGCGAGACAATCCGTGCAGCTGCGGTAACGCGATGGCGCAATGGTTACCGCACCTGCCTAGTAAGTAGGAAGTCCCGGGTTCGAATCCTGGTCCGGTACACATATTAGTTCGTCGCCGCTGATTCCGCGTAATGTCCTGCTGCAGCTGATAGCAGTGATTCCCCCTTCAATTTACATATATTCTAATTCTGTTCTTCCCTCCAAAAAACAGAGTTATTAAAGAGCTCGATTTCGACCAGACATTCTTCTTCTCTTTCCTGGCCTTTATCTCATATCTTCAGTGGGTTTGCAAGTTAATTACTTGATTTGGTATTGATACTGGTAGAGGGTGGCCGGGTGCCGGGTATCCACTTTGTAAGTAGGCTGTTTAGGTTTTTATGTCGGTAACGTCACCTAGCGCTCTGTATGAAAATCACTGGCTGTGCAGTGTGCAGTCTGTGGCTGGTTGGCATTGTTGGAATATTCGCCATTGTAGTGTTGGGCAGTTGGATGTTAACAGCGCGTAGCGTTGCGCAGTTGGAGGGGAGCCGCCAGCAGTGGTGGATGTGGGGAGAGAGATGGCGGAGTTTTGAGAGCGGACGATCTGGACGTGTGTCCATCAGAAAGAGTAAATTTGTAATATTGGGTATCAGTAACTGATATATATATATATATATATATATATATATATATATATATATATATATATATATATATATATATATATAATGACTTTGGAACATTATTAAGGTAAATACATCGTTTGTTCTCTATCAAAATCTTTCATTTGCTAACTATCCGTATCAGTAGTTAGTGCCTTCAGTAGTTAGAATCTTTTATTTAGCTGGCAGTATTGGCGCTCGCTGTATTGCAGTAGTTCGAGTAACGATGATTTTTGTGAGGTAAGTGATTCATGAAAGGTATAGGTTATTGTTAGTCAGGGCCATTCTTTTGTAGGGATTTTTGAAAGTCAGATTGCGTTCCGCTAAAAATATTGTTTGTCAATTTAGTGTTGATCAGAATAAGTAAAGAGAGAAATGTCTGAGTACGTTCAGTTTTGCTCAGCTGTTTGAAAATCAAATAATGTAACAGGTTTATCAGCAAATCATTCATAAATTTTTCTAAAGGGACGTTTCAACTTAATCTGATGTGTGAAATCGCCTGAAATCCACTTCCAGGCTGGCCGGCACTCTGGCCCTCGTCATTAATCCACCGGATGGATTCAATCCGGGACCGGCACTCGTCCTCCTGTCCTGGAAGCAGTGTACTAGCGCGCGGGGCAATGCGGGCGGGTATTTCAAGTAGACATTAAAGTCTAACATTCCCTCCGTAATATTTTAGAGACTTGACGAGCAAGAAGCGTTTCCGAGATCTTGAATTATGTACGGCGATTGGCCCTACAACGTTACTGGCAATTAAACGTGACTGTCACTACTCCAGTTTCTTTGTGTATGCCTGTATTCAAGAGCAGCTTCACATACACTGAAGCGCCAAACGAACTCGTATAGGCATGTGTATTCAAATACAGATATATGTAAACAGGCAGAATAAAATGGTTCAAATGGCTCTGAGCACTATGGGACTCAACTGCTGAGGTCATAAGTCCCATAGAACTTAGAACTACTTAAACCTAACTAACCTAAGGACAACACACACATCCACGCCCGAGGCAGGATTCGAACCTGCGACTGTAGCGGTCGCGCGGTTCCAGACTGTAGCGCCAGAACCGCTCGGCCACCAGCGGCCGGCCAGGCAGAATATGGCACAGCGTTCTGCGACGCCTATATAAGGTAACAAGTGTCTGGCGCGGTTGTTAAATCGGTTACTACTGCTACAATGGCAGGTTATCAAGATTTAAGTGAGTTTGAACGTAATGTCATAGTCGGCGCAAGAACGTTGGGACACAGCATCTCTGAGGTAGCAATGAAGTGGGGATTTTCCCGTACGACCAATTCACAAGTGTACCGCGAATATTCTGTTTTTTGGAGAAACTATATCTTGTGGCCAACATAGACACGAACCCACGCCTACTACAGTAGTACAAGTTTATATGCCAGCTAGCTCTGCAGATGTCGAAGAAATTGATGAAATGTATGATGACATAAAAGAAATTATTCAGATAGTGAAGGGAGACGAAAATTTAACAGTCATGGGTGACTGGAATCCGATAGTAGGGAACGCAGAGAAGCAAACATAGTAGGTGAACATGGATTGGGGCTAAGAAATCAAAGAGGAAGCCGCCTGGTAGAATTTTGCACAGAGCATAACTTAATCATAGCTAACAATTGGTTCAAGAATTATGAAAGACTGTTGTATACATGGAAGAAGCCTGGAGATACTAGAAGGTATCAGATAGATTATATAATGGTAAGACACAGATTTAGGAACCACGATTTAAATTGTAAGACATTTCCAGGGGCAGATGTGGACTCTGACCACAATCTACTGGTTATGAACTGTAGATTGAAACTGAAGAAACTGCAAAAGGGTGGAAATTTAAGGAGATGAGACCTGGATAAACTGACTAAACCAGGGGTTGTACAGAGTTCCAGGGAGATCATAAGGGAACAATTGACAGGAATGGGGGAAAGAAATACAGTAGAAGAAGATTGAGCGGCTTTGAGAGATGAAGTAGTCAAAGCAACAGAGGATTAAGTGGGTAATAAGTCGAGGGCTAGTAGAAATCCTAGGGTAACAGAAGAAATATTGAATTTAATTGATGAAAGGAGAAAATATAAAAATGCAGTAAATGAAGCAGGCAAAAAGGAATACAAACGTCTCAAAAATGAGATAGACAGGAAGTGCAAAATGGCTAAGCAGGGATCGCTAGAGGACAAATGTAAGGATGTAGAGGCTTATCTTACTAAGGGTAAGACAGATACTGCCTACAGCAAAATTAAAGAGACCTTTGGAGAAAAGAGAGCCACTTGTATGAATATCAAGAGCTCAGATGGAAACCCAGTTCTAAGCAACGAAGGGAAAGCAGAAAGTTTGCAGAAGTATATAGAGGGTCCATACAAGGGCGCTGCACTTGAGGACAATATTATGGGAATGGAGGAGGATGTAGACGAAGATGAAATGGGAGATACTGCGTGAAGAGTTTGACAGAGCACTGAAAGACCTAAGTCGGAACAAGGCCCCGGGAGTAGACAACATTCCATTAGAACTACTGACGACCTTGAGAGAGCCAGTCCCGACAAAACTCTGCCATCTGGTGAGCAAGATGTATGAGACAAGCGAAATACCCTCAGACTTCAAGAAGAATATAATAATTCCAATCCCAAAGAAAGCAGGTGTTGACAGATGTGAAAACTATCGAACTATCAGTTTAATAAGCCATGGATGCAAACTACTAACGCGCATTCTTTACTGACGAATGGAAAAACTGGTAGAAGCCGAGAACGGGGAAGATCAATTTGCATTTCGTTAAAATACTGGAACACGTGAGGCAATACTGACCCTACGACTTATCTTAGAAGAAAGATTAAGGAAAGGCAAACCTACGTTTCTACCATTTGTAGACTTAGAGAAAGCTTTTGACAATGTTGACTGGAATACTCTCTTTCAAATTCTGAAGGTGGTAGGGGTAAAATACAGAGAGCAAAAGGCTATTTAGAATTTGTACAGAAAGCAGATGGCAGTTATAAGAGTCGAGGGTCATGAAAGGAAAGCAGTGGTTGGGAAGGGAGTGAGACAGGGTTGTAGCCTCTCCCCGATGCCATTCAATCTGTATATTGAGCAAGCAGTAAAGGAAACAAAAGAAAAGTTCGGGGTAGGTATTAAAATCCCTGGAGAAGAAATAAATACTTTGAGGTTTGCCGATGACATTGTAATTCTGTCAGAGACAGCAAAGGACTTGGAAGAGCAGTTGAACGGAATGGACAGTGTCTTGAAAGGAGGATATAAGATGAACATCAACAAAAGCAAAACGAGGATAATGGAATGTAGTAGAATTAAGTTGGGTGATGCTCAGGGAATTAGATTAGCAAATAAGACGCTTAAAGTAGTAAAGGAGTTTTGCTGTTTGGGGAGCAAAATAACTGATGATGGTCGAAGTAGATAGGATATAAAATGTAGACTGGCAATGGCAAGGAAAGCGTTTCTGAAGAAGAAAAATTTGTTAACATCGAGTATAGATTTAAGTGTGAGAAAGTCGTTTCTGAAAGTATTTGTATGGACTGTAGCCACGTATGGAAGTGAAACGTTTACGATAAATAGTTTGGACAAGAAGAGAATAAAATCTTCCGAAATGTGGTGCTACAGAAGAATGCTGAAGATTAGATGGGTGGATCACATTACTGATGAGAAGGTATTGAATAGAATTGGGGAGAAGAGCAGTTTGTGGCACAACTTCACTAGAAGAAGGGATCGGTTAGTAGGACATGTTCTGAGGCATCAAGGGACCACCAATTTAGTATTGGAGGGCGGCATGGAGGGTAAAAATCGTAGAGGGAGACAAAGAGATGAATACACCAAGCAGATTCAGAAGGATGTAGGTTGCAGTAGGTACTGGGAGATGAAGAAGCTTGCACAGGATAGAGTAGCATGGAGGGCTGCATCAAACCAGTCTCAGGACTGACGACCACAACAAGAACAACTGGTAGAGGGTGGCCGGATGCCGGGTATTCACTTAATCTGGTGTGTGAAATCGCCTGAAATCCACATCCAGGCTGGTATTTAGAGTAGACATTAAAGTCTAACATTCCCTCCGTAATATTCTAGAGACTGGTCATCGACTAATAGACTGCGCTTGGTGAGCAGGAAGCGTTTCTGAAATCTTGAATTCTGTTCGGCGACTGGCCCTAGAATGTTTCTGGCAATTAAACGTGACCGTCACTACTCCAGTTTCTTTGTGTATGCATGTATTCAAGAGCAGCTTCACATACACTAAGCGCCAAACAAACTGGCATTGGCATGCGTATTCAAATACACAGTTATGTAAACAGGCAGAATTCGGCGCTGCGGTCGGTAACGGCTACATAAGATAACAAGTGTCTGGCGCAGTTGTTAGATGGGTTACTGCTGCTACAATGGCAGGTTATCAAGATTAAAGTGAGTTTGAACGTGATGTCATAGCCGGCGCACGAGTATTGGGGCACAGCATATCCGAGGTAGCGATGAAGTGGGGATTTTCCCGTACGGCCATTTCACGAGTGTACCGCGAATATCAGGAATCCGGTAAAAGGTCAAACCTCCGACATCGCTGCGGCCGGAAAAAGATCCTGCAAGAAAGGGGCCAACGACGACTGAAGAGAAACGTTTAATGTGACAGAAGTACAATTATTCCGCAAATTTCTCCAGATTTCAGTGCTGGACCATCAAAAAATGTCAGCATTCGAACCATTCAACGAAATATCATCGATACGGGCTTTCGGAGCCGACGACCCATTCGTGTACCCTTGACCACTGCACGACACAGAGCTTTACGCCACACCTGGGCCCATCAACACCGGCATTGGACTTTTGATGACCTGAAACATGTTGCGTGGTCGGAGGAGTCTCGTTTCAAATTGTATCGAGTGGATGAACGTGTACGGATATGTATGATGATGATGATGATGATGATGTTTGGTTTGTGGGGCGCTCAACTGCGCGATTATCAGAGCCCGTCCAAATTTCCAACCTTTGCTCAGTCCACTCTCGCCACTTTCATGAATGACGATGAAATGATGAGGACAACACAAACACTCAATCATCTCGAGGAAGGTGAAATTCCCCGACCCCACCTGGAATCGAACCCGGGACCCCGTGCTCGGGAAGCGAGAACGCGACCGCATGGATATGGAGACAACCTCATGAAACCATGGGCCCTGCATGTCAGCAGGGTTTGTTCAAGCTGGCGGAGGCTCTGTAATGGTGTGGGGCGTGTGCATTTGGAGTGACATGACACCCCTGATACCTCTAGATACAGCTCTGACAGGTGACACAAATGTTAGCATTCTGTCTGATCACCTGCGTGCATTCACGTCCGTTGTGCATTTCGAGGGACTTGGACAGTTCCAGCAGGACAATTTGACACCCCACACGTTCAGAATTGCTACAGAGTGGCCCCAGGAACACTCTTTTGAGTTTAAGCACTTCCGCTGGCCACCATGCTCCCGAGACATGAACATTATTGAGCATATCTGGGATGCCTTGCAACGTGCTGTTCAGAAGAGATTTCGACTCACTCGTACTCTTAGCGATTTATGGAGAGCCCTGCACGATTCATGGTGTCATTTCCCTCCAGCACTATTTCAGACATTAGTAGAGTCCATGCCACGTCGTGTTGCGGCACTTCTGCGTGCTTGAGAGGGCCCTACACGACATTAGGCAGGTGTACCAGTTTCTTTGGCTCTTCAGTGTATTTGTAAAAGTGAAGTACTAACAAAATGTCAGTTTGGTTTTCAGGAAGGCTTTTCACTAGAAAATCCTATATATGCTTTCACTGATCAAATATTAAATGCTCTGAATAACCAACATCACCCATTGGGATATTTTGTGATGTCTCAAAGGCTTCTGATTGCGTGAATCACGAAATCCTTCTAGATAAGCTTAAGTATTGTGGTATGAGTGGGACAGTTTTTGAAATGTTTTAATTCATATTTAACTGGAAGAATACAGAACGTTGAAATTAACAGTACAGATAGTCTGCAAAAATCAGCAGAGTCCTCTAACTGGGGAGTTATCAAGAATGGTGTCCCACAGCATTCAGTCTTGGGCCCCTTATTGTTCTTAATATGTATTAATGACTTGCCACTCTATATTCACGAAGATGCAAACTAATTCCTTTTGCTGATGATTCAAGTATATTAATCACACCCAACAAACAAGAATTAGCTGAGGATATTGTAAACAATGTCTTTCAGAAAATAATTAAGTGTTTCTCTGCGAATGGACTCTCACTAAATTCTGTACAATAAATGGCATAACAACATTAATAAATATATATTTTAAACAGAAGTCTGTTGCTAAGGCAGAATACTCTAAATCTCTGGGTGTGTGCACTGATGAGAAATTGAATTGGACGAAACAAAGTTTGACAGATACTTAACCAACTTTTGAAAATAAATTAAAAGAATTTCTGAATGACAACTCCTTCCAGTCAACAGATGAGTTTTTAAATACGAAGTAGTAACTGTAAAAAAAATTTAAAAAATTATGTTGTGTAATGAAAACTTATATTAAATTGACACGTCCTCATCATTACAAATATGTGTTCGTGGTTTATGGAACAAGTATTAATGTAATGTAACGTAATACTTTCACTACACAGAGTGGTGTTGTTCTAATGTTTCATTGCTTACCTTAAAATGGGTGAGAGAGGTGGAGCTGATTGAGATCAGGCCAACAGTATAGCTTGGTGCTTTTCACGCAAATCCCAGCGAGCTGGGAGTGAGACAGTGCGTTTCGCAATACTGAATCCATGGGACTAAATTACCAGTTCTGGCATGTACTTTAGAACCATGGAAACCTTCTGAAAAACGTGATCAGTCCGGGAGATTGGAACTATTTTTAATCTGTTTTCTCACTGCGGAAAACATAAGGCACTAACGTGTGAAAGCGTATCTGTTAAAGTGTGTAGCAGAGTGAGTTACTCGACAAGTTATGAGGGATACGCAGTTATTCAAGTATCATGTTAAACTGTGCTTTTGGCATAATCAACATAGGAAAACAGGTGTATACTTTTTAAAACAAGAGAAACGCGTATAAAGCATTGTAATGTTGGCACAAGCCTTGGGGTTGAGTGCTTTACTTAACTGTTATTTCTGCCTGAGTGCCTGACGTTATCGTGATAAGTCGTATCTTCGCTGCTGCATTCAGGAAGAGATAGCAGTAACAGGGAAAACACGTTAAATTTTGCTCTTCATTACTTTGTATGCATGTGTGCGAAACAGTCTCTGCTTCTCGCCCTTAACCTGCAACGATATATTCATTTAGAACGATTTAGTATGGCTTTAAGGTAGTGTGACTCAACTGCCTTAGAATAATACATACGTTTCGGTTAGAGCAGTGTAGACGTAGTGGATGCCATCCAGAAATAAACTCCTTAAATCCTTTCTGTTCGTCACCACACCGCCCTTCGAAGAGGCAGAGGTAAAGACGTTCAGTATCTGTTTGTAGTGGTTTAGAAAACTAAAACAGTCATTCCTGTTTGTGTTTTTCACCCTGTCTGTCTAAATTAGTGTTGATGAATCTCTACGCGACAAGACTACGACTGTTTCTACGAAATTATCGCTGAAAGCCCGATTCTTGGATTGTTCTAAATATGCAGTTCTGATTTCGCGGCATTTCATTTTTTACACAAACCTTTGAAAATTAGCCCCGTCACGTCTTACTGTAGCATGTGACTCTAAGTCCAACCCGATTTATGTCCCATGTTCCCGAGTGGTATATTGGTATTTGTTGTGTTAGTAAATGTTCAATGTCATTAGGCTCTCCTACTCCTAATACTCAACACGGACTAATAATGTATAATCTACTTCCTTTAGTTCTAACACAAGAGATACGCTACAGGTGTTGCTGCAATCATAAGAAGGTTAATAGCGTGAATTTCTCAAATAGGATTGGTGTAAGCAATGAGGCCGTGCACGAGTACCTGAACAATACCATAGTTTTTGTTGTTGTTGTAAAAACAAGCTTAGAACATCAGCTAGAAGTGAATGTAAAAGTACGAAGGGGGTTCAGTAAGTAATACAACACTTTTTTCTCCCGGCCAATTTCGACTGAAGAAAAAGGCAGAATTTGTTGTGGGACATCGTGAAATATTCCCACTTCAGCCCCTATAGTTTCATGAAATTCCGATAGGTGGCAGCGCTATACGTAGCCTTCTAAATGGCGTTTGTAACGGAGGTGCGTTCGAGGCAGAGAGCTGTCATTGAGTTTCTTTTGGCGGAAAAACAGAGCGTCGAAGGTATTCATAGGCAGAGACAAAATGTCTACTGAGAACTGGCAGTGAATACAACCACAGTGAGTCGTTGGGAGAGATGTCTGTGACCATCGCAACAAGGTCGCGCAAACCTTTTAGATCTCCCGCCTAACGGCCGGCGGAACACAACTGTGACTCCGGCAACGTTGGAACTTGCGGACATTCTCATTCGAGGTGATCGACGGATCACAATCGAACATCTCGTAGCTCAGCTTGACGTCTCTGCTGGTAGCGCTGACACACTCGTCCACCAGTTGGGGCACACAAAAGTCTGTGCCCTCTGGTTTCCACGCCGCCTAATGGAAAGAGCAACGAAAAGTTATCTGTGGGGACTTGCTTGCGCGTTACGAGGTTGATCGTGCCCATTTTTTGTCGAACATCGTCACACTCGATAAACAAGCGTTTATCACTTCGAACTGAAAGCAAAACGGCAATCCATGGAGAGACGCGACATCACATCTCCGCCGAAGAAAAAGTTCAAAGCCGCACCGTCAGCCGGTAAAGTCAAGACGGCGGTCTTCTAAGACTCTGAAGGGGTTTTTTTGTTTGATGTCCTCCCATAAGGAGCAACGATCAACTCTGAAGTGTACTGTGGTATCCTTAGGAAATTGAAGTAACGACTGTCGCGTGTTCCTCGCTACAAAAATGCAAACGGACTTCTTGTTCTCCATGGCAACACAAAGCTTCACGCAAGTCTGCGCACCCGAGAACAGCTCACAGACCTTCATTGGACTGTTCTTCCTCATCCGCTCTACAGCCCGGATCTAGCACAACTTCCATCGGTTTGGTTCAATGAAGGATGCACTCCATGGGAAGCAGTATGTGGATGATTGGAAGGTTATTGATGCAGCGACGCGTTAGATCCGACGCCGACCAGTGGAGTGGTACCATGCAGACATAAAGGTGGATATGACATTGTAATTCCGTCAGAGACAGCAAAGGACTTGGAAGAGCAGTTGAACGGAGTGGACAGTGTCATGAAATGAGGGTATAAGATGAACATCAACAAAAGCAAAACGAGGATAACGGAATTAGTCGAATTAAGTCGGGTGATGCTGAGGGAATTAGATTAGGAAATGAGACACTTAAAGTAGTAAAGGAGTTTTGCTATTTGGGGAGCAAAATAACTGATGATGGTCGAAGTAGAGAGGATATCAAATGTAGACTGGCAATGGCAAGGAAAGCGTTTCTGAAGAAGAGAAATTTGTTAACATCGAATATAGATTTAAGTGTCAGGAAGTCGTTTCTGAAAGTATTTGTACGGAGCGTAGCCACGTATGGAAGTGAAACATGGACGATACCTAGTTTGGACAAGAAGAGAATAGAAGCTTTCGAAATGTGGTGCTACGGAAGAATGTTGAAGATTAGATGGGTAGATCACATAACTAATGAGGAGGTATTGAATAGGATTGGGGAGAAGAGAAATTTGTGGCACAACTTGACGAGAAGAAGGGATCCTTTGGTAGGACATGTTCTGAAGCATCAAGGGATCACCAATTTAGTTTTGGAGGGCAGTGTGAAGGGTAAAAATCGTAGAGGGAGACCAAGGGATGAGTACACTAAACATTCAGAAGGATTTAGGTTGCAGTAGGTACTGGGAGATGAAGAAGCTTGCACAGGATAGAGTAGCATGGAGAGCTGCATCAAACCAGTCTCAGGACTGAAGACCACAACAACAACAACCCAGCAGATCTCACGTGCCAATATAAGGTCTGATCAAACTGTACTCCAGTCCTATTAAACGGAAAACTAAGTAACAGAGTTATGAAAGATAAGAAGCCAATCCGTCAGCAGCCTGACGAAGAAAGTATTTTTCTGCCCTAGCCTTCACACGAAGATAATATGGGCTCTGAATAATTGTGAGAATGATTATGAACAACTGAGCTCGGTCGGGTAAGAGACTTGAAAGTATAGACGAAAACTAAAGTCACGATAGTTCGAAAACCGGGTGAGAATTAGGTTGCTCCTAAAAGCTATACAGCAATCTCTCCGTTATGACATTTACATCAAGTGCTAGAGAGACTCGTTCCTCGCCACCTAAAAGGGAAGTTTTCGGCACTATGTTTAGCTCAGCAGCTTGGATTCAAGGCAGGAAAAAGTAGTACCTCACTGACACTGAAATTTGCGCAACACATCAAAGACGGATTTGCGAGACGACAAGTCACAGGGACAGTCTTTGCAGATTTTGGATCACATGATACTATTAACCACAGACTACTTCAAAAACTCTATATCATGCCCAGTGGTTAAGAGGACGATAAGGAATCCCTTACAATTCAAAGGTTCTTCCTTGGGTTTCTGGAGAAAAGAAAAAGTACATAGAAGAAATAAAGAACGGCACTGCGTTGTTGTCTGGAAGACCCTGAGGGGCAGGTTTACCTGTGTATTCGGAAAGGATACGTAATGGTCCTTTCCCTCGCGGTATGTGCAAGATGTATTTTAAGTGTATCCGTTGAGTGTGAGTGACTGTAATAGTCGCTTGTGTAGTGTCCTGTCATTTTGTTGTTGTTTGGAGATGAGAGGAGAGCCGCGTTGGGTAGCCGCGTGGTCTAGGGCGCCTTGCCACGGTTCGCATGGCTGCCTCCGTCGGAGGTTCGAGTCCTCCCTCGGGCATGGGTGTGTGTGTTGTCTTTAGCGTAAGTTAGTTTAAGTTAGATTAAGTAATGTTTCAGCTTAGGGATCGATGACCTCAGCAGTTTGGTCCCATAGGAACTTACCACAAATTTCCAAAAAATGAGAGGAGGAATAAAGTAAAACCTTAAAAACTTAGTCTACTCCTCCCGAATAGCACCACGCGTCCTCATGCGATGGATGGACAGCCACCAACTGAGTCCCATGCCCTCACTTCATGAGATGGTGCGAATAAGTTTGGAATGTAGCTCAGAACATTCGTGCAACGTCTGCTGATCAGCAGTTTCATGCCCCTTCCTTTCCTCCTGTTGCCGCCACAACTCTGTCGCAGCTGCTACCTATGAGTCGAGTGATATACCAGCGTGCTTTAATGCCCACTTGTAAATTCCTTTTTGTGCACAACAAGAGTCTGAGGAGTTGCACAGACTGTCTAAATTGGCTACCTACACCTTTGTGCTGCATGTTGTTTGGAACCGAGGGCAAGTCTAAATCTATAAATTGTCGCGAACTCATTTAGATGCTTTATTTCGTCAATTGATAAATTTGTGGCAAGTCAGGCTAATAACGAGTAAACCTATTTCTCAAAATGAAAATTCATACCGTGAAGAATGTTATGAAAAATCAGGCTTAACAAATTCTATTTAGACGACGGGATTACCAAGTATGTTAATGTCAAGATTAATAATAGCTCAGTAGCAGCGATACGTGTGAAACGCGAAAGTGAAATATTGTGGACAAAGAAAAAGATTAGGGAAGAGCATAAGCACAAGGAAAACTGCAGTCATGAAACATTTAGACTTTAGTCACTTTCAGGGCTATTACAGTCGCCATTACAGTTTTCGAGTGTTTTTAAAAGAGTTTTTAATGGGGTGGACAGTGAACAGAAAATGCTGACAATGAGATAAAGAAGTAAAACACTTAGCTTATAGACAAAGTATAATAAAATACTACACAGAAAGCAGGGCAGTCAATAACATGAACATAAAAATGGCATACAATGAGAGGGATCTTCTGAATAAGGGTCTCAGTTTTGATATTAGCCCAAAGTTGAACCCACGGATAATTAAAAAAAATATTTCGGAAGTAATAGTTGCTGGCTAAACTTAACAAACTCAAACAAATGGACATGGAAGGAAAAGTTAAGAAAATTTCCAGACCTCTTCATCTCAAACATAATAATGCAATAAATATAGAAACACTTAAAAATCTAAATAGTCAGTTTCAAAGACATAGGAATGTAGTTACAAAAGCCGACAAAGGATATGCTATTGTAATAATTTAAGATAATGACTACATCCTAAAAACTGAAATCTTTCTCGCAATTAATAACGTTACTGAAGTGTGGAAAACCCCTACAAATAAATTTCAATTAGAAACAAGAAAAATATGAAAAAAAGTTTTTTGTTTACTGATGAAAAAGAGAAATGTGAATTAAAAATGATGAGCCCATCTACTCCAGTGCTTCGCGTGCAAATGAATTATACATGACAAGAGAAGCAGTAACACTAATTGTAAGCGATATGTCCCAGTCATAACGCTAACCAAGAATGCAATAGAAGACTGAGAGTGGTGTATACTTATAAAAGAACATGCAATGTCAAGAATATTTATGAATTTGTGACAGTTGCTATAGATGTATCAATTTCAGATGAAGCAATTTTGGCTTCCTTAGATAATATTAATCTATACATTAATGTTCAGTAAGTGAAACATTAGAGATTATGAGAAGAATCCCATTAACACATAAGAAAATTATTGAAGAGGAAATAGTAAAACTCATGAAAAATTTAGAATTTGTAATGCAACTTAATTATTTTAAATCTAACAATAAGGTTTTTCATCAAAATGATGGACTTGCAGTGGACAACACTTTTGCAGGCACTTTAGCAAAATTTTCTTATACGAAGTGGAAAATTAGTTTTTTGAACAAAATTCTGATGTATGCAAAACATTACCTATTGTAGACGGTATGTAGATGGCATCACACTACAGTATAAAGGTAGCAAAAACGGGATTGTGAGGTAACATAAAGAGTGCGTATGAGGTACGAAAAAATTGAGGAAAAGAAACATATAAACGTTTGAGATCTGAGATTAACTGAAAATGGTGAAAGAAACAAAATTAGCAAATTTAGGAAGCCGACAGCTAATGATATGATCATAAATGTGAAAACCTCTCATCTTAAAGTACAAATGGGCATATTAAAACTACCATCTGAGCAAATCGACAAAGTCAACCTGACAAAAAGGATTGTAAGGAAGACTAACAACTTCCTGAAGGAAATCTCCTCGTCACAATAGCCTATCAAGACTATTAATTTCTATTATGCTGTCCCCCTTAGATTACAATGTCCGACAAAAAAGTGCAACATCCAGAAGGAGGGGAGGAAACAAAATTAAACTACGTGGGTTGAGAGGGTATGTGATGTTATTTCAGCGATTAAAGATCTGACAAGGGGAGGCCACCAATTGTGAAATTCAGATTCGATTCAAACTGCGCATAATAAAAGCTCATGGCTAGAGGTGTAATGTGGCAAAGCACCAAGATGCACTTCTCAGCCGTTGTCGAGAAAATCGACAGTTAAAAGAAACCGTTGCGGTGAAATACTCTCTACGATTAATAATTTTCTGCAGCGTCGTGGCGCAGCGGTAAGCGCTCGGCTTCGTAATCCGAAGGTCGCCGGATCGAATCTCGCGCCATGCAACTTTTTTTATTATTAGTTTTCTGTAATTCAAATATATATAAATTATTAATGAATTGCTTATGCATGTTGGTGAAGGCGGATCGCTCTCCAATTGTACCGCCTCCATTTTTCCGTTTTTTAACAGGGTGTACCAAAGCTCTCCCGTCCGCACTGATTTTCGACGATGTTATAAGTTGCGCTAGGGACCGCATCTACCTTCTTTCGAAGTTAGCAGGCAACTACGCTGTTATGCGGTGGCTCGTTTCGGCCCATTCAACATCTGTCCTTCAAGTGTAACGAGCGAGTAACGGAGTTTATATTTCATACCTGCCACAGCAATTTTGTGTTCGTAGGGTCTCTATACTAATTCAAACGTTTGACTTACGCTATACGTATTCGTTTCGGAATATCGTTTCTACGTCTTCCGTTAACTATACGTGGTTAACATTATGAAGACAATTAATAACATTTGTGAAATACAACTTTGTTTGCGGAAAACATGATGATGTTCGAAGTCGCCAGTTGAAAATTATTAATGGTAGAGAGTATTTCACCGCAACGGTTTCTTTCAACTGTCGATTTTCTCGACATCGGCTGAGAAGTGCATCTTGGTGCTTTGGCACATTACACCTCTGGCCATGAGCTTTCATTATGCGCAGTATGAATCGAATCTGAATTTCACAATTGGCGGCCTCCCCTTGTGAGTTAAATTTTCAAAGAACTTGGCAGTATGAGCCCACTTAGTATTACAGGGCACCGCCTCTGGCCTGGATGCAAGCATTGACTCGTTTTGGAAGGGCGGTGTAGAGCCATTGTATCCGCGTCTGAGGGAATCTGGCCCACAACTATTGTAAATGGTCCTTGATATCCTGTATTCTGTGATGGAGACAGAGCTTGGTCCCACACATGTTCTATCGACACAGATTTGGAATCTTCATGGCCATGGGAAACATCAACATCTTGCAGGCAGTTCATAGACGAACGTGCAATGTGTGGATGAGCATTGTCCTGTTGAAAAATGGCGCTATGATTCTCTTGGACGAGATGTAACACATGAGGATGCAGACTGCATGTAACGTACCACTGTGCTATCAGAGTTCTCTTAATCGCTATCAGCTGTGACCTGAAATCGTACCCAATGGCTTCCCATACCATAATGCCTGGTGTAGCGCTGTGCATCTCCAAAGGCTGGGAGCTCTACCTAGGTCAGCGCCATATTCACCGACAATGGCCATCTGAGGTAGTGTGGAACTGGGCTTACTGTGAAATTTAAAACTTCATTACTGAACTCAATGTGACGCTATTCGTCAGCAATCCCTTCTTCCCGGGCACGGCACAACTATAATATATGAGACAGTAATTCGCTACTTCAAACATCTTCTGCCGGCAGATGATGTTTGAACTGATCGCTGTATCAAGCACAAATCTGAAGATAACAGTATTTGAATGCTGGCCCCTATTTTGACAGGAACCGAGGCTGGAATTTTCCTACACGTCGGTCAGGGGGCCTGAAGATGGCGTAATTAATCGCCCAAACGGGTAGCTCAGTAAAATAACAGTGTGGCTGAAAGGTACTTGATTTGACATTCTATACTGAACAGCTGAATCCCGCAACCATCTCTGAAAAGATGGAAATACAGAGGTATTTATGGAAGATTTCTAGGTATGTGCCCTGGAGTTTGCGGCATTGAAACCTTCGTGTTTTTTTATTTTATATTTTTATTTATTTTTTATATGTAGACAATACGTTTGTTGTTTCGGCTCACAGAAATGAGAAATTAAACAGCTTTTTAGAACATCTGAATTCAGTCCACCTGAATATTCGCTTCACTATTGGAGGTGGATAAGGATGGCAGCCTATGAGTTGGTGAGGAGCAAGGTTGATGGTACGGTGGGACATGACATTTATTGGAAGCCAACTCACCCTGATTTTTACCTTCGGAGTGTTAGTTATCACTACTGGCTCAACGTGAAGGGGTGTGTGTATTGTGTATTGAACTGGGGACCTAGAAACGACGAAGGGGCTTTGTCCCGCCGTAGTTCTCAGTGGTTCACAACCCCACAACAGGCCACAGCAGTCCACCCACTTCACCGCCGCCTCACACCAAACCCAGGGTTTTGTGCGGTTCGCCCCCCCGTTGGACCCTTTCTGGAAGTATCTCATACCAGACGAGTGCAGGCCCGAATGTTTGCGTGGCAGAATAATTATTATGTACGCGTACGTGGAGACAGTGTTTGAGCAGGAATCGCCGACGTAGTGCAACTGAGACGGAATAAGGGGAAACAGCCCGCATTCGCCATGGCAGATCGAAAAGCGCCTAAAAACCATCCACAGGCTGGCCGGCATACTGGACCTCGACACTAATCTGCCGGGTGGATTCGTGCCGGGGACCGGCACGCCTTCCCCCTCATAGCGCATTAGACCCGCGCGGGCCAACGTGAAGGGGTACTTCGTACCTTGGTTCATAGTGCCCTCGTCATCTCAGACTCTGAAAGTTCGTCAGCTAAGTTAGCTCATTTCGAAGTCAGATTTTGCCAGAGAAGTTAGTGAAAGCAAAATCAGACGCGCGTTGCATGATCGACCAACCGTGAATCTCGTGGATGATGAAAATAAGGAAATGACACCTAAGTCTTTCACATTACGCAGGTAGCTTCTCCAAAAACGTTGTTCGTTATATGCGGGAGCGCTGCGTGTTTTACGACCACCAATTACGATTGGGCTCCTCTTAAAGTCTCTAAAGGGTGATGTTGGCCTGCGTAATTCTGGTGTGTACCGTATCCCTTGCAGTTGTAGCATGTCAAACGTTGGTCTGATCATCAAAACCGTGGAGGACCAATATATGGTGCATTAGCGTCACACACGCATACAACAGCCGAGCAAATCTGCCATTGCAGAACATAGCCTTAGTGCAGGTCATCGTATGGATAATAACAACACAGAGTTTCTGGAGTGCAATTCCAGCTATTGAGATGGAGTTATTAAAAAAAAAGTTGAGACTGGATAATCAAGTGACCTCAAAAGCAGAGACTGTTCTGTCCCTGATCAAACTGCACAATGCTCTCTCCTTGCATCTGTGCCTTTAAAATGACGTGTCGAAATGTTGGCGGCTGTCGAAGACGTCATGTGACTGCATTCCCGTAAGTTGTTTGAATAGATTTAAAGGGAGAAATATCTAGTACCTACCCTGTTATACAGGACAGAGGACAACAGGGGATTCACTTAACAGAAATGTTTTCGGGAGCTCTGGCGTGCTAAAACAAGCTGGAGAAATGGAGCTTTAACGTTTAGCCAGCGATGTGTGGACGTGGATCACTGCAAATGACATCATCCTCCGAAGCAGAGATTCTGTAGCCAACGCACGTCTTGTGCAATGGAGCTCGACGTGGAGGTACGCCGGTTCGAATCATGGCGATGGATTAAACTTTCACAGACAGTGTTTAGGAACGATGGGCGGTGGTGTACAGTTCCTGATCATCAGTCTATGTGTCATGGATTAATTTCCAAATATCTCGCGGTGTCTCATGAAGTGAGAGCATACCATACTGTTGATAGTGATCTGTCGGGCGAATGGTGACGTTAAGTTCGGCGGCCCCCTTAGCGCTGTTCGAGAGGCCTAGGCTATCTGCCGACACTGGGTTTCATCCTCTACCTTCTCTCATCATCATCACCACCACCACCATTATCATCATCATCATCATCATCATCATACACTATTGGCCATCAAAATTGCTACACCACGAAGATGAAGTGCTACAGACGCGAAATTTAACCGACAGGAAGAAGATGTTGTGATATGCAAATGATTAGCTTTTCAGAGCATTCACACAAAGTTGGCGCCGGTGGCGACACCTACAACGAGCTGACATGAGAAGAGTTTCCAACCGATTTCTCATACATAAACAGCAGTTGACCGGCGTTGCCTGGTGAAACGTTATTGTGATGCCTCGTGTAAGGAGGAGAAATGCGTACCATCACGTTTCCGACATTGATAAAGGTCGGATTGTAGCGTATCGCGGTTGCGGTTTATCGTATCGCGACATTGCTGCTCGCGTTGGTCGAGATCCAATGACTGTTAGCAGAATATGGAATCGGTGGGTTCAGGAGGGTAATACGAAACGCCGTGCTGGATCACAAAGGCTTCGTATCACTAGCAGTCGAGATGACAGGCATCTTATCCGCATGGCTGTAACGGATCGTGCAGCCACGTCTCGATCCCTGTCAACAGATGGGAACATTTGCAAGACAACAACAATCTGCACGAACAGTTCGACGACTTTTGCAGCAGCATGGACTATCAGCTCGGAGACCATGGCTGCGCTTACCTTTGACGCTGCATCACAGACAGGAGCGCCTGCGATGGTGCACTCAACGACGAACCTGGATGCACGAATGGCAAAAGGAAAATTTTTTCGGATGAAGCCAGGTTCTGTTTACAGCATCAAGATGGTCGCATCCGTGTTTGGCGACATCGCAGTGAACGCACATTGGAAGCGTGTAATCGTCATCGCCATACTGGCGTATCACCCGGCGCGATGGTATGGGGTGCCATTGGTCACACGTCTCGGTCACCTCTTGTTCGCATTGACGGCACTTTGAACAGTGGACGTTTCATTTCAGATGTGTTACGACCCGTGGCTCTACCCTTCATTCGATCCGTGCGAAACCCTACATTTCAGCAGGATAATGCACGACCACATGTTGCAGGTTGAAACACGTATGTAACGCAGCAGCGATGGCGAGGCATTGCAGCGTCTCTGACCAGAGAGTATGCGCTTGACCGCGCGAGTGTTGCGAGCAGTTCGCGAGTAGTAGTCGTGCAGTGCAGTACGCTAGTAGTCGTCATGCAGAGCGGTCGGTCAGTAGTAGCAGCCCAGTGCGGTTGTGTGATGTAGGCGGTCGGCAACACTGTTAATTAATATAATCATTAGATAATGTAAAATTTATTTATTGTAATCAATCTCCAACAAGTCCCCCAATAATAATTTTGATTTCAAAAGCATTTTTTCAAAAATTTAATTTTTTATTGAACTAAAGATTTCGTTGCACTTCCCATTTCATTCCACTTCTTTTGAAGAAAAATTTCAGTAAAATCACAGAAAAAAGGAATATTATTATTTGCAATGCAGTTCCTCCAAGCCGTGCACACGAATAAGAGCAGAAATTTGACTACCAGTTACAATGAGGTAAGACTTTAATTCTGATTGTTTTACACAGGGCCAAAGACCGATATTTCGGTTTAATTGAATTTCATTAGCACTAAATTGTTTTTCATTATTTTTGTGCGAGCTTACACCAGAGTCAGATTGCGAATTTCACATTTTTGTTGCCATTGTCAGTACATTTCATTGTGGGCAGGTTACACTTGGTGCAATGTCCATTAGCGATTCTTAAATAATATTGTCCATACTTTTCAAAATTTTTGTGGGGAGGTTACACTCGGCTCCCATTTGTATTAAGTATTGTTTCTCCTTTTAAATTACGGTGGGGAGGTTACACTTGGCGACACCCAGTCCAGGATCGTATTTCGTTGAGAATCTTTTGAAAAACAGTCAGATATCTGCTCTTATTTGCTTAGATATAATTAGGATTTGGCGCAACGCTTTTATTAACTTGTGACTTTCTTTCTACAGGTCAACGGCAATTCGTTGCTCTGTTGTATTTGTGTGTTGCTTTTGCATTGTGCTTATTGTTTTGTGAATAATTGTGACTATTGCAAAAATGCCGCGAAAGACTGTGAATAGTGTATCGCGAGGTATTATGAACGAAATTACCGACTTAAACAACGTGACCGATAATAATTGTGACAATCCTGCGTTCACTAACAATCAGTGCATTCCAACCATTAATGATGACTTTTATCTTAATGATGAACAAACGAACTCAATTGTCTCGTGTGTTAATTTGACGACAATTGATGACGCGGGACGCCCTATTGTAATGAGCGCTGCCGAGCTTAACACACCCGATTTGGAAAATTTAAGTAACATTCAGACAAATTCTTCTAATGAAAGTGATCAGGATACTCAAGGTACGACGGATCCATTTAATTCAGAAATAATGACCGACAGTGTACATTCGAATGACAAACCTTTTTGTAAATCTCAAAATGACCAAATTGTTACAGAAAGTGAAACAATTCTAGATCCACCATTAAACAGCACAGAGAATAGAAATGCTGACTTTGAGTCGAATCAAATTATAGCATTATTGCTACAAATGATTAAAAAACTTGATGAAGAGCACAAAGAATTTATAGAATGGAACAAACAATTTTCTGAAAGTATTAAACAGCCGAGAGAAAAACACGATAATGTTAATGAACAGAACAAACAAGTTAGGGAAGAGATTACAGCTGTTACCGTTCAATGTCAGGACAGTAAAGAACAATTACGTGGGGATACTAAGGCTTGTGCTAATAACAGTAATGAAGGAGTTGGCACTGTTGCACAAGAATTAAGTAGCACACATGTAGACACAACAGAATCAGATAAAGACGAGATTAATGCAGTCACTGAACAATGATCAGCAAACGCGACACAGGTACACGAAATTAATGCAGTCACCGAACAATGCCCTAAAATCACAGTACAGATTCGCGACGAGGTTAATTTAGAGTCAGTGGAAGTTTCGCACACTCCGAATACGGAAGTTGACGAGAAATTTGCACGACAGATCAACCAAATTGACGAAAGTGTTACAGTAACAGAGTTGAAAACCATTTCAGTCACCAATACGTCACAGAATCCGCCACTTTGCGAGCATTTGTCAGAGTCACGCAGCGCGTATAATGTGAGTAATTTACAGAGACTACGAGACGTAAAATCCGAAAAGCCACGCGACTTAAAATCTGAAAAGCTACGTAACTTGAAGTACGAAACGACACAGACAAACAGATTCACACACAAACCCGAACGTGTTATCAAATTCAGTGACGAGAACGTTGATAATAAGCAGTGTGCATTTGTAAGAAAATGTAAGGAATTTAATAATGGCAGAACACAGATACACGCTTTGCACTGTATACGACAATTTATCTTTGTACATTCACCGCTACTACCTGTAATGCAGAAACTAGCTTTGAACCAGATGCGACAATTTATTTTTGTATTTACAACAGTATTGCCTGTAATGAGGAAACTTGAATTAACATGGATACAACTATTTGCTTTTGGATTTATACCGCAATTGCCTGTAACGCAAAAGCCAAAATTTATTTGCAGTGCGTAAATGACCTCAGGGGATTCATTACGCTTTAATGAATATGTGCCGTAGCGAGCATAGGGCCCCGAGCTGTAGTAGTGCTGTTTCATCTTTAGTTTTCTGCACTGCTGCCTTTTCTTCTACTATCCTTTATATCTATCAAAACTGCTCTTTAACTATTGCTCTACCTAGTATTAAGAAACGAGTAATGAAAACCGGATATGACAAATTTTTACTGAAAGTGACAACATTCTTTAGGCACTCCAAAACCGCCGTAATTTTAATAACAGATAAAATCGTAATCATCAGTATGTATAAAATTTTGAGCAATCGGAACTACATTTTTGTAACAATAGATGTTTTTCACCACAATAGCATGAAAGTAAGCCGCTTAGCATACCTAACCAACAATGCAGTCTACAAGGTCAACCAAACTTTAATGTTTCGCCGCATGCACGTATAGTCCCAGCTCCAACAAATAGTGACGCATGGCAGCAAAGAAATAACTACGTACAGACAACACACTATTTCAACTCGCATCGCAATGCGCCGTATAGAAATTACTATTATGACAGACGTAAAAATAACGAGCACAATTTTCAGCGTACATTTAATAACAGTCGATCTTATGAGCAGCAACAACATCAGCAACAACGAATAATGATGAATGAAACAGACAATAGGTGTCATCGATAGCGTAACACGTCAATAAGAAATAAAAGAACAGTTCATATAGTGGATATGCCACAACATTCTCCCGTAAATAATAACACGTACGATAGATTTTAACCAGATACAGCACAGATTGCATATTACAGTAACGCAAACATTACTTTTGACACGCAGAATTTTGCTCACGAGAATGTTATTTGAAACATGCTCTGTTGAATGCACCACTTTTATCGCACCCAGATCTTACCAGAAATTTTTCCATTGCCACCGACAGTTCCAACACCGCTTTAGGCGTACATATTTTCCAGGAAATTGAAGAAGATGGCTCTACAGTAATTAAAAAGATCGCATTTGCATGCCGCATTTTGTCACCTGCTGAACGAAATTACAGAATTGGAAACATTATGTGTTGTATGGGCTTTTACGAGATTTAGGCATTTTCTTTATGGCAGACATACCACCGTCTACACGGACCACAGAGCGATACAATTTTTACTTTCGGCTAAATTCACTCACGACAGGCTAAGTAGATGGAAACTATATTTACAAGAATTTAATTTTACAATAGTTCACATTCCTGGCACACAAAATGTTATAGCAGACGCACTATCGCGTTCTCTCGGCAACAATCAGCAAGACGTAGCAACCAACTTCTGCAAAACAAATTTCAGTGTCAGGTACATTCAGCAAGTTGCATTTGAAAATTTTATTTCATCGTCATTACAGGACATAGCACAAGAACAAAACAAAGACAACGTGTGGAAAGAAATTAAACACCTTTGGGAAGATAAGAATAATGTTACGATTAGAAACCATTACACTGTACGCAATGACATTCTGTTTCGCCGCTCTCATCCTGACAGCAACAATTGGTTATTATGCATTCCTGACGAACTGGTTAACAAATTAATCTGGTACACTCATTTAAGTTACGCACATTAAGGAGCACGAAAATGTTTTCTTATACTGAGACAGAACTGTTATTTTGCCAACATGGAGAAACGTATACGACGAGTTTTAGCGTCTTGTAAAATTTGCCAGAAAGCTAAATCAGACACCACTTCACATATTCCTCCATTATATCCCATTGTACCTGTTAAATTAAGACACATGGACGCAGTAGATATTTTTGGTCCGATTCCGAGAACTAACAGAGGTTTTTGCTACATCTTTGTCGCTGTTGAGCTCACTTCAAAATTTGTTACTTTCACTCCGTTACGCAAAGCTACTGCTAAAACTGTTTCGAAAGCATTTGTAAAACATTTTCTATCTCATGTAGGGCATGTGATGAAAGTAATTTCTGACAATGGATCTCAATTTCGTAGTACCATATGGACACGCATGTTACGAGCCAGAAACATTTCTCCGATTTATATATCCAAGTACCACGCTTCTTCGAACCCCTGTGAAAGATTAATGAAAGAAATTGGTAAACTGTGTAGAATATACTGCCACAAAAGACATATTGATTGGGATACACACATACTCTCATTCCAAGATGTAATTAATTCCATTCCAAATGAATCCACTATGCTATCTCCGTCTGTTATACTGAAAAACGTTGAACCACCAAACAAAATTAAAAGAATTAGTAAAATTCCCCAAATGTCGGCGAGTAAGACACCACGAAATAATTAACATTGCGCTGAACAACATCAAACGTGCCGCAGAGCGCCGGAGAAGACAGCAAAAACAGGTTTGTAGACGCCGAGACTTTCACGTTGGACAGAAAATATTAGTACGTACACACTATTTATCCAGCAGAATAAAAGGTAAGTGCAGTAAATTTGAACTTCTATACGCAGGTCCATATCGGATTCGCAGCATCCCTCACCCCAATGTTGTACACGTCGAAACTTTGAGAACCAGAAAATCGAAAGGCAATCACCATATCTCAAACATTAAACCGTTTATTGAGTGAAACCACTGTATGATTCAACACACTATGGTGCCATTTACTAATGCAATTATTTCACCTGACTAATTACTGATGATTATCGTATTTTTTCTTGGCAAGTACCCGGCAAGGTAAGGTTAGCAGGTCGCTTTTCTTGTCGTTACACATTAGACCGTGCATATTTTTCCAGACGAACTTACGTATTTTATGAATAATTATGCAATTTTATGTAATGACGTATTAATTTTGTCAAATTCTCTCTCCATTAAAGTCTTTAATTCTCGCCTCGATTAACTACACTACATACAAGCTGAACACAAGGAACGTCACATTTTTGTCTTTTTATGTATGATTGTATTCCAGTTTTGTTTGTATGCACTGTGAAATAGTTAAGATATAACACACACCAGTCGACTTTGACATTCTTTTGCCCTATGACATCTCAACATCGTGACTGTTTTACATTTTTTGCTGCTGCATTGTGATATTCTGTGTACATTTTTGCATCTAAACACTATCAATGTCTTTGACATATTACGTTTTCTGTCATGTTATGCTGTATGGTTAATTATGTCACCATTAACCAGTCATTATTTAGTGGGTATATGATTTAAATGCAAGACATTAATCTCTGTCATCAATTTCAGAAAGAAATGATGCATGTAAGAAATAAATTCAACAGAAATGGGAATTTCACCTACAGAATAAACGAAAGGAGATGCAATAACTTTATGAGGAAGAGTAAATGGATCAGGATTAACAAACATTAACAAGAATATACTATACTCATCGTAGAATAGCAGTCTTAACTAATTTTTTCTTTCAGAATACAAGGTGATTGATACAGGCTGTCAAACTGAACTACACATCTTAGTTTTAGTGATGAAATATGCTAGAGATAAGGAATAGTTGTATAATGAGTAATGAAGTGATTTTTTGCAGATGAAAATGAATACTGATGAATAATGATGAAGGATTATGAATAATGAAGTTTTTCTTTACAGGTGATGATAATAGTGAAGTTATGATGATATGGATAATGAAGTTTTCTTTACAGATGAGGATAATGTTGAAGTTATGTATTTATGCTATGTAGTTATTTAAGTATTTGTTGCAGTTTGTTTTGACAGCAGGTGTTATATTGCATAGTAGGATGACGGAAAGTTTTGGAAAGGACAGCTATGGAACACATTTTTATACACATTTCACTACCTGTTAATTCGAAGTTCACTACTTTTCAGCATAGTGTGCGTTTCTTCTTTCAGGTCAATAATCCATTTTGTATTTTTTCCAGGAGAAGCTTTTCATGATACTTACTAAACCTGTTACTTATTATACCTGTTCTAGTACTTGCATTTTTATTTTTTACCCATTTGTGTTTATCATTTATGAATGTGATCACATTTACTGCCTTGTTACATAATCTTGCTACAGCTGACTCATGACGAATGACGTTACCTATCCTCATTTGCAGCAATAGGTCAAAAGCAAATAGTGTTATGCCTCAGCAATTAATTATCGATCCAAACGCAATGCATTACTAAAATAAAAAAATAACAAAAAAAAATGTATTACCAGTCCCACATAATGTCACTAGTTTATGATAATTCTGAGTAATACTGATTAGCTCTGAATAGTATGTCACTTCAGTAATGACTTCTTAATGAGACAAAAAAAAAGGTATATATATAAAATAATGCTTTGTCACTAGCTAATAACTGCCACTGTTTATTGTAATGAGACTGCTTATAATGCCCATGATTATTAATGCTATGACTGTAATTAACTGATTTTTAATAATGACTTTGTAATGATCTGAATACTACTGAATGAGGAACACTGTTTATTGTAATGAGACTACTTATAATGCCTGTGATTATTAATGCTATGACTGTAATTAACTGATTTTTAATAATGACTTCGTAATGATCTGAATAATACTTAATGATGAACTACGTTTTGTTCTATTCAATACTTGCTGGCCACTGAGTGCCCATAATTAATGTCACTCGATGAATTGTTATTAATTATGCCATTAATTAGCTCTTGTTTTTAATGTAGTTACTTTGTAACTGGAAAAGAATGCGATTGTTTCATAATGCTTTGTAATTAGGAGAAGCCTAGTGATTATTACTATTGAAATGAATGTGATTGTTTCATAATGCTTTGTAATCAGGAGAAGACTAATGATTCTTAATATATTGAAATGACAAATGATTAATTAACTGACACATAATTAATTAACTACGCTATACTTTGTAACCGGAAAAGAATATGATTCTTACTATATTGAAATGACAAATGATGCTATGCTTTGTAATTAGAAGGCTAATGAATCTTAATTACTGTTTAATAATGCTTTGTAATCAGGAGAAGGCTAATGATTATTACTATTGAAATGACAAATGATTAATTAACGATGCCATACTTTGTTATTGGAAATGAATGTGACTGTTTAATAATGCTTTGTAATTAGAAGAAGGCTAATGATTCTTACTAGATTGGAATGACACATAATTAATTAACTATGCTATTGTTTCATACTGCTTTGTGGTTAGGAAAAAGCTAATGATTATTACTATTGGAAGACAAATGATTAATTAATTATGCTGTATTTTGTAACTGGAAAAGAATGCGATTATTTCATAATGCTTTGTAACTATGAAAAGAAGGCTACTGATTCTATGTACAACAATTAATGAACATTTTTCTGTAATACTACATACTTGGTACAGAAATGTTCAATAACTGGGCTATGAATGCCACAAACTATCAATGAAGACTGTAATTGTCAATATTATGTGACATAATGTCCTTCTCCTCATGAGCTAACTACCCTGAATTACTGCAATGTCCACTTGTCCTGTTTATCCCAGTGATCATGGAGCACTATATTTGGTTTTGCACTAATTCTACGTTGGTGTGCCTTGTAAGAGAGTGGTGTTGACACGACATGCTGTCCACCACCGTGAGCGATGAAGACGTTATTATGGTCCCACTGTTTGGTGTACCTTATATACTGCCAAAATGAAAACATGGAATATTACTACGACAATTCAGACAATTCAGTGTCTTGGCTACGCTGATAAATTCTGATGGGAAAGGAACTTCAAGTTGTGTCACTTGGTGTTGTACTTCTGTGGAAAGATATGGACTTTCAGAACAGCTGTGTGCAATCTAAAGTGCTACAACCATGATGCAATCCTTCCCTTTCCTATCCTAATTCTTGTCACATAATGAAAATCATTTTTTGGTAACATCATTTCTGTTCGTGGGTTATACATTTTTTTTCGATTCGCTGAACTCCAGTGCGAGTACACTTATGTCACTGGTCGACATGATGTTTTGCTATTATGTTTATTTATTGCCAAAATGCTAAAGACATTTTTTTCGATTTGTTCTCAAGTACAGTATGTACACTTTTGTCTTTTATATTGTGTATACATTTTTTTATTTTAAGGATATGTTCTGAACTACAGTGCATGTGCACTTATGTCACTTGTCAACATAATATTTTTTGCCAGTCTGTTTGTTTGTTCTGAATATACTAAAGAATTTTTTCAGTGCCTGTGCTCTTTGTTTTCTGTCAAATAATTTGTATATACATTTTTCTGATTTGCTACTATGTTTTGTACTCACATTTTGTCTTTGTCTTATATATTTTGTACTTAGTGCGTGTGCACAACATTTAATTCATGTACTACATCTAAATATTCTGTAAATTGTAGAAGTTTATTAATTAAAGAAAAATTTTGCCGCGATTGGCAAGTCCAAATGACTCACCATCGCTGCCAAATTTTTGCCCCCCCAGTGGAGGGTTATGAAACACGTATGTAACGCAGCAGCGATGGCGAGGCATTGCAGCGTCTCTGACCAGAGAGTATGCGCTTGACCGCGTGAGTGTTGCGAGCAGTTCGCGAGTAGTAGTCGTGCAGTGCAGTACGCTAGTAGTCGTCATGCAGAGCGGTCGGTCAGTAGTAGCAGCCCAGTGCGGTTGTGTGATGTAGGCGGTCGGCAACACTGGTCAAGATGCTGAATGAGGTATACTGTTAATTAATATAATCATTAGATAATGTAAAATTTATTTATTGTAATCAATCTCCAACAAGTCCCCCAATAATAATTATGATTTCAAAAGCATTTTTTCAAAAATTTAATTTTTTATTGAACTAAAGATTTCGTTGCACTTCCCATTTCATTCCACTTCTTTTGAAGAAAAATTTCAGTAAAATCACAGAAAAAAGGAATATTATTATTTGCAATGCAGTTCCTCCAAGCCGTGCGCACGAATAAGAGCAGAAATTTGACTACCAGTTACAATGAGGTAAGACTTTAATTCTGATTGTTTTACACAGGGCCAAAGACCGATATTTCGGTTTAATTGAATTTCATTAGCACTAAATTGTTTTTCATTATTTTTGTGCGAGCTTACACCAGAGTCAGATTGCGTATTTCACATTTTTGTTGCCATTGTCAGTACATTTCATTGTGGGCAGGTTACACTTGGTGCAATGTCCATTAGCGATTCTTAAATAATATTGTCCATACTTTTCAAAATTTTTGTGGGGAGGTTACACTCGGCTCCCATTTGTATTAAGTATTGTCTTTCCTTTTAAATTACGGTGGGGAGGTTACAAGGTCCTGTACGGGCCTTTCTGGATACAGAAAATCTTCGACTGCCGCCCTGGCCAGCACATTCTCCAGATCTCTCACCAACTGGAAACGTCTGGTCAAAATGGCCGAGCAACTGGCTCGTCACAGTACGCCAGTCACTACTCTTGATGAACTGTGGTATCGTGTTGAAGCTGCACGGGCAGCTGTACCTGTACACACCATCCAAGCTCTGTTTGACTCAATGCCCAAGCGTATCAAGGCCGTTATTATGGCCAGAGGTGGTTGTGCTGGGTACTGATTTCTCTGGATCTATGCACCCCGATTGCGTGAAAATGTAATCACATGTCAGTTCTAGTATAATATATTTGTCCAATGAATACCCGTTTATCATCGGCATTTCTTCATGGTGTAGCAATTTTAATGGCCAGTAGTGTACAACACAAACACAACATTGCGCTACACACGAAGGCTGTTAAAGCCACCCTGTGCAATTTTCCAGCCAATCATGTCATGCGACATTTACATTTTTTTTTACCACAAACGATCTTGTTCGACAATGTTCCTAGTTGCATTACTTGTTTTCACCTATCACCATATAAGGGTACTCCCAGCACTGTCGAACACGATGGTTTTGGTGATCCAACTGTCATGGTGTGGGGAAGCATTTCTGTAATGTTGCACGGAGGTACTGATCTCCAAGTCTGTGAACACTGTACGCTCATCGGTCAACGTTATTGTGACAGTGTTCCCCTGTCCTGTGTGCGTCTTTTCAGGGGTGCATTCGATCCCGACTTCCTTTCTATGGATTACAATGCGCGACCGCACCGAATAACGCAGGTGCAGCACCTCTTGGAACGAGAAGATATTCGGCGATTGGAGTGGCCTGCCCGTTCCCCCGACTAAAACCCCCACGAGCAGGTGTGGGATGCATTGGGGAGACGTATTTCAAGATGTCCACATGCACCGATGGCCGTCCAGCAGTTTTCAGCTGCGCTGGTAAAGAAATGAAACGCCCTACCATGAGAACTTGTTACCGACCTTGTGGTCTGCATGGGAGCAGGTTGCAGAGCATGTATGGCCGTCCGTGGCGATCACACACTCTATTAAGAACAATGTTCTGCCTTTTTTTATCTCCAGGGGACTATCATAAATCGCGATGAACTCACTGTAATGTTTATCCTTGAACAAAAGTGTTATTTCTGTTCCTCTCATTACGTAAGTCTTTCAGTTACCTTTCGTGCTGTAATGTACCATTTCTTTCTATGTATGGCCAAAGTATCATCGATCTATGTTAATCGGCAGTGACAAACCCTAGGAAAGTACTTTCATCCTTAGGTTTTGCACAGCAATGTTTTATGCTACGACCCGAACTGATATTACTACAACTTTTTCAAAGCAGGTCATTTGTGAAAAATTTAATATTACTTTTAATCTACAGAAATTCTTCCAATTCATACAGCAAACCAGTGCTTAACAGTAGTGGTTAAAAACAGTACGGGTTGCAATTTTAGTTTTTTATTTTTCAACTACGCGTTTCTACATGTACATCTACATCTACATCCACAAGCCACCGGACGGTGTGTGGAGGAGGGTACCTTGAGTACCTCAATCGGTTCTCTTTTCTATTCCAGTCTCGTATTGTTCGTGGAAAGATGGATTGTCGGTATGCCTCTGTGTGGGCTCTAATCTCTCTGATTTTATCCTCATGGTCTCTTCGCGAGATATACGTAGGAGGGAGCAATATACTGCTTGACTCCTCGGTGAAGGCATGTTCTCGAAACTTCAACAAAAGCCCGTACCGAGCTACTGAGCGTTCTCCTGCAGAGTCTTCCACTGGAGTTTATCTATCATCTCCGTAACGCTTTCGCGATTACTAAATGATCCTGTAACGAAGCGCGCTGCTCTCCGTTGGATCTTCTCTATCTCTTCTGTCAACCCTATCTGGTACGGATCCCACACTGGTGAGCAGTATTCAAGCAGCAGGCGAGCAAGTGTACTGTAACCTACTTCCTTTGTTTTCGGAATGCATTTCCTTAGGATTCTTCCAATGAATCTCAGTCTGGCATCTGCTTTACCGATGATCAACTTTATATGATCATTCCATTTTAAATCACTCCTAATGCGTACTCCCAGATAATTTATGGTATTAACTGCTTCCAGTTGCTGACCTGCTATATTGTAGCTAAATGCCTTATTTAGGCATCTTCTAGTACTAGCACACGACGCTGTGGTGCATTATGCTTACTACTTGAGCCCCATCTTATTCTGTTACTCGCTCCTGTGAACGGGAAACGCGTTATGCAGGTCTTGAGGTCTTGGAGTCACTCGCGTCCATTTAGAAAAGGTAAGATCTTATCGCAAGGCTTCGGCAATATGATTGTATTTCTGAGTGTCCGATCACTGGTGAATTTTCTTATCTGTTTTTACTATTTTATATTTCTAGTTTTTACTGAGTTTAACGAATGCGATGTTGGCCTGATGTATTGACGATGCCCTTTGGCTACACGGTCTAAAGGATAGTTCTAACAAATATCAAATTAAGGTATTTGCTCTTTGAGTATTTGATCTGTTTATACATGCTTTTAGGTTATGCCGGCCGAAGTGGCCATGCGGTTAAAGGCGCTGCAGTCTGGAACCGCAAGACCGCTACGGTCGCAGGTTCGAATCCTGCCTCGGGCACGGATGTTTGTGATGTCCTTAGGTTAGTTAGGTTTAACTAGTTCTAAGTACTAGGGGACTAATAACCTCAGCAGTTGAGTCCCATAGTGCTCAGAGCCATTTGATTTTTTTTAGGTTGTGCAAGTCTGCACAACGCGATCGCGATTCTTAAATAGATGTATTTGTTCTGTGTTTTCTATGTAGATCAACCTGAAGATGCCTAAATAAGGCGAAACGCGTAGTTGAAAAATAAAAAACCAAAATTGCAACCAAGACTCTTTTTAACCAATACCAATTACTTTTAATCTACTTCTGCATTTGTATCTATGGTCGATAAACCACTGTGAATTGGCAGAGAGTACTTTTTTGAGCAGTTCCATCATGAATTTGTGCATAGCCTCATATTATCTTCCAAGACGTTAATATGCAACCTAAACCACAGTGGTGTTATCGCACTCCTCTGTGGCATAAGTAGTGTTGTTGCCTCTTCATAAATCTTCATCTAGCGAAAGTGTTGTATCCTTCTTCTAAAAAAATCGCCTGTCTATCGCAAATACAGATACATATGCCACGAAAATGTATAAAAGAGGAGTAAATGAAGCAGTCGAAAAGGAAAACAGACTTCTAAAGAAGGAGATTCACAGAAAGTGCAAAATGGATAAGCAGCAACGGCTGGAGGACAAATGCAAGGTCGTAGAAGCGCGCATTACACAGTGGACATAACACGTGTTCAGTGTGTAAAATAAAATAGTATAAGCACAAATAAGTATATATTTCAAACCACCTTTCAGATAATAAAGGCGAAAAGCGAACGGCTCGAAAAATTTGTTTTATTCAGTTGTAATTAGACGGACCTAAAGTGATAATTATTCAACATAATTCTCCTATTTTGTATCTGATTCTTGGATGAAAATCAAATCAGTGATTGTATGCAAGAGAACAACATCCTTGTGAGATTGTGGCAATATTCTTATAAATGAAGGAAAATGCCTCACTTCCTCCTTCGTCGCATCTTCTAATTTCTTGAAAATTTGTCAGATGCCTATGCATTGGACTTTGGCCTCCACTGCCGCACACTAACAAGCTCTCCAGCGTGGGCACGAGCCGATAAAGTGTGACAGCGTTATCGCAGCCACGGAGCTTACAGATTAGATCTTTATCAGGAGTCAAAGCAGATCCAACATGTTTCCTGTTCTGCCGACAAATCCAATACATCACTCAGAGAGTTGCTGCATTTCAATATGGCGAACTGGTCTCAAAGAGCAGGTCGCGACTTGCTTTTGGAAAACAATCGCTCTATGATTTCTTCCACATTGCCCTGTCACAAGCCACGGTACGTTGCATGGAGGAGGATACTTCATACCAGTATCACCGATTCTGTCATTCCATTCGCCTACGGGGAGAGGAAAAAGCGAGGATCCTGCAAGCAAACAAACACGCATTAATCACGTCTTCATCTTAAGATCGCTACACGAGATTCAGGAAATAGACAGTAGAGCCTTTTGCAGAGTCCCCTCGAAGACCGGTAGTCTATATTTAACCAACATGATTCGTGAGAACAACGTCGCCTAATTTCCAAAGATTCCTTTTAATGTTTGCTGAACATCACATTTGTGTATGGTCTACAGCGCCCAGTGACGATCCCAGAAGCGGTCTCTGAATTGTTTTGATGTCTAATGTCAGGTTCACTTGGCAAGAACCCCCAACAGTCGAACAGTATTCTAGGATAAATTACACTAAAAGCTCGTATGCTGTTTCATTTACAAGTACTAATTTTCACCTGAGTGCTTCCAACGTATTACTGCCACCCATTTCACGCGTTCGATAAATTTCATATCGCTTCAGTAACCTCGTAATCTAGTTACATCGTATTCTTTCTTTTGTTATTAACATTATTTTAAGATAGGCACTGTTTAGCACACCAAGTGTAAATCCTAGCTAAGTCATTTTGCGTTTCTTTACAGTCGTACAGTCACGATATTCACCTAGAGACAAAACATCGTCAATGCACAATCTAAGAGTACTGCTAATCCTGTCTTATAAATTGTTTAATTGTGGTCAATCTGAATTTCAGTGTACTTATTTGAAAGTGCTCTACGTGGAGTACTGCGTAATATAACTCTGAGAATACAACTGACAATAATTGTCTACGTTACTTATTGCACAACGTATCAGTTAGAATACAAGCGTATCATTTAGAATGCAAGCAAAGTTTCATAACTGAAACTTTTCTTTCAAAGAGAAAACTGTAAAAGGTATGAATCCCGTCCGAACAGGCCTTGAAAGGCCCAATGGTACCAACCGGCCGCCGTGTCATCCTAAACCTATAGGCGTCACTAGATGCGGATATGGAGGGGCATGAGGTAAGCACATCGCTCTTCCGGCCGTATGGCAGTTTACGAGACCAGAGCCGCTACTTCTCAATCAAGCTGCTCCTTAGTTTGCCTCACAAGGATTTAGTGTACCCCGCTTGCCAACAGCGCTCGGCAGACCGGGTGGTCACCCATCGAAGTGCTAGCCCAGCCCGACAGCGCTTAACTTCGGTTATCTGACGGGAACCGGCGTTACCACTGCGGCAAGGCCATTGGCGTAGAAAGCATGAGTCTGTTATTTTACCATATTTTCCTCAAAAATTAAACCGTAATTTTCTTTCGTTTCCTTTTTTCCCGGTTTCCTAAATTGTGATTGCAGAAAGCTCATGACGTAAAGGAAATTACCTTTTTCCTCAGAGTTTCTTATTGCTTTCTGTCTTCAAGTTTTCTGTTACAGAGATGATTGTGCAGTAGATGAGGCTTTTTTGTAGTAGTAGCATACGAAAACGGTTACTGCAGCAAAAATAGCAGGTTTTCTTGATTTTATTGTCCTGTTTCGTGTCACTTTAATCGATTTTTCAGCGACATAAAATATCGACACCAGAGACGCAACAGTTACGTTCATTCCTTTCATTTCGTTCGTATGGGAAAAACTGTTGCACACAACGCTGTAAATTATACGAGGTCTGCTCAAAAAATTCCGGAACATTCGTAATTTCGTGCCTATGGTGTGCTGGAGCGAAATGCGTTTGGCATCCCTACACACGCTTTTGTTTAACGTGTATCGCCGGAAGTTTCATTGTTATACGTCTCAGTATTATGAGAAGGAAAGTTGCTACTCACCATATAGTGGAGATGCTGAGTCGCAGATAGGCACAGCAAAAAAGACTCTCACAATTATAGCTTTCGGCCGTCAAGGCATTCGTCAACAACAGACTGTTAATTATTGTTCAGTGTTGTATTGAGTAGAACGTTATGTCGCACAGTTTGCGAATTTCGAGATGGCAAAGCTAGAGGAGCAACGTGTCTGCATTAAGTTTTGCGTGAAACACCAGAAAACCCTTACAAACATACACCAAATGATACAGGAAGCCTACGGTAATGAATGTTTAAGCCGCACCTGGTATTATGAATGGTTCACACGGTTTAACAATGGACAGACCCTCGTGCGGGAAGCTCTTCGACCTCTATCGCCAACGTTCATGTCAGGAACATCAACGAAATTGTGCATGCCAATCGAAGACTGACTGTCCGAGAGATTGCGAAGAAAGTAACATTTCAGACAGATCATGTCGTGGAATCCTGACACAGCATCTTCGAGTGCTTCGTGTTGCCGCCAACTTCGTCCCAAAGCTAATGAGTCAAGACTAGAAAGACCTTCGTCTCGCAATCTATGAAGAGTTTTTGTATCGTGCAGATGACGACGAGACATTCCTTAAGAGGATCATAACTGGTGATGAGACCTGGGTCGACGATTATGATGTTGAGATCAAGGTTCAATCCTCACAGTTGGTCGGGAAATGTTTTCTAAGGCCAAAGAAAGCTCGTCAGGTCAGGCCAAATGTCAAAGCCATGCTGATAATTTTCTTTGATTTTGAAATATTAGGTCATCAAGAATTCGTGTCACAGGTACGAACTGTTAATCGATGGTACTATCGGGACATGTTGCGACGCCTGTGAGAAGGAAACGGCCTAAAATGTGGCGAGTCAATTCATGGTTCTTCCCTCACGATAACGCACTTGCACATTCATCCTTGTTGATGCGTGAATATTGCACAAAAAACGAAATCACTGTGCTGCCTCACCCTCCATGATATCCAGACCTGGCCCCTCTGGTACTTTTTTTACTTCCAAAGTTGAAAACCCCGTTGAAAGGACGAAGATTTGCAACGATAGACGGGACAAAAAAATTCGCAGACGGCGCTTCGTGCGATCCAGCAAGAGACGTACCAAGACTGCTTCCTGACGTGGAAACGGCTTTGGGAGCGGTGTATCAATTGGGGAGGAGAGTTCTGTGAAGGAGACCACGCACAACAAGTAAAAGGTAAGGGTAGAAAAGTTTTGCGGACAAGGTTCCGGAAATTTTTGAACAGACCTCCTACTCTGATATGTTGTCAACAGATTATCGCGATGAGCGCCATCTGCGACATGCTATCTTCCTGGATATATTAAGTAGACCATTACACGAGCAGTGGTATTTCACGATATTTCAATTGCGTTATTGTATCAAAAACAGAGACGACGATGAAGGAGTCAAATTATGGTGCAACTGCTCAGTACTGGTACACATAACTGCGCAATTGGCCCCAAGTCCGATTGACAAAGGAGGAGGGGGAGCAGTAACACCTTGGTCCACCTAGCTCCGCGGATACTCCTACTGCCTCGTAAGTGGTCGTCGTCAGGGTTAGGACAAAGACTTCGGCGGTGGCAACGGCTGAAGAGATGGAATCTGGTATGGTGAAGATAGCAGAAGATGATGATGATGTTTGGATTGTGGGGCGCTCAACTGCGCGGTTATCAGCGCCCGTACAAATTCCCAACCTTTTCTCAGTCCAGTCTTGCCACGTGCATGAATGAGGATGAAATAATGAGGACAACACAAACACCGAGTCATCTCGAGGCAGGTGAAACTCCCTGACCCCGCCGGGAAATGGCAGAAGAGGCAACCCTACTTAGGTAGTGGAAATCAGTATAAAGGCACGGTTACTGTGAAAGTAATATACAGTGTTTGAAACGCACGTTTCGAATTTATTATGAAACTGCTAGATACATATAAGACATAAGCACGGACTTGCATAGTTTCTTTGATAACACGAGTAACAAAATAAGGCATTTGCATTTCCTGGATGGAAGTTGATATAAAGTCACTCACTGTTCTGTTGTGCTATTGCATCTTGAGTACTCCGTTCTTCCTAATTCCCAAAAATTCTCTTTGGCATTGACGTAGATAGGGTTTATAGTTCTTGCAGTGAAATTGTCACCTACTCTACTCGTATCTCTGTGTTCAGCTCACATACGTCCTCATATTGCCTTCCATTGCGATAAACACCCCTTGCAGGTATTCTCCAAAGTTTTTCCACCCGGTTCAAATCCAAGCTACGTGCAAGCCACGGCAATCCATTGATATCTTTATCTTAAATCCATTTTTTTGTTGTGCAGAAACCTGGACACATGCATTATCTTGTTGAAACATTAGGTTTTCGTCCCTTACTTCCTCATAAATTCTAATCCATTATGTCTCTAGCATCTGAGTGTACATATTAAACTTCATTCTAGTGTTCATCGAAGTAGTGCGTGATTTACTTTTAGGGCAGAATGCTGCCAAATCATAACACTTCTACCACAAAAAATTCTATTCTTTCCTATAAGCTGCTCTGTTCTCAGATCATGCCAGTTATATTGAAATCCATTCGGACCATCTAAATTAAACTTCTTTTCATCATTGAAGATCACTGAAACGTCCCCTTTGAACAATTTATACAAGACTGTGCTTATACTGACACACAATGTTTTTAGCGCAACGCAATCTGACTTTCAAAATTCCCTGCTAAAGGATGGCCCTGACTAACATTAAACTATACCTTACACAAATCACTTACCTCACAAAAATCTTCGCTGCTCAAGCTACTGCAATACAGCGAGCGCCACTACTGCCAGCTAAATAAAAGATTCAAACTATGGAAGGCACTAACTACTGATAGGGATAGTTAGCCAATGAAAGATATTAGTAGAGAACAAACAATGTATTTACCTTGATATCATCATATATAAATATAGCAGTTCATGGCAAATTACAAATCTCTGCCATCTCTCTCCCCACATCCACCACTGCTGGCGGCTCACCTCCAACTGCGCAACGCTACGCGCTGTTCACAGCCAGCTGCCTAACACTACAATGGCGAGTATTACAACAATGCAAAGCAGCCACAGACTGCACACAGCACAGCCAGTGATTTTCATACAGAGGTGGCGTTACCAATAAAAAAACCTAAACAGCCTACTTACATCACTTATGCCATTCTCCAACCCATAACATATGTTTTTCAGCAAACTCCATTCTTGCCTGTTTATGTTTGGGTGTTATAGCTGGTTTCTGCAGTCATTTCTTGAATACAATATGTTTTCATTTGACAAAATATCTCGTACACTTCTAGCAGTTACTGGCAACTGTAAATCAGCAAGAAATTGAGAAAAATAATGGTTTGTGGTCCTTGCTTTATTGCAAAAGTAATGGTTTCGATGCCTCAGATAATTTTCTACTTTGCCCATATTTTCCGTTTTGTCCATTTCGTGCGCGAATCTAACGAAATTATAAATCGCTGTACTTAAACGGTTCATCCTCTGGGCGATTTGACGATTAAAGTGTCCCATTTCCTTCCACACTCCGTTTTTTGCTTTTTCATCAAATGGTAACTGTTCCGCTATGTCACATTCGTGGTTTATGTTCACAATAGGCACTGTCACTAATGGTGTCTGTTTTCTATTTGCAGGAAAGGCACGCACACACAAACACAGCACATAGCCGACGCCTCTATACCGAGTTCCAGCCTCTACCACTTGAACTGTTGATGTCTTGTTATATACTGTATTACATCAAATGCGGATGCATCCAAACATTGGTGTACATAGAATAGGTACAATACATATTGAACTGGAGTTCAGTATACATGTTGCCTATTCTATGTCCGAATGTGTCTATTCGTTTTTCGCATAGGAGCCTGAAGATAAAGCTACAGAAGCGTAGAAACTGGCTGATTAAATAACAAAACCCTTTAGGAAGAATTAGGGCTGTTGTTATCCTGTTTCTACGAATCATTGACCAGACGCAGTCCCGCATCCACATCTATATGATAGAGATGATGACACGAATACTGAACTAGGGTTCAGTATATACGGTACCTATTTTATGTCAGGATGTCTCCATTCGTTTTCCGCATAGGAACCTGAAAGTGACGCTAATGAAGCGTCGAAACTCGTTTCATAAATAACAAAAAATAAATTAGGAAAAATTACGACTGTTGGTATCCTTTTTCTACGAAATATAGATTTGTCCTTATTTTCCTGTCTGTTGAGTGGTCAGTTCAAAATCGATAGTGTGAAAATCGGTTTTAGCCAACTACAGTGCATTGAGTTGTTATGAGACAAACGGCGTATCTATATGGTCTTTTGAGTTTTCAAACCTTAAAGTTGAAATAAAAGAAATTTTGCTGCTGGTTTTCTCTGTTATGGAAATGAGCAGATGGATCGTTGGCCGGGAGGCCCCATCCTGGGAAGTTCGGCCGCCAAGTGCAAGTCTTATTTCAGTCGACAGCACGTTGGGGGACTTGCGCGCCGTTGATGAGGATGAAATCATGATGAAGATAACACAACACCCAGTCTACGAGAAAATTTCCAACCCGGCCGGGAATCGAAGCCGGGCCCGCTTGCAAGGGAAGCGAGCACACTACCGCCCAGCTAAGCAGGCGGATCTTCCCTGTCATATGTACACGACGAAAGGAATAGGCTATATACGGAATATGAATACGTACTTTGATATAAAGGAACACATCTTATTAATTAAAAGCTATTGTGAATAAACTGGTCAACGGAAAGTGTGGACAGAGGACGCTAAGTCGCTGACTATTGAGAGGTGAATATGTTTGCTTTTCAGCTACGAGTTTGTAATAAATGAAGCAATTTGTCATAATATTGTCAACGCGTTCTACATAAATAAAATGAATGAAATAGTAATAACTGGGCCTGATAGACGCTGTCTGTTGTATCCACTGACCCAATCAACCAACCAACTCGCGCACGCGCGCCCTGACCGTGACATCGCTGGCCACAGTTCCTGCCGCGGCCGTCGGCGTCTCAAGGCGTTACTGCCGACGGAAGAGGTCGCGCCATGGCTGAGCTCGCGTCCGCAGCGCCCTCTGCCTTTTGCATATAAGGAGGAGCGCTGGCCCCGAGACGGACAGTCTGTTGTCGATTGTCTATTGCTACCCTTTCGTGGAGTTTATAGCGGAACCATTGCAGTGTGACATTTGCTACTGTATTCGACTAGGCTCAGTACACGGATTACTCTTAGATATTACTTGGACTTGTATTGGTGGTGCACGTTTCGTCAGAAATAAAGATAAGTTATCTCTTCATTCTATCTGGCGCAATTCTTTTCATTAATTACTCGTATTTTTCGGCCAACAGACATATGGCTACATCCTGGTCACTACACACGCTTTATACAATTTGTGGTGGCTGCCCCAAAAGTACCGCCGATGACCTTGGGTTTGGGAGCCGTCACAAAACTGTCGAAAGAAAAATGTTCAAAAAATTATCATCACGAACGGTAATACTGGAGAATTCACATGCTTGTACACGTAATTGCTCTAAAATAAAAATAAAAATATATCACAGGTAGCCTGACGTCATTATAAATGCTCTTGAGATTAAAGCTCAACGATAAGATATGAAGATTATTGAACTCTAGTGGGCCTAACATCTTTCATCCAAATAAGAGAAAGTACACTCCTGGAAATGGAAAAAAGAACACATTGACACCGGTGTGTCAGACCCACCATACTTGCTCCGGACACTGCGAGAGGGCTGTACAAGCAATGATCACGCGCACGGCACAGCGGACACACCAGGAACCGCGGTGTTGGCCGTCGAATGGCGCTAGCTGCGCAGCATTTGTGCACCGCCGCCGTCAGTGTCAGCCAGTTTGCCGTCGCATACGGAGCTCCATCGCAGTCTTTAACACTGTTAGCATGCCGCGACAGCGTGGACGTGAACCGTATGTGCAGTTGACGGACTTTGAGCGAGGACCTATAGTGGGCATGCGGGAGGCCGGGTGGACGTACCGCCGAATTGCTCAACACGTGGGGCGTGAGGTCTCCACAGTACATCGATGTTGTCGCCAGTGGTCGGCGGAAGGTGCACGTGCCCGTCGACCTGGGAGCGGACCGCAGCGACGCACGGATGCACGCCAAGACCGTAGGATCCTACGCAGTGCCGTAGGGGACCGCACCGCCACTTCCCAGCAAATTAGGGACACTGTTGCTCCTGGGGTATCGGCGAGGACCATTCGCAACCGTCTCCATGAAGCTGGGCTACGGTCCCGCACACCGTTAGGCCGTCTTCCGCTCACGCCCCAACATCGTGCAGCCCGCCTCCAGTGGTGTCGCGACAGGCGTGAATGGAGGGACGAATGGAGACGTGTCGTCTTCAGCGATGAGAGTCGCTTCTGCCTTGGTGCCAATGATGGTCGTATGCGTGTTTGGGGCCGTGCAGGTGAGCGCCACAATCAGGACTGCATACGACCGAGGCACACAGGGCCAACACCCGGCATCATGGTGTGGGGAGCGATCTCCTACACTGGCCGTACACCACTGGTGATCGTCGAGGGGACACTGAATAGTGCACGGTACATCCAAACCGTCATCGAACCCATCGTTCTACCATTCCTAGACCGGCAAGGGAACTTGCTGTTCCAACAGGACAATGCACGTCCGCATGTATCCCGTGCCACCCAACGTGCTCTAGAAGGTGTAAGTCAACTACCCTGGCCAGCAAGATCTCCGGATCTGTCCCCCATTGAGCATGTCTGGGACTGGATGAAGCGTCGTCTCACGCGGTCTGCACGTCCAGCACGAACGCTGGTCCAACTGAGGCGCCAGGTGGAAATGGCATGGCAAGCCGTTCCACAGGACTACATCCAGCATCTCTACGATCGTCTCCATGGGAGAATAGCAGCCTGCATTGCTGCGAAAGGTGGATATACACTGTACTAGTGCCGACATTGTGCATGCTCTGTTGCCTGTGTCTATGTGCCTGTGGTTCTGTCAGTGTGATCATGTGATGTATCTGACCCCAGGAATGTGTCAATAAAGTTTCCCCTTCCTGGGACAATGAATTCACGGTGTTCTTATTTCACTTTCCAGGCGTGTAGACCAGAGAGACATTAACTGCAATAGGGTGCATGGCAATAGTTTATAAATAATTTCTCTAACACAAGATCTAAACGCACATAGAGGAACGTTACAAAGTGGATTAAATGCAGGAGTGTCTGTCTCACACGAGTCGGCTCCCTGATGTCCTCAACGGCGGACCGGGTGTGATAGCTCGTGATTCATTGCTACAATGGTTGGGAAGGCGGAAGAAAGCTGCCAGTCATCGAAGTTTCTCTGCTGTTGGAACCATATTCTGTCACTGCCAAGGATCGTGTGACTGCCGAAGTGCAGCGGTATTCCCATGTAAAAGGAATTTACACACAGGGGTCTTCAAAAAAAATGGTTCAAATGGTTCTGAGCACTATGGGACTTAACAGCTGTGGTCATCAGTCCCCTAGAACTTAGAACTACTTAAACCTAACTAACCTAAGGACATCACACACATCCATGCCCGAGGCAGGATTCGAACCTGCGACCGAAGCAGTCGCGCGGTTCCGGACTGCGCGCCTAGAACCGCGAGACCACCGCGGCCGGCACAGGGGTCTTCCATCGGACCGAACGACCATTGTCCAAATGCACGAAACCAAGGCCTGCGGCGACTGGGGAGCTGAGACGGACGCAGGACTGTGCAGTCTAGGAGCTCCTTGCGACAAGCCGACAAGTAGAAGGGCAGCCTGTAAAAAAATTCGTGTGCTACCTTCGAAACTGTAAAAATTGCCTTAAACACAGTCAGCCTAAAACTCATTAAACTGGATCACTGCATCTAGAGGATACACGACCGTCGAAATAAACTAATAATTTTAAACTTTGTATCCTGTGTAAGACGTCGTGGTCTCCTTACATATTCCGCCCTCACAATCGTATTCCTCACATCATGACGCTTACTTCGAACCCGAACTCGGTAAGATAAAGTAAATGTCGTATGAATTCATGTAAACGATATGCAAAGAACAAGTGCGCACTGGGGTTGAAATACTCGAGGCTGGTGTACACACATACTTTCCAGACACGTTTCCAGACACGACGGTCACAGGAGCTTTTAGTTTGAGAGAGGCAGACCACACAGCGGGAGGCCGGTCCCTTCAGAGGACGAGTCAACCTTGGCCGCCCGTGGAGCAGACAGTGTGTGCCTGAGTGAAAGGGGGAACCACTCGTGTTCGGTTTAAAAGCAAATTCCGCTACATTGTGTGGGAGCGTCCAACCTACGCCTTCTTTACACATAGCACGCAGTTTCAGAGATTTTCACAGGGAGACAGCAAACGCCAAGCGCCGATACTACAGATTTCTGGATTCGTCGCCTTAAACGAAACGTCATTCTCCCGTTTTAGAAGAGCAATGCTGATTGGCAGACGATATTTCTGACGCCTTGAGCTGAAGGAGTAATGGAAGAGACCGAAAGATGTACCCCTTCACGTCTGGCGTGGAGAGGTGCCGTTCCGTTGTCGCTCTTGGAGCGAGGAACAAGTCTCTCCTCAGTACTTCACTCAGAGAGCACCTCTGTCGAGAGCGAATCGAAGTGCGACTCTGTATTGAGTCCTTGCGATTAAGCGTTGTTCACTGTGTTGGCCGACACACTTATTGTGCAGTGTGAACGGACAGAGCTATAGTTAAACGCCTGCGAGCGAATTTTTGAGTGGCATCGCGGTGGACTGGTTATCTGACCGGTGTACCATGCCAGTAGTTAGACTAGGGGCGAATAGGAGTCCTTGACTTCATCAAGGCGTAGGGAGAGTTTGATTGACGAAGGTCAATCCAGATAGAACGAATCTTATTTGTCAGCAGCGAGCGGCGCAGACAGCAGTCATCGCAGCTTACGGTATTGTGCGCTACAGCTATTACGAGCCCCATATTTCCTCCACAACAGAATACTTCACTGCATTTCACACGCAACAGCCTCGACCGTACCTAGCAACATTCTAAAGGATAATTATTCAAGTTGAGTAGGCGCGCCTCTCAGCCATTCTGCCAAGTCAATAACAATCTTAAACTTTGTATAGAAATTTCATTAGCGAATCCTATACTTGAGAGGTAACTTCACATTCCAAAAAAAAAAAAAAAAAAAAACCAGGATATAACTTGTTCAATTCATAACTAAAAGTGCCATTGTGATTTCTCTCAGAATTTTTGCAAAATAAATAATAATTTTCGTTAGTTTCATGTTTTTCTTACACTAACTAGCACTACTCCAGTACCCAAGTAACCCACTAGTTACGTAAGAAATTTTGTGAATTCTTGTGCCATTTCCTTACAGCGGACGACTCCAGAAGATATTTATTGCTGAAAGTTTTTCAGGCATTTCTCTTTAGAACGTTAGGAGCGTCTGTCTGTTTGTAGTAGTGTGGGGGTGGAAACTGCATCTTGCAGGAGCCACAGGGTAAAGGGTACATCTCAGATTAATCTGTTGCGCAGAATAACAGAATAGCAGATCAACCCCACGCTCACACCTGGAACAACCGTACTCTGATGGACAACAAACTAGCCATCGGCCAAAAACACGAACAGAAGTTACAGCTCGTCAGTTGAGAAGATGTAACACAGACATTGCTGACTTGACTGTATGGGCTGACAAAAATCAGTTCAGGGAAAGAGACGAGACAACACCTTCTTCTGGAAAGGAGGGGATAGAAACGAAACTTGTACAGACGGAGTTGCTTTTCTTATAAACCATGAAACCGTTGATCTTGTTGACGAAGTTCGTTCTGGAATAAGTGAAAGGCTCATGACCTGTCGCTTTAGACTCATTAACAGAGAGCTAACGTAGTCAGCGCCCATGCACCAACGCTTACATCCGACGACGATCAAAAGAAGCAACTTTGCTCTCAACTCGACAAACTTAAACGAATACACCCCAGTCGGATAAAACCCTACTTTTAGAGGATATGAGTGCCGGGGTTCATGGGGACAGTATGTTGTGGCGTGGTACCATTGGGAAAGATGGAGTACATAAGAATAATTCCAAAAGAATTCTACTGACAACTAAATGCTTAAGAGATGATCTTGTCATTAAAAACACTTTCTACCGTCATAAAGACATGCTCGAAACAACTTGGCACCACTGACATCTAATAAATTATGTGACTGTTCGCACAGCAACCAGCGTGATATACTGATCACAAGACCTTTAACTAGTACTGATATTTGTTGGACTGGTAATAGGCTGACATGACGGTATTGTCCCTGCACATCTCTGCAAAACGAAGTAATCATAGGAAATGAAAAAGAAAAAAAACTGAACACTAAACGGCTCAGAGACAGCCAAGTACTAACACAGTCCCGTCAAATACTCCACGAAAAACATAAAGGGGAATGGTTCAAATGGCTCTGAGCACTATTGGACTCAACTTCTGAGGTCATCAGTCCCCTAGAACTTTTTTTTTTTTTGGTCATCAGTCTACTGACTGGTTTGATGCGGCCCGCCACGAATTCCTTTCCTGTGCTAACCTCTTCATCTCAGAGTAGCACTTGCAACCTACGTCCTCAATTATTTGCTTGACGTATTCCAATCTCTGTCTTCCTCTACAGTTTTTGCCCTCTACAGCTCCCTCTAGTACCATGGAAGTCATTCCCTCACGTCTTAGCAGATGTCCTATCATCTTGTCCCTTCTCCTTATCAGTGTTTTCCACATATTCCTTTCCTCTCCAATTCTGCGTAGAACGTCCTCATTCCTTACCTTATCAGTCCACCTAATTTTCAACATTCGTCTATAGCACCACATCTCAAATGCTTCGATTCTCTTCTGTTCCGGTTTTCCCACAGTCCATGTTTCACTACCATACAATGCTGTACTCCAGACGTACATCCTCAGAAATTTCTTCCTCAAATTAAGGGCGGTATTTGATATTAGTAGACTTCTCTTGGCCAGAAATGCCATTTTCGCCATAGCGAGTCTGCTTTTGATGTCCTCCTTGCTCCGTCCGTCATTGGTTATTTTACTGCCTAGGTAGCAGAGTTCCTTAACTTCATTGACTTCGTGACCATCAATCCCGATGTTAAGTTTCTCGCTGTTCTCATTTCTACTACTTCTCATTACCTTCGTCTTTCTCCGATTTACTCTCAAACCATACTGTGTACTCATTAGACTGTTCATTCCGTTCAGCAGATCATTTAATTCTTCTTCACTTTCACTCAGAATAGCAATGTCATCAGCGAATCGTATCATTGATATCCTTTCACCTTGTATTTTAATTCCACTCCTGAACCTTTCTTTTATTTCCATCATTGCTTCCTCGATGTACAGGTTGAAGAGTAGGGGCGAATGGCTACAGCCTTGTCTTACACACTTCTTGATACGAGCACTTCGTTCTTGATCGTCCACTCTTATTATTCCCTCTTGGTTGTTGTACATATTGTATATGACCCGTCTCTCCCTATAGCTTACCCCTACTTTTTTCAGAATCTCGAACAGCTTGCACCATTTTATATTGTCGAACGCTTTTTCCAGGTCGACAAATCCTATGAAAGTGTCTTGATTTTTCTTTAGCCTTGCTTCCATTATTAGTCGTAACGTCAGAATTGCCTCTCTCGTCCCTTTACTTTTCCTAAAGCCAAACTGATCGTCACCAAGCGAATTCTCAATTTTCTTTTCCATTCTTCTGTATATTATTCTTGTAAGCAGCTTCGATGCATGAGCTGTTAAGCTGATTGTGCGATAATTCTCGCACCATTCAGCTCTTGCCGTCTTCGGAATTGTGTGGATGATGCTTTTCCGAAAGTCAGATGGTATGTCGCCAGACTCATATATTCTACACACCAACGTGAATAGTCGTTTTGTTGCCACTTCCCCCAATGATTTTAGAAATTCTGATGGAATGTTATCTATCCCTTCTGCCTTATTTGACCGTAAGTCCTCCAAAGCTCTTTTAAATTCCGATTCTAATACTGGATCCCCTTATCTCTTCTAAATCGACTACTGTTTCTTCTTCTATCACATCAGACAAATCTTCACCCTCGTAGAGGCTTTCAATGTATTCTTTCCACCTATCTGCTCTCTCCTCTGCATTTAACAGTGGAATCCCGTTGCACTCTTAATGTTACCACCGTTGCTTTTAATGTCACCAAAGGTTGTTTTGACTTTCCTGTATGCTGAGTCTGTCCTTCCGACAATCATATCTTTTTCGATGTCTTCACATTTTTCCTGCAGCCATTTCGTCTTAGCTTCCCTGCACTTCCTATTTATTTCATTCCTCAGCGACTTGTATTTCTGTATTCCTGATTTTCCCGGAACATGTTTGTACTTCCTCCTTTCATCAGTCAACTACCCATGGTTACTTCGCAGCTACCTTCTTTGTACCCATGTTTTCCTTCCCAACTTGTGTAATGGCCCTTTTTAGAGATGTCCATTCCTCTTCAACTGTACTGCCTACTGCGCTATTCCTTATTGCTGTATCTATAGCGTTAGAGAACATCAAACGTATCTCGTCATTCCTTAGTACTTCCGTATCCCACTTCTTTGCGTATTGATTCTTCCTGACTAATGTCTTGAACTTCAGCCTACTCCTCATCACTACTATATTGTGATCTGAGTCTATATCTGCTCCTGGGTACGCCTTACAATCCAGTATCTGATTTCGGAATCTCTGTCTGACCATGATGAAATCTTCCCGTATCTCCCGGCCCTAGAACTTAGAACTACGTAAACCTAACTAACATAAGGACATCACACACATCCATAGCCGAGGCAGGATTCGAACCTGCGACCGTAGCGGTCTCGCGGCTTCAGACTGTAGCACCTAGAACCGCTCGGCCACTCCGGCCGGCCCAGGTGAATGTTTTACGAATATTGCACCAAAAAGACCGAGGGCCAAGTCAGTAGTTCTCTCAGCTTCTAAAGAGACAATTGGCTATATTCAGAAAAGGCGTCAGGATTGGTTTGATGAAAAAGACCTTGAAATGCATAGTCTCATAAATCGAAAGAGGCAAGCTAGTAGCATTGTCGTACAGAACGTCCCCAATACAACCACCAAGAAACAACAGATCCTAGCAGCCAAATCAGAAGTTAAGAATAAGTTGTGGAAAACAAAACCACTTGAAATGCAGAATCTAGCAGACACTAGTAACAATCGTGAATTTTTCAGCGCCACCAAAAGTAAAGCCTGAGTCTGAAAGAGCTGAACTGTACCAGAAAATAAAGGAAACAAGAATTACGAACAAAATGCGTTTCACGGTATGAACACTGAACAAATTCTCAACTGCCAAGATGGCTAAAATCATTTATTGATATAGATGACTGGTTTCGGCAATTGTCTGTTGCCATCTTCGGACGTATGTCGTTATCATTATATAATTTCCTCCATCAGTACAGTAAGTGGTGCTGTACGAAACCGGTAATGTATATGAATAAATTATTTTAGCGGTCTTGGCAGCTGAAAATTCAGTGTTCGTAATACTACAGCTCGCCTCCACGCCCACCCGTTTTGTAGAAGTGCTCGGAGCACTGTGGTTACGCGTTGTCGGGTATCCGCATCATTGCAGGAGATGAGGCCCGGTGCTACTAATACGAATCGGAGACTAAGCGACAGTCAGTGGCACGGTGTTCATCGTCTTCCCTGCCTCCCTCGGATAGAAATTCATGCTGTCTTCCTGTCGAAAAAGGCGATCAACATCGTCTTAATCTCGAATTATGTCAGCTGAATTTTTTGGGAGGCGGGGAAGGTGCCACTAAATGTCGCTTGATCTCCGGATCGTATTGGAAGTGTCATGTCTCATCTCCCGTGGAGATGCGGAATCCAGCAACGCCTCACCATGGTGCTCCGAGCGATTCTACAAAAAGCGGTTGCTGACATTTTCCAATAGCTTTGCAACCGATATCGGAAGTGTGTTACAGCTAATGATGATCACTTTGAAGGACAGCAAAGGTATTTCGTTTAACTTTTTAATTTCTGAGACCATTCACTTAAATTTCCGGTGCACCTTGTACCTACTGTCTGACAACCCAAGGCTTACATCCCTTACGTTCCAAAGATGGCGCTAGACTTCTCAAAGACAGTTGCTCCACCAACTCCCTTTGGAAGGAATATTTTCAATAGCTTCTAAACAGGGACATGTACGTCGAAGAAAATATATGCAACATGAAGGCTCAAAGGCCCACTCAGTATCAACTCTATGATGTCCCATCTGTCCACGAAGAGGATGGGTTATCCATCAGCTAAGGAATAATAAAGCAGTTGGTATGGACTTCAGCTTGCCAAGTATAGATTGGGAAAGTCATGCTATCAAAACTGGCGCGAGAGGCAGGGAATGATGTCACAATATTCTAAATGTCTTATCCCAAAATTACTTCGAGCAGATAACTAGAGAACCAACTCGTGAAAGTAACGTCTTTGACCTCCTAGCAACGAACATATCTCAATTTACCGAAACAGTTAACAAAGACGAAGATATTGGTGATCATCAGGCTGAGGTAATAACTACTATGACTACGGGTTTTACAATGGATGTTAAGACAAGACGATATTTTTGCTCAGCAAGAGTGATAATATACAAATTACAGAGTATCTGAGTAGTCAGCGTCAAATATTCAGTGATAAGCACGAAGATGTGGAGCACAAATGGAAAAAAGTCCAAAAGCATCGTTCAATATGCCATGGATAACTATGCTCTGAGCAATGTCTTGAGGTGTGGGAAAGACTAACCGTGGTTTAATAGTTGTTGTAGAAAACTGCTACATAAACAAAGAGAGCTTCATCGCAGATTAAAGGGAAGTCAAAACCTAGCTGACAAACAAAACCCGAAAGAAGGGAATAAGGAGAACAATGAGAGAAACGTTCAAAGACTTGGAAACTAAAATTATGCCAACCGATCTGAGTAAACACGCTAAGTGGTTTTGCTCTTATGTTAAGACAGTAAGCGGTTCAAAATCCTCTATTCATTCGCACAGTGACCATATTTTCACTGGAACGGAGGATAACAGAGTGAAGGTCGAAATGCTGAATTCGGTCTTTCGAAATTGTTTCACCGCAGAAGATAGTAACCCGGTTGATCCTTTCATCGTAGTATGAATGTCGAGTGAAGCAGGCAAGAAGGAATACAAACGTCTCAAAAATGAGATCAACAAGAAGTGCAAAGTGGCTAAGCAGGGATGGCTAGAGGACAAATGTGAGGATGTAGAGGCTTATCTCACTAGGGGTAAGATAGATACTGCCTACAGGAAAAATAAAGAGACCTTTGGAGAAAAGAGAACCACTTGTATGAATATCAAGAGCTCAGGTGGAAACCCAGTTTTAAGCAAAGAAGAGAAAGCAGAAAGGTGGAAGGAGTATATAGAGGGTCTATACAGGAGCGTTGTTCTTGAGGACAATATTATGGAAATGGAAGAGGAGGTAGATGAAGATGAAATGGGAGATATGATACTGCGTGAAGAGTTTGACAGAGCACTGAAAGACCTAAGTCGACACAAGGCCCCCGGAGTAGACAACATTCCATTAGAACTACTGACAGCCTTGGGAGAGCCAGGCCTAACAAAACTCTACGATCTGGTGAGCTAGATGTATGAGAGAGGCAAAATACCCTCGGACTTCATGAAGAATATAATAATTCCAATCCCAAAGAAAGCAGGTGCTGACAGATGTGAAAATTACCGAACTATCAGTTTAATAAGCCACAGCTGCAAAATACTAACGCGAATTCTTTACAGACGAATGGAAAAACTGGTAGAAGCTGACCACGGGGAAGATCAGTTTGGATTCAGTAGAAATGTTGGAACACGTGAGGCAATACTAACCCTACGACTTATCTTAGAAGAAAGATTAAGGAAAGGCAAACCTACGTTTCTACCATTTGTAGACTTAGAGAAAGCTTTTGACAATGTTGACTGGAATACTCTCTTTCAAATTCTGAAGGTGGTAGGGGTAAAATACAGAGAGCAAAAGGTTATTTACAATTTGTACAGAAAGCAGATGGCAATTATAAGAGTCGAGGGTCATGAAAGGAAAGCAGTGGTTGGGATGGGAGTGAGACAGGGTTGTAGCCTCTCCCCGATGCCATTCAATCTGTATATTGAGCAAGCAGTAAAGGAAACAAAAGAAAAGTTCGGGGTAGGTATTAAAATCCATGGAGAAGAAATAAAAACTTTGAGGTTTGCCGATGACTTTGTAATTCTGTCAGAGACAGCAAAGGACTTGGAAGAGCAATTGAACGGAATGGACAGTGTCTTGAAAGGAGGGTATAAGATGAACATCAACAAAAGCAAAACGAGGATAATGGAATGTAGTCGAATTAAATCGGGTGATGCTGAGGGAATTAGATTAGGAAATGAGACACTTAAAGTAGTAAAGGAGTTTTGCTATTTGGGGAGCAAAATAACTGATGATGCTCGAAGTAGAGAGGATATAAAATGAAGACTGGCAATGGCAAGGAAAGCGTTTCTGAAGAAGAGAAATTTGTTAACATCGAGTATTGATTTAAGTGTCAGGAAGTCGTTTCTGAAAGTATTTATATGGAGTGTAGCCATGTATGGAAGTGAAACATGGACGATAAATAGTTTAGACAAGAAGAGAATAGAAGCTTTCGAAATGTGGTGCTACAGAAGAATGCTGAAGATTAGATGGGTAGATCACATAACTAATGAGGAGGTATTGAATAGAATTGGGGAGAAGAGGAGTTTGTGGTACAACTTTACTAGAAGAAGGGATCGGTTGGTTGGACATGTTCTGAGGCATCAAGGGATCACCAATTTAGTATTGGAGGGCAGCGTGGAGGGTAAGAATCGTAGAGGGAGACCAAGAGATGAATACACTAAGCAGATTCAGAAGGATGTAGGCTGCAGTAGGTACTGGGAGATGAAGAAGCTTGCACAGGATAGGGTAGCATGGAGAGCTGAATCAAACCAGTCTGTGGACTGAAGACCACAACAACAATAACATGAATGCCGAAATAGCTGCTACGAGATCTGTTCAAAAAATTCCGGAACTTTGACCACAAAATTTTTCTGCGCTTACCGTTTTCCGAAACACTCTCCTCCACAATTGATACGCCGCTCCCAAAGCCGTTTCTTCCCCCTCCGGAAGCAGTCTTGGTACGCCTCTCGCTGGATCACGCGAAGCGCCGTCTGCGAATTTTATCTCGTCTACCGTTGCAAATCTTCGTCCTTTCGACGGGGTTTTTCAACTTTGGAGGTAAAAAAATGCCCGCGGGGGGCCGGTCTTGAGAGTACGGAGGATGAGACAGCGCAGTGATTTCGCTTTTTGTGCAATAGTCACGCACAAACTGGGATGAAGGTGCGGGTGCGCTATCGTGATGCAAGAGCCACGAATTGTCTCGCCACATTTCAGGCCGCTACCTTCTCAAATTTTCTCGGAGGTGTCGCAACACGTCCCGATAGTATCATCGCTTAACAGTTAGTCCCTTTTTGTTTTGGAGAAGAGAACCTTTCCCGACCCATTGTGAAGACTGAACCTTGGTCTCGACATCATAACCGTAGACCCACGTCTCATCACCAGTTATGATTCTCTTAAGGAACTTCTCGTTCTCATTTGAGTGATCCAAAATCTCTTTACAGATTGCGAGGTGAAGGTCTTTCTGGTTTTGACTCATGAGCCGTGGGACGAACTTCGCAGCAACATTCCAACATGCTGTGTCAGGATGTCATGACATGATTCAACTGAAATGTTACATTCTTCTGCACTCTCTGGGACAGTCAGCATTCGATTGGCACGCTCAGTTTCGTTGACGTTCCCGATATGAGCGTTGCCGGTAGACGTCGAAGAGCGTCCTGAACGCGGGTCATCTTTAACTTCCGTCCGGCCACTTTTAAGCCGTGTGAACCATTCCTAACACCGAGTACGACTTAAGCACTCATCACCGTATGGTTTCTGCATTATTTTGTGTGTCTCTTTAAACCTTTTCTTGAGTTTCACGTAAAATTTAATGCACGCACGTTGCTCGTCTAACTCTGCCATCTCGAAATTCGCAAACTCTACGACACAACGTTCTACATAATACAGCACTGAACAATAACTGACAAACATACAACGAAACTTCCAGCAGTTACACATTATACAGAGGGATACCAACCGCATTTCGCTCAAACATACTATCGGCGTGAAATTACGAATGTTTCGGAATTTTTTGGACAGGCCTCGTATTGAGATAACCGAGCGCGGAATAGAAGAGCGAGTATAATCGCTTATTATTGGAAAGGCATCAGAACCAGATGAGGTACCTATAAGATTCTACAAAGATTAAGCAAAATAACTTTCTCCCCTTTCGTCAGCCGTTCACTGTAGATTGCTGGAGCAACGAAAGATCGTAGGTGAGATATAGAAAATTATAGGCGTATGAGGTGCGACAATAAAGTAATGAGACTGATTTTCTTTGCAAGATGTGGCAACTCTGCAGGCTTGCGTAGGCACAATATCTTTGGCCTTGGCCTATAAGCTGCTTCTAGTCCAAGCGGTACATACACTCCTGGAAATTGAAATAAGAACACCGTGAATTCATTGTCCCAGGAAGGGGAAACTTTATTGACACATTCCTGGGGTCAGATACATCACATGATCACACTGACAGAACCACAGGCACATAGACACAGGCAACAGAGCATGCACAATGTCGGCACTAGTACAGTGTATATCCACCTTTCGCAGCAATGCAGGCTGCTATTCTCCCATGGAGACGATCGTAGAGATGCTGGATGTAGTCCTGTGGAACGGCTTGCCATGCCATTTCCACCTGGCGCCTCAGTTGGACCAGCGTTCGTGCTGGACGTGCAGACCGCGTGAGACGACGCTTCATCCAGTCCCAGACATGCTCAATGGGGGACAGATCCGGAGATCTTGCTGGCCAGGGTAGTTGACTTACACCTTCTAGAGCACGTTGGGTGGCACGGGATACATGCGGACGTGCATTGTCCTGTTGGAACAGCAAGTTCCCTTGCCGGTCTAGGAATGGTAGAACGATGGGTTCGATGACGGTTTGGATGTACCGTGCACTATTCAGTGTCCCCTCGACGATCACCAGTGGTGTACGGCCAGTGTAGGAGATCGCTCCCCACACCATGATGCCGGGTGTTGGCCCTGTGTGCCTCGGTCGTATGCAGTCCTGATTGTGGCGCTCACCTGCACGGCCCCAAACACGCATACGACCATCATTGGCACCAAGGCAGAAGCGACTCTCATCGCTGAAGACGACACGTCTCCATTCGTCCCTCCATTCACGCCTGTCGCGACACCACTGGAGGCGGGCTGCACGATGTTGGGGCGTGAGCGGAAGACGGCCTAACGGTGTGCGGGACCGTAGCCCAGCTTCATGGAGACGGTTGCGAATGGTCCTCGCCGATACCCCAGGAGCAACAGTGTCCCTAATTTGCTGGGAAGTGGCGGTGCGGTCCCCTACGGCACTGCGTAGGATCCTACGGTCTTGGCGTGCATCCGTGCGTCGCTGCGGTCCGCTCCCAGGTCGACGGGCACGTGCACCTTCCGCCGACCACTGGCGACAACATCGATGTACTGTGGAGACCTCACGCCCCACGTGTTGAGCAATTCGGCGGTACGTCCACCCGGCCTCCCGCATGCCCACTATACACCCTCGCTCAAAGTCCGTCAACTGCACATACGGTTCACGTCCACGCTGTCGCGGCATGCTACCAGTGTTAAAGACTGCGATGGAGCTCCGTATGCCACTGCAAACTGGCTGACACTGACGGCGGCGGTGCACAAATGCTGCGCAGCTAGCGCCATTCGACGGCCAACACCGCGGTTCCTGGTGTGTCCGCTGTGCCGTGCGTGTGATCATTGCTTGTACAGCCCTCTCGCAGTGTCCGGAGCAAGTATGGTGGGTCTGACACACCGGTATCAATGTGTTCTTTTTTCCATTTCCAGGAGTGTAGATGCAACTGCTCAGTCGTGAGTTGTGCTGTAATAAGTTAACACACGTTTGTGTCTCTCGCTATGGAAATGAAACCGCATAATATTGCGCAACGGTAGGCCATTTCTTTTTTCATTAAATTGGGTGAAAACGCGACGACAACTTACACTAAGCTTCAGAAGGCTTTTGGAGAGGAAGTTATGTCAAGAGCTCGAGTTTTTCGTTGATATAAAATGTTTAGTGAAGGCAGAACGAATGTTGAAGATGAAGACCGCAGTGGACGATAATCAACCTCACACACGGATGTCAACTTGGCCAGGGTACATGAACTGGTACAATCTGATCGAAGATTATTTGTGAAAATGATTGCAGAAGAACTGAACATCAATCGAGAAACGGTTCGTCTAATAATAACTGAAGATCTTGGTATGAGAAAGATTTGTACAAAAATGGTCCCCAAAAACCTCACACCACAACAGCGAGAAACGCGGAAAATATGTGGCAGCCGATCCGTTAGAGCAAACGGAAATCAATCCAGAATTGTTGAGCCGTGTTATCACTGGTGATGAAAGTTGTTTTTTTCAGTACGATCCAGAGACAAAACACCAAAGTTCGCAATGGTGCTCAAAGGGATCACCCAGACCAAGAAAAGCTCGCATGTCAAAGTCAAAAGTGAAATGCATGCTTGTGTGCTTCTTGATTGCAAGGGAATTGTTCAGAAAGAGTGGGTGCCTCCTGGACAAACAGTTAACCAATATTACTACAAAGAAATTTCAGAAAGACTTTGTAAAAGAGTTCTTCGTGTCCGCGCCAACATTGCTGATAATTGGATTCTGCATCACGATAATGCGCCATCCCATACTGATCTGTCAGTACAGCAATTTTTAACCTCAAAACAAATTTCAGTACTACCACAGCCACCTTATTCACCAGATATCGCTCCGTGCGACTTTTTTCTATTTCCAAGAGTCAAAACGGCGGTCAAGGGACACCATTTTCAAACAACACAAGATGTCCAAAAAGTTGTGACGAGGACCTTGGAGGATATTACAGGAGATGAGTTCCAGAAATCTTACCATGAATGGCAGAAGCGCTGGAAAAAGTGTGTGCAATCAGAAGGGAACTACTTTGAAGGAGACATAATTAAACTTGACTAAAACGGTAAGCAACATTTTTTTTCACATCAGTCTCATTTTTTACTGTCGCACCTCGTATATCATGGACGTCAATCTGTTGTAGAATTATGGAACATGTTTTGTGTTCCTTATTATGACGTTTTTGGAGAACGCAAATCTCCTCTATAAAAATCAACGTGCATTCCGCAAACAGAGGTCTTGCGAAACTCAGCTCGCTCTGCCTCTGCATGAACTCCTTACCGCTCCAGACAACGGCGCTCAGGTTGATGCCGTTTTCCTTGACTTCAGGAAGGCATTTGACACTGTGCCGCACTGCAGTTTTGTGAAAAATATACTAGCTTACCGCGTATCGGACCACATTTGCGACTGGATTCAGGACTTCCTTAGAGATAGAACTCAACACTTTGCTCTTAACAGAAGAAAATCGGCAGACGTGAACTCGGATGCTCTTCAAGACAGTTTGCAGATAATGCTTTCATCTGTAAGAAACTAGCAATTCCAGAAGACTATCGATTTGCAGAAGGACCTGCAGGGTATTGATCAATGGTGAAGGATCTGGCAGTTGACCCAGAATGTAAATAAATGTAACATAGTGCGCATATATAGGATAAGAAATCCACTACTCTACAACTACATCATTGATGTCAGGTTGCTGGGAACAGTATCTATTGTATAATATCTACGAGTAACTATTCAGAGCGACCTTAAGTGGAATGATCTCATAAAAAGAAGGTCATAGGAAAAGCAGACGCCAGGCAGATTCATAGGAAGAATCTTTCGGAAATGTAACTCGTCCACGAAGGAAGTGACTCACAAGATGCTTGTTCGACCGATTCTCGAGTACTGCTCATCGATCTGGGATTCTTACTGTGTAGGACTGGTAGAACAGATAGAGAAGATACGACGAAGAGTGGCGCGTTTCGTTACAAGATAGTCTAGTCCTCGCGGGAGCAGTACAGAGATGCTCAACAAACTCCAGTGGTAGACACTACGAGACACTCGTAGTGCACGGAGAGGTTTACTATTGAAATTTCGAGAGAGTATTTTTTGGGAAGTGTCGGAGAACATATTACTTATTCCCACATAACATCACGCGAAATGACCACGACGAAAAATTCTAAAGTGGAGCAGAGAAGGTACCAGAAGTACCCTCCACCACACATCGTTACGTGGCTTGCGGAGTATGACGTAGATGTAGATGCAGCTCATGAACTCTGGTACATAGTTTAAAAAACATGGACTGAGTCATTCAAACTTAGTTTGACTCGTTGCTCAGCTGTCTTGGAGCTGTTGTTGTTGCCAGAGATAGCAGCTCTGTGTACTAAATTTCCCACCGTGCACATACCGAAATCACCTATAAATTTAATCATGTATTCTTCCGACTGTGCTGTATTTACACAATAAGTAAAATTTCGTTATTTGCTGTACCTCCTGTTTTCTTAGCGTTAGCCGGCCCGTTGGCAAAGCGGTTAAAGGCGCTACAGTCTGGAACCGCGTGACCGCTGCGGTCGCAGGTTCGAATCCTGCCTCGGGCATGGATGCGTGTGATATCCTTAGGTTAGTTAGGTTTAAGTAGTTCTAAGTTCTAGGGGACTGATGACCTCAGATGTTAAGTCCCATAGTGCTCAGAGCCATTTGAACCATTCTTAGCGTTATTATCATGCCGCTACTTATGTTATCAATTACAATACGCTTAATCCATGACAGCTAAACGAATTATAATTCCTTCTTAAGGAAGCAGCGAAACGACTATTTCCTTGTAGTTTGTTGAATGCTTGAGATATGATCTGCCATGCAAATAAACTACTAGGTGTCTCAAATGAAACCTAATCTGATTTGGCGGAAACTCATCAGCAGTCGGTTATCTGTACTGAAAGCTATGATCTCATGTCATCTCACTCGCCAACCGAGTCTGTAACTGCAATGAGTCAGATTTTGACTCCACTCTTCTTTCCACCTGAGCCTACATAGGCTGTTTCCTGTTGCACCCACCCTTCACTATTTACAGCAACATTTAATCTCAGTTTGCACTAAGAGGACACAAGTCATGAGCCTGCCACCGCAAAAACTGTGTCGCTTGTTTCAGCACTGTGCGAATGCACAACCCTGACACATCTCTTTCTGGTTTTGTACCGCAATGGAAAACCAGCAGGGACGACCTCGCAAGGTCATCGTGCATTTCGAAATTGTTTCTGTAGAGAGAACCTCTTCCACTATAGCATCACCACAGTCTAAGGACAATTACGTTTAGAACGTTCTAAACTTTCAGAATTCTTTGAATACATCAATTTCAGTGGATAAGGTTCTTCACTTAGACACGTGGTTTTGTATGAGGTAAGGTGTAAAGAAAATATAAAAGAATTTTTCTGCCATGACATAAATTATTTTTCTTATCGTAGAGAATTAATATTAATGCAATTTTTCGTCATGTGCACAAAGCTTCTTGCTGCTGAAAGAAAACACGTTTAAAATTGTTTGTTAAAATGGAAGAAAAATTAAAAAATTAAAATGTAACGTTCCGTCGATGACAATGCCATCAGGGACACAGCGAAGCGTGAGGGAAGAAAACTGGCTGTAACCTATTCAAAAGAATCATTCCATTGTCTGCTTAAGCTCTTTGGGGAAACCATGGAAAACGTTAAGCTGGATGACTGGACTGGGATGAAAAGTCTGTAAATACTGTAATGGCAATAAAAGAGGGTTTTAAAAATATTTTGCATCACACTCCTTTACGGTGCCCGTTTATTTAAATAATAATCCACACTGCGTAATGCGCTTTTACGTATTATCTGTGATGTAGGTGTGGTTCACTGACTAAATGGACAACTGTTAGTCTAAAAATCCAGTGATGTGGGATTAAATTCACATTTGGCCGCAAAATTTTTTTCTGTTAGTTATTGCTTCTTTCACCCCGAGCAATGATTTGCTAAAGTCGATAATGTACCGCGATCCGGAATGCTCATTAAACTGCATGCCGCCCTATAATTGCTTGGGTTATTCAGATCAAAGGTCGGAGGAAAGTAAAGGCATATCACCTCTGAAAGAAATGTGTGAGCAAAATTATGAGACTGCTTTTCTTTATCTACCAAAGTTTTCATTTTTGCACACATTACTGTCCCCTTCAAAGCAGTTCCCTTCGGCAGCTATACACCGGCGAAGTCATTGTTTTTGAATGTTCTCCAGAGTTCCAAAATGACTTCCTTTTACGACATTTTTCAGGTTCAAGAAAAGAAAAAAGTCACAAGGACTCAGATCAGCTGAACAGTGAGGCTGTGGAGCAGCAGGAATGCCTTTGAGGTCAAATACTCTGAAATGGAAGTGGTCATGTGACATGGGTCGTTGTCATGATGCTGCATCCACTTGTCTGAAGTGTCCGGTCTTACTCGATTCCCCGTTTCCTTGAGTCTTTCAAGGACATATTTCTAAAACAGTTGATTGACAGTTCGTCCTGGAGGAACAAATTCTTTATGCACGGTGCCTCTACTGTCTAAAAAGCAGATCAGCATTGTTTTGATATTTGATTTTCTCATTCGAGCTTTTTTCGGTCGAGGAGATGTCTCAGCTTCCCACTCCTCACTTTTCCGCTTTGATTCAGGATCGTACCCAAAAATCCAGGATTGATCATCTGTGATCACACGACAGAACCATTCGTGGTCATTGGCAGTCCTCTCAAGGTACCATTTTGGCACAAAATGTGCAAAACTTCGGATAAATTTGATGTACGGTGAAAGTGTTTAACAGGTCACACATCATCCTAATTGTTAAACATCGGTTTCATCTCACAAGATCTTGCTCACGTTCGACGTTTTCGTCTGTTTTTGATGTTGAAGATCTCCCTGAATGCGGTTCATCTTCAGTGTGTTTCCGGCCTACCAAAAGTGATTTGTGCCAACGAAAAACTTGTGCTCTTGATAAGGAATGTTCCTCACGGGCCTGTTTCGACTTTTCAATGGTCTCACTCGCCGTTTCCTAAAGCTTAACACAAAACTTGCTGGCGAACATTGCTGTGAATTCTGCTCTTCTCCTTTCGTAACACACAACAAAAACACAACTTCACTGATGGGGCACTCAAAAATCACGTGATGGCTGCACGGTGCTGAAGCTCGGACTGAGCATCTGGAAAGGACGAACAACCGGTCTGCACGAATGGAACAACACAGCGCACCTCGTATAGTGAAGCACTGTGGTGCTCAAACCATTCTGGTTGGCAACTGCTAGACGTCCTACGGTGCAGGTATGCAAATCAAGTTCTTATCAGGCACCTTGCAGTTGTTTAACACAACAAACGATCAAGAACAGTACTGTTCATAACAACAATAAGAACATCTTGAATAATAACCGCTTGGCCACTCCTGTAAATAATTTTTTTATCGATCGGTTTCGTAGCTTTGAAGCCACATCATCAGGACAGATCTGTTAAATTAGAAAAAGCCTTCGCTACAATTGCCGTCTATTACAAGCAATAAAGAGAAACAGAGCAAATTACCTACATATTAAATCATGACATTAAACTTGCTGTATGGATGGGACCGAAATCTCCTTGTCTATGAATAAATGACGAAATTAGCGATTCGTCAGGTAAGCGGAAAGCGCGACTCCACGATTCCTCAAGCGTGCAGCGTGCCTAGATTAAAAAAAAAAAATACTATAAGAATCGTCAAGAAATACCAGCCCGACCTGGTAGGACATAAAACCAATAATGGGCTGGAACACCCAGCCAGAAAACAAAAACACCTATCATGAACCCGGAGAGAACCACAGCAGGTCGAACATAACCATTAGATTGAGGGTACAAATCCACCAAAACTGCCTAGAAAGTAATTTTAAAAATGTAGGAACTATCGACAAGAACCCATGTAGTAATAAATTAGTATAAAATCGATAACTGATGGGGAATTTGCATGCTGGTGAAAGTGACATACCATAAATACAGCATACCGCACTGCATGGAGATGTAGGCAAGGGAGTTCCCAGCTAAGGACTGAGCGACTAACGTGTAGTGACGTGAACAGTAGCAGTAAAGAAGTAAAAAGAGACGAGCAGAGAACAATATAGCCTTGAATGTCATTTAATTCTTGGACAGAACGAAATAATGGTAAAACTCAGGCGGTACACTTCTTAGGTGATCTGAAGGAAAACATGTTCTCGATCTTAGCTAACATAGTACTGCAACTAAAACGAGTCTAATGAAAATTCCTGACTTTAACAAGGGTAATTTTTCTGCGTGAGCTATGTGCGGCGTAAAAGCGCACTGCTGGGATTTCACCATGTAGTTAAATATTGAAGCCACTGAAGCTATTAGTCTGGTAATCTCTGAATTTCTTCCATATCGGACTCCAAGGAAAGCGGTACATTTCAGTACTGCTACGCTGATAACGAGGCGATCAACAACTGAATCTCAAGCCACCAAAAATTCCGTATTTCCTCCTCCTCTTTTGTGACGTGCTATTCTGCATTTCGCCATCGTACAGCAGTGACGTTTGACAAAGCTGCGTGCATTAGTTCCAGTAAGTTTGGCGGCTTAAGTGTCTTGTTATTTCTTGCGACAAATCCCTTAACTTGCCTGCCTCCAGATCAGTTCTATTGGGTTCAGATACCAGTGGTACGGTGACAACTGTAAAAATGCAGCATTTATAATGGTGTGCTCGAAGCCCTGAAAATTGTTTCCCGTGTTTCTACGATGCGTATCACCCTGGCTCGTGTGAGACATCTGTCCTAGAAAACAGTGGGAATATTCAAACAAAGAGTGTTTGATTTTTCATTTTTCTCCAAAAAATTGAACTGTGTAATGTTTGTTGACTTCAAAATCTGTAACAATGTTTTATAATATATCGATAATTAAGAATATGTATTTGCAATGAAAACCAGAATTCTGCATATGGTATGTAATTGGAAACGAGAAGACGTACATTTTTCATCAAAAAATGATGGTTAAGTATGAGCTAATTACCACATTTTGATAAATTTCATGTTTAAATGCTTTCGCTATTCAAACGGAACAAAAAAGCTGTTGATCACATAGGGTTTCGAACCACCGCACACCAGTTCGCTCGATTATCAAAAATGGCGCTTTTGATTATGCCAAGCTTGCAATTGTAATCGTGACTCTTATACGAGGGCAGTTCAATAAGTAATGCAACACACTTTTTTTCTGAAACAGGGGTTGTTTTATTCAGCATTCAAATACACCAGGTTATTCCCCAATCTTTTAGCTACACAACACTATTTTTCAACGTAATCTCCATTCAATGCTACGGCCTTACGCCACCTTGAAATGAGGGCCTGTATGCCTGCACGGTACCATTCCACTGGTCGATGTCGGAGCCAACGTCGTACTGCATCAATAACTTCTTCATCATCCGCGTAGTGCCTCCCACGGATTGCGTCCTTCATTGGGCCAAACATATGGAAATCCGACGGTGCGAGACCGGGGCTGTAGGGTGCATGAGGAAGAACAGTCCACTGAAGTTTTGTGAGCTCCTCTCGGGTGCGAAGACTTGTGTGAGGTCTTGCGTTGTCATGAAGAAGGAGAAGTTCGTTCAGATTTTTGTGCCTATGAACACGCTGAAGTCGTTTCATCAATTTCTGAAGAGTAGCACAATACACTTCAGAGTTGATCGTTTGACCATGGGGAAGGACATCGAACAGAATAACCCCTTCAGCGTCCCAGAAGACTGTAACCATGACTTTACCGGCTGAGGGTATGGCTTTAAACTTTTTCTTGGTAGGGGAGTGGGTGTGGCGCCACTCCATTGATTGCCGTTTTGTTTCAGGTTCGAAGTGATGAACCCATGTTTTATCGCCTGTAACAATCTTTGAGAAGAAATTGTCACCCTCAGCCACATGACGAGGAAGCAATTCCGCACAGATGGTTCTCCTTTGCTCTTTATGGTGTTCGGTTAGACAACGAGGGACCCAGCGGGAACAAACCTTTGAATATCCCAACTGGTGAACAATTGTGACAGCACTACCAACAGAGATGTCAAGTTGAGCACTGAGTTGTTTGATGGTGATCCGTCGATCATCTCGAACGAGTGTGTTCGCACGCTCCGCCATTGCAGGAGTCACAGCTGTGCACGGCCGGCCCGCACGCGGGAGATCAGACAGACTTGCTTGACCTTGCGGCGATGATGACACACGCTTTGCCCAACGACTCACCGTGCTTTTGTCCACTGCCAGATCACCGTAGACATTCTGCAAGCGCCTATGAATATCTGAGATGCCCTGGTTTTCCGCCAAAAGAAACTCGATCACTGCCCGTTGTTTGCAACGCACATTCGTTACAGACGTCATTTTAACAGCTCCGTACAGCGCTGCCACCTGTCGGAAGTCAATGAAACTATACGAGACGAAGCGGGAATGTTTGAAAATATTCCACAAGAAATTTCCGGTTTTTTCAACCAAAATTGGCCGAGAAAAAAAATGTGTTGCATTACTTATTGAACTGCCCTCGTATTTATTGTATGGTATCTCTCAACAAATGTCAAAGCTCGTTTTTCTCTGTAATGTTGTGAAAAACATTAAGAACAAGTTGTTTCTAGCCATTAACCGTGTTCCGCGAGCGTATTTCACTACGAAGCAGGAAGCAGTGTCACCAATTTTCGCGGTAAATATGAACAGTGAGAAAATCAGAGCACAAGTAGCGCTTTGTAAGACTGTGACTGTACACGATTTTTGAAATAAAAATTACGTACCTAAAGTATGATTAAAAAAAACGTTGATGGCCGTTAATACATCAGAATGTCTTGAAGTTTAATTTACGGTGATATAGTAATAAAATATGTAATACGTAAGTTGAACCTACTTCCAAGAGCGGAACAACACCAGTGTACGAGAGTTACGGCTGCTGACAAACCATCACGTTTGTGTTTGTTTACGTCAGGTTTATTCTGGTGATGAACCGAGTATAGTTGAACGTGTGTGCCCCAGGCGAGCTCAGGTGCAGAGATAATCAGCGCGTCGCCGTAAACGGGTAAATCCCAGAGCTGGGAATCTGGACGGCTGATGCTCGCATTGCCTTTCTGCAGAATATACTCCAGCAAATGCCGTAGTGTCAGACACTCTTAAATACGGCCAAGTTACAACTCTTTGAGATTCGACAATAACTCACATCAAATATTAATGCAAAACTGAATACGTTTGCAATCTCAGATAAATGAGGCGCTTCCAATGACACAACAACATTTCAATATATTTTTAAGGCAGAAATTAATATTTCACAGTGAATAAACATTTACGCAATGAACTTCTGAATTAACAAATGCGATAGTACATTCAAAGTGCTCTCATCAGCCACCCAGCATAAGCCGAAGCAGCAACCATTGCACATTGTGCAGGCAATATACAGTTGCCCACGAAGGAATAAATTTTACCAGTTAGCTAATGTAGATTCATATTGCAAGGTATCGGGCTCGAAGGTACATCCCGCGTCGTTGATTTCGGTTGCCCATAGTTACCTTAAAACATCTCAGGCGCATGTCAGGGCATTTCCTTCAATGTTGTTGTTGTTGTGGTCTTCAGTCCTGAGACTGGTTTGATGCAGCTCTCCATGCTACTCTACCCTGTGCAAGCCTCTTCATCTCCCAGTACCTACTGCAACCTACATCCTTCTGAATCTGCTTAGTGTATTCATCTCTTGGTCTCCCTCTACGATTTTTACCCTCCACGCTGCCCTCCAATACTAAATTGGTGATCCCTTGATGCCTCAGAACATGTCCTACCAACTGATCCCTTCTTCTGGTCAAGTTGTGCCACAAACTTCTCTTCTCCCCAATCCTATTCAATACTTCCTCATTAGTTATGTGGTCTACCCATCTAATCTTCAGCATTCTTCTGTAGCACCACATTTCGAAAGCTTCTATTCTCTTCTTGTCCAAACTATTTATCGTCCATGTTTCACTTCCATACATGGCTACACTCCATACAAATACTTTCAGAAATGACTTCCTGACACTTAAATCTATACTCGATGTTAACAAATTTCTCTTCTTCAGAAACGATTTCCTTGCCATTGCCAGTCTACATTTTATATCCTCTCTACTTCGACCATCATCAGTTATTTTGCTCCCCAAATAGCAAAACTCCTTTACTACTTTAAGTGTCTCATTTCCTAATCTAATTCCCTCAGCATCACCCGACTTAATTCGACTGCATTCCATTATCCTCGTTTTGCTTTTGTTTATGTTCATCTTATATCCTCCTTTCAAGACACTGTCCATTCCATTCAACTGCTCTTCCAAGTCCTTTGCTGTCTATGACAGAATTACAATGTCATCGGCGAACCTCAAAGTTTTTATTTCTTCTCCACGGATTTTAATACCTACTCCGAATTTTTCTTTTGTTTCCTTTACTGCTTGCTCAATATACAGATTGAATAACATCGGGGAGAGACTACAACCCTGCCTTACTCCCGTCCCAACCACTGCTTCCCTTTCATGTCCCTCGACTCTTATAACTGCCATCTGGTTTCTGTACAAATTATAAATAGCCTGCCGCTCCCTGTATTTTGCCCCTGCCACCTTCAGAATTTGAAAGAGAGTATTCCAGTCAACAATGTCAAAAGCTTTCTCTAAGTCTATAAATGCTAGAAACGTAGGTTTGCCTTTCCTTAATCTTTCTTCTAAGATAAGTCGTAAGGTCAGTATTGCCTCACGTGTTCCAGTGTTTCTACGGAATCCAAACTGATCTTCCCCAAGGTCGGCTTCTACTAGTTTTTCCATTCGTCTGTAAAGAATTCGTGTTAGTATTTTGCAGCTGTGGCTTATTAAACTAATTGTTCGGTAATTTTCACATTTGTCAACACCTGCTTTCTTTGGGATTGGAATTATTATATTCTTCTTGAAGTCTGAGGGTATTTCGCCTGTTTCATACATCTTGCTCACCAGATGGTAGAGTTTTGTCAGGACTGGCTCTCCCGGGGCCTTGTTTCAACTCATGTCTTTCAGAGCTCTGTCAAACTCTTCACGCAGTATCGTATCTCCCATTTCATCTTCATCTACATCCTCTTCCATTTCCATAATATTGTCCTCAAGTACATCGCCCTTGTATAGGCCCTCTATATACTCCTTCCACCTTTCTGCTTTCCCTTCTTTGCTTAGAACTGGATTTCCATCTGAGCTCTTGATATTCATACGAGTGGTTCTCTTATCTCCAAAGGTCTCTTTAATTTTCCTGTAGGCAGTATCTATTTTACCCCTAGTGAGATAAGTCTCTACATCCTTACATTTGTCCTCTAGCCATCCCTGCTTAGCCATTTTGCACTTCCTGTCGATCTCATTTTTGAGACGTCTGTATTCCGTTTTGCCTGCTTCATTTACTGCATTTTTATATTTTCTCCTTTCATCAATTAAATTCAATATTTCTTCTGTTACCCAAGGATTTCTACTAGTCCTCGTCTTTTTACCTACTTGATCCTCTGCTGCCTTCACTACTTCATCCCTCAAAGCTACCCATTCTTCTTCTACTGTATTTCTTTCCCCCATTCCTGTCAATTGTTCCCTTATGCTCTCCCTGAAACTCTGTACAACCCCTGGTTCTTTCAGTTTATCCAGGTCCCATCTCCTTAAATTCCCACCTTTTTGCAGTTTCTTCAGTTTTAATCTACAGGTCATAACCAATAGATTGTGGTCAGAGTCCACATCTGCCCCTGGAAATGTCTTACAATTTAAAACCTGGTTCCTAAATCTCTGTCTTACCATTATATAATCTATCTGATACCTTTTAGTATCTCCAGGGTTCTTCCATGTATACAACCTTCTTTCATGGTTCTTAAATCAAGTATTAGCTATGATTATGTTGTGCTCTGTGAAAAGTCTACCAGGCGGCTTCCTCTTTTATTTCTTAGCCCCAATCCATATTCACCTACTACGTTTCCTTCTCTCCCTTTTCCTACACTCGAATTCCAGTCACCCATGACTATTAAATTTTCATCTCCCTTCACTATCTGAATAATTTCTTTTATTTCATCATACATTTCTTCAATTTCTTCGTCATCTGCAGAGCTAGTTGGCATATAAACTTGTACTACTGTAGTAGGTGTGGGCTTCGTATCTATCTTGGCCACAATAATGCGTTCACTATGCTGTTTGTAGTAGCTTACCCGTTTTCCTATTTTCCTATTCATTATTAAACCTACTCCTGCATTACCCCTATTTGATTTTGTGTTTATAACCCTGTAGTCACCTGACCAGAAGTCTTGTTCCTCCTACCACCTAACTTCACTGATTCCCACTATATCTAAATTTAACCTATCCATTTCCCTTTTTAAATTTTCTAACCTACCTGCCCGATTAAGGGATCTGACATTCCACGCTCCGATCCGTAGAACGCCAGTTTTCTTTCTCTGATAACAATGTCCTCTTGAGTAGTCCCCGCCTGGAGATCCGAATGGGGGACTATTTTACCTCCGGAATATTTTACCCAAGAGGACGCCATCATCATTTAATCATACAGTAAAGCTGCATGCCCTCGGGAAAAATTACGGCTGTAGTTTCCCCTTGCTTTCAGCCGTTCGCAGTACCAGCACAGCAAGGCCGTTTTGGTTATTGTTACAAGGCCAGATCAGTCAATCATCCAGACTGTTGCCCTTGCAACTACTGAAAAGGCTGCTGCCCCTCTTCAGGAACCACACGTTTGTCTGGCCTCTCAACAGATACCCCTCCGTTGTGGTTGCACCTACGGTACGGCTATCTGTATCGCTGAGGCACGCAAGCCTCCCCACCAACGGCAAGGTCCATGGTTCATGGGGGGGATTTCCTTCAAAATGGCTCTAATTGGGGAGCCTGTATAGAGAGACGAGAGACAGAGAGAGAGTCATTCGTGAAATCGTACGTGATAGGTTGCTCAGATTCGACGCCATTTTTGCGTAGGGCCTCTCTCGATTCGTACGTTCGCAGTGTTTTCTGGAGTTGGATTGTAGTTTCGAAGACTACTGGAAATCTGTTTCGGTTTATAGCATACCATGTCTGCAGCTTTCTTGCCTTGGAGGGAAAACAAATCGAATCTAAAATTTCTGGGCAGTATTATCTACATAACTTTTCGTCTGCCTGCCGTAATGTCACGTGTGGTTCAGTAAGTAGCAGTTAACGTTATAAATCGTGCTGTTTGCGGTTCTGCTCTCGCTGTCACCAAATTACTTTTTTCGCTTTTGTTTGAATTGCACTTGTGGAATTGAAATGTTAATTGACAAATCGTGGATCATAATCCTTTTATGTTTAATTACTAATCGCATGAATATTCAAGTATCCGTAGTAACACAAGTTTCGTTTTCGAAAACCGACTACTGTAAAACTGTTTTACCCTGCTTACATTCTTTAGCGTTTCTAAACATCGTACAGAGGTATGTCTTCTGCATTTTTCCGGTATAAGACGAGCTTCTAGATCCAAAATGATCTCATCTAAAACATATTAGCTAGGAAGGAAACAACTGCTTGAAGTTTAGACGATGCTAACTTCAACAATGAATATACAAGTAGGAAACTCTGAAATCGCTTCAGAGTGGCTAAAATAATGTAAATAATACTCTGTTTTTTCCTGGTCGATTTCCATTTTTCCCGGAAGTCATAATAAATAGTTAATACGCTGTATCACGCACCACTTTAATTCACTTCAAATGGCTCTGAGCACTATGGGACTTAACATCTGAGGTCATCAGTCCCCTAGAACTTAGAACTACTTAAACCTAACTAATCTAAGGACATCACACACATCCATGCCCGAGGCAGGATTCGAACCTGCGACCGTAGCGGTCGCGCGGTTCCAGACTGAAGCGCCTAGAACCGCTCAGCCACACTGGCCGGCCTTTAATTCACTCCACATTAAATGTGTAGTAGTCATATGCTAAATAACAAGCTAGAATTTCTGCTGTAATGTCTGTCAGATCCATATCTTGTGACAGCCAACAGGCGACAGCATTTCCCGCCCGAATTCTGGCAAAAAAAAAAGAAAAAGCGGCGGCAGCCTGTGCGTGTTATCTACGGCCTAACGAGCATTGACCACTCACACTCTCTGTATATAGGCCCTCCAGCCACAGTTCGTTTGCTGCTCCAGTGTTATCCAAATGACCTAATGTTTCGTTCCTCATTTTTTCCGTAGCTTCCTTAATTCGCTATATGTTAACGCTCCGGCATCGTTTCATCGAAAAATACACGACCGATTTCCTTCCATATCTTTCCGTCAATTCACCTTTGTGCTCTGTTCCTACCTGCCTAGTCGGCGGCTGAATGCTTCTTTCCTTTTCCAGTTAGGTTAATGTTCAATTATTGTTTGTACTGTGAGCAATCTTAATTTCAGGAAAAATCGTGATTTCCTGCCAGCTTGCGTAATACTGGAGCACGTGTGGTGGAACCCAGTGACTGCAATTCGTAGTTAGTACAGTCGGCTACTTCCCTGTTCGCAGTCTTCGTTCTCTGAACGCGGCGTATTTGCGCGCCAATACACCGGTCTTTTGCTGATATGTGTTGGCAGTGAACTCGTTTGCCGGCCGTGAGAGGACCGATATCGTGTATCACAGATAAGGATGGCCCGCCATACCGATACACGGAGCACATCACATCCCGACGGTACAACGACGACGCCGTTCCATCGATAGAATCACACTCGCAGTGTCTGTCACTTGCAGTCGTCATTCGGCTGCCAGTCTAGACAGGCGGTAATTTGACAACTACGGGACAGTCGCTAAGGTAAGGAAATATCACCACGACAGACGTGACGAAATTACAATTTGTATTGTCCAACAGCTACATCCCGGCAGTGTGCTAAGCACGAAGGTATTTTTTATTTATTTATTTATTCTTCGTTTGGAAGAATCTTCTGCAGTCCCCAACTAAGTTACTGCGCCTACATTTACGTACAAACTTTGCAAATCACATTGAAGTGCATGGCAGAGGATGCTTAGCACTGAATCACCTATTAGCGTTTTTCATGTTCCAATGACGAAAAAATTGATTGCTTGATGACCCTGTAATTAGTCTAATCTTGTCTTCGTGGTCCCTACTCGTACGTTACGTACGTGTTTGAAGTATATTCCAGCGTTCCTCGGTTAGTAAAGGTTCTTGAAACTTTGTAACAGGCTTTCGTGGGATAATCAGCATCCGTCAAGCTTCTGCCAATTAAGGCTTTTAAGCATTTCCGTGACGCTCGCCTTTGAGTCAAACAAACCTGTGACCATTCGTGCTACCGTTCTTTGTATACATTCAATAACCACTGCCAGTTCTATCTTGTATGTGTCCTGCACACTCGAGCAGTATTCTAAGATGCGTCGCATTAGTATTTTTTAAGCAGTCTCCTAGTATCCCGCCAATGAACCGACGTTTGCCACCTGCTTTATCTGCGACTGAGCCTATGGGCTCATTCCACATCATGTCCATACAAACTGTTACATCCACGTATGTGAGTTAACTGATTCCAGTTGTAACTCGTTCATGTTTTAATCATAGAGTACTACTTATCTTGCTTTTTGTTACACGTGTAGTTTTACATTTCTGTACCTCTAATGCCTGGATATCTGTGCAGCTTTTTTCAAGACACCGCCGTGGAAACTTTGCATTACATAGCTACATATTCTCCTACGTTCAGATGCAATCTTTGATACTTTAGGTACTTTTCATTTCTATTCATACAGGCTTGAAACTCTAGTAATAAAATAGATAGAGGGAGAAAGACTGTGAACTACGGTTGAGTTGATAAGTCTGGTAAATTTCCTTGGAAGAACGAAACATTTTTGAAGTGCCTTCGTGGTTGATAAGTATGATTATTCCAAGGATCGTGTGAAGAATTTCAGTAATGTAAAGCGTACAATTGATTGTTGACAGCGTCTGAATTGGTCAATGTGTAGACTGCAATTGAAAATGTAAAAAACCGAATTCCGTGCTGTCATTAAACATTTTCATTTGAAGGGTTGGACTCCTTCATCACTGAGAACCGTTTGCTTTTGGATTAAAGAATTTAAACGTGTTCGGTCAAGCACCAGCCGTCGAATGAGGCCATAATAAAGGGAACCATTGACAAAATCCATGATTTGGTAATGCATGACCGCCAAATAAAAATTCATGAGATTCCTGAGATTGTCGGCATCACAGATGAGCGAGTGTATAACATTTTGCACGGATCGTTGGCTTTTAAGAATCTGTGCGAGGTGAGAGCTGCGATCGCTTACAGTCGACCGAAAGCGCATCCGGCACAATCTACATCTACGTGGATTGCAAATCACACTTAAGCGCCTGGCAGAGGATTTATCGAACCACCTTCACAATAATTCTCTATTATTCCAGTGTGCGAGCTTTGATTTCCTTATTTTATTATGATGATGGCGTCAACAAGATATTTTCGCATTCGCAGATGGGAGTTGGTGATCGAAATTTCGTGAGAAGATTCCGCCGCAACGAAAAGCGCCATTGTTTTAATGATTTCCATCCCCAAATTCTGTATCATGCCAGGGACACTCCCCTATTTCGCGATAATACAAAACATGCTGCCTTTCCTTGAACTTTCTCGATGCTCTCCGTTAATCCCATCTGCGAAGGATCCCAGACCGCGCAGCAGTATTCCAGAGGAGGACGGACAAGCGTAATGTGGGCAATCTCCTTAGTAGATCTGTTACATTTTCTAAGTGTCTTGGCAATAAAACTCAGTCTTTGGCTTGCATTCCCCACAATATTTTCTGTGTGGTCTTTCCCATTTAAATTGTTCGTAATTGTAATTTTTAAGTACTTAGTTGAATTTACGGCCTTTAGATCTGACTGATTTATAGCGTAATCGAAGTTTAACTGATTCCTTTTAGCACTCATATGGATGACCTCACACCTTTCATTATTTAGGTCAAATTCCAGTTTTGGACCATTCAGATGTCTTTCCTAAATCGTTTTGAAACTTGTTTTGATATTCTGATGAGTTTTTTAGACGATAAACGGCAGCATCATCTGCAAACAACCTAATTCCGCTGCTCAGATTGTCTCCTCAATCGTTTATGTAGATAAGGAACAGCAGAGGACGTATAACACTACTATGATGAACGCCAGACGAGCGGTTCTAGGCGCTACAGTCTGGAACCGCGTGACCGCTACGGTCGTAGGTTCGAATCCTGCCTCGGGCATGGATGTGTGTGATGTCCTTAGGTTAGTTAGGTTTAAGAAGTTCTAAGTTCTAGGGGACTGATGACCTCAGATGTTAAGTCCCATAGTGCTCAGAGCCATTTGAACCATTTTTGGAACGCCAGAAATCACTTCCTTTGTACTCTATAGCTTTCCGTGAATTACTACTAAATGTGACCTCTCTGTAAGAAAGTCACGAATCCAGTCATATAACTGAGATGATATTCCATTAGCACGCGATTTCACTACAAGACGCTTGTGCGGTACAGTGTCAAAAACTTTTTGGAAATCTACAAATACGGAATTAATTTAAAATCGCATGTCAATGGCACTCAACACTTCGTGTGTGTAAAGAGCTAGTTGTGTTTCACAAGAACGATATTTTTTAAATCCGTGTTGATTGTGTGTGAATAGACAGTTCTCTTCGTTGAAATTCGTAATGTTCGAATGCAATATATGATCGAAAATCCAGCTGCATATTGACGTTAATGATATATGTAATTTAATGGCTTACTCCTACGAACTTTCTTGAAAGGCTGTATTCAGTAACTCTGCTTTCGCAGCACTGTCGTCGACAATATTTCCATTGCTATCGCGCAGAAAGTGCATTGACTGGTCTTGCCGCTAGCATACTTTACATAGCACAATCTCTTTGGATTTTCTGACAGGTTTTGAAATAAAGTATGGTTGTGGAAACTGTTATAAGCATCTCTCTTTGATGTACGCGCTAAATTTCGAGCTTCTGTAAAAGATCGCCAGTCTTGGAGATTTTGCGTTCGTTTAAATTTGGCATGCTTTTTTCGTTGTTTCTGCAGCAGTGTTCTGATCTGCTTTGTGTACCATGGGGGATAGTTCAACAAAATGTCTGGTGATGCTTAATCGCAATACGCAGGACATCTTGCGCTAATTTGTGACTGCTGACGAAACCTGAATTCATCATTGCACACCAGAGTCAAAACGGCAGTCAAAACAGTGGACAAATTCTGGTGAAGGGCACCGAAAAAGCGAAGACCATTTTGTCAACTGTTAAGGCGACGGCCACTGTTTTTTGGGATTTCGAAGGAATAATCCTCACAGATTCCATGGAAAAGGCACAACCACAACGAAACCTATTATGCTTCATTGCTCCATCGTTTGAAACTTGCGTTGGCTGAAAAAAGACCAAGATTGGCACGCAAAAATGTCCTGTTTCACCGGTATAATGCACCATCCCACACATCAGCGATACCAATGGCGGAAGCGCAAATTCCTCATCCACCCCATTCATCAGAATTAGGCCAAAATGACTTCTTCTTGTTCCCTAACATGAAACCTTGGCTTGCTGGGAAGAAATTTTCGTCAGCCTTGGAAGTGATAGTTGTAGTCAACGAGTATTTTGCAGAATGTGACAGAATCTACCTTTCCGATTGGCCGAAAAAGTCTGAAGATCACTGGAACCTGTGTATACTCTAAAGAGACAACTGCGAGAAGAAAAGTGAATAGTCTATGAAACATTTTTCATGCTTTTTTTTATCAGACTTATCAAACCGCCCTCGTACAATGTGTGTTTCAACTTCAGGGTAGTTACTCAACGATTTTTTTTTTTTTTTTCAATTCAATCGTAGCGACCTTTTGCTAGAAATAATACACCTACTTACGAGTGTGCTTTAACATTGGCGAATGCAACCAAGTAATTTATTTTGTACATATATATTTTACTCTTATCAGTATTTGTTATGTCAGAGATTTACGTCCGCTTCATACAAGTTACGCGCTGTTAAGCTATTAATTTTGAGATTGTTCTGACTCATTAGGAATATAATACTTGTCAGGAAAGAAAACCGCATTTTCGCGAGATTTTCCAGCAGTTTCTATTGGTGCAGAGCAAGTTTAGAACTTGGTAATAGGACGAGGTTTAAAAGTAGGTCGTGCAGAAGTGCGCAGGAAAACTTACAGGAGCCGAACGTACTCGAATAATTGATTTCACATGCCTCCTCGCTAGATTCTTCACTTTTGTCTGTATCATGCGCTGGACAAAATTGTGCATATCCCATTTACCTGCTGTGATATTTGCCACTATTGTATCGCATTGGTGATTTACCTCTTCTCTGGAAAAGCGGAGAAAGTCGGAATACGGAAGATATCTATTTACAAGAGAGTCAGTGCAACGTGCGGTCGCAGTTGCAACAGAGCTGTGATATGTTTGAGCTGCTGATTACAAAAATGTGTAAACTGTCGTCACCAATTACACTGTAAGCTACGAAGATGCAATATTCCGTCCACAGTGGACCATACCTAAAATGATATTGTGAATTTAGCAAATTTAGTCGTCGTAAACAGTGTTCCTCTAATTAATGTAGTTATTTGCAGTGTATGCTATGGTCGACACACGCCACGCTGTACCGAAGGTCTCCTAAAGAAGTGTCCGATGTGACATCTAGGGGAACCAGACAGACATTACGCATGAGTAAGGAAACCAATATAATAGTGACCGTCGTCTGCGTTACATTAACCTAGGCTGTTAATCCGTCCGTTTTGGTGTTACCAGTTTCGTAGCGCGTCACGTTAACCTCATTGTCAACGTAACTGTGTGATAATGAATCCTGCGAATATAGTGAGCATGATTGTCAGCCATTACAAACACAAAAGAAGATCCACAGAACTACAGTAAAGGGGTAAATGCAGCAGCATTCATAATCAGTGTGTCAGATGAAACAGTGGCAACCAATGATAATAACATACGAGTACATCACGAAAATACAATAGACTATATAGAAGAATATGAATACGCATAAGAAGACTTGTCTGAGTGCGAAAAACTTTTGCATATTCCAGGATCTGATAGTGACGAAGAGTTGTTACGAAATGATGGAAGCCAGTCGTCTGCTTATCTGCCAAGCCCACTGAAGAGGAAGAAGTGGGGTGATATAACCTTTGAAAAGGCAAAGGAGATAATTGCATTCCGGTATATAGGGGAAACTGAAAGATTAAGCTTCAATACAGTACAGAAACGATATCGTGTGGTGCAAGACATAGGCCTACGCCATCTACGATAATTACGTCACGTGGTAGAGAAATGGGAGGAAGGCCAGGACTCAAAACTTAAGCTGCTTCACGGTTATGTAGCTGAAAAATTCAGGTTGGCGACAACTGTTGTAGGCGCTAATGTTCACGACAGGGATATTCGTGCTTGGTGTTTGGAAAAGGCCCGAGAAATAGGACTGATTCGATTCACTGGATCTGTCCATGGATTAATTGCAAGGTTTAAATGGAGACACATCTTGGCTCTCGGGCAATAACAAAATATGTAACCACCAAAGCCTGGAATACAAATGGTGACGTGAATGAAAGACGTGACAGATTTCGCAAGGAGGTAACGTCCTTAATGAACGCCATGGAACGTATACGGATTTATAACACCGATCGGAGGGGTCTACGGAACGAACTTCACTCATCGAGAAATCCGCATTTCAAGGGAGAAAAGTCAGTGAGAACTTCGGTGCGTAGTTATCATGCAACAACTCATTTTTACGCCATCCAACCCGTTACGTCGGCAAGTGAATACGTGCTTCCAAATATACTGGTAATTTACCAGGAACCTAGAGGTCAGTTTGGAATGCAAGTAGTGCAACGCATGCTGAAACCACAAAATCTGATCCAAGTTGCCTCGAAGTCCGGCCTAATCACGAAAAAAATACTGACGCAATTCTTTCAAGACGTCTACTTCCCATACGCAGCGAAGGAATCTCTTCTTCTGATTGATTCGCGAGGTATATATAATGACAGGACTCATATCGATGCTATCCGACCGCAAAACTCCGTGTACACAGTCGAGACCGTCCCTCCTTGGTGCGCATCTTACATTTACCCAGTTGATGTACTATTTTCCAACAGTTCAAGGCGGTGGTGAAGCGGATTGAAGATCACAGTATCCATAACGACAATGAGATCACACCACCGTCGAGGTTTCAACGTCGTTGCTGGTAGCTAATCCCCCCCCCCCCAAAAAAAAAAAAAAAAAAAAAGGTTCAAATGGCTCTGAGCACTATGGGACTTAACATCTACGGTCATCAGTCCCCTAGAACTTAGAACTACTTAAACCTAACTAACCTAAGGACATCACACAACACCCAGTCATCACGAGGCAGAGAAAAACCCGATCCCTCCGGGAATCGAACCCGAGAACCCGGGCGCGGGAAGCGAGAACTCTACCGCACGACCACGAGCTGCGGACAGGTAATCTCCACAACCAGTTCTTGTCTCCGGTCTTCGCAGACTTTGTTCGGTACTCCTGGACTATAGAGAAATTTCAAACACCGCCCGGACTTATTTTTGATGTTCAAGCGCAGTGTGACTCGGTAGACTGCTTCATTTGGGCATTCATGAAGTTCTTCTACTGTGGTAAGAAGTCTGTTAACGGCATTTTGCACTCTGTGGTCATGTTCATTCTCGTAATCTTTTGTCAAGAGCTACCAACAACCCATTTTTTGAGCTCGGTGACTGAACATGCGGTTCTAGGCGCTACAGTCTGGAACTGCGCGACCGCTACGGTGGCAGGGTCGGATCCTGCCTCGGGCATGGATGTGTGATGTCCTTAGGTTAGTTAGGTTTAAGTAGTTCTAAGTTCTAGGGCACTGATGACCTCAGAAGTTAAGTCCCATAGTGCTCAGAGCCATTTGAACCACTGAACATGCGCATAACTGTTCAGTGTAATTTTCGACTGCAAATACTGTGCGTTTATTTGTAATGTACATGTAGAACTCTTACACGTTTCTTTGGTGCAATTGCAGTGGCAGCTTGCGCTAACTCCCTCGTTAGTTGCGACGAGTACTTGAGCGCCCTTTTAACGACATTGCGTGAACAGATCTATTTTATTTCTTGACTTTAATTACTAGCCACACCACGTCATAGTCAGATTTCCACTTCCGATGCTCCATTTGCTCCACAACAGTATTGTCACCTAAGATTTGTTTTCCTCCATTACCTGATAACTAACATCACTGTTTCTTTAATTGTGGTTGCTTCTGCAGTACAAACATAACTGAATTGCTGAAATGAAAACTTTTTCGCTACCTGTAACGCGGGGAAATAATATTGCTAACCGGCATCTTCATGTGCTTTGGACCCGCAGCACAGATACACAGCAAATCTGACTATCCGCTTTATCGACAGATTGCGTTGTTTCCCTTGGCCGCTGTCGAAAATAATTTCTAAGCCGCCCCTTTGAACCTCCTCCTACATCTGCAACTACGTACATACTCCGCAAGCCACCGAATGAGGCATGGCGGTGGATACACGGTACCACTAATAGTGATTTACTTTCCTGTTCCACTCGCAAATAGAGCGAGGATAAACTACTGTCTCTATGCATCCGAACAAGCCATAATTTCTTTTATCTCATCTTTGTGATCCTTAAGCGAAATGTACGTTGCCGGCAGTAGAATCGTTCTACAGTCAGTTTCAAATGCCAGTTCTCTACGTTTTCTCAGTAGTGTTTCGCGAAAAGTATGTCGACTTCCCTCCAGGGATTCCCATTTGAGTTCACGAAGCATCTCCGTAATACTAGCATGTTGATATAACCTATCAGAAACAAATCTAACAGCACGCCTCTGAATTGGTTCGATGTCTTCCTTTAATCTGACCTGGTGGGGATCCCAAACTCAAAAATTGGACACGCTAATGTTCTATACGCGGTCTCCTATGGCTCTGAGCACTATGGGACTTAACATCTGAGGTCATCAGTCGCGGTCTCCTATATATATAAGTTCCACTTTCCTAAAATTCTCCCAGTTAACCGAAGTCGACCATTCGCCTACCCTACTACAACCCTTACGCGCTCGTTTCATTTCACATTGATTTCCAACGTTACACCTAGATGGCTGTTACAAGCAGCACGCGAGAAATGCTGTACTTCAACATTAGGGATTGTTTTTCCTACTCATCTGGATTAACCTACATTTTTCTACATTTTGAGCAAGATGCCATTCATCACACCAACTAGAAATTTATCTGTTGATCCATAGTGGATACGGGACAACGACAGGTCAGACATTTACCAAAGAAAAATTACTAACCAGCTGTATGTTTTCAGAAGTTGTTATTTTGTTTTGCTGATCAGTTTCGGGATCTCATTAATGCCATCTTCAGTCCGCTATGCACTTCATGTGTAGAGAATCAGATACGGCGATGCATACACAGGGTGGTCCATTGATCGTGACCGGGCAAATTATTTCACGAAACAAGCGTCAAACGAAAAAACTACAAAGAACGAAACTTGTCTAGCTTGAAGGGGGAAACCAGACGGCGCTATGGCTGGCCCGCTAGATGGCGCTGCCATAGGTCAAACGGATATCAGCTGCGTTTTTTTAAAATAGGAACCCCCATTTTTTATTACACATTCGTGTAGTACGTAAAGAAATATGAATGTTTTAGTTGGACCACTTTTTTCGCTTTGTGATAGATGGCGCTGTAATAGTCACAAACATATAGCTCACAATTTTAGACGAACAATTTGTAATAAGTAGGTTTTTTTAAATTAAAACAGAACGTAGGTACGTTTGAACATTTTATTTCGGTTGTTCCAATGTGACACATGTACCTTTGTGAACTTATCATTTCTGAGAACGCATGCTGTTACAGCGTGATTACCTGTAAATACCACATTAATGCAGTAAATGCTCAAAATGATGTCCGTCAACCTCAGTGCATTTGGCAATACGTGTTAACGACATTCCTCTCAACAACGAGTAGTTCGCCTTCCGTAATGTTCGCACATGCATTGACAATGCGCTGACGCATGTTGTCAGGCGTTGTCGTTGGTTCACGATAGCAAATATCCTTCAACTTTCCCCACAGAAAGAAATCCGGGGAGGTCAGACACGGTGAACGTGCGGGCCATGGTGCTTCAACGACCAGTAAACCTGTCATGAAATATGCTATTCAATACCGCTTCAACCGCACGCGAGCTATGTGCCGGGCATCCATCATGTTGGAAGTACATCGTCATTCTATCATGCAGCGAAACATCTTGTAGTAACATCGGTAGAACATTAAGTAGGAAATCAGCATACATTGCACCATTTATGTTGTCATTGATAAAATGGGGGCCAATTATCCTTCCTACCATATTGCCGCACCATATACTAACCCGCCAATGTCGCTGATGTTCCACTTGTCGCAGCCATCGTGGATTTTCCGTTGCCCAATAGTGCATATTATGCCGGTTTACGTTACCGCTGCTGGTGAATGACGCTTCGTCGCTAAATAGAACGCGTGCAAAAAATCTGTCATCGTCCCGTAATTTCTCTTGTGCCCAGTGGCAGAACTGTATACGACATTCAAAGTCGTCGCCATGCAATTCCTGGTGCATAGAAATATGGTACGTGTGCAATCGATGTTGATGTAGCATTCTCAACACCGACGTTTTAGAGATTCCCGATTCTCGCGCAATTTGTCTGCTACTGATTTGCGGATTGGCCGCGACAGCAGCTAAAACACTTACTTGGGCATCACCATTTGTTGCAGGTTGTGGTTGACGTTTCACATGTGGCTGAACACTTCCTGTTTCCTTAAATAGCGTAACTATCCGGCGAACCGAGCAGCATACATAGCACACGCCCGTTGGGCATTTTGATCACAATAGCCATACATCAACACGATATCGACCTTTTCCGCAATTGGTAAACGGTCCATTTTAACACGGGTAATGTATCTCGAAGCAAATACCGTCCGCACTGGCGGAATGTTACGTGATACCACGGACTTATACGTTTGTGACTATTACAACGCCATCTGTCACAAAGCGAAAAAAGTGGTCCAACTAAAACATTCATATTTCTTTACGTAGTACAGGAATATGTAATAAAAAATGGGGGTTCCTATTTTAAAAAACGCAGTTGATATCCGTTTGACCTACGGCAGCGCCATCTAGCGGGCCAACCATAGCGCCATCTGGTTTCCCCCTTCAAGCTGGATGAGTTTCGTTCTTTGTAGTTTTTTCGTTTGATGCTTATTTCGTGAGATATTTGGCCCGGTCACTATCAATGGACCACCCTGTATAACGGGAGTCATCAATACTTGGATTCTGTGCTGATTCTCTGTACATGGAGTACATAGGGGCTTGAAGATGACATTGGGGAAATCCCAAAATTGATCGTGAAAACAAAGTAACAAATTCTGAAAACGTACGACTCTATGGTGCTATTTCTTTGGTAAACCAGAAATTTTGTTTTACGTCATCTTGTATCGCCCTACAGTCACTCCACGAGAACACCCTCCCCTAAACCATAGTGCCATTAGCAGACAACCGCAAATTGCTACTCACCCTGTCCGTCAGGTAATTTATGTATATACAGAATAACAGCCGTCCTATCACACTTGCCTGGGGCGCTCCTGATGTTACTCTTGTCTCAGAGGAACACTCGTTATCGAGGACAACGTACGGGTTTTAAGCGAGAGTAATTTAATGGAATGTAGCCTTGTGTGAAAGTGAAACGTGACCGTAAAACAGTTCAGGCAAGAAGAAGATAGAAGGTTTTGAAATGTGATGCTATAGAAGAATGCAGAAGATTAGATACATACACCGAACAACAAATGAGTAGGTACTGAATCGAACTGGGAAAAAAGAAATTTATAGCAAAATTTGACTAAAAGGATGAATCGGTTGATAAGACATGCCTTGAGGCGTGGAGGAGTCGTCAGTTTGGTAATGCAAGTGTTGGGAGGTAAACGTTTTAAAGGGAGACCAAGTGGTGAACGCAACAAGCCAGGTTCAAATACATGTAGGTCGCGGTAGTTGCGCAGAGATGAAGAAGCTTGCACAGGATAGAGCAGCATGAAGAGCTGCATTAAACCAGTCTTCGGACTGAAGACCAAAACAACAATAACAGCAACTTAAAAATAATATACACTCATCTAACGTCTCTTGTCTCTCCAGAAACACAGTGCATCGGAAAGTTTGGCACAGTGTAAGGTGGAAACGTAGTAAAGCCGCTCCTTCCTCTAATTACACGTCTGCTTCGTGCCGTTAACAGTATTTTCACCCTAAGATGCATAAATGTTTTCTTCGCTGCCGTAGAAAACCTTCTGAAACATAGAACATAAATTTCGAAAATAGCGATAAGGGAGCCCTAGTTTTCTTCACAGAGCCAAATAAACTCGCGGCAAGGGATATCTACTCTGCGCGGGGTCCACGAGAAATACGGATCCCGCAAAGAACTTGTGACGTCACACTAATCAGCTTGTCCGCCAGACATCCCAACGCTCGGCTTCGTGCAGGACTCATCGGAAATCTATGTGTAGTAGAAGAGGTACCCACTAAAAGTCTGAAGTCTGCTATCGACAGCTTTCTTGCATTTAAATGCGCAGTCAAAAGTGATTAAACTCGTCTGAAATAGTTACTCGCTCCCCGCTGTTGGCACTCGTAAGACCTGCAGTGTCACGTGCCGTGCAGTACGCGCCACTGCCTGTCTTTCTCGTGGGCCTCGCCTCCCTGCTAATTAGGGAAAGTGTTTACTACGAGGTGGATCGAAAATGTTCTCGGTGACCATTGCTAGACGAGGTCCCTCTGTCAATATACCCTTGATTTGGTGGTCTGTTGCAACTGCCTGCCGGCCGCTGTGGCCGAGCGGTTCTAGGCGCTTCGGTCTGGAACCGCGCGACCGCTACGATCGCAGGTTCGAATCCTGCCTCGGACATGTATGTGTATGATATCCTTAGGTTACTTAGGTTTAAGTAGTTCTAAGTTCTAGGGGACTGATGACCTCAGATGTTAAGTCCCATTATGCTCAGAACCATTTGAACCAACTGCCTGTACGTATATACACTGAAGAGCCAAAGAAACTGGTACACCTGCCTAATATCGTGTAGCCCCCCCCCCTTAACCCCCACCCCCCACCCCCTCCCCCCCGCGAGCGCGCAGAAGTGCCACAACAGGGCGTGGCATGGACTCGAATAATATCTTAAGTGGTGCTAGAGGGAACTGACACCTTGAATCCTACAGGGCTGTCCATAAATCCGCAATGACTACGAGGGGGTAGAGATCTCAACAGCACGTCGCAAGACATCCCAAATATGCTCAATAATGTTCATGTCTGAGGATTTTGGTGGCTAGCAGAAGTTTTTAAACTCAGAAGAGTGTTTCTGGAGCCACTACGTAGCAATTCTGGACGTGTGGGGTGTTGCAGTGTCCTGCTGGAATTGCCCAAGTCTGTCGTAATACACAATGGACATGAATGGATGCAGATGATCAGACAGGATGCTTAGGTACGTGTCACCTGTCAGAGCCGTATCTAGACGTATCAGGGGCCCCATTTCACTCTAAACTACACACGGCCCACACCATTACAGAGCCTCCACCAGCTTGAACATTCCCTTGCTGACATGCAGGGTCCTGAATTCATGAGGTTGTCTCCATACCCGTACGCGTCCGTCCGCTCGATACAATTTGAAACGAGACTCGTCCGACCAGTCAACATGTTTCCAGTCATCAACAGTCCAATGTCGGTATTGACGGGCCCAGGCGAGGTTTAAGGATTTGTGTCGTGCAGTCATCAAGGGTACACGATTGGGCCTTCGGCTCCGAAAGCCCATATCGATGATGTTTCGTTGAATGGTTCGTACGCTGACACTTGTTGATGGCCCAGCATTGAAATCTGCAGCAATTTTCGGAAGGGTTGCACTTCTGTCATGTTAAACGATTATCTTCAGTCGTCGTTGGTCCCGTTCTTGCAGGACCTTTTTCCGGCCCCAGCGATGTCGCAGATTTGATGTTTTACCGGATTCCTGATATTCACGGTACACTCGTGAAGTGGTCGTACGGGAAAATCACTACTTCATCGCTACCTTGGGGATCCTGTCTCCCATCGCTCGTGCGCCAGCTGTAACACCACGTTCAAACTCACTTAAATCTTGATAACCTGCCAATGTAGCAGCAGTAACCGATCTAACAACGGCACCAGACGTTTGTTGTCTTATATAGGTGCTGCCGTATTCTGCCTGTTTACACATCTCTGTATTGGAGTACACATGCCTATACCAGTTTCTTTGGCGCTTCCGTGTATGACCACTGCCCGAACTACCTACAGCTTCGATAGTTAACTAATGAGAAAGAACGTTTTCTACGGTTAGAATAAAATAGGTACTACGAATTACTAACAACTTAAATTGGAAGGAGTACATAGAAAATGTTGTGAGGAAGGCTAACCAAAGACTGCGTTTTATTGGCAGGACACTTAGAAAATGTAACAGACGTACTGAGGAGACTGCCTACACTACGCTTGTCCGTCCTCTTTGGGATCCTTACCAGATAGGACTGACGGAGTACATCGAAAAAGTTCAAAGAATGGCAGCACGTTTTGTATTATCGCGAAATATGGGAGAGAGTGTCACAGAGATGATACAGGATTTGGGCTGGAAATCATTAAAAGAAAGGTGTTTTTCGTTGCGACGGAATCTTCTCAGGAAATTCCGATCACCACCTTTCTCCTCCGAATGCGAAAATATTTTGTTGACACCGAGCTGCATAGGGAGGAACGATCACCATTATCAAATAAGGGAAATCTGAGCTCGTACGGAAAGATATAGGCGTTCATTCTTTACGCGCGCTATGCAAAATTGGAATAATAGAGAATTGTGAAGGTGGTTCGGTGAACCCTCTGTCAGGCACTTGACTGTGATTTGCAGAGTATCCATGTAGATGTAGATGTAGATGTAGATGTACTAGACTCCCATTTGGAAGCAGTAGCATTAAAATCTCCGTCTGGCTATTCAAAACTATGTATTTTAGGGTTTCCACACAATCACTTCATGTGAATGGTTACGTAATTCCTGCAACAGGGGTACGACAGATCTCTTTCTCCATTTGCGTTCGTCTGTGCCAGCACTCCGCCGCTCATTACCTCACCGTCGATGGGATGTTAAAGTCTAATCCCCGTTAATTGCTTCCTATCCATTGTCCCTTCTGTAAATAAACGCCACACTCTCTGTAACTTTGGCTGCAATACATCCCCAGATCTTCAACCTATCTTTTCCGAATTTTTTCTAACAGCAGAGCGTTGCGAACTCTATATTCGATTCTCTGTTGACACGATGTTTCAGTAGGTCTGAACGATTCATTTACACGCCTACTACGAAAATAGTAGACTACGAGGGTAAAACCTGTAGGGGAAACCGAGATTGGAATACATCCATCAAATAATTGCTGCTCAGAGATGAAAATGTTGGCACAAGAGAGCAAATCGAGGTCAATAGGGGCGTTCATGCTGGACCGTTTCAAAGAAATACACTACTGGCCATTAAAATTGCTACACCAAGAAGAAAGGCAGATGATAAACGGGTATTCATTGGACAAATATATTATACTAGAACTGAAATGTGATTACATTTTCACGCAATTTGGGTGCATAGATCCTGAGATATCAGTACCCAGAACAACCACCTCTGGCCGTAATAATGGCCTTGATACGCCTGGGCATTGAGTCAAACAGAGCTTGGATGGCGTGTACGGGTACAGCTGCCCATGCAGCTTCAACACGATACCACAGTTCATCAGGAGTAGTGACTGGCGTATTGTGACGAGCCAGTTGCTCGGCCACCATTGACCAGGCGTTTTCAATTGGTGAGAGACCTGGAGAATGTGCTGGCCAGGGCAGCAGTCGAACATTTTCTGTATCCAGAAAGGCCCGTGCAGGACCTACAACATGCGGTCGTGCATTATCCTGCTGAAATGTAGGGCTTCGCAGGGATCGAATAAAGGGTAGAGCCACGGGTCGTAACACATCTGAAATGTAACGTCCACTGTTCAAAGTGCCGTCAATGCGAACAAGAGGTGACTGAGACGTGTACACAATGGCACCCCATACCATCACGCCGGGTGATAGGCCAGTATGGCGATGACGAATACACGCTTCCAATGTGCGATCACCGCGATGTCGCCAAACACGGATGCGGCCGTCATGATGCTGTAAACAGAACCTGGATTCAACCGAGAAAATGACGTTTTGCCATTCGTGCACCCAGGTTCGTCGTTGAGTACACCATCGCAGGCGCTTCTGTCTGTGATGCAACGTCAAGGGTAACCGCAGCCATGGTCTCCGAGCTGATAGTTCATGCTGCTGCAAAAGTCGTCGAACTGTTCGTGCAGATGGTTGTTGTCTTGCAAACGTCCGCATCTGTTGACTCAGGGATCGAGACGTGGCTGCGCGATCCGTTACAGCCATGCGGATAAGATGCCTGTCATCTCGACTGCTATTGATACGAGGCATTTGGAATCCAGCACGGCGTTCCGTATTACCCCCTTGAACCCACCGATTCCATATTATGCTAACAGTCATTGGTTCTCGACCAACGCAGCAATGTCGCGATACGATAAACCGCAATCGCGATAGGCTACAATCCGACCTTTATCAAAGACGGAAACGTGATGGTACGCATTTCTCATCCTTACACAAGGCATCACAACAACGTTTCACCAGGCAATGCTGGTCGACTGCTGTTTATGTGTGAGAAATCGGTCGGAAACGTTCCTCATGTCAGCACGTTGTAGGTGTCGCCACCGGCGCCAACATTGTGTGAATGCTCTGAAAAGCTATTCATTTTAATCATTTGCATATCACAGCATCTTCTTCCTGTCGGTTAAATTTCGCGTCTGTAGCACGTCATCTTCGTGGTGTAGCAATTTTAATGGCCCGTTGTGTATATGGTTATTTTCATTTACTGCGCACCTGAATTGTACATGGCTCTACATCTCTATTGATATTTCCTTCCGTCATTCAGTTTTTGCCATTTGGCGGCTCACATTCGTCATCTTTTTTTTACCGACGTATCGCGGCCACTGAGTGTTCATGCTTTTTAATCCTCATTGTACCAGTTACTCTACACATTGGCAGGAGTAGGAACCTACGCGTAAGTTCCTCCCGCATTTAATAGATCATAACGCAATCCTGTCGGTCTTTGCGGCTGCCTCTTCAACAACAAAACGACGTTTGGAGAGTTTTCTCTGAAGGTTACGTATACGGCTGTTGACAACACTTGCCATTGTAACGTGTTAACGCATCCACGAATTGGTTACATGCTCCACACAATCCATGGATCCGTGTATGACTTGCACTTTGTACCATAATGACGTGAAATGAGTTGACTTACAGGCCAGTTAAATGATTCGCATTTAAATGTGTTCCATACGCTGGTCATTTGGAAAGTGTGTCACATTGGAATAAAAATAGTTAATTAATAATACTGAAAGCTTATATTGTCTTTGCACTACACAAGATGCAAGCTGCTAAAGACAAAAAAGGTATATAACACGAGGTCTCCTGGAGGAACTTTATTAGCACACTTTCAGATTCGGTTTGGTTATAGGTCAAGCTTTTCACACTGAGATGACAAACGTCATCGGATAGCGATATACACATATACAAGTGGCGGTAGTATCGCATATACAAGTTACAAAAGGCCAGCGCATTGGCAGAGCTATCATTTGTACTCAGGTGATTCATGTGAAAAGGTTTCCAACGTGATCACGGCCGCACGACGTGAATTAACAAACTTTGAAAGCGCAATGGTAGCTGGAGTTAGACACATGACACATTCCGTTTCGTAAATCGTTAGGGACTTCAGTATTCCGGAATCAACTGTGTCAAGAGTGTGCCGAGAATACCAGATTTTAGGCATTATCCTTCACCACGGACAATGCAGCGGCCGACAGCCGTCACTTAACGCCCTAGAGGACCGACGTTTGCATATAGTTGTCAGTGCTAACAGACAAGCAACACTACGTGAAATAACGGCAGATATCAGTGTGGGGCGTACGACGAACGTATCCCTTCGAGCAGAGCGGCGAATCTGGCGTTAATGCGCTGTGGCAGCAGACGACCAACTCGAATGCCTCTGCTAACAACACGACATCGCCTGCAGCCCCTTTCCTGGGCTCGTTATCGTATCGGATGGATCCTAGACGACTGGAAAACCGTGACCTGTTCAGATAACATCCGATTGCAGTTGGGAAGAACTGATGGTAGGATTCGAGTGTTGCGCAGACCCTACAAAGCCATGGACCCAGTTTGTCAACATGGCACTGTGCAAGCTGGTGGTGGCTCCATAATGATGTGGGCATTGACTGGAAATAGTTACGATCGGCTACCTGGAGACCATTTGCAGCCATCCATGGACTTCATGTTCCCAAACAATGATGGAATTTTTATGGATGAAAATGCGCCATGTCACTGGGCCGCGATTGTTTGCGATTGGTTTGAATATTCTGGACAATTCGAGTGAATGACTTGGCCACTCAGATCTCCCGACATGAATCCCATCGAAGATTTATGTGACCAAATCTAGAGGTCAATTCGTGCACAAAATGCTGCACCGGCAACACTTTCGCAACAATGGACTGCCATAGAGATAGCATAGCACAGTATTTCTGCATGGGCTACCAACGACTTGTTGCGTCCACGCCACGTTGAGTTGTAGCACTACACTGGGCAAAAGTAGATCCAACACGATGTTAGGAGGTATCCCGTGACTTTTGTCACAGTGTATACTGTGTATTAAAGGAAAGACTGCAGCGGGTTTCTCATTCAGAAATAGGGTATGAATTTTGTTTGTTTGTAAGAAAATCGTCATATACCTTTTGTAAGAAAGATATACTTTTACCAGTACAGCTTTTGAGTGCGGCAGGTTCGTGACCTATTGAGACTGCAGTTTATCTTTCCACAAATTGCTGCTCATAGCTTTATCGGATAAGAATCGTTAGATTCAGGAGGACCATACTCTGCATAACAGCCCCATGCGACTAGCGCCCGAAAGGGAAGACATAGTTATATGGGTCGTGGAAAATCGTACAGCTACGTCACGTATCGTGAGTCATGAAATGGGCTTGTTTGCACCAAGACCAGTGTGATGATGTCTGGAGAATCACAGACTGTCACACGGAGTCCATTGTTATGGCTTCACTTAAAGCAGCAACAGAGAGAGACGCGCCAATGACAGTGCACCAATGATAACACAGGACAGACGAGTGCTACTGTGTGCTGGTTCACACAGCATCACAATGGACATATCCCCACGAGGATTCTCTGAGGAGAATGGACGCTGCCAAACTGGATTCGTTACCAGCATACCTGGCGTGATGCTGTGGTGTGTCGTTGGGTACACAACACGATCACCTATTGTTAGCCGCTAATTTGGACAGCAGGCGTTACGTTCCTGGCACTTTAAGACTGATGGCTGTACACCATCTTTGAGGTACCAGTGAAGTCGACTCTCAACAAGATAACAGAAGATGGTACGTTGCCTGTGCTGACCTTACCTATCTCGGTACAGATGTTTGACTGTTGCACTGGCCAGCAAGCCACCCAGATCTCCCACCCACTGAGAACTTCTGGCCATGGGTTGCTGAGTGATTGGGACGCCATCATACTCCAGTCACTACGACTAATGAACTCTGGCGTAGAATGGAACCAGGGTGGTATGACGTACCCGAATCTGCCACTCTAGCTCAGTTCAACTCGATGTACAGCTCAGTTACAGACACTGTTGCTGCTAGAGGTCACAGCTCTCTGTACCAAATTCTGAACCCTGTATACTTCCAAATCACTTATGAATATTGTATTGTGTTCTTCCTGCTATATTATGTATGGTGTCGCACCCAACTTTGTCACCTCAGAAGCAAAATGTGACTAATGTAATTGTCCAGGGATCCACCAATGTCAAGGATTCAAACAACGGGCAAGAATGCACAATCCCTACAAGTAAACAAAAATAATTTTCAACACATAAGTTACGTTTATTTTTTATTTTTTTATAGCGCATACAAACTATAGGTACAGTTAGTGATGGTAGACTTGGTTTCAGTGCTCTAAACCCTATACCTTCTAAAATACAAAGACTTGAAACGATGGCAACGGCGCCACAGTTTCTGCCGCAATGCACATGCAAGGGTTGCTTATAGCATGTTTCAGGACAATGCAGGCAACCCGCATTAAGGCATTATTGCAGAAACTGTGGCACCGTTTCACTTCCGTAGAAAATATATACATGTGCCATTTTTTTTATAAAAACGTAACTTTGTATTGAAAGTGTTATTTGTTTACATATATCAATTGTGCAGTTCTGTCCATTGTATGATCCCCTGACATGGCTGCATCCGTGCGCAGTTCCATTTCGGAAACATTTGAGGTGGTCGTTAGGTGGGACATCTTGTATATGTGCAGTTAGTAAAATCTTGTTATTTGCTATTGTTCTTGTTGTAGTTATAATGGCCAGCAACGAAATATTGTTAAATATTATTATTATGGACCGAACTGTAGTAGATTATGTACGACAAAATTTTTGAGAGACTGTATTCCATTGTTGAAATTCGCTAATCTTGCTTTACTTCCTATGCTTCCCCACGAGACAGCAATTTACACGAAATTTTGAAATTTTCCGTTGCTGTTTATAAAACACCAAGAAATAGATATCTGCTTCTCGGCTGTGTGTGGCGATTGAGGCTTATTCGACAGTCTGGGATGATAACAATAAGTGCAAGTGGCATATTCTGGCGATAAAGCACAACATCTTACCATAGAAATATCTTGGGCAGAATATGAATGTGACTGATAACGTTGCCTGTGGACCAGGGATACGTGTTTCTTCAATGGGATTAAGTTTAATCTAAGGTTACGAAACTGCTATGGAGTTAATAGCTGAACTATCAGAGCTCATAGGTTTTCCTTTTCCACACATGGGGTATCCCAAACCTCTTACTACTGCCCCATGTGGCGCAATGGTAAGAGATCAGTCTGGTATTAGGGAGGATGGCGATTCACCTCTCCCTCTGGTCAACCAGATTTAGATTTCTCGTGATTTTCGTAAATTGTTTAAGGACAATGCCGATATGATTCCTTTGAAAAAGCACGGTGTATTTGTTTCCCCAATTCGAACTACTACTCCATCTCTAATGACACCTTCGTTGAAAGTACGTTAAACCCTATCTTCGTTCCTTTCTTCAAAATACGCTTTCTGCTCAAAACTATCCGGACACCCGTATGCAATGCGGAATGCATCACCAGATTCAAAATTGCGAAAATTGTTAACTGACCCTAAATAACGAAATGTGTGAGGTCATTCACATGAGTGCTACTAGGAAAACATTAAAATAAATTCAGTCAAATCTAAAGTATTACGAACAACTTAAATTGGAAAGAAAACATAGAAAAATGTTGTGGGGAAGGCAAGCCAAAGACTGCGTTTTCTTTGCAGGACGCTTAGAAAATGTAACAGATCTGCTAAAGAGATTGCCTATACTACGCTTGTCCGTCCTCCTCTGAAATACCGCTGCGCGGTCTGGCGGTCTGGGATCCTTACCAGATAGGATTAACGGAATACATCGAGAAAGTTCAAAGAAGAGCACCACATTTTGTATTATGGTGAAATAGGGGAGACAGTGTCATTGAAATGACACAGGATTTGGGGTGGAAATCTTTAAAACAAAGGTGTTTCTTGTTGCGGCGTAATCTTCTCACAAAATTTCAATCACTAACTTTCTCCTCCGAAAGCGAAAATGTTTCGTTGACGCCGACCTACATAGGGAGAAACGATCATCATAACAAAATTAGGAAAATAAGAGCTCGCATGAGAGGATATAGGTTGTAATGGTTGGCTAGTCGTAGATATTGCTAATTGCTGTAATCGCACTATTTCACTCCCATTTACGGAGCTTGTTAGCACTTGATGTTAGGTTGGCACCATTAAAATGCATTGTAGTAATCGCTGCTGCTTGCTGGATCGCTGCTGTGTCTCGATGTTGATGCTGGCTCTAAATCTGGTTGTCTAGGGGTAAAAAGATGAGGTCCCGTGTTTTATGTGCTTTTGATGATAAAGAACGAGCGAAACCAACAAATATGTAAACTTCAAATATTTATTACTCTGGTGGCCATCTTAATTCCACTGTCCACCAAAGACCATGACACAACACAAAGTAGTACTTCCTTTACATCTTCTTTGCATTGTTTATCCACCTCAAACAATAACACACAAACACACTTTACCAAAGTGACATTCCGACTGCCCCCCAACCTTTCTTGCTGCTTGTATTTATAACATTGTCAAAGAACTACTAAAAAGAGATATAGTTTATAAGTCACATGTACATCTGTTATCATAATTTGTGCAGAAAAGTTATTAATTTGCATCGAGTGACATAATTTAACATGTTATTAAAATGACAGACAGATTTGTTGACTTGACAGAATAATTCTTTGTTACAAAAAGGCCGTTTAATAGAAGTTGTCAGTTGACTTCTCTAATTTGCATAAATAAGTAAATAACATGAATTATTAAGAATTACATTGATTTTCGTCTAAAATAGGATTGATTACGTGAATACTGAGTGAAAACGCTCCTAGTGAACAAATAGGTTTCACTGGGTGATTTTTATTGAAGGAGATCCAAAATACCTAAGTTGTCCACTATTTTTCGTACTTCATATTGATTATTTAAGATGAACTTAGTGTTTTTACATGATTACATTTGCTGTATCAGTGATCAAGTGATATTAACTTTTGTGTGGGTCAGTTATTCAGTATAATTTAATGGGTTGACTGTTTATGGAGACATGTCATGCAATCATTGTTAACATACACAATAACTTTTCTATAATCATAAATACTCGTTAAACTGGTTGAATTTGGAGGGTATCGCATACTTCGGTAAAGTAAAGCCTTTAATATGTTCCGTTACAATACTCCCCTTGGGCAATATCATTTACAGAATGTTAATGATATTAGCCGACTAGGACAAATGTGTCAAATGGTTAAAATTTGGAAAAGTACTACTTTAATAATTTTTTTTGTTTTACTATGCGTAATGTGTATGTATACAATGACTGTTACACTGTTTCAAAATGACTTTTTCCTGCAAATATTTTAGTTGTGTTGTTTCAAATGCACTTTGTGTTGTGTCTCTCAGTATGACAGCATAATAAAAATATTTAGTAATATATGAAAGCAAAAAAATTTGTTAATCTTTGCTCCCAGTGAGCCACATGGAAAATGATAAAAAACAGACACAAGTATATCACATGCGATCTTAAGATGTTTAAAAACTATATGTAAATTATCTCAAAGTCAACTCTCATTGAGTCACAGAATAAGCAAGATAATAGAAGGAATATAAATATATTACATAGATGGATAGGTCAGATGTCCATAGGAAAATATTGCAACTGTCTGCTCTTTTTGAGCCACATAATGGAAATGAAAACAAAGAACATAATTATAAGTATGGACATGATATATAAACACAATCACTAGAGAAGTCACATGTATGAATATAATATGTGTTTGAAAAAAAAAAAGAAAAGGTTTTTTTGTTTTTTTTTTTTTTTAAATATTGTCTCCCATTGAGACACATAGTCAAGATAGTACAAGAACATATGAATACCAAAATTGCACACTTAAATTGGTCACAACATAACACAAATGTCAAACTTGGTGAACATCTGATTAGCTGTAGAAAATTGTACACAAATCTTATACCTAAGAAAAGAATGGTAACAAAATGATGGGTCTTGCACAACAATTTTTACATTGTCTTTTATATTTGGTGCAAGTATGTTCCATATTCAACAATACAAATAGAAAGTAATAAATGTTTGTCACCTCTTTCGGTGCATGGTTAAACTTGCCGCTTGCAAGTAAAGAAGATGTCTCCAAATTTAATATTGAATAGTGACAATAAAAATATAAAAACATTCTCTCAGAGATCTGGAACTTTTCCAGGGTCTATAGGATGAGTGGTAGTTGCTATCTGACACACCCAGTAAAAATCTTTGCTGGTAAAATGCTTTATGGGAAATGGGTAAGTAACTGTATTCAAAAAGGGAAATGTGCTTAATCATGTTTATATGGTTTCAATTCAGTGATGTTTCTTAATCCAAATAACCTTCTTGATCTGGGAAAGATAAGTCGATACACATTAGGATGTGGGCTTTCTTTTATTTCAAATGGACAAATGTCAATGTTTACTTTAACATATAGACAACCTAGCTCAACATCGTTGTCTATTTCAGTATTTTCAAACAATAGATCATTTTCAATTTCTTTAGTTCCTAAGTCTAATCCCTCTTTCCTACACTTAGACACATCCCTCTCTGTTTGCAAAGCATTGACATTTAAACATAGACCTTGGTTTTCATCTGTTCCTCTTAACACTGTGTAGTCACTTAACAAACTACTGTTTTCACCCCATTTTTTATTAAGTCCACTACGGATTCTTGTCCACCATATAGGATACAAAGTTGCTAATTCTTTCCAAAAGGCATCTTTGTTTATACAGTTTCCATAGTTGTTCCACGAAACTTCTAAAAACTTTTCCCCTTTTTCTTGAAAACACACATTTACATTCCACCCCTTTATATTTTCTTTAATATTATTATTATTATTACCATTCTCATAGATTAGTGTTTCATAGTTCCCAATAGGCAAAAACTTGTCCTCAGATACACATTCCCTAGTCTGCATTTCACTTAAATTAACCTCATTATTACCAATGTTTGTCACATCACTTACATTTACCACATAATCACTTTTCAATTCTACAAATACTTTTATTTCTTCCTCCACACTCTCATCAATAACATCACTTGATTTAGGATCATTATTTAAATGTCCCTCTATTACTTCTTCCTCTTCCTCCACAACAACCCCATCTTCAGTTTCCCCCATATGTATCTGAATCGCAGCAATTGAGTCTTTGGCTCCATTAAACACTTCGTCATCCCCCTTCTTATCAAATAAACCCCCCAACATAGATTCTATTTGTGGTGTGTCTGACTTGTTATTAACACCAGTATCTTTTTCAGCCCAACTATCAAACTGTGAAATACCTTCAGCTTCTGCACTTTCACTAACTACCTGTGCTTGAACACTGTTTTTATTAACTGTATCACTTTTACTCATAGTATCCCAAAACCTTTTATTAAATTCTAATTTATTCAGTCTAACAACATCAGTATTTTCATGGTACTTACTCTTTACATTGTATCCTCTCCTTTTCCAGTTTCGGTTATGTGTTGTCCTGTCATAATATTGTCTAGCCCCAAAACTACGGACATCTAGTGCGACTGTCCACCGTTTCCTGGCTGGTTACCTCGGTCTGTGCGTTTGTAGTTGTCGTTTTGTTCACTAGTTTCAACAAACCCCCTTCTATCTTGTTCTCTTCCCCAATACCTATTTCTATCATTCCTGTTATCTCTCCTCCATCCTCCCTCCTGTATATTGTTTCTGAAATCATTTTCATATCTCCTATCTCCCCTATTTGGAGCATTATTTCCAGAATTTTCAAAGTCTCTTCTCCCATAATAATCTCTATTTACATTCCTGTTCCACCCCCCATACTTGTTGTTGCCAGAGCCAAAACTTTGGTTATTTTCTCTTTCCAAGGCCCTATCTAATCTATCTACAAATTTCAGGAACTCTCCCATTGAATCGTCTGGTCCATGGACCAATTCCCACTGCAGTCTCTCTGGTAACATTCTTTTTAAAACATCAATTTGTGTCATAATATCAAAAGAGTTATTCAAATGAGCAAGTTTTTTCAATTGATCTCTGCAAAATTTTTGCATTCCCCCTACTTTCCCTCTATACACTGGTCCATTTAGAAATTCTGACTTTAATCTGGCTTGTATGAATTGTGACCAAAATTTACAAATAAATTTAGCCTCAAACTCTTCAAAAGGATTCCAAGAATCATTATTCTCATTTGCCCAAGATAGGGCCTCCCCTTCTAGAAATCGTTTTACTAACTTAATTTTTATGTTATCTGACATTCCTACAACAAACATAGCCTTACATTGGTGAATAAAGTCAATAGGGTGCAGATTTTCACCAGGAAAACATTTCACTTGGATGTGCCCATAGATTGTATTTTGATTGTAAATCGTTTGTTTGGACATCAATGCGTCCTCCAATTGTGTATATTTAGTGTATATGTTTTCTACTTTTGTATCTACATTAGTGGTATACAGGTTGTATTCTTGTTTAAGGTTTTCTGATGTTTTGTCTATTCTCTGATCTAATCTTTCAACTTCAGTATCTACTCTGTTGTAGATGACAACAATGCTGTCTGTGTTAGCTTGTATGTTTTCATCTAAACTTTCAACTTTAACTTGAAATTCTTTTCTGAAGTGTATCAACTGTTCTCTAGTGTCCTTACTGAGAGTAGTTTTAATTTCCTCACACTTCTCGTTGAGATGAGTACTTAATAGATCAAAATTCAAACTTAACTCATCCAGTCTATCTGTGTTTTCTTTAAGTTTCAAACTTACTTGTTCACTCGATTGTTTAAGTAGCGAGCTTATTTGAGTTGTAAACTCTGGTAGCCACTCAGTTAAGTTTAATTGTTCACCATCCCCTGGTTCAATTTTTACATTTCCTATGATCTCATCACTCTCAGGTAGAGACATGTTAACTATTAATTTTTTTTTTAAGTGACAACAACAACAAAATACCTTGCTTTATGTAGCTATGCTATGATGTCATGATCGGTGTTCTTGTTGGCTTTCTTCATTTTTATTCGGTTTTATCGAAGCTGAAGTCTTGATTGATGAATTCCATTGACATAATCCAGACGTTAATCTTCCGAGCGGTGTGATGACAGTTTTTCGTAGTCGCACATACACACTTTTTTTTTTTTTTTTTTTTACTTTGACATATTTTCACTGTTGCCAAACTGCACAAATAAACTTTTTTGGAGTGCTAAGAACTTACGAAATTTATCGCTGCACTATTATCATCGATGCACTTAAAGACCCCGGACGAGCCCCCACTTTTGTATTGGTCGCCTAGTCGTAGATATTGCTAATTGCTATAATCGCACTATTTCACTCCCATTTACGGAGCTTGTTAGCACTTGATGTTAGGTTGGCACCATTAAAATGCATTGTAGTAATCGCTGCTGCTTGCTGGATCGCTGCTGTGTCTCGATGTTGATGCTGGCTCTAAATCTGGTTGTCTAGGGGTAAAAAGATGAGGTCCCGTGTTTTTTATGTGCTTTTGATGATAAAGAACGAGCGAAACCAACAAATATGTAAACTTCAAATATTTATTACTCTGGTGGCCATCTTAATTCCACTGTCCACCAAAGACCATGACACAACACAAAGTAGTACTTCCTTTACATGTTCTTTACATCGTTTATCCACCTCAAACAATAACACACAAACACACTTTACCAAAGTGACATTCCGACTGCGCCCCAACCCTTCTTGCTGCTTGTATTTATAACATTGTCAAAGAACTACTAAAAAGAGATATAGTTTATAAGTCACATGTACATCTGTTATCATAATTTGTGCAGAAAAGTTATTAATTTGCATCGAGTGACATAATTTAACATGTTATTAAAATGACAGACAGATTTGTTGACTTGACAGAATAATTCTTTGTTACAAAAAGGCCGTTTAATAGAAGTTTGTCAGTTGACTTCTCTAATTTGCATAAATAAGTAAATAACATGAATTATTAAGAATTACATTGGTTTTCGTCTAAAATAGGATTGATTACGTGAATACTGAGTGAAAACGCTCCTAGTGAACAAATAGGATTCACTGGGTGATTTTTATTGAAGGAGATCCAAAATACCTAAGTTGGCCACTATTTTTCGTAGTTCATATTAATTATTTAAGATGAACTTAGTGTTTTTACATGATTACATTTGCTGTATCAGTGATCAAGTGATATTAACTTTTGTGTGGGTCAGTTATTCAGTATAATTTAATGGGTTGACTGTTTATGGAGACATGTCATGCAATCATTGTTAACATACACAATAACTTTTCTATAATCATAAATACTCGTTAAACTGGTTGAATTTGGAGGGTATCGCATACTTCGGTAAAGTAAAGCCTTTAATATATTCCGTTACAAGGTGTTTGTTTTTTCCTCGCGCTGTTCAAAATTGGAATAATAGAGAATTACTGTGAAGGTCGCTCGATGAATCCTCTACCAGGCACTTAAGTGTGATTTGCAGAGTATGCACGTAGATGTAGATGTCACCAGAGTGACAAATCCATCACGCACATTTCAGTCCTTCTAAAGCTGCTCAGGCGATTGTGAAGTGGAAACGCAAAAGAACAATGACTGTTAAACCAGCAGACCTCGCATACTAATGGACAGGGATCGAAGGCAATTATTACAGATGGTGGTTGTAAAAAAATCATCAGAAATCAGCAGAATGTATCACTTATCTGTTCCAAAGTGCTACCAGCAGTGCCGCTATCACAATGACTGTGCATAGGAAGTTAAAAATAATGATACACAGTGTTCGAGCAGCTCCTCATAAGTAAATGGGATATGTGGACTCTGAAGCAAAATACGTCACCAATGATGTCATCAGTGATTCACGTGATTTACCCATCCCTACCGTATCCCTCTGACATGGACCAGTTGCCCTATGTATAAAATGGCGGGAAAATCAAAAAATGGCAGGAAATTTAAAAATAGCCGAAATATGAACCTCCCCCCACCCACTCTTCCGACTTCACCGTGGAAGTAGGTTTGCTGCCCTAAGTATAAATTGCTGGGAAATTAAAAAACCGGAGATGTTGTAAGCTGGTGGAAGAAGGTCACTTGTGCTAATTATAAAAGACAAGATAGCCACAGGGTTCTCCCTTAACATCACATCCAAGAGGATGACCTCGTATCCTGCTCAGTCTCTATGACATCCGAATCTGAGGTGCTAGAGCAAAGGGCAAAGGGAAGTAACTGTCTGTTAACTTATTTAACAAGTTTTCTTTAACTATTATTCACTCTATTTCTAGCAGTCAGGTGACTTACAAAATTACAAGGTTTCCTCTCTGATAACACCATTTAAACAGTTGTGACACAAAGTTTTGGTTTGGTGGGAAATTCAAAATTACCAACACATGTGTCATACAGAATCTCGTTATTTCAATTCAGAAATCGTAAGCCCACTTTTCCTCAAAGTTTAAACAACGTCACATCTCAAACAAGTTGTTTTGGAGCATACTTTAGAACTGGATGGTTGTCACTATGTGGTTATTACTATCATCTGTTCTAACCAATTCTAAATCCACTAGTGTTATGTTTAAACAATATTCCTCTGACATTAAAGTCGAAACAGTTCCTCCCTCACCACTCTGACATCAGTTTAAACAATTTAACCTCAAACTAGCTACCTTAAATTTCAGACCCAAGGGCGTACTTCTCCTAAGTTTAAAATGGTGGGAAAATTCACAAAATTCACTTGCCCTAAGTTTAAAAATGGCTACAAATTCATAATCCAGTCATTCTAAGTTTAAAATGATGGGAAGCTCAACTGATTTTCAGAAATGTATAGCAGCACTTGACGTGAACGCCAATGGATGACATAACTATAAAGCACCTGTTCTAACTTAAACTATATAACTCATTGATGTAGACAGCGTGGCTGTGAAACACTCCTTACTGTCTTGTATAGTAGGTGTTGCTCTGTATTTGGAAGACTGTTTTGAGGCCTGGCATACCCAACAGTCATACTAGCTGATACGTACCGGTAAAACAATCAAAATGGTGCCATTAAAGTAAGCAGAAATGTTAATTTTACTTACAGCAGTTTTCAGAATTGGTAAATAAAATAAGGTGAGCTGTCCAGTGAAGATACATGTATTTCTTTTCTTGCAGCAATTGTCACAACATGGACATAAGACTGTGTAAACTTTCGCTCAGAAATCACTAAGTAATTGTTTTATTTCTTTTACAACTGCTGTTAAAGTAGAGAAATGCATCGAAAACAGTGCATGGACACGATAAATTAGGCAGTTTATTTGTTTCAATTGTGAGTAGGTATTGCTTTTTCCGAATCTGTACTGCCGTGAATGAACTGGTCCATTGAAATGTTTGCTGGACGCCTTTCAAACTTCTTTCGCCCATTCTGCGTCATTTGTGTTTGTGTTTCGTAAGTCAAGCAATTCAGTCGTAGTACATAGGACTACGAATTCCACGTCGTCGAGAGCCGCCATGTTCGTTATATGGCGGGGTTGTAACTGACGCTATCCGGGCATAACTATTGTGCATATTAAGCTGTTCTTGGTTCAAATGGCTCTGAGCACTATGGGACTTAAAATCTGAGGTCACCAGTCCCCTAGAACTACAACTACTTAAACATAAGGACATCACATACATACATGCCCGAGGCAGGATTCGAACCTGTGACCGTAGCAGTCGCGCGGTTCCGGACTGAAGCGCCTAGAAGCGCTCAGCCACCGTGGCCGGCTGCTGTTCTCGGTCTCCCTTTTTCGCGCAATTTATTGATACTACACTACTGGCCATTAAAATTGTTACACCAAGACTAAATGCAGATGATAAACGGGTATTCATTGGACAAATCTATTATACTAGAACTGACATGTGATTACACTTTCACGCAATTTGGGTGCATAGATCCCGAGAAATCAGTACCCAGAACAACCACCTCTGGCCGTAATAACGGCCTTGATACGCCTGCGCATTGAGTCAAACGGAGTTTCGATGGCGTGTACAGGTACAGCTGCCCATGCAGCTTCAACACGACACCACAGTCATCAAGAGTAGTGACTGCCGTATTGTGACGAGCCAGTTGCTCGGCCACCATTGACTAGAAGTTTTCAGTTGGTGAGAGATCTGGAGAATGTGCTGGCCACGGCAGCAGTCGAACATTTTCTGTATCCAGAAAGGCCCGTACAGGAGCGGTCGTGCATTATCCTGCTGAAATGTAGGGTTTTGCAGGGATCGAATGAAGGGTAGAGCCACGGGTCGTAACGCATCTGAAATGTAACGTCCAGAGTTCAAAGTGGCGTCAATGCGAACAAGAGGTGACCGAAACGTGTAACCAATGGCACCCCATACCATCACGCCGGGTGATAGGCCAGTATGGCGATGACGAATACACGCTTCCAATGTGCGTTCACCGCGATGTCGCCAAACACGGGTGCGACCATCATGATGCTGTAAACAGAACCTGGATTCATCCGAAAAAATGAAGTTTTGCCATTCGTGCACCCAGGTTCGTCGTTGAGTACACCACCACAGGCGCTCCTGCATGTGATGTAGCGTCAAGGGTAATCGCAGCCATGGTCTCCGTGCTGATAGTCCATGCTGCTGCATACGTCGTCGAACTGTTCGTGCAGATGGGTGTTGTCTTGCAAACGTCCCCATCTGTTGACTCAGGAATCGAGACGTGGCTGCATGATCCGTTACAGACATGCGGATAAGATGCCTGTCATCTCGACTGCTAGTGATACGAGGCCGTTGGGATCCAGCACGGCGTTCCGTATTACCCTCCTGAAACTACCGATTCCATATTCTGCTAACAGTCATTGGATCTCGACCAACGCGAGCAGCAATGTCGCGATACGATAAACCGCAACCGCGACAGGCTATAATCCTACCTTTATCACAGTCGGAAACGTGATGGTAAGCATTTCTCCTCCTCACACGAGGCATCACAACAACGTTTCACCAGGCAACGCTGGTCAACTGCAGTTTTTGTATGTGAAGTCGATTGGAAACTTTCCTCATATCAGCACGTTGTAGGTGTCGCCACGGGCGCCAACCTTGTGTGAATGCTCTGAAAAGCTAATCATTTGCATATCACAGCATCTTCTTCCTGTGGGTTAAATTTCGCGTCTGTAGCACGTCATGTTCGTGGTGTAGCAACTTTAATGGCTAGTAGTGTATATTTTTGCGAAATAAATATTGAGCGTGTGAGATTCCCTTTGCGTTGTCATATTGGAGCTTTTGCGCATTTTTCAGTGAGTAAATATTCATAAATGCACAAAGTAAACAAAGTTAGGAAGATTACAGTTTAACGTCCTGTCGAGGAAGAGTTCTTTTTTTGACGATGGGGAGGGAAATTGACTGTACCCTTTCAAAGGGCCTGAAGCGAGTTAGGAAATTGCCCCGACGCTTGAAGATCTAGGGAAGTCATGGGAAACGCAAATCAGAATGGCCGGACGGGCATTTGCACCGTCCTCCTCTCGAATGCAGGTCCATTGTGCTAACCACTGCGCCATCGCTCTCGGTACGGTATTTACACAAAAAGAAAAATTTTTGACGGCAGTCTTTCTGTTATATAAGCTGTTTGTGAGAAACGCCGGTTCCCGTCAGATCACCGAAGTTAAGCGCTCTCGGGCTGGGCTAGCACTTGGATGGGTGACCACCCGGTCTGCCGAACGCTGTTGGCAAACAGGGTGAACTCAGCCCTTGTGAGGTAAACCGATGAGCTACTTGATTGAGAAGTAGCGGCTCCGGTCTCGGAAAGTGACATATGGTCGGAAGAGCGGTGTGCTGACCACATGCCCCTCCATCTCCGCATCCAGTGACGCCTATGGGCAGAGGTTGACACGGCGGCCAGTCGGTAACGTTGGGTCTTCATGGCCTGTGCGGGAGGAGTTTAGTTTAGTTTGTGAGAAACATCATTTGTACAAATTACTTCGTATTCTAGAAATGGAATGGACCAACCAGTCATTAAGCGTCCTAATCCAGGCGTATAGCGAGGATTATTCTCACAACCCACTGTATCTTTATAAAGTGCGTCGGCAGTCATTTATTTCTGAGCAAATGTTCATATAACTTTACAAGTGAGATTTTCGATTTGTATACATAACACCTTAACTGATGAAATTTTACGTTTGATTTGGTAGCATCTTTTGCTTTATTTAATTTATTATTTTTTTCGGCGTACCAGTAAAGGTAAACTGGCACTAGTCGGAGGAAGAGTCCAGTCACAAAATGAAAAAACAGTTGTTTAATTATTACTTCCGACTAGGTAAAATTTCCTCCTGCCATTATTGTGTCACTTGAGCGAATTCCTTCCTCCATTATCGACTGCAGCTTGTTAAAGTAAGTCACGTCCATTCTTATGAAGTTCCAAAATTCCTGCAGATCTTCCCACCTCAGTTCCTTAGTTAATAAGGAATACGCTATCCAGTCACGTTAATGTGAGCACCTATCAAAAGCCTGAATAAGCACGTTCTGCTTCACTGACCTCTGTGAGACACGCATGGAGAGAGCCTGTGAAGTTGTGAAAGGTACCAACAAAGATGGGGAGCCATGCTGACCCCTGTGCTGTGGCCAGCTACAGTAGGTGTTTCTTGGCCGAGGATCTGTTATGTGTGCTGCCGGGTCGAGTTGGTACAAAAGATACTCAACTGGGTTTAAATCTGGTGTTTGGTGGCCAGGGGAAGACGGTAAACTCATCTCAGTACTCTTCTAACCACACACACACACGGTGAGTTATGTGACACATTGCATTGTTCTGCTGGTAGATGCCATTGTGCCAAGGAAACACAAATTGCATGTGGGGGCCGACTTGGTCCCCAAGGACAGATTCATACTTCTGCCTTCCAGAGTGATGAAACCACCCAGGGAATGGCACAAAAACATTCCACATTTCATAATGCTCTTTCCTGCAGCCTGGACCCTTCTGACAATCTTTGTGAGGCAGTACACACGAACGGCCATCTGTCCGATGGTTCATACAACATCATTAATCTAAAAAGACTACCTGTCGCCACTCGGTGGACGTCCAGTTGTGACACTGGCATGCTAATTCCAGCCTTCATCGCCGGCCGGGGTGGCCGTGCGGTTCTAGGCGCTACAGTTTGGAACTGAGCGACCGCTACGGTCGCAGGTTCGAATCCTGCCTTGGGCATGGATGTGTGTGACGTCCAAAGGTTAGTTAGGTTTAATTAGTTCTAAGTTCTAGGTGACTGATGACCTCAGATGTTAAGTCGCATAGTGCTCAGAGCCATTTGAACCATTTTTTGAACCAGCCTTCATCACTGATGAACAGCAGTCAGCATGAGTGCGTGAACCAGGCACCTGTTGTGGAGGCCCGTATGCAGCAACATTCACAGAGTGGTCATTGAGGAGACACTGTTGGTAGCCCCTTGGTTCATCTTGGAGGTCAGTTGTTCAACAAAATGGCTCTGAGCACCATGGGACTTAACTTATGAGGTCATCAGTTCCCTAGAACGTAGAACTACTTAAACCTAAGTAACCTAAGGACATCACACACATCCATGCCCGAGGCAGGATTCGAACCTGCGACCGTAGTGATCGCGCGGTTCCAGACTGTAGCACCTAGAACTGCTCGGCCACACCGGCCAGCTCAGTTGTTCAACAGTTGCACATCTGTACACATACCCACAGCCGCCATTTACCACTAACATCTATGGCCTGTGATGTATCACAGGTACCTTGTCACCTGTTTTGGATAGTGCCATTTTCCCATGTATGATATACTTTAATGATGGAGGCAAGCAAACAGCTTACAGGCTTAGCTGTTTTGGAAATGCTTCCACCACTGGCCAGAAAGCCAATGATCTTGCCGTTTTAGACGTCAGATACATCGCTCCTTTGGTCATTACGTCAACTACCACACTGTTGTCCACATCTGCCTGACATTCGTGATATACCCTCCACTGTAAGTGCTGCCATCTGCCATCTGTGGGTTGTTATTGCACACTGACTTCGAACATAGGTAGTGGACATATGAATGTGACTGAACCCTGTGTATCCCTCTGCTTTTATACCTTCTTCCCAGCCAGTGTCAAAACCAACAACATTTTGGAAAAAATGACATTTTGTCATGGAATGTGTGATTGAATATTTTGTAAAAATTTAAACAGTCATAACCAGTTTCTGCCATACAATGACCATCTTCAGATTCTAAAACAATAAAAAAGATTCTAAAACAATACAAAATATGCATCTATAAATAAACAAAAAAAATTTTTAACAACATTTGGCCTTTTCTCATCATCGTCATTATTATGGCCAAAACCTAAGGGTTACAGACACTGCCAGGGCAACAGCTCCAAAAACAACTGCATCCTCCACGTGCAAAATGCGGTATATCCACTAATTCAGATTAATCGTTGCTTGTGGAAATAAGTGCCATAATAGAAAATGAACAGTTACTTAAGGAACAGAAACCTTGAGCTCTCAGAAATGTTTAATTTGAATGAGCTACGTCAGAAGGAATCAGACATTCCTCTCTGATTTTCCCACATTATTGCCATCTAGTGGACAGGCGTGGCTTTGCCTCATAAATATCCCATGAGTATCGTGTAATCGGTTGACATGAAGCAGTCTGCATTTCTAAACACAAGTGCATGATGTGCTGCTACAAGAGGTGTACACCTAGATGATTTCTTTTATTTTACTCTTCCCTGTAATGTTTTACTTTTAAATTATAGTGTACGTCACAGACACAGAGATAGTCAAACAAATAATCTATGCAATACATGAAATATATTTGTAGTTGCAAATACAAACAACCATCAACTCTTTAAGGGAATGATGACAGTGAAAATTTGTGCCAGACTGGGACTCAAAACATGATTTCCTGCTTTATGCCAGCAGTCACCTTTAACTGCTATGGCTATCAGTGAGTGACTCACAGGCAAACTCAATCTCCCATATGTTATTGTTCACAAGCTGTACTCGTACATACATTATGTAATTCCTGTACAGTGGAGGACTTTTTAATTGAAAGTCGCTGCCTGGTATTGGTGAATGAATAGGATGTTGCAGTGCCTGTGTTATCAAGAAGAATAATGCAATCGTCATCTGTACATGCATGCATGTCCGAAAGAACAGGCACTGCAGCGACTATGCTGTTATGAAATACATGAAATGTATTCACAGCTGCAAATACATTTCATGTATTTCGTAACAGATGCAGGAATGACAGCATATGGAAGATTGAGTCTACCCACGAGTCATGCACAGGTAGCCAAAACGGTTAAGGTGACTGTTTGCGTAAAGCGAGAAATTAAGGTTTGAGTCCTGATGTGGCACAAATTTTTATTGTTATCATTCCCTTAAACAGCTGGTGGTTGCCTGTTCCTTCACAGCTGCAAAAATGAACAACCATTCACTGTTGAAGGGAATGATGACAATGAACATTTGTGCTGGGCTGGGACTCAAACCCCATTTTCTTGCATTACGTGAACTGGTCACCTTAACCAATTTGGCTATCTGTGCTTGACTTGTGGCAAGACCCAAACTTCCATACGTCATTGATCCTGTGTCACAACCTATACATGTACACACATTATGTAATTCCCATATGGGGGAGGACATTTTAATTGAAAGTTGCTGCCTGGTATTGACAGATAAATACAGTACTGCAGTTCCTGTGGTATTAAGAAGAATAAGTATTGTTCCTTTGGACATGCACGCATGTCCAAATGAATAGGCTTCACGATGACTGCACTAATATGAAATACATGAAATGTATTCTCTTGAACATTCAGAGCTGAGCATGACTTTTCTGGCACAATACGTTGCCTTGTTGCTTAGTTCAACATTGTTCAAGCACACCATTCACATGACTTTACACGAGGCGAAGGCAGTAGTTGTTCAGGTTTCACATGAATTGTTGCTGGCAGTTGAGTTGCACCATAAAAATGAGGGCAGTTTGCCGATATTGATAAAATATGAATTTTGAAGTTTTCACTCATGTGATAGGGCATCAGTGAGTGATTAAATGGTGTATCCATGGATGATGAATGTAATTGCACACGAAATCAATGGGAAAATCTGTATCACAATTCTCACTCAGCAGCATCTGTTAATGGGCTTTACTGTTGCTTTAACAATTGTTAAGGCAATCTGAATGTGACAGCTTAATTTGGATTTTTATTTGGGAAAGTAATAGGACAATGGCAGACTTCAGTGTGAAAGTGGAACTGAATTTAATTGCTAATATGAATAGGATTGTGTCCAGACATTGTTAGGAAATGTGTTACTTGTGAACTCAGTAAATGGAGGAGATGGTATCAACTGTTATCCTTTCAAAACAACCTTTTCACTTGAACTGAAGAACTAATGACTGTAATATGACTCTGTAAAGAAAAGAAGTACATTTACATTTGGACAACATGCTCGGGTTTCATTAGAAGACTGTTGTCTCTGTTAACTATTGTCATGTCCTGTCATGGTCGCCAACTATAACCTTCTTTATGTTTTGATGATTCTTTATTGAAGCAGTTTTCTTTGCAGTGACTTGGAATGGGTAAGGAACAGTTAACAGAGAGAACAAGTTTCATATGGAACACACACATGCTGCCTAAATGAAAATGTCTCATTTCTTTACAAATATTATTATCATAAGTTCTTCATTTTAAGTGAAAAGGTTGATTTGAAAGAATAAAGTTTTTACCATTTATTGTGTTTCTAAATAACACACCTTACTACTTCTGTATTGCTTTTCCAAATTAATCTCTCACTTTGTAATGGTTCAATATAGTCTTAGTAATTTTTCATGTAATAACATTGCCCACCATCAGATGCTACTGGCTAGATGACTGATGTCATGTGTTATTATGCACACCTTCTGTGAATAAACTGATTAATCACTTCCAAATTCATATTCAATCAATGTCTGCAAAGTTTTCTGGTACAGCTCAATGGTATAAAACCATTTCAATGAAACAATGACACAAATTTCCAGTCAACTGGTTGCAAATATAATTTAAAATTCTTTATCTAGTTTTCAATGCCACCTAGGGGTGCCTTCCTCAGAAGAAACTGTTACCTTACCTGTGTTGATGATCTTTTTCCCTTACATCTTTATATTTGGATACAGCCTTGGATACTTGTCCACTTTCTTTTCCAAATGAAGTCTTTCACCCCTTCATTTCCATGTACATTTGATTTACAGCACTACTAATCCAGAGCTTATCATGGTGTCACATAACCATTATTCAAGGGTGCTTAGTGGATGCTCTGATTTGTGCATTAATCTGAGACTTCCTGGCAGATTAAAACTGTGAATCAGACAAGAGCTTGAACCTAGAGCCTTTGTTCATGGCTGGCAAATGCTCTACTAAATGTGCTATCGAGGCTCAATTCCTTATCTGTCCTCACCAGTACTTCTCTCTACCTTCCAAACATCACAGAAGTTCCCCTATGTAGCTTGTGGGACAGGATTTCTTGGGTGAAAGGGTACTGTGGGTCAATGGCTTAGCTACAGCCTACACAATTGTTTGTAGACTAAATTTTCATTCTTCAGTGGAATGTACATAGATCTAAACTTGTTCATTTACAGCTACGCCAAAAGGAGACCTAAGAAATATATGCAGAGGTTTTGACACAAGGAATGTCTCATGTAGAAACCTTAATCAGGAAACACAGTGTGTAGATAAAGTGACGAAGGACTGGACATAATAAAGAAAACTGTAACAGCAAAAATTCCAAACTAAGGCATGTGAATCCTAATTATCATCATATATAGATATTGTGTACTCATAAATGTGGTGAGTAAAATGGGATGTGACTAAAACAAATGACTAAATACAGATAGAGAAATAAATGTGTTAAAAAAAGAATAAACTCACATGGAAAAAAATAAACAAAAATAAATGAAATAAAACATAGTTGTATTAAATTTATCAGTGAGTGATGGGAAATTGACAGACAGAGTTATAATATTGGCAGATAGGCACAGACTCTGAAAAATTAAATAAAAAAGAAAAGAAAGAACAGTAGACAAAGCTGAGTACAATCAAAAGTAGGAATGAAGAACAATAATCAGACAATGCAGTTAGGGAGTGAGGGAGGAAAGAGACTTATGAAGGCTGAGGAAATCACAAGCAGGCAGAAAATGAATAAATCAAAACACATTTTGCTGTTGCTCATACAAAAAAATACATTTAAGTCACAATGTTTTTATGTAAATTGAAGATGGAAGGAGGACAAAGGAAAGGAAAGGGAAGGGACTAACGATACTGGCTGCATCAGGACTTTACACAGAATCATTGGCAGCAAGTGAAAAAGTGTGCCAGACCAGGACTCAAACCTGTAATCTTCTACTTACAAGGCAGCTGTTTTAACCACTGCACCTCCTGGACACAGTGTTTATCACAAATGCACAGACTATCTCACCACGCTTCCTGGCTGACCCACACTCCCACCTGTCACTAACTATGCACCGTCCCATTCTTTATCACTCTTGCACACTGGTTTTAGATTCCTGTTGGAGATCGAATGTAAATGTGCATCCACACTGAAGGCTATGGATTCACTGCCCATTGAGGCAAATCAGTTTTATGAATGTGTGGTGTCTGGTTCAAATGGCTCTGAGCACTATGGGACTTAACATCTGTGGTCATCAGTCCCCTAGAACTTAGAACTACTTAAACCTAACTAACCTAAGGACATCACACACATCCATGCCCGAGGCAGGATTCGAACCTGCGACCGTAGCAGTCGCGCGGTTCCGGACTGAGCGCCTAGAACCGCGAGACCACTGCGGCCAGCTGTGTGGTGTCTGTTCTTGAATCCATATCTCTGATACATGTTATGTAAAGTGAAGCTGGTAAGGGGAGAAAGGAAAGGAAAGGAAAGGGAAGGAATTAATTATATCAGCATTATGTGGAATCAACTGTGATGAGTGAGAATGTGTGCTGGTCTGGGACTCAAACCCGGGATCTCCTGCTTACTGGGCAGTTGCAAACGCAGTGTTTATTGCAAATGCGTGAACTATCTTCCCCAACTGAGCCACACTCCTACTTAGTGCCACCTACATGCAGGCCCTGTCCACATCCTTCATGCTCACTAATTTTAGATTCCCAATGGAGGCCGAAAGTAAATGTGCACCCACACTGAAGGTTGTGGATTCATTGCCTTTGAGGCAAATCAGTTGTATGAATAATGCAAAATCTTCAGTGCAGATACACATGTATGTTTGACCTCCAGTGAGAATCTAAAATTAGCAAGCATGCAGGACATAGCTCGGGTCTGTGGGTATGCAGCGCTAGGTTGGAGTGTGGGTCAGCTGGGAAGCATGCCAAGATATTCTCAGCTTATGCAATGAACACTGAATCTGGGTGGTGCAGTTGTTAAGGCAAATGCCCAGTGAGCAGGAGTTCCCTGATTTGCATCCCAGTTTCACACTCATTTTCACTTGTCACCACTGATTTTGCATAGAATGATGATGCAGCTGATGTCATTACTTCCTTGCATTTCCCCTCCTTTCTTCCCCTTCCAGCATCAATTTATATAGTGTGCATCACAGCTGCAGATTCTGTATTGTATCTGTTCTTTCAGACATGTCTGACAGGACAGACAACATGCATTCATACAATCTCTGTTGTTTTAATGGCTGAATGTTGAAGGGTTACCTTGTGAGATATAACTATTCCTTCAAATTATATGGATTTTTTCTTGATTAATGAGCTGTGAGAAATTGTTGTTAGTAATATGGAAAGGGAGCTCAGCTGTTACATTTAATTTTCTGACAGATTTAATAGTTTGTGACTCATTTAGTCTGTTTCCGCTTACGACTTCCCTCATATTGCCAGAAAGTGTTGTGCAAGCAGCGTGTTGTACTGGCTTGCGTTGTCAGCTGGCAGGCCCCTAGCTCAGACCCAACCACCAACAAATATTTGTTATTTGGTATTCATTGTTTCTGGAATGTTCTTAAAATATCTTAAGTTTGTTGTTTGTGTGAATACCAGCTTTCTGGAATATTCTGTGTTTGGATAGATAGCTGCTCTCTCTGCCCAAGAGTTCAGTTCTGCTCTGGCTGTACATTAGTGTTGGTACTAAATATGCTTTCAGTAGTAAGTGTTGAGTTTCATTGGTGAATCTGCCTTTGGATTTGGACTTGATTGTGGTTTAGACATGACATTGTCTGGTGGAGTCTCTGGGTTTTTCAAAACATCTTCATCATCAGGACCTGGAATAGGGGCAGTTCTGTATAGATTCAGGAAGGTGATGAACAGATGACAGCTTATGCTTCCAGAGTATTGTCCAAGTGCATCATGAACTACATTGCAACCAAGAAAGAGTGGTTTGCAGTTGTTTGGACCATCAACAACTTCCGGTCATACTTATTTGGCGAACTGTTCAGCATTGTGATGAACCACTGTTCTCTATACTGGCTGACAAGCCTGAAGGATTCATTGGGTTGACTGGCAAGATGGGCACTGAGGCTCTGGAAGTACAACATCACAGTGGTACATGGAAGTGGTTGCGAACACAAAGGTGCCATTTGCCTTTCAAGGAATCCTTTGATGGAACAGCACCATGGTTCAGATCTCAGTCATCTACATCTAAACCTATGTCCATACTCTGCAAACCACTGCAATGTGCATGGCAGAGGGTATGTCCCATTGTACCAGTTATTATGGTTCCTTGCTATTCCCTTCATGTACAAAGTGGGAAATAATTTTTGTTTGAATGCTGTGATTATTCTAATCTTGTGTTACATCAAATTATATGGACTTTTCCTTGATTTGTGAACTGTGAGAAATTGTTGCTTTAAATAACATTGCTGCTGAACAGAGGGAAGATCCAGCACTGCTGAGAACTATAGAAATCTATGAAGAAGAAATCAACTAAAGAATTACAGTTAATTAACAGAGAATTGTATAAGAGGAACTATGATGTAATGGGGTGAAATTGGTTGCTTTTCATACCAGCTGATGTACCGAAGAAACAAGACAGTTGGCTAGCATACAGATCCTAGACACCTGGGAGTATGACCAAAAGTGCTACACTTCCAAGTGAGATATAGCCCTGGAGACTTAGTTTTCACTGTTAAGCCTGTGCAGAGAGTAGGGCTTTCAGAAAAGTTACTAAATTGCTGCTTTGGACCTTATTGTATTCTTTGTCACTTCCTGGACATTACATGTGTTTATGGAATTGCCTTAAACAAAACAAGAGTTTTGTTGTTAAGAATGTATTATATAATATCTATCTCTTGAACAATAATGAGAAAAAATGGTAGTTTGGTAATGTTTACATTCTAAACATAAAATTTTAACAGTTTTTCGCAATAGGTCACACTATGATACTGCATTTACAAATGTCAATTTTAAATGAATTTCAGATGGCTGCATCCAGCCCCAAAAAAATTAATAATACAGCATCTCATGTGAAGCATACGGAATCTGATGCCCATAGTTTCATTGTGACGGAACAGGTATTTCCTTCAAGTCAAGGACAAGAAGACTCAACCCCAGAACAGAGGTAAAGTAGCTCATCAGAGAAGAAATCTTATTTATGTAGTTTTCCCCTGAATGAAAAAACATCTGCTGGTATTGTTAGCTTTCTCTTCACAAAATTTCACCTTTTTTTTTTTTATTACTTTGGTGCTACAGGTGCCTAACAGTGTAAAGTAGATATCACAAAACAACTAACAAATATACGAATATTGATGAAAAACCTGATCAGTTTATATAATTTACATTGTAACTATAATACTTTAGAAATGTAGACAGTTGGAGAAGAAGTGAAGTTCAGCACAATAACAGAATCATAATGCTTCAAGAAGATTAGATTAGATGGATCCATAGTGAGGATATTCTCAAGAATGACTTCTATAAAATGTTATAAAACAAAAATACATTACACATATTTACAAAAAAAGAGATGTAACGATGTTACTTCCACAGATACCAGGTGCAATGATCCTCATGCAAGTGGAATAAGTCCAAAACATTTTAAACAAATTTTCATTTCAGAGAAATAACAAACTTGTCACAAATATGCAAATGTATAATATTCAGATACACACAGTAATTATTAGCCTAATGCAGTCTAATATCCCACATAGGAATTAATACTAAATAAGAAAAATTGAGACTTTGTATTGCATTTCAGAACAAAATATTTTACACACTGGAGTCAGTGTCACAGTGGAATATACAATTAAAACTATTCATACTTAATTTATCATCATGCAATTATTTAGGCATACTGAATGTTGCTTTTAATTGTGAAATTCACGTGGACTTCATTTTAATAAGCGGTAAATAACTCACATCTAAAATAAAAACTCAACACACATTTTTTAAGTTGCATATTCAATCTTTAATGTGCCTCAGCTAACATTTCAGAAACATGTACTGGTATTGTCCAAAATACAACCTGATTAGCACTTCCTACTGAGAAATAGCAGCTGACTATTTGCTTGTGACCTCTGGCACCCAGATGTATGTAGCATTTAACAATGTTGATTCCTTACGAACATTGTTACATTTGCAAACTTGAATGAAAAACAATTACAAATTTTGACATTATGGTAATTGAGCTATAAATCAATGAAAAACATAATCAGTATACATGGATTAAAATTAGAACAATTGCAACTTCAATTTGTAATGGGCTTCAGCTAACTTTTAGAAAACATGTACAGATGTTGTCCAAAATACAGCCTGATTAACACTTCTTACTGACCAGTTACTTGTGACGTCTAGCACCTCGAGGTGTATGGCATTTAACAATAATGGTTGTTTACAAATACTGTTACATTTGCAAACTTTAATGAAAAACAATTACAAAACCCAGCATTAGGCTAACTGAGCTACAAATTAATGAACATCGTAATTAATATACATAGATTAATTGCACAAAATCAAGAAATATGTTTACATCAGAAAAACTGAAAAGTTGACAACTACAACAATACTTAAATGTTATTCCTAATTACATGCTTTTTAACTGCAACCCATAGTCTGAAATCGGTTCCTCTTTAATTTTAATTGTATGGTTTTTCAGTTCAATAATAAAAAGAAAATAGTTTCACACGTGAACTCCTACTGTAACTGCATAGAAACAGAGTAAAACAGTAAAAACATTGCTTATCTTTTATTCCACACACCAATTCCAATGAGGCCCATTAGTTATATTATTATGTCATGCAGCACACACTCAGGCACAAATAATCATCCACTTTAAAATTAATTGCTTTGATTTCTGTAAATGGTTTACTTTCAAGTAACTTTGCTCGTATATTGGCTGAAACTCCAAATAGTTTCCATTAATATTTCAGTTTCACACATGAACAATCTCAGCTCCAAACACTGTATTGTAATATCCCACATATGGAATTCATATTAATTGAGACTTGAGATGTGAACCTAGGTGCTGCATTTCAGAATGAAAATTTTTACACATTGGATTCAATGTCATAGTGGAATACACAATTCAAACTATTCATACTAAATTTATTATCACTCAGTAATGTAAATATACTGAATATTGCTCTTAATCATAACAATTTACCTGGATTCCATTTGCATATGTGCTAAATAACTGACATGTAAAATAAAGTGCAAACATATTGCAGCTTAAGTTGTAATGAGTTTTAGAAAAACTTTTTCAGAAAGCTTCAGATGACTTCTTGCAAACAATGTGTACAGATCTTGTCAAAAATATGATTTGATTAGCACTCCCTACAGACAAATAGCAAATACCATCATTTGAGGTTACTTTGCTCCACTTTTTACAGATTTTTTAAGAAAATAGTTTAGAAACAGGGGTTCCTTAATGTTTTTGTTTCTCAAACTGATTTGATTAGTTACAACAGTCTTTTGCAAAGTAATCTGTATTTATATCTCTTAAAATAACCTTTTATTTCTATTTATTATTTTTTTTTTAAAAAAGTGGTGCAAAGTTTCCTTGCCCTGGGGATACCTTGCACCGGATGCCTAAATTTCATTAAAAATGAAGATTACATACATCTGGAGGTGTATTTGACCATAGGAATGATAGAGATAAAGCAGTTACTAAAGAAATAAGGACTACAGAGTACTGGAGCAATGACTGGGGATACCTTGCACCGGATGCCTAAATTTCATTAAAAATGAAGATTACATACGTCTGGAGGTGTATTTGACCATAGGAATGATAGAGAATAAAGCAGTTACTAAAGAAATGAGGACTACAGAGTACTGGAGCAATGACTGACCATCAGAATTAAGAAAAAATAACAATCTTGTTAGCAGAGACAAATTTTATTACCGAAGTAGTTTAACAAATTAATGATTTAACACAAAATGTAGCCTATATAGTGAGTAATAGGTCCAATATCCTTCAAGTTCTGGTATGGAGAATAAGCCACGTTTGCTTATCTGTTTTGGAGGCTGAATGGTGCAAATTATTTCATCGAATTCATACTTTATTTCATCTTTTGGCATTGGCCACTTCCATGATTTCTTAGGCTTTTGCATTGGACTTATTGTAGCTCCAACATCACTTACATCAGTAATTAATCCAGGAAAATATTCCCCCTCATACTTGAAGATCACATACTGGCCCACAGTGTGCACAACTTCTCCAAATCCTGGACTTTTCTTCTTTGGCCTGGTTAGTAACTGGGTTTCATCCACTTCAATCTCTACAGGTGACGGTGACCTGGCTTGAGATTCAGATAATCCTCATCTTCAGAAGAATTTCTGAGAGAGATGGCATCAGAATCTTCTCCTGAACTACTATCTTGATTTTTGTGACTTCTTCTGTATTTCTTCAAAACCTTTTTCTGCATTACTGTCATACTTCTATCAGGTGTGACTGAAAGCTTCTTCCTTCCTCTGTTACTGCCAACACCAGTAGTCCATTCAGTTCTCTTATTGTCAAGGGCTTCAATGAAAGAGTCTTGTACCGCATCTTTGTTGGTTAAACGTTGCACTTTTGGAAACCTGCCATTAGGTTCTTTGCTGAGTTCTTGCCAACTATAGCCATTAATCTCTTTAACAGAAATGGAAAATTCTGTTTCTGCAAGACAGTGTTTTTGAAACCTTGCTTGCTACTTTTCCACTCTGTAAGGACCTGTTCCAGGCCACTTTCATGGGCCCAAAGAAAGAAGTGTCCAAAGGCTCTGTAAAGTGAGTACTGTTTGCTGGTAGACAGATGAATTAAATGTTATTCTCACCACAGAGCTCTGGAACATAAGTTGTCAAATGTGAGGACAAATTGTCACAGATTACTTCTTTCTTTCCTTCAAGCTTTTTCAGTCTTGGTAGCATCAACTTGGTGAACCACTCGCTAAATGTATTACTGTCAAAACATCCACTAGGACTGTGTGAGTAAAGGCAGCCCGTGGGCCCATTTACTGTCCATATAGACCACAGATGTGCTGATTTGTAAACAACAAATGGAGGCAAAACTTCTCCCTCAGCATTGCCAGCAAACATTACAGATATGCTGCTCTTGGAGGAATTACAGATGTTTTGTGAATATTTTGAAACTCTTTTTGTGAGTACTTTCTTTTTTCCTGGATCATTGGTTAGGTTGGTTTCATCAAAATTCCATATATTACTAGCTGGCACATCTTTCAGTTCAACTTGCAAATGTTCAACATATAATCTGAGAACATGCTCTACTCCTGTTAATGTTGGTTGCAAAATGTACAGAAAGTTCAGGGTGGCATTTGGTGAAGCCCAACAGCCATTCATAGCCTGGACAATTGTCTTTGAATCTAGGAACTTTACGTCCCTGTCTGGCAAGGTATGACTTCACAATCATTCGGAGTTCCATTGGAGTAACAGGGAACCCATATTTACTCAACTGCAAAACACATTTTACAAACTCTGCTTCTTCTTCATTAGTAAAAATCTGTGGGAATCCTGGATGTGAATTACTTCCTTCCTTTGATTTCAGTTTATTAATTATGGTTCTTCTTGGGATATTAAAAAGTTTTTCAGCTTTCCTTTGTGATATCTCCTTCCTCCTAATGGCTTGTAGGCATTTCTCCAGAGTTTCTGGGCTGTAATCACAGTATTGCCTATTTCCGACCATTCTCTTATACTTCCATGGCATTTTCACCAGTCTGAAAGAGATTATAAACATTGTTCACTGCCAGCAGCATACTACGGAGGTAAAAATAAGTCAGAAATTGTCATAGATGTGGAAGAAATGCATCCTGGGGATACTTGCACCACTTTTGTTGTGGTGCAATGTTTCCTCAAAGTTAGAAATTTCGTAACCTACAACAGCAAATTGACAATGACACAAACAATAGTCCATCAAACGAAAAACTACGATACTTTCCAGCAGCTAGACGTTCTGAGTAATTAAAATAATGGTGACTGACCTTCAGAGTGACCATTTCATCCTGTGAAAAACACAGATTTTTCCAGCTTAATTTTATACACACTTATGAATGTCTTTACTAAGATGCTTGTGAAAAATTCAAAATGGCCAACAACTGAACATGCAAGCAAGGGTGCCAACCTGTAATTGCTATCTTTCATAGAAAACATTGTTCACAGATATACAGCAAGTAGTGTAGCATCTATGAACCAAAGAAACTATTTTTTCAAATGGAGAAAATTTGACCCTATGGAGCAAAGTAACCTCAAATGATGGTAAGTATTCATTTTTGGGCTCAGACAGGATGTCAATGGTATAGGCTGCCAAGAAATCCTGTTAGCAGAATGCAAGTAATTGAGTTAAAATGTCTAATAACATGTTTGTCCACTTCCTACCATTGTCCCAGAAAAAAAAAAGTTCATCTCAGGACAATGTTTTTGGAAAAGTAGAACCTGGACAGTGTATACAGATCAGACATGACTTGTGTGAAAACAGACTCAAAACACAACAGGGTGACTGCTCCACCCCTCCCCCAACAGAGGTACACTTATGTAAGCAGTCGGTTTGTATTATTTACTACTGTGCATATTGACATCATGAGAGTCGCAAGCTTGTAGGCAACAACGGCCTACATGATTGAGTCACTGTAATGCGCTGATCATCAGCAGTCATCGAGTTCCCTGTGCAGATGTTATTGCAACTCTGTTAAACATTAGGATGGAAGGTAAATTTATTATACCTGAACTACACAATATTCATTTAACTTATGGTGAGGCAAAATGTGTTGCAAGGGCAACTGTATTAATCTATCAAGAATGCTTCCCTCAACATAGACTTCCTGCACAATTGATATTTGTTGCTGTTCGCCAAAGGTTTGTATCATCATAATTCTCTACTTTTCCTTAATTATTTTGCAATTCACTTGTAACAAAGTACTACATTCAATTCTGTATGCCACCACGTCCACTGCATACCAGAGTTGGAAGAGCAAGATTTCTCTTTGTGATGAGGATTCTCAGAGCAGTTTTTGTTACAAACTATGCAGCATGATTTTGTAAACAAAATACTCATCACACATGAAGTATGTTTCGTTTGTAATGGAATAACTAATTTCCATAACATGCACGTGTGGAGTGCACACAATCCACACCAAATAACAACAATATGTTTTCAGCACTGCTTTTACATAAATTTATGGGTGGACATAATTGATGATTACATTATTGGGCCTTTCATTTTACCTACATCATTGACTGGTAACAATTATCAAACCTTTCTAGAGGGGCCATTGCTGCTGACTTTGTTAGTAAATATTCCATTAGCCATACATCTTAAGATGTGGTTACTCCACGACGGTGCTCCACCCCACATTGGTTACAGAGTGTGAAGATTTTTGAATAGATGATTTCAAGGGTGATGGATATGAGTTCTGGTCCACATCAATGGCCAACACACAGTCCTAATTTAAATCCACTGTATTTTTACTTTTGGCGACATATGAAGAAACTTATTTATTCTCAGCAAGTAAATAATGTGGATCAACTTACGCAGAGGATTTTCCATGCTGTCAATACCACAAAGCCAAATGTACATGAGTGTGTGAATGAGTGCGATGAAACTGCTGTTTCAATTAAAGAGAGGTAATGCTAGATCCATAAATAAATTAATAGTGTTTTTTTTTGTATTCTAAAAGTTGTCACTTGATTCACTCTGCCAGTTGTTGTTCAGATAATACTAAAAAAATACAGCTGTCTCATCTCACCACAGCACCAGTTGTGATTTGAGCTAACCTTTAAGTTTAATGAACTTATCATGTGAGTCCATCACTGAGGTGCATTGGCATTGACATTCACAATTTAATGAAATAAGGGTGTATTTAAAAAAGCGTTCCTCTGTATATTAGTAATAAAACTCATGAATAACGTTTAAAATAACATATTACAGTCATTACAGTCATCAAGTTATCTGTACAAGATTCTTTTATTTAACTAATATATATTTGAAGAAGCTGAATTCATTTGCCCTGTAACTAGAACAATTTAATTGACAAAACAATATTAAATGTACATTTTGTCCATCCATATTTAAGTTCTTGAGGTGCGAATAGGCTGGCCTATCATATCATCCACCTGGGGCTGAACTAAAGTGTCCAAACTGTTTTTATAGTATTTTGTAAATTTTACTTCAACTTTCCTACAGTCACCTCTTGAATTTTCAGAAGTTGTGTTCACTTTCTCCACAAAACATTTATGAGGAGATAATCTACTCCTATACTTTCATCGGTCACACTATCTTTCTGTTTAACAACCTCTGTAGCTTGACATTTTGGATCTGGAAGGTTATTGCCATTGTCATTAATGTCATTCACTGATGGATCCTCTGATTTATCATGTTCTGAGTTCTACACTGCCATTACTCAATTCCAGTTGTGCTTCATTATGCTCAATATTTGATACACTCTTACCTGTTTCAGTTTATATTCATCTCTTATTCTGTTTTAGTACAACATTTCTTTTGCCCCCAGGCTGGTCATACACCACACTAGTTTTCCTTTAATGAACTCCTGTCTTCATTGGTGTTACCACTACTGATACCTATACAAGGAATTTGAGTCAATGCCTTCTAGCAATTCACAAGGCTGAAACCACATTTTTCAAAACCTAACCTTATGAGGTCTCCTGCTGATCCTCCAGTTCTTGAAAACATCTTTTTTTTTAACATGGCTGAAAATTTATTCTTAGACATGGCCCCTCTATTTCCCTTCATCTTCCACTCCATCAAAATATCATTCCAGTGTTGCTTGAATGGTCTGAAGAAGGGTACATCAAGAGACTGACAAAGGTAAATAGAATTCCTTAGCAGACAAATAAATTTCATCCCTTCCTCTCTGCATTTTGCTATTACAATCAGATTCATGTGAAATGACAGATTGTCACCTATGAGTGCCTGTGGTGAACCTTGCTTCTTCACATATATGTAGGCTATTGTCAAAAACAATTCTTCAAAGGCCTTCTCATTTATCCACCCATATTTTGTATTCTTATAACATGCTCCTCTGGGACCACATGTCAAAGTGCCCCAAAGATGAAGAGATTGATAAACGACAAAAGGAGGGAGGTGTGTGGCATCACCTGAACATACCATCATGATAAACATAGAGAGGCTTTTGAAGAAATCAGAGTGCTTCCATCCTCTTTTGCCCACAACATGTTTTCTGCCTGGATCATCTGATAAATATGTTTCATGAAAGTTGATGACTGATTCAGGTTTAATATTCTACACTTCAACTTGCAAATAGTAAAAAAATATATTAATAACATCAGGAGAAACTTGTGCCCTGTCTCACCTTATATTGTCTGCTAACCTCACAGACAACACACAACCATTACAATTCAAGAATGACTGCACCCAATTATCACCATGCATGTTATTCTTGAATCTTGGGATGGGTTCCACCTGCCTGTCAGGACATCGTTTCAAGTTTGTTATTGTAGGCAGTAAGTGGAAATCTCCATTCACTTACTGTAAGCACATATTTCACCAAAGTCTATTCTTCTGTTCAAGGCAGGGAAGTTTGTCCACCAATTTTCATAATAATGTTTTCCATTAAGTGCATGAGAAAGCTTAGACTTGTCTACTGAACAGTTCTTGGCTGCCTTACAAAGGCTATGTGGCACTTTTTTTACATCTTCACAGGCCTTATCCAAATTTTCTGTGCTGCATATTTGTGTGTGCCAGTTCTTTTAACATAAACACAGGGCATTTCCTGCATCAAACCAAATGAAACATCTTTTAAGAATGTAGTTATGTCTTCATGGCAACTGTTACAAGCCACCCCAGGTAACTTGCTGTTCAGTATTAATAATCCCCAGATTTTATTTGTTCATAAAATGTCATTATTTTTATCATTCTACTATTCTGTATATGTCTGACAACCTTAAAGGTATTTACCATATAATTTTAATCCTTGGACTTTTTTTCATCTAGGAAAATATATTAAGTTTGGGAAATACTGCTAAAGGTGCTCTTATTCTTCCTGTTTAAAAATAATACAACACTATTTTTTATAAAAATAAATTTACCTCAGTAAGAAAGTTGATTTTAATGCAAAACAATAAAAGAATTAAAATACTTCATATAAATGAAATATTGCTAAAATATAGTATTATAAATGTATGTCATTCTATCTCAAGTCACCCTTGCACCTCAAGGACACTCCATTTTATTGTATATGTGATTATAAACAAGATATAAAAATGATTATCATGTTGAAGGAAATTGGATCAAATTTGCTGATAAGCAGTCTCTTAATGCAGGCAGATTTTTATGCAACAGTTTACCAAACTATATAAAAATGATAGAAAATAGCACTATTTTCCAAAATAAATTAAAATGTTATTTTATTAAAATTTTTTCATGCAATATTAAAGAATATCTTGGACCTAAAAAATTGTGTATATCACTGTTTTTAGATAGGCTACTTATTTCAAGACAATTATTCATTTTATTGATATATTCGCATAAATGTGTAATTTTAAACTTGTTAATGTATCATTTTTAAACTCCATTTAAACATTACATTTCTGATATTTTGTACAGAATTGTTCATTGGCAAATGAAAGTGTTACTGTTGTGAAGATTATTCTTATTTCTAATACCGATTCCATGAACTGAGCTACTGGCTGGAAAAAGAGATATATTATTTATGGCAAATTACATTCAGAAATAAGTATTTGTGAAGCAGTAGTTAGTATCCCCATTCCTAGAACAGGGCCCTGCGGGTTATTCTTGGTTTTACCACACAAATAATTCATGTTACACAATTTTGAACTTGAATCCTTGAGTTGCCCCAAAAAATGATGCTGTTTTACGTGGAATGAAAGTAACATTTCTATTTTTGTGTCACCTATGTCTGTCAACATCTGTATTGCAAATAAAGATTTGCTTTCATAACTCTGTAGACTTAGCAATAAAGATCTCACTTCTACTATTACAAATCTTCTGCCTAGAAGCCTTTTTTCACTCTGTAACTGCCTTTGCCCTTAAGTTGGTGGTGTTTCAGATACATGTGGAATGTTCAGACTGTATTTCACAGGCCATGTGCTACACAGTGATTAGTGAGAGAAACTGGAACTCAAATGATGTGGGAATCACAGTGCAGCCAGTTCACTAGAGGAGACAGCTAGCAAACAAATATAGAAATGAATTATGGAGCACAAGAGAAGAAACACTAGCAGCTCACAAAACAAAAATTATTCGATGTGAGATCAAAGCCTCTCCCCATGACATCTCCATATAAAACATTCTTGGTAAACTTGGAACGTCAAATCTAGACAAAATCTTGTGCACAGGACAAAATAACCCATGTTGTTGTTGTGGTCTTCAGTCCTGAGACTGGTTTGATGCAGCTCTCCATGCTACTCTATCCTGTCCAAGCTTTTTCATCTCCCAGTACCTACTGCAACCTACATCCTTCTGAATCTGCTTAATGTATTCATCTCTTAGTCTCCCTCTACGATTTTTACCCTCCACGCTGCCCTCCAATACTAAATTGGTGATCCCTTGATGCCTCAGAACATGTCCTACCAACCGATTCCTTCTTCTGGTCAAGTTGTGCCACAAACTTCTCTTCTCCCCAATCCTATTCAATACTTCCTCATTAGTTATGTGATCTACCCATCTAATCTTCAGCATTCTTCTGTAGCACCACATTTCGAAAGCTTCTATTCTCTTCTTGTCCAAACTATTTATCGTCCATGTTTCACTTCCATACATGGCTACACTCCATACAAATACTTTCAGAAATGACTTCCTGACACTTAAATCTATACTCGATGTTAACAAATTTCTCTTCTTCAGAAACGCTTTCCTTGTCATTGCCAGTCTACATTTTATATCCTCTCTACTTCGACCATCATCAGTTATTTTGCTCCCCAAATAGCAAAACTCCTTTACTACTTTAAGTGTCTCATTTCCTAATCTAATTCCTTCAGCATCACTCGACTTAATTAGACTACATTCCATTATCCTTGTTTACACTGTCCATTCCATTCAACTGCTCTTCCAAGTCCTTTGCTGTCTCTGAGAGAATTACAATGTCATCGGTGAACCTCAAAGTTTTTATTTCTTCTCCATGAATTTTAATACCTACTCCGAATTTTTCTTTTGTTTTGTTTACTGCTTGCTCAATATACAGATTGAACAACATCGGGGAGAGGCTACAACCCTGTCTTACTCCCTTCCCAACCACTGCTTCTCTTCCATGTCCCGCGACTCTTATAACTACCATCTGGTTTCTGTACAAATTGTAAATAGCCATTCACTCCCTGTATTTTACCCCTGCCACCTTTAGAATTTGAAAGAGAGTATTCCAGTCAACATTGTCAAAAGCTTTCTCTAAGTCTACAAATGCTAGAAACGTAGGTTTGCCTTTCCTTAATCTTTCTTCTAAGATAAGTAGTAAGGTCAGTACTGCCTCTACGGAATCCAAACTGATCTTCCCCGAGGTTGGCTTCTACTAGTTTTTCCATTCGTCTGTAAAGAATTCGTGTTAGTATTTTGCAGCTGTGACATATTAAACTGATAGTTTGGTAATTTTCACATCTGTCAACACCTGCTTTCTTTGGGATTGGAATTATTATATTCTTCTTGAAGTCTGAGGATATTTCGCCTGTTTCATACATCTTGCTCACCAAATGGTAGAGTTTTGTCAGGACTGGCTCTCCCAAGACCGTCAGTAGTTCCAATGGAATGTTGTCTACTCCGGGGGCCTTGTTTCGACTCAGGTCTTTCAGTGCTCTGTCAAACTCTTCACGCAGTATCATATCTCCCATTTCATCTTCATCTACATCCTCTTCCATTTCCATAATATTGTGCTCAAGTACATCGCCCTTGTATAGACCCTCTATATACTCCTTCCACCTTTCTGCTTTCCCTTCTTTGCTTAGAACTGGGTTTCCATCTGAGCTCTTGATATTCATACAAGTCGTTCTCATATCTCCAAAGGTCTCTTTAATTTTCCTGTAGGCAGTATCTATCTTACCCCTAGTGAGATAGGCCTCTACATCCTTACATTTGTCCTCTAGCCATCCCTGCTTAGCCATTTTGCACTTCCTGTCGATCTCATTTTTGAGACGTTTGTATTCCTTTTTGCCTGCTTCATTTACTCCATTTTTATATTTTCTCCTTTCATCAATTAAATTCAATATTTCTTCTGCTACCCAAGGATTTCTATTAGCCCTCGTCTTTTTACCTACTTGATCCTCTGCTGCCTTCGCTACTTCATCCCTCAAAGCTACCCATTCTTCTTCTACTGTATTTCTTTCCCCCATTCCTGTCAAAGCAGCTTGTAATTGGTTGGCATACATCTTCATTACATCATAGTGCCAGGTGTTGCATCCACCAGTGCAGATATGGAAACAGTCTCTGACAGTATGACACAATGATGACTATGCTGACCAATCACAAGCCATCTGTGGACTTAAATGGTCACAAAAACTGCAGAAATGACAGTCAGTTGTGAGCACTTGTTCCTCCAAAACTGTGCTGTAGCCAAGAATTTAGTGTTCACATGAGTAGTATGTAAGAAAAAGCCACTGGCTGTTATACACTTATGACATGAATATAGATTAGTTTAGATTTACTTTCATTTCAACTGATCTGTAGTGAGGAGGCCTTCCAGGATGTACAACATGTCAGAAAAAACAATAATATATGACAAATATTTACAACTGAAACAAATACCATAAGCTAATGTACCTTCCACAGGTCTCAAGTGGAATAATTGTTTCACAAACAAAATATCAATGGAGTAGAAGCAGCTGGCCATCAATAAATCCTTTAGGCTTCTCTTAAACTGAATTTCGTTGGTTGTTAAGCACTTTATGGCTGCTGGCAAGTTATTGATAATGTGCATTCCTGAATAACGAACACCTTTTTATACAAGAGTAAGTGACTTTAAATCCTTGTGAAGATTATTCCTATTTCCAGTACTGATTCCATGAACTTAGCTGTTGGTTTGTTAAAGTGATATATTTTTAATGACAAATTTCATTAAGGAATAAATATATTGGGAAGCAGTAACTCTTAATGCACGTTTTTGTGCAAGGGCCTAGTGTCCTGATGATATTTTTTTTACTAGTATCCTTGTATCTTATCATCACTTCAATTAAAAATCAGTATTCATTCCTAGAACTTTTATGTTTGTTCCAGAATATGTGGCAGTACTATCTAAAGTTAACTTAAGTGTTCTTTGAAAGATCCTTTCCCTTTCTGTCAAGTTCATTTCTTTATTTTACATGTCCAGGACATGAAATTATTACAGTTCTGTTGAGCATTGATAACATACAAAGATTAATTTCATAGAAATTTCAGAAATAATTCAGTAAAGACAGGAAGTAACAACAATAAAATTACAAAGATTTATATTCAACAAGAATTTATTAAATACAAACAGCAAGACAAACAAACAAAAAAATGAATAAACAAACAGCAAGATAATTCTCTTCATATTCTGTGGAGAGCACAGTATTTGAAAGTTTTAACTGCTGTTTTGTTAGCTGCAGAAAAATCATCAATAGTACAGGCATCTGGCAGGTTCCTGCAGACTAGCAGATGTTACTGTGTTGTGCACAACTTCGTACACAATGGTAAGAAAAGGTGGGCTACAGAGTGGTGTGGCAATTGTTGTTATAGGAAAGCGAGACAGGAGCAGAAGTGATTAGTGAACAATTGTACACAGTAAACAGTAAATTTACTTAATTTGTATTTCACCAAGCATACAAAGACTCATAATAAATAATGGAGCAAGAAAAGAAATCCAGCTATCACAATGTCAATGAGGATGAGGCTCTCTGAACTAAAGCATGAATGTTGGTGTCAAAGTCACAACTAGATGGCATCTGCATAGTGTCACATAGTGCAGAGGCTCTAAGTGAGTGGACTGGCTGTCTGCCACTGGCCATCCCATATTGCAGCGGAAGGGGGCGCTCATAGCCCCGTCACTGGAGGCATGGCTCAGGCAAGTTCCCATCTTTCCATCATCCCCTTCAATATATTCTCTCTTCCCGTTACCCACCTGGCCTCAACCTCCGCTAATTTCAAGTTGCCACCCTTCGTACATCACTTGTCACTCAACAAAATCTTTGCCTCTATACTTCCGCCACGACTGACATCTCTGCCCAAACTCTTTGCCTTACATATGTCTGCTTGTGTTTGTACATGTGCGGATGGATATGTGTGTGTGTGTGTGTGTGTGCAAGTGTATACCTGTCCCATTTTCCCCCTAAGGTAAGTCTTTCTGCTCCTGGGATTGGAATGACTCCTTACCCTCTCCCTTAAAACCCACATCCATTCATCTTTCCCTCTCCTTCCCTCTTTCCTGATGAAGCAACCGTGGGTTGCAAAAGCTTGATACTTGTGTGTGTGTTTGTGTGTTTTTTATTTTTTGTTATGTCTATCTACCAGTGCTTTCCCGTTTGGTAAGTCACAGCATGTTTTTTAAATATATTTTTCCCATGTGGAAGCTCATTTTAGGTTGACATGGCCTAATAGCCATAACATCTTCACTTGATAATGGCCTAAGGCCGAAATTGCAATCGTGAAATAAAAAAGTGTTACAGTCACTGGCATAAATATGTTGTCTTTTATAAAGTTCTACATGACTGTAAATCCCAGATATAAAAAGAACAGCTTGGGAGCTGAATGCTTGGGCATCCATATCCTAGACACTAGCACTGGAACAGAGTTGGCATCTGAACTAGTCCTACATGTTCTATTGGGGACAAATCTGGGGATCTTGCTGGCCATATGAGAACCCTATACCATCTCACAGACAATTCTACACAACATTTCATGTGTGGATGAGCAATGTCCTGTTGAAAAATGGCACAAAAATAGTGTCACATGTGTGGTAACACATGAAGATGCAAGATGTCTGTGACGTTCCGTTGTGCCATTAGAATATCTGCACTCATAACCAGCCAAGATGTGAATTCAAATCCTGTGGCTCCCTACATCATGAATTCAGGAAAAACACCACTTGGCCACCCCAATGCATGGGAAGAATGAAACATCTCCCAGGGTTACTGACATTTAATAGGATTTCATGGTACATTTGAGTTCCCACCTGCCCAGCAGTCCGTGCCAGCACTGCTCAGTCTCTCCAGTGTGTCAGAGGGTGCATGTATTTGCTTGTCAGTAAGCTCAGTGCCTCAACGAGTCATGAAGCCATCTGCTGGCACAGCAAAAGCCAGTCTGGAGTATCCAAAGAAAGCAGCCACATCAACATTGTGCCAGCACCAGTCCTCCATGGGCAGTGGCAGGCAAGAATTGAATCAGTGCCAGGGTCATGATGGTGCACAGTCTGACCTTGCTTATGTTTCATTATTTCTAGCCCAGGGGTTGGTTGCAGACATCTACTGAAGGAGCAGCAGAGGGGGTGGAGTCTGGTATATCATGAAGAAGTAGCAACAACCTGAAACCATCTCCAGGATTCATCAGCAGCAGCAGTTGACAAGATCTTGCGTGCGGAACTGGGCAATGCAGGACATTCTGCTGGGCCTTATTTACCTCCAGCAGTCAGTTGCTGAGGGAGTTAGTCTCTGAGCACCACTGCCTGGTTGGACAGCAGAAGGCTGGCTGTGCAGATCTGCAGCAGAGGTCAGATGGAGTCAGGATATGTGGGTGAAAGTAGACAGATCTTGTATAAGCCAAACAGTCTACTGGAGTCAGAGAGACAGTGTGGTGAAAGCAAAGCAATTGGACTGCAAGCAGTCAGCACAAGGTGTGGCCTGCTTTAACACTAGACATCACTGGGCTGCAGCAGCAATTATTAGTGTTTACCTCTAAATGTCCAGAAGAAACAGCAGATTTAAACCAGGATGGGACTGTGGAAGGAAGTTTTCATTATGATGATAGCCAAGCCTGGCATCAGAGTGATTCTTGATGTTGGTACTTATAATCGTATTGTGCAAGCATCAGTGTGTGGCCAAGATCTGAACTGTCAATACAGAGTGGGGCTGTTGTGCCCACATTGGTAGAACAGTGGCTTATATGATTGTGGCTAAAATGAAAGGCATGCCTAGACTCTGGTGTGCTCAGATTGTATTATATTTGTACCTGATTTGATAAGGTATGGTGTGGCTGTGTGGTACAATTGTATTCTAGTGATAAGCTTTAATGAGTCTGTTGTCAGTCCATGTATCTTCATAGTCAGTTTGTTGTGTCAGTGTAGTTTATGTTGTTCATATGTGTTGTCTGTCTGGTATGTGATTAAGGTGATGGTTGTAGTTGGCTGTTGTTATACCGTCTGGTGAGGCAGCTTTGTTGTTGCAGAGTTATTTCAGCTTCCTCTTTGTAAAGTTAGTTTCATTTGGATGGGCGGCCGAAGTGGCCGAGCGGTTAAAGGCGCTACAGTCTGGAACCGCACGACCGCTACGGTCGCAGGTTCGAATCCTGCCTCGGGCATGGATGTGTGTGATGTCCTTAGGTTAGTTGGGTTTAAGTAGTTCTAAGTTCTAGGGGACTTATGACCACAGCAGTTGAGTCCCATAGTGCTCAGAGCCAGCCATTTGGATGAAGCTATAATTCTAATGAATGATACATATCCATATACATATATCTTTGGCTAAGTTTTATGTTTTTTGGCACCTGTTTGAAGTTTTAATTATTTTGTTTCTGTGATATGAGTAAATATCTTTTATCATATTTATATTGTTATGTCAGAAGTTCACTAATGTGGAAGATTGAGCACAAGTACTTGGCTTGTTTGTTTCTGCAAGTGCTGTGGTGTTGTGAGTTTTGTTATTAAATCAAGTTTCTTAGTTAACAGCAGATACTTACAATACCCCAATCCAAACTCCACTCCCACCAAAACCCTGCACCTCACTTTGCTTTCCTGATTGCCTCATCTTTCCTATCACAAGTCCATAGAAGAATCACTTTCATTTTAGAACAACCTTTTCCCAGTGACCCATAAAAAAGAAACTTCTAACAGCACAACAGTGAAACTCAGTATCTACTATTAGTTGTTGTTGTTATTTGGATTGAATTTTCCATGTTTGAAAAAAGTATGGAGGATTTTGTCCATCTTCACACAAAGAGAATGTCACCCATGTTTGCTAGAGATGTAAAGATTATGATTAGATCATGCCTGAAATGAATACATTAAACATGTGACTGAATATCAGTATTTGGAACTTTTAAGTCACCACATTTTATGTTTGTTATGTAATGTCTACTGTGTGAAGATAGAACCACATAGTTTCATGCCAAAATATTTTGTGATAATTTCTTTAGTGACACACATTTTCTTATTATTTTCAGAATAGTACCAGCAGAGTCAGATGATGTATATCCCAAACAGGGTCAAAAAAGATTAGCACTTATTTTCAATCATGAAGAGTTCCTGCAACCATCCAACAGAGAAAGAAGTGGTACACAAGTTGATAGGCAAAGTCTTCAGGAATGCTTCAAGAAATACAACTTTGTTATAGAACCTTTGAAAGATAACATGAAAAAAGCTGAAATTCAAGAAAAATTAAAAGAGGGTAAGTGTATTAGATTAATTATACTTAAAGAATAGCATTTAAATTTAATGTTCTCTGCAGGAAACTGATCACAATGAGTAGCAGTTTCAGTCAGTCATCTTCAGAACACACATAAAAATTTAAAAAATTAAAATTACTCTATAACCTCAATGCAACACATGCAATACAACTAGAGAAAACCAAATGTTTCTGAACTAGACCAAATCTGTTAACCTATATTGCAACCATAAGACATCATTAACATTAGTATTAATTTTGCTGCATCATCTAAAATAGCATAGATGGTTTCAGACACATAGCTGAAGGACCTTGGTAAACTGCAGTGACTTGAACTGGCATCCACAATCAACTGTAATGGTTTGAGGAATTCCAATCCTCAAAAACTGCTAACCATACACCAGTTGGGTGGTGAACATTGAATATATGTATGGGTAATTTGTCAACAAGAAATAATTCCCATAGAAAAACTGTGGATATGATGATTATTCAGTGTGTTCTTTTTATCATACACACACTAAGTTGTAACAAAACAAAGAAATACAAAGAATATCTAACAAAACTCATATCAATAATAAAGACTCTCTGCTACTTGTTCAGGAACAGATGTCACCACACCAGCCCCCACCCTCCCTCTTAATGTGAGTAACTCGTCAGAATAATCATTTTGATCTCTGGAGTCTCCAGGGAGGCTGCACTGTCACAAAGTGTCGTTGGCTCAGGACAGGTTGGTGGAAAAACTGACAGGCCAGTGCTGCAGAGGCTGCTCCTTGTAGAGGTAAGCAGGCTTTAGTCACTCTGTGGAGGCTTTTGTGCCTGCTGTTTTGGCCTATTTTGAAAGTGTTCCATGTTTTGAATTCATACTGTAGGGACCTGTATATGATGAGTGTAATGGTGGGCACATAGTATCATCTCCGAGCTAGGCATGTGATGCTGTAAGCAGATCTTTATGGATGAAAACCTTTCTCTCTCCATGCCTCACAGGTGGAGCTGCATGTAAACTTCTCATCCAGAGGTGAACTGCAGTCAAACTCTGTCACTGTTTCTGGAGTGGTCAGCTGGAGTGGTGCTGGTAAAATGAATTCAACTGGCACACACAACTGCTCATCATATACCAATAGGGTGTTGAACATTTCAGATCCTCATTTACTGATGTGCAGAGGCCTAACAATATCAGTGGCAAAGCATGCATCCACACTGATGTGTATCACATCAGTGCTGCATTTAGCATGTGATGTAGCTTCCCCACCATTCCATTATAGAAGGGTGGTAGCTATTGTTGCAAAGATGGTTGCAGCCATGTAGCTGAAGTACCTCATTAAACTGCAGTGACTCAAACTGGTATCCACAATCAGTTGTAATGGTTTGAGGAATTCCAAATCTCAAAAACCATGTAAGCAACAACACCTTTGTGGGTGTCTCTGTGGAGAGCTTTGGGTCACCTTTAGAATGATCCAGTACAGTAATCAGGTAGTGATGACCAGTAGAGTAAAGTAATGGCACTGCTTTGTCCACATAAGAGGGGGTGCCCTCCCCCCCCCCCCCCTCCCCAAAAAAAAATAACTATAGATTTTTTGAAAAGCTATAGATTTTCAAATTGTTTACAAAAAATCCTTGTTCCCTCCAAAACACTCTCCATTACAACTGATACATTTGTCCCACTGGTGCTTCCACATTTCAAAATGTTTTTTTAGTGATCTTTAGAAATGGTTGACAGCTTCTCCCTCAGTTTTTTCCTTGTTCTCTTCATTGTTGTCAAATCACATCCTTTCATGTCCCTTTTCGTGTGTGGAAATAGGAAAAAGTTGCATAGACCCATGTCAGGTGAGTAACGTGCGTGGGGCAGCAGAACCATGCCATTTTTAGCCAAAAACTGTCTAAGAGATGGCTGTGTGTGCTGGTGCATTGTCATGGTGGAAGAACCAGACTCCTTTCTGCCACAAATTTAGTCTTTTGTGACAAACACTGTTGTGCAATCATCTTAAAACTTCCAAATAAAAGGTCTGATTGATGGTCTGACCTGAGGGAACAAACTCTGAATCTTGCCATCATAAAACATGAAAGAAGAATGAAACGGTGCTAGCAAAAACAACCACAGCAGATGAACAGAACAGGCCAGGTTAACAGCACAGGTGCACCATACACACCTAGTGGCAGAAATGATTACTACACAAGCTCTCCTCATGCAATGCTATTCCAGTTTCTTTTGAGTACCCCCTCATATAAACATGAAAACCTTCCTTTTGGCAATGGAAAATCTGCAGCTGGTATGAAGGTATGTCAGCTGACTTTTCTGCATTACCAGTGGAGGCAGGAGCATGCTAAGCTCAGCAGTACCTCTGGATTCCTGGACACAGCAACTTGCTTGCAAATAATTTTAGTATTGCCTGGATGAGCCAAATTATGCAGTGCTCAGAAAACTATGTGCCAAGATTCTGAGGGGACTGTACTGGCATTGTTTGTCCCAGTATTTGTCACATCAGGTACTCATGGCACAATCTGAGAAAGAAATATGTTGCACCTGCAGGACCATGTGTTCACTTTGGAGTAAGTCATGTGGTACTGTGTCCTCTTGTTGCTTGGTTGCTCTATCAACACAGGGGTCTGCTTGGAGGCTGATGCTGTTTCGTGGCAAGCAGTCTGTGACAATGATGTTTCTACATGAATTTTGCCACAAATTGGTTGTAAACTAGGCTATATATTCTGCTTGTTTACAACACTGCTATGGTGAGCCATGAACCATTGCACATAGGAAAAAACAAGTTAGTGGTTTGTGGTCAGTAAAAATTACAAATTGTCTTCTTTTCACAAAGAATCAAAAATGTTTAATGGTCATGTAGATCACCAGCAATTCTTAATCAGTAGCAGTCCCTTTCTTCTGCTGTGGCATAAGGCTCTCCGAGTTGACAAACATTGCTCTCAAGATGCCTCTTACTATTACAGTACCTGCATTTTGATATAATTATTACAAAATTTTACTTTAATAATTTGATGTTGCAACACCTATTGTAATATTACCTACTAGTAACAAATTAGAAAAGGTAAAAATATTTCTGTCCAATTTAACAATATGTAGTTGTATTCATTTATATATGAGGCACCTGTGTACTTCACAAACAGAACTGATCAGTTACAACTGAACAAGCTGAATCACAACATAGGTCCCATGTGTTGTGTACCGATTTGCATTTTAATATACAAGTGTTTATTATACCATTCATTTGAAAACTGACCCTCTCTAGTTACCAAACCAATCCACTACACCAGGTCATGCCTGTTAGCATCTTAACCCTTTAACTGCTGTGGATGTGTTCATGCACACACCTTTGTACCTGTCCCTATGTGCTCTGAACATGATTACACATGCCACAAGTCCTTCTACCTGGTACTCTGAACATGTCTATGCATAGAAACATTCAGATTACCAGGCAGAAGGACTGGTGGCACATGTAAACACATTCAGAGCACACAGGGACAGTACAAAGGTGAGCACGTTAATACGTCTAGAGCAGTTAAAGGGTTAATATATCAGTAACTTTAATTATTTTTCTTGTACTTTGTTCATTGTAAGTTTTGGCCTCTTTTCACAGATATATCTGGATAATACATTTGTTGCAATGAATTTGATGCCTCATCTGTTATCATTTACTCAGTTTCCTCTTTATCAACTGTAGTGTTTTGTACAAAATTTTCTTGAATTCAAAGTCTTTGACATTGTGATGTATCAAGCAGGCTTTGCAGTAGAATGTTAATTGTAGTGTCATTCCTATTATTCATGTCGACACACTTTCTGCATTTGTCCTTGTGAATTAGTGTTATTCAAATTAGTTAATCTTTATTTGTGCTGAATGTGTTTAGCACTTATTAACTTAATACTCAGTTTCATTTTACATATTAGATTGCTATTGTTATAAATTCTGAAAAGATTGCATAATGTATTTGTTGTTTGGTACAACTTACTTAATGTCACTCTGGTAGTCAAATCCAATTACATACCCAACTGCCCTTTTAGTAGATATTTAGAATACACATTTCATTATCACTTGTATTCATTCCCCACAGGAGTGTTTCTTTTGACAGCACACTGACTCAGAATTAACTCCCACAGTTAGAAAAGAATTAAAAGCCTCTAACCTGTAAGCTTGAATGTTTTAGCAATAAATAAATACTATTTATTAGAAATAACATCCTTACATTCTGATGAGGAAGTCAAAAATATTTATAAGTTAATTCAATACTTATTGTAGTTCAGATGTTTATGTATTTGTGTGTGTTAACAGTTGCGGAGAGAGATCATTCTGATACTGACTGCCTTGCTGTGGCTGTGCTCACACATGGGAATGATAGAGGAGGTCTGGCCGCTTATGATGACTGGTACACTGAAGAAGAATTGATTGGATCTTTCACATCGAATAAATGCCTTTCACTTACAGGAAAGCCGAAATTATTTTTTATTCAGGTAATAGAGCTCTTATATTGGAAGACATATGATATATAATTCTGCAGGAAATAAAAGTGTTCAAAATAATGATGTTAAGATCACTATGACTTTGAAATGCCACTGAACTGAATTTGATTTTTGTTGGTCCCAGAAATCCCACTGTGTGTTGTTACACATAGATATGTCACAAGTCATAATTATCATTTACGTGAATATTACAACTAACTCATAACAATAAAAACAACTATTACCTTTGTAGAATCAATAAGTCATTTAAAAACTTACGGAATTTAACGAAACATTTAATTTGGTTATTTTAATTCATTATCATAAAAATTATAACAATAAAACATTTAACTTGGTTATGAAAAGGAAAGTTGCCACTTACCATATAGCGGAAATGCTGAGTTGCAGACAGGTGCAGCAAAAAGACTGTCACAAATAAAGCTTTTGGCCCATAGTCCTTTGTCAAAAATAGATCTCACACACACACACACACACACACACATGCACACACACACACACACACACACACACACATGCAACTCACCCACTCACATGACCACTGTCTGTTGAAGCCAGACTGAGAGCAGCAATGCACGATGGAAGATGCAAGCGGGTGGTGGGGTAAGGAGGAGGCTAAAGAGCGCATCATTTATGACGGCGGCCGAGTTTAGGTTCGTTCTGTGCATCTGATGTCACAAAACACAGTCAGCCAATTAACAGAGAACGACGTTGCCAGAGCTCGACTGCAGTGCAGAGCACGGACGAGTGTCTTCAGTTTTAGAAACGTTCACTCATAAATAAAGTAATTGAACAAAAGCAATGTCTTGATAGCAGACTTTCTTTTATAGAAAGTTTGGAAAAAGCATTCTTTATACCAATTGCTTCATATTCTATTAATTAATTAAACCAAACAAGCAATAAGCCTCCTAATTCAGGTGATAGCAAGGAAAGGTGTTTGTATCATTCTCACTAACCACTTTTGCGTACTAAAGAACAGTGGTAATTGTTATTTACTATTGTACTTCAACAAAACGTGAGTAATTCATAGTCATACCAACAGTGTTTGTCGGTATTTTGTGTGACATTTTAAAGTCCTCCAGGAGATGTGTTAAATGACGAGCTGCGTTAGCGTAATGGTTAAAGTGTATGACTGCTAAGCGAAAGGTTTTGAGTTAGCCGGCACGGTAACTCAGTGTGTTCGGTCAGAGGGTTAGCTGCCCTCTGTAATAAAAAACTGAGTTAATGGATCAACAACGAACGAAATTTCTAGTGGCAACTAAAGTCAACCATATGGAAAGTATACGCTATGGACTTTTACCTCTGCAAACTCTTCAAAATTTCGTGCAATGGTTCACTACATCTAATGCTGCACAATAACTGCGTTGAACATCGAAACAAAATTAAGTCATTTATGGGGGGAAGGTATCAGTCAAGAAGATGTGTAAAAATCAAATTTTTGGGCCAAATAGTTTTTATGAAATTGAATGATAAAGTGTCAAAGCAGTCAAAACACCATGTGTCTGCACAGGTGAGCAATGCAATGATGACAAAATCACGCACATCGCGCAATGCGGGGAGCACGTCTCTGTAGCAGCGAAAGGGTTAATGCGGCCATGGTGGCTTTACTTCATCAACTGCACATTCCCCCCTAAACGTAAGTTTGCGAACTATACTATGGCGCTGCTTCTCTTGGCGTGTACAACTGGCAATGCAGCAATCTCCCTCATCTTGGCGGGCTTGCGCGAACCGCCAACTATAGGGCAGGGATTTGGAGGGGGAGGAGGAGAGGGAGAGGGAGGAATAGCAGGGTAGTGGATGGCGATGGTAAAGTGCTGCTTCTGGGAGCTTTCAGGAATGAGGTGGAGAGAGGGTAGGGCAGCTAGGTGCAGTTGGCAGGTTAGACAGAGTGAGAGGGAGGGGGGGCTGGGGGGGAGGGGGGGGGTTAGTGGAAAAGGACAGAAGTAAAAAGACTGAGGGCTATGTAATGCTGGAATGAGAACTGGGAAGGGACTAGATTGGCAAGGGCAATGACTAATGAAAATTGAAGCCAGGAGGCAGGAGGGTTATGGGAACATAGGATATGTTGCAGGGAGAGTTCCCACCTGCACAATTCAGAAAAGCTGGTGTTTTTAGGAAGGATCCAGATAGTACAGGCTATGAAGCAGTCATTGAAATGAAGAATGTCATGTTGGGCAGCCTGCTCAGCAACTGGGCCACAGTTTTGTTGGTGGGCATTCATGTGGACAGATAGCTTGTTTGTTGTCATACCCCTGTAGAATGCAGGTTAACTTGAAGATCACATGGTTGGTGTCACTGGTAGCCCTGACTTTGATGGGATCAGTGATGCCTGTGACCTGACTGGAGTTGCTGGTGATGGGGGGGATGAACTGGACAGGTCTTGCATCTAGGTCTGTTACAAGGAGCCATCAGCCAAGGGGTTGAGAGCAGGGGTTGTGGGGAATGGATGAGGATATTGCATAGGTTCAATGGGCAGCAGAATGCCACTGTGAGAGGGGTGGGAAGGATAGTGGGTAGGACATTCCTCGTTTCAGGGCATGATGAGAGGTAGTCGAAACCCTGGTGGAGGATGTGATTCAGTTGCTCCAGTCCCAGGTGGTACTGAGTCAGAAGGGAAACGATCCTCTGTGACCAGACAGTGGGACTTTGGGAGATGATGGATGACTGGAGAGATAAGGTACTGGAGATTTGTTTTTCTACAAGGTTGGGAGGGTCTGTGCAGGCCTCAGTGAGACCCTTGGTATATTTTGAGAGGGACCGCTTGTCACTACAGATGCGGTGTCCATGGGTGGGTAGGTTGTATGGAACAGACTTCTTTGTGTGGAATGGGTGGCAACTGGTAGGTGGTAGGTTTTATGTGGACTGAGGTACTGATGTAGTCATCTTTGAAGTGGAGATCAACCTTGAGGAAGGTGGCTTCTTGGGTTGAGGAGGACCAGGTGAAGTGAATAGGAGAGAAGGTATTGAGGTTCTGGAGGAACGTAGTTAGGGTGGCCTCCCCCTCAATCTAGATCATGAAGATGTCATCAATTAATCTGAACCAGGTGAGGGGTATGGGATTCTGAGTATTTAGGAAGGATTGCTCTAGATGGCCCATGTATAGGTTGGCATAGGATGGTGTCATGTTGGTGCCCATAGCCATACCCTGGATTTGTTTGTTGGGCCATGTCCTACGTGAGTGACAGAAGCAAGTGACAGCGAGCAACTTCTGGATATGCAACACTCCAGCAACAAGCATCATCATCGGGCAAAAAGCTCAGGTGCCCTGCTTGCGAGCGACCAAGTCAAGCTACAAGATGGCTGCTTAGAGCCAACCAGCTGTTTCTATAAAATGGCATCCCTAAACTGTAGAATACTGTAGCTGGAGAGTAAGGCTACTGAGTTAGGTTTACTTAAGAAAATAAAGCAAAAAGGAATGCTGTACATGAAATTTACAAAGGGAGGAATCTCCATGGAGAATTTCATAAATATCATCAACTATGAAGATCACCAGATAAATTCTTCGAATACACGTGAATGAGCAGAGGAGCATTTGACTATCTCATTAATAAATTAAATATGAATATTTTTTTATATGATCAACAACTTTTAACAGCCAATAAATGTGGAGCAATGACTACTACATGACTGACTACGCTAAATACAAATATATGTTCATGGATTGATTCCGGTTAAAAGCTAGCCGTGATGCAGGAGTTGCATATACAGTTCATGATCACGTGTTATGGCCAGGTCCTGGGTTTAACTCTGGATCATTTTTGTATTTTTACTGACGCAGTTACAATTCTGTATACTAAGTTTTGTGTACACTGTTTACACTGCATTGCTAAGTATATTTTCAAGGTCTTGCCAAAGAACTTGATCTTCACACCTGTCCCAGTATATCACACACATTTAATTCCTAATGAATTACAATGAACCAAGAAATTTTACAGATATTTGATGTTGTGAACGTAATTCATCAGCAGTCAATGTTAAGGCCAAGTGTTTCAATTACTCTAAATAGTCTGTAAAAGTAAAGCTCACAAAATTTTTGAAAAGAAAGTCAAACGTTTTGTTTAATGATTTGTCGAAAGGTATGAAATAAAAAATATTAGGAAAACATTTGGTGCACTTCATTTTCTGTTCATGATTTAGAGCATCATTCAAAGGCATGTAGAATGTTTCTCTGATCTACTTATTTCTTTAACACAAATCATTTCATAAAATATTTGACTGATTTCTTTCATTTTTTAATTTCAAGTTTTATTCAAAAAGCATGATCTTAAACTGACTCTTCATTTGCCTTCCTAATGTACTTGATTCAAAGGAAGCCTTTTTGACATTTAAATACCACAACAATGTATCTTTTATGTGCAAAATAGCTAGGTCTGGAACAGATGAAATTTTTGACACTTAATTTAGAACAGCTTTTTGTGAAATATTTCAATTTTTCCTCAGCTTATTAATTAAGTTTTCATTAATTACCCTGATTAATTTCAAGCAGTTAAATATTTTCATGCCAAACTAGACCTCACGTTGGTCACTTTGATACCCCGTGTACCTGTTTCTCTCCCTTTGTTTGGCTATGAAAATTTGGACAAAACCTCATGGTGTAAGTTATAGGGAGTCTTGTTTTTGCTCTGCTCACACATTTATGAAAACATATTGAGTGTTAATCATATGATAAAATAGTCCTTCCTGCATGCTGTCATTTCCAAAATTCATCATTTTGCTATCTTGAACCTTTTATGAAATACGACGATTTTTACCACTTGCTTGCTGAAATACAGGAAGGGTTCAGACGCGCCATGAGCGACCCACCCACAGATATAACAACCAATATCTCAAGAATGAAAAGAGTTATCATTCCAGTCTCAACTTTAAATACAATTTAGATATAATGGTTACATTTCATACCCAACTATGTATGGCCTTAAATGAACTATACAAAAAGTCTACGCAGTGTGATTTTACCTCTTCAAATTCTTAAAAATTTTGTGCAGCCATGTACTCAATTTCATGCAGCACAGTAACTATGACAAATAATGAAAATAAATTCAGATCTTTATCGTTTAAAGAGATCAAGCTATAGGTTGCGGAAGAATCAAATTCTTTCACCAAATTGTTTTCTTAAAATCTGATGTTAAGTAATTCATAGCTACTGTCATAGCTTTGCCGAGAAGACACATGGCTGTTGCTCTCTGTTGCATGTGCTGCAGTGACGAGATTCAAACATGTTTGAATTCAAGCATTGCCAGTTGCAGCAGGAGGCAGTCAGTGACACAGACATCACTTACGTAGGACACATCCGTAACTACAAATACGGTCGTGTTTTGTCGCCTGAAGCTGCTGCGCGCTGTCACTCGCTTCTGTCGCTCACATAGGACATGGTCTAGGTAGTGCCTTCAAAGGAGAAGTATTTGTGGATGAGGATATTGTTGGTTGTGGCAGCTAGGAATAAGATTGTTGGTCGGGAATGTGTTGGGCATTGGGAAAGTAAATGTTCAATAGCAGTTAGGCCATGGGCATTAAGGATGTTAGTGTAAAGGGAGGTGGCATCAATACTGATGAGCAGTGCACCATGTGGTAAAGGAACAGGAACTGTGGAGAGTTGGTGGAGGAAATGGTTGGTATCATTTATATAGGAAGGTAGGTTGCAGGCAATAGGCTGAAGTTGTTGATCTACAAGAGCAGAGATTCTCTCAGTGCGGCCACAGTAATCGGCCACAATGGTGCATCCTGGGTGGTTGGGTTTATGGACTTTAGGAAGCATGTAGAACGTAGGAGTGCGGGGAGTGGTAGGGGTGAGGAGGGAGATGGACTCTGGGCAGCGGTTCTGGGATGGGCCTAAGAATTTGAGAAAAGATTTGAGATCTGGCTGCCACCCTTCCTTCCACAATGACTACCATCTGTTCCAATTCCATCAGTCCTTAACCATCACTAGGAACAAGAAACAAGAGTAGTAGTAGTAAACTGGTAGTTCCAGTCATTACTCATTACTGGAGCACTTAGAGTAGCACAGACCAATATACTTGGAACAGGCCAATCAAGGTGGTCCCACAGAGTCTCAATTGGGCTTAAATCAGAGGAGTGTGGTGACCAGCGGAGTATAGAAAACTTATTCCAGTGCTCTTCAAACTATGTATGTACACTGCGAGCTGTGTGACACATTGAATTGCTCTGCTGGTAGGTGCCATCATGCTGAAGAAAAACAAACTGCATGTGGAGGTAGATATGGTCCACAAGGGTAGATGCAAACTTGTGTTGATCCATTGTGCCTTCCAGAATGATGAGCTCATGAAGCGAATGCCACAAAAACATTCCTCAGACCATTGAGCACCCTCCCCCAGCTTACACCTCTCTGATGGTCCATCACTCATGAAACGTGATTCATCTGGAAAGGCCACAAGTCACCACTCAGTGGATGTCCAGTTGTCGTATAGGTGTGCAAATTCCAACCTTTGTTGCTGATGAACAGCTGTCAGTACTGGTGCATGAAACAGGTGCCTCCAGCAGAGGCCCATTCTCAGCAATGTTCACTGAATGGTCATTGAGGGGACTTTGTAGGTAATCCCTTGGTTTATCTGGTCAGTCAGTTGCTCAACAGCTGCAAGTATATTTGCCAGTCCCCATCAACACAGCTGTAATTCAGCCCTGTCATCTATGGCCCTTGGTGCACCATAGCTGCCTTGGCACCAGTTTTGGATAGCACCATTTTACCATTTAACTGTTGTAGCCATGGTAGCACTTGAACAGATTACAAAGTTAGCGATTTCAGAAATGATTCCACTCTTGGTCTGAAAGTAAATGATGCTCCATTTCAACATTACGACAACAGCTGCACTGTTTCCACTTCACCGTGAAATGCTTTATATACCCTCCATTGCTGGTGCTACCAAGTGGCATACGTGAGTGGTTATTGGAATTTGACATTGAACATAGGCAGTTGTGACATTAATGTGACTTGACCATGCATATTAATGACTTTCCAGGAAATATCATGGATGGAAACAAAATTGTGTTTGGTGAAAACAACAATATAATAATCATGGATAAGATATGAGAGCTAATGCTGTATGAAGCTGATTACATGCTAAAATATGTACACAAATACTCAAAGGAGAATAAAGCAACACTTAAAATAAAAAAGAGAAACAGTGTGACTTTCTACATGAACAAAAATAATAACAATATTAAATTAAATTTAAATAGTGACTCAGTAAGTTGCATTAAGTAACAGAAAATTTTTGGGAATAGCTATAGACAACCTACTGAAGGAGTGAAAACATACAATATAGATAGTAAAAAGCATTCCGCCTCATGCTATGCTCTAAGGATAATAGGATTAGTGTGTAGTAGTAACTGCCTTAAAGTAACTCACTGTGCATATGTTCAGTCAGTCATTAGATATGCTATGTTTCTGGGCTTAATATAAAGTAATAAATAATAGAAGCAGAGGAGCAGAAAAGAAAGAGAAGTGGCTTTTTTATAGTCACTACTTTTCTAGTACTATAAAAATAAAAGTAAAAGAATAATCTAGAAGTTACCTGCATAATTGACCAAGTGAACAGATTAGCACTTATCACTGAGACCAGCACAGAACCTTTGGTTATTAAAGTTCAAGTTCAGAATTTATTTGAGAACTGATGAAGGCTTATATAACCATTACATCTAGAACTTAATTGAAGTATTTTGTACATACAATTAAATACTGGTCGAATATCAATACGTTTGGATCAAAGGAGACTACTCACCAAAACGCAGAAGTGTTGAGTTGTCCACAGGTGCACACAAAAAGAAAGAAAACTTAAAAGCTTCCCCACACACACATGCAACTCTGTCCCTACATAGCACCAGCTGAATGCATAATGCCAGTGCTGAATTTTGGCTGGTGAACTAGGTTGGTGTGGAGTTTGTATCAGGTGGGGTGTATAGAATGAGAGAGAAGCAGGAGGTAGGGACAAGAATTGGTGTGAGTGGCTTGTGGCTCAGAGGGAGGCGGCTGGAGGGAGCGGTGGCTGGTGCGTGGTTGTCAGAGCCATCGGGGAGCTGTGCTGACTGAAGGTGATGTGGGGACATGAATTGGGAGAGGGTGACAGGACAGGAAAAGGGAAAATTGTTGGGTGGAGAGTGTGGTGACAGTGGATCATCAGGAATTGAGACAAGAATGATTATGGAAGCAAAGAATGTGTTGCAAGGATAACACCCAACTGTATTGTTTAGAGAAGCTAGTAATGGTGGGAAGGAACCAGATGGCCCTGGTTGTGCCAGCAGGTGGTCAACTTTGTTCTTGACAAAAGTTTGGCAGTGACCACTCATCCTGGTTGGTGGCACACTGACATAAAAAGCTGCGCAGTGTTTGCAGCTGAGTTTATCTTTTACGTGGATGCTTTCACACATGGCCCAGCCTCTGATGGGGTAGGATAAGTCTGTGAGAGGACTGGAGTAGGAAGCACTGGCTGGGTGGATTGGACAGATCTTGCACATTGGTCTTCTGCAGGCATATGATTCCTGTGGCAAGGGCTTGGGAGTGGGAGTGCCATAGGAATGGACTACCATGTTGTGTAGGTTGGGTGAGTGATAGAATACTGCTCTAGAAAGAGTGGAAAGGATAGTGGGTAGAACATCCTGCATTACATGGCGTGATGAGAGATAATCAAAGGCTTGATGAAGAATATGATTCAGTTGTTCTAGTTCTGGGAGATACTGAGTGATGATGGGGCACTCCCTGTAGCTGGTTCTTGGGGTGGTGGGATGATTGCGGGTGTGTGAGGATATGGCATGGGAAATCTTTTTACAGGCTAGGTTTGGTGGATAGTGCCTGTCTGTAAAGGCCTTCATGAGACCTTCAGTATACTGGGCAAGGAAGTTCTTATCTCTGCGGATACATTTTCCACAGGTGGCAAGCTGTATGGGAGGGATTTTTTGGTGTGGAAGGAATGGCAGCTGTCAAAATTCAGGTACTGTTGCTGGTTAGTGGGTTTTATGTGGACAGAGGTGTGGATGGAGCTGTCAGAGAGGTGGAGATCAGTGTCTAGGAAGATGGCACATTGTCTTGAGGATGACCACATGAAGTAAATGGAAGAAAAGGTGTTGAGGTTATGAAAGAATGAGGATAGGGAGGTTTCCTCTAGGTGGCCTGTAAACAGTTTGGCATAGGAGGGTGCCATCTGGGTGCCCATTGCTGTGCCATGGATTTGTTCATATACATTCCCTTCAAATAAAAAGTAGTTGTGTGTCAGGACATAGTTAGTAAGGTGTGTAAAGAGTGAGGTATGGGGTTTGGAGACTGAAGGACATTGGGAGATGTAGTATTCAATAAGGCAAGGCCATGGGCATGAGGGATGTTGGTGTATTGGGAGGTGGCATCTGCTATGGTGCCCAAGGGCACCAGCCACAACACGCACAACAGCTGTAACGTGCAAGTCATGGAAAGGAATGCTCATGCAGTCTGTAGCAGCCATGTGGGATTTTCAAGTATACCCCCAGATTGCTAGGAGGTGCATGAGGAGCTGTGGACCACCACGTACCTTGCCAGGTAACAGCAAGAGATCACTAACAATATTAGAAGACCACATCTACATCCAGTCATGAGTTACTAGGTGGTAACATGCCTCTTCCTGGAGAATAGCTATTTAAGGAATCCTAGGGACCACTACAGACAGTTACTGTCAATGAGACGTAGATGATTCATTCGCCAGCTGTTTGCAGTCCTTCAATTAAGCTCTAGTTGATGTGTCATTGGTGAAAACGGTGTAACACCAAAAAGCAGGCTTCTGCATTGGAAAACAGCTCTTTGAATGTTGGTCATTTCAGTTCTTAGTTCTGGCTCCAGGGAGTTATTAGTTGGAGCCAAATCCACAGAACTGTATTTGGTTGGAACCACACAAGAGGCAGAGTTAATTTGTAATTATAAATTGTGATGAACAGAGTTTTTTTATTATTTGATTAAGGGCAATAAAGTAGCCATTGCACTCTTTCTGGGACTCTCTTTCAATTCAGGATAATGGACAGATTTTGTAACATCGACACCAAAAAATTCCACACATACAGTCTGGCCACCCTTGGACAATATATTGTCAGTGATGAGAACTTCCTTGCCCAGTACGCTGAATGTCTCATGAAGGGTTTCACAGACAGGCATTACCCCCTAAACCTAGTCTGTTTCTGTGCCATATCCTGCGCACCTGTCATCCTCCCACCACTCCCCAGAATCAGCTATAAAGGAGAGCTCCCTCTTTGCTCAATATTACCGTGGTGTGGAACAAATAAACCATATCTTCATCAGGACTTTGGTTTTCTCTCATCATACCCACCCAACATACACAACATTGTAATCCATTCTTATGCCACTCCCACTCCCAAACCTTGGCACAGGGATCATATCCCTGTGAAAAACCAAGGTTCAAGACCTGTCATATCCACCCATCCAGCACTTCCTCTCATAGGCTTATCCTACTCCACGAGAGACTGGGCCATAAGTGAAAGCAGCCATGTCAAATATAAACTCAGCTGCAAACACTGCACAGCTTTTTATGTCAGTATGACTACCAACCAGCTGTCCACCAGGATGAATGCTCACTGACAAGCTGTTGTCAAGAACAAAGTTGACCTCCCAGTGGCACAACTTGCAGCTGAGTATAACATGCTCATTTCCAATGGCTGCTTCACATCCTGGGCTATCCTCCATCACCAGCTTCTCTGAACTATGTAGATGGAAATTATCCTCACAACACAACCTTTGCTTCCAGATTTTCCTGGACTCATATCCCTGCACCACCTTCATAATGCACTGCTCCCCACTGGCTCTGACAACGCACATCACATGCCTAGCCTGTGTATCTGCCACCACTTCCACCTCCAGTCCTAGCTGGGAAACTGGCTGCCTCCCTCTGAGACACTAGACACCAACCTCTGACCCCTCTCCCCGCCTCCCATCTCTATCTTCCCTTAACCACCCCGCCCAACACAACCCTCACTCCAAACTAGTCCACCTGGCAAAACACACACACCCAACCAGTCCCATGTAGGGGCACAGATGTGTGTATGTGTGCACATGTGGGTGCGTACACACATGTGCATGTGCATGTGCATGTATGTGTGTGAGCACATGTAATTGCGTATGGGGGGGGGGGGGGGGCGGTGCATGTGTGGGTGGGTGTGAGGGTGGTTAGGTGGATGGGTGGGTTGGTGGATGGGGGACTGGGTTGGCAGGTGGGTGGGTGTGGGTGTTTCCTGTGTATATCTATACTCTAGCTCAAAAAAAGATTTCACCGAAAGTTAGCCTATTTTCTTTCTTTTTTGTGTATGCCCATTGACAACTCAACAATTGAAGGATTTTGTGTTATTGTAATTCTGTTTTTATGTTTACTGATATTTAATTTATTTTCATTAATTTTTCATCTCCATTTATGTACTTTTTGATAAGTATACTAGTACTGTTGCAAAAAAGCTGAAAAAGAATATTAATCTGTAAATATACTACCCCATCATGTTATGTAAGATGTATGGAATATTCTGCTGCCATCAGTTTTTCCTAGAAGGTACTCACTACATGCAGTGTCAGGCCTAGAAATGGATTATTTATTATAATTATCTTACCTCTCATGACACTAAAGGAGATATACACTCCTGGAAATTGAAATAAGAACACCGTGAATTCATTGTCCCAGGAAGGGGAAACTTTATTGACACATTCCTGGGGTCAGATACATCACATGATCACACTGACAGAACCACAGGCACATAGACACAGGCAACAGAGCATGCACAATGTCGGCACTAGTACAGTGTATATCCACCTTTCGCAGCAATGCAGGCTGCTATTCTCCCATGGAGACGATCGTAGAGATGCTGGATGTAGTCCTGTGGAACGGCTTCCCATGCCATTTCCACCTGGCGCCTCAGTTGGACCAGCGTTCGTGCTGGACGTGCAGACCGCGTGAGACGACACTTCATCCAGTCCCAAACATGCTCAATGGGGGACAGATCCAGAGATCTTGCTGGCCAGGGTAGTTGACTTACACCTTCTAGAGCACATTGGGTGGCACGGGATACATGCGGAGGTGCATTGTCCTGTTGGAACAGCAAGTTCCCTTGCCGGTCTAGGAATAGTAGAACGATGGGTTCGATGACGGTTTGGATGTACCGTGCACTATTCAGTGTCCCCTCGGTGTACGGCCAGTGTAGGAGATCGCTCCCCACACCATGATGCCGGGTGTTGGCCCTGTGTGCCTCGGTCGTATGCAGTCCTGATTGTGGCGCTCACCTGCATGGCGCCAAACACGCATACGACCATCATTGGCACCAAGGCAGAAGCGACTCTCATCGCTGAAGACGACAAGTCTCCATTCGTCCCTCCATTCACGCCTGTCGCGACACCACTGGAGGCGGGCTGCACGATGTTGGGGCGTGAGCGGAAGACGGCCTAACGGTGTGCGGGACCGTAGCCCAGCTTCATGGAGATGGTTGCGAATGGTCCTCGCCGATATCCCAGGAGCAACAGTGTCCCTAATTTGCTGGGAAGTGGCGGTGCGGTCCCCTACGGCACTGCGTAGGATCCTATGGTCTTGGCGTGCATCCGTGCGCCGCTGCGGTCCGGTCCCAGGTCGACGGGCACGTGCACCTTCCGCCGACCACTGGCGACAACATCGATGTACTGTGGAGACCTCACGCCCCACGTTTAGAGCAATTCGGCGGTACGTCCACCCGGCCTCCCGCATGCCCACTATACGCCCTCGCTCAAAGTCCGTCAACTGCACATACGGTTCACGTCCACGCTGTCGCGGCATGCTACCAGTGTTAAAGACTGCGATGGAGCTCCATATGCCACGGAAAACTGGCTGACACTGACGGTGGCGGTGCACAAATGCTGCGCAGCTAGCGCCATTCGACGGCCAACACCGTGGTTCCTGGTGTGTCCGCTGTGCCGTGCGTGTGATCATTGCTTGTACAGCCCTCTCGCAGTGTCCAGAGCAAGTATGGTGGGTCTGACACACCGGTGTCAATGTGTTCTTTTTTCCATTTCCAGGAGTGTATATCATTCAAATGTTTGTATCACACGCACTTCAGGGAAACAGAATGAGTCAAAGTAAACATTAAGAGATACAATTTGTAGAAACTTAATCTATAATCTATATTAACAATAAATTATACAGCTTAATACAATTTGTACTTACTTCAGCTAAAGGTAACTTATTACATTAGCAGGAAAGCTATTACTTTAAAGAAAACTGAAGCATCTTCAGTTAAATATTGGTTGCTTAATACTCACTTCAGTACATTAGTATTTCTCAAAGAAATTTGATACCTATAAATGTAACAACAGAGACCTTTCTCCAAATCACTTCTACTTACAGCTTTACAATTCCTTGAATCTAGTGACAAGATAATTTACAGTAAGAAAGAATGAGTTATGTTTTTAATTTAATTTTGAGCTGGTTGGGAATTTTAATTTTTTGCTTTATGTTAAATCAGAAAATGCTGAATACCTTAGTATCAGAGAACATAAAGCCACTCTGGACGCTAGATAAGGAGGTGAAGTCAATAAGAAACTTATTTTTGTTGTTTTGTGTTGTTATTCTGCATATCATGGATCAACAGAAAAAGATTTTTGTTATCAGCAACAAATACCATTAAGCAGTAAATGCACTGGGAATTGAATATCCTTAGGCACACCTGTACAAGATATATGGTTATCTATTAGGAGTGTACAATAAGTAATGCAGCAATCTTTTCTCAGGCAGTTTCAGTTGAAAATATGCAGAATTTGTTATGGGATATCGTGGAATATTCCTGCTTCAGCTCCTATGGTGTCATGAAGTTCCAGTAGGATGTGGCACTGTGCATAGCCTTCAAAATAGCATCTGTAACAGAGGTGCATTTCAAGCAGAGAGTTATCATTGAGTTTCTTTTGTCTGAAAACCAGAGCACCACAGATATTCATAGGTGCTTGCAGAATGTCTATAGAGACCTGGCAGTGAACAAAATCATGGTAAGTTGTTGAGTGAATCCTGTAATCATTGCAACAAGACTGTGCAAACCTGTCTGATCTTCCATTTGCCAGCTGGCCACACAATGCTATGCTGCCCTCAGGAAACTGAAAAAAAGGCTTCAGCTTGTTTGTTACCACAAAAATACAAATGAACTTCTCCTTTTCCATGACAACACAAAGCCTCACAAATGTCTGTGCACCCAAGAGCAGCTCAAAAAATTTCATTGGCTGTTCTGACATCCTCCCTACAGCCTAGATGTCGCACAGTTCTGCTTCCATCTGTTTGGCCCAATGAACGATACACTCTGTGGGGAACAATGCGTGGATGATGGGGAGGTTATTGATGCAGCAAGACATTGGCTTTGACCTCAACCAGCAAGTGCTATCATGTGGGCATACAGGCCCTCCCAGCAAGGTGACATAAGACCATCACACTGAATGGAGAGTATGCTGAAAATAGGGTTCTGTAGCCAAAAGAGTGGCAATAATATGGTGTATTGTAATCCTGAATAAAACCAATCTACTTTCAGAAAAATTGTGTTGCATTACTTTCTGAATGCACTTCATATTTCTCACAATATTCTTAGTGCTCGCTTCAGATGAATCAATTATTCTTATCCTTTAGATGATTTCCCCACAAGATAGTTCTACAAAACAAAAAGGGGGTGATAATATGTTAAATAAACCAACTCTTTTGTCTTTAAGGAAACACAGTGAGAGAGCGAAACATCCTGAACGGAGGTCCTTCATCATAATAAGGTTTAAAGAATACAATGCAGTTTAGTGAGAGTGACTATCAAAAGCTTTTGTTACAGTAGAAATACTTAAAGTATGTGGCATTTGTGGACATGCAGCATAATGGATTAAATATTATGTGAACATCAGAAATTACAATATGGGGAAACTCCATCAGCAGTAACACAAAAAAAGATCTTTTGTAGTGCAGAAAAGGACTATTTGATCCATTCCCACTAAAGAATAAACTCGGTATTGCATAACTGCTCTTCAGATGATTCTAGAAAGTGGTTATATGTGACTGATTTTGTTCTTTATTAGTAATGGTCCAAATGTTGACATCCCCATTTATGTATCTATAAACTTCTCAAAAGTAGTTTTGCATCATCATATCTCTCTTTTTTTCCTTAGTAATCTTTTGATCTTAGAATGCTGTTACATACAACTACCCGTGTGATGGCTATAAAAGTAAACCTGCATTCTCTATGTGCTTCAGCAGAGAGTGCAGCATCCCCATACATAAAGGTGACAATGTGGCTTGTGTACACTGTCTGTCTACATGCACTGCAGGGCCAGTGCTTGCTTAGACCATTTGCCCATTGTCCTTTTATACAAAGATGTACTTTCTGCAGAAAATGTTACTCATAGACTAAGATTTCCTGCAGAAAGCTCTCTGACCTAAGGTGATCAAGTAATAAAATGTCTGACAAAGAGTCTAAAAGATATTATGAGCAAGAAGAGCATCCAAAACGTCTATTTAATGCATGACAAATTTTATAGTGTAAATAATTACACAACTACATAAAGTTTCTGCTTGGTGGTACTGTGGATACTTACATGAAAGAGTGGTTGTGAATAAGCACATAACAACAGTATCTTATGGTATTAACACCTTACTATGTAAGAACAGAGAAACATTTGTTATAATGCTCCTTATCATATTTTTTCATTATTAATTTTAAATTATGAAGCATTAGCTATATTCTAAGATTTCTTGGTAAGATGTTGCCTTGTTTTACTTTGCAAGTACACACTGTGCATAATTTAGTCAGATGGGAAAAAATTAAAATCAGTCAATGTGGTACTACTCAACAGTCACTACATACAGTGTTATATGCACACCAGATGTTTTGGTGTCATTACTGCAGTGGCACATCAGTAACTATACTTGTGATCGGTCAACAGCACACACTCTGCAGGCTCCACACCGTGAAAAATTGAGCAGATGCACTGATTTCCATTGCAGTTTCCCCAAAAATATTTATAAGCCTTTCTTGGATGTGAGTTTGTGTTTCACTTTTAGCATTTAGCAATTCTGTCTCGGCCCTTCGTATGATACATATGTCAGCGCTGGTAATTTTCTCAAACATTACTCTGCTGCCACCCACCACAAATTTGTTTGTTATTACAGTACTGTACAAGGTAAAAATTACTTATACATATAAAACTCTGAAAGAAATAATCATTTGCCAAACTTATTTGTATAGGGTGTTATCAAGTCTTTGTATCAAACATCTAGGGATGATATATTACATCATGGGGAACAACTTTCTTTAGATTCAAAATTTTGCTGATGCTTCCTGGTGACACTAGGCATCTTTGGCATTAACTATGCCCCGGACAGGCAGCACAGCATAGGGACCCTGCTTCATGTGCATGGCTTGTGAGTTGCCCATAATCCAGTTGTCTGGTCCACATGAAAGATGTCTTTCTCCATTTAGAGACTTTCATTCCTTAGGTCTTCTTGTTGAAAATCACTCTATCAGTTTACAAGGTAGGTAATATGCAGCTCACCTGGTTAGTAGACACCACTATTTTGGTGAAATCTCAAAACCCAGGGCTGGCAAATACTAAAGGAGACTTAGCATTGCTCAAAAGCATCAACAAACATTTTGACACTAATGAAAGTTGTACCCAATGATGTGATCTGTCACCCTTAGATGTTTGATGCAAAGACAGTATAATGAATATGATGTTTCTCTCTCCCCCCCGAATCATATGCCTTGCTATTGTGAGTTGGTTCATGTTCCTCAACAATGCAGATAGCCATGCTATGCCAGAGTGGTAGGTGTATACAGGTCAGACTAACATATGGTTTGTGCAGAGAGGTTGCAGCTTAGTCAGTAGTTACAGGGATAAAAGTCTTTGACAATATAATGCAATAGGATAGATAAAAAAAATCTACTCACCAAGTGGTGCTAGGAGAATGCACATATAAAAAAAGGTTTCAGGTATGCAAGCTTGCAGAGCCAGTGGCTCCTTCTTTCAGCAGAAGGGTTGAAGAGGACGGAAGAGGGGTGAAGGAAAAGAACTGGAGAGGTTTAGGAAAAGGGGTTACTGTTGTTATGGTCTTCAGTCTGAAGACAGGTTTGTTGCAGCTTTCCATGGTATTTTTTCCTGGGCAAGCTTCTTGATCTTGGAATTACTACTGCAACTTATATCTCTCTGAATCTGCTTACTGTATTCATCTTTTGGCCTCCCTCTGTGGTCTCAGGAAAAGGAGTGGAGTTCAAAAATTGATTTTTGATGCATCCAGTTACATTATTTTGTCAAGAATCAATTATTTAGGGGTAATAGTCTGGATTACAGATTGATCTGGCTTTGCAATATTAGCCCCAGTAGTGCCTTGCTTGTGGGTGCTGAGGACAGGTAAAAGCAAGGGGAAACTACAGCTATTAAAACATCCTGATCTGATTAAGTAAGTAAAATAGTCCTCCATTGTGATCTCCAGGTGGGGAGCACTCAGGAGATGTTGTCATCAGAAAAAATTAATCTATTATTCTATGGGTCAGTGAATGTTAGACACCTTAAACTTATTGATAGTTTAAAGAATTTGAAAGGAGAAATGGATTGGTTGAAGGGATGTAGTGAGAATTAGTGAAATGTGGTGCTAGGAAGAACAGAATTTCAGGTCAAGTAAGTAGCCTACAGAGGTATCAACATGAAATCAAATAATGATAATGGAATACCGTAGTTACCAGGGATAAAATACAAGGAGTGAAACGCTATCTATGACCTGCGTATAAAGCAGACTGAATTACAAGAGTTGATGGATATGAAAGGGAGGCAGCTATTGTGGAAAGAGTGAGATAGGGCTGTAGCCTGTGCTGCACATTATTCAATCTGTACAATGTCCAACCAGTAAAGGAAACCAAAGAGATACTTGGAAAGGAATTAAAATTCAGCGAGAATAAAAAACTTTAAGATTTACCAATGAAATTGTAATTCAGTCAGAGATGTCAGGATCAGATGATTAGTTGAATGGTATGGGTGGTGTCTTCAGAAGAGGTTGTCAGATGAACATTAACATAAGTAAAACAAGGCTAACAGAGTGTAGCTTAATTAAATCAGGTAAATGGAAATGCCGTGTGACAAGGGCCTCCAGTCAGGTAGACCATTCGCCTGGTGCAAGTCTGTCGAGTTGACACAACTTTGGCAACTTGTGCGTTGATGGGGATGAAATGATGATGATAAGGACAACACAACACCCAGTCCCTGAGCAGAGAAAATCTCCGACCCAGCCAGGAATCAAACCTGGGCCGTTAGGTATGACATTCCATCGTGCTGACCAATCACCAACCAGAGGTGGACAAAATGAGAAAAACTGCTTATAAATATCATTTCTCAGACTTACACTTGCATAAAAATGTCCTGTCTGTTCATAACTAATTTATTATTCTTTGCATAAAAATGTCCTGTCTGTTCATAACTAATTTATTATTCTTTGCTTTATTTCTCAAGGCATGTAGAGGAGATAAAACATCTGTTGCTGCTGGAACAATTAACATTCAAGCAGATTCCTCTGAATCAAATGTGTTTTCAGTTCCTGAGGAAGCAGATATTTTAGTGTTCTACAGCACATACGAAGGTTTGTAAAATTTTAATTCTGCTAGAGATGTTAAATTATTCTAGTACATGAAATCATAATGACAACATAGAATTAATCAATTTTCAAAAATGTAATGTAAGTGGATAGATAAAAAATCTGCTTACCAAGCAATGGTGGGAGAACACGCTTATAAAAATATTGAAGTTTGCAACCTTTTTGACCCAATGGCTACTTCTTTTGACTGAAGGGGAAGGAAGAGGGGTTCAGGAAAAGGACTGGTGAGGCTTAGGAAAAGGGGTAGAATTTGGAAATGTCACCCAGAACCCCAGATTGGGGGAGTCTTTGCTTTCATCCCATCTGGTAAGTCTCCCCTGTTCTGGGATTCTGAGTGACCTTTCTGAACTCTTCCCCTTTTCCTAAATCTCATCAGTCCTTTTCCATCACCCCTCTTCCCCCTTCTTCCAGAGGAAGGAGCCACTAGGCATGAAAGCTTGAAAACTTTAATACTGTGTCTTTTCCAGCTACTGCCTGGTGAGTAGATTTTTTTTATCTATTCTATTACACCATAATGCAGCTGCACAGCATATTGTCAAAAATTTGATTATTCTTGTTGTTCTATTAGGTTATAACTACATAAAAGAGTTTATTGTAATATGACTCACAATATGAGATTGGATCTCGTTTTGCTTAAATCATATTAAATTACAGGGTATATCTGCAGGGACTAAATAGGAAGGAGTTTATAAGGACTAATAGGAAGTATCAGAGAAATGAAGATGTGGAAAGTTTCTAAATATTTTAAAGAAGAATGAAAGATTAAAGTCTAAAACGCCATTGATAAAGTGGTCATTCAAGATAAAGGGAACTAACTCAACTGTAACCAATCATGGTCATAAAAGAAGTCATCCTGATATTAGTTCACATTAAGTTCTTTAGGATAATCACAGTTAACTTAAATCAGTATGGCTGGATGAAATATAACCATTTCTCATCCAATGAATATGGACTAAAAATTTGAATACGTAGAGTAAGTTCCTCAAAATCCCACATTAAGTGAATGAGATACAAAATAAAAAGAATGATAGGACACAACATACACAACTTAGGCGAATCCCATGTTAAGTGAATGAGATACAAAATTAAAAGAATGCTAGGACACAACATACACAACTTAGGCGAATCCCATGTTAAGTGAATGAGATACAAAATGAAAAGAATGATAGGACACAACATACACAACTTAGGCGATTATTCACCATAAAAATTCAGTGTTACAAAGTCATGGATCACCTACTCTCAGAGACAGAATTGGAGCGGTAGATGTTAGTGAAGGTCATTGTGTAAATTTACCAAACTGAGCACATAATAAATCTCATAGGTTTTCATGTACACCAGTCTCCGTCTGATGGTTATTATATTCTGTAAAGAGTTAATAATAATTTATCACAACACTGTCGATGTTAATTTTTATTTCATTTACATTTATATCTTTAAACACATAAAGATCAGCAACTCACATAGGCCCTTAGTAACCTACTGAATTTTACCAAGTACAATGCAGATAATTAACATATTCATTCACTCATTGATTGCTAGAGCACCAACGACCATTCCGCAGTGGTAACACTGGTTCCCATCCGATCACTAACATTAAATACTGTCGGGCTGGGCGGGCTGGGCTAGCACTAGGATGGGTGACCATCTGGTTTGCCAAGTGCTATTGGCAAGCGGGGTGCTCTCAGCCCTTGTGAGGCAAACTGAGGAGCTACTTGATTGAGAAGTAATGGCTCCAGTCTCATAAACTGACATACAGCTGGGTGAGCTGTGTGCCGACCGCGTGCCCCGCCATATCCGCATCCAGTGACGCATGTGAGCTGAGGATGACATGGCAGCTGGTCAGTACTGTTGGGCCTTCATGGCCTGTTTGTGCAGAGTTTAGTTTTATTGAATGCTAGATGATGACTCATTAACTGAATGAACAAACTGAATAACACAATGACTAATATTATGTTATGGAAAACAATATTTATGATAAAAATTAAACAAATAATAAAAATTAAACAAATATTCATTATTTCCATGTACTGATTACATACTTATGTAATGATCATTAATTACAGAAATACAATTTGTAGTCTCTGTGTTTAACAGTACAGTGACCTTTACCCCAGAAGTTGTCTTGAAAACTCTTATGTGAAAGTCTTTTGTACATTTATTTCTCTCTGAAAGTTGTTTTCTAAGTTAAATATATTAATTTCATAGTGCAAAAATTCAAATATAATTTTAATGACAACACTTCTAAGAATCAAGTGTGTTTTAGAATTTCAACTTGCAATGCAATTTAAATATGTCATATCTTGATAATAATTCAAAATGCAAGTTTAACAACGGATAAAGAGGAATATTTAGCACTAGTCCTTGGATTCGACTTATGACTTAGGAAACATGCAACAAAAGTCATAAACAACATAGCAACTATAACATGACATTAGTGGCAATATTTTTCAAGTAGACGAAGTCACACAATCACAACCTAACCTAGAACTCAGGCTATACTACAGATCAGTCACAGGTCAAATCCAAGGACTAGTGCCAAATGTTCCTCTTTATCCCTTGTTAAACTTGCTGATTGAGTTATTATTGAGATATGAAATATTTAAATTGCACTGCAGTTTGAGATTCTAAAACACACTCAGTTTTTAGAACCATTGACATTAGAATTCTATTTGACTTTTTGCATTAATTAAATTAATATGTTAAACTTAGAAAGTGACTTTCAGAGAGAAATAAATGCACAAAAGTAGTATTGTCATGAGAGTATTTAAGACAAGTGCTACAGTAATGTTCATTGTACTGTTAAACACAGAGACTATAAATCGTATTTCTGTAATTTTTTTGCTTAGATATTCATGGGTTTCACCAACTAACAAACAAACTGTGAAAATATGGACCATAAGGTGATCTGACACAAGCCATTAATATTACATCACTGGTCAAAGCTGACCACACATACTGAATATTCGTCTTGAACCTCAACAAGATTTAAAGTGCATTGCAACTACTCTCTCATCTAAGCTTTCTGATGATTTATAAACACTTAAGAGGTACTTACTTTTTATAAATATGCATTCTGTAGCAGTTAAGATGGCTGTTCAGCCTCATGCAGAAGTTGTGTTCATTATCAAAGTATATTGAGTAATATTTGTGTTTAAATTGGTTCACAATGCTTTAGTGTGGGATGTTTGCGCATTGAAAATGTAGTTGTAACTGCAGTCTGCTAAATAACCTTTATTCACTTTGCTAATTGTAAGAACATAAATTGAATATTTTAACATTGTGTTACTATACAACTAGAGGTATCAAAGATAGTATTCCATTGTTTATTCTTTAAATTATGAAGTTTATATGCAACAACTAAGTGTGCAAACGTTTAGTGAAGAACATGACACACAGCATCAGTTATTGCACTGCTCAATGCCTCACTGGATTCAGTTTTGAAATACCTGATCAGCACTCTAAAATGTTGTAACAGCCTCCTAGAATTCCATACATATTCCACTATGGATAGAATTCTATCAGTTTGGCCCACATAGATGTTACAAATTTATTACTTAGAATGAAGTCATGTTTGTTGTCATGTTCAGAATGGCCAAAGCTCTTAACCATTTCATACATTTTGTGCTACATATTGTCACAGTCTTTTTTTATAATAATTACTTTATCTCTTTTGTATCTTCTTTTATAATCTTTTGTAATAACCAGTTTTTACATTACAGACAATATATTCTGTTTAAAACATCTAAATATGTGGTATGCTTCAATTATGTATTTCATTCAGTTGAATGTTTATCTCCATAATATCTGCTGTTTGGCTTGACCATTACTAACCGTAATTTTTAACCACTTTGCAGAGTGAAAATCTCATTCTGGAAACATCCCCCAGGCTGTGGCAAAGCCATGCCTCCACAGTATCCTTTCTTCCAAGAGTGCTAGTTCTGCAAGTTTTGCAGGAGAGCTTATGTGAAGTTTGGAAGGTAGGAAATGAGGTACTGGCAGAAGTAAAGCTGTGAGCATAGGTCATGAGTCTTGGTCCGGCACACAGTTTTAATCTGCCAGGAAGTTTCATATCAGCACACACTCCACTGCAGAGTGAAAATCTCATTCTGGAAACATTCTCCAGCCATGTCTCTGCAACATCCTTTCTTCCAGGAATGCTAGTTCTGCAAGTTTCGCAGGAGAGCTTCTGTGAAGTTTAGAGTCTAGGAGATGAGGTACTGGTGGAAGTAAAGCTGTGAGGACAGGTCATGAGTCATGCTTGGGTAGCTCAATTGGTAGAGCACTTGCCCTCGAAAGGCAAAGGTCCCGAGTTTTAATCTGCCAGGAAGTTTCAGGTGTAAGAATGTTGGCTCACAGACAGGAACTGTTAAAATTCAAATAAAGTTGAATAAATGCTATAACTGAAGACAAAGTGAGTGAGGAAATGCTAACTGGTCATGATGTCTGTGGTGACTATGTTCTTGTGGTATACACAATTAAACCAGCACAGTCAGTCCAAGTGGATTTGGTGACATTATCAGATATGCTGCAAGTTTATCATGAGAGATTTAGTCATCAGCACAAACAACACATGAAAAGTGTCAAGAAGCAGATGAACAACAATGTGGGTGGGAGCAAAGAAGAATTCTGTTATGGATGTATACTGGGAAAAATTCATTGAGTGCCATTAAGTAATCTAACAAGTTGACCAATTGCTACCAGTGAACAAATTCATGCCAATGTAAATGGACTTATGTCTATAAAATTTCTTAGAAAAGCTCATTACTATGTACATTTTAAAAATGAATTTAGCAAATTTTGTAAAGTTTTGTTACTAAAGCAGAAGAATGAAGCTTGTCCTGACACAGTTTTTAAATGGAACTAAGACAAATTGTCATGTTATCAAATAGTTCAGGTGTATCACATGAGAGGGGGACGGGCAGGGGGAGGGGAAGGGGGAGAGTTCGATTATAAGAAAAAAGTCTCATAAGTACAGGAAAACAGAGGCATAGAGCACAGCCACCCTGCACACCAAACGAAAACTATGTTGCGGTGGTTACTATATCGTGGAGGGTGCACATTCTTTGTTGAACCATAGTAAAATGCCAAAAGAACTGTGGGCAGAAGCAAGCATACTAGTACATAACTTTTGAATCACAGTAGGAAGTACTCTGCTGCAAACAAAACTTCTTATAAACTGTAGTATGGACAAGGATGCTTTTGAGAACATTTCCATATGCAAGTGACTTCACATTTGGCATCTCCTTCCCCCTCCCTTCTCCCCTTTTCCATCATACACTCACCCATGTGAGGTTTTGCTAGTATTTGTTATGTTACATACAATGTATACAAATCTTGCAGTTGTGGGCTCCTGGTGATCCTTTCAGCTTGGTGCCCCAAGCATTCATTACTAATGGTAGTATCTTGTGTATAAAAATCTTACAACTGTAGCACCTTTAGAGCCCCTCTTAGCTTCATGCCATAAGCATCAATGTGTATCACTTGGGTCTTAAACCAGCCTTGGATATGGATGAGCATTAGGCAACTGGTATCATGTGAGAATCTTTGGAACTGATTGTTATGAACATGTGAACAAGATTTTTCATTCAAAGTTTGATGACAAGGCTGTGCTTGAACATATGGCTGGATAAGTAAACGACAGAGACAGCTTTAGGCTCTGGGTTTCATCTCAAAGGAAGATTGTACTAAGTCACAATTAAAATTCAAGGTTAAAATTGTATACAGGAGTCCATGATATGCAGGAGGCAGCTACACAGGTAGCAGGGACTGTGTGGCCTGCAATGGGTGGTTTTTTTTTTTAGGTTAGAGGGTCTCAGGAAAACACGAAAAGAGCTTCACTCACAAAGGGTGCAGGCTGAATACAGGAAGAATGTAGATACAGGAACCATCAATATAACAGTTGTAAATTCTCATAGCTGTGTTGGGAAAGCACCAGAGCTCCAAGTGCTAATAGTAAGCACTGAAGCTCAAATTGTTATAGACACTGAAAACTGACTACAACCAGAGATGAGCTCAGCCAAAATTTTTGTGAGGAACCTAATGGTGTTCCAAAAGGATAGACTAAGCACAGTTGGCAGTGGTGTGTTTGTTGCTGTTAGTAGTAGTTTATCTTGTCGCAAAATTGAAGTAGATAGTTCCTGTAAGTTAGTGTGGGCAGAGGTCATTGTTGGCAACTGGAATAAAATAATAATTGGATCCTTTTTCTGACCTCCCAGTTCAGATAATTCAGATGTACAATTGCTGAAACATTCAAAGAAAACTTGAGTTTGATTTCAAACACGTACCCAACTCCTACAATTACAGTTGGTAGTGACTTTAATTTACCCTTAATATGTTGGCAAAAATATGTTTAATTCTGGAGGTATGCATAGAACATCATCTGAAATTGTGCTATACGCATTCTCTGAAAATTATTTCAAGCAGTTAGTTCATGAGCCCATGCAAATAGTAAACGGTTGTGAAAACACAAGTGACCTCTTAGCAACATATAATCCTGAGTTAATAACGAGCATCAAAATGGATACAGGGATTAGTGAACACAGGATTGTCATAGCAAGATAGAATACTGTAACACCCAAATACTCCAAAAATAAACAAAAAATATACCTTTTCAATAAATGAGATAAAAATTTACTTCATGCTTTCCTGAGAGACAGCCTCCACTCCTTTCAAATTAACAATGTAAGTGTAGACCAGATGTGGCTTGAATTCAAAGAAATGGTATCAGCAGCAGCTTAGAGATTTATGTCAAATAATTATCAAACAACAGATCTGATCCTCCATGGTACACAAAATGGGACAAAACACTATTGCAGAAACAATGAAAAAACCATGCCAAATTTAAACAGATGCAAAATCTCCAAGATTGGTGAACCTTTACAGAATCTCAAAATTTAGAGTGGACTTCAATGCGAGATGCTTATAATAATTTCCATAACAAAACTTTGTCTCAAAACCTGGCAGAAAATCCAAAGAGATGCTGGTCGTTTGTGAAGTATGCTAGTGGCAAGACACAATCAATGCCTTCTCTGCATGATAGCAATGGAGACACTATTGAGGGCAGTGCTGCCATAGCAGAGTTACTAAACACAGCCTTCCAAAAGTCCTTCACCAAAGAAGACGAAATAAATATGCCAGAATTTGAATCATGAACAGCTGCCAACATTAGTAACATAGAAGTAGATATTCACTTAATAAAAGCAAGTCTTCTGGTCCAGACTGTATACCAATTAGGTTCCTTTCAGAGTATGCTGATGCAGTAGCTCCAAACTTAACAATCATATACAAACATTCGCTCGATGTACGATTTGTACCCAAAGACTGGAAAGCTGCACAGGTCACACCAATATTCAAGAAATTTAGTAGGAGTAATCCACTAAATTATAGGCCCATATCATTAACATCAATATGCAGCAGGATTTTGGAACATATATTGTGTTCAAACATTATAAATTACCTTGAAGAAAATGGTCTATTGACATACAGTCAACGTGGATTTAAACATCATTCTTATGAAACATAACTAGCTCTTTACTCACATGAAGTGTTGAGTGCTATTGACAAGGGATTTCGAACTGATTCCGCATTTCTGGATTTCCAGAAAGCTTTTCACACTGTATCACTCAAGCAGCTTGTAATGAAATTGCATGCTTATGGAATATCATCTCAGTTGTGTGACTGGATTCGTGATTTCCTGTCTGAGAGGTCACAGTTCATAGTAATTGATTGAAAGTATCAAGTAAATCAGAAGTGATTCCCCAAGGTAGTGTTATAGGCCCTTTGCTGTTCCTTATCTATATAAATGATTTGGGAGACAATCTGAACAGCCATCTTAGGTTGTTTGCAGATGATGCTGTCATTTATTGACTAATAAACTCATCAGAAGATCAAAACAAATTGCAAAATGATTTAGAAAAGCTATCTATATGCTGCAAAAATTGGCAATTGATCCTAAATAATGAAAAGTATGAAGTCATCCACAAAAGTGATAGTAGGAATCCGTTAAACTTCGGTACTTCAGTAACCCAATAAATCTATCAAATCTAAAGGCTGTAAATTAAACTGAATACCTAGGAACTACCATTACGAACAACTTAAATTGGAAGGAACACATAGAAAATATTGTGCATAGGCCTAGTCAAAGAATGTGTTTTATTGGCAGGACACTTAGAAAATGTAACAGATCCACTAAGCAGACTGCCTAAACTATGCTTGTCCGTCCTCTTTTAGAATACTGCCGCATGGCCTACTGTAGCTTCATATGCTTTCCTTTGCCTGCTTGGAGTATTCATAACGTTTAGAACTGCTAACTGCTTCAAACGGGATGATTCGGTCCCATTGTTTTTCAGACTCTTGCAGGCTTGGGAGAATACAGTACCATTTTTCTGACCGCAGGAGGATTCGGGGTCGTGCCCACACGGAGTGGCCGGGACGTAACACACCGCACTGCTCCACGGCCAAAGGCCGACTGTACCAATCCACTAAGGGGACAGATGCACCTCTCTTTGTATCTTTTACAGCTGTTTAACCTGAAGTACGGTCTCGATGGCATCCCTGAAACAAGTGTACTAGTCACTGCGTCTCCCGCAAGTGTCTTCCTACTTAACAAAACATAAACCAGAAAGGATTGATGGAGTACATAAAAAAATTCAAAGAAGGGCAGCATGTTTTGTATTATTGCAAAATAGGGGAGAGAGTGTCACTGAAATGATACACGATTTGGGGTAGATGCCATTAAAACAAAGGCATTTTTCATTGCAGTAGAATCTTCTCATGAAATTCCAATCACCAACTTTCTCCTCTGAGTGTGAAAGTATTTTGTTGACACCATGATAAAATAAGGGAAATCAGAGCTTGTACAGAAAGTTAAAGGTGTTCGTTCTTTCTGCACGCTATACGAGTTTGGAACATTAGAGAATTGTGAAAGTGGTTTGATGAACCCTATAACAGGCATTTAAATTTGATTTGCAGAGTGTCCATGTAGATGTAGATGTAGATGTAGATTCTGCACACCAATGTTACTGAAACTTAAGCTGCTCATTATAAAACTGTTCAACAGAGTCCACCTAATCAGATATCTGATGAGGAAAAAGAATCAGAAAATCTCATCCATGACTAGATGACAGAAGGCTTAAGTGAAGAGGAAAAAGATTAGGATATGATGTCAAGTTCTGGAGAAAGCCAAGTATTAAGTGTGAAACAAAGAAGTGAACATGAAAAGAAATAGCCAGAATGGATGACCAGTAGAGCTTGTGTGTTCATGGCTAGAACTACTATCACCAGGGACTACGATCGAAGTTCATATACTGAAGCTTTGCATTCTAGAGGCCATTCATGAAGAACTGAAGCCCCTGATGGAGAATATTACTTGTGCATTAGTTGAATGCCCAAGTGGTGCATAGATTTTGCAGAATTGATGGGATTTACTTAAAAAAATTAGGAAACTTAGCTTTGAGGGTTGACCCATGGGCAAAGGACCATACAGCGCCAGGAAACTGACTGTGAAGAAACATTCAGCCTTGTTGCACATTATTATGCTATTCAAATACTGTTGATATTGGCTGCTGCAAAGAAAATGAAGCCCGACCAGTTTGACATAAAAAAAGCTTTTCTAATTATTGTAACCTATGAAGATGTACATATGGGACAACCTGAAGTCTTTGAAGATGATACTGGATGTGTGTGTTTACTGAAGAAATGTCTGTATGGTCTCAGGTGGGCACTGCATTTTTTGCAACAATGTTTTATAGACTTCATGACAAAAGCTGGATTTAAAACCAGTGATGCTGATCCATCTCTTCGACCATTGGAGCAACAAGAACTGTTCATATGTTACAATTTATGTCGGTGATGGCTTAGTTGTGGGCAGCAACAAAGCAGGTATTGAAGAGCTCATGAAATTGTTGGAGCTGAAGATCCACACAACTAGAGAGTGTCTCAACAATTTTTTGGGTATGAAGATACAGCAAAATTAAGATAGGTTGATAGTAGTAAATCAAAAGGACTGTACAAAGGAAATTCCAGAAATATTTGGAGTGTCTGAGTGTAATAGAGTTTGTACAACAATTAGGTACACATTATTGTCAGGTAGTGAGCTGTCTGATGTGTTTGACTACAGTTTCACTTCTGGACATTTCTTTTGCAGTAAACAAAGCAGCTAGAGCCATTAAAGATCTTACAATTCAAAACTGGAATCAAGAAAAATGAACTTTTAGGTACCTGAAGAATACAATGGATTATGAAATTATCTACAAGTACAATTAAGGTTTAAAATTCTACAGTGATCCTGATTATGCTGGTGACAAGTACATGAGATGGTTGACAGCTGTTGTCATGATTCTCATTCAAGGAGCTGTATCGTGGACCTGTCAATTACGAAAGACAGTGGCTATACCCACTATAGAAGGAGAAAAAATGTCAGCAAATAAAGGAGCAAAGGAATTCATCTGGCTGAAAACATTGCTGTATAAAATGATTGAGCTTCCAAACAAGTGAAACCTCCTACACTTTATGTTGACAATACAAGTACAGTGAAGCTGTCTAAAAATCCAAAATATCGTCAAAAGATGAAGCACATACAAGTCTGTCACTTCTACATCAAGGAAACATTCTTGAACGGGAACCATGGATTAGTACATATTAATGGGTCTAACCAGTTAGCTGATACACTAATGAAGCCATTGCAAAGCGTCCAACTCAAGATGCTGTGTAAAAGAATTGGAGTACAGAAGATTAAATCCATATGAAATTCAGCACTCACTTTTATATTTTTCTTTGGAGGAAGTGTTAACATCGGAAAGGAAAATATAAACTCTATTGTCATATTGGTGTAGAGTGAATTTCCATATCTTTGTTATGTATGTGCAGTAGAATCCTTGGAGAGGTAAAGCTGTAAATGTTTTGGTACTATATTGTCATGAAGAACCAAACTTTTGTAAATCTTCTTCAAATTGTTTTAATCTGTTTTAAGTTAATAATATGAACAGTAGGGCCCATGTTCCATTTCCTTGTAATGCTTTTGTATAAAATTTACATGTACATTTGGAGAACATTCATTCAATATCTGTTGTTTATGAATGGATAAATAAATGAAAACAAATAAATAAAATAGATGGAAGAAGATGCTAGTGTGAAATTCAATGTCCAGAAGTATGCACATCTGATAAAAATTAATAATGCTAATAATATGATTTAAGCAATATGGGATATCAACCCAAGATAGTGTATCAATTAAACTAATTGAAAATGTTGTGACAGAATTTCACAAGGCGTGAGTATTTTTAATAATCACTTTGTAAATGTAGCAGTAAAAATGGAATTAAATGATTCAGTTGAAGAAAGAAAAGAATATATTAAAAGTTATTTCACAAAACTTAAGGGAACTAGAAGTGGCACCAGCATACTTCTCAGAAATTAATAGAACTATAAAATTTATAAAACCCAAAAGCTCAAATGGTGTTGATGGAATTTCAAACAGAATTCTGAAAAGTTATTGTAACTTTCACTGGCACAGAATTTTTTGAGACAGACTAAAATATGCAACTATTAAACCTCTTCTTAAGATAGGTGACAAAAAAGATGCAAATAATTATCATCAAATTTCCTTACTGACATCTTTATCCAAAATATCCAAAAACCTAATGTACTAAAGAATAATTCCACATTTAAGTAGAAACAATTTACTTGGCATATCACAGTTTGGATTCTAGATGGGATGCTCAACTGAATGTGCTATTCATACATTCACTCATCATCTAATATAAACCTTAAATGATAAACTATCACCAGCTCGTATTTTTTGTGATCTTTCCAACACATTTGATTGTGTTGTCTTGTTACTCTTTTAGGAGAACTTAAGTGTATGGAATTGATGGGTATATAAATAATTTTTATGAATCATACTTAATGAACAGAATGCAAAAAGTGCACTGGATTATTCAAATAGTGTTGGAAGGAGAGAAAACTTTACAGACTGTGAAAAAATAACGAATGGGATCTCACAAGGTTCAGTTTTGTGTACACTCTATGTGAATGACTGAACATTCATCAGGCAAAGTCAGTACTTTTTGCATATGATATTAGTGTTATAATAAATCCCATTAGAGCGAAAGCAATGGAAGAGACTTACTGATATTTTCCGGGGAATTATTAAGTGGTTCTCTTACAATGGACTCTTCCTAAATTTTGAAAAAAACACACTGTATTCTGTCCTGTGCAATAAATATTCCTAGTAACAATCAATGTAGCACATGAATGGTAAACAGAGCAGCATGCTCCAAAATTGTGGGCTTACACCTCGTTGAACACTTGAACTGAAAGAGGCATTTTGCTGAGCTACACAAACCACAGAGGTCAGCTACTTTTCTTTTCATCAAATTGGTAGTCTTTGAAACAAATTAATCAATCTCCTAACATATTTTGAATTTTTCCATTCATTATTGCATTATGGAAAAATTTTCTGTGGTATTTCATCACTTAGAAAGATACTATTGATTACACAAAAACAAGCAGTAAGGATCACCTATGGTTATCTTGTAGGTATCTCTTCAAGGAGTTAGGAATTTCAACTGCTCCATCACAACATATATACTCACTGAGAAATACAGTGATGTCCATACCTGGAACACTTGAGGAAAAATGCCATTTATTACCTATTATCAAAATTGTCAGTGGCTCAGAAAAGAGTTCAATATATAGCAGACTATGTTTTGATAATTTGTTCAGTTTTAAATCTAACCTAAAATAATTCCACCTGGGCAGCTTCTTTCTATAGACAATTTTTTATTCAAAAACTGGTACCCTGTATTAAAAAAGTAATCTTTAAATGTAGCTGGGAAGCTAGCACATCAATTGGAACTCGCCACTGTGTTCCTCGAACCACTTCGTCACACCCCTTCATGATGTTCAAGTTTCCCGACGGCAACTAGTCATGTCTACATATCCTGTAAACTGGCTAATTCCACATCATTTTGATAAAAGAACAGTTCAAATGATTATGAAATATTTAACTAACTAACTGCCATTTCCCTAAGGGGTACCATTATCCACTATTTGTCCTCCAATTTCAGTGAAAGACAGCATGTTGAACTTGTTGATTAATGGGATGGGTTGTCATATCCTGAATTCTTTTGGGTTCATGCCTCTCCTGTAGAGGCCAGCTATACCTACTGCTGACACACCATTCATAGTCAAGTGTATGAGTGGTAATATACCCTCTACATCCCTAAAAAGAGACAGTATTCAAGGTAGAGGATAGTATTTTAGGCATCTTTGGTATCTGCATGTATCCCTTGGTACTCCTCTCGACATAACAATTCACAGTAGCTTCCAATTACTGCACAGCAATCAGGGAAATGTTCATCTGCTTATGAATAGCTCTATTTCATCCCTTGCCCAAGAATAACATTCACAGTGTGGCTGCATTGTGAATGTGCAATGTTTTACTGAATAGTATACTGATAACTTGAACCCCCACTTTATGATTCTCTTTTAATTTTTGGATCTGTTACACTACAACAAAGATTACAAGTTCCCTTTAAGAAGCTACTCGGAATTTAGACATTCAAACGTTTGTTTTTTTCAGGGGTATGATCACTAACAAACTAAAGTAACAAACTCAAAAATAGTGGAAATTTATGACAAATGCAGACAGCATACAGTGTTGTTTAAATGTAGCATTATTTGACACTTTTAGTATATGCAGAACACACCCAGCAGCTAGCTTCATAAGAGCTATATTTAAATGATAGGTATACACTTTGAAACACTTTCTAGGGATAAACACAATGACAAGTCAAAAAAAAAAAAAAAAAAAAAATGAAAATATTGCACTGGTTACTGGTACATAAATACCTACACCGTAATTAAGGAGCAATGATTTCTTGCACCACACATTGCTGATGATATTTGTAGAATATGCAACTGTAGCTCATAATCTTTAATTTTCTATGAAAATCTTAAGTTATGCACGACACACATAAATGTTATAAAATTGCCAAAGAATATAACTTTATTCACACAGATACGCACTGGAATTAGGGGCTATGATTGTGCGAAATTAGATATCTGGCCAAAATTTGCAAAGCACATGTGTAGATTATAAATGATGCTATAATACTAACAAGATAAATTTTTATGGCACACGCATTTGTAAATAAATGATATATATGACACACACACACACACACGTCTTGACACCACCAGTATGAAAATCACATGTACATTTTATGTAAAATAGTAGGATCTAGATTTTTGATGTGAATTTATCTGACAAACATGATCTCATTTCTACACAAAGGAAATATCAGAAGTTGGCTTGTTATGTAAATGAATTTCAAAAGCACATATTTTGCACTTAGTAAATAATTTAGGTTTAAGGTTCATTCTTTCTTGTGTGTTTGTCAGTGACTCAACACTTCTACTATTCCATAAGTTGTATCCTTTACTCCTAATTTATTTACATTTTACCAGAACTTTCCTAACCAGATTTTGCACTAGGTGGTTTTGTGACAGATTCTATGTTAGCTTGTGCCACATCCAGTGTTGGTGAGTAGACTGTCTTCCTGCAAATGCCCTTCTTCCTTTCTGACACTACTAGCTGTGTTGACACCTCAGTGTGCAGTTTGATATATGCTTGATTGCTACCAAATTGGCACACTACAAGGTGGTCATTACAGGACCCCTACACCACCAACTGCCACAGTCACTTCATTTATCACTTTGGGGCATTGCACAGATGAAGAATTTAGACCCATATCACCCTTATTGATTGGCCAGTGGTGCAGAAATTGAGATGATGATCTGTGCATGTGCAGCCTGTACACAGAAGCTTGTATGCAGAACATGATTGTCACCATGGCTGAACCCACAAGATCCATGGGTGTGAGTCCACATAGTTTGAGCAGACACCTTCTTGAGCTCCATGTGGTTCCTGATGATGGATGCCTTAACTAGTTTTCTATACAGCATCCACAATAACCACTGCTCTGGCAACTATTTTCACTATTGAGACCAGTGACATGTACACATAAATACACATATTTAGTAATTCACATATCCACTTATGCTTAAGAGCTTTTAATATTATGAGAATATATAAAGCACAGATATGAATATAGAAAACATATTTTCTCTGGGTAGTGAATGTTACTAATCATCCCGTGAATTGCTAATTACTTTTACCAGAATTTGCCAGTTGAAATTGTTCAGTTTTGCCTATGAAACAGAAACAAACACTATTGGCAACCAGTCTCATTATAATCTGTGTTATGAAGAATAAAATGAGTGCTTTCAACTTATGAGTAATATAAAGACTATACATTAACAGTTAAAAAATGCAGATTTATGCATTTGTGTAATAGTTGAGAGTTTTTGTACATCCCTTAATTTTAGAAAGTGTGTGTAGAAATTTATGTGAGGCTACATCAAAGATAAACACTATTTTGTTTCTGTTTCCAGGTAGGGTGGCATATCGTGATACTGAGGAGGGATCTTGGTTCATCCAAGAACTGTGTAGTGAACTAAACAAAAATGGTGAAAGATATGATCTGCTGACAATGCTAACACATGTTAACTTCAATGTGGCTGCCAGAAGAGTGAGGTTAAGTGGAATACGTGAAAGGAAGCAAATGCCAGTGATTCAGAGTTCTCTAACACGAAAGTTTTATTTATCTGAGAAACCACAATTTAATGAAACAGGTATCAGAAGCAAATTAGATGAAATGCATGATCTTCTACTAGATCTTCATACAAAAAAAGAGAAGGAGCCTTCACCCAGAAGAACTGTTAAAAAAACTGTAGTTGATAAAGACTGGGAAACCTCACTCCCTGCACCCATGAGTACATATTCTGTGGTGCCTGAAGATAAAGTAATGCTACAATTAAAAACTTACTTAGACATGTTTTTAAATTATGAAGGAAACTTATTGTCTGAAGATGCAATAGATACAGGAAATATAATATTAAGCCATTTATCTATGTGGAAGAAAATGGATAACAATAAGCGGAAGTTTTTGTATGAACAGGTTATAAAATTTTTTGTCAAATATGGTAGAAAATGGCAGTATTTTCATGTTCTAAATATAAGTGACTCACAAATTGCAAACATTCAAGGAAAATCAAAGCAGCTGTCAGGTTCTTCACAGTCTGTTAATTCTGACAAAAAGTAACAGTAAGAACTCTACTTTAAAAAAAAATCCATTTACATTTTATATGGAAATATGAAATGTAAACTGATGAGAAAGTTCCTACTAATATTACAAGTAATGAATCAAATGATGACTGTAGTGTATTATATTTCCAAACATTCTTTTAATCTAGATATTTACTACAATTTACAGAAGATTAATTCTGCAACTGAAAGCAATATTTTACTTTGCTTCAGTGTACTTTTCACAATCAGTATCAATAAGAAATGTTACAAACACTTTTTATACATTTTCAGTTGTGAACTACATTTAGACAAGTCAATAACACATGAAAGTTGATTGTTTTTCTCATAAATTCAATAAACTCCTTTGTCAAATTTAATAACTTACTAGTTACATATTTGTAATAGATAAAGCTGTCCCATAACTGTAAAATAAAGACTGTAACTGATAGTCTGTGAAAAATGAGTTAACTACACTGTTTTTGAACAGTCACCAAGGTATAGAACATTTTTCTGTTATTTTTACTATATTCAGTTACTCAACTGCCAATGGTGCAGATTAAAGCGACAGAACAGAGACTGAAATGAAAGTGAATTTCTCAAAGTTACAAGAACTAGTAATTCAGAAAAACCTTTATTAGAAAAGCAGTCTCATTGTACTGAAATAAGACTGAGTATCAGATTTTTGGAATAGTGTTTCTGAAGAATACATCATTATTCACTGGTAGATATTTAAGATATATTGATGAACTGATTTTAGTCATGAGATAAGAGCATTGTCTCCCTGCGAGCTTCAGCACTCGAATGCTGTTAAATTATTTATACAGATTTCCTGTTTGATATATGAATCACTGTTTTAGTGTGTGACTACATTTATCAAAAAAATTCAAACAAGGGAAATTAATCTACACAACAGATACAAACAGTACCATCTGGAAATGATAGTAATAAAAACTGGCAGGAAACTGATGAATGATATGAGGTATATTTCGATTTACTTCTGTAGATGTATTTTTTTCTACAATATCACTTCTTGTTCCTCTTCTTCTTCTTCTTTTCTCCTTCTTCTTCACACCTTGCTCCTATATTGCAAAGAAGTTCATTAAAGATTGTTCTTACAAAATTACATTTTCTTTGTAGCTACACATCTTTTAAATTAAAGGGGTAATTAAGCTTCAGAATTCCCACAAGTACACATTTCAAGAATAAAACAAATGTTTCTTTAAATCCATGTTATCATTGTGATTAAAGTACTTGGTGCAAAACTAAATTGAGCTTCATGATTAATGTCTACTTCAGGCCCCTGCAAGTATTTATGAGGCTGAGACCAACCAGTTGTAAACCTGTTTCGCTGCCATCTAGACTGAATACAATAACATGGTTGTTGACATTTTCAATTTTGGAGACAAGCAATTTGTTGTAATTTTTATATTTAGGGTGAAAAGCCTCAAAATCAAGCTCACAAATAAATTTTTTGTTTGATTACTAGTTTCAGCTACATGCAAGCCACCATCATATCATAAAAACATTCTTGCTTAGTGTAACTGCCACAGTGGCTCAACACATCATTAAAACTGTTTTTTTAAGAACTGACAAGACCAAATCAGAGCAAACAGGTAAAATATCTTTACATCATTCATAACCAGTCAATAAGAACAAAGGCTATAAAAATAATATGTTATGGCTTTAAAACTTATTAACTGACACAATCTGATCAGCATTTGTATTATCTCATAGCAGAGATCATCATGATTATGTTATTACAATGCAGCACAAATACTGATCAAACAGTGTCAGTTACTAAGTTTTAACAGTGTAATGCCCAAGTTTTATAGTTTTGCATCGTCAGCAAACGTTACAGTTTTTGAACTACCCTTTAAAGTCATTGAAAGATAATTTATACAAGCTGTGAAGAACAGTGGATCTAGTGCAAATCCTGGTGTGACCCTTCACAATATGTTCCCCAATTCCCAGGTAAGATTTGTCCCAATAACACAGTCTTTCAGTGTCATGCTCTATTTGCCATTCTGAAAGTAATAATCCATTTATGTAAGAGGAATGTCAACACCAACAAAACATTTTAATTTTATCAAAGGAAAATTTAGTCAAGGAAACCGATAAGTTAAGAGACTCAATTGCTGGCCATTATGAACCTTCAGGAGGTGAACTAACTTGACTATTGCCCATTCATAGTTTGTCTTACTGGATGCATAAATATTTTGTTTTGTTATTGATGAGCTACATGGTGTAATGATACCCTCTTCATGTTTTATGTTCATCTACAATTTAATTAACCATGACATTGAACCATTCTCATTTTTGTTGTTAACTACAAGCTAACTTTTTCACTGAGCTTGCCCATTATGCAAGTGCAAGTTACTGTTGGTTATTACTGGTACATCTAGTTTTTGTTCAGCTTGTGCCTCCTATGAACATCATTTGAGGATGTTTGTATTGACAACTGAAACCAGTCTAGTCATAATCTTTTAATCCCTATAATGCCTATATGCACATGTGATCTACATAATTCAAAGATTTTTGTAAAAATATTTTTAAATTTTAAGAAATTACTTGAGACTGCTTTCTCCTTCCCTGTAAATACGACACATTATTTTAAGACTTACCGTCAACCAAACTATTTTGTATTTTGAATCTGCACTAATCTCATTAAATATTATTGTAATTTTTTTCTGCTGTAAACACACTTCCGCCGTTGGCAATCAACCTATCTTTGTATACACATATTTTACAGACTACTAGATGCTTTTTTTTCTTCAAAAAGTGAGTCCAAAATTCAGGTGTGTCCTATTCTCAAAATTAATATAAAAATGTTTAAAATGCCTTCCATGGGAAACTTATCTCTACCTGGAAACATTAGATTCAACTGGAAGCAAAAGTGCACTGATGCAACGAACATGAGTTGTGGGGATTCACTAGGTTGCTAACACTTTCTCCCTCCTGCCCTGCCATCACAAACCCAGGCACAGCAAAACTTGCGTCTAGAAAGAGCTTCCTTCACAGTACAGAACCACTCGCTGACACTCCACATCAACACCAGGAGAAGAGATGGCAGGTCAGATGCCAGCATCTGGAGGAGTGGCTGATCCTGCAAGAAGTTCTTCCCCCAGGCCACTCAGAGAAATGGTCCACATGGAAATCACTCAACCACCTGCGTTCTTCTGTCACAAGATCCAAGAGTAATCTGGAGAGGTGGGGCTTCCAGGTGGACTCTCTCCAGTGTGACTGCGGAGCTGCCGTGCAGACATCAACACATCTACTCCAATGCACATTACCTCCAACTGTGTGCACCATGGAGGACCTCATAAACGCTACACAAAGTGCACTGGACGTTGCAAATTTTTGGGCATCCACTGTATAGATTAAAATCACCTTATGTTTGATAACACAATCTGTGTCTAATCATTTATTTCATTCTTGATTAGTTTAATTTATAAACCATAATGTATGTAGTAATGCATCTATTTTTTTTTTTTTTTTTTTTTTTTTTTTTTTTTTGCTTCTGACATGATAAATAAATATCACAAACCCAGAACACTGTCACTGCAATCTACGATGCCAGTGAAATTGAATTGAAACTAATTTGAGTTATCAGTAACAGTACAATATTTTTCTTAGAAGCTAGTTTTGTAATGGAAAAAATAAAAGGTATTTGTATGACGTGTGCTATAAATTGAAAGTAATAGCATATGCAGAAGAATATGGAAACAGAGCAGCTGAATGGCACTTCAGCACTCTGCCAACAGAAAAACATTTGCAGTTGACTGGCTAGTAAACAAGAACTGCAAAAAATGAGGAAGACTGAATGCGCAAATAGAGTACTGAATGCAAAAGGGCCAAAACTAGAAGATGATGTATTGAAATGGAATCAAGGACACTATTAAAATGGCACTGGATCAGCCACTCCTCCAGATGCTGGCATTGGAGTTGATACAGGGTCCGGCATAAAAAACTCCCCGACTACAAAGTAACGTGCAGCGGACAGTAGAAGGAGCAGAGTGGTGGGGGGCACGTCGTTAAGTAGCTGCCTACGTGCCGTTTTCAGTGTACGCCATGGCGTGGTCTGGTGAACATCGTGCCTTCGTAGTGGAAGATTTTATTCAAAATGGCGAATCGCCTATTAATACTCAACGTGCTTTTCGCGTTCGCTTTGCGCTCGGACGACGGGACCCTGTTCCCGATAAGAAAACAATTTATTCTTGGGTTGCTAACTTTCGCGAGGCAGGTTCCGCATTAAAAAGGAAACCACCTGGACGACCACGGACTGCAACAGGCCCCGGAAATGTTGATGCAGTTAGAGCTTCAGTTCAACAATCTCCTCGATGATCCGCTAAAAAGCATGCGGCAGCATTACGGATATCTGATCGAAGTGTGAGAAGAATCTTGCATCGAGATCTTAAAATGCATCCTTACAAAATTGTAACTACGCAGGAACTGAGTGAACGAGACTGTGGTGTCCGTGTAAGTTTGTGCCAAGACCTTCTTCGGAACATTCGTCCCAACGATATTGTGATTTTTTCTGATGAAGCACACTTTCACCTTGCCGGAACAGTGAACAGCCAAAATTGCAGGTACTGGTGTGAACACAATCCCCAAGAACTTCATCAACGACCACTTCATAGCCCTAAAGTAACAGTATGGTGTGCTGTTTACAATTCCGGAGTGATCGGTCCTTACTTTTTCGAAGAAAATGACAGGAATTTAACCGTCAACAGTGAACGCTATTGTGCCATGCTCCGCAACTTTCTCCAACCGCAACTAAGGGAGCTTTTTGGTGAAATAGAGAACGTGTGGTTCCAGCAAGATGGTGCTACAGCCCACACAGCGCGGCAGTCACTGGCATTGGTGAAGGAAATGTTTCCTGGACATGTGATCTCGTTGCATGGAGACATTGGCTGGCCCCCACAATCGCCGGACTTAACGCCCTGTGATTTCTTTCTTTGGGGCTATTTAAAAGCAAAAGTTTATGAACAACGTCCACAATCTTTACGAGCCCTGAAAGAAGCAATTACACAAGAGGTTGAAGCTATTCCACCTGAAATGACTCAAAGAGTAATGAATAACTTCAGGGAAAGACTCAAACAGTGTGTCGACAGTGCAGGAAGCCATTTAAGGGATGTTTTATTTAAAAAGTAAGACCATAAGAGTATTTTCTAAAATGGCATAATATGTACTTTTATTTAGTATAAATAAAATTGTTCTACCTTATTTGGTTTTGTTTTTATTAGCTTTCCTTAAAGGGGAGGTTTTTCTGCCGGACCTTGTACAAAAATGAGTCAAATACAAGCCCATAAGCTAGCATCACAGTGGAACTTAACAGACTTTAAGGGTGGATTTGGTTGACGTTATAAGTTTATGAAGCATAATGGACTTAGCATGCAAACCAGAACCAAAATATCTCAGAAAATCCCATAAGAGTATGTAGAGAAAATATTATCTTTCCATTGCTTTATTATCCATCATTGAAAGAAAACCAGTGTGGAACTAAGCCAAATAACAAATACAAACTAAACACCTCTGACATTTGTTGTGCTGAGTAACAGAACTATTACCATAAAAGGTGCTAAAACTGTGACTATAAAAACAAGTGGACTGAAAAAATGCACTACATTGTTGTCCTTTCATGTTGTGCTGATGATACTAAACTTACTTTAATGATCATTTCCAAGTGCAAAACAATGCAAAAACCTTCTGAAGTACTGCCAGGTGGTGGTGTTTATGTTCATGACAAAGGTTGGATGGACAAGGCTTGTATGAAATTATGGATTAACAGAGTGTGGGAGAGAAAGAAAGGTGATTTATTGAAGAAGAGTTCCCTTCTTGTGGTAGATCAGTTTAGCAGTCATTTGAAAAACTCTATGAAAGAGAGATTCAGACAAGGAAATACAGAGCTCGCTGTTATTTTGGGAGGACTTACTTCACAAGTGCAACCACTTGATGTCTCAACAAATAAATTATTTAAAGTTTATATGAAAGAAGGAATGGAACAAACAGATGATGGATGAAACCCAACATGGATTCACTCCATTGGGAGCTTTAAAACAACCTACAATCAAACAAGTTTGTCAGTGTGTAAAACAGTCATGGTCTAGAGTGAGAGAAGACATTATTGTTAAATCTTTAAGAAATACAGGGTCCAGCACTGATCATTTATTGAGTATTTCCATAACACGTAAATTTGTTAAGTATGATTTATCAGTCCACACAGTCAAAGGCTTGATCAGGGTTAAAAAAACATAACAACAGGATAGTTTTTCATGTTTAGTTCTGCTAGAACTTCACATATGAGGTATCTGATTGCTTTCTCCATGTAGAATCCTTTACAAAAGCTAAACCGCAGGAGGTTAACAAGCTTTTCTTTGTCAGTTAAACACTTCAATATTTTATCATAGGCCACATTCTCAAACACTTTTTAAAAGACTGAAAAGAGTGAAATGTGTCTGCAGTTGGAGATGATTTGCTTACCTTCAGTTTCATAGTATGTTGTACTGTAGCATATCTAAGCCTGTCTGGAAATAAGTCCTTATTCACTGATTGATTATGAAGCAAACTTAGGTGTAATTATATCAAATAAATTTTGTAATCTCCTCAAGCATTGTACTTTTGGAACTAATGTCTGTTGTTTGTATATGCAGTGTCTGCACAAGTAAATAGAATGCATCTGTGTCATTTAGCAGTGTGTGCAATGTTTGTTACCATTGTGAGGAAGTAATAACTGAATTTGGAAGTGTCACCACTTCTGCTATTTTTGGAAGACTCCTTTTCATTTGGATGACTATTTTTGTTTCTTGTTTAACAATCTTCTGTATAGTTTTTGCCTTATTTTTTGGTCACAGTATATGAATCCGTCTTTTTAATGACATACTGGAGGATTTTACAAAACTGGTAGTAAAGGGATATCAACTCTTGACTATGGTTTGTCCTCAGTTCCATCTCCCTAGCATAAGATAATTTGATTCCCAGGAGTTATTGATCCCTTATTCTTGCTTCTGTTCCATTTTGATCTTGCTTAATCACAGGAAAACGAGATTTAGAGTGCTATAGGAATATGGCTAAGAAATAGTTGAATTTTCAATCAACACTGTCACCATCATTGCCTTCATTTCCTTGCATCCAGCACCAGGCTGTGTTGGGACATTTATGGTATGTCTCCATTTTCCATCATCTTTCCATCTTTTATAACTATTGTGTTCCAGTCCACATTTCTACTTCCTATGCTGGTCTTCATCAAATTGATCCACATTGCACTCGGTTTCTATCTTGCCCTCTTGCCGTCAGACTTGGCCTCCATTTAATTTTGACATTTTACCAGCTCGTAATTTCCTTACATGTTCAGACTATTTTCACCTACCCCTTCAATTCTATCATTCTGCTTTTCTATTCCAGTTTTCTTACTCAAATTTCTCACTCTGTTGTGGCATTTCTCCTATGTATGATGTCATTAAGACGGTATTTTAAAGTCTATCTGCTCGCACTCCTGATCCTGGACACTCAAAGAATATGAGATACCAGTCTATCTGAAAACACCTGCAATAGGGATCAAACATTAAATCCACAGTATACTGAAATGTTGATACTTAGGCCCTGTGTTTGGATCTGGTGTTCTTCTGTACAAGTATTTATAAATTCTAAAGAGCAATTGGTTTTATGGTTTTACTTCTCATAATTATTTTTCCTCATCAAAATAAGCCTGTACAGTAAATTAAACTTCAGTTCAGTATTTACACTGAAATACTTTCACTAAAACATTTTCTAGCTACCATGAGGGGGGAGGGGGGAACCTTCTGTAATGAAATTGATTTTACAAGTAAAAACGCACATCAAAAAAAGTTTTGCATCTCCTCAGTTCCAAGAGTTCCGGAACCTGTGCAGAAAATTGGAATAGAGATCAACATAAACATCATTTCCGCCATTGTTATTGCTCATGAAAACCACACATTGCATTGTGTACCACCATTCAGGGAGACCTTCAGAGGTGGTGGTCCAGATTGCTGTACACACTGGTACCTCTAATACCCAGTTGCACGTCCTCTTGCATTGATGCATGCCTGTATACATTGTGGCACTATTGGTCAAGATTGTCCCACTCCTCAACTGCGATTCAGCGTAGATCTCTCAGAATGGTTAGTGGGTCATGTTGTCCATAAACAGCCCTTTCCAATCTATCCCAGGCATGTTCGATAGGGTTCATGTCTGGAGAACATGCTGGCCACTCTAGCCAAGCGATGTCTTTATCCTGAAGGAAGTCATTCACAAGATGTGCATGCCTGGGGTGCGAATTGTCATCCATGAAGACAAATGCCTCGCTAATATGCTGCCAATATGGTTGCACTATCGATCAGAGGATGGCATTCAGGTATTGTACAGCCGTTACGGCACCTTCCATGACCACCAGCAGTGTACGTCGGCCCCACATAATGCCACCCCAAACACGATTTTCTGGTTAAAGACATATGCGACACTCATTGGTGAAGAGAAAATGGTGCCAATCCTGAGCAGACCATTCAGCATGTTTCTGGGCCCATCTGTACCACACTACATGGTGATGCGGACCCAAAGATGGACCTCGCCATGGACATTGAGAGTGAAGATGCGCAGCATGCAGCCAATTGTGCACATTTCAATTCAAACCATGATGTCCTGTTGCTGCACAAAAAGCATTATTGAACCTGGTGGCGTTGCTGTCAGGGTTCCTCTGAGCCATAATCTGTAGGTAGCAGTCATCCACTGGAGTAGTAGCCTTTGGGTGGCCCGAGCTAGACATTTCATAGACAGTGCCTGTATCTGTATCTCCTCCATGTCCGAACAACATCACTTTGGTTCAGTCTGAGGCACTTTGACACTTCCCTCATTGAAAGCCCTTTCTGGCACAATGTAATAATGTGGACATGATTCAACCACGGTACTGACCATCTAGGCATGGTTGAACTACAGAAAAAACGAGCCGTGTACCTCCTACTTGGTGGAATGACGAACTGATTGGTTGTCGGACACCCTCCGTCTAATAGGCACTGCTCATGCATAGTTGTTTACATATTTGGGTGGGTTTAGTGACATCTCTGAACAGTCAAAGAGACTGTGTCTGTGATACAATATCCACAGTCAATGTCTATCTTCAGGAGTTCTGGGAACAGGTGAGATGCAAAACTTTTTTTTATGTATGTATTACATGCAATGTACTGTAAGTTCCCTGTCTATATTTCCATGCAATTAAAATTCAACACTGGTCATGATGTGAGTCTTGGCCTGGTACAATATAAAGTATTATGTCAGTCAATCAATTATACAGATGCATGACTGGCTATACGAAAATTAATTTCATATTGTCTTCACAGCAGTGGTGTCACGATGCTCCGTGGTTGCCACAGCAGTCTCTCTACTGTCCCTGTACATACTGACCTGGCCGAGAATTATACCTCCCTCAGCACAGCATCATTATAAATTTTCTTTCTATAATAATTTTATATCCAAACTAGCCCAAGAAAAATCTCCATACTTGTGACATTGTCTGGCTACTCACCAGTATATTTCATACACTCTGCTATCATTATCTATACATATAATAAAACTGTAACTGGCTGATGTCTGTACATAGCAGATATTTAAGAAATCTATACCTATAATAAAATTACAACTGGCTGATGTCTGTATGTAGAAGATATTTAAGAAAACTTAATATGAGGGGTCTTTATAACAGCAATAGAAGCCAAAATGATTATTTTTATGTTCTTGTTTATTTGTTTGTCCATTGTTTGTATGCACATTACACAAAAACTTGTTTGTTTTTTTTGTTGTGGTCTTCAGTCCTGAGGCTGGTTTGATGCAGCTCTCCATGCTACTCTATCCTGTGCAAGCTTTTTCATCTCCCAGTACCTACTGCAACCTACATCCTTCTGAATCTGCTTAGTGTATTCATCTCTTGGTCTCCCTCTACGATTTTTACCCTCCACGCTGCCCTCCAATACTAAATTGGTGATCCCTTGATGCCTCAGAACATGTCCTACCAACCGATCCCTTCTTCTGGTCAAGTTGTGCCACAAACTTCTCTTCTCCCCAATCCTATTCAATACTTCCTCATTAGTTATGTGATCTACCCATCTAATCTTCAGCATTCTTCTGTAGCACCACACTTCGAAAGCTTCTATTCTCTTCTTGTCCAAACTATTTATCGTCCATGTTTCACTTCCATACATGGCTACACTCCATACGAATACTTTTAGAAATGACATCCTGACACTTAAATCAATACTGGATGTTAACAAATTTCTCTTCTTCAGATACGCTTTCCTTGCCATTGCCAGCCTACATTTTATATCCTCTCTACTTCGACCATCATCAGTTATTTTGCTCCCCAAATAGCAAAACTCCTTTACTACTTTAAGTGCCTCATTTCCTAATCTAATTCCCTCAGCATCACCCGACTTAATTAGACTACATTCCATTATCCTTGTTTTGCTTTTGTTGATGTTCATCTTATATCCTCCTTTCAAGACACTGTCCATTCCATTCAACTGCTCTTCCAAGTCCTTTGCTGTCTCTGACAGAATTACAATGTCATCGGCGAACCTCAAAGTTTTTATTTCTTCTCCATGAATTTTAATACCTACTCCGAATTTTTCTTTTGTTTCCTTTACTGCTTGCTCAATATACAGATTGAACAACATCGGGGAGAGGCTACAACCCTGTCTTACTCCCTTCCCAACCACTGCTTCCCTTTCATGTCCCTTGACTCTTATAACTGCCATCTGGTTTCTGTACAAATTGTAAATAGGCTTTTTCTCCCTGTATTTTACCCCTGCCACCTTCAGAATTTGAAAGAGAGTATTCCAGTCAACATTGTCAAAAGCTTTCTCTAAGTCTACAAATGCTAGAAACGTAAGTTTGCCTTTCCTTAATCTTTCTTCTAAGATAAGTCGTAAGGTCAGTATTGCCTCACGTGTTCCAGTGTTTCTACGGAATCCAAACTGATCTTCCCCGAGGTTGGCTTCTACTAGTTTTTCCATTCGTCTGTAAAGAATTCGTGTTAGTATTTTGCAGCTGTGACTTATTAAGCTGATAGTTCGGTAATTTTCACATCTGTCAACACCTGCTTTCTTTGGGATTGGAATTATTATATTCTTCTTGAAGTCTGAGGGTATTTTGCCTGTTTCATACATCTTGCTCACCAGATGGTAGAGTTTTGTCAGGACTGGCTCTCCCACGGCCGTCAGTAGTTCCAATGGAATATTGTCTACTCCGGGGGCCTTGTTTCGACTCAGGTCTTTCAGTGCTCTGTCAAACTCTTCACGCAGTATCGTATCTCCCATTTCATCTTCATCTACATCCTCTGCCATTTCCTTAATATTGTCCTCAAGTACATCGCCCTTGTATAGACCCTCTATATACTCCTTCCACCTTTCTGCTTTCCCTTCTTTGCTTAGAACTGGGTTTCCATCTGAGCTCTTGATATTCATACCAGTCGTTCTCTTATCTCCAAAGGTCTCTTTAATTTTCCTGTAGGCGGTATCTATCTTACCCCTAGTGAGATAGGCCTCTACATCCTTACATTTGTCCTCTAGCCATCCCTGCTTAGCCATTTTGCACTTCCAGTCGATCTCATTTTTGAGACGTTTGTATTCCTTTTTGCCCGTTTCACTTACTGCATTTTTATATTTTCTCCTTTCATCAATTAAATTCAATATTTCTTCTGTTACCCAAGGATTTCTACTAGCCCTCGTCTTTTTACCTACTTGATCCTCTGCTGCCTTCACTACTTCATCCCTCAAAGCTACCCATTCTACTTCTACTGTATTTCCCCCATTCCTGTCAATTGCTCCCTTATGCTCTCCCTGAATCTCTGTACAACCTCTGGTTCTTTCAGTTTATCCAGGTCCCATCTCCTTAAATTCCCACCTTTTTGCAGTTTCTTCAGTTTTAATCTACAGGTCATAACCAATAGATTGTGGTCAGAGTCCACATCTGCCCCTGGAAATGTCTTACAATTTAAAACCTGGTTCCTAAATCTCTGTCTTACCATTATATAATCTATCTGATACCTTTTAGTATCTCCAGGGTTCTTCCATGTATACAACCTTCTTTCATGATTCTTAAACCAAGTGTTAGTTATGATTATGTTGTGCTCTGTGCAAAATTCTACCAGGCGGCTTCCTCTTTCATTTCTGTCCCCCAATCCATATTCACCTACTATGTTTCCTTCTCTCCCTTTTCCTACACTCGAATTCCAGTCACCCATGACTATTAAATTTTCATCTCCCTTCACGATCTGAATAATTTCTTTTATTTCATCATACATTTCTTCAATTTCTTCGTCATCTGCAGAGCTAGTTGGCATATAAACTTGTACTACTGTAGTAGGTGTGGGCTTCGTATCTATCTTGGCCACAATAATGCGTTCACTATGCTGTTTGTAGTAGCTTACCCGCATTCCTATTTTCCTATTCATTATTAAACCTACTCCTGCATTCCCCCTATTTGATTTTGTGTTTATAACCCTGTAGTCACCTGACCAGAAGTCTTGATCCTCCTGCCACCGAACTTCACTAATTCCCACTATATCTAACTTCAACCTATCCATTTCCCTTTTTAAATTTTCTAACCTACCTGCCCGATTAAGGGATCTGACATTCCACGCTCCGATCCGTAGAACGCCAGTTTTCTTTCTCCTGATAACGACATCCTCTTGAGTAGTCCCCGCCCGGAGATCCGAATGGGGGACTATTTTACCTCCGGAATATTTTACCCAAGAGGACGCCATCATCATGTAATCATACACAAAAACTATTGGATGGAATTGGATATGGTTTTCAAAGTTCTATTTTTGTAGGTCTAACTTAAAATCTGTTACACTGAAATCTTGATACACTGCCTAGAAACGGAGTTATCTATACACACAGAGTGTCTTCTTCAACTGGGTCAGTACAGGGAAATCAGAGTCCATATGAGATACAAGGAAACTGTCTTAGAAACCTTTAGATGCTTTTTTGTGAAAACAATTTTACCATAACCAAATTTTTGCTCTAGTATGAGTTGTCCATGCAAATGAGTAAAATTGGCAATTTTTATTATGCAGATTGACTCAGTTTCACGTATGGATCAATTCATTATATTGGAAGAAGAAAACTGGGACAGTGGAAGCCTTACAAAGCTAAACTAAATAAACAAGGATAGAAATGATTGAATCTGTAAAAAGTAGTATTTTAGAATTTTTAATCATCATAATAGCAATGTTAACAGTTTAATCCTCTTATCCATAAACATTTTTGAATCCAGTCTTGACTAGATACATCTGTTATCTTTGATAAGTTTGTCAAGTAGTCACTACTATTATCATTGGTAAGTTTGTTGAGTTGATGCTACTATTATTCTTGATAAATTTGTTGAGTTGACACTAAAAAACTATTATCATTGATAAGTTTGTTGAGTTGATACAAAAATCACTTTCATGTATTTCAGAGGTTTCCATTGAGGAGGAAGTTTGGGTCAGTACACCAAACAACACCTTATTAACAGGAGTTCATTTATTCACCTCTTTACACAAGCAAGGCTTACAAAGAACTGCTCAGGCAGAAGCGCACAAAGATAATGTTTAGCTTAGTTCAAAGACGATACTCAGATCGATGCTGGTGTCAACCTCATCGGCGCCACATAGCCCCCCCCTACTACCCCCCCCCCCCCCCCCCGCAGTAGGGAGTACTCTTGAGAGGTAGGGGGGGGGGGGTGACTATGGTGTCGGCATGGGTTGGTCTGCGGGAGCCGGACCACGGTAAGCTCGACAGCGTCGTCAGGGAGCTGTGAGGGTAGATGTCATGAAGGAAGGTTCGGCCACCGAACCTGGAAGTCGTTGAAGCGAGCCGGTTGTCATAATGGGTGTGCTGGTCATGTGGCGACAGGTAGGCCGGTGGTTTGCGAGAGAAACAGAGCGACGACGACGATGTCTCCGGTGGGCGTGGCGAACACACAAAGCATGTCCAGGTCAACGAAGGGAGGTTGTGTCATGAGCACCGAATGAAGGGAAACAAATGACGAACAGTGTATCATCGTGTAGTATTATAGAGATGTTGTGGATTATGTCCAGGGGGACAGGCACAAACACCTCAAGCGAGGGCACGTTCAAGATGGGGGGGCGTGCGAAACCTCGACAGGGCAAGGCAGGCGACGGGGGAGAGGTCGAAGGGACCTGCGAAGGGACCAGCGGCGAGGGCGTGATAGTAGGTAAGCTTGACGTGGGGAGCATGTGATCACTCGATGGAGTGCATGGGACCAGAGTAGGGGGCGAGGTCGGAGGAGAGCTCGACGATTGGAGCTGGAAGTCACTCGATTGAGTGTGTAAGTCCGACCTGGAGGGAGTGGCCGGAGCGTCGTGAGCCACGACAGTGAGTGGTGTGGTCGTGGCCTGAACTGGGGTAGAAGAAGGCTCGACATGAGCAGGCTTGTTGATAGAGACTGTGACAGCTGAATCTTTCATCTGGATGTCATAGGTGTTGGCTGAGCGCTGGAGAACTCGGTACGGGCCGGTATAAGGAGGTTGGAGGGGAGCACGGACAGTGTCATCTCGGAGCATGATGCACTCGCAATTGTCCAGAGATTTCAGGATGTGAACCTTAGGGCAGGAATGGCTGGCAGGCGGAGTGATGTGGAGGTTGATGAAGTGGCGTCTGACGCGGTCCACGAAGGAAGGTAAGTCAGACTGAGGGAGAGAAGCAGAAGGCCTCACGAGTTCGCCAGGGAGAACAATGTTCTGGCCGTATACGAACTCGGCTATTGTGCCTTTGAGGTCTTCCTTATAGGTTGCACGAATGTTGAGTAGCACCAGGGAAAGGGTCTCTGTCCAAAGAGAGTTGTGGCATCGAAGAGCTGCCTTGAAAGTGCGGTGCCAGTACTCTACTAGCCCATTACTTTGCGGGTGATATGATGTGGTATGGATACGCAGGATGCCGCAAATGTTGCAAATCTCACTGAACAGGGCCGACTCAATTTGTCTGCCCTGGTCAGTTGTGGTGATAGCTGGACATTCAAAACACGATACCCATGACTCGACAAAAGCTCGAGCAACAGTTTCTGCCGTGATATAGGGGAGGGGGACAGCCTTGACCCAGTGAGTTGTTCGGTCGGTAGATGAGAGAACATAACGAGAGCCGTTAGAGGGGGGTAGAGGGCCGACAATGTCAATATGAATGTGCTGGAACGCCCAGGAGGGATTGAAAAGGCGCCGAGGGTGGGTGAAATGTGCTTGTGTACTTTGCATTGTTGGCACGTGATGCAGGAGCGTGCCCATAGCTGGCAATCCTTGTTGACATTTCTCCACACAAAGCACTCCACTACGAGGCGGCCGGACACACAAACACCAGGGTGGGCTAAATTATGGAATGCGTTGAAGACAGCTCGACGGAGCATGGTTGGGATGAGGGGGTGTAACGTGCCCGTACTGTCGTCGAACCAGATCTCACCAGAAATGCCAGGGAAGGTGGTGCGGACAAAGTGTAGTGAAGAGGTAGAGTCAGAAATCAGGTTTTGGGTATCCTCGTCGGCGGGTTGGAGGCTAGGCAGTTCAGAGAGGTCTAAAAGCAAATGGACGGCGTCGACTCGTGAAAGGAAATCAGCAACTTTATTGTCAGCACCCTTTATGTGTCTGACATTGGTGTTGAACTGAGATATGAAGTCCATGTATCCGAAGCGACGAGGAGGGGGGGTCCACTGGCTGTTTTGTAACGGCCGCAGCCAGGGGTTTGTGGTCCATTAAAACATAGAAAGGGCATCCCTCAACGACAGTCTTAAAATGCTTGATCGCATCGTAGACCGTGAGCAACCCCCTGTCAAATGCGGAATATTTCCGTTATGCCTTGGTGAGCTTGCGCGAGAAGAACTGCAGAGGCAAAGTCTGGCCGTCAATAGTCTGGCTAAGAATAGGGCCAATGTCAGTATCGCTCGCATCTGTGGTGATGAAAAGGTATGCATTGGGATGAGGATGCGCGATGGTGCAGGCCTCGGCAAGAAGATTCTTGAGGGCAATGAAAGGGGCTCCATAACAGGGGTCCATGAAACGGCCTGAGATACAGAAGTGTGGTTGCCTGCCAAGGCGTCCGTCAGTGGAGCATGAATCTCTGCAGCCTGAGGTAGATGTCGGCAATAGTAATTAACCATCCTCAGAAAGCGCCGGAACTTTTTGAATGACGAAGGTCTGGGTAGGTTTAGTATTGTTCGTACTTTCTCAGGGGGTGGTAAAATGCCGTCGGCAGAGACCCGAAAACCAAGAAAAGTGACAGCGGGTTGATGTAGCTGCAATTTGTCCTGGTTGGTCTCGATTCCTGCTGCCGCAAGAGTGTTCATCACAGATTGCACATGTCGAATGTTGTCCTCGACGGAGGAGCTGAACACACGAATGTCATCAAAATACGCAAAGCAGAATTTTAGTTCAAATGGCACTTTGTTGATGAAGGGTTGCCAGGTCTGGGTTGCGTTTTTCAGACCGAAGGTCATGAATCAAAACTGAAATAACCCAATTGAGGTGGTGATTGCTGTCTTCTCAATGTCTTCAGGTGCCATGGGGATCTGGTGGTAGGCCCATTTGCAATCAATGACAGAGAACGTGGTCGCACCTGCGCGGGAATTGGTAAAGTCGGCAATGTTGGGTATGGGATAGGTGTCCATAATTGTTCATGCGTTTAGTCGACGGTAGTCACAGCACAAGCGCCAAGGCCCGTCTTTCTTGTGTGTCATATGAATGGGTGTAGAAAAGCTAATAGCAGAGGGTTCAATGACGCCGGAGCTTAGAAGTTCAGAAATCTGCTTTTTAAGGTTGGAGAGGCGCTCATGACAAAGTCGACGTGGTTTACTGGAGACCGGCGAAGCTTGTGAACCGTGTGGTTAGTGACGACGGAAATATTGCCGGCGGCGCAGGAGGTGGTTTGTTTGCAATGTGCAGTGGGCAGGGCGGGCCAAGCGTGGTCGTGGTGTTCGGCGGGGCTACTCGGTGGATCCAACAGGAGCAAAGTGTCCCAGGAGCCAACGTGACAAGATGGCCGCCGGCCCGAAGCAGTGGCACCAGAGTGAGGTGAGCTCGGTAGAGCTCGTGAGCCGTTAGTGAGTCCATTGTCTGAGGGCGCGGCCTGTGGCAGCACGGTCGCGGGTGAAACGCTAGACCCGAGTGCACTGTCTGTGTTGTCAGTGGCGGTCACATGGCGGTGCACAGGATCTGAAGTTGCATAGTTTGAGGTGCTGTCTGCGAGGGGAGGGTAGGAGCTGTCAGTTCGGGAACAAGTGACGCTTGTCGCGCATGCGCATTCGTGTCCGGCCGAGTGTCAAATGCTGCCATGTTAGGGGGGTGTGGCCCTGTGGAACTGTCAGTACACGTTATGGCAGACTTGATAACACAGTTATGAGGGGTAGCGGGAGGTAAACACACGGAGGCTCGATTGCTGGGACTACAAGCAGATTCGGTGCCCTTACTGACCTTGCTTCGTCCTTGTTGCAGAGTCTGTAATTCCTTTGTTGCGTCAGAGACCTGGAGCTGAGTTTCGTGGAGCCAGAGGGAGAGCTTGAAGTTACCCTTGCATAGGGGAGTGACGTTTTCAAGCTCGAAGAGGCACATGTGCGTTGTTTCTTGTAACGTCGTCGACAGAGATGAGCATGTCAAGAAGTCAATGCCTAGTGTAGGTTCCTCAATATCACACATCAAAAAAAGTACACTCGAGTTTGCAGTTTGTGGAGAGTGAGATGATGTGTGGGGTTGAACCCGAGCATTGCAGTTTAGTCGAATTCACGGCTTGCAGTGAAGTATGATGACGGCAGATGTTCAACGACACTAAGGACTTAGGCAGCAGTGAAACATCGGCACCTGTGTCCACTAGGAAAAAGTATCCCAATGAAATGTCTTTAATATAAAGTCGTCCGTAATTATCCGGTTGTTCCCGGGCAGAATGGAGCACTGGGGGTGCCTGTCATGTTGTACACAGGAGGTCGCACCCCGACCTACCTGCTATTGGCGTTTGGGAAGTAGCAGGGTGGTCTGCAGTTCTGTGCCACCTCACCAAACCGTGTGTGGAAGTAACAGTATGGGTAGTGTGGTTGCATTTCCTGCGGAAAGTTCGTTGCCAGAGGTGGTGACTGAGGTTCAGCGGCCGCAGCAGGTTCAGTTACAGGAGGGGGCGTGACTGAGGGTGGAGCCGGTGACGTCCCAGCTGCTTGTTTACTGCTTCCCAGAGCGAGTGGAACAGTCGGTAGAGTACAGCCCCCACTGCGTCCAGCTGCGGGACAAAGAGCCTGAACGTGAGACTTGCCAGGTAGGCAGTGGCTGGCGAAATAGAGCAGTGATGCATCTTGTAGTTTTACAGCAATTGTAATTCGTTGCTCGACAGGTTTGGGAGACCTCTGAGCCAGAGCAAAGCGGATGTGAGGAGATAATTTATCTGAGCAGATGGCGAGGAGAGCTGTGTCAGAAAGTAGATCGGCGCTGACCAGGGCACATAGCCGTCTCCAGCGTTGGGAAGGTTTGTCTTTGCCTAGTTGCTTGATGTGGAGCACTTGCCGTATTGTTGTCTCAGTTGAGTGTGCAAGCCGATGTAGAAGTGTCTTTTTAGTTAGAGTGTACCGGGTAGCTGAGTTCGGGGCATCGACCAGGTCAGCTCCTGGTCGTGCGGGTGAGTGATAAGGCACAGAAATCTGGTTGACTCATCGAGTTTGTAATGGTCGAACACTTCGTCCACAATGCTGAACTAGATTGTTGCCCTGTCGGGATTAAATGGCGGCAGCGTCAGTAAGCATTGTAAAATGTTCGGAAGAACAGGTTGAGTTGAATTCGTCGGGGCACTGCCTGACATGAGCTCTTGCTGCTGCAGTATTCCAGGAGAGTGTGCCTTGAGGGGATGTGGCGTTGAGGAATGGTTGGGTGGCAGCGTGAAGGTGACGCGTTGTGGTTGAGCGCAATCTGTTGCGACGCGGAAGGCCGACGCGTGAGAGGCACCGTAATGTGTCAATTGCGGTTGCTGCAGCTCAACATGTTGCGGGTGTGTTCAGATTGACGTGTCACGGAAGACTGACGCAGATGAGGCACCAAGATGGGCTGAGAACGGTGGCGGAAGCTCGACTGGAGCCGATGCGGGGGCGATAGGTGAGATGAAGTTCAAAGTTTGAAAACGCGTGCTAGTCAGTGGAAAGCTCGACGTACGATCAGAGCTGGAGCCACCTGTGTTGCAGGAAGGCTGCAGAGGTGCAGACTGTCCAGAAGCGCAGTGCGGAAAATGATGTCGAACGTCGGATGGAATGTGTGAATGTTCATTGTTCATAGTCACTCCACTCAAAACGGTGTGCGGGTAAGGTGAATGTCATGGCACAAAACACTAAGGCATAGCAGTGGGACGGAGATGGAGGTCAGGCACAGGTAGCAATCTATTGTTCCTGTTGCAGGCCGAGATATCGAAGCAGGAAGGCATGTGCTGATGCTGAACCGAGGCAGGCGCGGGCGTGGCCGGATGCTGAGGAGGTTGACCGGTGAACAAAGCGGTTCTGGCCACGTGGCAGGAATCCGCATGGTACTGCACCAATTGTGCTGTGGCAAATCATTGTCTTGGTGGTCGTTGGTTGTCCAATGAAGCATTTGCAGAAATCGGCATTGGTCCCGCTCTGCACGGAGATCCGTAAGAGGTAATGGCACTGTCGATGAGGGAGGGCACATATGGTGGGAACAAAGGAGTCTGATAGCCAGAGTCATGCACACTTCTATCCTCACTTATTGTTGCAGGCTTCAAAACGTCCGGCGAAATGTTTGTAATCGTCAAGTGAGAGGCATCGTGTTGTAGTTCTGGCAGGTGTACATTGCCCGCAACATGATGCGTGTCGATCACAAAATCCAGCGTTAGGTGTTGGGCCAAAGCCATTGTTCGAATGTTGTGTTGATGTAATACATGTGAAAATAACTGAGGCTGCGGACACAGTAAAACGGCAAAAATGGAAGACGTTACAACTCGAGGTCACCAGTGAGGATGAAGTTCGGGTCAGTTACACCAAAAAACACCTTATTAACAGGAGTTCATTATTTCACCTCTTTACACAAGCAAGGCTTACAGAAAACTGCTCAGGTGGAAGCGCACAAAGATAATGTCTAGCTTAATTCAAAGACGATACTCAGATCGATGCTGGTGTCGACGTCATCGGCGCCCCACCCTCATGTCTTATTGTCATAAGTGAAGTGATACAATTGTTGTGATTTCTTATTAAGATCTTTCTTCATTTAACTTCTTTCAGTCTTGAATTCATTCTTCAGTTTGTGTAACTATTATTGTTGATAAGTTTGTTGAGTAGTAATAATGCCTTGCCTATGACTTTGTCCACATGGATCTCGAACTGGCATGAGTTTTGAAAAGTCCTGAAGCTTATTACCAGTGAGAAAAATGAGTATGAAAAACTGAGGGGTGAAGTTGTCAATAGGACACAATGGTAAAGGACTGATGTGCTTGTAAGCACACTCTTTATTCTTTGTAATTTCTTTAATAATGATGCTAGACTGTACCCCTATCCAGGTCTGTTGGTATTTCATAATTCAGATATTTGTATCTGTGCTTACAAACACATCAATTCTTTACTGTTGCACCTTTTTGAAAGCTTCATCTTTAATTTTTTATATTAATTTTTCTCTCTGTGAATAAGCCTCAGGATTTTTCAAAATTGATGCTGGGTTGAGATCCACATGGATGAAGTTGAGAGCAAAAGCTAGTCATTTGTAAGGGGAGCAAATTTACCATACTAACAGTCATCACAGACCAACCATTACACTGTCTCTCCTGGTTTCCTCTAACATACTTTTTTTTTACAGCCAAGATGGTGGCTAGTGTTGATACACATAGTGTTCATGTGAAAAACAGGAAAATAATACCAATAAAAACAGCATATGCATGAATTGTCGTGTTGAAATTGGAAAGTTAACTGATCATGGAAGCAGTCTGCAAGTCATCATTAACGCCCTGATGAGCAAACTAAAAAACTTACATCCAAAAAGTGTGAACTGACAGCAAACTTGCCACACAGTAACCTTAAAATTCCAGGCAAAGTGAAAAACAAAGTGCCACATTCTCAAAGAAGCTTACTAAATGAACCTAATATCATGTTCACAAGCAGATTCAGTTTGCAATCAACTGTGCAGCATAAGAAACATTGTGCATGTGATAAAACTCATTTGCGAGCTGAATGTGAAACTACAAATACAGGGAGTAATACATCCTAATAAAGCTTAACAACTCAATTACTATTATGAAAGAAAAAGAGCCTGAAAGACCTGAACACTTGCGTGACTTAAATGTCAAGCTTTTGTCAGCGCTGAAGCTAAATATTGTGGCAATAATGCTGGTGGCCCTTCTAAACATACTAAGACACCTGAACGAAAAAAAGTAGTTGTTATGGCAGATAGTCATGGTTGTGGATTTACTCGCCTTCTGAACAGTCAATCCAGTGTACAAACAATAGCTTACATAAAGCCTGGTGCTTCTATGTCAGAAGTTTGCAAGTGTGTACAATCCACAGACTGTGATGAAGCAAGTTGGGATATTTTTAGTTCCTCTCTTGTTTTGCCATCTACCTCCTTAAATTCATTTTTTCATATGTGACTAATTACTATTAACATATGTTAGTATAATCTGCATTTTCATATAAGAGAAAGGCTGGCCCTGAGTTTTAAAGAATATAACATCAGGTCTAATTTTATACTAAGTTTTATGTATGTAATTGATTTTCTAATTTATTTTGACTGTTACTAGTTATTATCTTTGGTTATGGAGTGAAATCAGTGATTGTTTCATAACTTAAATTCTATTGTTGACTAATAAACAAATATAAATTCTGTACTAATTGTAAACATTTGGAGGAACAATTAATAGTATTCTTAACGGATCTATTTGGCTCTATTCGAAATCATGTTAGCAAAGTAGTTTCCAGGTTTGTCAAAATTATTGTTTGCGTAACTATATTTGATAATTTCATGATTTAAACAAATAATATGGCTTAACCCTTGTAGTAGAAGAAACTGTCAAAGAGATGCAAATTTTTCAATGTATTCAGTTAATTTAATGAGTTAAGTTTTAATTGTGATTTCTGTAAATTAAACATCAAACAAAGCTTAGTTTCAGTGCCTATTATTGTGATAATACATAACAGCCCGACTTTTGGTCCCAACACAGTCAGTCCATAGCCGAGTTTCAGATGTGGGACCCGCATTAGTTAGATCAACAACAATGCATCAACTGTGAAATAAGTGTTACACCAATAGGCCATGTGTTAAAGCAATGACAGTGTCTGTTCAATTTATTTGAAAGGATGTGAAATGTGTGGTTAGGTTTTTACTGCTTGCAGATGTTCAACAGTAAACTATTGTAGCAGTATGTGGATGCAACCTATTAATGAGGCTTGTCAAAAGTTAAACAATAGTGAACTAGCCATATTAAATGTGTATATTGGGGGGTGGGGGTGGGAGTGGGGGTGGGGGTGGGGGTGGGGGTGGGGGTTGTGAACAGTGAAAGTAAAGAACTGTGAAATACAAATGTGCACCTGTTGGCTTCATCATTTAAAGTAGTCAGTGTTGAACTGTCCGTCCCCAGTAGCTGAGTGGTCAGTGCGACAGAATATCAGTCCCAAGGGCCTGGGTTTGATTCCTGGCTGGGTCAGAGATTTTCTCCACTCAGGGTCTGGGTGTTGTGTTGTCCTAATTGTGATCATTCATCCCCATCATCATGCAAGTTGCCGAAGTGGCGTCAAATCAAAAGATTTGCACCCAGCGAATGGTCTACCCGACGGGAGGCCCTAGTCACAGGACATTTTTTACGGTGTTCAACTTCCACCCCCATTTTTCAGCCAGTATAGCAATGCAGTATGTTGATGCTGAGGACAATCAATGAGGAAATAATGCAGGCAAACGTCACAAGATGTTGCGGACTTATCCTCTGAAGACTTTTTTGTGCTATTTGGTGGGTCAAATGACGTGTACAAAAACAAACTCACAAAGCAAAACAAGAACTAAAAAGATGCTTAGGTCAGTTGACACACACAAATGTTTTAGTACTGAACATCCCACATTGGCATGACTTACCATAAATAAAGAAATAATCAATGCCAACCAATAAATTTCATTCCTTTACAAACATTTCAGGAATGTACAACTCGTAAATGTTAACAATATTGGATGCAGATTTCACACATTATATGGATTGCATATCAACAGCATGAGGAAAAAACTGCTTGTCAAAAAAATTAAAGAAATTATCAACAAGAGGCATCAAACACTCAAAAGCAATATTCAAAGGAAACAATGCCAGCAAGAACTCAGTCACCAACATCAACAACAACAAATGAAGAAACAAGGTGCCTCCAATATTCAATCACAGCAACAACAATGAATGCAGTGACAGCTCCACCTACTGCAGACCCAGCTCTAACACCAGCAGGAAAATCATCAACAGTTACGCGCAAGTCGCCGAAGTGGCGTCAAATTTAGTTAAAATCGCTTCTGCAATGTGTATAACTGAACACTGGCTGCCTAAAGCTGCAGTGTCAGTCACAAAACTTGCAGACTTCAATATTTGATCATCATTCTCTAGAAATACTAGTCATCAAGGGTCATGTATATTTGTTAAAACTATTATTGATTATTGTAACATAAAACCTATTAAACTGTTAGCTGAAGAGAAAGTTTTTGAAGTATCTGCAGTTGAACTCTCTGCATTAAAATTAATAATCAACTGTGTGTATAGGAGCCCTGATGGGAACTTAAATGATTTCTGTCTTCAAATAGAAGCAGCTTTAAACACTATAGAAAACTTCAACAAAACAGTGATCATGTGTGGAGATTTTAATATTGATTTTCAAAAAAATCTCAAATGACCACCCAAGCTTAATGACCCTACTGGAAACATATAACATAAAAGCCACCATAGATTCTCCTACAAGAGTTACACCAACAACAAGCTCAACAATTGATCTGTTATTAATAAACACAAATGTAAATCACAAATTCTGTGCCAGAAATCTTAATATTGGCTTCAGTGATCACTATGCACAGTTTATCGTTTTCCACACCTCAAGTGAAACAAATGAGAAAGAGGAACTTGTAAAAGAAACAAGAAAATTCAGCAACAAACAAACAAATGTTTTTATGAGACTAAGTGAAGAAACCTGGTATGAAGTGTATACTTGTGAAAGTAGCAACATAAAGTTTGAAAAATTCATGGAAATCTTTGTCATACTTTGAAGCTGCATTTCCATTAAAAAAGCAAAAACGTCAACTTAACTTCAAAAAGAACAAATGGATTACAATAGGTATTAGAATCTATTGTGCAGAGAAGAGAAGATTACACAATATAGCTAAGACACAGAACAGGCCTCATGAATTTCATTTATACCTGAAGAATTCCAAGAGGATCCTGAAAAATGTCGTAAGGAAAGCTAAACAATGGCAAATGACAAATACATTGAAAATTCAAAAAACAAATCTAAAGCTACAGGGGAAGTTATTAAAAATCAAACAGCTAGTGAAACCAAACAATATAAAAATATAAACTTATGTTATGAAGGACAAATGATTTCATGCCCAACAACAATTGCAGAGACTTTCAACAAATATTTAGTAAACATAAGTGAACAGTTGATGAGTGGACTGGAAGAACACAATAAGATATCACCTCCATAATCCAACAGCATAATAAATTTGTCTACATCATTGTTCCTTTCACCCACAAATACAGAAGAAATTTTATCAGCTATAAAAACCTTGAAAACAGGGCACTCATGTGGAACTGATGGAACACCAGATGCGATTATTAAAAAATGCTGTCTTGCCCTAGCTGAACTCTTGACACACTTGTGCAACAGCTCACTGGCATCATGAACCTTCCCTTCATGCTTAAAACAGTAAAACTGAAGCCACTGCTCAAAAAAGGAAATCCAGAAGACGTTTCAAATTATAGACCAATAACCCTACTGTCTGTATTTTCAAAACTTTTAGAAATATTTTTTTATGTAAAAGATTGTCTGATTTCCTAATGTCATTGTTGTCTTCAGTCATGAGACTACTTTGATGCATCTCTCCATGCTACTCTACACTGTGCAAGCTTATTCATCTCCCAGTACTTACTGCAACATATATCCTTCTGAATCTGCTTAGTGTATTCATCTCTTGGTCTCCCTCTACGATTTTTACCCTCCACGCTGCCCTCCAATGTTTGTGATCCCTTGATGCCTCAGAACATGTCCCACCAACTGGTCCCTTCTTCTTGTCAAGTTGTGCCACAAACTCCTCTTCTCCCCAATTCTATTCAATGCCTCCTCATTAGTTATGTGATCTACCCATCTAATCTTCAGCAATCTTCTGTAGCACCACATTTCGAAAGCTTCTATTCTCTTCTTGTCTAAACTATTTATCGTCCATGTTTCACTTACATACATGGCTACACTCCATACAAATACTTTCAGAAACTACTTCCGACACTTAAATCTATACTCGATATTAACAAATTTCTCTTCTTCAGAAACGCCTTCCTTGCCATTGCCAGTCTACATTTTATATCCTCTCTACTTCGACCATCATCAGTTATTTTGCTCCCCAAATAGCAAAACTCGTTTACTACTTTAAGTGTCTCATTTCCTAATATAATTCCCTCAGCATCACCCGACTTAATTCGACTACATTCCATTATCCTCGTTTTGCTTTTGTTGAAGTTCATCTTATATAATCCTTTCAAGACACTGTCCATTCCGTTCAACTGCTCTTCCAAGTCCTTTGCTGTCTCTGACAGAATTACAATGTCACCGGTGAACCTCAAAGTTTTTATTTCTTCTCCATGGACTTTAATACCTACTCCGCGTTTTTCTTTTGTTTCCTTCACTGCTTGCTCAATATACAGATTGAATAACATTGTGGACAGACTACAACCCTGTCTCACTCCCTTCCCAACCGCTGTTTCCCTTTCATGCCCCTCGACTCTTATAACTGCCATCTGGTTTCTGTACAAATTGTAAATAGGCTTTCTCTCCCTGTATTTTACCCCTGCCACCTTTAGAATTTGAAAGAGAGTATTCCAGTCAACATTGTCAAAAGCTTTCTCTAAGTCTACAAATGCTGGAAATGTAGATTTGCCTTTCCTTAATCTTTCTTCTAAGATAAGTCGTAGGGTCAGTATTGCCTCACGTGTTCCAACATTTCTGCGGAATCCATACTGATCTTCCCCAAGGTTGGCTTCTACCAGTTTTTCCATTCGTCTGTAAAGAATTCACGTTAGTATTTTGCAGCTGTGACTTATTAAACTGATAGTTTGGTATTTTCACATCTGTCAACACCTGCTTTCTTTGGGATTGGAATTATTATATTCTTCTTGAAGTCTGAGGGTATTTTGCCTGTTTCATACATCTTGCTCACCAGACGGTAGAGTTTTGACAGGAATGGCTCTCCCAAGGCCATCAGTAGTTCCAATGGAATGTTGTCTACTCCCGCGGCCTTGATTCAACTCAGGTCTTTCAGTGCTCTGTCAAACTCTTCACGCAGTATCGTATCTCCCATTTCATCTTCATCTGCATCCTCTTCCATTTCCATAATATCATCCTCAAGTACATCGCCCTTGTATAGACCCTCTATATACTCCTTCCACCTTTCTGCTTTCCCTTCTTTGCTTAGAACTGGGTTTCCATCTGAGCTCTTGATATTCATACAAGTGGCTCTCTTTTCTCCAAAGGTCTCTTTAATTTTCCTGTAGGCAGTATCTATCTTACCCCTAGTGACATAAGCCTCTACATCCTTACATTTGTCCTCTAGCCATCCCTGCTTAGCCACTTTGCACTTCCTGTCGATTACATTTTTGAGACGTTTGTATTCCCTTTTGCCTGCTTCATTTACTGCGTTTTTATATTTTCTCCTTTCGTCAATTAAATTCAATATTTCTTCTGTTACCCAAGGATTTCTACTAGCCCTCGTCTTTTTGCCTACTTGATCCTCTGCTGCCTTCGCTACTTTGTCCCTCAGAGCTACCCATTCTTCTTCTACTGTATTTCTTTCCCCCATTCCTGTCAATTGTTCCCTTATGCTCTCCCTGAAACTCTGTACAACGTCTGGTTCTTTCAGTTTATCCAGGTCCCATCTCCTTAAATTCCCACCTTTTTGCAGTTTCTTCAGTTTTAATCTACAGTTCATAACCAATAGATTGTGGCCAGAGTCCACATCTGCCCCTGGAAATGTCTTACAATTTAAAACCTGGTTCCTAAATCTCTGTCTTACCATTATATAATCTATCTGATACCTTCTAGTATCTCCAGGATTCTTCCATGTATACAACCTTCTTTTATTATTCTTGAACCAAGTGTTAGCTATGATTAAGTTATGCTCTGTGCAAAATTCTACCAGACGGCTTCCTCTTTCATTTCTCTCCCCCAATCCATATTCACCCACTATGTTTCCTTCTCTCCCTTTTCCTACTTTCGAATTCCAGTCACCCATGACTATTAAATTTTTGTCTCCCTTCACTACCTGAATAATTTCTTTTATCTAATCATACATTTCATCAATTTCTTCATCATCTGCAGAGCTAGTTGGTATATAAACTTGTACTACTGTAGTAGGCATGGGCTTTGTGTCTATCTTGGCCACAATAATGCGTTCGCTATGCTGTTGGTAGTAGCTTACCCGCACTCCTATTTTTTTATTCATTATTAAACCTATGCCTGCATTACCCCTATTTGATTTTGTATTTATAACCCTGTATTCACCTGACCAAAAGTCTTGTTCCTCCTGCCACCGAACTTCACTAATTCCCATTATATCTAACTCCAACCTATCCATTTCCCTTTTTAAATTTTCTAACCTACCTGCCCGATTAAGGGATCTGACATTCCACGCTCTGATCTGTAGAACGCCAGTTTCCTTTCTTCTGATACCGACGTCCTCTTTAGTAGTCCCTGCCTGGAGATCCGAATGGGGGACTATTTTACCTCCAGAATATTTTACCCAAGAGGACGCCATTATCATTTAATCATACAGTAAAGCTGCATGCCCTCAGGAAAAATTACGGCTGTAGTTTCCCCTTGCTTTCAGCCATTCGCAGTACCATCACAGTAAGGCCGTTTTGGTTAGTGTTGCAAGGCCAGATCAGTCAGTCATCCAGACTGTTGCCCCTGCAACAACTGAAAAGGCTGCTGCCCCTCTTCAGGAACCACACGTTTGTCTGGGCTCTCAACAGATACTCCTCCGTTGTGGTTGCACCTACGGTATGGCCATCTGTATCGCTGAGGCACGCAAGCCTCCCCACCTACGGCAAGGTCCATGGTTCATGGGGGTAGGCTGATTTCCTAAATAAACAAAAAACTCTCTCTCCCTCACAGCATGGTTTCAGAAAAGGCTGTTCAACTGAGAGTGCAATATTTGAAATTCTGAATGAAATCTATGCTAAACTGGATGCGAGTGAGTTTGTGACAGACATAGGTCTTCATCTATCCAAAGTTTTTGACATCATTGACCGTAATACCCTACTGCAGAAGCTTGATCAATTAGGAGTTAGAGGTATATCCAATGAGTGGCTGAGGACATACCCGTCTGGTCGCAAACAGGTGGTTGAAGTGCAATATACTGACCATAAAAAAATCAGTTACTACTAGTCAGGTTATGAATATGTTAAATACGGCATCCCTCAAGGATCAGTATTAGGACCCATTCTGTTTTTGCCCAGTATTTCCAATCTACCCTCCAATTTGTAGCTGATACAAGCTGCCTTATTAGTGGGAAAACAGAAGAAAAACTAAAATACTCTGCTATCCAAACAATGAACAGTGTAGAACAGTGGTTCAGCTATAACAACCTAATTATTAACAAAGAAAAGACAGGAGCACTGAACTTCTACAATCTAAAAGGAAGGCACCACCCAAACATTAAGGGACAGAGTTCTTGAAAGTGTTGACAGCACAAAATTTCTGGGATTCTGGCTCCAGAACAACACAAAATGGGACATACGCACTGAATATCTCCAAAGAAAACTTATTAAAACATGCTACATGATAAGAATCTTAAGAAGTTGTTAAATGTATAGGCCCTACTACTCCTATGTGCATTTTGTAATTAAATAAGCATAATATTCTGAGACAATGCAACAACAAATATTAAACTTTTCAGGATGCAAAAGAGAATATTAAGAACTATTGAAGGGGTAAACAATAGGAAATCATGCAGACCCATATTCAAAAAAATGTCAAATATTCCTCTTCTTAGCATTTTTATCAATGAAACATCAGTTTTCATAAAACAGTATACTGATAGACACTCAGATATCTTATTAAAAATTAAGATACACATGCATACAATGAAAGACAAAAATCTGATCATATGAAACAGGTGAGAATATCATTGTGCCAAAAAGGTACTCTACATATTGAGATAAAAATTTACAGTAATCTGCCTAACTATATTAAATCAATAAGTAAACTCAGTAGTTTTAAGCCTGAACTAAAGACATATTTAAATGATCGTAGCTTTTACAGTCTGACAGAGTACCTAGAAACCAAACAACAAAATAAATATGCATTATAAATATTGTTGTGACTCGCCAATCTTTCAAAGTGCCGCCGCGCAGTTACACACATCCTCTACATGCGGCGCTGTCTGCGAGCCATGTACCAGCAGCGCCACCTAAGCGGCCAGCCAGCCAGCGGCCGCTAGACTTGGACTCAGTTATGATTTGATTGTTAAAGTGTACACACGTCTTACTCTGTTTACTTGATCTGTGACTTTCATGTATCGCGTCTTCCTTGAAATGTATTTGTTCAACTTGAAGTTATTACAATTGGCGACGAGGTAGTGATTTTTCTTTTCCATCATTGACCCACATGTTTCCATGGCTACTTTAGAGCAAATATTGCAAGGTCTCGTAGAACAGCAAACGCTTCGTCTGATTACAAAAAACATCTTTGACAGCGCTTCTTGGCATTTCATGTCGCGGATGAACAAACATGTAAGTCTCTGTTCCTTTCATGGATTTCACCTCAAATGTATTGGTTGTTGTCGCAATTGGCTCCTTTGAAAGATCCTGCGTCTTTGTCCTTTGCTGAAATGTGCTCATTTCTGTCTGTCTATTTTCAAAAGCAAACACATGTGGTAGCCTCTCATGTTGCCTTTTATCATTTTCAAAAACAACCGAATCAATCCTATCATGCTTGGGCTGCTGAACTTCACAGCCTCAGTAGAAAGTGTCAATTTGTTACTGAAGTTCACAAAGAATCGTACGCTGATTCCATGGTACGGGATGCTATTATCCAATCAGCACCCGACAAAGAAGTTGAGCAACGTGCCCTTCAGTTGGCAAATGCGACTCTAGATGAAGTCCTACCCATCACTCAGTCTTTTGAAATTTCTCTCGCTGCTGGACCGCAAATAGAGGCATGGGGTGACGTCGGGGAAATACAACCTCTGTGCGATGTTGCCAAAGTGTGTGGTGTGTCCCCGCCAGCCGATGTGGCCACAGTATGCTCCCGAGCACAGCCTTGGCCTAGCTGTAAACAAACCTCTAAGAAACTGCAGCAAAACCCATGGCAACTTCCTTCACATCCGCGGTGTTTTACGAAACATTCACAAGAAGATTGTCCACAATGTTGGGCCGTGTGTCACAAATGCAAAAAAAAAAAAAATGGTCATGTGTCATCCGTTTGCAAATCTGACTGCATACATGATGTTCATGAACATGGTGCTGATTCTGATTCTGTGTTGTCTGTCAATTTTACTTCTGCCCCTTCAGGGAAGTTATTCCTCACTGTCCAAATACTTGGTCGAGATGTTCACATGCAGGTGGATACTGGTTCTGCTGCCACTATCATCAATTCTCAGACATATCTTCAGCTGGGTTCTCAAATCTTGTCACCTGTCACTAGGCAATTACGGATTTACAATAAACAGAAGATTTCTCTCTTGGGACAATTTGATGCTGAGGTATCTTACAAATCTGTCATTCGCACTGTTCCCATATTTGTGGTTGACCATAGTAACGTGGGGAACCTTTTTGGTTTTGATGCCTTTTGCCTTTTTGGGTTCTCCATACATGACTCTGTCAATATCATCTCTGATGCTATTCCTTATGCTTAATTGGATTCCTTGTCGACGACATTTTTGTCCCTTTTTTCTCCTGGGTTAGGCCATGCAAACGACTTTGGAGCTCATATCACGCTCAAACAGACTGCTCGGCCTAAGTTTTTTCGGGCTCGGCCCATTCCTGTGGCCCTTTGTGATCAGGTCAAATGGGAGCTGGATCGTCTCACTGCTTCAGGGGTCTTGCTTCCTGTCACTTCCAGTGAGTGGTCCTCTCCTGTCGTTGTCGTTGCTAAGCCAAATTGTGATATTCGTCTCTGTGGAGATTTCAAAGCTACTGTAAATGCTCACTGCCTTATCAACACTTACCCTACGCCTCGATCTGAAGAATTGTTCACTAAACTTGCTGGAGGCCAGTATTTTTCTAAACTTGACTTGTCAGAAGCTTATCACCAACTTCCTCTCGACCCTGCTTCCCGGCAGTTTCAAGTCCTTAATACGCCTTTTGGCCTCTATCAATACCAATGATTGCCATTCAGGGATGCTAGTGCCCCTGCTCTCTTTCAGCGATTCTTGGAACAATTATGGCTCACTGTTCTTGGGTGTATAAATTACCAGGGCGACATTGTTGTCACTGGCTCCACCACTGACGAACATCTTCAAAATCTCTGCACACTTTTTCATGTCTTACAGACTGCTGGTCTTAAGTATACTCTTCAGAAATCAAAATTTTTTCAGGCATCTATCACGTACCTGGGGTTTCAACTCTCTCAGGATGGTATTCGTCCGTTTCAGCAAACTGTCGCTGCGATCAGTGCCCTTCCTCACCCTACATCTGATAGATCTGTTAAGGAACTGCAGGCCTTCTTGGGGAAAATAGCATACTATTACAAGTTTTTACTGTCTGCGGCTTCGGTGGCTCAGCTGTTGCATTGCCTGTTGCATAAAAATGTGCCTTTCCACTGGTCCGCGTCATGTGATGTGGCTTTCCAGAAATTGAAGACTATGTTAAATGAGGCCCCATGCCTGGCTATTTATCGACCTGGCCAACATCTTGCTCTTGCCACAGACGCCTCTCAACACGGGGTTGGTGCAGTCCTTGCACGCCATTTTTCTGACGGTTCTGAACAACCCATTGCTTATGCCTCCAAAACGCTCACGGATGCCCAATAAAAGTATTCTCAAACTGAAAAACAAGCTTTGGCCATTATTTATGCTCTTCATAAGTTTGGTGTTTTTCTCTATTGATCCAAATGTCATCTTGTTACAGATCACAAAACCACTTGTTTCCTTGTTTCATCCATCAATGTCACTTCCCGACAAGGCTGCACACTGCCTCCAGTGTTGGGCACTTTACTTGTCTCGTTTCAATTATGAGATTCATTTTTGGCTGACAGCTCAACATGCGAATGCTGATGCACTGTCTCGCCTTCCCATGGGTCCTGATCTGACATTCGATAGGGACAAACTTTTGTGTTTCCTCCTGGATGTTGCTGAGCAGCAGGTTGTGGACGGTTTCCCCATCACCGGGGTTCGGCTGGCGGCTGCTACAGGTTCTGACCCTACCCTCTCCCGGGTTTTACACTGTTTTCAGAAGGATTGGCCAGATCGTCCATCTGCTAAGACTTCTGATCCGTTGCGGAACTACTATGCTTTGCATTACTGCCTCATGGCTAGGGATGGTGTTATCCTCCTTTCCACCGAAAATGCTTCACCCCGTGTTGTGGTACATGCATCTTTGCATGCTTCGGTCTTGCACCTCCTTCACCAAGGGCCCTTGGGTGTTTCTCGCACAATATCCCTGGCATGCTGTCATGTGTACTGGCCCGGCATCGACTCTGAAATCGCACACATGGTCACTGCCTGCGGCCCTGGTGCGCCACAGACCACCGCCCTTAAGTCATCTTTGTCACCGTGGCCTTCGCCTGAGAAGCCCTGGGAGCATATTCATGCTGACTTCATGGGACCTTTTTTAGGTACTTATTGGCTTCTCGTTATTGATGCCTACTCTAACTTTCCTTTCATTGTCCGTTGCACGTCACCTACCATCGCGGCAACCACCAATGCTCTAGCTCGCATTTTCTCTTTGGAAGGCCTTCCCTCTACTATTGTTACTGATAATGGTCTGCAATTTGCCTCTTCCAATTTTGCGGATTTTTGTGCCCTTCACAGCGTCATGCATGTCACGGCCACTCCGTTCCATCCACAGTCAAAGAGTGAGGATGAATGACTGGTCCGCGCATTTAAGGCTCAGATGAGGAAACTTCTGACTTCTTCTGCGGTTGATGATGCACTTCTCCAGTTTCTGGCCTCTTACCATTTCACCCCCATAGGCGACCACAGCCTGGCTGAGCTCTTACATGGCCAACAGCCCCGCATGCTACTTCATCTTCTGCGGCCTTCCACCTCACGGCTGCGGGTGCCTTCGCTTGGCCGGTTCACCGCCGACGACCTTGTAGGGGTACGGTGATATGGCAGGCGGCCAAAATGGAGTCCTGGCCGCATCTTACGACACCATGGCCGATGCCTGTATGAAATCCAGATGGACACATGTGTTGCAGTGTGTCATTCGGACCAGCTTCGGCCTCGTGTGGCGGCACCGCCTCTTCCGGATGCTGCTACACCACCTTTTGCTCTGCCTGACGCTCGGGATAGTGGAATCTCTCATTACTCACAACACAGTCCTCTCACCATCATATCGGAGCCAGCACAAGAACTGATGCCACCAGGAGATGTGCCCATGCAGGAACCAGATGACCATCATCTGTCGGAGCAACTCTACTCGCCTCCTTCTCCTACGGAACTCACACATATCGCCCATGTCTCTTGTTATAACATCCAGAATTGCTGCGATGGGCAGATTGGTGCACGGGGCCCCAGCAGATTCGACCCCTACATCTCCTGTCATCTCGACCCGTTATCATCGGGGACACTTCCGTTCGTACGGAAAGCCTCCTCCTCGAGACTTTATGGCCAGTCAAACAACACCTATGGATGTTAACAATCTACAGGCCACCTCCATCAAGAGCTGTGCAAAAAATTCAAAGGGGAGAAAAGTGTTGTGACTTGCTGATCTTTCAAAGTGCCGCTGTGCAGTTACATGCATCCCTTACATGCGATGCTATCTGCCAGCCATGCAGCAGCAGCGCCACCTAAGCGGCCAGCCAGCCAGCAGCCGCTAGACTTGGACTCAGTTATGATTTGACTGTTAAAGTGTACATACGTCTTACTCTGTTTACTTGATCTGTGACTTTCATGTATTGTGTCTTCCTTGAAATATATTTGTTCAACTTGAAGTTATTACAAATATTCTACTTTGTATGTTGTCTCTAATGTTTGTTGTATATATGATTCCTTGCTAAATTACTTAAATATCTAGTCCCTAGGAATGCAATACAAACTGTATTTTATGTTGTAAAACTTAATCATGTCCAATATCCTTGTATATATTCTATACTTGTAGGATTAGAAGGACTAAATAAATAAATAGCACGTTCTTAGGAATTTCACTACCCTAGCATAGGTTCTATTCTCCTTTCTTATTGTCATTGTCCAGGTCTCTGATGCATAATATCAATAAGGGTGTAAAGTATGTCTTGTACAGCACTTACTTGCACTTCATTGGCATCCTCCTTCTCCATACAAAGCCACTTTTGCTAACTTCTACCTCCGTCCCTGCATTCTGCATATCTCACTTCCTAACTAGGGAACCTCCCCATCGCACCCCCCTCAGATTTAGTTATAAGTTGGCACAGTGGATAGGCCTTGAAAAACCAAACGCAGATCATTCTAGAAAACAGGAAGAAGATGTGTGTAACTATGAAAAAAATAAGCAAAATATACAAACTGAGTAGTCAATGTGCAAGATAGGCAACATCAAGGAGAGTGTAAGCTCAGGAGTGCCGTGGTCCCGTGGTTAGCTGAGAAACTGCGGAACGAGAGGTCCTTGGTTCAAGTCTTCCCTCGAGTGAAAAGTTTACTTTCTTTATTTTCGCAAAGTTATGATCTGTCCGTTCGTTCATTGACGTCTCTGTTCACTGTTATAAGTTTAGTGTCTGTATTTTGCGACCACACCGCAAAACCGTGCGATTAGTAGGCGAAAGGACGTGCCTCTCCAATGGGAACCGAACACATTTGATCGCAAGGTCATAGGTCAACCGATTCCTCCACAGGAAAACATGTCTGATATATTCCATACGACACTGGTGATGGCATGTGCGTCACATGACAGGAATATGTTGTCGACCCACCTAACTTGTACTGTAGTCGACTGACATCATGTGTTTCGATGTTTGTTTAGGTGTAGTGTCCCCATACTATGGCGCAGTTACCTCGCATCAGACGGATGGACGGACAGATAATAATTGTCTGAAAATAAAAAATTAAACTTTTCACTCGAGGGAGACTTGAACCAAGCACCTCTCGTGCTGCAGTTGCTCACGTTAACCACGTGACCACAGCGTTCCAGAACTCATGCTCTCCTTGATGTTGCCTATCGTGCACGTGGACTACTCAGTTTGTATATTTTGCTTATTTTTTTCATACTTCCACACAACTTCTTCCTGTCTTCTCGATTGGTCTGTGTTCAGTTTTTCAAGGCATATCCACTGTGCCAACTTATAACTAAATCTGAGGGGGGTGCGATGGGGAGCTTCCCTTGTAAGTATTTGAAGTAATCCACAATTTCAACTTCTGCCATTTGATTTTTATTTATTTATTTTCTTAGCATCCTTGTATCTCATCATTATAAAAATGATATAGGATTTGTCATACATCGCCTTACATAGAAAATAGGATATGAAAATATTTACAATTAAATGTCCATAAATAAAATATTACTACATATAACATGAAACCATATGTGTAACAACATTCATAATATGCTAAATTAGAATAATAGATGAATACAATTTAGTTTTCAATGAGCAGTTTGGGTCATTACGATGAAGGAAATAAGCTACTGTATAATGAATACTGGTGATTTAAGTACTCCTTGACACTATAAAAACTCTTGCTAATTAACATTTCTTAAGTTCTTTTTTAAATATATGGAATTTTGGTAAACTTTTAATTTTCTTTGGTAGTGCACTAAATAAGATTTTTGTCTGATAAAGAACACTTTTTTGATACATAGCTTTTGTGTGACTTTCTCTATGAAAGTCATCTCTATTTCTTGTTTTGTATTTATGATCTTGACTGTTTAACAAAGAATGTTCCTGGTGTGCCTTCATAAAACATGTACATTCATAAATATAGATACATGGTAGAGTCATGATTTGTAGTTCCTTGAAAACTTTTTTACATGATTCTCTGTGTGTCATACCTCTGATTATCCTTATTGCCCTCTTTTGAAGCACAAATGAGTGTTTGGCCAAACTGGTATTCCCCCAAATTGTGATACCATATCTTAGTGTGCTATGTATGAGTGTGAAGTATGAACATAACACTGCATCAACACTACAGTAATTTTAATTTGTCCTTCTCTATCTACTCTAGTTAGCACCATAGCTTTATTTTTCTCCACACTGCATTTCATGCCATTCAATTTCCTTATACCATCATACTTTAGTTCTCCATAACACAATATCATTCACGGAAAGCTTTAACTTCATCTCCCTACCTCTACAAGCTTCTTTTGCCTCCTTCAAGATTTCATCCATCATCGTTATAAATAATTTACTTCCTTTCCTCAGCCCAGTAGCATTCCTAAATCAATCAGTTCTTCCATCTTGGGTCTGGGCACAGCTGAAATTTTTGTCATACATCGCTTGAAGAATTTCAATTTTTTGTTTTCCAACTCTCTTTCCCTTCAAGGTTTCCCACATTTTTTTCTGGGGATATTATTATATGCCTTCACCATGCCAAGAAATATCATCAGGAGATGTTCCCCCTATTCCCAGTGCCTTTCCATCAACAGTCTCATACTAAAGAATATGACCACTGTTGATCTATCAGGTAAAAAAAAAAAAAAAAAAACAAAAAAAAAAAATACTGGTCCTCTTCTAACTGGCCTTTTACTTCTTCCTGCAATTGTCTTTCCAGTATCCTCTCCATTATTTTTTTCTGCTTGTGATATGTGTGTGATTTCTCAATATTTTCACATACTTTTCTGTCTCCCTCCTTGAACAATGGGATTTTTATTATTCTGCCCCCCCCCCCCCCCCCCAATTGTTCAGGCACATTTCATTTTCCATATGTATGTCTATGTATGTCAGCAATATAACCATTGTAGCCAGTAGGTCCAGCTGCTTTTAACATCTCCACACTTATTTCGTCTAACCCAGCTACCTTTCCTGTTTTCATTCTACCATATGCTAGTTCTACTTGCAACATATCTTTGTTTTCACGCAGGTCCAAGTCCACCCACAATACTCCTAATCTCTTTTCATCACTACCTTTCATGTTAAGTAAATTGTCACAGTACTGTTTCCATGTTTTCCATATCTCCTCTGGATGCATTATTAGCTCTCTATTCTCCATGTTCACCAGCTTTTTGAAAGTACACTCACTCCTCTCATGTCTTGTTATGACATACAGTATCCTTCTGCACCCATTAATATCATTTCCAATTCTCCTGTGAATTCCTCCCAACTTTTCCTCTTTTCTTCTTCTATAACTCTTTACATATATTTTTGCACCGCTGGTACTGTCATTTGTTCCTTCCTTTTTGTTATTGCTCCATTTTTGCCATGGTTTCTTCTTTCCTTTAACTATTTTTTTATCCTGCTCATTCCATCTGATATCTCCTTTCACATTTTGTGCTTGGGATTTTAAGCTTAAGTAACTCACTGAACTTTGCCTGTAAATTCCCGTCTTTTAGCTTCCAAACTTTTATTTTTTTCTCCCTTACTGCCTTTATTCGTTCTGTTTTACCATTCTTATCTTTTCCATCAGTAGTTAATTGTCTCCATCAAAAGCTTCTTCTGAGAGCGCAGTTACGTCCTTTAATTTTCCACAATTTTCTTTTTCCAACAGAGTTTAGTTAATGACCATCTTTTTTCTTCTCTCCCCCCAAACCATATCTTGTCATATTTTGGCTATTTTTCTTTGTGAACCACATATAGCCTACAATCAGACCATTTCTTTCACAAAACTCATCCAGTTTCTCTCCTTCATCATTTTCTCCCATATCCATTTGGACCAGTTAACACTTTCTTTCCTAGTCTTTCATTTCTCACCTGTGCATGTAAGTCATGCATTGCAACTGCACCAAGTGGGCAGTGGCATCAGAACTGGGTGTCAAAAGGCAGATGGACACTTATAAAACATTTATTAAAATAAAATATTAATTACACTTCCCTAAATTTGTATGCCCAAGCAGATGAATTCCAAAAAAAAAAAATAAAAAAAACCTGAAATTAACATCTTTCACAAGAACCATTACTTCCTATCAGTCAAACTGAAAAACATTAAAACATTGTTCACAACAAATTTATGTGAAAATAACTTCTTGTAAAATGTCTAAATTCTTATGACATTCTGGTAAAGGTTCTGTTTTGAACCACAGGATAATAATTTAAACAAACTCCATTAGCAACCTATAAGTATGAAATAATAAAATTTAAGAGACAATTTATTCACCTCAAAAGCAAGTAAATATTCAGAACTTATGATACAATCAAATGCAATGACAATGGTTTAAACTATTCTAAAATAAGGCTACACCGAAGTAAGATAGTTTCCTAAGGCCAAACCTCAGTCAACCCAATCAAATGGCCTTAGTCCTTGTGGGGCCATATGCTAACAGGTGTGTCTTCCCAGTCAGTGCCAACTGATGTAGGATCATTTCAAAGCCAAACATTTACTGGACTCCAATGCCCATCCAACACCTAATAAGTCATACAGTTCCTTATACAATACAAAAAGAACAATAATTAACACTTGTGAAGCAAAAGGCTTACAACATAGCCATGGTGAGTCCAAAGTGAGAAAATAATTACAATGAAGGTATTAACAAGAATTTGCTCATTCTCAGTTTCACTCATCATAGTAATCACATGATGGTGTTCAAGGTTGGTTAAACACTCACACAATGTCTGTACCTTTAAGTAAGCCAGTACATACATAAAATACAGTGTTAAATCAACCTCTCATGTGCTGATCGCAATCCCTTACAAATTTCTGTGTCCTTATACCAACAAGTAGTACAAGCTTTCAGACTCACAATACTTTTTCCCACACATAATAGATTGAAGTGCCAAAGAAACTGATGTAGGCATATGTATTCAAATACAGAGACATGTAAACGGGCATAATACAGCACTGCAGTTAGCAATGCCTATAGGAGATAACAAGTGTCTGGTGCAGTCGTTAGATCGGTTACTGCTGCTACAATGGCAGGTTATCAAGATTTAACTGAGTTTGAATGTGGTGTTACAGTTAGCACAGTAGTGATGGGACACAGCATCTCCAAACTAGCGATGAAGTGGGGATTTTCCCACAAGACCATTTTGCTAGTGTACCATGAATATCAGGAATCTGGTAAAACATCAAATCCCTGACATTGATGTGGCTGGAAAAAGCTCATGCAAGAATGGACCCAATGGTGACTGAAGAGAATTGTACAGTGTGACAGAAGTGCAACCCTTCTGCAAATTGATGCAGGTTTCAATGCTGGGCAATCAACAAATGTAAGCACGTGAACCGTTCAATGAACATCATCATATGAGCTTTAGGAGCTGAAGGTCCATTCATGTACTCTTGATGACCGCACAACACAAAGCTTTATGCCTCGCCTGGGCCCATTAACACCAACATTGGACTGTTGATGAATGGTAACATGTTTCCTGGTCAGACTGGTGTGCAGTCGGAGTGATACAGGACCTCTGATACATCTTGATACGACTCTGACAGGTGACATGTACAGGAGCATCCTGTCTGATCACCTGCATCCATTCATGACCATTGTGCATTCCAATAGGCTTAGACAGTTCCAGCAGGGCAATGTGACACCCCATCTGTCCAGGATTGCTATAGAGTGGTCCAGGAACACTCTTCCGAGTTTAAACACTTCTGCTGGTCACCAAACTCCCCAGACATGAACATTATTGAGAATATCTGGGATGCCTTGCAACTTGCTGGTCAGAAGAGATCTCCACCCCCTTGTACTCTCACGGATTTATGGACAACCCTGCAGGATTCATGGTGTCAGTTCCCTTCAGCACTACTTCAGACACTAGTCGAGTCCATGCTTCATCATGGTTTTGCACTTCTGCATGGTCATGGGGCCCTACACGATATTAGGCAGGTGTACCAGTTTCTTTGGCTCTCCAGTGTAGCATATTTCATATCAGACCAACAAATCTAGATAATAGTGTGACATTCAGAAAAACTATGTTGAGGTGTGAATAATATTACGGGACACAGAATAACAACACATACTGTCAGTTATCATTGGTGTTAAGATTCAGTGAGTGAATAATTTGTGCACATTTAATACACCAGTAACTTAAGTAACCCAATTCCAGATGTATACCAAAACAGCAGAAGTACTGGATGTAGGAGTGTTCATGTCAATGTGCCAAATGAATCCTTTACTGGCTATGAATACAGTATCATATTGCTTCAATAAGAATGTTCAATAATCTTCAATCTTCTCCATCTCAGTCCATGATATTTCCACATGCAAATTAAGTCACCAGTCCAGTTAAGAACTGACATAATTCCAAACACAAACCATTGCTATTCACCAGACAATTACTTTAACAAGCCAGCAACCACGCACACACCAGGGGGTCACCGTGTTGTTGCACTGGCCTCCACCACTCAACTTCACACTCCCTGCATGCTCCTTCCCTTTACGACTCCCAATGGCACCACCCACTTGAGTCATGGTAGGGATAATTCACAGATATGTCACTCATTGGCACATGTAGTGTAGAAGTATGCTCTGAATCAGCTAAGTGAAAAATCCATGCAGTACACACATTCATTTATATATAAAAGCTGACTTAGGAGTTTTCCTTTGTGTGAGGCTGCTTGTATAAGATTGTGTGCCAATTTAAAGTTATAGATTCATATATTTTATTGTTCACATCATTTCTGCATAATCTTTCATTGATTGTATCAAAATACGTTTGTATTGTGATACATTGTGAAATTTCGAACATTTGTACGTGCCGCAACAATCTCATACGGATACTGCTAATTGTAGGCCTAAACTTAATTGCACTCTTTTAAAACTTTTGAGAAATATAGGTCTATCCTCATTCAAAACAACCATTCTCCAATGTCATTGTACAATTAGATGAGAAATAAGTTATTTTGAGAATTTTTGGATGCTTACGAAACTACATTTTCACAAGTTACTGGTACGTATGTTTTGGATACATAATTTATTTCATAGCAAATCAGCATTTGTGGTTCATGGTTCTGCCAAAGAATACATCACCCCTGAACTTCACTGTACATCAACACAAACAAATTTATATTTTCGAAAATTTTCAGAAGCTACCATTGTCCTTTGCATAATCTATGGCTAATTTATGGCAAATCAGCATTTCTGATTTAGTAGCGGATTTTCTGAGTAACATATTGTGTTACATTTAGTCTTTCCTTAAAGAGGAGGAGCACTATATATTAAATGCATTTATCATAAATGAAGTCTGTTTTCGAGTTGGCTAACAACCATAATTAACCTAAAAATGTTTTTAAAAAATTAATAGTTTCTACCTCAGGTTTTTTTGAGTTGCCTTAATAGAAAACTCTTTTTTGAATTTTCTTCAATTCTTGTAGCAAATTAACAACTTTTAAGCTCAACATATTAAAATATAACCTGTGGGCTTAATTGAAAGATATCTGTTCATTGCCTTATAATACACTGCACCAGCCAAAATGAAACCCCACTTGAATGCTGTTCTCAGACATGGGCTGAGTTGGTTGATGTTCATAAGCAGCTGGAAATTGTCCTGAATACTGTCAATTGATTGACAGTTGCTGTAAATCAATGCATTGGAAAAGGTCCCAAGAATCGCATACTTGTGATACCTGTACCAGAGGTACCAGAAAATAGAGGATCTGTCATTACTCACCCACTAACTGTGAGTGGCATGTCAGGGGTAGGTCCTGTACATGGTGGACAGGAACCAGAGAGGACACAAGGTGTTGTACTGGTCCCTCTAACCAACAAGTTTGAGGTGCTGTCTTTCACTGAAACTGAAACTGAGCCAATGGGACTCACTATATCTGTTACACCCAGTGTCAGGAGGAGCTCAACACAAAAGGATAGGGGTCTATTAATCATTGGCAGTTCAAACATATGGCGAATGGTGGTTTCTCTTAGGGAAATGGCAGCAACGGACAGGAAAGGAAACCAGGTACACTCAGTGTGTACACCTGGGGGCCTCATTCAACATGGGAAAAGGCTATTCCAGCAGGCATTGACGGAACAGGGTGCAACCAACTGCAGATTGTGGTGCACATTGGAACAAATTGTACCTGTCATCTGGGCTCTGACATCATTCTTGGGTCATTCCAGCAACTGGCAGAGAAGGCTGAGAAGACCAGCCTTGTGTATGGAATTTCAACAAAGCTCACAATTTGCAGTACTTGTGCTATAGGGTTGAGAACTGTAAGGTCTCCCTAAATGGGTCAGGTGAACACAACACATAGAGGTTGTTAATCAGGTAGTTGACTGTGTGTGGGGTGCATACAATGTTTTTTATAGATTGGGTGACTCCATCCAATCCAGATAACGACAACTGTAGGAAATCCAGAAGAATTGGTGTAAGATCAAAAGAAATGTCTCCCACAGGTGAGAGTATTAAAATCCCAATGGTAAACTGCTGAAGCATCTGCAGCAAAGTGCCAGAGTCTGAAGTGCTCATGAAAAGCAGTGTAGCTCACATAATAGTAGGTACAGAAAGCTGGTCGAAATCTGAAAATGATAGCAGTGAGATTTTTGGGGAAAATTTAAGTGTATATTGAAAGGATAGGCAAATGCAAAATGAAGTAGTGTATTTGTCATAGTAGACAAGAAACTCAAATCCACCAAGGTAGAAATTGAAGCTGCATGTGAGATAGTTTGGACAAGACTCAGTATCAGGGGTAGGGATAAAATGATAATTGGATCCCTCTACACCCACCAGACTCAATTTCTGATGTAACCAAAAACTTTAGAGTAAACCTCAGCCACTTGTATGTAAGTTCCTCAGTCATTCTATAATCATTGGTGGAAACTTCAATCATCCAACAATTAAATGGGAAAATGACAGCGAGAAGACATCCTGTGAAACTTTACTAAATGCCTTCTCTGAAAACTACCTAGAACAGATAGTTGAGAACCCTATTCATGATGGAAATACATTGGGTCTAATGGCAACAAATAGACCTGGCCTCTTTGAGGATATCCACAACAAAACTGGTATCACTGACCATGACATGGCTGTGGCGATAATGTTACCAAAATGCAAAGGTCAACTAGCAGAACCCAAATAAATTCTGGTCATACGTAAACGCTGTTATAGCAACAAAGTTAGTGTCCAGTCTCTAGTGAATGAGACAGGAACTGAAATTGAGGGTACAAAGCAAAAGCTGAAATCTTACCTCCATTTTCAAATGTTCCTTTACAAAGGAAAACCCAGGAGAACTGCCTGAATTTAATCCTCATACCACTGAAAAGATAAATGAAATAAGTATTAGTGGTGTTGAGAAACAGCCGAAATCATGAAAACTGAACAAAGCTCCAGCACCCGATGGGATCCCTGTCAGTTTCTATACTGAATTTTGGGCTGAGCTTGCCCATCTTCTAATTATAATCTATTGTAGATTCCCCAGTCAAAAAACTGTGCCCATTTCCTAGGAAAAGGCACAGGTCCCACCTGTCTACAAGAAGGCTAGTAGAAGTGATCCACAAAACTACTGCCCAATATCCTTGACATAAATTTGTTGTACATCTCAAAAATAATGACCTCCTCAATGCCAACCAGCATGGATTTTGAAAACATTAACCATGTGCAACCCAACTCACACTTTTCTCACTTTGACATACTGAAAGCTTTGGATCAAGACAGTCAGGTAGATGGTGTATTTATTGTCTTCTGAAAAGCATTTGACTCAGCACCACACCTATGCTTATTGGCAAAAGCACAATCATATGGGATACCAAGTGAAATTTGTGAATGGATTGAGGACTTTTTGGTAGGGAGGTTACAACATGTTATCTTGTATGGAGAGTCATCATCAGATGTACAAGTAATTTTGGGTGTGCCCCAGGGAAGTGTGCTGGAATCCATGCTGTTCATGTTGTATCTTAATGACCTTGTAGACAATATTAATAGTAACATCAGGCTTTATGTGGATGATGCAGTCATTTATGATGAAGTGATATCCAAAAGAAGCTGCATAAATATTCAGTCTGATCTTGACAATATTTCAAAGTGATGCAGAGATTTGCAACTTGTTTTAAATGCTCAGAAATGTAAAATTTTGCAGTTCACAAAATGAAAGAAACATAGTATCCCGTGGCTGTAATAATATCAGTGAGTTGTTGTTGGAATCAGCCAATTCATGCAAATACCTGGATGTAATTCTTTGTAGGGATATGAAATGGAATGGTTACATAGGCTCATTCATGGGTAAAGCAGGTGCTAGATAAACCTCAGTTTAGTAGTAGAATAATATGGAAGTGCCACTAGTCTACAAAGGAAATTGCTTACAAATCACTTGTGCAACTGGTTCTAGAATATTACTCAAGTGTGTGGGATCTGTACCAGATAGGACTAACAGGGGATACTGATTGTATACAGGAAAGGGCAGCATGAATGGCCGCATGTTTGTTTAATCGATGGGAAGGTGTCACAGAGATACTGAAGGAACTGAACTGGAAGACCCTTGAAGACAGACATAAACTATCCCAAGAAAGTCTATTAACAAAGTTTCAAGAACTGGCTTTAAATGATTACTCTAGGAATATACTACAACCCCCTATATATTGCTCACATAGGGATCATGAAGATAAGATTAAAACAGAGGCATTCATTCAGTTTCTCTCCTTCATCAGTCTTTTCCCCATATCTGTATGGACCAATTATTTCCTCCTTTCCTAATATTGTTAATGGCCACCTAGCCTGTATCTTCTTATCTTTTGGCTACTTTTTCTTCATGAACCTCGTATAGCCTACACTCAGACCATTTCTTTCACAAAAATCATCAATTTTCTCTCCTTCATCACTCTTTTTCCCATATCGACATGGACCAGTTATCTCTTCCACTCCTAGTCTTTCATTTACCATGCACTGCAACATACTGGGGGAGTAGCATGTACTCTCTATCAAATTACTGTCATGCCTACCAGAGAAAACAACTAACACTAATTTCCATTGAAGAACATATAAAGAATCTAAATGTTCATGGATGGCTCATGTGCTGAGGGCAGTTGTATTTACATCCTCATGTACAAAGAACTGACCGATGAAATTCAGTCAGTAAATAAAATAAAAGACATAAAATACAAGGAGCATTCAATAAGTAGTGCAACACACCTTTTTTATCAGCAAATTTCAGTTTTAAAAAATGTAGAATTTGCTGTGGGATATTGTGGAATATTCTTGCTTATAGTTTCATGAAGTTCCAGTAGGTGGCAGCACTAAATATAGGCTTCAAAATCACTTCTGTAATAGAGGCACATTCCAAGCAGAGAGCTGTCGTCGAGTTTCTTTTGGCGGAAAACCAGAGTATCACAGACATTTACAGGTCTATGGTGACGTAGCAGAGAACAAAGACACCGTGAGTCATTGGGCACGGTAGCTGTCATCACTACAACGAGGTCACAAAAACCTGTCTGATCTACCATGTGCCCGCTGGCTGCGCAAGGCTGTGACTGAAACATGTGGATACACTCATTCAAGGTGATCAATGGATCACAATAGAACACCTTACTGCTCATACGGGTGTTTCTGTTGGCAGTGCTGACACGCTCGTCCACCACCTAGATAGTCAAAACTGTGGGCCCGCTGGGTTTCTCACGGCCTAAAAGAAGACCATAAAGAGCAACAAATAGACATCTGTGTAGAATGGTTCGCACATTACAAGTTGGCTCATGACAATTTTTTGTCAAACATTGTTACAGGCAATGGAACACGGATTCATCTCTTTGAACCAGAAACAAAACAGCAATACATGGAGTGGTAACACCTATCACCTGAAGAAAATCTTCAAAGATGCACCCACAGCCAGTAAAGGCATGGTCATGGTCTTCTGTGACTCTAAAGGGCTTACTCTTCTAGATGTCCTCCCTCTTGGTGCAATGATCTGTTTTGGTTGGCAGGAGAGCCAACACCGTGTTACTAGAGGAGGCCGAAAGGCACGCGTTTTAGCTCATGTAGGCTGGCGTGAGGTCTGGAACAGGACAAGGAAATTAGAATTTAGAAAAACGGACGTAGCTGGTGGAATACTTAACTTAAATCCGTTAATGAAGAACGTCGGTCTTGACGGTACATGAATCAATATCAATAGTAACTGATAATGGCGCCTTACTAGGTCGTAGCAAATGACGTAGCTGAAGGCTATGCTAAACTATCGTCTCGGCAAATGAGAGCGTATTTTGTCTGTGAACCATCACTAGCAAAGTCGGTTGTACAACTGGGGCGAGTGCTAGGAAGTCTCTCTAGACCTGCCGTGTGGCGGCGCTCGGTCTCCAATCACTGATAGTGGCGACACGCGGGTCCGATGTATACTAACGGACCGCAACCGATTTAAAGGCTACCACCTAGCAAGTGTGGTGTCTGGTGGTGACACCACATGATCAACTACAAAGTTTATTGTGCTACCCTCAGAAATTTGAAGAAACGGCTTCGGCCTGTTCATTGCCACAAAAATGAAAATGAACTTTTTCTTCTCCATGACGATGCAATGCCTCACACAAGTCTGCTCACCCAAGAGGAACTCAAGGAACTGTTCTTCCTCATCCACTCAAAGCCCAGATCTGCCACTTTCCAATTTCCATCTGTTTGACCCATTGGAGGCTGCACTCTATGGGAAGCAGCAGGTGGATGATGGGGAGATTATTGATGCAGCGAGATGTTGGCTCTGACATTGACCAATAGAGTGGTATCACATGGGCACACAGGCCATCCCAGTTAGGTGATGTAAGGGTGTTGCATTGAGTGGAGATTATGTTGAAAAATAGGGTTTTGTAGCCAAAAGAGTGGGGAATAATATGGCTATTGGAATCCTGAATAAAACCAACCTGCTTTCAGAAAAAATTGTGTTGCATTGCTTATTAAATGCCCCATGTATATTAAGTGATTATATAACAAATGTAAAACTACGGTTTTGAAATGCAGTTGATTTGTTCACAATAGATGAGATTATTTTGAGCACCGGCTCAACAGAGAATACATTGATACAAAGGTATAAATGAAAATAGATGATATCTTACAATATTAAGAGACAACTGGAATCAGTTTGATATCACACCAACAACAAGTTAAATTGGTCATGTATCTTGCAATGCATGTACAACAGTTTGTAGGCCAATCATGTACATGAATCTGAAATGATATGCTGTGCAAAGAAAAAGGAAACCAGCCACTTATATCTGAACCACAAAACAAAATCACTCAATCATCTACACAAACACACACACTCTCACTCACTCTCTCTCTCTCTCTCTCTCTCTCTCTCTCTCTCTCTCTCTCTCTCTCTCTCTGGTTGCCACAATGAGCAACCAGGAACTCAGATTCTGGGGCCTCTGGACTTACACAATGACAGATGACAGACAATGTTAGAGTTTCGTGGCAAACTTCTGCACAAAACTCCTACATTTCTTGGAACCTTCAACATAAACATACTGATACAACCAGGAACACTGCACAGCCTAATATTAGAGATCAATAAACGTAAGACAATGATACTTGCCCTGCAGAAAACATGCAGAACAGATGAATACACAATGCTTTATGGAAATTGCCATATTTTCAAGAGCAAGACAGAAAAATGAGTCACCAGGGGTGCTCCACTTCTGGGCATGGCCTTCATGGTACACAAGGAGATAATCGATTAAATCAGAAACATCTTCCTTGTAAACAATGGGCTAATGGCAATGCACCACAGTGCACAATAAAAAAATATTCCATGATCAACATACATGTCCCCAAATGGAGATAACAAAAAAGACCCCACATAACCAGAGAAATTCTGGACAACATTAGAGACAGTGTTGAGCAAGATCACCAAAGATGACATAAAAATTTTGGTAGATGATTCCAAAGCACAAATCAGCTTAGATAAAAGTCACCAGAGAACAGAGGGAAAGTTTCCTGCACATAAATATACAAACAAAAATGGCAAGACACTCACTGAACTATGCCAGCATAACCTGAAGATAATGGCAACATCCCTCAGTAAATCCCTGTAAAAACAGAAAGGATGGAGGTCACCTAAACAACTGATGGGAGGATTCCAAATAGAAGCTCAAAAAAAAAAAAAAAAAAAAAAAAGTTTACCTCTAACAAATGCTCTCTCTCTGATCACGATGCACAGTTAGTTAGGATAAATACACAGTGCCTTGCAGTATGGTCACTCCTCACTGGAAATCAGCTAGAATAGTTAATGACTCCAGGACAAATGTTTTTAAGAACAGTTTACAGGAGATTACCTGAAATGAAATTTATAACGAACCAAATGCTATCATCAAATTTAATATATTCCACAATGATTTCATGTCATTACTTGAAAACAGTTTTCTGCATAAGCTAATCAGAGATGAACTAAACAACCACGTCAAAAACCACGCATCAGTAGAGGGATTAATGTATCTTGTGAAAGGAAAAGGGAAGCGTATCTTTTGGCAAGAACAAGTAGGGATCCTACAGTAGTTGCACGCTACAAAACCTCATCAAAATTACTTAGAAAGGTTATTAAGAAATGAAGGAACATGCACATAATGTCAGAAATCAGTAATTCTGTCAACCATCTTAGGCTATATGGGATGTAGTGAAATGACAACTAGGACAACAAGCTATAGAACAAGATAACATCACTATTGAACTGAATGGAAGAGCTATAAATGATGAGTCATAGGTAGCAAATATATTTAATAATCATTTCTTAAACATAGTAGAAACTATAAAGACAAACAGTCAACAGCAGTGAAAAAGTAACTGCCATAAAATTCAATCACATCAATGTATCCCCAACATCTCCTTCTGAATTTAAGAAAATTAACCCTTTAACTGCTCTGTATGTGTTAACGTGTGCACCTTTGTACCTGTCCCTGTGTGCTCTGAATGTGTTTATGTGCACCACCAGTCCTTCTACCTGGTACTCTGTAGACACATTCAGAGTACTAGGTAGAAGGACTGGTGGTGCGTATAAACACATTCAGAGCACACAGGGACAGGTACAAAGGTGCACACGTTAACACATCCAGAGCAGTTAAAGGGTTAAACATTCTCTCAAAAGTAAAAGCTCATCTGGTTTTGGTCGTTTTTCCAACAGAGTACCAAAGATTTTTTCCCACATAATAAGCCAGGTCTTACATGAAATATGTAATGCATCACTAATTCAAGGCATTTTTCTAGAAAGACTGAAATATGTCACTGTAAATCCCTCTTTAAGAAAGGTCATAAGAACGACCTCAATAACTGCCAACCTGTTTCATTGCTGACACCATTTTACAAAATTTTTAAGAAAGTACAGTAGAGTGTCGATTATCTGAAGTCATTGGGGGACATGGATCTCCGGAAAACTAGTTTGTTCAGATAATTGAACTGAACATGTTTATTTGCCAAAAAGAAGTACTGCACAGTAAATTTATTCACAAAAACAGGCATCTCTTTTAGTATTACAAAGTAACATACAAATGCAACTTCAGTAGGAATATATAGTATGTGGCACAGTTTATTAAACAAAAATATATATGTATTACATATGCATTTTGCATAAACAATACACACACTATACAAAATTAACATTTAAAAAAATCCTTTATTTTGGTCTGTCTAAGCAAGCCTACATGCTTACGAGCAGCTAAGTCACATACTTTTTTCATTACAGATATCTGAAACTGGTCACTTTCATCTTGGGCTTCAAACCATCGCAAGGCAGTATCTAAACAAGTGAATGCCTCAGAAGCTGTTGGTATACTTTCATCTTCACTTTCTGGAGCACTGATGGATGAAATGCTGGCGGTGTCATCTTTATCAGTGACGACGTTTACAATCTCGCTGTCCTGCATGATTTGGTGTCCTGGATCTGCATCATCGATATTCATCCATTCATGAACGTCTTCTTCATCACATTCATGGCAATCTATTTCTTTTAGCATACCGAGAATTTCAGACATATCATTCTGTTCGTCATTTTCAACCATACCTTGTGAATTTTCTTCTGTGTCCAAAATTTTATTCCAGGCTTTCTTCAAATTCTCTTCCTTTACACTATTCCATGCTGCACTGATCATGTAGGATGCGTCTTTCAAGTCAATATTCTTATGATTTCTTAAGAGACTTTCTTCTCCATCCTCTTCTCTTTCGAACAATAACTTACGCAACAATTCTTTCCTGTAATATCGTTTGAAAGTCTCAATAATGCCTTGATCCATGAACTGTAATAAGGAGGTTATGTTAGGTGGAAGAAATATTACCTTTATGAACTCATCTTTTTCATTTAAAATATCACATGACGGATGAGTTGGTGCACTGTCAAGGAGAAGTAGTGTTTTCTCCCTCTTCCCATTCTTTAGCTGATGAGCTTTTACAGAGGGTACGAAAACGTCCAGAAACCACTTCATAAAAATCATACTATCCATCCAGGCACTCTTTTGTCAGGTGTACACAACAGGCAAGGCTGATGTATTAACGTGCTTGAAACAAGGCGGTTTTTTACTTTTACCAATGACGAACATAGGCAGTCGGTGACTTCCAGTAGCATTAGCACAAGCCAAAGCTGTAATATGGTCCTTGCTTGTTTTAGGACCAGGTGCTGCTAATTCATGATGTGAAACAAGAGTTTTTCTCAGTAAAGCTTTCCAGTTAAGTCCAGTTTCGTCAACACTGTAAACGTTTTCAAGAGCATAATCTTCTTCCCTTAACACATCCCTTAGTTTGACTTTGAAAGAATCAGCTGCTGAAGAATCAGCCAACAGTTTTTCTCCCTGTATTGTAAGCTCACGAATGCCGTGTCTTGACTTGAAGCATTTTAACCAGCCCGTGTTCGCTTTAAAGTTCGAAGGCCCTCCAAGTTTTTCGTTGAACTGCATTTCCTTCTCACACAGAATGGGACCTGAGATAGGTTCTCCTTCTGATCACTTTTGTGTAAACCACTTTTAAACAGCATCATCTAGATCTGTGTTAGTGGCGAGCTTCATAGTTTTACGGCTTGTTGATCCATCAGTAGAATCAGCCATAGCTATAAAATTTGCTATGCTCGTCTTTTGTTTTTTTATATCGATAATTGTCAACTTCCCCACCTTGTACTCATTGGATAAAGTGGTTGTAGATTCACCTTCTTCTAACCTTTTAATAATCTCGTACTTGTCCCTCATAGAGATGACAACACGTTTACGTTTAAGCATTTTGTATCGTCACGTTCACTTCTTCACACTTCAGCACACAAGTGGTCATAACAGATAACAGAAGGTGACTGTTTGCACTGTGAGAAGCTCTTCTTGGGGGCGTGCAATCCTTCAAACTGCGCGGAGCAGCACACCTCAACTCTAAGCTGGCGCAGCTGTTGCTGTGAACAGCTTTGATACTGCCGCTACTTCTACCGCCAGTGCCAAGCCAACAGAAGTGTGCTGATTGTTGAAACACAGCAACTGGCGGCTTGGCCGGTCAGCAGCGCCTTGTGAAGGCCCCATTAGAAGCAATGTTCCACCAGCAGTGGCCCAGTGTGGCGACTACTGTGGGAAACTTGGTTTGGGAGTGAGGAGGATGATGGATGGTAGGGTGGGAGAGTAACAGGTGCGAGCGAGTACCCAGTTTGGTTAAGCGGTCGTTCAGTTGACCCACTTTTGGATAATTGACGCTCTACTGTAATGTATTCTAGAATAGTACCTCATCTTAGCAATAACAATATCCTCAGCATATTACAGTTGGGGTTTGAGAAGGATTGCTCTATTGAGAATGCCATTTACACATTCACTCACCTGATTTTAAAAGCATTAAATAATAAAATAGCAATGGTTGGTATTTACCGTGACTAATCTAAGACATTTGACTGTGTGAATTGTGGTATTCTCCTAGATAAACTGAAGTTTTGTGGTACTGTTGGTACAGCCAACCAATGGATAATGCCATATCTAACCAAAAGAATGCAGAAAGTTGCGCTTACCATATAGCGGAGCTGCTGAGTCGCGATAAGCACAATAAAAAGATTCACACAATCATAGCTTTCAGCCATTAAGGCCTTTGTCAGCAGTAGACACACATACACACACGTACACGCATACTCATGCAAGCGCAACTTGCACACACGTCTGCAGTCTCAGACAGCTGAAACTACACTATGGGCATCAGCACCAGTACATGATGGGAGTGGCAACTGGGTGGGGGTAAGGAGGAGGCTAGGGTGGGGAGGGGAAGCCATCCTGGATTTTCCATTGTTTGAAAGTTGTGCTTAATAATTCAACCAGTATAGTCCAGGAACATAATTCTGAATGGGGATTTATCATATATGGGGTTCCTCAAGACTCAGCCTTAAATCCACTGTCATTTCTCATATATGTAAATGATCTTCCATCTAATTTACAATGGGCATAATTAGTTCTTTTTCCAGATGACTCTGGTATTGTAACCTGTCCAAGCATACATACAGAAATGAAAGAAATGGTAAACAAAGTTCTTAAAAGTATCATTGACTGGTTTTGTGTGAATGGTCTTGTCCTCAGCTTGAAAACAACATAACATATTCAGTTCTGCACATCTAGAAGTATTACATTAATGATAAGTGTAACACATGGCAAGGAAATAACAAATTAGTTGGAAATTTCAAAATTCTTAAGTGTCCACACTTATGAGAATTTAAATTGGAAAAAGCACCATTTGGATCTCCAAAAACATCTAAGCTCAGCTGCATTTGCAATTAGAATCATTGCAAATGCTGGAGAGGAACTAATCAAAAGTTGACACCTTTTGCATATTTTCATTCAATAATATCACATGGAAAAATGTTCTGGGGTAATTCATTTTTAAGAAAGAAAGTCTTCATTGTACAAAAATGTGCAGTATGTGCTCACACAGTTTGTCATAAATAATCCACTACAGTTCAACAGGAACAATGATGAACACAATTACAATACCAGAAGGAAAGATGACATACGTTACCCCACATTAAGGTTGTCTTTAGCACAAAAATGAGTGCATAATGCTGCAACAAAAACTTTTGATCACTTACCCAGTGATATAAAATTTCTGACGTCCAACAAAGTAAAATTTGAAAACAAACTGAGAAAGTTTCTCCTTGGCAACTCCTTCTGTTCCATAGAATAATTTCTATTGCTACAATGTGTAAAAGGTGGTGGTCAGGAATTACTAACTCACATCTATATATCTTTTTTCTCTTTGTAAAAATAAATAAATAAAAATAAATGTTCATAATGTAACCACAGATACAAACTAATTTGCAATGTGAATGTAAAATGACTCATTCCATGTCATTATGACATATCATGCAAAATGATCCATGGAACATGTAACTAACTAAGTAACATATCCTGTTTAGTCCAGAAAGAGATCCATGACAATCAAGTTCACAAACGTGAAAATGTTGATTAAAACTACTGCCGAACTTGAATCAAAATCAATTTATACCAAAGAAAATCTATCATAAATGAACATCCATGGGAAGTTTGGCATGAAAAAAACAATAGAATCCAATATAAAGCAAACACAAGGGGAGAATTCCATAGAGAGATCACGCAAACAGTGAAAGAACTGTTACCACACAAAAAGAACATTAAACACCCATGGTTGGACTCACAATGTGAAAATGTACTACAAAGACACAGTTAAGCTTTCCAGGAGTATAACAGTAAAAAATCCCTGTAAAACCTATATTGTTTTAATAGTTCCAGAAAACAGGCTGCCAAACCCATTAGATGAACCACGAGAAAATACATGAAGGAGCAAATGAACACTATAGAGGAAAATCATGGGAGGATTCGACAGGACTTTTGTAAGGAAGGTCTGTGGGTACATATGGTTCACAAAACAGAATGGAAAACTCACATTACCTAATCAAGAGAACTGTCAGGAACTAGCATGCTATTTCTTTGATCTGAACTGGAAACGAGACACCATGGATCACATATGTCAAACCTGACCTAGAAAAAGCAAAAACTGGTCCAACAGAAACTGAAGACAGAGACATATATAGAGGAAGGATATACAACTGGAATCTTAGGTCAGAAAGTGAAGTCTCAAAGAAACTAGGACATGATGGACCGAGGAAAGAAAGATTCTCCATGGAGAAAAAAATGAAAGAATCATGGAACACCAGAGAGAATCATTGTATGAGGCAGAATGCTTTGCACAATCATATAGGGTCTCGATGCAAATAATGATGTTGATAATGATAACAATAACAATAACAATAATAATAATGATAATAATAATATGTAAACAAATTTGAAATCAAAATGAACTGTGCCAACACATGTACAGGAACATGTTATGGTAACAACCCTGCATGGAAATAAGAGATATTTAAATATTTATATATCTAAAATATAGGTGATGTCTACATTTTAAACATTTTCATACGTTTTAATAATAGTATCTCTCTGAGCATCGACAGATCAGTTTAAACTGAATTAATTGCCCATTTCCAATTCTCCAACACATCACTTCACTTCATTGGTTATACTCTCACTGCAATCTTCCCATTGCTACCACAGTATGGACTCCCTTCTTGAGTCCCAGCTCCATATGTGCATCAGCAGACCACCTCCCTTGCTTCAAAGTACAACTGTCAGTACATTGTTCTCTTTGTCAGCCAAGACATGTCCTAAGAAATATCAAACAAATGACCGAAATCAATAGTTGCCTGTAACTATGACCCCTTGCCTTTCCGGTGATCAGGCTACTGTAACCCTGTGTCCACTGTATGATCTCACAACTGGTGCCACCCCCACTTACCTGCCTCAAGCTCTGGGTGTCTTGTAACCAAATTCCGACACAACTCGGAGACGTCAGCCAACTGGCCGAGGGCATCAACGATAAGTTGCCAAAACCACAGCAAGACAACAACAAAGATGACAACAGCAGCTATGGACAACAATGACAGAACAGCAAGTCTGAAGAGTGAGCCAGGTTGAGAGCCTAGATGTAGAAAGATCAAGAACTGAACAATGATGGGTACAACCTAAGAGACCAGGGTGCAGTCAGAACATGACTGACTTATGAGCACCTGTGCTGCCAGCTTTATAGGGTCCCTGTGAGTGCTGACAGGCTGGTGTGGCAGGTGTGGCCTGCACACACTGTTGTGGCAGTGACAGCAGTGCTTGCAGGCTGTCATCTATGTCCATACCTTGTGGCAGGCGCTCCAAATCGTCAGACTGGGGTACCAAATCCCTCCCCCACAAAATGGACGCATAGGGCCTGAAGTGCCCTGGCCAATGTTTTAGGAGGTGAACAGGTGGCGTCCTGTCTGTGGAGACTGTGAGCTGGGAGAAGGAACATGGGTTGTCGGGATCTGCACTGAGGAACTCCAGTGTGGGGGATTATCATGGGGATGACAGTGGCTATGGTGATGTCTTGACCTTCATACCTGTGCCTATAGGAGCTTCCAATGATGCCCTAACAGCATAAATTGTACTTGTGAGGCAGAGGGACATGTGAGGGCAGGGACACCAGTGATCCATCACTGGAGGGTAGGCTGGAGGTGGGACAGAGTTGGTTCGTGTTTCGACAGTCCAAACCTCTCAGGGTATCAACCATCATAAGGCACTGCCCATGAGTGGCCATGACTGTAGCTGGCATCTATGAGGGTTTTGGTCCATGGGAATATGCCCAAACAGCCGAACCAGGAAGGTATCATGCAGCATGTTGGGTCTGGTGTTCCTTGGGCTGGGGAGCCAAATAATGTAGGAGTGTATGTGGCTGTCGACCATGGAGGAGTTCTGCTGGGCCATGGTCATGGACAGGAGTGGACCTGTACGTGCTCATGGACATCATGAGTGCCACTGTCATGGTAGATGTGCCCACTGCCTTCAACATTTATTGCTTAAATGTGCGCACCATGCTCTCCACATCGTCGTTGGAGGAGAGGTGAAATGAAGGGCTGCATATGTGTTTGATGTCATGAGCAGTGCAGAACTGTTTGAAAGCCATAGCTATGAAGTGGAGCCCATTGTCAGTTATGATGGTGTGGGAAAGCCCTTCAATGGTGATAATCTGCAGAAGAGCATTGAGGTTGGCAGCAGTGGTGGTGGATGCCATGCTGATCACATGGGGGTAGTTTGAATAAGCACCCATGACAACAAGCCACATTGAGCCAAGGAAGGGGCCAGCAACATCTAGATGAATGCAATCCCAAGGATGATGGGGAGTAGGCCATGGGGCAAAAGATTGAGTTGGAGCAGCCTGATAGTGAGCACAGGCAGAACAGCGGCACACCATAGCCTCCATGTCCTTGTTGAGTCCTGGCCACTAGGCATGTCCCCTGGCAAGGGCTTTCATCTGCAACATACTGCAGTGTCTGCGATGGAGGAGTCCCAACATGTGAGTGCTTAAGGTAGTTGGGATGACAACAAGGTGGTTACCTGCCTCCATATCCATCAGGAACACAGCAGAGACAATGGACAAATGGTGAGAGAGGCAAGCTCAACCCCAGAGCTCAGAAGCAGCTAACTTTGAAATATAAGTGGGCCAACCACGAAATACATAGTGTATGACACGCCACACAACAGGGTTGCAGCACATGTCTGCCACAACATGAGCAGCAATAATGGGAATCCTATCCAAGGTGTGTTGTCATTCTGCTATAATTTGAAAACATGAGAGCTCCAGTTGGCCAAATACCGGGTCTGGTCCTGAGAGTAAAAGTGAGAGGGCATCTGTGTTTGCACATTGTGCAGTAGGCTTGTACTTGACAGAGTAATTGTAGGAGCTAAGGAAAACAGCCCAATGCTGGAGCCTTTGGGCTGTCCACTCTGGAAGCCAACAGTGTGGCCCAAAGAGTGCTACTAACAGTTTATGGTCTGTAACGATTGTAAACTGGGTCCCAAATAGGTACACATGGAATTTCTTTACAGCAAAGATAATTGCCAATGCCTCTTCCTTGATTTGGGAGCAATTGAATTGGGCAGATGTAAAATTTTTTAGACGTAGGCAATGATTTACTCCAAATCATCATCATAATGATAAGCCAGAGCTGAACCAGTGCCGTAGGGAGAAACATCTGCAGCCAAAACAAGGGGGCATGATGGGGAAAAGGGGATAAGGCAGGGTGCAGAAATAACATGCGCTTCAGCTGTGTGAAGGTCTGCTCTCGGGCTGGTGGCCACTGAAACAGAACACCTTTCTCCCACAACTGTTTGATGGAATGCATAGTGTGTGTTGCCTGCACAAGGAACTTACAATAATAATTCACTTTCCTTGAAAAAGCCTGCAACTCCTGGAGGTTTCAGGAATGCAGGGGAGAGTCAATAGCAGAAATACTATGGTCAGTGGGGTGAATCCCGTATTTGGTGAGCAAGTGGCCAAGGAAGTACACTTGTTCCTGGAAAAACTGTCATTACTGCAGATGGCACCTGAGCCCTGCATCACACAATACAGTAAAGAGGGTATGTAGGTTATGCAGGTGGTCTTGGCGCGTAGTAGCTGTAACAATTAAGTCATCAAGGTAACTGGTACAAGCTAGATGCTCCAGGTACCTCCGGAATGTCACTGGAGCAGAAGAGATCACAAAAGGCAAACACTTGTATTTGTAAAAGCCAAAAGGCACATTGATGACAACAATGCATTATGATTCCTCATCTAGCCGAATCTGTAAGCAAGCATCAGCAAGGTCTGAAACTTCCTGGCAGATTAAGGTCTATTATAGAAAAAACATTCACCTCCAACAACCTTTGAGATGAGGTCCTCTTGACAGGGTGTGGGAAGGTTTCCACAAGAGCTTGGGCATTGATCATAGACTTAAAATCTCCACAATGGACCATATCCAGAGGTGTGATCCAAGCACTAGTTTTGATCAGTTCTATGACCCCAGCGTCAAGAAGACTATCAAGCTCGAGCTTAATGACCATCTGTAAGGAAACTGGAAGGAGACATCCTCAACAGAAATGGGGCACCGCATTGGGACGTAAAGAAAAATGTGCCTCAAAATTGGTGGCTCAGTCCAGGCCAGGCTCAAACACAGATGCAAAAGATGCACAAAGGTCACCAAGTTCATGGAAGGTGACTGTGTCCAAGATGACCTAAACTTCATTAGTGATGGAGAACCCAAGTAGCGAGAATGCATCCAGGCCGAAAATGTTGCCAGCTGAATGACTGTTGACAACATACAGTGTTAGTGGCCATGTAACCATCTTGTATGTTGCCATAGTGGTGAATTGGCCTCTGAGGGGAAAAGAGATGTCACCATACGCAACCAGTTTGTGAGAGAGCAGGGCCAACACTGGGTAACCCAGATGAGTGTATGTCGGGAGATTGACCAGGAAAACTTTCACTCCTGTATAGATTGGGAAATGAACGTCCTGATGAGCAATTGTGAGATCAATAAGCAACTTGGAGTGCCAGAATTGCCCTGAGGAATGATGGCCTGAATTTCATGCACCATCCTGTGATGCAAGTTAAGAGCATGGTTAGACTGACCAGGCAGCTGACAGCAAACAGTTCGGAGATGTCCATCCTTGCCACAATAGGTGCAGTGTGCCCAACGATCAGGGCACTCTGCCCATTGGTGCATCACAAAACAGTCAGGACAAGAAGACAGACCCCATTGTTTGTGCCGATGTGGTGGGATTGGCTGGTCAGAGGTCATTGACACATCTGAAAATGATGAATCACTACGCCACCATCGGGTAGGTGGCTTGCTAGAATTGCTTCCCTGTGGTGGCAGTTGAACTGCAGTGATCTGGGGGCAGGCCATAAGACATTCATTTGCAGCCTGCAAAATCTTGAAAGACTGTGCAATTTTCAATACGTAGCCCGAGGAAAGATTATCAAGCAAGAGGGCTGCAGTGCAAGCTTCTGGATCGGGAGCAAATTGAACCACTACATCACGGTTCAGGGAATTGGTATATGAGGTCTTGCTAGACAGGTGGGCACAGGTACAATCACAATGATGACTCAGACCTTGCAAATCTGTCACAAGTGATAAGACTGGCCCACTTCCTTGTGGTACTGATGGAACTCGAGGCATGATGCGACCACATGGAGCCATTGTGAACAATACATCGACAGTAATGAATACAATTCCTTGAAAGTGAGTGCAACTGAGTTGGAGACAGGCCCACTTCTTAAGTAAGAAAAAAGCCTTTGGAGAAGCCAAGAAAGGAAGAGTGTCCATTGGAGAGCATCATCAGAAATAACAAAAAGTGGTGAAGTGCTGTTTCAGCTGCTGCAGATATGTCCCACAATCCTCCTTCAAATTGTTAAACAGCAGAAATGTGGGTGAGCAGGACTCTGTCTGAGAGGTGACCACAATAGGGACAGTTTGTGAACCTGGTACCTGTAATCGGTCTGACAGCAGATGAATTTCCTGATGCAAAAGGTCCGTTTGCTGCTGGATCTGCTAATGGAACTGCTATTGCAATTGCTGACACAGGAGCAGCTGTCGCTGTTGCTGTTGCTGTTCCATGAGCTGTACAAGTTTCGCATCCATAATGCTCTGTGAACCTTTTACCTTATCACCAGTTCTCGTAACTGGAATCAGACACAACTCGAAGATGCCAGCCAACCGGCCGAGGGTGTCAACGGTGAGTCTCCAAAACTACAGCAAGACAACAACGAAGATGACAACAACAGCTATGGACAACAACAACATAGCAGCAGGTCTGAAGAGGGAGCCAAATTGAGAGGCTAGATGGAACAAGATCAAGAACCGAACAATGATGGGTATGATGTAAGAGACCAGAACACAGTTGGAACACAATTGACATATGAGGCCCTGTGCTGCTGCCTTTATAGGGCCCCCAATAGCGCCAATATGCTGGCATGGCAGACATGGCCCACGCATAGTGATGTGGCAGCAACAGCAGCACTTGCAGGTTATATGGGTGCATCATAGTGGCTGTCATCTATGTCTACACCTTCTGTTGGGCTGCCCAAATTGTCATACTGGAATACCAGAGGGTGCAACTTTCCTTGCCACACTAACAAACAACATTTTCTGCCCTTCCCCCCCCCCCCCCCAACAAGATTTCTTCATACACGCAGTCTAATTCCTCATGCAAATACAATCACCATAATCCTCTTTTGTAGCAACTAATCTGATGTTATTCAACATATGCAACCCTTCTTCACTGAATGAACCCACAAAATAACAATTACGTTTATGTACAATAACAAATCCCTCCAAAATTACTTACAGCTACACTCCTGGAAATTGAAATAAGAACACCGTGAATTCATTGTCCCAGGAAGGGGAAACTTTATTGACACATTCCTGGGGTCAGATACATCACATGATCACACTGACAGAACCACAGGCACATAGACACAGGCAACAGAGCATGCACAATGTTGGCACTAGTACAGTGTATATCCACCTTTCGCAGCAATGCAGGCTGCTATTCTCCCATGGAGACGATCGTAGAGATGCTGGATGTAGTCCTGTGGAACGGCTTGCCATGCCATTTCCACCTGGCGCCTCAGTTGGACCAGCGTTCGTGCTGGACGTGCAGACTGCATGAGGCGACGCTTCATCCAGTCCCAAACATGCTCAATGGGGGACAGATCCGGAGATCTTGCTGGCCAGGGTAGTTGACTTACACCTTCTAGAGCACGTTGGGTGGCACGGGATACATGCGGACGTGCATTGTCTTGTTGGAACAGCAAGTTCCCTTGCCGGTCTAGGAATGGTAGAACGATGGGTTCGATGACGGTTTGGATGTACCGTGCACTATTCAGTGTCCCCTCGACGATCACCAGTGGTGTACGGCCAGTGTAGGAGATCGCTCCCCACACCATGATGCCGGGTGTTGGCCCTGTGTGCCTCGGTCGTATGCAGTCCTGATTGTGGCGCTCACCTGCACGGCACCAAACACGCATACGACCATCATTGGCACCAAGGCAGAAGCGACTCTCATCGCTGAAGACGACACGTCTCCATTCGTCCCTCCATTCACACCTGTCGCGACACCACTGGAGGCGGGCTGCACGATGTTGGGGCGTGAGCGGAAGATGGCCTAACGGTGTGCGGGACCGTAGCCCAGCTTCATGGAGACGGTTGCGAATGGTCCTCGCCAATACCCCAGGAGCAACAGTGTCCCTAATTTGCTGGGAAGTGGCGGTGCGGTCCCCTACGGCACTGCGTAGGATCCTATGGTCTTGGCGTGCATCTGTGCGTCGCTGCGGTCCGGTCCCAGGGCGACGGGCATGTGCACCTTCCGCCGACCACTGGCGACAACATCGATGTACTGTGGAGACCTCATGCCCCACGTGTTGAGCAATTCGGCGGTACGTCCACCCGGCCTCCTGCATGCCCACTATACGCCCTCGCTCAAAGTCCATCAACTGCACATACGGTTCACGTCCACGCTGTCGCGGCATGCTACCAGTGTTAAAGACTGCGATGGTGCTCCGTATGCCACGGCAAACTGGCTGACACTGATGGCGGCGGTGCACAAATGCTGCGCAGCTAGCGCCATTCGACGGCCAACACCGCAGTTCCTGGTGTGTCCGCTGTGCCGTGCGTGTGATCATTGCTTGTACAGCCCTCTCGCAGTGTCCGGAGCAAATATGGTGGGTCTGACACACCGGTGTCAATGTGTTCTTTTTTCCATTTCCAGGAGTGTATATGTAATACATACATCTGTGACACAGGGCAATTTCACACTTCCTATTCATTTATTCCTTCACCATGTATGTTCTCAAGTCAGTTATGTCCTTCAGTCCAAATTATTTTTTAGACACTGGGTACTTCAGTGGCAGATACATATGGGGGGCGTGTGCCCTGCCCTTGCGGGGCTGCTCGCATTGCCACCCACACCGCCCCCGCCAGTCAGCCCACACGCTTTTCGTTTGTTTCTTTCATCAGTCAACCCAACTGAATCGAGTTATCAAATATTTGTACTTTCCTATGTAGCACGCATGTCCATGTCATCATATTTTATATGTTTCTGTCTGGCACAAAGATACCTGACACATACCTATGAGAAAAGTTGTGGTCATTCTAGTGATCTCAATACATTATTCTGTCTGGCATTTGCTCGAGAAAAGTGGTGAATATTGTACTGTTTTCTTGTACAGAGCACCTTAGATATGTAGTGTTATAAATACAGACTATTCACCAAAGAAGAAGCTAGTTTAAATTCAGAAGCAGAAATATTAAGACTGAAGAATAAATAAGTAAAATGTCCTAGTTGTAGCAAGTGCAAGTGTGAAGATTAGTCAAGAGTGAGAGTGAAGTATTAATAATAGTAATTCATTGTAATTCCTCAGCAAAAATATTGTTACAAGACTCATAACAATATTTTTACTAATAACATAACAATAGTTATTCCTTGAGGTTTTTCTGTATCCTGCACTGGGATACTCTAACCTAGAAGCATTAGGTTGATGGCAACCAGTTGTCACAAAGGACCCTACATACAATTCATATAACTTTTTGATTTCCCCTTCAATGTCACTGGATTTTTCTTGGTACTCATAATATCTTTTCGCCCTGTTTGAAAATGGTTGGTTTACACTTTTATCCATTCATCTTCCTTCTCTCACGTTCTTTCTGTAACATCTGCTGTCTGGCTAGCTGTATCCTCTCCTGACTTTTCAAACATTAAGGTTGAGGAAGATCTATCTGTTCTGCTATCAGATGATCTGGCCTGATGTCTTTACTTAGCTCATAGAGTAAGAATCCTGTTACATAACTATTCATTGTGTTCATTAAATCCTCAAACACAGCTATATACTTAGCAAATGTGCTTGTGCTATGTTTCTTACTGCAGTATGTCCAACATAGCTAACTCAGCTTCATTTTTAGGAAGGTTGTTCTCAGGTGATGCACAGAAAAACTTATATGCTTTATCGTTGTTTGTTTTTGGGGGGAAGGAGGCCAGACAGCGAGGTCATCGGTCTCATCGGATTAGGGAAGGAAGTCGGCCGTGCCCTTTGAAAGGAACCATCCCGGCATTTGCCTGGAGCGATTTAGGGAAATCACGGAAAACCTAAATCAGGATGGCCGGACGCGAGATTGAACCGTCGTCCTTCCGAATGCGAGTCCAGTGTGCTAACCACTGCGCCACCTCGCTCGGTTTATATGCTTTATCCCAGTTCTCTATATAAATTTGTCCCACACCTCAGATATAAATTGTGCTCCATTGTCTGAAAGAACATTCTCTCATTTTATAATACTTGCTAGATAATCTCTCACTAGATTATTAATTATACTCTGGCTGATAGCCTTTTTCAGTGAATACAGCTTCACGAACTTGGAGAACACTTCAACAACTAAAAGCACATGCTTCACACACCCTAGGCCTACTGGTAGTAAAAAAAAAAAAAAAAAAAAAAAAAAAAAAAAAAAAAAAAATTAAAAATTAAAAAAAAAATAGTCTTGCAATATTTCTAAACACTTCTGAGCCCTGTGACACCCATAGCTGTGGTGAGTGTGGTTTATTGATGTTTCCACATGCTCTTTTGGAAAATATGCTTTCAACTCCTCTTTGTCTAAACTTTTGTGCCTAAATAAAATCCCCTTATAAATTTTATAATACTGAGCAATTTTCTCATAACCTTTAATCCAAAGTTGAATTGATGAACTTCAAGGTCTGGTTCCAATTCTGAAGTCTCCTCATATCCTTAAAGAGGGATATGATCTTCTTCTTCTTTCATGTACAGTATCTGTAACTCCTTCTCTTCTACATTTCCATCATTTTCATCCCCAACCAGTGATAACCTCCGTAAGTCATCGGCCACAATGGTGTCTGCCACTTTAATGTATCTTATTTCACAGTTAAACTTCTATAGAAACATGGCCTTCCCATGAGTCTGCTATTCATTAGCTTACAGCCCTGCAAATAACTCCGTGTCATGGTCAGTATAGACAATCACTTTCCTATCTTCCAAATATATCCTGAACTTCAGGTATCAAAAACCTATTTGTGACAGTTCCTTCTCTGAGATACCATATATTAATGTTTTTGACAGCATTCTTCTCATAAAAGCAATTGTCCTGTGCCCTCTCCTGGAATAACACTGATCCCACCCCATAATTGGAACTGTCTGCCCCAACACAGAAAGGCAAAGACATATTAGGTAGTACAAAATCTTGCTATTACTGGAGCTATTCTTTATAGCTTTGAGTTTGCTATCATAATCAGATGTCCAGCATGAGGTTATAATTTTCTATTGCACTCTATGTAAGTCAGTTGAATTCAGGCAACAAACACCTATATACTTCCTATAGAATGAACATAATCCTATAAACAATTTCAATTATTTCCTATTTGTTGCCAATTTGCAGTAATAAAAATCCGTGTTTTTCTCCTTATTGGGTAAAATGCCATCAAATAATCAGCTGACCACCTAGAAATAGCAGCTCTAAACAAATTCACATTTACTCAAGTGTCATTCACTGTTTCTATATAGCTTTGAATACATCCACCATCAGCAGCCAGTGCTCTTGCCAAGTGCTACTAGTGATCAACATGTCATCTACATACACTGTCAACCTCCTCATTAGTGCATCACCACGCACATGACTTAAGGCTCTCACAAAAACTGCTACAGATATTAACAGTCCAAATGGCACAACCTTAAACATTTAAGTCTTTCCTTCAAATAAGAAAGCCATGTATTTTCTGCTCTCCTCAGCCAGCTGCACTTATCAAAACCCTGAAGTCAAATCCACACTGTACATAATCTCAACCTTACAAATCTTCTGTGTTCATATTCTCTGGCCGATTATTTTCTTTAACCATAATTTTATGTAGCTCTCTTGCATCCAATACTATTCTTATAGAACAATCTCTCTTATTCACAACTAATGTTTGACTGCAATTCTCACTTCTCCCTACCTCTATGATTCCCTAGGTCTGTCAGAGAATACACTACTGGCCATTAAAATTGCTACACCAAGAATAAATGAAGATGATAAACGGGTATTCATTGGACAAATATATTATACTAGAACTGACATGTGATTACATTTTCACAAAATGTGGGTGCATAGATCCTAAGAAATCAGTATCCAGAACAACCACCTCTGGCTGTAATAACAGCCTTGATACGCTTGGCCAGCGTGTACAGGTACAGCTGCCCATGCAGCTTCAACACGATACCACAGTTCATCAAGAGTAGTGACTGGCATATTGTGACAAGCCAGTTGTTTAGCCATCATTGACCAGATGTTTTCAATTTGTGAGAGACCTGGAGAAAGTACTGGCCAGGGCAGCAGTCGAAGAATTTCTGTATCCATAAAGGCCCGTACAGGACCTGCAACATGCGGTTGTGCATTATCCTGCTGAAATGTAGGGTTTTGCAAGGATCGAATGAAGGGTACAGTCATGGGTTGTAACACATCTGAAATGTAACGTCCACTGTTCAAAGTGCCATCAATGTGAACAACAGGTGAGCGAGATGTGTAACCAATGGCACCCCATACCATCAAACTGGATGACACGCCAGTATGGCGATGACGAATACACGCTTCCAATGTGCATTCACCACGATGTCGCCAAACACATATGCGACCATCATGATGTTGTAAGCAGAACCTGGATTCATCTGAAAAAATGACGTTTTGCCAGTCGCGCACCTGGGTTCATCATTGAGTACACCATCGCAGGTGTTCCTGTCTGTGATGCAGCGTCAAGGGTAACCACAGCCATGGTCTCCGAGTTGATAGTCCATGCTGCTGCAAACATTGTCGAACTGTTTGTGTAGATGGTTGTCGTCTTGCAAACATCCCCATCTATTGACTCAGGGATCGAGACGTGGCTGCACGATCCGTTACAGCCATGCAGATAAGATGCCTGTCATCTCGACTGCTAGTGATACGATGCCATTGGGATCCAGCATGGTGTTCTGTATTACTGTGCTGAACCCACCGATTCCATATTCTGCTAACAGTAATTGGATCTCGACCAACACTAGCAGCAATGTCACGATACGATAAACCACAATCATGATAGGCTACAATCTGACCTTTATCAAAGTCGGAAACGTGATGGTACGCATTTCTCCTCCGTACACAAGGCATCACAACAACGTTTCACCAGGCAATGCCAGTCAACTGCTGTTTGTGTATGAGAAATCGGTTGGAAATTTTCCTCATGTCAGCATGTTGTAGGTGTTGCCAAGGCGCCAACCTTGTGTGAATGCTCTGAAAAGCTAATCATTTGCATATCACAGCATCTTCTTCTTGTCAGTTAAATTTCACGTTTGTAGCACGTCGTCTTCAAAGTGTAGCAATTTTAATGGCCAGTAGTGTACATTCTTATATTTACATGATGAATTTCCTCATTTGAATGACCGATTTCATTTACTTTATCTTATATTTATTGTTCAGTATACATTTTATAACTTATTTCATCGAACCTATATAAATGAGTCATTTTCTCATCCCCTTTTGGTTCTCCTTTAAATTTTATCCTCTTTCTGTTTCTATCAGCATCAAATTCTACCACTCCATTCTTTATAAATCTGCTGCAGCCATATTTGTAGGGTAAAGGCACCATAATTCATCCCTGCACCTATTTTTGTCCCCTGGTTTTTCTCCCCAATGAACTACTGCAACCTGCTGGTGACTGAAGGAAATGCTAATGCAGATAGTATTGGTCAGCTGGCAGCAGTATCACTGACATCTAGTGACATCTTTGTCAAAGATGCGATTTTGCTTTAAAATATGCAGTGTGATGCAGCATCATAAGTCTGAAATAATTATATTTCAGTATCAAGGTATGTAATTTGCAGTGCATTATTATCTATGTATAGTCTGTTTTCTCTTTTTTAACATTGTCTAGAGGCTTTATTGTCTTCCTTTTGGTTTTGTTGAAGTTGGCAATAACGTTTAAAAGAAACATTCAATCTAATCTCAACCCCTTTGATTGTCCTAATTTCATCGTGGGAATGAAATTTGGCACAGCTTTCATTTTATAAATCTGTTAGAGCCTAATTATAATCGATCTAATTTATTCATGTCTTGTGCATGTTTCAGATGGGAAAACACAAAGACTGGAAACATGAAGCAATGGTTGAGGCAGTAAATGATATAAGAGTAAAAAAGATGGGCTACAAAACTACACGAGATCTGCTAGGAGAAGGAGATTTTCAGATAGTTTTACTATTGGTGTTTGTAATAGATATGACCAACTGTCAGAGTCTAGTGGAGAGGAATCTCTGGTAGCTGTAGATGCAGGAAGTATGCAGCAGACCTCAGCAGTTACGATGGCTAGGACAGTTGCAAAGTCTAAGAGAAAGAAGAAGGTTCTGCTGTTAGGTAGTTCTCATGATAGAGGTGTAGGCCAGCAGTTGCAGGAAGTTTTGGGGAGTGAGTACCAGGTCACCAGCATTGTGAAGCCTAATGCAGGATTGGCTCAGGTGACTTTTAACATAGGGGGGTTATGTAGGGGTTTTACTAAAGAGGATCAGGTAGTGATTGTGGGTGGGGCTGGTAATAGTATTGATAGGGATGGGGAGTATGACATAGATGGTGACCTGGAAAAGATAGCCACTCAGACTGGCAACACAAATGTGCATTTCGTGGAACTGTTTCAGCGTCACGATCGGCCTCATCTTAACACAGCCGTCAGGCATAATAACATGAGACTTGGGGGTGCGCTGATGACAGAAGGCATGAGTCACATTTCAGTGGTGTCGGTGGAGTCTATCAGTAGGACGGGTTTCACTAGACATGGCCTGCACCTCAATAGGTATGGGAAGGGGAGGTTGGCAAAACTTATAGGTGACAGCATAGGTGGGGGTGGTGGGATCACTCATGGGAAAATTCCGGTAGTTGTGGGTGTTAGAGCTGTACCTTTTTTAGATTGAAGTCAGCTGATAGGTATTCCTGCTTAAGGGAAGTCTCTCTAACAAAGAAACCACTTTCTACAAAGCTTGGGTATCCGATTAATGACGGAATTAGTATATTTCATCAAAATATACAAGGTATTAGAGATAAAGTTAGTGAACTGCTTATAGATGTTGACTCTGAAATTAATGGTATATCTGAACACTTCTTAAATAAGGAGATAATTCAGAGGCTTCCTTTACCAGGATACAGGTTGGCTGGCAGCTTTTCTAGGAGCTCTTTGCGGTGTGGGGGAGTAGCCATGTATGTGAAAATCTGTATCCCATTTGAGTCAATTGATGTTTCAAAGTACTTCACTGAAAAGGTGTTTGAATGTTGTGCAGGTGTGGTTAAATTTAGTGGAGCTAAAATTCTTACTGTTGTTATTTATAGATCCCCAGACTCCGATTTCACAACATTTTTGCTAAAGCTAGAGGAGGTTCTTGGTTCACTTTATAGGAAATACAAAAAGTTAGTTATATGTGGTGACTTCAATATTAATTGTATAAGTGATTGTGCAAGGAAAAGGATGCTGGTAGACCTCCTTAATTCATATAATCTTATGCAAACCGTATTCTTTCCAACGAGAGTGCAAGGGAACAGTAGAACAACCATAGACAATATTTTTGTTCATTCGTCATTATTAGAAGGGCATTCTGTTAGCAAAAAGGTGAATGGCCTTTCAGATCATGATGCACAAATTTTAAGTCTAAAAGATTTTTGTGCTGCAACACATGTTAAATATAGTTACCAACTTTTTAGGAAAGCTGATCCAGTTGCTGTACAGACTTTTGTAAACCTTATCAAGGAACAAGAGTGGCAAGATGTTTATAGTGCTGATACAGTAGACAATAAATATAACGCTTTCCTCAAGACTTTTCTCATGCTCTTTGAAAGTTGCTTTCCGTTAGAACGTTCAAAACAGGGTACTAGCACAAACAGGCAGCCTGGGTGGCTGACTAAAGGGATAAGAATATCTTGTAGAACAAAGTGGCAATTATATCAAAACGTTAGAAACAGTCAAAATCTAAATGCAGCAGCCCATTACAAACAGTATTGTAAGGTGCTTAAAAAAGTTATTAGGAAGGAAAAAAGTATGTGGTATGCAGATAGAATAGCTAAGTCTCAGGATAAAATTAAAACCATATGGTCAGTCGTAAAGGAAGTGGCTGGTCTGCAGAGACAGGTCGAGAATATAGAATCAGTGCGTAGTGGGGATGTCCATGTTACTGATAAGTCGCAAATATGTACAGTACTTAATAATCACTTTCTGAATATAGCAGGTGAACTAAATAGAAACCTAGTCCCAACAGGGAATCATATAGCGCTCTTAGAAAAAAGTGTTCCGAGACTGTTACCTGAAGTGCTCCTCCATGATACTGACAAGAGGGAGATTGAGTTAATAATTAAATCACTAAAGACCAAGAACTCTCATGGATATGACGGGGTATCTAGCAGAATACTGAAGTATTGTTCCACGTATGTTAGCTCAGTACTTAGCCATATCTGTAACTTTTCCTTTAGGAGTGGTCGGTTTCCTGACCGATTAAAGTACTCGGTAGTGAAGCCACTTTATAAAAAGGGAGACAGGGATAATGTTGACAATTATAGACCTATTTCTATGCCATCGGTGTTTGCTAAAGTTATCGAGAGGGTTGTATATACAAGGTTACTGCAGCATTTAAATTCACATAATTTGCTGTCAAATGTACAGTTTGGTTTTAGAAATGGCTTAACAACTGAAAATGCTATAGTCTCGTTTCTCTGTGAGGTTTTGGACGGATTAAATAAAAGGTTGTGAACGTTAGGTGTTTTCTTTGATTTAACGAAGGCTTTTGACTGTGTTGACCACAAAATATTACTGCAGAAGTTGGAACATTATGGAGTAAGGGAAGTAGCTTACAATTGGTTCGCCTCCTACTTTAAGAACAGAAAGCAGAAGGTAATCCTCCGCAATATTGAGAGTGGTAATGATGTTCAGTCCCAATGGGGCACTGTTAAATGGGGCGTTCCCCAAGGGTCAGTGCTGGGGCCACTGCTGTTTCTTATTTATGTAAATGATATGCCTTCTAGTATTACAGGTGATTCAAAAATATTTCTGTTTGCTGATGACACCACCTTGGTAGTGAAGGATCTTGTGTGTAATATTGAAACATTATCAAATAATGTAGTTCATGATATAAGTTCGTGGCTTGTGGAAAATAATTTGATGCTAAATCACAGTAAGACTCAGTTTTTACAGTTTCTAATCCACAATTCAACAAGAACTGACATTTTAATCAGACAGAATGGGCATGTTATAAGCGAGACGGAACAGTTCAAGTTCCTAGGCGTACGGATAGATAGTAAGCTGTTGTGGAAAGCCCATGTTCAGGATCTTGTTCAGAAACTAAATGCCGCTTTATTTACCATTAGAACAGTATCTGAAATAAGTGACATTTCAACACGAAAAGTAGTATACTTCGCATATTTTCATACGCTTATGTCATATGGTATTATTTTTTGGGGTAATTCTTCTGATTCAAAAAGGGTATTTTTGGCTCAAAAACGGGCTGTTCGAGCTATGTATGGTGTAAGTTCGAAAACCTCTTGTCGACCCCTATTCAATAGTCTGGGAATTTTGACATTGCCCTCACAGTATGTATTTTCTTTAATGTCGTTTGCTGTTAGCAATATTAGCTTATTCCCAAGAGTTAGCAGCTTTCACTCAGTTAAGACTAGGCAGAAATCAAATCTGCATGTGGAATGCACTTCCTTGACTCTTGTGCAGAAAGGAGTGCAGTATTCTGCTGCATCCATTTTCAATAAGCTACCACAAGAACTCAAAAATCTTAGCAGTAGCCCAAACACTTTTAAGTCTAAACTGAAGAGTTTCCTCATGGCTCACTCCTTCTATTCTGCCGAGGAGCTCCTGGAAGAGCAAAAAAAATTAAGCAAATTCCAGTGTTACATTCGCGATTTTCTTTATCTAAACTAAAGACTTGTCACCTGAATATGTTTCTTATATTTCATTTTATCTGTTTCTACAATCGTCTTATAATTTCATGTATTGACTCGTTCCATGACCATGGAGACTTCTCCTAAATGTGGTCCCACGGAACAATAAATAAATAAATAAATAAATAAAAAACCTTCAATGTGCCAAGGGGGACTGGGACTATGTCACATCTTCTTATTCTCCCAAAGAAATGGTGAAAAAAAGGATTTTACGGCCACCATTACTGACACATCCAGTTGAGGAGTTGGTTGCAGAATACTGTTTACAAATGGAAAAATGTTTTATGGGCTTACTTCTTGACATATGACAAGAGTGGCTTTTCAGTTATCTATGGCAAACAATTTGCCAAATCCATTTTGTAAGGCAACATGAAAAGCTGGCCAAAAGTAGAAAAATTTGTTCCTAAAAAGGCATCCCAATCTTCTTCTGACAAGGCCGGAAGACCTGTCTATGGTTCAAATTCAAAATTTTACAAAGGGTAATGTGGATGCATTTTTGTCCATACTACTAGTAGAACTTGATACACAGAATCATGATGCAATGAGAATATTCAACGTAAATGAGACTAGAATTTTTGTTGTTCAGCACAAGTCTAGAAGAGTAATTGGAAAAAAAGCTTGGCTTCTGGAGAACTTGGAGCAACAAGCACTTAATCACTTGTGTATGGTCAACCAATCCTAATCTACCCCCAAGAAAGCTAGAAAGGTGGCAGCCTGAGCTACTCGATTGTGCACCTCCTGGCTCAGTTGGATCCTGCTCAAAGTTTGGATAGGTCAATGGTCCTCTTTTTACCATATCGTCTGAGGACTTTATTAGCATCATAAAGGCTACAAAAGACAAGGCAATTGTTTTGATTCTGCATGACCACTTCTCATTTACTCGTAATACAAATGTCATCAGCAGAGTTCCTGCGAATGGAATTTCAACAGTTTGTCTTCCACCCTACTCCACCAACAAATTACAGCCATTGGATGCTTCCTTTATGTTCCACTTAAACTTATTATGTATTTGCAGTTGAAAACTGGCTTGCTAATCATCCAAATCAAGTGGTTAAGAAGCTTACAGTGGCTTTTCTTTTTGCAGAAGCCTACAGCTATGCAGCAATGGTACAAATTGCCATCAGTGGTTTTTGCAAGACTGGAATTGCTCCATTCAATGCAGACATATTCAGCAATGCAGATTACTTGAGTCATTAGCAGGAAACTCAAAACCAAATCAGAGGGGAAGAGTCATCAAAAGAGAGGGAAGTCTCCGCCCAAACGAATAGGCCTAATGACAATTCTAGGTCAGAAACCCCTGGTCCCAGCAAATCCTCTGAGCCATCTGTTGTTAGTCCAAATGATAGGCCTAGGCCTATTAAAGTTTTTTAGTCCCAAATATATCAGGGATATTCCAGTAATTACACCAGCAACCAGCACAAGACAAGGTTCACCAGTTCTTGTTACTGGTTCTGCGCACAAAATTAAGGGTTGGGAGGCAGATGGCAAACTTAATGGGCCTAATCCTTCCACATATGGTATGCAAAGGATGCAAAGAAAGGAACAAATTGGGAAATTTCACTGTCAGATGGGAAAAACTGCAGCTGGAAATAAAAGAAGCACTTCTCAACCTGGAACTTCAAGATCTCATAAAAGAGCGTATTTAAAGAAGAAGGACCTGTAAACAGATTCAGCAAGTGAATCAGATGTCCCCTATGTGTCAACAGATGATGAGTATTCTGATGAGAATGTAGACTGCCATACATGTGGTAAAATATTCTCAAGTGATACCAAAGGAGGGCTATGGCTTCAATGTTGCCATTTTAACTGGTGTCATCAGGTCTGTCTATCAGTACTTTTAAAAGTGAAAAATCTCATGTGATTTTCATATGGATCAGTGACTTAAGCTATAATTCTTCCAGTGTTTTCCTCTGTATTTGACATTACTAAGATGTATTTTGTGAACCTCTCTTTCTAGGTGCCAGGCAATTATTACAGTTATTTTTTTTCTAAAAATTAAATTGGTACTGTGCTCAGTTTTTATTAATGATTGTTTTGTATTTGTTTCTTATGACCTCATGATTATAGAATCTGTTTATTAATATTTTGAGGCTATTTTATGAATTTTCCCACATTATTACCTCTTGTCAGTTTTTAGGCAAAAGACAAAACACCTTAAGGGTACAAAATTTGGGCAGTCTATCCTACAAGGAACCCATGCCCAAAATTATACTCAGGCCAAACCCTGTATCAGAAAGGAACCATACTAAAACAACAACCAGCAATTTTAAATTTCAGTGATAACTATTTGCTGGTTGGTCTACCACATATCCAAATTACTGTCTTAATTTGACTCTTGTGACCAGTAGATCTACTAATCCTTAGCATCTAATTTGTTGCCAGAAAGATTCAGAAGTCGCAGACAAACTCAAGCCAGAATATAATAATGCCACATATATAGCTCCTCGCATATTGATATCAACTATTGGCTGTATCACCACTTCAGTTCTTCCAATTCTGATTCCTCTAATAAATCACCCTCTATTTCTTGTCTGCTTTCTTCCTGCAAAATACAAATCTTTTTACACTTATCTCTATAATCATCATCAATATCCTCTTCAAACAGATCCTTAATAGCATTTCCAATGTTCTCTTTTCTATTTAACTTTTCCAGTTTCCTAGCAATTTTAAATTTTGATTCATTCAATCCTTTGGGCAACAAAGCTCTGAGTAATTTTGCATAAGATGCGCAATCACTCAAATCATAGTCAGCCTCCTCTTTTCCCTAACTACATTTGATGTTGTTCAGACGTCCATGCTTGCCATTTAAGAAAACATAAGTTTCAGTTTTATCCTCAGGGCAACCTTCTGTAGCAACATCTCCACATTGTTACACATTCCCATATCCATATTCAACTCATTAACCCTACAAAAATAATCATCACTGCATCCATAGGCACATCAACATTATCAATAATTAACATACCAGAATCTGCAACAATATTACAGACATGACTCACACGACTCTCTTCATCACACTGAACAACTCTCTCCTCACTTTCTACACTATTCTCCCTGTTATTCATTAGTAACATTACCTCTTTCTTATCACATCTGTAGCAACATGGACTGACTAACAAAGGAGTAACTAAAAGACAGGGTGAAATAGTTGTCAAATGAAGGAATTTGGATCACTCTAGTTCGGCACAATTCTGGAGGTGTTGATGTATTATTATATTCTGGGATATAGTATTGTTATTAACAGTTGTAGTGTGCCAAAATTGTGTCTTACAGTGGATTACCTATCTTACAAATGACATCCCTATATTACTGATTCCACGTAAAACACATCATGATGAACACAGGGAATGGAGATGTAATTAAAATGAAGGATGGAGTCAACACTTCACAACCATGGAGCAGAAATGCAACAGGTACTCCACAGGAGCAACAGCTTCAACAAGTGGCTCCACAAGGTAGGAATGGAAAAAAACACTTAAGTGCCAGCTTTCTGGACCTCAAGACCAGAACTCTGGTTCCTGCGTGAAAGTGTTTTCTGCCAACATAGCATGCAGGATAACATGTTACAATTTTATTATATTGCTGCACACTTAAGTGAAGCTCAGACAATAATTGTAGAGGACACTTTATGAACACATAGCTATGAGCACTTAAAGCCTGCCAAATCAGACACTTCACGCTGTCTTCTAGCCTGCACTCACTAATGGGACCTGACATACTTTCTTAACAGACATTCCACATAATGTAGCTCTGCAGGCTTCCAGAGAACATGAGACTTATCCTCACAGTGGCTAAAAATGCTTTACTACAAGAGCCGGCAGACAAAGCTGAAAACATGGTAGCTAGCATAAAAGCATAGCATAGTAGTGTTAAGTCTGTCTATGGCCCCAGTCTGAGTATTTTAGTAGTGGCTGTGAACACCAACTGCAACACAAGTGTACTGGGGAAGCACCAGCCTCCACATCTGATTAACTGGCCCTAGAAGTTAAATTGTTTGCATTGCAGCAGCACTACACAGAGTGCAGTGCTTGGGAAAGCAGGGCCAAATCAGACAGCAGGACAATGATGAACTACCAAGCAAATGGCAATGGAACAGGGTGAGAAGTTGGTGCTGGTACTACTTCAGGTTTAGTAACAAAGCTCACACTTGCTCACCCCATGTCAGTACCCAAATACTGCTGATGGACACTAAAGTGTGTGGCTGGCCATCAGAACATTCAAGTGGCCCTCCCTCTGCTGCAACTCTCACATCAGAATTTATGGAGGTGTCCACTCCTGTTTTGTTCGCAGCATGTCCCCAGGCATATGACATGAGATCATGTCTGCGTTGACCTCTGCATCACCTATTAAGCTCGCTGCATGGGATTCCAGGCTCATAATGGGCTGGAACAGCAGGGTGACACACTAGCATGTTTCACCTGTTTCCAGGTAAGGAGGTGTTTCACACTACATTACCACCTCGCCAGGCTGTGAAATCTGCAGCTTTAAAGAACTGAGATTTTATGGCAGTTGCTACCCAAGAAGTGGTGCCACACGTGCAGAGCATTACCATGTTGGTTTCTTCTGCTCACAGGAAATATCAAAAACACTCTTTGTTAAGACAAAATATCAGAGACAAAGTTTTTAGTGGGCACCATGTCCAACATTAGTGTTGTAGTAATGGCATTGTTTCAAATGGATCATATGGGACCTACCCTCCACATCACAGTAGCCAATTACTCACTCATCTCGGCATATGGCTAGAAGAGATTGTGTGTCAACTTAGGCCTATAAGAGCCAATCACATGGAATTCCACACCATTTCCAATTACTCATGGATGTTTGAAGAGGTCTAGCATCTCAGGCCACTATCACAAGCACCCGACATGAGAATGTGTTTTGATAGATCCTACATGAATTTCCTAGCTTATTTCATCATCTGGAGATATACATAGAAGAAGACCAAAGACACAGCAATTTATCTGCACAACTCTGGGACAACAAGTGGCAGCAAAACCTTGCTGCCTCATGCCTGAGAAGACGACCACAGCTAATGCAGACACTGACAGACAAATTAGGGATGGAATCATGCACCCCTCAGAGAGCCAATGGGCTTCCCCCCTTCACATGCAGTCCAAATGGAATGGTTCATGGAGACTATGTAGGCATTATCTGATACTGAATGAGTGAACCACCCCTGACAGGTACCCCATTACCCACATAATGGATATGAACAATGAGCTGGCTGGACCAACAATGTTCAGTGTAATCAATTGTGCACAGGCATGGACACAAACCCCATGGCCCTGGCGGATGTGGCAAAGACTGTAAAACGACACCTTATAGTTTATATGAGAGCTTGTATATGCTATATGCATTACAAAATGCTATCCAGATGTGATAACATTTCATACATAAAGTCCTCCAAGTCTAGAGGAGTTACATTGACCATATCCTTGTGCTCTCCCATTCACTGGTGCAGGATGCTAAGAACCTACAACTGCTTTTCAAATGACTACAACTGGCATTTGGTCATGGTGAACATAGCCAAGTGTGTTTTTGCCCAGGAAAGTGTCAAGTTCCTAGGATTTGAAGTGTTGACAGCAGACGTCTTGCTCTCTCTGTAAGTCACATGACTGAGAACATTCAAAGACCAGAGATGGTTTTTAGGTATGCTCAACTACTATAGATGCCACCTATGCCATACAGCATTGTCGCTGGCACCTTGAAATCAAAGCATTCTAGTGGTTATGATAACATATCAACAAAGTTAATAAAAGAGTGTTCATGTGAGCTTAGTCATATCTTAAGTTATTTGTGTAATCAATCACTTACCGCAAGAACATTCCCAGACTGGCTTAAATATGCTGAAGTTATACCTCTCCACAAGAAAGGGGACAAAGAAATTTCATCAAATTACTGACTTATCTCACTTTTGCCAGCTTTTTCAAAAATCTTTCAAAAAGTTATGTTCAGATGTCTACTTAAGCACCTTAGTGAAAATAACACACTGTCAAAGTCACAGTTTGGGTTTCTTAAGGGTTCTGATACTGAGGAGGCTATTTACACTTACAGTGAAAATGTCCTTAATACATTACACAACAAATTAGAGGCAACTGGCATATTCTGTGACCTGTCAAAGGCTTTTGATTGTGTGAATCACTGCATTCTTTTAAGTAAATTAAAATATTATGACATCACTGGTAATGCTGTAAAGTGGTTTCAGTGATATCTTACTAATAGAAAACAAAGGGTGTCATTACGTAACACTTCAGCAGTAGGCAATCAGACATCATCTGACTGGGAAGAAATTACATGTGGTGTTCCCCAAGGTTCCATACTAGGTCCACTACTTTTTCTTGCGTATATTGATGACCTGTCATCTGTTACATTACGAGATGCCAAGCTCGTCTTATTTGCAGATGATACAAACGTTGCAATAAATAGTAAATCAAATATAAATTTAGAAAGGGCAGCTAATCAAATTTTGACTGACATTAAGAAGTAGTTTAAACTTTTAAAAGACCCACTATATGCAGTTCAGAACTTCCAAGAGATTTCCTTCTAGTGTGTGTATAAAATATGATGACATGGAAATAGCAGAAGTTGAGAGTAAAAAATTCTTGGGATTGCAACTTGATAATAAATTCAGTTGGGAGCGACATACTAACGAACTGCTAAAGCGCCTAAACAAGTCTGTGTTTGCAATGTGAATGATGTCAGACATAGGAGATATAAATACAAAAAACTGACATATTTTGCTTATTTTCACTCCATTATGTCATATGGTATCATATTTTAGGGGTAACTCCACAAACCGAGAAAAGATTTTTAGAGTAAAGAAGTGTATAATAAGAGTAATGTGTAGTGTAAATACAAGAACAGCAGCAGAGGTATATGTAACTCTGTGGTGCAATGAGGCATATGGAAGCATATCCACCTTTATCCTGTGCAACATCTGCAGAGCCGTTTTTTTGGCCTCCCATAGCCTTGCACACTGAGAACTATGGACTATGGTGAAACTGGTAATGAGTACAGTAGTGTTGCTTGGGACTGACAGAGATCACTACACATGGGCAAAGTAATGGAACAGGTGTCAGATCAGCCACAACATCCTTAGTCCACAGGGGTCATTCATCACCTCTTTGGCCAGATTCAGGCATGTCCATCTAGACCTCACAAACACCTTCCTTACTCCTATGGCTTCTGCTACCTGGTTGCCTTAGTGGATCACTTTACCCAGTGGCCAGAGGCCATTCCTGTGACAAACATCACAGTAGCTACAGCAGGTAAGACTATCTTAGGGAATTGGATTGTGAGGTTCAGCTTGCTATACACCATCACAACCAACAATGGCCGCCAGCTCATGGTGTCCTTACTTCAGGAAACCCTAGGACTATGTGGCTGTTCCAACTTACACATCACCAGCTACCACCTGGCCAGCAGTGGTATGGTGGAGATGTTGCACTGTACCTTAAAGATGGCATTGATGTGTGCCAACACTACATAGTTGGAGGCATTGCCACTTATCCTGCAGGGTCTGCGACCCGCAATCAAAGAGGATCTGCAACATTCACTGGCATAGCTCATGTATGGCAAAGAGCTATGCCTACCAGTGGAAATAATAAGCAAAAAGCCTTTCTACCTCCCCTCTTCTGCCTTTATCACAGAATTCAGTTGACACCTTTGAGGAATGATGGCCCAAATATGCTCATCTGCACTGCAGTTACACAGTCACAGGAACATCTTTATACACAAAGACCTTGATAGTGTACCTTTCATCTGGCTGTGGGACAACTCAGATCACCCAGCTCTCATATTGCCATACAGTGGCCCATATAAGGTCCTATAATGTGAACAACAAACCTTTAAAATTTGATGTGGTGAACAAGACAAAATAGTTTCCATTGAGTGGTTGAAACTAGTACACTTGAACATGGAGGTGACTGTGGACACTGCTCCAGGACCACCCTCAACATTGCTAATCAGACAGTACAACTCAGACGAAGACACCCAGACTGGCTGCCACCAGTGGTACCACCTGCTTATTCTGAACAGTATATGATCTTGCTGTACTGTACCACACAAATTCCCCAACATACTTCATACTTGGAGCTCTAGTTTTAAAATAAAAAGGGGGAAGGGGGAGGCTGATTTAGTGACACAGACTGACTAACAAAGGACTAACTAAAAGACAATGCAAAACAGTTGTAACTGAAGGATTTTGGATTACTATAGTTTGGTGGAATTCTTGAGGTATTTATTACTATGTTCTGAGGTATAGTGTTGTTACTAAAAGTTATAGTGTGCAAAAATAGAGTATTCCATTGGATCACCAATACTACTAATGACATCCTTATACCTCCATTGCTATTTTCATTATTGCCCCTTGGTTCCATATACACTTTATACACTTCTGTTTCTTCCCTTGATGAAGCTATAACTTTCGTTTCTGTTATTTCAATGAGTTTGGCTGCACGGAAACCAATATTGTCCTTATTTTCGTCTGCCTCTGACCTCTCTTCTTTGTTAAATATTTATCAGTGTTAAAATCACACATCATTAGATGACATGAGTTTTGTTCCATTTTCCCCTGTTATACCTTTTATTTCCACTCCTGTAATTATTATATCCTCTCAAAATGTTTTTTATTACCTAAGACAGCATCCATATGACAATTCCAATTTCTCTATTTTTCTTGCTATTTTTATTCTTCATCCCTTCATGTCCTTGTCTTGCCCTGTTCATATTATGATCACCAGTCCCCCCCCCCCACCCATGTGCCTTAGTGAGGCATCCATGTACAGTTGGCAATTCTTCTAGTCTCACACCCTGCCTATCATTCCTTCTTTGATCAAAATTGTCCCTCCTCCCCCCCACCCCCACCCCCAAATTTCTGTTATCTTCTTGTCCAAAGAAATTCCTCCACAGAATCTGTTTTACTATGAAACACATCCAATTGCAACTGATCTGGTAACCTCCTATTTAGTGTTGAAATTTCTGTTACACACCTAATGGCCTGTCCAAGTGATTGAATTTATTTAATCCTCTTACACGAAACTCCCTCTTGCTCCTTTCCACTCTTGCAATTACGTCTATTGAAAAAAGTCATTTTGCAAACTTAGTTGTTTTGTCTGACCTCAGTGCTTATTCAAGGACAAAGTTTTAAGGGTTTTAAAACCACAAAATTTATCCACATTTCGGTTTGCCCACATTTGAGCTCCCCCTTCTAACTGTGTCTTAATAAATTTTATTTTAGTCACATCACTCATCCCTACAATCCTTGCATGCAGCCAAAAAATCAACTGTGTAGTATTTATTTTCCCCACTAAATAGTTTTGACTGATATCAAAATCTCAGGGTACCTATTTTCCCCACTTAATAGGTTTGACAGACATTCATATCTCATAGGACACCCCAACAATGCACTTCCATTCCCTGCTGCTACACTATTAATTGTGTGCCTCAATACATTCGTTTGCCCTTCTAGTTCTCTCTTATTATTGCTGAACCTCTTATGACACTTAGAAGTTCCTACTTTGACTGATTTAATTTGTACCTCTGCCTATCTTTCAAGTAATGTGCACTTTTGTTCCTATGACCGCATTTTCCCCATAAGGGCATTTTGCACACTTCCATTTTCTCAGACGATGTCTTTTCTACCCCCTCTACTCTATTAGATGCTTCTTCAACACTTTAAACTTTATTTCCACACTTATTTTCTACTTCTGCAAATTTATTTTCCAGCTGATCAGTCTTATTACACACCATACTGATTTTATTTCACAACATCTCAATATTCTTGCCAATTTCAGATTTTCTCTCTTCACATTTATCATCAAAACCAGATTTTACTACCCCAACTAATTTCTCACTCAGTGTCATCAAGAATGAATTAAATGCACTTAATGGAACCCATCCTACTTGTTCCTTTTGTGTGCTAGGATTGTTTGCATCACTTATAACATCTACTCCACACCCAGTCACAGTTTCTACAATTTCATCAGACATGGCTGATGACTAGCAACACAATATATAATGCAACCGATACCTATGTCTAGGTTTGCATTTGTTGTGATGCTGATGCTGTAATGCTGAGTGCTACTGCAACACATGGAGTGAGCAACAACATAGATGCTGCAACCATAGGGATTCTCCAGTGATGGTAATGGCAGCATGGAAACGACATGAGATGGCTCCAATGGTGGTGTCAGTTGGGATACTGCGGTGACTGTTTGGAGATGCTCAGGTGACAGCATGGAGATGCTCAGGCAATGGCATGGAGATGCTCAGGCAGTGGCATGGAGATGCTCAGGCAATGGTATGGAAGAGGCTTAGGTGTGGAGATGCTCAAGTGATGGTGTGGCTTCGCCACAGCAAGTGTGCATGTGTTGGCACAGCAAACGAGAACAGCAATACTGGCCAGCATCAATGTGGTCAGCAGTTGGTCATTACTGTTGCAGCATAGACAAGCAGCTGAAGAAACTCGTACAGACCCACGACATCCTGATTTCATAAAACAGACTATGGTATAAAATTTGGCTCTGTGAACTTAACATACGCTGCAGAGTCTCTTGTGTTGTAGCTTACCATTATATAAAATGTTTACATAAGCACAATGATTGTGCTGGTAGAACCACTACTGCTATGCACTGCCAATAGCTCAGAGTCCCCATACTGACTGTTCACAGGCCTTTACAATTCCTGGGACACCCAATCCCAAAATAATTACTGACTGCAAAGAAGATAACTGTACAATCCAGGATGAGCCTATACTTTCTAAAGACTGGAAAGTTGCACAGGTCACACCAATATTCAAGAAAGGTAGTAGGAGTTATCCACTAAATTACAGGCCCATATCATTAACATCAATATGCAGTAGGATTTTGGAACATATATTTTGTTTGAACATTATGAATTACCTCGAAGAAAATGGTCTATTGACACACAGTCAACATGGGTTTAGAAAACATCGTTCCTGTGAAACACAACTAGCTCTTTATTCACATGAAATATTGAGTGCTATTGACAAGGGATTTCAGATCGATTCCATACTTCTGGATTTCCAGAAGGCTTTTGACACTGTACCACACAAGCAGCTCATAGTGAAATTGCATGCTTAAGGAATAACATCTCAGTTATGTGACTGGCTTTGTGATTTCCTGTCAGATAGGTCACAGTTCGTAGTAACTGATGGAAGGTTATTGAGTAAAACAGAAGTGATTTCTGGCATTCCCCAAGGTAGTGTTATAGGCCCTTTGCTGTTCCTCATCTATATAAACGATTTGGGAGACAATCTGAGCAGCCGTCTTCAGTTGTTTGCAGATGACGCTGTCGTTTATCGACTAATTAAGTCATCAGAAGATCAAAACAAACTGCAAAATGATTTATAAAAGATATCTGTACGGTGCAAAAAGTGACAGTTGATCCCAAATAACAAAAAGTGCGAGGTCATCCACATAAGTGCTAAAAGGAACTCATTACACTTCGGTTACACGATAAATCAGTCTAATCTAAAAGCCATAAAATCAACTAAATACCAAGGTATTACAATTACGAACAACTTAAATTGGAAGTAACACATAGAAAACGTTGTGGGGAATGCTATCCAAAGACTGCGTTTTATTGGCAGGACACTTAGAAAATGTAACAGACCTAGTAACGAGGCTGCCTACATTACGCTTGTCTGTCCTCTTTTAGAATACCGCTGCGCAGTGTGGGATCCGTACCAGATAGGGCTGATGGAGTACATTGAAAAAGTTCAAAGAAGGTCAGCATGTTTTGTATTATCGTGAAATATGGGAGAAAGTGTCACAGAAATGATACAGGATTTGGGCCGGACATCATTAAAAGAAAGACGTTTTTCGTTGCGATGGAATCTTCTTACGAAATTCCAATCACCAACTTTCTCCTCCAAATGCGAAAATATTTTGTTGACACCAACCTACATAGGGAGGAATGATCACCATGATAAAATAAGAGAAATCAGAGCTCGTATGGAAAGATATAGGTGTTCATTCTTTCTGCACGCTTTACGAGATTGGAATAATACAGAATTGTGAAGGTGGTTTGATGAACCCTCTGCCAGGCACTTAAATGTGATTTGCAGAGTATCCATGTAGATGTAGATGTAGATGTAGATGTAGATGTAGAATTGCAATGTACCAGAGGAGTAGCATGCACTCTCTATCAAATCCCTGTCATGCCTATCAAAATGCAATGAGACAGAGGGAACAACTTCCTAATGCCATTTTCCACCAAAGGGCAAATGAACAACCAAAAAATTATTAGATGGTATGTACACTGAGGCTAGCAGTTGTTTACCATTGCATTTACACCCTTATGTGTACATTTTAATTCTAAACAACCAGCCAATGAAATTCCACCAGTGAATAAAAAGAAAGACAACATATATGAAGTGATTATAAATACAGCTGGAACCAAGGTGATTCTGATGAATGTAAAACAACACTTTTGAAACACAATCAATTTATTCACAACAGGTGAGATTATTTTTAGCGCTGGTTCAACACACAGTACACTGATACATACACATAAAATGAAATAGATGAGATCTTACAATATCAAGAAACAACTGAAATCAGTTCAATATCATCCACAGCAGACCAAAGAGGCCACTGCATATCGGTACAGATAGCACAGCAAGTGCTGCGTCAAACTGTGCGCTCATGTACTCCTTGGATAAGTGTGTTGGTCCTGATTACTATTTCATCCAGTGTCTCAAGTTTATCTGTTCATGGGGAAGTGGAATAAAAGTTGGTTACAGGGGATTTTTTTTGTGCAGTGTTACACAGTTTTTGGCAATGCAGATGAGATTCTATGCAGTGTGTTTTGTTTCACAAATTCGCTATGGCCAAATTGCCAGTGGAAGAAATACTTCAGTCTGTTGTTGAACAGCAGTGAGCTCTTGCCAACCAGAAGCAGGCTCTCTCTGTGGTACTAAACAATTTGGCAGCATTATTCACATGACAGGGTTCACCGCCATAGACACAATCCCCACCATTTCCTCTGAATGATGATACTGCGGAAGATTGGGATGCTTATGAAAAACACCTATGGTATCCCCAACCCCAACATATGTAGGCTTGCTTTCTGTCACTGATTTCTCCTCATGTTTATCACCTTTTGTATTAGCTTGCTCGTCTTCAGGAATCTGACAATTTCTCTTTTGATGAAATGTGTCAGTTGCTGCTGATTTGACTGTTTGTGATGTTATAATACTCTTGGCCCCCAACAGAGGAGTTCATGAACACACTGTACAAAATGAAAATCCTTCTCTCACAGAGGTTCTGAACATTGCCCAATCTTTTGAAGTATCTAGGAAACCAGGAAATCAGATAAAAGTTTGGTGTGAAGTAGCCTCTGTTGCTTCTCATTCTCAGCCACCATCAGTTAGCTCCAGGAGGGAGGGGGGGGGGGGGGAGAGATGACATTATGGTCATGTAGTCATGGTCTTCCGAGTTCCAAGATGCATGGAGCAGTGCCATGCTAAAAAGCAACAGCAGTCAGTGTCACAACAGCAGGGGGACTTATAGTGTCTGTGTAAAATTGGATTTCCTATTTCTGATGCAATGCATCTGGTGTCAGATCAAGTTCCATACCAACTACTGGACACACTCTGCTGAAAATTTTCCTCACTGATTTCAGAAGGTTTAGAATGTGTTTGTGATTTTAATGCTTACATCACAATGAAACTGATGACGTGGCTACATTTTTTTTGTACCAGCCCAATCCCAATAGCTTTATGGGAGCACGTCAGATTAGAACCAGATCAACTTATTGGGTGTTATCATGCCTGTCTCCTCTAGTTAATGGTCTACTTCATTGGTAACTCTTGCAAAACCTAATGGCAACCTTCATCTCTGTGGTGATTTTAAAAAGTCTGTAAATTCACAGTCTGTTATTGAAACCTATCCCTTACACTATCACGATGTACTCTGAACATGGCATTATGGGGGCCAATATTTTTTCCAAAATAGACTTATGAGAAGGCTACTTACAACTGCCTCTGGATGATGATACCAAATGTATCCTCATAGTAATTAGCCCCTTTGGGTTATACCAGTACTAGCACCTGCGTCAGCAAAACTACTGCCTCTGCTATTTTCCAGTGATTTTTGAGCAATTCACAGCCTTCATACCAGGATGCATTAAGTGCCTGGATGATACTGTGGTCTCTGGTTCCTCAACAGATTAAAACATGCAGAACCTTCATGTCTTGTTCATGGTTTTGCTGGCTGTTGGGTTGAAATGCAACTTGGACAAAATACAATTTTTTCAATCATCTATTGTCTGTCTCAGTCTTGAAATCTCATACGCTGGCATCAAGCCTTTATGCCAGCATGCTGATGCCATTACAGCTTTTCTGCATCCTACCAGTGTCAAGGAGCTGCAGGTCTTTCTCAGAAAGATTGCATACTACCATAAAATTCAGCCCCCTCGTACTCCCTTATGTAAAGGTGTTCCTTTTCACTGGTTGCCCACTGCGAGCATAGTTTTACCCCATTGAATTCAATTCAATTCTCATCCATTTTATCATATACATGATACAGGAATTGTCATAGAGAGAGAGAGAGAGAGAGAGAGAGAGAGAGAGAGAGAGCAAGATTTATATTTTTAACAATTAAGAGAAATAACATTTTCTTAGTTATACTTTACATATTTTGTCTTCTTTTTACAGTAAGATGAAAAATTTATAAGGTTTATACAAAAAAAATCCATTAAGGGAAGTAACATTTTCTTAATTACACTTTAATATTTTCTTAGTTACACTTCACATATTTTGTCTTCTGTTTGCATGCAAGTTGGAAAAAAACAAAGATTTACGCAGAAAAATCTGTTTAGATAGCAAATAAATTCATCGGCATTATAGAAACTTTGACCTAATAGTAGCCTCTTTAATTCTTTTTTAAAAATATGTAAGTTTTGTATGATTTTTATTTCATTTGGAAAGGCATTGAACATTATTTTGGGTAGATACATCACACTATTTTTGTACAGGGATTTTGAATGTATGTTTCTATGGAAATCATGTCTGTTTCTGGTTTGATAGTCGTGTACTTCACTGTTTAGAGAACAGAATTCTTGATTTGGCTTTAGGAAACGTACTGATTCGTAGATGAATAAACTAGGGAGGGTCAAAATTTTCAACTCCTTAAAGTGTCCTCTACATGGATCTCCATAGGCAACACCCTTCAGAATATGAACAGCTATCTTTTGGAGCTTAAAACAACTTTTTGTGAAACCTGCATTCCCCCAAAATATAATACCGTATCTTAGATTACTATGTAAGTAAGAGTAGTAGGGACATAGTACTGTTTCAAAATTGCAGTTTTCTTTAAGTTTTCTTAATATATAACAGTATTTACTAAGTTTTCTATTCAATAGTTCAACATGCTTTTCCCATCTCAAGTTATTGTCCAGCCAAACACCTAAAAATTTTATAAAAGTAGTTTGTTCTATCAGACATTTCCCAATCTCTAATCTGATGTTATTTTTTACTTTGTTCTTTATGTGCCTAAAGTTCATCCAAGTGTTTTTTCGTCATTTATAATTAAGTAATTGTCCTTGAACCATTCAGCTGCCTCATTCATTGTTGAGGCTATTTTTTCTTGCAGGTCAGCTTCACTAGCTCCCTTAATAAAAAGGCTCATATTGTCTGCAAAAAGTACTGATTCTGTTCTTGTTAGGTTGTTAGCAAAATCATTAATAGAAACTAAGAAGATCAGAGGGCCTAGAACGGAACCCTGGGGTACACCACAGTTGACTTTCAGATATGTTGAGTAATATTTTGTGCCATTATGTATTATTTCAACACTTTGATATCTGTTACACGCGTACAATTGAAACCAGCTGTATGCTTTTCCATGTACTCCATAGCAATACAGTTTATCTAACAAAATATCATGGCTGATGAGGTCAAATGCCTTGGATAGATCTAAAAAGTCAAAGTTACACTCATAGCCTTGCTTGGTTACCTTCCAAAGAGGCCAACATTTGGTTTTGGCCACAGATGCCTCCTAGAATGGCCTTGGGCCCGTTCTCACACACAAATATGTGTGGACTGTTCCAAATGCTCTATTGCATATGCTTCAAAAATCTTCAATTAGGTATAAGAATAGTACTCACAGATAGTAAAAGAAGCCCTTGTTATTGTGTATCACTCAAAAAATTTCATGTATTCTACTATGGTTCTAAATTTCATTTGACTACTGATTGTAAACCTCTGACTTCGCTTTTACATACTTTGGCATCTCTAGCAGACAAAGCAGTCAGTTGCCTGCAATGCTGGGCTCTTTTTTTGTCATGCTATAACTATGAGACTCATTTCCACCCCACAGCACAACACACTAATGCAGATGCTCTTTTTCGATTGTTGATTAGCCCCAATCCAGTATTTGATCAGGATGAAACACCATGGACAGTTTTCCCATCAGCAGTCCTATGATTGCAGTGGCTGTCACAGCCATTCTGTCTTATTTCAGTATGTTCAATCTGTCCACCTCATCTGGCTAAATAAATCAATAGGCTGGGCATTGTATCCCTTGCATAATTATTACACTCTTCACCACTGTCTCTCAATTCTTGATGATGTGTTACTGCTGGTTACTGGAGAGTTGGCACTCAAGATTGTTATCCCATCTATAATGCAGCATGATGTCATACACCTTCTCTACCTGCACCATTGGGGCATTTCTTGTACAAAACTGCTGGTCCACCATCATGTGTTTTGGACAGGTATTGACAATGAGATCATGCATGTTGTGTCAGCCTGCCTTCAACTCAACAAGTGGCACCACCAAACCTCTCTTTCCCCATTCCTCCCCCCCCCCCCCCCCCCCCAAAAAAAAAAAAATTCCCTAGGAGCACATTCATGCTGATTCTGTGGGTTATTTCCTTAACTCCTATCAGGCTGGATTAGTTGACACTTTCTCACAATTTCCTTATGTGGTTCATATCCATGGCAGCTATGGTCATGGCCTTTGCAAAGATTTTTTTCCTTGCAAGGATTGCTGTAATGAACGAAGGCCCGCATTTTGTGTCTCAGGATTTTTCTACAAAGAGCGCCATCTGGCATGTTATGGCCGTTCCATTTCATCCTCTGTCCAGTGACGAAGTGGAGGAGCTGGTCTGTGCTTATAAAACTCAAATGAAAAAATATATTTAGCAATCTTCTCCCAAGGAAGCCCTCAATAGTTACTTGAGCTTGTATAGGTTCACTCCAGTTGGCAACCATAGCCTGATGGAGCTGCTTCATGACCACCAACCCCAAGTGAGTGCTGCTTCATCTGCTCCAGCCAACATCCAGCCACCTGCTGGCACCTACCTTTCAGCAGTTCTATCTGGGCTCTGCCATTGGGGCCTATGGATTTGGCTGGCACCAGCACCTGTTGCCACCACTACTGTCACCACCTTTGTTTTCTCTGCTGCCTCTGGCATTGAGTGCCTGTCCAGATATGGAGATGGATATTGTGCTTCTATCACCAGTGCTCCCTTATGGTCCCTCACAGGGGAATGGGTGCTGTGCCTGTCCACACCTGCATCATTTCAGACTGTATTCTCCTGTGACAGCATGACACCTACTCTAGCAGTTGTCCCCTTCTGATGGAGACATGGACATCTCCACAGAGAACATGTTGCCCCACAGGGGAAGGCGTGCTGTAACCCTGTACACCGAGCATTCATAATTAAGCAGCATGCACCTCCGCAGTCAGCCTAAAGAGGCCACTGTGTGTCAGTACAGACAGCATGACAAGTGCTGGAAGTTGTCAAAACAGCCGTATATAAGCCAGTGCATTGCGCCCTCAAGCAGACTAATGTTTACTTTTGAATACATTGTGGGAGTGAACAATGATCAATGTTGTTACAAATGTTTACTATCAAAACAGTCTTGATCACGATTTATTTATTCCAGTGACCGGTTTCGACCACTACTGTGGTCATCTTCAGACCAATGAATAAGGACCTGCTTCTGGTGGTAAATCACTACTAGTGATTTACCACCAGAAGGAGGTTTCTTACTCATAGGTGTGAAGATGACCACAGTAGTGGTCGAAACCGGGCACTGGAATAAATATTGTGATCAAGACTGTTTTTGATTGTAAAGACTAATGTTTATATGATTAATGTATGCTTCACTGTTAAGTTGTACCTTAATGCACTCCTCGGTTAAGTGTATTTGTACTGATTTACTGTTTCATTCAGTCTCTCAGTACATCCTTTCATGTGTAAGTGGAATAAAGCCTAGTTGGTGGGAATTCTGATATTATGTCTGAGCAATGTTACAATACATATTGTACTGGCACTTACTATTATAATTCCAAATCAGTGTCCTCTCCTCTTGGAAATTCTTGGCAAAATTTCTCACAGTACAGACTTTCAGCAGATGACACAGTGCCGTAGCTCTTATGCCTCTGTAATTATGCAGCACTGTCACCTGATACATTACTGTGCCACTATTACTTTCACATCCAAATACTTAGATGAACTCCTTCAACCCATTACTTGTCCTCACCCAAAGTTTTTCCATATTAGAAGCACCCTATACTTTTGCTGGTACTAGCTCTAAAATGCCTCCAGAATGGTACTCCATCGACACTGCCTGCTTTACAAATTTCTCCCCAGCATTCTTCACATAATATCTTTGTGAATACTGTGATTGAGTCATTGTTTATAATTCTGTGACACAATACTCAGTTCTTTATGTGACACATATTTATCATGCAACTGATGAAACACTGACTGAAGACATATCATCAAACTGGAAAGTTTACACTGTTTGTTGTCCAGGGTCACTGATTTATGATATCACTTGCCCTGTTTCGCTTAAACAATGGAATAGTCTTGTAAATATAAGTTGGTAGATGTCTCCTATGCTTGTACCTGATCAGATACAACCTGTCATCTTACCTACAATTTCCACTTGCTTGTTCATAAATAATTCTGCTAACTGTATAACCAGGTACAACCTTATTTCACTATAGCTGATCAATTGTACTCCTGGAGAAGGAAAAAAGATTGGGGTTTTATGTATCTATATCTACATCTACACAATTACTCTGCAGTTCTTAATTAAGTACCCGGGAAAGACCGCAGGAAAAATGAACTCTTAAATCTTTCTGTGCAAGCTCAGATTTCTCTTCTTTTATTATGATGATCATTCTTCCCTATGCATGTGGGCACCAACAAAATATTTTCACAGTCTGAGGAGGAAGTTGGTGATGGGAATTTTGTGAGAAGAGCCTGCCACAAAGAAAAATGACTTTGTTTTAATGAATGATACCCCAGTTCACATATCATATCTGTGGCACTCTCTTGCCCCATTTCATGATAGTGCAAAATGAACTGCCCATTTTTAAACTTTTTCAGTGTCCTCCATAGAACTCATCTGATGTGGATCCCATTCTGCACAGCTATACTCCAGAAGAGAAGGTACAAGCATTATAGAGGCAGTCCCTTTAGCAGACCTGTTGCATTTTTCAGTGTTCTGCCAATAAATTGTAATTTATGGTTTGCATTACCCAAACATTATCTATTATTTATAATTGTAATCCCTAAGTATTTAGTTGAATTTACAGCCTTTGGATTTGTGTGATTTATCATGTAACTGGAATTTAGTAGATTCCTTTTCGTACTGATGTGGGTGACTTCACACTTTTCATTATTTGCAGTCAATTTCCACAGTTTGCACCATACAGATATCTTGTCTAAATCATTCTATGATTTGTTTTGATAATCTGATGACTTTTTAAGATGGAAAATGACATCATCATCTGCAAACAATCTAAGAGTGTTACTCAGATGGGCTCCTAAATTGTTTATCTAACTCAGAAACAGCAGGGGGACTATAACACTTCCTTGGGGAATGGTAGACTTATGTTTTACTCGCTGACTTTCCATCAGTTACTACAAACTGTGACCTTTCTGACAGGAAATCATGAGTACAGTAGCACAATTGAGACTATATTCCATAGGCATGCCATTTGATCAGAAGTTTCTTGTGAGGTTCTGTCAAAAACCTTCTGGAAATCTAAGAATATGGAATCAATTTGACACCCCCTCTTGATAGCCCTCATTACTTTATGAGAATAAAGAACTAGTTGTGTTCCATAAGAGCATTATTTTCTGAATCTGTGTTGACTGTTTGTCAATAAATCACTTTCTGTAAGATAACTCATAATTTTCGAACACAGTACATGTTCCAAAACCCTACAGCAAATCAGTGTTAGTGATATGAGCCTCTAATTTAGCAGATTACTCCTATTTCCTTTCTTACTGGTGTGACTTGTGCAACTTTCCAGTCTCTAGGTAAGGTCTTTCGAGTGATGTGAGCCTCTAATTCAGTAGATTACTCGTATTTCCTTTTTTACTGGTGTGACTTGTGCAACTTTCCAGTCTCTAGGTAAGGTCTTTCAATGATCAATTGGTTGTATAAGATTGATAACTATGGAGCTGTTGTATCAACATATTCAGACAGGAACCTGACTAGTATGCAATCAGGACTGGAGGGCTTGCCTTTATTAAGTGATTTCTAAGTTACCTATGCTGGCAGTTGATCTTGATTTGAATCCTGGAATACTTACTTCATATTCTTTGGCAAAGGAATTTCAGAAAACCATGTTTAGTAACTCTGTTTTAGTAACACTGTCATCAGTAACATCACCATTGTTATGATGCAGTGAAGGTATTGATTGTGACTTTCTGCTGGTGTACTTTATATATGACAAGAATCTTCTTTGAATTTTCTGCCATATTTCAAGACAGAGTTTTGCTGTGGAAAGTATTAAAAGCATATCACCTTTAAGGCCACTCTACATTTTGAGCTTCTGTAAAACTTTTCCAATCTTGAGGGTTTTGCGTCCTTTTAAATTTGGTCTGCTTTTCTCATTGCTTCTGCAACAGTCTTCTGATCTGTTTAGTTTACCATGGGTGACCAGTACCATCTCTTTATTGATTTATTTGGTATATGTCTCTCTGTAGCTGTCAATACTATTTCTGTGATTTTAAACAACATGTGGTCTAGGCTTACACAATTAAATCTGAAGGAGTGGAGGCTCTCTCTTAGGAAGTCCTTATGTGAATTTTTATCTGATTTTTTAAAGAGATGTATTTTGCATTTATTTTTGGAGGATTTGTATGTTACAGTATTCAGTCTCACTATGCCAAGCTTGTGATTATTAATCATATATCCAACATGATGCTCCCAATTTCCTCAAAATTACTTGTTGCTAAGAGGTCAAGAATGTTTTTGCACCCATTCACACTTTGTGTGGGCTTCTGAACTAATTGCTCAAAATAATTCTCCGAGAATGCATTCAGAACAATATCATATGATGTTTTATGCCTACCTCTGACTTTAAACATATATTTCTGCCAACATACCGAAGGCAGATTTAAGTCACCACCAACTGTAACTGTATGACTGGAGTACCTATTTGAAGTGAGACTCACCTTTTCTTTGAACTGTTCAGCAACTGTATCATCTGAGTCACAGGGTCAGTAAAAAGAACCAATTATTAATTTATTCCACGTGTCAAATATTAATGTCAATAATTACATCATTTTCAATCAAGTAGACCTCCTCTTTGGTCAAGGTTAGGGAAGAAAATGGGTCATATCCATTTCAAAGGACCATCCCAACAGTAATTGACAAAATTATTTAATTGGATAGATAACCAATCTCCTCACCAAGCAGTGGTAGAACACTCACATAAAAGAATGTTGTAATTGGCAACCTTTCAGGGCCAGTGGTTCGTTCTTCAGGTAGAAAGGTTGAAGGGAAAGGAAGAAGGGTGAAGGAAAATGAGTGTAGAGGTCTTGGAAAAGGGGTGATTCTGGGAAAATCACCCAGAACCACAGGTCAGGGGAGACTTACTGTACGGGATGAGAAGGAAATAGTTTAATCAATATAGTGAAACAATCCAAGCTCAAAATCTGGATGGTCAGCTGCAGTTTTGTATAGCTATCCTCTTGAATATGAGTACAGTACATTAAACACTGCATCACCTCACTCACTGTGTACATTTCAGTGCAGCAGTAAGTAGAGACTGCTATCTCGTAGATATTTACATCAGGACTGGCTGTGCCAGTGTACATATCATAACAATTGCAGTATATTAGTAGGCTGCCTGTCCCCATACTTCATGATGCATGCCAACATGGTCAAGTTTGCCTACAGTACAATGTTAGCCATTATGTACATGATGATGATGAGATCCCATACTCCGAGGAGCGTAGGGGACGATGTGGGAGACCTGCACTGCTGACTAAGCAAGGTCCCAACGAAGGTGGTTTGCCATTGCCTTCATCCAACCATAAAGGGGATGAATGATGATGATGAAGACGACACAATGCCCAGTCATCTCGAGGCAGGGAAAATCCCTGACCCCACCGGGGATCGAACCTGGGACCCCCTGCGTGGGAAGTGAGAGTGCTACCACAAGACCACGAGCTGCAGACCATTATGTACATACAGAGTTGTAAAATTGTTCAGCACATAATCAAAAAGCAAAGACTTTACAGTATGCACAAAAAAATTCAAAATTCCAAAAGGTAAGGACAATTTGGAGCATTATTAAGCATGAAAAACAACCAGGTGACCTTCCATTACGAACATGGGTGCACTCAGTGACTGTGATCTGATTTATAAATGATAGAGCACAGCAATCTTTCGTCCTTTTTTGCAGGTTTTATTTGGTATATCCAGATTTCAGCTAGTGCCTAGTCATTTCCAATGTACTATCTCTAAGTCTCAATGCATATTGGTTCCCTGTTGCTCGGGTGTCTGTCACAGTTCTTTTAATACTACTGTACTGTAGTATACTACAATACTGTATTGTAGCATACTACAGTTCAGCAGTATTGAAAGAACTGTGATAGATGCCCAAACAATAGGGAACTGACATGCATTGAGACTATGAAATAGTGCATTTACAATGGCTAGGCACTATCCAAAAGCTGAATTCGCAAACAAAAGCTGCAAAAAAGGACAACTGACTGCTGTGCTCCATCATTTATAAAACATGAAATATAAACTTTGCAAGACAAATGATATTGAGCTATCAGATGACAACAGCTGTGACACAGACAATATGAAATTAAAATCATTAAGAACTAAATTCATTGAATTTTACAACAGTAGCTGAAAAACAGGGACAAAGATCATCCCTCAAAAGCAGATCCAATAAACTTGCTTACTAAACCACCAGAAACAGTTTTGCAAACTCATCTGTTTGACAAGGCAAACTACTAAAATATTGTACTGACTTAGTGGTGCCACCTCTCAGTTACCTTTGTAATCAGCTATCAGCTAATGAGTCAAGGTAGTAAAACAAATAGAGAAATATTGAGATAAAGAATTCCCAAAAACTTTTGAGAAAGTAGCTTACATTAGAATACTGAACCTCTGCCAACAGCTCTGTCTGGCTTCCATAAAGATTTCTCTACTGAGAAAGCAATATGATCTCACAAACTCAATCCCAGTATGTCTAAACAACAAAAATTACCTTGGTGACATTTTATTTGGTCTTGTCAAGGTCTTGGAACATGTAGGTCATAAAATTTTGCTAACAAAATTAAAATGATGCAGTATTAAATGTCTTCCAGTTATATCTTAATGACAGAAACAGAGGGTCACATTAGCAAATGGTACAACAGGAATATTATTAAATTCAGAGTAGGGAAACATTGGACTTGGCATGCTGTGCAGTTTGAAGCAGGACCCACTCTTGTTCTTAGTCTAGTCTATATAAATTCTTTATCAAGGACATTAGAGGACTCTTCAAAAAGTGTAAAGTTTGCTGATGACGCAAGTATATTGGTAAAATGAATAAACACACCCATACCAGGCACAGCCAGGACAATACTAGAAGAGGCTTACAACAGTTTCACAGCCAACACCTTAACCCTTAATCTGGAAAAAATTCATATCATACAACTTCAAACAAATAAAAATGACTTGTAGGTATGAGAAATAGAGGTCAATGGGCTTATATTGAATGAGGTTCCATGTGTGAATTTCCTGGGTCTCCAGAAGTAAAATAAATTGAGTTGGCACCAGCATGTGAATAAGTTAACTGAAATCTTGGTTCTGTCTGCTTTGCACTCTGGGATGTCTATCACTATGTCGACTTGTAGACAAGATTGCTAGCATACTTTCACTCAATTCTGTCCTATGTGGCAATCTTCAAGGGGCATTGCAAGTAAGATGAAAAAAAATTGTACTCTAGAGAAGCATGCAATAAGAATATTGCATAAAGCTGATAATAAAACATCTTGCTGAAGCCTCATTAGAGACCTATGATTTCTTAAACATACATGCCAACACATTTACTCCCTAATGACATTTGTAGTTAATAAAAAGATGAATTTAAGATGAACTCAGGAATATGCAACCACAGAACCAGAAGTAGAAATAATTTCCATCCACCAAGATAGCTGAGTGCATTAAAGCGCCTGCATCCAGGACACAGAGGGTGCACGGGACTTGTATTGAAACTGCCTTGGAGATTTACAATGGCAGCTGCTGTGCCAACCAGCCTGCATGTGTTTTTCAGGCAGTTTTCCACATCCACCTAGGTATCCCAGCTCAACTACACAATATGCAAACAATTTGGAAAATCATGTCATTGCAATAACAGCCCATATACAGGTCTGTGGCAGGTATGTCTATAACAGGTTGCCAGTGGACATCAAGCAGGAAACTGAAATTTACCAATCATTTATACATAAAGTAAAAGAATACCTCATTAGCCACTCCTGCTCCAACTTATATGAATACTTGGATGCAGGATCATGAATTCTACCTATCTGTCCATGATTTTGGCGTTGTAAATACCTCTTATTAACATTTATTACCATCATTTATTACCATCATTTACCTCATCAAATTTACAAGATTACTACATTACAATAAAAGCAATATATGAAATTATAACAAATTTAAACAAATTTAACATTCTAATGTAGAATACTTTTCAATAGCATGTATTTGATTAATAGATTTAATAATTCTGGAGGAAGTTCAGTAGATCTTTTCACTGTCATCAGAGTAAAAACAATTCCTGTGTTGAGAATACCATGCGTGGTTTTACGTCCTTTTATTGTCTCATTGTTTTCAGTGGTTTGGTTGTGTATCTCACACATCTTGGTAAATCTATATAGGTTCTCTTTGACATGGATGAGGCAAAAATAATACATACCTCCTGTAAACAGTCATTAGTTCCAATTTTATGAATAATTACCTGTTTATTAGTGTATCCTTGCAGCTTGATTAATGACCCCACAGTTGTAGTCCATAAGCAATATGGCTGTGGAATAGAGTGTGACATATAGTTACTAGATACTGACCTGTAATTACACTTCTGGGTATCTTAAAGAGGTATACTAAATATAAGAGTTTCTTACATACAGACTCAGTGCATCTGTACCAAGAAAGTTAGTGACTAATTAAAATACACAGCAATTTCAAAGTTTTCACATGGTCCAGGTATGTGTTTTAGCTGAGGCTGCTTATTATATGCTGAGTTTTTCTTCATTTATTTTCATTTTATTTGAGATGAACCACTTTTTGGCCTTCCCCAATAGCACACCTGATTTCAGGGCTGCTTGCATAGAATCATTTCCTTAGGCAATAAGAGTAATGTCATTGGCACATCATATTGTGGCCATTTTGGCTTAATCATTTACAAAAATATGAAGAAGGAGAGAGGCTATGACAGAATCTTGTGGCACACCATGTTCAGACTTGCACTCCTGAAACGTTGCTCCTTGAAGGTAAACAATCTGCCATCTGTTTTCTAAGGAGCACTGAATGGTAGCTACTACAGCACCACCCACACCACAGGTTTTTAACTTTCTGAGTGAGGTCTTGTGGGTGGTGCAGTCAAATTCTTTGCTAAGATCATACAGTGTGAGTGCCACAAACACTCTCTCTTCAAATGCTAGCTTTATTTTTGTTAATAAGTTCACTACAGCAGTAGTTGTGGACTTTCCCTTCCAAAAACTGTGTTCCGTCTCATGGAAGTGATTGTCTTTCTCAAAATGATTCAAAATCTGATTATTTGTTACAAAGTCCATTACTTTAACTAGGACTGTACGAAAAAATCCTCTGAATGATATAAACAATAATTTTATGGAACAGAAACAAATGTTTATGTTCTTATAAAATAATTGCATAATAATTAAACTGTAGGTAAATCGTTTATCTGGAATCCACCAAATTTCTTTCAAAATAATGGTTTTCTACATATCCACATACAGCCATTTCATAGATAAATGGAGCAAAGATGCATCCCTTGATATTCTTTATTCAAATTGCATCTTCTGCACTAGCTATTCCAACCCAAGGCATACTTTCTCTCTCTCTCTCTCTCTCTCTCTCTCTCTCTCTCTCTCTCTCTCTCTCTGCGTGTGTGTGTGTGTGTGTCTGTAGACTTTCATTTGAAACATATTTTGCAATTTAATATATGTATAATGCCATCATTCACCTGAAAGCAAAATCATTAAGCATTATTATATCAGAAAATAACAACTGCTTCTTAGGTATTCAGTACCGTAACTAGATAAAAGATGGTGGTGGAAGAAAGGAAAAGATTATCAGGTGAATAGTAGGCATCAGGTGCTCAAAATCTATGTTCAAACATAAATTTTCACTTGCTATAAAGGATTGCTTCAATGAATGGTAAAGAATGATAAAACTGGGCATCAAACATGCTAAAAAATAAATTTGGTATCTTTCACAAACATTGTTACATTATGGATGTAATCCTACTTTCTTTACATAGTTTAAACTATATTTCAATGCCATGTATTTTTTGTTTATATTGTTAATAACTTGGCTTGGGATTGGGAAACTGGGGCGATGCTACTCTACTGCCAATTCGAAACTTTCATTTCCCTTGCCTGATCTTTCCTATACTGCGATTTAAGACTGCTACGCAAGTGATACTTTTCTCATTTCTAAAAAGGAATGTTTATATTGCTTACAGCGTTTGTTTTAAACTTATCTTGATATCATGTAAGCATACGTTTAAATTCTTTTTTCCCGAAAATATTAATTTTGTATCTCAATTTACTTCCCCTCGAGTGCACTTATTGCCGTAAGTTCGTGTGCAAATAAGTACAAAGGCAAATTCGGCTACATGTCTGTGAGTTAATTACGTATTGTGTTCAGTTCGGACGTGTGTTAATTTTTCTTTTCACTTTTCTATAAAGATCACTTCTCTCCACCGCTTATAGTTGCTCTTAATTACTGTAATTTGGCATGATTTAATATTCGAGCAAAAGTATTTCAGATGTATCAATTAGCAAAAGAGACTTTTTTGTGTCATATTTCAGTTAGTTATACAACTCAATTTTCGCTATTTAGAAACGCAAAAGATATAGATTGATGCACAAGTTGCTATTCCTGCACAGGTGCGCCGCTCCTGGGTGTTTGCGGCATTCGAGGACAGCAATGGTTTCCTGCGCAGAAGGATGCGCAGTAAACAGTGCAGTGGAGGTTTCAGTCAGCGACATCTTGTGGTATAGTAGAATTTAGCTAGTGGAATCTGTGGCTATCACGAACATCCGATGTTTATTGTGTAGTATATCCAACAGATAACTGAAAATGTCGTCCAACAACCAGAAGTTATCCACTACAGAGCGAGTTATCAAAAGTAAGTATATAGTTTAACGAAAAGGCGCGTTTGTGCGATCTTAGTCGGTGGAATTGATTTTCTCTGTCGCCATTTATATCGATTGCGTGGTGAATTTTAGCGGAATTCTGCGTTGAAGTATGAGTTACTGAGCCCAAAAGTCATCAGGAAAAGCATAATTTACCTCTTAATTCATCTGCAACATGCATATGCTGTCGTTATGGGGCAGATCCTATGTTTTCAATGCGTTGCTGATGGGTCGTCTGCTTCTAGGTTGGGTTGTATCGGCTTGACATTTTGACAGAAGGATGTATTTGCGCTGACAGCCTAATTTTGGTGACATAAGGAAAAGGAATTTCAGAAACTAATGTTCATTTGATATACAGCACAGGTTTTATTTTTGTATTTGAAGGACAGTGCATAATGGTTTTGTGTGTTTACACACTGCTCGAGGTAAACACTGAAAGTAGCAGTGATTACAGCATTTTCTACTTGACTGTTAGAGCTTAAATATTTTACATGTGCGATATATGAATGTAAAATATGTGCGCTAGGCGGTAAAACACTAATAACGGACGCATCTTGTCTTTCTAATAGATTTTTCGTGACCTGTGTGTCAGCGCTTCCTTGTAGTGGAGACGATATTTTTAAGAATATTAGATTTTATGGGTCGTATTCGAGCAAGAGCTTCATTCTTCCGTTAATTTCGTACATGTATCTCCCTTTCTGTTAGACTTAAGGTACTAACCAACAAGAGCCCTATCGATGGCATTTCTAAATTACGCACGGACGCTTACGAAGTCACAGGAATTGTAGAACAGTAAATTTGAATAGAAAGGAAGATAGAAATTATGAAACACCAGTAGTTATGTTTAGATCTTTAAGTTTTCCGCATCCGCTATAGCTGCTAGTCGCGTATATCTGTAATTTAAATGTTTATGTCAGTATGTCATAAATGTTTTAGTGCGTAAAATTTTTCTGTGGAGAACTGCTGTGCTCATGCTCTATTTTAATATGTTGAACATGCAAAATTTACGTTCGATATTTCAGAGTCATAAGACTAAGATAAAGTTTATTTAATAATTATCACTTTCACGAGATGCCAGTATAAATATTACAGTTTGTTGCGTATTACCTGCCCTATTTCACCACATTTAGATAAAATTTCAGTTTTACACTTAACTGGGAAAATGTTGTTATAGTTGTAACTAAAATTTATCCGTTCAACATTATTAATACTGGACTGTATTGCACAGAAAAGCCGCTAATAATTCATGCTTTGATGAGACTTAAATTTGTAGTGGTTGTAGTATTTTTTACTTTTGAGTGTGTAAGATAGAGATTGTTAATGTTTATAGTGGGTTACTTCAGTGTGGTTTAAAATCGATCTTACCACGAAAGTGTGAAGTGGTTTTTTATTCATCTCTGAAGGTTCATGTATTAACTATCATTCAGTTGTATATTTTATCATGTAATGTTTATGGCGTGTACAGTTACCCCTCTGGGTTTATGTGAAGTCCAACCTTATTTCTTTTACTTCAGTTACTCCAATTTCATGGTAAAATTTTTCAAACTCACAGGCTTGTTACGTTTATTACCTGTTACTTCATTATTTGAGCCTTGTGACTAATTCTGGTATAATTATATGTTATTAAAGTAGTGTGGTTTAAAATCGATCTTACCACGAAAGTGTGAAGTGGTTTTTTATTCATCTCTGAAGGTTCATGTATTAACTATCATTCAGTTGTATATTTTATCATGTAATGTTTATGGCGTGTACAGTTACCCCTCTGGGTTTATGTGAAGTCCAACCTTATTTCTTTTACTTCAGTTACTCCAATTTCATGGTAAAATTTTTCAAACTCACAGGCTTGTTACGTTTATTACCTGTTACTTCATTATTTGAGCCTTGTGACTAATTCTGGTATAATTATATGTTATTAAAGTAGTTCCACATTTCTGAGGAATATCTGTTCCAGATATTCTCTGGGGTATGTCATTTGGGGATTGCAAATATTTCTGAATATCAAGGAACATTTCATTGAACAGGTTAGTTTCCTGGTGTAGTAGCATGTAGGTTTTTTTGTACGGGTGGTATCCAGTGTCAGTATGACCTTTGTAGTGTTTCGTGCAGCGGGGTTTATCATCTGACAAGATGCTGTCCTGATGATTGTTGAAAAAGTAACTGGGGAGAACATACAAATTACCACAGAATTAGGCCTACTAATTTGTAGTGGGAAATTTTGAGTGCTGGTATCCATCTGTTCAAATAATTTTTTTTTTTTTTTTTTTTCCTCCTTGTTTCGCTAGGACAGATACTATGTGTGAAATTAATGCATTTTGTTCTTAACAGTAATGATTTCCATTTAAATGATTATTTACTGTGTAGTAGTGCTTCATGACCCATGCCTCACACAAGAAATGCAAAATTTACTCTTAATTGTTTTGGTTTGTACTTCACTTATTTTCATTTGCATGATTGCTTTTGTATTAGTAAATACACATTATTGATGTCAGTTTTGTCCATGTACAAGTCAGCTGGTCAGCATCAGTACTTGTCAGAATAATCTGTATAAGTATTCTGCACATAGTAACTTAACAGTTTGTCAAGCAACATGGGTATTCTGCAAAATACTCTGAAACACTGAAGTTTACTAGAATTTTACAACTCTTTGCAAACATTCCTATTAATATTTTTGTTTTTCAGTGAAACTATAGATGGAACTAGGCCTATCAGGCATACTGAGTTAATGTCCTGACGTTCTCCTGGCAACAGTTTCTCATGTTGTAGTCATAACTTCTTTTTCTTGTTATGTTATAATTGAATAATAAAAATATATCAATGCAAAGTAGCTAAACTCTGCATTAAGAGTAACTTAACAACATGGTTGTTTGTTTGTGCCTGCCATTGTTTGTTCCATATTTGCACCCTACCATACACAGAAATTGTTAAAGATGTAACGTATAATAACGTATACGGTAATTTGAAGGGGTAGCATTACTTTCTATTTGCTGAACATGATGCCAGATCTCCCACATGTCATTGGCTCTCACAGCACACACCCTTTAACATTAATTCTCTGAACAGGGTGCTATATAAAGTAATACTATCCTTGCCCCATGGCAGTTAAAAGTTGTCAAAGGTGTTTCAAGTAACTAGTCTTGTTGCATGAGATTTTTATTTCCCTGTAACAACTGCTTTGAATTCAGTTGCACTTACACTGATTGATTGTGGAGGAGAGAATGGTCAGTGTTGTCTGCAGCCCACATTTTGGTTGTTTAGCAATCAGACTGAAAAGTTTTTGCTCATTGTTTGTGCCATCTCTGCTCACATTATTCTCAGACAAGGCACATTACATTAATGTACGTCATGGAATTTGGTACTGTATAAAAAAAAATTGATAAAGTTTGTTTGTGCAATATTGTGGTAAAAGTGCATTGTCAGCCATATAATTTTGTCACAAAATTTACCATGAAGCTTCTTTTGGAGTGATCACTGTTTACTGTTCTCAGAATTATTAATTACTGAAGATATCATTATTACTGCAAAAATCAACAAACCAAAGTGATGTGACACAGTAGGATAAATATGGGCCTGCATTTAAGAGAACCCAATTTATGGTTTCTTTTCTTTCCCTAGATAGCTTAAGGTAAATTCGGGGACTGTTCATTTGACAAAGATCAGTTTCCTTAGTCAATCCAAGTTTGAGCTCGTCGTTGAAGGACTGTTAAAACCCCAGTTGGTCAACAGATAGCATAGTTATATGAAACTAAAATATGAGTTGACATCACAGCTCAGTAGCTGGTGAAGCTACATGACAGTTAGTCTAGGATATTATTAGTGATGAGATTATGTTTTGTGCACTTGTATTACAAATAGCAAAATAACAACTTGAAAAGTTACAGGAGATTTTTTGTTACCTGTACAGCAATGGAAGTTGGAGAAAATTAATAAGAGTGGAATATTTGTGTAATTCGTTTCACAGCACACCAGTGACTGGCTTAACTTGATTAAATCTACAGGTAGTCATAAGTTTCCATAGTAGACATATCTAACAAACAGATATTGCAAAAAAATTGTTTCTACATCATTTTGGTATGTTGAATACACACAGTGAGTCGAAACCGTATTGTAACAAAATAGTACCTGGTTTTCTGAGGCACCAGTTAATAGATTAGTTCCAACTGACAAAGGAAATGCATCATGGGAGAGCACAAGCCCAGTGCGATCATTTTCATATAGATTTACTGTTGTTTGCATTGACACTCTTGGTCTGTGGTGGAACAGTACCACCACAAAGACCAAGTATGGATCTGTTGATAAGATGTGATGATATGCTTCTATACTTGTGCAGAGTATATGCTGCAGTAAACGTTTGTGAAAAATTAAAACTGTGTTTACCTTGGGTGGAAAGTGTTGAGAGGCAACTAGTGGCAACTCGAATTTTGTGATGATTTGTGTGGGTGTACTCGGACAGTGTAATTTGTAGTTCACTGTTCACAAAACCGAGTGGCTTGTTAGTCCCAGTTTGTTGTACAAAGTAGTATTGTCATTAATATTGTCCCTGACACTTCTGGCGTATGGTACGTCTCAAGACATTTTAGTGATTTAGGTACGATCATTTTTATCACATACTTTAAAGTGGGCGACTGTTGGATTAGTTCTTGTGGACATTGTTTCTATTCCTTGAATTATGGAGCTATGATTCTGTCCCAGATAATACTGCTCAAATCAACAAATAGCAGTTTTCCTATTCTGTCCCTCTCTGTGAATACTGCTGTGCAAGTGTGGCTAAGTGCAGAACACAGGGGCAATATTTTGGCTATGTGGCAGTAACTATTGGTTTCAGAATGAAGATAAATGTTTGTCTGTGATTCTAATGTAGTTCCTAGTCCACATTCGTTAAAGTTTTCTGCATGAAATGCCAAAAATATTTGTTTTGCTCTTCTGATTACCGGCCGCTACTATTGAGGCACTTCGTGATGTGGCAGTAGTATTTTCTTCATCTCTTTGAGCTTTCTGGAATGGGGTGATATATCCGTAGACAGTTAAGAGACAAAATTTATGTTTTCATGGGGTTGCTATTTATAGAATATATCAGTTATTCCCAATTGCATAAAGTTGCCTATCTTTATTACAACCAATGTTTCTTTCAGCTTGATATTAACGTCGAAATATATGTATCGTAAGTAGTCTTCCATTTGTTTAAAATTTTCCCATACTCCGCTCCCCGTCTGTTGACCCCTTCCTCCTCTTTGTGGTTCAAATTTTAGTACTTCGTCAAGGTATGTCGATAATTCTGACACTGATAATGTGCCATATTTTCATTTTAAAAGAATTTAACTCGTTATTTATTCTACCTTTCTGTTGTCAACCCGTTTCCGTCGCGCCATCCTTTTCCCAGGACTGCTTGTCTATCGAAAGCAGTTGTATTGACAGTAGGCTAAAGGACCTGTCATTGGGCAGAATCACGACGCGATCGAAAAGAATGTCCAAGTACGGTTGGGGAGGTGCGGCAGTATTATGCTTGGTTACTACGACCCGTTTAGTAGTATTAGACGGTACCAAGGCAGCTGTGGGCTGCGTGAACACTGGAGGACCACATGCATCCCTTCATACTCGATGTCTTACCCGGCTGCTATGTCATCTTCCAGCCAGATAACTCTCCGTCTCACAAGCCACAGTCATGCAGTAGTGGTTTTAGGAGCATGGCTATGAACTCAGGTTGATGTCTTGTCCACCAATTCGCCTGATTTGAACCCGATGGCGGACATCTGGGACGCTACTGGGCTGCAGCTTCGCGCCCGCAAACCACGGCCCGTAATTTACGGGAATTGGGTGACTTGGTGTAGACACCTGGTGCTCCTGAAACTTACCAATGGCTTGTCGGATCCTCGTCACACCGAGTGGCTGCTCTATCGCGCTCCAAAGATGGACAAACAACGATGTATGAGGTATATTCAAAAAATTCCGGAACATTCTTAATTTCCGCGATTGGTGTGTTGGAGCGAAATGCGGGTGGCATCCCCGCACAGGCCTATGTTTAATGTGTAACTGCCGGAAGTTTTATGTCATATGTCTGTTACTTATCGTTCAGTGCTGTATTGAGTAGAACGTTCTGTCGCACAGTTTGCGAATTCCGAAATGGCGGACTTAGAGGAGTAACGCGTCTGGATTAAGTTTTGCTTGAGACTCAAGAAACCATTTACAGAGACACACCAAATGATGCAGGATACCTACTGTGTTGATTAAGCCGTTACGAATGGTTCACACGGTTTAGAAATGGCCAGGCGGAACTAAAAAGATGACCCTCGTTCAGGACGCCCTTAAACGCTCATGTCAGGAACGTCAACGGAATTGTACGTGCCAATCGAAGACTGACTGTACGAGAGATTGCAGAAGAATGTAACATTTCAGTTGGATCATGTCATGAAACCCTGACACAGCATCTTGGAATGCATCTTGTTGCTGCCAACATTGTCCCACGGCTCGTGAGTCAAGACCAGAAAGATCTTTGCCCCGCAATCTGCGAAGAGTTTATGGATCGCACATATGGTCCCCGCGGACTGATTTTTATTTTCAAAGTTGAAAATCCCGTGAAAGGACGAAGATTTGCAACGACAAACGAGATAAGATTTGCAGAAGGCACTTCCAGCAAGGGGCGTACCTGACTGCTTCCGGAAGTGGAGACGGCGCTGGGAACTGGTGTATCAATTGTGGAGGAGAGTACTTCGAAGGAGACCATACGAGAAATTAAGTTAACCGCAGAAAACTTTTGTGGACGAAGTTCCGTAATTTTTTGACAGACTGCCTATACTGTTCTGTCGGTGATGTAGACCAATGCTTTCTTTGAGTTATGTGACCCTAGTCCACCAGTCTCTCCGGATAAAACATTTGTTGATTCTAAGAAGAAACCATTTTTCATTTTCACTATACCGTACTTCTAAATTCACGCGTTATAATTAGAAACTAGATTAGAATGTTTTGTATTTCCAAAGGAACTTTAATAATAATGCTTAAGGGAGCCTGATTTCTATCCAGTGGTCACTACTAATAAGCATGCCTATTTTCTATATGCTCAGTGACACATTCAGCATCTTGCTATATCTCACCTAATATCGTTTTCTCTGTTTCGGTCATATTAGTATTACAAAGCCTCGTTGTCTTGTTAATTTAATTCTTAACTGCATGAAACAGAAATCCTTTTAGACATGGAATAATTTTCTCAGTATGTAGATAAAATTGTTGAGCCCAAGTATATGCTTTGCAGTTGCATCACTGCGTCTGGTAAGAACCAGAGGAACCTCTTTGAGTCTGCAAGTACATTCACTGAAGTTAACTGACTAAAAAGATGTTCGTACGTTTCCCAGAAGAATGCATATGATACACAAGCAGCTATTAACAACACAGCGAAACAGTAACTAGCAACAGCGAACGGCCTTACATAGACATTCTGACCGCCGCAAAACATTTAGTAACGCGTTACAAACCAGAGTTAATGGTGTCAAACACGATAGAAAATCACACACATGTATTCATTCTTGTATTCTCAAGCTATATGTCGCTATTAATAGATACATGTCGCTGAAAACAGCTCGTGTGTTTCATTGACTCGAGTAATAAAATTCCTTTGCTATCACAGAAGACCAGAATTAGAAAAAAAACAGTGAACCAAGGGCTGTTATCAGACTGTTGTGCTTATCAAGAATACATAGTTTGTACATACGTGTCAGGGAGAGATGCATTCTTAAGATAGTGCAGGTTGTTTTCAAATAAATGTTGCGTCAAACCAGAAATTCTCGCGTAGGTACTCCGACGTCCAAACTGATGTCATGATACTTGTTTTGTGCCAGTCTAATTACAGAGCAAATGTTGGGGAAAAAAAGCAGAACAAAACAAATTTGCGAGAGAAAGAGGGGGGCCGAGGTAGCACTGTAGCAAAAGAGGTAAACAAGCATAGTATACAAGTATAAAGTAATGGAAGGAAATTTTTATATTGAATTCTTTGACGTAGGGAAACAACGTTACGATTAGACCCTAATTTGCTTAGATAACGACTGTCATGTTCTTTGCGTGCCATGGCTCGAAGCTTGGAAACAACTTACATCATTGGTTATGAGTTACCTTTGACCTATTGAGGAACGGGCAGACTCGTACGTGGGGAGGGGGAGGATGAAAATTATTCGGAAACCAGAGCTGTGGTATGCACCACAGGGAATTTGGTTACATGTAACCACATGTGAAATTGCATTAATGACAATGACTAACGATATGCGGTCGAGTGGCTGTAGGTTAGTTTCAGGTAATAGCACCGAGAAAGCGTGCTTAGACTTGGCTTGTTTTCTTTGCTGAACAAAATCTCATTAAAATAGTTCATGGAATGCGTAAACGCTGTTCGTTAACTATAGAGTGAGCCAACAAAATTGAATTAGTATTTGAATATTTCACAAAATATTTGCATTAGAAGTTGGGTGTAGGTGAGAGGGAGACTGATACGTCGGCCGGAGGTAACCAGCATGCTGTGATTTTATGGTGCCTGTCAAATCACTGTTTGCCTCACTGTAACGCCACTTAGATAGTGATTAATTTCTTTTCTTCTGTAGACGAAGGTACGCATTCAATGTTTCACCAAAAAAACCTTTCGTAGCTGTGAGAGTTCATTGGGAAGAATTTCAACTTCCATTTTACTCAGTCATTTAAAAGAACACATCTCTGAACACTTGCAAAGGAGACGCCAATTAGGCGTCCAGTTGAGGCACATAAATTTGTTTAACCCTATTTCTTGCGATAGCAGAGTAGTTAAGATTCTCCTGACTGCAGGTTTTATTTATTTATCTATTTATTTTTATCTTCTGGTAGGATGTATATGTTCTTGTTTAAATAAAATCATATCCTTGTGCAGCGATTCAATCGCCGTATGATTCATTATGCTGTACGATGCCATAATGCAACTAACTATAGGGTAGTAGGTACTTCAGGGCCGATGACTGGATGTAATAGTGGTACAGGGGTGGTCAAAAATATGGAAACACAAGAAACACAAAACTTTACCATGCCTAAAACGGTGTAAGACACCCTTTGGCGTTCAGAACACATTCCAGTCGTCTCGTAATTGATAAACACAAGTCCTGTATGGTTTTCAAGAAAATCATATATCATTCTTCCTGCAAAATAGTGGCAAGTTCAAACGACGATGGAGCTAGATAGCAATTATGCCTCCATCTCTCCAGAGTAGACGACAAAAGCTTAATAATGTTAAGATCTGGTGACTGGAGGCCAGGGAACAGGAGAAAATCTTCGTGCTCACAAAACCAGTCTATGCGAGCTGTGTGAGCAGGGCCCAGCATCGCCATTGTGGAACAAAGTTCTATCCTGGGAAGGATATTCTCAGCCAAAATGGTCACATAATCCTTCGCAATAATGAGACCTTGCAATGAAACCATGGGCCCCATGAAATAACAAAACATGGGCGCCCAAATCGTCACAGAACCCCTGCCAAGTTTCATTCTTAGGATGTAAATTCGGCCAGTGGAAACAGTGCAAAGTAAAATTTATCCGACCAAACTAACATTCTTCCGTTGCTCCATAGTCGAGGCTTTAAGGTTTAGCCACAACGTTTTCCTGTTACAAGCATTTGCAAAACTGATGGTTTTGGAATTCCAGCCCGCCGTGCAGTTCGCTAGCTCCCTTTGTGTTCCGGTGCTGACAGGGTTCGCGAGTGCGACATTCAGTTTTGCAGTGACTTCTGCAGCTGTCATCTTATTTTCCCTCACAGTCCTCTTCAGTGACCTTCCGCACAGTCACTCAACACACACTTTCGTGTGCGTTATCACTTATTGGATGATACTTTCCCGCTTTCCCTTTACGCGGTATTAATCTTCGATATGGTACCTCTTGAAACATCAGTCACCCAAGTTCGAATGCGCTGAGCTCCAACATAATGCACTGCTAAAGACTACTGTTCTGACCGCGACTGGCACTTGCAACGTGTTGAGGACATACCACAGGTGCCGTTCGTGATTAGATGCATCAATGCAACCAGCAGGATTAGCTGGCATCTGCATTTATGCGCAAGTATGTATTTCTCGTGGTGTTACCATAATTTTGCCCACCTCCTCTATATCCTAGATCAGTGGTTCAAATGGCTCTGAGCACTATGGGACTTAACATCTGAGGTCATCAGTCCCCTAGAACTTACAACTACTTAAACCTAACTAACCTAAGGATGTCACACACATCCATGTCCGAGGGAGGATTCGAACCTGCTACCGTAGCGGTCACGCGGTTTCAGATTGTAGCGCCTAGAAGCGCACGGCCACACAGGCCGGCACCAATCGCTCTTACCCCTGAGTATAATCTAGTACGCACGTCACCATACCCCACAATCACCGAGGTCAGCGCTGAAACTGTTCTTTAGAATGCAAAAAAATTCCTTCGAACATTTTTATTTTTAAAATGACGAAAGGTAAATGATATTGGGTTGTGTAGTTGTTTTATTAAACTATCAACTGGTAAGTTAGACAACAACCTTTTTTTATAGTATAATCAAGTAATTCACAGTACATTCCTAATGCTACCTACAACTCCTACTCTGTAAAAAAAAGCAAACTATCCACATTGTTACAAAACGTGGTTCCCTCCCTTGATTGCTTGACTTCTTACCTCTGAACTGGCAGAAAGTAGAAGACTTCATGCTGCCAGTGCTTTGTGCCTAACCGGTGCGTGCTGTCAGTTCATTTACGTATTGCGAACTGAATGATGGTAGTAATTTGTGATCCATTGCGAGAACTACCTAAAAGTTGAAGACTTTCCATAAAATATTTAAGCATAGATGCAGGGTACAAAGTACTAAAGATGTGTGCTGTGAGAGGAATATGTGAGGAAGATGTTGCTGATACATTCATTTCAGAAGCTGTAACCTCCGCCATATTATGCCACATTTCAATGCTAGTATTTGAAAAAAAAAAAGTAATTGTAACTTACGTAATCAGCATTACTGTTCTACGAATAAGGATAATAATAATGTTCTTTTTTTTAAAAAAATATGTAGTCTCGTAATCAAAACATAATTAACCTCATTTGTTTTTATCCCTCAGAATATTTCATTTTATCCCTTAGGGGTAATTGCTCCCATATTGGGGACCACTGTCGTAGAAGTTTCGCCGGTTTGGCAGAACTTTACCTATTAAGCGCGGACTTTAGGTTCCTCGTAGTTGTGCCATTTCATTGTAAGCTAAAAGATCGCGCAAAATAGTTAGAGAAAAGATTCGGTTGCCAATGGTACTTTCAACTGTCAGGGATGGGAATTGGATGACGGGGTCATGGCAAGAAACTGCCGAGGTCTTCCTCCGGTCCCTGCTTCCGGACGACAAGGAAGACACCGAAGAACAAGGTCTAATTAGGCGGACTCTTTGAGAAGAATATCAAAATAACAATGCAGTGTACCCATTCTCAGAGAACGAGGTGACGACTCACATTAAATCATGTAAGAAGTAAAGCCCCAGGACCAGACGGCATCATAGCGGAGGTGGTGCAGTACCTCGCTCCTCAACTAGTAACACCTCTAGCAAGAATTTACAACGAGGCCCTGAGCCTCAGAACGTTTCCCATCATCTGGAAACAGGCCAACATAGTAATTATCAAAAAAAGGACAGGATAAAGATCCTAAAGAAGTCAAGTCCTACAGACCGATACGTGTGTTGGATCTGCTTAGGAAATTGCTGGAGCAGTTGCTAGCTGACAGGCTGATGGCACACCGGGTGCTCTGTGGGATGAGCAGTAGGCAATTCGTCTTCCGGCCAGGGCGTTCTGCGTCTGACGCAATCGCCATGGCGGCTGAGGTCTGCGGGACGTCCACACAAAAGTACGTAGTTGGCATCATGGTAGACATCAGTGGCGCCTTCGACAACCTGTGGTGGCCTTCGCTCTTCTCCCGCTTGCGGGAGAAAGTGTGTCCAGGACCGCTATATGGATGTCTTAGGAGCTATTGTATGGATGGGGAGGTCTGGCTATCATCCCCTATCGAGAGATTGGGCAAGAAGATAACGAAGGGGTGTCCACAGGGCTCTGTCCTGGGGCCACTCTTTTGGGGCATTAATATGGAGCCTCTCCTTGACACCTTGGAGAACAGTGCAGATGTGCTAGAAGTGATAGCCTAGGCTGACGACCTCCTCCTTTTGGTTGGCGGCCGTAGCCGAGAGGAACTTGAATCATGACCATATTGTCGCATTGGTGCCACAGGACCAAACTTAAAGTTGCACCAAATAAGTCAACCTATTTGCTCTTAAAAGGCCAACTGGCCAGAAACCCAACCGTTAGGACTGAGGGCACACCAGTAATACGCCGTCGAGAGGCACGATACGTGGGAGTTATACTAGATGAGAAACGGAGCTTCGCCCGGCACATTGAAGTAACAATACACAGGTCGTTAGAGGTCCTAAATAATCTCATCATGATTGGGCATAGGCGATTCCATCTTCCCCCACACCTCATCAAATTGTATCATAACACAACCCTCGCCTCCATCGTGGGCTACTAATCCAGAGTCAGGGCTCACAGGCTCACGAGGGTCGTTCCTGCTATTTCCGTGAGGAGAGTGCTGCGCAACATGCTGTTGCGTACGATCGGAGCCTACCGTACATCCCCAGGGGGAGCACTGCCGATTCTCATGGGGCCGTGCCCCCTACATATAAAATCAGGGAGCAGGCTGCATGGTATCGGGCAAAATGGGGACAGATTGAAAAAAACTGAGGACATCATGGAGGTTCGAGTAGGGGATAAACCATCAATTAGAAGAAGGGGAGAGGAATTATGGCAAGAGCCCTGGGATAGGGATGAGACAGGCAGAACAACATACCAGTTACTAACAAACATCCAGGAACGTGTACGAATGAAACGCTTTCAACCTAGTAAGGGACTGCTGCACTTTCTCACAGGGCATGGTCCGTATCCGACATATCTTTGCCGTTTCGGGAAAAGGACGACTCCCTCGTGTGACTGTGGTGCCGGTAAAGGTACACCGGACCACGTGGTCTACGAGTGCCCCATTTTTGCTGATGTTGCCACGGATTTAAGGAACCTGCCGCCAAACAGAGACACCTTTCATCTGATCAGGCATCCAGTTACCTTTAATATCATCGACAGGCTTGCCAGCGAGGTATACGCCAAAGTCCTGCGAGAATACCGTAGGGAGATAGAATGATTGATGAGCAATAAAATGACATCACACACCTATCCCATTCCGCCGGGGCCCGTATTGGCCGACCGCCGTGACGATCGGGATCCGTCGCGTCCAGGATTAGGGGGAGGGTGTGAAGTTACTGATCATAGACACCGCACACTAATTATGACCCAGTAGTTAGAATTTATTAGTAGAAAATAGCTTTTAGGATACTCTTGAAAGACCTGCAGCGATTTTCAATTAAGGCCAGCCCGGTGCCAGGGGCACGCCCACTGGGATTAGCTCGGTAGGCGCGGCCAAGAGACAGTAGTTTTGTATTCTACTGTCACACTTGTAACGCTGCAGGATGTGCTTAGTAGAGTAGAGTAGATAGTGTAGTAGGTCAAATAGTAGGCATGCCCATAGAGTAGCTAACCTTCCATCCTGTAGTCAATACTAACTACATAAAGATATGGTAAATTCTGCTTGGTAATTAATACTTTTGTATGTTACTTCGACCCACTAATGCTTTAGGTGGTGGGTTAGTGTGTATAATATTGGTTTTGATGAATAAAGATTTTTAAAAAAATCAATATAATTTTTCTTTAAAAAAAAAAAAAGCGCGCGGAACTGACCTAGCCATGTACACTAACAGAAATATGGCCATGTACACTAACAGAAATAGTGCGATTGATAGCGTGATCAAATAAAATTATTGGATGTAAGCAGTCGCTATGGCTTTGTCATTGGGGCGATTCTGAATTTGGCTCTTAAAAGTTCTCGGATATATATTCGATTTCGGGTGATTATCGACTGCTTGAAATTATTCATTCTGCCCGTCGCTACATTCGAATATTGGGTGCTCCAAAACTCAGCAAAATCACGGCGTTCCTCCTCTTGGGCAGGCCTCAATTTAAACCACGAGAACACATCATAACACGCTGCCAGCACCCTATCCGTTACTGGATGTCACGTACATGGTTTTTATGGCATATGGGCTAGCACCGTACTGGCACATGGCATATGGACTAGCACCGTACTGGCGCATGTTGCGTTGGAAGCTAAACATCGCACAACTCCTTTTCCTGAGGATATATGCTGGTATGAGATGAAATTACAAGGTTTGATTATTAATTTTTGAGGTTCGTTTTCAAATCAGAAATTCAAATAACTGTATTGTGAATCCTGCGTATCGGAAAGTTTCCAGCGTCTCACCTTTAAGAAAGTAATTTGTTTTTTTTTACCGCAGTTGAAATATGCAATAGAAAATCAATGTACCTACTCTAAACTAACAACTGGGGAATGCTTATGTAATGGATTTATTAAAGAACAATACCTTAAGAAATCATATAGAAAGGTCGATGTACGGTATAAGGTTTCTAGTTCATTCTTTAGATCTTAGCATGTTCAGTGTATTTTACGTGGAATGTTTATTATTTCAGAAGCGTTTGGTACGGACAGTTCTGAGCTAAACACTTCATGTAAACATGTCTACTTTTTACTTGGTGTAGCATACAGCTGTTTAAATCTTATGTATAACGGGTATTGAACAAATGCGGTGGCTAAGGGAAGTAAATTATTATTTTTCAACAGTCTCCAGGCATGGTTACACATTGCTTCTACAGATTGCCTCTTTTCTCATTCGTCCGAAAAATTTAGGTCATTTTGACACTGAATAACACTCATTACGATGTGTTTCAAAGCATTTTTTTCCAGCCAACTATAATCTGGACAAGGGGTGGAATAAAGAATTAATACGAAGCCCGATTTATAGTTTTTGTCATTAGGACTCCTGTCGTATATGACGATACCGTGTCCTGTAGAAATACCGCCTTCTTGAAAAACAATCGTTGCTGATTTTCGTTTGACTCATGTTTAAAATGATTCATCAGTGACACATTATAGAGCACAGCTACAGTTCTCAGTCTGCCAAGTAATCAGTGAGAGCTATACCCTGAGAAGCCCCAAGATCGGTGGCAACGATTGTACCCGGTAAAGCTGTCTTGATTTTCTGAGGCACTCTCACCTGCCTTTTGCCATTTTTTAATTCTTTTAACTCTGGTGTGCAATCCTTCCTCCGGATTGCGATTAAACATTACCAGACTCTGCGTTGAAACATCTTGTAGTTGCATTTTTGGTCGACAGTATTCGCGATACTGTTCGAAGGTGTACATTTTCAGGTTAATTTTTTTAAGTATGACTTTTTGTACTCCATAAGTTGAAATGCTTACAATCTCAGCTATATTGCGCATTTTCAATTAGTAATATGTAGTGAAATTATCCTTACTCCTCAGTAAACTCCATTTTGGTGATCTTACGTGACCGGCAGGAGCGTTTTTCGTCGTCTTTGCTTACTTAATCGTGTGTAAACTCGTTGATGCAACAGTAATTGGGTTTCAGTGCTGCCGAAATCCCCCACTCGGTTTCGACATGCTCAGTAGTCCAAGTCTGCTGCTTCTGCAATTACCGCTCATCATGGTTCTCCAGAAACGACTGCTGGTACATGTTCTTTGAACCTAAGTTTACCAACTCTGCAAGACTTAGCAAACTAATCTTGCAATGATAATTTGTTGAACTGTAAGTGGAAGTTTCAAAATGTTCATTACCAATTGTAATATACTCTATTGATCAGAAGTAGCTGGCCACTCCTGTGTAATGAGGAATCGACCTAGATGTTACGAGTGGCGAATAAGCATAACAGCAGAACGGGTTGGTCATGACAGCGTTGTGACTTCGAACGTGGGCAAGTCGCCGGATGTCTCCTGACAAGGGAACCTCCCCATCGCACCCCCCTCAGATTTAGTTATAATTCGGCACAGTGGATAGGCCTTGGAAAACTGAACACAGATCAATCGAGAAAACAGGAAGAAGTTGTAACTATGAAAAAATAAGCAAAATATACTAACTGAGTAGTCCATGGGCAACATATGAAACATCAAGGATGATACGAGCACAGGCGCGGTGTGGTCCCGTGGTTAGCGTGAACAGCTGCGGAGCGAGAGGTCCTTGGTTCAAGTCTTCCCTCGACTGTAAATTTTACTTTCTTTACTTTCGCAAAGTTATGATCTGTCCGTTCGTTCATTGACATCTCTGTTCTCTGTAATAAGTTTAGTGTCTGTGTTTTGCGACCGCACCGCAAAACCGTGCGATTAGTAGACGAAAGGACGTGCCTCTCCAATGGGAACCGAAAACATTTGATCGCAAGGTCATAGGTCAACCGATTCCTCCACAGGAAAACACGTCTGATGTATTCTACACGACACTGGTGACAGCGTGTGCGTCACATGACAGGAATATGTTGTCGACCCACCTAACTTGCACAGTTGGTGAATGGGTAAAAAGATTCTTCTACCTTGCCCGATTTAGGTTTTCTTGTGGATGTGATAATCACTTCCAAAAAATTGATGAAAACATAAGAGTGTGTCATATAAACTTCAAAAAATGAATGCAACAGTTTCACAGTCGCACAGTTTTCTCTGTGCTCTGTCAAAACATATGTTTTTAAGGTTTTCAAATTTTTCCGTGTGTAGACCGTCAAATCCTGCGTATGTACAAGCAAATCTGAACATGTCCTGGAATTTTGGAGAGCGAAGTTGATTATGTGTGAGTGCCTGAACTCTGATAATTGTCTGAAAATAAAAAATTTTCATCCGAGGGAAGACTTGAACCAAGGACCTCTCGTTCCGCAGCTGCTGACGCTAACCACGGGACCACGGCGCTCTTGTGCTCACATAGTCCTTGATGTTGCCTATGTTTCCTATGGACTGCTTAGTTTGTATATTTTGCTTATTTTTTCATAGTTCCACATAATTTCTTCCTGTTTCCTCGATTGATCTGGGTTCAGTTTTTCAAGGCCTATCGACTGTGCCAACTTATAACTGAATCTGAGGGGGGTGCGATGGGGAGGTTCCCTTGTGAGTAACAAATTTATCAGGGGCATATCGACCCTACCAAAGTTGCCCAAGTCGACTGTTGATGTGATTGTGGAGTGGATACGCGAAGGAACAACCACAGTTAGACAAAAGACCAGGCAGGGCTTGTGTACCGACGGTCAGGGCCCTCTTAGGCATTGCGGAGGGTGGTTATAAAAAATCGCATGAAATCAGCGGTGGGAATCGCTCGTGATTTCCGAAGTGCTACCATCAGTCCAGCTAGATCAGTGAAGATGCGTAGGTAAGTAAAATAATGCGGTATAATGGTGAAGCAGCTCATCATTAGCCATACATTTCACCAGTCAGTGCAAAGCGACGCTTGAGGTAGCACAAACAGCGATGCCACTGGACAGTGGATGACTGTAAATGAGGGATTTGGAGTGGTAAAATCACGCGCTATCCTGTGGAAATCCGATGGAAAGATTTAGATTTGGCGAATGCCAGGAGAGCATTGCCTGCCATCATGTTTAGTGCCAACAGTGAAGTGCGAAAGAGGTGGTGTTATGGTATTGTGAGTGATTTTGTTGGTTAGTGTATGGTCCCCTTATTGAGTCAAGGAAACAGCTAAATACGGAAGGATATGAGCGCGTTTTACAGCGTTGTGTGCCGTTTACAGTAGAGGATCAGTCAGGTGAAGATAATTCTGTCAGCATGAAGCCTAGTTTACGCGACGACATTGCGTGGAATGAGCTGCACGCTAGTGGTTTCATATGTGACTGTAGACACGGCGACACCAGTATACACTTCAGTTTCGTCGTTTTGTGGGTTCCTGAGTCGTGTCTGAAATGGAAGTTTTGGCAGCTGCACGTCGCACTAGTTGTGATGGAGTTAAAGCTTGTTGCGTGGAATCGCTGCTTAAGAAAAAAATAAGAAACGTGTATCGTTTCTTGACTCGGTGAAGAAAAGACGTCAGCTCTGTTGTTCAGCATCACTGCTGAAATAACTTATAACGGAATACCCGAGAAGCTCTTTTAATTATCTTAGAATGTCACCTGAACTGTTCATGTTAGTTCTAAATAGAGTTAATTATGCAATAAGGAATAAAGGTACTGTAATCCACGAAGTACTGTCGTCAGAACTGAAATTACACATCATATTGCGTGCATTACAATCGACAACACTCGGCATGCTATAAAATACGGTTTTAGTTGATGATGACGCTATTTCATTAACACCAATAATTATTAACATTAGCAACAATAATTATTCGAAGCAGGCCGCTTTAAGAAGATAGATTTGTACAATGGCAATATTTCAAAATTCTAACATGTGTGAATGGAGAGCACTGCAGCGACGTTTTAAATAGATGAATATTGAATAAAGAATGCAGCTTCTTGAATTTGTATAGCCTTCCCTCCTGTCAACAATATTTCTTAACAAAGAGCTGTCCAACTCAAACGATGGGATTTTAGTCTTGTAGACGAGAGCATTGCAACAGCTAGAATTACATTTGCTTGTATTTTTCGTAATTCAGATGTATGTGTGCTCCTAACTCAATAAATTTTGCCCTGCAGCTAAGATATTGTCAAACCATCTATGTTATGATCGCACATGACGGTCTCAGCGGCAGCAATATATTGCTTATTTTGGTAATCAGCATCACTGAAATCCCACAAACACTTATCAAAGCATAGATATCCAAAAAGCGAATATTATTCTCAGTTCCCCCTTCATATTTCAGTTTGTCTACACGCGCTATCACACATAACCTCAAAACTCGGCAACTAGTGTCGCAAAAGTTGGAACACGCCGAAACTGTTTTAGTTTCACCAATGAGTTGCGCAAACGCGCGGGGCGCATGCGCAGTTGCGGGTAGCGCAGTTGCCTGCAACCTAGTGTCGTCGTGTAAACGAGGCTTAACAATGCACCCTGTCATAAAGAGGCATCAGTGAGGCAGTGGTTTGCGAACAAGTAACATTTCTAAAATGGACTGGCGTGCCCAATGTCCCGACCTGAACCCAATGGAACATCATTGTGAAGAGTTAGATCGTCGACTTCGCTCTAGACCCTAGTGTCCAACCTTCTCTGGTTTCGCCTCTGTAGGAAGAAGGGCTGCCATTCCACGTCAGACATTCGGGCGCCTCATTGCTAATGTACCAAGCAGAGTTCAAGTCGTCGTAAAGGCAAAGGGTGGACACACTCCATATTAGAGTCCACTAATAGATGTCCGGATACTTCGGTTCAGGTAGTGTGCATTCCATGACTCTTCCCACCAATGCGACTAGCATTTCTGATAACGTTAATAATGCTAGGAAATAATTATCCCCCTCCCCTCCCTTTTCTTTAAGGACTCTTCCCTTGTTTACTACTTCGCCTCGGTGAGCAATAAGTGTGGCTCGTGCGGCGAATCAGTCAGTCGGAGATCGATGTGTAAGGGGCGATCAAAAAGTTTCCGGTTCAAGGGCGTACAGTCAAGAATCGTTATGCATATCGGGCAGAATCGCCGTGACTATTGGGGCAATCGTCCCACCGACGCATTAGTTTGAAGATATCTGTTTGAGAAAACACCGTCTCCTGCTGCTCGAAGAGTCCGTAACTGCCTGCTGCACATCCTCGTCCGACAGAAATCGTCGATCCTTCAAGGCCTTTAAGGGACCGAAGGCGTGATAATCGCGTGGGAAGAGATCAGGCCTATATGAAGGGTTATCGAGTGTCTCCCACTTCAGTTGGTGTAACTACTGCGTTACGTGGGGACATGCGTTATCGTGAAGCGGCAGCACCCCTTGTCGCAGTTTTCCCGGACGTTTTGGACAGACATTCTGCTCCACACACACTCGTCATTTGGTTGCATTTAGCAACAATGTGCGCGCTCGAATCTCTCTAATTTTACATTCGTGATCTCCTCGGGAGGAATAAGTAGGGGGAAGCAATATATTCGATACCTCATCCAGAAACGCATCCTCTCGAAACCTGGACAGCAAGCTACACCGCGATGCAGAGCGCCTCTCTTGCAGAGTCTGCCACTTGAATTTGCTAAACATCTCCGTAACGCTATTACGCTTACCAAATAACCCTGTGACGAAACACGCCGCTCTTCTTTGGATCTTCTCTATCTCCTCCGTCAACCCGACTTGGCACGGATCCCACACTGATGAGCAATACTCAAGTATAGGTCGAACGAGTGTTTTGTAAGCCAGCTCCTTTGTTGATGGACTACATTTTCTAAGGACTCTCCCAATGAATCTCAACCTGGTACCCGCCTTACCAACAATTAATTTTATATGATCATTCCACTTCAGATCGTTCCGCACGCATACTCCCAGATATTTTACAGAAGTAACTGCTACCAGTATTTGTTCCGCTATCATATAATAATACAATAAAGGATCCTTCTTTCTGTGTATTCGTAATACATTACCTTTGTCTATGTTAAGGGTCAGTTACCACTCCCTGCACCAAGTGCCTATCCGCTGCAGATCTTCCTGCATTTCGCGGGCAATTTTCTAATGCTGCAACTTCTCTGTATACTACAGCATCATTTGCGAAAAGCCGCATGGAACTTCCGACACTATCTACTAGGTCATTTATATATATTGTCGAATGTCCCGTGTCTCCAGTACTATCGATCGCTGCTGACGTGAAGGTCCCGAGTGAGGTATATCTTGGCTGCACAGAATTTTTCTGTGGTAGCAAGGTTTGGAACGGGATCAAAGCAGCCTTCCGAAACCATCTGAGAAGCTACTTGGATAAAGAAATGACAACACCGGTATACAATCCGCCTAAGTAATATCAAGTCAAAAGACGCTTCTGGTTGTAAGATGTGCGACATTTAATTCCGGAGAGTAGCCGTCAAATTTATGAAGACTGGCACAGAAACTCCGACATTTCTCCTCACCCTGGTCTTTTATAGGAAAAACTCAAAAGTTTAAAGATACCGGAAAGGTCGTGTTATCGGTACATTAATCGTTGGAATTAGGGTTGTAGAAGTTAGTCTTGGTTTGAAGTAGTTGAGTCAAAGTAGGGAGAACTTAAGATAGGCAAGTGGTGTGAATAAATTATTTCTCTCTATTGACATTGTTACGATCAGGCATAGTCGCAACCAGGTGACTGATATACAAGACTCGTGTTCGCAGTTTCCTGAGATCAGTGCCTATATTTGTCTAGGTTTTTCCACGTTCTTAGATACCACAGCGTTATGTTATTGTGTAAAGATGGGTTCTTTGATAAAGTTTGGCAGCGGGAGCACACCTCGAAAATGTTGTTTCTGATTTTCTCGGCCGGACAATCCGGAGCGTGTAGGTTACTACAGCTACAGTAAAGACGGTGCTACTTCAAGTTGATTGAGAACAACCAAAGTATCTCTATACCAGAATGACTGCACTCAGTAGTATAAAGGTTCAGGATGTTAAGGCTACTATAGCTTGTCACTCTTGTAAGGTTTGCTTCATATTACAAATCCATCGTTCTTTTTAGGTACTACTGGGAAGGTCATTGTAAAATTATATGAGAATGATTACTGTAACACTTACTTCGCCAATGAAATTACTTCCATTTACATGGAAAAATCCGATTCCTTGTGAAAAATTACTGTTGTTACGATTTAAGCTGCACTCCATATGGCGGCTTAGGACGGTCAGCAGCTCGAGCATGCTAGCGAAGCGCCGCTACAGAGGATTTTTCTGGATGAAGAAATTGGGTCTAATGACTGTTGTGCCGTTTTCATTTTAGCCGCGAGTGATCAATCTGATTAGCTGAGTCAGGCACTGCATACGTTATTCCTCACATTGTCAGGCAACCGTAATCTACAATAGCCATTTCCTTCTCTAACCTTTATCAGTCTCGTCAGTTCCTACTTCCTGTCTTAGGCAGGTTAACTGTTCCGTGGCAGACTTCGCTGTAGATAGGCATCATATTTATGGAAGCCCTTGACGAAATTAGTGTTTTTTAGCTCCTCGCAACATACAGTTTATAGTGTTAAGTTATAGGCAAAATAAAAGCAATGTCTGTAGAAAATTAACACGAGACTGAATCTGCCACCCACAGTGCGGAAAAGAAAGTATTTTATTCACACCACTTGGCTATCTTAAGTTCTCCCTACTTTGACTCAACTACTTCAAACCAAGACTAACTTCTACAACCCTAATTCCAACGATTAATGTACCGATAACACGACCATTCCGGTATCTTTAAACTTTTGAGTTTTTCCTATAAAAGACCAGGGTGAGGAGAAATGTCGGAGTTTCTGTGCCAGTCTTCATAAATTTGACGGCTACGCTCCGGAATTAAATGTCGCACATCTTACAACCAGAAGCGTCTTTTGACTTGATATTACTTAGGCGGATTGTATACCGGTGTTGTCATTTCTTTATCCAAGTAGCTTCTCAGATGGTTTCGGAAGGCTGCTTTGATCCCGTTCCAAACCTTGCTACCACAGAAAAATTCTGTGCAGCCAAGATATACCTCACTCGGGACCTTCACGTCAGCAGCGATCGATAGTACTGGAGACACGGGACATTCGACAATATATATAAATGACCTAGTAGATAGTGTCGGAAGTTCCATGCGGCTTTTCGCAAATGATGCTGCAGTATACAGAGAAGTTGCAGCATTAGAAAATTGCAGCGAAATGCAGGAAGATCTGCAGCGGATAGGCACTTGGTGCAGGCAGTGGCAACTGACCCTTAACATAGACAAAGTGTAGAAAATTCGCGCATCAATCTCCAATGTATTACAGAACCAGTAGTGAGGAGTCAGAGACGTTTGAGGTCTGGGGGTTGGGTTGTTTGGGGAAGGAGACCAGACAGCGAGGTCATCGGTCTCATCGGATTAGGGAAGGATGGGGAAGGAAGTCGGCCGTGCCCTTTTCAAAGGAACCATCCCGGCATTTGCCTCGAGCGATTTAGGGAAATCACGGAAGACCTAAATCAGGATGGTCGGACGCGGGATTGAGGTCTGGACTAACAGCGTATCGCAGGTATTGGACAAACAGGACAGTTGTTCCTCCTGATCTCTCGCAATAGCTGGCAAACAAGTGGCTAGAGAAATGGGAGCATAGTGCAGATAGAATCTTTTTTTTTTTTTTTTTACACAGGCTTAAAATCACTACAGCTAGGAAATTTTACACATAATTGCAAGGATTGCGTAAAGTAGTAAGTGGTATGAAATATATGCTGTAAATACCTCTTGAGCGTAATTTATTTCTTGTTACCTGTTAGGCACAGACTTGGTTCTGTAGCAGGCTGTACGTCTCTTACTGTTACGGTGTCGTTCATGAGCCACTATATCGGAGCTAACATACTTCGAACAACGCAAATCGGCCGGTAAATAGTAGACAGTCATTGCAAATCTAGTAGAGGCATATAGAGATACTTTAACCAGAGTTCCGGCGGCAACGTTGTTCATGGGGAAACATCTGCCAAATTTAGCATTGGAATAATAACTAAATTTCGTTATAGACGTAGGATGGCGTTAAAGGATGTTGTGGCCCATATGGCACGAAAGTGACGGCTAAGATTAATATGCGGAAATAAAGGGACGCCAGCTACAGAAAGCATATATTCGTGGCAGTGCTGTTACTGCTAGACCTCCTGTATTGCAGGTGAAATGAAGCGAGAATACTTCATTAGCGCAAGAAGCACAAAACTTAGCGCACCAATCAGTGAAAACGTTTAATGTTGTCCAGCGACTGGTACCTAGACAGTACGTGTTTAGCTGGCATTTTGGGCGACTTGATTCACTGCCATAATATTTGTCCCCACAATGGTATTAAATATTCCAAATTAATTCCTCGCTAAAACTGCTGAAAATGTGAGACTGTTATGATGATCGTGAGGTTGGAACAGTTAGTCTTCTCTGACTTGAAGCATGATCACATTTGAATATTAACAAGTCATTTTGGTGTGTAACGTAATGGTAATGACTTGTCTGATTCTTGGCCCAGTTATCTCTCATGTAATCGAGATAGTTTCTTTGTAGGGAGTGGTAAAGAATCACCTTGACATACATTGTGTGATTAAAAAAGTGAAGCACCCAAAGATGTGGTCGGATTCCAATGTAACTTCGCACACGTAGACCTTGTCGGCAGGTGAGTAAATGATGGTTGCAGTTAATCTCTGCGACAGATAGAACGGCCACCACAGTGCATTACTGTTGTTAGTGTTCTGTGTTATGAGGCCAGGTAGGACACGTAAGGGCGTGAATAGCGACAGATATTATCACCGTGAAGGATACTCGTTTGAGACAGCCATATCAGCACCTGATAGAGTTTTAAAGGGGCCCCATTGTGTGCTTCCATTTTACCAGCTTATCAAATCGAAAACCATCCACTTTTGTGGGGCATTCGTATGTGACAGTGACCCGGTGTTGAACTGAATGGGAAAGTGAGGGCAGGAATATTCGTCGTCAAGGTTCAGTGATCACATCCGACCACTCGTAATCCCTTCACATCTGCGGCTGCCATCCAAGAACAACTAATGGACTCCGTGAAACATTGTCTATCATCCCACAACGTTTGTCGGGGACTAGCAGCAACCGGACTAGGTAATTATCGTCTCATGCGTAGGCTATAGGTAACACCACAACAGAAACGGCTGTGTTTGGAGTCGTACCGTGACTGGGAAGCATGGACTGTTGTTGACGAATGGCGTCGTATTGCGTTCAGCGATAACTCACAGTTCTGTACTATTGCGAATGAACCTCGACGGTGATTAAGGCGGTGACATGGGAAGAGGCCCGAGTCATTCATTGCTTTGGAAAAGGCACAACGGTGTTATTCCTGGCGTCAGTGTGTGGGAGCCATTGGTATGGTTTCAGGCGCGGCTGATAGTGGTTGAGGGAAGCCTTGGAGGACAACAGTCCGTCACAGACATCCTACGTACTTATGTTACCTCTCATGCGACCGTATCGTGGTGCTATTTTTCAGCAAGACAATGGTCGTCCACACATGGGCCGTGTCTCTGTGGACTGTCTGTCTGATGCTGAACACGAAACCGAATAAATCATAATTACATTATTCCACTGTTTACGAGCCACCAATGGGCACTGGTCCCCTATACCAAAATAATCACAAGGGAACCTCCCCATCGCACCCCCCTCAGATTTAGTTATAAGTTGGCACAGTGGATAGGCCTTGAAAAACTGAACACAGATCAATCGAGAAAACAGGAAGAAGTTGTGTGGAACTATGGAAAAAATTAGTAAAACATACAAACTGAGTAGTCCATGCGAAGATAGGCAACATCAAGGAAAATGGGAGTCAAGGAGCGCCGTGGTCCCGTGGTTAGCGAGAGCAGCTACGGAATGAGAGGTCCTAGGTTCAAGTCTTCCCTCGAGTGAAAAGTTTAATTTTTTATTTTCAGTTTATGTGATAAACTCTTACGTTTTCATCACTTTTTTTGGGAGTGATTATCACATCCACAAGAAAACCTAAATCGGGCAAGGTAGAAGAATCTTTTTACCATTCGCTAAGTGTACAAGTTAGGTGGGTCGACATCATATTCCTGTCATGTGACGCACATGCCGTCACCAGTGTCGTATAGAATATATCAGATGTTTTTTCCTGCGGAGGACTCGGTTGACCTATGACCTTGCGATCAAATGTTTTCGGTTCCCATTGGAGAGGCACGTCCTTTCGTCTACTAATCGCACGGTTTTGCGGTGCGGTCGCAAAACACAGACACTAAACTTATTACAGCGAACAGAGACGTCGATGGACGAACGGACAGATCATAACTTTGCGAAAATAAAGAAAGTAAAATTTTCAGTCGAGGGAAGACTTGAACCAAGGACCTCTCGTTCCGTAGCTACTTACGCTAACCACAAGGCCACGGCGCTCATGAGCTCACATTTACCTTGATGTTGCTTATCTTACGCATGGACCACTCAGTTTGCATATTTTACTAATTTTTTTCATAGTTCCACACAACCTCTTCCTGTTTTCTCGATTGATCTGTGTTCAGTTTTTCAAGGCCTATCCACTGTGCCAACTTATAACTAAATCTGAGGGGGGTGCGATGGGGAGGTTCCCTTGTCAGGAAATATCCCTGGACATCTTCAGAATATGGTTGCTGTTCGGGTTAAGCCTGTGTAGTGATTAGCGACCTGTTGAAAATGATGTTATTAAAGATAGAGCACATGATCAGCTGCTCGAGAATCGAAAAGATTAACTTGTTGGTGGTACCATACTTACATTCTTTAAGAAACCTACAGAAAAGTTGTATCAGGATGGCCAAGCAAAGATTTTCAGTCCACTTCTAACGTAACTCTCTGGGCACTTACAACGTAATAGCTCTCTGGGCCCAGAAAGGCACCTCAGTTAAGTCTTCGATTCTGTATTATTGTGTCTCAGAGCAACAGATGTTTTCCTCCGCGTTCGTTAATTAGTCAGAGATTCATCCACACAGTACGACATCTGCGAGGAAACCCATTTCCTTACACAAAGAAATGCAGACACCTGCTTGGTATGTAGCACTGGAAAAGATCAACTGCTTAAGCACTTCAACCATATCTTGTCAGTCCATACAATGCGCTTTGCTTCTGTCTGAAGTCCCTCGGTGGAAGCAAATATTACGGTATGGAACACCAGAGCAGGAAATGGACATTTCGCACGATATTGTGAAAATTCGGTATTGTGTATCTATGTTTGAACTTTTGTCGCGGGAATGTAGGTGATTTATACAGAAGAGCCATTTGTTGACATTTTCTTAATATCGGGCTCCACAGTTGCTCAGAAGATATTAAAGATTAAGTTTACAGCTTAGTGGAATTAAGATTTTATGCAGCATGTTTTCTCATTTTCGTCTCTCGATTGAATTTGTCGAGGAGCAACTCGTTTCGAACCTCCGAGCTGCTACGAGTGTAACTGAAGTCTATATATTGTATTCATTCATTGTGATAGAACAACGAACGATGTCAATAACTCCGTCTGCATAGTCGCAGATTTTATTTCGGCAAACCTGCAGAGTTGTTATATATCCTGTGAGAATGAGTATATGGAATTTTACAGCTATTCACCACAGGAAGCAAACTACTTCCTGCATTGGTCTTGCTCCACTAATGTCGTAATAGGCGTGTAAACCAGCGACACGTCTTCCTTTATGTTAGCGTGGCACACGCGATGGAAGAACGTTTTGTGCCTGTTGTTTTTCTTTGTCTGTAGCCACGTATGTGCCAGGGTCGCCTAATGACAGCCTATCGACAATTCATGATTCGGTATTATTTATTTTAACCTCTTCATGCAATAGTTATTTTGAGCGTTGCGACGACTTTGTCCAATATCTATCTTGTGCTGCCATCTAGCGAATGCCTTTCGGAATTTGGGGAAAAATGCTACCAACCATTGGCTGTATACATAGAAGGCTATGAGTGAACAAGTGGGCTGATTATCCTTATAGCAGGCACAGCGCCTCTTTTTCACATAAAGTTCATTTTCTTCGCCCCCAAGAATGTTTGAAGTGAATAATTGTGTATCCGTGCACATTAAAGACGTTGTTTTGAAACATTACTTCAATTATCAGGAATCCTGCTACTTTGTACTTCTTTTGTAGTTAGTGGGAAGTATATGCCCCAACAAATTTATAAATGTATTAAAAAAACTGTGACATGTCATAGGCACCTTCAGTTTTTGGTTAAAAATTGTGTTAGATACTTCATGCTTTTGTTGTCTGAGAATACACGCTTATTGGCACTGATTTCTTATACTTTTCCCTTTTTACTGTCCTGATAAAATCCCTCTAAAACAAAAATTTTATTTCGAAAATCCTAGGGTCAAATGGAAACCTGGAGCTAATCAGGTTCATGGGATACCTATGTCCCATCACACCGATTTTCAAAATCTGTAAACTTAAATTTTAGTGTCAGTGAAAGTGTAATATTGGTTATGATGGAACACAGATTTTTACTTTTATTTTTGAGATGTGTGTAAAATGAGTTTTAACAACGAAAGGGTTAATTCTGTCTGTGGATGACCTTTCTGTTGTAGCTGCGCGCGCGCTCGTGTGTGTGTGTGTGTGTGTGTGTGTGTGTGTGTGTGTGTGTGTGTAGAGAAGGATAGTGGTGTTGGTGGGAATAACAGCATAAAACCACACGTTAGCCGAAAGCAAATTCAAATTTACGCAAGCGCCATACTTGAGTTTCACTAGCACAGGGCGTTCCCCTTTTCCTGCCAACCACCAGTGTTCTGCGTTGACGTCTGAAGTTTTCGCTTGTAACAGATCCTGCTGTTGCGCCATTTGCAATGGCAATCGTAAATGCGTTGTTCTTAGTATTTGCGATAAACTTAATGTAGTAGAACAGTTGTTGAAAGATGCTAGTGGATAAATATGGCATTGGAAATGCAGCAGTATCGGACGTTAAAAAGAATAGTGATGCCATTGCAAAATTAGCTAGTGTACGTGACGGTGAAGATGAAATCTGGCACAGGAAAACGACGAACATAGCAGAAAACCAGGATTTAGACTGCGCATAGCTTACAATAAACTCCTATTTGCATTGAGTATTTCACTTCATCTAAGGCGACACCAGGATTTGAAGAATGCTATCAGGAAAATATTCGGGAATTAATCGAATGTGAAGTTGATGGCTCTGGCTATCAGATATTTATGAACAATGAAATAATTCTTAGTGTCATCGACCAGGGCTCTGGCAACAATCGACCACACTGAAAGAGGAAGCTTTTCACTGCATTGCGACGACTGTGAAGTGGTGAGAAGGAGAAGGAGAAGGAGAAGAAGAAGGCGAAGGTGATGCTGTCCAGTTATTGTCTTCAAAACCTATACAAGATGTAGGGGAAAATAAGTGCCTCAGTTCGGCAGCAAAAACTAATTTTGATCTTATTTTCCTAAACTGTAGGTCTACTTTAATAATCATTTAGATTTTTGGAAACTAGGCTATTTAGTCAGTTTTTTATGATATTTGTGAGACACGATATAAAGTATATGCGAACAGGTAATTGCTCATTTCAGTGTTACGTTTCGTAATTCTATGTACATTGGTATAGAATGATTTCGTAAACAATTTATCAGCACACTGCCTTCCCCAATTTTTTCCTATAATTGGTGCTGTGCTGTAATCTGACCCTGTCATGTTCATCATTAATGTGAGTGCAATATAAAAGTACAAAGAGTAAGTAAATGTAACTTGGCAAATGTCATAGTTTTGTTGAAAACGTTTGGCACCCTTTAAATGTTTTCCCTTACTATAGAGATGCTTGTAATAAGTATCGCATCATGAATGCTCGACCTCGAATTTGTAAAAAATTTGAGCCAGTGAAGGGGGTTGCTTGAGAAATTTTGTTTGGTTGGCAAGAACAATTTTCAAGCAGACTGGAGGTAGTAATTTGAACCTTTTTATGATATCAAAACTGTCTCATATGTACCCCAATACGGACATCTGTATTCAACGGGCAGGCCTATTGAGCTTAACGATATAGCTTCAGCATGTTACTGAAGTTCATTTAGCGCTGCTTCTCTGCATTGAGAAATTCCACGCTAGAAAAGAGAGGGGCGTTGAAATTCGTATTGGACTAGGGCGCGCTGAGGAATCGACCGTAGCCTTGTCGAAGGAATCATCCGAGTGTTTGCTTGGTTTTTTTATGGAAACACATTGATACCACATATCTCGACGGCCTTTCGTGGATTTAAACATCCCTCTTCGAGAATGCTGGAAACTTGAACAGTTCGCTCGGTTGAAACTGACCAATGGGTTACTAATAACTCCTTAGTCTGGTTTCGACTTTTCAAGTTCCTGTAACTTCGAGTTGGTCTGTTATTGTCAGGCGACATTATGCACACATCTGGAGGTCAACTTTATTCTCCATTTTGTCTTACAGTCGTGTAGTTACAAGACTAACGCTTTTGGGTATCTCGACACTTCGCATCAACATAGGAAAACAGCATCTAAATTTCATCACTGTAGATTAGATTAATCTCTGCCGAGTGTCCTCGTCGTTGACAGAAATTTAAGCGCGGTACAGAACATTTACATCTACAGATCTGCGGAATGAACGAGCTTAAGACTCTTTTTAGTAGGTCGATGATTCTATAGAATTAATGACCTGTCAGATGGTTTTTGGGAACGAATCTTCACGTTGTCTAGAATTTTAGTACAGGTACCTGATTATCTCCCCTCAGATTGAACAGTTTGTAATCCAAAATACTGTTTTGACATCACTGAGATAAGGGATCTCAAACTGATACTGTCAGTCATGACAGATGTGAACATTGCTAAGTTGTTATCGCAAAACTTAAGATATTCTCAATTTAGCTACCTTCTTGACCTTATCTCTTTGCTGTACAGGATCATGTTTTGCCCGTTCAGAAAATATCCCGTAATAAAGCAGTGTGGTACATCTACAGCCTCTGATTTGCTATCAACTGACATGCACCACTGTTGGGTGGCACAATGGAAATGCCCCCACCACGCACACACACACACACTAGGGAACACCTATCGTCCACCGAAGCCTACCAAATGCCGGTTCGAGTATAATAGTTGGTCACCTCAAAATTTTGGTTACGTGCGACATGAGTAGTGTAGCCTGAGGCTTAGGTTAGGTTGGAAGGTGACAGTTCGTACTTCGATGAAGCCAATGAATGTTAATGTAAAACAAGGGTTGTTGTATGAGATCAACTAGTAGCGCAGTCTGAGGCCTGCGTTCGTCCTTGACAACATTTGCTACGTATTTAATAAGTCGTCGTGATGATGTGAGAAAGCTGTTTTGTGAGTGGCTCAGCCATTTCTAGTTTCGTCATCTACATCTACATTTATACTCCGCAAGCCACCCAACGGTGTGTGGCGGAGGCCACTTTACGTGCCACTGTCATTACCTCCCTTTCCTGTTCCAGTCGCGTATGGTTCGCGGGAAGAACGACTGTCTGAAAGGCTCCGTGCGCGCTCGAATCTCTCTAATTTTACATTCGTGATCTCCTCGGGAGGTATAAGTAGGGGGAAGCAATATATTCGATACCTCATCCAGAAACGCACCCTCTCGAAACCTGGCGAGCAAGCTACACCGCGATGCAGAGCGCCTCTCTCTTGCAGTCTGCCACTTGAGTTTGTTAAACATCTCCGTAACGCTATCACGGTTACCAAATAACCCTGTGACGAAACGCGCCGCTCTTCTTTGGATCTTCTCTATCTCATCCGTCAGACCGATCTGGTACGGATCCCACACTGATGAGCAATACTCAAGTATAGGTCGAACGAGTGTTTTGTAAGCCACCTCCTTTGTTGATGGACTACATTTTCTAAGCACTCTCCCAATGAATCTCAACCTGGTACCCGCCTTACCAAAAATTAATTTTATATGATCATTCCACTTCAAATCGTTCCGTACGCATACTCCCAGATATTTTACAGAAGTAACTGCTACCAGTGTTTGTTCCGCTATCATGTAATCATACAATAAAGGATCCTTCTTTCTATGTATTCGCAATACATTACATTTGTCTATGTTAAGGGACAGTTGCCACTCCCTGCACCAAGTGCCTATCCGCTGCAGATCTTCCTGCATTTCGCTACAATTTTCTAATGCTGCAACTTCTCTGTATACTACAGCATCATCCGCGAAAAGCCGCATGGAACTTCCGACACTATCTACTAGGTCATTTATATATATTGTGAAAAGCAATGGTCCCATAACACTCCCCTGTGGCACGCCAGAGGTTACTTTAACGTCTGTAGACGTCTCTCCATTGATAACAACATGCTGTGTTCTGTTTGCTAAAAACTCTTCAATCCAGCCACACAGCTGGTCTGATATTCCGTAGGCTCTTACTTTATCAGGCGACAGTGCGGAACTGTATCGAACGCCTTCCGGAAGCCAAGAAAAATAGCATCTACCTGGGAGCCTGTATCTTAGCCAACATTCGATCCATATTTAATGTAGTTTTTTTCATAAATAACCGAAACTTACGATACATTTAGAGCCGCTGTAATACCTATATAGCAAACCTCCGATAATTATTTTGGTGCCTATCATGGACATATATAGTACATCAATTATGAAAAATGCAACTGGGCACCACGTAAGTCTTTACCCAAATAAAGTGCCAATGGAGAAATGTAAATGATCAAAGGGACATGACAGTGACGTTGCATTAACTCTAGGCTGAAGGCGCAGAAAACTAGTTTAGGAGTTATCTCTCGTCCCTCCTCGCTTTAACTATATACGTCGCCGTAACAGGCTATTAACTAGCGCTAATGGGATACAGAGCACGGTGAGGTAATGGTTAAAGTCGCTCACGCAAGGAACCTGAACGTCAGAGTCAACATGGTAGGCGACAATTTTATGAAGCCGTAACGTGGAATATAATGCTGCTGAGTATTTACGAACGTGAACACCAAAACGGAGCACGTCGGAATTTATATCAGCGGTGCCAAACATGAAAAGTGCCATTCGGTATCGTTACCTACTTCATACGCGGAAACCAGCAGACGCCATGTTGGAGTACAGTTTTCGGGAATTAAGAAAACTTCTCAGGTGATTTTTATATTTCACTTGCGTGCTGAAAAAATGGTGTTTTGGGGCACCGGCACGGTAAATAACTATCAAACACTCGTCTTTTTCGTGTTATTTATGATAACGTTGAGAAGTAGTAAATCGGTGGTTAAGTGTATCGCAGTACGTCTAAGTGCAAACATATGGATGGGAAAAAGACCTCTACAGTCGTTTGGGTGGAGCAATGGCGTGTGCATCTCCACTGAATGTAAAGGAGGGAAAATTTCTTTCGAGGTGAACTACGAAGCTGGCCGGGGTGCCCGAGCGGTTCTAGGCGCTTCAGTCTGGAACCACGCGACCGCTACGGTCGCAGGTTCGAATCCTGCCTCGGGCATGGATGTGTGTGATGTCCTTAGGTTAGTTAGGTTTAAGTAGTTCTAAGTTCTAAAGGGCTGATGACCTCAGAAGTTAAGTCCCATACTAATCAGAGCCATTTGAACCATGAACGTATGGGACCAAAACAGTTAGAAATTACTAACTTTGAGGAAGATGATGAGGCATCCAGGAATGAGGTATTTGGTAGCGTACTGCTTATGAAATTAAGGGATCTGTGTTCGATTCCTCGCCTGGTAATAGTTTTAGGAATATTGGAAAAATTCTGCTGTTACTCAAATCTGTTGTTAGGAACGATTTATATGGGAGAAAATGTGGTACTTCTCGTTTCAGAATGCCGATAGCCCTTTAATGCTCAGATTTCGCAAAATTCGGGGGAATTTTCTGCGCCAATATTCAACAGTCTCGAAAAAGTTACGCTTCTATTTCGCTTGTGCAGGTTTTTCCTAAAGAAAATCTTTATGGCTGCGCTGCCATATGTTTCGGACAACTGCCACTCGAGAGCTCTGCGGACTCATATCGCGTTGGTGATCACGTACCGTGTGATCGTTTCCTAGTGCTCATCTCCTTCGGAGGAAACCATTTCTACTTCGACATTCGCCTTCACGTTTCATAATGTGAACTGTAAAAGCTCTGAACTAACATTGTGGAAGAGCAGGATTAAGATACCCGTCCGGACATCGGAATATAGATTTTTTTTCCTGTATCGATTATTTCGAATTCCAGGATGATAACGTAGAGAACAACACGATCGACTTTCTTCCTCATCCATTTCTAATATAGGCTAGTGGCTCGTCTCTTTAAGACTGGAACGTAAAGCCTGACGTTCCTTCACTCCTTACAGATTTTTATTCCAGAAAAACTACGTAAAGAAAAGTAGAGCACCAGACTTCAGAAGTAATAAGCCTACTAACAAAGTGGATAGAATTTTCGTTTATTCGTTAACGGTGCCCATAAACATTTATTCTGGTAAATGCAGAGAGGAATAAATTATACTCCTTAAATTATCTCTTTTAGTTTTGTGTAACTACTAAAGTAGAAATCAAATATAGTTTCTCTAACTAAGATCATCCGTATAAAAAAGATACCCTTGTCGTTTTAAGTTAGACAGTTCCTAATATTAATTCATAATTTTATAAGCATTAGTAAACTTTTGATTCGTTGAAACTCTAGTTTTCTTTCTCTGTAATTGAAGTACCTGCTTTACGAGGCTCTACTGCAATTAATTTACTACAAAAATTTTGGACTTGATGATTTCATAATTTTGCTTGCTTAGCGGTACACAAAGAAACCACCCTCTTGCCTTACACTTAGCGTGCTGTTTGAGTGTATTTACTACCGACAATATTATCGGTGTCTCGAGCTATCATTGAGGTTCTTTTGGCGAAGAACTAGAGCATCGGCAGATATTCATAGGCACTCGCAGAATGTCTGCGGAGACCTGACAGCGAACAAAAGCTCACATGGAGTAAGCTCATTAAGTAGTTTCCAGTCGCTCCTCTAAAGGGGCTGATTTTGAGTCGATGTGAAACTTTAGTCACTGAATAATTATGCTTGTTACAGCTGCACGAATTTGGAATATCAAGAACTTGTAGTTGTCGTACTGCATGCGACTCAGCATAGCTGCGTGAAATGAAGGTAAATTCCAGCCGGTGTAACGAGGTAGGCTCAACCGATATATGATTGCTGACCGGAATGTCGTTTTAATATACTGTTTGTCAGTAATCTATCGACAGTCAGTTTATTACAGTTTCAACCATTGCAGCAAGGAACGATCTTTTTTAGTTCATGCACTTGACGTGTGTCATATACATTTTTTTACGCCATCCATCACTTGATGCACAGCCACAGTTACGGAATGTGGCGCTATTACCTGTATCGCTAATCATCAGTAGCTAGGATAGTGAAATACCACATACTCTGACTCTTCTCTGCCTCGCTTTATCAGGCCGCACCCGGGCTGTTATGGAAGTAAAATAAATTTGGGTGGGTTCTGTGTTGAAACTTGAGAGCTCGAAAATTTAGTTGGCGATAAGCAGGGCTGAGGCTCCTTCCGAGTCTATGGATGACGCAGAGGTCGTTAAGAAAGCATGGCGCACTGAATATTTTAGTATAATTAAAACTCTTTTTCCAGCTATAGCAATGATAGGGACAGATGTGAGGTTAAGGAATTAACGAGATCGTTGAAAATACCAGCTCTTGTAAATAATGTTGCGTCAGAAAAGGCTGGCAACATTGTATCACAGTATGCGAGTAAAATTTGTAGAAATGTGGAAACTTTCTGTGTATGGGGAAACCTAATGAGGGTGATTTAGGCTGAAATCTCCACACGGTCGTTACGACAGAGTTTGTCTATGGCTCTTCCAAACTGTCACACATGATTGGTAAGGTAGTTCTGTCGAGGCCACGGACGATCCAATCACCATTCTTCTCCAGGTGAGACTGTCTGCTACCGTGACGACCTACGTGACAACGAGACACTGTTAAGTTAATCAAGTTTTGTGGACTGTATTAACTGTTTAATCTACATTAAACATTGCATGTGGATAGCGCAGCACTGGAGTTGCTAACAAAATGTGTAGGTGTGACCAAGGGACTTCCCCTCCCCCTTCTTCTGTTGCGGCTGAAGTCCGGAGAACGTTTAGATCGTGGTGAACCGGGCGGTTTCGTAGGCTCGTTTTTGCAAAAAGGGGGCTATTCTGGAAAACGCTTCCTTACGTAGTTCACTTTCTTGTGTAATGCGGCTGCTCTCTCACACCGTGGAGCTTGTTTCCGTACTATTTGTGATTGCTCCTTGGAATGTTTTTCGGCCGTGCATTTGGACAGTAGAAGTGCATCTTGTGCTGTTAACGAAGCAGCTGCTGAGTTGGCGTCCATGTCTATGCGTGTCCATCGGCCACTTAAAAATCGAGCTTATACTGCGACAGAGCACTGGCCGTCAAATGCTGTTTTATAGGTTCTTAGAGGGCCCAGTCCGCTTAAAATAAGAGTATAATCTACAGAAACAACCTCGTCGTCAAGGATCAGCTAGTTAGCTGTAAGAGAGAGAGAGAGAGAGAGAGAGAGAGAGAGAGAGAGAGAGAGAGAGAGAGGGAGGGGGGGCTAATGGACCACAGGCAATTTTAACACAGGCGAGGCACTGCCCTTGCACAGTGGCATAACGGAGGCCGAGGCGAGTCTTCGTTCACGTGTTCCGTGGAAGCTAACGGGACACCTCGACGCTTGTCGTAAACAAGTCTGTTTGCTCCAGTATTAAATCCTGACGTCACGTTTGGTAGTATGACATGTCCGAAGTTACGGATCATTCTTGCCAGACGTCGCTGGGCACGATAGTAAAGCGCGATATGGATACACCACATAGTCATCTACAATTCGAGTCCACACATTTTTCAGCCGCTAGTGTTCGTACAGCATGAATTTTGCGGGGGGCGTTCAATAAGTAATGCAACACATTGTTTCTCGGCCAATTTCGGTTGAAAAGATGGAAAAAATTTTGTGGGACATCGTGGAGTATTCCCGCTTCACCCGCTGTAGTTTCATGAAAATCCGACAGGTGGCGGCGCTATACGTAGCATTTAAAATAGCTTCTGTAACGCAGGTGCATTCCAAGCAGAGAGCTATCGTTGAGGTTCTTTTGGCGAAGAACTAGAGCATCGGCAGATATTCGTAGGCACTCGCAGAATGTCTGCGGAGACCTGGCAGTGAACAAAAGCACGGCGAGTCATTGGGCGAGGCGGCTGTCATCATCACAACAAGGCCACGCAAACATGTCCGATGTATGAGTCACAACTGAACACAGCTGTGACTCCTACAGTGTTGGAACATGGGGGCATTGTCATTCGAGATGATCGACGGATCACAATGAAATACCTCGCTGGACAACTGGACACCTCCGTTGGTAGTGCTGACACACTCGTCCACCAGTATGTGTGTGCCTATTGAGTGCCTCAGCACCCAACAGGAGACCATAAGAGAGCAGCGCTTGCGCGTTACAATACTGATAGTGACAATTTTATGTCGAGCTTCGTCAGAAGCGATGAAACATGGGTTGCTCACTTCGAACCGGAAACTAACCGGCAATCCAAGGAGTGGCGCCACGCCATCTCTCCTCCGAAAAACGTTCAGAAGTCGCACTCTCAGCTGGTAAGGTCATGGCTACCGTCTCCTGGAACTCTAAAGAGGTCATTCTGTTTGATATCCTCCCTCACAGTGCAACGATCAACTCTGAAGTGTGTTGTGCTACCCTCAGGAAACTCAAACGGCTTCATTGTGCTCGTCACCACAAAAATGCAAAGACGTTCTCCTTGTCCATGACAACGCAAGGCCTCTCACAAGTGTGCGCCACCCGACAGGAGCTCACAAAATTTCATTGAACTCTTCCTTCTCTTCCACCCTACAGTCCGGATCTCACAGCGTCTGACTTCCAACCGTTTATGGACCAGTGAAGAACGCACTCCGCGGGAATCAGTGCGTGGATGACGGTGATCTTATTGATGCAGCTCGACGTTGCCTCCGACTTCGACCAGTAGAGTGGTACCATGCGGGCATACAAGTCCTCCCAGTAAGGTGGCGTTAGACCATCACATTGAACGGAGATTATGTTAAAAAATATTTTATAGCCTGAAGAGCGAGGAATAAGATGGTGTATTGGAATCCTAATTAAAATCAAAATGCCTTCGGAAAAAGTGTTGCATTACTTATTGAACGCCCCTCGTACGATGAAAATTTTTACTCTGCTAAAAATTTTGCTGACGTGCAAGCGTTTGTAGCAGCAGAGGACATATTTAACATTTGTTGTCGACTTAAAACTACATAAAATATTCTTTCATTAACAATTCAAAAACGAATTTTTTCGTTGTTTTACGCAAGTAGTCCGCCCCAAAAGGTGGAAAATGTATTTCCGAAGCACCCTGTAGTTCCACAACAACACGCGTTTCACCCCCTTACGCGGGATGTATGGGCCATTTCTGGTATCAACATTTTTGGCGTTCATAAGTGAAGGGAGCATACTGGTGTTTTTAGATCGCGGGAGTGTTCGATGCGATGGTACTATAAACCGTATTTCAGTAGATAATTAATTCCAGGGATGATTAGTTTTCAGTACAGTGTTTGATAATGAAAGGCGGTTAATGAGCTGCAAACTTAATAAATTTAACCAGCAATAATTAAAATAATGTTCGATTACGGCATTGAGGAACCAGTAAAAACAGTAGCAGCCGATAAATGGCCAGGAGGAAGCGTCCAGAATGACCTAAAGTGGAATGATCACATAAAGCTAACTGTAGGAAAAGCTTATGACAATAGTGGATTCATTGAAAGAATCAAAGGGCAATATAATTCATCTACAAAAGAAGTGACTTACAAAACACTTGTAAGACCGATTCTTGAGTACAGGTCATCAGTGTGGGGCGAACATCAGGCTGAATTAAGAGAGGTAAGCTCTTGCGAAGGTTTGACAGTCCGCTTTTCCCATGGCCTAATTGCAAATAGAATAGGGAAGACGGGTCATTAAATTTATATTGCAAGTTGCTGCGAGCTGAGTTGTGTGGTTAGTAGTGTTTCCAATGTGGTGTTTGCGTGAATTCTTGATTTTTCACGACTGGCCTGAAAGAGCAGCTTGCCAGTATGAAGTGTTGTTTTAAACTTCAGAAAACCTAAAAACCCACCAATCGTCGAAACAAGTTTTACAGACAATACTTACAGGCCAGACAGTCTTGTGACTGGTATAAGCGTTTCGACAGTTGACAAACATCGACTGATCACAACGACCGTTCCGGTCGGCCGTCAACTGGCGTCACGCCACGTAATTTCAGAAAAAGACTGATATGATTCTGTAAGATCGTGGATAGACTATCCATCACATCTGTAACACGTAGGGAATAAGTTATCAATGATCCATGTGAACATATTTTGTCCGAAGAATTGAACACGATGATTGTGACGAAGTTGGTGCCGGGACTGCTTCAAGACTATCAGAAACAACATCGCGTGGAATTGCATAAATATTTTAAAAGGATCCCTACTTCCTTCGAGATGTTGGCCTTGTTGACGAAAGTTGGTGCCATGAAACTAAGCAGCAATCGTCGGAATGGAAGAGCAAAGCAAACTCGAAACGTCAAAAGTAACATTAAGCCAGTATTGATTTTTTTTTAATTGACTAGATTGTTCTTCCTTGCTGACTGAGTGAATCGATAAAGAGGGAGAGTGGGGGAAAGCTGAGATAAACGCAATCGTCTTTTTTCTATTGGTTGTCGGCGTATTTCACACCCCATTTAAGGCATCCCTGAACAACTTCCGAAATTTTGCCGGTGGAGTTCGTGTTTACCCTGTATACCGAACGGTAGCGACCCTACAACAGTCACTTGAAGTGCACGCAGGGCTACGAAGGGCGTTCAATAAGTAATGCAACATATATTTTTATGGGAGCAGGTTGGTTTTGCTCAGGATTCCAATGCACCATATTGTTCCCCACTCTTTGGGTACAAAACCCTATTTTTCAAGACACTCTCCGTTCATTCCGACGGTCGTACCCCACCTCACTGGGAGGGCCTGTATAACCGAATAGTACGACTTTACTCGTCGACGTCGGAGCCAACGTCTTCTTGCATCAGTAACCTCCCATTATCCACATACTGCTTCATGCGGAGGGCATCCTTCATTGGGCCAAGCAGATGGAAGGTGCGAGATCCGGACTGTTGGGTGGATGAGGAAGAATAGTTCAGTGAAGCATTGTGAGCTCCTGTCGGGTGCACAGACTTGCGTGAGATCGTGAATTGTCATGGAGAAGTTCATTTCATGGGATAGCACATCTGGAGTGATGTGATCTTTGCAACTGGTGGGCGAGTGTGTCAGCACTACAAACATGCGCATCCAATTCAGGAGCGAGGTGTGTCCGTGCGTTCCAACATTGTAGGAGTGACAGCTGTGTGCGATCGGCCGGCGCGCCTGAGGTCGGACAGATTTGCGCGACCTTGTTGCGATGACGACTCAACGTGCTTTTGTTCACTGTGAGGCATCTGTAGGCATTCTGAAAGCGCCTATGAAGATCTACGATGATCTGGTTCTCCGCCAAAATAAATTCAATACTATCTCTCTGCTTGGAATGCAGACTTTATTTTGAAGGCTACATCGGAACTTCATAAAACTATAGGGGCTGACGCGGGAGTAGTCCACGATGTCCCACAACAAATGCCCCATTTTTTCGACTGAAATAGGCCGAAAAAAAAAGGGTGAGTTAGATTACTAACTGAACACTTCTCGTAGTGTAACATCTAACGATGTGTTTTGTCTGCTAGGAAGTCTTGAAACCAATCCAGTAACAAATACGGTTGTTCCGCAACATGGTCGAGAATAAGAAAAACAGAATGTCGTGGCTGTCAAAGCCATTTGTAGTACTGACTCAATACATCACACATTACCTTCGTACAATGGGCCACACACACGAACTGGACAGTAGCTCACTTGAAGTGTGCAGTGTGGTCCGACGAGTTGCGACTGTTCCTCTGTTCAAATGGTGCAGGACGGCCCATTGAGGCCTTTGACCTGCAGTGTGTAGAAGCAGAGTTCAGACGGCTGGAAGTGTTCCTGGGATTTCTTCGTGACTAGGGCTCACTCATTCCGGTTTCTGTGTACATAACCAGTATGTTTATTTAGATATTCTCGGTGACCTAGTGGTGCCGATTCTTCTGTTACATTGATGCATAAATTCTTAGCGTTGTTCCCTAAGTTTAGTATACGCAACAGATACACATAACAGAGACTTCAGTGATGAATATATTCTTTCACTATTTACAACAGTATGCCAACGCTGGGGCACTTTTCGATTCCGCGATTGTGGAAATCACGTGGTTTTCAGGCGCACAACTCTCTAACCCATGTCCGGAGCGTATTTTCATCCGGAAAGGAAGTTACTTGAAGGTTATCCGATAGAGAGCGGAAAAGGTCAAAATCTGTGGGCACAACATCAGGTGAATAATGAGGCTGCGGAATGACTTCCTAGCGCTCTTCCTGTATAGTATTTTTTGTCAGTATAGCAGAATGCGGGCCAGCGATATCGTGGATTAGCATCGCTTCACGCAGTCTTCCTAGTCATTGTCCTCGGGTTGCGTCTGCTGACAGTAAATGTCAGCAGTGATGGTTACACTTCGGGGAAGCAATTCGTCTTTTGTGGCTGTGCGCAGATCTTTGTGCGGGGAGTTCCTGCTTTGTTCAGGCTCAACCATTCCTTACTTGACCTTATGTTAGCATAAAGACACAATTTCTGGTTACTGGTAACGATACAAGATAGGAATGGTCGGTGTCGTTCACGAGCCAATTGAAGACGAGCAAGGAGAGATGCACATATGGCCACTAGCTGATTTTTGTGATTTTGGCTTAGAGCATGCAGTACCTATATACCCTAGTTTTGAACCTACTGCATTGCATGCAAATGTACGATGGTGGAATGATCACAGTTCATCACATTTGCCAGTTCTCGACTACACTGAGGTGGATCATTGTGGATTAATGCGTTTAAACGATCTTCATCAAACCCCGAATGTCTTCCTGAACGCCGATAGTCACTAATGTCAAAAAGATCCTCGTTAAAACGAGAAACCATTTTCTTGTCGTGCTTTGTCCAATGGCATTATCACCATACACGGCGCATGTATTTCTGGCTGTCTCCGCAGCTGTCACTTCTCTAATGAATTCAGACGGAGATGTTCAGATTTCTCCATAGCACTCCATTTTATTGCGTTCACAGCTTCACTCACTGTCTCCAAATGACTTAAATAGCAACAGTGAACTGCAAGTAAAACAATGGTAATCTATAAACAAACTCATACCAACTGGAGTACTAACATGCAGAACAAAAACTTATGCACCAACCTAATACCTCTTCACTCCGGTCGCCCAAGATAACAGCCATGTTCACTGGGCCGGCTGCACTCATACTTTCCTGCTTCGACGAACACTCACCCACCCTGTCGCATCACGACTGGCCCTTTGAATCACCCGACCTTAATCCCGTACAAAATGTCTGCGAACACGTGAAGCAGCGGATGCAGCGTAGCAATCGACATCCCCATAATTTGGTACATCTGGGGGATCTAATGCTTTTAGCTGGAAATGACATACCTGAAGAACTAGTGAACTATTTTCCCTTGCTGAATTGATGCCGTTATCAATGCTAGACGTCTTTTGGGGTGGTTAATTTTTTTTTATCCGGCGGTCTTATTTTGTCCCCTGCCTATACAAGATAGCACTCCTCCGGCCCAGCAAGTGCTGGCGGCGGAGCCAGCGCGCGAGCCCCCCTCTGGTAAGAGGCGTCCGCTATGATGGACGAGCCCCCGGGGTGGCCGGGCGCTTCCTGGGGCGGCGCCGGGTCTCGGGGGGCGCGCCTTCAATACTTGATGATCCCGGCGCGAGCGCCGCCCGCCATGAATATTTCAGCAGCGCCGGCACGCGCGCTCGTCCGCCTTGCCTCTTTTGCACGGCCTCGGCGTTGCGACGCTTTATTTCGCTATCCTTGTATTGCCCGCGGTCGGCCTTCTTTGCCAGAATCCGTGATGCACCCCGCAGTTGACCTAGTAAGGCCCGGAGCGCATCGGATGGATCCTCTGATGATGCCGCTGTCAACCCTTGTCGTTCCTCTAGTGAAGAGCACTCGCTCCCAAGACATTTTACCTTCCGTTTGATAAGATTTAAGAACTGTTTGAATGCAAGGTCGGTACACAACGTCTAACAGGCCTCTTATTTGCTCTAAGTTCGTAGCGTTTTTGTTTTGCACGTTGGTATTCCGGTTGCTATGGATTTATCTATCGAAAGCCATTTTTTATTTGTTGCTATTTGAGTTGACATTTTGTCATTTGCAAATACTCAGTGAAGCTGTCGACGCTAGAAAATAGGAGTGCCAATCGGAGAAATCGGAGCATTTCCGACGTATTCTTCCGTTTGAGTTCAGTAGAGGGGTGACAGCAGCATAGAGCTAGAAATACTGTGTGTGTAAGAAGTTCAGTGAATGGTGTCATATCTGAACAGCAACTTAGCGCATGTGCGTGGGTCTTCAGAGACTTGAGGAGAATCGATACGTGGCATGCACGCATGTGACTGGCTGTGTCAACAACTGAGGCGTCTTGCAGACACAATTCAAAAACAATGATCAAGAAGACTATTTGAAGTGATGCTGTACCACGACAACGCCCGCACGCATTCTGCCAGACCGACAAAAAACAATATACGTGGGTTGGGTAGGAAATCGTTGCGCACACACCTTATTCACCTGTTATTGCGTCCTCAGATTTTCACCTTTTGCGCTCTCTATCGAACAAACGTCCAGTAACTTCCTTTGCGACTGAAAATGCGCTCCGAACATTGCTCGACGAGTTCTGCACCTCATAAACACGTGATTTCTACAGTCCAGGAATCGAAAAGTTAACCAAGCATTGGCAGACTGTTGTAAATAGTGAAGGAGAATACGTTATGGATGACTAAAGTCTCTGTTACGTGTGTGTGAAACTTAAGGAAAAATGCTGCGACCTTACGTACCAACCCAGTAATAGTAGTAACGTAAAGGCATAACGTAAACTTAAAGGTACGCATTTCACGCCACCCATAAGGCGACGTGAATAAACTATTTATTTTGTACTCCATTTAACGTAAGAGGGAGCTCTTAAAATGGAACGGGGCCGGCGGACTCTTGGACGTTACTTATGGAAGGCGATGAGTTGCAAAGAGCGGGAAGTGGCGACGGTAATGAAGCCAGAAGTCATATGTGTATGGCACTCGCGGGGGAATGCAGAAAAGTTTCAAATGTTCTAGAACAGTTTTCGCGTAAGTAGACACTTCCGTCAGCTTTTAAGCGCACAGCCCGGCTGTGTTAAAATGGGAATCCCTGTACTTGGTCTATTATGCAGTAGATCGAGATATCTCAAAAGAAATGTCACGGGAGTTTTTAAGCCTTTGGGTTAAGAACTGTTTATTTTAATAGCAATCCAAAGAAGGTAACAGAGGACAGTACCTAATAACTCAGAATCTGTCACATTTGGTAAGTTTTCACACATTTTGAAAAGCGGTTGCATTTAATGTGACTCACGGACGTTGAAGCGTATGTTCGGTGCAGGGGATGCCAGGTAAGGTGCTGGCGCGTCCCTGAACAGACTCGCTAGACGGCTGCTTGAGAGGCAGGTCACACAATTGAACGCGCTCCGCAAAAATGTTAATGTCCGGAGTACTATCGCTGTTTGGACCTGCTCAGTGTGTCCAAAATAGCATCGGAGTATCAACAGGTTATTCAGCAAATATTCACATAGTATTGTGTACAAGTAGGCAGTGACTTTTAATGTGTTCACAATTACCATTTCCAGCTATGGCGGTTATTAGAACGACAGTAGTACCGCGTTCTTGTCAGTATCCTGACTCAAAACGACGGTTAAATGATTTCTGTGGCTGGGTTGCCACTGGCGAGATTTCTGATGACGTCTTGAACGCAGACTGCCGACTGTTCGCGTGATAGTAGTGTTGAATCCCAATCTTTCATTCAGTTTATAAAGCGCAGACGAGCCAAAATTATATTCTAGAACCATAATTGAAAGACCCGCATAGCAGTGCAAAATTAATTAATGCAAGTGAAAGTTCCAGTAAGTATTATTTTTCCTTCTTGTACTTTTTAAAAATAAAAAGTACTTGGATAGATTCCTGGAGTCCTAGAAATGGCTAACTGAATGAAGTTTCTCTTCACAGTGAGTACTTGATTTGTGAGAAGAATCATATTTGTGAATGAAGTATCGTCAAAGGCTGCATAAGGGAAGGCATTAGCCTGATACCGTTGTCTTTTGTGTGCTCTCGTCCAATACAATAGGTGCCAGACACATCTGTAACTACCACTTTCTTATTAGTGTAACTGATGTTTGTTAGTACGCTTCTCAGTTTCATTTGAAGGTTTTTTGCAGTTCTGTTTATTCGTGGCTAACCAATCCTACATCCCAGGCCACCTCAGTTGACTTACAATTTTAATAATTACAGTGTGTACTTACAAAAGCGGATAAACAGCGCTATCTTTGAGTGCGTTTTCGACGATACGGTGACATATCGGGGTTTTTGTGACGCTCGCGGCATGTTACAAACTTGAATGGCCGTTGGCATGCTGCCCGCCCGGGTTGATGGAGAAACAGCACCAATGCACTCAAGTATCTGGTCACTGGCACACAAATGATATAATTCAAACAAATTTATGGTTCAGGTTGTGAAAAAGGATCTGTCACTTCCTCCTGAGTTAGGCCACACCTAACAATAAGTTTCGGGCTGTCGCCGATGTTTTCAAGTGTGTTGTGTGGGTTTTCGGTGCCACAAATCCTGATGATGTGGTGATTCACATGTCCAGAAACTTGGAACGTTGCTTCATCTGAAAACAGGCTCTTTTTCAGGTAGCCATTGTCAGCATCTCTGTAGGTCTGCAGAGAACACAAATGCATATCGCAGAGGACAATCGTTTGGCAACAGTGCTTAGACCATTTGCACAGTGTACGCAAAGGGCGTAAGTACTTCTCTAACACTTAACGGACAGTTGAGCTTACTTCCTGCAGTTTGCATGGCACGTGACGAAGTGGCTTGTGGGTGCTGCGTTGAAATGCAGCTTGCACTTCATCAACCTGTGACCGGGCGAGGTGGCGCAGTGGTTAACACAGTGGACTCGTATTCGGGAGGACGATGGTTAAATCCCACGTCCAGCCATCCTGATTTAGGTTTTCCGTAATTTCCGTAAATCGTTTCAGGCAAATGCTGGGATGGTTCCTTTGAAAGGGCACGGCCGACTTCCTTCCCCGTCCTTCCCTAACCCTATGCGACTGCTGACCTCGCTGTTTGGTCCCCTCCGCCGAATCAGTCAACTAACCAACCTGTGTTGAGACACAGCGGGACAACTACTTCGAGCAAGGTCTTTGACACTGCTTCTCTCTCAAAAGTTTCTGAACCACTTCGTTATTGTTGTGCTTTTTTTCTCTTTTTTACGGTAGTGCCTCCATTCCGGCGTCGATCATCGCGCAGTACCGTTGTCACAGTTTTGGATTCTGCGTACCAGATGACACTTTGTGTCTTCTCCTAGTCTGCCGTCATTTTTATGCAGACAAAGTCTATTCTGCAACAAATAACAAAGGAAAAAACGTGCTAAACGTTTCACAACCAACCACGATTTTCTGTCTTTAATAGTTTCCGAGATACAAGTGTTTGAAATCATAGTGGGTTTTTATAGACTCCGTTTCGTGATCTTAGCATTATCCTGACAGTAAGAACCACATAAATGAGCTACATAGAATTTTTTTTAAATTAGTTGTTCAGGCTGTCTCTGGTAAATGACTGGAATGTCGTTTCCAGTTGGAACGGACAGTGTTGTGCAGGAAGTGAGGAGCGAGTTGCTTAGCTACGTATACACAAGATGTGGGCATTTCGTAACCAGCTGGCATGTATTGAATGATTAGCGAGTTGACCGCACATGTTCGAAAACGTTCAACACGGTTTAGGAGAAAGTTTTATTTCAACTGTTAATCGGATTTGTTACTGCATAATGGCTGCACAAGTGTGTGCGCTTAGTCGATAGTCCAGTCACCAATACTTAACAGATAGTCAGGATAAACGATTGTTATAATGCAGAAACTTCTGATTGGTTGTATCATTTGGTGGGGTTGTATCGGCTTGACATTTTGACAGAAGGATGTATTTGCGCTGACAACCCAGTTTTGGTGACATAAGGAAAAGAAATTTCAGAAACTAATGTTCATATGATATACAGCATAGGTTTTATTTTTGTGTTTGAAGGACAGTGCTTAATGCTTTTGTGTGTTTACACACTGCCCGAGGTAAACACAGAAAGTAGCAGTGGTTACAGCATTTTCTTCTTGACTGCTACTGTTTACATATTTTACATGTGCGGTATGTGAATGTAAAATATGTGCGCTAAGCGGTAAAAAACTCGTAACGGAAGCATTTTGTCTTTCTAATTGATTTTTCGTGACCTGTGTGTCAGCTCTTCCTTGCAATGTAATGTATCATTTTGTAGCTGTGACCGCCTGTAACCATTCTACTTGTTTCGGTACCACATACCGATACAACCCCATGGCGTATCAAGTTTGGTAACAGAATGGCAAATGTCCGTCTGACGCAGATAGCGGTCACGTGGGATCTGGCGGACTCAGTGGTGCGCATCTGCTGGCCACACCTCCAGTAGCTATGTACTACGAGCGCCCTCTGTCGCCACAGTATAGAACGGCCGGCGGCAGCCACTCATCCCATTCGCACTTGGCGCCATCATGCTTCGACACCTTCGGTCGTGGTTCGTCTTTGTTGACATTGAGATACTGGACTCTGTTTCTTGCTGCATTATTTGTAATAAGTCTTCATAAGGTTGGAGAAATACTCCGAGGAGCGCAGGGGACGATGCGGGAGACCCGCACCGCTGTACTATGCAAGGTCCCAGTGGAGGTGGTTTGCCATTGCCTTCCTCCGACCGTAATGGGGATGGATGATTATGATGACACAACACCACCCAGTCATCACGAGGCAGGAAAAATCCCTAACCCCGCCGTGAATAGTGCGCGGGAAACGAGAACGCTACCGCAAGACCACGAGATGCGGACTGGAGAAATTAGTCAATCTTTTGTTTGTTGCTGTAATTTGTTCGCTTATCACTTCTGCTCCTGTGCAGATTTTCTATGATAATTGACACACCACTCTCACCTCTCCTTAATGTTGTGCAGGTAGCCACCTGTATTATACAGGATGAACCAGAAATTGTCCGACAGACTTTTAGTGGTTGTTCAGAGACATACCTTCAGAGATCTCAGATGGCTTGTTCCAAAGTAATAATGTAAATATGACTTTTATTCAGTTCGTTCAGTGCAATCACCCTTGTTTCTGTGAAAATAACTTGGAAACAGTGACAAAGTTTTAATATGAAATAACCAAAGCGTCAACACACAGTAATGCCACAACAATAAAACGAAACATAGTACCTTGTGATGTGGTTGTTGTCTCTGTGGGAACAGCCAGCACCTCCTAAAAGAGATGCTGGAACAGTTCAGCATAGCGTCGAGATGCTGCTATTTCACTGCATTCAGTGAACGCATCCGAGAGGTGCTAATCAGCAACTCTCCATCGTAAACCCATCCATCTTCCTCCATCGTGACACAAAATACCACCACGGCCAAAATCGCCAGTGTCAGAAAATCATAATAAACTTGACTAAAAGACATACACGTATTTCTCTACACTGAGTCTATTAACAAAGTATTACATCGTATTTGCACTTGGCGTGAGCCTAAAAGGTGGCACTCTTCAACATTTGAGTGTTTTTACAACAAAAATTTTTGCGATAGGAAGTACCTTCATAGAGTGTGTGCTTATTCAGGTAATTTTAACGTAAATGTAGTTTCAAGTACATTTTGCAGTTTTGACATTGATGGGACTCAAAGCCAACATTTGTAGTCGGAAATAATATTAAGCTACTAATATTTTGTTTTAAGAACAATCGATAATCATAAGTTTTCAAAATACACTAAAATAATAATTGTAACGGTATTATACCTCAAATGGCCGAAGTGAACTTCATAAGAATGTGGGGGAAAGGACAGTGATGAACAAATTTTTGGATAATGCAAATTTTTAGACAAGAGTTATTAAACGAATGAAGACAGAAAGGGTGGTCATTATTGCATTGTGGCTGTAATGGCCATAAAATCTGCGGACATGTTATTCTCCAAAAATAAAATACATATTAAAGGTTGTAAACACAGAATAAGTTGTAAACATAGAATAATTAATGGTGTAAAATTCAAAGAAAAAAGTTACAGTTGTATATAATTGGCTCTAGATTAATAATCTGAGTCCAAATACATGAAAGTAAACGGAGTGAGAAATGTGAACAGAATGATGCAGCACTTGCAAAATGCAGAACTAAGACTTCAGTACCAATGATAGTGTCAACCTTCTGGAGTTTGCCAAAACTTTTCGTCCAAACAAAGACGTAGAATGCCCAGTTCAGTAAGAAACGTACACCACCTCAATTTGGGAGTTTTTGTTCGTGAGGTTTTTTGAAACACCTTTACATTCACTAAATAACTCCAAGCCACGGCAAACCATATGTACCTCTGCCAAGCTCTTTACAAGGGCTTGGGGTTATTTACGTAAGTGCAAAAGCGTTTCAAACAACCTCATGGCTGAAACCTTTGGCATATTAGACGGATACTGTTGCTGATTCTTTGTGTTAGGTTTGTAGCTCTGATGGGGTGCCGAAAGCAAAATGCATTTTACTAAACAAATTTTGTGTTTCTTTTACAGTCTTTTCTTTTGTAGAAGTTGATTAATAATTTGTATCTTACTGGACTAAAAGAATGAAGCCTTTGCCACATTCCTCTGCAATTTAATGGTGTAAGAGATTTTTCTTTCACACGGCAGAATATTTGAAATGGATCGTATCGGGCAAATGTGGAGACCAAGCTATAGATAAGATTTCTGCGCGATGCTCATCAAACGAGATTGCATACTGAGACAGGAATAACTTTGCGTGGGTGTGTGTACTGAATGAAAGGATGCAGATGGCGTACTAATACAGTTTCAAAGAAACCTCGTCCATCTCTCAAAAACGATCAGAGCGCATACCGCGAGAAAGCAACTCATTATTTACCAGGATTGATGACGACAAACGTGCTCGACTTGCCTGAACCCAGCCACCAGCTGGAGACAGCTACTGCATTCATTCAAGTAATGATCAACGTTTTTACTTCTATGTTGGTCAGAGAGCGTCTACATAAAGTCTAAAAGCTATGCCGTAAGAACGGCTTAACATGAATGTAACGGAAAACATCAAACCTATTTCTGCATTAGCTGTTTGGATCCCCAATGAGAGTAGGTACCATGTAGCTTCCAGATCAACTGAGTTTTTGTTTGGTTCCAAACTTCACCTTTGCATCTCGTGGGCTGTGTCCATAACAAATATTTGAATATATCTGTTGGGGGAAGACATGCAATACGACAACCTCTGTGAAGTTTATCAGCTACTTACACGCGGATACTACTACTACTACGACTACTACTACTACGACTAGTAATAATAATAATAATAATAATAAATATTTCATTTACCTGCTGCTATAGTCTCATGAAATAAACTAAAATTTCAAGAAACTGATAATTTTTATAGTCTAGCTACACCACCGCATGATTCCTACGTGTAACAACGTCTGTCGAATATGAACAAACTTAAAATCATTTTACCATGTATAGGCCATTTTTCCGTAACTCCTGCCAAGTCTTCAATAAACCATAGCGTACTGCACACTGAGCACTGACTGTCATACTTTGTTCATTAACGTAGCGCTGACTCGTGCATTTGAAAGATCCCACTTGTTGTTCCAGTTTTGTCTTAATCAATACTTTTTTCACTTTATGCGAAAAGGCTGCCGATGTAACCTAATATGAATTCGATGTAGCTATGTTCGAAGTTGACAACATCGGAACTAGCTGTTTAACTGTATTCTTCATTTTACGATAACTTTCTATCGCTCAGTTGAAGACTTAGTAACTTATTTCCTGTAATTGTAATTGATACGGGGTAACGATTTACTTCGTCGACGGCATTGATAAGATAATGTTCTTCAATCAAGCAATACCAAAATATCACAGATCGATTCCTAAACAAGGTAATTTTCTTATGGCCAATCTGATCGTGTATATATGCCTTGGAGTTAGCCGATGTCACGTCAAAAAGAATCGACGATGGGAATGTAGTCTCCCGTTCAGCGCACTGATTCTCTTTAACTCGCACGTAACTTAATATATTTTCTCGACATATCTGTATTACTACACAGCGAATCATAATGAAATAGGATGACTTACACCAAGCAGTTTGTCACACAGTACCATTTCTGTACCACTCTGTGTTAAATGTTAGGAGGTAGAGGATCACAGAATAAGTACACTACTGGCCATTAAAATTGCTACAACAAGAAGAATGCAGATGATAAACGGGTATTCATTGGACAAATATATTATACTAGAACTGACATGTGATTACATTTTCACGCAACTTGGTGCATAGATCCTGAGAAATCAGTACCCATAACAACCACCTCTGGACGTAATAACGGCCTTGATACGCCTGGGCATTGAGTCAAACAGAGCTTGGATGGCGTGTACAGGTACAGCTGCCCGTGAAGCTTCGACACGATACCACAGTTCATCAAGAGTAGTGATTAGCGTATTGTGACGAGCCAGTTGCTCGGCCACCATTGACCAGACGTTTTCAATTGGTGAGAGATCTGGAGAATGTGCTGGCCAGGGCAGCAGTCGAACGTTTTCTGTATCCAGAAAGGCCCGTACAGGACCTGCAACATGGGGTCGTGCATTATCCTGCTGAAATGTAGGCTTTCGCAGGGATCGAATGAAGGGTAGAGCCACGGGTCGTAACACATCTGAAATGTAAAGTCCACTGTTCAAAGTGCCGTCAATGCGAACAAGAGGTGACCGAGTCGTGTAACCAATGGCACCCCATACCATCACGCCGGGTGATACGCCAGTATGGCGATGACGAATACACGCTTCCAATGTGCGTTCACCGCGATGTCGCCAAAGACGGATGCGACCATCGTGATGCTGTAAACAGAACCCGGATTCATCCGAAAAAATAACGTTTTGCCATTCGTGCACCCAGGTTCGTCGTTGAGTACACCATCGCAGACGCTCCTGTCTGTGATGCAGCGTCAAGGGTAACCGCAACCATGGTCTCCGAGCTGATTGTCTATACTACTGCAATCGTCGTCGAACTGTTCGTGCAGATGGTTGTTGTCTTGCAAACGCCCCCATCTGTTGACTCAGGGATCGAGACGTGGCTGCACGATCCGTTACAGCCATGCGGATAAGATGCCTGTCATCTCGATTGCTAGTGATACGAGGCCGTTGGGATCCAGCACGGCGTCCCGTATTACCCTCCTGAACCTACCGATTCCATATTCTGCTAACAGTCATTGAACCTCGACCAACGCGAGCAGCAGTGTCGCGATACGATAAACCGTAATCGCGATAGGCCACAATCCGACCTTTATGAAAGTCGGAAACATGATGGTACGCATTTCTCCTCATTACACGAGGCATCACAACAACGTTTCACCAGGAAACACCGGTCAACTGCTGTTTGTGTATGAGAAATCGGTTGGAAACTTTCCTCATGTCAGCACGTTGTAGGCATCGCCACCGGCGCCAACCTTGTGTGAATGCTCTGAAAAGCTAATCATTTGCATATCGCAACATCATCTTCCTGTCGGTTAAATTTCGCGTCTGTAGCACGTCATCTTCATGGTGCAGCAATTTTAATGGCCAGTAGTGTATATTTAGCTGTGTTGTATATGTTCCCCGACGGAAATTTGTGATTCTAGGGACGAATTAAACAGAAGATGGTTTAGCACGCTAATTACAGCAGTGGCATTCACCTGAACTGCTCGAATGCGCGGCCATTGGCACGCATTACACCGACGGACCACTGATTTTCGTGTCTATTCAAAGATGGCTGGCTTGTCCGCAATAGTGCCAACAGCGACGGCACTTCTAGCGACGAGGTCTTCTTCTGCTTCCACAACGATGGCCTACACCAGTATACTTTATATGCTCCCCACTGACGGCGGTTCAAACGCGCATGCGGCCATCGAGATTTAGGTTTTCCCTAAATCACTACACGTTGAGGAAAATCTTCAGGTGTACTGCTGTCATGCGCTGAAGATGGAAATGATTAAGTTGGTGGTAACGTATCGCATTCCACAAAAGGCTATGTTTGACACCAAAGATGTGTGCAGTACTTCGTGCACTTGTAGATGGATTGTCTTCGACGTATTGCGGAGTCTTGTGTTCGATTTTGGGAGTTAAGGCTGTAGAATCCCGACCGGCATCACGCGTACTTGCACGGAAAGTGCCTGTTTCAGTTAGCAGGCAATTCAGACGTCCGGAAAGTTTGGTGTTCCGGGACTCGTCGATTGGGAAAGCGCTGTCGATACTTTCTCACTAGAGCTCGTGCCATGTCCATTCGCAAAACAATATACCAGATGCATGTCAGCCATTTCAGTATACGTAAGCCGCTCCCTGTTAACTGTTGTAATAAGGTCGTGATGCTTGCGAATGAATCCATGATTTCCAAGCGGACCTCATAGCCAACCAATCGCACACAGAGCAGTTGCGAGTGTTCAATACACATTACCAATCAGCGACACTGACACAACAGCTTACTTCAGCACCACTAACGAAATGTTACCTAACATTACGAACTGACTTCAAGAGACCGTACGTTCCTCATCGAAATATATTTTGATGTTCTCTACCCCATCTATTAATTTGAACGAATAGTCTCGGAACATCTTATATAACGGTAGCGCCGCTAGCTTCAGCTGTATCTTTCGTGAGGCACGAAATAATGCTAGAATTAGTACTATTCGTGAATAGCAACTTGTTTGGCATCTGGTGAGCGGGGATTTTAGGGAAAGCAGACATGGTATACTCGGAGGCTTAGGGGGATTGTGTGTGTGTGTGTGTGTGTGTGTGTGTGTGTGTGTGTGTGTGTGCGTGCGTTTGGGGGGAGGGGGGGGGGAGAGCGGCTCAGTGTACTGTAAGTTCACAGTGCGGGCAACATAAACCTGACTTTTGAGTTTTCACGGGCTCTTGCTTGCCGTTTTCTTTTTCGAACTGGAGTAGAGAAGGTAAACCCGCGATGAACTCACTTTACAGAGCAATCAGATACAGTGTTTGGGACTTCAGTACAGATATAATAATGTAAACAAGTACACAGGACTCTGGGAGAAAACAGAAGAAACAGTACTAATTCTGTTACGTATTTAAAATGTCATGTTACAGTTTGTGCGACATTTCTCCGTATGGCGAAAATTTTTGTATAAGTAGGAGAAAATGAGAAATTGATATTGCCTGACACGAGGTAACTCAAAATTCTTAATTACGTTAAAACAATGAAAAATCCATGCTGTTTAAACTCCTTAGAAATGTTCTGTAACGCTACAAGGGCCAGTAAATCAATTGTTTGGTGAGACACTGTATGCGCCATTTGTTGTATTTTTTTACGTTTCCCAAATTTCTGCGTCATTTCATGACAAAACTTGTACGATTTCGTTCAAAATTGTAACTTGATTTTTATAGAACACTGTTATTTTGCATAAAGATGCAACCAGACTGGAAACATATCGGCTATAAGCAGAGACAGTTGTACAGCAGTTTAAGCTTACACGCTCGATGTCAGTTATCTTAAAATTCTATTTGAAATTATTCCATATTTACTGCTGCTTTAATAGAATAACCAGTTTTTCGCCTATGTTTAATTTGCTGCAGTACATTCATAAGGAATTACATGGAAGTTTTGGTTTTATATCTTCATTCGTTACGTTTTCGAAAACTGTCGAATTTTACTTCCCTGGAAAACAGTTGATGAATTCGCTTTACAGAGTCATCAGATATAGTGTTTGTGATTAAGCTGCAATAGAATGAACGTCACAATTTTTGTGCAGTAAGCATTTTGTGATATGTTATGTGGGTGGAACCACACACGTTGGAGTTAACGTTTTATAACCGCTTGTGAATAAAGCGAAGAGATTATCGAATCGTTTCCTTTCCACGTTTCATCTGTTAACAATTTGTTAAAGATCAGACAGTTTTTGGCAAAGTCATCGATTTATACTTCGATTTTTCGCGGTGCCTACACTCACTGTAAATGTGCACTACTGTAAGTTTTGAAGGTAAAATACCAGTATCAAATGTTTCAGCATGTTAAACTATTGTTGCATGTAGTATTTTTCCCTTCGGCAGGCTGTGTCGAAATATAGTAAACACTTAACAGATTAAAACTGCTAAATAATCACAGATATTTACTGGTGGTGGTAACTGGTATTATTTTTTCTTATTACTGCGGCGACTGAAGTTTTGTGTGGATATTGTTGTGCACCAGAGTTGTAGTTTCACCGACTAACATGAAATAGCCGCATCCCTCCTCACCCCCCCCCCTTTCCCCTGCATCCCCCTGCAACACTGCCCCAATGCACAAGCACGCACTGCATCATTGGCCATTAACCAGACGCAGAGTGCCGTTGCAGGTAGAACATTTCCGCGTTTCATCGTCATTAATTATGCGCTATCTCATCAGGGAGTATTGTTCCGCATACCCCGCTGTGAATCGAGAGCTGAGTCCGGCATTCACGTGGCGCTCGCCCGGCACTATTACAGCCGTCCGGGGACCGTTAACGTTGTTTCAGGCCGGCGTGTTGGGCAAGTGGGTAGCCAGAGGCCTGTTGTGTTTATCAAAATATCGAGTCCGTTCATTGTTCCACGACACCGGCGAGCTTTATTGCAAAACCGATGGGGCTCATAGTCCCCTTTGTCCGTCGAATATGTTGCTTACACGAGACGCGCTAGTTAACGGACAGAGAAAATAAACAGTTGCGTTTCTACACAAAAAATTGTTTGAGTCGGCCCTCTCTTCCCTTCTACCATTGAACGGTGTTGTTTTAGCTCAGATACTGCTGCGGGAAGCAGAAGCTTGCAATTCGCCTAACCGCGTTCTCTATTTGAAGCTGTTTTCATTGTCTTAGCTCGGATCTAGTAACACTCAGGGCCTCTAGTTTCAAACCGTAATGGCAGTCTCTCTCTCTCTCTCTCTCTCTCTCTCTCTCTCTCTCTCTCTCCCTCCCCCCCCCCCCCCCCTCTCCCTCTATTAATTCACCAGTGAGGCGATTTTAGTACAAGCTACTAACTTGGTAGCTTTCAACATTTTTTTTTACTTGCAGTTAACCTTAGCAGCTAAAATATATACATTGTGTTTCTTTCGTTGTATTCTTCCTGTACAAAAATTTCAGGGCAGGTCTCGACATGTCGGATCCGACCGTTCCCTTTTTGGGCCCGCTTGATGATTTTTCGTAGGACCAGATACGAAGCAGTCCGAACGGTTCTTGCTAACTTCGAGCTTCGTAGAAATAATACGTAAATAGTATTTCATTGCTGAATGAATTTTCTCTGTACTCTTTTTAAGTACGTATAGAAATTTTTTGTATCATGACTCTTTATTGTGTTTCTTATTTGTTACAGGTAAGTTTCGCACCTGCCGTACAGTTTGGTGATGGTGAGTACGATGCGCGTAGCAGAATGTCCTGTGCAACACGCACATTTTCCCCGAAACCTTTTTGCTGGAGATTTCGTTGACCTGTATTTCAATACCTCTTTTGATTTGTGATCCTCATTCCTTGATCGCCAGTACAACTTCGTAACAGACATTTCGTCTCCCTGTGCTGAGTACGTCACCAGGCAATCTTTTTTGACGGCTAGAGATATCTGCCTAACTATCGGCGTTGGCCAGTCGTATTAGAAGAAAACAGCACTCGTGAAATTCGCATCGAATGAGATAGCACGGTGGCGCAGCACTCAGAGTTTGTCTTTTTTTATTTTTTATTTTATTTCCTACTGCTAATGAAATTAAGCTTTGCGGCCCTTCCCGGTATCTCGAGACTAGGTGACCACGATTATCAACTTGCAGTGAAGAGGGAAAAATGTATTGAACGTATTTGTAGTCACCAAGAAGATGGCGATCATAACATAAATTTGTGGCACCGCTCTGCATTCCAGGTCTTACACTCGGTTTTTCTTTCCAGTGTCGCAATACTAGCTTTAATATTGCACGCTGCACTGAGCTGAGTATCAGCAAAAATGGGGAAAACTCCAAGAAACAACTATACGAAATTTGTCGTAACAGAGCCCTGTGTGATTCAGAGTTGGTAGCTAAATTTCAAATTTTCTGTTCAGGGATAACCGCACCACTTACTAGTTAGAAACAAATGTGCGTTGAGATAAAGTGATTGTACGGATAGAACGTTTTCATAAATATCAAGCGGAATGACAGAGTATATGCGACATGGGATCCGTTTTGGGAAGAGCGAGTTTCGAAATGTTCGTATAACATAACGCCGTTTAGTGATTATGGGGTGTGCTTAAATAACTGCAGAAGGTTGCCGGGTTGGCTCTTTCAACAAGACCGTGGTCGAATGCATTCTTACGCCCTCCTGAATTGGGCTAACGTTCCGCTACCAAGGATTCTCACGTCTGTGGACATAAACCTTTATTTGATGTGAGTTTTTTGATGGAAGTGCATTAGAATATCAGATCGTCGCTGATTTGCAGAATATAAAGTGACCTAATTATCAACAAGAATCGCAGGAGCAGTTAGTAAATATTCTATGAAAGGGAAAGCGGCTTGTGGCCAGTAAAATTATGGTGAAACTTCATGTCCCTCGAAACACATCAGCCTTTAGGACAGAAAATGTGCTGACTTTTGTTAAAATAGAGCTCTCAGCATCAGAATCGTTAATATGTAGTCTTATCAGTTTTTGTTGTATGTAAAGCATGGAATATGAGCTAATCAGAAAAGCTTTTGAATTACTTCGTATATGTTCTGTAGGGTTGAAACTAAGAATGAACAAGATTTTGGCGCGTATAAAAGCAGTTAACGTCTCGAAGTTTTGGGAGGAGCTGTTTACAAGAAACACATTCGCGAACCCTAATACTGAAATAAGCACTGCAGTGATCTTTTGGACATACTCCTGTTGCAGGTGGGATATCCTTTACTAATGATGGCTTATTAGTCGGCTCATGAGGTTGTAGGAGGTTTAACCTCAACGCGATGTTAGAGCAACGGCTTACATGAAAGTGTTTCGTGTACAATAAGAAAGAGGAGTGAACATTGTACTCACGTTCGGAAAGTAGAGCCTAGATAAGTCTGGTATCGAATCACAAATCGTTGGTCTCGTAATGTGTTATATATGTGTGTGTGACTGTGTATTTGTTATTTGATTCTCATCTCATCAGCCGTCAGATAAACGCCTCCTTCAAATTTCTCCATGCTTTGCAATTTTCAGCTACATGCAACCACCTTGCTCTTGCATGTTTTCTACTGTCATATTCCAGCATCTCATTAGGTCGTCACTCTGAAATCAGCTATCATCGGCCCGTATCCATTTCCGGTTCACGAGCACCTATAGTTTATTTTCTTTGCAGTCATAATTACATCTTCCACTCAAACCTATAGAGGTAGCGTAGGAGGTAAGTACACTAGACTTGCAATGGAGAGGGCGGCGCTTCAAATATCCGTTTGATTGTTCAGATATATGATTTTGTCTTTCATAGGTACGAGGTCGTCGTTGTTAAAATATAGGCTGAACTACCTTTAGTAATGAAAAAGCACAGAAAACCGAACTTGAGGCTACTCGAAGGAGTAATCCTTTATCAGAGCTATTCTACAAGAATATTGTAAAAGCGACTGAGATAGCAATATGAACAAGAATGTTTAAATATGTTATCATTCCTCTTACAATCGTGTCTTCTTAAAATGTTTAGAGACATCATTCATTCGTCCAGTCGATGAAAGAAATTAAAATCGATAAAAGAAATTAAAATGAATCGGCGCCTGGAGTCCGTGATACTCAGAGTCAAGTTTTACTTTGGTTCTCTTATTGCTTAATGCAAATACCGAGCTGTTTGTTTTGGAAAGGTCGCTGATAGTATCGCTCCCTAATCCTTCCCCAATCTGAGCTTGAACTCCGTCACTAATGATATAGTCGTTGACTGAACGCCAAACCCTCTGCTGCCTACTTTTTTCTGACAGTCTAGTCTGCACCCTAGTCCTTTTTTTTGTATCCTTACCTCTCGTAGACTCCCAACATGCAGTTACTCTCCCAGTAACCTTTAATTTTTTAATTTTTTTCGCAGAAAATGTTTCTCTCTCACTGTCATAAGTCGAAACTGGTAGTCCATTGGCCGATTCTGAAGTTTTCTATTTAATCATGTTGGTAGCGTGGGTTTGAAAGTTCTTTTTAGCTTACCAAAAGTACTAAAGTCCATTTTATTGTTCGTTTAATTCTTTAACTCTCCAGCCAGTTGTTGCTAACGTTATCGTAAATAAAAAAATCTTCAGTTTGTTCGTTGACCTCAGTCTTATTTGATACTGTTTCCGTTCTGATGTGTTGATTATAGTCCTTCAGTCTTATTGTAACTTGAGTTTCTAGCTACTAGTATCACTATATTAATTTGTCAGTTCGTTGCTGTTTGTTTATACTAGCGACAAAAAATGTCATCAGCATAACAACAGTGGTTCAGATAGCTACCGTTAACAAGTGTTAGTTTTTTGAGAGAGTGGCTCTGAAAATGATTCTATGACAACTGAAAATAATTTTGGTGATGTGGAATATCCTTGCCAAACTTCGTATTGAATTCTGAAAATATTCTTCAGTGTACTTCAGTATTCAGTTGGGCGGAAACGGTACCTTGTTTGTCAAGCGGTCTTAGTACGTATATCGTGTAGCTTTGTCAAAGGAATTCTCCGTATCTAGATTTCCAAGCAAAGTGGCAATTCACACTCATCATCTTTCCTTTAATTTCGTTTATTGCTGGCAAATGGTCCATTGTGCTTGATCCTCTTTCCTCCTTAGTACCAGAAATATGTTCTGTGTGATTACAATGCAGTATTTCATCTGTGAGGTTTGTGAAAATTTTAGTAAATAATTTATACATGACTGAGGGAAGAACGGTGGATCTGTACTTATTTAGTCTTCTGTATGTCCCTTTTAAGTTGATCTGTTGCAGTATTATTCAAACTCTGGGGTTCTTTTCTACTCTACAGGCATGTTGTAAATAAATTTGCAAGTTCTATTTATGTCACTTTTGATTTTGTTTCAGTCTTTTTCTGGCGAAACACCCATCCCGTCACCTTTCCTTTCTTCATACGTCGAATGGCTTTACACACCTCATTCGGCGTTATTTTCGTTATTGAGTACCTGTTTTGGAGTCATCTCTTGAACTGTTCAGTCAGCTAAAAACTTCTTGGAATAGTTGCACAATTTACTTTCGTTATTATGCCAGCTCAATTGGTCGAATGTTATGTCTACCAGTTCTCAATGTGCCTATTTAACATCTTGTCGAAGACATTTGTTTAATTTCAATATATTCCTTCATTCTTATTGTTTGATCAAAACACCCGCCTTCTTTTTAGCTGATTACTTCTGAGTTATTCCTTTCTTTCTCAATACCAGCAACATGTTTCGTTATTTGTCTAAACACCTTCGTTAAATAATAAGACTTTTCATCTATGTATGATTTTTGTTTTCTGAGATGTAAAAGTTGTTGCTTAATTTAATGTGGTACACATCACTATACTTAAAAAAAATCTCGTAATCTGCATTTGACTTCCTGCATGATGCAGTGGTTTTCTTACGAACTGTCTCTCAATATTTGTTCTGAATCGTAATAGTTCATGACGACTTGAAATTTTAAAGGGGTTTTGTGTCCTCTCATTTCGTATAATTACTTTTAATTTGACGTAAGGTATAAACAGCAGAATTTAATATTATTTGATATCATTACAAGGCAAAATCGAGAGTGGTCGAGCGGTTCTAGGCGCTTCAGTCTGGAACCGCGCGACCGCTACGGTCGCAGGTTCGAATCCTGCCTTGGGCATGGATGTGTGTGATGTCCTTAGGTTAGTTAGGGTTCAAGTAGTTCTAAGTTCTAGGGGCCTGATGACCTCAGATGTTAAGTCCCATAGTGCTCAGTGCCATTTGAAGCATTTTTCAAAATCTAGAAAGAGCGTTTTGTAGTCATTACCTGCACCCGACCGAGTAACGTGGCGCAGTGGTTTGCACACTGGATCGAAGTCGGGAGGACTACGGTTCAAACCCGTGTCCAACAATCCTGATGTAGGTTTTCCGTGATTTCCCGAAATCGCTTCAGGCAAATGCCGGGATGGTTAATTTGAAAAGGCAAGGCCGATTTCCTTCTCTAATCCGATGGGACCGATGACTTCGCTGATTGGTCCCATCCCCTCAAACCAACAAACCAAACTGTTCGCCTGAATTTTCCTGCTTCGGAAGTATCTAAATGTTAAATATCAGCAGCCTACAGAACGCGATAAAAATAATTAATCATCGACATATCTGGCAGGTTGTTGTGTCATTTCAATCGAAGATGACAACCTCTCGCGTGAAGAGATAAGTTACGGCTTGTATCTCTCGTAGCTTAAGAATTTATCAGGTGAAGAGTTGTTTTGTGCCGAGATGAAGTTAATATGTTACGAAAGATACCCGGAGTTTCGTTGTTATGTTGGACCAAAATACGGTCACTGTAAAGTTAAAACACGGATATGGTCCGCTTGTAGCGCAAACACAAGTGAACGGAAAGTAACGTATATTGAGTGGTTGTGTACGACTCGGCCGCAGTTTCTTCTGGACCTTTCACGTGGCCCTAAGGACTCCGTTAACGCTGCGGCTCTCCGCTGTCACTTCCTCTCGATTCTTCAAGTGTTCCGGGGCTCTGAAGTGGTTTACACCGACGGCTCGATGGCGTTTGTTTGCCTACGCGCGCGGTGACCATATTGAACAGCATTCCTTACCCGAGGGCTGCAGTGTATCCAATGCATAGCTGGCATACATTTCTCGTGCATTTCAGTATCTCCGTTCATGCCCTGGGGGGGGGAGTCTTTTATTTTGTGTATTGACTCCCTGAGCAGCCTGAAAACTATTGACGAGTGCTACCCTCGTTATCCTTTGGTAGCGTCCATCCAGGAGACTATCTATGCCCTGGAACGGTCCAGTCGTTCAGTGGTGTTCGTCTGGACCCCTGGTCTCGTCGGAATCTCAGGAAATGAACTTGCTGACAGGCTGGCCAAACAGGCTACACGGAAACCACTTCTGGAGATGGGCACCCCGCAACTGACCTGCGTTCGTTATTACGCCGCAAGGTTTTTCAGCTTTGGGAGACGGAATGGCAACATCTCAGTGCGCACAACAAACTAAGAGCCATTAAGGGGACCACGAATGTGTGGAATTCCTCGACTAGGGTGTCTCGCAGGGGACGGCCATGCCTGAGCGACCCAGGGCTACCACCTGCACCGTGAAGACCCCCACCTCAGTGTCGGTGCGGCGCCCGGTTGACAGTGGCTCATATTCTTCTGTTCTGTTCTTCTTTGGTTGCCTTGCGACTTCATCTTCGGTTGCCGGACTCGTTATCATTGATTTTAGCAGACAACGCCTCATCGGCTGATTTGGTTTTACGTTTCATCCGTGAGGGTGGATTTTATCATTCGATCTGATTTTTAGCGCATGTCCTCTGTCCCTCTGTGTCCTCCACCCTAGTGCTTTTAGGGTGGAGGTTTTGATGTGTTGCAGAGTGGCTGCCTTTTCCTTTTTATTTTCGTGGTCGGCCAGCCACTGCAACCTGCTTCCTTGTTTTACTCTCTTCTAACTGTTTATTGCATATATCTGCTGTTTTCTTGTCCTCTTCTGTTCCTTTTAGTGTTCGTTGTCTTTCCTTCGTTCTTGTGGTCCTTTCCTTTCTTTCCGTTTTGTGTTAAATGTCTCGTCTGTTTTATTCTCACGCTTGTGGCATTGTTTTATTAGGAACAAGGGACCGACGACCTCGGAGTTTGGTCCCTTTCCCCCTCTTTTAAACCAACAAACCAACCAACCAACCAAGACACCAAAGATGAAGAGTAATTAAAGTTAAAGGACTTGGAAAACTAACGTATTTTGCAGCGAAACTAACTATATTCATATTTCAAAGAGAATTAAAGCGCTCCTACATGCAGTGGAAAGCCGTGAGAAACTTCACAAAGGACTCAGTATCCTGTTGACTTCTGGACGTGACAGTTAAGTCACTCATCTTCATAAGACCTCCATGCTAAGTCTTCAGAATGTGTTCTGTATCACAAACTGGTTTGATCATGAACAAAGAACGTTAGAAAGGATGTTCAAAATTGATATTAATCCAGACTTAATATGGTATTGAGAAGCAAGAAGGCGAATGACGATAATTCTCAGAATGTTACAATAGTAATGCCATGCGCCCAAAGGAAACATTCGTTTTCGAACCGCCCAGAGTAACCAGGTGAGGATGCATGGACAATAAGCACTAAGCAAGAAAGATGCTCTGCTTTGTGGCGATAGTGCGAACTAACGAGTAGGAGAGGAGGAAGATATCTAATTCTGATAATCAATTTCTGCACAAAGAAATTTCTACACACGGCTTTCATTTAAACGATGGTCCACGCATTTTGGGACAATTACTCCGATTTTCAATTGCATTTCGTTATACCATAACATCTCAATCGTGGTTTTGCGTTTTGTGAAATGTATTGTGTGCATTGCCGTTTCGTGTCACGAGATATGTGAAGGACATAAAATTCATATTATTTCAGAAATTTGGAATGACCGATTTCGTATCACCTTATACATAACCATAACGTCCATAATGCTGTCTTGTTCCTCGCACATAATAAAAACACACACTATATTGACTGAGAGTCTCATGTGCACTACGTTTGTTCGGGGGGAGATACGTGCGCGTGTGGTGATATCCGTAGTATTTCATGAACTTCACAGATATGAGGAACGATGTGTTCGTCAGCTGTCAAACAAGCAATGGTACCATCGTTGATTTTTGCCGTGTCATAAAACTTACAAGCCATCTATTTACCATGAAAATTTCTTTACCCCGGGTAATGCGTATGAGCAGATTTAAAGCAGCTGAAATGCAGTTTTGGAAAACTGTTGCGGAATTAGAAAAGCTGAATCGCTTTACAGATGAGAACATTTGAAATTAGCTACATGTGCAATCATTAAATAAGGCTTTAAATGATTGTAGACAGAAGCAATCCTCTTCCGCCAAACTCGCGAAGTATCTGATGAGCACCAGAGTAGACGTAGTCCGGGTAAGAAAACTATGGAAGCAGAAGTAGGAAATCTGTCACAATCCGATAATGAAAGTTAAAAATTAAAAAAAAAGTCTGAAGAAAAGGACGATGAGCTAATTTTCGTAAACAAACCGGGTATTCTGGGGAAGGAATGAAGACAGACAAGAGTTGGGAAAAGAACGAGAAAAACAAGTAGTGTTCTTGAAGTGCTTCGTTCTTGGCCTTCTCTGCGTCAGCGCGACAGTGATGAAGCGCGTGATTGAGCGTGACATTTACGACGCATTAAACGTGACAGCTGGGAAGGCGTTCTTGCCCCTCATCCCGTTGGCTACGGTTTTTGTTGTGCATCGTGCAGCGGCGAACTGGGTCGCTACAGCCGATTTTGGATACAAATGACGACGATTAGTGAGGCTACGTCCTCTAGCTCAGAACTTCATAGCGGATGAGTTACTGTTTGATGAAACACTGCAGTTCGTCAGTATCTTCGGTTGTCCATTGAGTGTCTGTCGAAGACTCTACAGAAAGAAATTGTGCTTTATATCTGCGCACTTCATAAACATTCATCCTGCTCTTATGTCGCTGCTCAGAATCTACTAACGTTTGTCATTCTACTGCCGCAAGCGAACGCTGTAAAGTGATTACGCTGCAGTCATTACAGGTGGTACGTGTTGATAAACAAAGAGAAACTGATAATACAGTGCAGGCTGTCACGGTAGGCGTCTTCTTCAGTTAAAGCTTCCGATAGAGAGCCCCTCATGCCGTTGCGGCAGTAGCTGTTTTATCTCGTAAGATGCCTCCCACAGTCGGAAACAAAACGTTAGGAAGCACTTTTATACATCGGCCACGGCCTCTCAGTCCGAGAGAAAGAAAAATTGATCAACAGATAGTCTCCAGTAACTACACATAGTTTACACGCGTCTTTAATTACCCTGTCCACAGAACATTATACCCCTTTCATTACTTTCACGTTCAAATCAGCTTTTTAAGCGAATTTTCCGTACACTAAGAACTAGCTGCTCCACAAACGTTCTATTATAGGAACTGCCCATTTTTTTCAAATCTGTATTTTCTTTTAGTGCTTATATCGATACGCGGTCAAGTATAGCAGCGAACGATAATTTTTCGGGCATGTAATTGGTACGAAGATCTGAGTGAAAAAGGAAAGGAAGCAAATGTTACATTTCAACGTCCCGTCGATAACGAGGTGGTAGGAGGTGAATTCAAGCTTATTTGACAGGCGAGCGAACTGATCGTAGCCATATCACAGAAATTATGCTGCTAGTGGCCAGAAGTGGATTTTGGAACCACGGAAATTCTACGTCAGAATGGGTTTGTAGGAATTTGATCACCGACCGTTCCGTACACAAGTCCATTGTCACACTCTCTACATTGACATAACTTTTCATTATTTTCAGTCATATTTGCGCTATAATACAGGTCATTGTGGTCCACATTCACTTCTTTTCAGCCTAGTGTGTAATGGCGTCTCAGCATAAAAATCCTGTATTTAAATTTTGAGACATCCATACACACGGCTGCAGAAATATTGAGCCATGCTGCCTCTATAGACGTCCATTATTGCGATAGTGTTGTCGGTGCAGTATTTTGAGCACGAACTGGCCCATAAATTATCAGTGGGATTCATCTCGGGCGACCTCTTTGGCTAAATCATTCCCCCGAATGGTCCAGAATTTTCTTCAAATTAATCACGAGCAATTGTGTCTCGATGACATGGCGCATTGTCATTCATAAAAACTCCTTATTGTTTAGGAACATTAAGTACATCAATGGCTGCAAGTGGTCTACAGCTAGTCGAACATAACCATTTCTAGTCAGTGAGCGATTCAGTTGGACCAGAGGGCCCATTTCATTTCATATAAACACGCCCCACACGATTATGGAGCCATCACCAGCTTGCACATTGACTTGTTCGTAACTTGGATCTGTGGCTTGGTGTGGTCTGCGCCACACTCGAACCATACTATCAGTTCCTACCAATTGAAATCGGAACTCATCTGACCAAGCCATGGTTTTCTAGTCGTCTAGGGTCCTACCGACATGGTCACGAGCTCAGGAGAGGCGCTGGCACTCGCGTCGGTCGTCTGCTGCTGTAGTCCATTAACGCGGAATTTCGCTACATTGTCCCAACGGAACGTTTTCGAACGCCCCACGTTGATTTCTGCGATTATTTCACGCGGTGTTGCTTGTCTGTTAGCTCTGACAACCCTACGCAAAAGTTGTTGCTGTGGGTCGTTAAGTGAGGCGGTCGGCCACTGTGTTTTCCATGGTGAGAGGTTGTTTGTTGTTGTTGTTGTTTTTATTATTGTCTTCAGTCCAGAGACGGGTTTGATGCAGCTCTCCATGCTACTCTATCCTGTACAAGCTTCTTCATCTCCCAGTACTTACTGCAACCTACATCCTTCTGAATCTGCTTAGTGTATTCATCTCTTGGTCTCTCTCTACGATTTTTACCCTCCACGCTGCCCTCAAATGCTAAATTTGTGATCCCTTGATGCCTCAGAACATGTCCTACCAACCGGTCCCTTCTTCTTGTCAAGTTGTGCCACAAACTCCTCTTCTCCCCAATTCTATTCAATACCTCCTCATTAGTTATGTGATCAACCCATCTAATCTTCAGCATTCTTCTATAGCACCACATTTCGAAAGCTTCTATTCTCTTCTTGTCCAAACTATTTATTGTCCATGTTTCACTTCCATACATGGCTACACTCCATACAAATACTTTGTGTGGTGTCACCGCCAGACACCACACTTGCTAGGTGGTAGATTAAATCGGCCGCGGTCCATTTAGTACATGTCGGACCCGCGTGTCGCCACTGTGTGATCGCAGACCTAGCGCCACCACAAGGCAGGTCTCGATATACGAACAAGCACTCCCCCCAGTTGTACGGACGACCTAGCTAGCGACTAGATGTACGAAGCCTTTCTCTCTCATTAGCCGAGAGACAGAATAGCCTTCAGCTAAGTTAATGGCTACGAACTAGCAAGGCGCCATTAGCCTTACAGTGATTGTAATTAAAGTCTCCTGTGTATAGTCAAGAGCGATGTACCACAATGATTGATTAAAGATAAGTATTAATCCAGCTACGTACTTTTCTTCACAGCATTAATTACGTAGCCTGTTCCAGTACTTCACGCCCGTCTGCGTTAGTCTAGCGTGCATTTTCAGCCATCTCGATCTACAAGGTGTTGGCCCAGCTGCCGACACATCACTTTGAGAAACGACTTCCTGACGCTTAAATCTATACTCGATGTTAACAAATTTCTCTCCTTCAGAATTGCTTTCCTTGCCATTGCCAGTCTACATTTTATATCCTCTCTACTTCGACCATCATCAGTTATTTTGCTCCCCAAATAGCGAAACTCCTTTACTGCTTTAAGTGTCTCATTTCCTAATCTAATTCCCGCAGCATCACCCGATTTAATTTGACTACATTCCATTATCCTCATTTTGCTTTTGTTGATGTTCATCTTATATCTTCCATTCAAGACACTGTCCATTCCATTCAGCTGCTCTTCCATGTCCTTTGCTGTCTCTGACGGAATTACAATGTCATCGGCGAAGCTCAAAGTTTTTATTTCTTCTCCATGGATTTTAATTCCAACTCCAAATTTTTCTTTTGTTTTCTTTGCTGCTTGCTCAATATACAGATTGAATAACATCGGGGATAGGCTACAACCCTGTCTCACTCCTTTCCCAACCACTGCTTCCCTCTCATGCCCCTCGACTCTTATAACTGCCATCTGGTTTCTGTACAAATTGTAAATAGCCTTTCGCTCCCTGTATTTTACCCCTGCCACCTTCAGAATTTGAAAGAGAGTATTCCAGTCAACATTGTCAAAAGCTTTCTCTAAGTCTACAAATGCTAGAATGAGAGGTAAAGCCTGAAATATGGTATTCTCGGCACATACTTGACACTGTGGATCTCGGAATATAGAATTCCCAAACGATTTCCGAAATGGAATATCCCACGCGTCTAGCTCCAACTACCATTCGGCGTTCAGAATCTGTTAATTCCCGTCGTGTGGCCATAATCTCCTAGGAAACCTATTCACATGAATCACCTGAGTACAAATGACAGCTGCGCCTGTGCAACGCCCTTTTATTCCTTGTGTCGCGTTAATGCCGTCGTGTGTATGTATGAATACCGCTATATCATATCTAATGGACTGAATTTCACTGCTTTTGGATCACGCATGTATTCGAATAAGAGTGCTCATTTTCTAAACAGATAGCAAAATCCCATTACGGGAAACTTGCCGTTTACTGACTTTTTTTTTTCACTAACTGTAGGATTCTGATGTAGAGCATTTGTATAAACTTTCACAGTACCTTTAACTGGCCCCTGCATACCACATCTGTGAAACAGCGGTGCCGGGAGCGCATTCGAATGCCCCTTGTTTAAACTCGAATACGCTGCAGGTAGTGACCCCATTGTGCTACCGCTGGCGCGCGGCAGCAGAAGCAGCAGTCAGTCAGTGGGGTGGGTGGGGTGGCGTTGGGGGTGAGGTGTTCATTAGCGGCGATTGCGCACGCAGATCCCACGGCGGACACTTGTGAGGCCGTGAGGCGCGGATCAGCCGCTCGGGCCGACGCTCCTGCTGGCGGCTAATGGCGCGCGCGTTTGTCCGACCAAAGCCGCGACCTTCGACCTTTCCTTTGCGCCGAATACTGCCACAGCAACTGATAGCAGAAAGTGTACATAGCCCGCTGTTCGCCGAAACTTACTTCTCCTCCAACGGCGGTTCCCTTTCTAAAAAAGCAGGATGCTTTTTTAATATTATTACACTACTGGCCATTAAAATTGCTACACCAGGAAGAAATGCAGATGATAAACGGGTATTCATTGGACAAATACATTATACTAGAACCGACATGTGATTACTTTTTGACGCAGTTTGGGTGCATAGATCCTGAGAAATCAGTACCCAGAACAACCACCTCTGGCCGTAATAACGGCCTTGATACGCCTGGGCATTGAGTCAAACAGAGCTTGGATGGCGTGTACAGGTACAGCTGCCCATGCAGCTTCAACACGATACTACAGTTCATCAAGAGTAGTGATTAGCGTATTGTGACGTGCCAGTCGTTCGGCTTCCATTGACCAGACGTTTTCAATTGATGAGAGATCTGGAGAATGTGCTGGTCAGGGCACCAGTAGAACATTTTCTGTATCCAGAAAGGCTCGTACAGGACCTGAAACATGCGGTCGTGCATTATCCTGCTGAAATGTAGGGTTTCGCAGGGATAAAATGAAGGGTACGGCCACGGGTCGTAACACATCTGAAATGTAATGTCCACTGTTCAAAGTGCCGTCAATGCGAACAAGAGGTGACCCAGACGTGTAACCAGTGGCACCCCACACCATCACGCCGGGTGATACGCCAGTATGGCGATGACGAATACACGCTTCCAATGTGCGTTCATGGCGATGTCGCCAAACGCGGATGCGACCATCATGATGCTGTAAACAGAACCTGGATTCATCCGAAAAAATGACGTTTTGCCATTCGTGCACCCAGGTTCGTCGTTGGGTACACCATCGCAGGCGCTCCTGTCTGTGATGCAGCGTCCAGTGTAACCGCAGCAATGGTCTACGAGCTGATAGTCCATGCTGCTGCAAACGTGGTCGAACTGTTGGTACAGATGGTTGTTGTCTGTTGACTCAGTGGTCGAGACGTGGCTGCACGATCCGTTACAGGAATGCGGATAAGATGCCTGTCATCTCGACTGCTAGTGATAAGAGGCCGTTGGGATCCAGCACAGCGTTCCGTATTCCCTCCTGAACCCACCGATTCCATATTCTGCTAACAGTCATTGGATCTCGACCAACGCGAGCAGCGGTGTCGCGATACGATAAACCTAAATCGCGATAGGCTACCATCCGACCTTTATGAAAGTCGGAAACGTGATGGTACGCATTTCTCCTCCTTACACGAGGCATCACAACAACGTTTCACCAGGCAACGCTGGTCAACTGCTGTTTGTGTATGAGAAATCGGTTGGAAACTTTCCTCAGCACGTTGTAGGTGTTGCCACCGGCGCCAACCTTGTGTGAATGCTCTGAAAAGCTAATCATTTGCGTAACACAGCATATTCTTCCTGTCGGTTAAATTTCTCGTATGTAGCACGTCATCTTCGTGGTGTAGCAATTTTAATGGCCAGCAGTGTACTTTCGATCCCAAGTGTCGAAGTTCGGCGAAAATATTAGTTCTTGCCTTGTCATGCACCTCCGAATTGTTCTCTAAAATAAGGTGACAAAAGTCATGGGAATGCGATATGTATTTTTACAGATGGCGGTAATATCGCGTGCACAAGGTATAAACTGGCAGTGCATTGTCGGAGCTGTCATTTGTACTCGGATGATACATACGAAGACGTGTCCGATATTATGTCCACACGACGCGAATTAAGAGTTTGAACACGGAATGTAAGTTGGAACTAGTCGCATGGGACATTCCATTTCGGAAAATGTTTAGGGATTCAATATTCCGAGATTCACTGTTAAGAGAGTGTGCCGAGAATACCAAATTTCAGGCATTGTCGTTCACCACGGACAACGCAGTGGCCGACGGCCTTCACTTAACGACCGAGACCATCGGCCTTTGCATGAAGTCGTCAGAGCTAAAAGACAAACTCTGCGTGAAGTAAACGCAGAAACCAATGTGGGACGTACACTGATAGGACAGTGCAGCGAAATTTGCCGTTAAGGGGCTATGGCAGCACGACATCGCCCTCAACGCCTCTTCTGGACTCGCCACCATACCTGTTGCACCCTAGACGAATGGAGAACCGCGGCCTGGTCAGGTAAGTCCTGATTTCAGTTGGTAAGAGCTGGTAGTAGGGTTAGTGTGTGGCGCAGACCCCACCAAGCCATGGACCCAAGTTGTTAGCAAGACACTGTGCAAGCTGTTGGTGGCTCCTCAACAGCGTGGGCTGTGTTCATATGGAATGGACGAGGTCTTCTGGTTCAACCGACCCATTCATTGACATGAAATGGTTATCTTCGTCACACATGAAGATAATCTGCAGCAATTCATGTACCTCACGCTCCCTAACTAGTATGGAGTAATCATGGATGAGAATGTGCCATGTCACCGGACAACAACTGATTTAAAGAACGATACGAGCGAATGATTTGGGCACCCAGATCTCCAGACATGAATCCCATCGAACATATATGGGACGTAATCAAGACGTCAGTTCGTGCACAAAATCCTGGACCGGCAACACTTTCGCAGTTGTGGACGGCTACTGAGTCAGCATGGTTAAATATTTCTGCAGCGGACTTCCAACGACTTGAGTCTATTCCACGTCGATGTGCTGCACTAAGACGTTCAAAAGGTGGTCCGACATGATATTAGGAGGTCTACCATTACTTTTGTCACCTCAGTCTAATGTGCCCATAGGACATCGTTGAGAAATATTCAACTTGAAAAACGGAGTTTGTGTGTTGGAAAGAGAGTAGCCTCTTAAGATCTGCGAACGATACGGTGTTACTAACAAGAAGTCAAAGCACTGCAAAAAAACGTTAAAAGAACAGAAAGCGACATGTGAAGTATATGGTATGAATATCAAAAAGAGAACAACAGAGTGCTTAGTGATTAGCGTGGCAGGCAAAATAGCTGATATTAAAATAGGACAAATTTAAATTAGCTAGCTGACAACTCTTTAGTACCTTCGAAACAAAATAATAGATCTTAGGTACCAACGGGAGATGAAAACTCGAACTGCGGTAGTTAAGGAAGCATTCAGTTGAAAGAGTAACTGCTGTGGAGAGCTAGATGAAGAGGTCAGGAGAGACTAAATGTTTTGTCTATGGCGTTGCACTATGTGGAGCTGAAACATGAACATTGAGAAGAGAGGACGAAAGGAGTTCGAAGCATTTGAGATGTATGGAGGAGAATGAAAAAAGTTAGTTGGGTACAGAGAGTGAATAACGGAGAGGTACTGGAAAGGATAGGGAGAAAAGGCTATGGGGACTTATAAGAAAAACGATTTGGCTTCGTCACGTTTTGCGACGATACTGTTTGATGGTGAATTTATTTATTGGAAGGATTAGTGTATGGGAGAAGAAACGCAGGGCAAGAGAAGACACAAGATCGGGGTTGACAAAAAAGCAAGTTGAAGCCAGGTAGAAATGAAGGGAGCACCAGAAGACAGGACGACATGGAGAGCAATTACGTGAATACGTGCGTAGAATAGATGATGATGATAATAATAATAATAATAATAATAATAATAATAATAATAGCATTCACCGTAAGGGATCTAAATAAAAATCCCATTGAGAAAAAATTAAGCTACCAGTACAAAAATCGTAACTTGGGTCCACAAATTTAGCTAACAAAAGGATTACACACAACACGTTTATCCAAGGAATATACATATAATTGTAGCTCGGGAAAAGATTCAAAAGCTGTAGACTATGCAAAATTCTTGGAAAATATATCGAGTACACTTTCAAGTTACTTAATTGTGTAAAGTAAACTGTCGATCAGTGGTTTAAGAATATAATGTATTCCCCCAATAGAATTACAGACACTATGCCGTGTAGTATTAAACTTCCTAACACCTCTTAAAAATATCAGTAATACACCCTTGGCGTGGCGCAAATCTAAACAAGTAAGCCCAAAGTAAGTGTTATGCAACGACATATTACAATCTCATGTTTGTCTTGATTCTTAACAAAGCAATAGCTGGTTGCGTTTGTCGTGCCCCTTGTTCTCCCTACGTTAGACCATTTTTGCACGCATTCAGTGCTGTCGCGTGTCTCCGGGGTATTCCATTCTTCAGAACGCGAAGCTGTGTGGCGGCTACTGGTTTTCACAAAATAATCAATTTATGGATCGGGTCCCATTTGATGCTTTTTTTTCTGTGCACTCAGCAACCTTTTAAGAATCATTATCTTCGTTTACAAATTTCAGTTTAATACTTGTAAGGAAAATAAAGAAACTTGGTTAACTGGGCTGTTACACTTCCACAGGAAAGACTGGAAAAATGTAGTGGGAAATCGGGGAAAAATTTTGATGAAATGAAATTTGCGCACCTTACGGCATTTTTGGCCGGGAGTCCCCTACTCGGGAGTTGGGCCGATTGGTGCAAGCCCTTGTATTTGACGCCACTGGCGACTTAGGTCGATTAGAATGAGTCGACGATGAGGGCAACACGCACACACCCAGTCCCAAGCGGAGAAAATCCACGAGCCAGCCTGGAATCGAAACCCAGAGACGCATGCTCGAGAGTCAGCAATACTAAACTGAAGACCAGTGGCTGCAGACATAGTTGTGAAAACCAAGTTGAATCGATTCCTTCAAGTAATGCAATCTTTATTCACTGTACCGTTCAAGTAAGATATTATTCGCACGACACAGTGCCCTAACGGTCGAATATCCCTAAATTGTAAAGATTATCTAGTAAGATGTAAGTACTAACAAGCTCCAAACGGCTAAAACCAAATAAAACTATTTTAAAATACGGAGGTGTTTTAGTGTCACCCACCAAGGATATGTACCAGTAAAACTCTGCATTTGTGTACAAGCTTTATATGAATGTTAACGAATCTACCGACTAAAGTATCACAAGTCGCTGGAAAAAACACCGTGTAGCAGTCAGTCATGAACAGAAGCTTCACAGGAGGAGTCACAAATGAGATATTATTTGCAAAAATCTAAACATGTGCTTTGAAGCAGTATAAGTAAATACACAGTCCAGGCACATTAAAGTGATCGCCGCCTGTTTTCGACGGCAACGTGCAGTAACTACAGGCGGCAGGTGGCAGCATTAGCAGTGTGGGATATTGAACCGTGTCAGGGTGACGCGCAAAACCGTGCTGTCCTTGTCGTAATGCGGAAACGAAGTGATTTATCTGACGTCCGAAAGGACATGATCATTGGTTTTCGGGAAAAAGGTGGAAACATTTCCGAAACGGTTAAGTTTGTAAACTGTTCCCGTGCCGCCGTGGTTAAAGTATGCTGTGCATCGCGAAATGGCGGTATCCAAAACCGGCGCCGAGGCAGCGGTGGTGCACCACGGGCTATACGTGGTGGCCGAATAGACTTAAAACTGTTGAGCAACCGGCCGCTAAGATGACCCTAGGCTAGGGGCTACCAATAGTGTATCCTCAGCGAGCCTTTAGAGGAAATTGCTGCGTATAGGCCTCCGCAGCAGACGCGTGATTCATTCACCTGTGTTGACTACTGTTCATCGGCGACGAAGCGTTGGATTTTCACCACAGCTGGACGTCCACTGTGTAGCGACAAATGACCTTTTCATATGGACCGCGTTTTATGCTACATCGGACAGATGGTCGTCTGCGTGTACGGCATGAAACGTCTGAAAGCAAACACCCTGCAATAATCGTGGGAATAGTCCAGGGGGGAGAATCCCGGGATGACGTCATTCTGGAAGGTGCCATGGATCAACGTAAGTATGCATCTGTCTATGGAGACCATGCCCACCCATACATACACGTTGTTTTTCCTCGGCAGCGTGACATCTATCGATCTATCGACAGGACAATGCAACGTGTCATACAGCTCGTAGTACGTGCGTGGTTCCAAGAGCACCAGGACGAGTTTACCGTACTTCCCTGGCCAACAAACTCCACATATTTAAACTCAATCGAGAATCTGTAGGATCACCTCGACCGCGCCATGGATCCTCAACCGAGAAACTTAGCGCAGCTGGCCACGGCACTGGAGTGGGCATCGCTGGACATCCCTGTCTGTACCTTCCAGAACCGCGTTGACTATCGCACGTCTGGTATTGGTCCACGCTGGAAACTTAGTTATTCGGGCTTTTGACTGGTAAACATTTTAGTGATTCATCCGTGTACTTACAGTATTTACTAAGGTTTATTTCTCAAAATAGAAGTAGCTGTGCTGTCTTACATTTCTTTATTCGTGATCGAAGTGCAGAAGTGGAGTGATTGTCATGGGCAGTGGTTAGTCAAGATTCAAATAGGAACTGATAAAATTCTGCAGTTTTTGTGTTTCTGCACATTATTAGGTCTTCACCATGCATTGTTGCGGATCTACAATAAGTATTGCGTGTTTATAATATTTTACTGAAGATACGGAAATCACAGGACAAAATAATAATAATAATAATAATAATAATAATAATGCCTCGTCTTTAAAACATTGCCATTAAAAATGGGGCCTTTTTATGAAATTGAGTGTTTTATTTTTTGGCTCACGGATGTTCAGCGGCAAGACTGAAAAGAAATTACGATGAAAGTAGTGGACAGTAACTTCCTATGAGCGAGGATCATAAATTCCAAGCTTCACCTCATCTCTAGGTAAATCGCTGTTTTTTAGTGTGAATTTACTGCAAAAACAAATGTCTTGTCATTGGTTTCCTTTCGGTGTGCCGATTTGTTACAAAATACTATTGACTGCTGCTTCTCACAATGAGCATTGATAAATTCAATTTCGTTGTTAGTGGCTAGTGCTACGCAAGCTTGCGCACAACAGAATTTTCGTTCATGACATTGTTGTTGAAGATAGTCGATAACGTCGTAGTGAACTGTTTATGTCGATGGACGTTTGGCACTTAAGTGCTTTTACAACTTACTTCGAATAAGGAGGTACTCAGCATAGCGAACCTTCAATTTAGTTTTTACAGCCTCTTATTTCCCTTGTCACGAACGACAGAACGGTACGCATTTTACGAACTGATATTACGAAATCCATTTTTTTTTCTTTAGTGCTAGTGCGGCAATGCTATAAAGATGGAAGTTGTAGCTTGTGCGGAGAAAGCTTGAATTAAATCACGATTTTTACTTAATCCCAGATACGTGTCAGTTTCACAGACAACACCAGAAGTAGGCTGATGTTAGCTTTCGTAGTACGTTGAGCTATACGAGTACATGATTCCCACAAGATAGGTGATGCCGAATACAAACGAAACTCTGGGTCAGATCCGCTTTGATGGTTTCAGGAATTTATCACTGATGATGTGCCCGTATTGGGCATGTTGCGTCTAGAAGGGCTTCATCGAGGTCAATCCGCATAGTGCGCATGGTAAGCCGAAAATAAGTTTAATGTTTGTTTTATCAAAACACGACAAACGAAACTTGACCTAGTTACGCAGACATACTTCGGAAAATTTACGGAGTCGCTGTGCAAGCCGTGGTTCCAGCGATACACGTTCTTCTTATATTTGTTAGCGCTTTTCACGTGGAGACCGATTACTGCTACGACGCAAGAGCTTAAGATGGACGTGCGTATCGACCAAGCTATCTGGCTCTGAATTGCCATGCAAGAGCTGGTCGATAAAGCGAATAAGTACCAACACTAGCGTGCCGAGCCTCTGCACGAGAGGAAGAAAATAACTTCCACAAGTAATGACTGTGGAGCTGAAAAGCAAGCTGCTTACCATATAGAATGTCATCGAAGAGCTTTCTCTGGCAGTCCAACGTAGTTTCTTGTAATGACGGAGGGATCAATAGAAGACATTCGTGGCGTGGATATTGTTTGAGATATTATTTGAGACAATAGCAGATATTAATTTTTAGTGATGTAGCCAAAACTAAATAAAAACCGTAAGATACCACTGCCAGATTTTTGGCTAAGAGATCTAACGTTGCAGCATTTCAGTGAGGAGTTACTTATAATGTAAAGGAGTTTGCAGCCTAACGCGGTGTAGAACTAGCGAATGCGAGATGTTGCTCGCTCGTGTGAAATGCGCTGCCGGAGTGAGTTAGTGCGTCACGTGAGAGCATCCTGTCCCTGAAATGAAATGCAGCGCCAGTGGAACATGAACTTTGTTTCCACCCCCCCTCCCCCCTCCCACCACCCAAGTGTAGCCGCCCGCGTCAGAGTGCGTGTGTTTGTTATGGGGCAAGTCGCGACGTCGCTTGATTCTGACGTAGAGTAGGACTTTGTGTTGAGTGGGCATTCAGATGCACTGAATGGAATTTGGTAGCCAATACACGACGACTCCGGTTTTATGTTACTAAGGTGTGGCATAAGGTTGCCCGTAAGCACCCTGCAGATATTTGAATGTTTGTACTTCACTATCACAGGCAGATACCGCTCAGAAGTATCACCTACACACATCCAAAAACGTTTTTAGTCACCCCTTTACTTCGAAATGCATGGCACAGAAAATAAAAATTGACTCGGAGTCATGCGTATATGTTCATTCGTAATGTCAGATCACCGAAAAAGCATTAAATTTTGTAACGACGAAGTTTTCTGTTTCCCAAGTGGGGTTTTTGAAACACATCTGAGCAACGTCAGTATATGGTGGACCTACTCCGTAGTCAGAAGGCGGCTTAAATCCGTCGTGGCGTACCATCGATGAGATCATCAAGCCAGCCGCAAATTGTTCCATCCTTCAGTGGCGATTCTGCGTAAATCACGCGGAACACGTCGTCGTTGACGACGTCAAAAAACAGCTCCTTTCAGCGCGCACGTTCTCTGAGTTCATGGCCGGGTAACAGGCAGCCGACTCCGTTCTGATGGTCCTAGCATGCTGAAAGAACGAGTTACAGAAAACAGCACGGTGAGCTCGCGAGTTGTTATCCATCAAGATGAAATTGTCAGCTAAGTGATGGCGAAATAGTCCCACCGTCGGTTGCAGAGCCTCGTCCCTGTACCTTAGAGCGATGAGACTGTCCTCAACAACCATGAGAGGTGTATGATGGCCCCTTGTAATGCCACCCCAGAACATCACGCCACCACCACTTCGTTGCGCATGTGGGATACAGTGTTGGAGACTTCCAGTTTTACCGGATTGTCTTCAAACATGTCTGCGATTGTCAAGTTACAAACAGATCCGAGTTTCGTCCAGCGTCCAGCGCCATTCGTGGGTGTCCATTCTGTATCATTTCTTGCCCATCGGTAATGGAGTCTATGGTGGTGCGGTGTGCTTGGCATCATAGTCGGGAAAGGAGATTCGCATTATGCAGTTTGATGCGAAATGTGCCGTCTGTAGCCTCTTCGAACACCGAATTCAGTTATGGAACATTCAGCCCACGGTTCCTTAGATACACAACTCGTAGATAACGATCATCCTGTGTACCTGTCAAACGCAGACGGCCTGTGCGATGTAAGTCCTCAGTATTACCTGTCGAGTGGGACCGATTCCGCATCCACACCACTTTGACTCCGGCGCACACGTCGGCCAGTGTCTGTGATTTAGTTAGGTAGCTACGAGGGACGTTTGAAAAGTCCGTGCAAAGTCCGAGAGATGGCACCTCTGGCGCATATCGAGGTCATGTTTAGTTAGTAGCATCTTTGGAAAGAACGCACACCAAGTTTCAGCCATATTGATCTATTGATTTGTGTTTGGCATTCGTGTGAATCAAGGAAGTCGAATGATTGTCAAAAAATGGACGAAAAAGAATTTCGTGTGGTGATTAAACAGTACTTTATGAAAGGCAAAACGCCTCAGGAGACTAAAGAGAAGCTCGATAAACATTACGGTGACTCTGCACCTTCGATTAAAACAGTTTATAGGTGGTTTCAAAATTTTAGGAGTGGCCATATGGGCACAAGTGATGCTGAAAGTTCTGGACGCCCTGTGGAAGTTAAGACTCCAGAAATCATTGATAAAATCTATGATATGGTGACGGATGACAGAAGAGTTAAAGTGCGAGAGATTGCTAGTGCTGTGGGCATCTCGAATGAAGGGGTACATAATATTTTGCATAAACATTTGTACATGGGTTCCGCGATTGCTCACACTTGACCAAAAACGGAATCGTGAGGTGTTGCAAGGATGGTTTGCAGCTGTTTAGGAGGAATCCGCAGGACTTAAAGCGTCGTTTCGTCACTGTGGATGAAACATGGGTACATTACTATACTCCTGAGACCAAACAACAATCTAAACAATGGGTTACCAAGGGAAAATCTGCACCAAAAAAGCAATGACCATTCCTTCGGCCGGTAAGGTTACGGCGACTTTCTTTCGGGATTCGCAAGGGATAATCCTCATCGAATACCTTGAAAAGGGTAAAACAATTAAAGGTGCATATTATTCATCGTTATTGGACCGTTTGAAAACCGAGCTGCAAGAAAAACGCCGGCGATTGGACCGCAAAAAAGTACTTTTCCATCACGACAGTGCACCAGTAAACACCTCAGCAGTTGTGGTCGCAAAATTAATGGAAATAGGATTCCAACTCGTTTCACGTCCCCCTTATTCTCCAGACTTGGCTCCTTAGGACTACTATTTGTTCCCAAATTTGAAGAAATGGCTGGCGGGACAAAGATTTTATTCAAACGAGAGGGTGATCGCAGCAACTAATAGCTATTTTGCAGACTTGGACAATTCCTCTGATTCGGAAGGGCTCAACAAATTAGAACAGCGTTGGACGAAGTGTATAAGTCTAAAAGGAGATAGTCGAAAAATAAAAAAAGTTTACCCCAGTAGTTTTTATTTTTGCGCGGCCTTTTCAAACGCCCCTCCTATTTATATGTCCCATAGATCATTCGGACGATTCTTTCATCGAAACGATACACGAATGGCGGTAATGCTTTTGTTGACATTTGTATTTTGTACGGGCGCTTTTCGTAGGCATCCCAATAAATTGCATCCAGTACCTTGAGATGCATCTTGCTTAAAGCTTTGAAGAGAGAAATGCAAGGGCATTTCGCTTCTTTGCGACAACTGTCACAGCCTTATGTATCGCTGTTTTCACGTTGTAGGGAAAGAAGGAGTATCCCCCGGTGGTCTGAGTTTTATAATGAATTTTAGCGTATTGGTGTTTCTCTGTTTTTCCAAATTATGCTGCTGCGTCTTTGCGACGTGGTTTCCTATTACACCAAAGTGGAATTGCCCCGAAATTTGAATTTGGAGGTATAAATTGCAGTAAAATCGTCCATTTTTGCTTTTTTAATATTTTTGTATGTTTAATCGCACATCCTTGTTACACATGACATAGGTACTCGTACTACAGTTTATTGTGACTATACAAAGCGCAGTTGTTGGAGATTTGTATAATCCCGAAATAATGACGTTCAGTGTCGTGTAGAGGGAGTAAAATGTACATACACAAAATTTTTGTGTGTTTAGAAGAAACAAAAAGTAACACTCCATTTGACAAAAATTTCGCCGATGCAACGTTTCCCCAGTAAGAGAGCCACGAAAGTTTTGACGCTGGTACTCAGAGACGGTGTTCAAACGGCCATGTATTGAATTTTCAGAGATGCTGCCGAAAATGTCATCCGTTTACATCAATCCACATCTGGTATTTCCGCGCTAATGATCGTCTGACACGCTCAGTGTTTAATGAATAATGTCTGCAGCGTAAGCCAACCAGGCAACGAGCTTTTCTGTAGTAGTGTCCGTCGGTGTCTCTTACACAAAACGCTTCATCTCACCTCCACGAAAAAAAAAAAATTCTGTAGATCAGCAACATTTCGAAAACAGTATTCCTTACACGGTCTCTGAATATCACAAGCGTCAAAACCTTCACGGACTTCCAGCGAGGAAACGGTGCCCGTGTGACACGTTACATAAAAGATGTTTCTTTTTGTCTCTTCTAAACACGCTAAATTTTTGTATACGAAGTTTTTTACACCCAGTATGAATTTTATCTGGAGGTGAAAAGTACTCAGAATGTTCTTATGTTCTGCAGATTAACTGATAGTACTCCCCCACACTACAGAATTTATCTAGCACTTGTCTCGTAACCTTCTAACCATACAGTCACGTAAATTAGCCCTAAGATTTTATGCCTTTATTACAATGCGTGTCTGTATTAATTAGCGCATAAAGCGTCACATACTAGTATGGTAAATGAATTAGACCTTCGTGGAACTTACCTGTGAAAAGTAAATTTTCCTCCTCTGATACATTCCAATCTAGCAGCGACAATTTAGCATCATTGCTGTTACTGGTAAATGAATGAACGAAAACAAAGTAAATGTGCAATATTAATGTTTGTGTGTACATGTAAACAAATGTCATGCCAGCACGTGACTTTCCGTTTTTTGTTTTTTTTTTCTGCGTCTTACGCTGTTTTCACTTCTGAACAGTGGTGCCAAACCCACTAAATGTGGTTTATAATTTGTTTTAAAATGTGTTTGTTTATTCACTGGAAACACTAACGGTTTTTGAACGACTCCCCAGCACCTCAGAGGTCAGTTTGGAACTCCTTAAATTAAGGAATAACCCACGTATCGTAGCATCCGATGTTGTCACTTCAGTCTCTTACTACTGTGCTAGTCGTTATCCACTATGACAGTTGAGAACGTACGGTTGAAACATGGCGCACGCTGTAATGTCGCATTATACGTATGTGTTGGTCGTCGTGGGCGGAGTTAAATTGGGACTTGGCGTAAACACGACGTTGTGCCAGTCCGCGTGTCGCTTTCTCTGTTCATGCTCCCAATGAGGCCCGATGAGTTGGTGATTCATGATTAGGGAAACCTCCTACACCTAAATACCTGCACCTACATATCTGTGCAGTAAGTCTTAAAACCGCTAAAGGAGATGAAAATCCAGTTGTTATACACAATATGCCATTACTCTCTTAATTAGCAGCATTATCATCTGTAAATGTCCTTGGGTCAGATTGGAAATCTTAGGTTGGGCTCCGTAACTTGCTTACAGATCGCATTTCAGTATTGACGATGCCTAAGCACTTCTGTCACAGAATTTGTAGCACTCTGTACAAACTCTGCATCCCTCGTGGCCGTTGCAGTGAGAGCTATTCTCATTGAGTCCACATTTATTATTCCGTGAACATACCCTCCAGTGCGTTTGCCGCAGCCGTTACTTGAGTATGATGACCAGTTTGTGATGTTGCAACTTTACTATACGAGTGTGTAGTAAAAGATCCCGTGCCCAAAAAAAATGAGTGGTTCAATTACTTTTAGGCTTTTGTACATCTCATTGGTCATCTTTACGCCTCTGATACCCGCATTTTGTCACTAGAGAGAGATACGCCAAGTTTCGTAAACACCCTGGTGATATGTAGTATGTTTACCGCAGAGCTGACAGCCAGTAGCAGAACTTTCTATGTTATTAAACGGGCCTCCAATGACCTAGTTTTAATGTGTACTGACTTAATGAGCAGTCTGCAGGCTATTGACCGATGCTGTTCGTGCCACCCTTTGGTCTCCGTTATTCATGACCTCGCTGACCTTCGTCGTGCTCCCTGCTCAGTTGACTTTCTTCAGGTCCCAAGTTGTGATGTTATCCAGAGGAATGAACTGGCCGATCGTTTGGCTATAGCACTTACTCGCTCCTCGTTCGCTTTGCCGATCCTAGGGGCGCATTTACGAGTGCTCACATGGTGGGCTGCTGCCTCACATAATAACCTCCGCATAATCAAGGAGACTACAACAGCATGGCTCTCTTCCTTTCGCTTCTCCCGGGAAGAATCCACAGTCCTATGGACTGTCCGCATCGGTCATACCAGGCTAACCCATAGTTTTTTGTGTAACGAGCCACCCCCACATTGAGGTGGCGTAGCCATAAAGACAGTAGCTTACATCTTGGTGGAATGCCCCCTCCTTTAGGCCGTCCGTGATAAGTATGGGCTTCAGGTTTCAATGGCTCTAATATTGGCGGAACATTCAGGGATACTTGAACTGATTCTCAGTTTTCTCTCTGAAAGCGGTTTTTATTCTCAGTTATAAGGTTTTAATCTACCTCCAGAGCAGGGGTAGGGTGGCCGTGTATAGGACGTCTCCCGCTGTATGCTAGTTATGGGGTTCGCTGACCCTACCTACTTGATCAGGTTACTCCTTCACTCTGTTTTAACCGCTTTTAGATTTGGTTTGCATCCTTTCTGTCGCACCCAATTTTCTATTGTAGGTGCCGTACTTTGTTCAATAGTCGGCGCTCTCGTCTTTGACGGATCAGGGATGGGACAACTGTGGATGGGAAGTTTCCTGTCGCATGCAGAGCTCCGGGGACGACCACCCGGTAACTTCTCTGTTTCATTCATTCCTTCATCTTGCTTTTGTTATTGATTCCGTTGTTAGTCTTCTCGGTTTTACTGTTATGTATCTCCCAACTAGATCAGAACACGTTCTCGGTGGACGTTTGGACGTTTCTGCTTCTGGATGCATCGGTCTTGGGTTGAGGGACTGATGAGCTTGTTGTCTGGTCCCTTACCCCTCACTCCTCCCTAAAAAATATCATTAAACATCCTAAACTGTAGAGTTGCCCGCCAAAGTCTTGTAAAAACATTAAATACGCTGTTTTACAGTCGCTTAAAGGATTTTACATTCAAAGCGTTGGATAACAATTTAAACATTACATCTGTGCATCTACTGATTATTGAAGTAACTGGTTTTCGTCACGACAGACGGATGAATTTCAGCCAAGACGACAGTTTACTCAAGAAGTTGGAACGGTTGGTTTCATGAAGTCCTTTCCCATCCAAACTACACATGTGAGGTACGCAGTATGTGGAATGTTTATTCTGGGCATGGATAGCGCACTAGTATCATTAGTGGGCGTTGGGCGCGTTACGAAATGTTGCATCCGAAAACTTCGTATCTGGCAGCGATTCCGAGAAGAGGCTTCCTCGCTCCTCTGGGATTGTCACTTTGCCAACATTGTTTCCTACGAGTTGTGCTCAGCTTCTATTTTCCGCATATATTTGCGCCCGAGGGGGGAATTCCTCAGAGAATGCCAAGCCCATTTCCACTGCAAGTTATCCGTGAGGCATATTTGGATAGAACAGATCTTTATCTTGCGAGTGCTTTATGATTGTGCTGGCTTCTCCGTAACTGTTCTGTCTTAATAATCGTTCTGAAAACTGGAACTGACAAGCCAAAACTTCCGCATGTAAAATAACGCCAATGCATTTTCGTCCTCTGGAGAGGGTGTAAATCGGGCAGAAGCCTTACTCAGTACAAGAGAGATGAGCCTCTATGACACATTCATCTCTGATTTGTACTCCTTCACTTGTCGTACACTTGGCACTAGTCCAGCAATGTCAATATTTTATCTTCAGGTGCAATGTGAAACTGGCAGTTTCTCAAACTACGTTCCATTTCTGGTCAAGAGGTGATGCACCAGTACAAACTTTTACATAAATACCTTTATAACAGGAAGCGAAAAGTTATTTTGATTCAGTATTAATTTGAGGAATTATCACGAAGAGTGTAAAAGCATAACACTGTGTTCCTTTTGGTAGTCTTGCTTTTTATTTATACATAATTTACTGTCCTGTCTTCATTCTCGTCACTGGCGGGCTACAGATTGCCTTCGGACGTTTAATATCGTTTGGTATTTTCAAGTGGCAAGTAGTAATTCTGAAAACAGGAAAAAGAAAATAATCTAAAAATATTGGCAGTATCGCAATACGAGTTTTACGAAAGCATGTGGAACGTTTTTCTAGAGTGAAAAATAATTTTTTTTTCAGAATTCTTGGCTTTGTCACAAGAGTTTGGCGCGTCAATTGGGCGTCACACTGTTTACATATAAGAGGATAACATTTGTGCCCACCTCAATCCTAAAGGAAGCTGTATTGATTGAATTTATTATCAAGGTCATTGTATGTTTCCGTGATTCCTACATGTTCGCTTTGAAATCAAATAAATTCTGACCATTTAATTTAAAAATGGCAGGACGGCTGTGTTGCGTTTTACTGTCGTTCCCGCAGGACATTCTCAAATCTTCGATAACTGCTCGACCTCCTTTTGAGGACTTGCCTCTGCATGGTAGACCGCTGATCTCCATGTAGGATTACGCATCACTCATAAGTCAAGAAACAGTCACACCTGATTTGATGAAATATTCAAGGTACTTGCGAGGAATTCCCTTGCCACAGTCTCCACGTGAATTCACCCAGTAGAGCTCTTACTGGATCATGAGGGATTAAGTCCATATGGAAGTCGTTTCCTAATGCCATGTAACTGTGATGAGACACTGAGAGACAATGACTCAGTATTTCACCAGAACACTGCACTTCAGCTGAAAACAGCGAGGTCAGAAACAAATAACATCAGACTATAGATAATGTGTCTATCGGTCATCCAACGAACTTGATATTAGTAAGGTAATAAACTGCCTGTGAGATTCTGCGATCATTGTGAATAATTTTGTGCGTAAAACCGTCTAGATAAGTTTCTTTATCACGCAGTTTCGGCTATAGCTATCAGCTAACAAAAATTAAAACTTGCTCAAAACAAGGTTCACTGTGAAGATTAAAAGCGTGTACGTACATGGGGCGTCACTAATTCCTTGCTAAGTTGTTAGTTGACGCCAGGCGTGGGTATAGCTTTTAATCTCGCCTCTGGAACTTCTTTTGCAAGTTCTAAGCTTTTGATATCCGATGACAGTAGCCGAAACGGCTTGGTAAAGAAATTTATTTAGTGATATAGACGGTTTTATTCACAGAATTACGGTAGTATATTTATTTCACAATTGATCTACTGTCATGATCTTTTTCAATCAGTATCACCCACTTCCAAGTAACAGCAGCATTCATTTTCAAAAAAACACCATTGCATGCTGCATTATTGTACCGTAACCGAATAAGTCTGCTGACTTCAGGGAAAATCGAAATTTTTGTCAATGTGTAAAACCAAAAAACTTTGCCGTTTCAGAATAAACATTTAAAACGCTTTTCAAATATAAAGATAAAAGCGATTGGAGCTTTTCAAATATAAAGATAAAAGCGATTGGATATAATAAATATCAACATTTTAGTACACGGAACTGGTTTCTTTTATGAAGGAATGATCTGTATATCTGCTGCGGGAATGGGCGCTCTAGAAAACTTCATAGTAGAAGTGTTGCTGACGAACGCGATACGAGTATAACATGTCAAGAGGTTTCCTGTAGTGCAGGTAGCGCAGTGCTGTTGGGTAAGTTGTGGTAGAAAGCTGTCAAGTGAGTGAAGTACCTATTTACAGTCTCTTGAGAGTCAATAGTACTAAAGCACAACCGTGAAAAATTCGATGCAAGAGGTAGTTTCATTGTCAATACACATCATCAAATTAATGGATTATTGGGTAAACGAATAAACACTAAAGCAGTCAGCAATAAATATCATCAGCCGTTTTTGTGTCATGTGACAGGTCGAGACATGGTTCTTTCCCACCTCTCCCACTCTTTTGCTTTCCTCTTTAATTACGCGTACATATTACTTTCTTTCCTGACACGGTCCTTGTTTTTCTTCAATTCCTCTTAGTTTCGCTTTACAGTCTTTTCAATTTCTTGTTGTAGGAAGCACAGCAGTCTCAAGATTTGGTCATGCGAAATTTTCATTTCCTTACGTCATCTTAAAGGTTTCTGTTCCCAACACCACCTTGTTCCTCATCCTCCGTCCCAAATCAGACCTTCAAGTTTCCTCCATACACACATTTCCGTGCTTCGTACCTTCTTTTTTCATCTTTTTGAAATGTCCAGGTGTCTGAGCTGTACAAAACTAGGCTTATATAGCAGTCTATGACCAATCTTTTCTTCAGTTTCTGTTCAACTACCTATATGTGGTGAACGCTTGCTTGGTTATCGCTATTCTCGATCTTATTTCCGAGTCACGTTTTTAGCTCCTCTTTTGTAATATTTCCCAAGTATTTCAGTTACACAATTTGCTCTTGTTGGCATTCTTTCCCTCCCAGTAGCATGCTTTTGGTTTGTTCCTTATTCATTTTCATTCCAGCATTTCACCAAGCAGCTTCTTGGATTCCGATTGCTTTCCATTCGGTGCCCTGTTAGATTAAATATTAGTCTTCCACACCTCACCCAATTGAAAGAGCTTCTCATATAAACGAAACAACATAAATCTTCCCACTCTTTCTAATGTACTTTTCTTCTAGGACTCGTAGTAAGCCAATAGCAATTCTTTTGCCTACCGTCCTGAAACCCTCCTGCTCTTCTCCCATGTCTCCTTTCCAGAATTTGCTGTGACTACTTTGTCGTCATCAGATCGAACACACTGTGTTCACGATTAATTTAGATTCCTTTGGTGCTGATTTCACTGTTTCTATTGCACTTTCCGCTGGATTGATGCATAAGTTCCTAATGTTTTTCTGTTAGTCTAACAAGCACAACGTATACATATAACAGAGACTCTTATCAATAATATATTCTCCTTCACTATTTACAACAGTGTTTTTTGTCAGTCCAGCAGAACGGGAGGGCGTTATCGTGGAGTAGCATCACTTCACACAGTCTTCCCTGTCCTTGTTCTTGGACTGCGTCTGCAGGACGTCTGAGTTGTTGACAATAAAGGCCATCAGTGATGGTTACACCTCGGGGAAGCAGTTCGTAGTACACCACATCGTCCCTGTTCCACCAGATGCGTAACATTATCTTTTGGGGACTCGCGCAGGTCTTCGCTGCTTTGTTTGGACCCAACCATTCCTTACTTTTCCTTATTTTAGCATAAATGCAACATTTCTCGTCACCAGTAACGATATAGGATAGGAATGGTCCGTGTTGTTTACGAGCCAATTGATGATAGCAAGCAGAGATGCAACATATGGCCACCAGCAAATTTTTGTGATTTTGGCTTTGACCATGCGGTACCATTACACTGCACTAGTGAACCTTCCCCATTTATGCAAATGTCGCACGGTGGTGGACTGATCACAGTTCAACACATTATCCGGTTCTCGGGTACACTGATGTGGATCATTGTGGATTAATGCTTTCAAAACGATCTTCATCAAATCCCGAAGGTTTTCCTGAACGTGGAAATTCACTCATGTTAAAAACGACAAAACCATTTTCTTGCCGTGGTTTGCCCAATAGCATTATCTCCATACACGGCGCATATGTTTCTGGCTGTCTCCCCTCTAGTCAGCCCGGGCTGGCGACATGTTCCGATTTCTCCACTTTGCGCTTAGTTTTCTAGCGTCGACAGTTGCACTCACTATCTCCGAATGACAAAATGACAATATGTAAATTCAAATAGCAACAGTGAACTACAAATAAAAAATGACAGTTGATAAATAAACTCATAACAAGCTCAGTGCAAACATGCAAAATAAAAATAACGTTACGAAGCTACACATGAATTTAATGTAAATATGTAAAGGGGTATGGATAGAGTAAACAGCCTTGTCTGCCACCTATTTTAACAGTTGCCTGTTTCTCAATGGCGTATATACACAATTAGGTGACAGAAATCGTGGGATAGTTTCTAATACCGTGTCGGACCTCCTTTTGCCCGGCATTGCGCAGAAACTGGACGTGGCATGGAATAAATCGTTGGAAGTCCCCTGCAGAAATGTTGAGCTATGCTGCCTCTGTAGCCATCCATAATTGCGAAAATGTTGCCGGTGCAAGGTTTTGTGGACGAATTGACCCCTCGATTATGTCCAATAAAAATGTGCGATTGGATTCGGGCGCTTGAAATGTTCAGAATGTACTAAAAACGAATCGCGAACAATTGTGACATGTCGCATTGCCATCCATAGAAATTCTATCGTTGTTGGGAATATGAAATCCATGAATGGCTGCAAATGGTCTCCTAGTAGCCAGACGTAACCATTTTGCGGTCAGTGATTGTGTCAGTTGGACCTGAGGACGCAGTTCATTTATGTAAACAGAGCCCACACCATTATGGAGCTACCACAAGCTTGCACACCGCCTTGTTGAGAACTTAGGTTCATGGGTTGGTGGGGTCTGCGGCATACTTCAAGCCTAGCAACTGAAATCGGGGCTCATCTCACCAGGCCACGGTTTTCCAGTCGTTACGATCTTATAGATATGGTCACTGACAACTCTAAGCAAACACCGCTGCTCTCGGTCGTTAAGTGAAGGCCGTCGGTCACAGCGTTGTCCGTGGTGAGAGGTAATGCCTGAAATTTGCTATTCTCGACACACTTTTGACACCGTGGATCTCGGAATATTGAACTCCCTAAGGCATTCCGAAATAAAATGTGCCACGTTTCTGGCTCCAACTACAATTCCGCATTCAGAGTCTGTTAATTGCCGTCGTGCGACCATAATCATGTCGGAAATCATTTTTGGTTAAATGATGATGACATCCTCTTGGGTAAAATATCCCGGAGGTAAAATAGTCCCCCATTCGGATCTCCGGGCGGGGACTACTCAAGAGGACGTCGTTATTGAGCAAGCAGTGAAGGAAACAAAGAACAATTCGGGGTAGGTATTAAAATCCATGGAGAAGAAATAAAAACTTTGAGGTTTTCCGATGACATTGTAATTCTGTCGGAGACAGCAAAGGACTTGGAAGAGCAGTTAAACGGAATGGATAGTGTCTTGAAAGGAGGATGTAATATGAACATCAATAAAAACAAAACGAGGATAATGGAATGTAGTCGAATTAATTCGGGTGATGCTGAGGAAATTAGATTAGGAAATGAGACACTTAAAGTAGTAAAGGAGTTTCGCTATTTGGGGAGCAAAATGATGATGGTCGAAGTAGAGAGGATATAAAATGTAGACTGACAATGGCAAGGAAAGCGTTTCTGAAGAAGAGAAATCTGTTAACGTCGAGTGTAGATTTAAGTGTCAGGAAGTAGTTTCTGAAAGCATTTGTATGGAATGTAGCCATGCATGGAAGTGAAACATGGACGAGAAATAGTTTGGACAAGAAGAGAATAGAAGCTTTCGAAATGTGGTGCTACAGAAGAATGCTGAAGATTAGATGGGTAGATCACGTAACTAATGAGGAGGTATTGAATAGGACTGGGGAGAAGAGAAGTTTGTGGCACAACTTGACTAGAAGAAGGGATCGGTTGGTAGGACATGGTCTGAGGCATCAAGGGATCACCAGTTTAGTATTGGAGGGCAGCGTGGATGGTAAAAATCGTAGAGGGAGACCAAGAGACGAATACGCTAAGCAGATTCGAAAGGATGTAGGTTGCAGTAGGTACTGGGAGATGAAGAAGCTTGCACAGGATAAAGTAGCATGGAGAGCTGCATCCAACCAGTCTCAGGACTGAAGACCACAACAACAAACAACACCTTTTTACATGAATCATCTGAGTGCGAATGACAGCTCCGCTAGTGCACTGCCCTTTCATACCTTGTGGTCGCGACACTACCGGCATCTGTATATGTTTACGTTGATCACCTCAGTGTGTATTTCTGTACCCCGATTTTCGTTCGGTCGAGAATCAGTTTTTTGCTCTCTGTCGTGCGTATTCCAGTTTTATTCAGTTCTCCAGACAGTATCTTCATGTCCACTCTGTCAAAGGCCTTTACGAGCTTAGTGAATGTCGCATGCGTTTTCTTGTTCATCTCAATTCTTCTTCCTAAAACCACCGGTAGTGCCATTATGACGAATTTAAAGTGAAAGAACTTTTCAAAAATTGAACTGTGAATGCTTATTGTAAAACGCTGTAGACGGTAAGTGGTGTTGAGGAAGACAAGCAGAGGCCAGACCGGGGGCGACTGAGCAGAGTGCCAGGGGCGCTGCAGTATGCGCGTCGCGTGCGTCCCGGCTGGCCCGCGGCCATGAGCCGCAGCCGCGCGGTAGCTGCAGCTCGGCTTCCAGCTCGCGTCCGCCCTGCGACACCACCGCCGCATACGGATGGCCCCACATACCTGGCTTCTCAAACGGCATTCCGGCTTCGACACCGCTGTCCACTGTGCCATCCCTAATTATAATGTGCCGCCAGTCGTGACATATAAAACCCGTTCAGCAGGTCGAGTCACTACAGTGGTGTAAATCAGTATAAAGGCGGGGTTCGTATGAAAGTAATAGTAAAAGGTCTGAAGCGTAAATGTATGGAATCTTTTACGAAAGTAATGGACGTACACTAACGAGCCAAGACATTACTATCACCTGCTTAATAACTTGTCGGTCCATCTTTGGAACGCAATACAGCACCGACTCTGCGTACCGTCGATTCTACAATTTGTTGGTGGGTTTGTGGAGGTATGTGGGATCAGATGTGTACACCCAAGTCATGTACACCACTGGCCATTAAAATTGCCACACCTAGAAGAAATGCAGATGATAAAGGGGTATTCATTGGACAAATACATTATACTAGAACTGACATGTTATTACATTTTCACGCAGTTTGGGTGCATAGATCCTGAGAAATCAGTACCCAGAACAACCACCTCCGGCCGTAATAACGGCCTTGATACGCCTGTGCATTGAGTCAAACAGAGCTTGGATGGCGTGTACAGGTACAGCTGCCCATGCAGCTTGGACACGATACCACAGTTCATCAAGAGTAGTGATTAGCGTATTGTGACGAGCAAGTCATTCGGCTCCCATTGACCAGACGTTTTCAATTGATGAGAGATCTGGAGAATGTGCTGGTCAGGGCACCAGTAGAACTTTTTCTGTATCCAGAAAGGCCCGTACAGGACCTGAAACATGCGGTCGTGCATTATCCTGCAGAAATGTAGGGTTTCGCAGGGATGAAATGAACGGTAGTGCCACGGGTCGTAGCACATATGAAATGTAACGTCCACTGTTCAAAGTGCCGTCAATGCGAACAAGAGGTGACTCAGACGTGTAACCAGTGGCACCCCATACCATCACGCCGGGTGATATGCCAGTATGGCGATGACGAATACACGCTTCCAATGTGCGTTCACCGCGATGTCGCCAAATACGGATGCCACCATCATGATGCTGTAAACAGAACCTGGATTCATCCGAAAAAATGACGTTTTGCCATTCGTGCACCCAGGTTCGTCGTTGAGTACACCATCGTAGGCGCTCCTGTCTGTGATGCAGCGTCAAGGGTAACTGCAGCTATGGCCTCCGAGCTGATACTCCATGCTGCTGCAAACCTCGCCGAACCGTTCGTGCAGATGGTTGTCTTGCAAACGTCCCCATCTGTTGACTCAGGGATCGAGACGTGGCTGCACGATCCGTTACAGCCATGCGGATAAGATGCCTGTCATCTCGACTGCTAGTGATACGAGGCCGTTGGGATCCAGCACGGCGTTCCGTATTACCCTCCTGAACGCACCGATTCCATATTCTGCTAACAGTCATTGGATCTCGACTAACCCGAGCAGCAAAGTCGCGATACGATAAACCACAATCGCGATAGGCTACAATCCGACCTTTATCAAAGTCGGAAACGTGGTGGTACGCATTTCTTCTCCTTACACGAGGAATTACAACAACGTTTCACCAGGCAACGCCGGCCAACTGCTGTTTGTGTATGAGAAATCGGTTGGAAACTTTCCTCATGTCAGCACGTTGTACATGTTGCCACCGGCGCCAACGTTGTGTGAATGCTCTGAAAAGCTAATCATTTGCATGTCACAGCATCTTCTTCCTGTCGGTTAAATTTCGCGTCAGTAGCACGTCATCTTCGTGGTGTAGCAATTTTAATGGCCAGAAGTGTAGTTCCCGTAAACAGCGGATCGCCTATTTGTGTACGTGGTGGTTGCTCTAGATAGCGACTCGGAAGGGTTCCATCGGATTCACATCAAGCGAATTTTGTGGCCAAGACTTCAAAGTGATTTCACTATAGTGCTCTTCAAATCACTGTAGGACGATTGTGGCTTCGAGACAGGGATAGTTACACTGCTGAAAGATGGCATCACCTCAGGGGAGACGCCAAGCATGTAGGGATGCAGGTGATCCTTAGTTGTCAGCGTGTCGTCGATTACTACTACAAATCCCTTTCAAGCGCAGGAGCTTAGCATACTGCTCCTACCGTGGTGCGATGCATGTTTCGAGCCGCCGTTCGCGTCGATGACGGCGTTTGCTGAGACGACCATCGACTTGGTATAGCAATAACCATGATTCATCGGAAGCGCCGACAAGTTTCCAGTGATCCACGTTCGAATCGCGATGGTTCCGTGTCGACTGCAGTCGTAATTGTCGATGTCTTTCGGTCAACATGAGAACACGTAGGGATTGTCTGCTGCACAGTTTCATGTTCAACAGTGTACGATGAACAGTGGGCTCCGAAACACTTCGCGTGCTCCAGCACTGTGCTCTTTCGGCAGAGATACCCCAGATCACCATCTCTCTTACTTTACACAGCAGTCAAGTCTCCAAACTCCACGTTCTGTGAAGAGTCATGGACGTCTAACCACTTAGCGTCTAATGATAATTCCACTGTTGTTCTACATCTTTCCGTAGATGCTCAAGACAGTAGCCCTTGAACATACAACCAGCTTCGCCGTTATCGATATACTCGTTCACAGGCTCTGCGTAATCTGCCGTTTGAGTCGCTTATCGAAGTGGAGTCCCCATTTGCAACCCATATCTTCGCTAGGGTGATCCTTCATCCTACTCTGCTTCGTTTGCATACTTCCCGTACCGCGTCACGTGCCCGCATCACCAGGCGACATTGAACGTCGCATTGAGCTGTGGTCATAACGTTTTGGCCCTTCATTGTTTGAGACACAAATAATCATGACGCAACTATGTAGTTTCTTTCATAATACTTTAACAAAATAAGTCGTTTAAAATTCCTGGATGGAAATTGGACTAAAGCCACTCAGTGTCCTGTTGTGCTATTGCATTGTTAGTACTTAGTCCAACCTCCATTCTTCCTAATTACGTCAGAAATTCTCTTGGGCATTGATTTCGTTAGGGCTTGTAGTTCTTGCAGTGAAATTGTCACCCACTCTTCTCGCATCACTATCTTCATATCCTATGCTACCTCAGATTGCCTTCAATTGCGATAAATACGTCTTCCAAGTATTCCCCAAACGTTTTCCACGGGATTCAGATTCGGGGTACGTGCAGGACAGGACATCGATGTCTGTCTTTAAACTGCATTTTGATTGTAGCAGAAACATGTACAGATACATTACCTTCCCTCCCTAAGGTCCTCCTACTTCGTAATCAATTCTGTCTCTAACATCTCAGTGCACGTGTTAGAGTTCATTGTAGTGTGTAGCCAAACAATGCGTGATTTACCTTTAGCGCAGACCAAATCATAACACTTCCAACTGCCAGTAATACTGAAATCTATCCGGCCCATCTGTATTAAACTTCTTCTCGTCTCTGAAGATCACTGTATCCCATTCTGAAGTCCATACATATGTTTCTCAGGAAACTCCAATTTAGCCTGTTTATGTTGGGGTGTCAGAGTAGGTTTCAGCAGTCGTTTCTTGAATGCAAGATTTTGTCATTTAACAAAATTTATCGTGCACGTCTGGCAGTTATTGGCAACTGTTAATCATTAACGGGTTGAGAAGAATAACGGCTTGTGGCCCTTGCTTTGCGCAGAAGTACCCATTTCGATTCGGATAATTATCTACTTCGCCCATTTGTTTAATTCTGCCATATTCTGGGCCCAACCTAACGAAATTGTTATCCAATGTGCTTAATAGGTTCAGGTTCTCTCTGATTTGACGATTGCAGATTCCCATTTTCTTGCATGCGCCGGTATTTGGTTTTTCACCATAAGACAGCTATTTTCCACAAGGCATTGTTACACTCCTGCTTTATGTACACAACACTCTCACTAGTGTCTGTTGCTTGCTTGCAGAAAAAGCACGGAACCGACTGGCTTTATACCGAGTTCCATCCTCAACCACCTGAATCATTTATTTCTTCTTACATGCTGTACCACTAACATCATATGCGATCCCATTTGACTGCATTTGTCGATATATTGGATCTCACGCTATTGCGTAATCATTGTGCTCAACTATTCCAATTGGCAGTGTTAAATTTTCTACAGATATCCATGCCTCTGTTCTGATTTCCAATGTTGTAGAGGTGATGAGGGAATTAGCAACGACATGAATGCGGTTACTGAAATCAGTAACTATTCCATTTTAGGGTTAAAATTTTTTCTTCGCCAAGCAAACCCATGGCGTTGAAGCGAACGTCCAATTTCTAGAATGAAAGTTTACTCTGTACCGTATTTTACGCTAATTTGAAAATTCAGGGAGGAATCTGTGGAGTTCCGAAAGTAGGCGGGAGCTACTGGCAGTCGTAAAGCTGTGAGGGCGGGCCGTGAGTCGTGTCTGGATAGCTGTTGATACAGCATTTGTCTACGAAAGGAAAAGGTTCCGGTTTCAAGTCGGTCTAGCACGCAGTTCGAATCTGTCACGAAGTTTCAGTTGATAATTGGCAACCAATGCTGTGCAATCGCAATAGAGTCATGAGATGTTCAATTGACTCTTTTATTAGAACATATTACGCGTTTCGGGTTTACAACCATATTCATACATCACAAACTTCAACTCCTTCCTAACCAACTACGCGTACAGCCTTGGCAACTCAAAGAAAGTGTCCAATAACATATGACTCTAACTGCGACACGAGAAGTCTTGAAGCACAGCTCTGCTTCAAGACAGCCTGTGTCGTACATTGACGAGCCAGGACATTACTATCACCTGCTTAATACTTTGTTCGTCCATCTTCGGAACGCAATACAGCACCGACTCTGCGTATCATCGATTCTACAGTTTGTTCGTGGGTTTGTGGAGGTATGTGTGTGCAGAACAGCAACACAGCGGTCGCTTGGGAGACAAGAAACACCCACGATTGGTTGACTCTTGGTCCCTACCACTAGACTCACTGAAGCGTCAACCATAGTTATTTTAACTGAAGTATAACTAAACGTGAGCCAGATTCAAAATCAGCTGGATTTGAGTTTAAGGAAACACGTGTACCTATTCGATTGTTACGATAATTTCTGATCTGTCAGTGATCGTCACATCAAAGAAATATGGTGACATCACATTTAAGAAAAATATTTAAACTCTATGAACGTGTCGTAACAAATCAGAATTGGTGCCACAACGGATATCGCATTCCGTGTTTCTTTCGCGAGCACTTTCATTAACCATTAGGCTATTTGAGCATGCCACCACGACTGACTCGGTCTTTCGTCACATGTTTCCTCCTGTTATTTTTGGAGTGCTACAACCAGAGGTTCTCCCGCGGGGTATGTGGGAATGGCATCTCTGGAGAAATGTTTAGTATTTAAATGCTATCATAGTTAACCGTAAAATCGTGTCTAACATATTCGGTTGATAGTTGACAAAAATTTGTAGTGATGTAGTTTCCAGCGGACGGGCTTACCGTACAATGTATTCAATTTTTTTATTTGCAAAAGACCTTCCAATGTTTCAAGAAGTTACTTGTGCAGCGAGAGAGAGTAAGTTTTCTTTGACTGCCGAATGTAGTAAACTCCTAGTTGATAGTGGTATGCAGTTCCATTTACAGCCTCATACGCGGTTATATGGTCAGTGATCCTTCACCAGGAGACTCTCAACGTTGTTAAACCACGCAATATGAATTTCATGGGCACAGTCTTCTCCGTTTATGTGCCGAAGATCCAAATGGTGTCACTTTTACGTGCGAACTTCTTGTATGAAATCAGCGTTATCTGACTTTGAGTCGAGGAAAAAATGTAAATAAAAAACTGCTTTGCAAATTTCAGAGATGCAATCAAGTCTCGACATTTCTTGGAGGCACTGCATATTGTTAGAAAATACAGCAAAGATTGATCGACGTGACGTCAGCCATAACTGGGCTAAGGACACAAGCTCTTGCTCACAACAGCCAACAGTTTTAAATGCTAAACTCCTCATGGTTCAAAATGCACGTAATACTTTTATTCCAAAAGTGCAGGAAACACTAACGGACGATGTGTTCTGCGTATGGAATTAGCGAAACTGTGTGTCGATGCACTACGGCACCTTTCCTTACTCTTGAAGTTTCTTGTGAAGTGCGGACGTACATTGGAGTAGAGAATACTGCCCCGTGGCGGTCTTTGATGTGAGAGCCAGCGAGCATTTGGCCCTTCCAGCGAGCGCTGTTATGGCAGCTATAAAAGTCTGCAGGCGCTCCGGTAGGTCATTCCGTCAGGCCGCAGGTCGCAGGTGACTGCCTCGAGGGTACCAGGCGCCTCGCAGAGTAGGCCTCAGGAGGGGGGGGGGGGGGGGCCTCGTCTGCCGCTATAGCTGCCTCCTGTATTGATCCGTGGTCTCCCTGGCCCTGGACCGCTCTCGTTCTTAAATAAATCGTCCACAACTGGGCCTCTTCCTGACGTTATCACATTTGTACGTCAACAGTCAGAGATAATACAACAATTTTCCTAAAATGTTTTTGCCAGAATCCCAAAAATTTGTTTCAAACAGTCAGTTCTTCCCAGGTTTTAAGATTTTTTTTCGTTATAAATTCGGAATGAAAATTCTACTCGTTTTATGTAGTATGGCTTAGATGTACAGTAAGTACTAATACTTTTGTTGACAGCATACATTATTTGGCCTGTAATAAATGCTACCCAAATAAACAACCTACAAAATTAAAAAAAAAATGGTTCAAATGGCTCTGAGCACTATGGGACTTAACATCTGAGGTCATCAGTCCCCTAGAACGCAGAACTACTTAAACCTAACTAACCTAATGACATCACACACATCCATGCCCAAGGCAGGATTTCAACCTGCGACCGTAGCGGTCGCGCGGTTCCAGACTGAAACGCCTTGAACCGCTCGGCCACTGCAGGCTTGCACCTACAAAATTTACTTCTTTACTGCAAGGAGTTGTAAGCAATATTCTTCAGTTTTGTCTCTACCCTCCAGTAACGTGGCACGTTGGGCTAACAAACGCGTTCTGTAGCATATATAGGGTATTAAGGGTACAGGTGCAGATATTTTTATTGGTGGCTAAGGACTGTGTACGGAATAACATTACATCAGTATGTTCTTCATTTTGCGGACTAATAATTATAGGTATTAGGAATAATATGTTTTTATGTTGGTTACTACTTCGAAGTACGTGGGGCAAGAGCAAGCCGTTAATGCTAATTTTCCTCTAGGCTGCGGGTTTAGGTGTTGAAGTGTGGACGCAAAACCTTTAGTATATACGGCCAGGCTTAGTCCACTTACTGGTGCAGTTACGACCGTGCAGAGACCATCAGGTAGTAAATTATGTGAAGGTAATGTTAGAGGCCCTCTGCTGTTCCTTATCTATATATAAACGATATAGGAGACAATCTCAGCAGCCGTCTAAGGTTGTTTGCAGATGATGCTCTCGTTTATCGACTGGTAAAGTAATCAGAAGATCAAAACAAATTGCAAAGCGATTTAGAAAAGATACCTGTATGGTGCAGAAATTGGAAATTGACCCTAAATAACCTTACGTGTGAGGTCATACACATGAGCGCTAAAAGGAATCCGTTAAACTTCGGTTACACGATAAATCAGTCAAATGTAAAGGCCTTAAATTCAACTAAATACCTAGGTAATACAATTAAGAAAAACTTAAATTGGGAAGAACACACAAAAAATGTTGTGGGGAAGGTTAACCAAAGACGGCGTTTTATTGGCAGAATATGTAACAGAGCTATTAAAGAGACTGCCTACACTACACTTGCCCGCCCTGTTTTAGAATACTGCTGCGTGGTTTGGGATCCTTACCAGATAGGATTGAAGGAGTACATCGAGAAAGTTCAAAGAAGGGCAGCAGTTTTGTATTACCACGAAACAGGAGAGAAAGTGCTACTGACATGATACAGGATTTGGGGAGGTCATCATTAAAAGAAAGGCGTTTTTCGTTGCGGCGGGAACTTCTCACGAAATTTAAATCACCAGATATTTTGTTGACGTCTATCTACATAGGGAGAACGATCATCATAATAAAATATGAGAATCAGAGCTCTCCCGGAAAGATATATGTGCTCGTTTTTTCCCCGCGCTGTGCGAGTTTGGAATATTAGAGAATTATTGTGAAAGTGGTTCGATGAACTCTGTCAGGCACTTAAATGTGATTTGCAGAGTATCCATGTAGGTTTACATGTAGATGAAGGCTGTTACAGGCAGAGAAAAAACAATACCACGTTGAAGTGGGTACGTGTTAAAGTTCGAATGATCATATCATCTGCTCTTACACCACTAAAACCCTTTATAATAGGGCCAACCCCTGTCTGAAGAAGACATCTACATGGATACTTCGCAAATCACAAGTGTCTGGCAGAAGGTTCATCGGACCACCTTCACAATAATACTCGCTTGTTCCAGACTCCAACAGCGCGGGAGAAAAGGAACATCTGTATATTTCTGTGAGCTCTGATTTCCCTTATTTTATTATGGCGATCCTTTCTCCCTATGTACGTCGGCGTCAACAGAATATTTTCACTTTCGGAGGAGAAAGGTGGTGATTGTAATTTCGCGAGAAGATTCCGCCGCAACGAAGACGCCTTTGTTTTAACGATTCCACTCCAAATTCTGTATCATGCCCGTGATTCTCCCTCCACTACTTCGCGAAAATAAAAAAGGGCTGCTCTTCCTTGAACTTTCTCGATGTACTCCGCGAATCATATTTGGTAAGGACCCCAGACGGCGACGCAGTAGTCTAAAAAAGTACGGACAAGAGTAGCGTAGACAGTCTCTTTAGTAGACCCATTATATTTTCTAAGTGCACTGCGAACAAAACGCAGTCTTTGGTTTGCTTTCCCGCAACATTTTCTGTGTGTTGTTTCCAAATTAAGTTGTAATTCATACACAACTGGCCATTACAATTGCTACACCAAGAAGAAGCGCAGGTGATAAACGGGTATTTATTGGACAAATACATTATACTAGAACTGTCATGTGATTAGATTTTCACGCATTTTGGGTGCATAGATGCTGAGAAATCAGTACCCAGACCAACGACCTCTGGCCGCAATAACGACCTTGATACGCCTGAGCATAGTCAACCAGAGCTTGGAAGGCGTGTACAGGTACAGCTGCCCATGCAGCTTCAACACGATACCACAGTTCATCAAGAGTAGTGACTGGCGTATTGTGACAAGCCAGTTGCTCGGCCACCATTGACCAGACGTTTTCAATTGGTCAGAGATCTGGAGAATGTGCTGGCCAGGGCAGCAGTCGAACATTTCCTGTATCCACAAAGGCCCGTACAGGACCTGCAACATGCGGTCGTGCATTATCCTGCTGCAATGTAGTGTTTCGCAGGGATCGAATGAAGGGTAGAGCCAGGGGTCGTAACACATCTGAAATGTAAAGTCCACTGTTCAAAGTGCCGACAATGCGAACAAGAGGTGACCGAGACGTGTAACCAATGGCACCCCATACCATAACGCCGGGTGATACGCCAGTATGGCGATGACGAATACACGCTTCCAATGTGCGTTCACCGCGATATCGCCATAAACGGATGCCACCATCATGATTCTGTAAACAGAACCTGGATTCATCCGAAAAAATGACGTTTTGCCATTCGTGCACCCAGGTTCGTCGTTGAGTACACCATCGCAGACGCTCCTGTCTGTGATGAAGCGTCAAGGGTAACCGCAACCATGGTCTCCGAGCTGATTGTCTATGCTACTGCAATCGTCGTCGAACTGTTCGTGCAGATGGTTGTTGTCTTGCAAACGTCCCCATCTGTTGACTCAGGGATCGAGACGTGGCTGCACGATCCGTTACAGCTATGCGGATAAGATGCCTGTCATCTCGATTGCTAGTGATACGAGGCCGTTGGGATCCAGCACGGCGTTCCGTATTACCCTCCTGAACCCACCGATTCCATATTCTGCTAACAGTCATTGGACCTCGACCAACGCGAGCAGCAGTGTCGCGATACGGAAAACCGTAATCGCGATAGGCCAGAATCCGACCTTTATGAAAGTCGGAAACATGATGGTACGCATTTCTCCTCCTTACACGAGGCATCACAACAACGTTTCACCAGGAAACACCGGTCAACTGCTGTTTGTGTATGAGAAATCGGTTGGAAACTTTCCTCATGTCAGCACGTTGTAGGCATCGCCACCGGCGCCAACCTTGTGTGAATGCTCTGAAAAGCTAATCATTTGCATATCACAGCATCTTCTTCCTGTCGGTTAAATTTCGCGTCTGTAGCACATCATCTTCATGGTGTAGCAATTTTAATGGTCAGTAGTGTAATTCATAGATATTTAGTTGAATTTACGGCTTGTAGACTTGACTAATTTATCTTGTAATCGAAGACACAGGCTTCTAAATACTTTGAGCTCACCATTTAGGCTTCTAAACGCTTTGAGCTCACCGGGCTTCTTGCTCCAAAACGTCCCACAACAAGGTTTTGAATCACATAGGGCGATCTATATATCAGTGGCGTGGCCATCGAAGCCCATAGTGAATCTTATGAACTTAGCGACTGGCGCCGAAAATTTTCTTTCGGGAGCTGAGAATGATTTCAGCAAAGAATGTGAAACGAATGTAGTAAGCTGTGCGCTGGGCGGCGAGGATGCAGCGCGTGACGAAACCGGATGCCGCTCGGAGCGCTGTAGGCGGGCTGCCTCCGCGGGAATCCTCACCCCGCCAAGCGTCTGTCGCCCGGACTGTGCGCGCCGAAGAACGACTTCCGCCCTCGCGGTGGAATTGCAGCCAACTGGCCGGGCAGTGGGTAGCGGGCAGCGAGTGACCCGTCACATAGCCTGCGAGTTATCGGCACCCCACACCCACTACCGGCCACGCGCCGAAACGCGGTGCCTTTCGACAGCCAGGCGGGCGGCTGCGCTGCGCCCACGCGCACTGCGCGGCGGTGAAAGGAATTGCTGACCGGCAACGTGCCTGAGTTTCACGGTCGGCGGCCAGCAGCCGCCTCTAACGTATTAATAGCCTTTACGCAACTCCTGCAACTACCTTCAGTATCCAGTGAATGAAACTGGCAGTGGGAGGTCAATCAGTGGAAGCGAACGTTTCAACTGGTAGCTGTTAGACACCCCGATAATGTATCCTAATGGTTCCATCCAATGTTACTAGAAGTTCCCATTGAACATCAGATGAATGCTTGTATCTTCTTGCGTGGTTCCTCTTTACTGGATACGCAGTTGGACGATATGGTAAATAGCAGTGTACGTCGAAAAGTCCGGATTTAGATCTGTCACAGAATGAACCACGCTATTGGTTGAAATATCTTAACTGGCAGACAACTGAAGAAAGATGCCGTATATCTACCAAGAGCTCGTTTAGTATGTATAAACTGTTGTTGATGCACTTGTCGCTTTAATTCTCAATGTAAATCGTATATTTCGACAATGACCATCAGTGTCTCCGTCAGAAAGGCAACTGACTGTCGAAGAAGTAACGGAATCTCAGAGATGCAGTATAGGGTGTTTAAAAAAAAAGAATGACCTCTGTGAATACTCACAAAATCTTAGTTTTAGCTATGCTATACAAATGTTCTGTGTGTCCTGTAGCAGCACGAACGTCATTTAAACGGTAGCTGAATAAAAAGTTCGTTTGTGTGGCCATCCTCTGCAGCAAGCATATAAATGCTTGTTTTCTTCTTCTTCTTCTTCTTCTTCTTCTTGCGTTACGGCCTTCGTAGGACCACGGGTAGCCCATTCGTGGACTGCATTTTCCTCTTCTCCCAGAACCTCTTAATTCTTTCTCTTCTCCTCTCCCGCTCTGCTTCCGATATCTTCAGTTTCCGTTTCTCGTGGCGGCTCCATTGGTGACATTCTAATCTCTTCCTGTATTCTTCTGTCATTGATTTCCGGCGTATTTGTCGGTGTACATTTGTTCCTCCAATTTTCCTTTCCTTCGACCTTGATCCCCAATTCCAACCAGTCCTTCCGAAATTCGACAATCCACTTGGTTCATGTCTTTCCCCGTGTCCTCCCTGTTGTTTCCCATACTCTCTTCGTCATTATGTCCATACTCATCCTAACTACATGCCCAGCAAACCTTGTCCTTTTGAGTCTGATTTCCTCGGATATTGTTATCATGTTCCGGTAAAATTCTTCCCTGGGTCTTCGCATCCACCTCTCTCCACCTCTTTCGGGACCTTGACCCATTTCTTCCTAGTGTCATCGTCTCAGCAGCATATAATACTGCATTCCTCACTGTCGCCTTGTAGTGGCTTGCCTTTGCCTCCGTGGATATATTCTTTTTATTGTATACCTCTCTCGTCATGCAGAAGGCTGACCTTATCTTCTTTATCCTCTCTGTTATTCCTTCCTTGTTTTGTAAATAAAACTACCTTTTCCTGCTGCTAGTTACTTTATTTATCCCATACGCGTTTCGCCTTCTGCTGCTCTAAGGTATCATCAGTGGGATCTATAACGATACAGTTTTGTTAGTTATAGATTATCAAACAGTTCACTTCATGATTTTTTGTAAAAAATTAATTACTTACGATTTGCTGATCTGCGTTTCCTCACATCTGGACTGGAGGTCGCACTGCCACTTTTATCACTGCCATATAATCATATCTTTGTGTTTTCGCCTTCCACACATTTTTCGCCATGTTTCTCACTCTTTTGTGGTGGACTATTGTTCTTTTGTCACTCGATGCAACTATTTCATCGTAGACTGCTTTTCAGAGCGTAAATATTGCGACTCCATTACGTGTTTCATCTTCTTTGGTATGTTTACTTATTTGTTGCCAACCTAACGAAGTATATGTTCGATACTAACTTCTATTTATGATGTTTATACCGTGTGTGTGTGTGTGTGTGTGTGTGTGTGTGTGTGTGTGTGTGTGTGTGTGTGTGTGTGTGAGAGAGAGAGAGACAGAGGGCGATAGAGCCGATTTTTTTTAAAAAAAGGGAGATGAAGGCCTTTCTTTCACATACCCCCACGAGAAAAAATAGCATGGTGTCATGTTTGGAGATCTTGGAGGCCAAGAATGCAGGACAATGTCTCGGGGCCCCGTCCGCCCTATCCAGCGTTCAGGTAGTGTGGCATTGAGAAACTAACGTACATTGTTGCGCCAGTGTGGTGGAGCTCTATCCTGCTGGAAAATGAAGCCATGGATGGGAGTCCTACCGAAGTTGTGGAAAAAGGCAGTTCTGCAGCATTTGAAGATAGCTCATTCCAGGCACCGTGTTTTCCTCAAAAAGAAGGGACCGTACACTTTTTCACGGAGAATGGCCCAAAAAACCATAAAATTTAGGTGGGTCTTTTTCGTACTTAGCAGTGTCATGGGAGTTCTACAGTGTCTCCATATGCGCACGTTATGTCAGTTTCCTTTACCGCTTACATGAAATGTTGCTTTGTCACTGAAAATTAACCGTGGTAGAAATGTATCTTCTTCCATGTCCTCTAGGAGAGCATTGCTGAAGTCAGCCCGTTTCCTGTTATTACTACCTCGAAGAGCTCCAGTTGTAGTCTGTATGGTTCGTGAACAAAATGTCTTAACGCTCGCCAGACAGTCGTACAAGGCATTGCCACTTCTCTGCTTGCGCGCCGAGTAGACTTTCTTGGACTCCGCTCAAACGTTTGGCGAATTCTTTCCACCATGTCATCAGAAGAGCGAGGTCGACCAAGACTTCTTACTTTTGCACGGGCATCCTGTCTCTTCACGTTAACTATACTAACGACGAATGTTTTTGTGTGCAGGCTGATCAGTGCCAAAACACCGATGAAAAGTACACTGCACCGAAATCGCTGACTCTCTCTCTTTGCAAACTGCAGCACACAAAACGCCTTCTGCTGAGCGTACGCCATCTTACTCCTGACTGGCAGCAAACTGTGAGGACGCATTGACTGACATCTAACGGCGATTTTCTGTAACTCTGTGCCACCCTCATACAAACAACACACATTTCCTTCCGGCACGTCTCATGTTTAGTAATTAGTAACGTCCAAAATCAGGTTATTTTTTCTGAAAAATCCTTTACTTCGGCCTGCGACGAGAGATGACTTTGGCGCCAACGATGAAATGTCATTAGCAGCTTCTTTATTTCCATCACAGTGTTTAATACGCGACAGACGTCTGTGCAGTCACTTTTCTGGGGATAGTGGCATTGGTACACTACGTAACTTGAGCTAATCGTCGGATTTATTCTGCATACATTTAAACGAATACACTGTCACGCACAGTGTAGTAGAGTCGGCGAAAGGAGGACGCTGACAGCTGGCTATCAACTGCGAACCGCAAACACCTGCAGGCGAAACAGTAGTTTATAGAGGTGCGACAAGACTGAGGCGGTGCTTTAGAGATGTATACAAAATCGCGTTGCGTGGTTGTTTGAGGATAGGCACCCGAAACAGCGGCGCCGAGACAACTGCAGTGTTAGGTATCTCCTTCGCCGACTGTACTGTAGGCTTTCAGTTTTTTATGTATGTGGTGTCTGTTTATGTAATTGTGGCGAGGCTGGCAAACGATCCCTTCAGTGCAGATGAGCACCATGCTCTAACTCTTACGAGAATCTGCGAAACACCGCGAATAATGAACATAATGGGCAGGGGGTACTAAGTCAGTAGTGTGTTGATAAGTTGAAAATTTGGACGTGAGGCGTGCTAGAGTAGTCCGTGCAGTTGCGATGACCGCTGTCTCCGGATGGCTAAATGGTCAGAGCATTCCGGTACAAAATGTCAACTTTCCCCATTGGTTTAAATAAATGCCTGAGCATCCATAAAAATTTATGAACATTCAGGGTGCAGCAAAATACTCTGTTGCTCTGTGGATAGTACATAAACGTTACAAGCAATGAGGTCACTTATCTTCACTATTTGCATTTGGAGTACTCTGCCCGCGAGTACCAGTTTACCGGACCAGTGTTCCAGTTAGGCACAAACTATTAACTTGTAGCAAGTTTTCTTAACAAGCATTAATTGTAGTGCATATAGTCACGCCTCATGGACAACGTAAACATTGCAGAGACAAGAGCAGTCAACTCGACTGGAATGTATATTTGTAGGTCGCTGTATGCTATATGGATGTAAGTGTCCTCAAGCACTGCGAATATTGACTCTTCGTTTGAAATGCCGTTTGCTATCTGTTGGATTTTCTACTGTTCAGACTTTCCACTATTTGAGATAAGATATATAATTCTTTTTTGAAACCATGAGTCTCGCCATTAGTTTCGTGTCGACCTCCAGTGTAGTTGATGAAATCTTCTCGGGCTTCCATCCGGGTAGCTTGCGTCGAAAATTCGCGACGTTTCGATGAGTGTCATTCTCATCGTCTTGGGGCCAGAAGATGATGAGAATGACACTCATCGAAACGTCGCGGATTGTCGACGCAGCTACCCGGATGGAAGCCCGAGAAGATTTCATCAGCAGTATACACCGGGAAAGCCTACAATCTCCAATGTAGTTGTTAACTAGTTCTTTCTTTTTTTGCTTATCTGCTGTGCCAAACACACTCAGTAATTCATTTTACATATCTTGATGTTTCTTTCCTGTTGCACTTCCAGGTAAAGTTTTTGATGGACTAATCCCCGTGATGAATCTATTATCTCTCTTACCTAGTACCTCTCTTTTCGCACTCATCTGCACATTCATTTTTAAGGTTCTTTATTAGTACCATACTTCAAGTCCCCAATTTCTTCTCCAGTTTTCCTGCAGTCTATGTTCTAACTTCATTAAAATATGCCACAAAAGTACAGTTCCATGAACTTGTACTCCACTTCCATGTTATGTTTTTAATACTGGTAAGCTTGTGTTTTTCGAGGTAACTATTTTCTACTATTCCTCTAATTTAAGAGTACGTATTACAAAGTATATGGTGCTGGAAATCAAACTGTGCGTGGCCCCTATTGCTTTCAATGAACGATAGAAATAAAATAAAGCATGTACAGAAATGCGATAAATTCTAATTGTGTGTGATACAATCTTAGATGTCCTTCAGACTCGTGATGTTACTGGAGTAGAGTTTATTTTAGTTTCAAACAAGCTCATCGATATGAAAGCATAAATTCAGCGCCAATGTTGTTACCATTTCACTGGTTCGCAAAATCCAGTTGCGCATGACTTCTGTGCCCGGTGCAAGCAGTTAGTTTACCACAACTGCGAAACGCCTTTCTCAGCCTGTTTGAACTGACTGAAGCTTTAGAGCTTCAGAGCCTGTCGTGTTAACTAACACCAGCTGTGGAGAACCAGGTTGCTGGAGCCATAGTTAAGAAAATGTCAACCCATTCAACCTAGTAATATTTGCCATGGAGAATCGTACTGGCAGAAGAGGCTGCGTCGCAGAGAAGATAATAGTTGGCCAAGGACGACAGGCGGACGTGTGGCGTCGTGTGTGGTGGGGTGCAATGTGGCCGTCTATTTAGCGACGATGCGTCACTCTGTAATTGTGATTAACGAGCGCCTCGCTGGCCTGGGCCGTGGTAATTGGTACAGATTCTGCCAGTGCGAGAGCCCTGCTCATCGCGATTAATTGCACCCTACAAGAACAATGACTACATAAATATCGGTCTCTTGACTGTTTACATGGAGCGTCCGTATGTGTAAGGCAGTGGATCGATGTCTGATTATGTCTAACGAGTTTAATAAAGTCACGCCCGCACAGTACTGCCCTGGCCCAGACTAGTAAACCAGCAACTGACAAAATCATACTCTGTGAAAGTGTATTGCTATGTCTTACACATGCAGAAGTATTACAGGGGAGCCTGGTGAGAGATATACGTGGCGCGTCCAAAAGAAAAAGGAAACATTTTGTACAACATAGGTACGGACAAAGTACTATGCACTGACAGTAGGTAGTTTAACCTTTCTTACCTATCGTGTCTTTTCTCTTTAGATTTCACGCTCGTGATGATCCATATTTACCCCATCCATATCGGCGCTAATAGGACATTGAAATTCTCGGCATGAAGCAGAACTTATACAGAAAACTTACATATTATATTAAATCATAGATATAAATCATAAGGTGTAATGTCGGGTGACCCTGGAAAGTACACACTGTCATAAAGAACCAGTCTTTTTCTGTCGAGCCAGCGTCAAAGGGCGGAACATTTATATGGCATCGGAGTAGATGGGAATACTCTGAGGTGCACTTGTGTACCATAATTTGAATCTTGTTGTGTTTGGCGAGATAATTACCATTTTCCGCATATGAAGATAGGAATTACCAACCACAGTGTGGTCCACGGAAAGTGCGCAAATGTTGCCAGCACTGGTTTCATTTGAAAATCTAAGTACAACAACTTTGTTCCCAATAGATTTTCTTCACTAAAGTCTTAAAAGTTTCTTATTGCCTCCAGGAAGCAATGCTTGCAGCAGCATTAGTGGCAGCAACAGTTACTAAGACCTCATATCGCACGACCAGGTGAAATATGTACAGTATTGTAAATAAAACCTGACCGCCGGCCAGACGCTGCAGAGATGTCCAGTAAAACTGGCCGCCCCTCAGAAAAGTCCGGCTGTATGCGTGATTTGGCAACACCTTAGGCTGCGATAGTGTCTGGAGGAAGTGTTGTCTTCTTATCGAGCGGTTACAGTGGTGTATCAGTTCGTGGTATACTGGTAATTGTCACGCAATGTAGACACAAAGTCGCGAGTTTCGAGTCCACTCCATCCTCTTGTTTTTTTAACTGCATTTCGACTTTCTGCTGAAGTTAGCAGTCTGGTGGAACTACAAAGATAATTTGCTTTTCTTTCTAAGCCACCAATAATAGCAAAAACTTACAGAAATAACTCCACAAAACGGCTCATGGCTACATTGAGATCACAACAGTCCACACGAGGTTCCTCGCCCTATAGGGCCTCCCGACACGTCAGTTGCCGTCTGACCAGGTGACCGCGGTGCGAAGCTGTGAGTTCATCTATGAGCTGTAATTTTCTTGCTGCTACACAGTAACATACACTACTGATTCCACAAACAAAACTATCCAGGAGATTGTTCGGGAAGTCATCCCTCACAAATATTATTCTGATCTTATGAGCTGCATCAAACCAGTCTCAGGACTGAAGATCACAACAACAACAGCCGGCCGCGGTGGTCTCGCGGTTCTAGGCGCGCAGTCCGGAACCGCGCGACTGCTACGGTCGCAGGTTCGAATCCTGCCTCGGGCATGGATGTGTGTGATGTCCTTAGGTTAGTTAGGTTTAAGTAGTTCTAAGTTCTAGGGGACTGATGACCACAGCTGTTAAGTCCCATAGTGCTCAGAGCCATGTGAACGATTTTGAACAACAACAACAACAACATGTCCTGAAGTGTTAACCTTTCCCACTTCTTATCGAACAACCATCAAGAAAATAAGTTTCTCGACGAAAATGTACTACAAACCTGGCTTCACGACATTTTAGCTCACAACTAATATGATCCTACTACGTGGAACCGGTAAACTACCTGAGGATTGTCAGACTGTTCAGACAGTGTGACAGACTATATTGTTGATGATTAATTCCTTTCTGAAGTTTACTGTTGTGTTCAGTAAATCAATGGAGCACACTGTCAAACTGTGCACTGTACTAATAAAAGTGAAGTAAAACTTACCACAATGAAATCCTATGAGATCTTACCTTTTTAAAGTGAACGTGATCTTTAGTGTGGGAATAGATAAATGGTTTGAATTAGTTTCGGGGGTCTCAAGTAGCGAGTTCAGATCTGTCAGCAAAGAGAGAATCTTCCTGTGTACAATATTCCGTTGCGTGCCTCGATAGCGCAAAACCACACGCGGTAGGTACCCAGGAAAAAGAGTGCTTTCTCAACAGACAAATATCTGATGTAATTCATAGCTTTACTTCCATAAATGTGTGTGAATTGAAGCGCTAACGTAATGTGTAAAGGGAAAGGCGTCAAAAAGACGAGGTAGTAAGCACTTGACTTTTGAAGACAATTTTAATGGTACGTGAGGAAAGAGTTACTTAAGGCCAAATCGTCAGTTCGCAGTCGTGACGGTGAGTCATATAAAGGCAATCACGTAACCCACATCCGGATACTGAACTTGGGTTACCGCTTCGGTAATTTGTGTTTTTGTATCGCTTGTATTAACTGATGCAGCATTTCGTTTGGTATCATGCGGCCGAGTGCGGACTGATCCAGGGTTACTAGGAATTGACTGCAGTACAATTTTACTGCTGCCAACTTACATTTCGCAGAAAGGCCACTAAGATAAGAGAGATTAGGGCTCGTACAGAAGCATATAGGCAGTCATTTTTCCCTCATTCTGTTTGGGAGTGGAACAGGGAGAGATGATGCTAGTTGTGGTACGAGGTACCCCCCGCCACGCACCGTATGGTGGATTGCGGAGTATGTATGTAGATAGATGTAGATAGATAGAATGATAAATCGGAGGTAGTCATCGTGCTACATCCGCTTCACACCTACCCCTACCATTGTTAATAAGCAGCAGGCGCTTTGCCTGTGAGCAGTGAGCTCCGTACCTTAGTGATACAACGGACAGAACCATTATACTGGGGGACACAAATTAAGGTAATGCTGTCCTTGAGTTAACCTCTTGAATAAGCATTTAGTCTCCTACCTGGTCATTGCTGACGGCGCCCCTTGCAGTCGGTAGCGCTGTCGTGCTCTAAACAGAGTTGCTTCTGGTAGGATTGCGGGTAGCTATCATTAGTAAATGAAAACCAAGGATGCCGTCAGGAGTAGTTTATTGTAAGTAAACAGCGTCATTTTTAAAGAAATAAGCGTCTCGTCTCATACTACCGAACATGATTAACTCGTAAATGGAAAATATTAGGACGGTAGCCTGCACTGTCTCAATTGATGAGCCACAAGATATGCTTCACCTCATCGTACTGTTTCGTACTTCTTCGTATACCCTCGCGTGACTGTGTAATAGTGCCATAATTACAGCCAATAAATTGTAGGTTTCTCGTGTCGTTTTGTGTCAAACATGAGTTGTTTCGTTAGTTTTTAGAATTAAAGTTAAGCCTGTTTGGCGCTCTTTCTCGGGAACATCGCAATGTAAAGGTCAGGTTGTTAAGCTTCCTTCTCAAGCAACGAGCCACCCCGGCTCCAGCGACTTGCTGTAAATATTTATGGCGCAACATATTCGCTGCAAAGGCGCTCTCCGGCCGCGAGTGAAACCTTCTTTTACGATCATGCTGCTTTACAAGCTATTTTCGAGAAAAAGCATAGTGTGTGAATCACCGTTATATTAAAAAAAACTAATTAAAGGAAATATGAAGGGCCCGCTTGTAACAAAGTACGTCACAACCGTAATCAAACCCGATAGTCCGCATCAGTGATGAGCGACGCAAAGCATTATATCACCCATACGTGATACAAAAATTGATGTATGTGTGTGTGTATAAATGTATGTTCCGCATCCCTTCCTAAACCACTGGACAGATTTCAACCTAACTCGGTACACATATCCCTTACTGTCAGGCAACAATCACTGTGAGGGTTAAGTACCACCTCCCTAGCATAGTTCAGGAGGTATGACGTCATAAACAATGAGGTGTGAACAACTGCCGAATCATGCACGACGTTTAAATTTACTATTTCGTCGCTACTCACTCTACTGGCGACATATTTCGCAGACAGCATCCACACACGTCGCTGAATATACCTACACAAATATATCATTGTACGACACAGTTCAAGAGATACGACGTCGTAAACACTGAGATACGTGAAAAAAATGCTGCACCATGCATGAAGTTTTCATACAGTTTTTTCTTTATCGCTAATACACTCCTATAGTCGAGTCAACTTAAGAAAACACCTGACACGTGGCAGCGCTTTTGACAGCAACTGCGAGGCGCACACGGCTGTAGGCGAAAACTAGAGCAATTTACAGAGCTATGAAGAGGTGTTACCATAGTGATGTTTACAAAATCGCGTTGTAGACACGCTATGCATTTGTGCCCATCGAACAGAAACTGTGTGGCATCATCTCACACCGCGTCCACTGCAGGAGTACATAAATAAGGTTTCGTTTCCAACAGAAAAATGCCGGCTGAGGTGGCCGAGAAGTACTAGGCGCTTCAGTCTGGAACTGCGCGACCGCTACGGTCGCAGGTTCGAATCCTGCCTCGGGCATGGATGTGTGTGATGTCCTTAGGTTAGTTAGGTTTAAGTAGTTCTAAGTTCTAGGGGACTGATGACCTCAGATGTTAAGTCCCATAGTGCTCAGAGCCATTTTTTTGAATTCCAACAGAAAATTGGCGAATTGAGAGTACCTGGGCAATGCCAGGTTTGTCAGCTAGTCAAAGATAACAATGAAATCAATAGACACAGGCCGTGGTTTATGATAAATACAAACCTGAGCGCACGTCTGTGTGACATCTGTAGTATTCGTGGTCAGCGATATTTATCAAAGCTCTTTGGTCGAATCTTTGACAGTGTAGCTGGGACGCTTTTAGCAAAGATCTTCGATAAAAGTTAGAGCGAAGGCCGTTGTTTACATGTCGCCTCGCTTGCTTTAGCGATGTAAAATGAGAAAACCTAGTTTGTAATTTAGTTCTCGAATCCCACAATGTACAGTTTTACGTAGTATATAGAAACATGTGAACCAGTATATAAATCACTTGAGGAGGAAGTTTTGGTCACGTAAGTTATTTAGAATACAAATAAATACATTTACTTTATTTGTGTACTATTTGAATACACTAGGCTTACCATATCCTTTCTTTTTATATGTAAGCTTAACGTCATTCACTTCGAATGCAGCTGATTGCTGCAGCTATTTCTTTGTAAGATTCCAACTCCTTTTTGTAGTGAGCGTGCTTTGTGTTACGAAGAATTTCGTGTTATTCGTATTTTGCAATGATCGCTGTGGTAGTAGCGACGCACCAAAATATGCTTAGTCGTTTTGTAGCTTAAATGCGCGGAAGCAAGCGAGGCGACATACAAATACCGGCCCTTGCTCAAACTTTTATCAGTGATCTTTGGTACAAGCTTCCCTGCTACACTGTCAAAGATTCGACCAAAGAGCTTTAATACGTATCGTTGACCACGAACAGTACATTGGCGACGTCACAGAGACGTGCGCTCAGGCCTGTATTTACCTTATGCTACGAGACAGGCTCAGAGCCAGAACGTCGAGAGGGCAGACAGCGACGCCTGCCGCAGGGCTAGCAGCTCTCTCACCACCGCGCGGACCCCGGCCCCGGACGCCTGCTAACGACGGGCGCGTCCTCGACTCCGCACTCCAATTAATCAGAGGCGCCTCGCCTCTTAAAACAATTTGTTTCGTTTAGTGCGCCTGCTGGCCGATGAGCGGACTAGCGCGCGCAGGGACCAGGGTCACTCGTGGCAATTAACATCCCACGGCGCTACGGGGCGTCACCCACAGCACTGCCCAGCCCGGCTAAGAGCAGAGGAGATTGACAGTTCGCTGACGGGCTGTCAGGATTAAAAGGGGGTAGCCTCACGGATAAGTATACATATTTAGAGTTCATAGAAGAACTGGGGTCTAATTCTTTCACTCTTTTCGGGGTGTACGCTGCGTTTGTTTACACTAGGCAACAAATCTTTAATTTTGTAGTTTACTCATTTTGAGTCACAAGGATCGATCTGTGATGATACATTAGAGAAGAGGTGAGGGTATCATATGGAGTGCCCCAGGGAAGTGTGGTAGGTCCGCTGTTGTTTTCTATCTACATACATGATCTTTTGGATAGGGTGGATAGCAATGTGCGGCTGTTTGCTGATGATGCTGTGGTGTACGGGAAGGTGTCGTCGTTGAGTGACTGTAGGAGGATACAAGATGACTTGGACAGGATTTGTGATTGGTGTAAAGAATGGGAGCTAACTCTAAATATAGATAAATGTAAATTAATGCAGATGAATAGGAAAAAGAATCCCGTAATGTTTGATTACTCCATTAGTAGTGTGGCGCTTGACACAGTCACGTCGATTAAATATTTGAGCGTATCATTGCAGAGCGATATGAAGTGGGACAAGCATGTAATGGCAGTTGTGGGGAAGGCGGATAGTCGTCTTCGGTTCATTGGTAGGATTTTCGAAAGATGTGGTTCATCTGTAAAGGAGAGCGCTTATAAAACACTAATACGACCAATTCTTGAGTACTGTTCGAGCGTTTGGGATCCCTATAGGTCGGATTGAGGGAGGACATAGAAGCAATTCAGAGGCGGGCTGCTAGGTTTGTTACTGGTAGGTTTGATCATCACGCGAGTGTTACGGAAAAGCTTCAGGAACTCGGGTGGGAGTCTCTAGAGGAAAGGAGGCGTTCTTTTAGTGAATCGCTACTGAGGAAATTTAGAGAACCAGCCTTTTAGGCTGACTGCAATACAATTTTACTGCCGCCAACTTATATTTCGCGGAAAGACGACAAAGGTAAGAGAGATCAGGGCTCGTACAGAGGCATATAGGCAGTCATCTTTCCCTCGTTCTGTTTGGGAGTGGAACAGGGAGAGATGCTAGTTGTGGTACGAGGTACCGTCCGCCACGCACCGTATGGTGGATTGCGGAGTATGTATGTAGATGTAGATACGACTTCTTTGCCAAGATCACTAATAATAACCATCATTCCCGATAGCCGGTTTCGACTTTCGGTGTTACGATCTTCAGATCCCGACGGACAGATTTTACAATAGCAGTGAAAGTACTCTTTCTCATGAATTGGCAGGTACGTAACAGACAAGAAGATTGGTACATCAGCATCCCAGAACTTCTATATAAACAGTTGTTCGCAACATAATTTGTCTTACGTCACTCACTACAGAGCACATCACAGCCGTCGAGATCTGAAGATGGTAAAATTAATTACCAAAACCGGTTATCGAGAATAAAGATTGTTTTTACTAGCGATCTTGGCAAAGAAGTTTGTCTTCTCTAATGTCCTTTTTCTCTGTTTCTTCGATGAATTCACATACAGGAATGTGAATAACAGCAGCCTTCGATACTGCGTCAACTGACAACTAAACTGGTACCTTTCCACTTCGTAGCCTCGACCAAGCTACAGATCAGTATTTCGCTACCGTTAATATATCGTGTTCACATTTGTTGGCTTCGTCATCTCACAACTAGAATGTCGCCCTACAAGTAAACATGGGTATCAGCTGCGTGGTAGATCAGTCGGTCACCACAACGAACATTCCAAAGAATAATTAAGATGCAGAAAACAATTGTCAGTGTTCTGTTCTTTTCCTGTCACACGTCACGTCATTGCGTCACGTGACGGAGTTGACATCTGGGAACGGTAGGTAAAGTCGGCAGTCCAAATATTTTCCTAGTCTTTTCTACAACCTTTACAAAATTAATACCCTTAATTCCCATGTGGGGCGTGTAGTTGATTTCACTAGAGTTGTTCGATAATTACGTTGTGTTTCGGGTTGAAGTGACAGACACACAGAAAAATCACATTTCAGTGCCAATAAACCCATCTGCCACTTGCCAGATGCTATGTCCATTCTCAACATGCCCAGTTGTTGCGCAATCAGGCTAAAATTGGACTAGAGCGATACTAATCCGCTCACAAAGTGTCTTTGAGGAGGGAACGCGTAATTCATTATGCACACGTTTTTGAAAGTATTGCTTGGTGTATAAGTTCGTAGCGTTTTTCCATAAGTGAATAAACACAACATATACACACAACAGATACTTCAGTCATCAATAATACCAATTCTCCTTTGCTGTTTACAAAAATCTGCGATCTCTGGGGTACCTTTTCGATTCCGCGACTGTAGAAAACACGTGGTTTTGAGGGAAGAACACGTCGAGCGACGTTCGGAGTGCATTTTCGTCCGGAAAGGAAGTTCCTTGAAAGATTTGGAAATTTGTGGTAAGGTCTTATGGGACCAAACTGCTGAGGTCATAGGTCTCTAAGCTTACCCACTACTTAATCTAACTTAAACTAACTTACTCTAAGGACGACACACACACACACACACACACACACACACACACACACACACACGCCCGAGGGAGGACTCGAACCTCCGACGGGGGGCAGCCGCGCGGACCGTGACAAGACGCCTGAGACCGTGCGGCTACCCCGCGCGGCGGAAGTTGCTTGAAAGTTGCTCGACAGTGAGAGTGGGAAAGATGAAAATCTGAGGGCGCAAGATCAGGTGAATAAGGTTGCGAGGAATGATCGTGTTCCTGTTGTAGGGGACATCTGGTTTTGTTTAAAGCATGTGTAAAAGCTTGGTGTTATCTGTAACAAGATAAACTAAAATTCCAGTGTGGACCTCTTTCTTTGGCGGCAGTGCCCACAATGTAAAAGCGATCGACTTTGACATACAGCTTGCTAAGAGTTGAATTCCAACTCGGCACGCAGCTGAGTCGCATAACTTTTTCCTCAACGATTATTTAAAAAATATAAGATATTTTCTAAGACTGTTTGAAATCTGCAGCAACAGCAGTCAGATGGCAATGAGACCGGAGACACGTTCTACGCTTGTTTACTCTAACCACAAGTTACATACTCATTACTAGTGATGAGGAAGAATACTGCAAGGCATGACTATACAGCTTCTACTAGTTAAAGACAAGCGTCCGCAACAGAGGTATCCAATACACTTCACAGCGGTGGAGTATATCTTGGATATCCTTAGACTGAGCCAATGTCGTAGTTTAAATTCCAAACAGATTAGTCTTATTGGTTGTTTTTCGACCGCCATATGTGTTTAAATTAGTAAATGTTCACATTACAGCTACCAATCGTAGCTTTTTACCCCTTAAATTTTGTTCATGTGACAGATTTCGAGGAGTGTGTTTCCTCGTCGGGCATGTACAAGAATTAAAAAATTATTAAAAAATATACATGTATTTGTGATTGTGTTACCTCGACGTGTGCTAATTAACGAGTGGAGCATCGATGTGCGAAGAAAAACTACATAAAGTCTCTGAGAGAATCTTACTTCGTGCACAGGGTCTGTTGTTTGTAAATTAATTTGTATGAATGTGTGATGTCTATTATTGGGGTCATGTTGGAAAGAACAGACACCACGCATTAATATAATTGATTCGCCTCGCTGGGCAATGAATCCACAACCTTCATTGCGGATGCACGTTTACGTTCGATCTCATGCGGGAATCTAAAATTGATGGGCATGGACGACATGGACGTGGATGAGGACTGCGGATAAGTGGCCCTGATTGGAAATGAGTGTCGGCCGAGGAGAGTGCCTTGATGGTCCGCGCACTTGAGATAAACACTGTGTCCGGATGTCGCAGTGGCTAACGCAGCTGCCTAGTAAGCGGGAGACCACAGGCACGAATGCTGGTCTGGCACACATTTGCATCCGTCGCCGCTGATTCCGCATAAAGGCAGGATGCAGCTGATATCATTGGTTCCTTTCCTTTCTCCACCTTCAATTTACACAATAAATGCATTTCTTTGCAGCATTATCACGCTGTTGTTCTGATTTGGAGACATTCCATTGGCGCACTATTTCTCCTCCATCCACTGTTTCGACTAACACGCTTTGCCATCTGTGCGTGCGTGCGTGTGTGTGTGTGTGTGTGTGTGTGTGTGTGTGTGTGTGTGTACAAATGTTAATTTCTTAGCCCTTTGCGAGTGCTTTAATATAAAAGTGCATGAGAAAAATGAACTACGGATACAGTAGATGTAACTGAATACTTGAAATGCGATGGTCATGTGCAGCAGTAACACATACAAGAGCAGATTTCTATGTATGGTAGTATCGCGCAGAAAGGGAAAGGCAACTACGAGGGTCACTCCAAAAGAAATGCACACTACTTTTTTTAAAAAAAATCCATCTTTTATTCTACATGTTTGAAAGTTTTACTATGTGTAGATACAACCTTTAGGAACAATATTTTCATTTCTCCACATTATTTCCGTCCCCCTCAACTGCCTTACGCCATCTGGGAACCAGCACCTGTATACACGCACGGTAAAATTCTGGACCAACCTGTTGGAGCCACTGTTTGGCATGCCCAAGGGAGTCATCTTCAAACCTTGTTCCACGACGAGTGTCTTTCAGTTTCCCAAAGAGATGATAGTCACGTGGAGGCAGGTCAGGACTGTAAGGCGGGTGTTTCAGTGTTATCCATTCGAGTTTTGTGATCGCTTCCATGGTTTTTTTGACTGACTTGCGGCCGTGCATTGTCGTGCAACAGCAAAACATCCTGCTTTGCCGATGTGGTCGAACACGACTCAGTCGAGCTTGAAGTTTCTTCATTGTCGTCATATGCATCAGAATTTATGGTGGTTCTACTTGGCATGATGTCCACAAGCAAGAGTCCTTCGCTATCTAAACACACCGTAGCCATAACTTTTCCAGCAGAAGGTGTGGTTTTGAATTTTTTTTCCTTGGGTGAATTTGCATGATGCCACTCCATTGATTGCCTCTTCGTCTCGGGTGAAAAATGATGGAGCCATGTTTCATCACCTGTCACAATTCTTCCAAGAAATTCATCTCCACCATTCTCGTACTGTTCCAAAATTTCGCTGCATACCGTTTTTATTGTTTGTTTGTTTGTGAGCCACTGTCAACATCTTGGGAACCCACCTGGCACAAACCTTTTTTTAACGCCAACACTTCCAGTATTCTGCGAACACTTCCTTCCCCTATACCAACGTAGCGTGACAATTCGTTCACTGTGATGCGTCTGTCAGCAGTCACCAATTCGTTAACTCTCTGCACATTGCCTGGAGTGTGTGCAGTACGAGGCTTGCCGCTGCGAGGACAATCCTCAATATTGCCGTGCCCGCTTTCATCACGTAACCTGCTTGCCCGCCGACTAACTGTACTGCATCGACAGCAGCATCTCCATACACCTTTTTCAACCTCTTGTGGATGTTTCCCACTGTCTCGTTTCACAGCACATGAATTCTATGACAGCACGTTGCTTCTGACGAACGTCAAGTGTAGCAGCCATCTTGAAGACATGCTGTGACGGTGCCACTCACGGAAACAGGTTGAACTAAGTTTGAAAACAAGCGGGAAGGATGTATCTGCACACTGTAAAACTTTCACACATGCAGAATGGAAATTGTATTTTTACAAAAATAGTGTGCATTTCTTTTGGAGTGACCCTCGTACAAGAAAAAGACTTAAAAATAGGAGGGTAGAAAAAAAGTCTATGGTGTGAGGATCGCTTTCCAGGTATGATACCGTCCGAAAAGATACAGTAGCGTTACTCGTAGCGGAAAATGGTTGTGTGTGTGTGTGTGTGTGTGTGTGTGTGTGTGTGTGTGTGGTAAGCAAAACCAAACGTTATAGAGGTTGTTGGTACAAACCTTGGGTGATTTTTGAAGTGACTGCGTCTGACAAGCACCGATGTTTTTCAAATAGTGTATATGGTCTGGTTACCATAATCAGCTGTGTCATTTTGTTAAGCTGCTTTCCAGCGTAGCTCAGCACCTGACCACGTCGATACAGCTTCTTTATTCGCAGATAATAATTGTAACATCGATTATCCAGATAACGAGAGCACGAGAGAGGCGAGAATGAATGGAGCAAACAGAGGCGCGTGTCTCACGGGAGAGTTGCCGCCTTTTGTGGTGTCAGCAGTGCTGCCTCAGTCGTCGTGGATCGAGTTATTGTTCCATAAACTTGGGCGAAATGTATTCTGTGCGTAATCTCGACTCTTGAGGCGACAGACGCTATTCTGCGCCGCGTCGCATTATGTCAGACGCTTGTGGTTGCAGGACGGGCTCGGCTCAGCCGTCTTTGTAAGCAGACCGTGACGCAGCGCGCTCGCGTAATTGCAGCGTCACCCTTGTGACTCGAGTACAGCGCGAAATGGCTGTAGCGCTGCTGCGCTTGACGTGGTTTGTGTCGTTTTGTTGTTGGTTCTAGGTGTCGCGACTGTGGCTTCCAGCATTTACGGTTTTAATTCTGAAATTTGGTTATGTCCTCGGATTTTCTTCACAAATCTAAACTTTTGAGGACGGTAGTAACTTTGACACGAGGTGGCAGTACGTTCCAACGGAGCTGTAACTGTGTAGACATTATCTGTATAGGATCTTCTCCACTCTGGCTGAGAGGAAAATGTTGAACAGGGCGCCCTGGTTGATACCGTGTTCCTTGGCTCCCGGAAGGCATTCGATACAGTTTCGCACTGTCGTTTAGTGGACAAAATAATAGATCAGCGGTTATTGGAGAAGAAAAAAATCAAAATGTGGAAAAGTAATTTCGAGAGTACCACAGTGGAGTGTTACAACGCCGTTACTGTTTACGATAAGTGCATAAATGACCTAGTATATATCTTCGGAAACTCCGTGCGGCTTTCCATGGACGAGGCTGTTGCCTGTAGAAAGGTTTGCAACTCCTGAAAACGGTAGCGAAATGCGGGAAACCTATTGTTACATTGACTGGTAGTTATGCTTGAACGTACGTAAATGTAATGTATAGCCCATAAGTAGGCGGGGAGATGCATTATTGTTCGATTACACTATTGTCGCTATGTTACTGGTTACAGAAACAACCGTAAAATACACTTTTAATATAAAAAACGACGCACCAAGGAGGAGTTGCTAGAATGGGACGGAAATCATTACATGTGACGTACATGTACCGGCAAAAATGATTATAGTTCCAGAAAAAATGGATGATTATCTCGAGAGAAAGAACTTCATTAATTTGACAAGTCAGTAACTCATTGGTCCACCTATGCTCTGTATGCAAGCAGTCATCTTGCTCGACATTAATCGATCGTTTTTGGATGTCGTCCTGACGGATGTCGTGCCAAATTCTGGCCACTCGGCTCGTTACGTCGTCAAAATTCCGAGCTGGTTCGAGGGTCGTGCCCCTACTGCTCCAAACTTTATCATTTGGGGAGCGATCCGGCGACTTTGCTATTGAAGACGGGGTTTGGCAAGGACGAGGACAAGTAGTAGAAACTCTAGCACTGTTGGGCAGGCATTATCTTGCTGAAATGTAAGCCCAGGATGACTTACCATGATGGGCAAGAAATCACGGGGGTAGAATATCGTCGATGCACCGCTATACTGTAAGAGTGCTACGGATGACAACCAAAAGTGTCCTGCTATGAAAGGAAATGTTACCCAAGACTATCTCATGATTGTCGAGCCATACGGCAGGTGACAGTCCGATATGTATTCCACCGCTTTCCGGGGCGCCTCTAGACACGTATTCGCTCGTTTTCGGGGCGTGGAATCTCAGTGGCTGGAGTACAGTTGTCTTCAGTGGTGAGTCTCGCTTCGAATTGAGCCCCAGTGACCATCAAAAACGCGTCTGTCTGTCTGTCACCCGCCATACAGCTCGGTGACCACAAATCATGTCCTGGGGTGCCATTTCATTTCATAGTAAAACCCCTTCGGTTGACAACTGCGGCACCTTAGAGCACAGCCGTACGTCGACGATATTCTACGTCCTGTTTTGTTGTCCTTCATGGCAAGTCGCCCTGGGCTTACATTTCAGCCAGATAATGGCCGCCAGTACGCAGCGAAAGTTTCTTCTGCTTATCTTCGTGCTTGTCAAAACCAGGCTTGGTCAGCAAGGTCGCCGGATCTCTCCCAAAAAGAGAACGTTTGTAGCATTACGGGCAAGTGGGCAGGGCCCTCTAACCACCTCGGTATTTTGCGGTATTTTGACTATCTAACGCGCCAGTTGGACAGAGTTTGGCACGATTCCCTCAGAAGGACAACCAACAACTCCATCAATCAATGTCGAGCTGAATAATTGCTTGCATACGGGCCACAAATGGGCCAGCGCGTTAGTGACTTGCTCAGTTTGTGAAGCTCTTTCTCTTCAAAGAATCGTTAATTTTTTGTGAAATTATAATCATTTGTCCATATGTACATGCGCGTCACATCTACCGATTTCCACCCCTTTCGGATAATTCCTTCATGGTACGTCGTTCTTTTTTCCCTCCTGGAGTGTACGTAGGAGTAACTGTCAAGACCGATATAAAATGGAGTGACCATATAAAATTAATTAAAGAAAAATCTTATGCCAGGCTGAGATTCACTGGCAGAATCCTAAGGAAATGTAATTCGTCTATGAAAGAAGTGGCGTAGACAAAACATACGTGTCAGACTCACGAGTATTGCTCGTCAGTGTGAGATCTTTACCAAGTAACACAGTAATAGAAACGAGAGACTATTCAACGATGAACGGCGCCTTTCGTGGTGGTTCCATTGGTAAGCGCGATAGCATAATGGTGATGTTTATCATCCTTCCGTATCGGATGCTCTAGGAGGGAAGTTTAACATCACGGAGAAATTTTCGGTTAAAATTTCTAGAGCGTACCTTCCACTAGGAGTCGAGTAACATCACTTCCTGCCACGTAAGTCCCGCGAAATGACCACCGCCAGAAAATCAGAGAAATGGCAGATCGTAGCGAGATTTACCAACAGTATTTCTCCCCAAGCACCATTCGCGGATGGAATGGGGGAGGGGGCGGAATGATAGTGTTGCCGTAATTACTCCACACCACACATGTGGCTTTCGGACTCTAGATAGAGACAAAGACCCGAGCTCAGTTCACAGACCGGCTGAGAGAAAGTTCCAATACGTGGAGCGTTGCTAACCATAGAACACATTCAGTTTAGACAAATTGTCGGGCGCGCGGTTTCGGTCTTCGACACTCAAGTTCTGGTCCCAACAACATTCATCTCGTCTGTACCTGTCGTCACTATTCCCATACCGACGAACGTGGGTCACCATAGATCACAGTATTCAGTTTGGTCGCCATCAAAGCTCGACTGTATTCGTGAGGTGACGAACTGATCACGCCAGTATGTTTCTCATCGAAACGCAAAAACTTAATTTTTTTCCATGATTTCAGCAATAACATGCGTCGTGTAAATGTTACGAAATAATCCTGCTACTTTTTGCGTTCATTACTTCAAATCAAAATTCAAGGTATATTACAGGTTACTAATGATATACACGAAGTGAAAATGTCTGTGAAATTCTGAAACTATCATCATCCCTTCAAATAACTGATCACTTTGTAGTACATCTTACCAACTTAGTTTTTAAACTTTTCTGTTGCTGTGTTATCTTTCTACTTGCTGTTAGTAAAGAATAGTTACACGTATTCAAAGTATGTTTTGTGCGGCTGTGTTTCTGTATTACAGCAAGCTCACAAATTTCACAGAGAAACAGCTGACTGTATTCCTCTGTACTAACTAATCAGTTCTGTAATAACAGTCGTATACGCCCGATTCCTTTTGTAACTCATCTAAAGGATTTCTTAGACTGCCCCATACGATGTCGCAATCTCCTACCAAGGAAGCGCAAGACAACTTCCAGCCAGCAAGTTCCCATATCCTGTGAATACAGCTCCAGCTGCTTTGATTGCAACGGGTTGCTTTGAAACGCCCTCTAGAAAAGTGTTGAGGTATCGCATCCAGGGAGCCCAAACTAAACCTATGAGTACCCATGCGCCTGTGTGTAGTATATCATTCGCGTGATGAATCAGCAAAGAATAATTAAGAGCTGCAACGTTACCCGAGAAAATCAGAATGTGGGAAAGCAGTGTTGCGAACTGACTCAAGAGGTAAAAATGCGCTAGGTGACCTGCCTCAGTGTTTTCGCCATTGTGTTAAACGCAAAATCTTGAAATCTTTCTCTGGCTATTCCTTAGCTTTTACGAAATGCTCAACGTTCGTGCCTGTCTACATAAGGATGAACGTAATATTGAGAACAAGGCGAAGCCGAAATAATGTGCCATTGGGTTTTCATTTCTCTCTAACTGTGAAGGCCTGTGACTCTGATCGTCTCCGCTGAAACTTTTACTTCGTAACAAAATGCTTTCTAAATACGTTTATGCGTCTGGCCATGCCTAAAACTAAAAGGACACACTTAAAACGCTCTTACTTTTAATTTCTTGCTCTTCCTTATAATTGCTGTTGCTTAGAAGACGCGATTTAAATACAGGATGAGTTCTAAAGCATCTTGGAATGTTGCAACTCTTTGATATCGGCTTCGCAAAACGTCAACAGTAGTGAAACAGAAAAAAACATGCAATCGCTTTGTTGAGCACGTTGGAACAAACAGTCTGCTACTGCTTGTAATGCATACCAAGAAATAACCACGCGTTTCCAGACAGTGTTCTGCAATTTTTAAATAATTAAAAAATCTGTGTGGTTGTTACACTGTTTTGTTTGCCCGAGAATTCTCAATGGATCACTGTATTTTCGCCACCCAACCCGTTCCTTCTCAACATTTGTCTACTGAATGTAAGCTTAGTGCTTTGGATACTGAAAGTAGAAGCAAATTATATTTTTAAAATTTCATTAAGATGTAATTAAACCCTTTGTGGTTCCCGAACATCGAATGAAGACTACAGTCGCCAACACTGACCTGGGTACATTGTAAGCAAGTGTGGTCTGTAAAAAGAACATCTTTGTTTCTTCATGCAGATTTTTTTCACACAAGCTTCCGAAAAATAACTACTTTTCCAGTGGATTCAACAGACTCTCGAATAAGAAACGACGAGACTACGCCAGCAGGTTAATTTAAATAGATAGTTACCGTAGTGTGTAATGCAGATCACACTGCGTGGTAGGCGGTAATCTAACAAAATTAGTTTTGCTAGCTCATTCTTTCAGAAAGGCTTGTTCGTCCCATAAGCAACGTGTCAATGATGGACAAAGTGTGTATACTGATTTCTGTAAAGTTCTGAGTAAAAGTTCTGGTCGAAGGCTAAAGAGCAAAATGATGTAATGCTAAAAAAAGATAATAAACTGGCATTCACACAATCCCTGAATAGGGAGCCGGTTTCAAGTTTTCAGTCGTCTGTCCGAATCACTTTATACGAATACTGATATAGCGTCTTCGACAAGGCCACGGCCGATTCCTTTCTCCGTATTTGTCCACCTGTACTAGCGGTCAGTCTCTAATGGTTTTTCTGCAGCTGATGGTTTAAACTCTAGCCTTCCTTAACTTGTCACACCACTGTGTATCCTGTTTTATTTATGATATCATTGCTGATGTTTCAAAGGCACAGTTAAACTTACAGCGTTATTGATGTAAATTCAGAATTCTAATAGAAACTTGTCTCGTTAATTCATCTACGACCAGTCCCTTAAACACAATTCTTTTAACTCCATTTTAAGGAGGATCATTGTACTGCCATAAGAAATATCACGTAATAGAAATTGGTCTGTAATTATTACAACATGTGCAGTTCATTTTGCGGTTTCTACTGAAGTGGTTAATGACTTCTTGAGGTAACTATTGAGGCACGACCTTCACAGCATCCAGGTCAAAACATTTGCGAGTCTACATGAGTGTACGTGATTCACGGTCACCCTGTTTTCGGAATGGCACATTTGCTGGCTGCGGGACATGCACATGGCAACAGGTATCCCACCGAGCCATCAATCTGCATGCCCATCCACCCACGCATGGCACAGACGGCAACTCGGTATGCGCCAGAGATATCAGCCGACCCGGCAACAGGTGCAGCTGTGCTGGCAACTACCCGGCCTGGCCGCCGAGGCCTCGTATCGATTCCGCTGCCGGTCGATACGCGCCCTCGGGCGAGAGGTTTTTTATGCAGCTCACTGGCTGCTGCAGCCACGCAGGGCTGCGCTGCTGAGAGGTCACGCTTCGATCCTTGCCATCCCAGCTTCCGTTCGTCTACCTTACGTTTCTTGGGGAGAAGTGGGGGGGGGGGGGGGGCGGGCGAGAGACAGTCGATTGTACTAATAAATTTACGTGCACAGTTGCTGCTGATAAAACAGAGGTATATGTACTGCAACTTGATGCCCATTGCCTTGCGATAGAGTTAAAACAGATGCCAACGAAGTCCTTAGCAGTGTGACGATCCGTTTACCACTTCCTATAGGCAAGCAGCAATAGAGCAAAATCGCGCACCATCCTAAGGAAGTAGTTAATGTATGAACTACACGTTTGCAAGGCATTAAAATTGTACTGCGTACAATTGCTGGATTCGGTTTATAAGATTATTTCTTAAAAATCGCCGAGTGAGGGGGGACAGTGGTTACGGACACTTGAATCTCACATGCGTATATGGCCATCGGTATGAGGACGCAGGAGTACAGTCGAAGCTTTGTCGACATACTCGCAGTCTAGTTACCATGTCGAGTGCACTCGTTGGAAGACAGCAGAAACTGTCCGAAGTTTGCTGCTGACGTCTGCATCTGAGTCCCTTTTAGGACACATAAGGATGCCGAGATACCAAGATCGATCCACATCTTGTAGTACCTTCCGTTACCTTACAATTTGAATAAATATATTTCCAGTTTTTATGAAAGTTTTTATGTGATCATCGTTTACTTTTAGGGCTGTAGAACTGGCCATTACATCCAGCTTGGTAGTTTTTAAATTTTGTGGTTTGCCAAAAGAACGTCGTCAGAAAAATCCAGATCCTTAAGTCTAGATTGCCCTGTCCAACGTAGGCACATGTTGGAATGTCCATAGTTTTTCTCGTTATGAAATATACGACTGATACGACAAGAAATGATGACAAAATGCAAGAAGCATGTGCGATTGCTAAAAGAAGGTGTTCCATCTTCTGTCTTCATACAACAGCTCGAGTCTAGCAAGATTTTTTTAAATAATCAATGAAGTTTAGGTGCATTGGACATTTATATTCCATGGATTGTTCTGTTGCGTTTCGGAGAAAAAAAATACTTGTTCGGAGCACGATGTCTCGCTTCGAAAGCCGGCCTGTTCTTCTCGTAGTCGACTGTCTGCTGCTTCTTGTATCATTTCTAGAAGAATGAAGCAAAAGACTTTGCCTACAACTCGAGAAGCTTGATAGCTCTCCAGTTTGTACATTCGGCTCGATTCCCTTTCGTCTGTAGTTTTACAGTGACGCCACGCCTCCAGTTTCCTGAAACGTGCCTTTCGTGCCAACAGGTATAGCTGAGATTTCATACAAACCATCTGCTTGACTGTGATTTGGAGGTTTCATTCTCCATCTTTCTATACAATATACACATCTTTCTTCATTGACAACTGATGTGCTTGGTTGTTTTGGGGGAGGAGACCAGACAGCGAGGTCATCAGTCTTATCGGATTAGGGAAGGACGGGGAAGGAAGTCGGCCGTGCCCTTTCGAAGGAACCATCTCGGCATTTGCCTGGAGCGATTTAGGGAAATCACGGAAAACCTAAATCACGATGGCCGGAAACGGGATTGAACCGTCGTCCTCCCGAATGCGAGTCCAGTGTGCTAGCCACTGCGCCACCTCGCTCGGTGACAACTGATATGGAACTACACCTTTCCTCTCTTTTCTGGCGTAGTTTCATTGCTTGCCTTCGTTTCATACCGTAATTTATGCAAGCTGTGGTGACACCTAGGGAAGCTCTAGCCTCTATCAAAAGCCGCTCATGTAGTCATATACGCATTAAAAATGCAGTAACGAGATGAAGCACAATAGTAATAAATCTTTGCGGAACGGCGTTCTATATGGAAACTAAAGCAGGGATAGGAATTCATATTGAACTGTACGTGAGCATTCACATACGTATTAAACCCACAGAGAAGTGCACTGTTACACCACTGAAGTAAGCTATAAATATTTGAAGCAGCTGTAGTTGTAGGAGCTCACATCCACTTACATGAGCAACTGTGTAGTTTTGCCTTAAAACCTCTGTTCAGCTGTGTTGTTACATTTAAACAAATTACATCTTTTCGACTAAGAACTAGAAATTATTGGCGTCTGCATGCGTTGTACATAGACTGAAGCCTACAGTAGTTGCGTACAAGTTCTTGGAATGTTACTAGTGATAACATCTGTTGCGGCAATGCCGATTGCAGTGGCCGCCTTTGAAGTACAATTGTGTTCGACAACGTGCTGTTATCCACAGGAATCGTCACGTCAAAAGATGTTTGTCTTTGTGGCCTTATCACGCGTGGCTATCGCTTTATTTTATCAAACACTGATAAATTAACTAATTTTGAGGGCACAATCAGGATGTCTCGCAAGCATTCCGCATAATCTCCGTGAACTTCGTCCATGCAAGTCACGCTGTGCAGCGTCGTGCGAACGTACTCCCCGCCGCCCGTGTCTGCCACTTTTGATGCTTTATTTGCTCACTGAAAGTGGGAGGTGGGAGGCAGGATACTTCAGCTATCAAAGCATACAGTAAAGATCATCGTCATCATCCATTTGACACCCACTGCTGGAAAAGACATTCTCTAGACTTGTATGCGCATTAATCTCTTTACCAGCAAGCGCCCATATTACTGTTGCATGATTCCTATTTTTATCCTCCTACCTTCTATCAGGTCATCGTCTCGGTCATTTCCAGTCTCTAGGCATCCCGCAAATAAGTACCTTTGTTCATCGACCGTCGCTCGCTTGCCTCCATGTCATCACCACATCCATTTCTTTTTGATTACTCATAAACATTTCCTCATAAATTCTTTCTCGAACACTTTAGTTTGTTTTTTGTGTCTCATGTGTTAGTAATTCTCAACAAGCATGTCTTCGGTTGCTCGCTGAGAAGCCATCAGTTTTCGAAAGGTTTCCACATTGTAATTCTTTATCTTACTACCGTAAGTTTAAACTGGTGAGACACACTGATAGCAAACGCACAAATCGGAAGCTTAGTCCTAAGACACTGTTTAGTATATCAGAATCGCTCGTGGCTGCATTCTCTCTTCCAGTTATTTCTTTTGATGTCCGTTCACCCGTCGGCTTCGACTATCCCAAACGCGAAAACTTATCAGCTGGCTCTATTATTAATATTCATTATTAATATGTGCTATTTTCTTTCCGATATTCAGTTCTTATTATAACTGATTTTGAGGCTTTTGTTCAAACTTGCTGCGTGTACTTCTTCCATTATTTGGTGTAGTTATATGTGCTACAAGCAGTCATTAAAATATTTTTAACTGAAGGTGGCTCAAATGTATCTCATTAACAAGAGCTGCTTCATTTTCCTTGTTAAGGATAGGAGAACTATATCTAGTTCTGCTGCAAAGCACTGTGGTGATACGATCTCCTTGGCTAAATCCTCTTATAATTTTGGTTTGCGCACTATCCTGAAGAACAGTAGTGTAAGCTGAAACAGTGCCGTATGTACTTTTGAAGCTGAGTCAAAAACATACTCAGAATTCATGACTCACAGACAGTGAGAGAAATTCGTGGGCGTTATCGGACGTCCGCACCCATCTGCTACGTTTGAAAATGAGGGCAAAAAAAACGCGCTAGTACGTGTCGGAACGATTCTACACTGGGAAGGAGTTCTGTTGGTAGTCTCAAAGCGAAAGACTCCGTGCCTCTGACGTATGAAGACCGAATCACTGTGGTAGCGGGTCTGTTACAGTAGAAACTGGAGACGCGCAGCACGGGAAGTTAAAGACACATTTATGTTTTTGAATTACCCAAGTTCAGTTGTATGTCATGACAGGATACGTACAGATTGAAAATTTCGCTCTTTGGCCAGTCGGAAAGCCACTTTTTGACTGTGCCGGTTTTTGTTGCATAATCTGAAAATTTTGTTCGCTTGTGATGCAGTTGTTGTGCTGGAAAAGACACAGCGTGAGTGTACTAGGTTCTCGTATTGCAGGACGTCAGTGAAGGCGAAGTGAATAAAAATTACATTATATAAATCTTTATAGAACAGTTAGAACAGGAAATTAAGAAAATTATTGTATTTATATCTCAGTTCTGCGCGCATACCACTAGTCGTGAAAACTGCGGAAATGTTACTCTTGCAAAATTCATAAGAACAGCTGAAATAGTGTTCAGTCTTTTGTGAATCGTTTGCCATTGACCTGTAGCGCCGCAAGGCCAGAAACAAATTAGTACATAGGCGTTAATATCTTGTCCTGGTACTTATACTGCTGGGGCTAGACGTAAATTGCTGCAGTTGAGCTATATTTTCTCAGTACCTATCACTCGATATTAAATCCACCGTGAAGATCCAACGAGATGAGAAGAACTTTGTCTGTAAAAGTCAAGGACCCTGTGGTACCATAGTGAAAGAAAGAAGTCCATTTGCCCGATTTACGGCTAGAGGAAATTGCTGTTTTCCCCCTCCGAATCGGAATCAGCGTCTTCATTGTATGTAGGCTTGGTATCCTCTTGGAGAGTGGGATGTTTCAGATTTGAGTAAGATTATGATAGCTACTGCTGCTTTAGTACAAAATACTGCTGCAGTGTAGTTATGCTCATTGCGGAATGACCTTGTTAGGTATTTCAATATCATCCATCTTGTGGCCTCAGGTATGGAGGAACCGATGACCACAGTGGTTTTTTCCCTTAAAAACCCGTGATCAATCAATCCGCCCGTCATACAGTCGGGTGGACACGAGTTAGTCGTTTTTAACTCAATTCTTTCTTTATTCAGCATTTTACACACACGAAATGAATGTTAACACACAGCTAAGCATTTAGAAAGTCAAGTTCACATCACTAGGCCGATTGTGTTTAAATGATCTGACATTTGTTTGTGCCTAGTAAGATCTGTATAAGACAGACGAAATTTTAAAAACGCTATACAGGGTGATAAAAAAGTCAGTATAAATTTGAAAACTTAATAAAGCACGGAATAATGTAGATAGAGAGGTAAAAATTGACACATTATTCCGTGATTTATTCAGTTTTCAAATTTATACTGACTTTTTGATCACCTGGTGTATCCGCTAAGAGCAGTTACTCGAAAGGGCTTAGTGATAGTACGTAGCAAGCCTATCAGAGCAATCTCTTCGCTCTCACAAAATCAGAACTTTTCGAGAATTAAATTTCTCGCATTCAGTTGAGAGTTTTTAGAATTAGTTTGTTTGCGAAACGTAATTTAACAGCAATTTGCGAGGGAAGCAGTTGCTTTGTTGTGTTTGTTAAGCTTTGACTTTGTCGGAGCATCCTGTGCACTGACAGTGCTCGCTGGCGCTGGTGACCGGCCGCTGTCAGTCAGCTGAGAATAGAAAGCTTGGCTCGACACCTGTGTTTGTCACCTGTGGCGCCTTTCACGCTGCAGGTATGCAGCGCTGGCAGTCTAGGCGGAAGTGCGCCTACATACATCATTTCGACGGCAACGATCGATGCTTTGTTGTCCTTTCGCTACGTCCAGTGTCCCATCTCCTTAGCTCACTACACACGCGTAGTGGCTGAGGTGTTCCCGACGCTGGTTAGCAATTACGACGTTATGGTGCGATTCCCGGTTATCCGAAGATTGTTCTGTTCCACGTAGCATAACTACGCCGCTTACGCGACGGATAGATTTTTATTCAGTGACGCGCAGGTGTAGATGAGATCGCAGGTTAGAGGAAGTCAGAGTTTTAGTTCAAAATATTTACGTTAGTGTCTGTTTTATTACGCTTAGCTCATGGTTGTCGGAAACGTTTCTACCTGCCATCGAATTCTGCTTGCATGTAGAGGGTTCAAGGTCTGAGGTCTACTTCAGAGTCGGTATAAGGTTATATTTCTATCATTTTCGATCTTTTTCACCTCTGAAAATGATATAGTAACATGAGCAAAATTGCGCGGGGGTCGGGAGTCCCTGCAAGTGACTGAGTAGTTCAGGCCGGAGTAAATTAAGGACATACCTGCTCCAACAGGACCATGTCTACTAAAGCGTTGCAGTGTTCGAAAAAAGCTTCCAGGTTGAAAACAGCTTCACCACTAAGTACATAGGCAGTATGGTTTATTGTGCGACTAACACGAGTCACATTTCACGACACGTAACCCGTGACCCTTTCTTTATGATAGATACGATTCCTTTGGCCCCGTGAAAGGGATTGCTACATGTGTGTTTTATTGGGGACAGAACGCAACTAGGTGTACATTCTTTTAGGAAACGCAGGTTTTCTGTACGTCGCAGCCAAATATTAATATAATCACTTTGTATTTCTGGCAGTGTGACAAGGAAACACTGAAAACTGACACAGTCGTTTCGTATCTGCAGCTTTTCGCTTCAGGGTGACTAAACTGTCGCCTACGCACTTAAACTGATAACTATTTTCTGAACTGGAGTGGCATTTTATTTTGCATATTGTAGTCGTTTCGGTTGAATGCCCTGGAATACCGGTCTGTAACACTTGTTACTGGCCATGAAAGTGTGTATTTGTGTGTTGTGATGAAGGGGGAGGGAAGAATTTCACCTGCCACTGTATGCTACGTTCAGCACATATGTCGGATCGTAATCATTCTGTTTCTTTGAATGACGGCACTGCTAAGTGCGTGATTGATACTGGAATATGTGGGATCCTAATGTATTGCTGCTGCTGATGATATGAAAAGTGTATGTTTACACTCTATACACAGTTGCTATGCTCGTCTTTCTCGATAGACGGTGTCCATTGACGAATCGGTGCCAGATTCACTGGGACATTTGCAACCGCTTAATTTGTGGTGTTCCAAGTGTTAAGCCCCGTGCTGTCGCGATTTCGTGTCGACGTACAGTAGCTATAAATTGTTAACAACAGCTGATAGAAAACAATGTTTAGGTATACGTTTTCGCACTAAAGCCATTGTTTTGAAATGTACTTGCAAATACACTCCGGCCATATTTTGATCGTTACGCAGTTTGTAAGAAGTGAAATCACCTACAGCTAATAGCCGAATGAAACATTTGCAGCCTAGTTCAAGCGACAATGGGCAATAACTGGTAGTTAAAAAAATATTAGGTTCCTGGCGACGATATACAGCACTCCTGACAGCTTCTGCAGAGCACCGACTGTGATAAGAAATACTGAGAAATTGAGATGCTGTTTGTTCCCCTACGTATTCCTCGAAGTAATAGTAGGATAAAGTTTAACAATTTTTTATTATAAATTGATTTTTCGAGTTATGTATCGATCCATATTAAACCTCATCAGATTTTGTTTGCAGTATTAGCAGCAATTTTAGGTGAGCGTTTTCGTATTTTTTCTTGCCTATTAACGCAGTAACTGTGGCAAATTTCATATCGATGTCGCCGTCGGTTTAGTGACTACTTACGGAAACACCAGTTTATTCGAGAAATATACTGAGTTGTATGTTCTAAAACACACACACACACACACACACACACACACACACACACACACACACAGTTCTATAGCGAGCTTGTAACGGCAGCTTAATTCCACCCATGAAATCACTGTGGGCTCTCTTCAGGTTGCCAGCAGCTACCACCAACAAACTTCACACGTAATTCTATTAAACGTTAGTTAGAAGTTACATTGTGTTCCAGCCTCGCTGCAAGTTACATTCATTTTAAAGAAAAAAGCGTGCTTGTTTAGTTCAATATTTGCAGAAGTTACTATAATCGAACAGTTCTTCTGTCTGTTCGGAAATCGTTGTGTGCTTGCTACACCAAGACCCACTAACTTAACAATAGTTGTGACTAGACTCAAGAGGATGCGTTCTGTTACGTGGTGCCACTACTCCAATAAATGTGTGCAATGTATCTGGTTTGTCATATTCTACAACGTTGCCTTCAGTATTTCACAGTAAGTAAAACTATGGAGTGTGTTGCACTATAATTTTTAGATATCTTGCAAAAACGAGTGTTTTGACTACGAAGTCTAATTTTTAGACTTAATTCTCTTCCAAGGGAACAACGGAAATGTTTTAATGCGGCACGCATTTTGTCTGAATTAAAGAAGTGAAAATATCTTCAGAAGTACTGTTGTGCTACAGCTGTTGTGGATCTCGTCCTATTTTTTTTCCTTTTTTCCAGTACTTCGGTCGCTGAAGCGATATATTTCCTGCATTGCGCATCGAGTGTGGATGAATTGGATTTTTTTAGATACATAAGTATAATCCCTTCCCGTGTGGTACTCAAAACAGTGCGTTTGACGGAACATGAGAAACACTAGTATTAGTCGTTGAGCAGCATATGAAATTTATACTTTTTGGCAACCAGAGGATACACCTGGTGTCTAACTTGGGAGTCGCCTCGTTAATAGCGTGTCACATGCTATCTTCGCGGGTGCAGTAGTGACGTAGAATGCAGTGCGCGGCCGGCCTGCAGCCTTCCCACCAGGTGGGCGGGCTGTGGCGCTGGCGGCCATCCAGTCGCCCGCTCGTGTCGCTAGCCAACTAGTGTTTACTTTGACGCCGATATCACCGCCCGACACAGCCATTTACGCAACATCTCGTCCACGGAATAACAGAGCGCAGCGCGGCCACGGTCTCAATTCTACCGAGCCAAACGAGTTTCTCGCCACGGCAGTGAATTTTTCGGCGTGCATGTTACGGCGCAGTTTCCGTAGGTCGCAGGCGTGCGAATCTGTCGCCGCGAAAAGGTTTATAGGACTATTTCCATTCCGGTGCGATTCTTCCCGTCGTCCATTTACATGCCTGTTTCGCAAGCTATTCTAACGTGTATGTCGGAGTAGAGACCCACGAGAAAGAAAGGGCGTGGCGCGTACCTCACAGTACGTGACATCGCAGGTCTTAAGAATGTCAGCAAGCCTCTACGGCAGGGATAAAGTAACTATTTCAGAGGAATTTAATAAGTCTTGACTGCGTGTTTAAATGCATTAAAGTTCTCGATAGCACACAACGAAATTAAGATCTTTTTTTGGTACCTTTTCAATTAAATACTGATTGCCCGTGGGCCCTGCACAGAGCCGAGCGTTCGCGAAATGTGGCAGACAGGACTACTAGTGTGACGTCACAAATTCTTTGCAGGACCCGTCTATCTCGTTGGCCCCGGTCGGAGAGTAATCCGCCCCCTCCCCCCCCTCTCCCCATTCTCTTGTTACTTTTAGAGATTGTCTGTGGGCAAATGGCAGTCTGTAGGTTGCCGGATAAATAAATTTTTTTACAGTTTTAACGCCAGGCTCAGTGCGCGAGTTACACATTTCCTGACGATAAAAAGGAAGCACCCAGAAGGGGAGATAACGAAATAAAACGTCAAAGGTTCAGAGGGTATGTGCTGCTATTACAGTGATTAGCAAATCCTGTCAAGTTTACAACTTGGCATTAAAAGCCCACTTACCGGTATGTTGTTGCTGCCTCTCTTGCCAGGATGCATGCTCTAATTCTGTGGCGAAGCCTGTCATAGACAGTTGCCACCTCTCCAGAGGCAAGCAGTCGCAAAAGCGTCCACATATTCTCTATCGGGCACAAATCTGGCGATCTTGTTGGCCACTGGGCTACCTCAGCATAACTCAGGCAGTTCATACAGACATATGTGGGCGAGCATTGGCTGGCTGAAAAATAGCACCACGATACTGTCACGTGAGAGGTAACAGACGAGCACCCCGGTTGTCCGTGACGCATCGTTGTGCCGCCAGAGTACCCTCAGTCACTACCAAGCGTGACCTCAAGTCGTGCTACATGGCTCCCACACCATTTCACCAGGCGTAACACAGCTGTACACCTCCGAAACATTGGAAAAATGAGACCTCGCCTGAGGTCGCCGGACATTCGCCGGCGATGGTCATCCCGGATTCTGCAGAACCGGGATTCATCGCTTAACACAGTGCGTCGCCATAAATCAACTGTCCATGCTTCCCAGTTAGGGAACAGCTCCAAACGCAGCCGTTTGTATTGTGTTGTTAATGGCAGCGTACGCATGAGACTAATGCAATAGTCCGGCTGCCGTTGGTTTCCGGCTAATCCTGGGAGATGAGGCAGGTATGTTCCAAAGAGACAATTACTTGTTCTCCGATGGCAGCAGCAGATGTGATACGACTGGGGCGATTCTCCCATACAGTGATCAGCCGTCGTCCACCGGAACCTAGAGGAAGAGTAGGCTTGCCCTCAACTTCCATGTGGCCCAACATCGGGGCATTCCAACGTCCGAGTGCCCCAGAAATGTGGATATTGCACCATTCGACCAGCTGGTCCAATGGAAACAGACAGTGAGACCCCTCTCAAACTCTGTCAGGTGCTGATAATGTTGTCTCTCATAAGAATGCGGGGATGTCTGTCTCTCCTTCAGTTCATCGTTCAACATCTGGCACTATGTACGCACCTTACATACTCCACCAGGTCTGTTAACAACACTAAACACTCTGGTGGCTCTTCTAACTGTTGCAGAGAATTGTAATCGTTTACAGACCCGACGATGGTATGAACGTACATGAAGTTCCATAGAAATGTGACCACGTCTTCTAGGCGCTTCACTTTTTTTGTCGGCGTATTTGAGAGTAACAAATACGAATAATCTGTCGATTATAATTGAGACACTATTACTATAATGTTGAAGCTAACGAAATAATCAACGGTGTGTCACATTTTTTACCACATTATTTGCTGCTTAATAACATCATGCTGGTTTCGAGCTCACTTAATTCATCTTCAGGTGCGGTACTGTAAGCTATTTGTATCTTTGTTTCATATTTACGTATTCGTGTTGATAATCACACGTTTCAGCTGTGGTCGCTGTATTATTATCATAGGTGAAACTTGCGATTGTACGCAGAACTATGCAAGTGTTCAAACAGCGCTGGAAACCTCGGTATGAACGCTGAAAATGAGCTGAACACACGTGATTTTATTGACTGCCTACATAAGTTGTAAAATAATGTCTGGTTTACTTCTTTGGTTTTAGGAAATAATGTCTTACGTGAAACATCTTGGTATAGTCATTTTCAAATTGTTACAGTGAAACATTTTGTGATGAACTGAGTTCTGTAGCATCAGCCAGTGGAGTTCGTGAAGCATTCACACCGGCTAGCTATCACAGCTGAAATGTGTGATTAGCAACTAAACTTTCTCAGGATTTCTTATGTGAATTTTACTGTAGATTTTGACTTTCCTACGACAATATTAATTTGGCTGCTCCACTTCAAATCGCCATGCGCACGTTATCAAGCACCCCTAGATATCGAAGCTGGTGATTGATTGCAGTGATTCCTTGATGGTGCAAAAAAACTTCGGTTGTATTGATGCGTCTGCACACATTTAATTTGATCTGCTTACGTTGAAGGCAAGTCATCTACCATTCCACAACGTCTTAGTGATTTACAGACGTTAAAAAATATTTTTTGTTAATAACAACACCCATAGTACCACTACGTCGTCAGCAAACTTGTATTTGGAGATGTTATGTAGAGAGCGTTTAATTTATTAGAAGTTTCCTTCACCTGAGCAACTTCCTTCCTCCCTCCTCCGCTCCCCTCTTCTTTCCCCATTCCCCTCAGTAGCTGTGTTCATGGTCGCTGACGCATCCTAAATGGAAAAGCTTTTGTCACCAGAATTTGGCTGGCGGCGAGGAGATAAGCGAGGTCTTAATATGTAGCTTATTTTCGTCACATTGTGCGTACCTAATGTGGACAAAATCTCCGCGACTGCATTAGACTATGTTGTTTACGATCACTGCGTCGATTGTGCACGCTCATCTAGTTTCTCGATTGTCATTTTTGAATGCTGAGTCTGGGTCAAAATCACCATCTTAACGAAGAAAAGAACAAATTCATAGCGCAGAGAATTAGATAGTTCCTTTCAAGCATATCTGGGCTACCTTTCGTAACTGACTATCTTTAGAAAAAACTTCTCTGTTTGACTATTCTCTGTGTAACGATTGTGACCGTAGATAACCTGTTAACAGATACCATGATGAGTTAAAATAGTTTGACCACTTGAGAGGGGTATACGCATAAGTCACGTAATGCCCTATAGTGTCCCAGAAGTATTCTTTCGGGTTCAGATCCGGCGAATTTGTTCAAGAAGACATCAATGTGAATTAACCAAAATGTTCCTTAAACAAATGTAACACTAATCTTAAGTTGAGACATGGGAAATTCTGTGGGAAAATGACTTCGCCGTCGGGGAAGGCATCAAACGCAATTGGATGTATATGATCCGCAGTAGTGTTCATGTAGTCCGCAGGTGTGATAGTGCCTTCTATTACTCTTAAGGGTCCCCACTGCCCTGTGGCACGTACCCAAGGTACGCGACGTTGACACACACGTGAATAAAACAGCAAAGGGTGTCGCTGAGACCTTCCAGTTCAGCAATACCCTCAGTGCCATCTACGCACCTTTGTCACTGTACAGACGCACCAATCCACCGATCTCTACCCGAAGGCAGTAACGACAACCCTTTCAACACTAGCGAAATTTTGAGGGTTGCCGAAAGGGTTGCCTGTCCTGCCAGTGGGTAGGGATTGGTGAATGGATATCTCCGTAGAAAGACTTTCCTGGGTCTCCAAGAAAGGTGCATAGGTGGCACCGACGGTGTTCCCGAACTGTGGGGTCTTAGAGGAATCCTTTGCCATGTTGTCCATGCGCATGTCAATGTCGTACACTTCCTACACGCGCCACAGGAGGGTGCAAAAAAAGGAGTGATGGAAATACGTAAACACACATTTTTGCCTTATATCGCTTTCAGATTTTGTGGAGTGGTTTTGAACGAATCCCTAGCGGTTCCATCCTGTATACCAGAAAAAAATGTTAGTCGCAGTAATTCCAAAGCGATGAGATTACGAGGCTGCAACACCATTGAAAACGAAGTCGTTAGACAAGGGTTGGATGCCAGGGAGCCGGCCGCGGTGGCCGTGCGGTTCTAGGCGCTCCAGTCCGGAGCCGCGCTGTTGCTACGGTCGCAGGTTCGAATCCTGCGTCGGGCATGGGTGTATGTGACATCCTTAGGTTAGTTAGGTTTAAGTAGTTCTAAGTTCTAGGGGACTGATGACCACAGCAGTTGAGTCCCATAGTGCTCAGAGCCATTTGATGCCAGGGAGCATGTCAGAAGTGTCAGAGGTTGTCAAAAACGTCGTCCTGACGCACATCGCTCTGCAAAATGTTTTCCACTGCGAAATGTTTGAAAAAGAATACGACGAGGGGTTTCACTACCTGAGGTTTTTTCTTTTTTTGTGTGTCTATCCTGAGCAGCCGTGTGTCTAAAATTTTTTCCTTGCCACCCGTAAGAAAATTGCGTGATTTGAACGCTGGGCGTCGCAGTTCTGCTCACCATGGTAGAGAAGTCAAGAAACGGAGTGAGATTGGGTTATGACGAGGTGTGACGACCATCCCGTGACGTGACAAGTCCAAGATGCCATTGGGCAGGATTGTAGTGAAATTTGGTGCCAGTGTAACATCATAAACCCAACTTAAACTTCACACGAACGTCTGAGTTGCGGCTTTTTTGCATATGTTTGCTGTTTTAAGCGAAGGGCGCCATGTATTTCTCATTACAGAAGCTGTAGGCACATTGGGGCCAAATTTCGAATTTCTGCGTCGCAATAGGATAAAATGGCTGGTTTAAATAAGTTCCCGTTTAATTTTTTTACGTAGTGTACTTCTTAATCGGTGCGATAAATACAGTTTTCGACAAATAGGAAACGAAGATGACCATTACTATCCATATGTTGAATAGTTTTCACTGTTTTGGCAGAGGCATTGGAGTAAACATTACCCTTTGTATTCTGGAAAAATATTTCGTATTAATATCATTAGATGTCTTCTGAAAACGTAAACACTGTAACGTAATGCTTTTAAAAATTAAGTGTATCTTAAAAATAGTCCAAATACTCCAAATGCAGTATAAAACTATGGCGAAACAGTTCAGTCCCACTTCCATTGTCGGGAACACAGCACGTAACGGGGCTGAGGCAACGTACAATAAAATACTTGTGCGTTACCAGTGATCAAAACCGTTTTTCAGTTAGTCAAATTGATTGTGCTATGTTAAAAAGAGTGGTCACATTACAGAGACCCTGTGCAAATTTTACACTACACGAGGGGCGTTCAATAAGTAATATAACACTTTTTTGTCGGTCAAGTTTTTTTAATTCTTTATTGCAAACATAATAATAATTATACAATCGTAACCCACTTCCTTAAATGATTAGTGGGTCCTAATTTTATCCAACATTCATTGCAGCTAGATACAAATTTTATTAGTGAGCTACAGCTATAACTAGATAATAATGGGCAACTAATTTATCTATTATTGTTAATTTTATGTGACCTACGCTTAACTAAACAGTTACAGTTGTGTCAGTAGTTCATAAACCTACTTTTTAGAGCCTTGCTCATCGAGCTAATCCCGATGAGCGTGCCCCTGACACTGGGCAGGCCAAGGATGTTATTCGCTGCAGGTTCCTAAATAGCTAATTTCCTAATCTAAGTCCTACTAACTAGTTCTAATCTAAGTCAAGTCCGGTGCTTTGTCCGGTATCGGTGATGTCGTACCCCGTTCCCCGTAGTCCTGTACGCGGCGGATTCCAGACTATGAGGAAAGTCCCCCTGTCCACGCGCAGGGGGTATGGGAATAGGGCGCAAAATTCAGTATTTGGTGTGTCTCAAATTGTTAAGTTAGTTTATGTCCCTCAGGTATTCTTTTAACACTTTTCGTTATACCTCATCCGCCAATTGGTTAAGAGTTTGAAAAGTGTATTCTTGTTTTTAGTTTCGATAAAAAATGTGAAATTTGTTGTGGGGCATTGTTAAATATTCCCACTTCCGCCACCATAGTTTCGTGAAGTTCCGGGAGGTGGCGGCGCGATACGTAGCCTTCAAAATGGCCTCTGTAACGGAGGTGCGTTCCAAGCAGAGAGCTGTCATTGCGTCTCTTTTGGCGAAAAACCAGAGCATTGCAGGTAGTCATAGGAGTTTGTAGAATGTCCACGGAGACCTGGCAGTGGCCAAAAGCGCGGCGAGTCTTTGGGCGAAGCGTCCGTATCATGGCAATAAGGTCGCGCAGACCTGTCCGATATCGCGCGTGTCGATCACACACAGCTGTGATCCGTGAAATATTGGAATGTGCGGACACCCTCATTCGAGGGGATCGAACGAACTACTACTCCGTGGCAGCGCAAGGCCCCACCCAAGTCTGCGCATTCGAGAGCTGCTCAGAAAACTTCATTGAATTGTTCTTCCTCATCCACTGTACAACCCGGATCTCGCACCTTCCGACTTCCGGATGCACTCCGCAGGGACCGGTAAGCCTACGTGGATAGTGGGGATGTTATTGATGCAAGAAGACGTTGGCGCCGACGTCGACCGCATAAAGCCCCGATGCAGCTGACGTAGCTCTTTTCTTTTCCTTTCTTCCCCCTCCACCTTCAGTTTAGATAATACGTATCACAGTTGCGGATTTCGCTTAGTTTCTGTTCTTTCCCACCCATTCGTGTAGTCCAGGGGTCTCCAAACTTTTTAGTCCGCGGACCACATTGACTCCTCCACGAAGTCATAAGGGCCAAGATATACCTAGTGGGATTAAAGCACCCTAGCACTCCACGATCACCGTAATGTAAGGCTAAAGGAAAGGTGAAATCGCAAAAAGGTGTGGGAATAACTAGCACTGAAACGAACTACTATTTTTATTTAATTACATAATTTTGATTGGTGGACGTACCTGACCGAAATTCTGGCGTATTTTATTCTGTCTGGCGTATTTTATTCTGGCGAATTTCACCGACAAAAAAGTATGTCACTGCACATTCTTCACGAAAGCGCCCTTCAAAGTTAACGAAATGTCAAAATCATTGTTAGCAACACTATTACTGCAAGATGTAACAGAGGTACAGTATGTCAACGAATTTGTTATTTCAAGCGGCGCAACAATAAGTTTAGTTATGTAGTCTTGTAGCGAGTAGCAGAGCCAATGTCGCGGTGTATTGGTCGCAATAGGCCTCGAAACTCAGTTGTTGGCAGTATAGGTAGCACCTCAAATATTTGGCGGGCCGGATACCGGGGATGTCCGGCCAGCTAACGCGGGCCGGTTTGCTGGCCCTCGCTGGCCGGTTTCGGCCCGCGGTCCGTAGTTTGGAGACCCCTGGTGTATCGACCAGTAGAATGGTATCATGCGGGCATACAGGCGTAAGACTGTCACGTGGAACGAAGAGGATTTTGTAGCCAAAAATGGGTAATAATATGGTGTGTTAGAATCCTGAATAAAAAAAACCTGCGTTCAGAAAAAAAGTGTGTTGCATTACCTATTGATTGCCACTGGTACAACTCAAGTATGTGGTCCGTGTTCTAGAAAATGAACTGTTAGATACCGCATTTTCATTTTTAGAACCTGTGTACTGACACGTTTGAAAGTTCCAAAAGTTCGTATGGTACGAACAGAAATAGTTCCCGAAATCTGTTCATAGCCGATTCTGCCCCTGTCACCGCTTTAGGTTGCTACTAATAAGAGTCCTCTTGCTGAAACGTTTTTATTGTTAACGAGTTCAGGCTTGGCCCATCATAACAATATCGGAGAAAACCCTGATCCGGAGTATCGTGTTAAGTAATACTTATCTCAACAGTGCTTGCGATCTGTCGTACCACGTTTACAGTTCATAGGGAACCTCTCTCGGCGAGACAGGTGAAGCTGAATGTGTGCAGCTTGTGCCGTTGACGTGTTTTGCGCCTGCGTCGGCGGTTGCTTTGCTACCTGGCGGCCAGCGCTGAGTTCAGCAGCGCCGGATTGGCATGGTTGGCGGCGGGTGGAGGGGGGGCCGGACTCGTCGGCAGCTAAGTGGCCCACCGTTGTTCCAGTCCCTCCCGCTGCTATCCGGCGCGTTTAGTGCCCCTAACACATCAGCTGCCGCCCACTCAGCGGGGGTCATAGCGTCGCGCGACCGCCGCAGCGCTCCAACATTTTCACGTACGGTAGTTCAACAATTACAGAGGTATTCTGCTCCGAAGGCCACTACAGACGAAACTGTTGTGCTCATTTGTCAGATAGCTGTGTCGCGTCCGCACGCCGCACACGCACACGCAGCTAGTTCGAGACTGCTCGCTGCAGGAAAGATTACTCGAGTTTTACGTACAGTAGTCCACTCCTGGACTGACACACCTATTTCTTGATTAAACACAATTAACTTCAAATTATTTTTGTAGGGTGAACCCAATTTCCCAGCATTGCTAGTTCAACTCTTTTTTTTATGAAGCTTATGCAGTTAGTATAACTATAAAAATAACGGGTAAATTTTCCCTGTTTAAGTGCTAGACTACAGACTCGAAATTCTAGAGTTCTATCCTCGGTTAATCAGAGACGAGGATATCGTCAAGAGTGCCCCAGGGAAATGTGATAGGACCGCTCTTATTATTTATATAGAAAATGATCTTACGAACAGGGTGGGCAGCAAACTGCGATTGTTCACTGATGATGCTATGGTGTGCGAGAAGATGCCGTTGTCGAGTATCTTTAGGAGGACACAAGATGACTTAGACAATATTTGTAGTTTGTGTGATGAATGGCATGTAGTTCGAAATGTAGAAAAATTAAGGTTAATTTCAGACGAGTAAGAAAAGCAAGCCTGTAATGTTCGAGTACAGTCCTGCTTGACAGTGTCAGGTCTTTTAAGTATCATTTCTTAACGTGGCATAGCGATATGAAATGAAACGAGAATGTGAGGATGGTCGAGTTCGGTTTGTTGTAACAGTTTTGTGAAAGTGTGGTTCAAATGGTTCAAATGGCTCTGAGCACTATGGGACTCAACTGCTGAGGTCATTAGTCCCCTAGAACTTAGAACTAGTTAAACCTAACTAACCTAAGGACATCACAAACATCCATGCCCGATGCAGGATTCGAACCTGCGAACGTAGCGGTCTTGCGGTTCCAGACTGCAGCGCCTTTAACCGCACGGCCACTTCGGCCGGCAAAGTGTGGTTCATATGTAAAGGAAACTATATATAGGACGCTATTGTGGTCTAGTCTTGAGTGCTGGGATCTGCACCAGGTTGGCTTAAAGGAAGAGGCGAGCCGCTAAATCTGTTGCAGGCAAGTTCGAACAAGGAGCAAGTGTTACGGAGATGCTTCGCGAACTGAAATTGGAATCCTGGGGGGGAAGGCGACGTTCTTTTCGAGGAGCACTGTCGAGAAAATTTAGAGAACAGTTATTTGAAGCTGACTGCGGAACGATACTGCTGTCGCCAACATACATTTTGCGTAAGGACGACGAAGATAAGAGATACTAGGGCTCAAACGGAAACATATAGACAGTCGTTTTTCCATCGCTCTGTTTGCGAGTAGAACTGGAAAGGAAACGATTATTAGTGGTACCCTCTGCCACGCACCATATTACCGTTTGCGGAGTATTTATGTAGATGTAGTCCAAATATTTTTATTTACTTGTGTCTTTCTTTACCACTGGTAATGTTTGTTAACGTGAATAATGTGGGTTTGCACCGTGTTCGGTGTCCCTGTAACTGACCGGGTCAGTCAGTTCAAAGGTCAGAGGAAGGCAACGGCATAGCACTCCCAGTAGGACGTTGCCTCGGGGTAAACTGTTTTATATGTAGATATTGTCGAGATTCTTTTCAATTAGAAACTTTCCTGTACTCACCACTGTTCATTATTGTGTTTAATGTGTGTCACCTGTTAGCGCTTAACATAGAATGGGTAGACGGATAATGTTAATTCGACAAAAGAATGAGACGGTATATATCAAAACGCTATTTACATTCTTTCTATCAACTCTGTACATTGATAATTCACACAGTCTGTAACTTAGCATTAATTTGTATAATTCACTTCTAAACATAGTCTTGCAGAAGTACAATAACTAGCAACCTTGTGGTGAATTTTAACGTTGGTGCGGCGCATTGATCATTGCACTACATGGAGATTATGCCTTACCTAGTTTGCATGTTGCTTCTACATAGCGCCCGCTGATACTTCAGTAAATAGTTCTGAGATGACTTACAAAGATGCTTTATCCATGACGTCATCGTCCTGTATATGTGCCGCGTATTTTATTTTACAAAAACAAAGATCAAAATTAAGACCTCTAATTAAATAAAAGTAGATCAAGATTTTTCCATAGCACTCTTTACAGGCTTTAAAAGTTTTGAACATTTCTCTGCAACATTGCATTAATCTATTTTACGTCTTCCGTTGTCGGTGGGTAGGCAAAAGCAAATCACTACCGAAACGTAATGTAGCTTCGAGTAACGAACTGAACCACGAAAACTACTGGTTCGGTGCGAGTGAGAAACGTAATGAAAAGAACAGAAGGTAGTAACCAGATCTATCAGGGAGTAGTGAATCAAGTTGAGTCTCGTGGCGTACTTGTTATGTAGTATCGATCATTTGTGATAGGCAGTAATGGAAATCGTTAAACCATTCTTCTTAGCTTTCAGGAGTTGTTGCTAGTACCGCAACAAAATTTTAGACAGTATTTAAGGTAAGGGAGATGACTATTGCGTATCGTTAATAGTAATACTCAAGATTAGTAGTCATTCTTTTTCCCCATAAAATGAATATTAGAGCACTTTCCACTGAGAATCGTATGTTGAAACATAACGACGCGGTTTGAATATCTTCAATGTAGTACGATTGACGAAGACATACCCTGTTTAGTCACGGCACTGGTCAGTAGCATAAGAACCGACAAACATATTGACATAATGCGTGTAATACAGAGGATTATCTGTAGGAATGTTTACCTTCGTGCATTCTATGAAAAAGGTGCAAATATCTCAAAATGCTTGTGCGAACAGCAGTAATGGGTTTCATACCGCTCAATCTAAAACATAAGACGGCTGATGCTAAAACTCTGTGGCCTCCTGTTTCATTTTCTGAATGGGTCAGAATCATTTCGCTGTGCACCTTTTCTCATTTAATAATTTTTCCCCTTTTTTTCCGTAGAAATTTCATTCCTGCAGTTTACTAGTAGCTTCCCTTTGTAGCAGCAATTTTTGCAGGTATTTGTATACGACAGCTATCATCACAAAAATGACATGAGTTCCATGAATTATATTGCTATCATTAACAACTATTCCACTGGCAGCGTGACTTACAGTTTGTATGTTTGTTTGCCAGCCTTCAGAATATTAGTTTTCTGAATTGCCTGCTGTCATCAATCGATTAACTTTGATTATAGCCTATTCTTCTTGTCACTTACGGATACTACTGAGGACAAGTTGAACGATGTGACATGTAGGCATATGGCAAAACACACTGTGTAGCGAATGATCACTGGAATTTAACCTAGGTCGTTCCTGTCATCGGGAATGTTTGATGGAAAGAAACGTCGGCTGACATATGCAAATAAAAATGTTATTTTTATTTGAGCTTTCCTCGGGGGATGCTAAGTGCAACGTCTCGTCTTGTGAGCGACGGGAGATCTCCTTTCAAGGGCATGTCCCGTCCATTTGGCGGGATAGCGTGATCCTCTCAGGAGGATCAGGTCGACGTTGTCATCAAAAGGAGGGCGGCCTGGGTCGTCTATCTGTATCGACTGTATAGTATCGTTTCCATTCGCTACGCGTGATGGGCCGGTTTTGCGCTCTTAAGTGAAGCTCCTATAGCAACGCTGGAGAGGAATTGTGCTCGTGTTTGGTGAGAATAAGGTGTTCGGTGTTTGGGCGATAATGTAATGTAGTGTTATATGAATGGGTATTAAAGAAGCAGATGCCTCTTGGAGAGGGAGGAATCTGTTTATAACATGTTCAATTCTTGTAGCTAGACCCTCCATCTGTATCAGGCATGTGAATCTTAAAATGACGTGTATTCCTACATCTTGTTCGATGCAGTCCACCCGCATGCTCACTGAAACCGAAGTGTGAGTGTTGCTCGCATCGCCGACTGTTTACTGTTCCTCATTCGTTATCAAACAAAAGTTCGCGTACTGATCGGTCGAAATTTGTTTTTCATCTAACTGCCTCGTACATAATCACCGATTGCGTACATGAAAAATTCATGTCACAGTATTCATTGAGACTGCAAATGGAGTCAGCTTTCCGCAGTGAAATAGCAGAACGTCCATGTTCTATCCACAATTAATAAAACGCAGTAATTAGGACATTTTCTATGTTTTAAATGTTTTTCTCTGTATAAAGTATATCAAATTCTTAAGTTACATAAATTGACTACTGAAAAACGACACTGTGCGCTAATACGAGGGTGAATTGGAAAACGTTTACCTCTTTTTTTTCTGTAGCCAAAGTACGGTTGTAAATGCGAACTCAACATATCCATTCCCAGCTCTGGACCTTCTTTGGACCGGCAGTGCTTTATCCGACGATAGATCCGCGGCACGGCGCTGCTGAGAGTTGCTGAAGATGGCGGTTATGTTCCACACGTCCACGGCGACAGAGCAACGAAGTGTGATTGGTTTTCTATGGAGCAAGGGATGAACGCACATCGAAATCCACAGGTAAATGCAGCCCACACATGGGGAAAGATGTCTCGCATTGAGAAGGGTGAAGCGCTGGTGTTGCGAGTATGCAAAAGGCCCTGAAGACTTGCATGGCAGCGAGCGTTCGAGGCGGCGGCATTAGTCGCTGACTGACAACGTTTCCGGCGTGGATGTAGTGGTGAAAGCGGATCGGCGTGTGCCCCTCAAGGAGATTTCCTGGGAGCTTGGCATTTCGTTTGGAATTGTTCACAACTTCGTTCACGGGTCCGTAGGGTATCTGAAGATACCATGGCGGTGGTGCCTAAGTAGTTGGATAACATAATGAAGACAACGAATGACTGCTTCATTGAATCGTCTGCAACGGTATACCTAGAAGGGCGACAGGTTCCTGAACCGCACTGTTACTGGCGATGAAACATGGATGCAGTGTTTCACGCCGAAATGGAAGTAGCAGAGCATAGTGTGGAAACATTTGCGTGTGCCTGTTACGAAAAAGAAAGGGGGAAAAATCCATTCAGTGCCCTCTTATTAGGAAAGTAATGTTAACGATCTTTCGCGATTGCCGTGGACCGCTCTAGCTGGATTTCATGCCGTTAGGTGCAACCATGGATGGCGACAGATATAGTTCCACGTTGTCACGTTTGCGAGCTGCCATGAGGAAGAAGCGTTGAGGGATCCTCGATGTGGGCAACGTGGTTATCCTGCAGTACAATGGAAGGCTACATTTGGCAGTCAGAACCGCGTGCAAGCTTCGGTCACTTCGTTGGGAGAGTCTGTACCACCCATCATACAGTCCGGACCTCGCGCCTAGCGATTTCCACGTTTTCGATCGACTGAAGAAGTAAAATTGAAAGAAAACAGCCCTCGGTCACTATTTTTAACGAATTAACCGGGTTTCAACACTGCTAGGACTGTGACCATGTTATAGCCCATTCTTTGATTTAAATTCTGAGGAAGACACTCCTAGCAGTGTTGAAACCCGGTTAATTCGTTAAAAATAGTGACCGAGGGCAGTTTTCTTTCAATTGTAATTATTTACGGTCTCTGAACGTGCAGCCATGTACAAAAGTTTGTGACTGAAGAAGTTCCTAGCGGGACAGTGAAGACAGCAGTCCGACGGCGAAACAGACGAATTCTATCACAGGGGCACCTCAAACTTAGCGCTGCGATGGGATAGATGTCTGAACCGGTGTGGGGAGTGTATGAAAAATAGTGTAAGGTACGAATAATATTACGTATATTTGTGGTTACCTGTATATATCTTATTTCAGCCAATAAAAAATAGCGGCAAAGACTTTCTGATCCGCCGTCGTATTTCTGTACCAGATGACAGAACAGGGGACAAGATACTGTTTGTTTCTTGTGACACGGCTCTGTGGCGCCCCCCTTTACGGTTTCAGAACAACACTGCACAGTACCACACAGCGAGCCTTCAATTCGATCGCCACTGGGCGACATTCATTCTCGTTGGTTTCAAACGTTCGCGCGCGTTGCTCTTCAATTCTAAATTACTGTGTGTCCTTCTAAAGAGTTGAGAATTCATTGTTCATGGGAAATCCAGTTCATTTCAGTAATTCGGGTCTTGAATAAGGGAGTGTCCCGTAACCATCTTCTCAAATATAGTCACGTAAATTCAGTGTATCATTCTACTTTCCTCGTATCAGTAGCAGTTAAGGCCTTACGAATGACATTCCGTTCAATTGTATAAAATACCCTCGCTGTTCGAACTGTGTGATACATGATTCTGAAGATATTCACTATACACTAACGAAAAAGATAGTGAATATCTTCAAAAGTTCGAGACTTAACGTGCTCTTGACGCGGATTGAACAACAAGAGAATGCTATACATGGTTCCGGCAGCGAAATATTTTTGCTCAGCGTTATTTGTTCGTACTCAGGGAGAAAAGACTGTCTTATTATTCATAAAAACTGCGGCTCTAATCTTCAATGTGAAACAGTTAATATTAGTACCGTGTTGACTAAAAACGCCATGGAATGGTATGTAAACATCACAGTATCCTGGAGTTGAAGTTTAGTATACATTTGGGTTTGACATGTAGTCGTCCAGAAGACACAACTAAATTAAAAGAGAAGACAGAGCCGGAAGAAGGCGGAAAATTGAGAAGGAAAGGCCATAAATGGATTTCTGACGGTGTATGAATCAGTGCAGAATAACACTGTTGTCGGAGTATTGGGGTTGACTTCGCTCAAGGTGCATCCCGAAGTAAAGTGGTACCGAGCACTTCATTTCAATTCCCCTGCAGGGGGTTCGATGGGTGGGAAGGATGGTATGCTAAGTGAAGATTTAATTTCCTCCATCAATGATGTACTTAATCAAATCCTTTCAGTGCAAGGAAAGAGAGAAAGTTAAGGATTCTGACTTGTCTAGAATTTAAAGTTGATCTAGTCTGCTGACAGGTTCCCCATTTAAATATTTTAATGGTTAGTGGCTACGCTTTTAGTATAGCAGCCAACATAGGCTTATAATGTGTATTTTCAGTGCCGTAAATGCGTTTGATATGCTTGGACATGGAGACGCTTTAAAGCCTATTTGTGAAGTGTGAGCACAACCGACGTCAAATTAGCTCTGTACGATCGGCAAGTAGCAGCGCCGGCAAGCAGCCACTTCAGAGTTGCTGTAGGGAAGACGGTCAGACAGCGTGGCGGGATGTTTCGCAAGTGGGGCGGTCGGTGCTCGCGATAAGGCCGACTCTGCGCCAGTGGCCAGCGCCGGCTAACAGCTGGCAGGCTCCGTCTCATTCATGTTGGCCGCCCGCGCTCACAGATCGTGAAGTGGGTCTCGGCGCGCCAGTGAGGAAACCCCCAAAGTTGAAACCGGTCCTGCGGCTCCGCGTGTTTCACTCGACGCAGCAAGCTGTGCTAGTTGCTCTGCAGCGATCTGCATTCACGCAGTAGCGACCTAGTAGCTTCATACATATTCTCAAACGTCCATCCAGTTAAGTAAATTTCATCCGTGAAAGGAAATTCTGCTGCTGCCGTCTCACAATTTTCACTTATCAAATTAAAGTATGTCGTGCCAGACACATTTCAAGTTTCAACAATCCAAAGTGGTCTTAAGCATAAATGGGGATTTGATTTGAGGGGTGAGGCGTGCTAGGATAGTCAGTGTAGTTGCACAAAGCCAGTGTGTCAGGGTGACGTAGTGGTCAGCGCATCTGCCTAGTGAGCAGGAGACCCGGGTTCAAATCCTGGCCTTGGTACAAATTTTCATTCATCGCTTCAATATGCGTATATACATTTTCACTTACGTTGAACCATTTTTTGGGGAAATTTTTTTGCGAAAGTGACAATTGAAGTTTGTGTTCCGGATCTGAAGTAGATGGTCCACCAAGCCTTATTTAACATACGATCAGCAGTACATGTCCACTGCCGCTGTAAATTTCTCGAAGTGAGTCATTTGCCTTTAATTTTGGCATTAACCCTTTGTATCATTATTCAGCAATTAGCTAATCACCCTCTTTGGCACCGTCAACCTACACCACAGAACAAATCGTTGCATTTTGGCGTGATAAACTGCTCCCAATGTATATATTCGTGCATTATCAAAAGTCTACAGCTCTGTGAGATGAGATATAAGTTATGGGAAATTTAAGGACAGTATGGTTTGTCCCAGCATTTAATAAGTTCAATTCAGAATTTGTATGCTGGTAGCAAGATCAAGATAAGCATCGGCGCAGCTATTAGTACAGGAAGGAGAAAAATCACACAAGGAGTCAGACAAGGGTGTCATTTATTATTTACACTACTCAACGTATGACACTGTCAGCAACTGGCAAAATGAAATGGAAGACTTCTACCCGCCGAGATGTACAATCTCTCTCACTACTTTTTGCTGACGACTGGGTTATACTGGCAAGTACGAAAGACAATCTAAAAGGATATTTCTAGCATGATGCAGCAGAGTCAGCAACTGTAAAATATAATTATATTAAAATTCAGCCCCCAGTTGTATAAGCAAATAAACTTTACCTAGGTTTCGCCTATAATAACGCAGAAGGAGGCTACATTATTGCAGCCGAAACCTAGGTAATGTTTATTTGCTTATCCAACTGGAGGCTGAAATTTAATCTACAAGGAGTTCTATGGTCTGTTACTTCATTCATGGCTGCTAGCACAGCAGATACATAGGTGTGATTCAGTTGCTGTAAATTGTCCATCAGTGTTTAAAATAATCACGTACAATATGTACAGTTTTGGACTTATCACGGCATTATGATTCTTTGAAGAAGGTGTTGTGATCTGCTAACAGATGTTCCAACATAAATGTGTAGCCAAGGTCTAAAGATTTGTAATATCCCTAATTCTGTAGGCTCCTGAAGATGACTAATTTTTGTAAATCTGTAGAGAATAACATTTATTTGCAAGTGATGACTGAGACTTACCATGAGAAAAGGTTGTATAGTAATTACATACAATGGCAATCAATATAACGATATCCACAAAGAAAACTAAGTGTATGACATTTGTGGAAAAAAATATCTAGAGCTAAAATCATAATCGCGAATAACTTACTGGTATATGTTCATGTAGTCACTACGTGGTGTGACATCTCTTATGCTTATGATAATGTTTCTGAAAAGAAACTACAGAGATAGTTACAAATGTTACGTACGGTTAAGAGATTGCTCCTGAACAAATCCACGAAAAACATTACTTAAATTCTATCGTACTATAACTGTACCTTTACTGCTCTTTGAATCCGAAGTATGGACTTCCTGACAATTACAGAGAATTAACGCGGCAGAAAAGAGACTTCTGAGACTTATGGCAGGATTCAAAGTAGATCATAAGAGGAACCTGAGGTATGAGAGGAACTCCTTGTTTTAGGAACAGTAAAAAAGATATCAGTATAGGAAGCAATGGTATGACCATCTAATACGAATGGATCAAAACCGGATGGATACCAAGGAACACATATGATTGTATGCCCAAGGGCAGGAGGAGGATAGGATGATCACGAAGAAGAATGTATGAACAGCTTTAAATTGCTAGGTTTCGAAAGTGGCAAAGATATCTAACCCCAGAATATACGTGGTGGTGGTCTGTATGGGGGAAGCAACTGTGATGGCGTCCCTAATAAGTTTTTCGCACAACCCTTGGCGCAACATATCCCAGATATGTAATCCATATTTAAAACAGAGAAAGCGCAGTCCTTAGGCTGGTTTATCCTTGCAGGCGTATTGCCGTGAGGGAAGATAATGAAGGCCTACGGCATTTCTAAATTTAAGTTGTAGATCCACAACTCAACAGTTACAAATAGGTGCACAAAATCAGTTTCTTTCATCCGTTTCCAAAAGAAAAACATTTTCACAATTATTTTACTCGAGGCTTACCTTGCACAAATCTTTACCACCGTTATCTCCTCTGCGTATTACTGTACAGGTTCGTTTGTCCATGGCATAAAGTTATTCCTTCAACTTCTCACTCCGTGACGCTGTGGGCATAGCGCAAATTCTCATGATGTGGATGAATTTAAAATGGGAAACACTATATTTAATAAATTATAAAAACATTTTGGAGACTGTATTTCCGTCCCTCTTGTTCGTCAGACACAGCCTCTTGCGATCCTTGGGTCTGTATCGGTCATCTGAGAAACTAACGCAGCACCTGTTAGGAAGACTGGGAATTTCTGTCTGGAAGAAAAGCGCACAGAACAAGAGAGAAGACAGAGGTTTCTCCAGAATATACCATTCCTCCAGAGACTATCTATCGACAACCTCCGTATTCATAAAATGTAATTACAGTCCATATGCCTTGCGTCAGACAGCTTCTCAGCTAAACCCACGGAAGTCCTGTGACGCTTTTTGTTAGCAACGCATGGATCGTGTTGCCCTCCAGCACTAGTGTGCTAGTTAACGCGTGATCTATCGCATTCTCCAGTTAATTTCATGATACATGAATGAAATGGGTGCACACTCAGCGTGGCGTGTTATAACCAACTTAAAATGATGTTTTGAAAGTGACATTTGGGAGAGTGAGTATGCTCATGACACCGGTTGTATTCATGCTCCACGTTGCGTGTAGCAGTTAAATGTAGCTTTATGATGCCCCGCTTCTCGTGCGTAAACGCTTGGGAATATACACGTGCGTCAAAATTGGTGTAACGCATGCATACGAACTCTAATGTCTACGAGTTGCCTCTGTGTCCTTCCAGTGTTCATGTACCTGCTTGTTCGAACATCAGACCGTTCTTTATTGATTGTAATACAAATACAAATAAAAAACAGTCGGCTGTGGTTAAAACAATATCTAAAAAAATTGTTACTATTAAAATTTCACTAGTTGGTACATGCAGATTTCGGCAGTATGTTTGGGACTATGAGGAAGTGTATTTAACATAGTTACAAGTGATACAGGTTGTTCCGAAAAGACTCGATTTCACAATACCACATCTTCTACATGACTGAAGACACCAAACTTGAAGTAAATTTTAAGGTACGCATCGAAACTAAAGTTGGTACTGGCACCAGTTGTAAGTTGACGGTTCTTATGGTTCCTGGTAGGGGTATTACCTGGCGTAGGTAACTCGCGCACTCGTTCGTTATCCAGTGTTCGCCGATTTACGACGACGGTAAAACAGTAACAAAAGACGTTTTGCATTTTCCGTGTCAACAAGTGTAATCCAGTTGCCACTGTGGCGCGTGATTCCCGTGGGAAAAGCGGGACAGCATCTCCTACAGCGTAAGGGGCGTATGGATTTCACATAACACGTTTATCCTTCTAGGTCATTCAGTCTAACGATGTGTGTTTTTGTTCTTCTTCTTTGCTTTTGCTGTGTTTATGAAAAACTGTTGTGTGTCTCCCTTCCAACAACGGTGGGTGAAGTGCTATGCCGCATAGCAACAGCAGAGAATGCGGTAGTCCCAGATATGTTCGAAGAATGTAGGGGACAAGTACGACTATCGTCTGGGTGCTTGTCATGCGTCCGGTGGATGGTGTATTAAACATGCGTGAGATACTAACGAAAGCTTACATGATACACGTAGTGTGTAAATAAAACTCACCCCAAGTTCTTGTAGTTTATGTACGCCAGTAAAATCAGGTCGATGTTTTTGAATCACCTTGTACAATGTTTAAATAGATAAGGTAATAGTGACGCTGCATATCTGGCACCCGTTGATTCGTATACAAGTTTACGCTATTTGTTTCCTATTTCAGAATAAGCATTTCTGCCATTGCTCCGGCAACTGCGAAATACAAGAAGGGTTGTACTTGCGACAGTGTGACGGTTACTAGGATTTTATTACATTTGTAGCATAATGTGTTTTATTGAATATTAGTATTAGTTTTTGTTTTTAGTTGTCACCACGTAGTCTTTCAGACGGCCAGCTCGTTATTGAAATAACATTTCGCGTCGAACTTTCGCATGGCTCCCCGACGCCTGTAGTACTTAATAATAAGTCCATGCTGTGCTTTCTTTTTTTATCGAAAGACATCACTACTATTAAAAAATAAGCGCCAAAATACGTGACCGGAATATTCTGCGACCTACATGTGCCCTATAGGTGATGTAGAGTGGCTGAGTGGCCGTTGTCTGCCGAGAATAACACACATGCAATGAGTACAGGCGTGTACTTCGCAATGTTAAAAAGTGCACTGCGCTGCGCAAAGTCCATCACATAAGGCAGCTTGTGGTTACACCTTATCTCTCATTATGTCACAGTTGCAGAGAATATTGAAAATAACTCGAAGGGTGTTGGGGATAGAAATAGAGCCAATATGAGGATAGGTCCTAGTCCGAAACTAATTACGGCAGGACGATAAACACCCCTACTTTTGTACGCAAAGGATACTTCAATTTCAATTGCATAACAGTCGAGAGAGAGTTCCGCCATGGGAAAATGAATAAAAATAAGCTCACGGGACGAAGTATTTTCATCCTTCTTAGAAGAGTAAACGGGTTGCTCTGGAGCGCTATAGGTGGTGTAGACGTAGTTCCAGGCCATCATGTCATCCTCCATTGCTGATGTAAGATGTGTCTCCCAGTCAGTAGTATGGGCTCAGCACAGTGAGGTGGGAGAAGACGTAAAGACGCGAGAGACTGACAGGAAGGAGATGTAGAAAACACCGTGATTGAAGCTGGTTGATTTGTTCTTGTATTAACGCGGACTGTTCAACGTTTCTGCAACGAATCGTGTATTACTTTCAGGTGTTTAACACGGCGTAAGATGTGTGGTGGTGTATAGTTCCTGACGAACAGGGGCCGAAGATGGGCGTCACCCTTTTTCAGTGACGGTCGGTTTCAAAACCGACAGGAATTGCTGGCAGGACAGTAGCTGACTGGAGACGTGTAGAGTGGTGCGAAGAATTGCTATTCTGCGTATTTTCTAATTGTGCTTGCACCGATTGGCGCAATGAGGCGCTTAAGCTACAGTGTGTGTGGATGGTGTAGTCCAAACTAGAAGTGGTTCTATGATGTTTTGGAGTGCTTCTCATACCATGACGTAAGGTCACTCATTCAGGTTACCCTGGGCATGTAGGAGGATGTTAAAATAAGCATTCTCGCGGATCAAGTGTTGCTCTTTCTCCTACATCTTCATGATGAGTGTGCTGTGGACACTCTTCTTCCGAGATGACAACAGTCGTATTCACGAGGCAGCATGCACACGCTCGTAGAACACGTCTGGGAATATTTGGAACAGCGGGTGAAACGTAGCAATCGACCGACATTCCTGCAGGTTAGCAACACCACAGGATCTGTATGTGAATGAGTGGCTTCAGCTGCATATGGCATACCTGAAGAACTTACAGTCCGATTAAAATTGGTAGTTGACGTCTGTCACTTGCCGCTACAGTGTTGGCACATCGGCTGCGGCTACGCCGATTATAAGTGGCACAAACACGGCGGGTCACTTTATAAATGTCGTTAATGTTTAATGCGCAGGAACGTTGGGAGTGGCCGCTGCAAGGTATGTCGGAAATGGGAGATGCCCTGTCGACAGCTTATTTTAGATGACCAACGTCTGAACTGCGACAGACGACGCGTTTTATAGCCCTGAATTTAAACTCGTGTCGTAAGCTAATCGCAGCCTCGTGATAATGCAGTGCATCCGGTCAACATTCTGCGTCAGAACTACAATCACGATCGCTCTGTTCATAGTGGTTAAAGCTAATCTCTACGAGCAAACTCAAAGACAGAAAAAAAGGTCAGTTTCAGCAAACTGTAACTCCTCGCTATCATTGGTTATCTGAAACTACCTTTTCACTGGCTACATGACCTGCCACGCTACCAGCCGATGAGCAGTCCTCGTTGGTACTTGGTTGCAGATTGTAGGTGACACAGGCAGATTCCAAACGAAAAAAGAATAATAGGAAGGAAAATAATAGCAAATACAAATCAGTACTATGATGAAAATGATGAGGCAAAGAAATAGAAATAAAAGATTACATTTAAACCAATTAATTGAATAAAAATAATAAACTCCTTTGATTAAATTTGGAAATATAAAAAAATCGCTACACTTGACGAGATTCATACTTACGACTTTCTACACGTCAGGTTTATACGCTAAACATTGAGGTGCGGCACAACTCTGAGTCAAGTAGTTGTGTTTATCACCGTGGTTACCCATTCGCAACGACTCATTGCAGCTTTCAAAAGTTAGGCTTCACGCAATGTGACGCAAAGCCGACCTCGTGATTATTATAACTGTGTATGTGATGCTGAATCGCGTCTTGTGCAGAAAGATCCAGTAGTATTTGCTTAGTGTCGTGTATGAAACGTGTGTATTCCAGTTTTGGTGTAGCTATCATTTGTGATGAAATACGAAACATGATATCTTGGGAACCATGGATGAAGCTGTATCAGACGGATGCCATATTCCTTGACTTCCGGAAAGCATTTGACTAGGTGCCCCACTGCAGACTCCTAACTAAGGTACGAGCATATGGGATTGGTTCCCAAATATTAGTGGCTCGAAGACTTCTTAAGTAATAGAACCCAGTACGTTGTCATCGATGGTGAGTGTTCATCGGAGGTGAGGGTATCACCTGGAGTGCCCCAGGGAAGTGTGGTAGGTCCGCTGTTGTTTTCTATCTACATAAATGATGTTTTGGATATAGTGGATAGCAATGTGCGGCTGTTTGCTGATGATGCTGTGGTGTACGGGAAGGTGTCGTCGTTGAGTGACTGTGGGAGGATACAAGATGACAGGATTTGTGATTGGTGTAAAGAATGGGAGCTAATATAGATAAATGTAAATTAATGCAGATGAATAGGAAAAAGAATCCCGTAATGTTTGATTACTCCATTAGTAGTGTGGCGCTTGACACAGTCACGTCGATTAAATATTTGGGCGTATCGTTGCAGAGCGATATGAAGTGGGACAAGCATGTAATGGCAGTTGTGGGGAAGGCGGATAGTCGTCTTCGGTTCATTGGTAGAAGTTTGGGAAGATGTGGTTCATCTGTAAAGGAGAGCGCTTATAAAACACTAATACGACCTATTCTTGAGTACTGCTCGAGTGTTTGGGATCCCTATCAGGTCGGATTGAGGGAGGACATAGAAGCAATTCAGAGGCGGGCTGCTAGGTTTGTTACTGGTAGGTTTGATCATCACGCGAGTGTTACGGAAAGCTTCAGGAACTCGGGTGGGAGTCTCTAAAGGAAAGGAGGCGTTCTTTTAGTGAATCGCTACTGAGGAAATTTAGAGAACCAGCATTTGAGGCTGACTGCAATACAACTTTACTGCCGCCAACTTATATTTCGCGGAAAGACGACAAAGGTAAGAGAGATCAGGGCTCGTACAGAGGCATATAGGTAGTCATTTTTCCCTCGTTGGGAGTGGAGCAGGGAGAGAAGATGCTAGTTGTGGTACGAGGTACCGTCCGCCACGCACCTTATGGTGGATTGCGGAGTATGGATGTAGATGAAATAAGTGCCAGGCCAATGATTCGGTATCCAAACACAAGAAAGAATGCCAGACGAGGAATTGAAAGGGAACCGACCAGTTGTTGTTGCAATATGGCATCAGCGAACGGTTCGAGCATGATGTTGAGCGCTCTGACTGGAGGAAACAAACTCCAACACGTGAAGAGTCAGATGTCAAGTAATTTTAATCAGACTGTAGATGGTTCTTCTCTTCGCCTAATCGAAGCCAGTACCAAGGCTAGAGACAGTGTTTACGATGTTAGCTTGAGTCTCCTCGGTGTGCCAAATTCATCATATGGCGTCTTTATTTGCAAGGCGCACCTGTTGAACATGTGAAGCACTTTTTGCTGCCGATGAACGATGTTGCAGTAGTGAAGCAGGTTGCAGGGCTGATTGCACGGGCGACTGCCAGGAGGTGTTTTCAAGAGCGGGAGCGAGCGACACGTGCCGTGCCGTGCCGTGGCGCGGTGCAGCGCGGAGGCGGCAGTGTGGGACACTTGACGAGAGCTGGCGGCTGTGGCGGCCTTAGCGGGCCAGGCTGTATTGATCGCGCTGCTCCCTGCTCCCGCCACACCAGCCGCGGCCGACCCGAGCCGAGCCAGAGCCGGGCCGCCAGCTGAGCACCTCTGGGGGCAGGCGGCGCACGTGCAGCCCACAGTCGCCCCGACCACCCTAGGCAAAGGCGCGCGGACTTTGGGACTTCACCGAGGGCGCTGCAGTCTGCTGATCGAAGCGCTTTCACCAGCCTACCGTAGCTACGTTTTTAACATAATATGGTAGATACACACTTTGATAAAAGTGTTGGATGCATTTAGACTCGATGATTCGGCGGCCTACAAATTCATCCCGCAATCATCGTAACGTGTTCGTTCATGTACAGGCTGTACGAGGGGCGTTCAATAAGCGCAACACATTTTTCTTTTCTTGCTCAGTTTTGGTTGAAAAATGCGGAATTTTTTGTGGGGCATCGTGAAATACTGCCACTTCAGTCCATATAGTTTCATGAAGTTTCCATAGATGGCGGCGCTATACGTTGCCTTCTAAATCGCGTGCCAGCAGGCCGCACACAGCTGTAACTCCTGCAATGCTGTAACGGGCTGAGACACTTACGAGGTGATCGACGGATCGCAAATAAACACTTCGCTGTACAACTGGACGTCTCTGTACGCAGTGCTGACTCGCTCGTCCACCAGACGGATTATCAAAGGTGTGTCCCCGCGGGATTCGTCGCCAACTAACAGAAGACCATAAAGAGCAATGAAGGTCGATCTTTGCGGAACTCCTTGCTCGTAACGAGGCTGATCGTGACGGTGTTGTGTAGAGCATCGTCATAGGCGATGAAACATGGCTTCATCACAAAAGCTACAAACCATGGAGTGGCACCACTCCCTCTCCTCCGAAGAGAAAGTTCAAAGCCACATCCTTGGCCGGTGAAGTTATGGTTACGGTTTTCTGGGACTGTGAAGGTTGAAACGATCAACTCGGACGTGTATTGTGTGACCCTTAGCCAACTCAAGAAACTATTTTAGCGTGTTTGCCGCCACAAAAATGACAACGTAAGGCCTCGCACAAGTCTGCACACCCGAGACGAGCCTATCCACCCTCAGTCACTTTACAGCCCGGATTTCGCACCTTCTGCCTTCCATCTCTTTGGTCCAGTGAAGGATGCACTCCGCGAGAAGCAGAATGTGGAGGATGCGGAGGTTGCTGGTGCGGTAAGACATTGGCTCCGACCTCGACTAGAGGAGTCGATTTGTGCGAGTATACAGACCTTCCCAGTACGGTGGCGTAAGGCCCTCACATTGAACGGAGATTGTTGAAAAATACGGTTTTGTAACTAAAAGAGTGGGAAATAATATTGTCTATTGAAATCCTGAAGAAAACGAATGTGCTTTCAGAATAAAATGTGTTGACTTTAATTAATTAACGCCCCTCGTATCATAATTCGTTGTGAAAATTAACACGGGTGAAAGTACGTGACAATAGGTGCAAAGCGTTTCAGTAACCGTGGGTCCACAAAAGAGCCTATAGCGAGAAATTTGATGATACAGTTGCCTTCGTTGTTTTTTAGGCATCTCGTCCGCAGTCGCTTTTTTGTATGTGATATTGTATTCCGTCTTCTGCAACTGTAGTGAAAGTCTTACACAGGCTACATGCGTTTCGCTTCATTTTAAAGCATCTGCAAGGTTTATTGTAACAATTGTGGAGAGATCATAAACAGTTGTCATGCTTTAAAGTATTATTATTACTCAAGTTTTATTAGGGCATTAGACCTGTGTTAACATTAGTAATTTAAAACATGACGACTGTTTATGATCTCGCAAAACAGCTACGTAAGAAAACCCGCTATCGGTACAGTGCTCGCAGAAGATTCTTTGAAACAAAGCGAAACACAGTTAATCTAAATAACACATTACAGTCGCCAAAGACGGATACAGTGTGTCCCAGGAATAATGGCCAATATTCAAGGAGTTTTCAGGAGCGACTCTTGCAAACAAAAATGTCTATTAAACACAAGCTCTAAAATTCTTGGCCTAAGGTCTGTGAGCACTTCTTCATTAGAAGAGTTCTATTTCACTGTCGCGAAGATGAAAAGTGCCCAAGCTCTTAACATACGCGATTTAGAGCCCGTGTTTACTAGATTGTTTTGCTTCGAATGATCGTTCCTGTCATTTATCTAATTATTGACCATTCGTCCTGGAACACCCGGTATATTCCATACTACTTACAGATGCTAATGTATGATTACGAGCCGCCACTGAGTTCAGCAAGAAATGTTGTCTGATAATACAAACGTGTTTTAAATGTAAAACCTTCGATTAAGACCCATCTGATTGGACTCAGATTTCGCTCATGGTTGGGAATGTGATCATGCGTGACGGAACACCAGCACATTTTGCTCCTGGTGTGAGACGATATCCAACACGCCAATATGGTCCAAGATGGATAGGTGTATTAGGCCCTGTACCTTCGGATTTTTCTATCTGGGTTCGCCTTATAAGTGAAATGTACCCCACTCCCGTTTATGCATTGAACTGTGGCAGGGAACTGTGTAATACTGTCAAGTTGTACTAGATGGTGTGGAGGTTTTGAAGGAATTCGTAAATCACTGCGAAGACGAGTGTATTATTGCATCCAAATGCAAGGACGACGCGTGGAACGCCAGCTTTATCAGATATGAGTGTAGAGGAAACTGTAAAATGTAACGTGCTGAAGTAGTATACTACTTACATATTTCATTTTAAGGTAGGCGGTGAGTGGAATTTGAACTTGCTTAGATGGGGACTCAGTCGAAAAGTTCTACGTTTCAGATACTTTTGTACCAAGTAGGACAATATATTTCTTACTGGAGTCGTGGACGGTTCGCAATCACACGTTCACAATCATCAAGCAAACAACTCATTTGCGGATTCATGTTTTCTGGAACTTTTTTTGTTTACGTCATCGTATAGCTTTGTCCGTGACAGTTTCCGCTATTAATTATGACACACCGTGTATAACTGTTCGAGGACATGATAGATGAGAGGTCGTTATTCCGGACGTTCTGCTGGTAACGTTGCACGATCAAGCGGGATGAATATAATAATTTCTGAGCAGTTTCCCCACCCTAACCTATCGATCTGTTTCGTGCGGTCATCTTTTCGCGTTCATGAAAAGAGAGATGCAAGTAGGTGTCGTCCTCTCTGCTTCTTTGGCAGAGCGATAAGCATGTCTGTCAAGCGGAGGATCAGAGTTCAATTTCCGGTACTGCTATTGACTTTTCTTTGGTGGGAGTACTTTGAAATGGGGGCGGCCTGGGGTTTGCACTGAACCTCCTGAAGCCAATCGATGCGCTACTTGAATGAGAACTAGCGTCTCTAAAGGTCGGAAAAACCATCAGCAGCTTGGTGAACATTGTGCTGACCACATTCGCATCAGTACCGCATCGAATGATGAGCACGTGGTTGGTAATGGCCTATTCCGCGAAAAAAAATCTTACGTTAGCACTCAGAAGTAGCAGGGAATACACAAATGATAGGTAAGTGGCGAAAGTATTGCACGATAATAGGAGGAATTTAGGATCCAAGTGTGAAATGTTGTTCTTGTTTCGGTCGTCAACGCAAAGGCTGGTGTGATGCAGTTTGCAATCCTTTCACTTCGTTCTATTCTCTTATCAGCATAACTTCTGCAACATACGTTATCGCATGCCTGTCTTCCGTATTCATTCCTGGGGCTGCCCATATATTTCTTTATTTCATCGACGAGCTAAGCTGAAGTTTTTAATGACGAATCCTAGTGTAATACGTGCCCAACCACTGTCTCTTCTTACATTCTCGATCAGACATAATTCTCGTTTATTCGTTCAGAGCTTTGTTCCACATGTAGCGCGACTGGGTTATTTTTTTCCTTCACGGTTTATATTTTTGGACGCCAGCCTCTCTTTCTGTTTATAGAAAGTCTTTTTGTGTCGTGCAATCGTTGCTGCGATGTCTTCATTGCGTTTTTCTTCTTTACGTATTCTACTTCTGAAATAGCGAAATTCATCAACCTCTTAAAGTATCTTACCCAACTGTTCACAGTAATATTCACGAGATGTATTACTTCATCTCAGGAGACTATATGTTACGGCTATTATATGCTGCACCATTCGCGTAGCAGACTCAAAGCGAATTATTTTGTCCTGGCGTCAGAGCTTTTGACAGTTACAAGCTGTGAGGTTAGTATTTTACTTGTCTCCGTAAGACTTCTCTCCCTTTTTGCAGTAGCGAAGTTCAGACGTCAGTTCGGCGCCGACGAAGTGACCACTTCAGGGATGTTACTCAGAACTTCGTCCAGCCAATTGGAGCGAGTGAAAACTTCCACGTCGGTGTGCCGTGTCCTTCACAGGCCAAGTGCAGTGAGATCTTCTACTTCTATCGAAACGGCTTGTCTCAGGATGTCCCGTTGCCAACGATGGGCGCAGACTGGCCTTGATAGTTTTATCTTGCCTGTCGAATAAGGGCAAGAAGGGATACTCTGATCTTCAAATAAGAGCTACGCACCATTATGTCTAAAACGCAGTTCCGCCACATTAGTTCTGGTAAAGATATAAATACTAAAAACGAGGACATTTACAAAGGTACCCAGCTTAAAATACTAAAAGTTAATCCAAGCAGTCTTACCCCTTCTGTGAATCCCGGAACGTAAATTTTGGAAGCTAGAAGTCATATTTTTTCATCATTACTCGTAAATAAATGATTTAAATTTTTTGATAGCTGCTCTTACAGACCATAGTAATAATAAAATTGTGTTAGTATGAAGAGCAGAGAGGACGTATTACTTCATTAGTATGCTAATCAAACCAATCGTGGGACAAGAGATTATCATTTTAAAAGATAACCTCCTCCCTGCCTCCAGTGGAATAACTATCTGCTACATGAACTGAACAGGGTCACAGGAAATGAATTCCCCAACTTTTCCACTAAGCGCAACTTTTTCAAACAGCGCTCCTGTCTGTGAAACACCGACTGAACACTTGTATATGATCTCTTCTCTCTTCACAGAATCGCTATCTTGCTTTCTATGATCTCCCAACGCAAGATGGTTCTGCGTTAGGGAACAGTAAAAGTAGACGCGTAAGAAAGCTTTGCGTGTTTGCATTTCTCCTTTGTCCCTGATTTGTGCTGGTTTTGACACTGAAGCTCCTTAAAAGGTTTGCCTCAAACTGGTCTACCATGAACTTTTTTTCACACAACTCGCGTCGTACGGTTGTTCTTAAAACAAAGTTTTGTGAGATAGAAAACGATCAATAATCATTTTCGTGGCAGTGTTCCTTCTAGAAATAACAAATAACATTATTCAGTGCATTCAAGTCTGTAAAGTAATAAACCATCCATCGTTGGGTTTGGTCCAAGAAGTGACTCCGCGACGTAAGCTCACTGTCATCAAACTATATACGCTAGTAGATCTGCGGTGGTTGCCATGAATGCATTAAACAAGCTGGCACCGACAGTTCGCCAACTAAGTCTGACAGGACTTCAGAAACATTGCACCGTTTACAGTCGCACTGATGAACGAAGACTTAAAATGGTCCTGAGACGGGGACGCGTAGAAAGGCAAGACGTCACTCGATTACAATTAATCACGTGTAGCGCGCCATATTTTGCTTTGTTTTTTGGATTATCTGTTCTGAAGACAGAATAGCGTAATTATAGTCCATGGACTAAGAACTGCGCGTTGGATTAGCGTTACTGTAGACCCCTAGGGAATTGCCGCTCATAACTCGGCGTACGTTGTAGCTCTTCATGGTAACTCTTCTTTAATGATGTGATTCTAATTTTACGTGTTCAGTTTTTTTTTCAATCCTCGCAAGTAATTATAATTTTTGGTTGCCTATGGCGTGAAATTCAAAATTAAATTAGACCGAAGATTGCTATTGCAGAGAACAGGTTCCTCAAGAACAGAGTTTAAATTTACGGAAGCGGCTCCTGCACTGATTCATATACAAAATCGCCCTCTTATGTCTCAACTTTAGACTTTAGACCGTGGCGGAAAGTAAATGGGCACATCTAAAAAAAAAACAAGCTTCTTTGTATAATGTCACTTATGAAGAGTTGTACAGGTGAATTGGATAACTGGAATGGGTATATGTTGAGAAGGAAAGTATACGACATTGAAAGGAAACTGTGACTACACTGAGTAGAAAGTGTTAGTTTACTGGATGGTTTAAGACGAAGAAGACAGAAGAAAAGATGTGCTGCCTGTATACGTATAACGTTGTACTACTGCCATATTCCTCAAGCGAGTTTCAAAGTATGTTTGTGCTACTCATAGTGCACGAACGCTCCAGCTGTGATTAAAATTGGCAGAAAGAGGGTTCAAATCCCCGTCCACCCAGCCCACACTGATGGGGGGAACAAGGGTTGTCACTCCACACAGCGATTGAATGGATCGGTTCGGGCCGCGGCGTTGGTGGTTCAGGACATGATGGCTGTTGTCAGAGATCGACATATCCGTACTGCCTGTGTAGGTGACTGGTTCCCGCTCCAAGGGGAGTTTACGACATCGGCTAGGTCGTCTATATGTTCGGTAGCGATAGCAGCGGAATATCAATGCACCTTCTGGAGCGAGCCTTTGCGTCTTACGAGATTCGGAACGAACGGTTAAAGCGTGTTTTATTCGATTGATGGCGTCGTTATTGCAGTACGTACAGTGTAGCGAGCAAGTTTCCAAAGACGTCTCATTTCAGGAACAAGGAGGAACCGTATAAAGGGTATTAAGGCTATGTATTTGCTGCAGCGGGATCGGTCACGCTGTGGAATCCAGCACAAGCTCGGTGGGTGCGCAGATGTGCGGTCTAAGTTTTACAGTCGGGAAAAGTGTTGGAAGTTAAAGGAAAGGAAAGAGAGAGAGAGAGAGAGAGAGAGAGAGAGAGAGAGAGAGGGGGGGGAGAGATACGGAAATCACTGATTTAAAACCGTTATTTCCTGATCCCGCAGTCCCCTTATAATGGACACTATCCAGTCACATTAACGTGACCACCTGTCAAAAGCCTGAACAACCACCTTTTGCAACGCGGACCGCTGCGAGACGTGCAGTCAGTCAGTGAGGTTCTGGAAGGTATCGACAGGGATGTGAGGCCATGCCGACTCAAGTGTCGTGGCCAGCTGCGTCAGGTTTCTTGGTTGAGCATCCATGGCACGCGCCATTGCTCAACCAATCAACAGATCATTCGATGTAGTCCTAGTCCCACGGATTCTCAGTTGGGATTAAATCCGGCAAGGTTACTGGCCAGTGGAGGACTGTGAACTTACCCTGGTGCTCCTGCTACCACGCATGTACACTGTGAGCCGTATGACACGTTGCATTGTCCTGGTATTAGATACCATGGTACCGAGGTGAAAAATCAAACTCCATGTAGGAAGTGGACATGGTACTCAAGGATAGATGCATATTGGAGTTGTTCTAGAACGACGAGCTCACCCAGGGAATGCCACGATAATATTCGCCAGACCACAACACTCGCGATCTAGAGCCTTCTGATGATTGTTGCAGCGTGTCTGCTTTCAGACGTTTCACGCCTTATACAACATAAAACGTGAGTCATTAGAAAAGGCTAGATGTCGCCTCTCAGTGGACTTCCAATTGCTTCGCTTACGTGCGAATTCCAACATTCATCGCCGATGAACAGCAGTCAGCATAGATGCATAAACCAGGTGCCCGCTACGGAGGCCGAGTCCCAGCAACGTTCGCTAAACGGTCGTTCAGGAGACACTCTTAGTAGTCCCTTCATTCATCTGGACGGTCAGTTGCTCAACAGTTGCACGTTTGTTTGCCCGTAAACGTCTCGGTGGCCGTCGTTCAGACCTATCATCTATAGTCCGTGGTGCAGCATAGTTGACACGGTGCCGGTTTTGGGTCGCGCCAATTTGGCATGCGCGGTGTACAGGGTGTCCGAAAAGTCTTTCCCTGATCAGGCTAGAAGTAAGATACAAAAATGAAACTGGTGTCTAATTGTTTACAAACTATCAAAGTTTTTTTCACACATCAGTAAACTTCCACATGAGCACCCTTGGTAGCACGCAGCACATCTAGGCGATATTCAATTTCCGTCCACACATTAACCAACAGCACTGGAGGGATCGATTCAACAACTGTGGTTATCCGTTGCCGCAGGGTTTCAAGATCTGGTACACGTGTAATGGGGTTATGTCAGGAGAGCGTGGAGGCCAAACCGTTGACCCATCACGACCAATCCCTCGCCCAGGAAAGGTCATATCGAGATAGGCACGGACGTCCAAGCCCCAATGAGGCGGTGCACCGTCTTTCTGAAACAAGACATCGGAGTGATGCTGAAGCAGCTAAGGAACAGCGTACAGTTACAACATGTCCAGATACACTGCAGATGTGATGGTAGCCTCAGCGAAGAAGAATGGCCCGATAATTAGATCGTGCAATAGCGCGCACCAAACATTCACCTTTGGACTGCCTCTGGTGCACTCCATGAACTCGCCAGGGGGTTGTGAACCCCAAATGCGCACATTATGGCGATTCACTATTCCACTGACAAAAAAGGTCGCTTCGTCGGAAAAGGCAATTCGTCTGAGATAACCATCATCGTCCTCAATACGTGGTAACATTTCGACCGCAAAGTCATATCGACGTGTACTGTCATTGGGCAACAAGGCCTGAACGATTTGCACTTTATATGCACGAAACAACAAAGGTTTGTAATGCACGTGAGGCCCTGCGCACAGATTTCTTCGGACTTCGCAGAAAAGACTGCCTTACAGCTTCCACCCTGTCTGCTGAGGTTCTTGGTCGACCAGACCTCAGAAGGTCAGCAATCGATCCTGTGTTCTTGAACTTCTCATACCAGGCTTTAATGCTCTTGACATCAGGTGGATTCCTTCCAAATGTTGTCTGGAAGTGTGTCTGCACTGTGGTTGGTGATCGGGTCTCATGGTACCACAGGACACACTGTGCCTTCTCCTGATTAACATGGCTTCTTGGGCACTGCATCTCATCCACTACTTACGTACTGCGAACCTTAAACAGAAAAAACTTTGATAGTTGTAAACAATTCGACACAAGTTTCATATTTGTATCTTACTTCTACCCTGAGTTATCAATTTATGTAATCAGGGGAAGTCTTTTCGGACACCCTGTACTTTAACCACAGCGACACGGCGCGAACAGTTCGCAAACTTAGCAGTTTCGGAAATGCTTCCACTCTTGGCCCGAAAGCCACTGATCATGCCCTTTTGGACGTCACGTTAATCGCTCCGTTACGACAACGACTACATCGTTTTCCGCGTCCTCCCCCTCTCCTCCCCCGGCCAGCAACAAGTTTTGTCTACCCTCCACTGCTACGTATTAGTCTGAGTGGACCGTTTATTGCACAATTAGCATACAAATATTCTGGTTTTGGTTTCATGCTACCGCGCCAATGCCTTAAATATTTTATGTTCTATACTTTAGAGTCCAAAAGAAAATCAATCTTCGAACTGTGTACTCTGCTTCATCCGGTTAAATCTTCGAAAATAGAATATTTTTGCAATAAATATCTCTTGTACTACTTATGTAAATAATCAGCTTTGTTTCCGACGCAAAGTAGACAAAACGTGATCAAATTCGCCTTTCCTCCTCTCTCTCCATCAGGCCCTTCCGTCAGTGCCAGCAACACAAATTAACGTCTAAGAACAACTAGATTATGAGAAAAGTAAATGTAAGTTGCAATTATAATAAGTTTTATATGTCTGAGACTGGATTCTTTGTTGCTTCGCCGCCTCCTTGGGGCGGAGACAAATTTTTGTAGTGTCGGACCTTCCATGGAATACATGCTCATGTGTTTGCCGCTCCTCTTACTCTTTGCAATGACCTGAAAAAGGGCAACCGTAAAGAATGTACACGAAACAACTAAAAACCTGTGGCTTGCTCATTTATGCTAATCGCGATTATTTCTGTCCTCAGATTTCTCCACTTTGCTAACGGCATTGTTGGGGGTGCACTCCCTGAAAATTTCGAACTTGTTGGCGTTATATTGTCATAAACCGTGCGTTAGCTGAGGGCAGTTCTTCCCGAAATAAGACAGTGATCAAGTTGAGTAGTGTTAAGTAATGTTTAGAAGATAGACCGCAAGAAAGCAGGTGCAGTTAGTTTTACAATAATGATAATGTCACCGTAACATAAACAACAGGACACATTCAAGAAGAGAAATACGGTAAATCACGAAGCCCTTTACTGAACAAAGCGTTTTCGCTCAGATGTAAATCCAACAAATTAGACAAAATACTACAGTTAAACGATAAAATTTGTCCAGACGAGACCTATGGATTTTTTGTTGGTTATACTTTCATTCCCAAGACTCAATTTTTGTGCTATATTAGTTACTGTTGTTTAATACCGTGACATCGTAACTGTAGATAAAACATCGTCAAATTAACCTAGTCACCTTTTTAATCGTCTCTCCATAAAACTCTTCCATCAATGCCAGCTGTCTTGTGATTAAGAGTAGCAGCATTCCCACGTACCTTCCTAGTATTACGTATGGAATATTTACGAAAGATGTAATAGAAATTGTAGATATCCACCAAGAAGCAGCTTCAGTCCTAAGTCATTTATACAGCTGCAGCTAGAAGAGCGTTATTTCCTTATATATTAATAATATTAAAGAGCAAGGTGGCAGTATCTGTAATAGTTTTTGACATCACTTTAGCTAATCAGAGATAAATTACCAAAGTGAAGAAACTCCGTCAAAATTGATTTCGTATTCTTAAGGCGAGTGGATAGTCGGAAGACGACATAAAGGACGTAATAGATTTTCAGTTTCGTTGGTTTTATGCCTTGTCTGATTGAAGGTAATGAGACATTTTTTTAATTCACAGCACTACGCAGATGTTACGGTGGAAGCTATATTGTGCTAGTAGTCAAGGTACAGTGATCATAGTAATCCATTGTCACAGCATTAAGAACGTACATACGGTGTCACTTGATTTAAAAAAAGATAAACATTTCGAAACTGCAGTAGGATGACCTTGGTTTATTATTTCAGATTTTAGTTTCCACATTTCGTGACCTGGCAAGCAAAACATTAAATTTTGTAATCGAATGTGTTGTTAAGCTGTTTGTTTTGTTCGCATAACCCTCGCAGCTACCTACGTTTCAGACAGCAGTAAGACAACAGAATCTGGTCGAATTTGCACAGTGTTTCATCTGTTGCTCGTCCATCACTCTTGAGTTTTCTTTCGCTGTTTACTATTGTCCGTTTTGAAATGTATTTGTTTTTCTCCCGTTCGCTGTGGAAGTCTTCAATGATACGTGTTGCCGTAACGGTAATGTCGTAATGTCAGTAATGAATAAGTATGTGATAAACAAAAACTTTTTTTTGTAAGCAGTTGTAAGCTAAGGGAAGGAGGTAGTTCCTTAAAGTAAGGGCCCTAGCTTATTTCGAAACGGGATACTGGAGCATTTTGGGCGATGTGGAAGTTCCTTGTAAGCAGCAAGTAGCACTCTGCATCATTACGCTTAGACATGCTATAACACATTTCATGTGGGCGGCGCGTGTCTGTAAAGTGTGTCGCGTGTAATGGTAGCAATTATACTACTGCCCAGAACAGGCTCAGAATGCGTTACATGAATCACAAGCGCCCGGCTTTTATAATTGCGGGTTGATAGAGCAGCGGAACTGGTTTTTAAGTCGAGGTGACCGCCGCAGCTGGTATAGTAAAGCTGCTGTAGTATGTAATTGGTGGGGACCAGCCGGCGACACACATTTTGATTATGGCCGCTTCGTAGTTAATATGTAGGCATCTTTTAGAAACTGATATTTAAAGTGATGATACGTGACAGGTGTTAGCGCTGCTCTTAGCTACGAATCTATTAGCTTTTATTAGCGCGAAAAGTTTTACTTTAGGCGCGAATTATCTCTGTTCTGGATGTTGTTAGTCGGTAGGGAAAAAGACAGAAGGAAAAATCGTTTATTATTTCAAACGTAATCACCATAATTGTTGGTACATTCATCCCAAAGCGTTACAGGACGGTCAGTGCCTTCATGGAGTATTGTTTGCGGTTACCTACGGAAATGTGATTGTACCGAGGCGTTCACCTCTTCGTTCAGAAGTCCGCAGCACGTGGTCTCGCGATCGCGTTCTCGCTTCCCGAGCACATGTCCCGGGTTCGATTGCCGACGGGGTCAGGGATTTTCACCTGCCTCGAGATGACTGGATGTTTGTGTTGTCATCATCATTCATGAAAGTGGCGAGTTTGGACTGAGCAAAGGTTGCGAATTTGTACGCGCACTGATAACCGCGCAGTTGAGCGCCCCACAAACCAATTACACCATCATCATCTTCGTTCAAAGCAAACTGATGGCCACGAAAGTATTTCTTCAGAGCTCCAAAAGATATGGAAATCGCATGGGGAGAGATCGTAACTCTCTACAGGATGTATAAGATCTTCTCAGAGTAGTCCAAACAACCTTCCCAACATGTTGACGGGCATTTTGTTGTCAGGAGATTTCTCTGGATTCAGCCGTAGACTACGCCGCATAAACTGACAACCAACGATGTTCATCTTTGGTTTCCATTACATTAGTAAATTCTACAATATGGCTTTAGATGATGGTGCTTACACATGTAATGACTGGTTTTGGTGGTTATTTTATGGCACATTTACTAAGTGGATGCCATACATGTTTGTTCAGTTTCTGCCGGATACTTTGTGAATATAATGTCATCTGTGTGCTGTGACAGTTGCTTTATATAACCAAGTTTAATATACAGTATTTCGATGTTTACAGAAGTCTGATAGTGCTCAGCACTGTGATAATTAAAATGCCCAATGTCCGAAATCGTCGTTGTACAATAAAATAAACAATCGATACAGTCAAATGGCGGAACTTTCGTTTAAACAGTAGTACATGACTATGACCCAAGCTACGAAAAGATTGTTAGTTACAAACGTATTGCTACTGGAACACAGATTCGTATATATATGGTTAACTGTTAGGTATTTTCTATTTGAACAAAATTGGATTGAAGTTGAGGTTGTTGAAATTTGTAATTCTTTTACGTTTTCGTTGTTCTTTTTTTTTTTTTTTTTTTTTTTTTTTTTTGGTCGATGGATGAATATCTCCATTTCCATCAACATGCAACATGTTCATGTGCCAACTGTTCTCTAAAGTATGCAGGATGTAAAGGTCGTTGTCTGTTACAGCAGTGTGTCCTGTTCAGTCTGTATGCTTCGCTATAGCTAACTTAAAATCTTCATCAAATCTGAAAGAGTCAATATGTTCTACAAGACGGGCTTTTAATTTTCTGGTCGTTTGGCCAGTGTTGTATTCGTTGCAATGACTGCAGTCATTTCATAAATTCTTGATTTGCAAGGTTCACAGTTGGTTGTGAGATGCTGTGCATTATTTTCTTCCTAAGTTGTTGTTGTTGGCGGTGGTGGTGGTGGTGGTGGTGGTGGTGGTGGTGGTAAAAGTGATTGTGATATCCGTGTTTCTAAGGAAAGACGAAAAAGTCTGATTTGAAGGTAAAGTAAAATAATAGTGCAAGAAGAAAAATCGCTTAAATATGTTAACATGTAAATTACACTTAGACATATTAGTCTGCGCCCATTCTCCTCAAGTATTTTTTCGTCCAAGACGTCCTACATGAAGTTCTAAAAGACATATAGCAAGATCAGAACCACATACCTGAAAAGATTAGATCTGAGACACTAGAGTGCTAATCATGCTTCTAGCATGAAAAGTCGGAGCTTTCACAGGTTTCCCCCTCAAGAATACTCAACTTCACAAGCAGTCATTGTTCTTCTAATAAAGCCTTTAAATATAATTTAAAACCAGAGTGCATACGACTTGTACACTCCACACCCTCTGCCGGCAGACTCATCGAGCCAAACTCCATGCAGTTCCATGAAACGAATTAACATGCAGACCTTTCGACCATTGAGAATAAGGAGCAGAATGTAGGTGTTTTCATTGATAAAAACATTATAAGGCGAAGATCGTGTACACATTTCTTTATTTACAAACAACCGGTTTCGACACACTTTGCTGTCTTCTTCAGGTCTTCAAAAATTTGTGTTATAAAATGTATTCATTTGTAGATGGACCTCACGCCAAGTGGTCAAGTACATAAAATGTAGCACATAATATGGTTTGTCATAAATAAAACATTTAAAACCAAGAAGCACCTTGTGTACATGGCCACGTCTATATACGTAGCGTTCACAGATGATTTTTCACGTCAGAGTATACCATAAAATGCACAGTAGCGCCTCTTTTAGCGTTAGCTGTGTCCTGATAACGGAATTATTATGTTGTAGAACATATCCAGCTTAGGTTAACAGATGTGCTACTGAGCATTTAATTGTATACTATGTTTTATGACGTATCAATCATCTGTGTGCGCTACGTATATGGACATGGCCACGGCGACGTGCACGAGATGCTTTTTGATTTCAGATGTTTTGTTTATAACATACCTTTATATTATCTGCTGCATTTTACGTGCATGGCAACTTGGCGTGAGGTCCAACTCGAAATGAAGACATGACGTGAGTTTTTGAAGACCTGAAGATAACAGCAAAGTATTTCGAAACCGGCTGTTTGTAAATAAAGAAATTTTGGCTTTAGAAGGTTACAAGTAAAACAGATCGCTCCTTCTACTTTCTCAGCATGAGAAAATTAAATCAGTTTTCATTGGCCATTTCCAGCTACAACTTTCAGCGCTTCCTCTAGGGGCTGCTTCCTGTGAGAACTGCTACAGCAACGGGTGTTGCCCGGGGGGAATCATTCGACCTTGAGCCAGACTCATATACACAGGAGGACTGGAGCAAGCTGGCCCATCAACTACAGGCTGAAGAAGCATCCTGCACATAGAAATCGACCCTGCCGTAGACAATAGCCCCAGGAAGAGCTCACAGGCGCGGCCCGAAAAAGCGATGTTACAATTTCCGAGTAGCCGAAGTGTCACTGGCGGCGCCTTTCCCGGAGACTAGTCAGTCGTCGCCCGCCGTTTGTCGTGCAGCACGCGAATCTGATGGCGCGAGGTAGGGGGTGCCGCTGCGACCGCGTCCGGCTGACCGCGGGTGCAGAGCGGTTGTCGGCCCCCGCAGGTGCTGGACCGGCTGCTCTCAGCCCGGGCTGGCTGCGCTCTGGCCTGCCGGCTATTTCCAGCCCGCGCGCCAAAATAGGCCCGCGCGGCTGCCCGCGGCGTCGGCGGCAGCGGCGGCGGCCGCGCTAACCTTCGCGCCGGCCGTATTGTCAGCCCCTCTGCTCTTCCGCCCGCCTCGTCACTGTCGCCGTCCCCGCCCGCCTGCCACCGGTTGAGCCTCGCCGCCGACAAGAGGCGCGCGTTGACGAGCAGCTTGGCCGCTTACAAAAACGTGTCGTGCTCACACCGTCCTCCTCTCCTCTCCTCACTTCTAACAAGTCAGCAGACTCCGAGGAATGTTGTCGGCGGCGAAGTGGAAGATAGTTCCTTTTCATTTTTTCGCGTACACCCTATCTCCTAGTCGAGTGTGATTATCGAGCCGTTGGAGAACAGTACTGCGTTGGACTCGTATACATTACAATGCAGTCTGTCGTCGTTGATGGTGCGTTGTAGGTATACTTGGGTGCGGATATTCTCACGAATAACAGATTTGCGGATAAAAGCCTACGCCAATTCGGATGTCCGCGGCTGTAACTGCTGGTATCCGACACAACAACAACTGCTCAGATAAATTATATGTTTTAGAGACAACATAAGTCTCAACTTTACTGTGATAATGGAAAAAGGCCGATGCAATGGATTCAAACTTGTGCGAATGCGGTTTTCGAACCCGGGTTTCCTCCTCATTAAGCAAATGCGCTAACCACTAGGCTCACGATGGCACTACGGCTACCACATCTGCACGGATTACACTAGTACGTTTCTCTCCCTAACAAAAACACTATAAAATACGCCTCACCCCGTCTGTTTTCGGTCATCAGTCTGGTTTGGCGCGGCGTACCACGAATTCCACTCCTGTGCCATCCTCTTCATCTCAAAGTAGCAATTGCAACCTATCATCCTCATTTACTTGTTTGATGTATTCCAGTTCGTCTTCCTCTACAGTTTTTACGTTCTACAGCTCTCTCCAGCACTGCGGAAGTTATTCTCTGATGTCTCAACAGATACGCTATCATTCTGTCCCTCCTTCTCAGTGTTTTCCATGCATTCCTTACTTCACGTTTTCTCCAGAGAACCACCATATTCCTTACCCTATAAGTTCACCTAATTTTCAACATTCTTCTGTAGCACCACATCTCACATGCTTCTATTCTCTCCTGTTCCAGATTTTCAATAGTGTCTCCTGCCATACTACACAATGCTCCAAACGTACGTTCTCAGATATTTCTTCCTCAAATTAAGACCTGTGTTTGATACCGGTAGACTTCTCTTGGTCAGGAATGCCTTTACTTCGCGATCTCTAGTTACGATGAGTTTTTCGCTGTACTCATTTCTGCTACTTCCAGTTACTTCCATCTTTCTTCGATTTACTCTTACTCCATATTCTCTACTCATTAGATTGTTCAGTCCATTCAACAGACCTGTAATTCCTCCTCATTTACACTGAGAATAGATATGTCATCAGCGAATATTAACATTAGTATTCTTTCATCTTGAATTTTAATCCCATCCTTCAAGCATTCTTTTATTTCCGTCATTACTTTTTTGACGTATAGGTTGAACAGCAGGTATTAAAATACTGCATCCCTGTGTTAAACTCTTTTTGATCCGTGCACTTCGTTCCGTCTAGGACATAAGATTTATCCGACTAGTGTATCACCGACGCCTGAGGCACAGACAGGGTTATACCGATTTCGTTCAATGCAATATTGCAGAGCCTCTGCAGTACTGATACGAGTAAAGAATAACATCATTATGGGCTGAGGCGTGGACTGGAGTTTGTATTAGGCAGGGTGACGTACTGGGATTATCCGTGCAGCTGTGTTTGGAGCAGCAGTCAGGAAACGTGCCTTAAGAACAGGAGATTTGGGTTCGAATCCCAGCCTTGGTAAACATTTTAACTCGTTGCGTGGGCTTATATTCATTATCGTAACTACCAATCAATTTCATACCATAACATTTTACACCTATTGTGACTATTTTCAAGATTTGAGTACAAACAATTTTTCCATCCGAACGAGCCAACATATGGAATAACGGTACAATTCGGCAAAGAAGCTTTGTCGTTTTTATGTAAAGAGTGTAAGTTCCGAACTCGCATGTCTGATCGATTAGTGTGTGCTTTTTTGGCTTACTAGTTTCTCATTGTACCATGTTTACAAATGTCGATTGGATGTGACATGAAAATTATTTGTACTCAGATCTTGAAGATGACCGTGACAGATTTAATTGCTTGGTGTAAAATATTGTGGTCCCTAACTGGCATAAATGTAAGAACGATAACAACAATTATTTTTGCTCTAAGTTGCTATTTTTTACCCGTTCGGAATGGAGTGCTACTACATTAGCTTCAATGCACACTGTCCTGAAAGAGGTAGACACTTTGCTGGAATCTGCAATAGCTTTCTTTCAGATTTTCCGCACGATGAAATGTATGCACGTCCTGCTTCCGTCGTAACAGCAGTTCCCTTTGCGTCTACATCGTTGCTGTTTCGTTTACACTACAGGGGTCACTTTATTCTTCCACTAATACATCTACTGATGGCGATGAACAAGAAAACTTATTGTGCTGGACTCATATTAAAGAATAAAAAGAAGGGGGGGGGGGAGTTAACTGTAACGCGACAGAAAAAACACCTTCGCGAGTCTCGCATTTACTCATCCTCATACAGAGATATTTGAAATTTCCACTAGAACTTTTGTGTACTGTCTGAAAATCAACCATCAAAACTTAGTCTCGCCATGCCGCTCCAAAACTAATTGCTAAAAGTTATTTCACGGATTGATACCGGAGACCTCTAGATAGAAACACAACGCAAACGCGTTTGCAACATTGGCTAAGCACGGGAGTGGGAGTACAGTATACTTGCCACACTGTTTGATTCCCTAGAGGCTAAAGAAAGGTACTGAAGAAAAATTAGGATTAGATGTATATTTGATCGATAGTTCTATTTTAAAACAGGTGCATGTAGCCTTGTTCATTGTGTAAATTGCCTTACGGTAGACTAGTTCGGAAATCTCTCTGACTTCAGCAATTATAAAACTTATTAAACTCATGTATTAGTAACTTATTAGTTTTATGGAATGTCATAGTGGACATGTATTTATTTGTTTTCAGTTAATGGATATCATTTCTCTGTAATCGAACCAACTAGCACAATGCTAAGTAGTGTGAGGGCATACCAAAGAAGTTACTGAAATTTTTTTGCACATAAAGTGAAATAAGTTGTTGATAGGAAAGTAAACCGTATGCACTACACAGTGGTGGGGGAGGAGGAAAGAGGCTCAGAAGCAACTGGTTGGAAACTTCGTACTTCGTGGATAAAGTTCTCAGCACCGGACTAAGAGACATTGTAGAGCAAAGTTACAGATGATTAAATAATTCGCTAGCTTTCTAAGCTACACTCCAAACGTCTCCACAATGTCTAAGGCAGTGAGAGTACGTAACAAAGTTTCTAGTGATCCGCTTCGTGGTATATGAGAGAAGTAGGCTATATGTATACGTCGAATTTCAAAAAATCGCAACTTGGAAACTATTAGAGATCGAGCACAGTATTTTGTTGTTTAACGTTTAGTAGCTCTTTTTTTCCTGTTGTGCGTTGCAGCATCAACAGTTCTGATTGTTCCATTGATCAGTGCAGGGGGAGTGACGTAATCCAACAAAAAGAAGTCGAAATGGAGTAACATTGGCAGAGCAAGGGGGCCATGGTACCCTCACGACCCATCCACTTCTCAGATTATTTCACAGATTTGTACCGGAGACCTCTAGATAGAAACACAACGCAAACGCGTTCGCAACATCGGCTGAACACGGGAGTGGGAGTACAGTATACTTGCCACACTGTTTGATTCCCTAGAGGCTAAAGAAAGGTACTGAAGAATTTCCGCGCTTTCAGTCTCCAATCTGTGGGTGGACCATCATGCTGAAAGACGTTAGATGACTTCAGCTCTTACAAGGGAGAATTCGCATCGCACCCTCTCATATTTAGTGGTAAGAGGGTCCAATGGATACACCATCAGAAACTGAACACAGATCAAGCATGAAAAAAGGAAGAAGGGGTACTGAACTGAAAAAAAGGCAAAATGGAAGCAGTGAACGGTCCAAGCTTAAAAAGTGCGACATCGAGGACAGAAAAGAAGCGACGGCGTCGTGGTTAATTGGTACGTTTACAGACCGCAAAGCGGGCGAGCCGTGTTCAAAGCTCCCTCGTGCCTTTTTTCCCCGCTGTACGAGTATTCAGATTTGTGTCTGTGTCGTGGTGTAACGTCAGATCGCAACAGCGAGATGTAAGGAAGGGACTATAATGAAAGTTGATTCTGTACAACTAATCTATTAGCAGCCGAAAGGATGTGGCTTTCGAAAGGGAACCGCAAACCTTTGATGACAAGCGACAAGTCAACCGAATCCTCCACCGGAAAACACGTCTTGGTGTGTCATGCTCGGCTTAGGTGACAGTATGTGTTTCATGTGATAAGACTTAATTTTTATGCCTCCTGAGTTAAATGAGATATGTGCCCTTGCCCGATTTACGTGTTCTTATGAATGTCAATGTGATCACTCTCAAGGAAATGATGAAAACGTAATAGTTTGTCACATAAATTGCAACAAATGAACCCAAGGGTTCCACAATCTCACAGTTTCTCTGTGCTATGTCAAAACATATGTTTTTAATGTTTTTGAAGTTGCGTTCCGTTTTGTAAGTTTTGACTCCTAAATTGCTTCGTCGTAATATAGTTCATGAGCGTTTGTTGTTTCCATTACTGTGGTATCTCGCCTGCTGTCACTATTCATCACATTTACTTGCAACTGTAATGTATTCTTACCACATGACTTATATTCGATACCCAATTATAGTATGACAACTGCCAAGACTACAGAAAGAGAACAAACATTTCAATAACAGGACGGACAGTTCATTTTGTTGTCGTCTTCAGTCCTGAGACTGGTTCGATGCAGCTCTCCATGCTACTCTATCCTGTGCAAGCTTCTTCATCTCCCAGTACTTACTGCAACCTACATCCTTCATAAAGGTGTGAAATATGTATGGCACGAGGGGGGCGAACGGCTCCCCTGCTTAGTAGTCAAACAACGTAACCGCTGAATCACGACGCCGTGGCTTTTGTACGTAACTTAATGTTGCATTTGTTAAACGTGGACCGTTCACTGTTCTATTTTGCTTTTTTCATACCACAGTACACGTTCTTCCTGTATACTTGATCTGTGTCCCTTATTTGACGCTGTCCGCTGGGCTATCTTACCAAATCTGAGGGGGGTACGATGGGGAGATTCCTTTGTTAGATATGTGGCAGCAGGAACTGTTCTCCAGCATGCCCAAGTAAACATTTCTCGTTAAGGTTTTCTCAGCGAACAAAAATGGGCCTACATTCCTACTATATCGTGCAACAGGCCCCACATCAAGCCTAAACCTTTGGGTTATCATGGTTGTATTCACGTGTGTTCTCGGGGTTTTCAGAGCTCCCCGCATCCGAATGTTGTGTCGGTTCACAAGTTCAGAAATGAGGAACGTTGATTCATCTCAAGACACGCAATTTTTCTAACAGTCATTGTCAGCGTCTATGGAACACGCGAATACTTACTGCAGACTACGATCGTTTGGCTGCAGTGCATGTGCTATTTGCACTTCCTGAGCGGAAAGGCGTAACCGCTTGTGTAGCACTTCATGATCAGTTGAGCTTCTTTCAGCAATTCGCATGATGCATGGCGAATTGACTCGTAGGGGCTGCGATTAAATACAACATGCACTCGGTCAGCAAGTGATTAGAGACTCCAGGGGACGCCCACTTCGAGGAAGTTCTGTGGACTTTAAAGTTTTTGAACCACATCATTATGCTTGTTTTTGCTGATGGTGCCCTCCCATACTGGCGTCGATAACACCACATTATCGTTCTCACAGATTTGGATTTCGCATACCATATTATATATTACGCCTTCTTCTGGTTTGTCGCCATTTTGATGCACAACAAATTTTACCTACAAGAAAGGGCAATGGAAAACAGCAATTTGAGACCTACTAAACGTTGTAGAAACCGAAATTCTGTCTCTACTAATTTTCAAGTTCCTATTTCCTGAAATGATAGAGGGACTTGAAGACAACTTATACTAACGGAGTGCTTGTGTCAACGTAATACCACACCTCCCCCTAAGTTATGTCTTCGTCCTCTTTGCCGAGCATTTTTTTCCGTTGTCCTTTCTTGTAGGTAAGATTTGTTGTGCATCAAAATGGCGACAAACCAGAAGAAGGTGTAATATATAATATGGTATGTGAAATCCAAATCTGTGAGAACGAGGCGAACATTGACTAATGACGATCGTTCCGGCCAGCTGTCAACTGACATCACACAAGAAAACTTGCAGAAAGTAGAGGATCTGATTCTGAAAGGTCGTGCACAGACCTTCAAGATATCTGCAACACCTACAAAGTAAGTCTGATGAATTAAATATAATACGTGGTAACGTCAATAGTGGCGGCAAACAATTACTGTGGCAGGAGGCGTGTAATGTTCTACTAGAATTGTGTGTGTGTGTGTGTGTGTGTGTGTGTGTGTGTGTGTGTGTGTGTGTGTGTGAGAGAGAGAGAGAGAGAGAGAGAGAGAGGTGTGGTATTAGCAAGTGAATATTTGCGTAGAGGGTTTTTAACCGTAATTGTTCCACCACGAGGAAATATTGCCCTTCAGTATCATTTGTTAAATTTTCAGTAAAACAACGTTGCTTTTACGGTTTGTTTACTTGGGAAGACCGAGAATCAGGTTTGAATTTCTCCGTACTGATCCAAATGTTGCTCACGCCTGAGCAGAAATTCAGACAAACCTTATTAGGTCGCTTTGAGGCGTACTACGGGGATGCTGCAATATTATTTTTCCCATTAATCATATCGCCATCTATAGTATAGGATTAAGTTAAAAGAAGAAATATTTAGAATGTTCCTCTTTAAAGTGCGTACTAAGTGATAACTACATTTTCAATACCAAATAGTGTTGTGTGCATCTGGAAATGTAACTGCAGAGACGGAACTTGGTACCCATTTCCCTACTGAACGTTGTAAACAGCTTTAAAGCGCTCTGAGATTTTGTGGCTTGTCATACTTTGATTTGGATTGGAAATTTCAGATGAAGCTGTGATCAGGAGCAGTATTCCACAATTAGACAGCTTCCCCGCAGTAATACTTGTCTCTTACCGCGCTTAATATTCGTACATCGCTTCGTCACAAAGCACGATTTCATTTGTGTGGAATACGGTTTTGTGATGACTGATACATACTCTCATTGTTCGTCGACAACATTGTCTTCCATACCTCTGACGTTGTTCGGAGGAAATTCGGACGTAGCAGCTAGTAATAACGCTGACGAAAGCGTTTGCTTAAAAAACAAAAAACTAAAAACACGATTGATAATTTGGTAAATGGATGGGAGTTTTATTTTACATCTTGCTTCCTGTGTCGGATGCTAAATCCTATAATCGTTGTTATTAATTGCCTCTGAAACTTGAAGACATGATACTCTTCTTCACATTCGAATAAAAAATACTATAAATCCCAACTCGTTATCCTACCAGGAAATTACTTGCGGATATAACGCCTACAACACTTGTGTAATAATCATTACGTTACTGTTTTTCGCATATGATATTTTTACTGAACTCGAAAGTTAGTTTTTCTCTCACTGATACAGGCATTAAAGTTTTTTTTAAAAAAATTAAATGGCTCTGAGCACTATTGGACTCAACTTCTGAGGTCATCAGTCCTCTAGAACTTAGAACTACTTCAACCTAACTAACCTAAGGATATAACACACGTCCATGCCCGAGGCAGGATTCGAACCTGCGACCGTAGCGGTCGCGCGGTTCCAGACTGAAGCGCCTAGAACCGCTCGGACACCACGGCCGGCAAAGTTTTTAAACCGTTGCGAATATGTGAGGTAGAGAAGGAAGAAACTGTTGTTTCTACTGGAGGAAAATAACTACTTGCAGATTTCTTAGAGCATTCGTTCTTTTACTTATTCGTAAAACACTGAATATTTCTTATTAAGTATTCAGACTGTACAATTGGTTCGCTGCAAGTACTCTAATTTCTGCGGGCTTGCGTGACATTTTGTAGAACGGGAACGAATCGATTTGCGAGGTCTCCACCGTTAATTCAAAGAAGCAGACCCGTGCAGTTTGTATCTGCAGCAGTAATGGGGTCGATTAACTTCATATTACACCAAAACATGCACACGAACTTTCGGTTGATTTATTAAACTATGAATGTTACTTTGTGGGCAGGAAATAATCTGAATAACCACTCGTGTAATGTTCGTCGTGGTGGATGTGAGAGTGATTTCAGTAGTGGGCTTACATATTGAATTTACAGTTGTACTTGTCAGTACCGAGAAAGAACCGTCGAGGATTTAATACGCATTAAGGAAGCTTGACAAAAGCAAATAACGGGATTGATTGTAAAATCTAGGCGGTCTTAATATCCTTAATGCATATCTTACAGAGGTAAATGTTTTATAACGAATTATACGAGATTTCAGCATTAATCAGGATTGAATCTCTCTTGATAAAGACGAATATAACATTGTTGCTGCTTGTTTCCTCCAAGACTTTCGTAGTATTATGCACTTCTTTTAAATTTCCTCGACAATTTTAAGGTGGTAGGATCAGGATGACCGGACGAGGATTTGAACCGCTTTCCTCCCGGATACTAGTCAAGTGTCGTATCACTGCGCTACCTCGCTTGATGACACTAAAATAATGCAGCCAAATGCCAACCTAATTAAACATCACGACAAACATAGAAAGACAATTTTTAGTTCAGATTACATATACGGAGCGGTAGTGCTGTTCCTAATTGGCTCACTCTACCAAGTTTATAACATCATGTTATTGGTTATGCTTGCATCAACGGAAACCCACACCTTTGACATTACCTAACACTGATAAATCTCCTTATTAATTGTCAGCAACAAATAATGATTATTTTTTACTGGCTGTGGGATTTTACTGTTTCTTTACTTCATCACACGGCGCATTTGCATAATGGCGAAAATCTATATTCATATCGCCAAGCTTTGACGTCCTTTAAAGACAAACGAAGTATATAGACAGCGAAGTTAGTATACATACCACACTTTGGGCGGCAAAATAACTGATAATAGCCAAAGTAGAGAGGACATAAAATACAGACTGCCAATGGGAAGAAAAGCTTTTCTGAAGAGAAAAAGTTTGTTGATAGAAATTTAAGCGCTAGGAATTCTTTTTCTGAAAGTATTTGTCTGGAGTGTAGTCATGTGTGGAAGAGACACATGGATGATAAGAGACAAGAAGAGAATAGTGTCTCTTGAAATGTGGTGCTAAAGGTGAATGCGGAAGATTGGGGAGAAAAGAAATGTGTGGCACTGCTTGACTAAAACAAGGGATCGATTGACAGGACACATTCTGAGACACCAAGGGGGTCACCAGTTTAGTACTTGTGTGTGTGTGTGTGTGTGTGTGTGTGTGTGTGTGTGTGTGTGTGTGTGGCATGGGGGCAGGATGGGGGGGGGGGGGCGGGTAAAAATTGAAAAGGGGGAGACGAAGAGATGAATACAATAAGTGTGTTCAGAAGGATGTACGTTGCAATAGTTATTAGGAGAAGAAGTGGTCTGCTCATGATAGAGTAGCATGGAGAGCTGCATCAAACAAGTCTTCGGACTGAAGACCACAATACAAACACATTACTACTTCATTCATCTTACTCCATGGGAACCACGTGCACATTCTTTAGGAGATTCTGCAACCCCGTTCTCTTCAAGCTGTTAAGGTGGCACATGCTGCGTGATCTCATTGAAGTTGATCTTACTGGCCGGGTACAGATATGCCCAACTGTGGGCAGCATAAATCACAAATTTGGTTTAGATGCCCTTCACATCCCCGTAAGTCAGGAGACGTTAATGACAAATACAGTTTTACACATACAGATTTCGGAAACGTTGGTTTGAGATCGCCACTGATATCTCAAGTTTCTCTAGACGAGATCCTTCCTGCTTCTATGGGTTACGGAATCTGTTATAACAAATAATTTAAATTATGTTCATAATTAAGACTTATCCGTCTTTTGCAACTGAATTTTTATTTTGTTCTCAAATTAAAGGTTCCACTCACTCGTATTCTCTTCGTTTACAAGCAGACGTCTTTCACCTTTTCATATTAGGCATTTCTACAAGCAAACATGGGTTTTTTTTTTTTCTTTCCAAGCATTCAGTTGCAAAAGACGGATAATACTTGCTCTTGTCGACATCATAAAAGTTTTGAAGCAGTAACTGAGAAAGAATGGTTGTAAATATTAACAATATGTAAATTATTAATATTGCGATACTTTGTGGCTCAACTACTTTAAATTTAAATAATTTGTATTCAGTTCCATTTTATGACGCATAAATGAATTTTAATTGTTAGTATATTGCCATTATTTATTTTGTAATCAGTATTGTAAGAAAAAGTCTTGGCGACTTTTGTTTAACGTTTACCATTGGAAAACACACTGCGCGTGTTTTTTGTTTTTCGTTGACATGAGTGAAATTGTCTGCCAAGCAGCAGCGAAAGGATCAGTTAACATGGTAAACAAAATTGTATTAGTGAAACTAAAATGTTTGCTTCTGGTGTCTTTCTGATCATGTCTTTTAACTGTTATCCAGAGACATATTTCTTTGCCGAGGTTGTTGAGGAAGGTGCGGAGAGCTAGACAGAGGTCGTTAGTGTTTCTGTTCAGTAGTCGAATCCTAGAATTCATCTGAATACAGTGGGATGCTTCAGGCCTGTGATAAGCTAAGAATTGTGACTTTATAACCTTGTGTCGTGGATTAAACCAAGGTGACACACTTTGCAAAAATTCATATTTGATGGACACAGTAGTGCACTGTGTTGATCTGCGTCCATTGCTGTACAGTCCGTTCACTTTAGCGGGATCTCGTGATCGCAAATGCCTGTAGAGCGTGAACTGCAGCACGGACGCTCTTTCACGACATCATAGTTTTAAGAAGAGGTGGAGCAGAGTGTTACAAAGTGAAAGATGCAGACGGCTGATAAAAATTTCGTTAAAAGAAATTTCAGCTCGCTGTAACCATTAGATGTTTGCGCTACAGTTAAATTTCTGTAAATGATTTGGTTCTGAACCACCAAAAATTTAGTATTTATTAGAAAGATCAAACATATGCCTTGCGTCCTCGTAATTGACAAGATGGGTACAGTTTACCCAACTTACATATCTATTAAACAAAAAAAGCATCGTAACAAGTTTTGACTCTGTACTCTAAAATGTTGCAAGATCTACTCCTTGCGCAGTTGACAGTGAAAGTCTGATGCACAGTGACTGTGGCTTCGGTTGACATTGGCAGTGCCGCACGAAGCTCGATGTTGATGGTGCTAGGGCAGCTAGGGAAAAAAATATAGTAAGTGTTGTACGTATATAAGTGCGTCGATGTACTGATACAGCTCTGTAAATTATCTTTTGATAACACGCATGCGTGCAACGCTCGACTTAAGTTTGATTCAGATGCATCGGACGTAAAAATAGGGAAAGAAGCATTTCCTGTGCCAGCCTGAAATCTTTTGTTACATAAATGAGTGCTATCTGTCTTGATGGAAAACCAGGGAGGCAGTCGGCAGTTTCTGCAGTAGTCAGTTTGTCAGTGTCTACAGATATGTCTAAGCTTCTTTCTTAGTCATAGTAACGATGTTTCGTAAGAGGTTGGGTGCTTCGGTAATGTGCAGATTGACAGGACGCTTTTTAATAGGTCGTATTGCTGTAATTGCCGGAGAAAGGCAACACACATCATATTAGGTAAGTTGTTCCAATACTTTAATTAAGTTGCAACCTCAGTCCAGGAAGTTCAATGAGTGTTTCTATATTGCGAGTGATTTTTGGTTTACATGAAATAGCAATTAATGTACTTCTATGGTAATGCGCTTCTGGAAACGGCTGTATAAGTTCGGGAAATTGCTGGCGCAGTCGTCTTTACGGACACCCTGCAGTTGGGTAGTAACATTACGTCTGATGTCCGGAAACCTGTAGTCCTTCAGGACTGTTGTCAATTTCTTGAATAAGTAAAAGTCCCAGGGAGACGAGACTGAGGAGAAGGGTAAAGTGACACAACTTCCCTGTTAGCCAGAAACTGCTGCAGTGTGTGAACAGGCATTGTAGTGGGGAGACTTCCAGTCAGTCACCTCGTTCGGCGGCAAATGCCCACTTCCTCTGCTGTTACTCGCACTGCCACAAGACGATCCTGGAATAAAAGTTCATTCACTTCCTGTACGTTTTCCGGAGTGCGTGCGGTTGAGTCCGGCCAATTCGGGGGTGTCCCACCATCTCGGAAGCCTTTAAACCACCCATTCACACAACTCATGGTTACAGCAAGTTCTGTGTAAATTGTTGTCAGCATTTAATGAGTCTCCTTCGCTGATTTTCCAAGTGTTCAACAGAACAGAACAGTACATTCGTTCGTTGATCTGTTTTGGGTTTCGACCGCATGCACTACACCTTCACTCTACAGTGCGCGGTTTACATACGAGAAGTATACTTGCCGCTTTTCGGATATGTCTGGCAGTTTTTTGTGAAAATCAACTTGCATTGAATTGACTCTTGACTTCCGAACTTTATTGACCATTGTGAAGGAGGACTCTACCATTGTGATTATAGTTGCGTATTTTCAAGATCATAGCCATAACCCAACTCACGTTACCAGTGACAGCCTTCAAAATAAAATTCGTATTAGTTGAAGCAGTTTTTTAAGTTCTTTGCAGACGTCAGTGCGATGTTGCTTATGATATTGAAGCATTCGCGGCACAAACTTCTCCGCACTACTTCCAATATTTAATTCATCAGACTTATTTTGTAGGTGTTGCAGATATCTTGGTGGTCTGTGCACGATCTTTCAGAATCAGATCCTCTACTTTCTGAAAGTTTCTTGTGTGAAGTCAGTTGACAGCTGGACGGAACGATCGTCATTAGTCGTTGTTCGCCTCGTTCTTGTAACGCTTATACAGGTACAGTCGTCTGAGGCTCTCTCAGGCCTAAAGCGTTGTCTCCAAAAGTATGCGTCAACATTTGTTGCTTTTCTGCAGCAGTTGTCCAAAGTTTACAATTCTTTATACAGACACGGCTCTCTTTCAAGCCAATTATCCCAAAACTGCAAACTCACAAAACAATACAATGAAACTGTCTTCAGTAACAAAGAACTAAACCAGTCTGCTCGCAGCCAGTTGTCACAGTGACAAAAGGTTGTATGGGAATGCACGGAGCGCTATTTTAGTGTACTCGCAAGCGTTTACGTGCAAAACTTCAAATTTCGGGAACTTTAGGATACCACCTTGTAGACAGTCACGAACGTTATGCACATGGACATGACAGGAAATCTTTTTCCGCCACGAACCAATGACGGTACTCCACTAGACAGCACTTATCAGGAAAATCTGGTGAATTCTGCTGTCTATAGTGCCTCACGTCGACGCAGAAGTGGCGCAGTGTGTAAATAATTGATCTTGGGGCTTCGAATCCCCCTCCAGCCATCGTGGATTGAGCTTTCCGTATTTTACCTTTACGAAATAGGGTGATGACAGAGACTGCGAGGTACAGAGCAATCCCGATCCCTTTCCGGTGATTCATATCAGCAAATGGCTCGGTATTTAAGGGCCTTTGTGCAGCTGGAGCGTTTTTGCCCGCGCGGACTATCAGAAGAGCAGGAGCAGCGCGGAGTTGGTGGGTGTAGTGACACGGTGCAGGTAGTGCACCTGCCGAGCTTGGAGCGTGGGGGCGGGCCGCGAGGGCGATAAGCCGCTCGTAATCGCTGTCGCTGGCTCACTGTATGGCATAATGCCGCCGCTATTGACGTTTTCCGCGGCGCTCAAGCACCGTTTAGTATTCATGAGGCCCGCGTTGCTGTCTGCTGGCCTCCATTTTCATCCCCACGCCCATTCCCCAGCATTACCGGTCAAGTGCTGCTTTACGCTCGGATCTCGCCGTTCCGCCGATACAACAGCTGGTGGCTGTACGGGGAACTAGCCAACTTCGGAGAATTGCACGTGGGATGACAGGACCTTGGCAGCAATTTCTCCTTTTTTGTTCCTGGTCTTGGTAGTTCGCGTATTTAACGTGTTTGAATGCCAGTTTAACATCCTTTAAATGCTAAAGAATGAGGAGGTTCTCCGCAGAATCGGCGAGGAAACGAATGTATGGCAAAAGACTTACAAGAAGAAGGGAGAGGATGATAAGACATCTTCTAAGACATCAGGGAATAACTTCCATGTTCTAAAGAGAGCTGTAGAGGGTAAAAACTGTAGAGGAAGACAGAGATTTGAATACATCCAGCAAATAATTGGGGACATAGGTTGCAAGTGTTATTCTGAGATGAAGAGGTTGGCACAGGAGAGGAATTCGTGGCGGGCCAACTCAAGTCGAAATCTTTGTCTTTACTTGTGAATGTCTGCATATTGAGGAGGCGGCAACTGAAAATATCTAAAATTCACGGAATAAATTAACGATGTTTTAATGCAACCAGCAGCGTTAGTCGGGTAACACACCAAGATAGGAACTTAGGTTTTGAGAAGAAATGTTCACTAACTCAACGCATTGAGCACTTAATGCAGCACGATAACCGAATACGTACAAAGTATTTTCCCCACCAAAAGGAGATTCACTCGCAAGCGGAGGCCACGACGTTTGGAACGCGGATTTACTGCAGACTACGTACACTCGTAGTACTCTATTAGGACAACAAAATGTGTAAGCAGTAGCGCGTACTACTCAAGCGTTATTGAGAAAATCACAAGATAATTTCGGTCATCAAATATATACCTATGCGTGGCCATTTTTACCGTGAAGCTGCGGCAGCCGAGTGGTTAGCGTTAAAGCCCCGAAATCGCTGTATCGAGTCACGATCGTCAGTCTTTTATTATTTTCAGCACAGTCATTTTCTTTACTGTTTATATTACAGTTGATATAATGGGAAAAATACGTGTAATCAGATGAACTTTTATTAAATTTACAATGTTATTTGGCAGTCTACAAATTTTTACTATCAGAAATAATATATTCATAACTTTATGTTTTCAATGTTTTGACGAAAAATACCATCCCGCAACTTGTACTCGTAATGTCGAAAGCGACGATTAATTGTACATTTTTCGAAAGCCGTCTGTGCCGGTGAAAACTTGGAGGTAACAAGTCGTTTCGAGCTCCTTCCAGGTATAAGGGATTTCTCAGATCACGGACAAGCATACATTTTCAATATCACTTTATGCGTTTGACCGTTTAATAGTCGATAGTTATAAATATTATATTATTTGTGATAATAAAAATTTGTAGACAGCCAAATAACATTGTAAATTTAATAAAAGTTCATCCGATTACACGTATTTTTCACATTACGTCAACTGTAATATAAATAGTAAAGATAATGACTGTGTTAGAAATAAAAACAAAAACTGACGAGCGGGACTTGATGCAGCGACCCAGCGATTACGGGGCTTGAACGCTAACCACTTGGCTGCCGGCGCTTCATGGTAAAAATGGCCACGCACAGGTGTGTATATTTGACGACCGGAATTATGTTGCTATTTTCTCAATAACGCTTGAGAAGTGCGTGCTACTGGAGTACTAAGAGTGTACGAAGTTTGCCAAAAATCCGCGTTCCAAACGCCTCCCCTTGTCAGACCAGTCAAAATCTTGTGTCTTTACTTGTGAATGTCTGCACAGTGAGGCGGCGGCAACTGAAAATATCTAAAATTCAGATAATAAATTAGCGACGTTTGAATGCAACCAGCAACATTAGTCGGGTAACACACCAAGATAGGAAATTTGGTTTTGAGAAGAAATGTTCACTAAATCATTGAGCACTTAATACAGCTCGATAACAGGCTACTTACAAAGTATTTTCCCCATCAGAAGGAGGTCCACTCAGTTTGTGCAGAGAAGTAGGATCCGTACAAACTGACTTGTGTATTTCGACGGTACGGACGAGGTACGGTTTTGGGCGCTCCAGGGATGTAGGCGGCGAACAACGGCGTATGCTGCAGCGGTAACAGAGTTTCACTCCTCCCGGGAGCCATCAAATTGTTACGCACCGTACCGTAATCGATTCCCGGCGAAACGGGCTAGGAGGGCGGAGCGAACAGCGGCGCTGCTAGTAAAGTCCGGGCCAGGCGGAGAGCAGAGTAGAGCAGAGCGGGGGCACGATAACGGCACGGCACGGCGCACAGCACGCACAGCCCTACCTGTCCTCGCACGCCTCCGTTCTGCACACTTTCCAAACGGACAGTTTTTACCGCCTCGCTATCGGCTGACACTGGAACTGCGTTATTGCTCTAAACTGTCATACGTACCACTTGAAATTTCGACTGTAGGTATTATCTGGCAAACCAACTGAAGACCTGACCAGGGTGACAGTCCCAGAAGTAGGGTGGGGAGGTGGTAACACACAGGAGCAACGTCGCTTACTACACACCTACACTGCACAGATCTGTTGAACTTAGATTGTGACTTTGTTAATAGTTCCCACACACTGTCACTATGATAACATTTATTCAGAATGTAATTGGAATGAATACATGTTTCCCCTGAATAAACCGACCGTAGCGCAACTATTTCACGTGAGTAGGCACGTCAACATAACACTTCAGGGCCGAGCGTGGTGATACCTCGTAGCGAAAGCAAGGAAAGTGATTACGGAATAGACCCTGCTGCTGACGTGAATAAATCTATTGACAATAAGGGGGAGACAGGAATCACTGTGCTTACGTGCAAGATGGCAGATCGTGCAGTCAAAACGTTAAAGTTAAGTATATTGTATGCTAACTACGGCAGGAGAGATAATACTGAGCGAATTGGAATTTAAGTATCTACTCCGAAGAAGGAGGCACACTGCACACAATATACCGGGTGATCAAAAAGTCAGTGTAAATTTGAAAACTGAATAAATCACGGAATAATGTAGATAGAGAGATACAAATTGACACACATGCTTGTAATGACATGGGTTTTGTTAGAACCAAAAAATACAAACGTTTAAAAAATGTCCGACAGATGGCGCTTCATCTCATCAGAATAGTAATAACTAGCATAACAAAGTAAGATAAAGCAATGATGATGATCTTTACAGGAAATGCTCAATATGTGCACCATCATTCCTCAACAATAGCTGTAGTCGAGGAATAATGTTGTGAACAGCACTGTAAAGCATGTCCGGCGTTATGGTGAGGCATTGGCGTCGGATGTTGTCTTTCAGCATCCGTAGAGATGTCGGTCGATCAAGATACACTTGCGACTTCAGGTAACCGAAAAGCCAATAATCGCACGTACTGAGGTCTGGGGACCTGGGAAGCCAAGCATGACGAAAGTGGCGGCTGAGCACACGATCATCACCAAACGACGCGCGCAAGAGATCTTTCACGCGTCTAGCAATATAGGGTGGAGCGCCATCCTGCATAAACATCGTACGCTCCAGCAGGTGTTTATCAGCCAGGCCTGGGGATGATGAGATTCTGTAACATATCGGCGTACCTCTCACCCGTCACGGTAGCAGTTTTGCTGTCCTGCGCCATCTGTCGGACATTTTGTGAACTTTTTTTTGTTCTAATAAAACCCCATGTCATTCCAAGCATGTGTGTCAATTTTTACCTCTCTATCTACATTATTCCGTGGTTTATTAAGTTTTCAAATTTATACTGACTTTTTGATCACACTGTATGTATATACACCATAGGCTCCATAGATAAATGTGATATTAGGCATCAATAGCTGCGATGTTCGTCTGTGTAGTTGATTGCCATGTGGAGGGCACGGTTTCGATTACCGGTACTGCTACGGTTTACTCCGTGCTGAGTGTACCTAAACGGGGTGCACTCACAAGGGTACCGTAGGGGCTTCCCCTTTCCGACTTGATTCATATTGGCAGATTGTATAGGGCGTGACTAGAACTAAAGCATATATAGACGGGAAGACGCAACTCTCAACCACTTCAGAGAAAATGGAGTTTTTAAATTTTAGGCGTGCTGATGTACTTTGCAGGGTCACTAATATTCAAGGAGTCCGTAGCCGGAGGAATAGGCGCTTAGTTTCGTAAGCACAAGGTCGCTGGATCGAATGTCTTTGCAGGTATTATTTTTTTGCGAGGTATGTGCACCAGTATTCGGTGATATGCGCAATATGGTTTGGCGACCCAGAACCGTTTATGAGTGTAAACAGAATTTGTTTTGCAATAGACACATTGAGAAAAAAAAACATGCACATGGAAAACTTCACGAATCATTACACATGTTGTATATCGCAATTATCATGATTTTCTATGTTTTTACTATTAGTATAATCCTGATTCGTGCAGTGCTTCGTATGTCATATACTCGTCACAAATGTATATACAATAGCATACATAAAATGACTATACTGATTTGAAAGTATTCATATATCTTTTTTTTTTCTCCAACTTCCAGTCCCTTCCAGATGTTTTCGCTTCTTCTTTCAGGGTAAAGATTGGGAAATATTTGAATTATTGAATATTGATAATTTGCACAGCGTAGTGAAACTGCTGTTAGAATGATGCGGGAATAAAAAAAAACAAGCTACGGCAGCGAGATTCGATCCAGAGACCTCATGCTTGTGAGACTTAAGCGCTTACTAAGGATCGCACGCTAGAAAAAGTAGCAGAAATCTCAATAGATGATATATTTAAATGGTAGTGCAAAAAAAAACATGCAATGTAGGAGGAGTGGGTATTGGGAGGGTGAGATGTTGTGGTTCTCGTATACTTTCATGCTCGTAATAGTAAACAGCTATAGATGCCTTACATAGAAACTGCCTATTCAGATTACCATCAGCAATTTAATTGCCTCCCAGTTCTCTCCCACTTACGGAATTAGAGCAAAAATGCCAAAACTGCCATTGGCACTGACGAGATATGAAATGCCAGTATCAACAGCCACCGCATCGCAGCCACGCGTGGGAATTAACTTGCAGCTAATTTGAATATATGCAGTCCATCCGCAGATTTCATTACGCATTTGATTTAAAGTTCAAAGGTATTTGCATGCGTAATGATTTTTATGAAAATCTTTATCGTGCACTTCAATCTCTCTCTCTCTTTTCGTTTCACCTAAAGTGAAATGTTTGTAATACGAGTATCTGCATAAAAATTAAGAATATATCTGACCAATTTTTTAATTTTATTTTTTAAAATACTGAATACGCCGTAGTAGTACTGCTACATGACGGCTTGTGCAAGCTGGCAAAGCTTATAAATTTCATTCAACTGTTCATAAAGGTTTGGTATTGTAGTTTTCTTTCATAAGATTTTCCATTGCCCTATGTACTGAGGGTACCCTTTCGTAGGACACGGTTTGTGGCATGAACTCTTCGGTATTCTTGGCGTATTGTTCACGGTGACATGACCGGCATGCAGCCGAGTTCAGTTAATTTTATGGGAATGTAGCAGCATACATTACAGGGTTGACTAACTGTTCACAAAAACTCAACGAGCGCAGTAGATAACATTTTTCATTCTGGTTTCCTCCTAATCCAAGGAGCTGAACACAGTTTCACGGAAATACGTCAGAGATTATAACCGATTTATGCCACCCACGATCCCTTTTCTCAGAAGCTATATTCAGTTAGTAATGTATCCCTTGGTCGTAGTAAATAGATAAAGAAATGCGATGCACAGTGTTGGTTCTATGTTTTCCACTCGTATTTTGTTGTCTCGAACTGTTACTGCGGTCAGCCCTAATTTGCAAAGATAAATATCCTCTTTCGAGACGTTGGTTCATTCTTTTGTGTCCGTTTCTTAATTTCTGGAGCTGACGCTGATATTTCGACAGACTTGGCGTACAGTTAAAACTAAAATAACATTTCCGAAGTGATAGACAGGGTGATCAAAAAGTCAGTATAAATTTGAAAACTGAATAAATCACGGAGTAATGTAGATAGAGAGGTACAAATTGACACACATGCTTGGAATGACATGCGGTTTTATTAGAACCAAAAAAATACAAAAGTTAAAAAAATGTCCGACAGGTGGCGCTTCATCTGATCAGAATAGCAATAATTAGCATAACAAAGTAAGACAAAGCAAAGATGATGTTCTTTACAGGAAACGCTCAATATGTTCACCATCATTCCTCAACAATAGCTGTAGTCGACGAATAATGTTGTGAACAGCACTGTATAGCATGTCCGGAGTTGTGGTGAGGCATTTGCGTCGGATGTTGTCCTTCAGCATCCCTAGAGATGTCGGTCGATCACGATACACTTGCGACTTCAGGTAACCCCAAAGCCAATAATCGCACTGACTGAGGTCTGGAGACCTGGGAGGACAAGCATGACGAAAGTGGCGGCTGAGCACACGATCATCACCAAACGACGCGCGCAAGAGATCTTTCACGCGTCTAGCAATACTTGTTCTTTTTTTTTTTTTGTTCTAATAAAACCCCATGTCATTCCAAGCATGTGTGTCAATTTTTACCTCTCTGTCTACATAATTCCATGGTTTATTAAGTTTTCAAATTTATACTGACTTTTTGGTCACCCGGTACTTTTACAAACTTTGTGGACAAGTTCCTTACACCAAAACAAGAAAGCAAGCTCAGATAAATATGTCCGAAAATCTTTGGTTTTCGAGTCAGTAATGAAAGTTTAAAATTTACGTGATTGGACCTCATCAACAGTCAAACACATAATAAATGCTGGAAATGCCCTCCTCTTACTTCTAAACAGATATGCATTTACATCTACATCATACTCCGCAAGCCACCTAATAGTGTGTGGCTGAAGGCACTTTCGGTACCACTATCTGATCCTTCCAACCCTGTTCTGCTCGCGAATAGTGCGTAGTAAGAATGGTAGTTGGTAAGACTTTGTACTGGCCACAGTTTCTCGAATTTTCACCTCGTGGTCAATATGCGACATGTAGAGGGGGGAAGTAATATGTTGTCTGACTCCTCCTGAAAAATGCTGTCCCGAAATTTCAATAGTAAATCTCTCCGTGATGCACAACGCACATTCGACGAATCATGGACTGTCCCACCCTTCCAAATACTCCTTTATGATTTTAAATTGTTTCGCAGACTTCCATGACACGTCGATGAAGAGTCTCTGCATCCGGGGGTCTGCTTACATCAATTTTTAAAGCGTCCCCATGGATAATAATTCAAAGAACTGAGGTCAGGGAACATGCAGGCTCATGGTACTATCCTCCTCTGCCTATCCATCCGTCATGGTACATACCAGCCAGTGCATCTTTAACACTGGGACTGAAATTTTCTGGAGCTCCATCACGCATAAACCATAGGTTTGTGCTTATTTGCAGAGGCTCATCCAGTAGGTCTTCGAGGGTTTTCTGAATAAAGTACTCGCAATACGTGGTGGGAGAACGTATGGTTCTGCTAGACTGTCACCTACAGTTCCAGCTCACACTTGAAACTGATGCTGTTGTCTAGCCCGTACTGTTGCGTGAGGATTGTGATCGGCCCTTGTGTGTTGGTTGTGCAAGTCTGTTATTCCATCTCTTCCAAACGTTGTCGTGCTTGTACACAAAACTGAAGGAACAAACAACGGATTGGTAGTTCGTACCATAAAACATCGGCAAGGGTTCTCCCGTGGTGGGTGATCGGCAGGCATAAGACTCTGCGCACATTTAAAGTGATGCGGATTCATGAGTTGCTCGTGAAGTATCCTCAGTGCTGAAGTTAGAGATTCACCACATAGCATTGACGTCATGGACTTATACTTGGCTCTTCATCGACAGCTCTTAGTAAGTGTTCTTCCTCGTCAGGCGTAAGAGTAAGACGTTGTTTTCATGGTCAGTTGTCTGTGGTGCTACGAATCCTGACAGGGCAACGCGACCGTACATAGCACAAGATGTTATCATATATACCTGCCCACGAAATAAATATCCTGCCACGTTTCAAGGGACCACTTTCAGTTGACTCACTATAGCAGAACGTACGCGGTCGAATTAAATCAAACGATGCCGAGGGAATTACAATAGGAAAGAGGACACTAAATGCAGTTCATCAGTTTTGCAATTTGGGCAGCAAAATAACTGACGACGGCCGAAGTAGAAATGATATAAAATGCAGACTGCCAAGATCAAGAAAATCGTTTCTGAAAAAGAGAATTTTTTTAACATCGAATATAAGTAAAAGTCTTTCGAAGTTTTTCGAAGTCTTTCTGAAGTTATTTGTATAGTGTGTAACCTTGTATGGAAGTAAAACTCGGACAATAAGCAGTTCAGACAAAAAGAGAACATAAGCTTTTGAAATGTGCTGCTACAGAACAAGAAACTCAGATGCGTAGATTGAATAACTAATTATGGGGAAAACTACATTTGTGGTACAAATCAGACTAAAAGAAGGGATCGTTTGATACAACACATCCAGAAGTATCAAGGAATGGAAGGAAGATTGGGGGTAAAATTTGTAGAGTGAGACAAAGACTTGAGTAGGCTAAACTCGTTCAAACAGATGTAGGTTACAGTGGTTGACCGACGGAAAACAGGAACAGCAGTAACCATAACAACCACCACCATACAACGTTTTTTAGGTTTTTGAGGCTGTTCGGTTCGCAGATGACTCACTTGTACGCATGTCTTTGGCAAACTCATGTGAAATGGAAGATGACGCCAGTACTTGGTAAATAGCCTGACTGCCAATACAGAACATACATAGTTGTAAAGTAATGCACAGCGAGACGAAAATACCCGATATCCTTGTGCACGATCGGCGGTCACTCGTTGGAATCCCAAAGGTCATGCATCCACCATTATTTTTTCGGAGCAATTTAAGGTGAGACAACCACCTAAGTCTAGCCATAGGGAAAGCTAATGCGAGTTTGATATTTCTCGGAGGAAGCTTAATTCGTTCACCGAGTAGATCAATTACAAAACTTTATTTTGCTAAGTTCCTTATTATTTTCTTTCGCCACGTTCCTATAGCAAGTTGGGTTAACAGAAAAGACGGAACAGATTCAAAGAAGAGGTGTGAGATTCGTAACTTCCACTGCGCTAAATCGTCCGAAAAACGCCCAACGAATTCCAGTGGGGGCGTTAACAGGGAAAAATTACATTGGGGCTTATGCAAATGGAGTCTCCGACACTTTGTGAGCGCGGACCATCCGCAAATAGAGCGTCACAGGAGAAACTATTGTTTGTACACAAAAGTACCCTTCGCCATACGTTGTACATGTTTGTACACAAAAGTACCCTTCGCCATACGTTGTACAATGGCTTGTGGAGCACCGACGGGATGGTGGACATTTTCAATGCTTAAATATTCAACCCAGGTTCCAGTGAGTTGTATTTGCAATGTTTCTTGAAACCAATTAGGAAATGACTTTAAACCCAGCTGTGAGTTCATTTTCGGGTAACTCATCCCTTCCGATCAGGTGGTGTTTTCTAGTTAAATACGAACAATATTCGAACAACCATTGACACCCAAGGAACCAATCAACCAACAATATTCCAGCATGAATCACTCTACAGCTGATTGTGAGCCGTTGTGAAACTTCCGGACAGATTAAAACTGTATTTGAAAAATGGGTTTGACGGGTTGAGTAGTGTCTGGATACTTCACTCGGTAGGAGTATTTCCTGCGAATGACAGCGTTCTAGGTTTGTGCGCCGATCCGATAAAAGTTTTCAGTCTGCCACAAAGCTTTAACCAGCGGTACATTTTCTTTTTTTTTTGAAGCTCTTCTTGAAATTTTCGACGTTAAAATACAGTGCCTAATGCTATTGTAGTCAGGTGTAGTGCCGTAATACTGTTGCTCCTATAAATTTTTCATCTCCTTCACATGTCAACTGTCGTCTGTTACTTCTCTCTTCGTTCTCTGTGTTTAACAATAATATCCAATTGAATATTTTCTTCAGTTGGAAAAACAATGTATGGACGCTTCAGCTTAAAGAACCTAATATGTTGATTAAGCTCGGTAGTCTTTTCCAATTGAATCTGAAAATAGTTGCTTTTGCGCAATTAGAAACAAAGAGAACGATATTCTTTAGTGCAAATAAAAGTTGTTCTTTCATCAGAAATTTATGTGAAGCATTTTTGTAAGTTGTACACTCCCGATGACGTACTCCGTAAATCATTCGGAAATTGGCAGATAAATGCGAAGATTGGAATGTTATAAAGGTGCTTGCTGTGGAAATGAGAATTATTAACGCTACGTAGAACTAAGTATTGCCTAGTATTGGCGGGGGACGTACCTCATTATTGAATTATTAGCGGTGAGCAGCTGCACACGCTTTGATTATTTCTCGTTATAACACACAGACCGCCTGTATAAATGATTTGAACCGCAAATCAACATTTCATCTCTCAGGCGTATGAGAAACGTGCAGACATAATGGCTAGCCCCTTAGAAACAGCGCAGTGACTGGGAAGAGTCGCCGAGCGCGGCTGCTAGCGCCCTAGACGGACGGCCCTATAGCGGATGAGCTTTAATCAGGAGAGTATCGACTTCCTTTCATATCGAGTTAGACTTTCAATTTGTTGCTCCGTTCCAAGTATTAGGTGCCATTCCGTCCTATGTTACATTTAAAAGCGTCATTCAGATCTGAAATATCGGCAACGGTTAAACCAGACAAGGGTAGTGTCGCTTTCCAAACCCACCCCCCTCATTTGAGATGTATCGTGAAGTATCTTCACTCTGTCCCTATCTTCTTTACTTCTATTGTATAGGTGCTGTATTTACATGTGGGAGTTCGTCAATTTCGTGTAAAAGCGGAACTTCTAGTGTAAATTAGAAATGAAATGGTCATGATTGAAATGTGACAGAGGTCATCGTCTTTAATGGAATGTACCCTATTCTCATCATGTACGTAAAGAGCAAGGCGGGCCTTAACCGTTTGCAGAATGTGACCCGTACCAGTGATGGATTGTGCAACAGCTGTGTAGATTTGTGATTTGCCTTCATAATGATGTCTGGTATTTTGTTGACATTACGATCGATCAAAATAGTATTTCGGTCACTGGTTACCAAGTTCTCAGTTTTTGTTTCTATACTGGTAGTAAGTTTTTCAGGCGGAATGTTCTTACTGCTATTTTAACACACACACACACACACACACACACACACACACACAGAAGAGAAGAGGAGAGAGAGAGAGAGAGAGAGAGAGAGAGAGAGAGAGAGTGAGTGAGTGTGTATTCGGGAATCGGTTCGGTTCACTGTCCTCCTCTCCTTGTTTCTGATCGTCCGGTCCTTACTTCCAGTAGCCATTCCATGCCGGAGTACGGTGATATAGGGGATCAGGGGTTGTTTATTTGAAGCAGTCGTATGTGTTTTAAAGTCTTCGAAAAACACCAAATCTCCATATTTTGCGCGTGTAAGAGTTCGCAAAATAGGATTGGTACGGTTGTACGGGTACAACAATCCACTGACAGAAATTTTTTACTTATCCCCCTAATAAATTTTCACAAATCGACAAAAAGTAATTACCGAGTATCGCTTTTCAGGAGGCAGTTCTCGTTCACCACCTGACCATACAGCTATTAATTTCTTGGTACCTGTAACTTCACAGTCGGACACTGTGGCCGAGCGGTTCTAGGCGCTTCAGTCCAGAACCGCGCGCCTGCTACGGTCGCAGGTTCGAATCCTGCCTCAGGCATGGATGTGTGTGATGTCCTTAGGTTAGTTAGGTTTAAGTAGTTCTAAGTCTGGGGGACTGGTGACCTCAGATGGTAATCCCATAGTGCTTAGAGCCATTTGAACCATTTTTTTGTAACTTTCCTACCTCTCTGGCACAGAGAAGTAATAACTTGTGGTCGTCGAATCCATTTACGTAACGCTGATGTTGTAAAATAAGCATCATAAATAAAACTTAGCACCTCGTTATATCAGAAGTGGAACCGTAATACCGCGTTACCAAGGAAAGTCTGTCTACGTTCCCTGTGAAGTAATAGGCACGAATTAGCTAACGAATCATGCTTCGCTTCATGTGTGATGTAAAATGGACTGTCACACCATTATTGAAGGCTGGTCAAGATAATGTAATGCAATGATAACATCGTCCATCAGCACACAAAATGAAACAGCTGAAGTGATTTTAGTGCTGGTGGTGATAGTGTAAGATATAGTAAATTTGTGTTATTGTTGAGAACATCAAACAATATATTTGAAGTTCTTACTTGCCAGGTGTGTCCCAGTGAAGCGTAATAAGACCTATAATCTTCTCAGTATACATAATAGAACTAGCAGCACTATAAGATGATGCTGTTGTCTGTAGGAAAGTATCGGCGTTGGATTACTGTATGGAAGTGCAGAGAGATTGCTGTAATGAATGGTAGACCCCTTTAAATGTGAATAAATACGGAATACTGCCTATAATGAATAGAAAGACCCCAGAAGCATATTACAGGATCCGTGGTAAAAATCTTGAACAAGTCACATTGTATGAGTATTTAGGGATAATACTAAGAAGGGATATGAAAAGTGACGAACATTAGGAAAGGCATGTTGAAGTCTTAGATTTGTTATTGGATTCTGGAAACGTGCAGCTCATCTGTAAAGAAAAATGGCTAGAGAGTGCTAGTGCGGCCAATTTCACAGTATTGTTGGAGCATTCCGAGTTCGTATCAAGTAGGCGTGGCAACAGACATCGAACGAAGTCAGAAATACACTGCTAGGGTCAAAACAAGTCAATCAGCTCATATCAAAGTGTAAAAGAAATGCTTAGGTAACTGAGATGGGGAATCCCTGGAACAAAGACCACATAGTTCTCTCGAAACCCTATTGGGGAAATTTAGAGAACCTGTATTTAGCGGAAGATACTGTGACCGTTATGCTGCCTGGTGACAGTATATCTCGGGTAGGTATCATGACGACAAGATAGAGAGATTAGGGCTTCTACAGAGGCCTATAGAACATCAATTTTCCTTCGCTCATTACGCAAGTTTAATCGGACGGAAAATCGATCACATAGGTGCGAAGTACCCTGAGTTACACACTGTACAGTGCCTTTCGTAATATATCATAATGTTGAAGCGCTTCTCTCAAACAATCGTTTCAACTTCATCCGCCAACAGGTAGCGTAATGGCATAGCTACCAGAGCGCCATCTGTGTGTATCCTTTGATAGGGAATGTTCACAGCCAGAAGGCTCAGCGTAGTGTTGTGAACGCGTGAATCATGCAGTCAGCCATGCCACAGACACACTCGTGCTTCCTACATCTACTGAGCAAGTCTGAAAGGGGTCAAATTGTGGACTCTCTTTGACCATCAAAATTATTGTTTATCAAACTTGCGTCCTCAGCATCCTTTTGTATGCATCGGAAATATGGACTACCTATGCCAAACAAGAACGTCGCCTTAATGCTTTCCACATGCGGTGCCTGAGATCCATCCTTGGAGTAACGTGGAAGGACCGTGTGACCAACGAAGCATTGCTATCTAAAACTAATTGCAACAGTATTTCAGCTATCTTGAAGCAGAGACGACTCCGCTGACTGGGACACGTCCACCGTATGGATCCTGACAGATTACCACGTGAGGTGATGCTTGGAGAGATATCTGTAGCCAAAAGACCTGTGGGACGTCCTGTATAGAGGTTCAAGGACTCCTGTAAACGAGATATGGAGAGCTTTAGAATGGACACAAACAGATGGGAGGCGCGGGCTAGCATGAGACCAGAGTGGCGTGATCATATATCATCTGGAATATCGAAGCATGATGAAGGCTTGTTAGACAGATTAAGGCAGAAAAAGCTTCGCAATACTACCACTGCTCCTGCCTCAGCAGCCAGATACACTTGCGACTATTGCGGCAAGAGATGAGGTGCTGCCATTGGCTTGACAAGTCACATGAAAAAATGCAACCCATAAATACACACACTGCAACAATCATCTACCAAGATGTCGTGGCCAACATATATAGTGACGGGATGGTCCTTTCGGAGAACCGCCACACAAGTTGAAGTGCTGCGTCAGTTGTGTAATGATGCTGGTATCAATGGTTATGTGAACATTCTCGCACCCGCAGATAAAGTTCTGGATATCCACTAAGTACAGACGCCCGCCAGGATCGTCATATTGTTAGTGCAGCAGTGGCAAATCTTACAGCTACCACAGCGCAGGCAAGAAAGCTTGTGAGCTTAGACGTGTCAACATGAACTGTTGGGACCGGTTATTAGCAGTGGAACTACGGGCATGCCTTCCACTCACGACACAACATCGACGTGCGCTGCTCGACTGGTGCCGTCAGAGTATCACTTGGAAGATGGAATGACGCGCCGTAGTCTTCAGCGATCAAAGCAAATTCTACCCGCAAACGAGTGCTGGTCGTTTGCCATCGCAGGCATAATGGTCAGATTGTGCAATAAGCTACCACTCTCGCTAACCTTTTTTGTTTCTGCAGGGTAAGCTAACCAGTGCTCGGTACGTGCAGAACGTTGTTGGACCCGTTCTTTTGCCGTTCCGGCAACTGGAAGGTGAAGTGTTGTTCCAACAGGATAGTGTTCACCCACACATTGCGCGTGAAACTCAACGTGCTCTGCGAGACGTGCAGCAGTTTCCCTGGCCAGCGTGATCTCCGGACTTTTCTGTAACCGAGCACGTGTGTGATTTGATGGGACAAGAAATGACTCGGGTGACTCGTTAACGACTATTACAGAACTACGTGAACAGGTCGAGCAAGCGTGGAAGAGCGTATCCCAGAATAGGATTCGCCATCTGTACGATCAACTGGACGCCAGAGTCAGCGCCTGCATTGCCGCCCGTGCAGGTTACACCAGTTTTCAAGAAGGGTCGTCGAGCAGATGCGAAAAACTATAGGCCTATATCTCTGACATCGATATGTTGTAGAATCTTAGAACATGTTTTTTGCTCGCGTATCATGTCGTTTCTGGAAACCCAGAATCTACTCTGTAGGAATCAACCTGGATTCCGGAAAGAGCGATCGTGTGAGATCCAACTCGCTTTATTTGTTCACGAGACCCAGAAAATATTAGATACAGGCTCCCAGGTAGATGCCATTTTCCTTGACTTCCAGAAGGCGTTCGATACAGTTCCGCACTGTCGCCTGATAAACAAAGTAAGAGCCTACGGAATATCAGACCAGCTGTGTGGCTGGATTGAAGAGTTTTTAACAAACAGAACACAGCATGTTGTTCTCAATGGAGAGACGTCTACAGACGTTAAAGTAACCTCTGGCGTGCCACAGTGTTATGGGACCATTGCTTTTCACAATATATATAAATGACCTAGTAGATAGTGTGGGAAGTTCAATGCGGCTTTTCGCGGATGATGCTGTAGTATACAGAGAAGTTGCAGCATTAGAAAATCGCAGCGAAATGCAGGAAGATCTGCAGCGGACAGGTATCTGGTGCAAGTAGTGGCAACTGACCCTTAACGAAAGAAGGATCCTTTATTGTATGATTATATGATAGCGGAACAAACACTGGTAGCAGTTACTTCTGTAAAATATCTGGGAGTGTGCGTACGGAACGATTTGAAGTGGAATGACTATATAAAATTGTTGGTAAGGCGGGTGCCAGGTTGAGATTCATTGGGAGAGTCCTCAGAAAATGTAGTCCATCAACAAAGGAGGTGGCTTACAAAACACTCGTTCGACATATACTTGAGTATTGCTCATCGGTGTGGGATCCGTACCAGGTCGGGTTGACAGAGAAGATACAGGAGATCAAAAGAAGAGCGGCGCGTTTCGTCACAGGGTTATTTGGTAAGCGTGATCGCGTTACGGAGATGTTTAGCAAACTCAAGTGGCAGACTCTGCAAAAGAGGCGCTCTGCATCGCGGTGTAGCTTGCTGTCCACGTTTCGACAGGTCGCGTTTCTGGATGAGGTATCGAATATATTGCTTCCCCCTACTTGTTCCTCACGAGGAGATCACGAATGTAAAATTAGAGGGATTCGAGCGCGCACGGAGACTTCCCGGCAGTCGTTCTTCCAGCGAATCATACGCGACTGGAACAGGAAAGGGAGGTAATGACAGTGGCACGTAAAGTGCCCTCCGCCACACACCGTTGGGTGTCTTGCGGAGTATAAATGTAGGTGTACTAACACTGGTGTTGCAGCATGTGTCGATACGTAGTATCTCAGAACCGCTTGTGCTGTTGAACTGTAAATGTGATCATTTATTGTACTCCGTATGCACTTTTGCAACAAATCTTGAGTGAATTGAAGCCTCTAAAAGTGTGTACTAATTTTATTCCGTCAGAGTTTTGATGAGGGTTTGTTAGTTTTAATAAACTAAAAGATTCGAAGAAAAGGGGCAAATGAGCGTACAGTTATCGTGAGTTGTGCAACACTGAAACCGTATCGTGCACTGCCCTGTAGGCGGCTCGGGATTCGAGTAAAGAGAAGATAAACGGCGTGGCGTCGCCGGGCAGACTAGACCGGCAGCAAGCAGCGGCAGCTGCAGCTCTATTGACCTGCCGCCGCACGCCACCACTGGCGGTCGCCCGCTGCCCGCAGAGGCGCCAGTGGCAGCTACCTGCGCCACCGCCTCTACCGCCTGCATCGATATAGGGCTCCTTCTGTTCCCATTATTCGCGTAACAACTGGAAGTGACTCTGTACCTCGTCACCCCCGCCCCCACCCCTTCACCCGACTGATCTCTGCTATTTATCTATCTAGGAATTTCCAAAGGCATTCAGGATTTCGACAAATTATGCACTTCCACCTGGTACGGTGTAAGAGTGACTTTGAAATGCGGAAGAGCATGACTTAACCTAGATATTGATGTATATTAATCTTGTAAGTTTGTCAGGGGGATTTTGTACTATTTCTTGCGAATAACCAGTTCAAATTCGTTGAGAGATGCCGGAGGTTGGCAAGGAGCCTTAATTGCTACTCGATTGTACACTTGGGTGAGAAAAAACTCATGGGATAGTGATACACACATATACAGTTTCAGGTAGTATCGTATAGTGCAGATATAAAAAGGCAGTGCATTGGCGGAGCTGTCGTCATGTGAAAAGATTTCCGACCCGATTGTGGCCGCACGATGGGAATTACGAGACTCCGAACGCGGAATTGTGCGCTACTGGCCATTAAAATTGCTACGCCACGAAGATGACGTGCTACAGACGCTAAATTTAACAGACAGGAAGAAGAAGCTGTGATATGCAAACGATTAGCTTCTCAGAGCATTCAAACAAGGTTGGCGCCGGTGGCGACACTTAAAACGTGCCGACATGAGGAAAGTTACCAACATATTTCTCATACACAAACAGCAGTTAACCGGCGTTGCCTGGTGAAACGTTGTTTTGATGCCTCGTGTAACGTTTCCGACTTTGATAAAGGTCGGATTGTAGCCTATCGCGATTGCGGTTTATCGTATCGCGACATTGCTGCTTGCGTTGGTCGAGATCCAATGACTGTTAGCAGAATATGGAATCGGTGGGATCAGGAGGGTAATACGAAACGCCGTGCTGGATCCCAACGGCCTCGTATCACTAGCAGTCGAGATGATAGGCATCTTATCCGTATGGCTGTAACGGATCGTGCAGCCACGTCTCGATCCCTGAGTCAACATATCGGGGCATTTACAAGACTGCATGAACGGTTCGACGACGTTTGCAGCAGCATGGACTATCAGCTCGGAGACCATTTCTGCGGTTACCCTTGACGCTGCATCGCAGACAGGAGCGCCTGCGATGGTATACTCAGCGACGAACCTGGGTGCACGAATGGCAAAACGTCATTTTTTCGGATGAATCCAGGTTCTGTTTACAGCACCATGATGGTCGTATCCGTGTTTGGAGATATCGCAGTGAACGCACACGGGAAACGTGTATTCGTCATTGCCATAATGGCGTATCACACGGCGTGATGGTATGGGGTGCCATTTGTTACACGTCTCGGTCACCTCTTGTTCGCATTTACGGCATTTTGAACAGTGGACGTTACATTTCAGATGTGTTACGACCCATGGCTATACCCCTCATTCGATCCCTGCGAAACCCTACATTTCAGCAGGACAATGCACGCCCACGTATTTCTGGATACAGAAAATGTTTGACTGCTGTTCTGGCCAGCACATTCTCCAGATCTCTCCCAGATTGAAAACGTCTGGTCAATGGTGGCCGAGCAACTGGCTCGTCACAATATGCCAGTCACCACTCTTGACGAACTGTGGTATCGTGTTGAAGCTGCATGGGCAGCTGTACCTATACACGTCATTCAAGCTCTGTTTGACTCAAGGACCAAGTGTATAAAGGCCGTTATTACGGCCAGAGGTGGTTGTTCTGGGTACTGATTTCTCAGGATCTATGCACCCAAATAGTGTCTAGGCGCTCAGTCCGGAACTGCGCGACTGCTACGGTCGCAGGTTCGAATCCTGCCTCGGGCATGGATGTGTGTGATGTGCTTAGGTTAGTTAGGTTTAAGTAGTTCTAACAAGGGAACCTCCCCATCGCACCCCCCTCAGATTTAGTTATAAGTTGGCACAGTGGATAGGCCTTGAAAAACTGAACGCAGATCAATTGAGAAAACAGGAAGAAGTTGTGTGGAACTGTGAAAAAATAAGCAAAATATACACACTGAGTAGTTTATGGCAAGATAGGCAATATCAAGGACACTGTGAACGCAGGAGCGCCGTGGTCTCGTGGTAACGTGAGCAGCTGCGGAACGGAAGGTCCTTGGTTCAAATCTTCCATCGAGTGAAGAGTTTAATTTTTTATTTTCAGTTTATGTGACAAACTCTTATGTTTTCATCACTTTTTTGGGAGCGATTATCGCATCCACAAGAAAACCTATATCGGGCATGGTAGAAGAATCTTTTTACCAATACGCCAAGTGTACAAGTTAGGTGGGTCGACAACATATTCCTGTCATGTGACGCACATGCCGTCACCAGTGTCGTATAGAATATTTCAGATGTGTTTTCCTGTGGAGGAATCGGTTGACCTATGACCTTGCGATCAAATGTTTTCTGTTCCCATTGGAGAGGCACGTCCTTTCGTCTACTAATCGCACGGTTTTGCGATGCGGTCGCAAAACACAGACACTAAACTTATTACAGTGAACAGAGACGTCAATGAACGAACGGACAGATAATAACTATGCAAAACTAAAGAAAGCAAAATTTTCACTCGAGGGAAGACTTGAACCAAGGCTCCTCCTGCAGCTGCTCACGCTACCACGGGACCACGGCGCTCCTGAGCTCACGTTCTCCTTGATGTTGCCTATGTTGCCCATGGACTACTCAGTTTGTATATTTTGCTTATTTTTTCACAGTTCCACACAACTTCTTCCTGTTTTCTCAATTGATCTGTGTTCAGTTTATCAAGGCCAAGTTATAACTAAATCTGAGGGGGGTGCGATGGGGAGGTTCCCTTGTAAGTTCTAGGGGACTGATGACCTCAGAAGTTAAGTCCCATAGTGCTCAGAGCCATTTTTACCCCACTATTTAGCGGTTGGGTTTACGCCACCATGCCATTTTTCGTTGAACACGCATAGAAACAATTTACACGAAATATCCAACAGAAACGATACGTACACTGAATAGGTCACTAAATGCACTACAAAATCACTTACCGTTTGTTTTGCGATCGTTTTATTGAATAAGGTAAATCTAGTGATGCAATTTGCACAAAAATTAAATTGAAACATTCGAAAATACACTTGTTGTTTTTTGAGTGTCTAAATGTCGAATGCGGCAAAGCTGTCAAGGTGATATTTTCGTTATTTCGAATGCTCTGTATGATAACACTAATGTGAAATCGCTCCGCTTTGCCGTTTCTCACAAATAGGGGGCGGTAGGGTTTACCCATCAGCTCGGATTTACCCCACCTTACCCTACCTCCTGCCACCCACTCCCTGTAGGGCTGGCTCCTCGTCAGGTCTCTTCGCCTTGATTTGAGTACCACGTATGAACAATTGGCGGATTTGTGAGAAATGAAAAATTTCAAGTTAAATTTATTTCGTGTTACGCAACTATTTTCCAGAATCCAGCACCGTACCTTAGTGTGTAAATGACATGTCTAGAAAAATCACTTTATTTTTTATCATCTCAATGACGATTCGAGATTAAGAAACAGTGAATAGCTTGCGAAAGATGGCTTTCAGTAAAACAAGAAAAAGTGTATTTTACGTGTAAGTGAAGCACGGTACTCTTTTTGTTGCATAACTGTAAAATACAGCACGAGTCAAAACGGACTTCACAACTTTGGAGTAACGTAATAAGTGAGATAACTTACAGAATTGGTAGATGTTAGTTTGTAGCATACAACCTGAGGTTCAACATAAGTTTCAGTTTGGTTCCATGTGACTATCATTTGTGATACGGCAAACATCCCACCGATAATCAGTTTCTTCCCATAATCGTTGTGGCAAATTGGGCGTAACTCGTGCAATGGCATCGTAGATTCGATTTTTCAGGTAAGCCAATTTATTTTTAGCGGAGGATCATACTCACGGTCTTTAGTGGAACCCCAGGGAAAGAAATGTAGTGTTTTCAAGTCTGCGGAGCTGGGTGGCTATGCGACTGGCCTTTCACGGCCAATCCATCGACCTGGCAATCGATTGTCGAGGAAGCCTCGAACCTCCTATTAATGAACTACGTGAATCTAACTTGTTCTCTGCTACAAAATGACACATCTATCGATTCTGTAAGTTATCCCAGTAAATGTTTGTATCGTTCAAACCATGTAAAGACCTTTCTGACTCACGTTGTATATAGTTTCTTCCCATGCAATTGTGTACAGTGGAATGTTAAGCTGCTTGCCTCGGTGAAGGGTACTATCACAGCGAATTAATAGTGCAAACTAAGATATACGAGATGATTTAGTCTCTGCGCCGGAGCCAGATTTCACGCTCTGGCTTTTCTGTCATGCACACCTACCCAACCTTACTATATGCATAGTCAGATATACAAAAGTGTTTAGTATTTATATCTGGGACGTTTCTCTCAAATTCAAAATGAAATACTTCTGTCCACCGGTCCAGAATTGGGTTTGCAGGAGGTTTCGCCTGGTTTTAAAACAATTGCCGGAACTGGTAATCCTCTCCTAAATATTCCCAGCTGGGAATTACCGAGCCCTACTGCCGGCTGTCTAGAATTTGGTTGAAAAAGATCGAACTATAATGGGAACAGGAACTCGGACAGTTTGCTCTACCCTTCTGAATACAGAATGAAAGTGTTAAGTAATAAATCTTTCCCAGTTAAACAACTGAACAACTTTTTTTTTTCCACCTTCCAAACGACATTGCTGTAAGACGCTTCTACACGAGAGGAACGCTAAGCGTGAAAAAATTAGCATATATTAAGAAAACCAGTTATACGTAATTCAAATTGATATATGAATGCCTTTGAAATACTTTTCGTATGTAGAATATGACAACAGGTAGATAAATGTAGAGCATTCGTTGGTCTTTGTTTTTGTACTGGCAAAAAGTTTTACTTGTGCAATAAGTACAAGATTATTTCAAATGATTCTCGGAGTTTCATGACTTTAGCCATGTATAAACAAAATCTCAGTGTCTTGTTCTTCGTCGATTGTGTAGGGGCAATCAAAAAGTTTCTGTTCGAAGGGCGCGTAGTGCAGGATCGTTATGTAAATAAGGAAAAATCGCCGTGAGCGTTGATGTAATCATCCCACCAGGTTTATCCTGCTGCGTGAAGAAATCCGTAACTGCATGCTGCACATTCTCGTTCGACAGCAATCTTCGATCACTGAAGGCCTTCTTTAATGGATCGAAAGCGTGATAGTCGCATGGGTAACCGCTTCCCAGTAATTGAGACACCAGGTTCCTTGAAATCAATAAGCTTTGGACTCTAGGAAACAAAGAAGGGGGTCAGTGTCACCTTTACAGTAGACGGCTGGCTGTTGAACTTTTATGCACGAGAGGACGACGGATGACGCCACTGCCCGTACATATTCTACGTTCTCCGATTTTTGTCCTTCGGCCTCTAAGAAAAGAGTGACAGCACATTGGTCCTGTTTAAACGCACTTGGTAACGAAGTCGCAATAGCTCACATTTCCGTATTTACCACGCGCACGCCGGAAAGACATGAATACCACACTAATCCCTCTTCTACATTTCGGTGCTTATTTATCCGCTTCGGGGTCGCACTACGTTGCATATACGCTGCAGCATTGTCTTCAAACAGAAACTTCTCATAGCTCCTTATAGTTGCCTCAGTTACAGTCAGATGACAGTTAAAACATTGTTAACATGTGTTAACAAAACTGTGCCCATAGATAAAGAAAAAGCGTTTGTTTTCTCTAATATCATCAGTTCATTATCTGAGTGCTGTCACTTTTGAACGAAATGCTGCCAAGGCCTTCCTTCTAGCAACTCTGTTCACAGATGACGATCTACATTTGTGAAGACGAGTTGTTAATGTAAAGGGCGAAGCGGTGGGCGTCCCGCTGTGTCAGAATCGTTGGTAAATGGGATCGTGGTGACTTACGTTAGTAGACCTAGGAACCCGACATCAAGAGGGAAGTGAATGTAACACATACAAAATTTTGGCGTGTGTTGGGAAGGCGCCTGAAGGTAAACCAGTTTCGTTTCTAAGTGAGCCAAGCTTTAAGAGGTACAGATGCCTACGTTCAGAATTTAGCATCGCTTTGCAGTATCTGGCAGAAGAATGTTTTCGTTAAAGACTTATTTTGAGCGACGAAGCAACGTGGAAAAATAGATAAACGAAATGTTCTCATCATTTGGGGAGCAGAAAACTCCATCGTTCCGTGGAACATGGGTGGCGTGTGAGGGAAGAGGTAGACTATCGCGTATATGAGAGTCGAGTGACAAAAGGCGTATGTATCTGACATTTGCAATGTACGTAAAAGAATCGGTGCTAAACGATTTACAAAAATTGTGTTACAGTTCTCGATAAAACATGAGTCGCGTTCCGAAAGTGGTAGGCGGTAGGCAAAATAAATAAATTGCGATTGTAGACTAAAACATACAGTTTTTCAGTATAGTATTCGCCGCTGTTTCACCGACTGTACGACAGAAATGTTTTTTTTTTTTTTTTTTTTTAGAAGCGGAAAGAGGGCGCGCGAAGTTTGTCCCACACACGTTGACTCCCCAACAAAAAAGAACGAAGCATGTACGCCTACCGTGACTTGATTGAAATGCAAAACACGGAAAATTATTTTCTGGAAAAAATCATCACGGGTGACGAGACATAGTGTTCTCAATACAAACCTATCACGAAACGACGAAGTACAGAACAGGCCTCAGACTATTCGTCAAGACCGAGGAGGGTGCGAATTTCACGTGTGTTGAACAACATCCCAAAGAAGGGATTCTTTGACAGTTTCACATGGTTGTATGAGCGTTCTGTGCGTTGTGCTCAGGTGGGGGGAGACTATGTAGAAAACCTGGAGCCTCAAAATCAATATGTTAGCCTATATCCATTTTTTAAAATTAATCTAGTCAAACTTTTCGGGCTGACTAGGTATTCGATTGGTGGATGCTAGTCGTGGATGTCTTAGGACTGTCCCAAACTTGGTGGGAGCGCACGGGGCCTGTTTCGGCGCTGTCTCGATGCGGTTTCGTGGCCGACATTGCGAAACGGTTGTGGCGCTTGCCGCGGGCGACTTCGTAGCTCAGGCCAGTTGGTACGGCAGTGACTCACACGGCCCGTGTGTCACGCTACCAGAGCCACGCCTCGCCCAGGGCACACGCACCCTGCTTTGCGGATGCATCCATTGCGATCCCACAGCCGCGTGTGTGCCTCGAGAGCCGCATCACCGTTGCCGCCGTCCGCTTTTACCGCTCGCAGCGACTCTCGGTCACTGCCATTGATTTCGCTGGAACTCGTTATGTAAATTTTCGTGCTTGTAAAGGACTAAGTCAGGTCTCTCTCTCTCTCTCTCTCTCTCTCTCTCTCTCTCTCTCTCTCTGTGTGTGTGTGTGTGTGTGTGTGTGTGTGTGTGTGTGTGTGTGTGGAGGGGGGGGGGGGAGAGGGGGAGGGGTGGTACCGAACAGGCCTTTACGCCCCCGAAGACAAGACGCCTCTCGTACACAAACACCTACACTTGCTAGTTCATGTTTTACTTACATAAATGGTTCCGCTCACTGGTTTTACCCTTAATGATAATTTTGATGCATTTTCGTTAAATATGAACACTGAATAGACTTTTCATCTGCCATATAGGTTACTGGTTTCGGCAATTCTCTGTTGCCATCGTCGGATCTGCAAAAGATGGAAGCGATAACGCTAGCCTACAGCAGCTAAAATAGCAGTATTCAGAATTATGCCCAGGATTTGCAATACGTGGAATAACAATATTTCTTTGTTGACATCATTACACTATCTTCTCTTTCAGTAATCATGTAAAAATAGGTATGTTGTTATTCCATGTATCGCGCCGTAGTGGCCGAGCGGTTCTAGGCGCTTCAGTCCGGAACCGCGAGGCCGCAGGTTCGAATCCTGCGTAAGGCATGGATGTGTGTGATGTCCTTAGGTTAGTTAGGTTTAAGTAGTTCTAAGTTCTAGGGGACTGATGACCTCGGATGTTAAGTACCATAGTGCTCAGAGCCATTTGAACCATTTTATTTCATGTATTCCAAATTTTGGATATAATTTATGAATGCTGTTACGTTAGTTGTTGTATCCTAGCATTTTAGGTTCCATCTCGTACAGGTCCAAAGAGACAACAGAGAATTGCTGAAACCCGTGAACTGTATGAGTAAATTATTTAAGTGGTCTTAGCAGTTGAAAATTTATTCTGCGTTCATAATATTACACGCTGACGTCAGAATGATATTCTCAAGTACCATGCTGGCATCTGCTCTCAAGGCAGCATGTAAGCGCTAGCAAACGAGTGCATCAAACTTCATGGCTAAGAGTGTGCTGTTCGTGCTAAACCTCGTGTTGGAAGAAAGGTTTATCTTTCTCTGAATGGCAGAATAGTTTTTGCCATGTTCAGGAATTTATTGAAGCTGAAGTGTTCCTTTGCTGCTACTGGCAAAGATTAACTGCAACAGAAAACTGTGGCTAACCGGAGAGGCTGATAAACATTCGCATTCTGGCGGGTAGGCGCTTTCACACAAGTTGTTGTTAGTCGTAGAACAATAATTAGTGACAATATTAAGTCGGTAGTGAAGGAAGGAGTTGCATGATTGTACTGAAATACAGAAAATGTTATTTTAATTCGACCCACAAATCATGTATGTTGAGTGAAGATGATCTTTAGCCATACCAGGTCTCGGGCATTTTCTGTCCGTCCTCTGATGGTTTCCATTCTCGTTTAATGCGAATGATAGACAATGTGGTTGCAGTATGTTCTGGATTAGCCTGTTAAGCAGGAAATTGTCAGGTTACATCGTGTTTTAACAGTGAGTAAAAGGCAAGCCATTTGGCATTTCCTTTTTCATTTAGTATGAGTATTATGCTCACCTAAGAGGATAATGAGGAGGCCGAACATTACAGTAAAAAGCGAACTGGACTGCAGAATCTGTACGTTCTGAGTTCTAACTAACGTAATATCTCAACTACATTTAATATGGTGCAGGTCTTCTATTTCTCTACCTTCTGAGAGTAGAACGGGGCGCACGCTGGCTCTGGGACAGGCAAGACAATGTCCGACGTAATGAAAAAGTCAGCCATAGCAGCCAGCAGGCAGCATAAAGTGTTGTGTCCGTGGAAGTTGCATCAACTGGCCGAGACCCGGAGGACCAACACTATTGTTCGTTTAGGACTCGTCTTCAGCCTAGCGGCTGAGCTGTGGCGCGGGAGGGGAGTGTGTGGGGGTGTGTAACTTTCATCAGTGGAAGCCACTGACGTGTGTCTTTAGCAGATAAGTCTAGCGCTTTCTTAAAGAAACACGGTATGTTGCAAAATAAGGGCCTTGCCTTCAGCGCAGTTTTTACTTTCTGAGGACCTCTGACGTGGCTCTAGGTTTTAGGCGTAAATACGCGCGATTGGTAAAAATGCTTATTACGTCAGGAAGAAGGACCACAGGGAGAAATTTTTTTGGAAAAGAGCAGTGGATCGAAAAATGACTGGAATTTTAACCCAACGCGTTTTTCTTTTCTGACGAAGAAATGACGCCATCGGCTGGATGTGTATTATTCAATGATTCGCGGGTACGTCCTGTTTTTCGGGAAGGAGACAGCAAGCTGTGAGATTCAGCTAGGAAAAGAATAATTCTCTCGGGGACAGAGTCGAGAATGCATGAGAGTGTTCGTCCTGATACAGAGACGAGGATGGATGTAGGAATTCATCTGAGGTCCAGAGTTTGTGTCTGTGGAATCACGACCATCGCCCCGTACTTCAGAAAGGCAATCACGACGGCAACGCTCAGCACGACTCGTACTGATAATTCATCGTGAGCATTATTAGCAGCACTGGCACATTAGTACAACACTTGGTCAGATTGTAGTCAGATCGTTGCAGTTACCTGTCTCAAGCCCAGCAGTGCTTTGGTAGATGCGTACTTTCTCAGTCCAATGGTCAGGCCAACAGCCACTGTCATCGTTTATTTAGAAGCGCGTGAGACATTTTTAGGACATCAGTTGCATCTAAAGGGCAGGTTCTCAAGACTTTCAAGTAACTCTGAGAACCAGCAGGTTCTCTTGATGTAAACTGTGCAGTGTAGCTTCGTAATATTAACGGAGGTTGTTACATAGTCAAATGCGTTTCATTTTTGGTTCAAATGGCTCTGAGCACTATGGGACTTAACATCTGAGGTCATCAGTCCCGTAGAACTTAGAACTACTTCAACCTAACTAACCTAAGGACAGCACACACATCCATGCCCGAGGCAGAATTCGAACCTGCGACCGTAGCGGTCACGCGGTTCCAGACTGAAGCGCCTAGAACCGCACGGCCACACCGGCTGGCGTTTCATTTTTGTTTTTGAACTGAATAAATAGTATGTTTAGATTAATTTAAGGTGCTCACATAAAAATAATTTTAATATTGTGGAATTCTCCCCATTAAGATCCACAGTTAGGGCCATAAATCCTTCACGTTAGTTAATCCGTTTGTGCCCAGCAGGTCAATTCATCTTGGGTCTCGAAGGTGTGTCGGGCTTCTTAATTTTCTGGGCTAAGGTGAGCATTTGAAACACACGTGGGGTTGTGCAAGTGATCCGCTTTAATATCAGTCGCACATCACACTAAAATGCCGCAGCTCCTGCTTATATAAGGGGTAGTAAACTGAAAACGAGGCTGGTTGAAGGAAGGTAGGTTAACGCTATTATTTCAAAAGTAAGCGCCGTAAGCGTTTATACTTTTATGTCTCTTTGAGACAAGACGGTCACTGCCTTCATGGAAAATTGTTGGCAGGCTTCTGGTGAAGAGTTGCATGCCTGGGTACAGTTATGGTTCCGTAGGCAGCGGTAAACATTTTTCCATGAAGGGGCATTGATTATATTGCCTCACAGTGGGATAAATATATTAACAATTACGACGATTACTTTTGAAATAATAAACAATTTACTTACTTTTTCCGTCTGCCTCATTTTCATATGACTGCCTATTGTAGGAGCTACGTATTTTGGAAACCAGCAATTGACTGAGTAAGTTTCAAAAACATTTTCGATCGTTATTCTTAGTATTGCCTATCACATTTGTATTCCAATCTCACCTCACAAGGTTATGTAAGAGTAAATCAGTTGAGCGTTTAGTGCAGGCAAAGTGTGCACCATCCACGTTGAGACATCCACACTGAAGGAAAAGTAGCGGCTGGTATGATGAAATGCTCGAAAGTGGTCTGAAATAATTATGTGCTGTTAGTAGCCGTCATTTCAATATGATCTGTAATAATTATTATTAGCGTTATTGACCCATTATTTCTTATATTGATGTTCTAGCTTGGCTCATGCTTAAGGGACATAACTGAACTGGGAAAATACGAAGGGAATCACGATTGATACATATTATTTGAAATTATTTTTGTCACACAAAAGTGATAACTGAATTGGGAAATAAAAAAAATGTAAGAATAGTCAGCAACTGCAAAATACCTCTGACAAAAATTGCAGTACTGGAACGAATCGAGGCTTGCCTCTTCAGGTGGTACTGCGATTACAAACGCTACTTTAGGATCAGCGGGGATGTTCTACGACGGTACGTTGTATTCTAACGCTATTTGAATACAATAGAGAAGGGTGAGCGTCGAAATAAAAGTAACGGTGCTGAGTTAGATTCAACATGCACAAACAGCATTGGACAACATTTGTGTACGGCGTTTGGTGCTGATGTGTGTGCTAGTGAAGCTTGCAACTGGCTTGTAGTTCTGTTGGCCAGCATCTGAATTCATTCTGCGTCTCGAGGCGCGCACACACACACACACACACACACACACACACACGGCGCCGCCTTCCTCTGGCCCCGGAGCCAATTGGCACGGTTGGGGTGAAAGTTGGCAGCACGGCTGCAGGCCCAACGTCGCAGACGGTCCGACCTCCTCTTCCAGGCCACTGCGTAGCTCCGTTGAGATCACACGGTGCAGGCAGGCAGCGTGCCCAGACTGAGTTACGGTGCTTTCTCTGTAACCCACATTAGCAATTCTGATTGTTTTCAGTGTAGGGATACGCTGTTTTTTGTGCTGACGTTTTCAGTAATTTACACCAGTTCCCAAAATGCTCAGGAAAAGTTCGCATCCATGGCCAAAATATTTTACTTTCGTAAAGTAACGCATGTAGAAGGATTCAAGACAGGGTGTTCAATAAAGAAACCATATTTATTGCAAACATCATTTGTGTTAAAAAAACACTGATTATTACGTAACAGTGGTACACATTATGACCATCTGTGTAAATGGTTGGTTCTGCAGAGGTTCAGAAACAGTGAAGTAGGTTGCCGGTTCGTTATCATGGGTCTGTGCCGCACATAATTGTTACATACCAGCAGCATGTTTGTAGCAACAGTGCTGCTGGCAGTAAATTGCAGCAAGCTGTTACTAATAATTGATTGCATTTCCCAAACCAGTCTCTGACGTGGTGACTTTATTTTTACGTTTTCGATAGTTAGAACAGGTAGCAACAGTCTCTAGTGGAGTGCTCGCAGTGTTCTACCGTTAAATCAAAGTAAAAAATCGTCACACAGTTCGTATTCCATTCAGTAGTGCCTTTTGTTTGTGATTTATTACCAGTGATAAGATTTCATTCTTAGGCCATTGTTACTAGTGGCCATCTAAAACTTAAAACAGCCAGAACTACTAAAGATACGTTTCATTGCTGACATCGGATAGATACTATGAGACATCAATAATTGTCTGTTGTCATTATGACTTCACCTAAGCCAGAGGAAGTTATGAAATACTCTTTGTCCTTTGCGGACATAATAAGTCGTTTAACTGCCAACTGTGTTATTGTTTTGCACACGCGCGCGCGCACACACACACACACACACACACACACACACACACACACCATCGCGGGGTGTGTTAATCATTGGAGTTAGATTTCTCTCTGAGAGGTACGACGACAACCAGAGACCATTACTGTCGTTCGTGTTTAATGTTGTTGGCAGACCTGGTAGCGTGTACAATGGGCTAGAACTGTGACTGGCAGCATACTTGAGTGAAACAGCGTTAGCAGCTTCTGGGGGACTTTGAAAGGGCCTCACTGTATGTCTCCATTTGGCTGGCTGGTCGAATCGTTCATTCCAGATTTGTGAGATTTGTGGCTGCATGGGAACGTGATGGCAGGCGTACTCGTCGTCGAGGTGCCGGTCAACGGTGTCTGACCCCATGTGTATAGTACTGTCCAATCCATAAATTCTGAAGGACTCAGATTCTACAGAGACCTGTCAAACCACTGGGCAGTAACGTGCACAAGTCTGCAATGTGGTTTGGAGATAAGAAATGTCCATCAGTATACACGATACGCAAGATATTCGGTGTCAGCGGCGTTGCTTCATCATTTTATTTATTTATTTAATTAATGGACAGGTTGATTTTATTCAATTACTAATGCGTTTCATAAACTGTAAGGATTGCCAGAAGCCACTGTTAATATCAGTATGGTGACATTTGTGGATAAAGATCTGAATCGGTCAGGTGGCTAACACTGGTCGACCAGTTTGTGGACTATGCGTTGCTAAGAGCTTATTTTCACTCTAAATCATTAAAGGACAATGAAAAAGCCATGTAGGCACTCTTATTATCTTAGTTTTTCGCTTGTATAACAGACCTTAATGGGTAGTTTCTTCTATTTTGTGGATCATTCTCGTCGCAGCGACAACACACACACACACACACACACACACACACACACACACACACACACACAAAATCAATAGAGAGTAAATTACAGTATCACGATATAGCCCAAGCAGCTAAGTCACTGTGTCCCAATCCCGCCCTCATAATGTCACGGCCTCATATGGGATAATAAACGATGAAGGCTTCGACTTTGGCTCTGTGTAATGAACTGTCCTGCCAATTGCATGGAACCATAAAGGTTGCAAGAGCGTCGAACAGCAGAAAAACAAAGCAAGTGGGTCTCGGCCGAGATTCGAATCACCGTTAACGAATCCAATCTTTTCACCGTCACGGTGCCTCGCTTAGTCCATCAGCAACAGTGACTACAATCTCTTCCCTGTGCGTGTAGATTGAATGATCATTGTGACGTGGTTTGAGAGATTACCACCAGTTCTGTTGTGTGGGGGAAGTTTCTGTACCACCAGTTCTGTTGTGTGGGGGAAGTTTCTGGTCGCACATCGCAAAGGAAGGGGGCAACAGTGCTATTTCTAATTTGATCGCCCCGTTAAAATATACCACATTTTGCTTCCAGAGACTTACCCGAGTGTTACTTCAACGGTACAAGCAATCATCTGTCCACCTGCCTGAACCGTATGAAAGAGACCCAGAAAAGAGGACTATTATGACGTTGACTTCATTTAGTGGTGTCGAATGCCAAAAATTGTGATCTGTTAGCAGTCATCTATTAGTAAACGTTTTTCGCTATGGGGCCTTTAATAAATTTGTCAGGTCTTACGGAAACCTAACTTCTCTAGAGGACACGTGGTAAGTTTCTTTGCACTTGTGGTTAGCTGCAGAAGCAGTGTAATAAACTTGTAAAAATTGACTTCTCTTTGCGGAAAAAGAGTTTATACTGCAGTATTTCCTAATTTTAAGTTTAACCGTCCGCCGTTAAGTTTTATAAATTTATTTTTTCCAGGTGTCGTAGGAAGCACCTGTTAAACGAACATTCTCTGAGAGCAATTTGTTACTAAAACATCCATTGATCTCATCTGAGCAGAATTTGTGAAATTGGCCACAGGAGGCTGGCATAATTTGATAAGTCTTTAAACACTCGATAAAGTGCCATGCAGTTGTACGATAGTTACTCATTTTCATCGTCTAGGTCATTACCTGGTTGAAGCCTACCAGTTTCAATTTTAGCCTTACACCACACGAAGCCACTGTGAACGTGTTAAAGTTCCGTCGTCACGTTCTTATTAAGCTTGTAGAAATAGCTCACATTAGTCTCTTTCCTTTGATAGGAGAAATAACGTGAATGTTGCAGTGCTTGTGAGTGAAAAATAAAGGGAAGCCAGTTTCTCCAAAGTAAAGTCGAAATGGCTATTAAACTACAAACAGAAGATGAAGACCTATTGACGTTTTGCATTTTGTGTGCAAGCACTGCAATGCCTCGGAAAGCTTAAATTTCCCCGACTTCGCGCAACTGAATGTTCCTGGGCAATAATTGCTTTCTTGTTTGGTGTGTTTTATGTAGTGCATCTCGAATTCTCGTGTACACCATGTCCATAGTGGATCATACAAAATAGCTTCTTCGTATTAAATTTCAGAGAAGGGGGAAACATTAATTGCGTTTTTGTTGAAATATTATTTGTTACAAGGACTAGCGCCGCATATTCTGCATCTCGCATTTTTTTTCGTCCAAGTGGATCGACTATAGAAATCAAGGGAAGAAATAGTTGTTTAACAAAATAACGGTCAAATATTGAACTCGGCAGAAACTAGCGAAAACAGTTGAAGCAAAATAACGGTCAAATACTGAGCTCGGCAGAAACTAGCGAAAACAGTTGACTCGTGGAAACAAATAACGCTCCATGAAGATATCCAGTTGTCAGTGAACATTTTTCATATGAACAGATCTATGAGAGCTTCGTAAACTAAGCGTTTTTGCTGGGCCTACAGTCAAACTTCTTATTAATGAACCTGCCGTTGTAAATCATCAAGCATCAAGAGAGCCGGAATTATTGATTATTAAAAGGAATAATTTGATAACAATTTGACCATTTTATTTGGACTGTTGAGCTCCGTGGCCGTGGATAATATTATTTTACTATAAAAATACAGCGACCAGCCACTTGTTTTAAAGCGTTTTATTTACACTGTCGATATTGTACCACTGTAGAAACTGAAGATACATGTAATTTGCCAGCTGAAGATACACGTAATTTGCCAGCTGAAGATGGATGCAAACCCGAAATGCATATTGGCGTAAATAAAACGCATTAAAAAAAATGGCTGGTCGGAATAATTTGAACTGATTCTTAATTTCCGCTATGCCACCGATAACAGATACGGCGTCACATGTAAGGACCGTACAAGGAATTTTGTGTTACGGTCTGCTTGATACCCACTGTGAAACCTGTAGGCGCATCTCGAGTGTGTTTTAGAGGCCAAGGAACGGTATTCTACTTTCCTTCACCCTGTTATCACCTTTACGAAATGAATTATTGTTAAAAACGGCCGGCCGGAGTGGCCGAGCGGTTCTAGGCGCTTCAGTCTGGAATCGCTCCACCGCTACGGTCGCAGGTTCGAATCCTGCCTCGGGCATGGATGTGTGTGTTGTGCTTAGGTTAGTTAAGTTTAAGTAGTTCTAAGTTCTAGGGGACTGATGAGCTCAGAAGTTAAGTCCCATAGTGCTCAGAGCCATTTGAGCCATTTGTTAAACACGACGTGAAAATATCAGAGGATGACGTACATGGGCTGGTACAAATTTTGTTTACTATTAAGGATACTGGATTTAAAAATGAGTTTGTGCAAACATTCGTCACTGGAGTTCTTCAGTCACGATTTGAATTACAATGAACTTCCGCACGTCTTGTGATTAGGGTGAGTAGTCCACATCAGTAGTGTTCAAAATCTTAGGAACCGGGGAACTAGTATAGGGTTATATCCGCCCTGTTCGCTGAATTTACTGTGATAAGTATTTGAAGAAGAACAGTAAAATATACTGACGGAAAAAATAGCAGCACCAAGAAAGAGTTTTCCGACATAAACGAAAGTTGGAAGACATGTCTGTACACGTAAAGGATGATTCCTATTCACATTTCACGCCGGTCGCATTAAAGTGGCACTAGCAGCGCCACTATGACGATACAAAGCATTTAGCTTTAAATATACGCTGTAACGGTTGTCAGTATCAGTTACCTTTAAGACAGGCGTTGTGAGTTGTTGTTAGTTACGAATGCCATTAACGCGACAAAGACGGCATTATCGACATCTCACTGAGTTTGAACGAGTTCATTTAATAGGGATACGACAAGCTGGATAGTCCTCCTGTGATACTGCTGAAAGATTTGTTAGGAATGTAGCCACTGGACACGAGCGCTGGCAGCGGTGGTCACGAGAATGTATGGTCGCAAGAAGGCCGGGCTCCGGACGGCCACGTGGCACTAACGAGAGGAAAGGGCATCGTGTCCGGCTTATGGCTCTGGCACATCGTACTGCATGTGCAGCAGTAACTTGAGCAGCAGTTAGCGTCACAGTCACACAACGAACTGTTACAAATCGGGTACTTCAAGGGCAGCTCCCCCAGAAGCCCTATAGGGTACATTCTGCTGACCCCCAAACCACCGCCATTTGCGACTTCATTTGCGTCAAGCGAGGGCTTATTGGAGGGCAGGGTGCAGACCTGTTGTATTTTCTTATGAAATAGAGTTCTGACTAAGTGTCCCGATGGCCGTGTGTTAGATAGGGCGATGATGATATCTGGTTGTGGGGCGCTCACCTGCGTGGTTATCAGCGCCCGTACAAATTCCCAATCCTTCCTCTGTCCAGTCTCGCCACTTTCCTGAATGATGATGAAATAGTGGCGATAACACACACACCCAGATCCCAGACGGAGAAAATTCCCGAGCCAGCCGGACCTCAAACACGGGACCCCGTGATCCAGAGGCAGCAACGGTAGCCACTAGACCACGAGCTGCGGACTGTTGGGAGGAGGCCAGATGAGTCCCTGCAACCAACCTGTTTGAGTGCTAGACACAGTGGATGTACACCTGGAGTTAACGTTGTAAGTAGGCTGTTTAGGTTTTTATATTGGTAACGCCACGTAGCGCTCTGTACGAAAATCACTGGCTGTGATGTGGGCAGTCTGTGGCTGGTTTGCATTGTTGTTTGCTATTGTAGTGTTGGGCATCTGGATGTTAACAGCGCGTAGCGTTGCGCAGTTGGAGGTGAGCCGCCAGCAGTGGTGGATGTGAGGAGAGAGACGGCGGAATTTTGAGAGCGGACGATCTGGACGTGTCTCATTAAGAAAGAGTAAATTTGTAAGACTGGATGTCATGAACTGATATATATATATATATATATATATATATATATATATATATATATATATATATAATATGACTTTTGAACAGTATTAAGGTAAATACATTGTTTGCTAACTGTGCCTATCAGTAGTTAGTGACTTCAGTAGTTTGAATCTTTTATTTAGCTGGCAGTAGTGGCGCTCGCTGTATTGCAGTAGTTCGAGTAACGAAGATTTTTGTGAGGTAAGTGATTTGTGAAAGGTATAGGTTAATGTTAGTCAGCGCCTTTCTTCTGTAGGGATTATTGAAAGTCAGATTGCGTTGCGCTAAAAACATTGTGTGTCAGTTCAGTGTTGATCAGAATAAGTAAAGAGAGAAATGCCTGAGTACGTTCAGTTCTGTTCAGCTGTTTGAAAATCAAATAACGTAAGAGGTTTATCAGCACAGTAATTCACTAATTTTTCTAAGGGGAGGTTTCAAGGTCTGCGGTGCGGTTTCGCATGACAGCAGGAGAACTCCCATGGTTATCCCACGCTTCCTGACTGCAAATTTGTACATCAGTCTGGTGATTAGACCTGTTGTTGTGCCATTCATGAACAGCATTCCTGGCGGTGTTTTCCAACAGGATAACGCTAGCCCACACATCACTGTTGGAACTCAACATGCTCAACAGTGTGTTGACATGTTGCCTCGACCTGCTCGATCACCAGATCTGTCTCCAATTGAGCACTTCTGGGACGTCATCGGAGTACAACCCCGCGTCATCCACAACCACTACCATTAACTGTTCCAGTACTGACAGACCAAATGCAGCACACAGGGAATTCCATTCCACAAACTGACATACGGATTCTGGACAACACAATTCAGACACGTTTGCATGCTTCCATCCAATATTCTAGCTGTTACACTGGTTATTACAGTACCGACATTTCACATTTGCAGTGGGTTACCTCGCCCTTAGCTTAACCTGTGAGCTTGCAGTTCCAATCACTTAAATATCTTTCCTAGACGTATTCCGGTAATTTAGTTACTGTAGATGAAATATTTTTTAATGTTGCCTCTTTTCCCGTCAGTGTATTCCAGCTGAGTCTCCCAGCCGTTTGTACCTGTCTTTTGCTTAGAGGAATGGAAACTTGTCGACGAACAAGTGCGTGATGCTGGACTGTTAGCATTATTCTGTAGCGAGGCGTATTGAACAGGCAAAAGCTGTAGGCGACGGCCAGCAGCGAGTTCGCGCCGGAGCTAGCTTGGACACTTGGCGATGAACAGCGGACGAGACGGGAGTATGTGCGGCGGTCGCGCACATCCGTCATAGGGGTTAATCAATAGGCGGCGTCGTTATTCACGTTATTCGCGCGCGGCACGGCGCACCACGCCCAAACATGCTGCCAGCCTGCAGTCGCAAATCCATCGGCCTCGCTGATTTAATGGCGCGCCGCTGCAATCCTCGCAATAACTCTCGCGCCGCCCTGTCGAACGGAAAATGCTCTTACGTTGCCCATTAAGCCTATTTACGTATTTATGGAATGCCAATCCAGCCATGTGTATTTCGCAGCAACGAATCACTGCCAATAACTATGTCCCATTATAGAAGCTTTCAGCTGTGCCTTCATGCTTCCGACGGCACCTGCCAGATTACGTAATGTCACGTGCTGAATGTACAGTTTTAGGAACTGACGTTGACAGAATGGTTCGGAAGTTACGTGCCAGATTACAGATCCAGATATGTGGGTTTCATTCCCGGGCCAGATCTAGGCTCTTGATGGGCCCGTGTCATTGATTACACCCCTAGCAGTGTTTGTTAACGTGGAAAATTCCGAACTGCACCGTGCTTCGGAGCCCAGATTAAACTTTAGGTCTCCATATAATTGGTTGGGTAGATCAGTTGAGAAGGAAGGTAAGGACCTACAACCTACAATAGGAGCGTACCGGACGGTTATAATTAAACGGCAGCTACTCACAGAGGTTCAGTGTGAGCTGCAATTATCGTACGGCAGCGAAACTTGGTAGATACCGTATGCGTTAATGTGGGACAGATTTACGCAGGAGAAAAACAAATTCCAGGTGTGGCCGCTAGGAGCAGATCTGGCGCTGTCGATGCGAGAACGACGTTAGAAATGTTCCCGTGTGTAATGAATTAGGAACGAAATATGGGCAGGAAAGGTCAAACATGTGAGAAAGTCATAATGTTGATTCCTGAAATAAAAAATAGAAATAAAAAAAGCCTAATGAACCATCCACCCGGAAACCGTTGAACTCTGCCTTTGAAGATATCTCACGCCCCGAGATCAGTGCAAGCTGTAACGCAGAGAGCCGGTTTGTCCGTAATGGTTTCGTAGAATGCTCAGATGCATCAGTTCAGCAGTGACACCATCCACCTATTCACACCGATGACTAATCACACACCTACAGGGACGTGTTCACTGCTTCGGTGCGGCGAAAGGAACAAGAACTACTGCAAGAAATACAGTTGCAATTACCCTCTTACAACGAGGAATCAGAAAAAAATTATTCCTACTACTCAAGAATGTAGGGAATGCTACACCGACGTTGCTGTAGATAATAGTGCTCGGGAAATGAACAGAATAATTTGATACGACATTCTGTTAATGAATACAAGCCAAAAAAGTTACTGTCAGAATCCAGTTTTCAACATACTAAACTGAAACGCGGACGAGTAAAGCAACGAACACAAAACTTCGGATTCTTGACATGTTTCGTAGATTCTTTACAGGAACTGGTGAATGGTGAATAAGTATTCATTACTCAGTATTAACGAACGCTTTTACTTGTATTCTTACCATCTTTACCAGAAATTAAGTTTCTTGCTGTATTTAGCTGACATTGTCTGCTCTTCACAGACGCTGGAATCCCATTATTTACCATACAATTAAGCTATAGAGGACCAAAGAGATAGAGCTAGCTGCAAATGAAGCTCATTAACGTACAGCTCTCAACATGCAGCTGTATGGTACTGTTATACCTCAGATTTGATCCACAGGTTAACTTTTTCGTGTAGTATCGTTATCATTCCGTCGATATACACTGACGTGGAAAAAGTCATGGGATACCTCCTAACATGGTGTCGGACCTTCTTTTGCCCGGCGTAGTGCAGCAGTTGACGTGGCATGGACCCAACAAGACGTTGGAAGTCCCCTGCAGAAATATTGACCCATGTTGCCACTATAGCCGTCCATAATTGCTAAAATGTTGCCGATGAAGGATTTTGTCCACGAACTGACTTCTCGATTGTGTCCCCGAAATATTCGACGGGACTCATGCCGGGCAATCTGGATTTCCAAATCATAAATTCGAATTCTCCAGAGCGTTCTTCAAAACCAGTCGCAGACAACTGTGGCCCGGTGACATGACACATTGTCGTCCACAAAAATTCCAGTGTTGTTTTGGAACATGGAGACCAAGAATGGCTGTAAATCTTCTCCAGGTAGCCAAACATAACCATTTCCAGTCAATGATCGGTTCAGTTGGACCAGTGGACCCAGTCCATTCCATGTAAATACAGCCCACATGATTATGGAGCCACCACCAACTTGCCCAGGGCCTTGTTGACAACTTGTATCTATGGCTTTGTGGGCTCCGCTGTTTTTGTGGGGTCAGCTGTTACCAACGTAAATGGGTACTTGACCAGGCTAGGTGTTCCAGTCGTGAGGGATCCAACCAATATGGTGGTCACGAGCTCATGAGAGGCGCTGCAGGCGAATTCGTGCTGTCAGCAAAGGCATGGCTGCCATAACACATTAACACCAAATTGGCTGCGCTGTCATAACGGATACGTTCGTCGTACGCACCACATTCATATCTGCGGTTACTTCACGCAGTGGTTCTTGTGTATTAGCACTGGCACCTCTTCACAAACGCCGCTGCTCTCGGCCGGGCCACTACTTTGCCCGCTCTGAGAGGTAATGCCCGAAATTTGGTTTTCTCGGCTCACTTTTGACACTGTGGATCTCGGAATATTGACTTCGTTAACGATTTCCTGAATCTAGCGCCATCTACTATTCCGCGTTGAAAGTCTGTTAATTCCCGTCGTGCGGCCATAATTACGTCGTAAACCTTTTCACGTGAATCACGTGATGGTAGATGATAGCTCCGCTAGTGCACCCTCTTGTACCTTGTTTGAACGATGCTACCACTGCATGTGCATATTGCTGTTCAATGATTTTTGTCACCTCAGTGTAAAGCTTATGTAAATGAAACGTGTGAATTCTATGTGCGTTGTAATAGAAGATAAATCCGTATCTATTTTGAATTTCCAGTCGTAGCACCGCAGAAAAATAAGATCTGTCAGTAACCTCTGGTTTCTGTCAGATACTACATGTTACTGTGATGTAACTTGTCGTAGAGGGATCATAAAAGTGCATTGTTCTAACATTACGTTAACCACGCATGTGGAACAAAAGGTGAAGGTCCGAGTATTTTTCTATGTAGTGAAACTAAATGTTCACCTACCGTGGATGTCCCTGAAAATATCTGAAACCGGCAAAGGGTTATAAAATAAATTCGAGCGGTTGCTGCACATAAATCTGAGTACTGCGCTTTATAGTCTCGGGATTGCTTAATTCATTAAATGCCAAAGTAAAACATCTGTCCCAACGCACTCTCCTGCAGTTTTTTCATTTTTTTTAGTTGTCGTCTGTCAGTTACAATGAAATGTTCCTTATTCAGGCAGTGGTCAGAGTGTGACCTTAAAAATAAAAATATGGACATTGCTATCAAATTACTCCATTAAGTGCCTTAGCTTCTCAACTGAAACACTCGCAGTTAAAGAGACGGAAGTTACTACATTTATCCTCAGTCTGCTCTAAAGCAACGGTATGTACTTCCAACGATAACTTGACACGAAAATCTTAGCTCAATCGGTGGATTCCCATATGACGTCAAAGCGTTGAAAATGAACAGAATCACAGAAACATGAAATGCTACAGTCAAATTCATCTTCTTACCATGCGTGCCGCGGCGAGGATGCTGTCCATGGGCTCTTCCTCGTCCACTTCCCAGTACTGAATGTGCTCTCTTATTTACACACAAAATAATGAATTTCTTCAAGGACTGTCCTTTTTAGCTTTTTTATTTACTCGAAGTTCAAGGTTTTCTCATGATACTTTTATTCTTTTTGACTATCATACCTCGTCATTACCGCTTTTGATATCCACGTCTTCTATCAACCTGTCTGCAGCCCGTGGTCTCGCGGTCTCTTTCTCGCTTCCCTATCACGGGGTCCCGGGTTCGATTCCCGGTGTCGTCAGGGATTTTCACCTGCTTCGAGATGACTGGGTGTTTGTGTTGTCCTCCTCATTTCAGCATCATTCATGCAAGTGGCAAGATTGGACTGAGAAAAGGTTGGAAATTTGTACGGGCGCTGATAACCGCTCAATTGAGCGCCCCACAATCCAAAAATCATCATCATCTATCAACCTATTTAAAGCCACTCTACTAGAATGTGCTGTTTTTGTTTGCGTTGAATTTCATTTACGAAGATTGCACTCCGCCAGTCTCGAAATGTGAATTTCTTGAAGCTATGCTGAAGGAAAATCGCCATCTGCAACAGCTATTGGGTGTTGCGGCATAAAGCGTTGACCTAAATCTCTCGTGGCACACGGCAACTCGCGTGTAGTTCTAGTCTTTAACGGTAACGTCACGCTCGGTTTGTTGTACCGCTGTTGTAAATCTAATTTGCTGCCTGTGTCAGAAAGTAAAATAGAATTCCTCCAAGACAAGTTTAGGAAACACTGATCTTTTGTATGGTTCGCATTCGTTTTGGTTAACGAACTGTGCATGAATCCTGTTCAGAGACTAGCCCTGCTTAGTAGTATTGCCACTAAGCTAATCACAAGCTCTCAGTAGTGTTGGTCATAAGTAGACAGTAGCGCTCAAGCCTGTCCAGTATCGCTATGGTCTAGTCGTGTAAGTGGGGAAAACAGAAATGAATGATCTGATACGCTTCAATGGATTACACAGGCCTCCCTGAAGATATGAAAGCTTAAATCCATCGAAGGTAGTACGCACCCTCGACTGATTGTCGTTTGCGTGAGATCTTAGTCCGCATAAGGCGCAAAAAAAAAAAAAAAAAAAAAAAAAAAAAAAAAAAAAAAAAAAAAAAAAAATTGAAACCAAATTACACATTCCAGTTGAATAAAAAACCTCTTCGACTGAAGAGAGATTTATTTTTCTGGGACTGGGGTGGCAATAGGAGACATGAAATAAGCATTTCCGTACGGCAATTTGTGTCTGCCACTACTGAATAAGTTTGGTTTGGTTCACTGCACCACATTAAATCGCTACGTACGCGTAATCGTAGCTATTTCAAGAGGAAGGACCTCATAAAAATAATCGCAGATAGGGCATATGCTAGACTAAGATTCATAAGCAGAATCTTCAGGAAAGTACGTGGCTTACAAAACCCTCGTTTGACCGATGTTTGAATATTGCCCGTCACTCTGGGAATCATTCCAAATAAAATTGGTGGATGAAATAGAGAGGATTCAAAGGAGAGCAGTGCGTTTCCTTACAGGTTCACTTGGTAAGCGCGGAAGTGTCACAGAGATGCTAAGACAACTCCAGTGGCAGACGCAAGGGAGGCAAGGTGCTTCGCAGTGTGGTTTACCGTTAAAATCCCGAAACCTTATGTTCCTAGAAGAGTCCATCAATAACTTATTTCCTCCTGCGTATATCTCGCGAGAAGACCACGAAGCTAAAATTAGATAGATTCAAACGCACCCGGAGGCTTAACAGCAATCCTACTTCCCGCAAACCATTCGAGACTGCAACGAGAAAGGGGGAAGGTGACAGTGGTGCACAAAATATCCTTCGCCACACACTGTAAGGTGGCTTGCGGAGTACAAATGTAGATGTTGACTGTTGTTTCAGTTCCTCTATCTTCAAAGGGATGGGAGCATTGGCAGAGGGAACAGGGCTCCTGGTGGGCTGTTTATCTGAAGAGATTGAAGCGGGATAAATAGACGGGCCAAAGCGGTCTGCTAGTGTGTGTTCAACGCCATTTCCAATTTATTCCGTGTTTTTTAGGAGGGCGGGGTGACGTATGTATTCCAACCCAGCTTTTTCCACGAGGTCCTTTCGATGGACATGGGCGGGCTGTTTAGAAACCTTACAGCACTCTCTTCCAGAATATACACTAACGGGAGGAGAACTTGGAAGTAGCAGAGAGCTGAAATCAACTATTAAAAGATGCGGCGCGTGGCTTGCTCAGCTCGTTCGGATACCACAACTACACTGACATTCCGAGTACACTGGGATCCGCCTACTGCTATATCAGTACACACGAATTCTACAAGAAACTAACTGGAAAGCTGTTAGAAAAGCAAATTACTGGTCATCACTAACAGTAGATCTCCCTTCCTCGTCAGTGGGAGCGTCAACACTTGATGTTTTCGTAAGGTAATATTTAGAGAGTTCTGACCTTAATACTGTGTCCAGATTTGTGTGTAAGTAGACCACAACGTCTCTAGAACATCTTCCAAAAATCCTATATTCAGATCCATAAACTTGTAAAATATTTAGTCAGTCGGATGGAATATTCTCTTAACAAATTTTTTATTGTGCTAATAGTTTAGTTATTATTTGACGTTACCTTTCCATGGCTGTTGTTCCTGCTATGAACACTTCCATGCTACCTTAAGACTACAGCAAAAGACAGTTGAATTGATGATTGGCAACTTTTTGTGGATGACTACACCGACGGAGCTTTTAAAGTCGAGAAACGGGAACAGGGCCATCTGAGACACACAACATACCCAGTGTCCGTCGTTCACCGACAAGAATGTGTAGACAGGAAACCAGGAGAAAGCGGGCAGCGGTACTGTCAACTCCCTATTCGATCTTGCCTCTTTCCCCCCTCCTCCTTCTTTTTACCTCGGGTCCGCTCAGTCCCTTCCTGTTTCCACTCTCTCTCTCTCTCTCTCTCTCTCTCTCACACACACACACACACACACACACACACACACACACACGACGTGTCTTTGTAGCTGGGAACCAGCGGTAGCAGACGCTTGGCGCAACGCGAACGCCCACAAACGAAGGTAATTACCCAGGCGCGCAGTACGCGACGAGACCGAGATGGGCGCGAAGCCACCTGCGCGAGATGGACTTCATTACACGGTCGTGCAGCGAGCTGCTCACTCTGTGAATGGGAGACGGCTGCGAGCTACAGCAACCGGTATTCATCTGCGCTGAGCGCTTTGCCGTCATACGAAATCGTCGGCCGTTCGCCAGCCTGCTCACTGTTCCACGATGCCTACACAACTCGTTCCCCAAGATGTCACACTTTCAAGAATACAATGTGACCGAGAAGTCCCCTTATCACTAGGGCAAAACAGTGTATTGTATGTTGAAGTGCTTGCATACGAGAACTAACTGAGGTGACAAAAGTCGTGGGATAGCGATATGCACATAGGCTGATGGCGGTAGTAGCGCGTACACAAGTTACAAAAGGTCAGTGCATTGGTGGAGCTGTCACTTGTACTCAGGTGAGTCATATGAAAAGCTTTCCGAGGCGATATCGGGGCACTACGGGAATTAAGACTTCCAACGCGGAATAGTAGTTGGAGCTACATGCATGGTACACACATCAAAAAAAGTTTTCCCAAAACTCTTGAAGATAGACGTTGACTGTGAATATTGTATCACAGACACAATCTCTTTGAAAGTTCAGAGATGTCACTAAACCCGCCAAAAGACGTAAACAACCATGTACGAGCAGCGCCTTTTAGACGGATGGGGTCTGACAACCGATCAGTTCCAGTCATTCCACCAGGAAAGAGGTACACGGCTCCTGTTCTCTGTAGTTCAATCATACCTAGTCGCGGTACCGCGGTTAGGTCGCGTCCGCATTGTTACTTTGTGCCAGGAAAGACTCTCAACAAAGAAAGTGTCCCGGTGTCTCGCAGTGAACCAAAGTGATGTTGTTCGAACATGGAGGAGATACAGAGAGACAGAGACTGTCGATGACATGCCTGGCTCAGGCCGCCCAAGGGCTACTACTGCAAGTGGATGACCTAAGGATGATATGACTCGGAGTAACCCTGACAGCAACGCCACCATGTTGAATAATCCCTTTCTTGTTACGATTCAAATTGTGCGCAATAGGCTGCATCATGTGCAACTTCACTCCCGACGTCCATGGCGAGGTCCATCTTTGCAACCACGACTCCGTGCAGCGCGGTACAGATGGGCCCTACAACATGCCGAGTTGACCTCTCAGGATTGGCATCACGCACTCTTCACCGATGAGTGTCGCATATGCCTTTAACCAGACAATCGTCGGAGATGTGCTTGGAGGCAATCCGGTCAGGCTGAACGTTTTAGTCACACTGTCCAGCGAGTGCAGCAAGATGGAGATTCCTTGCTGTTTTGCGGTGGCATTATGTGGAGCCGACGTACGCAGCTGGTGGTCATGGAAGGCGCCGTAACGGTTGTACGATACGTGAATGCCATCCTCCTACCGATAGTGCAACCATATCGGCTGCATATTGGCGAGGCATCCGTCTTCATGGACGACAATCCGCGTCCCCATCGTGCACATCTTGTGAATGACTTCCTTCAGGATAACGACATCGCTCGACTAGAGCGGCCAACATGTTCTCCGAACGTGAACCCTATCGAACATGCCTGGGATAGATTGAAAAGGGCTGTTTATGGACGACGTGACCCGCCAACCACTCTGAGGGATCTACGCCGAATCACCGTTGAGGAGTGGGACAATCGTGACCAACAGTGCCCTGTGGATAGTATGCCATGACGAATACAGGCGTGCATCAATGCAAGAGGACGTGATACTGAATATTAGAGGTTGCTGTGAGTACAGCAATCTGTACCACCACCTCTGAAGGTCTCGCTGTATGGTAGTACAACATGCAATGTGTGCTTTTCATGAGCAATGAAATTGGCGGAAATGTTATATTGATCTCTATTCCCCTCCCCCCGAGAAGTGCCAAGTTATAATGCGCGCGTCATAGTAGCCCTATTTGTTACGCTTCTTGCGGCAATGTACAAACAGTCACGCTGTAGTGCCGTTTTTTCCTTGTACACTTTAGGAAACGGAGTAATTGCAAGTCGCCGTTCACTGAAAGCATCTAAATTCTTACTTAAAATTTTTCAGCTCGATGAGGGATTTATGCTAGAAAGATGAAAATGGAGGTTGACACGGTATCGAAATCGTTACTGGCTTGAGAACCGAACTATATTTGCTTTCAGAAAAATTCTCTGCAGGAGTCCGCGTAAACAAATTCAAACTATCCAGTAACAGATGGAGGTGGCGTGAAAAATGCTCCCTCTGCCACTTACTAACAGAGCTAATATAAGAACGTGTCTCCACAGTACTCTGCGGATCAGCTTGTTTTTGCGGATGTCGTGCAGACGATTAAACAAATAAGTATATTGAATGTCAAGACTGTAGACAGTTATCGGCAATGTAATTCAGTAAATGACAAAACGACGTGAAAAAGTTCCACGAGGAACTTCGGAGCTTGAAAGACATTTATTGGCGTGGAGCTGTTGATTCGGTTTGGAGTCTTCTCAATGCAAGTGCAAGTAACGAGTGTTCTGCGTTTTTTGTATTCATTCCTTTGCACATTATCACCATCTCTGAATTCACCAGTTCTCCCGTAATTAAAGAAAGCTTTTCATTGTGAACGTCTGAAGAAAAGAGGGCTATCAAATGGTAGAGTTAATTAATCGCGTCAGGTAGATAAAACATTGATAATGATCGAGGAGCCGATTAATGAAAATGTAATAATTACTGTTAGTAAGTGGAACTTGGTACTGTTTATCTATTGAAATCGGATGTGCTTGTGTTGAAGCAGTACATTCACAGTAATCGTAATTCATTGCTTTTCTGTGTTGGCTGCTAGCAATCACTAAAGCTCGTCCGGGCGGCGGCCTTCGCGCTTCGGGCACTTGGCCACAAACGCTATCCCGCAATGCGTCGAAATGGAACGATTGTCGGGGAAGGAACTGTGGATCGGCGGACGCGGATCAACTGTCTGCACTGCTGTGTTACTGAAATAGGTTTTATAAGTTTCCAGCCCCTCTTCAGTCTGTGATACCAAGTGAAACTAGAACACAAGTAATCATTGCCCGCTATCAATCTTTTGGTCCCACATAAATTCCAAACCCGACTACTGGACTGAAAAAATACACCACCAGCACTCCCGTTTAACCTCTGACTGGCTGTGAAATGGCACCAAAGCATTTCAGCACGTTCTCTGTGATTTGCTAGCCGGCCGGTGTGGCCGTGCGGTTGTAGGCGCTTCAGTCTGGAACCGCGTGACCGCTACGGTCGCAGGTTCGAATCCTGCCTCGGGCATGGATGTGTGTGATGTCCTTAGGTTATTTAGGTTTAATTAGTTCTAAGTTCTAGGCGACTGATGACCTCAGAAGTTAAGTCGCATAGTGCTCAGAGCCATTTGAACCATTTTTTTTGTGATTTGCTATAGCGACAACATTGGTAAATGTTGTTTACCAGACATCCACCGTATGCTGACATGCCCACACGAGTGCGAGATCGTGTACCGTGACTCTTCATTTCACAAAACTTAGCTTGCTCCACGTACCAATTATGGCAACGGTTGCTACATTGTGAAGCAACACCTTACTATCAGTGGCTTCTGGGCAGTAACACACAGACTGTCACTTCTCAACTGATCTGTCTGCCAACGACCTTTGCCACCTAGCTGCTGCAGAACTCAGTTACAGAAGTTGAGAAGTATGGTGTAGTGCCCTTTTCAGAAAATCTCTGCCGGTAACTTCGGTTAAACTCGTCGTAAAACGAGAAACGTAAATTACAGCTTGGATCTACAAAAGAAATTTAGCGTACAGCCTTTAACTAGGACATTAAGTGAAAAAGCAATTATGTCTGCCGAGGCCTGGGTTGCTACAGGGTGGTGTCGCCATGGAAATAACATTCATTAGCCTAGTTTCTGATAACCTAAACAATAAAAGAAAGAAATTAGTTTCTTACTTGGCGGTATCACATTTCGACAAGGATATTTTTTACCTTTATGTTAACCTTTTATATCTGTACAGAAATTGTGTTCTATATAGGAAATTATATTTTATTCGTCTTATCTAAAATGTAAATAATGAGTGTGCAATAGCTATGAGGAAAGAACTATTGCAGAAACAGAGAAAGCTACAGCCAGTAACAAATCGATTACAGTAATATATATTTACTGCTAAATTCATTGCAAGAACAAGAGTAATTGTGAAAACCAGTACATCTCAAGAAGAAGATCCAAGTTTGCGGGGTACCACATCAACATTTATTGAAAACTACAGTTTACACTGTTATTTAATGAAATAATATTTATTGTATTCTGCTTGGAGTTTTATAATAAACAGAAATGCACTGAATCCTCAACATTATTACATAAGTTGATGAAATTTAGTCGTGTGGCATATCTCATGAGAAGGCCCAAAAATAATCGGTTTACTTCGCTGTTTCTTTTCCCTCTGCAGTTTCCTACCGTTATTTTTTCAACAAATCTAGCCACATGATTCTTATTCCCCACTACTGATAGATCACACTAAGAACCACTCGGAACCATGCACACCTTATTGTGACCTTATGTCACGGACATGATCAGGATTTGGATCATTAAAACAAAGTCGTTTCTCGCTGGCGCGAGGTCTCTGCACGTAATTTCCATCTCGAACTTTCTTCTCCGGGTGCGAAAGTATTTTGTTGACGCCGATGTACATAGGGAGAAACGATAGTCATAATAAAACGAGGGAAATCAGAGCTCGCACGGAAAGATATCCGCGCGCTGTTCCAGAATGTAACGACAGAGAATTATTGTGAACATGGTTCGATGAACCCTCTGCGAGGCATTAAGGTGTGATTAGCAGAGTATCCATGTAGATGTAGATTGTTCAGTGAGCTGGAGTAACATGTTCACACTATTACAAGTGTACTTTATGAAGTAATTAAATCTCAGAAACGCTATTCTGATGAAAAGGAAAGCTGCATTCTTAAACCTGAGGATGAGAACTTATAGATGCACAAGAATAATAATTGAAATATTATTATTACAATATTTTCAGTTCATCAAAAATTTTAACACCAGCAACACTATGAATTATATTGATAGTAATATTTGAAAGTGAATAAAATAAGTTACATTTCATTGTTATGGACCTGAGCATGTTGTTGTTGTTGTTGTTGTTGTTGTTGTCTTCTTCAGTCCTGAGACTGGTTTGATGCAGCTCTCCGTGCTACTCTATCCTGTGCAAGCTTCTTCATCTCCCAGTACTTACTGCAACCTACATCCTTCTGAATCTGTTTAGTGTATTCATCTCTTGGTCTCCCTCTACGATTTTTACCCTCACGCTGCCCTCCAATACTAAATTGGTGATTCCTTGATGCCTTAGAACATGTCCTACCAACTGGTCGCTTCTTCGTGTCAAGTTGTGCCACAAACTCCTCCCCAATTCTATTTAATACCTCATTAGTTATGCTGAACCTTAGATGGGTAGATCACATTCTTCTGTAGCACCACATTTCGAAAGCTTCTATTCTCTTCTTGTCCAAACTAATTATCGTCCATGTTTCACTTCCATACATGGCTACACTCCATACAAATACATTCAGAAACGACTTCCTGACACTTCAATCTATACTCGATGTTAACAAATTTTTCCTCTTAAGAAATGCTTTCCTTGCCATTGCCAGTCTACATTTTATATCCTCTCTACTCCGACCATCATCTGTTATTTTGCTCCCCAAATAGCAAAACTCATTTACTACTTTAAGTGTGTCATTTCCTAATCTAATTTCCTCAGCATCACCCGACTTAATTCGACTACATTCCGTTATCCTCGTTTTGCTTTCGTTGATGTTCATCTTATATCCTCCTTTCAAGACGCTATCCATTCCGTTCAACTGCTCTTCAAAGCCCTTTGCTGTCTCTAACAGAATTACAAAGTCATCGGCAAACCTCAACGTTTTTATTTCTTCTCCATGGACTTTAATACCTTCTCCGAATTTTTCTTTTGTTTCCTTTACCACTTGCTCAATATACAGATTGAATAACATCGTGGATAAGCTACAAACCCTGTCTCACTCCCTTCCCAACCGCTGCTTTCCAATCATGCCCTTCGACTCTTATAACTGCCATCTGGTTTTTGTACAAATTGTAAATAGCCTTCGCTCCCTGTATTTTACCCCTGCCACCTTTAGAATTTGAAAGAGAGTATTCCAATCAACATTGTCAAAAGCTTTCTCTAAGTCTACAAATGATAGAAATGTAGATTTGCCTTTCCTTAATCTATTTTCTAAGATAAATCGTAGTGTCAGTATTGCCTCACATGCTAAAGAATTCGCGTTAGTATTTTGCAGCTGTGACTTATTAAACTGATAGTTGACAGTTCGGTCTCGCCGAATTGACGTAACAAATACGTCACTGTACTGAGAGCATAAGGAAAACAAAAATATTTGTGTTTTTTTTAAATGTGTGTGAAATCTTATGGGACTTCACTGCTAAGGTCATCAGTCCCTAAGCTTACACACTACTTAACCTAAATTATCCTAACGACTAAAACACACACACACACACACACACACACACACACACACACACACACACACACACACACGCCCGAGGGAGGACTCGAACCTCCGCCGGGATCAGCCGCACAGTCCATCACTGCAACGCCTTATACCGCTCGGCTAATCCCGCGCGGGAAACAAAATGTTAAAACAGGGATACTTTCAGATTATTATGGTAAGTTACATTAAGCGGATTAAGATGATCGTCTCTGTTTTATAATGCTGTATCGAATGTTAAATATGGCGAAATATTAACTCATCGAAACAAATTCTTCGTGTGTTCGGTTTTTGCCCTTGATCAGGTTGTCATTGTTTTTGGACTGGAAAATTTCTTCGTTCTCGATATCATCGTGTATGACACCTATCAGTCTTTAATACATGCATGGTCCTCACTTCTGTTGGAGCCATGTTTTAAAACTGAACTGTTCGTTTGGTTTCATTTTCTTGATATGCTGAAACCCTAAAATAATAAACTGATGTTTTTGATTTAATTGTGAACATGTCTGTATCGTTTGAGTCTTTTGTTGCTTCTAAGTCTGAAATGATTTCCTTCAGAATATGGTTGCAGAATTTTCCACTTCGGTTTTCATTACCTTTTCTGGACATTTTCGGTGACTAATTCTTATTGAAATTCAGCCGTTTCAGTATAAATATACATTGTCGTTTAATGATGGAATAGCAATGATTCGTTTAGAAGTGTGTCAGCTATTTTAACAAAAGATACAGCAGTGTAAAGATTAGTGCAATAACCTTTCTATCACTGGTTACAAATGAAGAAACAGCGAAAACATACGAAATTGTTCTCTCTCTTAGATAATTTTGGTATTTCCATTCCGGCATTTATTCTTTGCAGTACTAACTTGAACTGTTGCTAGAAGTGGCGATCTCGAAAACCGCGTAGGTACGGTAGTAACTGAAAATTGTAGGAGCTGGAGTTAATTGGACGACTGTTGCATTGGCGTGCGCGCGCGCTCGTAGTTGGTTCGAACGACTGAAGGTGCAAGTGTAGCGGCAAGCGGGTCGATCCTCACTCGTGTAGCGTGCCCTGCACAGGGGAAGGCATGACAGGGGGGGGGGGGGGGGTGGGGGGGGAGAGGGGAGGCGAGGCTGCGCGAGTGTGCCAGCCGTGACCTTTATACGCCGCGAATAAACACCCGAAGCTGCCTCGCGCCTCTGCCGCTCTCGTCATTCCTCGTCTACTGTTCACGCCGAAGTGACGTAACAAATACGTCGCTGTACCCGTAAAATTAGCTGGAATGCGTGTGATTACAACACAACGATAAATATTTCGCCGTGAGAAGCCGAAAATTTGTCGGCCTGGCACAAAATTCGCCTTGATATCAATGACTGTTTTTCATACAGTGATACGCGTGCCACAATTACGTCAATGGTCAAATGGCTCTAAGCACTATGAGACTTGACATCTGAAGTCATCAGTCCCCTAGACTTCCAAATACTTAAACCTAACTAACCTAAGGACATCACACACATCCATGCCCGAGGCAGGATCCGAACCTGTGCCCGTAGCGGCAACGCGGTTCCGGACTGAAGCACCTAGAACCACACAGCCACAGCGGCCGGCGTCAGTGGTCAGCTTGATCTATGGAACAAAATCGTTTATGCGGCGTTCTTAACACTTCAGAATGTTTCATAATAAAGTTGGATCTAAAATACAGTGCCGTCCTAAAAGTTTTTGTTTTGGAAAGGTTCGTCGCTAGCGGAAGCGCGCAAATTTAAAATTGCTGAAAGTGTCTAAGGAGTCTACTCCTTCAGTTTTTACGGCTGACAAAATAGGCGGCTGATTTAGAGATTGTCATACTTCACTTGAAGATCATCCACGTGACGAATGTCCCTAAACTACAACAAAACTTGGAAACATCCATTAAATCCACTATACATTATAGAAAATTAGAGCTTGAGCGAACGTGAAATAGCTGGCGCCAGAGAAATACCAGATGAAAGAGTGGTCCCTATACTGCATTTATTTTGAAAACTACGTTGTTATTAGGAGTCTTATGTGCCAAGATAAATGCCATATTTGTTGAATGCTGACCAAAAGCAAACACTGATAGTGATTTCTGAGTAATATTAGGACCGGTTGAAAAAAGGTCAAACTGATAGTGCCCCGATTTATTAGGGTGGAATAGATGCGGGAGCACATCATCCCGCTACGAACAAAACAGCTTTCACATCAGCGAGAGCAAGCCGTTGGCTCTGCGCCAGAAGAGGCGACCATTATTGAATCCGCCTGAAATCGTTACGGCTAGTGTTTTCTGGGGTGCTAATCGGAGTGCTGTCATGGATTCCATAGGAAACATAGAAAAAATTGTCGGAGTGTATCTCGAAAATCTTTTCGGCTAATTGGATGAAAGGAAAAAAGAAGAGATGCCCGCATCAGGGAAAAAACCTATTTCTTCAGAGAAATGCCCCTGCTTGTGAAGGTGCTTACGTAAGAGGGAAAACATACGAAACACACTCATCGGAAAAAGGAAACCACGTCGAAAATTATATACAGGGTGTTCATAATTAAAGTTCCAATTTCAAAACGCAGTAGAAAGAGAATCACTGCTCAGAATGACCCCACAGCCAGAAGTCACACGGGTTAAGATCAGGTGATACGGACGGCCAGGATGATGACGGCTGATAATTCTAGCACGTCCGAAATGTCTCTGCAGCAGCCGCTTCGCTAGCTGTGCAATGTACGAAAATCGTCATCTTGCTTGGAAGTGATCCTACTCACACAACCAACGCTGTTGAAAGGTTGGAAATTTGGAGTAATTGCCGGCCAGAGTGGCCGAGCGGTTCTAGGCGCTACAGTCTGGAACCGCGCGACCGCTATGGTCGCAGGTTCGAATCCTGCCTCGGGCATAGATGTGTGTGATGTCCTTAGGTTAGTTAGGTTTAAGTATTTCTAAGTTCTAGGGGACTGATGACCACAGCAGTTAGGACTCACAGTGCTCAGAGCCAATTTTTGGAGTAATTGCTGAGGTCATCGGTCCCTAAACTTACAAACTACTTAATCTAACTTAAACCAACTTACGGTAAGGACAAAACACACACACACACACACACACACACACACACACACACGAGGGAGGGCTCGAACCTCCGACGAGGGGAGCCGCGCGAACCGTGGCAAAGCGGCCTAGACCGCGCGGCTACTCCGCGCGGCAAGGGTTGCAATGACGTTCTTACACACTCACAGCATGTACCAGGTAACAGGACCCGCAGAACTTATCTTCTCAATAAAATACGCCCCTACTATGCACGATGCCGTCAACCCGCACCATACATTCACCTTTGCGAAATGAAGTGGCACCGGTTGATGTGCATGCGGATTTTCCGTTGACCGTATTTGGCATTCTAGGCGCTGACACCTCCTTGGAAATTAAAATGGGTGGGTCTTTCTGCCCACAGAACGTTGCATGGCCACTCATTGTCCACTTCGGTGCGAGCAAGAAATTCCAGAGTGGACGTTTCTCTTGCTGGCAGGTCAGCAGGAAGCAACTCTCGAACATGGGTGATTTTGTTAGGATAGGAGTGCCGGAAGTTATGTAGAATTTTGTGCACTGTGCTCAGGCATGTCCACAGGTCGGGCAATTCATCGTGCACTACATATTTCCACTCGACCCCTCCTGCAGTGCTGTGGCCACATCTTCGACAGACATCGGATCAACTGCTTTCCTTCCTCTGCCGCATTGCACTTCAAAAGTGCCTGTCTTTTCGAATTTTGTAATCCTTTTCTCCAGACCATTAGCTGACACTGGACCAACGGCTATTTTCATACCCTTGAGTGTCCCGAACTTCTGTGGTGCTACCGTTCTTGTAATAGAGCTTTACCAGCAGCGCGCGATCCTTCATGAAAACAGTCCTGTTGGTCGTCTCTGACATAAATTGAGGAACAACAGTGTGCCACGCGTCTGTTTGTGTGCTTACAGCGCCATCCATTGGTAAAATTTTCGTGCTGTTTTGTCGTATCTCACTGCGTCAATAATACGCTGTTCAAATTTGGCGTCATTCTGAGCAGTCTCTTTCTATAGCGTTCTGAAACTGGAATTTTAATTATGGACACATTGTTTACTTATCGCCTCCCTGTCAGAAACGTTCTCCTTGTCACCATATAAGCGAAATTAAATACCGTGAGTAGTGTCGATCGTACTGTAAAGACAAAGGTGTGGTAGAGTTTTAGTAAGAGCTCTCAACGGAGAAGACGTTTCGCTTTCCGTAGCTCAGGGAGAGTTTTAGTAAGAGCTCTCAACGGAGAAGACGTTTCGCTTTCCGTAGCTCAGGGAGAGTAAAGCCTTGCATTGGCTGATTGAGAAAGTGATGATGGATAAAATAATAATTCCAGGGAACTTCCTCAGCCATGTACGGGATGTAATGTCGGCAAAGACCTCACAAACCTCTCGTTGATTTTTAATGGGCGTTTACTTACAGGGAAATATTGGTTACTGGCATTTCTTCCGTTTCCTCAGTGTCATGTGTAAACTGTTTCGTCCACCCTCCATTCCTTCAGTGTAACGGGTGGTATGCCGCGTATTTTCGCACGTGTAGTTCCTCTAGCCAACCTTTCGAACCATGTTAGCAGACGCGTTGGTGCAGTTTCAGTAAACATTAACTTTGTCGCTGTGGTCTTGCTTTGCGGCTGTCAGACACGACCCAGTACATTTACCTACATCGGCGTATTTTTTAGGAAACCACACACGGGAAGACCTCATGCGGTTTCTAGTGCCATCGCACGTGGTGAAAACTTTTGAGACTCTGAGATGATTGATAATGTGTAACTGTACATTGTGTTAGAACATCAGATTCCAAATAGCTGCGTGAAGGTTACACTACGTACCTAACTAAATATATTCTTGACAGTTCCTTTCTTTTCCACATCAGTCCTTAGCAATCTACTGCTTAGTTGCAGTCTCAGTATGATCATGCGTATTTCCGGAATTCATTGATTGTGGTGTTCGGTCATTCTGAACTTACTGCTGTTCGTGGAAAATTACATTGTTTCCTGCCAACAGAAACAGCTGAAAAGTTCTCTTGTTTACGTTCATCTTGTACCTGTCAAACGTAATAAAATCGTGTTCATTACCGCGTTTAGAATCTCAAATATTAGTAACGGTAAAATAGTTACTAATAAATGTTTTATGCTTTGACTATTAAACACGAAGTTTAGGTAATTCGACTTGACATCTCACTATTTTGCGGCACATTGCATAGACAGTTTGAGAATAACACCTAACCGCGCAACATTTTTTACTACACATCTATTTGACAAAAGCTGCTTCATACTAGCTAGAGCAGGTCCAGAACAGATAACAGAAGAGTTCAAACGTTCCAGAAAAGGTGATCCTCTTTCCTTCCATCCACCTTATTCCTAACTTTTGACAGCACTGATACGTCTTAATCTCAAGGGAGTTTTAAGCAAATTAATGTATTGAAAGTAAGTAAGATAGATAGATAGACAGACAGACAGACAGACAGACAGACAGATAGAGAGAGAGAGAGAGAGAGAGAGAGAGAGAGAGAGAGAGACACCATTAGTACTTAACTTACTTTACCGTGTACCCTTCCCGTTAGTCGCAAGGACAGGAACAGGTATGGCACGGGATCTTCGACTTAACGAAAATCTGATCGTAGATGAAGAACTTGTGTGCCACGAATGGCAATGCATCTCTTTGTAGTAGTAAAACAGTTGTATGCATATAATACTTACCACTACGAAGCTACGAATAAGCAAAGTGTGAGATACCTGGGTTCCAGCGAGTGACGTTGACCTAGAAACAACGTAACTGGCAGCTCGGTGAGCAAAATCCCTGCCCGCGTGTTGAATCTGTTGCATAACTACTTGTCCATAGTCAGGCGCCTAGCCGTCTGACCCACTGCCGCCTTACTCACAACGGAATAGTTAACACGAATCCAAATCATTTACTTGCGGCACGCCATGAGAGGTGCAACTATGTGCCCGAAGAAACCACATCTCAATTTTCGTCAATACGTGTTGTTTAATTTATTTGGGAAATATTGGTAATGGCCGTTTCTCATAATTATTGGTTCATCTGTGCTCTGTTAGGTCAGTTCGTCGGTTGGTGACGCACTTGGCTAGATTTGCGTTGCACTTGCTCGAAAAATTCACGCGTTATACTGCCAGTGCTGGCTGAGTCATATTTGAGCGTCTCGTTCTCGTTTCCTTGTACGATCGACATCAGTGGTCTTTTTAACAATGTATAACGTTATTACAACGAAGGGGAGTTCAGCAGTGCTGTATTTAATCGTGGTTACGACCTTTGATTCAGATGGCAACAAAAATTGATGTTGAGCGTATTGGAATTCGGATAGCTTGTAGAACAACGGAAAGTGTAGCTATTCGACTTAGGGTGAACAAACAACCTAAGGCATAACTGGACTTGACAACACGTTACGTAGTTCGACGCAAGTTCAAATAGCTATTCCATTTTAAGTAGTTATTTCAGTGTAGTTGTTACTTGTTCAGTTACAAACCACGTATCTTGTAACCCATTTTCCTTCTCTGCAGCTGATATTTTTCACGAAATATTGACCTAGCTCAACGTCGAACACTGTCACTTGTGACTCGTCGTGGACGAGTTTCCATCTGTAATTCAGTTAGGTTTTCCTTTTGCCATACTGTAAAGCTCTGAAGCACTAACGTCTGTGTGGCTTCTTAATTTAAGTGTTGAATTAATTGCGAAACAAAAGGCTCTCATGACACATACTATTAGTAACAATTAAATGCGTGACGTATGCTGTCAGTATGACCCGAAAGTTCATCACCACATAATTTGCCGGCGATAACTACACGTCGAACAAAGTGACGAAGCTTGTAAATAACAGCACTTGTATTGGAGAAGAGCCGAGTTCAATCCTAGTTCGATCTTCTTGATTAGATTCCCGTGTTTCCCCTAAAGAAGTGCAAGCTACCCCAAGTTTGCTTCTGCGTCATACAGGCATGTAATTTCTGCTCAATTAGTGCTGCATTTCTGATGACCTCGAAGTCGATAGGAAACGCTAATCTGTTCTCTTGTGAAAATACGAAGTCGTCTTCTAGCAATATATTCGAAATGGTTACACGAATTCCGAAATCATCAAAGTAGGGTGTTTCTAGTATACCTTGCAGAGAATATGCACGATGGCTACTGGCTCTCTGCTTCATGCATATAGCCTTCAATTGCAGAAATAGCAACCAGCAACAGCAACCAGTCGATCATAAGAAGTAGATAGGTACATTTCGCCACAGGGTGAACGTCGTAGCATGTGGTAATTATGTGTTTGATTACCGTATAAAGCAACATGAAGTTTCTTCATGTCAAGTTGGTTTGCGTGACGTGTCAGAGCTGTTTTGGAATCTGAGCGGCATCATAGTGTGGCCATTGGTGAAGTGGTCCAGTCCTTTGATACGTCCGGTGACGCAGGCGGTATGCCTTGATCTGTTGATATCTGATGAGATCTGCCGAGCACGCGGCTCTGTCATAGCGCAAGTCGTTGTGCCGCTGCCCTTCGGATGTTCAAAGCGACCGGTTCTTTGATGTTCTCTAATCGGCTGCCCGTTGCACAGTTATTGCTGCAAAAAGAGGGCGGGGCGATAAATATCGTTTCCAAACGGGGAAGAACGAACATTAAAATCTGTCCCACGTCCTTTTAGGGATCGGGTACACGATGGAAACGCACTTTTTTTTTCTTTTTGTTGCAAGTGTTCGGTCGGCCCTAGGTAGTAATAGTGCGATTGCACATGGAGGCATTCAACGACTCATACTAAAGGAAAACTGACTTGTTTGTAGCTAAATAAGTAAATGTACATTTGCGTTGCCTCTTGATGACCGTACGTGTAACTAGTTGGTTTCTTTTGTAGAAGTCGTGCCTTACAGCTAACAGATTTTCAAAGGTTTGTTTTGCTTAAAATTGGGATAATTTCCTTCAAGAACGGATAGGGTTTGGTGATTAATTCGAAGTGATACTAAAACTGTGTCTCGGTCCGGCACACCCCGCTGCGGAGTGAATATCTCATTCTCGAAGTGGTACTGTTTATATTCTCAGGGTTTACTTTCTAAGTCTTTCGGTTCCCAAGATACTGCGTGTTCTTTTTTTTTCTTTTAAAAAAATAGTGGATGATAGTCTACAATCGGATGAATTTCTAAAACACGTCCTTGAACTTCACAATGAATATTCTGTTCTCAAGAAGTATTTTGATAGTGCAAATTTAAAGAAATAGATTTTAGTGATGGTGTAGACCTCGTATTGGAAATGACAATTATTTACAGTATCATAAGCTGTTGTAAGCTATGTGAAAGTAGCTACTGTAACCTCGTTTTTTTCTACCCTGTTCAAATGCGGAGAAGGGCAAACCATGGATCACCATCTCATCTGCAAACTTCGTCCAACTACGTGCTCCCTGAAAGAAATGATGGCAGCTACTCATGAAGCCTGGAGGGGTGGCTAAAAGATTGTTACACAGCGTTGAAAATGCGTACTGTTAAGAAACCTAGTTTTGTAGGAAGCTGGTAATGCTTGTAGTACTGTATCAAATTATCTGTGTATTGTTTTGATTATATGATTGTTGTTTGCTGACACGATTAAATAAATATGATATATTGTGTTAAACTGAGATGTGCATCTTTTCACTGCCGTAAACCCTGGTTATTCCCAGGTGAAGAATAGTTCAAACCTTCCCATCGGCGTTTGCAAGATTAGTCTCTCAAACAACTTTGAAGTTTGCATAACAACGAAATCGACTGATAAGTTCATGGTTTTTTTCAGTTTTTCTCGTCTTATAATGTGGCTCTGATCGTAGCTTCAAATTTTTGTGTCTCGAAGAACTGGACATTTTAACTTAGCATGTGTAATAGGTGGGAGTCCAAAATATTTTATCTGCTCCATTCGTAAATTATTCAAGCCGACTTTCTTGCTTTAACGCCTTTACATTTCTTCAAAGCCAGTTTCAGTTCATCTAATGTAAAAGATTTCGAGAAATGTTTATTATTTTGTGTAAGTTGTCCTTCGATCGTTCTCTTGTCAGCTGTGATAGGATTGGTTGGTTTTCCGTTAAGCAAAATTTGATGAAAAATCTTATTTACTTGAACATTGGGTAGGGTACCTGGTGGCTAAGGTCGCTCCTTTTTCTTCTTCGTAGCCTCTGAGCCCGCTGACTGTTCCTCCAGATGTCAATCACCTTTCTTGATTAATCAATTTTGATTACTTTCAATCAATTTTGATTACTAGCTTAGCGCCCGCTACTTCGCCTGCGCAGACTGTATGGTCTGCACAGATTTTTGTTGTTGGTTTTTCCTATAATTCAATTTTTATGTTGTAAACAAATTGCAATAGTTTCTAAACATTCTAAGCTAATTAAGGCCGTAGCACATGGTCTTTTCCGAATGCGCTTCTGACCAAAAAGCGATTCTGGCAGCTGGAATCAAAGGTTTTTATTAATCATGCCTTTTGCGTTATCGTGGTGATATTTCTATAGAAATATTCGCCACTTAACACAAATTGCATTGTATTTAACCTAGAAGTTTTAACTTTAAAACTTTTCTAACATAACGAAATATTTTCATCCACTATTTCATTCGGTTAGGAGCTGAATTTCCGAAAAACTGTGAAACAGGTATTTTTTGTTTCTGACAGAGAAGCCAAATACAAATTTTCAAAGAATTAGCTTTGAAAATCATTTCACAATGAAATATTTCAAAAAATTGTAATAGACTATTTCACTCTCATAGGGGGCTGAATTTCCAAAAACACAGAAACACATTTTTTTAAAATTTCTTATCAAGAACTGAAATAACAGTTTTCATAGGCGCAGCTTTAAAAATGGTTTAGTCATTCTTTAATAATGATAAAGTTTTTTAAAAAAGTTCTCCAACTAGTACACCCGCTAGAGCTTAAATTTCAAAAATAAATCAACACGTGTTTTTTTTCATTCTGACCGAGAAACCAAACACCAGTTTTCCTAATTCTAGCTTCATAATTGCCATAATAGCGACATATTTTCAAAGAGGTTTTGTCCCCTGTTTCACTCCCTTCGGAGTGGAATTTCGAACAATCGCTTCTTAAACGACGCCTACAGTATGAGATTTCTGCACATTTCAAGTTTTTGTTGTTAGTGGTTTGGGCTGGGCGATGATGAGTCAGTGAGTCAGTCAGTCGGAATATTTTATTTTATATAGAGAGAAGAAGATTTTTAAGCCTGAGATCAATAAGAGTGTATCACCTACTGTTGAAGAGTTCGCTTGGTGATGGCATCTTGATTGTAAATTCTCAAGTACTCCTAGTAACATGGTGTTTTTTCGGATGTTGTCCTTCGTTGGTAGCTTGTACTATAGCGTCTAGGAACAGCTGAAGCAATCGGATTGGTAACATGTTGAACATAAGATTGCCCTTGCCCCTGAATAGATGTTTTGGAATGTGTATATGGATCAAACTTATCGTTAGAATGTTTGTGTTCATATTAGCCTGTGCGGTATTCTTTTAAATGTCAGGGTACCATAAAATTTGAGCTACTTTATTGTTTGTCATAAAACGAGAGAAAGGCGCATATTGTAAGTTAGCATCCGCGCAGCTCCATCGCGGCAGTGTAGGGCTTCCTCTGACGTCAGAAGACGAGAGTTGATGAGGTGGCAGGCGGGTCATGATTCGCGCCGGCAGCACCAACTTTACTTGCCCGTTCCTCCTGCCAGCCGGCCGTAACGTTCCTCACCAATTTGCATTTTCGCTACTTCAAGATTTCATTTCGCGAGCTATCTCGCCGGCAGGCTTACTCCTGACACTCCGGTGGAAAACATGCTTCCGCTCGGCGTAATTAAAAACAAGGCCGGGTCAGCCAAGAGAGATCTGTTTCCCCAACAATCTAGATCGCAGACCAGAGCCGCGTGCTGCCTTATCTCCGCCGCGCCCTTCTATTCTGCCCTCGTAGCGTCCCGCCAAGTTTTGCGGAACGCTCATTAAAGCCGGCGGTATCGTGCGATGTGCACTGTAGTGCTACGCCTAACAGACGCCACGATACGTCGGATTTATTGTCACGTAGGAGCGAGCGCGGGTGCGATGTTCAGACACGGTTCATATTGTGAGGGATGGCCGAGGTAATTATCTTGTACATCTAACTGGGAGAACACGGCAAGTGCAATCACTCGGTTTTCCAAGAACTTCTCTCAGTGGAAGAGGAGTCAAAATAAGCGAATACGTTTCTCTGCTTATCCGTAGATACTCGACCGTTTCTGGAAAAAAAAGGGTCATAGTTTACGATGTATTTTATAGATACTTCAGTGACTCTTACCGCGCGATATCATCAGACGAAATGGTGGCTCAGTGGTTAACGTCGCGGCTTCCTAAATTTTGTTTTTATTTATTTTATGTTATTTCATTTCTGTTGTTTTCATTTATGTATCCATGTCAGTAGAAGGTTATTAGGCGAATGTTTCCTACCAAACTAGAGGACTAAATGGCGTTATACTAGTTGAAAAATTACAACGGGATTTCACAATAACTGCCACATACTTATTGTATAATATGTGTTTGAATGGTATGTTGTAGATTTGGGCATAAAAAGCCATTTTAATATGACTGGTAAGGATTTATTATTTTGTATTTAATTTATTAGCTAAGAGCCCAATTATGTTGTTTCAGATGGGTTTCATGAGCGAATGACGTGACTACAACAATATCACGTAAAGTTCAGGGCACATATTGGTTGAAAGCACCGATGATGGCTGTTAATCAGTTGAAATCGATTTGCAAAAGTGGATAAATAAAACATGATTTTGCGACTGGTTGCTGCATATTTGGTAATTTTAAGTTCAGTAAGTGTGCGAAAGTGATTTGTAAATTCATTTATAGAGCGAGAGTGTACTCAGTGGGTATTTTGGAAGCTAGTTCCCCCAGGAGTGAGCAGAAACTCTGTATTACAGCGGATCCAAAGATAGATAGAGCCCACTGTACAGGGCGTACAGAAGATGTCGCTTAGAATATTGTAGAGTTGTAGGAGATGATGAATACCAGCACGAATGACCAATCGTGTTAGAGCGCCCGGTACCGGGACACGGGGAAGCGCGGAGGCCCCGGATCGAATCCGTCTCTTAGATTAACAATGGAGACCATTGCGACGGCAGTCTGGATGTGACTTCAGGCGGTTTTCCAAATGCACTGAGTTAAAGACCGGGCTAATTCCCATACCTCGTGTCAGATATACGATTCGCAAACGCATCGAAAAACTTTATCATATTTGACCACGCGATATATACTACTACTCTCTGTCAAAAGGGTTCTTTGGAAGGAGATGGTTCGTTCTCCGCGTAGTGGGAGGCGTACCAAACTAGTCGTGACGCGGGATTGTTTGGAGAGAGGGGTGGGTGGGTAGGTAGGTGGGTGGGTGGGTGGGTGGGTGGGTGGGTGGGTGGGACGGAATAACTACAGAACTGTCGAAGAATCGGGGAAACACTGCCAGCAACGAATACATAAACATATTTAACTAAACAATAGCAAAACATCAGACACAGGTGTGATGCAACTTAATACGTAAGCAAGGCGATCGTACGTGATAATCTCGATACCCTGTTAGAAGTAACCTAAAATGTTACACGTGGTGTCGTCTGTAGCAGTGCAGAGGAGACGTAGGAAAATGTCTGTGTGGTTTGCGGTCTACGCGGTCAAAAATAGATATCGATATTGGGGCAGAAATTCACGATCAATTTATGGACGTCAGGCAAGCATTTGACAGGTTTTGTTGGAAACAAAAGCTATGTGATATGCTGCTGCTTGTCGTAGATCGAAATCATTCAGACGGTCTAGGGTGGTTGCGAACTTGCTGCGATAAGGAATTTAGACTCATCAGTTTCTACTAGAAAGGGAGGCTGGCTACAGAGGAACCCTGAGCTGAAGGCAGCTACATAATTTTTAAAAAATCTATTTATCGCGAGCAGTCGCTTCAACCGGGAAACTGTCTGAGCTCGCCTACAGGCGCGACTCAAACCTTCATTGTTACAATTTGTTCATTCATTTTGCTTCCGAAGAACGTAGATGGAGAGCCAGAGAAACGGATGTCGTGGAAGGTCCCTGCTATTCCTGCCACAAAAGATAAATACCAATCCAACTGATGTTCTACGAGTGTAATGAGAATGAAATATGTGATGCAGTGACATGAAATGAATCAGTGACTAACAGGACACAGTTGGACGAAGCAGCGGTGGCTATAAAAGTTTGAAACAAGTCTAGAGGCGTGCTCTGATAATCTAATGGTTGAGACGTTTGCCTTCGCCAAAGAGATACCGGTGTGGGTCCCGGTCTGGCACAAATTTTCTTTTGTCACCACATACTCCTTGCACTGCGAGTCCATTATTTACGAACATTTTCACTTACATTTCGTGTTATTGCTCCTTCACTGATTTCATCACCATTACTCCATTTAATTCCAGTGAATTTAAATCATTGATGAGCATGCTGTTATCCCAACTAATGAGAATGAAGTGTACGACGAACTGAGCTACGAATCCACAATATGACACTGATGCGTTAATTAGAATGAGTTCACACTCAGGAGTATGGGAGCACATGAAGTGAGAGAGGAAAATATGAGAAATAACGGTCACTTAATTACGGTGGAGGCGTTACTGGTTGTTGCTGCCATCAAATTTACGTCACAGCGGTGCTGTGTTTCTGCTCGCGAGCTGCATGCGACTGTACACTCCGCTGGCCGACTCGGCAGGTTCCTGGATTTAGGCGCAGACAGCAGTGTGGTAGCCTTATCCTTGTTACTGTCTCAGGACAGGCGACCAGCGCCATTTGTCGTCGTAGTGCGCAATAAATCAGCGCTCCCTTCTCAGGGTTTCCGCCTTCCTCGTGATGGATGGCCGTCTATTCGTCCGGTGGCTATCTTGCTGCTGGTGCTGCTGCTGTCGCTCGGACCAGATAGAATCGCACGACGCTGGCGGCGTGTTCCATTCCCTCGTCACCGCACTGTTGCGCTGCGTAATCCAGTGCGTTCTCCGGGCTCCCGTTGCCAGTACGACGTCATAGGGCACAAGTATGGTAGATTATAAATGATACTGATCCTGGAATTATACCTGTATCCTAAAAGACACAAATTTTAGAGTGCACATTCCATACAACCTGCATCACTATCTAAATCCTAGAACATTAAAAGAGGAGGGGGTATTACATTGCTACTAAACAATTGTCAAGTTTAATTCTTCACTTTCTATTCAATGGAAGTCATATTTTTAGTTATGCATTTGTTAATTACAGTTATTAAATCTCCAATGGTATGTTGCACACCAAATTACACTACTGGCCATTAAAATTGCTACACCACGAAGATGAAGCGCTACAGATGCGAAATTTAACCGACAGGAACAAGATGCTGTGATATGCAAATGATTAGCTTTTCAGAGCATTCACACAAGGTTGGCGCCGGTGGCGACACCTACAACGTGCTGACATGAGGAAAGTTTCCAACCGATTTCTCATACACAAACAGCAGTTGACCGGCGTTGCCTGGTGAAACGTTGTTGTGATGACTCGTGTAAGGAGGAGAAATGCGTTCCATCACGTTTCCGACTTTGATGAAGGTCGGATTGTAGCTTATCGCGATTGCGGTTTATCGTATCGCGACATCGCTGCTCGATTTCGTCGAGATCCAATGACTGTTAGCAGAATATGGAATCGGTGGGTTCGTGAGGGTAATACGGAACGCCGTTCATGATCCCAACGGCCTCGTATCACTAGCAGTCGAGATGACAGGCATTTTATCCGCATGGCTGTAACGGATCGTGCAGCCACGTCTCAATCCCTGAGTCAACAGATGGAGACGTTTGCAAGACAACAACCATCTGCACGAACAGTTCGACGACGTTTGCAGTAGCATGGACTATCAGCTCGGAGACCATGGCTGCGGTTACCCTTGACGCTGCATCACAGACAGGAGCGCCTGCGATGGTATACTCAACAACGAACCTGGGTGCACGAATGGCAAAACGTCATTTTTTCGGATGAATCCAGATTATGTTTGCAGCATCGTGAGGGTCGCATCCGTGTTTGGCGATATCGCGGTGAACGCACATTGGAAGCGTGTATTCGTCATCGCCATACTGGCGTATCACCCGGCGTGATGGTATGGGGTGCCATTGGTTACACGTCTCGGTCACCTCTTGTTCGCATTGACGCCACTTTAAACAGTGGACGTTACATTTCAGATGTTACCACCCGTGGCTCTACCCTTCATTCGAACCCTGCGAAGCCCTACATTTCAGCAGGATAATGCACGGCCGCATGTTGCAGGTCGTGCACGGGCCTTTCTGGATACAGAATATGTTCGACTGCTGCCCTGGCCAGCACATTCTCCACATCTCTCACCAATAGAAAACGTCTGGTCATGGGTGGGCGAGCAACTGGCTCATTACCATACACCAGTCACTACTCTTGATGAACTGTGGTATCGTGTTGAAGCTGCATGGGCAGTTGTACCTGTTCACGCCATCCAAGCTCTGTTTGACTCAATGCCCAGGCGATCAAGGCCGTTATTACGGCCAGAGGTGGTTGTTCTGGGTACTAATTTCGTAGGATCTATGCACCCAAATTGCGTGAAAATGTAATCACATGTCAGTTTTAGTATAACATATATGTCCAATGAATACCAGTTTATCATCTGCATTTTTTCTTGGTGTAGCTGTTTTTATGGCCAGTAGTGTAAGTACAAAATGCCCTGTTCTATACGCTACTGCAATCGCAAATTTTATGAATCCTAATTAATGTAGGTTCAACGAGGGCACACACAGGCTGCACGACTTAATCTAACTAAGCTATGCCAGATGTTCAAATCTTGCTTTAGCTTTCAGATAAATCCTAAAATTTGTTAGTTCCCAACTAAATCCTTCCTACTTAATCAACAATCAGTCGTTGCTAGAAATTAGGGAGCTCGTAGATGATCTAGGGGGCAGTAGTCTCGCTGAACTACTTCGTTGGCCACCGACCGCAATGAAGAACTGCGTCAAGTCACCCTTAGGGCTGTTGATAGAAACCACCACCATCGCTCCAGAATCCTCTCATAAATGTAAGATTCTCTTTCTGTCAGTTCCATAAACATGGTGCTTTATTTTCGTTGTATTCATCAGCCTTTCCTTGTTTTTGTTTGTATTCGAGACGACACTAATAAGAATGATTTTCTCGCATTAGTAACCAGGCGTTAAACTCATTCCGGACGGGAACATATTGAAGTCCTGACGAAGAAAATATTAAAATAAAACGCGCGGTAAAGAATGCTTGGATACCGTATTACTTACGAAGTACAGTTCTAGAAGACTGAACTTCAGTTACCCAATAGCAGTGTAGTTTCACGCATGAAAGTCCTATCTGAAAGGCAAGGAGGGTAAGGTGGAAGCAGCCATTGTCTTGCCCACACTGTGAGTCAGCAGTTGTATTCCTTCTCATATAATTTTCAATAAAGCCAGCGTTTCAAGTATAGATGATGGACATTAAAACAGCAATTTACAGCGAACTCGTTTATATAACTTTAGACGTGTCCCTGAATTCGCATTTTATTCAGATATCGCTGCTGATGGTTTTATTTAACCCCCTATACTCTGTAAACAGCACATTGGGGTTTCTTTGGATGGTGCAAGAGTTAGCCGAAATTTCCATTCTGTTTGTGTCTAGTACGTCAGAAGCTAGATAATTTCTTGGCGACCATTACCAGTCTCTTCTTATCTAATTTGATAGAAAATTCTAGATTTTGGGGCTATCGAATCTTTCAGATGTATGAATTCACTGATTGAGGAAGAAACAAATTTTTCAGTAATATAACCTGAATTAGAAATACATTAAGAACTGTTACCGACAAGCATTAGCGCTCGAAGCCTAGGGCCAGTGAAAGTTTCAAATATGACTTGTTAATGGTTCATTGGCGCTGTTCGAAGAAAGACGTGTGATAGCGCCATCAAATTCCACATAAAGATGACACATTACTGGTGACGAGTGCGGGGAGAGTTTGGGTGATACAAGAATTGTCATTGTTTTCTCAAGGTGTTCAGGACGATTTTCATACGTGTATTGCGTCTGTCAACATTAATTATGTCTGTTACGTAACGAATGAGAATAAAGCAACTCTCAGCCCAAAGCATGGTTTGAGGACAGCAATATTGTACTACTTTTGGTCCTATTGGAGATGGTAGTCTGTGCATTCAAGCTACCCTTGAACTAACGTACCCAGCCTACAGAGAGAGACCCATAATTAAGAGTATTTCGAACCGGGGTGAAACTTAAAAATCTCACACACAGAAATCATTATTAGAGGTGAAAAAGCGACAAATGACACGAAAAACGTCCCAGGAATGACTAAATGTTCGGGACCGGAGGCCTCCACCTTTTTTTTTTTTTTTCAGTCAGACATTTACACACTTCGCCTTCGAGCCACACAACAGCCAATGGTGTACACATTCACATGGTGTATCTTTGTTCTCCCAATATTTACTGTTCCATAGTACAGCGACAAGTTTCGAAACGTTTGCTCTGTATTTCTAAAGCAACGACTTTTGATTTACAGCGCAACTACTTCTTCTTCGGCAAATAAATAAAAGAATCTATGTGCTCTTCTAGTAAACATGGTAGAAACATTCTTGGAATAGTATCAGGTGATTTTGTCGTAGGCGCGACTTGAAGTACAAGAAATGTCCTGCTGTAAAAGACAATGAGAACACAGTCTTGTTGTCGCGATTGTAACTGCCCTCCCGTGGCGTATTTCACGGTATCCGTCGTCTTGCCCTCATTCGTCGCCGGGCGGTTTTCCGCCTGTCGTCTTGTTCTGCCCCATCCAGCAACACGCTTCGTCCTCTCGAGACCACCGCAGTCCAGTGTTTTTGCTTCATTACGCTTTAATAATGCGGCACTGCGCTGAATGTTTCATCGCCCGCCCCGTGTTTGTGTTGGTTGCGTTTGGCGTTTGACTTTCATCCGAGAAGAGTACGTCCGCGCCGCGCAGCACATTAATCGAGAAAGCGAGTCACATTGCGCGCCAGAGTCGACCAGTAGGCAGCTATTTGCAGCAACCTCTGCAGTAACTTCTGCACGTCGTGAATCCTTTATGAACACGACCAAAGTTTTCCAGCATTATTGTTGTTCACTGCTCTACAAATGGTTTCAGCTATCCGATTCGGCCTCACCTATAGTTTCATCAAGTGGATGTTCTGTAACAGCAGAGTTAATTTGTTTTATGTAGTTTCAAATGTTGTACGTTCTTTCTCACAGCCATTGATATCGGTATGCACTCAAAGTTTACCGCATTGTTCTACACCTAGAGCCCAATTACGTTCTTTCCGTCTGGGATGCTATTGTCACACAAATATGCATTCTGGAGCTCTAAGCATTTGACGAACACTGCATGCCACGTTGTACATTAGTATGAAGGTAGCTTTGTTTTTGTGAAATTACAGAAAAAAGTGATTGCCTCAATAGTTAATTTTAAGGCACTTCGTGATACTTAATATTGTACTGCGGGGGACCTGTCAAGGCCATGCAGTTGGTGGGATGTGAAGGACTCGGGGTTTTGTTTTCACCTGGCTTTACCATTTGGAGTTTTCCATAGCTTTGCGATTTCCCTAAATCTTTTTACACGAATCCCAGGAAGAGTCTTTCGTCAAGGACATGATCAATCGTTTCTCCATCCTCGTTGAACTGAGCTTCGCCCTTCCTTACAACTACCGTAGCGCCCGCTGCTTCGCTCGCGTAGACTCTATGGTATGCATAGATTATTTTTTTATTTTTATTTTTTCTTTAATCCGATTTTTATGTAGTTCACAAATTGCAACACCTTATGAACTTCTCGCAGTAATTATGGCCATAGAGGTATGGTCTTCTCAGAATAAAACATATCTCGTATTTCACTGACACGTATTTTTTTAAAATTTGTAACTGAGAAGTCAGATACCAATTTTCATAGCTGTAGCTTTAAAAATATTTTAGTAGTTCTTTAATAATGATATAGTTTCATAAAACAACTGATTACATTTTCAAAAATAAATCCGTATTTCTTTATTTCTTACAGAGAAACTAAATACCAATTTTTTTTGTTCTAGCTTCAAAATTGCCTTAGTAACCACATATTTTCGAAAACCTTTCATCCCCTACTTCACCGCCTTAGCGGTGGAGTTTCGAAAAATCCCTTCTTGAACGACGCCTACAGTATAAGATAAACACACCGTCCAAATTTCAAGTGTCTTATCCCAGCGATTTGGGCTGGGCAATGACGAATGAACTTGTAGTGGAAAAAAATGTTGAAATCCTTACATTATAAATAATCACCAAGCGAAAGAATTTACTTGCTTTCCTACATTGAACGTTAATACGAGAAAATTGTTCTCGATACAATGCTTCGAATAGGCAGATTTCCTTGTCTCAGTTTCACCTCTTTGGAAGCGGTCCTTGTTGTTTAGCAGGCTTTCTGTTCTCGTTGCAGGGTTTTGCCCGCAAGGTGTCTGCTTAAATTCTGAGAACCCACCGGTGGACTCACCACTCATTTGTGAGCTTGTGCTTGCGTACAACGGGCCCTAATCTTTGCAGCATCTTTTCCCTGTCCGGGCTACATGTCTATCCTCCTGATATATGTTTTTCACCTCCTTTGGGGAACATTTCTTGCATATTTTTGGGAACGCGTGTTGCAGTTTCTATAGCCCAGCATCAGGTCCATCTGTTTTTCTTTCTTTCTTCGTTCACCATCTTCTCCCATTCCTTCGCTTCGGCGTTTGAGTTTTCTTTTTGTTTCTTCTTCCTTCCTGTGTGCTCCTGAAGGCTGGCCCACGTGTTTGACGCGTAACAGGTGACTAGGTAACGCGCAGTTCCCAGCCCCGTGTCGTCAGTCATGGTTCGCGCAGGCCAGGCCCAGGGAAGGGTGACTGCCTGAGCTGTTACCTTCCCAATTGCCAGTTGATCTCTGTCAGGAGTTCGGGAGGTGTGACCTGAGATGCGAACAACCACCTAAGCCGGATGAGCACCCCTCTGAGGGGCGCCCTCAGTTGAAAAGAGCGCGTAGCCGGAGACGCTAACAATCATGGGTGATTTTTTGCAATGAACCAGTGACCACGTCAGTCTACATCTACTAAACGTAAACGGAATTAGACTAAAGATTCAAAGATTCTCCTAGATGCACCTCGGTTCCTTGTGGTATGTGAGGGAGCTAGACCATGGTCTCACATTATCCCAATTTTCCGGACGATGTTCACGTTCAGAGGTTGTGCAGCACCTCGCTCTTCATCCTTCGTATATACAATCGCATTTGGGCACATGACACGTTTCCGCGACGCTGGCGTGAAGCCACTATTATACCTAAGCCCAGTAAGGTCAAAAACGTTCCTTCTAGCAGCCGCCCCATTTCTTACACCAGCTGGGTTAGCAAGGTGTTGAACGTGTGATTCATGGCTAGCTGGTATGGTGGCTCGAATCCCGCAATCTACTAACCACTGCACGATGTGGATTTCGAGCGCGCCGTTCTGCAGTTGACCATCTCGTCGCTTTGTCAACTAACGTCATGGATAGTTTTCTGCGGAAATACCAGGCTGTGGCGGTGTTTTTTGATTTGGAGGAAGCCTATACTTGCGGGGCTTCCGAGGCCGCCTGCCCGATTTCCTTGAGGAATCTTTAAGACAGTGTTTTCGAGGTATATGAGAGTTGTGCCTAAATGGGCACCTTTATCCAGGAGAAGGGGTGCCTCAGGGCTCCGTCCTGAGCGTCGACCTCCTTGGTATAGCGATTATCCCTATTATGGCCTGTCTCCCGCTGGACATCTCCGGCTCCCTTTTCGTCGACGACAGTTCTCCATGGACTTGTCTCCCCGAGGGGCGTCGCCAGCGATGTCTCTGTCGTCTTTACTCATATCAATTTCTGGCGGCGCAATGAGTTTCTTGCAGCGTCTTTACATCTTAGGTCTTTTGCTTTTTCGTTTACTGAAACTACGAAATTCCTGGGGCTCCTGCTTGATGGAAAATTTACTTGTTCCTCCCACGTGTCTCACCTGGCCGCACGCTGTACCTGAGCCATCAATGTCCAACATGTTCTAAGAGGTACTTCCTGGGGAGCCGATCGGACAACCCTCTGTTTCTACCGGTCCCTTTTCCGTTCGAAACTAGACTATGAGTGTTTCGTTTTCATCTGTACGTCCGTCCATCTTGGGCCATCTTAACACAATCCACCATTGTGGAATACGTTTTTTCACTGGCGCCTTTTACACTTTTGAGAGACTATGCAAAGGCCCCGAACTTCCACTGTCATACCAGCGTGATGTTGTTTCAGTGAATACGCATGCTGTTTGTCTGCCGTCCCCGGCCACCCATCCTATGGTCTCCTTCTAGATGCCCCCAATGCCCCGCAGGCCCCTTGGCTTCGTGCAGCGGCCCGTCTTCATCTTAGGCTTCATTCACTTTCCAAGGAAACTACTCCGGATTTAATCTTTCGCATCTTCGCACACAGCTTACCGATAGCACCTTCGTGTACACTGCTGGCTCTACGACTGACCCTGTTGTCGGATGTACCTTCGCCATTGGCACCGACCATTTCCGGTATCGACTTCCAGAACATTTCTCAATGTTTACAGCAGAGACCTTCGCACTCCATCAGACTATCCAGTACATCCGGCGGCACAGACTTTTTGTCATATGCTGCAGTTCTCTGTGTTTTTCAGAGCCTCTGTGTGCTGTACACTGCCAATACCTTAGTGCAACGGATCGAAGAAAGCTTCCACTTGCTCGCTGTTCAGGGAGCCACTGTGATTTTCATGTGGGTTGTTGGCCACATCCGTGTGACGGAAATCAGGCTGCTGACCTTGCTGCCAAGGCTGCAGTCTTTTGGATTATTTGCGTGTTGCCGTTTGTCGGCAGATGGTGCTACTTTGGCATTACCACTAGTCTCCTCTTCACAGAAACGAGCTCCTGTGAATGAAGCCTCTCCCAAAGGGGTGGCCGATCTGCTCTCGGCCCTCTCATTGCGAGGAGATCGTTTGAGCTATTGGGTACTCTTTCTAGACATCGTCATTTGTTAACTGGTGATTCCCAACCATTTTGTGCTCATTGTCGCCAACCTTCGACGGTTAGCCATCTTTTGACCGAATGCTCTTTTCTTAATCGCTTACGTTGCTGTGTATGTTTGCTGTCTGAGTTATCGGCAGTTTTAGCGACCGACGAACGAGCTGTCGACCGCGTTTTACTTTTTATCCTTCGTAGCAGTGCGACAAAGGACATTTGATTTTTGGTTCGGGACCTCCGCTGTGTCTACGGCGTATTTTGTGGACCTTTCTCCAGGAGGAAGTCCTTCTTTTTAGCTCGCTCTCTTCCCGTCGAGTGGGCTTAACGTGTAGTCGCTTTTAACTTCTTTTTGTTGTTAGTGTGCTAAAGTTATGACATGTGCGCTTGTGATCTCTGTTGTTTTTGCACCATGAAAAAAAAAATTCTGAGGAGGCTACACCGACCACCTTTTCAAGTTATTTTTGTTGCTTTGCTTGCTTATGAGGTGGTCGTACATTTTGTAACCGCCTCTCTAATCTACATATACAACTAAATATCTGCTCAATATTCTCTTTTCCAACGATCCCCCCCTCCCCCAGTAAGAACGGCGTGTTGAGTTCGTATATTGTTTTGTGCTACACTATAAGCAGACGCTTCACTGAAGTCAGGATCCGCGGCATCAACGTGGACTCCGATTTTTTGCTGCACTGTGGATCTTGTAGATGAACAGCGTGTGCTGAGTTGCGCAAGACAACTTTTTAAGATCCACATCTTACTCGTCCAGGACTCTAGGCCACTTTATTAGTGACGGTCGTTAGTGTCGTATGAAGTATTTCGCTCATCAGTGTTTGTATGAAAACTCGAACTGATGAAGCGTTCCCCTCTTTCCAGGAAACTAAGTTTGTCTGTCGTTCCGGTGGACTCGCCGCCTTTGTCGGGATCCGAGAGAGAACCGACGCCTTGCGTATTCAAGACGCTCGCCGGCCAGGCCCTCATTAGTGCGGGCGGTGTGCGGGGCGGTCTACTCCTTCGCGGCCGCGACTGTCCGTCTGACGCCGGCGGCCCTTGTGAGGCTTCACCCACGCCCTTTCGCCTTTCGCGCACAGCCGGCCGCAGGGCGCGCCTTCATTTCTTTTCTCCCTTTCGCCGTGCTGCCCTCTCCGACCCCAGTTAGGTGGGCGCGTGATTACTGAAGGCGCTTTATTTGCGAGGAATATTACCTTCCGGTTCTCGCATAATTACGCTGCTCTTACGTACAGGTCCGTGATTAAAGACGGGAGAAAGCATCCCGTAAACTGACTCACTATTATATCAAATTATGCGTTTTACTGTTTTAATGGGGCAGACCAAGTTGGCAAAATTATATTTTTGTACGTGGAGCTGCGGAAGCAGAATTTCACTCATTTTTTACTTCTCCAACGTCACTATTCTGTACACGACTGGTATGGGAAATGTTTCATCTACCATTTTGCTTTAGAGTTGAGACGTTAGCTGATATATCATTGTTTCGTAGAATAACTATTTATTTTTATTTTGAAACTAATTCTAAACCACTGTACCTAAATTTGATGCTACCGGTATGCATGCGACGGTATTTTCAGGTTGTCATACCTCGCGTTATTCTGGTGATAAAAAGGTGTGGTCATGTGCTGTCGATGTATGCAACGGCATTTTCTGGCGCTAATACCTCGGGGTATATTGGTGATAAAAAGGTGGGGCCAAGTCTTTGGGATAGCCTTTGGGATAGGGACGATTTTTATACCCAACAGAAGAATCGCCATAGTCTCGCTATTCAACAGTACATGATCATACTTCCTCGGCAAATTTTGGAAATAGGTTGGTTCTTTATTGCATTTGATGCGTTCTGCGGTGGGCTAGCAGGGAGAGGGAGGGGGAGAGAGAAAAACAATGACAGTGAGAGTAGACTGCAGTACCAGGACACAACGAAGGGGACTGTGACTGTTAGACAGGAGGCAGTGATAGTGACAGTAAGACAGAGACAAAGAGATAGTGACAATGAGTTGGGCGGAATGAGTGAGTGAGAAAGGGCAACTGGGAGCGGAAGGATGTGAGCGACTTGCAGCGATGAACTACTGCATGTGAGAGTTACAGTTAGGGGAGCTTATGGGAGTCAGAGGTGAGATGCATGTTGAAGAAGAGCGTGAATATGTTCACATGCCAAAATTTTTGGCAAGATTTTTGAAGGTGCTGAAGAAGATAGAATAAGGCAGCTAGTACCCACATTTCAGCTATCGCATTTTTAATAAACAGCAACATATTCGCATTTTTATGCTCCGATAAAAGCATTTTTCCGCTGGTTCTTATTACGATACTTTTCGAAGCTCTAGGGGTCACCTCATCTGGCAACATCGACCAAAATGCCAAAAGTCTAACGTTGATTATCATGGACAGTAATATACGAAATATACACGTATGTATGTGTAGCTCCAACTCAGCTGCACAACATTACTCTAATGTAGGCGGACGACACATGGGCAATTGATATGGTTCTTGTTTTCTCTGTGAAAGTGGTTTTTGTCAGATAAAACGTTTTCAGCTACATTCGGGGCGGGGCCACTTGGTTGAGGCTGGGGCGTTTTCTGCCACAGGAGACCCTCAACCCGACCTTCTTCGCCAGCTGTCTTGGTCATACCGCTTTTACTCCGTTTTAATTGCATTTAAATGCGGTTAGGTTCTGTTCTCCATTTTAGATGTGGCACTCCAATGACACTGCTCCCCACTTAGACTGTAACAGATCGGGAGTGGGATGACTGTGGAAGGGACGAACCCCATCGCATGCTGAGCTCCTTGGGACACTCGTCTGGTCTCATCGAGCTATTGAGTTGATAATTTCCCTCACATTATTTTTTATTTACGGTCCAAACGATATCCATAACGTTTCCATTCTTATAACGCTCGCTATTACAAATCTTCCTGGTAGAAAGCATTCTTCACGCTATAACTGTCTTTTTCCTTAACTGGGTTGGCGGGAGCCAGATGTGGGTGGGCTTCTTTCGTCACATATGAGCCTTGGGAGACACTACGTCTATTGTTAACTGCTTACCGGCCCTACTCATACGCTTTTACTTCGATTTAAACTAATTCTCAGTCCTGGCATTAATATTGCAGTAAATGTCTAGATTTCAACACTCCTACATACTTCCATTATTCGATCAAATTTATTACCGGCATCACTAACCCCGTAAGAAGTATCTATTGATGGAGGGGCTGATAACGTCGCTGTTTAGTCTCTTAACCCCCAAACAACCAATGAATCATTATTTTTCTCCCTACACTGCTTTACCCTATAAGCCGAACATTTATGTGCTATTATGTGTACTCTGAAAAGACTACTACAACTTTTATCGAAAATAAGTTGTCTTTCGGGATTGGGAAAGTTGAAAAATAACGACGAGAATGTTTGTTGGTTGGTTTGGGGGAGGGGACCAAACAGCGAGGTCATTGGTCCCATTGATTTAGGAAAGGACGGGGAAGGAAATTGGCCGTCCCCTTCAAAGGAGCCATCCCGCCATTTGCCTGAAGCGATTTACGAAAATCACGGAAAACGTAAATAAGGATGGCCGGACGCGGGTTTGAACCGCCGTCCTCCCGAATGCGAGTCCATTGTGCTAACCACTGCGCCACCTCGCTCGGTCGACGAGAATGTCTGGTAAGGCTTGCGTTAGGGAGCGCTCTGGCAACAGGAATTTTTCTCTTGGTGTATGGACCTTTGTCGACACGACTTCATCGTAGCTCACGGCAAAAACAAACCATAAATAAAGTTTGAAGCTATTGTGCGTTTGCTCATCTTTCACTAGAGGTTGCCCACAAAAAATACGGCAATGTAGGCCAGGGCACTATCTTCGTCGAGTAGCAAGTTGTCACGCAACACCAAAACCTAAGGCTTCCTTGCACTGGATTGAATGGTTTTTGTTATTAAGTGTATTTTGCCCGTACTCTAGTGTACGGCATATGACACATCGATATCGTGCAGTAAGATATCCATGCTGTGGGCAGCTAGAACTTCATGTATTCCGATGCGTAGCACCGACCTCTGTTTTTCACGATCTCATTATTAGTGTAGATGCGTATCTAGTGTATATCAAATTTTCAGTTTACAAGAATATATATATGTGTTAAATCTAACACATGTGGCGGTACCCTGTAGGGCTGGCTCAAGTAACGGAAGGTTTCCGGCATTTCGCAGTTATTAAAGTAATTGTTTATATTGAGTGTCTTTAAAGACATTTCATAAGTCTTAAGAGAACAACTACAGAGATATAACTGTTGTCAACGTTGGAGCGACACCAATCGCTGTACAAAACTGAGGATCAAAGCAGGGAGCAAGACATAACTTTACCTCCACTTCCGTGTAAACATAGATTAAAGGTCTGAAAATACACTTTGTCAACGGACATCAAACTCACACATAGCAAAATGTCAGCAATTTTTGTCCAGCAGGTTTGACATTATTTCTTTTAACTTCAGTTCCTAGGCAAATAAAAACATGTAGGCACACTTCAAAAAATTACTGGTTACTCCCCCCGTCTCTTGTCCCTTCCCTTCCCTTTAATGATGTCATTTGTTTTGGTATCTTGCACTGATACGGAGACAAAATGGATCAAATGGCTCTGAGCACTATGCGACTTAACTTCTGAGGTCATCAGTCCCCTAGAACTTGGAACTACTTAAACCTAACTAGCCTAAGGACATCAAACACGTCCATGCCCGAGGCAGGATTCGAGCCTGCGACCGTTGCGGTCGCGCGGTGCCAGACTGTAGCGTCTAGAACCGCTCGGCCACCCCGGCCGGCTGATACGGAGACACTTCGTATAAACTTCGTCTAAGGCATGTAATGAAAAGAAACTGCTACACTGAGTTCGCATATTACGTTAACCGTGTTTCTATTACCAGTCCACGATGCAAATTTCTCAAGTGTATTTGATGAGGACGCGACCTTACCAGGTAGCTGTCGGACATTGGATTTGGACGCATCATCCGCTGGAGCGTGGTTGTCAGTACGTGTCCTTCTTTGAAGTGCACCGAACAGTACTGTGGCCGATTATGCGGGCAACATTGCGCAGCGTGTCCAGGCCAACGAGCATGTAGCGCTTCGCTCTACGCGCTGCACGACCAGCGGTTGCGGTGTGCGGGTCACCTCATCGTTGCTGGCTGCGTGAAGATGAACTCGCATGTCGCTAATGTGGCGCGTCTCTCTGCAGCACGTCGCCTCTCTGAATACTGTCATGAAATGAAAGGACCTGTGTTGCCCATCAATACCAGCAATATTCTTTCCAGCAGAAGAGACATTGAATTTAATTGATGAAAGGAGAAGATATAAAAACGCAATAATTGAAGCAGGCGAAAATGAATACAAACGTCTCAGAAATGAGATCGACAGGAAGTGGTAATCGTCTAAGCAGGGATGGTTAGAGGACAAATGTAAGGATGTAGTGGCATTTGAGAAAAGAGAACCACCTGTAGGAGTATCAGGAGCTCAGATGCAAAACCAGTTCTAAGTAAAGAAGGGGAAGCAGAAAGGTGGAAGCAGTATATAAAGCGTCTATACTAGGCAATGTACTTGAGGGCAATATTATGGCAACGGAAGAGGACGTACATAAAAGATCAAAAATAATTTGACAGAGCACTGAAAGACCCAAGTCGAAACAAGGCCCCGGGAATAGGCAACATTCCATTAGAATTGCTGATAGCCTTGGGAGAGCCAGCCCTGACAAAACTACCATTTGGTGAGCAAGATGTATGAGACAGGCGAAATACCCTCAGATTTCAAGAAGAATTTAGTAATTCCAATCCCATAGAAAGCAAGTGTTAACAGGTATGAAAATTACCGAAGTATCATTTTAATAAGTCACGGCTGCAAAATACTATCGCGAATACTTTACAGGCGAATAGAAATACTGGTAGAAGCCGACCTCGGGGAGGATCACTGACCCTACGACTTATCTTAAAAGCTAGATTAAGGAAAGGCAAACCTACGTTTCTAGCATTTATAGACTTAGAGAAGGCTTTTGATAATGTTGACTCGAATACTCTTTTAAATTCCGAAGGGGACAGGGGTTAAAAACAGGTAGCGAAAGGCTATTCACAATTTGAATGGAAACCAGATGGCAGTTATGAGAGTCGAGGGGCATGAAAGAGAAGCAGTTGTTGGGAAGGGAGTGAGACAGTGTTGTTGCCTATCCCAGATGATGTTAAGTCTGTATACTGAGCAAGCAGTAAAGGAAACAAAGAAAAATTCGGAGTAGGAATTAAAATCCATGGTGAAGAAATAAAAACGTTGAGGTTTGCCGATGACATTGTAATTCTGACAGAGACAGCAAAGGACTTTGAAGAGCACTTCAGTGGAATGGACAACGTCTTGAAAGGAGGATATAAGATGAACATCAACAAAAGTAAAACGAGGATAATGGAATTTAGTCGAATTAAATGAAGTGATGCTGAGGGAATTAGATTAGGAAATGAGACGCTTAAAGTAGTAGATGAGTTCCGCTATTTGGGCAGGAAAATAACTGATGATGGCCGAAGTAGAGAGGATATAAAATGTAGACGCAATGGCAAGGAAAGCGTTTCTGAAGAAGAGAAATTTGTTAACATCGAGTATAAATTTGTCAGGAAGTCGTTTCTGAAAGTATTTGTATGGAGTGAAAAATGGTAGATAAATAGTTTAGATAAGAAGAGAATAGAAGCTTTCGAAATGTGGTGCTACAGAAGAATGTTGAAGATTATATGGCTAGATGACATAACTAATGAGGTGGTACTGAATAGAATTGGGGAGAAGAGGAATTTGTGGCACAACTTGCCTAGAAGAAGGGATTGGTTGGTAGGACACGTTCTGAGGCATCAAGGGATCACTAATTTAGTATTGGAGGGAAGCGTGGAGAGTAAAAGTCGTAGAGGGAGACTTAGGGACAAATACACTAAACAGTTTTAGAAGGATGTGGGTTGCAGTAGGTATTCAAAGATGAAGAGGCTTGCACTGGATAGAGTAGCGTGGAGAGCTGCATCAAACCAGTCTCTGGACTGAAGACCACAACAACAACAACAACAACATTCTTTACAAATCACTTCCTTTTCTAGACGCGGGTTAATGTTGGTTAGTGCGTTAACTAGAAGATATGTGATGGATAGAAGCCAACCCAGGCGGCCAAATATAACATTTCGGCGACTGTTTTCGTTTTCGATCGCATGGCGCAACATGTAATTAGATCGTATCGTGCTACTTCGCCAGTTGAACTGTTTCGATCAATAAGACAGTTGTCATATTGGCAGGGCTGGATAAAGTTACAAATACCACAAGCGTCATTCGGGGTGCCAGTGGTGACTACGTGCAAAACTGGTAAGCAGTGTGTATCATAATTAGTAGTGAAAAGTGACAGTACACGATAATACAAGCAGAATCGTTCCAGAAAACGGACAGTTTGCCAGATCACTGTGAGTGTTTGGTTACGAGCTGCTACTGTTTACTGTACCAAGTATTGTCGTAGTTCGTATAAATGTATTTGAAACGTAAGCTTTTCGATAAAAGCCCCGGGTAACGCGGCTCAAATTTCACCTAAGACCTATAATAACAAGAAATAAAATACCACTTCCGCTCGTTACACGCGGCGAAAAGAGTTCTTAAAAACTCTTATTGATAAAGACATACACTCCTGGAAATGGAAAAAAGAACACATTGACACCGGTGTGTCAGACCCACCATACTTGCTCCAGGCACTGCGAGAGGGGTGTACAAGCAATGATCACACGCACGGCACAGCGGACACACCAGGAACCGCGGTGTTGGCCGTCGAATGGTGCTAGCTGCGCAGCATTTGTGCACCGCCGCCGTCAGTGTCAGCCAGTTTGCCGTGGCATACGGAGCTCCATCGCAGTCTTTAACACTGGTAGCATGCCGCGACAGCGTGGACGTGAACCGTATGTGCAGTTGATGGACTTTGAGCGAGGGCGTATAGTGGGCATGCGGGAGGCCGGGTGGACGTACCGCCGAATTGCTCAACACGTGGGGCGTGAGGTCTCCACAGTACATCGATGTTGTCGCCAGTGGTCGGCGGAAGGTGCACGTGCCCGTCGACCTGGGACCGGACCGCAGCGACGCACGGATGCACGCCAAGACCGTAGGAGCCTACGCAGTGCCGTAGGGGACCGCACCGCCACTTCCCAGCAAATTAGGGACACTGTTGCTCCTGGGGTATCGGCGAGGACCATTCGCAACCGTCTCCATGAAGCTGGGCTACGGTCCCGCACACCGTTAGGCCGTCTTCCGCTCACGCCCCAACATCGTGCAGCCCGCCTCCAGTGGTGTCGCGACAGGCGGGAATGGAGGGACGAATGGAGACGTGTCGTCTTCAGCGATGAGAGTCGCTTCTGCCTTGGTGCCAATGATGGTCGTATGCGTGTTTGGCGCCGTGCAGGTGAGCGCCACAATCAGGACTGCATACGACCGAGGCACACAGGGCCAACACCCGGCATCATGGTGTGGGGAGCGATCTCCTACACTGGCCGTACACCACTGGTGATCGTCGAGGGGACACTGAATAGTGCACGGTACATCCAAACCGTCATCGAACCCATCGTTCTACCATTCCTAGACCGGCAAGGGAACTTGCTGTTCCAACAGGACAATGCACGTCCGCATGTATCCCGTGCCACCCAACGTGCTCTAGAAGGCGTAAGTCAACTACCCTGGCCAGCAAGATCTCCGGATCTGTCCCCCATTGAGCATGTTTGGGACTGGATGAAGCGTCGTCTCACGCGGTCTGCACGTCCAGCACGAACGCTGGTCCAACTGAGGCGCCAGGTGGAAATGGCATGGCAAGCCGTTCCACAGGACTACATCCAGCATCTCTACGATCGTCTCCATGGGAGAATAGCAGCCTGCATTGCTGCGAAAGGTGGATATACACTGTACTAGTGCCGACATTGTGCATGCTCTGTTGCCTGTGTCTATGTGCCTGTGGTTCTGTCAGTGTGATCATGTGATGTATCTGACCCCAGGAATGTGTCAATAAAGTTTCCCCTTCCTGGGACAATGAATTCACGGTGTTCTTATTTCAATTTCCAGGAGTGTATTTAAGCTCAACAGTTTCTGAAGAACTGTTGTGTGAACTATCAACTTCCACCATTGAAAGTGATACTTTGCGATCTATAGATTTAGAGTCCATTTTTAAAGATTTTGTTAATTTGAAGACTAGAAAAATATCGGTATCCTGTATTGTTTTATCCAAGGAAAACACTATCGACGTGTATGTTAAACAACAGTATGAATTAAACATGACTTTAGGAGAATGTCTCGTGTCACACAAAAGTTTGTGTTCTCTTTTTCAGTTCCGTACATAAAAACTTCGGTCATGTTTATCAATTTTTAAAATTTAGGTACTTACTGATCAGTTTTCTCCACATATAACGTATGACTCACACAGTTAAAAAGTTTCTTACGTTTAACAGATCAATATAAAATTAGTTTGTTTTTTTAATCTCTGCCCCACATTTTTTGATGGAAAGTGAAATAATTATTGAATTAAAATCTCCGGTATAGGAACGTTGTATTTACGTTATTCCCACTCAGGTTGAGGGAGAGAACATTGTTATTGTAATTAGAACAAACCAATAGCGCTCACTCTTTCTGCTTTCAAAAGCTTTTGAAGAACTCAGGAAAATCCTTTAACGAAAATGAATTGTTTCTTCTTTCAATGATTGTCACTGAAATAAAATTAACAGTTGTATTTCTGTGAATAGGAGTGTCTATGCAGCATTTACTTTGAAAGAAGGAAACCATGTACACGTTCACTAAATTCGTACTTATTTTTAATGGTCAAAGCAGGATCGTAAGGAAAGGCAGCTAAATGTATAAGGGGGGAAGAGGGGGGTGCGCCAAATGATATGTGGCTTATGTGGAAGTGCGCTCAGACAACAACAACAACAACAACAACAAAAAGACACGCACGAAGGAATTACCCGAATGGGACGGATATCGGTAGATGTGATGTAGATATACAGGCAAAAAAATGACGTCAGTTTCAGCAAAACTGGATGATTTATTTAAAAATCTCCACAAAAAGAGCAAACAATAATGCGTTGGCCCACCTCTGGCCATTATGCAAGCAGCTATTCGGCTTGATTCGTTTGCTGGATGTCCTCCTGAATGATATCGTGCCAGATTCTCTCTGATTTGCACGGTAAGTTGTCAAAATCCCGACATGGGTAAAGGACTCTGCCAATAATGTTGCAAACGTTCTCAATTGTGGAGAGATAGTGCGACCTTCCTGGCCTAGGTAGGGTTTTTCAAGCATTAAAACAAGCAATAGAAACAATCGCCATGTTGGGGGTAGCATTATCTTGCTGAAAAGTAAGCCAAGGATGACGTGCCATGAAGGGCAACATAACGGGGCGTAGATAATCGTCGACGTACCGCAGTGATGCAACGGTGCCGCGAATGGCCACGAAAGGGATTCTGCTATGAAAAGAAATGACACCCCAGGCTATCACTCTTGGTTGTTGGGCCGTATGGCGGGCGACGGCAAGGCTTGGTATTCCATCACTATCCCTGCTGTCTCAGGACACGTCTTCTCTGGTAATCGGACCTCAGTTCGAAGCGCAATTCTACTCCAATCAATGAGATTATAGACCGAAGACGTGTTTGGAGAAGCCCTGGACAATGCTGGGATACTAACCTGACTCGCCCACCATACGGCCTTACAACCGGAACTGATGGTGTGTGGTGCCATTTCTTTTCACAGCAGGACCCCTTTGGTTGTCGTCCGCAAAACCCTTACAGGCAGCGGTACGTAGACGATATTGTACGCCCCATTCTGTTGCTCTTCACGAAAAGCCATCTAGGGCTTAAATTTCAGCGAGGTAATGCCCATCCACACATGGCTACTGCCTGTGTTAATGCTTGCCAAACTATACCCTGACCAGCAACGCCGCTGAATCTCTCCCCAATTGTGAACACTTGGAGCATTATGGGCAGGGCTCTCCAACTGCTTCGGGATTTTGACGATCTAACTCGCAAGTTGGACAGTGCAACAGCACTTCTTCTCAAAATTGATTGAAATATGTGAGCAAGCTAACATAGTTTCAAGTAGATGAGAAGTAGAAGACAACGGCCAAGAAAATCTCGCGTTATCAGTAATCAGAAGCAGCTGAACAAATGCGTACACGTCCTGCCGCACCCCTCCCTCTTCGTTGTATCTTGATTCGCTTCAAGGTATGACTATAACTTCCACAAAATGAAAATTTGATAGCAGCAGAGGACTGCTGTTGTGAATAGCAACTAACCTAGTTGTGAAGGCTGCTTCATTTCTTGACCTAATTTGACACCATTGGATTCGATGACGATACTGGGACACATTGAAAACGTTGAATTGCTACTGAATGGATTCGTCCTTGTGGAGACTACTCTATTTTCGGTCACCTTCCTTACGGCAGGGCCACCTTGTGAATCGGTTGGGGTCCATGTAGCAATGCGTTGTGGCACTTCGGGATACAATTACTCATTGTTTATGTTACTGTGTAACGGGTCTCGCCAGCTTTGTCTTGGTCGACCCTCGGAACTGTCCTCATCATTTTCCATTGCATTGTATATCTTTGCCCTTCGTTTCTTCTGCACTCAATACATTCCAAAATAGGGCATTGAAGTTGCGATTGGGATGTATAAGGTGAAAAATCCTGTTCAGTCATACGCATTTAGGACCTCCGTTGCGACTCTGAATTGTTTAAATGGATTTCAGTACACGGCAGATACACTTAATCCAGTCCTGCCCTGTCAGAGCCTCCGCTGCGTCTGTAAGGATGTCGTTGTCAGCGGGACGATAAACTTTGTTCGTCCTTCCTTTCTTCCCTCCCTCTGTTCATTGTGTTACGACACTTCGAATGTTCAGAATATGGCACACTATATATATATATATATATATATATATATAAAAGCGCAGCAGAAACTAAACGAAATATCTTTAGATACAACCTAGCCACCAAAACGTAACCTATGATACTTCAGATTCGTGGTAAGTCAGTTTTCCACAGTCAAAATCTATGAGATGCCTTACGCAGAACCATCGAACTGCAAACCGAAAGTACATTGACAAAAACTTGAATTTGAAATTCGAAGCTTTTTTGAATGATACATCTGTTTTCTTTATGAGGTTGCTCAGCACATTGTCACGAAGAAATGGGTTGGATGTTGGAATAAATGATTGAGTTGTCACAAGGTATTTATAAAATAACGGAAATAAAAGATTATGCACATTGATTGTGTGTTGGGGTTTAAAAATGCGGAAGTTTGCCCTTACTCAAACACAAAACACGCGGAAATGAGGGCGTAGGTAAATCTGGCATCTTTCCACCAGAACATCGACGAACTGAGGAAAGCTAAAAGGCACATGACTTGCAGTAGATAAAAGAGCATGTCCTAGAGAGATCACAACACTTGGAAATCCGGAGTTTAACTATAGCAGTTATCGTACAAGTAAAGCTAAGTGCTTGAGATGAGAAATACTCTCAAACAGTTGCTTATCAAGTAACCGCTGATCTACCGAAGATAAGTTTAGTACTCCGTGGCACTGTTTCAGACAAAAATACCGCGAAATGAACGTCATTCTAAAATAATGATACGTGACGCAAAAGAGATTGGAAGGTCGGAAAGATTAAAAGCAAACGTAAGCAGCTGACACGCATTAATCGCGTATCGATTATAGCTATCACTGTTTCCCCATTCACAACTTGTATCTGAAGTAAGCATTACGCAAACCGTTTCGTAATGAGTAAAACGTTCGATGTGGCGCCCGTTGCGTCGTTCGCAGACAACCTGTTTTTTTTTTTTTTTTTTTTTTTTTTCCTGTGTCGACTAACAAGCGAACGAATGAAGGGAAAGCTGCGCACTCTACACACACAGATACATGTTGATTCGTAGGTAGGAAGTGAGAGAGCAAAAGGAGGCGGGGGAGGGGCCTTCCGATGCACATCAGCCAAAATGCGCTCCAGCCTGTCGGGTTGAAAAAGTTTGCAGAGGGTGTACTTTTTTGCTCTGGGCCATTTATGGGCAGCTTTTTTACTACTACGTGTTCCATTGACTTCCTTGGATTGCCTTCTGCAGAAAGAGCCTAGAAATATGTTTGCGTTCCCGTTCTCAAATTTGTCGCAAGAGAGAACTGTGTGGAATAGGCGGTGAAATTTATGAATCCTTAAAATCATCAGAAACACTGTATGTACTGACTTCGTATTCTTTTTTTCTACAGTACTCAGGGCCTATTCTCCTGTTTGCACTATGAATTAGGAAACAAAATACGGAAGGCTGATGCTTAGTCTACAACAACAAAAAAAAAAGGTTCAGATGGCTCTGAGCACTATGGGACCTAACTCCTGAGGTCATTAGTCCCCTAGGACTTAGAACTACTTAAACCTAACTAACCTAAGGACATCACACACATCCATGCCCGAGGCAAGATTCGAACCTGCGACCGTAGCGGTCGCGCGGTACCAGACTGGAGCGCCTAGAACCACTCGGTCACCGCGACCGGCAGTCTACAACACAATGATTTATAATTTTATATCTTTGCTGAATGTCTGTAACAAAAATAAAATCTCATCGTTATAGATTCAACTCCCGTGATGTAACAAAATTAAAAGGACTGGGACACCTTTTTTTTTGACGGAACATCTGTAGCCCCATTGATATCATTGTTCCATAACTGGTGTTGAAACTGCAGTAAATCTTTATTTCAGTCAAGCACATTTCGCTTTATCACAAGACGCCACCATGACAAATACAATTGTGTTAACGATTTGGCTGAATGTGAACAGAGGCAGATGTTATGCTAATTTTGTCATAACATTATTTTCAGTTATCCTTTACATTCGTCTTCCAGGTTTTTCTCACCGAGCGAGGTGGCGCAATGGTTATCACACTGGACTAACATTCCGGAAGACGACGGTTCCATCCCGCGTCCGGCCATCCTGATTTAGGTTTTCCGTGATTTCCCTAAATCGCTTCAGGCAAATGCCGGGATGGATTCTGTGACTGGGCACGGGCGACTTCCTTGATTGTTGCAGTGTATTTACTTCCATACATTTAAAAAAATGGTTCAAATGGCTCTGAGCAGTATGGGACTTAACATCTAAGGTCATCAGTCCCCTACAACTTAGAACTACTTAAACCTAAGGACAGCACACACATCCATGCCCGAGGCAGGATTCGAACCTGCGACCGCAGCGGTCGCGCGGTTCCAGACTGAAGCGCCTAGAACCGCTCGGCCACACTGGCCGGCTCCCATACATTTCAGGCCGTACGCAGCGTCAAATATTATTAATCTCAAAGGGCCACCTTTAGCCACTCAGTGGACGTCCAGTTGAGGTATTGGCGTGAAGTTTCCATCCTTCGTCGTCAATGAACAGCAGTCAGCGTGGGTGCATGAACCAGACACCTGTTGCGGACGCCCTGTGCATCAGAGTTCGCTGAACAATCGCTGAGGAGGCACCATTGGTAACCAGTTGGTTAACTGGAATCGCCCGTACACATCTCCACAATTGTCGTTTACCTGTGTCATCTATGGCCCGTGGTGCACCACTGTTGCGTCGGCACCGGTTTTGAACAGCGCCATTTTGCCGTGCACGGTATCTTCTAACCATGGCAGCAGATGGACAGTTTACGAACTTAGCCATTTCTGAAATACTTCCGCCCGCCCTTTTCCCGAAAGCCTACGATTATGCCAATTTGGATGTCAGGTAAACCGCACCGTTTTCGTTACGACTGTTTTCCTCGTTCCCCTGACACGTCTTATATACCCTTGATTACTCGTGCTGCCACCTGCCGTCTGAGAGTGGTTATTGCACGTTGGCGTCGAACATGAGCGGTGGTAACATTACTCATACTTTCTTTGATCAAAGTACAAAGTAATGGCAGTTTTGCTTTCTTTAGAGTTCTGCGATCATAAAATGGGATTAATTTCTGTTTGATACGCGGCAGTTTCGTGGACCATGATCATCAAACGCTGTTGAAACCTAGTTAGCTGCACTTTTCATAAGCGAGTAACCCGTCCCGTTGCGACCGCAAGAACTGCAGGGCGTAGCAGCGTGGCTTTGGGGAAGGCGGCAGCGCTGGTCTGTTTGTTACCACCGACATTGACGTCACAGCGGGCAGTCAACTCCGGCAAACTGCTGGTTCTGTGGTAGCGTGCGCGAGATAAGCGGCCGCAGCGATACGGCTGTGTGCGTGCTAAAATTCAAAGAAACGCAGCGCGGCGCCGCGTCCAGTTCTCTCCACACCGCTCACGGCTAGCCGGCGAAGCAGCAGCATCTGTTAGCAGCCGTAACTCGTCTGTGGACAGCAGCAATGCTGGGAAAGTACCGAGCACTGGTTAAAAATGCAAATGGGAGTGATATACTACGCAGGTTGATTTCATTGTATAGAATACATAGCTAGGGGCGTTGCTTATAAACGTTGAATCTCTTCGTGTCGTCGTTTGTGCTTATTGGGTTGGTACAGAAGTTCGTAGCACTTTTCCACAAGTTGCTGAACACCACAGATACGCACAGCCGCGACTTCAGACATCATTATTATATCCTCCTTCAGTATTTTCAACAGTCTGCCAGTGCTGAGGTAACTTCCCGATTCCGCTATAGTAGATATCACGTTGTTTGGAGACGAAGAACTGGTCGAGCCTTGTTCGGAGAGAATTTTTATCTGGAAAAAAAGTTCCGAGAAGATGAAAATCTGAGGGCACAAGATCAGGTAGATAACGAGTGTGCGGAATGACTTCCCAACCAAACTCCAGTATACTTTGCCCATCTATCAGAATGCGGGCGTCCTCAACTCGTAGTCTAGTGGGTAGTGTTGCTATCTCTGGATCACGAGGTTCGGGTTCGATCCCCGGCCGGGTTGGGGATTTTCTCTGCCCGGGGACTGGGTGTTTGTGTTGTCCTCATCATTTCATCATCATCATCATCATCATTCGTGACAGTGGCTAGATGGGGCTCTGAAAAAAATTGGACTGTGAAAAAAATTACGACTTTGAACGGGCACTGATGACCGCGCAGTTGAGCGCCCCACAAACCGAACATCAGAATGTAGGCGGGCGTTATTGGGGAGTAGCATCACTTCCCACAGTCTTCCTGGCCGTTGTTGATGGATTGCATCTGCAAGATGTCTCAGTTGTTGACAGTAAATGGCAGCACTGATAGTTACATCTCGGTGAAGCAATTCGTAGTACACCACACCATCGCTGTTCCACCAGATGCATAACATTGTCTTCGGTCGATGCACGCAGGTTTCTGTGTGGTTAGCTGCTTGGGCTTAACAGTTACTTTATTCTCCTTATGTTACGATTAGAGCACCATTCCTCGTTATCATTAAGGTACAGGATAGGGACAGTCGGTGTTGTTCAGGAAACAATTGATGTCTAGCAAGCAGACTTGCACATACGGCCATCCGATGATTTCTTTTGTTTTGTCGTAGAGCGTACGGTATCCATACACCCAATTCTTGAGTCTTGCCCATTGCGTGAAAGTGTCGCACGATAGCAGAATGATCACAGTTCATTGCATTTGCCAACTCTAGAGTACACTGACGTGGATATTTGTGGATTAATGTGTTTAAACGATCTTCGTCAAACCCCGGTCTTCCTGGACATGGAGAGTTACTAGTCAAAACGATCCTTCTTAAAACGAGAAAGCCGTTTTCTTGCCGTGCTCTGGCCAATGGCATTATCCCCATAAACGGTGCAAATGTTTATGGTTGCCTCCTCTGCTGTCACCTCGCAATTGAATTCAAACAGAAGAGTATGTCGGGACTGTTCCGATTTCTGCATGTGGAACCTCATTGTCTACCGTCCACAGCTCCACTCACTGTCTCAAAAAGAGAAAATGATAGTATTTAAACCCAAATAGCAGTAGGCATACCAATACGCGAAACAAAAACGCCACGAACTTAGGATCGACTAAGTATTTTCTGGAGGCGAATTTCCCATGTGTTATTAAATTGCAGTAGACACAGGTAATTGAGTCACAAGTAGGAAACAAGAAGAGATTTATCGTTGCTTTAGCCAAAACAGACTTGATGACAGCAGTCTGTAGGCGGGTATAGAACAGCTCGTCACCCTAGTTTGTCCCGTATGGCCTTTTTCTTCCCTAAACAGTTAGGTGCTTTTTGTTGGTTATTCGATGTACCCATTCAATCTTCAGCAGTCTTCCATATTGCATTATTTCAAAAGCTTCTATTGTCTACTTGTCTATACCGATTGTCGTGTACATTTCACCCCTATTTGGCTACATTACCTTACAGACATATACTTCCAGACGTATACTTCCAGACGTATACTTCCAGACGTATACTTCCAGACGTATACTTCCAGACGTATACTTCCAGACGTATACTTCCAGACGTATACTTCCAGACGTATACTTCCAGACGTATACTTCCAGACGTATACTTCCAGACGTATACTTCCAGACGTATACTTCCAGACGTATACTTCCAGACGTATACTTCCAGACGTATACTTCCAGACGTATACTTCCAGACGTATACTTCCAGACGTATACTTCCAGACGTATACTTCCAGACGTATACTTCCAGACGTATACTTCCAGACGTATACTTCCAGACGTATACTTCCAGACGTATACTTCCAGACGTATACTTCCAGACGTATACTTCCAGACGTATACTTCCAGACGTATACTTCCAGACGTATACTTCCAGACGTATACTTCCAGACGTATACTTCCAGACGTATACTTCCAGACGTATACTTCCAGACGTATACTTCCAGACGTATACTTCCAGACGTATACTTCCAGACGTATACTTCCAGACGTATACTTCCAGACGTATACTTCCAGACGTATACTTCCAGACGTATACTTCCAGACGTATACTTCCAGACGTATACTTCCAGACGTATACTTCCAGACGTATACTTCCAGACGTATACTTCCAGACGTATACTTCCAGACGTATACTTCCAGACGTATACTTCCAGACGTATACTTCCAGACGTATACTTCCAGACGTATACTTCCAGACGTATACTTCCAGACGTATACTTCCAGACGTATACTTCCAGACGTATACTTCCAGACGTATACTTCCAGACGTATACTTCCAGACGTATACTTCCAGACGTATACTTCCAGACGTATACTTCCAGACGTATACTTCCAGACGTATACTTCCAGACGTATACTTCCAGACGTATACTTCCAGACGTATACTTCCAGACGTATACTTCCAGACGTATACTTCCAGACGTATACTTCCAGACGTATACTTCCAGACGTATACTTCCAGACGTATACTTCCAGACGTATACTTCCAGACGTATACTTCCAGACGTATACTTCCAGACGTATACTTCCAGACGTATACTTCCAGACGTATACTTCCAGACGTATACTTCCAGACGTATACTTCCAGACGTATACTTCCAGACGTATACTTCCAGACGTATACTTCCAGACGTATACTTCCAGACGTATACTTCCAGACGTATACTTCCAGACGTATACTTCCAGACGTATACTTCCAGACGTATACTTCCAGACGTATACTTCCAGACGTATACTTCCAGACGTATACTTCCAGACGTATACTTCCAGACGTATACTTCCAGACGTATACTTCCAGACGTATACTTCCAGACGTATACTTCCAGACGTATACTTCCAGACGTATACTTCCAGACGTATACTTCCAGACGTATACTTCCAGACGTATACTTCCAGACGTATACTTCCAGACGTATACTTCCAGACGTATACTTCCAGACGTATACTTCCAGACGTATACTTCCAGACGTATACTTCCAGACGTATACTTCCAGACGTATACTTCCAGACGTATACTTCCAGACGTATACTTCCAGACGTATACTTCCAGACGTATACTTCCAGACGTATACTTCCAGACGTATACTTCCAGACGTATACTTCCAGACGTATACTTCCAGACGTATACTTCCAGACGTATACTTCCAGACGTATACTTCCAGACGTATACTTCCAGACGTATACTTCCAGACGTATACTTCCAGACGTATACTTCCAGACGTATACTTCCAGACGTATACTTCCAGACGTATACTTCCAGACGTATACTTCCAGACGTATACTTCCAGACGTATACTTCCAGACGTATACTTCCAGACGTATACTTCCAGACGTATACTTCCAGACGTATACTTCCAGACGTATACTTCCAGACGTATACTTCCAGACGTATACTTCCAGACGTATACTTCCAGACGTATACTTCCAGACGTATACTTCCAGACGTATACTTCCAGACGTATACTTCCAGACGTATACTTCCAGACGTATACTTCCAGACGTATACTTCCAGACGTATACTTCCAGACGTATACTTCCAGACGTATACTTCCAGACGTATACTTCCAGACGTATACTTCCAGACGTATACTTCCAGACGTATACTTCCACACACACACTTCCACACACACACTTCCACACACACACTTCCACACACACACTTCCACACACACACTTCCACACACACACTTCCACACACACACTTCCACACACACACTTCCACACACACACTTCCACACACACACTTCCACACACACACTTCCACACACACACTTCCACACACACACTTCCACACACACACTTCCACACACACACTTCCACACACACACTTCCACACACACACTTCCACACACACACTTCCACACACACACTTCCACACACACACTTCCACACACACACTTCCACACACACACTTCCACACACACACTTCCACACACACACTTCCACACACACACTTCCACACACACACTTCCACACACACACTTCCACACACACACTTCCACACACACACTTCCACACACACACTTCCACACACACACTTCCACACACACACTTCCACACACACACTTCCACACACACACTTCCACACACACACTTCCACACACACACTTCCACACACACACTTCCACACACACACTTCCACACACACACTTCCACACACACACTTCCACACACACACTTCCACACACACACTTCCACACACACACTTCCAGACACACACTTCCAGACACACACTTCCAGACACACACTTCCAGACACACACTTCCAGACACACACTTCCAGACACACACTTCCAGACACACACTTCCAGACACACACTTCCAGACACACACTTCCAGACACACACTTCCAGACACACACTTCCAGACACACACTTCCAGACACACACTTCCAGACACACACTTCCAGACACACACTTCCAGACACACACTTCCAGACACACACTTCCAGACACACACTTCCAGACACACACTTCCAGACACACACTTCCAGACACACACTTCCAGACACACACTTCCAGACACACACTTCCAGACACACACTTCCAGACACACACTTCCAGACACACACTTCCAGACACACACTTCCAGACACACACTTCCAGACACACACTTCCAGACACACACTTCCAGACACACACTTCCAGACACACACTTCCAGACACACACTTCCAGACACGCACTTCCAGACACGCACTTCCAGACACGCACTTCCAGACACGCACTTCCAGACACGCACTTCCAGACACGCACTTCCAGACACGCACTTCCAGACACGCACTTCCAGACACGCACTTCCAGACACGCACTTCCAGACACGCACTTCCAGACACGCACTTCCAGACACGCACTTCCAGACACGCACTTCCAGACACGCACTTCCAGACACGCACCTCCAGACACGCACCTCCAGACACGCACCTCCAGACACGCACCTCCAGACACGCACCTCCAGACACGCACCTCCAGACACGCACCTCCAGACACGCACCTCCAGACACGCACCTCCAGACACGCACCTCCAGACACGCACCTCCAGACACGCACCTCCAGACACGCACCTCCAGACACGCACCTCCAGACACGCACCTCCAGACACGCACCTCCAGACACGCACCTCCAGACACGCACCTCCAGACACGCACCTCCAGACACGCACCTCCAGACACGCACCTCCAGACACGCACCTCCAGACACGCACCTCCAGACACGCACCTCCAGACACGCACCTCCAGACACGCACCTCCAGACACGCACCTCCAGACACGCACCTCCAGACACGCACCTCCAGACACGCACCTCCAGACACGCACCTCCAGACACGCACCTCCAGACACGCACCTCCAGACACGCACCTCCAGACACGCACCTCCAGACACGCACCTCCAGACACGCACCTCCAGACACGCACCTCCAGACACGCACCTCCAGACACGCACCTCCAGACACGCACCTCCAGACACGCACCTCCAGACACGCACCTCCAGACACGCACCTCCAGACACGCACCTCCAGACACGCACCTCCAGACACGCACCTCCAGACACGCACCTCCAGACACGCACCTCCAGACACGCACCTCCAGACACGCACCTCCAGACACGCACCTCCAGACACGCACCTCCAGACACGCACCTCCAGACACGCACCTCCAGACACGCACCTCCAGACACGCACCTCCAGACACGCACCTCCAGACACGCACCTCCAGACACGCACCTCCAGACACGCACCTCCAGACACGCACCTCCAGACACGCACCTCCAGACACGCACCTCCAGACACGCACCTCCAGACACGCACCTCCAGACACGCACCTCCAGACACGCACCTCCAGACACGCACCTCCAGACACGCACCTCCAGACACGCACCTCCAGACACGCACCTCCAGACACGCACCTCCAGACACGCACCTCCAGACACGCACCTCCAGACACGCACCTCCAGACACGCACCTCCAGACACGCACCTCCAGACACGCACCTCCAGACACGCACCTCCAGACACGCACTTCCAGACACGCACTTCCAGACACGCACTTCCAGACACGCACTTCCAGACACGCACTTCCAGACACGCACTTCCAGACACGCACTTCCAGACACGCACTTCCAGACACGCACTTCCAGACACGCACTTCCAGACACGCACTTCCAGACACGCACTTCCAGACACGCACTTCCAGACACGCACTTCCAGACACGCACTTCCAGACACGCACTTCCAGACACGCACTTCCAGACACGCACTTCCAGACACGCACTTCCAGACACGCACTTCCAGACACGCACTTCCAGACACGCACTTCCAGACACGCACTTCCAGACACGCACTTCCAGACACGCACTTCCAGACACGCACTTCCAGACACGCACTTCCAGACACGCACTTCCAGACACGCACTTCCAGACACGCACTTCCAGACACGCACTTCCAGACACGCACTTCCAGACACGCACTTCCAGACACGCACTTCCAGACACGCACTTCCAGACACGCACTTCCAGACACGCACTTCCAGACACGCACTTCCAGACACGCACTTCCAGACACGCACTTCCAGACACGCACTTCCAGACACGCACTTCCAGACACGCACTTCCAGACACGCACTTCCAGACACGCACTTCCAGACACGCACTTCCAGACACGCACTTCCAGACACGCACTTCCAGACACGCACTTCCAGACACGCACTTCCAGACACGCACTTCCAGACACGCACTTCCAGACACGCACTTCCAGACACGCACTTCCAGACACGCACTTCCAGACACGCACTTCCAGACACGCACTTCCAGACACGCACTTCCAGACACGCACTTCCAGACACGCACTTCCAGACACGCACTTCCAGACACGCACTTCCAGACACGCACTTCCAGACACGCACTTCCAGACACGCACTTCCAGACACGCACTTCCAGACACGCACTTCCAGACACGCACTTCCAGACACGCACTTCCAGACACGCACTTCCAGACACGCACTTCCAGACACGCACTTCCAGACACGCACTTCCAGACACGCACTTCCAGACACGCACTTCCAGGCACGCACTTCCAGGCACGCACTTCCAGGCACGCACTTCCAGGCACGCACTTCCAGGCACGCACTTCCAGGCACGCACTTCCAGGCACGCACTTCCAGGCACGCACTTCCAGGCACGCACTTCCAGGCACGCACTTCCAGGCACGCACTTCCAGGCACGCACTTCCAGGCACGCACTTCCAGGCACGCACTTCCAGGCACGCACTTCCAGGCACGCACTTCCAGGCACGCACTTCCAGGCACGCACTTCCAGGCACGCACTTCCAGGCACGCACTTCCAGGCACGCACTTCCAGGCACGCACTTCCAGGCACGCACTTCCAGGCACGCACTTCCAGGCACGCACTTCCAGGCACGCACTTCCAGGCACGCACTTCCAGGCACGCACTTCCAGGCACGCACTTCCAGGCACGCACTTCCAGGCACGCACTTCCAGGCACGCACTTCCAGGCACGCACTTCCAGGCACGCACTTCCAGGCACGCACTTCCAGGCACGCACTTCCAGGCACGCACTTCCAGGCACGCACTTCCAGGCACGCACTTCCAGGCACGCACTTCCAGGCACGCACTTCCAGGCACGCACTTCCAGGCACGCACTTCCAGGCACGCACTTCCAGGCACGCACTTCCAGGCACGCACTTCCAGGCACGCACTTCCAGGCACGCACTTCCAGGCACGCACTTCCAGGCACGCACTTCCAGGCACGCACTTCCAGGCACGCACTTCCAGGCACGCACTTCCAGGCACGCACTTCCAGGCACGCACTTCCAGGCACGCACTTCCAGGCACGCACTTCCAGGCACGCACTTCCAGGCACGCACTTCCAGGCACGCACTTCCAGGCACGCACTTCCAGGCACGCACTTCCAGGCACGCACTTCCAGGCACGCACTTCCAGGCACGCACTTCCAGGCACGCACTTCCAGGCACGCACTTCCAGGCACGCACTTCCAGGCACGCACTTCCAGGCACGCACTTCCAGGCACGCACTTCCAGGCACGCACTTCCAGGCACGCACTTCCAGGCACGCACTTCCAGGCACGCACTTCCAGGCACGCACTTCCAGGCACGCACTTCCAGGCACGCACTTCCAGGCACGCACTTCCAGGCACGCACTTCCAGGCACGCACTTCCAGGCACGCACTTCCAGGCACGCACTTCCAGGCACGCACTTCCAGGCACGCACTTCCAGGCACGCACTTCCAGGCACGCACTTCCAGGCACGCACTTCCAGGCACGCACTTCCAGGCACGCACTTCCAGGCACGCACTTCCAGGCACGCACTTCCAGGCACGCACTTCCAGGCACGCACTTCCAGGCACGCACTTCCAGGCACGCACTTCCAGGCACGCACTTCCAGGCACGCACTTCCAGGCACGCACTTCCAGGCACGCACTTCCAGGCACGCACTTCCAGGCACGCACTTCCAGGCACGCACTTCCAGGCACGCACTTCCAGGCACGCACTTCCAGGCACGCACTTCCAGGCACGCACTTCCAGGCACGCACTTCCAGGCACGCACTTCCAGGCACGCACTTCCAGGCACGCACTTCCAGGCACGCACTTCCAGGCACGCACTTCCAGGCACGCACTTCCAGGCACGCACTTCCAGGCACGCACTTCCAGGCACGCACTTCCAGGCACGCACTTCCAGGCACGCACTTCCAGGCACGCACTTCCAGGCACGCACTTCCAGGCACGCACTTCCAGGCACGCACTTCCAGGCACGCACTTCCAGGCACGCACTTCCAGGCACGCACTTCCAGGCACGCACTTCCAGGCACGCACTTCCAGGCACGCACTTCCAGGCACGCACTTCCAGGCACGCACTTCCAGGCACGCACTTCCAGGCACGCACTTCCAGGCACGCACTTCCAGGCACGCACTTCCAGGCACGCACTTCCAGGCACGCACTTCCAGGCACGCACTTCCAGGCACGCACTTCCAGGCACGCACTTCCAGGCACGCACTTCCAGGCACGCACTTCCAGGCACGCACTTCCAGGCACGCACTTCCAGGCACGCACTTCCAGGCACGCACTTCCAGGCACGCACTTCCAGGCACGCACTTCCAGGCACGCACTTCCAGGCACGCACTTCCAGGCACGCACTTCCAGGCACGCACTTCCAGGCACGCACTTCCAGGCACGCACTTCCAGGCACGCACTTCCAGGCACGCACTTCCAGGCACGCACTTCCAGGCACGCACTTCCAGGCACGCACTTCCAGGCACGCACTTCCAGGCACGCACTTCCAGGCACGCACTTCCAGGCACGCACTTCCAGGCACGCACTTCCAGGCACGCACTTCCAGGCACGCACTTCCAGGCACGCACTTCCAGGCACGCACTTCCAGGCACGCACTTCCAGGCACGCACTTCCAGGCACGCACTTCCAGGCACGCACTTCCAGGCACGCACTTCCAGGCACGCACTTCCAGGCACGCACTTCCAGGCACGCACTTCCAGGCACGCACTTCCAGGCACGCACTTCCAGGCACGCACTTCCAGGCACGCACTTCCAGGCACGCACTTCCAGGCACGCACTTCCAGGCACGCACTTCCAGGCACGCACTTCCAGGCACGCACTTCCAGGCACGCACTTCCAGGCACGCACTTCCAGGCACGCACTTCCAGGCACGCACTTCCAGGCACGCACTTCCAGGCACGCACTTCCAGGCACGCACTTCCAGGCACGCACTTCCAGGCACGCACTTCCAGGCACGCACTTCCAGGCACGCACTTCCAGGCACGCACTTCCAGGCACGCACTTCCAGGCACGCACTTCCAGGCACGCACTTCCAGGCACGCACTTCCAGGCACGCACTTCCAGGCACGCACTTCCAGGCACGCACTTCCAGGCACGCACTTCCAGGCACGCACTTCCAGGCACGCACTTCCAGGCACGCACTTCCAGGCACGCACTTCCAGGCACGCACTTCCAGGCACGCACTTCCAGGCACGCACTTCCAGGCACGCACTTCCAGGCACGCACTTCCAGGCACGCACTTCCAGGCACGCACTTCCAGGCACGCACTTCCAGGCACGCACTTCCAGGCACGCACTTCCAGGCACGCACTTCCAGGCACGCACTTCCAGGCACGCACTTCCAGGCACGCACTTCCAGGCACGCACTTCCAGGCACGCACTTCCAGGCACGCACTTCCAGGCACGCACTTCCAGGCACGCACTTCCAGGCACGCACTTCCAGGCACGCACTTCCAGGCACGCACTTCCAGGCACGCACTTCCAGGCACGCACTTCCAGGCACGCACTTCCAGGCACGCACTTCCAGGCACGCACTTCCAGGCACGCACTTCCAGGCACGCACTTCCAGGCACGCACTTCCAGGCACGCACTTCCAGGCACGCACTTCCAGGCACGCACTTCCAGGCACGCACTTCCAGGCACGCACTTCCAGGCACGCACTTCCAGGCACGCACTTCCAGGCACGCACTTCCAGGCACGCACTTCCAGGCACGCACTTCCAGGCACGCACTTCCAGGCACGCACTTCCAGGCACGCACTTCCAGGCACGCACTTCCAGGCACGCACTTCCAGGCACGCACTTCCAGGCACGCACTTCCAGGCACGCACTTCCAGGCACGCACTTCCAGGCACGCACTTCCAGGCACGCACTTCCAGGCACGCACTTCCAGGCACGCACTTCCAGGCACGCACTTCCAGGCACGCACTTCCAGGCACGCACTTCCAGGCACGCACTTCCAGGCACGCACTTCCAGGCACGCACTTCCAGGCACGCACTTCCAGGCACGCACTTCCAGGCACGCACTTCCAGGCACGCACTTCCAGGCACGCACTTCCAGGCACGCACTTCCAGGCACGCACTTCCAGGCACGCACTTCCAGGCACGCACTTCCAGGCACGCACTTCCAGGCACGCACTTCCAGGCACGCACTTCCAGGCACGCACTTCCAGGCACGCACTTCCAGGCACGCACTTCCAGGCACGCACTTCCAGGCACGCACTTCCAGGCACGCACTTCCAGGCACGCACTTCCAGGCACGCACTTCCAGGCACGCACTTCCAGGCACGCACTTCCAGGCACGCACTTCCAGGCACGCACTTCCAGGCACGCACTTCCAGGCACGCACTTCCAGGCACGCACTTCCAGGCACGCACTTCCAGGCACGCACTTCCAGGCACGCACTTACAGGCACGCACTTACAGGCACGCACTACCAGACACGCACTACCAGACAGAAATTCCTACCACTTAAACTTATATGTTAAGAAATTTCTCTCGTTTCAGAAACACTCTTCTTGATATTTAGAGTCTGTATGTTGCATAATCCTCACTTCTGCCACCATCAGTTAATTTACTGCCCTAATAGAAAAAACTCTTACTTTCACTTTCTAATTTCCTACTAAAATTTCTTCCACGTTGCAAGATTTAATTCGATTGCACTCCGTTATCCTTTTCAAGACACTATTTGTTCCTCTCATCTGACCTTGCAAGTCCTTTGCCGTTCCTGATATAATTACAGTGTAGTCGGAAAAACCTCGAAGTTTTTATTTCTTCTCACTAAAATATAATTCTCTTTGGATATTTCACTTCGGTCACCTTCATTCCTCATTCTATATACAGGGTTAGGCTACAATACTGTGTCTGCCTTCACAGCTACTGCCGACTTAGGTGCTTGGAGTCTTACAGCTGCAATCTGGTTTCTGTACAGCCTAAACACACGAGTAGTGTTGGACCCGAACCGTAACATCTGTAATAGGCAACACAGGCTTCAGCAGTGAAGAAGCTATTGAAGCGTGTTTCTAAGTTGCAGCGAGCATCTGTTCTTTACTAATTCCTAGTAAGCAGTGAAGTGTGCTTTTCTTAGAGGCATCTATACTAAACGATATTCTGAAATATCCGATGCTTGTCAAAATGCTGCTAACACCAGGCGAACCCGGTGACGTTACAAGATACGTCGCCTGAGGATGAGCCAAGAGCAAAGTCACCCTGAGGATGGTTCGCTGGCGCGGCTGTAGGCGTGAATCAGCTGGTGTTGACGGCCTGTCCCAGGCCACGGCCACTTGGAATGCTTCCACATCTCGGCTATTACTGTTGTGCAAGCTGTTCGCCCGGCAGGCGGCATATAAATACCACGCTTAAACACGATCTGGAGAAAGTACAAGGCAGCTTTCTTGCTCATATGCAAGAAAAGAAGAGAGCTATTAACAATTACGTTCAGTTGCGGATATCGTTGGAGAAAGAGCTCATGACAGAAGCTGATTCTCTGTGCAAAAATATTTCGATGACTCCATCCAGTCATTGTCTTAAGAGTCTGATACCTCAACTTTAGGCTGAGTTTGGTTCTCGTGGTCCTTGGTTCCTCTGAGATAGCTACTTCTTGGTATGGGCTCTTGAGTGGTCGGTAATTCTATGATTACTACAGGAATTCATATCTGCAAATGTACGTTACTGAGATGATGATCCACACTGAAGCGGTTGCTTCGAAACTTGATGCTGGCCGTCGTTTCCATCACCGCTTTGGTAGTAGCAAGAGGAGAAACTGTGATTGCTCATCACAAGACACGGGGCCAGAGTAAAATTCCCAACTCGTCACCTGTGTCCGAATGTTGACAGATGATGTTGACAGATGATGTTGACAAGCGACGGCGACGAAAGCCTGAACAATTGTGTGACAGATCGTCGCTAGGCAGCCTGTTTGCTGCTGTTGTAACTACGAGACGGCTGACACCGGCTTATACTATTCTCTTGTTTTCTTCTAATTTCTGTGATCAACCATAACAAAAACGCACCACCGTATTACAGTAGTGCACGAAAAGTCATATACGTGACATGGATCCATACTTCTCAAACAACGGTATACTACATACCACCGCTCCTTAGTATTTGTTTCACATACATTTATGAAAATAGGGTTCCAATGTTCGGATTCGATCTGATAATTGCACAAAACTTCCGATTTAGACTCGTTTTCATAACGAATCATCTTGGGAGCCAATAAACTGTGCCAGTTGGTTTCAGTATGCTGATGTGAGGAACTTTTATTGAGACATCGTGTGGGTCGGAATCCAGATGTAACGTGCAGTATTTGTTACTTTGAAGAATTTACGGAGTGATCTTCCACAGGCTCCTATTGATGATTTTACTAGTAGATCATGCATTTTCCTCAAGAATCCCACATACTTGCACTGATATTTGGGTGTCACCAGGAACTAAAAGTACAAGTGAAATTTCCAGTTAACCTTGTAACAAGTAGTTTTCTACTCGTCCTTTTAAAATTCTTCTAGGTTCTGGAAGTTAAAAAATATTTAATGTCTCACTACAACGTTAATAAAAATTAAAAATCAGGTGGTTTGTTGTACAGCTGTCTATATCTAGGTTGTCCAACGCTTAGGGTAGTCCGCCTCAGAGGTCGTACACGCAGTGGGCTCTTTGTGCTGCCGTGTCAAACGTGTACCATGAGCAGCCTATCTCGATTCAGGAAAAGTAACAGCCAGGAACATTTTGATTACGCGGGATGCCCTCATTTACTGCATACTGAAACAGCGTAAAGAGGAACTACAGTGCAGCGAGTAACTCTTGAATTCGGTGCCGAGCCGTATAAAACGGTGCACAGCTATGCCATCTAGAACCACCACTTCACTGTCAGGTGCAGTAGCCACCGCCCAACACGTGTTCCACTCAGTACCACACATAACAACATGGACGCAAGCACGTGGAGGTAACGTCAGTTTGATAAACTGCAGTGAGTGTTAACACGCAATACCACTACTACTGTGTTCAGGAATTTGGTGCAAGTATTCTCGTGTGGAGAATGTTTACAGGGAATAGATTGCATTATTTCTCTCCCGATAGCGTACAGACACCTGCTGTTCGGTCATGTGCATTCGTTTGTTTGCCTAAAGAGCTCGGCAACGACTTGTATAACGTCCGACACGATACAGCGCCCCTTGTTTCTAAATCGTTTAAGAATGATTTGAAGAGCTATTTACCGTCACCTAAATCTCCATTCGTTTGAGTTCATCTGGAACACCATCTAGTGAGTTTAATAGTGTGGTTTCGGATGCACAGCTGAGTTGTTGAATATTAATCTGTTAGTCGAGAAGACTTGAGAGATCGCGTCGTGTGAGTTGTTTGCGCCACCAACCAAACTTCTTGAGTTGTGATCAGCTGTTGAGTGGCAATGGATCAGGTTCTCTTGCTAGCAGTATCGGTATATCGTCGAGTGTATACGGCGATGAAAATGCTGTCGTTGTGAAAGCAAAAAGAGTTGCTTCGCGCTATTATAGGTATGTCTCTCTCATTCGGTTGTTCCTGAGAGTATTATTGCGAACAAAGTCGTGGTCAGATTGTACTTCATAAGGAGTATAAGTAAATGATGCTGCACTATGATTTGATCCTCGCAGTACTGTTCGGGGGGAAAATGCTTTGCATTAACACTGAGCTTCTAGGTGGATATAAGATGTAACGTGGTTTGTTACTTGTAAATCGCAGACTCAACTAAAGCCCACTTTCTAGCCGATTGATATCTTATCCCAGACATGTAATTGAGCATATGGCTAAATGCGATACTCTCGTAAAAGGGTAAGTGAGCGAGTGTGCACGTGCTCGACAGATCTAAGAAATATTTTTGTTTTGTTTTTTTCCTCGTTATCTGTTCCTTTCCGGCCCATAAGAAAGAGAATTATAGAATTTCAGTACCGACCGATTTTAAATTTGCTATGTTTAATCTCGATATTCACCATTGCTTGTTAAAAAAAAATGTTATACTTCCGAACTCATAAAATCATTTTATTTAGCCTCTTCCTCTGATAGCCTTAGATACTTAGGAACGATTGTCATCGCGTTATAGTAAGCTCTGTAGTGCTGCATAGGGCACACATATCTTAAATATTTGAAGACTCTGCAAATTAGAGACGAAAATTGTTTCGCGAAAAATTAAAGAATGTAGCGTAATGTTTAATATTGATTTTGGGCGTTTGAAATTTGTTGTAAACGACCTTGCCAGTTTCGTTCAGTAAAACGTGTAGTAGCTGAATGGCTTCTTGTATTTTTTTCCTGCTCTGCACAAGTTGGCGGAATTGGAAGACAAGGAATTTCTGCTTAGTATCAAAACTTGAAAAGCACAATTAAGTGAACTTAGGAGTATTGTGGACTATGAAATTCAGTTGCATGATAACAGAACGAATGTACTGTTTCAACATTGTCGTTTAAAATAGCAAGAACTTTTAATGGTTCTGTATCCCTTTCCATCTCATTGTAAAAGTAGAGGATTGTCCTGTAGCGTTACTGGATGAAAATAATGGGTAGAATACGTTTTCGGTTTTTCAAAGACACCTACTTGGAAAATAAACGTCAAGTATTTCGCTTATCTGCCGCCAATGGTTTGTCAGTACTTGAATCTCAAATGTGCATTGGCCAGTTCGACGCACTTTCCTGAAAAACCAGCTCTGGAAAATCACCTCACTGAAGGGTTGGGCCCTTCGAAGAGGAGTATATTTAAATAGTCAGCAGGAATAAAACCGCCTAGTAGTGCCAACGGGGAACCACGCTGAGAAGAGATCGCCGGAGCGTCAGTAGAGGGAGTGTGGACACAGAATCAGAGTTCAGCAGACCTACCACTGAAAAGAACGAGTTCGCGTTGGTTCTCGTATTTGATTAGAGCAGCTCCTATTCGTGAGTTTCCTTTCACGACTTTCCACGAGTCGCCGCCGCCAAACGTTGGAGGGAGCGAGAAGCTATTGTCACTCGAAGCTTGCTGGGAAGTGGCGTCAAAATGGCGTGTCTTCCATATTTCGTGGGTAACACTCATTTCAGAAGCCTTCCTGCCACACGCAATATCGACAGCCGCAGGAACTGCTATCGACTTTCGTTGTCGTATGATGGTGGCATCTGTCGCATGAGTAAAACTCTCACATGTCGTTAGCGGCAGAAATATTCCAAACGGAAGGAAGTGTCATTCGTTTTCAGGAAGAGTAGGGAAATGAGTGTTTCTTACGAAATATTTGTAACAAGGAAGACTGAACGTTATTGCTGATCGTTTCGGTCACAGAAATTACGTAAGTCTGTCCTTTTAGGTTCTTGCCGACCCCCCCCCCCCCCCCCACACACACACACACACACACACACACACACACACACGCGCGCGCGCGCGGAAATAAACAGCTAGATATTTATTTCATCCTTCGATCTCTAATCAGACGGAAATGTTAAATAACATCGAATATTGCAGAATTTACTTGTATTAATTTATAAGAAAGTCCCAGAATGTGTTGACAGCGTTAAGATGATACATAAATTAGCATGTAGCAGGACACGAACCTACATCTATTATACTACGGCTAAGTCACGTAAGTTTTATCTCATGTCTTGATTATCATAACAAGTCTCTCTTCAAGGCTAAATCGTTGATGCGTTATTAACTGACATTTCTGCCTTGGAATGGCATACTGCAGAACAAAACTACTACATGTGCCAAGAATGAATACGGCACCTGGTGCATCGATTGTTGGGTATGACAGCATGTCGTGTGGGATGAGAGTTCCCCGCGAAAGTCGGTAGCAGTCCACAAACGAATAGCTTTCGGGAAGCCATATTGGATTTTATCGCTTTTACTTACGCTCTATGAATTCACTGTCACAAATATGTCGCTCCTGGTACAGTTGTAATTGTCAGTTAATGCCTTATCGGTGGTAAAAAGCCTTCATGAGGTACCAAGATGAAAGGAAGAAGTTACAAGAGTTCACCATAGTGTAGAGGCGTGCAGTTACAAAGTCGAAAGCAGTGAATCCGCATTCTGTTATATGCAAATATTTTTTGGGACCTCCGCATTTGTAAAAGACTCTGGGACTTGTTTTCTTACTTGTATTGAAGTATGTTCCGTAATATTCGACATTACATACCTGTAAGCTCTCTCTCTCTCTCTCTCTCTCTCTCTCTCTCTCTGGATTGAGTTAGTTCGATTTTGTGGAAATGGCAGGGAAATTGACAAACAAGTTGCAAGAATGGTCGTCTAAACGACATCCACATTAACTGCGAAAAC